>NC_088098.1:5856293-8356293 GCF_036370855.1 Dromaius novaehollandiae
AGACCTGTCTAACAGATCTTGTGAAATGTTTCCATGCAGGATAGAAACACAACCTATGGAAGGGAGGGAAAGGGGATTTTGATATATCACGTTGTTTTGTATGTGATTATGGTCTACAAACATGACAATTATCTTGTTTCTTTTTACAAATTCCAGGGATTTAACATTGCAAGTCATTAAGCAAAAACAAAACTCCTCCATCCAAAAAAACCCACCCTATCATCTTGTTGTTTTGCAGGCAATAGAGTTGTAAAATGCACTATGCAGTAAAAAGCATTCACAGTAATTCTTTTTTTTTCTTTTGCTTCTTTTTACAAAAGTAATGAGATCCAAAGGAAAAGAGGAAACACTGCAATACTGAAAAGTTGTGGAGTTTTGCCTTGCCCACAAAGTTAACAGAAGAATAAATAGTAACTGCAATTGTAGCAAGCACACTGTACTGTATTACAAATATAGTTTTCTTGCGAGACAAATTCTGGCTGCCCTATTCAAGTGAGATGTCTCATTTATTTTAGTGGAATCGCTCACTATGCTGAAATGATCACGATTTGGGTCTGTAGCCATATTCCTACTATTAACATGTTACATAGTTGAGAAGAATTCCCGTAGTGCCTAAATTCCTCTTCAAGGATGAAGTGTTGGACAGAGATTCCTAAACCAATAACGGGCTAAGCCACTCATTTCCCGTAGTGGAGCATCCATCATGCTCAACCAGCTTGGGTCCAGGAGCAGGGAAGCCAGCAATACTGCCATAAGGCTAGGACAACAGGGCTAGTTTCAATTGGTAGATGGCCATGCCCTTGCCACGGCCCCCCAAGTTTCATGGTCAGTACCCATGGGGCAGGTTGCTCGGTTTGGACATGATTTTATGTTTTTGCAAGCCCAGCACTCATCAGAGCCTACAGGGATTTACATTCCTGAGTGCCTAAAGCATTCAGAAATTAGACTTGGATTCCTTAATTATGTAGGCATATAATTACAAATATTGCCTCCATTTAAATGTAAGTAACCTCATAGAACCACAAGTCGTTAAAATATAAGACAGTAACACTTTAAAGCATTAAATTAGTTCATAGGCAAATTAGATACGGGTGCTGTTCACATAACAAAACATAAATAGTTTTAATTTTGTTTACCCTATAGCTGTAGAAAAAAACTATTTCTTTTTCATTTGCAGATGAGTATCTTTATGCTGGAACGGCTTCTGATTTCCTTGGCAAAGATACTGCTCTAACACGTTCTCTGGGCCCTTCTCACGATCACCATTACATCAGAACTGACATTTCTGAACATTACTGGCTTACTGGTAAGATCCCAAACATATGCTGTTGTCATTTGCATTGTCCCTGTCTCTCTGAAGTTAGTAGCCCCTTTCTTATATAAATATATGTCCAGTAACTATAAATATAGATATTGTGTCGTGGTATCTTTGGATTATGCAGGCTGCTTTTTAGAAAGTTCAGTGGAAAAAAAAGCTCTTGAGAAATGTCGCGGAGGTGAAAATGCTAATTAAGGAAGGAGTAGGAGAATAAGACCTAATAGTTCTTTCTGTCTTTGATCTATACATCTGTATATAGTCCGGTAATTGGGATAATATCCTGATTTAAATGCTTCTATTTCCAGTGTCGCTGGAATTTTTTTTTAAACCATTTTTTCCGATCACTTGTTAAAAAATTTTCCCTACAGCTTGTTGAAATGACAGACTAGAAGTTCCACGTTTTTAGGTAGGAGGTCTTTTTTTTTTTCTTCCTTTTTAGCAGGGGGGAAAACACCCTTTGTTGCTCTGAGGATCATTTTAAAACCACTAAGGGCACCCTGAAATAGCTTCCCAAGCAAAACACGCCTTTTTCTTGCCTGTTAAAAACATTCTGCGTTAGTAAACCCTCTAAAAAACTGGCCGCATTTACACCCGGGCAGTCACAAACCACACACAGAGTAACATGGAAAACTTCACTCACAAGCTAACCCTGCTCAGTTAAAGCATCCCCCTTTTAGCCGTCAACTGTCTTTAAAGATGTGGCAACACTGGCCCTGATTCAGGATGCCTGTGTGACTATTATGGGCATATTGTAAAGGCAGGGCCTGCTGACCACAGGGGTAAGTTGTCTTCCCAGCAGTCAACTTCTGAAAGGGATAATTTTGCCTCTTAACTCTTTGAGACCTCAACAAGAGGATTTTCTTTTTTTCTTTTCCTACTCTTTGTCTTCTGCCTAAGCTGTTTCCCTACCTTTCTGACTAGATGCTGCTCCATAAGCTCAGGATTTCTCCTAGGGGTTGGAGAGGAAAGGAAAAGAAAAAACACTTAAAGTCATTTCACCTTCCCCAATAAGAGCAGTCCTTCTGAGCAAAGGTCCTTCTGACCTGAACAAAGAGTCCTTCTGACTCTGATAACGTACCCCGCTTTCATCTCTGATGTTCCTCAGATGAATGGCTCAAAACCTGTCCCTTCTCTCCCGTCTTCTGCCTCCCACCACTACACATTGCAAAAAGCCCTTTGTGCAATATGGACCAGAAACAGCCTGAATGCAATATGGACCAGAATGGGTCCTTCCAACAGGCAACTCTCTACCCATGCAACTAAACAACCATTTTTATCACTGGCTGCTTGCTGGTGTTGAAGATGGAAAGATGTTTTGGGGTAGTTGCTTTCCTAAGGGATACTGTAATATTCTAAAAAGAAAGATTTATTGCAGTTTGGAACGAAGGAGCATCTGGTGTTATCATTAGTATAGATCCACCTCGATGTGCATTACAGAGGTATGAAAGAAGCCTCAGTTCCCAGCCCAGAAGAACTTATAGCTTAAATACCCACTGTTCCAAGCATATCTTTATGCTATGAATGTTTCCTCATGAGCTGTTTAAAACAAGGGAATATTACAAGAACACAGGATAAACTAAGGGATTGAGGATTGTTTATGTGTTTTAGTTTTGAGGGTTGGAGAGGGGGGACTCTGCCTTTTTTCCTTCTTCTTGATCATTTCATTTTTTTATTGTTTTCACTTAAAACGTCTGTATTTGTGAAAGTTTCCCAAAGAGAATAATATATTAATATGTCTGGGTTTGAAAAGCAGCTTTAATGTGTTAGACTGTGCCCCCACATTATATAAACATTGAAGACCCCATATATTCTTCAGGTTTACCCTATTTCCATCTATATAAAATTCCACAGCCACATTCTGTCTAAAATTTCACATACATAATCTGTGAAGTGTTATCCTAAAAGGCATAGGTATAAACTAGGTGCTTCTAATATTCTGAAATGGTCGTTTTAGGGCTGGGAAAATTTTGAGTGCAGCTCTAAATGATGGGATCATATCTGCAAAAAGGAATAGGTTAGCCAATGGATTATTAGTTTATTATGTAACATTATCAATTGCACACACTTTCTGCTTTCAGCAGATTTTGGTGTAAAAAAAATATTTACTTGCTTCCAGGTTTAAAACCCCTCTGCCATCTAACCCTCCTGTCCCCTAAACCTACCATCCATTTACCAAGCGTGTGTTAGACCTCCAGGAATGGTTGTACATACTTAATTAATTGCACAATTAGAAATAAATTATTTCCAGGCGTGACTCATGTTTTACTTAGGATAAGCATAAAATGTATAACTTTTTTTTTTCCCCCCCCCCATAGGGCTAAGGAGCTTTTGCTTTAATGCATCTTAACATTTTTAAAGTTTTGTCTTATTCCGTTTCTGGAAACAGGACTGTTCTTTCCTGGGGAAAGGGAGGAAAAGAAAAAGCATAAGGGAAAAATGCGTAGGATACCTTCCAGTTCATTGCAGGGCATCTCTGTCTTGACTAATTAAGACATGTCTTAATCTCGATGACTGAATAGCAGCTCTACAAAAGAGAAGGGAGGAAGGCAGCTAATCTTTCCCATGACTCACCCAGGCTCATACTCCTGCACGCAGTGACACTGAAGACAGAGGCGATGCCGTCTCTGCTCACAAGTCAGCCCTTCTCCCGCAGAGCTGAAGAACAAGGCGCTAACACAGCCCCGACAGGAGCTGCCAGGGCAGGGGACAAAGACACTTGGGGACATCCGCCTCGGTCCGGAAGGTGACCCGCCGACCACAGCCGAGCCTGGCTCGCCTTGGCCAAGCAGAGGGCCACGTCCCACAGTGGGATACCCGAGCCGTGCACGCAAGCACACGCTAAACAGCTGCACATTCCTCCCTCTTTTATAGGAAGCTAAAGTCATCATTAGAATGAGTGTTTCCATGAATAGAATTAACCTTTTTGGGGTTTTTTTTGGTTGCAGTTTAGTTGTCTTTGCCAGGGACGGATACTTGCAGGCAATGATCGGTCTTTCTTTATATCCTGCACATTTTGGATGGGTTTCAGTTCGCTTAGCTTTAAAAGGCAAAAGTTAGCATCCTGTCTGAGCTCAGTCATTTCAGTTGTCTCTTTATATAATTTGCACTGCCAGAGCGTGACTCACCCCACCTATTGCAGGAATCTGTCCTAAAATGGGATTATTCACTGTCACTTTCTCCTTCTCCAATATGTCCTTCCCTGAGAGAGGGAGGTCTGGATGAGTGTAGTTTAGCGCTTGACTTCCAGGTGGTTAGAGTTAACCAAGGTGAGTGCTATCCCTTGTACCAGCATCTCCCGTATTTCCAGAAGACCAGCTACCAAGAGCTGCTGCAGAAAGACTCCAGCTGGTTGGGAGTCTGTCATTTCTTTATTTTGTGGGATTTGCTATTCATGTGCTGTCTTCTCTTTCTGGGCCTGATGAATCTTACTTCTGTGTAGGCCTTCTTAAGGCATGTGTCATTAACCTACAAATCATCCTACAAGGGTGTTGTAGCAGCAAACATCAAAATGTAAAAACCACCTCAGTGAAGACTGTAGTGAAGGACTAGGTGTAATGGCTATTCCTGCTAGGCCACAGGAGCATGTTTAAAAAAACATGGGTAATGCCTGAATTTACTGTACCTGCTATTCTCAGAGTTCATGATGCCTTTAATCCCCTGCTTGCTTACATACTATCTAACCATGAGAGTGCTATGAAGGAAAAGTTTCTGTTGAAATAAGTCAGACTTTTGAAAGGGGAAACACTGTGCGTATGAGAAAACAAACAGTGGTTTAAAATGATCATCATACAGTTTGTTTCCCATGCAAAGAATCAGAAAACCTAATTCGCAATTGATTTTAATTTACATTTTTTGTGTAGTATGGACAGATTACAAAAGATGAGACATAGATCTCACTTGCAGAAGATAATGTGCTTTTCAGATCACGATCTCTTTTATTAAATTGTTTTCAGTCTCCTTGTCCTCCTATCTTTTAAAGTGTATTTTTGTTTGGATTTAACTTTCAATGTCAGTATTTTAAATTGGGATTTAAAATCCTTAAATATTTGTGTTCCTTTAATTTGTTAGAGATTCTTCTAAATCTGTTCCAGGAGCTGATATTGAGACATTTGTTTTTGTATTTAGCTTGCCAAGTAAAGCAATGAAATTTAAGTTAGAAAAAAAAATCAATATTCAGAGTTTAGTTCTGTGGATGTGGATTTTAAAAAAAAATCTATATGAAATTCATAAGAATGCTATAGAAGTATTTCACAGGTTTTCCTATTAAATAGCTTTTTTAACTAACCACATATTTTAGAAACCATATTGGATGCATATTAATGTATTTATTCATGCTTAGAGATCTAATCTTCAAAGTAGACTGAAAGGGCCTCAGGAGTAATCAAATATTTTCTTTAGGCTCATTTCAAAATCCTAACCTAAATTTTTAGGGCTTGATGCCTTCATCTTTTCATTTTCCTCCTGACGCCATTTTGTAGTGTCAGAAAGATTTCAAATGGGAGTAACACTGTGGCTATTTTGACCCATAAATTTCCCTTTTCTGGCATTAAGGTGCATATTCAGCACTTAAACCCATCCCATTTTGTCTCTTCTCTTAGACTGTGAAATTATGAATCAAGGACCCTCTTTTTGTTCTTTGTGTACTGTAGATTTCTCAAGGTTAATATAAAGTAATAATCATTAAAATAGGGACAAGAACATGAACATATATATTAAAAGAAAATAATAGGATTGCCCACAAATCACCAGTGTGCACTGTTTACTCCAACGTCTTACAGCATCCTCCTTATGCTCCTATGGTCTGTCTTGTTACGAGGAACAAAGATTATGTATTTTATTCCTGAAGGAATGTATTTCAGTGTCAAGGCTCTCTTCGTGCTGTATTTGGCTAGCCAGTAGCTCTCTTCTGTTTAAAGAAAAACATTATTGATCCAAAGGTCCTCAGAAGAGCTCATCTATTGTAGCACATCAGGGAATGTCTTGAAAATCACTTCCCCAGATATCTGGTTCACTTGTACGGCGGTGTTGTTGCCTGCTGTGCTGCAGTGCTTCGCCCCTGGAATTTGATTTCTGATTTTATTGCAAATGAGAAATGTGATGAGTGAGTAGAACAGGACAGGAGATTATGAGCAGGAGAGCTGAATAAGAAATATATGTATCCAGTGAAGGATATGTATCAAATTCTTGGCCATTAGCATCCCTATATGATGCAGGCAAAAATATCCAAGCTTCCTTTGAGAGATACCAGCAGTAGTGTAAGTGTCAAGGTAAGGTATGCCATGGCATTCCTTGAAAAAAGCCGATTTAAATAGCCCAGACAGACCGTTATGCTGAGACAGCTAACCTGTTTTGGCGATGCAGGTTAACATCTCTGCACAGCAAGGCACTGTGCCATTAAGACACACAGGTCAGTTGTGGGCTTTGGTATGCTAACTCAGGGATCTCAGCTTGATGCTGTATTGCATTTCGTAGATATGGTTAGTAAGCTCGTTACAGCACAAATATCTAGGAAACTGTTGATAATGGCGGCAAGAGAAGTGAGGCAGATTTCCATGGGCAATATTTTGTACTGAAACATGCACAGAATGATAGTCAATGCTGCATATTTGTGCAAATGAAAGTAAGGTATATACACAAAAACATCATGCTAAGAGTAAATACTTCAGACTCCATGGTGTTTCTCGTTCAGAGTTAATAACGGATTTGCTACTACATGTCTACATAATGATTTTTTTAATTTCACTGGAGAATGTAATGTAAAAGCAGCTATAGAAGCAGAAACGTAGTATCATGTATTAGCACTTTTCTTCATACTTTTAAAACATATTTTGGGAACTTCCAGGAGCAAAATTCATCGGAACTTTTCCCATTCCGGACACCTATAACCCAGACGATGACAAAATCTACTTCTTTTTCCGAGAAATATCACAAGATAGCGGGACATCTGACAAGACAATCCTTTCCCGAGTTGGGAGGGTTTGTAAGGTGAGGACTCTCTCTCTTATATCATTTGTAATAGAAAAGTTTGATGTACTTCTGTGAGAAATCTTTTTTTTTCTCCTCTAAATCAGAAAAAAATAACAATACCCAACAGACCATCCAAATAATTTTTCAGACCATTGATAACTAATGCTGTCTGAAATTTATTTCACTGAAAAATAGAATTAATATTGAATGTGTGTATGTACTACTTTTAGAGAAAGCTAGTATAAGTGATAACCTTGTATATAAGTAATAATGTATTGACCTTCAGGTGTGCAACAGTGACAGCTTTTGTTTCATTAGCTTTCAGTGAGGATTCACTTGTTGGTATGTGTATTCAATATACATCATCTCTGGGCACTACTGAGAGCTGGGGTCATTCATTTGTTTCTGAGCGCACCTGATTTTTGGTCGAGGTGGGAGGAAGCTAAAAAGTTATATTTTTTTTCTAAGCTATATCCACACTTTCCTAGAGGTGTCCTCCCCTGAGGTATGTCCTTGAACCACTGATCAGCAGGAGCCAGGAGCCAGGTCTGCTCCAGCATTAGAAGTTTAATTCTATTAGTGCCCGACTGGCTCTAGAAGATTACCCCCTTCCACTTCTCTTTCATTATGTTTGGTATTGCCCCTTATGAAAGATGTTGGCCCCTGTGGTACGCTTAACCTGGACTTGGATTTTTCATGAGCTGCACTCAATGAAGAAGCATTTCTGGCCAGGAGTCTCTTAAAATAGTAATGCAAAGATAAACCAATTACTGTTATATGACCAGTAAAGAGTCTGCAATTTAGCAGCCTGCTGTTGTTGCTAGTATCTTCCTCCATTTGCAGCAGAAGGGTCTGTTGACTTCTTTGGCAGACGTATTCTCTCTCTACTGCTGTAACCCCTAGGAGCGGATCACTGTGGGTGCTCTCGTGCTGTCCTTCAGCTTTCAGTCAATCCATGTACCCAGGAATCATTGCCAAAAGTCAGGGAAATGGGCTTTAAAGTTGTCTTCACATTTAACAAAATATAAGCTTTGAGCAAATGTTTATCTCCTGAGATGATCCAGATATCAGTAACACCATCGCAATAATCACACAATTAGGTAGCACATTTCTGCGATGTTTCGTTCAGATGTCTTCATTTACGTGTATTTTCTGAGCAACATTACTCTGCTGACAGAGAACATTATCTTAAGAAAAAGACTGAAAATAAATAAATGAACAAAAAAGTTTGTCATTTGCCATAAGAGGTGTCTAGGAAAAAAAAAAAAAGCCAGAAAGAAAATGGACACACACTGATAAAAACAAACACCAGACACGTGTGTATGGCTATGTAAATCTATGAGTCTTCTGCAGTCCAAGGAACCCCTAATAATTGAGGTTTCAGTGACCACAGACATTTCACACTTCGGTCCTTGACCTAAATGTTAAGAAAACAAAAAAAAAGACCTCATTCATAAATCAGTTCTCTAGGAGGTTTTTAGCCAGACAAAAGAATGGATAATCTTTAGCTGGGTATTTCTCAGAGGTATGATTAATGGCAGACTGGGAATGCAAACATACATGATTTGCTGTAGACATGGCATTTGCTGATTATGAGAAAGCACTTAATGCATTAGGAAAATTTGGTAGACAACATTTTCAAGCTAAGGCACATGAGAGATTACATTAAACTAAGATATATTAGCAAGAGAGCTCCAGCATCCTTTACCTAGAAAAAAGCAGATAAGATATCATAACAAAAGCAGACCTATTGTAAGGTAATCCTAATGATCAGGCAAAATTGTGCCTCAGATGAGACTGAATTTTAGAGTAATCATGTTAAGGGGAAAAAAATGTATTGAATTTTATTTTTTAATACTCAGATGAAGAAAGCAAAAAACTTGAAAACAGCTGAACCTGTTTTATTATACATACACTCATGCACAAAAATCTGTAACAATGGGAATGTATTACTCTGTGTAGCAAAACACACATGCACACTTGTTTTAGTGTGTGTGTGTGTTTGTGCATGGGCACACAAATACACATAAGGCTAGATGTTCAAGTATATCCATCACCCTCAAATAGAAAGGAGGGAACTCCCAAAAGAGTTCAGCATCCAAGAACTTTTTTTTTTTTTTTTTTTTTTTTTTTTTTTAACTGGAACAATGGAAACTGATAGGTAAGGTGATTATGATTAGTGTGAGTTTTACTCTGTCCTTTTTATTTATTGAGAACTTCCTGACAGATGCAGACTTCTACTGAAAATTCAGACTCCTGCTCTTGTTTTGTACATTTGTCTAGATTAACCCCAAGCCTCAATATAAATAAAATTATTATGGTTATTCAGTATAGATTAATGATATGTAAACACACACTGCTGTTTACAGACTAACGTGCTAAGGTCCTCTGGATCTGTGGTCTGCTGTGATGTATCTGCTATACTTAATTCTCTGATATGGACTTGATGTCTATGGTTACAACAATGGACAAACATAACAGCTTCTACTCATGCTGTCTAGTTAATGTGGTCTGTACTGCATAAAGATAAGCCTTTGCCTTCTTTGCATAGCAAGCATGGAATAACAGTATATGGGAGGAGACCAGCAACTTTCAAAATCATTTGCTTGGTGTAAACCCAATTTCTTTCCACTAGAGCTTAATTACTCTCTACCTCACAGTGCCTTAGGGCTCCTATGCATTAATGGCAGAGATACATGCTGAAATTAGAGTAGGTTTTATTTTTAATAAGGAGGTCAATGCAGCCTATTCTTTGGCTATTTTTTGCTGGCTGAACAATACGCTCTCTCACTGGTCGTCCCCCTTAGGGAAAGTCTTCTCTGGAAAGCATTCCCTCTTCCCGGCTACTTTCAGACCCAGAAGATTACAGTACTCTCCCTGGCAATTCTTTGCCCAGAGTCAAACAGCTGTCACTTGTCCTGTTCATCAGCCCATCCGTATGCTTACCATCTAGCAGCGTGTTTTGCAATAACGCAGCCGCTGTAGCACTGAGTAGCACTAATTTAGATTTACGTCATCTGCATTCTGTATGTCACTAGGGGATATCATTACGAATGGGGAGGAAGCGCTTTCAACAGTCACTTTCAGACCCAGTTGTGTCGTTTATCATGGCAAATGGCATTTCCTATTTTTGGTTTGAGGGAGGGGGGAAAAGTACCATCGGCCTATCTGCAATACCTGATACATCTTATGACATGTTCATACTCATATAAAGTGTAATATGCTGGGTTATTTGCTTTCTTTTCGAGTAAGGTCTTAAGTGAAAAGAGAGAATGACTGTCAAAGATTCATCACAAAATCTTTATCCATTTTTTAAAATGCACACAGATACACTCATGTATATTGCATGCGTCACAGACTTTTACTTCTTAAGTGCATAGACCCATATATTTCTGTTTCTGGAAACACAGGCATAAGCTGTTACAGCTACACTGTCTTCAAGTCTGTGCTACCGCACCAGTTTGTATCTGCTAAAGACCTGACCTAGTCGTTATACATGGAGCCAGATTTTGAAAACAAGGCACAACGTCTGCACTCTGTGCCCTTTGCAGTCAAATAACAAGTCAGCTACACTTTCATATACATATTTACTATAAAGTGATGACAGAATTGTCATTGTATTTAAGCACACCTCACGTATGCACAAGTATAACCCTAGAAAAGACCTTGATTTTCCTCCTAATTTCCCCACTCAGATAAAATAAGACATAAAAATCCTAGCTTACAAGACTCCCCATAAAGGTTTTGCAGAGGGAGGAGGGTTGTTGAGATTTTTGTTTGTTTGCTTTCTGCATAGAATCACATTTTTTCACAGTAACAACCTCATTCTAGTGGAATGGAATGTAAATTAGCCAGAAGCAGTAGTCTCTCTGCTGCAGTATGAAAATCCTGTTTATTATTACAGCAATGTCTATTTCTTGTATTACAAGCTTCTCTTTAATGGTTTTGGTGATGTATTGCAGAAGTTACTGCATGTGGGCTTAGAGACTGATTTCTAGGAGACCTCAGCTGCCAAGAATCAGACTTCAGCCCCTGATGTGTATCCGCATTTCCCAAAGCGTCCAGTATCCAGAAGCTTTCTTTGTTCTGGTGGGAACAATTGAGCTCTGTCTTTTTGCATGCCATTCCACCCTGACATATACCGACCTGTACCTGGGGATAGGATATAGCACTTAGGCACAGCCCTCTTGGTTAAAGGGTACTTTCTAAGCACAGTGGAATGCAATCATTTTAAGAGCTCCTGAGCGTGGGACACACCCTGCATTCCACCTTGGGATAATGTAATTTATTTCCAAAGCCATGAACACAAGAAGAGTTCAAGGCCGTGACCTTGCATCCCGTCTGATGCTTTAAGGCAATTTGTGCTCTTGGAGTGCCGGGAGGGAGCTTTCCTCCTACTAGTCCGAGCACAGGGACTCCTGCGGTCTCCGACATTGGGCTGGTTGGGTGTAAGAGTTAGGAGGTGTTTTTCTTGTCTGGGAAATAGTCTAGCCGTCCCTTTAGTGTGAGTTGGGATAACCGGATCATTGACATTTTTCTATTTCTATATTGTGTAATGCATCACCGTGTATAGATAATTGAGCTACCTCCAAAAATGTCTGAATGCCTTTATAGCGTAATGCTATACCATTCAGTGATATTAGCTGGGGTCCCGGAAGCAAAATAGCCATGTTAACATGTTCTCAGCAGGCCTAATTAGCCTGGGCTCAGTGCCATGTGAGTGCAGCTATCCCGCTTCCAGTTCTGGAGGCAGCTCATTCCAGACGAGCTGGGAGACCGAACTTACTGCCTATTACATGCTTACATACTTTCTTTGACACCATGATGTTGCCTAGCCACAATGCTAAGCATGGGTAATATTTTTTTTTTTTTTGGTTTCTCAGTGATCATGATTAAAAACACTGAGCAAATGTCATCCCCAGGAAAAAACAAAAAACAAAAACAACAACAACAACAACAACAAACTTTGGCCCTTGTTTGCCAGTTATACAACTTTGCAACAGTTTATCTTTTAGCAGACAGCTCCTCTTGGATTTCTGAGTTTTACATTTTAATGTTATGTGCCATTTGAAAGTTTTCAAGTGATGTAAAAAAAGCAGATGCTCATCAAGATGATGTCATTTTAAGGGCTGATGCTTTGGAGACAGCCCAGTTCCGCACTGTATTTGTTTCTAACTGTAATGAATTATGAGATATAAGCCCGGACTTTGTCAGGTCTTTTGCTCCAGCTTTCCTTATTGGCACCGGTACAGGCATGAGTATAGGAAGTTCAGTACATTTTTTTGTCCCTGATGGGTGTGTTTCAACAATGTAATCAGCAGGTTTTTTGTGAAATTTCATGATTTGCCGATGAAGCAAAAATATGTAAGTTATGCTTATATATAAGAGGTGTGACTGAATTTTACTAAGCCTCAGGGAAAATGAAAAAGAAATTGTAGTATCAAGATACAGCTTTAAAAACTACATTATAGAAATGCAGCTGCAAAATGTCTGAAACAAAGTCTGGAAAACTTTCTAGTTGCCAGGGAGACCCTTTTCAGAGCACGCTATATTTACCCCACTGATGTAGAAGTGAAGAGCTTGCAAAATTAACTGCAGTAGAGATCCTATGGGGAGTAGATATCTCTGGGGTTTAATCCAAAGTCCCTGACTTCAGACTGCTTTGGTTCAAATCTTTAAATATCTTTAAAGCAGTAATGACGCCTTTGTGTTTCTGAAAATTTTCTGACATCATAAAATGAGTTCCCTGATTATTCAAGAACATGAAATTCTTGGTGGTGATTTCAGGCTTGATTGTTCGGAAAGAAAATTGCCTATCCCCATATTGCATTGCCCATTTCTTTTATGATACTTCAGTACAAGGTTTCACCATACAGCTACTCAAACCATATAAATTTTGGATTCCTATTAGATTTAATTGCGTGATCTGTCTAGTCACTGGACTTGCCTATAACTTCATGGTCAAGAATGCTACATTTCATAACTTGAAGATTTTTTCCTCTGTCATTTTATGTCATTTTATATCATTTTTATGTATTTATACCACAGAATTGATATTAAGTATATATGAGAGTTCAGACAACAGAAGTAAATCAAACAGTGGAATAAACTGTAAAAAGGTAATACTCAAAATTTAAGACTGCTTTTGACTGAGAATTAATTAAAAAGTGTGTGCATTTCAGCCATCATCTTTTGCTCACTTGAAATTCCCATCAGCATTAGAGTGAACAGACCAGTGATGAATACAGTAGAGTACATGTAGTCTGTGGCAGTCTTTGAACAGTTTGGGAAAGTGTTCTTAATGCTGAAAAACAATGTGTTGTGGGATCATAGCATGATTACTGAGTGGCCCTGAAGTAAAGCGGAGCTTTATTGGTAAAAAGCTTAATTTTATTATGTTTGTCCTGAAGCACATGCAAGCATGCTGTTGTCATCTCTGTCTCTTCACCTGAGACCATTTATTTCTGGCTTTCGTTTTGCTCATGGTATGCATAGCAACATTCCAGAAGTTTTCTTTACTGTATGGTTAGATTTTCCAATTTGGATCTCATCCAAAGATAACCCAGTAAAAACCTCTGGGTATGGTGTTTAAATATCTTCCAAAATAAGAGTCAACATTTTCCATAGTGAACCAAACAATTATGCATGCTTAACGTGAGTAAATTACCATTCTGAATGAAATAGCAGCAAATCTGCTTGAAAAGCAGGAACTCAAAGCTAAAATAAATACCATTTCTCTGACCCATAGTTCAGACAAAGGACATTTCCATAGTGGATGTGACCTGTTCAGACTACATTCTTGCAGTTTTAGCTATGGTTTTCACTTACGATAAAGACCCTCTTTCCCATTGTCTTAAGGTCTAGAAATATGTGAATGCCCGTAACGGCATCCTTACACTGCAAGTCTCATGCAGGCTTTCCGACGACTCAGAGTGTGTGGTCAAGGGACTAAGTCATCTTGTCCTGTGTTCAGCTATCTGAGCTTCGCTCTGAATCCAGGCCAAAAGCTTCTCTTGCTCAGTCCTACTGGGCACACACTCATTTCAGCAGACGAGGTCAGCATCAGGCGTGAGACTAGCCGCAGCACCATTGCTACTGGCTATGGAGATTTGTGCCCCTGCTGTCCAAGCCTGGTGTCTAGTTGGGCAGGGACACAGGTTGAGACAAATGTTTAGTTTTTCCGTTTGTTTTGTTTTTGAGATCTATATTTAACCCTGGTTGTGCAAGTGGCTTCATACTTGCACAGAGCTCACTGAATGATCTGATCCACAACCTATAATCTTAGTCTGCAGAAGATACTATTTAACCTCTCCAATTCCTTTTGCAGCAAACAGCATGGTTTACGCTAAGGGAATGAGGTCAGCCAACACAGAGCAGTGCAGTGTATTAGAGTGGTAGACGTACTACATTAAAAATGAGGACCCTTTAGTATTGCTGCCTGACCCTATGGCTCTGTCTCAGGATGGGGAACATAGGCAGAAAGGCAGGACCAGCAACATGTTAGGTGCTGGACTATAACAGACTCTGAGTTCAGAAAGATTTTCAGGCATGACAGCCCTCAGGGACCAAATGGCAGTCTGGGGTTTGCACATCTGTACTCTGCACTGAGTTTTCTGTTTTGAGTTGTGACAGTACTCAGCTCTGAAGAAGGATGTGGAAAATGGTCACGCCAGCTGTGAAAGCAAGTTTGACTAGTGGAAAGCTTAACAGCTAAGCCTCACAAATCTAGAGGAACTTCTGATCATGTCTCTGGAGGAGATAAATGATGTGCAGCCTGTAGCTTGAGAAGGCCTGAGGAGGTAGAGGAGGACTGTAGAGGTATCAGGCTGATGTGTTACCCTGGAAATCAGGAAGGCTGAATTTATCCCAGGCCTTCCTGTGGAGCTGATGTGTGACTCTAAGGAGTTCCTATCAACTGTCTGTGCACGTTCTCACTTTTTGTTCTATTTAGTTCTAATTATGTGCCAGTTCTACTGCAGTGCTAGAGACCTTGCAGTCCATAGGCTGTGTGCTGAAGATTTATACCATTCTGCTACTTCGTACTTGATAACATACGTTACTGAGTAAGCATGTGGTAGGCATGGCTGAGTCCCACCCAAATCCTGATCTTTGGCTATAGAAGATCAAGTAGCAGAAGTGTTATAAACTAGCAATATCCACAATGCCAAGAAGAGTTAAAGCTGCCTTGTATAAAACAGTACATGATCCCATGGTGAGAAGCATTCCCATGCAAAGGCTCTGTCATCTCACAGACACAGCAGAAACGCTAGACAGAATTGCCACCTTCACTTTCAGATAAGACCTGGAGACAGAAAGGTGAACTGGCTTTCCCAAAGTTACTCCAGACTTCCATAACAGAGCAGTCCAATATTTAAATCATGTTTATCTTGTTTATTTTTCAACTGCATTTTTATTCTCTCTCTCAGTCACGCTTCATGTGTTGCTTGCTGCTTTTGGATCTGGCCCATAGGCTGTTGAAGTCATGAGAGGAGTCTTTCCTTCAACCTCAGTATGGTTCAGACCAGAGATTTTGAAGCTAGATTTGTGAAGGAAGATATCTTACTTTCCTGTACATGGCCAGTACCTAAAAGAGTTGGGTATGGCCAAAATATATACAATAAAACATAATAATTAAAAAAGAAATATGTCTTTGAAGACAGAAGTCCACTGATAAGAATGCTGGCTGTTTCTCCATTTATAAAAATGACCGAAGTCTGCTAGAAGTTTTTCCATAGTGTAGGACTTTGCTGCTGGGGATTTAATCTGTTTATGGTGGCTTGGCCACTTAACGAGACTGCAAACAAAAGAAGGGCTCCAGAGCCTTTTGCAGTTTCAGCACTTTTTCCAGCATTTCCTTTTGTTCAGGCCAGGAATTCACTTTGGAGGATCCTTTTGCACATCTTGCCACTGGCTCCAATTAATAACCTGTTTCTAGAAATTCCACTCATTGTCCTTTTTGATTTAAGAGGCTGTTCAGGATAATTACTATTTTAAAAGTTTTATGAATCACAGTGTTTGACATCTTTGATGTTGATTGATTTAAAAAAAACCTGCACTTTCTGTTCTAATGCTCAATTTGTCACTATTACTTAGAAACAAACAAAAGATTTAGAGCCCCTGCGATGCAGATGTTCTCTAGCTTTGTTGCCATCTGTTTGCTTGCCTAGTGGATTCTAAGACTTACATTTTGTGCATTTTGATGAAGCTAAATTTAACTTGTTTTTTTTAACCACTTTTTCTTAGCTCTTTTTTTTTCCTGATAGTTTTTATTTTCACAATAAACTGGTAATATGTCTAACCACAGGGTCTGAAAATCATGTTTGCTTTGTTCTGCTATACGTAAATTGCAGATATGCATAGAACTCTCCCAATAAAAATATATGATATGACCTTAATTTACTTCACAAATGTTACATTATTGCATTTAAGCAGCATTTTTTAGTGATTTCAGAAAGCCATATATTTACAGGTGTACCTATTCTCATCTAAGTTGTGCATCAGATAGTTGAATTCTCACTGTAGCTTGGTAGAAACCTGACTTCTCACTCCACCTCTAATTATTTTTAGAACCAAATCATAGCCAAAGGCTGAAGTTTTGAAGTTTTCTGTAGTATAAAAGTCTTTATTTTTCATTTAAAATATTTCATTTATTTCTAATTTATTTCTAGTAATATCATAATGAAATACTTTCCCACTTATGTAGATAAGTGTTTAGGTCTTTGTGGTTCTCTCTCTTTTTTTTAAAATTTTTTTAGTCTTTTCTCTACTCCTGACACATTGAACTGTCTGCCTTTTAGCTGACAATATAGCTAAACCTCAAAGTCAGACAAACACAAGTAACAATTTTTACAGGCACTTCTTTCTATTACCAGGAAGGTATTTCAGGTGGAAATGTTGGTATCTGTTGCAGCTTGTGAGACTGCAAACCAGTAAGTGCTAATTAAATCTTTATTTATATTCAAAAAGAAATATGCAGTCTTAAGTGCCTTCATCTATAATGTAACAACGTTTATAGTAAACACTGTTAATCCAGTGTGCTTAGAAGTGATATTTTGTGAGATAAGGTTTCAGATATTTGTGGCTGCTTGTCTGTTACAAGCAGATTAGCCATATTTTTGGAATGAAAGGTTCATTCTGCCTTTCCCTTCTCTCAGCACTTAAATTTGTCTTGTCTTCTTGTTTCATCTCACTGAAATACCTAGTGTTCTTTGTCTTCAGTCCTGGTATCTCCTGGTCAGGATCATTTCAGTGTATCCAACACACCACACACTTCCAGCGGTGCTGAGCCCAACCCGTGGTCAGTGTAAATCTGTCAAACGGTGATTTTAGGATTCTGTTACTTTGCCTTAACTCCCCCTTCCTGTTCACCTATGCACTGGCTGGCCTCTCCTTTGGTGATTTTCCCTCTCCTATCCATGTTATCTTTGCTTTCTTATTCAGCCTTCTTTCTAATCCACTGATTGCTCAGCCTGTACATCGTTACATTGATGTAATGATCTGCATCCAGCTTTGCGGCATTCTAGCACATGACAGTGAGTCATCGTGAACTGATTTTATTAAATCAACTTTTCCACAGAAGAGGTTGTTTTCTTTGTGTACCAGCCCTGTCTCAAACAGATGTTGGGCTGATATCTCCTTTACCCAACCTTTCAGGGACCAATAATGATGAAATATGATGACCTGGGGAATCTATACCAAAGTCATCAGATAGGATGCAAGGCTATTTAGTTCATGCCAACATGGTCTGAAGAAAAGGCTGATAATCACATGTTTTCCAGCAGCTGAAACTTCAAGACAAATCTCAAAGACTAACCTAACATATACCAAAAAAAAAATAGTGTTAGGAAGGAAGGGCTGCCCTTCCTTTACGACGTGGAGGTGTCCAGGGCTTCACCATAAGACAGCTGCTACCTGGGAATCCAGGAGTAGAAATGTGCCTAAACTGCTGGTGGGTCTTCAACCTCCTTGCTCTGAGCTGAGCTAAGTCCACCTTGTAGATAAAACTGCCACAGACATCATCAGTTCTTGCACTTTCACAGTCAATGAATCATTAGGCACGCAAAGATATGTCATTATTCAGAGATGGCAGAAGAGAGCTGGAAGTATTATATGACTGCTAATCAAATAAAATAAAATCTAATAAAATGTACATTTTAGATATCAGTTGGTTGAAGCATGTTGAAGGATACGTCAGCATATTATATATAGAACTGTATAAACCAATAAAGGGTCTTTTCTGTCTCAGATGAATTTTTCACCATGAGTTTTTCAGTCTCTGGCTGCAGAAGGACTTGGTTTGGAGTGCTGGCTGGTCATTGAATTCACCTTGTTCTCTTATAATTAGTATAGTGTTACCAGCAACATTTGGATATATATTTCAAACATAAGGCACACTTACTAAATGTCTCTACTAATGTCTCTTAAATTCAAGTAACATGGTTAACATCGTGTCTTGGCTTGAATGTGAGGAAATATGGATACATCTTAAATCCAAGGGAATCTTATACTTCAAAATACACAGCACTTGCTAAGACTGCTTCTTTCCAGCAAACTGTTGGGTTTGCACTACTCTTTAGTAGTCTCTCTTGCTCAGTGGAACTATTGATATGTTTTAAATGAACATTTGCAAAAATACTCTGTTGGATAACAGCTGAAGGGTGTAAAACAGAAGTACGGATTTTCCAGTCTCTTGCAGAAGTCTGAGATGACAAGAACAGGAGCTAGACAATGCTGTTTTTTCCATCCCAACCCCAACACCTCTTGCTGCCTCCCTGCTTTCTGATCCAAGCCAGGCGGTTATGCACATCTCAAAGTCTTGTGAGCATCCACCAGAAGCCTAAGTCGAAGCACTACAACATAAGAATTGTTTAGCTAATCTGAATTATCAGAGGAAGGAAAAGCTTAACACTTTTTTTTTCTTTCTTTCTAAGAGTCTTTGTCGTATCTTTGTAGTTGTTTGGTTTTAATTACACCACAAAGTTCATCTGTCGTGCCTTTGAACAGAACACACACATGCACAGCTGGCTTCTCCTATTGGCTTAAGGCTGCTAATTTTGACACCTTTGTAATAAATCTGCTGGCTAGATGCAAAGCTTCAGGCTTGGCAGAACTTCAGGAAATCAAGAGGAGAGGTAGCAATTCTTGTAAGAACAGGAGTTCCGAAGGTGATATATTAACAAAAATCATTTCCAAACGAGCTAAACTGTGTAAAAGTAACAAATACATGAAAAGGGAAATCGGTTAGAGTGCATTACCAGAGAATCACTACTCCTCATGAAGTGAATTTCAGCACTTAACACCTTCTTTCTGAATACCTGTAATATTTATGATACAGCCCTGAAGGGCCACATATAATCCATGGAAATACCACTTAAGCCCCTCTACCCTCTACCAGTGTTTCCTATTGGCTGGTTCTAGACCTTCAGAGTGAATTGACCTGTACAAAGTCTTTGTTTTCCCCTATCTCTATTTTTTTTTTTAAGCATGCTTTGTTCTAATGAATCTGGAGGGGATGATGATTTATGACCATATTTGTGGTGTCTAACTTCAGAGCACAGACCCGCTAAGTTTCATGGTCTCATAGTTTGTAAATGAAGTGAGATAGACATCTTCATGGTGTAATATAGAGACTACAGACCACTGTTACTGATGAGAACATTCCTCTTAAGTGTGTGAATTCTTGGTTCCTGCTTGGGCATCATCGTCCTTGCAGATGTCAATATATAAAATCTGGTGCCTAAATAGTACTGTGGAACTGAAATGCATCTGTGATTTGGGACCAAAGGGAACACACAAAATCATTTGATTGCTCATATGCTCAGTGGCAGGAAGTAAATTCCTAAGCAGACTCCTAGTTCCTGCTTTCTAAAATTTAAAACTTCCTTCTAAGATCCACCTTCCCCTCATTTTTTTCTCTCCTGACAACTGATTACTACTGCCCTTGACATACTCCTTGTTACAAGTGTCAGCATTTTGAAACACTTCTGTCATAATATTTTATTTCCTTCAAAGGAACATTTTTGAAAATCTCCATTCTTTTTAGAAATAACTTAATTTCTTCAATGCAGTTAGATGGAATTATCCAGTCCTGTCTTCCTTCGCCTATCTTTATGCAGCTAATTGAAGCACTTAGCATCTTAAAATCATAGTCAGTAGAAGGACACCTCCCCTTCAGAAGGGTGATTCAGATTTCCAGTGACCATTCCTCTGTTGACTACAGAAAATCTGGGCAAATGTCCTAATATCTTGGAAAATTAAAGCAAGATAGACATGAGAAAAAAAAAATCCCTTTTGTGGAAGACAGAATAATATTTCCATAACAATGATTATTAAAATAATATGACTGGTTTTCCCTGGAGCACATATCTCTGTGTGAAACACACACAAAACAAACAGTGCAGTATTTACATCTCTGGAACTGTTGGTGAATATAGTTTTTCATTTTTGAGAAATCTATCCAAAATGTTCTGTACTATTATTGAGTTTGTAAACAGTTCTTGAAGAACCACTGATTGCAAAAAAATAGCTTTACAGGGAACAAGAAATCACATGACATAGACATATGTTTTGGGGCATTCCAGCTGTGGAGCTGTTCAGAGAATATTGCAAACAGATTTGGATATAATTAGGAGATTTTAATAGCTCATTCTCTGAGCTGAGAAGTAACTACTGGAGCTACTTATAAAAAGTTTGTCCTGTACTTTGAAAAAACAAAGACAAAAAAATCACAGTTGTGGTTTTTACTGTTTTTATTAGAATGATATGGGAGGTCAACGGAGCCTAATAAACAAGTGGACTACTTTTCTGAAAGCTAGGCTTGTGTGCTCGATACCTGGTCCTGAGGGAGCCGACACACATTTTGATGAATTGCGTAAGTTGAGTTATCCTTAATGGCTTGTTTTGTCATCAGCCTTGTTTGTTCGTTTCTGCTTTGTAGAAGCACCATGTCTCATTCTGATTTCACTCATTTCCCACTGGTGGCAATATCACTGTCTTTTATTAGAGGTCCCTGATTATAACTGGAATTATTCCGTTCAGAATTTCTTTTTTTTTGCTGCTTTCTCTCCCCTACCTGGAAAATGACCAGGTGATTCTGTATAGAAAACAGACTATCTGCAAATGGAGAAATGTTCAATGGATGTTTAATAAAAAAAGCGTTTTTCCCATTACAGAAGATATATTCTTACTTTCTACAAGAGATGAGAGAAACCCTCTTGTATATGGAGTCTTCACTACGACAAGGTATGTGTTAGGATTGTGTTTGCCCCTCAGAACCCATCTTGAAGGTTTTGCTCAGGCTTTTCATAAAACCCTGATATCACCAGATCCTGATTCTTGAGAGCAATGGGAGACTGCTTGAGTCAGATTTACAATACTAGGACTCTAATCACTGTGGCCAATATTTTCAGATATGGAAATATAAATTTATGTCCCTAAACTTTTGTGTGCCTAACTTTTGAGAACAATAGCATGCAAATTTAAAAACAAACAAAAACATACTGATTTAATTCAGTCTAATATAGTTGAATTTACAAATGACAATCCTATTTATTAAGTACCAAGTAGTCACTATTTAAGACAATTTATTATCATCGAACATCGTCATCTCTATAAGCAACAGCTTGACATGAGCTCTGTCTTGAGATAAAAAAAGTATTGTGCTTTAAAGCAACACATCAAGATGTCATTTTTGGTAATGAAAAATTCATAAAGCACCACCATTTTTATAGGCAGAGTTGATGGAAGAATAATTCTTCTTTATCTCACAGGGATAGATTAATTAATTAATGAACCTCTCAGGTATGATGGTGAGGCACGCTATACAGAACTGTCAGACAGAAAATTAATAATTATTTCTTTTGTCTCCAGAGCCCCTGAATTTAGTGCAGTTAGTAAGGACTAGTCATACCTTGAAAAATTTGTAAAAAATTTGACAAGACATTCCTTCTTAAGTGAGAATCAGTCTCCGCAATGGCTCCATAGAACATACAACCACATGAAATATTTAGAATTGAATGAAATGTTGCCCCAAATGGCCTATGAAGTAACTAAAATACATATCTCTCTGCAACCTGATGTAGTTTTCATTAAAGAACTGAATTGTTTTTGTTAGAAAAAAGACACTGAACGTTCATTCCTCCCTATCTCTTCTTTTAATTTGGTTCTGTGTACCTGTAATTCTAAGCCTAATCACCTACAGAATCATTCAAATGCAGACTTCCAGAAGTGAACACAATGTAAAGGAATGTCCTTCAGCTACTGAAAGTCCTGATCATAATAGTCAATAAATGGCATCTGGAACCAGTCTGCTACTAGGAAAAATGACAGTCTATTAAGTGATCCCAAAGGCTAGCAAGTCCAAGTGAGCAAAGCTTTAAGCTGCAATGACAGCAACATAAAGCATGTGAAGTTATCAGACCAGTACACAGTGTCTGTTGTTTAGCACCATTTATAACAACTCTCCGGTGCAGGACTTGGTGCAGAATCCATCAGACTTGGTGGACTTAATTGATCCGGTGGATGAGGCCTGAGCTGAAGATATGCTTGTTAACATGCTCCTGCAACATGCATCTCAACCTGCCTTCTCTTTTCAGCTCCGTCTTCAAGGGCTCTGCGGTTTGTGTGTACAGCATGGCAGACATCAGAGCTGTCTTCAATGGCCCTTATGCTCACAAAGAGAGCGCGGATCATCGATGGGTACAATACGAAGGTCGTATCCCGTATCCCAGGCCTGGTACAGTAAGTGTCTCCTTAATTGCGGACTTCTATTTTTACTCAAAGGTCATTATAGTTTTCTCCCCTCTGGATTAGTAACTTACATTTTCCAGTCAGGATGTTTTAAATTATCCTCTCAACCCTTTCCCTACTGTTGACAGCTCAGACTTCTACCTACCCTTTATATATATATACAGTTTCCACTTCTCTGAGATAACATTGTGTCCAGACTGTCTATTTCCTGATTGTCTCTCATATTGTGGTCTCCTACTATTCAGCTGTATTCCCATCTGTTGGGAGACATCACCTCTGAGACATCAGCACTCCATAAAAAGCTAAATACTTTTCTTTTCAGGGTACTAAATTGTGAAGAGGTATTTTATTTGAATTCTCACATTTGTGGCTTTTCTTTTTATCTTTGTGTCTGTTACAATCCTGTTCCTGGAGATATGATCTTTGATTCTACTATGTGTATGTGTGCATGTCCACATGTTGTGTTATGAAGTAAAATAAGTAGCTAGTTGCTTCAGATTTTATGTGAAAAAGATAAGTGATAGGAAGAAAAGTGAAGTTTAATATGTGATATATCTTAAGCTTAATATCTTATAAATCCTGATCTGTTAGACTTCAGATGTAACAGCTGGGCCAGAATAAAAATGAAAATGTTGAAAAAGTTCATTAAAGAATTCTCTCTCCACTTTTTGTCTTACTATTAAATTTGGAAAAGCATGGACCTACATTCACAGTTGAAGACGAAAAAGATATTTCCAAAAAATGCAACCACTTTAAAAAAACAGAAAATAAAATGCATAAAAATATACTTAGAATGTAGAAGAGAAATAACCTAAGAGTAAGATAGATATTATCCAAAATAGCTTTATATTATCTAGGTCAGGTACTGATTAAAGTAGTACTAGGCAGCTGTGTAAATCCAGTTAAGCAACAAACTACCAAGGTTAGACTGGCATTGATGGCCTCGGTTAAAAGCCACCTGGGTGGCTCTGCTTGATTTCTGGGATGTCAGCATCAGTGTAACCTTAGTTTCTGGCCATGTTCTCCAGCTTATTTAGCTCTTCTTTTCATACTTTTACTTGTATCCCTGTGTATTCTTCGTCATCCTGTCAGTGCACCCTACTGCTAAGTTCGCTATTGCCTTATATGTCTGAGTGATCAGTGGTACCAGCAGGAATGGGGCATCTATAATACATATTTGAACAGCTTATCTTTGAATAGTGCATTCAAACACATATGTATTTGGGTATAATTTTTAGCAGAGTTCTGGACGCTGTAGTTCGGAATTTCTTTACCCAAAAACATAGGCTGACTTGAACTAGCCATTTCCCACATCAGCAGGCCAGGTCCCAAGCCCTGACCCACCTCTTTAACCGTAGGCGAGATAGAAACGGCAGCGCTCCCCATAAAGAGCAAGGCAGCTCCAGAGCCTGATTCAATCCGCCTACGATCTGAACTGCTGGAGCAAGTAGACTCCTAATTTAGACACTGTAGGCTTACATGTCTCTCTCTCGTGTGGAATGCATGGTGCCCCCAGAAAAGAAGATTACATTTAATTATTTTAATTATTATTTTTTTAGTACATGCAACTCCATTACTAGTCAAGAAGTGCAGATGCATTTAATTTTAAGTACAAAAATGGTGCCAGTGAGAACAATAGCTGGTCCCATGGTATCTAAAGAGATTAAAATAACTCTCTTGAAAAACTCACAGTGCCCCATAAGGATGAACACTCTGCATAGACAGACGGGTCATAAGCTCATCGCATTTTTGAGTGTATTAGCCATCACATGGTTGAGCTGGGATTCACAAGGAAGGAAACATGTCATGCTGAAGCATGTCAACGCTGATCTTTATCACTGATTCAAGTATCCATGAAAGTATTTTAAAGGTTGGGAAGTTTAAAGATAAACAGTTATTTTCCATAAGCTACCCCTTAACTCTACAACTGCTTCCTTTAAGCACCTGATAACAGCTGTGAGAAAATGGTCCCATAAAAATGCTTAGGACCTCCATACCAGGTGGATTTTTGTAGGAGTTTGTCTGACCAAGGGCTGAGAAGGGAAGTGGATTTTACTGAAGAAAGCTCTCTGAAGAAGGATATCTGTAATATTTACTATGTAGATAAGGTAAATGTATTGCTGCATAGTTATTTATCTTTTGTCTTAGCTAGAATAGTCTCAGATTGCAACATACTTTAAGCTTTGTGGTTTAAGATAGGGTATCCAAATAAAAAGCAGACCTATGCCATGCTCTCATCTTATAATGGGCTAAGCCGGGCCTCTGGACATGAACAGATTCAGGCTGAAATCTGAAAATGGGGAGCTGTGCTCAAAGGTAGGGGAAAGAAGTGGTATGCTCCATGCCTTCAGAAAGCTGCTGCTTGTGTAAGTGCTGAACTTACCGCTCCTTAAAGACAAATTTCACCACTTTCTGCCAGCTATGAAATGGTTCAGGAGCGCTCAGAACAATACCAGAGAGGGATAATCTACCCGTTTTTAAGTTACAAGAGTTTTTGTTTTGTTTTGTTTTGTTTTTTTGAATTAAAGTTCTACCTAAGTGTTGCCTACCATTAGCATGGCCAGCACTCCACTGATTTTATATTTCTTGTATTTTAAGTAACTGGCCACATCTAAAAATGGCTATATTATGAAATGGATTTCCTTTGAAGTTTGGCTTCCAGAGAGGCATTGACTTCCTTTCAGCATTTATACAGAAGCAGGAGCCTGCTCACCCTAATTTAACTTTCTGCTCAGCTGCCTTTATCTCCTAAGTAAATAAAGCTGTTCACTATAGGGGCTGTGACCACTTTGATATTGAAATTTTGACAAAATGCTTCCTGTGGCAATTTGTGCTGGAGATAAACTCCCAACATGACCATGAGATCATGCCTTCGCAATGCAAAGCGGCGCTGCATTCGGGGCGGCGGGAGCCCCCGGCTGCTCCTGGCCCTCGCCGGCCGGCATGGTCTGCCTGCCCTCTGGTGTCAGCTCAGGGACCCCCAACATACCGCCTTGCGATCAGCCCCACTCTGACGCTTCAGATCCTGCAGTATTTTTATTCTAACCTCTCCCCGCGGTATCGGTAGGAAGCGGAAATAATGGAAATTAAACAGAGGCAAGGCTTGAAGTATACTTAAATTTAGAAGCTGTGAAAAAGAGACAAAAGAAACACGCAGCCAGCAGCCCTGGCACGTAGGACGACTTGAAAGTCCAAGGAGCTTTTGCTCTGTCTTTTTTAGCTGTTTAAAAATTGGACTTGCATATCTGCAGCTGTCCCCAGATAACAAAACCAGTTTTCTTCCTCTCTTTTAAGGACTCATCCAGGAAATTATCCATTGATAAAGAAGTCATCAAGATCTTTGTTTAAAACATGTTCTGAATTTCCTTCTGTGTCCTAAAACAGTTTTCATAATACCCTATGAGGGATCAGAGAAGGCATTAGAATGAGATTTTCAGGAAATTAGGAGGAAAGAACATTTCTAACCTATTTCTATAGCTGTAACCATTGTAGTATCAGAGCACCCTACAGTGAATTCAGCCGATTTGGAAACTCCTATGCGATATAAGGAGCCATCTTCCTTTTATTGATGATGCATAGGTCGTCACTGAGGCCAGATTCTTAGAGGAATGTCAGTGTTTGAAGATACTGATTAACATTTAATCCGATCTATCAAAGTGCCATGGACTTTAATTCTTATTCCGGGCAATACCCAGTATTTTTGAATGGATCTGGATTTCTTATTAACCGAGTTGCTGAAAGTTCAAAAGAATAACTGAATTAGCAAAGTAAGAATTTTGCATTCTAATTCATTCCTTAGACACAAGAAGAAACTGTCCAGCACGGAAGATGTACCTTTTATCCATTTTAAGGGCATTACATCTCACATCTTTCCACTTCCAATCTGACCACCAAAATATGGCCCTGAGCTCCTGAAAACTTTGTTTTTCAAAAACATTACAGTTTGGCAACAGTTTGACTGTTCTGTGATCTTTCTCATCTTTTTCCTTCTCTGTTGCTTTTTCTCCCTTTCTTGAATGAAACCCTTTCCCTTATTTCTTCTGCTAACCCAATGCACAGGCTGATCGGGGTGTTGTGTCCATCCCATTGGGACTTGGCTGAGCCACAGAGAAAGATGCTACAACATTGTCTGCCAAAAAGCTTCCTGCTGTCCTCCCCTCTGGTTAGTTTTGCTGCTTTAATAAGTGTGTTCATAAAACACCAAGGGTTGCACAGGTTTTCCTTGCTATTTTTAGACTTATCTTCCTCTTTCACCTCCTCTTTTATGGGGTGGAATGCATTCTTCACTTCTCCAATTCCTCTCTCCTTTGATCTCCCCACTGTAAATGGGGCTGCTCAATTAACTGGAATGTTTCACTGTAGGGGTTTTTTTTCCTGAGAAATCCTCCTCCACTTCCTCCTACTTACCAACTTGTTTTCCCCAACATGAATCACATCTCAGCTCATAGCAGCCTTTCGAAACTCTGTGAACCCAGTCACCTTTCCCACTTGCAGAGGTTGGCAGACAATTACAAAGTGCCACCTGCAAAGTCCAGTTCACTCACCCAAATGCTCTGAGTCTGGTTAGCCTCAGATTAATGCTCTCTTATATAAGCCTCTGCTATCAACTGTACAGGTGTATTAAATGGAAAAGAAACACAAAGTGTTAAGTGCAGACTCTAAATTAGCATAGAGCAAATTTCCTATCTGCAGTGGGATCCAGGCTCTGTCTACACAAATAGGGACATTAAACTTGTTTTAGAGATTTTTTTTAATTATTTGCTTGTGCTTTTTAAGCAGGGAGAGGAGGTTTGTTATTGATTCCATTAAAAATTGGTGTTGTTTGCTTCTTCCCTTCAGAGCCTGATTCATTTCCCTCTCCCCTGGCCTCCTCAACACTTGCTCTGAGTAGCTGCAAGGTTAGCAAGAAATCCTTGCTGCTGAACGTCCAGACTTTCTCTCTGGCACAACCCAACCACCCTGTAGAGAAACAGGCTCTCTGAAGGCATGCCCAAATGCCAAATGTATTGTGCAGCTCTGATCAGACTGCTGAGAAAGAGCCACACACTATTTAGCTGAGTCAGGAACCCAAGCCTCATCTTCAGAAGGGCTTCTAGCTAAATCTCCAACAGCGTATATAAGTGCCTAAGTCCTGATAATCATCATTTAGATGCCGTGTGCCTAAGTCCTGATAATCATCATTTAGATGCCGTGTACCCCATTTCCTAAGGTACTTCTCATCATCCTGAAAGCTCACAGTAGGCTTCAGCAATCATGGTTACATCCTAACCCCTCAGTATTCAAACCTTGCATTTCTCTATGCATTTGTATACACATTTTAGGGGGGCGGAAGCCCACATTTAACACAGAAGTGACTAGCTGAAGATAATGCTTCTGTTTCTCTGCTTTTTGTTTGATGATTCAGTGATAAGGAAACTCATTTAGAGCTTGGGTTACTTTACTTCTTGCCTTTGGAGAATGGTGATGAATTGCAAGGTTTTGCTGCACTCTATGTTTTGCTGTATCCTCTTGCTACTCAATTATTCACTACCTGAGAGCTGCAGGGAAAAGTACCATGTCTGTATTAGTGTCTGGCTATGGTTAATACATTCTCCTGTAAGGTAGAGCCTGGTGTCCCAGTTCCTGCTGCACTTAATAAAAAAGAGAGAGGTTTCCAGTGGAAAACCTATCTTTTGCCTTCTTGGTTAACATCTCAGTAACGTTCTTACTACTTTTGGCTAAACTAATACTAATAATATTCCATGAAAAGTGGAACACCTTCAACAGGAAGGAGGGGGAGAGATCCCAGAATGGCTCAGATCCATGAGCCTGGAACAGAGGGAACCTTCCCCTGGGAGTGAAGACCAGACTAAGGTAACTAATTCTCCAGTATGCGAGCGATTTAAGGATTAGCATCCTTAATGTTTCCTATTGGCTACTTCAGACGCGCCCAAGAAAGTGCCGGGGTAGTACGGTGCTTAATTCTCCTTGTGAATTGCATAAACATTTCTAGCCTGAACGCTGTGAAATTTGCCAAGGAGATGCCCCCTGCACTCAGTGTTATCGAGTCCCTGTTGTGTACCCAGCCTGTGGGTGTTTGGCTGATAAGTGGGTCTAAGGCTCAATGCGATAAGTGCACAACAGAAAATGAAACCCTTGAAGCTCACAGAAAGCATTCTGTTTAAAAATTGTCAGTAGTCAACATCATTGCTGAATTACAGACAAACCGCCAAATAAAAAGAATATTTTTTTACAGACTTTAAAGTTAGATTCCCAAATAATTGTCACAATTTTAATAGGTGTTAGATCCAGCAACTCTTACTAACTTCACTGGATGGTGTGAAGCACTATGCATTTTGGCAAATCAGGCATTTATTTAGGAGCCTAACTTCTGGCACTGGCCTTTGAAAATCTTGGCCGGAGTTCCCACATAATGTTAACACAGTCACACCGTATTTCTTAGTACTGTGTGAGATCTACACGTCCAGTACTACGCTAAGCTGCAAACTTAATAAGACAAGTGAAAAAAGAGAAAATCTCACGTATGTGCAGTGCAGCTGAGTTAGGGTGTATTTGCTTTTAGTTGAGAAAGATTAATTTACCACCTCCTGATCAAATTTGGATGCAGATAAGTGAGGGAAGAAAAAAGGCATTTTTTTCAGACCATCTAGGATTAGAACTGGGTCCAGCATGATTATTGTCAAATAGAGATTACACTGAGGGCATTGAAAAAACTTTAAGTAAATAGTGAATTGATTCTTTAAAAGTATTGCGCCCTGGAGTTTGTATAGCAGTTGAACAGAGATATGCATAGCACTTTCTACTCTGTTTTGTTGGGTTTATTTTTTCTCTTTTTTTAAATTTTTTCATTTCTTAAAATGTACATTTGCATGAAGTTATCATTCGTGATAGCAAAGATGTAAGAAACCTGGGAAGGATAAATGACACAGTGAATATGTTCTTTGCATGATTTCTCTCTAACAAAACTAATTTTTCCATGTCAAGTATTGGTTGAGGATGATTCATGTTTCTTGACATTAACTATCTATCAGAAAAACATCAAATCTGGGCTAGTTGTTTAGACTTCTCTGTCAGAAAGAAAGAGATAGAAACTTCCATTATGCAGTTCATACACAGACAAGGTAAGAGTCTAAGTTAGGTGAGATGAATCCTACCTCTACTGCAAAACCAGAAGATGCTGAGATGGCACAGTGATAATATTATAAGAACTTTAATGGAACTGGATCCTCATGTAGTTCACATGAAACAACCCTGCCAAGCTACTCCTGTGACATTTGATATAAATGCAGATCTCTCATTGTCTTCGGTGGGAGATGATGTCACATATCTGAGACTGCATCTGGTGCTGATGATGTGAATAAATGTCCTCTGTGAACTGGGCAGAAAACACCCATACCATTATCACATGGGACATGCACCAGGATGTGAACTCACATTTTCAGAGGTGAAAGGCTACTTTACTCACCCACTTGTCCATCCAGCCTTTATCATCATACATCCTATTGATTACTCCAAAAGGAAGCACAAGCCTACAGGAATTGTTCTGTAATGATGGGTGGACACAGCTTTAAACAGCTGCCTGAGGACTTTGCCAAAGGGTGGCCAAAATGCCGTGTGTGCCGTGTTTCATTCCTGTGTTCCATTCATCATGCCACAGTTAGTGATGCCTCTGGAAATAGCTCCCTTTGCCAAGCATAACAGGGTCACACCTGGCCAGCTGTTCTTGGTGGTCATGCTGTCTTAGGATGGGATCCAAAGCCCACTGAAATAATTGGAAAAGGTCCTGTTGACTCAAGTGGACTTTGGATCAGATCTTTAGTCCTTGTTTCTACTAAATGAACTGTACAAGTTGGCAGAGATTTCCCTATATTGTGCATGGTATGATTTGGGCTTTTGGGGATATTCAACAGCGTTAGAATTCCATGTTGGTACACATTTTATCCTAGCTGTTTTTAGTAAGCGATGTCACTACTATCATCATCATCTCTTTATACATTTTTGATACAGTGCTTAAGCATTTCACATTCCAAATTTGGCAAAAATCTAGAACATCTTTTAGATTCTTGGGGCTACTCCCATTTTTCAGGAGGAAAGAGATTTCTGGGATTCAGCTGTGGATAGCTGAACACTAAATGGAGCCCCAGAAGATGTGGACTGTATCTTAAAGTTGGTGAATGAGAGCATGAACCACAGAAAATGCAGATAAAAGGGAAAATCAAACTGTAGTACTGAGTAAGGGGAAAGAGGGTTATTGCACAGTTGGGGAAGCAAAGAAGAATGAATTTGATTCTGGTCCTATGTAGACTAAATTGGTACAAAGTTCTGATTCAAAGGTCATTGCAGAACATGGGTCTCTTTCTACTGAGTTTGAAAATCTTCGGTTCAGCCCCATAAACATAAATTTCCTTTTCAAATCAGTGGGATTTTTGAGGTCTGATTCCAATGTAAGTGGGAAGAGACTCAGACTAAGTTGTTCTAAAGATAAGGAGAAATGTCCGTTTCTGAAGCACTGCTTATGTTGCAAGTGTGTACATGTCTTGGTGTTTGTATAGTTATTGGGCTGTCTGAATCATTTCTCTTGCAATATGGTTCACTTTTTTTTTTCCCCCCCAAAAGTATAAATCTAACTTGCCTTATTTGTCACACCTATTCTGCAGTGTTGTTTGCCAAGTAATGCAAAAGTACATATTTCTGTGTCAAATTATTAAACTAACATTGTAATCTTCAAAAAACAAGCTGATTACAGCCCACCTCAAGGGTGTAACCTTGTAAAGCCTTTAATCTGTGAAAGTGCAGCAGAAAACAGAGCGTGGGAGATCACGCTCAGCAAACTAGAGGATAAATCTCTTGTGCAAATGCTAGCAGAAAGTCCGTAGGATTAACTCACTGCAAAAGTACATATATTTCCAAATGAACTGTTTTCTCAATAGGGCTTTCATCTTCTTCCTTTCTACTTGTATTAAGCTCTGTTTTCAAGGAATCTCCCTTGAGTATTTACTACAAGACAATAATACAGATACATCTTTGTTGTCTTGTCATCTCTTTCACAGCTGTACATTAACTTGTATTTTGGAACAAAATGACTGAACATGAAGTGAAGTGTATCTTAATTCAAATTGGCACAGATTTACTGTCTTATGGAGAAATTTTCAAAAGCCATTGGGTGATTCATCAGCCTCAGCCCTATTTTCAATAGCCAATTTCAGAGACTCTGTGAAAATAAGGACACACAGGCTTAACTGCTATTGATTGAAATGGATCTAGACAAGTCAGTACTTTCAAAAAAATCTATGAGGTCTCTAGATAGCTATACAAATTGGTCCAAGCAAGTTCAGGAAATAGGTTGTGGTCTTTTAAATCATTCAGGCTACACAATTACTAAACAGAAGCAGAAGTCAGGTTCAAGCCCTGACCCACAGTCACTGTGCTGTTTAATGCTAGTACGGACCATGCCATACTTTAGGTCTGCTATAACTAGTATCTCCCAAGAAAAGCTGTGGCACTATTTGGGGTCGAATATAGACCAGGAACTGTTCCCTGCAGACATTTGAATGTTGCCACTCTGTTTTGGAGGGTAAGGGATTTAAACCGTAAGACCATTAGCTGTTCTGTGCATCACCAACCTGTTTTATTTGCGAATAATCAGAGGTAATCTGTGACATTTTTGAGAATGTTATCCTCAGCCAGAAGATTTTGCTTAATTAGTTGTTATATCTTTTTATTTAGTTTATGCAGGTGCATGTTCATATAGAACTGTATATGAAGAGAATAGTTCTTCCTTGTATTAGCTGTATTTACCACGTGAAAAATTTTAAGTTGATTCATCCTTACACATGGGTACACGATAGCTATATGAGCCAAGTGCAGGCTAAATTTGCAAGACCAAAGCTTTGGACATGCACTGTCCTACTGACTTTTGCTATGCATACAGCACAGGCAGGGAACTGTCAGTGGGGAGGAGAAGGGTCTCCAAGGGATAGAAGGGCCCAGGTCTGGTACTGAGCCCACAGGGAGAGCTTTGCTCCCAGTAACCAAGTTGCCTCGCCATGAGAATAGGCACCAGCAAAGGAAGAAGGATGTGCTGAGCCCTTGGCACTGTATGTATCACTCCTAATGCAAATATTTTGGATAATGCCAATGCTTACATCATGGAAGAAGTCCTGACCGCAAGCCCTTAACTGGCACCATAGATAGAAGGCATGTCAAGCTGGAGATTTGGGGATGCAGACTGAGGTTCTTTCTGTTTGTAGGGATTAACTATGAAGGAGGATTGCAAAACAACTTCACCGCAAATCCTAACTTTGTCCCAGGACATTGCAAAGACATTATTTCATCATATTTCTTTCTTTCTTCAGAAACTGTGTTATGGCTCCACCTGGCAGGAAGCACAGGGAAAAAGTAGTTTTAAAAATTAAGCAAACTGCAGTATATACATAAAAGGATGTCATGAGCTGGAATATGTTTTCCAGTTGTTATTATTGTCTACGATTTGTACTGCCCAGTAATGCGTTTAGATGCATCCAGACTGAAAATTAAAGCTTTCTCAGACTCAGATGACTGATGAAGTGTAAGACAAGGAACAGTGAAAGAATGTAGAAAGCCATGGGAAGGCAAGCAGGTACAGCAGTGAGCATGAGAGATTATGAGTTGCAAAGCACCAGCACAATCAGTCTTGTAGGAGTTCCTGGGCACACACTGAAAGGCATGTTAAGGAGAAACTTGAAGGAGGTTGAGGAGGAAGGTTTATGATATTCTCCAAGCAGGAAGTGTGAGGACCATCCTGGAGTAAAACACAAGGATGTAAGTAAGAAAAATGAACAGCTGAATTTGATTAGGTTGCCAGTAGGGACCAAACAGAGGTGGGAGCCAACCTCAGCAGTGAACAAGAGACACTGGCAAGGATGGTCTAAGCCTGGGATCACTGCATCCTCGGAGGAGGATGAGGCTGCGCTGTTCAGAGCCAGAGAGCAGGATGCTGCAGCCCTGGAGCTGTGAGCTGGGACACAACTTTTAGCTATGCAGATGAGAAACAAAAGTCGCCTCTGAGAAATAATGAACTACGGGGATTGTTTGGCATCTGCAGAATATGCCTTTATTATAAAAAAAAACAAAAAACAAAAATGAAAACAGACAAAAAAAATGAGGCTGGAGTATGTGGCTCATTAAAAAGTTATGGCCTCTGACTGTCTATACAGGGAAAAGATGGGTGTGGGTATTTCAGTCTGGAAGTAAGAAAAAAATAAAATAATTGAAAAAAGAACATTACTAAAGCACTTACTAGTGGCCTTCTACCACAGTGACTCTGGGCATATTCCCCAGGGAAATCAGGCATTAGTCAAAGAACAGGGCAAGCCAGCAGGGCATTTACCCAATTCAGGCCCGCTGCAACAACAGGGCAGAAACTCGGCCTCGAGTTTCGGAGCAGTCAGACATCGCTGATTGTTCAGGAATAGGGAACCGGCAGGAACATTTCCGTTTATATTCCACTCCTTTTTTAGGCTTTTTGTACTTGATTTTTCTCCTCCTCTGTGCTCAGAGGAAGTAGTCTGTGGCTTTGCTGAACACAGACGAAATACAAAAAGCAGAAAATATTTGATCTGCGACTAGATCCTGCGGTTTGAGTCGTTGAGATTATCCAGTCGTAGCCACCGGAGGGCACTGCAGACTTGCCTTTGAACGTCTGCTACGCGGCTACCAGCAAAACTAGTTTATTCAGCATAAAACAGATCGATATGGATACCTGTGCCTCGAAATGGCAAACTAGACAGAATAATAGGTCATTCATTCACTCCAGACTTGATTTACTTGTCTTGGAAAATATCTGAAGTGAGAAGGCTCCTGTGAGTGGGGCAGGAAAAGAGGGAGGTGAAACTCTTTATGGATGTATGCATCCCATGATGAGAATTTTCCTGATGTAGAACAGCAACAAAAAATGCTTTCAATGCATGATCTAATGGGCACTATTGCTGCCTTCTGGTCAGTAGTATGAGATGAAGCACTGAGAACCCTGATTTTTTACGGGCTTCAGATGGACTTCCCAGCCGTTCTGGCAGAAGACTTTTGGTTTCTAATTGAATGTGAACAGAATTTGTGGCTTATATGAGACCAAATTTCTGATGTGGTCTACACTGTCAGTGCCTATTACAGTATTATATCCCAGTAGTTCCAAAATGCTAAAAAAAAAAAAAGTTGGAGATTATCCTATATTGTTGGATTGTTAATGACTAAATTTTGATGACTCCTACATATATTGCAAAGAAAAAAAAGCTAGAAATCTGTCATCTTACTGAATGTATCGCTTGAAAGCGTCAGGTTAATAATAATATTGTATTGTCATGATTGGTGATAGTGGGAAGACTATTAATGCCATATCTAATACTCTCTTTAGGAAGACCGCTGGATGAAGGAACAGAAAGAGTCTTGATTATGGTCTTAAAAGCCATTTGGTGATATACCTCAAAAAGTATGGGTAGCTTTTAATAATCGGTGTTTACAGATATAGAAATATTAATTGTTAGCACTTTACTCTTAAACTCTTTTTTCTAATACTGCCTTTTTCTTAGTATCTTAGAGAAGCAATTCATCTCCTCTCTATATTTTAATTTATGTTAGCAAAAGATATGACTGGGAAAGAAGAAAAATCTATAGTTGTTTCTGAAAGCATGCAAATATCTGTGGGTAGGTGCAAGCGTGGAGATATTACCAACAGGAACTGAAGATTTGTAATTCTGAGTGGTAGCACAATGGGCAGGATGAAACAAATTGGCAAGTTTTAGGTAGTTTTAAAAGATAAAGGAAAATAGGTGGGAGCAGGACAAAGAAAAATGAAGATGAAGCGGAAACACTTTTGAAATGAAAAGATAAGAGAAGTGGCAAAACAAGGAAGAAAATGACCCTTTGAAGAACCGAAGGAGCATACACTGAAAGTGAGTGCCAAACATCCCATGCTCTCAAAAAACCACTGAGCTATATCAGTTGTAAGCTAAATAACTCGTCACTGGCAAAAGTGCTTTAGAGACATGCTTGTTAGCAGCTGATAGCTGCTATTCTTTGAACTGGTTTGTGTTTTTAGGTGTATACAAAACAAGCCTTCAGTGGCCAAGGTTAAGGGAACAACTGACCAAACTTATATTCCCATTTAGGCACATGGGCAAGTATTCTGCTTTTCAAGATAACTAAGGAGCTGGTAGAAACCTTTAGATTTTGAAGCACACAAATAAATGTTACTCCTATTTCTTTCCTAATATTCCTCTTGTCTTCTTGTTCCCTCTCTTTTGTTCAGTGTCCAAGCAAAACCTACGACCCACTTATAAAGTCTACCAGAGATTTTCCTGATGAAGTCATCAGCTTTATAAAACGCCATCCACTGATGTACAAATCAGTTTACCCAGTGACAGGAGGACCGGTATTCACTCGAATCAATGTGGACTACCGGCTGACACAGATTGTGGTGGATCACGTCATGGCAGAAGATGGACAATATGACGTTATATTCCTAGGAACAGGTATGGGGGGGCTTCCATCATCGCTCTGCACAAGACTTGTCACTTAAGAACATTTTCTTTTACTCCAGCAGGCCCCAGTAAACCTTTTGGTTAGCATCACAAAGCTCAAAATCTTCTTTTAAAAGTAATGCTTTCTCCCCTGCGTGCAACTTCAAGAGGGATTTAGGTGCCCTTGAGTCTGTGCCAACACTTCATAAAAATATTAACAGTGGATGGTTGGTTCAGGGAATTGCTACTGAGATGAGCACGTCCTGCTCTTGAGGTTACTCAGGTTGAGAGTAACTGGACTTTCTTACCCTCTGAGTGCACTTCAGCACCTGACTTTATACTGCATGGTGATCTGGCTCTAATTCCTGGTGGAAGCACATCAGTAAGCCATTGAAAAGCCAAACAAAACAAAACAAAAACCTTAGTAATTTGATAAGGAATTTCCGTTATCAAAAGTGACTTAGTGCTTCAGTATTAAACTTTATGTGACACTGAGCACTTAAAATTGGGCCTGAAGCCATTGCCTTATTCCACTTAAACACTTTAAAAATATTATTTTGGAGCATGAATAGCTCCAAATAAGAGGTCCAGGATTGAACAGCTAGAAGCTGAACTTCTCTGTCAGGGAAGAAACCTGCTTTGCAGTTATGCTATGCATAATTATGCATCTGTTTACATTTTTATGATTATTATATGCCTCAAGACAAAAGTCTAGTTTTACCATTGGAATTAAATTTAGAATCACAGAAAGGATCACCCAACAGCATGGTATGCTAAGAAATATTAGCATACCTATTCATAATGTTTCAGAAATACTTATACACTCTCTTACTCCACTGAAATTCCTTATTCCTAATCCACCGTTTGCAGTTCCTTGAGTATTAACAGCTCTTATAAAGCACTTCTCACCGGTAGAGCTGAATGCTTTGCTAAGGAGGTCACTGTCATTATCCCCATCTCACAAGCAGGGAAACTAAGATACACAGAGGTGAAAAGGTTTATCAAGGGCAACAAGTAAGCTAGTGGCATGGGCTGTGGAGAAACTGAGGTCTCTAATTGAATCTACCCCAGGTAGATCTACCCCCTTGCTGCTGGGTTGCACTGTATTTGGTCTGGCTTGTAAGCAACGTTGGTTGAAACAGCAGTTTGATAGATTTGGATATTTTGAAGTGATTGCACTTCAAAAGTGATTGAAGAAAGGAGTGAATTTGAAATGTCACAGAGCACCATGTCTTATAAAGTGTGGGTCGGCTCAGCCTTCAAGAGCTTAACAGCTGTGTTGTCATGCCACGGGTGTTCAGAGATTGCCTCTCTTGGAGCGTTTATGTCTTTCAGCTCAACCCCTTTCACAACTGTTTCTTTTAAAGAAGCAACGTGTAAGAGTCCCTCTGTGATCCCCGCCTGTCAGATACTGTGGTGCCAGACTGCGAGCACAGAGGTTTACTCATGGTGAAGAACATTAGCATGGCTTTTTTCTACCTGCTGGCTAGGAAGGCTAGGAATAAATTTTGCCCATTATCATGGAAGATTCTTGTTACTTTCTGAATACAATCTTTCTTCTAGTCATCAAAGTGGAAAATGACCACATTTGTAAGTTGTGTGATGCCTGGGATTTGAGAGAATGCCCACTCCATCTAAAACTTACTTTTCATGTGATATTAATGTAGAAGAATAATTTAAAACTTAAGTTGTCAGAAAAGGTAGGTTTGCTAGTTAAAATGTACAAAATATCCTTTCAGTGGTTGTAAAGGTTATTTTCAGGGTTCTGCTATCCTCGATTATAACAGTTTCTCATAGGAATTAAGTTATACTGAGAGATCAGCAGCTAGAATACTCACAACTTAGCTGTTGCTGGCCAGCATAAATGACTAATTCTTCAGAATAGTTCTTCAGTCTTGGAGATGTCTAGGCCAGCATGTACCATGCAGTCACTAGGTGGCACTCTGTGATATGCAAACATTTTTTGTCTACAGTGCCTTCGTTAAAAGTGAGAGTTTTCTTTTCCAAAAGCACATGTTTTCGTTCCATTTTATCCACTAAAACTTGTCCTATGGAAAAAAAGAAAAGTAAACTCAAAGATAAAATTTCAAATATTATATGTAGAGACTGAACACAAATATACCAAATAACACAGGAGATTTTTGAGCAGCAGCAGATTGGGAGCTTGTGTGTTTGAGTGTAACCAACTATACTACTGTAGAATTCCGAAGAGCCGGCAGCTCTGTACACGCAGCCTAGCTGCAGTTCTTTGTACAGGCACAGACTTTGGCAGATATGGTAAAATGGCCAAAACACAAGGCAAACTGAAATATTTTTAGCTTTGATTAGTGATATGATCTTCTGTAGTTTGGGAAACCAAGAACGAAAATCTCACTCTTTCCATTTTAATGTATTATTGTTTATCTTTTCAATATTGCACATAGTACTTAGGATTATGCTGTCTTGTGTTGTTTCCACATTGCATATTCCAGCCACTCAGTCCACTTCTCCTGATCCATTTTCAAGATTTATTTTTAAGGCAGTTCAAGATTTACATATTTGTGGTGATGGGAGTTGAGCTGAGAAGCTATTTATTTTCTTCACAAATCAGGAATTCAGGTTTAAATTAATAAATGGTTTCAGCTCTAAAAAAAAAAAAAAAAAAAAAAAAAAATCACCAAATAAGTCCAAAGAAGCTGTTTCTACAATTTTAAAATGAAGATTCTGATGTGGAAAGAAGTATTTGTTTGAAAATTTCCCTAAAATAACCAGATAAATGCACAAAAAAGTACAGTGCATAATTCCCCACATTAAAACAAAACGTACTCCTCATTAAGGAGCTCAACTGGATGAAAATTCATCCTCTAAAACAAAAGCAAATAGTTTGCTGCCGATGTAGCTCCCCAAACAGAGTCTCTTTGGGTGCCAGATGGGCCCCAATTCTGGGTCAAGGAAACATGCAGAAACTTGTAGCTGGGAGTGTGTATACTCATGTGTGTGTGTGTGTGTGTGTGTGTGCGTGTGTGTGTGTGTGTGTGTGTAGCAGGCTAGTTAGACCACCCCTGCCAAGAGCAGCCTACAGTTACGTTGGCTCAGCCATACGGTGAAACCACAAGTGCAGTGTATGAGAGCCAGGCAGATACCTAGCACGGGTAAATGTCATTTGAAGCCTATCTTCCTGATGCACTAACTTGATTTCCAGTGCCCATTATTTCATTTTTTTCTTCATAATCTAAGTTTAGAACATCACTTGTTCCTTTTTTTTAAAAAAAGAATCTGAGATCAAGTTGATATGAAGTAAGAAACAAAGTAGCACTTTTGTACTGAACCATAACTGTGGGTTTTACATGATGTGTATTTGTTTCAGACATAGGCACAGTACTCAAAGTTGTGAGTATCACAAAGGAGAAGTGGACTAAGGAGGAGGTGGTCCTAGAAGAGCTGCAAATATTCAAGGTAAGTATTAATAGAAACTACATTAATTAAATATTATTTAGGGGACTTTAAGGCCCAGACTGACCTCATCTGTCTGGTTGTTTGTTTATTGGAACTAGTTCAGGTTTCCGGAGGGATGCTGTTTAAAATTTCAAATACGTTGGTATTCCTTGGGTAAGTCAATTGAAAAAAAAACAAAAACAAAAACAAACAAAAAACCCCATGATTTTTCAAACTCATAGAAAGACTTTTTCATTTATCTTGCAATCTTATTGTGAGCCCCGTTTTTTAATAAAAAGAAGAAAGTTTTGATTATTTTGATTTTGTGTGGACTGGCTCAACATTACTGACCATTTTGATCTGGTTATTCTGGCTGAATGGTAGAAAAGAAAAGTCAGTTCCTCTGCTAACACTAATGACTTCTTCATAAACGGAAGTTTTAAAAAGCCAAAACCTCCTTTCTGTTGCACCAGCACAATTTCTGATTAATCTCATTGTTGGTGAGAGATCTGACATTGATGTACATTTAGAGTAGAAAAATGGAGATTTTCATCTTCGCTACTGCTTTTTCTTTTTTTTTAGTTTCTTCATTCTTCTTCATTCTTTGCAGTCTCACTTTTCCTCAGTTTTCACCTTACTTCTTCATTAAAGTTTATCCGTATCCCTGGCATTTTGATGACTTTCTCATACATTCTCTCTCCTATGTGCTATAGGTGGTCTTAGCCAGAAGTTCTGATCCATATTAAATAAATGATGTTGGAACTTAAACACAGTGTTTTTTTTCCAAGCCTAAGGACAGGAACTTTAAAAATTGTTTCAGATAGTATATTTCTCCATATATCTTTTGATATGTCATGCATATGGTGAAACTACTCTTGTTTTAAAGGCTCTCCGTGTCTTCTTTCCACTGTCTTGGACAGTAATTATAAATATCACTCTGAAAATACCAAGATTACTCAGTGGTCTGTCAAGTAATCAGGAGGTTCAGTATGTGCACCAATTTGCTGCATTCTTAAAATATAACGTCAAGGGCAAAGGCACCATATCATATTTAATACAAAAAGTAGATTTTTTTGTTTCTGCTCAGCAGACATTCCTTCCCGTTTTTATTGGTAACATTTATAAATGTTACCCCTATGCTTTTGAATACAGAAAATTGAAGAGGGTGAGGGGCTGAAAAAACATTCACTTTTTCCTGGACCATGTTAAAATCAAATAAAAAACTTAGATGAATCAGTTTCTGTTAGGGGATAGATAATACTCTGAGCTCTGTCCTGTTCTTCTATCAGTCACTGGCAAAACTTGCACTGTCTTTCATGGAAGTGAAATACATCCTGGTGCAGAAGATCTGCCTATGTATTCCTTAAGTGCCATCTAAGCCCTTCAAATAGTGCTTAATAAGAACTTAAGTTGATGTGAAGGCTCATTGCTGGTCCCTAAGATGGAGTAAACTGCAAACTCTGAGAGTTACAGCCAGTCACCTCATGAGTAGCAGGGAAAATTCATGGGAGGTATTTCTGGAAGCATGTATGTAGAGATATCTGGTTTTTGTTGTTGTTTTTTTTCATGCCATTTTAAACCAAGTAAATTGATTTGTAATTTTATTTACTTTTTTGTCAGCCAGATGTTAAGTCCTGTTCTCTTTTTCATTAACAATAGAAGAATATGTAAATTAATGAGCTTTACTAATTCATTTTTCAGCACCCTTCGTTTATCTTGACTATGGAGATTTCTCAGAAGCAGGTAATTTAGAAGATTGTTTAATCAATGCAAGATGTATCACATACTTGCCATCTAGCTTATTATATTCAGGTGGCATCTGTTACTTATTGGCCAAACTTTCCATGGATGACTCTTAAAGTGTATCTGGGAAGAAAGAGATATGTTTGAACTTGTTTGCCTGCCTAATTCACATTTGCTTACAAACAGTAATTTGTGTACCCAAGCTGGTAATTATTCATGGAAACAAATCTTTAGTCGTATGGTTGTGGGATTTGTGAATGAAGTCAATGCACATTCATTTTCCTGACGCTAGAAATGCTTGGCTCCATGCAATCTAGTAATAAATTATTATTACTATTGTTGCTGCTATTATGTTATTAGTAGTCAAGAGACTTCACTGAGATCAGGGCCTCATTGTGCTAAAAGTTGTGTGTACGCAGGGTGAAAAGTGGTCGCTCTGCTTTAAATGCACAGTCTAAATCTGGGTGGTCCAGTCCTGGCAATTGCAGGGGCCAATCCCGGTTGGGAACCTCCCTATGGGAAGCTGCTTTATGGCAACTCTGCGGTGGCCATGTGCACGCTCGAGACACAGTGTGACACCAGATCCCCCCCTTCCTGTCCCACCGAGGTGGCCGGAGCAGCCCCGGCACGGCGTGCCTGCCATGCCGAGGAGGAGGCATTCCACCGTTCAGGCACGCACCGCACAGCTGCATCCCGTCACCCCTGAAAAAAGGTGGCAGGCCAGCTGGAAGTGCCTCTGGAGCCAGATCCAGCTCAACAGCCAGCCCTTGGACCACCCTTGTCTCAGCAGGCAACCCACTTGCACTTGGGGGAGAGGGAAGTAATATTATCCCCATTTTACATGAGGAACAGAAGCAAAAGAAGATAATGTTTTATTCACACAAGGTCATCACTAGTTCCCAGTCCGGATTCTTAATGTCACGGCTATGCTTCCCCTTGTTTTTTAAACGTGTTGTTGAACTACTCTGGCTGTGGATGGCTTCTGATTTTTTTAATGCAGCACGTTCAGGCAAAAGGTGTAAGAGTGCTGAGTGCTGGTGTCCTGGTGTCTTTCCAGGACTACAGTCCTCTGCCTTCTCTGCCGTGTTGTCAGAAATTGATGGAGATTGGCCAGTTCACACAGCCCTGAGAAACATTTTGCAGTGAAGGAAGAATTCTCCCTTGTTTTATAAAATCTGGGACAAGGTTGAAAGTCTGCAAATGTGGCACTGCAGAAGGGAACTTTTTAAAAGGGCTACTTGAAGAACGCTTCTAATTCATTTGCTTTGCCTGATTTGCAGCAACAATTGTACATTGGTTCCAGGGATGGATTGGTTCAGCTCTCTCTGCACAGATGTCACACGTATGGGAAGGCTTGTGCAGACTGCTGCCTCGCCAGAGACCCATACTGTGCCTGGGATGGAAACTCATGTTCTAGATATGCTCCCACTTCTAAAAGGTGAGAGAAAGAATACAATGTGCTGTAAAAGATCCTCCTCACTGCAAGAATTTTAGACCTTCTGAATCAGAATGTGTTGCCTTTTTACTTAGCATGCCTTTTGCCTTAAAATCTTGATCAAGCTTTGTCCATATCTATATTTCTGCTGGAAGAGCTGTGAAGGCAACATAACACTGTTTGAGCATGTGTGACAATAACTCAGCTACTGCAACTAACGTCGCAAATCCATCACTTCCCCTTTTTATGCCGAGTGTTTTAAAATACAAGATGCTCAGATTGAGGGCCTGATTGTAGCTGACTCTGCCTGAGCGCAATGATGGAAGAGAGAGATGCAAGAGCCTCTCTTTTCATGTAGGATCATAGCATGCAGTGGAGTTTGCTGAGGGTCATAGTCATATGGTGGAGTTTAGTATGCTATCCCAGAGTGGTCAATAACAAAATACATTTAACTCCCCGAGTCTAAACTAACGAGCTTCTCCTGTCTCATATAACTAACCCAGATATGGCTCATAAATTGTATTCATGAACTAGCCATGAGAGGGAGACAGAGATTTAAATGGTGTGTTTTGACCTCATCAGGAGCAGTTTTTTCCACAGAGAAAGGAGTTATATCTGAACTTTACCTACCTATCAGCTAGGACAGCCTGCATGAATTAGCGTGAAGGGAGAGCATGCTGCAGGCCCTAGCAGTGCAGTAACGAAGTTTGCTGATTTGGCATATGATGTCCCTCTTGGACTGTTGGCTGATTTAGCCAGAGCGCTGAGCTCGCTGCCTTCATAGCATCTCCATTCCTCTTTGGAGGAAGCTTTCCTAACAGTAATTCTTGTAGTAAGGGTCAGAGGTTGCAGTCTGAGCTTGGGCTCTGGAATGAGACCTTTTTCTACCTTAGGGACTACAGGACTGGGACCTAAGCAATTAGACAAACCATTGAAGTTAATGAGTCATAGGTTATTGTGTCATGGTGTCATGGAACTTTATGTATTTTCCCTCAAAGCCAAAGTAAACTAAATTCAGCGAAATGTAAATGAAAGCAGAAAAGCAAGTGTTCAGGCTCACTGCAAAGTTAGTCACACGTGAGGCTTGCTGAAGTCTGAGGTGGGACTGGGATACAGAGATTGATGGTCCATGCTCTTAAACAGATGTTCAGTTTGGTGGGTAGGCCAAAAGTCTGTGGCTCCAAAAGAAGGGATGGGTGACTGGCCTTGGGAATCCTCCAGTAGATCAGTTACTTAAATATTTTCCTCTGTCTAGCTGCCTGTGCTTCCAGCACATCTAAAGCTTTTACCACAGTGGACCCCTCTGCCTCAGGATCCAGCTTTCCTGCTGAGGCATTGCTTTGCACTTACAAGGCCCTGCTCCCTTTACTCTCAGTGTGACTGTGAGAAAGTGAGTTCCTTCCTGTATCTCAACTTCTTCTACTGAAAAATTTAAATATGAACTTCTGTTTCTAGCTTTTGGGAGATAAATGCAGCCATTGACACAGGAAGAGGTGGGTTTTTTAGTACTATTACAATAAAACAACACTAAATCACAGCGAGTTTAAGTAACACACCCAGAGATTACCAAGCAAATTAATTGTGGTACTGGGTAGACAGTCTAAGACTGTTGACTCTCCGGATCTTACTCTATTCATTTCCTCATAAAGAAAGATAATCAGATCTGTTTTTTTTTTTTTTTTTTTAATCAAAGTAAACTGTAAGCTTTTCCTTCTTCATTTTAATGACTGATTTACTAGTTATCTTGGGCAGATCCTGAGCTCAACTTTGAACACCACTCGTTGAACCTGAGTTCTTTTTCACAACATACAGCATTAAAAACATTTCTGAATATTCCCAAGACAGTTGATCCCACCAGAAGATCTGTGACAGTGCTCCTGGAGCAGGTTTAGATGCTCTGTCACCACATTGCACATCTTTTATTCTAGGCAGACTTTTTTTTCCTCCTCTTCTCTCTTTCCCTTCCCAGTGGTTTTCCCAAATCACAAGCCTTTCTCTTGATGTCAATTGTACAAATCTCTCTAGGCCACATGCTGCTTTGAGGGTGAGGCTGGTTTTAGTTAAGACTGTAATTGTCAGCAGTAGGGTGGGAGCAATGCGAGTCCACATCTGCTGAGCTCCTCTGTATTTTGTTGTTGAATTCCAGCAATTATGTCTGAAGTGTTACAAGTTTTCATGCTCTTCCCATAGGCGAGCCAGAAGGCAAGATGTCAAATATGGAGATCCTGTTGCACAGTGCTGGGATGTGGAAGACAGTGAGTGTTTTGCACCTTTCTTTCCCTTTGGTCGCTTCAATAATGGTTTGTTGCAAGTGTCTGTCTGACTGTGCATCCCTGCTGAGCCTGAGGGATTGACACTGTTAAGGCAGTTGCTGTCGGCATACCTTGAAAACATTCCTCATGCTGCAGTGACCTTTGCTGAGGCATGGCCAGTAACGGAGATGGGGTACAGCACCCCTCACGTGCCTTGTGTCACTCTCCCCATCACTAACTTACAGAACTGAAATATGCCTGCAACGCAAAAACCTTACAGTGCACCACAAGCAGATACCAGGACCTCCACTCACTCAGAAACAGAGCAGATAATCCCATAAGGAAACCCCTATGGGTGAACAAGGACTGCTCCATCCTTTACCCTACCACCATGTATGGCAGGACAAAAGTCCCAAGGCCCAGGTCCAGCTGCCAAACCAGGCAGCTCCCCCTCCCCATGGCTACTTAAATACTCCTGTTATTAACAAGAGCCTAGACCCCCCTCCTGTCAGCTCCCCCTTCCCTTTCCCACACCCTCTTTTTGGATGCCAGAGCGTCTGGCTTGCTCTGTTGGCAACTGCAGCCGTTCGCTTGCAGCATGCATTGTCAGTATGAAATCCTGCGGTTACGCAGCAATCTCTGTGGCAGCATAAAATAAATGGAAAGCATTCAAAACCGAGTTTGGTTTTGTCTGGGGTTCTTATATTCACTTATTAAAGTGAACAACCCAGTCAAAACAGTATTGATTGTATCACAGAGTTGAACGTTTGATTCAAGCAAAGCCACCACTTTTGATTGATCTCTGGTTATTTTCATGCCGCGGCGGCGCTGGATGCCTGCCGCAGATCTCAGCGTGAGCCACTGCAGAAATCAGAGCTGCTTGCCACAGGATCAAAGCCTGAGTCTGTTGCACAGAATACGGGACTCTGACTGTACATGTGTACATGCAGACATAATTAAAAAGTCAGGGTAAAATCTCATTTCCATTAAAGTCAATGGCAAAGCTCTTGTTGATTCTCAAAGGGCCAGAATTTCCCCACCTACTGTTTACCATCGGTCTCCAAATAGTGGTATCTGAGACTGTGCAAAGCTTGCGGTCACAGCAACACTATCAGAAAGGCTGTCAGTGTCACATTTTCCAGATAAAAAGACAGTGAAAGAATCAGTTTTACTGGACAAATGTAAAATGACTTAGCACACAAATTAAAACAAATCCTTGGCCCTGCTGTAGTGCCACCAATAGAAATTTTATCCAGCTGGGGATGACCCTTGTGCACCATAAAGCCATGAAGCTGGCCTGTTCCACTCCAAGGTCTTGGCTTATTTATGTTATTTGTGATAGTTAATAGTATTATGGCCCCAAAGCCTACTTGAGTTTAATGCACCACCATGAGAGATTCTCTACCTGCAGACTGTATTGGCTGTATAAAGTTGCTTTGCTCTACTGAAGTCTCTGTGGCACAGTGAAATAAAAGAAAAGCATTTAATGCGAAGAACTTGGATTTCTGTAGATCTTCTGTATGCACTTACTATATTGAAAAGACAAAATTGTATCCATTTTGCTGCTGAGCTGACTTTTGATTTATGAGAAGCCGCTGCTTTCACCTTCCTCACTGTTACTGGCAGAGTGTAAGAAACAGCTTGTGCCTAATGATAAGGCAGATACGACACAGATAAGACAGACTAGAAAGGGAAATGGAGAGCGGAGATTAGAAATGACATGCGTAGTTTTTACAGAAGGCCATGAAGAGCACCCAGATCTGCTCATTCAACCTCAGAGTTTTGTCTGGAGCATGCTAGTGTATCCCGTAAAGTGTAATTTGGCACTCCAAATTACACTTAAGGGAGGTGAACTGAAACAGTCCTGCGATGCCTTTGCAGCGTCCAGGAGGAACAAAGCAGACCCTGGTGACTACGGCCTACCTTCAGCTGCTGCTCCACCTCTGTCAGGTTCAGTAGTAGCATTACGTACAGGAAAAATACAGAGCAGGTTTTAAATTCCTCAGAGGTGAAAGTCTCAACTTTAAAATGGAGCAAGCCCATGATATAGATTTTATTGACCTTCTTAAAAACCAGTTGCACTGAAGGAAGGTTAGCAGCCACCTCTAAATCCTCATAGTTATGTTTTAAGCTAAAAGTTAAGTTTCCTTTTGCCTTTTTATACTTCATTCACTCTTATAGCATCTGTTCTGAATCAGGCTATTTTCCCATTGCTTTAAAAATCAGGTCGGGGTTAATCTCCTGTACCATGTTTGCTTTCCAGGCATTAGTCATGAAACTGCTGATGAAAAGGTGATTTTTGGCATTGAATTTAATTCAACTTTTCTGGAATGTATTCCTAAGTCCCAGCAAGCCTCTATTAGGTGGTATATTCAACGCTCTGGAGAAGAACATCGAGAAGAGGTAAGTTATAGTCATCAAGGCAAGTTTCCTCCACAGAGAATTCAGCTGAGTATTGAGAAGCAGGAGTTACTGGGATTAGTAGATGTTTTACTTTTCCTTGCCTCACCTTAGCTATCACGTAGCATTCTGGTATCACCATTTGGGGCATGCAGTGCGGGAGAGAGAAGCCATTTGCACTGTATCATAAGCAGTTTTATTTATTTACGCTGATTTACCTGCTCATTTTATTAAAAAAAATAGAAAAAAGAAAAAAAGAAAAGAGAAATTAGGCTTTAAACAGTGGTAAAAAATCAGAGTACTAAAAAATTCCTTTTTTCCCAGTAATTATCACCACTACTACTTCTATGAGCAAAAATATATTCAAAACATTCTTTTTAATCAAACCGCTATTCACCTTAGTGTCTGACTGCCTTCCCTTATCATGTTAAACAATGTAAGAATTGCTACGTTTAGCTTGCTGCTTTTCTCCATCTTTCCCTGAGGAAGGAATAGTCTGTGCAGTCAGAAGCTTTTATTCACCTTGTTTTGTTCGGTGGAGTCTGAGCATTTTTTTTACATGCTGCTCTGCACTGATGTTGAGAAGTCAGGTTAAAGATTCACACCTTGCATCTGGAGTAGAAAGTGGTGAGATCTATGATAGTCCCTAATTCCTGCAGGATCAGGGTAGGGGTCCTCACCGGTGGAGCAGCCCTTGAAAAGACTCCAGCTCCCCGCTTGCACCCTTCACAATTTCCTGCAGATTCCTCTCCGAGCTAGAGACAAAATAAAGGGGGCCCTAACACGTGCCCAAACAGTCAATGGACTGGGACTGATTTGGACTGTGTTTGAGCGAGTCTCAAACCTCAGGAGTCTTCATAGCCTTTCTCTTACATGAATGATTTTGTGTCTGAGGCCAAGTCCTGCTGTGATTGCAACCATGGCAACAGGGAAGGAGGAGGGAAAAGAACTGCCCTTTCAAATGAGCTGGTCCCAGGTGTTAGATATGTTTTTTGTTGTTGTTGTTAAATATACAACCTAGATAAAATTTAGTTTGAATGACAGGAACTATCAACTGCACAACGTTGGTTCAAGCCCGGCCTGCCACTCTCAGTGATAATTCGTCCTATGACACTTTCTGAGGGCAAACATGGGCTCGTTGTTTTTGAAAGTTGGGGAGATCTAGGCCAGCGCAGGTACCTGTGAGACCAGCCCCCTTTGGTGAGATGTAGCTCACTGCAGTAATCTCGAAGCACCGCTTGTATCATGAAGGCAAGTCTCCAAGGAGGCCACCTTAGAGTTGCTACCTCAATTATGTGTTGGCCCAGGAAGCCAGCATAAAGGGGTCTCAAGGTACTTCTGATTTTCCACCAAATGAGACAAAAAAATGCTGGACCGTATGTTGATTGTGACACTGTAGCACTTCTCATTTTCTCTCCTTCTCTTACTCATGGACTGGCAAACATTCCTTCATCTGCTGAGAAAGAACATATCATTAATTTATAGACACAGTGTTTCCCATAACGTGAGCTGAAGACCAAAGGAGAGAGGTTACTGGTATGAAATACTATCTCAAACTTCTGTTATAATCCATACTTGGAAAAAAATGTGGTCGTCTGATCAGCAGGTCAAGCATGCTCATAGCCACCTACCTTAAATTTATGTTTATCAGTTTTTATAGACCTATGAGTATTCATGATTTGTGCTTTAATTGATTCACCTTTAACTGTCCTGTACAGAAGACTCTGTGCTCTACTTCCCTCAGGCAACAGTTCAGAAAATGCACTTGCATATTTGATTATACCCATCCTCACTCAGAAAAACAAGTTAAGCACATGCTTAATTCTAACCATGTGTTTAAGTCTCATTTTCAAATACATTTAAGCAGACACTTTTTTTTTTTTCCTTTTTTTTTGTTTTCTGAACAGGAAGTTTATACGAAGTTTTGAGGGGCCTCAATCATTATAAACATAAGGTGTTACAATTATAGCGTGGGCCCAGGTTTCTCAAAGAAAGCTACAAACCGCCTACTGCAGCCAATTCCCTGTGAAGAATGTGTATTTTAGTATCACAACAACTAACACTTTCCAGATTTGAAAGCCCCTTAAGAAGAGCTGTTTCTGAGTTTTGTATATCTGAATTCAGTTAAACAAGAAAAAAAAAAAACAAAAAAAAATAGATTTTCTTATAAATCATAGCTTCAGTTATTCCTCTGAAGGTCAGGAAGCCAAGTTCAAGTTGTCTTTCACATTGGATTATAGATCACACTGCAGCTCAAACTGGCCCTTGAACAAAGTTAGGGCAGCCTATAAGCCTATCTAATAAGGCCGAAGTTAAGGCTTAATTAGCTTCTGCCATTCATATTTCCCAAAGATTCACTGTGGCCGTGAACTGGGACCCCACTCCCTGGTTTGGGCCAAAATACCAGTAACATAAATACATAAATACCAGGAGCAGCAATTCTGCTCTACTGTGGGATTGTCCAGCTTTCCTGAGCCAAGGATGTAACCTAGAGAAAGCAGGGGATACGGGCATATGTGTGGTGGCATTTGGATCTCTAACAAGCGCACGGCATACTTCTTTGCACATTAGCAGCCTTCCACAGCGCTGTTTACTGGGCTGGCTCTGTGTAAACAGTCTGACATCTGTTTGTATGAGAAAAGTAAAGCTTTGCTAAAAGGCTAGATTAACCTTTGAGGCAAATTTAGAAGAAAATTTGAAGAAGAAATCTGCAGACAGATTGTCTACATTATGAATGCTAACAGTAGGCAAATAGCTTCTTATCACATATTGTCCCTAAAGCCATAGCAGCATTTCTGTGATCTAGCTTTGATAAAATAGAAGTTGGAGCACATGTTCCGGAACTCCTTGGGGGGAGTTTCGTTAGTTTATTTTTATTTATTTATTTATTTTCAGTCTTTGAAGACTACAGCCTATATAAATGCATACACACTTTGGCAATCACAGTATCAAATCATTGAAAGGCAGTGTATATCTCTTAGCTTTGCTTGGTCCCTGCCAGAAAATTCTTCTTGCAATGGGAATAGATTTTCTAATATTTTGACCCAGGTTAGTTTGTAAGAACTGGAACACAGTGTGAGCAAATTCAGTTTGCACATCCAGAATCATCATGTTAGGACATTCCATTTTTTCAAAAAATTATTTTTTTTGTTATTTTTAAGATAAATATATTAATCTATGAATGCCATGTTTTCAAATGCATGTACATGAAGCTATGGTCCTAATTTCATATAAAGCTGCCTAAATAAATCACCAGCTCTTTAGATATGCTGACCAATCACTGCTCCTATTAGAGAGAATAAGGATATTTTCAGGTTAAAACACTGAACCTCTTTTTGATTTGGAGATCTAGAAATTAAGAACTTGAGGTTTTCTAGTTTGAAACCTAGTTCAGGAGTGAAAATAAATCAATTGGTGTTAGTGCCTAATTGGAGGCCTTAGAAAATACAAAGATAGACAGAGCAATGGGCATTTTTTAAAAATTTCTTCAATTTGACCAAAATACCATATGTGACAGAAGCAGTGCAGTCATATTTAATGTGTAGCTTGATCTTCGCACAGCCAATGCTTTACCATAATTTTTCCCACAATTATATTTTCTGCTCTTTTTCTCTTCCTGCAGTAGATTTCTCAAATAACCCCATGCATTATGTTAGTGTGTGTCTTAAAGGTATAACTTATTGTGATGACGATACCATGCTTTGCAAACGACTCTGCACCTGGAACTTAAGTTACGGACTTTTAGTTCCAGAGCTGTAACTGTAACGTCTCAGCAAATCTTCAAACCTCATTTTACAAATAGATGGTTACGCCTTGTCCGTGACACGCAGTACAGCTTCCTGAGGGAAGGAAAAGGGCAAAATCCAGACTATATGGGAAGCATTTGGCCCAGCAGGATGCCTCCGACATTTCACCTGCTGGGTCATGGTTCAGACTCCGACTTCCAGCCAGAATGGCCTGTGGGAAGGGACAGGATCTCCTGTGGCACAGGAGCTGTCACCAGGTCATTTGGCTGCCAGTGGGAGTACATTTCCCTGTAGTTTGGGGCTGTTTTAAGGTCGCGAGCCGAATTTCAAGTGCTTTTGTGTTTTGCGGTGCTCATGCAGTTGGTCATGTTTATTCCTGTGCTTGCAGTGTTAGTCACTGAGTGGAGGGAGAGCTTTCTGGGACTTGAATTCATAAAAAGCATTGGGGATGTCGTTTGTTCATAATGCCTTAGAGTGCTGAAGTTTCCTGAAGCTTAAAATCAGATGTTTATTTCTCTTAAAATTCCTGTGTGTTGTGTTATGTATATAATAGGTGTCAGGACTGGAAAAAGCAAACACAGGGCCATTAGCAAATACAAAACCATTAGTTTTGGTGTCCAGTGGCTTTTAAAAATATTTGTCTCTCTGCTTTCTGCTGATCTTCACCCTGCGTCTGCTGTGGCCCCAGGTTAGCCAAGCTGCCACGTACCCTTGCAGGGGACAGAACAAGCCATATGGTCTGAAAGGCAGAATAGGCACTGATCTCTTTTAACATGGTCTTTCTTGCTCTATTCATATGTGGGGGCAAAAAAAAAAAAAAAAAGTCCACTGGAAGGCTGAAGTACATTTTAGTTTCTACTTCAGCAGCCCTCTCCCTTTCCCGTATCCCTGCTCCACAGTTTCCTGAAAAACTGAGCTTAACAACCATGTGAAGTTTTAGCACAGGATTGGAGAAGATGCCGCATTAGGCACAACACTTTGACCTGGTTACTCCAGTTCAGCCGGCCTCCATCTCTGTCCCATTTAGTTAACCTTATCAGGAGTACGTTGGTGAATGAAGCGAAAGTTTCCGTATTATTTTGTGGCTGGAGATTTTTGCATCGTGACAGCCATGATCATCTTTGTTACAAACGTCTGGTCAGCAGCATCTTGTGGTATAAGGTCACAGATTCAGTGCCAGCCTTAAAATCTGAGGGTCTGGTGAGAGCTGAGCAAGGAAGAGATGCATCAAGTCTGAGTTTCAGCAGTACTCTCTATCAGAGGGGTGCAGTTCAGTATTTGTGCAGCAGACACACATGGAAGCCTTGGGTCAATGAAAAAGAGACCAAGAGAGAAGGTAAAAACAGAAGAGATTGATTCTGCAGCCTAGGGACTAACCATAGCTCTCCTGCTTTCCCTCTTCTATTTTACTCTGACTCATTGGCTTGGCATTTTTGTTTTAGCTTTTTTCCCCCAAATACCTTCAGATTATTAAATAGGACTAATATTTTTGAGAGTTTCCTAGGAAAATGAAAAAAAGTAACTCTGAACTGAGATACACCATATGATATTTTTGCTTCACTTTGAATATATTTGGGGAAGAGGAGTTTAAAAATTAGGCTTATAATGAGAAGTTAGCTTCACCTTGAAAATAATGGGACTCATGTGTCTCCATAATGACATTATACTAGCAACACATTCTTCATTTTTCCTGTGGTTTCTTAGTAAATAAAAAAAAGATGTTGAAACAAAAAAAAAGGGGGGGAGAGAGAGAGAGAGAAAATTAACTCTGCAGCTGTATTGGAATTAAATTATTAATTTCCCAGTACAAATGCAACAAAGTGGCATATGACAATAATTCCAACAAAAACAGACTAACCTTTATTTTCAGTCAAATGATGGGGATGAAGACAATGATGATGGACAAACAAAGATGAATGTGAATTCTCAGCAAATGTTCCCCATTTTCCTTTCTCCCGCTCTTAATTTGTTCAGGGGTTGCAGCTAACCCTTGATTAGCCCAGCTTTACCTCTAGCATTTTTTCACATGTTGATTAATGAGGGAGGGCAGGCTTTGAAGCCACTTTCTTCTCCCAGACAGGTGCAGTGTTTTAACTGTGAAAGAGTTGACATGTGAATTATTTGTAAAGAGGGAGCTATCTAAACACATCATTAGCAAAGGACAAAAGGCATTGACCTAACCTGGTGCCACAGCACTTTCAAATCACTGGTTGTTTTCCAACCTACTGATTGTTTAAAGATTTGCCATCCTTTCTGGCAATGCCTATTCTTCCTCCATTGTTAAAATCCGGTTGTGAAAATCAAGTATTTGATCTACATAGAAGCCTTTTTTCTTTGTCAAATGTTGCCGGTATCTTTGGTATGCCCCATGTTTTATGTAATGTATCTTAGGCAAACTTTAAGTCCCTACTACAGTGATTAAAAAATACCATTTGCTGATAAAATATTGTCAAAATCTGATCTCAGTCTGCTGTGAAAAGAAAGTTAATGGTAATCAATTGCTTCATTTTTGTGGTTCTCAATTTGTTCCCTCTTGCACAAAACCATTTCTCTGATGTTTAATATTTACTGTATGCTCAAATTTAAGCACAACTCAGCATGCTTTTGTGAATTAAAGCTTTTGTGCTTCTGAATTGTTAAATCTGTTTATAAACAGTTTAAAAGTTATAAAACAAGAGAGTAACTGATTATGACATATTGAAAAAAAAATGAAATGACAAAGATGAAATGATGTCTTTTACCTAACTAGGCTTTTCACTATCCCCCAAATTTAATAAAATATGTTTTACATCTATAGCTCAGGAACCAAAGAACACATTAAGTATTCAAGTGAAAGGTTAAAGATCTGCTACCAAGTAATGAAATGCCAGGTGTTTATGAAACTCCAGAGCCCTGTGGGGGAACAAGTAAAGAGGAAAGGCAGGAAGAGTTCTGAACCTGTGGGTAAAAAAACATAAACAGGATACCAAAGAGAGAAGTGAGGAGGGGAAACAATAATGAAGTGTTGCTCAATACGTGTGAAATCGGAGCCATAATTTCATCCTGCCAGAGGATAAGAAAGGAATGAACAATGAAGCCACATAGAAGAAGGAGGTGACAGTCACCGTAAATCAATACCCAAGGTTAGCACAGGACATTCTGTAAGAGCGCTGCTTCATTAAAAATAGGAGTCATGATGGGCTGGGATTAAGGGACACAACTAATTTAGCGTCTGTTAGCTTTCTCTGGGGTATCCTGAGGCGGAGCAGGGGCAGCTCCGTTACTTAACACGTTGAAGACTAGAAAGTGAAGGCACAATGGTAAATAGTTACAAGTCACAGGGTGCTGGAGTTGGGGGTCCAGTGGTCTTTTCTGTTGTAGATCTCCCATTATTCTTCCATCCTTTCACTGGTAAATAGGCGAAGCGCTAGTGGGGGCTCTTTGCAGCAGCACATAGCCAACCGCGGCAGCCAGCTGGAGGGCGTCCAAGTGTGGGAGGTGCGCAGCTGTCGAGCCGCTCTAGACTACAATACTGGCAGAGCCACGGACGGACAGATGCTACCGGTGCAACTGCATCGAGCCCTTAGCTCGGAGAGATTGGTCCTGGTTTCACTCAGACATTGTAGGAACTGGGTCTTTGGTAGCGCTTTATGAAACCCAAATGTTTGGGAATCCGCTGCTCCTTCACATCCTTCTTTTCCCCAAGTTCCCCACATGTTGATGTGTAGGATTCACCATCATTAGCGGGAAGTCTGGGCAGAAGGAAAGGGTTTCCCTGTCATGTGGTGACAACCAAAGCTCCCACCTGAGCGTTTCCACCTGGCCCTGCTCTCCCTTCTCTTTGTGGAGTACAGCACCACAAGGAAACACCTATCCTAGACATTTCTCCCTACAGCTACTCATCTTTGGATTCATTAACACCTTTTGTGCTCCTATATTTGCTGCAGCCATAAGAAAGGAACAGAGAGTTTTACTTTGAATGAAGTGTCACTAGCTGTTAAAATTGAGAACTACAGCCCTATGCTGTAGCTTCTGGAGATGGAAAAGTGAACTTTTCTATTCTGTCCGCCTGCTATCGTCTGTGTGAGTGCTTGCGTATTGACCATGAGTTCTCTGGTTTAAACTCAGTGTAGTAAATCAAAACTAGCTTGTGCTCACGTAGCACCTGTTGTCAGAAGATAATCCATTTTCCAGGAATTTGCTGAAATTAGCAAGATTTCATGCTGCCGGTGCCAGTAGGCATGGTTATATACAGTTTACAATTAAGGAAACTAAAGCTGAGGGGCAACCCCATGCTGTCAACTGGCGGCAGGAACCAAATGCTTGGCCACAGAACCAGGCTGCCAGAGCAGTGTCCTAACACAGGCTTTCATAGTAGTTCATTTTTCATCTCTGATTAGTTGATTTTTCATCTCTGATACAGTCAGATCAATGGTAGTACATAGGAATGGATCTGTCTGTCTGTCTATCTGTCTATTTATACATTACTCAAGACTGTTACAGTAGATGCAGTAGGAAGCCAAACGCCCCCCTCTCTGCATGTATTATTTATATATCCATGTGTGTATTGCTTTCTCTAGTGATCTAGAAATGGTCTCTAAAATTATTTAGCAATTACAAAATAGTTACCATAGAATCTTATCTCATATATACACTACACACACACACACACACACACACACACACATCTTTTCTCATGGAGTAGGAGAGGGAATCATGTGCAGATTTTTTACATAAAGAAGCAGTGTGTAGCTTACCCACTGTGAATAAATCTAATTTAGTCATCTTTATGCCTCCCTGATCTTCCTCCTCTGAAGTTGGCTGGAGGGTCAGATGTGCACCCTGGGAAATTTTCCAGAATCTGCGCTGAGTTTCTCTGCTCCCTCCCCCTGTTTAAACTGAGCCCTCCGCCTTGTGCTGAAGTTTTTGTACATTATAACAATACCACCAGCAGTGCTGGTGCTGTATTTAAAGTACTGGCTTTAATGTGGGCTAATCAAGCTGCACTCCAGGTCCGTTCAGTGCTGTTCGGCGCTGCAGCCTCTGCGTGGCAGCAGAACATAGCACGCCCCAAGGTGACAGCTTTCAGCTAGAACAGGATCATTTTCAAAGCAAAGACTGGTGTTAGAAGAAGACACTGGCAGTTAAGGCTCTCATTTCTACTTCCACCTCTGCTATTAATCTTTGTATGGATGTTGGCAAATCACTTACTTTCTGTGTTCTCCAGCTGCAGAAGTATTTGGGTGCCTGGTGCTCCATCCTGGTTGTTTTGTGGGAGTTAGGTTATATCGTAAATCATTTTCAGATCTCGAGATATGTAATTTGCCTGACAGTATTATTGCTCTAAGATGCACCTTATTTTTAACGAGATATTGTGATATATTTTCAGAAGTATTTCCATTTGTAAACCGAAGTGTGGTTCCACATTGACAGATCTCAGCCCTCACTTGAAATCTCATTTTTTTCTTTGCCCGTACATTCTTTCCTATACATTTACTTTTATTTTTTCCCGTAAGTTCATTGTTTTGGCTTTAAGGTCTGTGAAAAAGAAAGAATTGAAGAGCTGTGTTGGGTTGTAGTCTTCTAGTCTTACTGAGTGTTTTTAATCATGTCCCAGTGAGTCAAAGCCATCATCCACTCACTTTTACAAAGCCCAGTTGAAGCAGAATCAGAACAAGTGACTTTAAAAAATCAGTAGGAGGAGGAGGGGGAGGGGGAGTTATTGGAAATGTAGTAGCGCCTCAACGTATCAGATATATACAAGGACCTGAATATATTGGGTGCAGTACAAATAGCTCAAGAAAAACAGCCTCTGCTTCATGAGTTAAAAAATGATTGGGATTTGTGGGCACTGAAAGCCTACCCTGCCATGGAGAATGTAGTCTAGCTTTCTGTGTTTTGGTCTGCTGAGTGGTGGTGTCCTTTCAGCTCTGCAGCTTGTATCTTTTGCCAATGCATGCTGAAATGTTACTGATAGAGATGCTATAATTAGGAGCAGCACTCCAAAACAGGAGGGATCGCACGGTGTCTGCCTGAGGTTCACATACACCATCCGTGCTGGCAACCGAGGGGCAGAATGTGCCGTGTGCCGGCTGTGCCTTTCCTCCAGCTCAACATGGCAGTGACACACTTTCTGCTTTTCCCAGTGAAATTAATGTGTTGTGTTCTTCTTTGACCATGCAGCTAAAGGCTGACGAAAGGATCATTAAAACAGAGCACGGGCTGCTGATCCGCAGCTTGCAAAGGAGGGATGCGGGAGCCTATTACTGCAAAGCCCAGGAGCACACCTTCATCCACACCATTGTGAAGCTGAATTTAAACATCATTGAGAACGGACAGATGGAAAGCACGCAGAAGACTGAGGACGAGGAGGGCCGGGTGAGGGATTTGCTCACCGAGTCACGGCTGAGGTACAAGGATTACATCCAGCTGGTCAGCAGCCCCAGCTTCAGCCTGGACGAGTACTGTGAACAGATGTGGCACCGCGAGAAGCGGCGGCAGCGGAACAAAGGTGGGGCCAAGTGGAAGCACGTGCAGGAGATGAAGAAAAAGCGAAACCGAAGGCACCATGAGCCTGCCCGGCCACCATCTACATAGTCTGGAAATTCTATTTAAAGAAAGGACATTTTCCATGAAAAGAAGAAAAAATACTGTGTTATGGTTTTGTGCATCTTGCGTATGAGTTAATATTGCTTCTTACTGAAATCAGATAACTCACCATCACTATTAATCTGTACAAGATTGTACAGATCACGGGATACAGTACCAAATGAGATGTTCCTTATTGGAGTACCACACACCAGGCAATAATTTCAAATGCATTCATTAAGAACAAAAGATGTACACTTTAGCTAATTTCTGGATAGCCTGAGGCTACATGAGTTGTGTTCTGTACTTCTTCTTACATAATTTTCACATAGGATTTAGTGTCCGTGTTCCCATGTTAATACTTGCTGCCATGTTCCACCCCAGAGGTGGCTATGTTTCAGAGGAGGACAGATGTATTTGTAGTTCTTTGGCATCTTTCTGAACAAGAAGCACTGTAGAAATGTGTGACAGATCTGCAAAATGCCCTCCCCTCCCTTTACCCACTGGGCTTGTATAAAGGCTCGTGGGTGGGGTTTGCTAGCATAGAGAGGCTCAGCAAAAAAATCAAATTAAGTATTGGCTTAGGGACAACATTCATTTTCCCCACAAAAAGCAGAAAGCGTAATCATAGTTTAAAAGAGGGAAATTATAAAGCATTATCCATTAGAGTTTGAGAAGCCATCAGTTTGCAGTCCATCTGCTGAAATGAAATGTTGACTCTAATTGAAACTGCCACCAAGATGCTTGGAAATAAATTTCCTAAGTGATGCGTGGGAGGTATGTGCACAAATCCTATTAACAAATAATGGGATTCCTGCCTGCACCTCTCCTATCTCTCTAAAGGTTTTAATCTGACTGTTTCTCTGGCCCTTTGCTAGCTTCATTTTATGCAGAGGGAAAGAAAAATAAAAGACAACAACAAAGCTAAAAGAAAAGACGATGAGGGAAACATACTTAGTGGCTGAGACCAGTGCTCTTGACACAGAGCAGACATTCCTCAGATGTGTGTATTCTTTGGGATTTTTCTCCCAAAGGTCTTATGTATTTTTAAGTTGAAAAAAAATGCATTGTTGGAATTAATACATTTTATTATAATTAAATAAAACAAAAGATGTCCTTGTGTAAATAAAATGTGTAAGTTAGAAATTTGCTATAGACCATAATTTCATTTGTAAAGTGTTCCTTGTTCCTAGTTTCATATTTTGGTTTTAAGAGTCTAAATCTTTATATATAAGCAGAAACACTGGGCCTCATTCTTACCTGTTTTACATCCATATGATTTCATTGAATTTATTCCTGATTTGCAGCAACAAACACAAGCTCAGAATTAGGCCTACTGTCTCTTCTCACGAGTCGCTACCCCCCCATTCTCTCTTCCATCTAACCTCCCTCCCTTTTGCCTTTCACGCCTTTTTGAGTGTGAAATGACAAATTAGGCACTTCCTCACATGGAAGGGAGCTTTGATGGATACCAAAACGACAGACTTTCCTCGTTTCTCATGCATTCTGCAGATCTCGAGAGCAAAGCCTGTGGGAAACCCGTGTAATTGGTGTGCAACTCATTAAGGCACTGAAAACTTTGGCACTGCAAGTTGTAGGTCGCCCTTAGCCACGCTGGTGTTTGTGTGTGCATTCAGGCCCTGGTCCGTAATTGTGTGGATACAATTTGCATCATTGTTCATTTCCTTTCTGCTGAAAGATACAAATACGGCAATGTGTATGGCGGGTTTCAGGAAGGGATCTCAGCTTACCCAAGTTTGTACCCTAAAGCTGCATTTGCATGTATTATATAAAAGCCAGCGGTACCATATGTCATTAATTTTAGTTTTTTTTTTTTTTAATAGGAGATGTATGACTTAATTAGAAGGTATTAGATAGCATGCATAAAATGCTTTGATAGTGTAAAGCACTGAGTGCTAAGTATTATAAAAATATGTCTGTGGGGAGGAGGGAATTTCATGGCACAGGACCTTTAATCAGCAGAGAGACTGATGCTGAAGATACTAACCAGTAGTACAATATCTGAGCACCTGCATAGAACTTTTTGCCTTTTTTGCTGCAAAAGTAACTTAGGCCAGGCATTTCGCAAGAGACTCATCATTTTGGGTGCCTTGATTTTAAGGCCAATTAAGCTTTCTCTAAGGAGGTATGGAGGATATTCAACTACTAAATATAAAGCACCCTCAGACTGGGATACTCAATATTCTTGACCGGAAGGTTATGCTGTCACCTTACAGAACCTGCCAAATTATTCCTTACTGGATTTTTATCGGTCCATAAAGTCCCATTTCTCTGACTTGGACTTTAAGTAAATGAGTGGAATCACACCAAGTCTAGGTAGTAACACATGGTCTACATTTACATGCGCTGGCAAAGGACTGCTTTTCTCCCAAGTGATGACTCAATACTTTAATTATTGCATCTCAAACAGTTCTTATCCCATGCTTGCCTTATTCATAAACAAGAAAATCAATTCCTTCTTCCATGTTTTTCCTCTTCCATGAAAACTAAATCATCTGATTTATGTTTAAAATGATTGGGAGTATGTATTCTGCAAATGAAGTAAACCATTGACTTCAGTAGAAGTCTTGAATGACTAATGGTCACAGTGCTGGAAGCATTAGATTTGAGTAGTTGAATTAAAATGTTATTACTCCTAAAAAAAAAAAAAACTCCCTTTTATTTCTTTTATTCCAAATGTTGTTGCAAAGAGACTCTTCTTAAAGAAATTACCTCATCAGTCTGGGGTATGGTGGTAGAGTGAAACCCCACATGAGATATAAGGCCACTTTCATCATGGGGAAATAATTTCAATATCCTCCAGATCAGTGCACTCTGTTGGGTTCATACCACCCCAGGGAGAGGTATTTAATAATATTGCACAGATAAAAATCTGTGGTTTGATACATTGTACAAGATATATCCTGTAGCTCAAACAGCTAACACAGCTTCTCATATGTAGCAGATAATACACATGCATGATTCCAGGGGACATTGGAGACCAGTGAATGAGTTGGACAGATCAGGGGTCACTAAAGAAGATAAGACAGGATTTTGTTAGGTAGGACTCTGTAATGCAAGGTCACGAGTAGGAGCAGTAGGTCGTTCAGCAACCTGCCATCCCAGAGGGGGGTTCAAAAGATGACATAGCCCAGAAACTGTAACAGGAGAATGCTGGAAAAGGTCCCCCTCTTTCCAAGAAAAGCTTCACCTTGTATATAATTCAAAGGCTCAAACCTAAATCTACTTAAATTTCAAAATGAGGATTTGGGGGTCAGTTGTGCTGCTGTGAGCTGTACTACAAGCCACGACAGGCTCATAGTTAAAATGAAACCAAACCTAGACTCCTTTAAGAGCTCAATAAGAATGAAGTTAAACAAAGTTTTGATTCAGAGCAGAAAAAAGTTGCCTCCACCTTAATAACTGTACATTTTAAACAGATCCCTTCATGCATGTGATACAATATATTAGATATATATTGTATATACAATATATTAGATAAGATATTTATGTATGCATTCAGCCAGGAGTCTGATTATTAATAAATAATAAATTATCTTTTCCTTTCTCTGACCCTACTTCAGCAAATGACTGGAGTTTGATAGAAGTGCAGTGGTTCCAAACAGAGTCTTAGAATAACCAGCACAATGTGAGCTGTAGTTATAAAAATGCTGAAAACTGACATAAGCTTTAAAGCCCAACAGGGTCCTAAACTTCGTAGCAATCTTGAAGTCAGTTAAAATAAAACAGAAAATGGGATTAGCAGGAAAAGGAATAAAGTATTAACACTTGTTGTGATAAACCAGTTCCATTACTGGAAACAGCTCCAACAACAGGTGTGAATTTGTATACAGGCCATAAGCATATAGCCTTTTTTTCTCTAAGCAGTTAAACTTACACTTGCTTGAGGTATCTAAGAACCTGAATACTTTCCAAATCATAAGTAGTCTTTGGGCTTGTTCTTATGTCATTCACAATGAAGCTATTAGGTTAAATGCTGTGGAGTTCCTCCAGTCCATGTGCTTTTGAGATCAGAAGATCTCTACAGTTTAAGTGTTAAAACTCTTTAATCTAACCATTATCTGTATTGATCTGCATTTAACACTTCAGATTATGAACAGTTATTTGTTATTATTACTCATTATTCATCTAATGAGTCCATATGTCTCATAATAATGTCTCAATATTTAATAATGAAAATTGATTTTGCTAATGATTTGTCATAGGAGCATGTATAGCTAGCAGGACCTGTGTTAATGTACTATTTTCTCTTCATTTTGTAACAGAGGGTAATTGCAAATGACAAATGTGATTTCAAGAGCTAAGGTTCAGATCAGATTCCACTGTTAGCAAAGACTAAAATCCTATTGGCTTCAGCAGAATTGAATCTTTGTCTAAATATACTATAATCTGTTTATAGTGGAGTAGTCAAACAGCCAAAACGGTGTGCCGTTCTGTACAGCGTGCTGGCCTGGTTCTTCTCTCACACAGTTGCAAATGAGATGTGGAGGTCTAAGGCATTGCATCTGCATGAATGGAGAATTAAGCCCACATGTCTCTCCAATATATATTTTAAATGGTCTCTATTGTAATATTTTACCATGGTGTTGCTAATATTTCCCTGAATTAGGCTTCTGTGGTTAGCTGAAGTGTGAAAATCCTTGCAGTTGTAATCCAGTTTTCAAGGTTTTTAAAGTAAGTTCATTACAGCAACAAAAAAGAAGACATGGGAGAGGGGTTTAATTATACATTGCACAAGACAGATTTGTAAGATTTAACTTCAACATAATATCAAAATAGTGACCACCTTAAAATGTATTGTAAACACCATTTATTTTTCCTTTTTTGGTCAGGTGAGGGTACGTAACAAATTATAATCCTCAGATTATCACCTGCCAACGTGTGGCTGAAACATCTGTTGTGACAGGAGTAGCAAGAATGAGTAATTACTTGTTCGTTTTTTCCCTTCCACCAGTTAAGCTGGTTGTCTCATGCCTTTGAGACTCTCTCATTCTCTCAGGCAATTCTGCTTCCACGTGGAGGAATATTGCAGGATATGGTGTTTCCTTGAGGTATAAACGCTCCTAGAAAGTCACAGTATCATAGTCTGACTTCAGACAACAACATTCCTAAGCATTAGCCTTCGCATTCAGTATCAGATGTAAACCAACTACTGTGAGGTAAATTGGGAGACCAGGTGGGGTGTGCACCTACAATGGAAATTTTGTGACTCTTGCTTAGAGTTCTCCATTCTCCTTTTGCATATGTGGTCAGCGTATCGAATTCACCAATTTAAAATCAATCTTTCGTACTTTAAAACATGGGATTTTCCATGTGGTGTAAGGACCAGAAGAACATTTCCACGTGACTTTTTTGACTGATATGGACTGCTGGTTAATAGTTTCAAACAGTACAAGCCAAGAAAGTCCTCTGTCCAGTCATAGGTGGCCATGATATTTTTAATGAGCCCAGAAACATCTCAGTTTTTGTGGTGCCTCTCATCCTGGTCCTTTTCTCTTGTGGTATAGAAGTGCTTTTGGCTTTTTTTTATGTATGCATATGTGTGTGTGTGTTCTAATCATCTTATTCATGCTACTTCTACCACTGAACGAAACCATGTCCAAGGCCAGCCACCTTCTGGACATGCAACGTATGACAAAATAGTAAGTGAGACAGAAGATTTAGGCAGATATTTTCATCCGGAGATAACATAGTATGTTTGTAGTGGGTAATGCCTCATGGGCTGACTGACTATACTGAGATGTAAAGGGCACTGTACCATTTATCCGACCTTGGCAGAAATTGAGGATAAATTTACAGAAGGTGTATTTTTTTAAAAAAATTCTAAAACATTGTCAATGTAAATAAATACAGAAAATCTAATCTGATATTAGGCCTGTTATCTATCACTGGACAGAAATATGCAAATAAAAATGCATTAAAAAATTTCAGAAATTTCCACTTTTTATTTTCAGAACTTTCAGAAATTTATTTTCAGATTTTAAAATGTTTATTTAAAAATCAACTGTCATTAAATTATGTTTTTTATTTAAACTATTTTTAATTAAGAAAATATTTTTTCTAATTTTCTTTTTTTAAATCTGCACTTTGAAATCTCTTTTTGTAGGCAAAATTAGAAAAAAAATGAGAAAGTTGTAAATGGAAGTGGAATGTTATATCCAAATGTAGTTTACTCAAAGCTTAGAAAAAGCAGCAGCAGAGACTGCTTGTGTCCTTGTTTGAATCTTTACCTGACTTCTGTCAAAGACTTTTCTTATGAATTGTAATAATCGCATTTTAAGACTGCATGTCAACATATCTTGGCTGTAAAAACTGGATTCAAAGTGCAAATCTGGGAAAGTACAGGCGAAAATGTTTACATTAATTTTTCTTTGTGGATGATGCATGCTTCTCCATTCCCCTTTCCCCCAGTGACCTAGAACTATCTCAGGATGTACACTGGCTGGGAAGAAAGGAAAAGATTACAAAAGAGTATCTCCAAATGCCAAAGTGGAAAGTCAGACTAAATGGACTTGCCATAATGACTTTGATTAATACCTCACATTTGACCAATAAATACTAATATTTTCTCCTAAGGTGAAATTCATCGCTCCTTCAGAAGCCCAGCCCATGAACTGTGTTCGCTAAATCTTTTCTAATTCGTACGGCTTAAATGGTACATAGGTTGTCCTTGTGAGTGGGGGTGAATTTCACTGTTGGAGCATAACTATTTATAGAGTAATATGACTGAAACAGTTTGATAAGAGTGTCTATTTGTAAATGACTGCAACTAATTGTGTTAATATTATAACTGAAAAATCACTTCAGGCCAATAAGAAGTGATGAGTTTGCCATGCTTGCTATTTTACTAGAGATTCCAATCTTATCCTCCAAGGTAACTGAAACCATTAAATGCATATTTCATTTGTACTGCAATAAACAGAAAATTCTGAGTCTGTGTTTCTTTTTTAAACCCATGTCCAACTATGGGGGAAAATATGAGCTTTCAGAGAAACAAAGCCTGCAGCGTGTAATGGAAATAGCAAGGCTATGGAATTAATATAAGGTCAGCCACCCAAAGTGTCTTGCTTCAGAAAATGTCCTTCCTGAGTCAGGATTGTCAGAGATTCACCGCTACACAGAGAACATGCTTCAGACCAATAAAAAGAGCGAGCCTACAAAAATGGTTTAGAGAAGCCATGGGCCTCACTGTGATTTGGAGTTAATATATGCAAAACAATAAAAAGGCAGCTCTATGTGTGTTAGTTTTGATTCAATAATAACTTTTTAATGCATGCATTTATAGATGATTAGCAAAGATGCCCTTAAAGTCTGCACTGACATTGTATTCTACAATTCCCCTCAAGCCAAACTGATCACGCATCCGTCTCTGACGGCCTCCTGAGCACCTTTGGCTCTAAGGGAGTGTGACTGTTTCCTGCAATTCGGAGTGTTTTCAGGATAGGGATATATCTGGGGGAAGGAAAGGTTGGTTGTTTTTTTAATCGAGTATTGTTACCTCCCTCAATGGTTATAGGGAAAGGGGAATTTTGGAAAAAAATCTTCAGGCGGGAAAATAAATAGACTCCCTGGTACACCTCCTTTTCTAGCCTCCAGTACAGCCCCTTGTGTTTCACGGGATTTATTAAAGGTTAAGGAGGATATTTTGTTAACAGACGGTCGGCACATTATTTCCAAGGACATCGGTGTCGGTGCACTCAAGGATGTCTGATTCCCAGTCCCACGCTGTGTCCATTAGACCACAGTGGTTCTGACCCTTCGCTGGGAAAGACCCCATGGTACCACTGGCCTGAAAGTCGACGCCAAATCCCAACTGCGGCAATAATGTTCTGCTTACCTAAATTCCACCTGCGGTTGCAATTGGATACGGCATTCTTCATTTCCTAGCCTGAACTCTTGTTTCTGCGTTCCTGCTAAACAGCTGCTGTGTTCCCCCTCTCCCTCCCCGCAGGTGGCCGCATTTGATAACATCTCGCGCAGGATCAATCTTGGTCCCATTGAAGTCAATGGGAATTCTGCCAGGGCGTCCCAGATCTGGTCCTCCGTACAGCTGGTAAAGCACTTTCAGCTCCTGCAGGATAAGAGGTACTTTGCAAAGTCTGGTGATTATCCAGGTTCATTAGCCAGTGAGGGAGTTGAGAGGGAAAGGGAATAAGAGAGGAAGAAATCCTCGAGCTTCTTTCTGCAGCCGCACGCTTGGTAAGATTGCAAATGCAGTTCTGCTTTGTGTCCACTCGTAGAAACAAAAGCTAATTAAGCTGAAATCTGTCATTTTATCTGAAATGATTTAGCAAGGTCAGACTTCAAAACGATTAGTGATGAGTCTCTGGAGCAAGCAAACAAGCTTGCTTGCTCATCAAAGCAAACTACAGTTGCTCAGAAACATTTCTAAAATTGATTAGCTTCCTGAATCCACTCTGTTCCACTCTGTTCGGTGAGTGGTGCCTTCTTCCAGGCCCTTAGAAACCAGAAGTGCTGTTAGCTGAGGAAGTCTGTGCTTAAGGTAAGAGGTATGAGGTAAATCAGATCCTTCATGATTCAAATCACTGGAAGTATTCCGGGATGTGTTCGCACATAGGGGCCATATGTACTGTGAAAACAACAGACAACTGGGAGCTAACAGTCTGTTTGTAATCATTTGTGTTGCTGTAAGGTAAAAAGTGGTGCAGAGGATACTACGGGGTTCATATATCCTGCACCGCTGCACCCACGTGGTTACTATGTACAGGAATAGCCCTATTGGTACACAATGACCAAACTTTGCATTTCCCAGTGCATTTCTACAAGAAAGCTCACATTAAAAACAAAACAAAACAAAACAAAAAAACCCCACCAGGATGCACAGAACCACTTATGAAATGCAAATATCTCCCTCTCTGGTCTGGCTTAAATTCCTTAAAGCAATTTACAACTAAATATACCGTGGAAAAAGTTAGCAAGCATTTTTTAAGAGCTGTTAGATGAAAGTTAAGTGTGTTAAGTCAGGAAATGACAAACCTCAACTCTATAGCCAAACTCTCATTCTTTGCCTTGCCATTAAAATTTTAAGGACATTATCACACACAATTACATCTGCCAGTGTTACATTTATTTCCACATGCAGGAAAGAAAATCAGCAGTGAAAGCACTAGCATGCACTTTTTATCTCTTACAGCTAGGTGTGGCCAGTAACAGACCCTGTAAAACCTTGTTTTTTTCCTTAAAGAAAACAACCACAAACACATAGTGTTTTGGGTAGAATCTGTTAACACTAGACTTGCTTCTGTCCATGGTCACCATTATTCTCAGTGATTTCAAGTTGTGCCCAGGTGCTGGCATTTGCAGGGCTGTGACTGCTAGTTTAGCTTCTGAAGTTGAGAGTGTGGGCACATAAAACACTTTAAAAACATTAGAGTCATTGTGATTAACTTTTTTGTTATTTAAGGAAACAGAATTTTGTTATGGAATCAAAGTAATATCCATTGTAGTTAATGCCATATGACAAAGAATGCCAGTCAATAATAAAATTGTTGCTCCCTTTTAGGTGAACATCTTTAGAAGTCAGCTGATAAGGTAAACTTTGCTCCACTCCCCAAAGCACAGCAGTAGAGCAAGGCTTTTTGAAGAGCAAGTTTCCAGGTAAGTGGTGAAAAATTACAGGGAACATCAGTAATTCTGCTTTCAGGAATTCTGCTTTCAGGAAAAGAGAACAGCAATTCCATGTCTCTTAATCTGACCAAGCTGATGTTCAGAATGTGTCTTAGCTGGTGTCTTCACAACATCCTTTTAAGGTAAGGAAGTACAACAATCCCTACTACAGTGCTGATTCAAAAACACCCAGATTCCTAAGGTGTTTGGGGAATTATGTCAGTGCCAAAGTCTACAAGAGCTCCTGAACCTCTCCTACCCCCAAAGGCTCCTGAGTGCTATTGGCCTCTGGAAGTTTGCCCCTACAGTGTGCATGGGCTCTGCTGTGTGACAGCTACTTTAGCTAATGCCAAACAGAAAGGGGCAGCTACTAGTGGTTATTATACAAAAAAGGCACCACTTCTCCCTGCTGCACGTGTTCAGACCTGGGAATCACACGGGAATCAGGGAATCACACATCATACCACACCTTTCCTCCCTCCAGTCCCAGCCTTTCCCACTGGTTTGTTATGAGCTTGTCACCTGATGTCTACAAAGCAAAAAAACCCCCAAAAAACAGAAAATGGCCACACCGCTTCTTGCACGAAACACAAGAGCAATTTCTCTAAGATGCCCTGGACTGACTCTCCATATACATAACTGTGCACAGCAGTGTCTAGTGTACTGAAGACCAGAAGCATGCTCAGACACTCTGATGTGAAGCCTGTCAGTCTTGAAACATTTGCACAAGTGACCCAGACAGGCGCTGGGACTCCAGCACACCCAAACGTTTATGTGCTTGGAGTAATCAGTGGTGCACAGAGCATGACCCCAACATGAGATGGTCCAAGAAAACTGACCAGGTCATCTGGAAACCATGTAGATGCAAAGCTGTTGTCCTCAGCAGCAAGCAGGGTTGCCTGCCATTGTTGCTAATATAACTCTCAAGTTAGATCTTTTTTTCCACTTTTCCAGCACCTTTTCAACTTTGTGCAAATAGCCCAAGCATAAAATTCAATACTAAAATTTCATTCTGAACACTAAGCAGCTGGGGCTCAGGAACTGTCTTGCAGAGTGGCAGTAAGGCTTATTATGGATCTAGCCCTAAATCACGAAATAAACATTTGTGGTAGAGGAAAGAGTGAACTCTAATGCTTAAGACATTGGCCAGGAGCCTAACCGTAGAGTTAGCCTTTCTACGCATGTAGCTGCCTTTTATTGCAAAGACAAATTCTCAATATGTTTGAGCCTCAGTTGAGCATTACAGTTCCACCTACAGCACACCATAAGATAAAGAGAAGGACTATTGCTACTCTTAGATTGAATCCCCAGTTTTAAACATGGAAGAATTTATGATATTTTTCAGTTTTCAGAATGTTGAGATTTTCCAGCTGAATAAAATAGTAGGCTGGGCCAACAATAGGAGAATCTGTTTAGAGGGCATTAAGGAGGTTTAAGCAGAAAGATGATTCGGATCTCTAGATTTGCACCTTGTCCACACACTAGGTAGTGACAGTAGAGAACAAGCTACATTGCATAAAATGGGAATCTTGCACCTTTCTTTTCAAATGACTTTCTTTTGTGAAAAGAAAATCTTGGAAGAACATGGATAGGTGGTGATTACAATCAACTATTTGTAATTTGTATAGTTTCCTTTGTTTCTTTTCCTTCCATTTGGTGAGTATTTTTATTTCCAGTTATAAGGTATCTTACTTATTCCTGAGGGGATGGCATATCCTCACATGAAGATGCTTCAATTTGCATTCTTTACTATAGGGTTTAGAGATGGTAAAAATATTCTATTTGACTTGATACAATATGAACTTCATTTTGTAGCCATGCCTTCTTTATCTGAGAAATTCTCAAATAACTTGTGTGCATAATTCTGTACTTCAGTTTTACTCCTTGGTCCTTTCGGATGTCATTACAGCAGCATAAGAAAGTCCTCTATGATAAATGAAAATGCTTTGGAATATAAGTGGTGGAATTGATGCAGCTCCATTCTGTTCCTATTAGGAGAGGGGGTTTTAATCATAAGTGTTATTGTCCTTTTTCTCCACACACAGACCTATTTAAAGACACTAAAACTTCTGGGTTTTACTTTTCAGCTCTTTTTTTATTTTTATTTTTTATTTGCCTTATAGGTTCTGTTTTTGCTTAGACTGCACCGAGGCCTCTTTTATTCATAGCAGAAAGTAGGTTTACATCTATGGATAAGTTATCTGAAAGAGGAAAATATAGTACTAAGAAACTGCCAAATTTTCAGATATAGTATGGCAAGCTTTTTTTGCATGATATGCAACCAGTTGGCTAATAGATTTGAAAGGAACTCAAGGACCTGGAAAATATATGTGCAAGACTGTTGTGTGTCTTAAACTGTACTATATTTTGTCATGCACCATGGTTTTTCAAAGATGAATCTTTTTTTTTTTTTGCATAATGAAGGATTGCATTTAATTAAAAAAAAAAGACCTTTATCCAAGGTATATATATGTAAAATTACGATAATAGGGATTGCATAAGAAGCAATATTTAAGGCAACACATGCATTAAGAAAATTGAAAAGATTTAAGAAAATCTGAGATTTGAAGAAGCATCCAACACTTTTAGCTGCCACAACACTTTCAGTGGCGATAGGTGATACCTGTAAGAGAGGGCAATCAGGGATATGGAATGAAATCTTGGTCATGATCTTTGAGGAACAAGCAGTGAGGTGTACGTGACATTTGATGGCAGATCTCAATTCATATTACAACACGCATTAGTAAGATAAGTCCTAAACTAGCTGAGTGACTATGTTGTAGTGATCATAAGCATCATGGTTTCAGAGGTGACAGAATGGATAAAAATTCTTGTGATGAAATGAAAATAACACCAAGTCTTCCTTACTCTTGATCAAGAATGAAAAGAAACAGTAATATGTTTTCTGGTTTGTATTATTTGGGGAAAAATACATCTGTGAACATGCTGAGTGTCTATTAGAAAAACAAAATAAGATGCACAGATGTTGCAAATTTGTCCCTATGTCTTTGTAGACATTGTTGCAGGAGTATAATCTTTAAAAGAACAAAATAAAAATCTTTCAAAGCATATTCTGAAATGTTGCCTTATAGCCCATATGCAAGTATCTTATTTTATTACAAACAATATTCTATCAAAGACTATTGGCAAAAGTCATCATTATCTGGCTGTGTCATCTGTAGTTTCCTACTGAAATATGGGATCCAGCTGCTCACTGATAGTAGGATATCAGGCATCATTCACACTCATTTGCTATAAATGATATATCTGAAATCACCAGAAATGTGACGGTGCAGTCACAACCCAATGATCCTTAGTCATTCCTTATAATCAATTTAAACTTTAGGCTCTACTGATTTACCTCGAGTGCACTGATTGAATTCCAGCTTCAGTAAGATCGGTGCAAGAAGGCATGCTTAAAAAACGTATCTTTATATCTTTCCCTCCTTGTTTTCCTAATACTCTTTGTAAATCTGTGCTCCATTTCAGTGCTGAGTTACTACATTTGAATCTAGCTTACTGTTCTGTTGCGGTTGTAAAGGGAGTTTTGCTAAGTCTTGAATTAAGTGTATTATGAATGTTTAAGAACCACAACTACAAAATCTGCCATGTTATAGACTGAATTAATGATTTATCAAATACTGGGAAGTTGGTTGTAGAAAAAAATGAATTTGAATATGACTTGAAAGCATAGGTTCTTTCTCCATAGGCAGCTTGATCCAGTCACAAATTCCAAAAGGTCCAAATTTAAATGGCCCAAAGTGGCCCTACCTGTGGTGCAACATTTTCTCTAGTGACAGTACTTGACCAGTGATTTCTGATACTTCATATCAAAATTGCCCAAACCATGTAGTCAGGATAAAGAGGTCTTCTTGTTGCTCCAAATTCTTTAAAAATGAAGTGTTTGAGCTGATTGAGAAAGCTAATGAGATGAAATGGACTTGGAATCCCTATCTCCAGGTTTTTGGCAGAGAAAGCATTCATTTTCAACATTATCAATGCTGTGTGTGTCAACAAGCTACAAAATCATTTGTAGTACTGAAATATTGCAGCTCTGTGCATTGACATGACATCTGTTGCAGTACATGGCATGGTCACAGATTCATTGTGCTTGAAAATGGAAAACAAGCACCAGAACTGCATGGTATTTCTATGCAACGTGGCTAAAGACACACTTCTTACACTGAGTAATTTGAGAATCACATTTTGCTGTCTGACCTGTGCTAAGTAGGACTCTATTAAACTAGTTGTCTCACTGAAATCTTTTGACCACTCCATGATTAGTTAGCATATGATGTAACTAGGGTTGAAGAAATGGGTTGTAAGTCATAGTCTGACATTATTCTCTCTTAACAGCTTTGGTGTCAGAAAATAATTCCATTGATTAAAATGAAGTTGCTTCTGTTTTTCCCAGCATGTGAAAAGAATCAGACCAGTTTCAGCTACAGAGTTATCTGTATTAGTTCCCAAAGTGCCATAAACTCATGCAATTTTGATTTGAAAGTTTCAACTGGAACTATGTAAACATAAAATATCATGCTAAGTGACTGTCACTTAATGTAATGAGGTGTTAGTCATCAGCTTTTTAATTGAAATATATTACTAAGATTATAAAAGAATATATAATATGTTATGTTTCATTTACTTGCATGGATACTGCTGGAATTCATGATGAAATTTCCTAGATTTTCTGCCAAATATTACAAATGTTTTGCTAAGTCAGTCACATCTAATTTTACAATGATTTCTACAGAAGACTTTTAAAATGTGGTATGTCTTATTATTATTTCATTGTTTAGAAATGTCAGCTAGTCTAAATATCAAACTGCTACTGTGTTTCCCAGGATCAACTAGAGAAAACAGAACCCAAAAGCAAAAAAAAAAAAAAAAAGAAAAAGAAAAGAAAAAAGAGAACTCCTTTTTTCCAAAGCGAAACTTGCTCTGAAATACCTTTTTGTTGTGTGTTTTTTGTTTTATTTTTTCTAAAAGCAGTGGTTTAGAACACTTTGGAGTACAAGAATAAGAATCCAGTAGATTAATCTGTTGATTTACACTAAGATATCACCAAAAACTATGATCTCACTGTTTTTAGGGAATCTGACTTCAAAGAAAAGATTTTTAGAACCATAGTATTAAAAATTACTAGCTTAATCATGAGGAGTTGACAGAATACTTTCTTTTTTTCTTATTTCCAGCTAGGAAAACACTGGTTAGCATCATTCCAATGCTTGTGGAAACAGATGGTCTGTGATAGTGAAAGACTATTTCAGACTAAAATATGCTCAGGCTTTATTCTTATCATTCTTATCATTTTTGCCAACTGTCCTTTATTATAGTAATTTGTGTGAATATTTTCTATGGAGTCTTCTTTCAAAAACATAACCCAGACCTTTAACGTTTACGGTGCTTCTGTGCTGAATCAGATCAAACCTAGGTCACCAAAGGAAAGACGCTTGCATTTGCTGTGTGTGCATTTTGCCACCCTGTTCATATCATTTTAAAAATCTAGTTAAATCCACACACACTGGTTTCATTTGTGCATTTAACCTCTGCAAAGGTAAGACTAATGAAGATCATATCCAACTGTCGCTGTATTAGATCAAGATCTTGGACTAAACATATGGTACATTAAAACTTAGATAAATAACCCTGGAATCTGGATTTGTGGCAAATAATTTCTGTTCTTACTTGGTAAAAGCTGTGACTGTGAAAAATACATATTTCCTTGGCCTTTATAGCTGGGGGTCTAGGATGACTATAACTATCAGTATATATTATAAATAGCAAAAGACCAGGTTTAAAGTATGCAGTCTCTCTAGATACCCATCAGTAGCACTGAGTAATTTTGTAATTAAGCCTGTCTTTATCCAATATAGACCAATTTTACTGACTTCTACTGTCCTTGAAGGAAAAATACTGATCAACAACAGAAAACTCTTTTTTTTTTTTTTTTTTTTTTCCCCCTCTGGGCAGTATGGAATAGTAAAGTGCATTTCTGTAGATTACTTCTATGAGAGACAAATTTTGGAGAGAAAATATTACCTTAGAATGGGTATTTAATCTTTGTAGTATAGTAATTCTTATGAAACTAAAAATCTTCCTCAAGTTAAATATAAAAGCGATTTAAAGCAAAGCTTAAAAATACATTACATTTTTTTCCCTAGTCCTTCTTTTTTCTGCCACCTCTACTTAAACTAGTACTATGGCAATCATGACTATATAAAAGAAAATATCAAAGTGACATATTGGGAAGCTAGAAATACAACAAAAATTTCTTTCTTCAGGTTTTTTTCACATGCTTAGTTCCACTGGATTTACACCTCCTTCACTTAGAGACAGAGAGAGAGATGGGATCCACTAGAACAAGAGTCTTCTGTACTCACAAAAATAGTATTTCAGAGGAAGAAATGGAGAATTCTGCTTTCCAAAAAGAGTCAAATTTCATGTGCCTTTCTAAATGGCAAAAATCTAGCTTTTAGTGGTATCTCTTTGGCTTTCCAAGGTGATTCTTATAACCAGGGAAAGCTTTTTAGCTGAGGAGAATGAATCTCACTCACAGATTTTTGATAGATCTTTTTTTTTCATATTTACTAGTATTATTAATGTAGATTCCATTCCCCCACTGTGAACTTATCCTAAGTTGAGTAACAATTTAGATAACCCTCAAAGGCAATGATTTCCTGCAGACATTTGACCATTGTGGTATGAATCATTAAAACAATTTACTTTAATGAAAAGTAAAAATAATTTCTGAAAGGGGACAGGTTTTCATTCCCATGCTGTCTCAGAATTTATTTGCCTATTAATGATCCTGTAATAGCCTAACTGGTCATAATGCATTCTTGATTCATCCCATAACTTTTTTTTAAAGTTGGAAGGCTAATTGCAAAAGTGATTATTTATAATAACTGAGTGCTTTGTTCAGGGAACCCATTAAAAGCATAAACAGTGAGGACAGAGAAAGGTTACAACTGTTTTAATGAAAAGAAACATAGGAAAGTTTTATACAAATATCCCTTCTAAACTTGTCCAGATTTTTAAATAAAGACATCTAATGAAAATAATGTTTTCCTTTAGAGGGTCCAATATGTTTTATACTTAGCAAAATAGTCTATTTTATTCCCAATACAGATATTGCACTTTTCTCAACAGTGTTGCTGTCAAGATTTTCTTGTGGTATTTATATATGTTTTCTTAAAGTCATGGTGTTAAGTGAATAAATGAGAATTTCAGTTTATACTTTTTTAAAGGCACAAAAAACTACTTCAACTTCAGGCTTTTTTTTTTTTTTTTTTTTTTTTTTTTTTTTTTTTGGTTAACAATCTTATTATTCTTTAGTCAATCTGGTGATTGTCTGGGATGAGACTGTTTTACATTAGCACTGTTACCGATCTGCTTTTTTAATGAATATAGCATCTCTGAGGGCTAGCAGGACGAATGGCATCATACACGTTCTGCTGTTACTTTGCACAGATTGAATCATCCAAAGGTATTTTATTTGCCTCAAGCATGATTCATATGCTGAATGATGAACTGTTTTGAAATAATTGTTCAGACTTTTTATATGGTATTTTCTTAAAAAAACTGTTAGGACCTAATGCCAATTGTTCCTGAAAAGAGTAGGTGGGAACACGTTCTTTTTTGTTGTTGTTGTTAAAATATGTTGTTTCGTCAAGACCATAATGTTCTGTGGGAAGTGTTTCAGCCTTAGTTTTGTGAAATGTGATTTTGGATGGGAAGACAAAAAGAAAGAAGAAAGGCTGATTCGCCCTCCTTGCCTTGTGCATAATGACATTATGCATTAATGTATAATGACACCGAGCAGGGAGGAGAGACCTAAGTTCAGTCTGCCTGCAGCAGACTGATTTTGCATATCCACAGAGCAGGAAAGATATCTGGAAATCTGAATATTTCACATCCCATGTTAACACCCTGCATGCACACAGCCAGTTGCAGACTAATGCTTAAAATTATCTTCTGAGGCAAGATCCTAAGATATCCTGTCCAAAGTGATATTTTATACAATTTTGAGATTTGCAAGTTTTGTGAATTTTTTTCCCCTTTTGATGAAGAATAAAAAGAAGTTTTTAACTGTCTCATGAAAGTCAGTTCCAATCCCCCATATAGGCTCTAATGTTGATTATTTTTTATCCACTGAAATTAATGGGATTTTTGGTTATTCAGGGACTCTGGGTATTTTTATACTTAATTAATATTTTCCTAATGGATAAGAACATGCTAATATAGTTTGCCATAATTTTTCCCTAGTTTAACTTGCGCTCTGATTTTTATATCATGCGCTGTGCTAAGCCATGACATTTCTCATTTCTTTCTTCCATTTCCCAGTCTTAGGACAGCATTCAGACTGAGACGTAGTATAAGCAAGTCACCCGTTTACTTTGCAGTGCTGGACTCGTGCTGTGGCTTTGGCTAGAATGGCCACAAGTGAGGAGCATATGGAGGCAGTGGGGGGCTTCTGTAACAGGACCTGGAAGGACAAGGAAGTTATATTTGTAAAATAAGCAAGGCTACGGCATGCAATCTTCCACACCGTTTTACTGTTAGCAGGCTGCTTTGGCCCATGTCAGCTAGCACTCTTTTAGACCACAATTAAAGGGTAGCACAGACCAGGGAATTTTCTCAGTGGACAGTATAGCTGAGATCACCCTGTTGTGGGGGGAAAAAAGTTAGCCATATGTATGTGCATCAGGCCGTCTTGTTTCCCTGAAGCCCAGTGAATGCTCCTTGGCCCACTTTAGTTACTTGTATGGACCAAGCCTGTAACGCCAGTGTGGACGTCGGTATAATTTGAATGAGGATCCACATCTGGGCTGTAGATGCCCTCCTGTGGAGTTAGGTGACCTGCACTTCTGCATCTGGATACATCTTGCAGCAAAAACATAGTCTTACATAGAGTACGGTGCAACATCTTGACCTCAGAAACATTCATTATGACTGGAGAGGGATTTTACAGACAGACTGCTCTTACCAGCTCTAATTTTTAGTTGATGGCAAGGGTAGGGGAGAGCTTGTGTTTGATGTGGTGGAGAAGAGGAAGCCACGGCAAAACCCTCCACTGAACTCCTCCTGGGAGACCGGGAATGAATTACATGTGACAGATGTTAGTCACTTAACAAAGTATTGAAAAGGCCTGAGATACAACAGTGATGAGAGCACTCTGAGAACCCATGGAGAATATAATAATGATGGTAACAAAAGACATGGGAGTGTCCAACTTCAGAGCAACATGCCAAGATCATGATCTAAGATGTTAAACTGGCTAAAATATGAACCATTCAAGCTAAGCAAGGCTGAGACACAATGTCTTCCTTCAGACTGCAGATCTGGGACTGAATTTGCACTTAAAATAACAGCTCGATACTCTTCCTACTGAAGCCTGTGGCGAGCTGCCAGCTGACCTCAGTGGGAACAGCATTAGGCCAAGAGCTACTGTGCACGTAGAAATCACAAAGTGCTCAACAAGTGACTTGGGAATAAAGTTCACAGTTTGCATGCCAAAGAATACAGGAATATTCACAAATGGCTAAAACAAGTGATAAAGGGCAACAAACAGCCCAGGACAGAGAGTCAATGACAGCTGGCATTAGAAAAAGATAAGTTAAAAAGAAAAAGATAAAAAATGGAGAAGAGAAATAGGATGAAACCAGCAGCCGCATCTGCTTGTAAAAGAATGAGATTTGGTCTCTCAGACTGGACAAGTGACAGCAGAGACGTCCTGCCTGCTGACAGTGGCAATCTGGCACTGGTGCAATCCTGCAAGGACAGGTTGAATATAATATTAAAAACACATTCTACTTGCTTCTGTTAGTATGGGCATGGATAAGACTCAAACATGCTGATTTGATAGGGAACTCTCTTCTTGGGAGCTTTAGGATTAACCATAACAACTGAAGGTCAATTCAGACTAAAATCTCTACCAACTTCCAAGAATGGATAGAACAAGGCAAATTCTGGTAGCATCTCTAATACTGAAGATAACACAAATAGAAAAACCAAAAAGCTTCATCCATTTTGTGAAAAAGACAAACAGTACTAATGTAAAATGGAGCTCCTGTGCTGACTGCAGCTAGTGATGTGACCTGCATTTTGAGGAAAACCACAATGCTAGAACCAGCCTCAACCTTCTGACTAAATAACAAATGACATCTAACGTGATTTGATCGAACAGTTTAAATTAAAACACCACGTTTCTGATGATCTGTGCCTCCGTATATGAATGACTTAGGAGATTGTCACAATGGATCTGCCTGAAAACCCAGCACTGCAAGTGGAAGTCACCCAGAACGTGCTCATTGTTATTACCCATGCTACGCATTAGCTTCTTGACTTTGATGTGTGTAAGGGTGCTTCGGCCTATTAGCTTCTATTGCTCAGAAGTGCCAAAGCAGTCTTAATATCAGCTTTTCATGAGAATCCCACCGGTATGTTTATTTCCATCACTGGAGCATGTAACAGGGTGCTGAAGCTAGTGCAGACCCATGTTGACCCACCTAGTATATCAGGAGGCCAAAGGCTTATATTTTTCCTGAGCTAAACTGAGATTAAAAAAAATGTTGTGTTGGCTTCAAAATATAAGTAATTCAATCAAAAAAAAATCATTTCTAAAGCATACCTGACATGGATATTCACCCCACTTTTGTAAATATATATATATTATATATATATATATATATTTAAAAATGTATTTCTGAAATGAAAAATTGTTTTGACTTCAAAAATTAATTTTGCTTTGAAACTGTAGACATTGATGCCTTTTTTAAAAACATTTTAACACTTATTGTTGGTTCCTTTTTGTCCTGACCTATGCCAGCACAACGTGCTTTTATCCAAAAAATATTTTAGTTAATTTTATTTTTGCCTGAATGATATGATCAGCAATAGTAGAATCATCATTGCTTGTTTTACAAAGGTGACCTGGTCTCCCACAGGATTCAAATTTTTTGCGACTGCTTGTTTGATATCTGTGAACTGAGCTGTCTGCTTTCATTCATTAGTGTTTCTTTGGGCAAAAAGAAAAAGAAAAAGAAAGTATAATTGTGTTTTTTGAACTGGGGGTGAGCTAACATCAGTTGAAAATGAGGTACCTTTTCTATAGTTGTTAGAATACTAAATCTGTCTCAAGAAATCTGAAGTACAGAAACACGACAGGAGTATATAGGAACGGCAGATAACAAGGCTGAAGGGTCTGAGGCTTAACCAATTGCTCCCTGATGTCAAACCAAGAATGAGCAGAAATAATCACTTTGTCATCAGACAGGAAAAGTCAAAGGTCAGGATTTAATGCCGTCACAGACAGATTCTTCACATAAGCCAAACAGGTGCTTACTAATGCATGATTATTTGTTGTGTTTAAGGATTCAGAGCAAAGCATGATGTGAATGAGAATACAAGAGCTCCATGGAGAAACCAGGAAAGCTGTCTTATCTGGCAAATCTTTCTCACAATTATTTCTTTACATGAGTAAGTCCATAGAAAACCAGTGGGTAGAGTTCTGTTCTTTCCTAATTTTCTTCTCCTCAGCTAATGAGATTTGTATTAAAAGGACACAAAATTTTGCCTTTTAAATAAAAATAATGTCCTGGTTCACTGAAAACCGGACATGCTTATGCAGAGCAACTGAAAAATGACTCAAGTGCCAGCCCACCAGAGCAAATACAGTTTCTTAGTTCCTGTTCCATTGTAGAAGGGCAAAATGTGACTCTTTCGATGGTTGCTGTTGTCTAGGACACTCATCTGCAGAGTACCGGCAAGCCGTTGACTGGATTGCTATTCTCTCACATACAAGTAGATTTAGGTGTCTAGTTGTGCAGTCATCCTTTGCATCAGAGAGCTCGTTAGTGCCAAGTGAACACCAAGGTTGGATGAAACCACCGGATTTACAGGTCCATGCTTGGAGATCAGAATCTCAGTTGTCATTAGAAAGCTTGGGAATTTGATCAAGTATAGTCATATCTTGTGAGTACTCTGTATATCTACACCACTTTCATAGCCCCAAGAGATGTGAACTTGCTACATCTATCTTAATTTGGGAAACTGCTATCGCATGTTCTCCAGAAGATCCTAATGTACTCGACTGTCGGGCATCCTGCAAGCAATAGAACAGGAGGGCAGCGATGAATTCTGCTCACATAGTTTAATTTACCTCTGTGTGACACCAGTCTTCATGATGGCTTTTCAGCTGGGTGGGTCAAAGAGATATGCCATTGTTTGAGGGTTAGGGATAATGAAAAAGCAGTTCTAGCTGATGTTAAAACTGAATATAGTGTTAATTGTCAAGTCTGATACTGGTGCACTGTTGTTCAACTATGAAATGTTACTTATGACTTACTTTTGAAGTTATCCTTCATACCACAGAGTGCTTAGGAGGGAGAGGAGAGCTGTGGGGAACCTTTTTAAATCCAGACTGTTTCTAGAGGACAGAGTAAGCCTTTGAGCCCAGAGTAAGAAAGCTTTCTTCATATTGTCATCCTGAGAGTTCCTGATTCCTTTGTCAGCCTTGCAATGCTAAATATTAATGTGTATATGTATATATTATTATTGATTAAAGTAAGATTTCTACTGGTCCTTTAACCCTTTTTCCTCTAATTTTTGTTTAAACATCTTTTTTGTTTGTTTGTTTGCTTTTCTTACAGCACATTTAATTCATACTGTAGACCAAGGGATGAATTTCCAGCAGGAATAGTACACCTGCTGCTTCAGCTGACAGTAGCTGGAGTTTTAGGTGCTTTTCAAATAAAACTCCTACTGGCTACCACTATTCTAAAAAAAGAAAACTGCTTTGCATTTGCAATATGAGTTAAGCGAAGTAGTATTCTTATTCTTTTTTTCAGTTTGCCGTGTTGTGCATATGAGATGCACAAGATAAAGCTGCTGGAATCCATTGCTTGAAATGAACCATCATTTTTAATGTAAGGATATGATAGCACGGGAACTGCTTTACCAGAATAGGTCAATAATCAATCTAATCCAGCATCTTGTCTCAATTCTGGGTACTTCAGAGGAAAGTGTGAAACCCACTTAGCATGTGCAATACTATACCATTGGGGATATTTCTTCCTTACCCCATCTGGTGATCAATTTATACCCTGAGGCTTGTGGATTGAATTCACATTGTAATTATTCCACATTTTTATTTTTAAGACCCAGAAAATATATATTTTTAAAAATCTTCTACATATGGCTACCAGATACAGCAAATCTGTAGTTTCCAGCCACCTTCTTACAGTAAGTGTTGTTTTTGAAACAATGCTATTTCCAAAATAGACTAACCAAAATAAATAAATAAAAAAATACAGAATTTGAAGCTTAAACTCGGAAAGGTGGTTTTTTTTGCTAACATTCTGAAGTTTAATTATGCATCTGCCCACTATCTAAAGAAGAAAAAGCTTAAATGTCAGTGTGGATTTCCAACTTTTTGGTGGAATCAGAAGATACAATGTTATTTTTTCTCTTGATTCTAGGACCAAAAAGTCAATAATCTATTGTATTTAATGGCACATTCTCCAAACTGCTCAAAGCTTTTCATTCTTTCATTCTTTGTGGCTAAGATTTTCAAAGGAGGTGAAGGAAGTTAGTAGAATTGAATTCCATTCAATTTCATAGCTTTTGGAAAGACTATCAGTCTTCATTTGCTTTATACAGGAGGATATATTCCTGGGCCTCAAAAAATTTACTGTTATACTTCTGCTAAGGGCAGACTCTAAAACAGTTTTCCAAAACACAGGAAATTTTGACATTTTGAAATTTGTTTTCCTTCTAAATTGTTACCAAATACCAAACTCTTTGGAACTTTATGTCAAACAAAATATTCTGTGCTATCTCTGTTTTGACCTTATTGAAATGTTTTATTTTGAATGGTAGGTTATTTTTTAAAGATTGTTCTCAAGATAAAACAAGCATTCTGATGGTTTCTTCCAAAAATTGTTGATAGAAGTGCCATGTTCTCCTGAAACTTTTCAAGTTAATCAAACTTTGTTTTCACTGGAAAGCTGCTCTTTTAGAAAAACAGTGCCCCGCCCTTCCTGATCAATCCGATCTTCAGTTGTCAAAGGATGGAGAAAAAATTTAAACCGATATTGCTGGTGTCGTGTCTGTTCTTATTGAGATACAGACCAGTTGGAGTTTGACTGAACAGTCCAATCTGAATAGCAACCTCCAGGAACAGGAGTCCTGACTTGAATCTCAGTATTTAGTAGCTTAATAATGTAAAAAAAGTTGTTGATATCCAGTGTGGTTTGAAACTAGGAGTATTTTGGATTTATCTGAGTTGTTGAAATGTTAGTTCAAATTCCATTTAAAAGAAAAAAAAGCTATACTGAAACAGAACTGTTGTTCTTCAAAGGGTATGTAAAAATGTCAATATATTTGAGACTTCTATTCTGTATGGGGTAATTGTTTTGTTTCATCTCAACATAACCCCCAATGACATCACTAGGAATGAGAAAAGTATGAAAAGATGAGAATTTTGCCCTCAGTTTTCACTGAAGCCCTACAGCAGTGGCATAAGAAATGTGTAAAAGGTGTACATGGTCCCACCGCAATGCAAAGAAATTACACATGTGGGAGAACTTTGCCCTTAGGGCACAAAGTACCACTAAGGCGCGTGTTAAAGGAGGCAGGATTTTCAGGAGCAGTCAGCACAGGGCTGACAAAACTTTGCTGAAAGCAAAACAAGCAGGTTTCACCATAATCTTTCATGTCCTTCCCAAATAGCACAATGTCAACATTGAAACACACGGTCTGAATGTCTCCACATTTCAGTGACTCAGAGCTTATCTTTACATTCTAACGGTAATTTAGAACAAACCTTCCAAAACTGCCATGCATTTTCTTGAAGGGGAATAAGTTACAGATGATGTGTTATATGCTAGAGTATTCCCACATGAAGTTAAATGATATTCTCCACGGCACCCAGTTATGCCAATTGCAGTTGGTCTTATCTCGGAAATGCAGGTTGCTTGCCAAAAGGCATTCCTGATCATTCGAGTCTGGGCAAAATCTCTTACGATCTGGAGGGCACAGGTTTGATTTATGTCTGAGATTCTCTTTTACGCTCCATTACTCACACACTTTAATTGCACAACACTGCAGAAGCACATGTGTTGGAGGACAAGACTCATTTACTACGCAGGCCAAAGAGGAAGCATCAGGTTTTCTGGATTGGTATTTGGTACTTGTACAATGAAAAATGTTGTATCAAAGCCAAGGAGCCAGAATGACTGTCAACTGGTGTCATCTTTGCTCTGGCTTTCTGACAATTGCTGTAATTAGATACTAAATTTTGTACTGGGTACACTCGATATTCCAAACACGTCAGCTCTATTAAATTAAATACAATCCAGGAGGGAAATGGGGAGAGCCTAGATATTGTGGCAAGCTTTGAAATCAGATGTTGTAGCTAAAAGTCTTCATATTTTTACGTCTATCTTTTTCTTCATGAAGGATGAAAGTCAAATAACTCACAAGTTCCCAGGGACTGCTGAGTCAGTTTGAAAGTTACTGAATTATGTTCTTCAGTCTGGTGAATTAGTAGATGTAGATTAATGGATCTGTAAGATCTTCAAAGGCTGACTTCCAGCTGAGACTACCTTATTGCTGCATCTGCTGACTCAGCTAAAAGAAAGTTCTTGATTCGAGTCTCAGAGTTTGACATTTAAATATATATTTTAAATAAATTCAGTTAAGAGTCTGTTGCTACCCTGTGATTCTAAACTTGCAAGATGGGAGCTCTAAATTAAAAAACTAAAGGGAGATCACATCTACCCCCTTTGCTATCTCAGTCACAGTCTTTCCAGCTTTTATTAGCTTACCCAGTTCCAGGTTGAAGGTAGTGCCTGTGTTCGAATATGCAACCTTAGAAACAGCTAAATAAAGATCCTATTGTGAATCAAAAGCAAAGGCAGGACTAGTAAAATCTTGGAGCCCAAAACGATGAAATCAGGACAGTTTACACTACCACAAAATTTTGCCCTAATTCTACTTCATTAACTGGTGCACACATTACTTCCATTGGTCCTACATTGCAATCATCTTTCTTCCTTTCTAATTCACTGTTGTTAGTAATTTATACTGCTATTATTATTGCCATTAATTCTCTAGTAACCACTGATCAACCTTAAAAAAACTTCAAGAAAGGCCTTTTGAAACACAGGTTCAGCGTAATGTAATAGTATTTTAACTCATTTGCTTTCCTGGGGCCTTCCAATTTACTAAATAGGATTTTTTCATCTGAATGAGGATTCAGTATCTGCTGCAATGTTTGGACACTTAGTGTCTTCATTTCTGAATTAAAAAAAGAAAGAAAGGAAAGGGAGAGAGAGAGAGAGAGAGAGAGAGAGAGATCCAAAAATGTTACAGCCGCTGTTAAGGTTTGCTACTAGATTATTCACAAGTAAATACACAAACCAAGTTGCTTTAAGCATGCTTTAAAGAAGTATGGAAAAGAGATGTTATAAGCAACTGCAATATTTCCAAAATTGCTTTTTAAAAGTATGGGGCCCGCAGAGAGAAGACAATAGGAAAGATGAGAGAGAATTGCAGAGAAAGACTGACATGCAGTTTTTACTTTTTAGTAAGCCTCACAAATCATGTAATATCCTTTAAACAATGGTTACACCTTGGACTCCTGTTGAGCCGGCCTTGCCATCGATATTGCAAACGTGACACCTCTTATCCCTTTATTAACCTCTCCAGTTTATGATCTGTTAGTCATAGATGCACATCTGCTTCACAGGCCATAACAATATCACCTGCTTAAACATCTTAAAAACAAGGCATCTAAGTACATAAGTGGGACACGTGCTAGGCTGCAAAGAGGAGCGTATTCTGGTGGTACGGCCAGCAGAGCAGCAAAAGTTTCAGCTGCTCATATGGTGCACACTTGCGGTTGGCTGGCATGGAGCTTAGGCTGAATAGTGAGAAACTCTCAGGTTCAAACAGTTGCAAATTATTTAACAGGAATAGGGGTGTGAATTTGTTATGTGTTCATGTAATGGAAGAGCCTCTCACGATACATATGTGCAAGCCACAAGGTCAAGGTTGTGAACACTAAGCCTGAATCTCTGTTCTTGCATGCAGCAGCACAATGCTGAAGCTTTCCTGTCAGTAAAAATAAACTCAGAAAAAGTTCAAATGGGTTCGCTTATTTAAAGCTCAGTGGAAATAGCTGTGATGTCCTGAATACTCCAGCAATCAACTCGTCCTGCAAAGGAATGACTTCTAGTTTTGAACGCATTTCAAATACTCTGTCCCTCCTTTCCTTTTCAAGTATTTGGAAAAAGCCAGTCAGTGCTTAGATATTGAATGAATATTTTTGCCAAGGGACAGTTCTTGGAAATACCTGTTTGGCAGCCATGCACTGGAAAGAACGTATACATTTCCCTTTAATTTATTTGTCCGCTGAGCAGAGGTGTCTCCTGAACTAGCATTTTGGCTCTTCTTGCATATGGTGACTTGAATTAACATCATGAACATGAAGAAAGTTTCTAAAAATATTGCTTTTTCTAGACACAAGTATTGAACCAAGACTAGACAGTAGGGGCAGAAATGCTGTACTGCTGACTCCTCCAGTGGGGTCATGTTTCACCAAAACGCAAGCCCTGTGCTACACCCATGGTCTATAACGGTACAGCTGGTGAGACAAGTCCATGTTAATGGCTGAAGTTGGAGAAATAGGACAATGTTCTCACGACCCCGACTACCTCTGAGAAAATAGAAGTCACTGGCTGGGGGCAATGCTCTCAGTGCTGAGGTGACCGCTCTCTCCTCCAGGCGATTGCTCTCCCTTTGCCTGCAATGCGAGCTCTGCTTCGAATAACTGCCTGGATACAGAGGGATGTCCTTGTATCACCCTTCCTGGTGAACCGGAGCAGTCTGGAACGGGCGCTGCAATCTGAGTGCCGGTTTGCTCCATACAAACGCTCCAGCAATTTCCCTCATCAGCTGCCACATGTCTCACTGTCTCTGTACGCATCCTTCCCTACTGTCTCTAATGCTGTACACAACCCCCAGGCTAAAACTTGGTTGTGCAGAAATTTTGGTTGGTATTCCCTGGTGGGTGAAATCAGGATGATTTTTAATAGGACCATGGTTTTGTTCCAGGTGTTTGTTGGGGTAGAAGGTATAGATAAACTTGTGAAGAAAGGCAATCGCAAGCCATCCAACAGTGACTTTTTGAATGGTTCTCAGTGAAAACATTACTGCCCTGTCACCAACAAAACACTTCATTTGGCTTCTGTCTTTGCTAGGGAATTCCTGACTTGACTTTAATTACTAAAACACACTGAATGAAATCCTGGCCTTTCCTAAAGCTATTAGCAACATTCCTCGGGACTCAGCTGGAGCCAGGATTTCACCCACTCCTTCACATTCCTCCTTTGGCTCTCAGGCTTTGTAGCTTCACAACTGAAGCTGCTCATCTCAGACCGCATGTCATGGCTGTTGACCCCGCTTTCATGCAGCTGCTGTGGAAGACAAGGACATTTCAGGAAATTTCATCTGCCAAAAGGTGCTTTCCCTCATCCTATCTATCACCTTAACAACTGTTTGGGAGTGAGTATATAATATGCTTGACATTAGCACCTGTTTTTATAACACTCGACTTAAATACCAGAGGCCAAGACTACTGGATTTTATTCAAAATATGGCTTGCCCTCAAACCAGATTGTTTCCCAGAAAATGCTGGAGAAGAAAATGATTTCCCAAAAGAGAGTCAACCTCTTTAATCTACTGGGGTGATGACTCAAGAAAAATCACCAATTGTACCTCTAAGGTGAAATTAGTTGTGTTTAAAATGCCACTGATTGGAATACCTGACACTGTAAACTTAAATGAGAGTTTGACAAAATATCTTAATCAAGAAAGGAAAGCATTCAACTAATTTAATATTCTGATGTACTTAATGAATTATACAAAAGGTCATTAATTTAATCCTAAAGTAAGTCAGTAATGACAGATACTATGTTTTTTTAGTCCTCACTCTGGTGACTACTTACAGGTCTCTGTCTCAATGAGTTCGGTGGTTTCTGCCCAGTTCTTCATACTGAGGTATCCAAACGAACAAACAAGCAAGCAAACACCAAAGCAGTACAAAAATAAAGAAAAGCACATATCCTGTTTGCACCAAACAGTGAAGTCAAGCACAGACAGATGCCCAGGGGTTCCTGGATTTGTGAGCAGAAAGGAGAGTAATGATCATGATTCTTGTGCAGCACAAGTCACATCATTTTACCTAGTAATTCCTCTGCGAAGCTCGCCGTGTCCAGATGGGCTAAGTGCATATTTTGCTCGTCATAGCTTGCTTTTCAAATTCTGGTAATTTTATCACAACCCAAGTAAAATTGTTCCAACATCAAAGAACCTTACTGTTTATACTGTATTCTAGTCTCTGATTGTTGTATTATGTTGTTCATTTAATTGCCTTATAATTAAAATATATTTTCTTAACCTAAACATAAATCGTGTTGGCAATTATGGACCATAATAATAACATACATAGGCTTTCCCATTATTGAATTGGACATGCCTCTCCTTCTTAACACTGTTTCTGTACTAATTTGGACCGAAAGAAGCTTGATCATTCCATACCTGTTCTGTAAGTAAAGGGTATATATGCTTTTGTTAATGAGAATGTTAATCTGCTAACTTTTTCCTGCTATTAAATATCACAAATTCGGAAAAAGTCATCTTACTGTCCATACAGTAATGCTTTTTTAGAGCATATTTTTAGAAGTATCTTTTTGTGTTTTTACTTTCTGTGCATGCTAGGTATAAAACCAGAAGATAGAAATCTTATTTATCTTTTATTAAGAAAAGAAACATGAGTAATAGGCACTCACGAGCCAATATGTATGAAGAGTGGAAATGCTGCATGCTCCCATTGACAAAAGTTCTTAGTTCACAGTCAGAAATGGTGCATGGCCCTTGTAGACTTTTACTAAAAATTACCCAACCTGTTATGTGTGACTGTTTGATTTTCATTTTGTATTTTTCAAGTGAAATGGAGTGATTAGAAAAACATCGAACTTAAGCAAACTTACCTTTTCATGATGTGAAAATAACTCATCCAATCCCAGGCATACTTTTAAAAAGCTATTGTACCTCCACAGGTGAAAACAAACTGATATTTTTGGTGTGTAGCCATAACAGATGGACAAACTAACACAATGTGCCCCTCTTCTTTGTCTGACTGGGTTCACCCCAGTCTTGTAATTAAAAATGTCACACAGCAAATACAATAAAGTTGTCAAAGAGTTCAGCAGAAAGGATAAGATTTGTTGCTATTTCATTATTTCACATAATTCTTGAAATGTCTGTCATTTTAAATACAGGTGTTTCTGGTTATCAATCACCATGGAGGGGGGGAAGCAAACAAACAAAAAAAAAACCTTCATTTTTTTTCTCCAAGCAAACTTTTGCTGATTTGTTGATGGGGTGAATACAACTGCCTGCAACCACCAAGTAGAGAGCACATGTAATTCAGGAAGCAACACTTTCTATTGTCTATGGTAGAGCACTAAAATTATAACTTTTTACACTATTGGAAGGATTTATGGGCAGAGGAGAGAGATTCAGCTAATGGGTTCCTGGTGGAAACACTTTGTAAGAAAGCAAGTGACTTTTCTGTCTATTGCTCTCTCTCTTTTTTTTTTTTTTAAGCCATATAATTCTTTTCCTGTGTCTCTGAGAGCTGTAGTCTAACCCACAAGCTCTAACAGTACTTTAGAAGTGGAGCAATATCAGAGAGCTCTAACAGTACTTTAGAAGTGGAGCAATATCAGAGAGAATATTTAGGTAACCAGTATCTGAGGCAGTGATATCTGAGTTCCTATTTCTGCTTCTAGAGCTGAAATATATGAAAGCTGGGCAGCAGGGACCAAGGTTCAGGTTTCTACTTTATCCAATAACCCTCCTAATCACTGGGTTTAGATAGGGATGATCCCTTTTGTTCACTGGATCAGATGGCATTTTTTTCAGAAGTGGAAGAAAGAAAACATTCTTACATCAGACAGATCACGTGGTTGTATGCTGAGAGGTGAGAATTTGAAATTAATTAAAATTGTGAGAAGATGAGCTTTGAAGCCAGGTCTTTTGATTCCTCCTTGAGTTCTCTGGGGAGTGAGATGACCTACAGAAGAAATTACATTGTTCATGTAGAAATGGATAACTTGTCCAGGAGGCAAATTCCAGCTTTGAACTTCAGCTGGATGTAATTACATCATATGTCCTTACATGACTATGTCCTTTATCAGGAACACTGGATTCTTGACTCCTGAGAAGGAATGGGGATCGGCTGCTCTTTTTCTAAACAGTTCTTACTGTCTCTTTTAGCTGGTGGCTGAGGAGCACAGTACATGGAACTGGAATGTCTAACCAACAGTCTGCACACTCCACACGGTGGGCAAACACCAAGAAGTTAAGCATTTGCCACCGAGTGTAATGATACCTAAGTTCCTTTGCAGACTTCACCATGAGATTCAGATATTAACTTCTAAAAACTAGGTATCTAGTTTAACTTTGTCATTTAGAGCTGCTCCTATTGCAAGAGAAAGCAAATAGGAAGAACTCCAGGGGCAGAGTCACCTTATCCAATACAGCTGTGCAATGCAGACACTTCCTTTGGGCAATTCCTCCTGCTTACAGACGGCATTTTTTTTTTTTTTTTTTTTAAGATATGAGGTGTTTTTCCCTAGAAGGAAAAATCTCTTTCCTTCGACTAGTGAGGGAGCACAGATGATTAGTTTAGACTAAATGCCTAACTTTCAAATAGGTGGAACTGGTTGAATGAATCCTAGCCTGCCTGAATTACTTTGCAATCTGTAAAAGTATAGCTGTTTTCTCCCTCACCAGGGGGATGTAGGGCTAAGTACATTAAGGACTGAGAAATGCTCAAAAATGGAGATTGTGTAAGTATGATCTATGAACACAGAAGTCAGCAGGAATTTTGCTACTGAGTTCAGTGATGCCAGGATTTAACCTATATGGTTTAATTTATATTTGGAGGAAGTTTTATTGTTTTTTTAGTCCTAATATTCATAGAACAAGTAAAAAAGTCAGTATTAAATAGCTTTCAGAAATCCAGGCTTTTTTATTATGAACTGTTTACAAAAGACAATAATAGAGCTCCAAATTGGAAGGAAGGCTTAAACAATCTCTTGACCATATCCCCTGTATTATATTTTATAACATTTCTAAGTATGATCACTTCTGCAGATGCTGGTTGCTAAGATTCTGGCATGGGGACTTCAGCTATTTAGAGGTGCATGGATGTATATAGCATATTATTCCAGTGGATGTCAACTATTGAACCACTATATACATGTATATGTATATGTGTACGTGTGTGTGTGTATACATACATTTTATATATATATGTATATGTACATACACACACAGCTAGAGAAAAAATGTTTGGCCATTATACAGGAGTGTGATAAATTTACAGAATATTTTCAGTCTTGATAATCCCTAGACAGCAACAGCCTTCAAACCATTCTTATTATTTCCTAAGCAGTAAAGATTTAGAGTAGACACAGTTATGCTCTGCCTAATATCATCAGATGCAGGAGCAATTCCCAGTTCCTACACTGGAGCGTACGCCCGGTTGCACACCAGCTTGGGATCAGTCAGAGTACGCTGACCTTTATCCCTTACCTTGCATCCAGGCAGGTGAATAAGCTAAAAAAATCCTACAGTGCACCCTAACAAGATGGTTGGCCAGTGGAGTATAGACACAATCTTTTGTGCCGGAGGTTGTTTTCCCTTTTAAATAAAAGTCAAACATCTGCAGACAGTTCATCGTGGCTGCCATTATCCTTGCAACTGATGGTATCTTCTCAAGGAAGCTTTTTGTCACACTGTTCCTCCAGAGTTTCAAGAGAACTTTGAAACCAATATGGGTATCTAATAAGTGATAGGTCATATATAAAAAGACTCTCATGTAGATTTAGATCTGCATTCAAGTGCACAAAACCAGATTCTGCTAAGCATTAGGAGTACCCTAGTCAACCAGTTCTTTCTATGGCAACCATACTGTTGGGTCACTGTGCTTGTAGGATGACATCTTGGCAAGAATACATGTTAAGAGAGTTAAGAGAGTCTTAAAAGATGTCTAGAGGTAGTCTAAATATTGATTAGGCATATTAGCAAAGGACAAGGCTTAAAATATCTGGTGGAATCATATAATAGTATGTGATTATACTATACAAAATTATCAGAGAAGCAAAATGTTCCTTTTACCTAGATATATTTCCCAAAAGACCTTGTGATGTAATAACGCTTGGCTTGTATGAAAAGGAAAAAAAATGTTTATCTTTTTCCAAATACATAGAAATTACACTTCTCCCTACAAAACTCAGCAGAATTTGCAGAATTTAAAGGACAAACTTCCCTCCTTCTGGAGTTCCAGAAAAAATAATTCCTGACAATGAGCTACAGTTCGCCAGCTCTGACCTCCAAGCTTTTGGATGTCATGTGTTTTCAAGCCCTCACAATCCACAAGAGAAAGGCTGGCAAAGAGACAAGTGTGGGTTGCTAAGGGAATTACACAGCAAAAAAAAAGACCACATGCTAACTCTGCGAGTGAGAGGGTAACCCCTAATTCACACACTGGAGTAAGCCCAAATTTCAGCTACTTATGGGTCAACAGAATAGAATAACACTGGCAGCTTTAGAGAAAAATCTCTGGCACTTGTGCGGATGTGAAGAGGAAATAGTACTAATTTAAGCATTGGAAGGCTTTTGTTTAACCTCTTCTTTACCACTGAGATTAGTCCAAGTCTTATCCAAGCTGAAAGAAGATGACTTTTCTCTAAAAATAAGCAGTTTCTAGAGAATGATGGTTGGTTTCACCACAATCTAGATCCCTACCTATAACTCAGCAAAGTATTAAACACAGTTGAGATGTTCAAGCCAAGCCCATTTGCCTAGAGTCTCTATAAGTTCCTTGTTCGGCATTAGATTAAAATAAATCTTTCTATAATTGCTGGTGCTTGTCATATGAAAATGCCCGGTTCCTCTGCTGTCTTTAGCAGGGCATTCCCACTTTCTGACCCATAACATTTTTGTAGTTCCACATCAGGCTAAAGATTTGCATTTAGGTCATTCACAGAGTTTGGTCATTCAGAGCTGTGAAGCTTAGGTGTATCTCCACAGTGTTTTGTTTCAATATATGCAGGAATAAACTCTAAAATAGCCCTGACTTGTAATGTCTTGGAAATTATTATTTTTTAATGTGGCAAGATTAACCTAATTGAATTTTTATGCAAATATCTGTCAGTGACATGAGAAAAACAGGAGTCTTGACTATCTGGTAGCCAGCTATACGTGTTGCTAATAACAAAAAATGATCTCTGAGTTTGGCCCGGGAACAAAAGACATGTGGAGACTGTGGGCTTAAACTTCAGCATTATTAGTTCTGCATAGAATGAGCAGCTGATTGATGTCCCATTTAGAAACTCACATCTTTCTCCCTTGCCAAAAATGTTGCCATAAGAGGGCATCCTTTCCATTAAGGGAAAAAACAGAAGTATTGGAGTAGAACTATTTTACCTGGTGTTTTAGTTGCTTCAGTGTCATATTCCCACAAACTAACTTCTGCTACAGTAGTCATCTTCCTGCTGTAACCCTATAATGCTTTCATTATTTAGAGCAGGGTCAAATAATAGCTCGTATTCTTTTCCACTAATCTAAAAAACTGGGTCACAATAAGCAGATCAGAGTAAAAGAATAATGCACAATAGCTCAACAAAGAGGAATAGAGTCCTTTCTTTACTTACTAGAAAACTGGTTTAAAAGCTGTCCAGTTCACATCAAAATGTCTTCCACAAAACTGATTCATTCTACTTTCTAAATTACACAGAACTAAGGGGTTTTTTTTTTGGTTTTTTTTTTCCTCTGTTTTTGTTGGGGTTTTTTTACAGTGTCCAAGCTACCCACATAGAATGTTTTATAATGGTGATCAAATTTGATGCCCAGAAAAAGCTGTGGGAATTGAGGCCCATGAAATCTTGTTTCAACTGCTTTTATATTTGCTGTCGGAGATGGATATCATTCTCAAAAGGAGAAGGGCGTTACTTTGGCTTCTAGTGTAGTGCAGATCCCTCCCTTCTGCGCTTGTCTCAGGAGAAAGAGGAAAAATTGTATAGTTTAGCCCTCAACTAGCAATCAGTAAAACTATTTATTGGTCATCAACCTGTCCTCAGAAACACTACAGCCTGCGAGCCCATAAAACCAGGAAAGAGTTCCACAAAGTGGGAAAAAAGAAGGGTAATTATCTGCCCAAAGCCTCTCATTATTGTTCTTTTTAATAATTGAGTAAGTTGTTAGAGCTTTCAGTTGCTTTCCTGTAGCACTTTGCCTGGACTCCAGAGCAGGGAAGTTAAGGTAATAATTCAACAGTTTCAAGCAAGGAACAAGATATTTAGCTAAGAACAGATGGGTCTGCTATAGAAAGCTCAGGTGTTCATCAGTAACTAGCAACCAGCACTTGCAATTAGGAAGCAGAACAAATATTTAAAGGCAAGACATGCAACAGCTTATTGCAGTATTTAAGGCTTGTGATGCAAGCCGAACACTTTTTTCCCCAAAAAAGTAGGCCACTGAAATTATGAGGGCTATTACTGGAGTGTGGCACTCTTTCCTGTGAGGAAGAATCTGACTTATATGTTTTAATTTTTAATGGCTAATGATAAGTCTTAGATAAGTCTAAGTCTTCTGATCATTTTATTTCAGAGCCCAACATGCCATAAAGAGTGCCAGTAAGGTTTTTATGTACAATTAAATATTTTACTGTGCTTATTTTTGCTTATTGCTTACCAATCCTCTTCTACAGCAACTGCATGTAACTCAGTTGCTATTAGTTTTTGTTTTGGAATTAATATTGGGCACCTTTTGTAATTCTCAGCAAAGAGCTGTAAAAGTAAAACTGTTTTCAAAGTTGTTTTCTAAAAGTGTGCAGCAGGTATCTATTAGCAGTGATTGCACAACTTCAGTATCTATCACTTATATTAGCTTGCTGCCAGAAACTCCAAATAAATATTGGATCATAGAAATGTAACAGTTAAGTAATCTGTGAGGATATGTGTTTTCTTTTTCTTTATTATATTCTTTAAGAAAAAAGAGTAAATTTTTCTTTTTTTCCTCCCTAGCAAACATGCTGGGAACTGTGCGTAAGATTTGTCTTCAAACTTGGGAATGTTTACATTTTAGAAAAGCACTGATCTAATTAATCTGTGGTCACTGTCAGCAGAACTTAGAGCAGCAGTCACTGCGTGAACCCAGACAAAGGAAGCAGTCAGATAACCCTGCAGCGAGCTGCCTGGCCCAGATGGGTGGTCTTGCAGGTTGTCACTTGGTTTGCTCTTTCTGTTTACATCACTTAGTTATTTTTTTCCATTAGAGCAGGCCTTCAGATGCTGGGCTGATTGGTGGGTGTGTTTTCTTAGTTTTGTGTCCATTCATCATGTTTTAAATATTGATTCTGCAGCTAGAGTCCTCTGTTGCTGAAATCCCGGCTACTTGAAACAATAAAGAATATTCCCGTTGCTAGGCTAATAGGATCTGGATGTTTATGACAAGCCTTTTATCTTCACTTTTAGGGCCACCACTGTAAGAGATCAATTTTCTCCTGAAGAACCTAATTTTTAGAATACCTGCTCAATCCAATAAAGATACTTTATGTAGAGTTGGGTGAGAAAAATCTTTTTTGCTTTGAAAAACAAAACAAAATAAAAACCCACTCTTTTCTAGTCTAGGTTTCATCCTGCTACAGGTTTAGTGGAGGTTTGGGGGAAAAAAAAAGGTTGCATCCAGGATAGATAGCAGCCTACGACAGGCAAATCAGAACCTTGAGTCTTAATCTTCCACATTCCTGCTTCAAATAATATGCTGTCATTTTATAAAAGTATCAAACAGAGGTTGTATTTTAGGTTGCCTGAGCCCCAGGTTGCCTACATCCCATAGTGCCAGTTCTGGAGTAAGTGAACATCTTTCTTTGCCTTCTGCGCACACACACTCACTCCTCTAATACTGCATTTAAAGAACTTCTCCAGCTTAGACCCCCAAATATTTCCATTAGTCGTTAGAAAATGCTCCATTTGTGTAGGATGAAAATTCAGGATATGGACAGTCATTATTTAATGAGATAAAACATAAACTGAAGATCCGAATGGTCCCTGGATATCTGCAGATACTGTACAATACTGTGATTATAATATATACAGATGGTCCGTATATACTTACGAATTAAACACTGAACCATATGTCTAAGAAAAGAAGCAAAACTTCACTGTCCTGGAAGAGAAACTAGGCAAGGAAAATATGACAAATTTGGTTTTCAATTTTGTGATTTTTTTAAGTGGATGTTTAACAGTAAACTATACTTCACTTAAAATTAAGAGGCCAATGCAGATATTTGTCTTCTATGTACTAGCATTACTTCTACATATAAATCATGAATTATATTACATAAAGATCCCTTATGAATGCAAAGGATGAAATTACAAAATAATACTAATAATGTATAATTATGAGTATATATAATAATATATCATAATAATTATTATAATTATTAAAGCAATACTCATTCTGAGAAGCTGACCAAAAATTTCCAACTAAAAAATTTAGATATTGTGATTAATAATGAGTTTTAAAACTTTTCCAGAATACCACAGAAAGTAGGAAGCAGTTAAGATTGCTTGGCTTACCCTCTGAAAAGATGCCAACTACAGAATGAGAGAGAAAAGAGGGAGCAAAAGTTTTCAAACTAGTGTTTAACAATTACAAATTATTTTTGTGTGCCTGTGAGTAGCCAATTATTTCTAGCAAAATCCAGTGCTTTCAAATTTTTCAGCCTGTGTTCAATTTTTTTGTCAAATCTAGTAGCAAAATTTCTCATTTAATGAAAAATCAGTTCATTTTAAGCATTTTCCTCACTTTAAATTGCTAAAAATTGTTAAAATTCTTAAGTAAAAATAGATCCTTCTTGATACCTGCAAAATATAAATGAAAACAACTTTAAACATCTAGTAAATATTTTCAAAGATTTTTTTTAAATCCGTTTTCTGAAAAGAAGAATTTAGAGCTCCACGCGAGGGCATGCTATATCAAGCAGGGGGCTACAACGAAAGTTTAGAAAAAGAGTGAAAGAAAGAAGCTAGACAAGCTATTTGCAATAGTTTCACTGTTGGACTGGAGCCTTAGTTTGGGTGTTTTGTCTGAATCAGTTCACTTGTCACTAACTCATTTCCTTATAGTGAACAAATGAATACATTTGCCTTTGAGTACGGGTACAGTCAATATGTGATCATTCTTGTTGATAAATGGACTCTTAAAACTTAAGTGAAAAAGTCATAAGTAAGAGCTGAGTGTTTGAGAATTCAAATAAATAATTTGTCAGGAAACTGTAACCATCTGTCAGTCCCTTGCACTGTTAGGGTGTTTTTTCCTGTTCTTTTCTTCTTTTTTCCTTTTTTTTTCTCTCCCCCCAGAGACTTGGGAAGACGACCAAACTGCCAAAACCAAATAAAGAACATACCTTTTGGGCTCTTGACCAAAAAAAGTGAGAATATGATCAGCCACATAAAGGAAAAGTTAAGATTGCGGAGAGATTAGCTAGTTTGCATAAATGAATCACAGATTTACACTATAAAATAGAGGTCAAAAGTACATTCCTCAGTTACTGTATGTCCACAACTAGTTTCAGATAGCAAGAAACCTATTCACCAGCTTTACTGCATGGGCATCTTTCAAAGAGCTAAGGCCAACATGCTAACAACAGCTGTTTGATGTGAAGCAGCTAATTCAAAATATTGGCATCTGATTAAAAAAAAAAATGACCTGATTTTCCAAGGTGTAGAGTTGCGTGAGAAAGCACACAAACCCAGCTCTGTCTCTGGACCCTCGGTGCCATCTCCTGCTTTGGAAACTCCCCGCTAGCTCCTGACGGGCTGAGACTTTCTCTGCTTTGTTACTCTCAGAAATGATAAAGCCAGTCCATGATGTAAACAGTCACCACAGGCCAACTCAGCCTTGCTAGAGCTAATTCAAATACCAGAAGCAGCATAATCTCTGAGAAACAGGATGCAGTAGTCTGCAGAAGCTTTCCTCCGGCAAAGAGACTGCTGCTGATACCTGCGGTAGGAGCAATCCGATCTAATGCAAGTGTTGACATTTCCCCCTCAGCCACACGTCCGAGGGTCACTGTGAGAGAGAAACGGGCACTTTTAGAGGCCAACCAATCTGACTTAGTTCAAACATCTGCTTTAAGAAGAAGTCAGGGTTGCCTATGCTTATGTATCCACAGAAATGTTCCCTTGAAGCCTACTCTGCACGTAGATCTGCACATAGATTCACCAAGCAGACAACCAGACTCTTTGCCCACAGAGCACTGAGATGTCTAAGAAAAGTGCTTTAAAAGTGCTAATTGCAGTGACTCCATGGCACAGTTAGAAGTTTCATAACTCAAGCCAAGGTCGTGGCGGGTTTATTATCTTTCTGCTTCAATTGCCCTTTTTTTCCCCCCAAGTCAGACCCGTGACAGAGCTAGGAGCTGGGTGTTTCCCCAGCAATGCCTGATAACTGGCCAGTTACAAAGATTCAGAGTTGTCAGGTAAGATAATAATTATGGTGTTTCTGTGTAATTAAGACTAATATGGGCCTCCTCTGCTTGGCACATGCTCAGTCTTGCTGAATACATATGAAGCTGCTGTTTCCAATACTGCCAACCTCTAGTACTCTAAAATCCTCTCAATAATCACAAAATTATTTTAGATTTCCTCCATTTATAAATCTTTTTGGGAATAAAATAAAGAGTTTTTAAAGGCGTTTTTGAAGGTATATAAAAATTTCCTGTTGCTGTTGTCTGTTTTTTGAGCCTTTGGTGTTTGCTTCTGATTAGTGAGGAGAGAAAGTTACCTCTTTCTCCTCCTTCTCCTCCTCCATTTCTTTTTTAATGAAAAGTGAGATTCTTACCCATCCCCCAGTTTTAGGAGCAGCCATCTTAAGGAACTAACAATTATGAGAAATTAAGTAAAATCATGAGAACTGGCAAGATTGTATCCCTCATATGACAAGATTGTTTAAAGAAACTATGCAAAACTTTAATTTTCTGAAATCCCAGCTTTGCTGTGAACAATTTAAGAATGCTAATGTAAATTATGTACAGAACTTCCCTGTGATCCATCTGTTAAAATATCTTCAGCACATTCTTAATGTTTGTTAGGAAGCCATAAATAGAAAGAATAGCGCAGACCCAGCTATTTAGCTTAGAACATTTTTAGTAAAATATTTATTCTAATTGTCTCCTCTAGCTTGTTGAAGTGATGTAGGTATTTGAAGATACGGGAATAATGTATTGTGGATTCTCTGCCAGTTAGACCATTAAGATTTTCAAAAGCATGCCGTAAGATAATATACGGCTCAAGAAAGTGGCTAACTGCACACAAAATGCAGACTTTTTCTTAAAAAGTTGGTATCTGAACTGGCCACAGTTTTATTTTGAATTATTTCAGTGTGAAGACAAGAGGCTTTCTTTCTTTCCCCTGAACTTTAGGGCATAACATCTGAGAAAGATCAGACTATATCTATTTAATCTACATTCTAGATCTGAGATCATTGTATATGGGCATCACTCTGATCCCATAAATAATGACATCACTTTCAGAAGTGCCATTTCCAAACATTGACAAAACCGTTATTTTTCATGATCTGTTATCCTGATGAAATATCTCCCAGCTCTGGCCTCAGTCCCATGCACAGGAAAATATTTTAAATTTCTAGGCATGCTAAAAAAATAAATATAGGGAAAGGGAAAAATAGTTTGTGGAATAACTCTTAGTATATTTAAGATGTATTCATGAGTTTTATGAGGGGGGAAAAAAAAGCTGATACCTAGCAAATAGAAGGAAGATGAACTTGTAGTACAAGTAATAGAATTAGATATGTGAATTAAATTTTTGACCTTGCCTCCAGCATCATGCAATATTAGGCTATTATAGGAAATATAGCATATTAGGAAAACAGTGTCATTGCCCTGGCTGTGTTTCTCCTGGCAGCCCAAGGTCAGCATGGCAGTGGTGTGCGGACCCCCGGCAGGCACTGGGCACCATCTCCTTTCGTGGCTCTCCAGCCAAGCCCTCTCTGTCCTGGTGGTCCCACAGGGTGGTGAGCAAATCCAGTGCCACGGCCACGCTTTGCAACTGTGTTAGCCACATCTCTGTGTTTCATTTCTCAGCATTTAACATGTCCTTTTTTCTGTTTTGTTTGTGTTGTCTCTTGACTTTACTGGAAAGGCACAGAATAGATTTCTGCTTGTTTTGCACTGGCCTTTGGGTGCTAGATTTTTTCATGCTGCTGAACTACGGGATAAGATAAATTCTGGGACAACTGAATATAGTTTCTCTTCTTTGTATTATGACTACCCAAAAGTAGTGTGACAGACTTCTGCCGAACCACTGGAAAAAACTCTGCAAGCTGCGGTCGTAAAAATAGCCATGTGATTGTGAATTTAAAGTTATGTATCTTTTTTTTATTATTATTTTGTATTGATGTCCAAAGAATGCAAATTTATTTTTTTGAGCATAGCCAGATTCCACTGCATCCACATGGAGAAGCATAATCATTTCTGGTCTCATTCGACTACTCTAGAAATTTCTCCCTAACAGTTAGAGATGAACCAACCTAAACGGCAATGACTTGGACCGGTTTAATTATTTTCCCTCAGGCAGCATCTAAAGGGTTCCATGGTGAACATTTTTCAACTTTCAAATCTCCCACCTGGAGAAATCATTAACCTTCTCCTCTGTGCTGCTGAACATCTCTACAAACCTTGTCCAGCGATACAGACTAATATATCAGTAGTGAGTGTCCCTGGCAATTAGAGCTTAGCTCGGCTGTATATCAGGCAAAAGCTGCATCACCCCCACCATCCTCAGGGCCAAACTGAAACCATAAAGTGTTCTTAAAAAAAAAAAAAAAAGGAAAAAAGAGAAGAAAGAAAAAGGACAGGTCAAGGAGAAAAGAGCACTTAGAAGAAATCGCTTTCACTGAACTTCCCCATTCTGCCTGGAGCGCTGCCTCGAGATGAAGTCAGTGACAAAATTGGAATCCTTTCCAGCTCCTCGGTGCTACCAAATGCCTGAAAAAGGCAATCTCTATCTGCACAGGCCGGGACACCGTCACCGCTATCGGAACAGGCACCTGCCCAGGCTGGTGCAGAAATTCATCACCCTCAGACCTGACTAATGCAACTCCCCGTTCCCAGGAATGAAGGAACAAAGTTTCGTAAGCGGAGAGAAACCACTATTTGTTTGAAGCACAACAACCACCCTGCTTAGCAACATGCTACTGCGAGCACATTGCTGCGATCTCGCTCCGCTTTGACGGCACACTGATTACTGGGTGGAATTGAGGGCTGCTGCCACGGCATTTTAGTGTGGGGCTGTTAACTGATAATTACTTACTTGTTCTCTTTTGCTTTTGTTTTAATTACCATAGCTTCTACAGACAATAAATTGGTTTTAAAGTAACTAAGGCTATGTTTAATCCTTTACCAAAGTAGAAACTATCCTCCCTTGGGGAAGGAGGGAAAGGGGAGACGTGGGAACTGTCCTGAAGTACATAAGAAAACATCCCCAGGGTGGAGGGAACATGTTGCTCCAAGCAGTGCGACTCTATGGTGTAGCACCCAGCCTTGCTGCAGGACACTCCTTCATGGCTAGTTTCCTTCAGTCCTTGGGATGCTTTCTGGTCCCAGTCTCCCCCCACAGCTTAATATCTCCCAGTGAAGCCCCACAAGCAAGGTGAGTGCTGGGAAGTGGCCCAGGAGAACGCATGTGCGGGATGGCCGTAGCTTGACATAATTCACTGCTGAGCAGAACTGGCTAAAACACGAGCAGAAGTGGCTGAAACGTGAGGTCAGAAAGACCTTTTTCTGTTTTTTCCCCCTTTCCCCCCTGAGCTTTTACTCCAGCTCACAGACTGAAAAAGCAAAGCCAAATAAATGAATCAAGCCGTGTTCTACAGACTGGGTAGACAGGAAGACAGGAAATAAGAGGGAGAGATTTATTGCTTTTAATTTTTAAATCTTGGGAGGTTCTCAAAAGCTATGCTGATGGGACCATAGAAGTAGCTAGAGACAGTAAATATCAAGAGAAGTAATGATGAATTTCACTCATATTTTTATTGGGACAAATCCTCAGTTTATATAGTTGAATCACATGCCAAAAATTTCCAAGTTGACTGCCTAGAAAGAAGTACCTATATCCACATGGGAATCAGTGAGAACTGTGAATGTTCAGCACCTCTGAAAATTGCTTTCACATAGGTACAATTTATAGGCCTACCTTCAGAAACAGAGTTTTGACAAATTTGGCCAGGTTTCCTACCTATTTATTGTTTCCTGGGCCAAAAAGAATGATGAAACTAGTTGTTTTTTTATTATTATTTCCATATGCAATATATTTATAAGAATATTTATGCAAGGAATGTCACAGAAATTCCATGCCTTGTTTCCTTTGTGAAAGATACCTTCCTCATAAGAAACATATTATGCTTGGTCAAATATTTCTCTCCATGGGAGGATTAGATCCATGGAACAGTGGAGTTCTCATTTATCAGAAGCACTTAATTTATCACCTGGGTTTTATTAAAAAAAGAAAGAGATCTATTCTGTTTGGACAGCCACTGTATACTGGATTTAGGAGATTAAGGTTTACTCTAGAAAAGTGTTATTGTGAGATATGATATGAAGAGCATGACATCATTTCTGGCAATACGGTATCAGTGAGTGAAAGGAAAAAAACCTCCTAAAACTCAAAACATGCAGACAGCTTTCTGATAAATGAAAGATTTCTATACTCTTTTCAGAATTTACAGTGTTTTAAGGTTGTGTGTGTCATGTGCTAGTCTAGAAATCAGAACAGACAAAACAGCAATAAATTTTTCGGAAGACATTATTTGAAAATATATTGATGTTTCTAAATGTGGGAGAAAGTGGAATTTAGACTAGATTAACGAGGAGCCAGTGGGCTTGGATATATTTTATTACTTACCAGAAAGCTAAGGATTTCCAACTTCTTCTTTATATCTTTGAATGGATACAGTATTTAAATCTCAAAAAATTAACCAGTTATATGACTTATTTGGACCAGTTATGTAATTTTATTCTAAGTTTCATGACATCATCAGAGGCTATATTTACCCAGAATTAGTTAATTATAATGATATTCTCCCCCCAAAAAGCATAGAATTTTATCAAATAATTTAGCTCAATATATTTCATAAATTAATTTGTATGAACTAGATAAATATGAACTCCTATAACAAAGTATATTTAGTTGCACATGATTTTGTTGTAGTTAACAAAAGACTTTTTTATTTATTTCTATCTTCGCTATTAAGATTTTAATGACATATGTTTCCTCTCTTTAAAATAATTTTGCATCATTCCAGAAACAAGTGTCAGGATATTAATTGGTTTATCAGTGTTAACGTTTTTATTTCTGCAGTTCCGCATCTTAAATGCTTTGGATTTACAGGCTTCAGAAACAAGAATGTCACTGAATGGTCTTAGGAGCAGAAACACAGAAACAGTGAATTCATATAATGAATGTTAAAGTATATTTTTTCTGAGCTTTTGGACTAGGGCTACACAAGCAGCACTGTGCCCTTGAAAGATCTGAGAGGTACCACACTGTTTCCAACCACTCTGCTAGGAGCTGCAGTAGGTATTGCAAGAGATATTCAGCACCCCAAAGTTTTCAGTGGAAGACTTAGATGCGAGGTGTGATAGCTGCAATCTCAACCACAGACCAGTTTTGCAGATTGCTCTGTTCAGTGTCCTAATGACTAGATCATGTTGCATATACTATGTTTCACAACACCGAGTTTTATTTGTTTGCTGTCTGCTGTCATGCCAATTTGCATTATGGTCATAGATTTTACTCCAGATTTAGCTATACATATCTCTAGTGTAGCCCTTAAATGAGTCTTTTTTAAACTACTGTGGTATGTTATTTGCCATTCCTGAGCTTAATGGCAATCATGCAGTGAGTCTATGAAGTATAAACGTCATGTGAAAAAAATATATATATATATATTCCTCTATCCCTGCAGTCCAACTGAGCTCTGTAGTTATTACTTATTAATTATATCCTTTTTTTTATCAAGCTATTGTCCTGTATTAAAATGATATGAAATAGCTTTACAGGTCCCCTGTTTTATTTATGATTGTATTCACCCAATATTTTAACAATCTTTGACAACTTCCTTGCATTCCTGGAATTAGTTTATATATTGCTTTGTCTTATGTTAATATTTGCAATCCTTTCCATTATGTCAATTAACTGTGAGGACATCTATCTAGACAGAATGTACTCAAGTATAATAAAGGAAAGAAAAATACTTCAAGATGCTAACAAATTATAACCATGCCCAGATATAAACCAGATGTATGAGTGATAAACACAGAGATACAGAATTGTCACCACCCTTCAAAATCACAATTTAAAATGTCTCCACCTTTGACCTGTGGTAATAGGCTTTACTAGGGCATAACAGAGATTGAAATCTAGTCCTCTGTTTTCTTATTGAGTTTTCCAACAGGTTTTTTATTATGTTTTTTTCTTTTGTTGCTTCTTTAGCAGCAGTATTAGGACTATCTTCCATGCTATCCTTAAAAACACTAACAGGAGTGGAGAAACAAACTGGCTAATGGAGCTGTGGTTCCCTGCTAACAATGCTCAGCACAAACATGTGCTTCAGGTTATGAAATGGAGGAGTGCTCACACTGCCACACAGCCTTCCTCCTTCACCCTGTATTTCACAGCTGTGTTTAGTGCTGGAGAATATGTGTGTTAATATAAACCAAGAGCGCACACTGGCCGAATACATTATCTCCATGCTATCTAGCAGCAGCATAGTTCCTGAACAGACCTCCAACTCTGAAAAACTGATTAATTTCTAAAGTCAATTTTTTTCTACATTTGGTTTGATAGCAGTGGAAGTACATTGGCTTTTCCTCGTCAATTCAAGTAAAGCACATACAACTAAGAGAAAGAGAATAATTTTTCTCTTCAATCTCTGGGAAACAATTCTTACAAAACATGGTGTCAGGCAATATGTCTGGATTTCCATTTTACTACAACTGTAAAATAAAAGCAAATTCTTTAAATCAAGGTTGGTTGATGTTTTGGTTTGGTTTGCCTTTTCATTTTTTAACCCTAGAAGATGCACTTTAGTACAGCGGTTTTAATCCTGGGGACCGTGTGTGTCCCTCGTGCTCCATGGAAGAATCAAGAGGATCTAGAGAGTGCAACTAAGGAAAGCACGACCAACGCTCAGAGGGCTTTACCTCACTGTACAGCCTTCTGGTGTAGTCTTTTGGGTCTAAGACAAAAAATATGTCTAAGTTTTAGTTCAAGAAAGAATGATAACCAGAAGTACTGAGGCCTGTATTGAACAGACAGGAGTTCACTATCTTCCTTTCTGACCTTTCAGACTATGAGACTTGGCTGTACCACATGTGAACTTGGACCTAATTTTAAGCACAGCAATTCATACATTTACAAGGAAAGCATGAGAGAGTGACTCATCTAACACTGGTTTTCGCAAAAGTGAGAAAACCATAAAAACATTAGGCTTTTTTTTTTAAATCAGAGCTTAACAATGCTATAGTCTGGTTGCACTTTTGGATACATCTGTGAAGGATCAAAATAAAAAAAGAAGCATGAGAAGAAAAAAAAAAATCTGTGAGTTGAGGATACTATGGCTAATACACATGTGATTCCTCCTGTGCTAAAAATATATTTAATGTAGTACAAGATAATTCCACCCAAGTAAAAGAGCTGAGAGCAATTTTACTTCACAAAATTGGTTTTGGGTCAACCGTTCTATCAACCATCTCAAAAGAGTCAGACTAACCCCCGAATTCTGGGGTTTTGAAGAAACTGAATTCAAATACTATTCTAACAGTGATTGAGTTTTATGAGCAATGAAGAGAAACAAGTTATTGATAATTTGCAAAGAGAGTTGCTAAGTATCCAAACATGTTAGTAACTTGCTAGATATGCCTGTGATAGGCACAAATTTCACAATATTATCTATTCGTAATGCAAACTCAAGATTGATTCTAGACCGTATTATCAGCAGAAAATTCTTTCTTTCTTGCACGGTATTCAAGAAGAACAGGCTGATTCAACAAATGAAAAGATGTGGGTTGGAATCCACCAAATCTGATGAAAACACTGAACCTGGACTACATGGCTTCTGGATTCATGATCCAGCTCCTAGGCAAAAAGCTCAAAGATATTAACCATCATATTCACATTTACAGGAGGTAACTCCTTTAAGACAGAATAGGTACCTAAAGACCAGAAAGGATTTTGGTCCCTGAGTGCCTGTTTCATATAGGTGCGTTTGTGGTTAATACTTAAATCCAGAAGAGAGAAAGAGAAGATTTCAGATGCACAACTGCTTTGAACATTTCTCTTTAGCTTGTTTAAATATCCCATCGCTCAGAGGGCTGGCTGTTGCACACTGTTTTATTTACTGGTGTCGACATCACCATAGTGCCTGGTGCCTATAAGTCTGGACAGAGTGGCAAATTTAAGCTGGAGCTCCTGAACTGAACCTAGATGCTGTCAGCATCAAGACGCTGCCAAGCAGGCATTGCATATCAAAGACAGCATCAGCTGCAGTTAAAAAAATAATAATAATCAACAAAAGCACTACAACTTTTAATCCTTTAAAGGATGGCTGCATCATTTCACCCAGTGCAGACTGCACATATGTATTGTTCAGAAGATATTATGTAAACTGCCAAAGTCCCTGAAACACTGGGGATAGTCAAATGTGTAAACAGAAATAATTCTATATTTAAACATTATAGTTCTTCTGGTTGTTAAACTATCATTAGAACAGGATGGAAGCTGGTTTACAGGCTTCACTGTTGTATTTCTACACTGTGGGTGGTAGAAGCAAAGCCGTTTTAAGACAATAAAATTTCTGTGTCAAATATCCTGTAGATGACTGTTTATACACAACAAGAGTTGCCTCTCACCTTCTGAACCTTTAGGATAAAGTGTGGACGAAATGGATATGTTGTTTTTAGTTGTTGTAGCAGCCTGGAAAGTGAGGACTTGAATCTGCTGACATGGCTATGGTTATTTGCCAGTTCTTTTTCTCTGTTGGAGAGTTATTCCTCACCACGTTTCTGTGGTACTCCAATAAATGCGATATTTACCACAGAATTAGCACTTTCAATGAAAGCAAAATTAGCCAATATGTACACAGAGAAGCTAATGTTATTAGCAAGATGTTAACTCAAAAATCCAACAAAATTTCAGCAACGGTGCTTCAATGTTTAGGAAATAGGCTGCGACCTGCTAAAGGACGGGGCACCCAGATCCACAGAGGGATTAAAGCATCTTATTGCCATTTGAAACAGTTGATTTTTCAAGGGACTCAAGTGAACGCTTCTATGGATTTGGGCCAATATACCTTCACAGTTAGGTGCAGCACTGCCTGAGATGTCTACTGAGAGTGAGTTGAATCTCAGACTCACAGAGATGTGCCGCCTGGCCACGCAGCGCTTGAAGAGAGAGTTACCTCTTGAAGGACCGTTCAGGAAAAGAGAAACATCAGCAGAAAGCCAGCTCAAATGTGCCACCCAGGAGGAAATACTGGGACACGGGGAATTTGCCTTTATTCCCTCCCTGTGCTGCCGTGCCAGCTACCAGAGTAAAGGAAATCACAGCAGAGAGATTGCTCCTGCGGGAAGATACTCACAATAAAGTTTTGCAAGAACAGGCTAGGACATTTCACTTAAAACGTGTTATCAACCCACCACTTTACTGTCTAATAGCCTAGTTGTTAGAGATCTTATACAGTAAAAGGGCCATAGACTTGAGACCCCCCGACCAAGTCCTAGAAAGTGCATTAACATTTAAATGTTATTCTGAATGGGGGATATTCTGCCTTGCTGGGTGGACCTCTCTGAGGGAAGGATTACTGTGTAACGTTAGACACCAGTAATAATTAATTATAAAGGATCTTGGGAGATTTGGATTATTTCTGAGTCTAGTTGCTGGATCCAATGAGGAAACACAAAAGCTTTTCTTTTGAAGTTATTGCTCCATGAAAAATAAGGAATAAAGTTTAATTTTAAGGGAAAATTAAGGCAAATACCTAGTGTATAATGTACTTTTCTCATACACATAATTATGCTTCACTGCTATGAACAGTATTATTCAAGCAGTGCACTACTTAAAACAGTGTTCACAATAAGTTTCAATTCATTTCAAGGCTTCTTTAATTTTGATGGCTTCAAGTAACTAACACAACTCCAATTTAGACCTCAGCCTCGCAGATTCAATACTTAGGAGATTTCTGTGATCTATCCAAGTCTGTTTATAAGGGTCAAATATCCATTCCACAGCTGTATCTAGCTGTAAGGTAACATAAATTCCACAATTTTAAGATATTTTAAGAGCTAGAGTTTGAAGAAAGAACATCATCTCACTTCCTAATGCATATCCTATTCATAGTCTGACTAAATCAAGATACACTGTTCTTCCTACTGATAATCCATACCTACTTTTTTGTGAAACTTCAATCTTTTGCTTATAACTGGATTTTTCTGAAAAGTCAGCTAAGGTATGCAATCAGGATAAGGCTAATTTGTTTAATGAAATTAAATATGAATATGAATTCAAGTATCTTTGAATTAGTACATACAGGTAAATGAAGATTTTTAACAGTTTTCATCTTTTTCATGATACATTTTTAGCTGAGTCAAATTTATGACCAAATCATTTGTCAGCAATCCATTACTACAACTTGCATTTATTGAATTCCTTATCTCCTAAAGTTCAGCACACGCAAGATCAGATTGTTCTCATTTTAAGACTGATTTTTTTATTTTTTAAACACATTTGAAAGAAAAGTAAATGATATTAAATCACTGAAAGTTCCTTAGCTCCCTCAAAGAATTTATAAACTGTAACTTGGCAATCTTCATCTAATGTATAATAACAACTTTTAGTGGCTGAAAAGTATATCAGCAAGTTTTCACTTACTAAGAACGGAACGGTCTACTTAGATAGGGGAGAAACCTCAACATTTCCATTTCATTTAAGACTGACAGAATGATATTTTTAATGGATTCTGAAAGCTTTTATCAAACAAAAAGTAGGAATGAAAACTTAGTGATCAAATGTTGATCTATCAGACGATAATTTGTTGCACTGTGCAATGTACAAACTGGACAAGTGGATGGAAGAAAATGTCATTTCTATTTTTCCATTACTTTGTGCCTAATCTGATACATCCCGAAGCTAATATCAACATTATCCGATTCAAATTAGGCTCGGTTGTAAAGGCCATACAAAGGTCACGTAAAGCCATTTTTTTCTGACATGCAAAGAAACTAAGCCAAACATATCTATGGACTTTTCAGGGTAGCAAGGAGAAGATACTTTTAATTAGTCTGGGGTTAACTGGTAACTGAACAAGCTTCTTGGGTTAAGGTTTCTGAACTTAATCTACATTGCATTAAGTGCCTAAACCCAGTTTTGAATCTAGATAATGATCATCACTCATTGGGCTAAAGTGTCTTAGCCAGCCTGATAAACAAACAGAGAAGACTCACTCTGATGGATAATCAGCATGTGAGAGAAGAAAATAGGAAAGGCTGATGCAATGGAAAGATGCACGGGCTTGGAAAGACTAAGATAAGAAGGTGGATAATTTCAAGAGGAGTTTAGAAGACCTCAGCAAAGTGATACAGTTTAAGATAATAAGGTTTTTCATGTTTGCTTATGATTCCAGTACTTATCACCAGGATACAAATTTGTCAAAGTCTGAAGCAGGATAATAAATCGCGCTGCAGAGATTTCAGTCCTGTTCCCAGCTGTGCCAAGGACCTGCTCTAGCAGCTTGGGTAAGTCACTTGATTCTTCTTCCAGACAACATTTGCAGAGAAGCAGTCAGATCGCTTTAGATCAATGCTTAAAATTCTTTAAAAGAGCAAGTCAAGGTTTCATACGTGGAAATGTAGCAAGTTCTAAGTTAAGCAGAGGTTGCAAGTCCTCTGCTTCCCCACGAAGACTTTGTCTGTTTAGTCTATTTAGCTTATATGCCCTTGAGGAGGAGCAGTTGTCTGTATATAGTGTTTAGAACAGTGAGCCTAATCCAGCTGTATTACCATGCATAGCTTTAACTATAGGAATGGTCTCAGTGAGACCATTTGCAGATTCGTTTGCAGAATGCTAAGCATGAGCACAAATGTTTATGGGACTTGAGCCCCCAAATGCCTGCAAAGGCAATATAATATGAACAAAATTTTGAATTGCTGTCCTAAGGTTAGCCGAGGGTTAATTCAGTGTTAAAGAAAGGACGAGAATAGCCTTTAAAATGAATTAAAAATCAGGTCTATCTTGAATTGTTAATGATATGAATGTTTATTAAGTCACAGGTTCATGGTATTGCAGAGTCATACCACAGTTTTTGAATGTGTTTGCTTTCATGTTACTCAAGGACTTAACAACGAGCTGTTGAGCGCCACTCTCACTACGCAGCTTTAGGTAAACCCCATTAGGATGCAGACACCAGGCCTTCCAATTCACACAGGCCCAGCCATCTTTAAAAATGAGTCTGTGTAGGGTTCATCACCTTTTTTTACCTTTCTTTCATAGTCAGTCACTGATTAGTTGTAGGAAACTTAGCTCACTGTTACTTTCCACTTGCTTAGGTTTAACTCAGCCATTACACTCAAAAAGTTTTGCTGCTGAAACAAAGGCGATTCTGAAACACAGAGCATTTACGGTAAGGTTGGTCTGTCTTTGGCTTCTGACACTTCGTTGAACATCCATTTTAGGAAAGCACTCCTCATAATTTTGACAAGATAAGCTTCCATTTAAGGCGGAATTATGATCTTGTGCATTTTCCCATTTCCCAGAATAAAATCCCTTGATAAGCCTTTATCAGGAGAGGCGTCGCTGAGCTGGTTGAGAGCTGGGCACAAGGCGCCGGAGGCTGTGAGTGATGAGACCGCAAGGTGAGAAGCGTGGCACTGCCCCTAACAGGGCGCTTGTACGTAGAGATCGTTCAGTGCATGTCAGAGGCGAAAACAAATGCTGTGCTGAGAAATATAAACCAGATTTCCTTTTGCTGGCTGAGGAAAAGAAGAAGAGAGAGGGGGAATACTGTAAATTGAGTCTGAAGTGAGATTTCCACAATAAGACGACTATACGAGCTAGTATAAGCTCCCTGAGGGTGAAATTCACTCTTCTGCACCGGGATAGCACACGAGCACTGTTGAATTTGAAATCTCTTCAGAAGACTTTAGGGCAGCTACGGCACTGCTGGTATAATCCACCGGCGAGCAGTCCTCGCTTCTCTATCTGTTCCTGATTTAGTGCTGAATCCCCATGTGTTTGATGGCCACCAGGCAAGGCAGGAAAATCAGCACATTAAGAACCAGAAAAAAAAAATACGCTCTGTAGCTTGAGCCAAACATTGAATCTTTATTTGTTGAGCTGCTACAAATCTGTGTCCTCTGTGCATCATGAACTGGTGGTGGTGCATAACTTGCATTCTCAGTAGGCTATGTTACCTTTTGAAAGACTGGAAAAAGTAATGGAAAAAGTGCAACTAGAAAAGCTAGAAACGCAAAGACAGAGCAACAGGGAAAAGTGAAAGAAGCTGTGTATCTTTCATTAAGGAAATGCACTAGACTCTTAACCTCTTGCAAAAGAGGTAAAACCCTAGCTGGAATCTGCTGTGTGGGCTCAGGGAAAGAGGGAAGAATTTGGTCAAATACTTATTTTTGTATTTATTTTTCATTGCAGTGAGCCTTAGAGCAGGCAGATTTTCTCTTGTAAAGAAAAAAAAATTAAAAGAAAGATTTAGTAGTTATCTTTATTTACCCTTTCCAAATATAGCTGTTTAAAAACAAACCGCACATTAAGGAGCTTTTGTGGCCACCTCTTGCATGAACATGACAACTTCATTAAGTATTTATAACACCTCCTTGGGCCTGATTCTGAAACCATAACAGGCAATTTCTAATAGCAGCATTGCTATTTCTATTACGGAGATATTCCTCAGCCTGAATAAGGAGACAAAAGCAACATCTGCACTCTTAATTTCATTTGCAACGTAAGAAGATACCATGTAATCTAATCTCTAGCACAAACCTCTAAATTAGCTTGAAAAATATACCAGACTGGATCTTCATTCAGCTGCTTCCTCAGCAGTTATAATACATGACCTAGTCTCTGCAAAAGGCTAATGGATGTTTTAAATTCTTTTAGCACCAAACCTGCAATTTGAAGAACAAATGCTAGTGGGAGGATCCACTCTTAATGCTTCCTTCCTCCTCCCAAGGTGTTAGCATACCTCTACCTAGAGGTTCACCTAATATCTTTATTTCTGAATTTTCTTGTTTCATCTCTTCCTCCTCAATTGTGCAGCCTGCCATCCTCTTGGCATTTACCTCAAATTTATTATGTAATTGAAGGGATGTTTTCCTGTTTTATAGCTGCTGTCTGCCCTCCCCTTCTTTTTTCAAAGACAGTTCAATTACAGAAAGCAGGTGTGTGGTTTTTATTTGCCTTTCCTTCATTTTCACAGTAAGATAAATGAGAGAGCCACTTAGCGAGGTTTTCCAGGTAGAAAAGTAGTTGCTAAAAGAGGATGACAAATACTTTAAATTCATTGCCTTATTACTTAATGTCACAATAGCATTCAACAGTGCCAGCTGACATTAAGACATCATCGATCTAGAAAATGTATGTGCGCTTCACTGGTGTGAAAATATCTTTTGTCATGTTGAATCTGTTTTAAACTAAATTATTGAAGGCCCTTTTACTCTAATGCTAAAACTAAGGTCTTGGTCAGTAATAACACTGAGTGAGTTGTACTGTTGCTATCTTCCCTCTTCTACTCTGACTTATTTTCTGTGTATATACTCTGTTGTTCAGGTCAATGTTTTAGCGATTTCTTATACGCTGTGCATAAAGGAGCAAAGAAGAAGTTGTATAAGCAGTGTTGAACCCAAAATATGTCTCCCCTGGTGAGACAACGGAGGTTATAATATCATGTTTTCTTTTCTTAGCTTTCTTCCAGGCCCTGTTTCAGCCGCCCCTCTTCCCTCCCCCCCCCCCCTTTTTTTAACATAGTGATTCAACTAGAGGTATCCTTAAAGTGCATCCTGAGTGCCAAACCTCCTGGACACCCTTATGGCGAAAGCAAATAAGTTCATCCATTGCAGATAGCTCCAGCCTAAAGGAAGCTGGATTTCCTATTTCCTACAGAATGATCTAACCCAATATTGCTAAAAAAAAAAAAGAGATAAAACTACTGTTACCTTCCTCTTCATGCATGATTTTGAGGGAAATGCTGCTGCTGCTGTTGAACTGTTTGGGAAACACACGCATAAGGGCACGTACTTAAGCAGTTAGACAGGATTTTTGGTTTTACTGTAATGCATATTAGTATCTTAAGTTGTTTGGGGGAAAGGAAGAGGTCTGCTTCTTAAATGATTTAAATTTAATTTATCCTCAAGACACCTTGTACCTCTGAAGGCATAAACTGTGGCCACTCTTCTCAGTAGTTCGGTGATCCCTTAAATGCCACCATTAAAATTCTCACTGCTGACATCCAGCTAACCTTTCTATCTGCCTGCCCCCAGGTTAACGCGGTGCCAGGAAATCACAGCTTCGGCAGTGCCTATGGCTGCTGCAGTGCCAGTAGGAGTTTTTATTGAAGAACTGTGAAATGGTTTTGCATGTGTGGTAGTGTTTTAGAAACTGAATTTAATATTTAACCCCCTACACCGCCAAAGTTGTCGGATATATTTTTTGATGTTTTAAAATTTCTGCCTTAAAATGTGATTGTTCCATTACTGCTGTAGAATTTCTGGCACATTGCAGAAATACAGGTTTGTTGTGTAGATTAAGTTCAACTTACTGTAAGGAATGAAAGCCTTTGGTCATAGATGTCTAGTCATTTCTCTCAATTTTTATACATATGTTGCTGCATAATTTATCCAGTGTTTGCTACTCCTAACAGCATATACTCAGAGGCTGTTCTGAATAGGGGACGTGATTTTCAGAAGATGTCTTGGGACTACTAAAGTAATGTAAAAAAACCTAATTTACTGGCTACTTGTTCATCAAAGTTACCAGACTTTGCTGAGGAAACTTTCAAAATTTGCTATGACTCTAATTTGGTATTAAAAACATCTAGGTTATACACTTGAGAAATTTAGGGTATTTTCCTTCTGGTTCCTTTCATTACTAGGTTTTATATAGTAATTGCCGTTTTTAAAAGGGTAACAATAGTGGACACTAATAACTTTTTTAGGGATTAAAATATCAATTAGAGATGGATAGGTAATAATTGGAAACAGCTTCTCAGGTTGAGAACGAATGCTGTACATACTCTGCAGCCCTTAAGGATTTGCTGACAAACTTATCTCTGGCTGATGAAGCATTTTTTAATATGCTTTTTATGGCCTAGCAAACCATCATGTTAATTAGTTTACAGTTTAAGGCTGAAAAAAAAGTATTGTTTTTGTGAACAAGAACCAAAATAATTGGATTAAAAATAAGAGTGTTTTCAAACACTGAATTATGCTAAACACTGTGCTGGGAGACTGATTCAGGGCTCATTTTGACTACCCAGAGAGAATTAAAACAGAGAACCTCACTGTCTGTGATGCTGATTATTTGGAGCTGGGGAATCCAGTTGAAAGGATATAGCTGCAATTTTATGCGATTAGCCTGCCATATCAAGTCATTGGATAATTGCAGACCTTGCGAGACACTGCTCTTATGGTGTTGATATGCACTGGCCTTTGGGAGCACTGATTGAAGAGGGATGATGAGAGTAAGGTTCGGATAAAATTAGAGACAACTGGGGCAAATATATGCAGATTTTCTCATTTTAACACAAAAGGAATCTAGCTTGGGTGAAATGGAAACTGGCTGTAATATGCTGAAAAGCTACTTATCGCAACTCCCTCCGGTGTACGCAACAAACATATGGAACAAGCTTGGGGCTTAACTGGTCTGCTCAAGTTCATACGACAGCTTCATTATTTTCTGCATTAAAGAGAGAATGTGAAGATCAAAAGCTCAGTGCTGATTAGCTGGCAAATGTGCAGCATTGTTGTACAGAGCATGCATTCATGTACAACTACTTGGTTGTATCTGCACATCAATTTGTTTCATTCCTGGTGAGGAAGTACTGCAGTATCATTTCACAAGAATGAAAGGCCTCAGTTTAATTGCTGCTCATATGACTGCTCATCGCTCCTACCTCACACAAAGCATATAGGGACTCTGCCGCTGTAGTCTTGTCTTATTCAGAGATTACACCAATTTGATGCACGGATATTAGCTCCATCTGCACCATTTATCTGCTGATGGAGCAATGCAAAGTTCAGCAGAAGAGATGTTTAATTTGATCATCTATGTACAGGCTACAGTAAGGCCTGTGGATATCATTACATGCACACAGCTCTAGCTCAAGCAAGTTGAAACTTGGGTTGTTATTTACAACCCAAACTTCACAGTTATTTATGCTACACTTTAAAGACAATATTAATCCCTTTTGCAGTCCGGGGGATTTATCTTGACTAAGTGCTTTTAAGGACCTAGGTCCAACTCATTATGTTTTTCATTTGTGTAACACACCATGGATTGCCCACAGTCAATCCACGAACATGAATCTAGATAAAAGTCATCATGCAAACTGTTCAATGTTAAAAAAAAAAGAAAGTTAAACTCTTATGATAATTAGGAACTGTATCTTGCTGTTGTTTACTTTTCCAGATCAATGCAACAGAGATAAGATTCCACTAAAAACTAAAATCAGAGTTTGGGCTGACTTCATAACAAGGTGCCATAGCATTATTCCACTCAAACAAGCAAATCATTTGAATTCAGGATTAAAGAATTGTGGTATATCAGCATGATCATCTGTCATGGTAAATTGTACTGTAAAAATAGGCCCTTAGAGGCCACTTGTACTAATAGCTGCTTAATTCAAATGAACAGTAGTTGAAAGTTTCATCTTATCATTTCACCTCAGCAGAAAAGTCAAGATTTTATTCCTATTTGTATTCACACATGGTGTCTCCTGCCATTTTCATTGCCATTTTGGTTATGGAAAATGAATTGTTAATGTAATATATTATATTAAATTCTCTAATATGAAAATATACCTCATAAGTACAAACTTTGTATGCATGTAATGTAGGAAATTCATTCTTTAAGTTCATGTGGATAATTGGCTGCTGGAGTGCAGAAAGCAATTTAGTCTATTTTCATGGAACTCAGAACTGGAGATGACTATGGGAAGACAATTTTTCATATTTTTTTTTCTATTCACAGATAGACAAGCGCATGCACACACATACACACACACACTCTCTCTCTCTCTCTCTTCCACATGTTTCTGTCAAAAAGGAAGCTACCTTTGCATTGTCTTCAGCCTTTAGAAAGCTGCTTACCGTAGTTGATGGTTATGGATATTCTTTTTCTCTTTCAATGAAGGGATCAATACCCTTTATAAAAGCAGGATCTTTGGCAAAAGCAGGTTCTTACAAAAGTAGGGTCTAGATGGCAAATCTGACAACGAACTGCAGTTCAGAATCATGTGAGAAACAATGTTAATTGAAATACAAAGCAGTTATCCAAATTTAGCCTCATGGATAAAACTCTGACTTGCCGATGGCCACAAACTAGGAAACTACAAAGAGAAAGGATCATTTGGTATTTGCCATGTCTTATAAACCGTGTCTTATAAGCTAATGAGACATTCTGAAATTGGAGGAGAAAGAGGGGAACACTCCCTCCCCTCCAAAAAAGAGAACAAATAAGTAGATATACTGTTGTGATACTAGTGATTAGAGAATTCGTTTTGTATGTCCATAATCAGGTTCAACTTCTCTTTCTAGTAAGGAGGACAACTGTCCTAAGTTGTCAAGTTCCTAAGAACTTGACTAAGTTCTTTTGGCGTTCAGTTCCTCATGTCCAGGTATACTTTCCTATTTTCCTTTTTTTTAAAATGTTTTTGATTGAATTGACAATATGTGCATTGATTTCTACTTCTTCTACCCCCTTCCCCTCCCATAAAATCGTAATACCATAAGGATGCCTCAAGTATTGTACTCTGTTTTTTTCATTTTTCTCTTAACTCTGATACTACATATAGTATTTGAGATTTCTCAGCATTCTATTCCGTTTTTCTCTTCTTTCTTATTTGTTGTCTCTTAGTGCTGTGCTCTCTACCAGGTATTATGAGTGTATAATTGCTTTTGATATTCTGCTTCTCTTCACTCTTGTTGCAAGGGAACATGTAAGAGAAATACTGCTTATATATGAGAACACAGTGAGAACACCAGTAGTAAAAGTTAGTTGGGTTAAATAAAAATAGATCATGCACCTTGTTTTACCAGTAGCTTTCTAGAGTAGTTAATAATATCTCAATAAGTTAGTATCAGAAAATAAATTGAGCTGATGTGCAAAAAAATTTTGCAGAACTAGTTGTAAGTGTGTTTTTCTGTCAAAGCCAAAGAAGAATATGCCTGATGTTTCTTAAGAGCTATTTAAAAACAATTAAAATTTAGTTTCTAACTTCAAAGTGACATTTCTTAATTCTAAGTTTTGCAAAGCTGAATTGCCATTCATCACTTTGTTGTGATTGCTTTTTATGTTGTGCAGTAAACTGGCATTGCCAATATCTTAAATTCATTACAGATATAAATAAGTTGCCTCATGTTAACATACATTAAATCTAAATATATAGTCAATATAAATAGTACTTAATAAGATATAAAAAAAGAGGGTAAATTCATTTCAGTTTCTCACTCTGTTCATGACTGAAAGGCATCTTGGTAGTGATAGAAGAGATGCTGAACTTATGACATCTTCTCACATGCCAGCTTTACCTCAACAACTCTGGAGATCCTGGAAAGGGGCCCTGGGAAAGAAACCAAGACTCATGTGAACCCTGAGAAGCTTCTCCAAATAGAGTATGTAACTGCGGTCTCCTAGAGTCAGTAGTGACAACATGGAGACATTCAACATTCTTAGTTATTTTTCAATATCTTTTATAACATTTAGTAAAAGGAAATTAGTTCCAGGGTAAGATAAAGATTGTTGTATTGGCTGAGTCCTTAATGCTATAGTGAATTAGATAGTGGCATCAAAGATTTTTACATTCTCTCTGCTTCCTAATGGATTTCTTCTATAGAACTTCTTCTAGCAGTACCACGATCAGATGCACAAAGAAGATATACCTGTGCCTGGTATTCTGAAAGCGGCATGAAGATGGTGACTGTTTTATGCTTTTGTTTTCTGTTACAGTTGTAACATATGAGCTATCTCCATAGACCCAAAACTTAGATATTTTTGCTGTGGGTGATTCGTTTCTGCTGATCAGAATACTGACACAGACACATTTCGGTAACTCAGTGAGGGTAAATATCATCCACTTCTGTTGTACAGGCTACAGAGTTCATGGCTTGTGCAATGACAGTAGTAATATTTCCATCCCTCTTGTTCCTTTACTCAACCTTTCTGCTGAATATATTTGGTCTGGAATTCATGCGTTAAGTTTGGCCTCTGAAGCTTGATGGATCTGGACAAGTACAACTCCGAGGGGAGTTACTGTCCACTGTAAATCATAAATATGTTGAGAAAGAGGAGAAATGTGTCAAATTTGGAGCAGACATGAGTTATGGTACAATTGTCCTCATAAAATCGACTCCTCCGGAGTATGTTTTGTTTTATTAGTTTAGGGTAAACACAGCACTACCCAACTCTAATCTGGAATGCATTTTGTTATATTTCAGTTTTATTGCTATTTTCATCCACCAATAGGGAAAAAAAAAAAAAAAGAAAAGAAAAAAAGAAAGAAATTTCCTCAGGGTCAAGAAATAAGAAATGTATATCCATATTAGTCATAGCCTCTAGCTGTACTGCAGCTGAAATCTATGATTGAAAAATATAGTTATTTCCAACATACCTTCCACCATGCCCAAGCTGTGCTTGGTAACTGCTGTAGTATGGATGCAAAAATGCAGGTTACAGCTGGGGCTGAACCAATTTGGGAGGCAACTCTATGAATTTACTTGTGTGCTGAACCATATACTGCTGCCATAATTGAGCTTTTTACCTCAATTCGCTAGATTAAAGCTGTCTCAAATGTGCTAGATACACTGATTTCATGACTCTCAGTTGCACTGTTAAGATGCCCCCATTCTCCCCCCTTCCCAACAAACTGCACTATATACTAGGCAAGAAAATATGGAAGAAAAAGAATCAGATTCTGTTCTACTCTCTGCCCACGAGAAAAAACATCACATCTACTAATTCTTGCCAGAATTTATCATATTTCTCATGAACAATGGAGAGATTTGCGCTGGTTTAAAAGCTTTCGCTGTAGGTGGTATGGCACAGAGGGATAATACGGAGATACTGCTGGTTGGCTAGGCTCCATTATATGGATGAGCAAAAGTTATAAGGTAGGTCCACACAAAATTTAACTAAATATTTAACATAGTTTCCATTGCCAAAGCATGTGAGGACCACCAGAAGATGCTGTACTCTCAGCATCCCTGAGATTTGGAAAAGTGTTATTCCCCTAAACTTTCATGCCAGAATACAAGATCACATCTCATGAACGTCAGTCTATTTTCCTGTCTTTTAGTCAGGTCGTTTCTCCATCCATTATCCCCAAGGGATAAAACACACAAAAAATGCCCTCAAGTGTAAAAAAAAAGAGAGTCTCAGTTATCTGCATAAAGCATCCCATCATGTCTCAAATTACACTTTTAAACACACAAATATGAGTTATAACTGACATATAGTAAAGATAAGATGGTTATGATCATTATTTCTACTATGAATAAAGACTCACCAACCTTACAAGCTAGGAGAAGAACCACTTAGACTCTCCGTTATAGTAACCATTTTTTTTCCTGATTTTTATTGCTTTGAAAAATAAAAGCCTTCAAAGGTTTCCCTCTAAACTTATTCTTTCTTTTTGTTCCATTAATTTGCCCTGCTGACTGCATCATTCTGTTAATTAACCTTCACGAATCTTTTCCAGATCTCTTTTCTTAAATTTAAGCATGGAATAAATGAACTGTCCATAGACAACTTAAGGAAGAGTTGACTGAAACAAAACCTTGAAATTGCTTTCATTAAGGAATTTCACACTGGAGTATTCAAGTGAACTTGAAGAGATTTGTAGCTATAGTGTATTGTCTTGCTTTAGCAGCTGTTGTTTACACCTGAAACTAGTGTAAAAATTTAGGATCTCATCAGCAATTTTTTCCCTGTCATTTTCTTGCTTTTTCTTCTGACCAACTAGGCCTTTATAAATTAACTCAGCTGGTGCCCATTTGACCCCAATTTTTGAATGCGTTCCCTGAGTCAAGTACTTTTGTGTGTGAGAATAGAGTCACTCTTTCTGCCCGGAGGCACTCAGAATACTCATGCACTTAACTTACCATCAACACATTTTTAACCACAGATATTTTTCTACAGATTTCATCCAAACAAACAAATCTCATGCTAAGGTTAAAGCTATTAAAGACAATTCCAGTCCATTTTCTGGACTCTGCTTACCTACAATAAATATGTTACTGAATGATAAAATAAAAGCAAAAATCTATTACTTTATGCTAGCTGATAGATGGGTATTTCAATATATTTAAGTAGAAGGTTATTCTACGCTAAGAAATCCAATCTGGAAATATCTTCTTTTTTTAATGTTAGAATTATATATTTTTTCCATATATCTGTATGTGACTGGTTACTTCTCTCTGCCTCTCTGTCTTATCAGTTCCTGCCATTGCTGGGAGTTCTGCTTCCACAACCTAAGTGCCCACATATGGTTGCATTCTGTAACATGAACTCATAACTACATCTATGAACCCCATTCTTTAGTCTCCACCTTTGGGACATCAGTAGGTGGTAATCTTTGCAACCTGGAGGTGATATCACCATTGTGGCATTTTCATTGACACAGCTCTGCTACGGAGACCCCTTGCCCCCAGTATAATTCCTGAAAAATTAGCCTCTCATTACAAAACATTAAATCTCTTGTCACTCAACCCTGTAACTTAGTGGAAGTGTTGGATATGCACTGGGGGTAAAAAGGGCCCCTAAGGATTAAACTTGGCACTTCCCTGCTTGGCAATACAGGCTCCGAATGGGTGGTCCCTCCAAATCTCCTTTCAATAACAGGTTCATGGGTGACTGGACAGCAGCTATAGAAACGATTAGAAATCCTGAATTTAGTAAACCTAACATTTTATGAGTTTTAAAATGCCAGCTATATTATAGTTATCTTATGTCACATTGACAAGGGAAAAAGATTGTCTTTGATGAAAGAATAGTTTCTTATTTATTGTCATAAAATAACTTACAAAAGCTTCCTTCCTGGGTGGTTTGTCTTGTTTTAATTTAACTTTCTAGTGAATGTTCAACTTGCCCCTTCTTTCCTCCTTGTGGTGATTTAGCTTTGGTGAAACTCAAACAATGTGTTTCATATTTCTTATTTGCCAGGAGAGAATTTCAAGGCTGAAGGAAAGCAATGGTTTTGGTTAATATCTCCTATGAAAGCAATATATCCAGAATACTTGTCCTGGAAAAAGCATCCCAAAGAAATATTTTCAGCTGTAGAATGACTGAAGAGTTCAGTGATGTGATAAATGGGTTACCTTATCTGAGTACTGAATAATGTCAACTTGTATGTGGCAGCTTTGGTATTCAGGAAAATTGTTGTCACATTTAGGTAAAGAAGACAGTTCCCCATGGCATATAAGGATAAAAATGCTAAAAGCCTCACAAAACACACAAGGCTGGATAATGCACAATACTGAGAAATGATCATATGTAAGGATTAGTTTATATACGTTCCTTTTGGAATGAAAATTCATAGAAGAACTTAAGTCATTTTAATAAATATTTCTGTTTATCCAACCAACTTGTTTGTCCAAAAAAACCCAAACGATAGAATAATGGTGATGATCAGTGTTCTTCAATGTGACAGCTAACAGAGAGATAAGACAACACATACAATACTTTGTTCTTGGTATCATCAGATGATATTTCAGGAGAGCACTTTTGAACATTCTTCAAAGGTTTTTCAGAAAAGCTAGTTAATGTCATTACTGTCCCATTATTCAAAAAGAACAACAGATTTGCTTAAGCAAATCAAAGATTATTAAAAATGAGACCACTGTTTTTGCATTTGGCTGGTAAATCTTAATGGCAGTTTACAAGCCTGCCCTCTCACTTCAAAATTTGTTTTCAGCATGTTATTTAAAAAATACGTAAGCGTGCAATAAATCACCACAGCAAATGGAGAATAATACAAATATCAGTTGAAGTCAAATAATCAGAGGGTCTGATAACTAAATAACCATGTCATGGTTGGATTAACTTTGACTATAGTGTTAGTGTTTAGATGCATCATTTATAAACATAAAGAAGAGATGTTTATTCACTTCAAAGGACATAAAATAACCTGCTGAGCTACATTAACTATAGCTTGTTTATACTGCATTCTGGAGTTGAAGGGCACTCTTCATCTTTGCCCTATTTTTGGTTTAAATTAGAAGGTCATACAGTCCACATCAAAAAAAAAAAAAAAAAAAAATCTGTATTTCTGGCTTCTGCTGCCTATTGGTCAGTCTAGTTTGAAATAGTACTTGGAAGACAGTCATTCCCTAGAGGTATCATGATCATTTTTCAAGTCCAACCACTGTTCATTCTCTCTGGAGACCCTTTGATTCACTTTCAGCCTATCAGTGACATATGTAAGGCACCTTTTCAAAGAAGTATGTATCAGTGAAATTCTTCTCCTGGCTTTTCACCTACTAATTGCAAGCAGGGAGCTAGTTCTCCTTTTTCAAACAAAGCCACAATTTTAAAATTTTCCCTGAGTTTAACTGTGGTTGTAGAGCTATATAGTGCATAAATTGTGATCATGATAATGTGAAGCTTTCATCTTAGCTCAAAATAGCATCTGTCTGCTACAACATCTTTGAAATCTTGATTGATAAAGGATTTAGACCTGTTTTTAATTACTGTCTAATGTACTTGGCAAAGGTTAATATTTTGCATTGGGAAAAAGATCAGGCTATAATTCCTGGAGTTAATGCAGTAAAGGCAGAGACTCCAGAGTTTTGCTTAACCATGCCTTTCAATGTTAGAGAAAACATATATTTTTGAACTGAAGAGATTTATTATTTGTTTAAGAAATATGGAAGGTTTTAAAGTGCTTGTTAAGTTTGTAAACAGAAAGAATATTAGTTCTACAGTCCCATGCATTTGTTTAGTAAACCAGGTTTTTAAAACAAAAGGAAACTCCAGGTTGGTAAATATAACTTAATTTTTTCTGCTCAGTGTTCCAAATTTCTTATTGACTCATCAGTGCAAATGTTAACGGAATTAGAGCAGCCCTGTGTATAGCCACATTTTTCTGATAAACTGAAGTTGGACAGATTCCACAATACCCTAAAACCAATGAAGTTTGCAAACTCTGTGCCGTCGCTTCAACTGCTGCCAATTTTATGAACCATACAATTAAATCAGTGGTCTTATGATGATGTCACATTTCAGGACATGACTAGCACCACAAGTTAGATACCTTTTTAGTTCAACTTTTAATGTATCTTGAAGACTGTGTCATGAATACCCATACAGAGGGATATCAAATAACAGTATATGGCCTGGATGGATATTGAATGACAAAAATATTTTAAAGAAATAACAAATAAGTTCTAAGTTTCTAAAACAGAAATGGAGTTTTCAGGTTGTTATAAAGTCATATATTGAGTTCATTTTGATAAATTAAATGTAGAGAGGAATAATTTTAGGTTTATAAGAATAATATCTTGTGCTTCTAAAATGTTTCTTAAATACTGATGGTTAAGTAGATTGATAAAGTGACTTGTATTCTGGAGTCATAGGTTTCTGTTTTGATCTTTAATTAATATCTCTATATACTCAAAGTTATCATCCAAAAATTATGACTGCCAAATCCCATTTCCTACTCCTCAAAAGCAAGTAAATATAAGCTAAAAAAAATGCAAACTAGTATGTCTTCCCAGTTTTAGCAGAAAGCAAGGACTTAGGTGACATAAAAACTGAAGTAACTTTTCTTCTGTAAGGATAATTTGTCCTGGTTTGAACAGAGGAATTTTGAGGGTTTAGTGTGGTCAACTTTGTATTGCCATTAAATTCCTTCTATCACTAAAGAACTGTTACAATGTGGGGTGCCTGGTAGAACTACCGCATACCAGGTTCAGTGGGAAACACGATGTCTTTACTCCAGGCCTTCAAACTGACTTGTGCAAGCTAGTCTTGTCAGTTAGGGACTATAGACATTTATTTTTAGATGATTACATTAGGAATCTGTTGGTTAAAGAGCTATATATATATGTGTGTGTATATATATATATATATATATATATATGTTTATATAAATATATAAGTATTAGTTTCTTGTGAACCTTGAGAAAGCTAATACAACAAATGTCTAATTTCTTAAGATGCTTTCATGAGCAAATGAAGGAGGTTTGCACCCCCTGGAAATTAGCCAGTCTTTGTGTTTTTGAACATTGGGTTGATAAAGGCACAGGCTTCCAAACTTTTTTTTTCTTTCCTTTTTTTTTTTGGCCCAGGCTTCCAGAGTGACAGCCTCACACACTTCAATGATTTTACTCCTTTTGGTTTTGACCGTCTTTAATCCTTTTTGGGCAAGATCATGCAGAACATATCCACAAATATTTTTTATTTACTTAAAATGTGGTATGCATCTTTTATACTTTTACAGAATATGTCTTCATCTGGCTGACAGTTTATTTGAAAACTGTTGTAACTACTGTATTAAGAAACAGTGCTACTTACAGATCATGGCAATATGTTTTGCATTTTCATTCCCCATTTTTTTATTATTCAGACATGTAATGAAAACAGTACATGGGGCTAGCTTTTAAGCATTTATTTTTAACTACTGTTTATGTCTCCAAATTCATTCCTGGTGTAAGATGTGCCTAGGAAGTAAATGAATATGGATGAGCTTGACCCATGTTCCTATATTTTCACATAATTTCTGCAAAAGACAGTTGTCTGTTCTATTCTCTGTTCGAGAACTGTATCATATGCTAACTTTGAAAGAGGATTAAAGCGGTGATATAATAGCTTTTTTTTCCCTAACTCTAATTCAATTCTTTATGATGTGATTATGAAAGAAGCAGCCAAAAGATAAATAAAAGAAGATGAGATTCTAGATCCAAGGAATAGCTGGTTTTCATACAGCTGTCTCATAGAACAAAGAAATAGGAGTCAAATCACTTCATATACAGTCATTTCAAGGGAAGGAAAAGAGCTCCTCTTAAACTCCAAGGGAGTTTGCAGAATTCCGTAATCCCTATATGCTGTAGACGTGTCCTGTGCTCAAAAAAACTTTGCTCAGAAGTCTAGTAGACCAGCAGCAAGGAAACTCTCTCTATTTCAGAAACAAGTCTGTTGTGCCACAGATCTCTACCCACGAGCCTTTGGAATATATAGCTTTTTTCCACATAATATACAGGATTGAAGATTGGGAGGCGGCAGCCTAATTAGAACAAAAGCAAAACCAAGGGAATTAGGAACACAATTTCATCAGCTTTCACTGTGCCTCTCGGACTTCCGTTCCAAAGACGCGTTTGAAGATTCCCCTCTGTACTGCCTCTTCAATGTTGAAACATTTTCCACGAAGCATCATTCATTAGTCCAGGTTCCCCCAAGGTTAGCTCCTGCCATGCGAAATGTGTTCTGCTAATGCAAAGAAAAATGATCATTCTGATTGTGTGGTCTTCTGTAATCTCTGCTGCGAGGCCAATAAACCTGAAATAAGCAGTTTGCAAAAATGTACTGTAAAACACTCCCCAAAGCCACTGGTGCCAGCTGAAAAGCCATTTTTTAGTCTTTTACAGATAAAGCAAAGCACCTAAGGAATGCAAAGTTTAATTTGTTCATTTTGTGCTAACTAAAGCTTGGCTCTGATGGCAAATATTTTAACATTGGTCTAAGCAATATAAAGACATTTGACACTTAAACTTCCATAATAGAGCTATTTCAGGGATGGACCCATTTTGTTTATTTCACCACAGGAAAATCATATAAAAATAAATAGCAAATAAACTAACAATAAACAAAATATGCACATAGTATCAACATTTTTTCAGTATATTATGGAAGCAGAACCACTCCACAACTATCATAGGTTTGCCCAACTCCTAAAAAGTAGTGTTTAGATATATTAAAGTCTGCTTGTGTCATGATGTCTTGCAATGTGGTCTAATTACAGTTTGCATAAACAAAACTATGGTTAATCCACATGAAATGTCCAACAGTTTATAGGCTTTGGCTTCAGTTTTACATTCTCAATGTGTAGGAGCTTTCAACAAAGTTCAGTCCGGCTGCAGTTCCCTACAATTATCTTATACCCCAGTATATACAGTGACCTAAATTCTGCAGTAAAATAGCTTCTGCTGGAGGACCCCACATTCGTAGCATGTTCTGCCTTTTATGGGCACATCAGCAAAAAATTTTATGTGGCTCACGAGGAGAAACCAGAGTAGAGAGCTTCTGCATTGTTCTTCCTTCTCTCTGTTTTTTCTGGGTTAACTATGACAAATCAACACGTCTTTAAAGTTGCTAATGTCACTGGAGACATCAGCTTTGTGAACAGGTATAGTTTATTAACACAGTTGAACCATCTCTTAACCACAAATAGAGATAAGTAAGGGTTCACAAGAGGAAAATTGCATTTGAAACAATTTTCCTTCTTTTTGTGACTTCTCTGATTTCCTTTTTCTGATTTTTGTGATTTATATTTCTGTGTTACTTTTTTATATTTATCTAACAGCTTTGTCCAGCCAGATATGCAATCAAAAACTGATAAGGGACAAGGAAAGCACTAGGAATGCTGTACTTCATCACTGTGTTTTACTAGATAACAGATTTAACTGTACACTGTTTTATACTTTTCTAAATTAGCAACATTTTAATGTTAAAAACAGTATACTTCTACTCATTAAATGACACTGAAAACACAAATAGACAACTGTGTCTCAAGGTTTGCCATCGCCTGGTATTTCTGATCATCTCAGTCCCCAGTAGCTTATTTCTATTAATAGAAAGTATCAAGAAAACTGTGTAGTAATAACTAATGAATGTAGATTTTCTTTTAATTTCTACTTGCAAAGTAATTAGAATGCTTTCAAGCCACACATACGTTTAGGGCGCTACGTAAAAATGTCCATCCTATTTCTATGCTGTCACAAAGCAATATGTTTCACACATCACAAAGGACAATGAGTTTAATAATTTTGATGATACCACTGCAAATTTATCTCTGTGTAGGCGGCTGTTAATATTTGCCGCCCATACAAGAATGAATATCACAAAGAAGACAAATGAGGAAATAAGATTAAAAAGAAAAAAAGGAAAATTAAAGAAAAAAACTGCTGGACGATTTTTCTTTCCTTTTGTCAGTTCAGTTTCTTATATCTTTATATCACATCTAAATGACTGTTCCTCCTAGTGTTGACAAACCATCAGATTTAACTAACTGATTTCTCTGAAATTCTTTGCAATTAATGCAAGTCGACTCTTATTTATTATAATGCCAACTGGTGCAATTTTATATGCATACATTTTTCTGAGTTCTGTTGTTTTATAATTTTCACATTTCTTTATCCTTTCTCACCATAATGTGGCTTTCTTATCACTGGATCTTGTATTTAGATTAACAACTAAATGATTTAATAGCTTGAAGACGATTTACATGCTATGTTACCTAACTGAAAAAGAAGTTAGAAATAAGCAAATATAAGAAAAAGGGAAAGCTAACAAATAAAATCCTCCTTACCAAAAGAAAAAAAGTGATATAAAAAAAGAAAGAGAAGGAAACAACCTTATGTCCTAAATGGTGACACAGATGGTTATGAAGTATTTGTAGAAGGAAATGCTCTGTAGAAGGAGGCTGTAAACTCATTGAGCCTGAAGAACAGAGATGGAAATTTCTTTTTTAAAAAATAAACATTTTTAGTAAAAGTAAGATTTATGGGGGTAAAATACATTACCCACAAATTATACAAGTTTCAGGCTGTGTAAGATAGCAGACCGGGACCATTACAAGAGAATGGTTATGGACACGTGGAAAATGTCTGGTAATACAAAAATGATAGCAAATCAGACATGATAGAATTTTAGGGTATTTGTATTAATTCAAGAACTGGGCATTGAAAGAATATTTTATGACAAATATTATATTACTTGAAACAATATTAAATAATGAAAATGTGATTGTTTCTGAATTTAACATAGTGATTTTTTTAATGTTTTCTTATGCTAAGTTGAAGGAATGGTCTAGAATAAGACTAAGTCCCACTGGGGACTGAGTATTAGCTCAGGCTGCTTTAGAAAACTACAGATCAGATCCTGATTAGGAAAATAGGTCGTAATCCTATAATTATATATGAACACAGATTCTTTTTTGCATGCAGTGGGAGACCCAATTTATTTTAGCAATTTAAAATTTATATTCTGATAGCACCTTGGGACTCTCTTATGGTCAACTATGGAGCCAAAGTTTTCCAGTTTTCACTCTGCTGTATTCTCATTTGTGTTCATGATTGACTCTGACCATAGTTTAAAGCAGAGAGGAGCTGAGATAGTGCACCATTAAGGAAAATAATTAACTTTTTTTTCCTCCCCTGTGTCATGCACATGTCTTTAAAATGCATGAAGTATGTTTTCAACCACTTGTAAACCCTTCAGCTTTCATGATCTCTCTACAGCTTTGAACAGAAGACAGTGCTTAGTTGATTTAAAGACTGTGAGGGGGAGATGGGGGGGGAAAAAAAGAACTACTGTAAACATAACTCAAAAATTCTTGACAAACTGAGTAGTTTAATGATTCTGTGGTTTCAGTAGATGACGCTCTGTTTGGCAAAAAGCTTTGTCAGAAGCATGTTGCACTTCACTCCATCAGTCTTCATTTTTTCTCTGTTTTCAAAGATTGTGTGAATCATACATAAGCTGACCTGCCCAAAGGCAGGTGCCACTCTAGCAGAAGACAAAACTAGAGCAAGCCATGAGAATGCTTCTGTAAAATATTTAATTTGGGAAGTATTCATGAGCAATGCAGTGGACTTGAAAACATGAGCAGTTTCTCTCAATCAGTCAATAATTTCAGAACTCTTGAGGGAATTAGCTTGTCAAAATCTTTGTGTCATGCCCGTTGAACTCAGTTCCTATTATTATTATTATTTTTTTCTATTATGGGAATTTAGGATCTGAAGGGGTTCAAGACCTGAACTGGCTGCCATTAAAATCCATGAGAATCTTTTGTTGGCTTTGACTGCAGGTTAGTTTAGGCCTCACCGGTTTCATAAAAGATTGCAGACTGACAGTGATGGACACCAAAGTATTTGTTTTAAGCACAGTTTAGCCACAGCAGGAACTATGCCTTCTTCACTTGTCTGGCCAGGGAGACACTGTAATCAAGAAGGTGATTCTCCCAGGTTGGGACCTTCCTAGCACTCTGAGTGTGCTGCTTCCTCTGATTTCCCCAGCTGAGTGAAACATGACTGCAAACTTTCTGTTAGTGGGAGACTAGCTGAAGAGTTAAAAATAGTGCTTTGCTTCGGTAGTGGGCCCCTATGGAAGCACAGAAGTATTATGGCAAATTACTTGACAAGAAAGAGTAGACTGCTGACCTGTAATGCTTGGTTTCTGATTTAGGAAACAAACAAGTGATGGTAGAGATATTCTGACAGAAATTGGATTTACTCTTTGCAAATCCACCCATAACTTTTAGCAAAATTGTAATGATAATATAAGAAAACATCTGTCTCCACCTCACCTCTGCCCCATGTGCACGTTGCTCCCAATCACCTGTCAGAGAACTGGCTGCACTTCTGTGTACCCACCTCACCACCATCGAAAGGTCAATCATGCTTATTTTGAAGAGTTATAGTATCAGATGGCCAAACTGCAAGGGGAAAGTCCTAGTTTCTAATGCTATTATTTTTTGAGTTAATACTGGTCTCACAATTTATATTGATGATTAATATGTTTACTGTACATTCTTTTTTCCAAATGCCCATGAGTGCTGTTGTATTCACTTTATTTTCTCAGTCTTTTGAGAGCTATAGCCTAGATTGTACAGACTAGGCCACATCTTGGACTCCCTGTGGATGTAAAACTCTAAAGGAGTTTTGGGAAACAAAGAAAAAGTAAGATCAGATACCTGGACACGATGCAGACAAACAAGATATAAAGTATAATCAGAAGTTTAGAATATAAAGGAGGGAAAATTAAGTCCTTTTATATGAACATAAAAGAAGATACAAATATAATTAACATATTTATATAAAGTATAAAAACATGATATGCATGCTAAAACATACATTTTTAGGGTAATTTCACCCAGTGACGTGAATAAGATTCAGCTGAGAAAATTGGATCAATCAGATTGATTCATTTGGACTAATTACATGGATAAAAAGCCTACAGATTTAGCGCAACCTCCAAATTCTCTTGGAAAATGTCATGCATAGGCACTCTGGAGTCTGCTATTTGCTACTGTGAGTTGGTGAAGCCTGCTGAATTTTGCCCAGGATGTGGACATAACAGCGACTGAGCCAGTGTATGGTCTACAGAAGAGGAAAATAAAACCTATTCTTGATACATGTCAAAACTAGAAAAATGGACCCCCCCATGACAATAGCAGAAAAAATTAAATACTTTTTTTGATCATCATTCCTCCTACAGCAGTAAACAAAACCTTAGAGTTCAGATGTGGCAGTATCTGTCTCCTCATTATTGCAAGAGCGTAGGCACAAAGCTGCTAACTTTTACTAACAGAAAAAGGCCTGTACTTGCATGAATGATCCTGCTGGCTTTGTTGTGTTATTTGTATGAGAGTGGACATGCATGATCAAAGCCAGGGATCATTAACTTGCTCTGGGTTATTTATGTTCTTTGAAACAAGATGCTGTGCTTCAAATAGATTTTGTGGCAGCAAGAAAAGGTGTTTTTAGAAGTGCATAGCACAGGGTAGAGAGAAAAGTTTTCTTTCTCAGTTTACCATTAAAATCCTTTTAATCTCTGCAAATACAAGAAAGATAACACAGTTAATCCTTGAATGCTGATGACTGGAACCTAAAATCTCAGTTAAATTTAAATTAGTGAACAAACTTGGAGAATAAATCTACCTACAGATGACAATTTAAAGGAATCCAAGTTTTCTAAACTTCAGAAAGTGTCAGTAATATTTTAGCAAACTCAGAGTGCATGGTGACATGCAGTGTAGCTGTAGAGTTACCTATCAGACTTTCATACTGAAAGATTTATTGTACTTTAGTCCACTGACCTGAACCTAGGAAGAGAACACACATGCTTTGCATGTTGAACTAACAAAAATCCTAACCTGGGATGGACTGTGTACCCTATGTATTTTTATATTGCTTTTTTTCCCTATTAAAGGCTGATTAACCTGCTGACATTTTCTAAATACAGGCTGATGTCATTTCATCCCTGGCAGATGTGTTATGTTGAATCCATAGACCAATATGTGGACGCACAGACTACAGGCAGGTACTAAACAAACTGTGCGTGCCCCCAGGAGTGTGCTCAGGCTCTTAGCAATGGAGATTGTAACCCATGTCTTTCCCAGTTTATAACTGGTATAACTCCAATAGACTCAGCTTAGAGCAGAACCTGATTTTTCATTTTTTAAAGCCGTTGTAAATTTATTTCCACATCTTTCTACAAAGCATTTGTTATTTTCAGGTACTTTTCTTGGTGAATCTGACAACAAATGAGCTATGAAGAGCTTTGTTTGAAGAGCACATCTCTTACCTAATGTTTTAGCACGCCGCTTCCTTTCCACTGTCATATACTCATCTTTAGGTGCCCATCCCCACTGAGTTTTCCTCCTTTGGAAGGAAAACAAAACTTCATGAGCGTATGCTAGGCTAAACGAAATTCTCCAATGGCACTGCAGAAAAATTCTGAGGAGATGCTAAACGTTCAGCTCCGTTAAGAAAGCCAAAGCCTCTAGTGAATTCATGTGGATTAGGATTTGATCTGATCTGTGGTATTTCACTCCAACCTCTGCTGCACATGATAGCTAATAATTACTGTAAAAGGACTAATAACAGTTCTGCATATATGTGAAAATGGAAAAATCAAGGGTCCAGGCTTGAAACATGGGTCTTAACTTTTCTCAGTTAAGCAAGGGGTGGTAAATCAGGTATACAATTTACTCATCAGATGTGACTGGTATTGAAAATAGGCAGCTAGGTGACTAGGATCAAACTAATCTTAAAACAAGCAAACCACAAAACAATCTGAAGACAAGGGGATATGGCCATCACTTCAATTTTCACAAGCCTAGGGAGATAAACTATTTTGAAGAAAATGTGTTTGTGAGTTTGGAGAAAATGAATTTGAAAAAAAGAAGTTGTTTGTCATTAGGATTCATTGTGGCAGAAGGCAAGAGAATAAGAGCTGGAGAAGAGGATGTGCGAAAAGATTTTCTCTATTGTTTGTAATGGTCTTTAGAAATCTATGGGGAGTGATTTTGTTTGCTCAAACAAACTGCTCTAAACTGCCTGCCTGCGATCCTGACCTATCATCTCATAGCAACAGATAATGTCATAACACAGATCCATCACAATTTATTATCTAAATATAATACATATCTTTTTTCCTCTCTTTTTTCTCAGTGTCCTCCAGCAGTCTGAAGCTGCTTCTGATGGCAGCTCTGGAAAATGAAAAAGGCATGGAATGTGTGGGAACCGAGAGCCTGGGACACTACTAAACTGTCATAACTTGAAAACTGTGTCATCTGTGAAATAACACATGCCCCAGTTTATATTGTACTGTTTAGATTAGAACATAAACTGTAGCACATGGAAACTTTTCCATACGCACCATGTGCCCATGCCCGAGATACTCGGCTGGAGACTCCAGTCTCTAACTTTGGGACTGAGAACCTCAAAACCCTACTCAGACCTCACCTATCTCTCCTCTACATTTTATGGAAGAACTGATTTTTTTTACAGTGAAGTTCCCCTGTTGCCTGAAGTTTAGAGTCTGAGATTATCCAGAAACTGGATAGCCCCTGGTGCTGAAATGTTGCTTTTATTTGAATTATTTCTGTTTTGTTTGGCTAAATAAATTGCAGGTTGAGGATTGGGGAGCTCTGAACAGGAATTCCGAGTCTGGAGTACAAGTAAAAACCATAATGAAGCAGTTATAATGAAGTATTGTTGATCGCCGTATATTATTAGCGGTGAGGCCTGGTGGTGACTTCAGTACTGATTAGGGATCAGGAGATCTGTTTTGTGTTCTTATTGCTAGCAACTGTTTTATTTGTGACTCTGGATAAGCCACAAAGGCCCAATTTTTCGCAGGAGCTGAGTTATAAAATGTAGATTAGGGCACTCATCCTCTTATGAGGAACATGGTGAGGTCACATGGATGACATGCACAGAAGATTTATTAAAGGTAGCTCAGAAAGTGGCAGTGCAGGATAGGGTTGTGTGCCATAACGTTGTATTCTTGGGTGGTTAGCAGGCAGCCACACTTTAACTACTTGAAATTTACAGTGTCCGGCCTCAGGCTGAAGTTTTCAGTGGATCTTTATGGCAGAAATTGCCCAGCTATTTCTCATTCTGAGATTAAAAATTAGAATCATGTGGAGGTCAGAAATTACCTTCGGGGAAGGATTCTGAGACATCAGAATCGATGTTCATTGGGAGTCAGAATCATCCCACAGAAATGCTGGTACTGTCTGGAAAGAAAAATGAGAAAGGATTATTATCCTTATGTTTGCTGGTTGAGAAATTCTCTGTTATCAGATTTCTCCAGGAAAGAATGTTTAACCACTGATCATGCCACTTAGCCTTCAATTCTGGAAATTAAATTCTTTTTTCTTTTCCCCCTGTAAGACATATGCTGCAGTCCTTTAATCATTTTCATGGATTCTCTGAGCCTTTTATAATTTTTCTTCATTTTATTTGAACGCATAATTAGATACAATAATCTAACACTGATGGCTTCAGCACCAGTACAGAAGTCATATAACCTCCTCACTCATACTTGGCTTTTCCCTACTAAAACTTTCAAGGACTATGTTATTCCACAATGAAAACTCATGTTCAAGTAATTATCCATGCTGACCTCCAAGTCACTCAATATTTCTCTCATTCCTTAGAATTCCCAATCCTGAAGAATGACTTACATTCCTCATTCATAATTATGTTCTTTCCACTTGGCAATATTGATAGGCAAACCATTTTCCCACAGTATGTTTACCAAGAAATTGAGTTCATTCTGCATTAATGACATAATCTCTTCACTGTTAATCATTCTTCCAATCTTTATGACATTTGTGAATTTTATAAAAACGTATTTACATTTTCTTTCTTCAAGTGATTGACTAAAAAGATTAAATAGTATATATTCAAGAACAAGAATCTATAGACCTACCTTAGAGACTTTACTTTAAGACAATAATTTTTAATTCTTTGAAACAAGATTTGGCTTTTAAACCCATTAAATGTGCTATACAGCTTTCTATCAGTTATCTTATTAAGATGTAGAAGTCTAAGTACATCTACACTGAAAATATTTAGTTTGTCATCCAACTATCTGAATGTACTCCAAAAAATGTATGGTAATACTTTTTTGGGGAAAAAAATGCCATTTATATAAATCTATTAGCTGTAGATTTCTTTTTCTTCCCTTATAAATCTTTTATAGTTCCTATCTTCTAGTATATATTTATGGCTGTCACTTCCTCCTATTTTCTATCATAATTATTAGTTAATTAATTGATGCTTTCACATGCCTTCTATGTCTGTTTTAACTAGCATAGACTTCTTCCTTAGCAGAAATTTTGACATTTTGGGCACTTAAGAAATTCCCAATTATCAGTCACATTTAATTACTTTCTCCCAATGGATTTTACTCATAATTGTTATCCACTTCATGAAGCTAGCTTATAGAATTTAAATGAACTGTAAATATGTTGGAGGATGGGGCTTTACTCTGCACTCTCAGTTATAATTGACTCATTGTTTCTTGTACCTGATCGTTTGTTAATTTTTGCCCTGAGTTCAATGTTTTGTTTTGTTTTGTTTTTACATGAGGAGATAAAGAACCTGCAATTCCCCTATATTAGATATAACAATTTTTGGTTTAGATTATGTTTTATAATTTTAGAAATTGTGAAAGTATTGAAGTGTTTCCTCTATGAGACTTCCAATATGTGCTACTAAAAATGGAAATCCCTGATGATAATGCAGCTTCTTCCACCTACGTATCATATATTGGTCTTCGTGAGGATGATCATCTTGTTGTCTAGTGTGATTTGGTAGTCTGCAGCTCCACATATAGTGCTTTATCTGTTACTACAGTAACCCATAACTATTAAAGATTATTTGTTTTGTAATGTTGGTAACTTAGAAACAGTTAAAGTTATTTCTGACATATTGTACCACCCCCCTTCCTCTTTCCCCACTGAGTTCTTCCTAAATAGGTTATAATCATCAACGGTAAGATCCAATAATATGAATCTTACAACACAATTTCATTTAGGAATTACAGAAAAATTGCAACCCAAATTCAGTAATTCCTAACTAGGTCAAACTTATCTTGAGCAATTCCAGTTGCTTGTGTTTGCTACCCAGACTTCTAGGAGTAACATATAGGAGATCAAATAGTTTCTCTTTTTTGTCCTCCTGTGACTTGGTTATTTAGGATTCTGACTTCTTGGTTTAGTGCTAGTTGTATATGCACTACTTTTTTTTTTTTTTTTTTTTTTTTTTCTACCTTTTCACTTCCCTTGTATGCTTATCTCTCCTGGCTACTTTCGACATCTTATTCCTGGAAAATTGATTGGAGGAAACTCTAACAAAAGCACAACCATCTTTTGCTGTACAAGAAGCTTCTGACTCCTAACTGCTTTCGCTCATGATACAGGATGAATCGCTGTAATCGCTCTAATGTTCCTGTGCTTTATTATTCTTTAGAGCTCTCCAAAGTCTTTTACAATTGGTCATATATAATGCTATCAGTTGTAACTGTGTTCTTAGGACCACTTCGAACCAGAGGACTTTGCCTGAATACCTAAGAAGCTTTGTAGATTAATGTCAGTCTTGTAATTACATCTCCTGTCTCACACCCTAGCATCCTTTTGCGACCTGCTGATCACAGTATGCTTAGTCTGTTCTTTGTATGATAAAACACCAAAGTGGGTTGTTTGCTTTCCTTGGATCATTGGAGATCTTCTTGTGCCCTCCTAGAGGGTTTATAAAAATACTTCATTCGTATATATATAAACCCTGGCTTATAACAGTGGTGAAGGTCTAGAAGGATCTACTTTCAGTGTAAAATGTACCTTATTGTTTGAATGGTGTGTTTTAATGAGGCCCAGGGACACAAGTTTAATGGTGAAGAAGTAACTGTTAACTGAAAAATGACTGTTCTGCACAGTGAATGAGATGCACTCTATATAGAAAGTAAAATGTGACGGGCAATCCATACATGTGTGTATGACTACAATTCAGATAAATATGAGCTATAATAAAGAATTTGAAATGTTTCTGTATATGAATAAGCACTAAATTAAAAGATCAAATTAAGATAATCTTTTTTCTTCAAGTTTAAATTCAGCATTTCTTGGTTTAAATAGCCACTAAATTGCTACTAAATTGTAGATTTTACACAGTTATTAATTAAACAAAATTTTTACAAACTGTGCAGTTGTCTTTGTTTGCATTGTTCTAATCATGACCACATTCAGAGTGATTTTCCTCTAGAATCATTTCTCATTTCTGGGACCCTGAGTCCAAACTATGAAAAGTACAAATTACTCTGGAGATTATTAAAAAAAAAAAAAAAGAAAAAAGAAAGAGGAATTGAGGAATTAAATATTTTCACACATGTGTCTGTAGACTTCAAAACTACCTTTCACCATATAGATTCTCTGAGGCCTAGCATCTCATATCCTTTTCTTTCATTTTATATGGCTAAAACAGTGCATTGCACTAGAGAATACTTTGACTGTGATTTATCACTGCTGGTTTAATCAGGGTACTGCTCTTTCAAATGAGTTGTTTGCCTGCATTGCTGTCCCTGCTGGACTATTTAGTTAGATTGGAAAAACAGTGGTAGACTCTGTGGTCCTTTTCAGGTTAAAAATCTGACAACTTGCTCTTTCTTTTTTCCTTGTAAGGCCTCTATTAATAAATTTTTGTGCCTCATTCTAAAATTACTATTCTGCTTAGCTTCTTGTCTTAGGAGAAGGCTAAACCAGCTGATGAGCTAAAGAATTGAATAGACCTTAAACACACAAGTACTGAACATTGTTGTAACCATATTGGATTGTACAGTCACTTCTGGAGCGCTCCTCTAAAGGTAGGTTTGTGAGGTCCAGCCTGGCCTGAGGTGAGGGTGTAGGGATTGAGACCTTGGGGTACTGGCCTTGAGACTTCAGTGTAGTTTCTGGAGATGAGGAACCACTTTGCAGACTTCCCTCCCCAAATCTTGGGTGGGGAATGGAACCCGACGTGTAGCTGGGTGCTCCTGAGGCATTTTTATAAATGTTGCATTTTTCTTGGTGTGACTAACAGCACAGCAAGCCCCGCTGTGATGATACTAGAGCAAGATCAGTAGAAGGAAGTTTGTGAGTAAGATATCTTCATCAGTCACGGCACAATAGAGGGCTATGAGTCTTTGTGGACACTCACAGCTCCTTTATGCGCGCTTCTGATGGCTGCCTCAAATGCCTCAAAATTCCTGAGAATTGAGGGGGGCACAATCTTTTTCCATCTTGGAATATACCCTGTCATCTTCTTATCCCCCATCTGATTCTGTAAAGACTATGGAATTAAAACTTATGGTACTAACTAAGTAAAAGGGAAGGAAACCCCTTGTTTGCCTACACCCAAGACGGTGCTTTAGTCAGAGAAAATTTGCATTGTTTTCCCTTATGCACAAATTAGATCTGCTGATACATACTCAGTAAAGACTAATATTGTAAATAGTCCTGAAAGAAATTGCATCAAATCAAGAAAAAATGTATTAAATTGCCTATACAGTTAGAATTCTTTAGAATTCAGAGATTCCTTAAAGACACAATTTGCTACTTTTATTCCTGTGAGTGCTTCCAAAATTTCAGTTAAATGGTTAAATAAGCTCTGACCCTAAAGTGTAAGTAAACAAGATTAATGATTGGTGAGTTAAGTGGCGCAAAGGAGAGCTTAGAAAAGTTCCCTTATTGCTCCCACACTTTCTCTTGCTCGTAAAGGTTGGCTTACAAATAATAAAGTTTAGATGATCCACCAGGTGATGAAGCTTTTAAGCCAAATTGTTAACAATAGCTGACATCTAATTATTTTTTGTAAAACCTTTAAACAATTTTCTTCACAGAGCATTGTGGGATTTATTATTAAGGGAACATTTATATCTACATGGAACATTTAGATACACACAAACTAATTTAAATTTTGTTAGTGTTTCCCAAATTTAGATAAGATATATCATTTGCTACCATTACAGTTTTGAAATTCAGTCATCTCATTTTTCATCTCTTGAGCTTTGAGTTTCCATCTTTGGTCCATGTTTTGACCTTAATCCAAATACTAGGTCTTTTACAGATCTGCTACATTCTTCCTGTCTGGACAAAATCATGACACTTTCTCTGCCATGGGACAGTTTTCCCCTGGGTGTGCAAGTTGCTGCTCTGCTTTTGACATTTGGGTATGAAATATGTGTGAAAGCCATTATTATTTTGTAATTACTCTACAAACAAAAGTGGATCATGGAACTGCAGGTTTTGGAGAAAGTGGTTCTTTGCTCACAGAAAGATAGTAACTAATTTATTGACATTAACAGGAAACCTAAACAAAACACGATAGGTTTACCGTCTTTTCATGCAATTTTATGTTTAAACAATATGCATATTTAAGCATATTCTACATATTTTATATATATTACAAATATGTAAAATCTACACTTAAACTTAATTGTATGTACGCTTATTCAGCTGTAACAATGAGTCTTTCACTTCTTGAGCCTTTAAGCAAATTGTCGCTTTAGCACGGATAGAGGAGGAGAAAAAAATTGCCAAATAAAGATATGTTTACAAGAATACATTTCCTTGCATATGTTGTAATATGCTTGGAATAGCACTTGATTCAGGACACGGACATCTGATTGGGAAGGGGTCAGATTACTGCATAGTGTAAATTTTTCCTCCACGGGTGACCTGCTGTATCTGACCAAGTGTAATTGCAAATGTAATTTCAGAAGACCTCTGCAAGTGCAAAGCAAAGTTAATTAAGTTCAACACTGCATTTCAAGGGTTTTTGAATTTCTACGTCTTGGTGAACAATGAAGCTCAGCTGACTTCAGGATGCATACTCGTACCCTTATTTTCACCGGAGCAAACTTTAATATTAGAACGTAAAAGAGTCCTGCTTTTCCAGCTCAGTTTTTAAAAGATTTCTTTAAAATTGGTACAAGTCCCCTACGTAGATGTTTTTCATCAGGTTTAACTCTTGCTTAAACTAGTGTAGTTTGAATCAGGAAATTAGGAAATTAAAATAAATTATTTTCATATGGAATTTCACTACATAGTTTTGAAACCTAGTTTAAAATGCTGAAGCTTTTCCTGAATTGACAAGACCTACATCAGGTGTAATTTTGTGGAGCCTGGATCTAGCCACATATGTGCCTAGTTTATCATCGTGATGAAAACCACCTGAATTTACTGCTATTTTTTATTTTGGACACTCAAGAAAATACATAAAAAATGCATCAAGTTGGAAGCACAAAACCTGTGCCAGATCTTTCATGCTGTGTTGCAAAAAAAAACTAGCACTAATATTAGGCAGTGCTTTTTTCCCCACACCTCCAGTAGCATGTCTGCCACCCAAACTGAAAGAGTGTGACTTGTGATATCATTTTTGATAAAGAAACTTTTGTCTGGAGAGTGTTTGAGTCTTGGAATTAATGTCAATGATTCAAATAGAAGGAATAAGGAGAATATTAATAATATTAAATGTAGTTTAGGGTTTGTTAAGAAGCTGTCTCTCTATGAGATATTTATGTGTGTCTCCAGTTTCGTTTCCTGCATTAATGTTCAGTGAAATAAGTATTCTGAGATAGTCTTGATTATAAATTACTCTTGGCAGCAAATGAAGCTGTTACTAAGAAATGACAAAGATGCACAGAGGGGAATGTAAAACTAAGCCTCCTATCCTGGGAGGACTTGACTGAAATTGGTCAAAAGTAAAATAAATCTGATGAAGTGGCAAATTTCAGTTTATAAATAGGTCAAAAAGTGTGTTCTAAATTATGTGGCTAGATGCCATATTGAAGTTTTGAGTGGAAAATGAAGTTGGAAGATAGTCTGTAGGACTTATTTCAGATCAAGTTTGCACTCCTACATGAGAGTACAGTTATTGATGTGAACAGAATTAAACCAGATTTGAAGCCAGTAATAGACAAGATGTCAACAGCAGAGTATTTTGTGAGAACATTGATTCTGATAATATATTAGTATTAACCATGTGAGTGGCTGTATGTATTTTTCTTAACAGAGAGTTCTCTGTTATTGATTCTTACGATGGGCTGACTTAAGGATTCTCACAATACTATAAACTGTGTAAGAAACTTTCTATACACTGGAGTAAAAATAATTAGAAAACTCCTTATCCTCACTAGGCTTTGGGTTTGCAGCTAGCACTGCACTGAGGAATATTGTGTGACTTCAGTGAGAGGTGGATCTGGTGCACCGAACCCATTTCCTTACAAGCATATTCTCTGCATCAACCTCCATAATCTGCTCTGGACAGGGTTTTCTTTGTTTTTTGGGGTATTTTTTTTTGGTTTTTTTTGGTTTTTCAAAACCTGTCCTCCTACACATTCTCTATCTGTTCCTATGGCATTAGAAATACAACACTTGCAGGACTGTTCTGTGAACACAGTGGTTTTGCAGTCAGGGACTAGTGATTTTGGATTGCTACAAGTAACAGTGTTTACTAAAACAGAAGACTTCATTTCTTAAAAACAATTTATTTTGTTAGTATGATACCAGGGAGTGATAACTTTCCCCTTATTCTATATACATCCCTGCTCTTTGTCAGGAAAAGTACTTTCCATGGGTCCTCTCAGAGGCTTTGTTAGCATCTCACTCCCTTTCCTGAAGGCCCTGTGGGAGCTGCTGTTCTTTCCTTTGATTTCTGTGGAGAAGCTCAGTACAGGCTGTTGAATTTGGTCTCCATGGACAAGGCTGCTAAATTTCATATGCCTTAAAATTACACTTGGATGAAAAAAAAAGAAACCAGAAGCCAACCAAGGAGAATAATCTAATGTAGTAGTAATATTATTGTTTCTCCTCTGCTCACTTGTGTCATTTGTTCATAACGGTGAATGATATTGGATGACTCAGACTCCAGGGACGTATTCATGAGTCCATCCCTGCTCTTTAAAGCATCAAAGTAGAAAGCTTGTGTTGCCCCTCACTCCCACCTCTCTTTCTCTTTTTTTCTCTTGCTCTCCTTTTTATTTATTTTATATTTATGTATTTATTTATTTTATTTTTCTATTATATTTTCCTTTTCTACTTCCTTTACTAACTGGCAAATATGGGTAAGCTTTAGATGTTAGGAATCTGAACACATCGATCAGTGCTTATCAGTAAGCATAAATCACTTTTAGATGTGAACAAAATACTTCACATAACATATTCTACAATAGATGCATTTTTAAGTAGATTCCTCATGTTAATAAATGCATGAAAAGGTATCACAACTGTATTTCAACAAGAAACAGATAGGGTACTACTAAAATAATACATTGCCTGTTTTTATTGTGAATCAGTTCAGTTTTGCAATTCCTGCTAATAAGTGTAGGTATGTGGTGTGCTGTTAATTTTCAGTGTGCTTCCAGCTGTAATCACTCTGACATAAAATTTCAACTGCTACAAAACCGGTATGCTTCTGCTGTTCATATTTTGAATCCTAACATACTCCACACAGGCTACTCCCATGTCATTGTCAAATGCTTGTTAGCAAAAGGGCTGTGTGATTAATTACTTTTCCAGGACATGCACACAACTTGAAAAGGAATCCGTCCTGAATCAAGCAGTATGAATTTCTTTATTATCACCAAACCAAACAACTCCTCCCCCAGACCCAACACTTGGCCAGACAAACTATCTTGTCTAATTGGAAACAGAAAGAAAAAAAATATTTAGGTAAGTTTAACAAAAGAAAACTAGTTGATGAACTTACATGGTACTCACTGAATAATGATGACTTCTATAGCCTCTCTGTGGCATTCGACATTCACCATTGAGGAATAACATATCTTCAATGTCCTGCTCTATTTCAATGGCCTTTAAGTCTAAGTACAGAGCACATTCTCAACCACCATGTTACATACCCAAGATAGAGCTAGTCTCTTTGGGTCTTTTCTGTAGAAGTTATTTGATTTTGTTTAAGCTAACTGAATATTCTCTAGATCAGAGACTTCCTATTAAATCTCTAGGGTAAATACCCTAAATACTGAGCAACAGATGAATTATCTCACAGTTGCTTTCTCTGCTTTGGTGAACATTTGCATGTTCTATGTGGGCTAGAAAAACTCTGATTGGGCAAAGTGAAAAAAAAAAAAAAACAGCTTAGAAATGTTACGCCAGACAGTGTCTTTAGCTGTAAGAATTCAAATCCCTGCTGTTACAGAGATATTGGGTTTGAATTTGGTGCTTTTGCAACACATTTGAATACTTTATCACCAGTTTCTCTTGTTGGGAAAGTATCCAGACTGTGCAAGATAATCTACTGCTTCTCATATGTATCTGGAGTACAGATACCTGATTTCTCTATATTCCAATATAAGTTGAACTTCGGTTCTTACCTCCAGTATAGATCCTATAATTCAACTATAGAAACATTTTCTGTCTTTTTTTCTCATATGGTTTCAACACTGCACAGCAGTGTCGTAAAGAACAGCCAGCACGCAGACTCCACTCTTACTCATGAATCCTATGAAACCTTGAAACAAACACAGAGTGATTTTTTTCAAGATTCAAGACACAGTCCTGGAGGTTTATATTCTGTTCCTCCACATCCCCACAGCAGAAATCCATATGGATTTACTCTCATCTGCCCATGGAGATGAAGGAGATGATAGGGTTTACTTTATTTCTTTTTTTTTATAGGTGCCCATAAAACTAAGTACAGTGTCAAAAGTGTAAATACTTGGGATGCAATTCTGCAGCAGCCTAGATTGGTGCAGATTTGGAGCAACTTGGCTGTGGTTGCAATGACAGCACCATGCCTATAAATTTCTATAAGTGACTGAAGGATGAGGCCTTTGCTTGGAAAACTGTGTTGATTAACAAAGAAAAATACAGTCTGGTCAATCTATCTTCCCTTATTTTCTCTTCTAAAAGCATTGTTAGCTATGATATACTTAATATGCAGGAACATTTTCAGGCAGTTAAACATGCTTGTCTCTATTAGTAAATAGACCATTTCCTGTGCTGATTTTTGGAAGGTGACAGTTATCCACTTAGAGAATTTCGAGGCATGTTCAGGAGTCAGAACATCTCATGGACTGGTTTTAATGGCCAGTTTGTGTAGAGTCCCCTTGGTTAGAGGCAAGAGCTGTACAAACATCTGCAGGTTGTTTCATGTCACTTGGCCTCTGTGCCCAAAAAAGATTCCAGAACATGTTTAATAAGTAGATTAACATGCTAATGTCAAAGTTTACATTCAGAGGTCATTTACAAATTTGCATTCCTTAGATACCTACTCAAAAATTTTAATAGGAAACTAAAATTTTGGTGCATTTCATGTGTGTATTTTTTAAAGAAAATCATTGGTGATTATACAACTATGCAACATGCAAGATAAATTTTTGTAGCTGCAGAAAAGGAACAGAAGGCCCATCTCTTTGTAAGGCAATGAGCACTGCTGCCAATCCTAGAGTCAGCCTATGATCTTGAATATATGGGTGTGAGACACCAGTGGCTTCACCAAATATCCCACAGATTTTTAAAGGACTGAAACTGTCCTTTCACAGTGGTCTTAGGAATCTGTCTCAAAAAAATTTCTATTATAATAGCTGAAACGTTATAAATTTCTTCTGCTGTATCCTCATAAATATAAGTGGAAAATGCATAATGATGTTTAATTTAGTCTTATTTTCATCCTCTGTCATGTGTCCCCTCCAGCCTTCTAATACCACAGTGTTTTGTATCGGGTACAGCCATCTTCATTTATACATCTTCTGCCAGTCAGTGTGTCACCTCTCACACGTCATCTGTGAAACAGTGACTTTCCAGCGAGGATTGACAAGGCAATGCGAGAAAATACAGGGAAGCTCGCTGCTGGAGCTAGTGAAAGAAACACTTGTGTAATGCTTCAGTCCTATGAAAACACATGGACAATGTGTGATTTTATTATTAGTTCTACTCTTCCCTTTAACACTTTGAAAGCAGTGAACAGGCCTTAATTTGAGGTGTTAAAGGAACAGCTTCGTTTATGTCAACCAGAAGAGGAAGTTCATAGGAATAAAGTTGCTTTTCGATTCCTACAATATGAATCTGTAATATCTCTGAGGAAATTAAATAAATCTGACTCACAGGGATATAAAGGAAAGAGAACTGAACTCACGATCCTTTAGGAAAATCAGTCTTTTTTCTACTGAGGTGAAGTATTCCCACACACTGCCAGGACAGCAGCAAGTTTCAGCAGCTGTCTAGTATTCATGATGTGTTCTCTTATGTTTTCTATAGGTATGTGTAAAATTGCTTTGTGCATTCAAGCCTCTCCCTTCTTGGCCTTTGGGGGGGGGGGGGGGAAGAATCCTTTTTATCATCATATAACCCTCGTGCATCCTTAAATGAAGATTCATTCTTATCAGCTTCAAGAGAAGCAGCTGAGCCACCCTTTCTGTGCACCAGCCTTTTGCTTGGCCAATTTGAATACGGGAAACTTAATTCACCCCTCTTCCTGGGAAGTTCCTACCCATGCTGTGGTCATGCGGTCATGTGGTCATTCAGGTCATTCAGGTTACTGCCTGAATCTTCTGTTCTTTCCATTTCTTCTGAGTATCTGTGTTCACTCATGATTGCTTGTGCTCAGATATATGAAGGGAGGGTAGAGAAGGAGGGGTTAGCCAATCTGTTCTACTTAAAGGAAGTAGCAGAGATGCAGTTAAACACTGACAATATAATGTCAGTATAATATACACACATACAATACATACATGTTGTATTTGTATTACATACATGTATGTATTTATATACATTTATATATTTATATACATATTTATATACATGTATGTATACATACATACAATATAATGTATGGTGTTGAAACAGACCACTGCAGGTAAACCTGGGCTTAGGAATCCCCCTATCATCTCCAAAAAAAGAAAAAAGAAAAAAGAAAAAAAGAAAAAGAAAGTATTGATTAAAAGGCTTCTTTGGTGCAAAGACGTATGAGACAGTAAATGGAAAGAGGTCAGGTTAGTGACCTATGACTCTATTATTGTGGTGATCATATTTTTGTAAGCCACTGCATGTATACATAACTGTGCAATGGAGGAGGAAACTGTGCAAGCGGTTAAATCGATTTGTCTGACAAGAAAGTATTAAACTTTTATATGCGCACTTTTTGAATTGCTTTGCGAGTCTTTATGACATAGCCTAAAGCAATACATAATACAGTAGCTGGTGGCTTACTTGAATTCTGAGTGACTGAAGTTACACATGCCATTATTATAAGGGAAGGAAAGGGCTTGTATATGACCCTTTTTAGTTCTGGTCTTACTACAGATCATTCTCAAAGTTGTCTCAGTGATAAGATGACACTGTCTTTCTGAAACACAATGAAATGTCTTTAAAACATGTTTTTTCCCGTTATGTGAGTATCAAAGTCTAGGATGAGACATTCAAACAAAGGGGAAATATTTCAAAAATAAGCTTTTAAAATTTATTTAAAAAGATTGAAAGCTCTGGATATGCAATTCCAGTTGACTTTAATGGGAACTTAGCCTGTTCTTAACCCTAAACCTGTTCATATTTCATTGATGCTGTTGCTATCTTTAAAAGGCAAAAAGTTAAAGGTATACACAGTTCCTGCACAAAATACTGGAATGGAGATAACTTTTCCTGTTGCAAGGCAATTGCCTTTGCTTTTATATCAGACAGTTTTAACAAAGCCTAAAATGCTTTTTAGTACTAAAATTAATAAAACTATAAAATTTTAAAAGAACACAAAAGAATTTGCTGAGGGATTTTTTGCAGAGGTTTTTTTTTTTCTTTTTTAAGTCCCTATCACCTTCTAATTTTCAAAGCTGTATTATGCCAAACATAAAGTGATCAGTACTTCAACTTCTCTACCTACACAGTACTTGCTTTTCCCCAACAAGCCAAAAAAATTCCAGATGACAGACAGAAGACAAGCAAATTAATAGAGATCATTCCTAAGACAACTGATCGGGGGTATTTTCCTAAGCAGTCCTAATGAAAGCCACAGCAGTTGCAAATAGAGATCTATGTTTATACAATAATTTATGCTTCTAATAATGCCACTTATATGAATAACATGTTTCTTATAAACTGGATAATAAACCATAGGCTAGGACCACAGAAAGCCAACAGCACTCTAGTTCCTGCATTTTTAATCAAATGCGGCTCTAGGGGCTAGGCACTAGAATCCCATTTTTACATTCCTTCATTGTCGGGGGAAAAAAAAAGAAGTCACCTGAAATCATAAAGGGAAAGTGTAAAGCAATATAGCTTAGCCTGAAAGCTCACTGAATCTTTCATTCCTGTGTCTTTGCATCACAGGAAGGAGAATATAAAGAAACTGTCATTTGGAAACGAATGACCTTTGCATTGCAGTAATAAAAGCAAAGCCCCTTGGAATCCTTCTAGATGAAAGATGCTGTATAAAGGTACGATTGTTAGCAGCGGTTTTTGGTTACGCTGACACTGCTCAGCTTGGAGCTATAGAAAAACTAAGGAGAAAACAAAAGTATTTGTAAATTAGGTTTGCAAAACCATTTTAGAAATAGTATTCTGGGAGGGGTCAGAATGTTTGTAGACACTGAACATATTCTTAGTGCAACCTTGCTGGGAAATAATTACTTATGAATTTATTTATTACTATATAGACCAGTGTATATCAGGAATAGAAAAAGATGCATTATTTAGAAATTGAAAACATGTTTTGTTGAAACTTTTCATATGGTAACAGTACACTGTTCTGGCTTACTGCTCTGCAATACCCTTCTAATTCTAGTCCTGAACTGCATTTGTACAAGCTTAGAGTGACATAAATCATTCAGCTATAAAGTTTAGTCTCACTTTTTATTTACAAATTGCCTATTAAAAGCAAATTAGTATCAACTAATTTGCTTATGATCATTTGACAGAACTGGCTTAAAATAATCTGATTGAACAGTAGAAAAATACCAGACAACTTTCTGCAGGATCACTTCAGTGCTGATGAAATTTGATTTTTAAAATGTAGGAAGGAGAAAAAGTAGATTTTGAAATGCTGCATGAGGTATTTCTGTAATAACACTTTCAGTTTTTCATTTCACCAACAATGAGGCAAGTAAGGTCTTGAAAGCTGTTCAATTTATAAAACCTAACTGAAGGTGACAGCTAGGCCTGTTGCAAGTGCACAATCAGCAACATTAATATGTTAATATGAGTGATTTAGGGAAAAGTAAGTCTGTTGTAATGTCTGAGGACAGTTCCTTTCTAGCTGAAGGACCAGACTAGGGCTAACATATTGTGACTTCAGTGCATTTTGCATCCAGAAATTTCTTCTGTGACCTCTTAATGTCATTTCATTGTAGTTCACAGTAGCTCACAATCTGTACAATGGAGATACCTTTGGAGAAGTCAGAAATTCTTATTTATTTTCTTCTAATATGTAAAATAGCCTATCCTACCTTTTCTTTCAGATTCTTACAAAAAAATCCAGAATATTTCAATGAGCATTATTTTTTTCGCAACTGCTGATATGTGTTATGTAAAAATCCTTCAAAATTTCTAACCCGCTGCAGGCAGTCCTGCATCCTCTGTCTTATTTGGTTCTTCTCAGCATATATATTCTCTAAAACCAGGATTGTCTCTTGGATCCTCTAGGTTCTCCTTCAGAACAAATAACATAGTGATAAATTCAGTTGTTCTCCAGTTTTATTGTTCGCTCCTTCCTGGCAAGTACCTGCTCGCACAGCTCTGTGGGTGGGTATCTACGGTGCTCCCCTACCCCACAGAGACATAATTCAGTTCACTTTAATTTCGTTCCAGCTAGATTCCTGCTGTTCTTTCCCAGCAGTTTCCTTCTGCTTCGTTACCCAAGCAATACTATGAAATCTGCATAGAGACAATAAAGTCAATTGGTCTGAAACTGATTCTTGGTTTGCTTAATGCTGGAGGTACGACAAGGATGTTTTAATACAGCACTGTCACGCTGCCAAATCAGAACGTTGGGAGGGCTTGCAAAGACAGAATACGTTTTACAAATCTATACTGATAGCCTTGAGATTTCTCCCTTTTTCTTCCACCTGTCTCCTAACTCCTCTTCACCCAACCTTCCTCATTCATGGCTGTTTTCTGTAATTTTACAAGGGTAAACAGCATCTATATAACCAAAGTAATTACGTTAGCGAGTGAAATCTGTTATTGCAACAGTTTGAAAACATGATTTATGGGAAATGCACAGTAAAGGAAGTTCAGAAATGAAATGACTTTTTCTGTTTCAGCAGGATGCCTTCCACCATAAAAAGGGTTTCAGTTTGCAAGGCTAAAGCAAAACCAAACACATGGTTTTGGACTGAATTCATGCACTAATAATTGTCGTCCTATGTTACTCAAAATTATCCTTGACTGGAGATAACCATAGCTTTTCCATTATTTTTCCCCTCTTTTGTGGGTGACACTTCATTACTGGAAGCCTTTTCCCTTTTTTCCCACTGCCTCATAATTCAGATTCTTGGCACACCATGCTGAGTTTTATGGTTAAGGGTAGAGCAAATCATTCACAGCTGTCTGTTGGTTAGGTGTGCTCCGTGCTTAAAAGCAGTCATCTTAGTGTTGCTTCAACCCAAAATCAAGTGTTCCCAAGATCCTGGCTTAAACACGCCAATTTTCAAACCCAATTTTCTTCTTCCTTTGCTATTTTGAATGTGTGGCTGACACTTTACAGATGGTGTTGTCCAAACACTGATGCCTGCAACCCAAATGGGTCTGAATTAGTAGTCAACAGATACTGCTCCAATGGGAACATTAGTTTAATTTTCCATTATTGTACTCATTCTTCAGTAACACAGACTTTAATTTCCAATCAAGGTAATATCCATAGAAAAAGATTTGAATTAATGGCATTAAACATTTGGCCTGGTGGGCTTGAAATGGCTAGTTGCGAATCCTTGGAGCTTATATTTTTAAATTTGTCTGAGCTCCATTGGCAGTAAGTTTTCAGATAGAAGGAGATATTTTTTTTTTCTTGTGTTGGCAAATGACAAGCTCTTTTTCTAAGCAGAAATATTTTAATATAATGTCCACATGTCATCCATAAATCAACATTTAGGCATCTGTCTGGGTGCTGAAAAGTCCGTTTGGTTTTACATATTCCAGATTTACCTATTTTATCATTATGCTTTATTAAAGATATTCTGGCTTGTCTTTTCTCCTGTGTTCACTGGAGCTGTCAGGTTTGTGGTTCCCTGATTCTCTTCCCCAGAGCCAACACCAGGAAGCAGTAAAGTTGCCTGGGGTTCTTCTAATTAGTATCATCTGGTAAGAAAACCTAACATGCCTGATGCCAGCTGAGCATAGCCAGACTGCACTGTGGCTAGAGTTGTCAAGAAATAAAGTCTGCTTCAAGGCAGGCTGTAGCACATCTATGCCTGCTGGAGAACTTAAACTGGTAGTAATCTAAGGGGAGATTTATGGCTTATATCTACTGCCTTGACACATCTCAGGAAGTGCGAAGTGAATGCACAAGGCCAAAAAGTGGCTTTCTTAGTCAATGAAATCAGGAGGTTCCACCTTCCTTGTTTCTCCATGGCTCCTGATCAAACTTGCTCAGATTACAAGTCAAAGGATGGGCTGAGTATTTTGGTTGTTTTTACTTTAAACTGTCAGCTCTGCCAGCACAATCTGGGATGTAAAAGTCAACTTGTGGTCTCTCCAGTTCTCACATCATCTGCAGTTATAAAGATCCTCTAGCTGAACCTTAGCTGCTCAAGCCTGTGAGCCAGAAAATAAATCCAGCTCATACATTCCTTCTAGGATATCTCCAAAAAGGTCAGACTCTGGGAGTCTTCTAAACAACTGAGAACAAAGAAACATCTTCTTTTTTGAAACTCGGATTCTCAGTTGACGTAAATGAACAGAGTTCCTCAGACTTACCAGGATCTAAATGAGTGCAGTATACACTGTATGAAGACTTGATTCCCAACCCATTCCAAGGTCTGTAAACTAACTCCGAAGTGACTGATGGTGAATGTGTTACTCAGCTCTTCTACTATAGTAAAGACATTCTTGCAAATATTTATTGACAGTATGAATTTTGGTGTACAGCATATGAGAAACACAAAATTCAGTACCACAGAAAAACTTTGTATCCAGAGTGAGATGAAAGATGTATACCACTATAGGATAATACCTATTAATTTTCTCAAGGACATCTTTTATAATGGCTTTTCAGTAGTTGCATTTATTGCAAATAAACCACTTGGAAAAATCTGTGAGATGGGCTATTTATTCCACTCTTCCCTTTGTGTGTCTAGCTTGCATCAATGAAGACTCATGCTTCAGTGGATTTCTTAAAGGTTGAACTCTTCTGTTGGTAGTTGCCATCATTTTAGAAAGCCATTTGGCAAAGCACACTTCAAATATGTTATGGTTTTCAAGACCATTATTGAAAAGTTTGACATCCTGCTTTTCTTTCTCAGTGGTTTGCTGACCTCTGAATGTACGACAAGCTCTTTTGCTTTCATGGACATGAATATCTTGCTTTCGACCATAAAGTGTAGATTGTTCTAACAGATGGACACAGAGGTACAATGGTCCATTGAAGTTCAAAATTATTTTACATTCCTTGAGGTTTATTCTAATTCATTTGCATATTTCCCAATTTCATTTGAATTTCTATTTATTCACAACACAGTAAATATGAACAGAATCTGGCTCTCATTATTCTAGGCTGTTAATAGATCATTTCAAATTGCTTATAGCAATTTACAGACGTGCAGGAAATCATAAGTTTATAAACAAATTAACGAAGTCAGTATTAGAGAAATATGCTGAACTAATTAGAAAAAAAGTCATTTATTGAAACACAATTTGAAGGTGAGGCATTCACAGAAATATTTTGGTTGATAATAACTTTAAAGATTTGGAGAACAGAGGTTAATAAAAATATATATTCCAAAATTATTGCAGACAATCTATTTAATTTGTAAGAAAAACAAACAAACAAAAAGAGACACAGAGATTATGGCACAAATATGGGAAGTGTGAGACTGTTGCCAGTTCAGAGCAGAACTTTCTCTCAACATCCCACATCCCCACTCAGTGCTTTGACCTCTTGTCTACTAACTGTTGTGGAGTCTGGATCTCATATTTCTTTTTCTTGAAAGTGTAAGTCAAAGCAGAGAAACAAAGCAAACAAACAAACAAGAAACAGCAGCTTTGAAGCATTGTAGTTTCATCCAAGTGTGGAAGAGGACCACTTTCAGAAAGCCTGCCTTTACAAACTGCACTCTTTTACTGAAAGAACTGTCTGCAAGGCCTGATCATACATGGTGCTACCAGCGGTGCTCCTGGCCTGGCTACATTTGGTGGCCTTGCAGCTTGATGCAATTTCTTAAGCTCAGATAGGGTTAAAGATGTGCAAAGATGCACTTAGACAACTCACTTCCCAAAATCTGTTGCTCTATAGCCATCCATGTCATATATTGATTCAAGGATAACTTTAATATGAGTTGCCCGTTGGTACTCAGGTTAAGCAAAAGGCTCACGCTGTTTATCCTATCTTGTCTAAACAAATTGTTGAGTCACAGGGAGAGAAAAGAAGAAAGTATATCAGTAAACTTCTTTAATCATCATAGGAGAAATCAAGCCTTAGGTTCTGCCCAAGTTTGTTTCTTTTTTTTTTTTTTACTTTTATTGAAACCTGAGGATAAATGTTGAGGATAAAAGTTGGGGGGTTGGGTTTTTGGGGTTTTTTTTGGTTTTGTGTATGCGTGTGGCGGGGGGGGGGATGATAATATTTCTTCGGTGGATGTTGTGTACATAGCGAGAGGGGTTGTTTTTTGCCTTAATCCCTTTGATGGAGATTATTTTTGGAGGGTTAGTCCCTCATTTTAATCACAAAATAAACCTTGGGAGTCATTGGGAGTTCAATATTGGTGTCTGTAGGCTCTAGAAGCGGCAATTGTCTCTGTGTCTTTTGTGAACAGAGCTGGTCAATTATTTCATAAGCTAAACAAATTATCTGTGAAAAAATCATTTGAATTTTTGGAGTATAACCTTAGATATCTCCTTTGTGGACATCTACATTTGTGTTAGCCAGGTTTCTTTGCAGTCAGTGGAGAAAGACAGGTACTCACAGGGAACAATTCATCTGATTTGTTGTACATATCTCCGTTAGGGCCAGATGAGTTGTGCTGAAGAAGTGTCCACTTCTCTCAATTGTCTGGAAAGGTAAGTGTAGCTTGTGAGCCCAGGTATAGCTCTTTTGGTAAGATAAATCCCATCCTTCGATAGCAGTCTGACTGCTGTTCACAAAAAGAATTAGCAGTGGAGCTGAATGTTACTAAGAAAGATTTCTCCATCCTGGAGAGATAATTGCAGTGCTGTTTTTTTTTTTTTTTTCTTCTCTACTTTTGGCCAGAGATTAGAGGGAAGGGACTCCGTTTCTACCTTTTCCCATGGAACTGATTGGTTCAAAAGTCATCTAGTTAGAAGATCTGTGTTCAATAACAGTATGCCCAAGTCTTCTGTCTCTTTTAAGCAAACCTAGAAACCACTTCCTTTAAATTAAATGATATATTACTGTGTTTTCCTTAAAATCTAGAACTTTTGCTCAGATTTTGCCCATGCAGCAGGTTTTCTTAATGTCCTATTTCTCTCCAGTAACTTTTAATCATGTAATTGCCAGCATACTAGAGAAAGTTTTGTGGTTATATGTAGTCTACATGCAGGATTTTTGTACATACATATCTTAAAAAGTACAGTATAATTTTATGAATGACAATTATGTTTCGTGCTCACTCTAATTCTATGATACTTTTCTTAAGAGACAGGAATAAATGACATTCCCTCTTTCCTTATTTCTTTTTCAGAAGTCTATAGACATGGTGGTGTTTCTGGCTGCCCATGGAAAGCATTACTGAGAAGAAATACCAAGATTCGTATTTCAGAATTTAGCCAAAATTAACACAGGGGTTAAAATTTAGTTTCTCATAAATGATAACAATGATTTATATTTTTGTTTTATATGAAGCAAATGTAATTTCAAAGTTATCAAAGCAATCATCAAGAAATAATAATAAAAAAAATCATTGCTGCACTCATGGAAAATTAGGTTGAGGCTATTGAAAAAGACTGCTTCCTTACAGAGCGTGCTGGCACAGGCTTCAGTTGGTTCACAGCATTTTACAGCTGCCATAAATATGATGGTGCAAAACATACAGAAGTTCAAAGAACAGCTGCATATTTGTGATCTGATCCAGCAATATGATAAGGGCAGTCAACAATCAGAGCGAATGAAGGATGATTAGTACTCTGTGGGACTTGCTCACATTCTTGAAGCATCAGGCCCCAAATAAATAACTGTGATAAACTTGCTGTAATAGGAAACATCCATAACGGTTACATCTCTCTAAACAGCAGAGTGAATTGCAGAGCATAAAGCTAATAAATGCTGTATGTTAAAGCCTCAGGATCAATAATATTTTAAGACATTATCAAGCAAAGAATTCAATGTTGAAAATAATAGCCTCAGCTAGCACCTTTATGCAGAAATACAGTTGCAAAGCCCTAGTGTTCCTTAATACTTACGTTGCACTGTAGTAAGAAGATGGCCATGAGAAGCCGAAATGAATGGCAAATGAACTTGGAAGGAATAAAATATATATATAGTTCCAACTCCCTTTTCTACTTTGTGATGTGAAGCAGTCTTCAAAGTGTGACATACAGGCTTCCTCCTTCGTGCTTTTAAGGGAAGAGGGCGATACTTCCATGACAAGGTTACATGTCTCCTAATGAAAAGCTGAAGTGTAGGTGGCACATGTGTGTAGAGTCCTCCCTCATGGTTCGCCAGCTGCAAAGATCTGATACTGTCGGATTAGCAAAGCATTGCTGCTTCAGTCTTCAGAAAGAAAACCCTTTCCAGCTGTTGGAAAGAGCTGATGGAATGAGATTGATCTGAGGCAGAGAATAGTTTCAGTTTCCCAAGGCAGAGAGAGAAGAAATTTTCTTCCGAAGATGAGATTTCCACATCTGTAAGACTTAGAACGTCTTCCTGCAAGGCATAAAAGATGAACTTTTCTTAACTTCGTATATCATATGGGGATAAAAATGCATGTAAGAAGGGGTGGATTTCAGCTCCAGATTTAGACACCTAACTTTAGACATCTACGTGTAGGTCTCCATATATGACCAAGACATCTAAGCTCCCTTTTTAGTCAATGGAGACCTAGTCAATATAATATACACATTTAAATATATTATATAATTAAAGAAGTCTAAACAATAAAACTGGCCAAATCAGAAGTGCCCACCCTTGCATTCAGCACTTGTCACCTATTTCTTATACATATGAGAATCAGAGTATGTTTGTTTATCATCAAAAATTTATTCTTTCTTTTTTTTTTAAAGATGATAGAAGCAGCTATAGCATTAGACACTGCTATTCTGTTTGAATTAAATCCTTTTGACATGCCTGTCCACATTCTATCTCTCTTTTTCTTTTTATCAGAATGGTCATGAAAACTTAAAAAATAATAATAATAAGATTTTTTCTGTATTTTTCTTATTTAGGTCTAATCAGGAAAATCACAATAATATCTGGAAAAATGCATCAGTTTGTTAATTTGTGATTGAAACAAAAAATCTTCTTCCTTCCCTTTCTTTCATTTTGTTCTTTTCTTTCTTTCTCTACCTTCTTTCCTTTCCTTCTTCCCTGCCTCTTTTCTTCCTTCCACCCTTTCCTCCATAATTCATTATTTCATTCCATTTTTTGCAAAAAATAAACATGCTTATCCAGAACAAAGTTTTTAATCCTTGTAATCCTTGTGCAGAATGCCAAACATTTGAACCTTTTTTGAAATTAGTTTTGCCTGATTAAAACATCACAGTATATGCATTAAAAAAACAGCAAATTAACCGATTTGAGGTACTGATGACTTTCTTTGTTCAGGGGCTATTACCCAGGATACAAGGCAGTAGACAATAACCAAGAAGAAAACACTTGCTAAGAAAAAGAATGGCTTAGTACTTAATTTTTAAAATTGCATAAGTTTCCCTGTTTGATGTTCTAAGCTGGGCAGTAAAAAGATGATAAATTCTATGAGCTAAAATAAGAAGCGAAGGGGATGCTCAGCTACATCACTAGGAATAGCTGTGAAACTAAAATTCTTGTTTTTCTTCCTGGCCAGGACACTGATTTTCCTCTTCTCTTTTCCTCATCTGTGAAATGAAGTTAATAAATCCACCCTGCCCATGGAAGCCAATTTAAAATCATTGAATGAGAAAACATTTGAAATGTTTAATATCAATATTTCTGAGATTCCTAAATACTGTAACATTTTTTTTTATGATTCTTGCATCTGATACTTATACCACATAACCTAAATAAAAAAAAAGAAAATAACTGAACTTTTTTTTTTTCTTTGTTCTTCTCCTTCTTTACCCAGACGATATCACTAACTTTTGATCAGGGAGTGAGTATTTCACTGTTTCTCATTATTAAGAAATATAAATTTCTCCCTTGACAAATAGAATAAGATTCAGAAAACTATAACATCTTGACATCTCAAAAATCTGTGTTAATTTTCTTAATTAAATCCTGTCTCACTTTAAAAGGTTACAATGTCTCTTTATTTACAGAGCAGCTTATTCATTCAGCCCTTTTTTTTTTCTTCCTTGAGCTTGTCAGAAGCTGTTACTGTTGATACAGTTTGACATTTTGCCCAGACTGCATCAAACCACAAACCTGAGAATAGAACGTGGCCATTAACAATTTAATAACCTGTTGCAATACTTAATTTTTTTCCACATCAGCAGTGTCACACTTGATAACAGTATGAGTTATACCTTCACTGAATGAGACGAGACTATTTATTTTATTTGCCCGGGTTTCTGAAGTGCCTCAGAACAGCAACAAGTCAGAGTTTTCATTTTTAAGTGTTGGCTAGTTGAAAATGTCAGAACCCATATATATGCTTGAGCTGAGGTCTGATTAAAAGGCAAAAGTTTTGTCTGAGGAGTAGACATGAAAGTCTTCCTTTAGTATAATAGATAAACACATGCTTGATCTTAAGAATATGAATAATGCCATTGACATCAGTGGAAATGCATGCACACATAAGCTAAGTATGTGATAAAATACCATCTAATAAAACCATCTCATTGATTTCAACCAGCTTTGGCTCTTCTATTATGATTGGAATTATGAAAAAAAAATTACATGCAGCATAGTTTTTGGGACAGTTGCCACAATCCACGTGTGGTAGTTTTGGCTAGAATTAGAACTATCTCAGATGAACCTTGCGTAAGCTCAAGTACAGATCATGGCTAATGGCAGATTTGGCAAAGCACAGAAGAAGATATCAATATTTTTGAAAAATCTGGCACTCCAGCAAAGTGGAAATATCTGAAAAGGCTGTACTAGAGCTTGTCAGTGCTTAATACAGCCATGCCATAGCCTAAGAGAGCGCTGTTTCCCTGATGATGTTTATGGGAAGCTTTTGCAGACTGCTGGTAAATCCACCTCAGTTTGTTCTACCCAAACCCAATCTAGTGCTCACAGTTTATTTTCCAAAACCAAAAACTGCTATAGTTTGAAGGTGTTTATATATTCCTGTTATTTGTTTCACATACATTTCCATAGACTCGCTCTTATCTTAGTTATACCTATATAAATTTACAATAATTTAATTAAATCTTGTGAAGTTTTTGCAGGTTTATAGTGGCCTGAGAACCCACTTTGGCCACTCTTGCAGCAAATGTAGAAGTAGGTAACTAGTCTTCTTTTGCAGTGTAGGAAAAACTTGAAATACAGTTTTCTAGCTTCACTTCAGAAATTCTATCCCTTACTGACTACTGACTCTTAGCATGATGCTCACCACATCATAAAAGTTCTGTCATCATATCTACAGCTTGTGTAACTAAACTTATTTTCATTTATAGCGGTAGAGCTATTATTTATGCTGGCTGAGAGTCCCCCTCACAGCATCTTTTTTTTCCATCAATAAAAAAAAATCTGCAAGGAATTTTGTTGCCTTCTACTGAGCATCTTTCAATAGAAAGAAGTATTACTTCTTCAAAAAATATGACCAAAGTATTGATATTTCTTTAAGGTAGTCACAGATTTCTTTCTTCTTCAAAGTGCAGTTTTTTATGTAACTTCTAGAGATGTAGATTTCTAGAAGAAATTATAAAAAGTATCTAAGTCTCTCTGAGGGATAATATTGAAGAGAATATGTATTAGAGTACTTAATTTACCATTTAAAATGGAATAATTTATTACATAGTTTTTTTGATTATACTTTTTAGTTTCAGTGTAATCTTTGGCATATTTCTGGGCTTATTATTGGTAGATTTAGGCAAAACCCTTCTTTAGAGAATCTCCACAATGGTTACAATAGGTTCATTGCCTTATATGTGAAAGAGAGAAGAAGCGAGGCATGTCTGTTTGAAAACCTCCTTAGGTTTTACAGAATTGCACTGGAAGTGTTTTGTGAGCAGGCGTCATTGTAGGAGTCTTGGGCTTTTTGCATCCAGTCAAGCTATGAATAATTGTCACCAGTCTTCCTAGAGAAAGCATAGTAGGCATAGTAGGATACAGTAATCTTCCTTAGCATAGTAGATCCTAGTTAGTGGAATTAGCTCCCGCAAGAGATAAAATAACCCTGGAGCATCTTCGGTTAAAGAACTAAAGGTTAAGGCCATATTTTCTTTCAGTAACTTCTTCACACCTGCAAAATATGCATGTCCACCTGTGCAGCTGGGTCAAGCTGCAAAAACACTTTACTAGGGAATATTTCCATAACCCTCAAAATGAGATGTTAAGACATCATTGAATGTGTTCAGGTGTCTGTGGGTATATATATATAACACTTCTAGTGTTAGATACAATTCTAAACTCAGTATCTGATTTCCCTTCATTTTGAAAATAAGAGATGCAAAGTAGAAGACTCAATTATTTCTTTCACCCACTTCTTCATGCAACATTTCCTCATTTGATGAAAAATTCCTTATCAAATTATCTCTATAACCAGAAGTCTATCTTCAGGTGTGTAGGATAGCTCAAATCAGCTGAGAAATCCTTGAGGCTTCAATGTGAAGGCTTTTTTTTTTTTAGGTAGTGTGATTTGAAAAAGCAAGATTCGACATGCATATGCTGTAAACATGTGGTTAATGTGCCTCTAGAAGGCATTCAAGAATATACAGTGTAATTCTGGTTTTCTAGGACCAGTTGCATTTGGTGTTCACTGTGAACCCCTTCAGTAACTCTTAACAAATTTGAGCCTTGTTTTACAACTCCATTTTGCCAAAAAGCCAGTGGATGACATTGCATGTACGTAGCACAGCTGATGGCTTTTGCAGGACTAATAAAACATGACGCGCGCTTTAGATATATTTCTCTGACAGTACGTTCCATAAAGACTTAACCAATTTGACTCTCATTTTACAACTCAGTCTCATGTAACAGCCAGGAGCCTTATCCTGAAATGTGCTGAGTCCTTTCAGCCTGTTGTTTGGGTTTGTATAAATCCTCCTTTATAGCACCTCGGTAATATTATAGACATGCCGTAGTTTGATGTCAAGGGGAAATTCTGTACCAGCTGAGAAACAGCAACACTTTAAGAGCGTTAGGAGAAATAGACAATATGATGTATCTTCTCTTGTATAAACAGTGACATCTAGAGTTGCCATTAGTATTCCCTAATACGCAACTAAGTTAAAGGTTATCATCTGCTGCAGATTTAATGGATTGCATTAGAATTACAGCAAATGACCCTTGCAGCTCCTTTAAACTTGATCGATCACAATGTAATTGTCAAGGCGGTCTGGCAATTAATTTTCATTAGTCAGGGAAGTCATTAATGCTTGCTGTTAGGGAAAATGACTATTAGATTGAAGTGGAAGGGATTCAATCATTTTTTACAATTAAAAAAGTTGCCCTAATTTGCTGGTTCCATATGTGCAGAAGAATATTATTGCAGCTCCATTACCATGTGCTATTCCTGCTGTGATGCACTAGTTCCAACAAAGAGGGGAAAATGGCCCTTTTCATACTTGAAGAGAAGGCATTTGTTACAAAATTTCTATTGGGAATAGTATTTTTAAAGAATGCTTCTTTTTATTATTTTTAATCTTCATTGCCCTTAAAGCTATGCTGGAATTTAATGCTGTGGTGAAAGGCATGCTTCCTTATGTCAAAGGGCTAGATTTTTTTTTCCTTTTTTTTCCTTTTTTTTTCTTCTTTGACACACAGGGCTTTTTTACTGAATAAGACAGAGGAGTTGAAAGATCCCAGGATCATTCAGCTGCCTTGGAAAAAACTAAATTGCTTGGCAATGACAGTTAGCTGTGACACCGCTGCTTGACATACAGTTGATAGAACAATACTCTTTGTTCATGTAGTACGTTTCATCTGAGAATTTCAAAACACATTTTCAGACAAGTCAACTTTAAAAGGCCCTAATCAAATATGGAACTCTTGTAATATCCGTCTAGTTTTTAAGGAGTAGTTTGCCCAAGGTTATCAAGTTGAAACAGAAAACAAAGCACCTGGGAGTCCAAGAAGGAATTTTCAGAAATGTCTGTCTTTTCTGATTTCCACTCGCATTGAATTAATTGGTATAGTTTGAATGTCCTTGATGTTGGGATTTGCTTGCTAAGACAATTTTTTTATCCTAAGAGTATCTTCTGTTTCAATTAGCCTACTTTTATATCTCCTTAAGTACGCTTTCATAGAATTTGTGTCAAAGAAAAACAAAGCTATCTGGGGCGGATCCAGTCCCTATAAGTTACACAAATAAACTGCACCTGCATTTTAGGCACCTAACAAACTGCTCTTCTGTAGCAGGTACCACCATTCTTTCTTAAGTAAATGCTAGAAAGTAGCAGTACGTGAATGTCTTCACAAAAGGGCCTTGTCCATCTAGGGGTAGGTCAATGAACTGGGTGAATGTGATGTAGCACTAAAGGCTCTCAGAAATGCTTTATGCTTTTCTTTGGCTAAAGGAATTTAGATATTATAGCAAGTAACTCACTTAAAATTATGTGCGTAAAGCAAACAAACATTCAGTAATTGACTCTTATCATGATGACCAAAACATGTTGAAGAAGAAACTATTATGCTATTATATGAGAAGGTTTTTAGAAAATTTAAAGTCAAGCATAAAGAGGATAATATCCTCAAAGATACCAAAGGGAATGTGCCCTTAGGAGTAAAACTAGGTTTTTAGACTCAAGTTCTGTAAGCTTCTAGAAAGTACTAGGTGACTAAAATCCCACTGATGTCAGGGCTGGACAAGTTGATTGGACAGCCTTTCTAGTTCTCTGGTTTTTGTATAAGTATTGTCAATGGGATTTAGGTGCCTAGGCCCTTCCGGAAATGCCTGTAAGAACCTTATTTTCATCTTCAGTGATCTAGAATAGGTTTCAGAACATTTAACTTCAGACTTGAAGACATTGGCTTCCACTTAATCAATGAAGGTGAAGAGGCAAATTCCGCAGAAAGGTGGAATTTATCTGATCTATTTTAATGTTGATACTATGATGAGAAGAGTGGTGTCCTAGCATTGTCTTTTTCTCTCTCCGCTGATTTTAAGGGAAATCAGGATGATTAGCTCAAAACTAGATGTCTGTATCATCCTTGTTTAAAGCTGGCAATATGAATAGTCCTTCTAGTGGTGTTTATAAACCTCATCTTTGCTGTCTAGGGAGCCTCACACAATTGCAAAAGCTACCAAATACTTAAATGCCTAAAAATCATTGGAGTGATTTACATTCTTCAAGCTTCAAAGTCAAGTTTGAAAATGTTACCCTTTGTCCTAAAGTAGTTACTTTCTAAGTTGGCAAATTTCCAATAGCACTTTCATTGCATAAGATATATTGTTCTGCAGTTTGATGAATTGCCTTTTTAATAAAATAAAAATATGTTCAAGATGTCTGTATGATAGTCTACTCATATTTTCAGTTGTGTGGCTATCTAGATGTTTCATTTTTAGAACAATATTTTCAGAGTGTGGATCTAAATCTAAATCCCTTCTGATGTCCAAAGATGGTCAGCATCTGATAATTCTTTCAGAAAGTAGAGGTCAGCAGTTCTGAAATTTCAAGATTTAGGAGCCTGAAGCTTGTTCAGAGCTCCATTTCATACTTTATGGGTGATGTTTTCCCAGCAGTTGCCAAGTAGCAATTGACAACAGCCCAGTGGTTAAGAAATAGAAAATTATTAGATGAGTAGAACTGGGTTATTTGGAGCTGATGGGTTTGTTCAAACGGATTCATGTTTCCCACCTTGTTACACCCTTCTGTTTGAATATGTTTCTGTTATGAGATTGACTAGTGTAAGTCAGACTTCTTCTTGACCTTCATCTGTTTCTCAGGACTGAATCTTCACATCAGTATGCACATTTTGAGTCTAAACATTTGTGGTTTCCTAGCTAAGAGTTGGGGGCTGAAACCTGACAGTTTCATATGATGTATTATATGGTATGCATTATTGGTAAAGCAGTACATTGTAATCAAAAGTTTCTGTGGGAGATGGTGTAGGCAGACTTTTTGACTGGATAAATCCTTTTCTATTAAAATAAATGCTTTTTTTTTGTGTGTGCGAGATGAAACACATTATAAGCTGCCATAAATCATATTTCACAGAATCAAGAAAATGGAGTAAGAACAAATCCTTTGCTTTCTCACCCACCTTTCTATTGTTACTGTTCTTATTTTATTTCTATTTGAAAACTCTTTTCTTGCACTGCTGAGGTATCTTTACAAAGCTACCTTCACAGTAGAGCGTTTTGTTGTTATTGCTCTGATTAAAAGTACCCTTCCTACTCTTTAGCGCTCTTTAAACACTGATGATATTTGCAAAGAAAAGCCACACACTGTATGTCCCAGGAAACATTTTGGGGGGGGGGGGGAATAAATAAAAAGAGAGAGAGAGAGAGAGAGAGAGAGAGAGAGAGAGAAGGAAAGAGAGCCTACTAATTGCTTTCTTCTGCTTTCTAAATATATGCAAATCATGGGACTAGGACCAGGATTATGGTGTATTGTAGAAGCATATTGCTACTGATGTGTATTCAGTTCTCATGTGCTGGATGCAGAGATGGAGGGTACAAGCTAGGAACCAGCCATGTGAAGCTATACAGTCTTGTGAGTTTGATTCATAAACTTACCGAAGATCGTGTTATCAGAAAAGCATCATCAATAAGCTACTGAAGTCTATGCTAATCTTGGGTTAGAAGAGTGTCTACAGGTAGAGAAGAGGCTTTAGCAAAAGCCTTGTTCTTTAGGAACAAGAAAAGTCTTCCAAACCGATGCTCCGGCATCTGGAGAACTACACATTCCTGTCCTCATCAGTCCTCAAAATTCTCAGTTTTGAAGGTTGCACTCAGATACTTCTCCACCAACAAGAGTAGCTCAAAAAATTCCTGGACCCTTTTTCCTCATTTAACAAATGTGCATTGTCATTATGGGTGAGTGGTCCAGCTTACCTTCTTACATTGTGTATCTTAATATTTTGCATTGTATCCCCAGTTTTAAATATGCCAAGTTATTAAAATCTTCACATAAAGTAAAGGTAAAAAAAAAAAAAATGTATTTTTCAGGGATGCATTCCGGTGAATAAAAGATATAAAAATAAAAGTCAAGAAAAGAGTTAGTTTCTATTTGTTTTCTGATGTGTCTTTACATAATGTCCATCACTTGTGTGTCATATAAATACCATACTGCTAAAGCCTTGATAGTGTTTTTGACGACTCTGCATATCTCTGCACTTGTCACCAATCCAAGGATATAAAAATAAAGTCTTTGGATTGGATAAGAATGAATTATTTTTACAGCATTAGCTCTTCTCTTCTTGACACAAGAAACTATTCTTGCTCTTTCCTGTTCTCATTGTAATCTTAAAAACAGGAACGAGGTACCATCATTTTAATTAGTCCAATTTACTTTGAAAATAATTAATTATCTCTCATTACTGTACACCTTAGATATTTCAATTGCATTGATTTTCAAAGGAAGCTAAATAAGTTATTGTTCCAACTAGAGCATTAATGAGGTCACATTTTGAACCACTCTCTTTTCTTTTTATAAAACTTCAATTCAGCAATATTTCCTTTTGCCATTCAGATCTTGCGGAGAAGAGATAGAGTACAGTTTTCAGCTTACTGCAGAAGAACAAGCCTATATTGTCAGAAATGTGCTTTGCTGAATCATTCTTTAGATTAGCTCCATTCTTTGTGTGTTTCACTACTCCTGAAACTCAGGATGTCAGCATTTTCTCTTCTGATAATATTCAGTTGTATACACACAAACTTTATTAAAAGAATACTATGTAAAGACAAGCAGTTGGAAAGCACAGGTGAAGCACAGGTCCCCTTTGTGCATATGCAGCCTTTAATTACACAAAAGCATAATATTTTTCCATATCACTGAGCAATGCTCCCTAAGGGCTATACTATCTATACTTTCTTCTTCGTCATTATTGGAAGTGTGCCTCAGGCGTTATCTTCCAGAGGCTATTCGCTTCTCACTTTGAATACAGTTTTTTCCAGAGATTCATATATGACACTTATTTCTATCACTTATGAATGCTTCATTTTCTCTGAGAACCTTTGAGATAAAAGAACGCTATTTTCCATAAATTTCAGATCAGAAGGCCAAGGATGGAGAGATTAAAGGTCAAAAAAATTTGCTAACAAATGAGACGCACATGGCCTAATTTTTCCAAGCATATAATACTGTATGAAATTAAAAGTTTTAAATCTCATCAATTTACATTGCAATTTTGAAGCTTAGCACTTCTGCTAATCCTACTCCCTGGTCTTAAATGGAGCTTTCAGCAAGTGGAGAAGAGGTAGTGATCACCAGTTTTAAGTTTGAGGTAAAGAGCTTACTTCCATGCATGGCTCTGGCAGAAGCAGGGACATGATTCCAGAGGGTGACTCCCACCTCTCTTACCTCTCCCACTGCTCTTCTGTTTGGATATATAAATGCATACATAATTCACTATAGGTATCCAAGCTGCTTTCAGGAGTAAATGCAGTAAATGCTATTGACTCTGACATGTATGCTTTCTTAGATGCATTCCTGACTTATGAATTCAGTGCATTATTTTGTTTTTATGTAGATGCTGTTATGTATTTATATTAGTAAAGACAGATTAGAGAAATACAATTTTCCCACTAGAGTGAAAGGTGTGTACACAGTCAGAAGAGGGAAGGCAGGGAGGCTGCTGGGTTAGTAAAACCTCATCTGCTGTAGGAGGTCATACCACAGCCTCAAATGGCCTCTAAAATCATTTTCCCTTCTGCGTGGTGAGAGCTACTTCTTAAAGCAGGTATCAACTTTTCAAACATTTGGTACCATTTTTCTGATGATACGGGGGATTTCTTAGGTTCACACAGTCTTTTTCAGACAGACGCAACTGCCGTCTGCTTTTCTGCATTAGTTGGCTGTAAAACGGCTCCGTTGTGTAGTTGGCAGAGTTTTCAGTTTCTCACTAAATAGTAAGGCACTTTGCCTGTTTGCAAGACCAGTTTTGCATCCACTGTACATCACAATGATCTATTTATATTTCGCTGCATATTAATACTATGAAGTAAGGAGGGTGTGATCCCAGCTCACATAGATTTCCATAAATTCAGCTTGTGGGTGCTCTTGTCTTTGGACAGAGAGAAAGAGCAAAAGGTTTTGTCCTTGCTGATTTCTTTTCCACTTTTTTTGTTTGTTTTAGTGACTATTCAGAATGGAACTTCGGATGATCCGAGTGTGTATTAACGTTAACTTACCCGGTTAACTTACGTTTCCTATAGCTCTGTGCTTTTGCATTAAGACACCTTTCTTTCTTTCTTTTTTCTTTTTTCTCCACCCCCCCCCCCCCACTTGTGGATTCCTGTATCAGAAGTGAATCTTTCTGAATAACAAACTAATTTAGGCTGGAGGTCATCTCCTTTGAGCCTCTATTCAAAGGATGGCTAATGTCCGGTTAGATAAGGTTACCACAAGCCTCATCTGGTTGAGTTTTGAATATCTCCAAAGGTAGAGCCTCTCCAGGCAACCTGTTCGTATGTTGGACTATCCTCATTGTTTTTTGTCTTTTCCCTGACATCCAACTGGAATTTCGTTTTCTGCAATTTGCGATTGTCACCTCTTGTCCTTTCCTCATGCACCTCTGACAGGAGTCTGGCTCCATTTATAACTACTCTAAAATCAGCTGAATTCAGCAAATAGATCCCCCCCTTAGCTTCTCTTCACCAGGCTGAACAAACACACTGCATCATACACCCTGCTCTTCTAACCACCTCAGTGGATCTCTGCTGGGCTCTCCAGTTTGCTGGTCTCTCTCCTGCAGTAGGGCACCCAAAACTGTGACCGACACCATGATCAGAGTCTTTCCTTCATCAGATGTAATCCAGAGATTTTCACCAGGTGCAGGCCACAAAACTGTGTTGGTCAAGTGATTTCTCCCTGAGTCAGACCAGTCTTCTCAGAGACACCCACCTACACCGGCAGGTGAGATGTGCCAGTGAGTGAAAGAGAGGCATCACTACACTGCGTCCAAATGCAGTCCTTCAAGCTGAATCAAAAGATTAAGCCCTTTTAGTACGCCTTCTTTTTTACGCAAACTGATCTTGTTCCCAGATTAAATATACTCAATTATTTACTGTACCAACAAATGAGTAAAAAATAGCTTATTTCCTCTTTTTTGTAGAAAAAATCATGTCATACAAAAACAAAAAGAAAAGAATCCCAACTCTCTTTGCACTAAGCCTCTAGTGCAGCCTCAAATAAAAGTGTGGTGAATGTTTTTAAACCCCAACACAGTGAGCTATGGTATTTAAAGGATTAAGTTTGAGTAGAGGCTGGCGCTATGAAGGAATGCTACCCAGATGCTTTATTTCATTTTCACCCCGTATGCAGACCCATTCTTTTGTTCGTCATGTTTGAAGGTCTAACCAAATAGGTCTGAAAGTTATTATTCTTTTTTTTTTCCTTTAACTACTGAAGGGCATAATTTGTAATTGAAAACGTACATATTTTCCTGACTAGAGAAAGCAGTTGTGAAAGTCATGATTCATTTAGAAACAGTTTTGTGATTTCACCATGTGCTTTTATAAAGCATGTATACATCATATTTCCCAAGAAGATATCCCCAAAACCTTGTTAAAACACTTAACTTGGCAGCTGGTTTCCTATAGTTATTCATCTTACATGGTTCTATCTGTTCCTTAGACCATAAAGTGACTTCTGTTTGTCCTCATATCTGACAAGAGATCTTTGTGCATTAAAATCTATTTTTTATTTAGAGAAAATTTCTATACATTTTTTTTTCTTTCAAATAGGACATTATATAGTCATTATGACTCATTGCATACTTAGTGCTTTAAAAGTTAAAAAGACTGTGAAAAAGAACTTTGCTTTAAGGATTAATGACATCTGTGACCTGGGGGGATAAGCGATACCCACCTGTCAATAAGGCTTATAACTGCTAATATTAACTGAGCCAGAGAAAAGTGACTTTTACTCAGTTGAGAGTTGAAATCAGAATTCCTCTGGCTACCAAAGTTTTATTTTACAATGAAGATTGCACAGAGATCAGTAATTTTCTTGCTCTTTCCACCTGTTAAATAACATTTTATGTAAAAATAAAGTAGAAGCTCCTGAAACACTATTTTTCAGCATGAACTATTCCTGTCATTGCCACTGCAGTATTACAGGATGATGGATGGAACAGGGAATTGATTCATGTAGCTGTGACTGGGAGGGAACACAGTCTTATGGTCTGCAGAACAATTTTTCTATTAAGGTGTCATCTATTCTAGAACTGAGGCTTCAGTTTGTCTCCTAAATCAGAGGATCCTTGCATCGTTTCACCTCCAGCCCCTTTCCCTTTCTGCCTACACGCCCCACTCAAATCCCTTCTGGTTTCAAGGATGCTTTGCAATCTCTCTTCCCCATCCTCCACCTAAACTTTTCATTTTCCTTCTTTATTCTTAAGGCAGGGATTTTTCTACCTTCCCATCAGGATATTACTTAAGTTACCTCTGCAAGACGAGGCCTGCAGCAGGTCACAGCTCCGAGGCTCAAGCCTGCAGCCCTCCTCCCCGGCCACCTCCCCATGCGGATGCGGAGGGCGGCAGAGGGATGCTGCAGTGCACGCCACTAACCCGGGCTAAACGACTCTGTGTTCTCCAGTTATATTTTTTTTACAGTCCAATTTTCTCCAAAATTGAAAGACAGAAAGAGAAATACTACCAAGCTGACTGTGGTCTGTTGGCTCTCTCAGTGCATGCTCAATAGATGTTTTTCACCCTTTTTGTTAAAGTCGCTGGTTGGTCTGCCCTCACAGGTTAGCAGAGTGGTAACTATAGAAGGATTTTTGGACTGCTGCTCAACAACTTCTGCTTTCTTCTCTCTCAAATAAGCACACATTAATGCTCTCGGAGGAGACTATTTATTACTGTAGTGGTGTAAATGGGGGCAGGATTTGGCCCATAAGCAATAAAAGAGGAGCTGAGCGTGTAATTCTTCACGCCATTGTGAAGAAAACGCTGTCCAGCAACTGTAAATTATCTGAAATTCTTTCAGGATATATGAATGATTTCATAGTCAGAGAAAGCTTGTGAGGTTTAAAGCATAAAAATGACAACCATAAATAAAGGTAGAAACCCCTGATCCCCACTGAAATGAAATAACATAACATTCCTGAGGCACTGGTGTCTTTGGAAAATACATTGCCTGTCTGACTAGGTGAAAGGGAAGGAGGAAAGTAAACCCATCATACTACTTAGGGCTTTTACTTCCAAAAATAAAGCGTAGTGCTCCTGCTCATAAGTATACTTTTCTCTAGGAAGCTCTATACAGTTAGGATATGTGTTAATTGAGTTTATGTTTTTAAGACTTTCAAACTTGGAAAATCAACAAACATATGCATATATATTTTAATGTCTAGAACTACCAAAAGTGTTTAACAAGATGGTAAAATATAAATAATATCCATGCCCTTTAATCCACAGGGTGCAGACTAGCAACAAAGAACATCTAGCATTTTCCCTAGGATGTATGTGTACACACAGCTTATACTGCAATAATTAAGGTTTCTAGGAAAATACCTGCTGTACTCTGGACACATTCACTTTCTTGAATGTTACTGTTAGTCTAGTCACACTTGTCTTAACATTACACCATTTCCTTAGCACAGTAACTCCCACTGTAGATAATCTGATAAAATATTTTCTCAAAATATGTCTTAAAAAGACAAATCAGCAGTTTTAATTTAGTATGTTCCAAAAAACTTCAGCAGCAAATTAGAGAGTGGAATCAAAATTCATAAACATTGGGTCAACAATTCAGTAATCTCAATAGGCATCAATTTGTTCACAGTATTTGGAATTTAAATACCTTGCGATGCTATAGATTGATCACTTCTCACAATCTCATTATGCCAAAATGAAATTTTAACTTCACTTTATGGCTAATCATATTTGACTTTGAGCTAATCAAGTCCAAGAAATTTGGCAGTAATTTCTCACCATTACAGTAACAGAAATGACATAAGATTTCAAATCAAGCCAAAGTTGAAAAAGTCAAAACCATCAAGGAGTGAGATAATTCTGTAGATAGACAATATTCAGAGGTAGGCTCACCATGAAATCTGTCCCATCTCATTTGATTGTAGATGGTCTGTATTAAAAGGCTTGGTAGTCAAACAATCTCCGAAATCGATAGCAGGCATTTGTGTTCAACACCTCTAAAAAAAACGGCAAATTGCTTGTTTTAAAACTCTGAACCATAGATGTTTGTGTGCAATGTCAGTGTAACTTTTGACTCCTTACACAACCACTGAATATGGTCCACTGAGTCTATGATAGCCTGTGATGATAGCTCCTTTGTTGAAGGTCAGATGTTAAGGAACTAATAAAATGACACAGCAGGTTCATATTAGTCTAGTCCCTATTTCAACATAAATCTTTTTTCGACTGCTTGGCGTGTACTTTATCTCAATATAGATACGGTCTAAAGTTGTGTTCCTTCTTTACTAAAACACTATGGCCCAGCCTTTTTACACAGATTGCTCTTACTATAAAATATACATATGTGTGCATATGCATGCATATGTGTGTGTGTGTGTGTGTGTGTGTGTGTATAAATTTATATATATATATATATACACACGCATACATATTTCGAATAAACATTACGGACATAAGGTTACCTCTTTACAAAATGTTTCCAACAGCGAGTAGAACTGCATTTGTTTCCAGAGTTTGACCACAAAGAAAAGACTGACCGTACTAAGAATAAACTTCTTGTAATCATTTTTTCCGCTTTCCTCTTCTTAACTGATCAATGTTTAAATATGACTCAAGAATGGAAAGCATCTGGAAGTATCATTCAGCTTTCTCTACCACCTGAATATTTCACTCAAGGTTTCCGTTTGTTCTCTTCTTTGTTCCACTTTCCCCTAAAAAAAAAATCTTCTTTACTGTAAAGCCAATATTTTAAAAAACAGAAAATGAGTTTAAATGCCAGCTTAAACACATTGGTTAAAAGATACTGGCCTAAGACTAACGACAGTTTCATATAGCGACAGTCCTTTTTTATTTTGTTATGTTTTGATTTAGTCTGTAAGGAAATACAGGAAGCTGATATCATTATACTGATAAATACTGATTTTTGATCTTTCAAAATCACTCTGCTATTGATGGAATATGTGATCTTAAGTGAAGTTTTACCTCTTACTCTTCGTACTGCGTACACCTATATCAGCTATAATTGTTCCCTACCCTACCATTCTGAGAGAACTGGTTAGCTAATGCACATGAGAGGCTTCCAAAATTTCTAGAGAAATCTGCTCTGCCAGTGCAAAGCAAGGTTAATACTGCTGTCAATATTCCTCTTAAAACTGAAAGCAAGGCAGCAATATGATACAGTGAAAGTATCAGAACGATAAATTCTCTTTTATTTATATGAAAGATTTCTGGCTTAGAATTTTTTGGATAACCCTTTAGATGAACGCATACACTCACCAAGAGGTTAGATTATCTCGGTGAATATCTAATTAAAATGAATATTGTTCTTATGATCAGCCAGGCAGTGTGGCCACCTGTGAACTTGCCTCCTTAGTAAATGTGTGAGTAATGTTAGCACTCAATCTTCATTTGTACTGTCCCATTTCTGCATTTTTAGGTCTCGGTTATAAAATGCTGGCCTGTGAAATGATGGCTGCTTTCCCACGGAGAAACAGCTTTCTGTTAACTCGTTGCCCAGTGATGATGAATTATGCACGTGCAGTTGTAGCGACAAGTACATAACAAAAGAAAACTTGCTGCAGATTGCTTGTGCCCAAGAGGATGGGCACTAGCAGAGCAGAAGTGACTTCCTTCGGGTGACAAGGTAGCTCGGTGGCACAGGTGGGATTTGACTGCACGTCACCAGAGTGGTTATGCCAAGTCCATCCATCCAGGTCCCGGGCAGGCAGGCACCAAGGCTGACACAAGTCACTTGTAGCTTGGTCATCTGCACGTCTGGAAAACACCATGCTGATTCTCATCTCAGGGCTCCCAGATAACTTGTCTGCCAACACTAGCCATATAGCACTGATGCTAGACATGATAGGTTTTTTTGTTTTTTGGGGGGGGGTTTTTGGTTTTTTTTTGTGGACTGGCACCTCCACTTTGTAGGTAGGGAAGTTCTTGTGTCTACATTAAGGGGCAGTGCAGGTTCCACTTTTCCACAGCACTGTTTTAAGTTGTTTGAGGCCTGTGACTGAGCATAGTTTTCTCCAAATGGTTTGGCAATAACATATATGAATCTACTATAAGGTCTGACCCACTGTGAAAATACGGGATACTCATTCTTCTCTTCTGGATACCGTCAGAAAATGAGATCAGTCACCTGTACAGCCACTCGGGTGCAGAGTCACCTTTAGCAAATAAAATCAAGTTTATTTTTTGTCATTTTTTCTGAGGTACAAGGATTCCATTTTGATCTTTCTCTGCTTATGCATTTGTATTGGCAGATTTTAGTTGAGCTTCTAGAAAGCATCGCAGTGCTGTAATAGCTGTAGACAAAACTATACAATCAATGAGCTTGAACTTTATGATGGCATCTATCTTTACACACCTTTTCATTTAGTTTATAATATAAATACAGATTAGAAACAATAAACTATTTCTTCAATTCTGATTACCATATTATTGCAATATTACGTCAATAACTATTTTTGCCAGACACTTAGTACAAAACCAAAAGTGGTTAAAATGTATTATTTGAATAAAATACTCAAGCTTTCAAAAATAAACTTTAATTATGGGCCCCAAACCAAAATTATATATAAAAGTTACTTTTGAAAAAATCTATATGGTGAAAGTGCATGATGTTTTGATAATATGATCTTCTATTTTTCTATACTTAGAGGCAATCATTGTCTTGAAAAATGCATAAACTGAATAGCTAGATAAGAGGCTGAAGACAGGAAACATTATCTTCAATTTATAGACATAGCACAGAGAAAAATAAAAGTTAAGTGCTAGACTTCCAAAAAAGTAGGCTGAACACAGATAGAAAATCAGTAGGGGGCCACATTTGTCAGGATAGCTTGGGGAATCCCACCTGATGCCATATGAGTCTTTTGGTGACACAGTGTATCTACAGATGAGGTCCAAAGTGATTTGCTTAACTTCCCACAGCAACCTGTGGCAGAGCTAGGGAATTTGTGCAGATATTCAGAATGCCATGCTTGCTTCTTGCTAACACAAGTGCACACTACATTCACATGCGTTCACAGAAAACTTTGATTTCTTTGCTATGAAAGAGGGCTATGTTTTGGTAGCTGAATAACAAGTCAAAACAGTCCATAGGTCTATTAATCATGGAATCAGCCCTTCAAATAATGATACTTATACACATACAAGGATTGAACCTGACCCATATGAATTTCTGCTGGGTATTGACTGATAATATGATATCTCTGGTCTTGCATACTATGATTAGACAGGCTTTCCTCTTAAAATACTGTGGATTCAGAAGCTTAATGCATTATCTGCTAAACCTGTTTTAAAAGTGTACGATAGGCGTGAAACACAAAGGAGATGGCTTTGAGAGGAGGTCTGAAGCCATGGCTTGGGAGCCAGGCATAATTTTTTTTTTTTAATTCATCTTTGTTTTTGAAGACCCTATATCAAATAAAGAGTCTTCCACACTCTGTTGCCTAAGTGGCTCAAGAGAAACCATCCCCAGGCTGTAACACAGTCCATATGGCTGGCCGTTTGAAGTGTGCTTAGTACTCCATTAGGGATTCTCGATTTGTACTTCTCAATCTGATTTCGATAAGACACAGGTTTCCTTTAGTGGCCTGACCTGGTGCAAACACATAATAGATTAATTCTATAATAAATTATGCTGGCAGTAAAGCTTTCTTGACCGTTTTGCCTTTTAAGTAACTTTTTTTTTTTTTATGTACCCTTATAAAGCTGAACCTATGTTTCACTTGTAAGTCACTTTATGTATATACAGAACTACTTGAAGTCTGGGAGCATAGGTTTGCGCTGTGTGCATTACTTCTTAGCGTATTCCCCTTTATTGTGTTTCTGGAGTTACTGATACATTCTGAGGAATACCAAGAGCTCTGTGAAATAGCACCATGCCTCAAAATGTGCTGAGCTGCTATTCAGAAAGCTCCAGCTGGTTTTTATCTAAACAGTGGCATAACTACATTATTTCTATATGCAAAACTGCATTTCCATAAAGTCCATTATTGCTTTTTACTTTTGCATATTCTTATGTGATACTCTTACTTTTAACCTCTGAATTTGTTTCAGATTTTTTTTTCCTTAGCACTCTACGTAGTCCTGCTGCCATTTCTAAATATTGTTGGTATAGAAGGAGCAAGTCTTGCTCTTCCAGTCATTGCTGTTAGTCATAGTTCAGGCCCCAATGCGCTGGGCACTGTGCAGACACAAACCACGTAGAGAGATTTATCTATACCTTATAGGAAAGGGTGACTAGCTCTCTGAGTCAAGCAGTGAGATAATGAAATTAATGGTGATGAAAGAGGAACTAAGGAACTTCTGTAACAATCCTCGGGATGCTGGGGAAGGGTGTGAAAGAAGAGAAGCAAAAAATTGTCTCTGTGCCTTCACGTGAAGCTGTCTGTTGAGTCATGACTGTTAGGAGGGCCTGGGATGAGGAAGAGGAGAAAGCATGGAGCCAGCGAAAGGGGAGAAGGAGACATTGTGGGTCCTGTGGAGGACAGAAATGCAGAAGCAGAAGAAAGTGAGATGTAATCTGAAGGCCAATGAGAAAGATTTCAATGGTGGGAAGAAAATTTCAGGTGCAGATGGCATGTAAAACTTCAGTGACCTGGTAAGTAAGAAGGAAGTAGTGAATAAAAATGAAAAGTGAAGTGATGCATAAATCAAAATGAATAAAAAAAGGTAGGGCATGAAAAATATGAAAATTAAAGAAAAAGGTGCAAAATATAATACGCAGTAGCAAAAGGGTAAAGTCTACTAGAAGAGCGCAAGGATCTGGTAGAATAATGAGAAAAGACTGATGTCACATACTAAATATTTTAGATCCAAGTATGTAACTTTCCATTTTCCGAAAGAAAATACAGTAAGCAAAATTTTGCTATATTAAAGACAAATAGACTTTTTTTTTTTTTAATGCCAAGAGCAGGCCAATTGCTTCGTGATAAACTGAAATGGTATCTTCCCCAGATTGAAGTATTTTTTACATGCTGCCCAACAGCTTTCATGAAAGTTGAATTTTCATGTTAAGTAACATGTTACCTTCCTGTCTGTTCTCAAAACAAAGCCTCAGTGGTCTTATATAAACAAAAGCACACTGGCTGGCCATAATAGGAAAGAATTTTTCTGACTGACTTATCAAATCCATGCAGATTAAAGAATGCTAGGAACATTCATCAGTAAGTCCTGATCTTGCAAAATGTCATTTTGTGCATGAGCAATTCCAATGAATGCATCATGTTCATTCCACTACAGAGATTGGGCCAGAGACAATAATAAAAAAAAAATTGCATAACTTTAGGATTTGTTTTTCTTTTTTTTTTTTCAATTCCCACTATCTAAACAGAAAAATACCTGAAATACCTGAAATATGCCACTGTAAATATCATCTCTTTGACGTAGATTATTACTCCTTGTATTGTGTAGGTTTAATTAATTTACTTTTCAAACTAATCAAAAAGATTGTATTCCATTGTATTTCATGTATTTAGTCATACTTTGACAATGAATTTCAAACTTCAGCGGACTTTTTTGATGATTCAGCAGACACTTAGGCATTTGGCTACCTCTGAGAAATTACTTTTCAGATCTTTATCAACTGCATTCTCAGCTTTGTTCATAACCACTTGTTTTGAGATGACTTTGCTTGGAAAGTCATCAAGTGAAAAGAAAGTATAGTCACTTGGGAAGGATAGTAAGAATTTTTTTCATTGTTGTGATTTTTAAGTGTTCAGATATTGAGTTGGACAATGCTGATGAGTACTTTCAAAAATGCAGTTTAATTTTCTGACTTTATAGAAGGAAGGCAGCCAGTGACAGATGTTTAACTAAAATAAAGATACAGTAAAACACGTGGGGCAGTTAAACTTTATACTAGCTGAAGATCCTTCCCACTGGGAAATAGTTTATTATTGTCATCTTGGCTACATGTGTGAAACAGGGGAACTTGCAAGATAATTCTCACCTACTATATGGAAGTGAAATATTCCTGTATATTTAGGAGAACTATAATTTAATCCTGTGTAAGCACATAAAGTAGCATATTAGTCATCCAAGCTCTCCATGAGGAGCGGAGCGATTGTCTCCAGTGACTCTGCTGGGAACCTAGGGCAGCTCTGGCAGCCATCTCAAAGCTTCTGAGATGTGACCAGGTATATCAGACAGGGACTACAATTGCTGTCATGATTGCAGACTGGTGTCATTCTGAGGAAAAGAATAAGATATGTTTTGCATACTTGGATGTATTACTAGATTTGTTTCCATCTTTTCACTCCTATAAAGATAAAAAAAGACACAAGACTCACACAAAAAAAAAGACATTAACCTACACATACAGATCAAAGGGGTCCTAAATTCAGAGCCTCTTTCAGTGTGTGCATGTTGTTGACATTGCAAAGCTGTTGAAAGTGCAAAGTATTGTTTGCACACCACTTTGTGCATCCACAAAGTGCAAAGTATTGTTTTGTTCCCGATTTCAATCTGGGATCACAGAAATATTTTGACCGAACAAAACCTATCGGTGGATTATTTCTCCTAAGGAATCCAGATAGCAATTGGGCAGGGATGTTTAATTTTTGAGCATAAAGCTTTAGATCACTTAAAACTGTTTGGCTGATATTAGACTGGTTCTGGCTTTTCATACATGTTATCACTCGAGATTTGCACACAGTTTGTTCTAGAGTTTCCTTCCTCTCTCACATACAAGCAGTATAAGAGGATCTGAAATAGGAGGATTCTGATTAGCTCAATTTCAAAAGTTGTTTCAGAAAATGTTTCTACAGGTAAGAACATTTTTAAGGTCCTTCGTACTTTGGAGCTTTTCTGTTTAGGATTGGCTGGAGGCACAATCACTTCTTCCTGACTGACGTGGGCTCCATGGGGTCTTTGTAGGGACAATGCCTGGAACTGGGTTTGTGTCCAGCTTTGCCCCCAGAACAATGTAGGAAACTCCTCTGGGAGGCAAATTTTGGACCATAACTCTCATTATGGCTCAGGCATAAATATCTTTATGGTCTTTTAGTTGGCTCCAAGCCAACTTAGAAATAGATTCGCAAATCAGAAATGGCAAGCATTTTATAGCAGATACACAGAAATTATAGCAGATTTTTTTGAGGAAACTGCTGGGGATATTGATGTTGCATAGGGCAGTGCTGCTTCTGGCCGTCAGCTGAGTAAGATACAAAACATGGGTACATATACCCTCAGTTTGCTTGGACAAGGAACTTCAAATTAATCATTTCTCCTAAGTAATTATTCATATTTCGTAGCCTGGTTCTAGAAAATGCTTTAATAATTACAAATTTTAAAAGGGCATACAGTCTTCCTAACGTCCTAAGTTAGAGAGGTTTATGACAGTAACATAGCATGCAGCAGATTAACATCTTTTCTTTTCTGAGGGCCATAGATCATTTTCATATGCTCTCAGATCCACAAAAGAAAAAGTCCTCTTCATTTTTATTTAAATTTCTCAGAAATCTATAATTAGAATTATGTATCAGATTACACCAGGCAAAAAAAAAAAAGTTAATTTAACAGAATTATGAATGGTCCGACTGGTCTTAAATAAATAAATAAATAAAGAATCAGAATATTTTTTCAGAAGTCATTGAGCTGGAAGTTGTTTTAAGCTATAAAAAAATTTATTTTACTATACACTTAATCACCTTTTTGGGACACAGCGGAGAATAAAGCTAGACATAGATCATTTTGGTTGGTACAGCATCAAAAATTTGGAGAAAGATTGTTTGATAAGTGATTCTGAATAGATAAAATCATTAATAGACCAACTGGAAGATATTCATGGCAAGTTTCAGTGGAAAGGAAGCTGTAACACAGAAACATGTAACTGATTTTGGGAGGAATTTCCATGAACTTAGAAAAGTGATCTCAGGTAAAGTTTTTAAGCTAATGTGTTTGATAAGCAACATAATCCTTATCCATCCATTTATATTGAGCTATGCTGAAATGTGAGGCTTTCCTGAACCCATTCCTATAATATTATCATTATATTAATTGGTTAAAATTTTTGCTCTGTTTTATATCCAAGTTGAAATCAGTAGAAAGACTCCAGACTTGTCACAGTATTATTGAGGGCAAAGTTTATTCTTTTCTCTCTTTTCCAAAGTGCAATTGGCATCACTAGGTAATGATGAAAGAAATCTGGAAAATTACTTGTGCATTTTGACAATTATTTGCACAATTTAGCCCAAGTCCAGATTTCTTTGAAGGTGTTATTCATGATCAAAGGGAGTGCCAATGAATAGCTGAACAGAATGAAATATTTAGTATACATTTTGTAAGGAAGTGATGAAAAGTGAAGGTTCAGTGAGAAAGTGAAAGGAGTGAAGATTCACTTTAGAGAAGGTGAATAGAATTGTTAGTTTAGACTAACTTCTCCCTGTTAAGTTGATAATATCCAATGATCTATTTTGAGAAGTGCTGAGCTCCAGCACCAGTGGGTGCTCAACATTCCTGCAAAATCAAGACCACAGGCTCTTAGACTTGGAGCTGAATCCTTGAACTGAACTTAGGAAAAGGAAAAGGTTTTTATTATTATTATTATTAAGCATTAATTTATTATTATTATTATTATTATTATTATTATTAAGCATTCGCTGATAGTATTTTTGTCATGTACTGATAGGGTCCCATGCTTGATTAGCTTCACTGTGTGATCACAAAAACAAGTCAAATATACAAATATGAAGAACAACTGTTCTTTTTTTTTTTCCTGCAGATCCTAATCCACACAGAAAAAGCAGAGAACTTTGAAATATGTTTCTAATGAGCAAGTGATATTTAAAGGAAAAAATTTCCACTTTATGTATAACAGGAGGCAATATCCCTATGCAAGCATGAGCAAATGAGCTAGAACAAAAGTCTGGGCCAGTACCTATCTTCAGTAACATTTAACTTACAGCTGCGTAGAGAAGAATATTGAAAAAGGGAAAATATATAACAATATTTTTCCAGAATAACCACACAACTTTCAACTGTTCAACAGTTTCAACAGTATCATGGACTTCTTTAGCCAGCAATTGTGTCCTTCTTAGTGTAAAAAGCCACCTAATTTTGTTTGTTCTAACACAATGAACAGCGACTCCCTAATCACCTTCCTCCTTTCACTCCTCCTTTTATAGACTTCTATCATACTATAGTCTTTTTTTCTGGGGCTGTACTGTATTTAATTCTCCCTTCTACAGAAGCCGTTCCATAATCTTTCCAGTTTTGCTATACATCTAGAAGAAGGAGGGGACTGGAACTTCACATGGATTCATATCAAGGATTTATGCACATCTCCGTTTTATTCTCTGTCTCTTCACTAATAATTTCTGTGTGTTTCTATCTACTTCTGATCACTGAGCCAAAGTTTTCATAGTAATACTTGCCATAGCTCCAAGATTTTGTTCCTGGGGAACAAGAAGCCTTTACTTTATTAGCAAGGTTAGAATTGTTGTTTTTTTGTTTTTTTGTTTTTTTCTCCTGTGCATCACTAATGAATTAGTGCATCCATCTGCAAGGAATTTTGTCTGCCATTTTAATGTTCAGTCACTTTCTCTAGGAAGGGTCTTCTGCAGTTCTGCACTACAGCCCTTTGCCTTTAATACCCTGAATAATTTAGCACCGTCAGCATGTTATCATCTCACCATTCACTTCTTTTTACACATTGTTTATGAATAAATGTCAAACAACATGGAAAGCAACAGACCTTTGTGCAGAAATCCACCTGTAATTTTCTTCCACTATGAGGACTGACCATGTGCTCTGTTTCCCATCTCTTAACCAATTATTTAGCTACATAAGAACCTTCTTTTTTATATTATTTTAGCTTTCTTTAACAAACTTTGAAGAAGTATACTTTTGAAGAAGCCTTCTGAAATCCATGCAGAACAGACAGCAAGCATGTTCTGTTTTATTCTTTGTTTTTGGGTGGTTTTTTTTGCAATTTGTAATCACCAAGGAAATGAAAACATGGGCCAAGAATCATCAGCTGATCAAGTAATTTGTATATCAAAGGCATCTCTTGCCAAAATATTTAGAAGAGTCTAGCTTGCAGAAATCAGCTCACAGTTAGATCCTGGAAAAGAGATAGAAACCCTTAAGTCAGCATAGACAAAAAAAAGAAATTGCCAGGAACTTAACTGTCAAGAGTTTATCATGGGGGTAGAGAGGATTTGGAAAGGTGATCATAGTCAGCAGTGAAAGAGTGCTTGCAAAGGAGCTCATAGCAAGTGATTCACAGCCAGTGAAAATATCTATTTGCGGGCTGGTAAAAATGTTTTCAAAGCAGTAAGCAGACAAAAGAGTTAAGCTGATGCCAAGAAATTTTTATAAATAGGGAAGATAGAAGGGTGGGAATGTAGTTAAATAGTCTAGAGATGAAAGACAGGCACTTGGCATTAGAAGATTAATAAAAGTTGGTTGAAGAAAATGAATAAGCAGCTAGTAAATTTATTAGGGAATAAATGATTAACTGGGAGGGCAATCAACTATGCAAGGAGTAGAGTAATTAAACACTGAGAGAAAAAATAGAGTGACAATTCAAAGTATTCAGGAAATTAATTATACGATTAACCAGACAGCTGATAAAACAAGGAAGTAATTTAGGAAAATCAGGATTAAAAACCTGTGAAATATCTGGATCTGAGTGGACAGTCACTTAAACCGGAATACAAAAGGAGTAATAAACTTAGCAGGTAAGTCTCTTCAGGGGAATGTGGGATGAAGTCAATACATGGAGCCTGTACCCTTAATGTTTCACAGCCCGAGGATGGGTGAGTCCCAGAAGAGGGCAGTGGTGCTCCATGGAGACCCTACAATGGTGGGGTTCAAGGGTTTAATGTCTTTGGCCTGATACCCTTCAGAAACAACCACCCATCTCCGACTGAAGGTTGGTAGCAAGACACTGTGGAGCTGCATTTGAACCTCAGTTCTCAGGGAGATTAATGGGCTTCTCTAGCACAGGGGTGAAAATGTTTCAGCTTTCTGTCCTCCTATGTCTTTTATTGGGCTGTGCATGTGTGTAGGGTGGGACTTGCTTTGAAATACAGTGAACAAGGAGCATTGAGCTTCCATACCACATTAGTGCTTATCTCATTTCTCTTTGAAATGTCTAAAAAGACCTGATATGAAAAGACTTGCATCATTTGGCCTTCTCAGGAGACATGGTTCACTGAGATTCCTGGGCTACCATTGTAAGTTATAGCAGCTGTAATTTCAGCCACTTTATGGAGCAGTCCATTTGTGTCTGCTCCAGTTCCTAATACTACCAGCCAGTCTGTAAAATGATCCTAATCTATTACATTTAAGTCATTTGAGTCATCTTTTTGAAGACTGTTGAGTGCAGAGATACCCATAAGGAAACAATGTAAGTTTTCCATATACCACATATGTTATATGTCTGGTGAAATGTACTGCACACATTTAAAAAAGTGACAGTATTACAAAACTGACAACTTTTCATGACCTTTTGTATTATAATGCATTTTAAACATATGGCAGGATTCTGTTCTTCTCATGGATGTAGCAAATGCAGTATGAATATTTCATGAATTGTATGTACATGTGAAACAACTTTGTCCAAGAAACAAGAAATTCAAGAAAATACATTAGGTTTTTACATTTAAAATTGGCAATTAGCTTCCAATGAAATATATCACAATGAATATTTATGGCAGGGCAGTGAATATTTATAGAGAAGCAGTGAAAATGAAGAGGTGAGACAGTAAAACTGGAACTATGATGTTTTGGGTGGAGTTCTTTGGTTTTTGTTCCAAGTTTTGCTTTTAATCATAATGTGGGATATTAAGTCACCTCTTTTCCTATCTGTTTCCTTTGTATTTGTACTGTTTGTTTATTTAAAGTAAAAGCTCTTTACATCTTCTGACTTGGGTATTTTGATGTTCACATCTATTCGTTGTCTTGCTCACTTAGAATTCAGAGTAAGTTAAATGCTTAAAGTACCTTAAAATGTTTCGATGTATGTAGCATAGTGGATTCATTCCATCAGGCCTAGCAGTAAAAGTCAGGATACATTCTCTCACCAGTGTTGCACAGAACCTAGTTCTTACATTTTGCTCTTTCAGCATGTACAGATTGGCCAATGACCAATGTGTTGTAGTTAAGCTGCTTATATTGAAAAGTGAGGAACATAATGTGGATTTGTATGTTAAAACTGTCTAAGGTCAAATAAGCTTCAGATAGGTATGCAAATAATTTGACTGAGCCTTTGGAGATTCAAAGCCACGTTCATGATGTAGATATGGAAGTCTCACTAGACACAGTTCATGATGTAGATATGGAAGGAGGAGTTTTCCTGCAGAATTTATGATTTGGATAACCCCCATGACAGTGTCATGATTCCCCCCACACACACACACACCATTTTCTTGTGCCTGGCATTTCCTTTGGAACTATTTCTCATAGAAGCTTTGAGAGATAATATTGATAAATTGCATAACTTCTCATAGACATCTAAAGAAAAGAAAACATCCATGTTTATTTTTCATGGAAAATGTAAGGTTACTGTTTCAACTGACAACAGTACTTTGGGCTTCATCTAAGAGTGTCAAGTTAACATCAGTTCTTAGAAGGGACATCTCTTAGGCATCTGTTTCCTGATGCTTGCTAGTTCCTCTGGTCGGGATGACACTGACGAGGGTAGTAGCTAATTCATTTTCTTTGGTAAAATGCAATCTTACTGGTCACGAAAAAGATAAAAAACATACATTAATCTGTAAGGGACTACAAGGAAACGGAGGTATAAAGCTTTTAGAGTATGATAACTTCTAAAATATTTTCAGTATCTTAGATCAACCCCCTCATGTGAAAGGTAGCTATGGCTAACTTAACACCCTAGGTGAACACTTGTCAAAGAAGTAATTCAAATTAAATAAAAATCTTAGGAGCGATTCTATTTAGGGGTGGTTGTAAAGGGACTCCTTTAACTGAATAAACTCAGATTTGTTCCATAATTTGTGTGACATGACCTCGTAAGTTTTCCAGTGTAACTTTCTTACACTTATAGTTCTATTATAGTTTACATTTCCAAATGAATTCCTTCTTTGAGGAGAACAATGCTTGAAGATAACCAGGAATAAGGGAATTACATTACTATTGTTCTTTTTTTAATCAAGATGTCATACTCATTTAGCTAATCATGGCATCACAGTTTTCAAAACAACTTCAGTAGCCATGTATATTGTTGAGCACCCTGTATTATAAGCTTTTAAATAAGAAGTTTTGCCAAAAAGAGAGAGTTTCTGTTGAAAAAACAAAAAAAGGAGAAGGAGCAATTAACATGTGCAATCCACATTCTTAGAAAGCTAGTAATGGTAGGACCACAGCTTACGATACACCTATGAATTCTGATTAAATGTCTTGATGGTCACTTTCAGCCTTTCAGTTACCGTTATTTCTGCTCTGCCCCATACATGCATACATGATGATACATCTGGTTTATCACTTTTCCTTGAGCCAACTTTATGTCCTCTAAAAGTTTCTAATACTTAACTTGCTTAATATTGCTTGCAAAAGGGTATTACCACTGTTGCTAGCTAGGTAGGATGAATTCCTAGGGGAAAAAATTTGAGGGAGTAACAAAGCCGTAGCTGAGTTGGAGCAGTAAAATAAGAAAAAAAATTTCCATGATGATTTACTGAAGCAGGTAGAGGATTGCGTGGTAGAAACCACTTGCTTGGATTTGAATCATTGTCCTTAAGACATATATGTCAAGACAATCTGAGGAGGCATGCAAACTTTAGATTGCATAGAAAAAAACAGGTAGTCAGTGATAAGTTTGTCTTCACTCACTTAGAGTCATGTTGCTGCCTTAGAATAAAGTAATATGTCCATGATTGTTCATCGCTATACGTCAAGAGTAACAAAAACTTTTTTAACTGTGAATGAGTTGAAGTACAGTATGCTCTCAGAGGATATAGACGGCAAGCTGAGCTATGCTAACAATGAAGACAGGTGGATAGGTGGCTTACAAAAGGCTTATAGTTTTAATGAAGAAAAAAAGACCTGTCACACAGAAGCACAGCAGTGTTTTGACACTAGAATAAAATTCAGGTTCAGGGGCATCATCAGTGAAGGCATGTGGACAGCTTTGTCAGTTGAAGGGTGATTCTTCCTGAATTTTTCTTTCTTTATTAAATACCGTTCCCATCTCTTCCTATGGAAAGACTACTTAGGCAGTTTAGGATGAAAGTAAAGCCCTGGTTTATTACATACATATATACATATATATGTGTGTATCCACATATATATGTATAACACACAGGAATATGAAAATTAACATGTGTGTGTGTGCATACATACATTTATATTTACATATATGTAAAGATTAAGATGTATATGTAGTGATGCTGTCTTGTAATACTCCTAGCAAGCATACTGATGGGACTGTGATAAAAGAAGTGTCTATCATTCACTTCCCCCAGGATACCTGTGTTTCAGTTTTGCTGGATTTCAAGTTGCCTCCACACGCTGCTGGGGGAAATGTTCCTTTCCATGGTGGAACAAGCAGAGAGCCCCGAGACGGTGTGGTTGGAGGGCTGCAGCACATAACGCAGCAGATGGTGAAGGAGATGTGTTTGTTCAGCCTGGTTAAGAGAAGGCTAAAGGGGGGATCTGCTTGCTGACTTCAACTAAAATTCCAGTTGGATACAGAGGAAAAAAAATAAACAATGAGAGTAGCCAGACATGGGAACAGGTTGCCCAAAGAGGCTGTGGAGTCTCCATCTTTGGAGTTATTCAAAACTCAAGTAGACAAGGGCCAGAGTAACCTGATCTAACTGTGATGTTAGCCCTATTTGAGGGGCTTGGACTAGATGGCATCTAGAGTCCCTTCAGCCCTAATTTATGTTGTGGTTTGTGGCTCTATGGTGTAATATCTTAAAGAAGAAACTTTTCCTTGTATGATGTTTTTTTCCCTTCCAGTGCCTGAAAGCATGTGGATAGATAGATTGATTGATTTATATGTATTTATATATAGAGAGAGATAAAACGTACATGCTTGCTGTTCACATTGGGCAGAATTTTCTTTAAAATATAAAAAATATTTAAGAACAAGTAGCAATTTCAATGCTTAACAATACATCAACCGTTGATAACAGGGGGGAAAAAAGCATCTTTTTAGTGCAAAAGGTGAAGTTATTGATTCCAGATGCTTTTTACACATTCTTAACACTTAAAACATTTAATGCACAACGAACACTTCACAGTCCATTTTTGGCTCCAAAATGTCAAGAAAACATGCACACCCTAGTAATAATTTCTTAGTGTTTACAAACAATGAAACCTTGAACACATTATGCTTTTATATTTACTCTTCTACCTCTAGTGAGTGCAGCTTGTGATCTCTTCCAGGAAACACCTGCCTTGTTTGGAAGTTCTAAAATGGACGATGTAAGTTATACTCCTTGAAAAATTTTACTTAAAAAAAAAAATTACTTGTTTTAACTCCTGTAGTGTGAATCTGTGCTACCTTTTATCTTGCTGGTTTAGTGCAGCTTTTCAAACCACAAGGTGACCTCTGTAGCTGTAATTAGATGTAAATCACATTGATAATTCCTTTGGAGTATATTTTCTACTTGTAACAGTAATATAACCACTATTAGCTTTATCTTCTTTGTGACTAGTCTTTCACCTCACTTTCTGTGTTATGACAGTCCTTTTTTTTTTCTTTTTTGCAAGTTCAATCAGTGTTCCATTACTATTTTAATTACTGTAGTACAGTGAGAGTGTGCCAGAGACTGCAGACCTATTCTGTGAAGCAGGTTTGTTAATAAAGTTCTCAGTGTCCATCTACACTTGAGTTTGTTATCAAACGCAGATGTGTTTTCTATGGAGTGCATTCATCAAGTCTGATTATTTTAGTTACATAGAATTCCCAACTCTGTATTATTCAGGACTATATTTTGAGCTTTTGTGTTGTCATTTTTAATTCTCGTGATAAAAATCATTCATTCCGAATGAAATACATCGGCAGATATACAGAAAGCGTGCAGGATCTCAAGAACTGGATTGAGATTTGAAACAGTTTGTAGAGAATCTGTAGAATCATGCATCTCGGAGAAATATCTGGAAATTACAGTCTTCAGGAAAACATAGATAAAGCGATACTGGGAAGGTAGTCACAAAACTCCCACTAACAGTAATGGGGTAAGCAAATGTACAGCATAACCGTGACCTGCAAGACAGAGCCAAGTGCCCCATTTAGACATTGCTGGTTTGCATCATAGGAATTGGAAGGTAGCAGAAAAACCCTTTTGGATTTAAGCACTTCAGGTAAAACTCCAGAAGCACATAGACTGAATTGCGGACAGCTTGTCTAATTCATCACTAAAGGTTAAGAGGGGCATAGTTTTCACTTTCCCAGTAGGTGAATGAAAAGATGTAAATAGGAAAGAGCTTTAAGAGGGTTTCAAAAGCAATATCCAAGGCTTTCCATCCTGCTCTTACTTGTAATTTTGTGCCTGCACATATCTTTGTTAGTAAATAATTTGAGCATAAGCAAACTTGGCATACCATAATCTATAAAGCCAAAATGATTTTGAGTGAACAAAGAAAATGTATTTAAAAGCTAGAAAGTGAGTAGCTGCTTACATCCAGGTACAGTTCTGTAGTTAATTCTGCAGTTTTCTTCTCCATTTAAGTTTGCCTCTTGCTTTTGATCAGGCTTACTTTTTTTTATCTTGTTTTTTGATGTGTGATAAAAATTTACTGTATTTCAGCATGTTTATTATATGAGCACTTTGTCTTAGTTTACTTTGAATATAAAAGTAGCTTCTTAAAAAAAAAAAAAAACCCTCCAGTAGCTATTTTGTAATTCTATCACTGCTTTCTAAGCTTTGGTGTTTAACACATCAAATGCAAATTCAGAAGCTGACTGAAAAAAAGATTGGAAGGTATGTTTTCTTTTATCTGTTTTCTTTCTCTCTGTATCGTACTTTCAGAACCTATCATTTAGAAGACCGTAAGCTGCAGCAGATGATATCTGAGGAAATCTGAATTTGAACTCTGTGAAGAGTGGAGAAGCAGAAAGTACACAAAAATTCTTTCTTTCCCAATGGGTAATTTTGTTTTTCTTTTGCTAAAATAATTCTAAATCTAAATGTTTTCAAAAGAGCAGTGACTAAAATAATTAAGAAAACAGCCTAGACATCAGCCTAGGCTTTCAGAAGATTATTTCTGGTCATTTTTTGCAGAATGTCTTCATTTGAACATAATATGCATTCAAGGTAGAATAACCTATTTTCACTCATATTCATCAAAAGTGGTCCCATCAGGAATGAGTACAGAGTAGCCAGTTTACAGTCATACCTCCTCTTACTTTACACAGGGTTTTCAGTGCAAACATATCTTGCAAGTTTGGTGTTACCCCTTTGTCGTTGAGGCTTACCTGTACGGAGAGAATCACCTCAGGTTACACATCCCTTTTATTACCTATTATCAGCATGTGCATGGGAATTCAGCTGCACAGTGCTTTTGCTGGATCTTTGGAAAAGTCACCTTGACCCAATAGATCATAAATCAATTAAATACAACAATCACAAAACTAAAGTACAAATATCTAAGGCAGATTTCAATTTTCTGCATGCAGTACATGCACACTTATAAATATATGAAAATATGAACAGTTTAGGCATGGAAACATGGCAAGACGGGGAAAGGAGAACCGTGCCCATCTGGCAGCAAGAAGACATGGGAATAATTTAGCCATATCATCCTGTACCTTAACATTCACTGTTCTGTTTTTTTTTTTTCTTTGCTTGGGCTATCCTGGACATATGGTAATACTTCTGAAGGGTTATAATTAGCACATGAAGGCCTGCAAAGAGACTTTTCTCCGTGGGCTAAAGTTGGACTAAAGATTAAATTAAGTCAGAGCTGTACACCTGAGGAGATCTAGCATTTCTGTCTCAAACACCACACACAATTAAGGATTTAGAGCAGAATAAATAAACTACATCCATTCTTTACTTTTTTTTTTTCTTTAAACATACTGTATATACTTTTACAATTTAGAGATTTTAAGTAAAATAACAAGTTCAAAGATCATTGGTTTTCTTTTCTTTTTTTGGGGGGGAAGGGGGACAGTTTGCTAACGTTTGTCCTTTTGATGATGCTAAAATTTTACCAGACTGAGTATGAGTTACCTATCCTTAGAAATATTATAATTATTATTATTATATTGCTTAATTTAGCATGAAATAAATACTCATCCTTTGTTTCTCTACCTTGCTTTCTCAGACGTCATCCTAAAAACACATTTATCTGTTTTAATGACCTGATAATGTTGTAACATTTGAGCTGTGAATTACTGCTTAATAAACCAAAAGTGCCTTGTAGTCTTCAAAAAGCAATAGACAGTTATAATGTATAAGGGCAGCACATGATCAGTAAAGCCACATCTGTGAAAGCAAATACAGCATCAAACCGGTGTGGTGGAGCTTTGAATCTGCAGGGAAAATTGACGATCTTGGCAGGTGTCATTTACTGTGCCATTCACCTTGAAGTTTCCCTGGCTCGACATGTGGTTATATTTCCAGCAAATTTCAAACTGCCAGGACAGACAAATGTTCTGTCTCTGCAGTTCACTCAGCACATACATCCAAATTTATATTTGCCCCCTTGGGCAAAAGTCAGTATTATTATCCATCTGTCCTGTATTTTCTTCTTGACTTCTTCAAGCTCACTTTCTGGTTCTATAGAGTAGTTTAACTACCTGTGCATTTTTTTTCATCAGTCTTAGAAATCTTATGTGTACTTTCCAATTTCAGAAAAGTAAGAAAGCAGGAATCAGACATACTGAAGGATAAATTATTCTTCAGTTAATGGCATGTCCAACATGCATAAGGCACTATAGTCTAAGAGTTATATATGTCTTAAATCAAAAAGTATATAGCTATAGACAACATATGTAAAAATGAAATATATGGTTATATATAGCTGTATTCCTAAAGCAAATTACAAGCATTTGCAAAACACAGCTCGTAGAGATGGTGCATTGCTTTTTGTTAAAATCACGTCATGATATACATTCTCTTGCTCACAGTATCACAATTTTCTTTTTTGAAGACCACAGCATAAAGAACTATTGCTCATGAGAGACCTGCCCTTATTTCCTTTGGGTGTGCAGGACTTCAGTGAATCTGTTGTGATTGCCATTTCCTATTGAACTGTCATGACGAACTTGGAAAGACACCATCCAGGATGCAGGTGTTCGGGTCAAACACGGGAGGCGGAAGTTCAAAGGCATTCCCTCCCACCACTCCCGATGCCGTAACGCCAGCACACTGGGTCGCAGGAAGTCTCTAAAACGCCCATGCTAGAGAACGCTCAACCAGGGAAGCACTCAGACATATTCAGCTGCAGCTGAAAGTCAAAAAAGAATGAATTGTAATCATAGGTAATTAAAAGAAAACAGGTTTTTGGTTATTTTTGGAAGGCATGGTCAATTATACAAGAGAACCTTATATTTCATCTTCTATACGATAGACATCAGCTTCACCAGACTATCCAGATCTTCCTTGTATAGTACATTAAAAAGTGTAGTTCAGCAAGCATACCATCCTGCTCTTGTTCTGGTTACGTACAATAGTTGGAAAAGCCTTCAAACTGTCTGTGTTACTGTTTCTATGGGGGAAGGGGGGTTGGAATTAACATCATCCCATTCTTCTCCATAGGAATGCACACAGAGACTGTGCAAGTTTCATGAAGTTTGCGAAGATTTCTGCATATGTCATTAAGCAAGTCTGACAAACAATTAAAATGTTATTTTTAAACAGTGTGCAGCTATCAGCTCTAACCAAACAAGCAGGCAGCCTCTCTGCTCAGATCAACAGCTTACCCATATATAAAAGGTGTGTTAATAAAATACAATTTAGATTCCAGTGTTATAGAGATGTAATTCATATGTCAAGTTATTGAGATCAGTTTAAATAGAAGCCACGGTGTCATCTAGTAATAGTTGTTATTTACACCACAGGCACTAGCATTAATATTAGCATGTGAGTAGTAAGTACATATAATATGAAAATAGAAAACATTAAAAGCAACAGTAAAAAACCTGAAATATTAATTGTCATCTTCTATAGATCCTGAGCAAAGGAAAAATAAAAGATGATGTCTACCTCGCACAATAAGATTCATCTGCAAAAAGCCTTTTTTTTTTCCACACTGCAATCCTGCGAGATAGCAAGATTCAGACTTTAAATGTTGTAGTGTAGAAGCAAATCACTGCACTTTGCTAAATCTCTGTAGCTAGTTCTGCTTTTTTAAGGTGCTTTTTTTTGTGTGCATTGTAATCAGCTCTGTGACTGAGCGTTTTTTTTGGTTCAATTTCTAAAGCAGCATCTTAATGACTGTTGCCTAGGACTGTTGGTTTTCCTTAAATGTTCCCTAGAGCAGTGTTTCACTTATAAGCATCATTTTAAATATAGCCCTTTGTAGCACTTTTCTTGTGATCCTCAACCTTTGCAAAGGGGTTATGTTTTAAAAACATGTGGTGAATGCTGGCCACCTGTTAAGAGCTAATGATACCGAAAGCAAGCCTGCTATGTCAGGACATTTTCTAGGGAAGGTGATAAAAAGACAGAGATCTTTCAGGCTGGAATGGCATTAACTTCAACATATATTGTACTCCACCCTTAAAAATGTTATTTCAAAGGCAGCCATAATCCTCTTGAAAGTATTGGGTGAAAGGGAGAAGAATATGGAGATTTTAGAAAGTTAATTGCAAAAGTGCAGTTTTGTGTGCAAGTTTCGCACTCCTATCTGGAAAGAAGATTTATTTAATCTTTCCCTTCCTCCAGAGAGTGTTGGATAATATAAAAAGACCCAGGGACAGATTAAGATTAATCCCCTCAGTAATACGGAGGGTGTCATTTCTGGTACACTGGGCATGCAACTGGGTCAGCAAAGCAGAATGGACAGTTTCCAAATCCACTTGAAAACAATCCTACTTTGATGATAGAGATATCTCCAAATGAAAAGACAAGAAAGACAGATTTCCATTCACAGAATTAAGTAAAATGTGTAAAACATAGATGGGGATCAGAATAAAAGGGGAAAAGCACTCATATTTCGCTCCTCCTACAAGATTAAACTGTTTTGCCAAGTATCAAACAGATATTTATATAACACATCTGTCTAGGACAAAATGCTGTAAATTAAAAAAAAAATGTAGGATGAGGTTGTTGAGACACATTTAAATTTAAGTATGCAATCAGTAGATCTTAAGAAAAAAAAAGGAGAGGGTGTAAGAAGGAGAGGGTGTAAGCAGAATCATGTGGTGCTGATGAAACTGGAGCTGTAGTATTATAACTTTGGCTTCAATATGCACTTTTTTTTCCCTTGTCTCCAGATGCCCTGACAAAATGGATAGTTGGATTCACAAAGAGAGGAAAGGGTGTATTTGTGCCAACGTATGTTTGACATCCTTTTTTATGTTTTGGCACCTAGAAGAACCAGGGCTTCTCATGGGATTTGAAGTTCAAAGTTAGATGCCATGTTTGTAATTACATACAGATGCATAACCAGGATTATAAAAGGAGAATGAAGGGTTCTTTTACATAAAAATGTTCATTCATCTGTATTACTAATCAGTTACAGTGATTGCCATTGTTTTACGCAGAGGTGGAAATTATTGTGTCAAAGAGCACTTTGACCAGTAACTCTTTGCAAACTTTTCTTTTTTTTATAGCAACTAGATAAATAACATCCTTGTACGTACACTTTTTTTTTTTTTTTCCTTCCTGGCAATTTTAGATCTGAATATAGGATGCCTCATCCTTTCATTTGTATTCCTACTGGGTAATACTGTCTTCCATGACAGTACAAGCGAAGCTGCTAATCTACTGAGGCCAATTAGGTTACATTTGATAAAAGCATCTACTCAGACTTAATGAATACTTCAGAATATAGCCATGAATAAACAGTAAATTTCAGCTGTTATAAAATAAATTGATGCAAAGAGCTTTCCCTTCTCCAATGACCTTCATTGTCATAGTGCTTGAATGATTTTTCCTGCTCCATTTTTATTTTGCTGTTATCATATTCAGTTTAACACATGGAAAACTTGGTTCCAAAAGTAAAGAACAGTAGCATTTTTAAATGATTTCCTCACCTAAACTCCTAATAAAACACAGGCAAAGCTACGTCATTAGAAAAATAGCAATTAGATAATATAATAAGATTGCTATTTTTAGTGAGGAATGTGATATTTAAACATGTAAGTGCAGCCTGATTGCAATAGTGTTCATTGTACTAAAATAGTAATCATTAAGACTTGTAAAGAAGTTTTCTGTTGAAATATTTTGAAAACAAAAGTGGTAAAAATACTACCAAAAAAGTTTGTCTTACAAATAAAATTATTTTTTCAGCAAGTCTACAAAATATTTTAATGAATCATTTGTTAATTTTCCCCCTATTTTTCAAAGAGCCTCATTCATGAACCATTTATCAATCAATGCTCTGGTTTAGGGGTCCACGAAATCAGCAGCTCCAGTAGGGGGGACACTAAATCCCATCCCAGCAAAAAAGCATAGAGAGAAAGATCTTTAACACTACGCTTTCTGAAAATGTTCTTAGCAAATATGTTGTGCATACCTACATAATACAAATACACTTTAAAATGCAGCATATATAATGCCCAAACTTTACTTTTCAGCTAAAATGCAGGTTGATGGCAAAATAGGTTTTACATGAATTTATAGAGCCCTTGGCTTTGTCCGTGAGGACAGAACCATCCATTAACCGCACAGTTCTTACCTAAGCAAAACTGGTCGTGCATGAAATCCTGGCTCCACTGAAGCTAGTGGAAGCTATTCCCTTTATGATATTGGAAATAGTAATTTAGTAGTACAAATCTCCGTAAGAACACTAGTAATAACACCGAGTGAATGGGAAATTGTCGCCTCAGTCTTGCAGATGAACGCCGCTTGGGTTAAATCTTAATTAAATATTAATGGAAGTAGTATAAGATAGTGAGCTAGGCATTTGATCCTGAGCTCTGAACTTACCAAGAGGCTTAAGAGCCTAAATTTCACTTAAGTAGAATTGTACGTAAGTAAAATTTTGATACCTAACTGTAACAAAGTGATTTCCAGAAACCTCTGCCAAGTTGCTTAGCTATGAATGTTCTGATATTTGCTGTAAGGTCAGCATTTTCCTTAACATGAGGGAATTTAATGTGCTGTTTGCTGCCTGTCTAGTTATTCCTAAGCGCCACCTCTGATTCAGGCTGCTGACTGTTGTGAGCTGCATCCTAAAAGCATGTAATTTTCACCATTTACTGTATACAAAACTTAAGCATCCACCTGATGATCCATGAAACCAGATGTCTGAGTTTAAGCCACTTTTGTGTTCAAAGGCTTAATACCTAATTGCTCCATGAATCCAGCGATACGTGCCAGGCCCCAGTAGTGGCCTTTAAAGAGCTCTGGTTTTACTGTATTTTGTTTTTATTTTAATATCAGCATAGCTTGCCCTTGAATCTAAAATGTCATTTTAGCATGTCTTAACTTTCAGTACATACTTAGTTGAGCAGGTTGGTCAAGTATATATAGTATATTCAGTACTAATGGCTGAGAACTGCAGTGGAAACTCCGTAACTGTTTCAGGAGTTCAAGTCTTGCAGAAACACCCAGCTCCCATAAGATATCTGCTTAGCCTCATTTTATGCTGAAACACCATTTGAAAAAAGAGCATTTTTCTGCAATATTATATAACAAAGGCATGAAAGTTACACTGCAGGCATAAATCAGATCAGTATTATGGTTGGGAAGCAATATTTCATAGAAACAGTAGCATAAAGTATAGATTTGTAGCTCTTTCTCCCATTGTTCCTTTTTGTATAACAAAACAGGTGTCGTTGACATTTGGAGCCAATATTCGTGCCTGAACAGCGACTTTCTACATATGTTTAAACAAAAGACAAAAGCAGTCACTACCTTGGAGTTCCCTTTTTTATGGATTCATACCTTCTGGGGACAAGAGATAAATGAAGGTAAGCCGAAACCCTTAGATGTTGTCTTCATCAGTGCTGTCTTCATCAGTGCTGACACTCTTCCTTGGGGGCTGACAGCTGCTAATGAATTCATTTTAAACAAGACACACAAGGAGAACACAAATGCCTTTTTCAGTTTGGTTTCCTTTTAAAAGGAGGATAAGAATAGCAACGAGCATTGATCATAATGGAAAAGCTAATCTGCACTAATTTGTGATCAAATACAAAGAATGAACAGCTTCATGGAGAAATCTTTGCATTTCTCCAACGAGGGAAATCCGACTGGCTTTTTAGTTGAATTCTGACATTTTGGCTGTTCATATGAAAGTGTTGTAGCTATTACCATGCCACAGATACTGCCAGGGCATCAAATTTGATCATCTGAGCAAACGGTTGACTGGAGCGCAGGCAGCTATTTTCTTCTGGTCATTTGGGAAAGGTACTTTTATTTAGTACTGTCCTGTGTTATTCAACCATTGGTATTGTTTGCACTGATATCAAATAATTTTCTTCTAAAATCATTCTGAAATTGAGAATTTTGCTTTTGATTTTAAGGAAAAATACTAAATTTCTATTTTTCCACAGAATTTAAATTCTTTATTAAAACACAATGGTTCACATCCATAGCAATTCCAGAATTTGACTGAAATTCTTCTATATTCAAATTTTCAAAAAAAAATTCGATGATATCTTGTGTTTTGGTACAGTCTGTCCCTGTCAATTGAATATGCGTGTTACCATGAAGTTAAGGTCCAGCTGTGACCCACTGATTTGCACTTATTGATAACTCCCAGTATCTTGAACTACCCCTGCTCTTTAACTAACCAAAGAGCAAATGACCATGACACATTCATGAAAGGAAATGTTTGTGATTTTTGCTTTCACGGGCAGAATAGACTTAATGGCCAAGACTAATTTCGGTCTTGTGTTACCAATCCTTTTTGGAAGACATGCATAATATATAAATACTTCACCTTGTCAAGAATATGGGAATAGTGGAAGGTGATTACCACCTTTTCTGTCTGTAAAGAAAACTAAATTGGGTTGTACTATTTTGCATCAATTTTAAAGTTGCTTTTTATTGCTATGTATATACAAATGTGTAAAACAATTATTGATTTATACTACTTTTATGCATTACCAAACAAAAGTATACACTTTGTGATTTGCCTACATAAAGATGCATGGAATCTAAGCAAGGACCATATCAGTTGTCTTCTGGAAAAGATCCTTGAACATTAGAGGCAAGATTGGAGGCTATGGTAAAGTAAAACATAGGGAAGAAATTATTGCCTTATCTATGGAATAAATTCAAGTGGGCATAATGATGCCATCTCAACATGAACCTACTTTGGAGAATGCAGAAAAACTGTATAAAAACACAACAAGGCTGCCCTGTAGCTCTTGTAAGGAGGAACAAATTAAATGCTGATTTCTACCACCAACACTGCAGTGACTACATGCAAACAACATACCCAGTAAATAATATATTTAAAGAGATGTCAGAAGACAAACATGTAAATATGGTATAATATGTTCTTCCAAAGGTGTGGTGCAGTCTACTAAGTAGTTTGTCTGCTATGGGTAAAGCATTTTTTCAGATAAAGCTACTCTAAAATATGTTGCAAATAAAAATGAGTGAGATGGTTATAGCTAGACTTCAAATCTAGGTGATTACAGAGGATCACTTTGTCGTTATAAAATACACAAAGATATAAATAGGTTTTCATGAGACAAGTGAAGGGAATGTACAGGATAAACGTCCTCTGCTCTTCATCAATAACCTGTCTTTTGGTCGGGCAGAACTCAGTTCAGTTTACATATTGCTAGATCAAGAACCAAGTCGGTAACTTCAGACTATTGTAAGTATGTTTAAGCCTTCAAGTCTCAATGTTACCATTACAATTTAGATGTATTCTAAATTCCTAGACTGAGAAAATCAGCCTTGATGGAATGAGGAAGTTTCAAAATCAGAGACACGAGTGACCTCATCATGGACTGAAAAACATGTATATGTGGAGACACCTGGTCTCAGTGAACCTACCACGCACGGATTACTTAGCAGACATAATCTTGGCAGATGTGCAAATTGGAGAAATGACTGGAGAATAAACATAGAATTAAATAAGGGTTGTCTTTTAAGCTAATATACAAAATATATTTCCTGAATATACACATGGGTTACTTAACACTCCTAATTCTAGAAAGGAAACAGGGAGGATAACTGTCCAAAATAGATATCAGTAAAATCAGGATTTATTCTGGGAATAGGCTCATCTGGCACATTTACCTTTTTAGCATGTGCTCATATATACTATGCAGACACATTGTTCTACTGATTATCCTAAAAATACAGATATATATATATATATAAAGAATTGTACTTAGTTAAACATCAACATATAATCAAATTATCTAAATATAATCCCATATTGTTTATAAAAAAGAGAAAAAGGTGTTGTTTTGAAGGTATGATCTGGTGTTTCCTGTCCTTCCCTTTCTGGTGGGGTAAGCTGGGGCATAAAATCATGTAGGATCAGAGTCTTTCCATGTTAATATGCCCCTCATGATAAATTTATCTATAAGCATCTATTATATTTATATTTATTTAAATTTGACTTGTTATTCTTCTTTCCCTAAAGATGCAAATTCATAAAGAGTGAGGTAGCAGCTTGCGCAGAATTAACTCTGCTGACAAATATTGCTCACAATTTATTTAAATGTCTCTGTTGCTTCTCTACAAGGTAAATACAGTCAGCAAAGCATAGGATAGGATTTGTAGGTTTCTACCTTTTTCTGAAACAAAGTTTGGTTGTAGACAGCTTGAACGCGTTATGTTGTGGACTCTGTATTACTAACAGGACCTTCCCGGTTTCTGATACTCTGATGTTGACATAGCAGATCCTGCTATAAATTTGATTCTCAAAGGTGCCGCTTAGCACAGAAATGTTTCATAGGGATATTTTTTCCCTCAGGCTGCTCTTTGTAGAGAACAGTTCCTATGTGCAGATACTGATTTTTACAAGACTGTATTATTTCTCTACTCTCAGCTCTGATCCACTTCCAGTCTGCCTGTAATTTTTTGCCATCATTGGAAGGTAGCCCCAAATTTTTTTAAGCAAGCACGTTTGATGTAAAAAGCTGTGTGCTGGACTTGCACATTTGAAGGAAATTATTTTGTGCCCCTTTTTATTGCCAGCAGAGATTTGAAATTATAGCAGCCATTGTTGAAGAGAATGGAACATAAAATAAAGTTTTATTGCTCTAGAAACATTCTGCATTTCTTACCTTTCCATAGTGATACATGAGATTTCTGCATGCTTTGGCAACAGCTATCATATAAAACATTTATTTTTTTGCAAACATCAGGCAAGTGTTTCTCCTTTTATGCTTGTATCTGCAAGAAAGTATCATATACAGTTTAAAAACTAAGCAGTTAGTTAAACAGAATTTAACTGTTTAAACTAGAAGTTCCATCTTTTGCAAAACATCTACACTCTCGTCAGCTGTGATAAAATTTACTGTTAGAGAAAGGTGTCAGAAGTCACATCTATTGCTGCAAAGTTTCACAGAAATGAGATCGCACCTTCTGATCTCTGGTTGTTGATAGTGCCAGTGCTTAACCCATCCCTCGGAAAAGCACAATAAGTTTTGCAAGCCACGCAAGCAATGTTATAGTCTCTCACTTTCTGGGAAAAAGAAAAAAAAAAAAAAGATATAGATGATCCTTCTTAGGCAGAGTTGAGGTAGGAGAAATGTTAGCCCTGGAAAGGACGTATTTTGGGGTCAGGAGAGACAGAATCTTAGCCCTACCCTTGCATGATTTGGGAATAAGCCTGCTGCACAGACATGAATGATGCAGCCAAATTCCTCCTAAAGGCTGGTCCTACCCATACAGTTGAAATGTTCAGTAAATATGTGTCTTCTTTCCTACATCGTGTGCTTCAGAACTCAGCGGCTGAAATAAGAGCTGTCTAAAACAGGCCAAGCCACATCAAACAAGCCCTTCTTGCTCTCTCCTTGCAAGCTTCATACCTTTAGCCACAGCCGCTGTCACCTGTCACACTTTTTCTCCATTACACATTGAGATTCAAATTTTGGAAAACAGTTGCTTTTACTGTGTTGCTTATTTTTTACAGTGAGGTCCAAAGAGGTGTGTGTGCATATATATGTGTGTGTGTGTGTGTGTATATATACACACATATATGTGTATATATTTAATGCAGTTGTTACAAGGGGACTGTTAGGACAAGTTTAGTTACATGATCAGGCCAATGACTATATTGTGCGTAAAGCAAGCTGGTGTCCAAAAGTCTTTTCTCCTGCTGGCCTTGTGCTGAGTTGAACCGCCGGTAGCCCTGCATTGTTACGCCCATGGCTGGAAGTGGAGAGCGCCCTGCGTGGGTACCTGGGCTTCAGGAGCCGAAGAAGGTCCTGCATGGTCCCTGGCCCACAACATCAGACAGCAAATCCCTGTTGGACCCTATTTTTCTCCTACCTCTCACCCATCTCTGTTTACTTGACCTGTTTATAACTATCCTGTGAAAGCTCAGTTTCTGGGTGGCTACTCCCTGCAGTTTCTTTCATCCACCCGCCTATGCTTTTATTTCCTTTTTTGGGTGCTTAATAAAAAAGCAAAGGATAACTTTTTACCAGAGAGAAACTGGAGGAGGGAAATGTGTCAGAGAATATCTGTATGGCATCGGTCCTTTCCTCATTATAAATAGCGTACATCCTTAGTGAAATAAAGCATTTACACCCTCAGAAGGAAATTTGATCACTCATGGATTAAAAAGGAGACATCTCCTAACATTCCCAGAAAGTGGCTGATGAAAAAAAAAATGCTTTGGGGGTGACGAGAGATAAAAGTTCATTCTCAGGTTAGATTCCAAAAGTAATGTAAGATCCTGAACCACATTTTGCATTCATCTTTTACAGCAGAGGCTGTGTTCTTGCTGCCCATATTAATCTTTATCGTGAAGACTGTAATTTCTTCTTCCACACAGATCTTGTCATTAGTTGTTTTTAGTTCAGTGACTTGTGTGTTTAACATTGCATTTTTGTAGAACAGCGAGACTGACTGTGATCTCATTTAAACCAAGACACAAGTCAGGGGCAGTTCTACTCAAATCAGCACAAATATGTCAGTACAAAACATGGATGAAAAAAGCCCCAGGGCTGAGAATGCATCTTCAGCAGTATTACCAAATAAGAAATAATATAGGTCCCTAAAGAAGAGGGACATCATGCTCATAATGGATTTATGATTTAGATTTTCAGAATAGCTTATATAATTTTAATGTGAGATCATTGCTGCCAGAGAAAGGGAAATTGCAAAAGGCCAATGGGACAGCAATTCCTGCTCTGTGCCTAGGGGGGATGACTGTTGCTGCTAAATTGTTTAATCTTATCTGGCTTTTGTATATGATTTCTTTGTGCTTTTATTGCTAGTGAGAGAAAGCCTATGCAGATTTTAGAACAGTTTTGATGCAGAGTCATCCAAATGCATCTCCCATGGCTTCACTAGATTAGTTTTGTCCTCCTCTCACAACAGTTTGGTGTTGGGAAAATGGTCAAGAAAAGGTCTGGTCCTTTTCCAATGTTATTTCAGACTTTTCAAGTGACCTTGGACCTTTATGCTGATATGTAACAGCAGTGAAAGAAGATAATAATGTTTCATTCTTCCATGTGGAGTTTATCAGCACTCAGTCTTAATGGACTTGTAGGCCATTCCCTCAGAAGAATGAAAGAAAAACTTAGTCTTCGTTTCCTAAGGAAGAAGAAGGAGACACAGCATTTTTCACACATTTTTTATCAAAATGATCCAATTTGGGAGTAAAGATCAGGCAGAAATAGGCTATAAAAGTATAACACACTGTTATCTGGTACTTTCTACAGCACAAATTTGGGTGAATCTGAGATAGTCCTCCTACAGTTCTATTAAAGTCAAAGAAGAGATATGCAACAGACAGAATATGGTTTCTCTGGCCTATTCTAGACATTTATCTTGGGATTAGATGAGCTGCCCTTTGGAGGTGCTCATTTATCACCACTGACTAGAAGAGGAACCTGGGAGGGCTACCTCACACACACTTCAGCATTTAATTTTTAGGCACCTAAGACAGAACAGATGAGTTTCTTCCAATATCTACCTTACTGCTGGCACAAAACTGTTGTTTTTTTATTGCTCCATCATCATTCTTTGAATATTTGTAGTTTTTACATTGTTATTATAACCTTTTTTATCCACTAAATAATGTACAGAATTCTCCAATAATGACCCAAATCTATACAGAGACATGATAATAACTGAAATTGTCTGCAGCATTTCAGTAGAACATTGTCATAAAATATATTGCCTGGTTAACAGGTTTTACTCAATCCTTACGCTACTAATTGCAGTAGTCAGCAAAGGATTTCTGTGTTCAAACCAATTCTGAAACACTCTCTTGACCTGCTTGCCATTGGAATCCAAGTGAAATTACAGAACACCAATTAAAAATCATTGAAGTGCACTGGTTTATTTTGCTTTGTGTTTTTTTGTGGTTTTGCACCCAGCCACAGTGTTTAACACATGTGGTTTTGTAATTGTGATATGCTGGGAAAGTTCAGAGTGTTGTCTGGCCTTTTAGCTTCTACTTCCACCTGTGTGCTAGCACATCTAGTATTGATAAATTGGGCTGCAATTCACACCAAATAAGCTCAATAGCTGGCTGGAAATTTGCACATGCATTTTCTTTGAGTTTGCACCATCTCTGTCAAATCTTTCAAGTACCAAGACCCAACAACAAAATATCACATGAGAAGTAAAGAACTACCAGAACTGCCCTCTTATACTGGCATTTATTCTTTGACTGTATTTCTCTCCTCTCTGTGTAAAGCTTATTTAGGACTCCTGTGATAACCACCAATAGCCACTCTGCATAATTAATGGATCATCCTTGACTAACCAAGGGATATCGATTTGTCTCGTTTTGAAAATAGAGATAGAAGAGGACTTATGATTCAGCACATGTATTTGTAACGTGTGAGACCACAGTTTAGATGTCTGCTTCAAACCAGGCAGAGAGAAGATGAGAGCTGTCTGTGCTAGCATGGTGTATTCTGGATATCTTGTTCTCTATCACTCTTTCTAAACAGATATGAGACTGTAACCTTCATATGCACGCTTCTTTGACATCCATCAATTAGTAGTAACTATATTCATAAAATTGAAATTTATTCTATGCCTGGATGACTGTGACTGCCTACTTCTCTTCTTTATTAACGCGAAATGATGCAGCTTTAGGGAATTGAATTGTTCTTCTGCTTCGGTGTTCCAGAGTGTGGGAATCCTACAGCGCAGGCGCGGAGACTGCATAGAACCTGTTTTAAAATAGCAAGTTATGTGCTGGATAAAACAAGTACCCACAGAATTTTATCCCAGATTCTGGGATATTCTGGGAGTAGATAAAGACTCTGGAAAATCAGTTTACCTGACCTGTCTCCTTTCAGCTCTGCTTACCCTAGCTCTTAATAAAGTCAGTTCTCACCCCATATGGGCTGACAAATTTCTTAGTCCCTAGATATTTTGTAGTAAAATTCAGTTTTCCACCGACCACCAGTTTTCCACCTGTTTCCAACAGTCTGCACCTGCTTTTCTTGGCCCTGAAAAACTTTCTTTGCTGAAGACTGTTCTTCACATCCCCTGTTACCAGTGTTTGGTTTTAACCCTGTATTCTGAACTCATTCGTATAGTAGTGTCATTTGGCCTTTTTGCTCTGTAATGTTCAGTAAAACCACTGCTCCTTTTTTTTTTTTTTAGTTCACATCTAATTATCTGTTCCCCATGTTAAGATTCTTTTACTAGTGTCTTTGTCATGATTACCGTTGTCATCCATAATAGTTTGATTATGTTACATAGCAGTGAGTTTTGTCACAGGGAATTAATGAAGCCTTGCAGCAAAAGGATCTTTGCAAAAGGATCCAAAGAGGGTGCTTGTACCCAGTGTAATGCACTGAAGTACAAAAGTGTCTTTATGGGCCAGGGCTCTATCCAAAATCCTGAAATACTTTTGACTGCTAGTTTGCAGGGGCAAATGCTTTGTTCCAGCTTTGACAGTGATAATTTTTACTAATTTTATACTAGGAAAATACAGTCACAAATTTCCCATCAATATGTAGCACAACAAATGGATGTTATTTGGAAATCAAATGACTTGCTTTTCTTGTTGAGTATTATACAAGGAACCAAAGAAAGGTAAATAAGTATCGTCTAAAACTTCAAAGTTTTTCATCCCTCTTTTCCCAGTGGACAATATTCTTCATTGATGTAGATCGCTTCAGTTTTGTTCAAGTCTGCTAAAATGTGGAAACTCTGAAATTCTAATCTTAATTGCCTTTCTGTTGCTGCCTTTCAGATAAGGCTGTAATTCATCCTCCCTTTTTGGAATTGCCTTAAGTGTATTGTGAGAGAGACAGTATGGTTTAGTGGAAAAAATGCTGGACCGGGCTTAGGGAGTTCTTTTTTCCAGCTTTGCCATGAATGGAAAACTCAGACAGTTTTTAACTCTTAAATTAAAACTTCTTTCTCATGTGTCAGTTTTAGTTTTGTCATTTGATTTGCATAAATCATCTGTCACAATTTAAAAACAGAAGCATAAGGAAACACCTGCCTCATAGGGACTCTTGTTACTCCTGATTAAGTTACCATCTCCTCAAGAGTATTGCAGTTTAGTTGCTTGCAGTAGATTAAAAAAAAAAAAAGACAATAGTGTCTGTTGTTAAGGACTGACCTTCTAGATGATTAATGAAGAAATATTATTGATATTCTCATCTGCTCACTTTTTGACATCTCTCTTCCTTTAATAAACAACTTATCCCAGCAAGAAGCTCATGAGTGGTCAAATCTGCTCTGTTCTGAACACTAACTGTGTAATGGATACACTTTTCTTTAACCTGTCAACATAGAGAACTCAAACTTGATTCAGATCTGCCCCATGCTTCAGTAAAACAGGAGTAGCTCCTTTGAAGTCAATGAAATTCTTCTGGCTTCATGTATGGGAAAACGAGAGAATAAGGCCTTTTGTCTTCAAGCAGGGCAGCCATGCTGCTTAATAAATCATCATATCAGCAGCTGTTTTGCACTGGGGAACAGCTCAATAATTGATGCTGCTGTCCAGAAATCCACAGAGGTTATTGATCAGGCAGGCCAGTTAGCATTTCTGCAAACCTACAGCATAGGGCTGAAATAAATAGGACCGGGAGCAACACAAATATATCACACAGTCATTTGCGGGGTGTATTTCACTACAGCCTTTCAGAAAGAATTGAATTAACACTTTTGTTTGCATTCTCTATACTGCTTCTGTAAACATATCTACTTACGCACAGAGAATACCACAGCCAAAAATAACATTTAGGCTTGTGAAGCGGGAGACCTGGTAAACATTTTAATTGCAGTAAAGTTTATTCTGTTTATTAATTGTGAAGATTAACAATTCAGACCTGAGTAACTGATTACATGCTATGCAACAAAGAAGTAAGAGGGAACTCAGGTCATGAGATTTTTATCTTTTAAGAGCAACAGCTAGGGAAAATTCCTGACGTCAATACTACATAGTTTTCTAACTTGATCACAGCATGTAACTTCTCTTGAACCCAAATTATGCAGTGGGATAAAATAATCTCTAGAAAACTAAGGCATATCAAGAACATTTCCCACTTCTGAAAACTAACCATCTGAATAGCTACCACAATCTGATATTCAGGGAAATATAAATGATAGGCTGGTCAGACATTGTTAGACTACTAAGAGAGCACTTTTTACTATCAAGAAAGCTGGTACTTGGCACTTATATATTTAGTAAATCCAGCTCATAGATGTTTAATTTATATTTTTTTAATTGTTTAGATGATAACAGAAACAGTTGGGACTTTCTCGTAATATATGGTTTCTTTGGAAAGAGCTGATATGGCTGAAATGTAAATGAACTAACGCAAGAGTTCCCTTTAACAAGAATGAGAGGACCACATATGCTAACTCTATGGTCCAGTATTTAAGAGACGTTATCTTTGAACATCAAGCGATTTGATGTTGATGAACATGAAGAGATTTTCTTTTTTTTCTTTTTTTCTTTTTTTTAAATTAACTGAAACACAGAACAGAGGATAGGGCTCATTTGCTCCTATCTTCTCACTACTGAGCTCTTTTACAATTTATGAAGCAACACCTGTCCCAATGACTAGCTGTCCTCCCACGTCCTTCCGCCATTTGGCCATTTGCTCACCTGTTGCTTGGTGTCTGACTCCTTGTTTAAAGCCCTCAGACAGGGGGGAGCTTTTATTTTTGCTTATTTTAATGCGACCTTAAATAGGAGACTTTTAAACAGTTTCTAAGGACTATGATCCCCTCCACCACCACCACCACCCCCCCCAAAAAATCTATTTCTCTTCTAGTAGGAATAAATACTATAACTAAAGATGAAAAAAAAATCCAGAAGGCTTAGCTGAAGAATTCATTCTGTAAAAGAGAAGAAACAGAAAGTAAGTTAAAATACAGATTTATTTATATTTTAAAGTGTAATTAAATGTTGCAAGCAAACAAATGAAAATAAAGGTTTTGGAGGCTATTGGGAAAATAGTGGTTATATTCATTATTTTGTGTTGTATCTTGCTAGACCAGTAGGATACATGAAGAAATAGTTCCCTATATCCGCAGTGAATTTTTGAGTATTCTGGGAGGTCATGCTCTTACTTGTAAGAGCAGGGAGTAGCTTGCTGCAGCTGTTTGCTCAGCAGACCCCCAAGCCTTTCTATCCAAGTCTTTACTAATTCAACCAAGCCACACTCCAAACCAATTATATGTCTGAACCTTGGAACAATGCAGACCTAAATACCTTCTGGGGGGAGGGAAAAAACATCTAGCCCAAGTCAAAACGCACTATCCGTATTCCCTGTGTTGTTCTTACCTTGTATCTCAGAGGCTGCACCAAGTGGCTGCAGGATTCCTAATGGGGGATAGTGCTATAGAAGGTGATTTTGAAATGCATGTGCTTGGAGCTGCCTCACGTACAGCAGTTCTGGGAAAGTGGTCTGTGCATGCTCCCTGGAGATGCTAACCTCACAAATACTTGGTCTTCTTTTGGGACAGCAATGAAACTCCTCACAAAATAATTAATGACTAGGGTCCCTGGTTCTGACAGCTCACATTAACGTTGCAGGCAGCTGGCACAGCCCCTATATTCCACCAGCTGGACCATGATTTCTGGGCAAAGGGGATAAACCTTTGTTATGGCCTGTCAGAAGAGTGATAAAGGATTATAGCACTTAAACTCTGTTCATACTTTAACGGTAGGCGAAAAAATGCAGCAATAAATAAGAACCTACAAGAAGCCTAATTCTAAAGGTGTGGTTTTGTGATGATGCAGTAGATGGGTAAACTGTAGAGAAGGGGGAAAAAAAGTACACTACTTAACAGCAATATGTGATATAGGAGTTAATTAGTTCTCTTTACACCTAACCGTTATACCATTCTCCCACTTCTGTTATGTAGTAACATACTTAAAATAGCATTTGTGGTCATATTATGATTATCCCTTTTCTATATTCTGAAAAAATGAAGATAATGGTGTAATCAGAATGCGATAAGCTTGTTTGTTATAGGCAATGATCATTATTTTTCAGGTCAATATATCTATTTACTTTTATTGTTCATAAATTTGTAAGGAACGTACGTAGTTACAAGATGGCCTTATGAATTTTGGCTTACTGGAAGATAGCGATTTGTATTTTTTCACTTTTCTTCGTCTGTCTCTGGTTTGCTTACACTCTTTAATACACATTGTAACCAGTTTACCTTTGTTTTTTGTTTTCTGTTTTTTTTGATTGAAAGTCATTTTCTCCCAGATGCTGATAGTGTTCCGCAAAACTTTACAGAAAGATTTCAGGGTATTCTGAAAGTGCTTTTATTGGCCTAAAGGTGTTCTTTTGCTATACACAAGCTGACCATAAAGAGCTTCACAGGGATCCTGAAGTTTTCCATCCTGGCTTTTTATCTAGCCCACTGCAAACAAAACATTTTTCAGGGTAATACAGAGGTGATTTCTGCAAACAGTATCTATGCTTTTTACAGAGTCACACAAGCTTATAACAGGGGTCTTGCATTGATAATACTGCTGAAACTGTGAGCCTGGGACAAGGGCAGAAGAGCAGGTTCTAATTAGAGCAGCCTCATACCCAGCAAACAACAAACATTTGCAAATGACCAAATGATGAACTCTCTTTAGAAATGCAGAGAAATATTTTGTCATCTTTCGCTGCTGGTTTGGAGACAATGCTACCAAGACAGATAAATTTGTCAGCCACAGTGAACCTAGTTCCTTTGATCTTGTGCCAGTGTATGAATGTACAATGCAGTGATTAACTCCTTGATATTAGTTATTTTATTACCTTTCCTTCTTTTCTTATCCCTTCTTGTACACTTCCTCTTCAAATTTATAGAAGTAGCTCAGTTCTTGTGCTGTTTGAGGATTAAGGTTCTGGTTTTTATCCTACAACATGATTAACCATATTTACCCTGCAACATGGTTACCTATATTTGTGAGAATAGAAAACTTTGGCAGAGTGTTGGTTCTGTAAGGGCTGTTGTATCTCCATCATTTCCTTGCGGTTTCTCCAGACTATGTTTTTTTCTAATATATAATGAATCACTGTAAATTGTCCTTGTGTTTTTTCTTCTGCATAACAATGCTTTCACTTTTCTAATTCAGGGGAAAGAAAATGGTCTGGCACTATGGTCTCTGTCTTTTCTTTTCTTTTCTTTTTTTTTTTTTTCACAAGAGCTCTGCTCCATTTTTACATAGTTCCAGTAAAGGTCTGCTAACTCGTAGCACGCTTGTCGTCCATGGATTTTCACATTCCATTTTCCAAACAGTACTTAGTTCAAGCTGACACAGAACATGGAAACCCAGCTGTTTTTATCAGGTTTTTCTTCAGCAATGGTCTAGACAGTTAAAGGAAACAAAAGCTGTTCCAAATTTGTATTTGTTGATGTGGGGGATAAGATGATGGTGAGAGATGATGTGGAACATAAAATTGATGAATAACAAATATAAAAAACATCCTAAAAGAAATAAAGAAGTTAAATCACCTCATCTGAGTGATAATGGGAGTCTACTGTTATGCGTAAGCAATGGATAAGAAGATATGTTAACCCAAACTGGGGCGTCATTTGGATTTTGCATTAACACTTGCAAGCCGATTCAGTTCTGATTTTGACCTGTTTTTTAATAACTTGGAGGGGTTTTGCTGATGTTTAACATAACAGTCTGGTTTAATATATATACAGACGAAAGAATCTTCATTTCTCCTAATTTTTGTGTTTATATGTTCTTCCATGAAGCAGTCTATTTGTAGGGCCATTTTAATAACTCCCTGTTTTATTGCTGACACAAAACACACAGTTGTATTCTTAGAATTAGAGGGCTAAATTTAGACAAACTATTAGAAAGATTGTCGTCTGAGTAGTTAGCACAAAGTGGAAGTCAGGAGAATCAGTTTCCTCTTCCGACTTGGTTCACTCTGGTTTAGCCTTCTGAAAATGGTGACTTAAAAGCAAACTTGGTGGCTCTAGTAGGTAAGTTAGTGTCTTAGAAGTATCACCAACACCCTACTGGATCACTGTTTCTTCCAGTGGTCTCTGCAGTCATCTTAATCACAAATAACTTCAAACCTTAGTAAATGGCAGAATGCGTTAACTACTCCTGGCTGTGAGAAAATAGAGGAAGTTTGAGAAGAAAAAGTGAGTGGAAAGTAACCAGAGAGGAAGGAAGAAACATCAGAATAAAAGTATGTGAGAAGAGAGGCTGAGTTGCATGAGATGAATTTCATGCTGCATTTCAGCCCCTTCTTTGGGTCGTATGCAGATTTTGTTTTTGTTTTGTTTTTGTTTTTCAACAAATTTGTACTAGAGAAGACTGATTTTGGTATCTCTCATAGAAGGAGCTCCATCTCTGTGGCGGCTAGTTTCCTTTGTAACGTAATTTGAAACACAGAGGAACAAGCAGACTTGGTTCTGCAAAATAGCCAATTATCACTGAAAACAGAGCTAAAAATATTTACTAAACAAGAAGTGGCCAGAATCTTGGAAGATCAGTCCCAGAAACTTGATGCAAATCCATTTTAAGCTGATGGAAAGGTTCTCATAATGTGTGTTTCCATTTGATAAGACTAGATCATAAATCTTAAAATCCATTACACACAAACTAATATACTTATAATGAGTTAGGGGATTATCTCCATCCTTTCTCTTTTTGGAAGAACCTGTGTTTTGTCTCATCCTCTCCTTACTTGTATATCATGACTGTGGATAGGCAGCTGTTGAGTCAAGTGTCATTTGTGTTCAACGCAAGAACAAATAGCTATTAAAATCACTTTTACATTGCCAAGTACCCCTACTAAATTATGGACCGTGTGCTAGTCCCATGCATTAATACATTGCATATCTGATCCCAACAAGGCTTTTGGAATCAGGGCTCCAAATTTTTTCTGATTAAGATGGCAAAGTTGTTCAGAGTACAGAGTAGTCCTTGTTTCCTCTGCAGAGAAAAGCGAGTGCATTTTGGGCAAGGGTGGAATGAGGGACAAGGGGAGCTAAGCCATAAATTAACTACTGTTTATAAAGACAGGGGACTTTTATAGTGGATAAAACTGTGAAGAACAGCAGTTCTGTGGTGAGGGGTTTAATATAGAGTTATTACGTCTGGTGTCTGAATTTTAATTCATAATGATGATGGAAACGTCTTCATAACATTAAAATACCTGATAAATGCTAAATACATAAATTTTAAAGAATAGGCAAGCCTTCACAGATGAGTTTGCTGTGTAGCCTTGCTCCCCACTCCTGTTTTTCACTGAGGGATCTTGAACCCTCTCACCACAGATGTATGCATCCCCTTTTCAGACGTATAAAACTGGAGAACACACTTGGGGGAAAGAGGAATTTCTTCAGACTCCCCTAATGTTATACAGATTGGATTTCTGTGGCTTTTTCCTAACTTCCTTTTCTGTGAAACAAGGTACCAAGTAAATGGGATGTTTTAACTCTGAGTTTATCTGACAAGGATCTAACCTGCGTGGCAAATTGTTAACGTCTAATATGAGTTTGTTCCAAGCTGTTTTATGTCAGTTCTAGTATACTGCAGCATGAGGGGCAACATGACATTAATATTGCAGTGTTTTAGGTCCCCTCCTTGCAAGGGATCAGATGAAGTTCATTACATAATTCATGTCTGTATAGTCAATGATTGACATTTAAGACTGGATCTTTTGGTTCAGCCTCCACCTCAGTTTGTTATAACAAACAAGTCATTTACTTTTGAATTTCAAGAGAAAATTGGGTGAAAAGGAATGCAGAAATAGTTTCTCGGGACCTTTTATTCTTTAAAGGGTAACTTGAAATCAGAGTTTTGATTGCCTGAGTGCTGTTTGCCATTTAATCTAACTTGATAGAGTAGGAATTTAAGAGTTCTCAACATTTTGCTTCAGATGCTTAACAACCTTCAGTGTTTAGGTCCCAGTTGAACATTTTAACTCATGCAAAGGGGACATGAACACAGTGACCTACCTCTGAAAACATCTTTTTAAATCAGAAAAATGTGCGCTGCATGACTGGAAAGAGATTTTTCTAAGTATTGAAATGGGAATTATGAATCAAAGCCCACAGGCTCCAGTTTCCTCCAAATGAATAAGCAATAGCACGCGACAGGATGTACATCAGCTCACCAGTATTTTTAAAATTTGGGTACAGTGTAGTGCCTTAATGTAACCATAGTGTGTATATATTGGATGACAAACACAGTCCATGGACTTACTAAACTTATAAAATATTTTATTGGAGAGGAAAAAAGCTACATTTAAATTTAATAAATGATTTTTTAAAAATCCATTAAAATCACTTTAGTAATAAGAAAATTGTTCTCCAGGGAGAGCTGATGAGGATAATGGAAAGCTACTTCCACATATTGTAAAACCTTATGCACGTGTCCTCTCCCTGCTCCCTCCAAACCAATAGTGCTTCAGAGTTACATTACTTATGCAGTTTTTTCTCTTCCTTTATGTTCTGCCTCTTACCTTGTACCAGTTATTGGGAAAGAAGTACCATTAATACAGATGTTTAGATGCAGCTTTTGGCCCTCCATAAAGAGTGGGAGGTAAATTCAAATACTCTGCTTGCTTGGAGGAGGAATATTGTCCACCAGCCTTTGCGCTGTAAGAATTTACATCTAGTTCACTGTCTCCACCCCATTTTCTGAAACACTCAAGTACTCTCCCCTTTAAAAATGGGCTTTACTGCCCATTGGTCTCCACCTGCTTCTTAGGCTAATCAAGTATTAATAAGTAACATCTAAAAATAAAAGCATTAAAGAAAGATAATAATTAGATAAATAGTGTTTTCAGGCCTTGATTTCACGTAAGTGAATAAGAATGGAACTGAGCAAAAACTACTATTCTATGTTTCTTTCTTTCTTTCTTTTTTTTTTTTTTTTTTTTTACATAGGCTTCATCCTTCAGCATGGAACAAAGTCATTCTCAGGACAAAAATTAACCTCAAAATTGTTATTTTATATAGGAACTTAGTTATAATTTATTGAATTAAGTTCATCAGTCTGCTTTCTATACCTCCTCTTTAGGTTTAAATATTTTATCAGATGGTGGCTTTGGTGTGGATTTGACAAAATTACTACAGGGAGTTCTAATCTACATATCTTTTATTTCTGTATTATTTTATAAATGCTGATAGTCTATTTATCATTCAATAGTTTCTTTCTGGCATCATTTTTTTAAATATCCTTCTCAGTGGGCGTATATTCATGTTCACCATCTATTCATATTTATATTCAGATCTTCTGAACTCTTTGGAAGCGTAATATGATCACAGCTGCCTAAGTTACTACCTATCCCAAATCTATTCGTCATCATAATTGCACAGAGGAAAACTGATAAACAAAATAATGTTAGTTATACAGAAGTGACATTAATTCTGTAGGTTTCATCAGTGAAGAATAGCACTAGCTGTAATTACACATGAAAAAATTGTGATAATTATACATACAAAAATAGGTGTTATAACTTGTGAATGTATAAGTATATCCTTTATAATTTAAGATTCTTTTCCTAGTATCTGGTGTAATACAGAAGATGATATGTTTTTGCTTTTCTCTTGGGGCTATGGTTCACCTGGAAGAGGGATATGTGTTCAGTTTAAAGAATCCAAACCGACGGATGCCTGACATGTCACCAACATAGTTTCACATGCTTGAATTTTAAATGGTGTTTATATCATAGAAATGAATAACATTTCTATCACATTAAAAAAAAAAAAAAAGGAAACTGTATCCAAAAATGCCTTCAAAATTTATCTTTTGCAGGCACTAAAATGTGAAGTTCCAGACTGAAGGACGCCCAGTTAATCTTCATTTGTCCCCCTACTGCGAAAGGCTTCTGATTTGAAGTCCCTAGGTCCATATTTATTTCTTCACAAGCTCTGTCATCTCCCATGTTCAAAAAAGAGGCAAAACATGCCACTTATTTTGCAAAGAAATTATAAATAGCTTAATTCCCCCAAATATATGGAAGTTACTCATTGTTAATGTAATTTAAGCTTCCGTAGAATGACATAAAAACCATAATGTGTTCTGATCACTCAAGCTGGCATAAATTGAGAGTTACTCCACTAAAATCAGTGACATTTTAATGAATTTTCTTTCTAGTAACTCTTCAGGGAAGATCCTCATAGAAATTAGAAGAGGTATGACAGTTTATTTCAGCTGAAGATCTAGTCTAGTATCTGTCTATGCAGAAAGAAAGTTAAAAAAGTGGCTGCATATGTATTTGTAATATATAGAGGTATATTTTTAATATTAGACACTCAGTGGCACATTCCTATTATTGCTGGAATAACAAAATCCACAGTGGGGAATTCTGTCTAAATAAACAGTCGGTCTGTTGTTGAATACAAGCCAGTTAGCAGATTGACTACAAAGATGCCATCAATTTGAATCAAGGGGATGCTTTTACAAGTTGCAAATGTCTTCTGACTTTTTTCTGACTCATTAAAGCTTTTATGAATCTTGCCAGATGTTTAAGGCCTCAGGGAAAGTCAAATACACATGGAAAGATGACAAAAGAAAAATGGGTAGACAGAAATACTGAGAGCTATGCAGCATTTTTGGTTCTAAAGTAACATGCCTGCTTGGGAATTGGCCTTTGTTTGGTATGTAACTTCTTATAATACTTTCAGCCTCTTATAAAATAGGGCACTCTATGCTCTGACATTCAAAAACACTTCTGGTTAGCCATAATGCTACATACTTTTGAGTTGGCATTTTAGCTGCAAATTATAGGTCTGCTTACATGCTCTGTGGGTCTGTTTTGACCACTGTTGAAGTACAAGCATAGTAAACACAGAGTCAAAATTTGGCAATCTTAGATTTTTTCCATATCTCCAAGAGTACTTAAGAAGTACTATCCCTGAGGAAACCGATGTAATCATCCTTTATCACAGAATTTCACTGAAATTCCTATGAAATGGTGCATAATTGCTGTGTTTCCTATATATTTCTACGGCAGCATTCCACTAACAGTCATGTGCACAATGGAATAGTCAACTTTGTGTGATATGTTTAATCACACTACTACCATAAAATACAAAAATTTCCACCTAAGCTTCAGTTGCAAAATCCTGTGGCAGTTCTTGGCCCGTGTGAGCTATAGTGACCTCCTGATTTTTGTAGACAGACTGTATTTGCAAGTAAATTAACCTTAGCGATGCTGCCATAATAGAGGGGGCACCATACCCTGGGCTCATGAACTGCCAGGTGGTAATACAACCTGTAGACTGGAATAAAACAGGGAAGGTGTTTGAGGCCAAAAAGACAGGCTCATGCTAGCCTGTGGCAATGGATTTCCCTTCCCACAGCTCAAGAGCAGAGAGCCAAGATGCTCTGTCTCCAGATGAGTGGAATTCAATGCTTCCTCTTAAATGACCCACAAAGAGCCAGGAAAATTCTCACCAATGCAAGCCAAAAAGGAACTGGATGAACTAAAGGATAAAACGAAAGAGGTTCTGCATTGATATGGTTGATATTCATACTTACATTCTAGGGACAGTCCTGAATTTTTTACTGTAGCTTGTTTATTTTCCATCTTAGCTAAATCCAGTTACAGTTGTAATAAAACCTTGTAGTCAAAGAAAAGCAGTTTAGTATTGCATGTCTGCTGTAACCAACAAAAAATGGTGTTAGAGCAGCTCCTTTCCAGTGATGAGGTACATAATTGAGCACCAGTGGAAAATATTTGCCCCAAAGATCATCTACAAGACCACAGCTCTGTACCAGTGAATGCTAGATTCTAGCAAGATTTATTATAGTAAATACTATAACATGTAAAAATGTAAGATCCTATGAATGTAATCATTATGATTAATTTCAGCAGTAGTTCTTCCCATTGTGCCAAAAATTTCTGAGATCCAGCATGGGCCATACTGAACATACATGTCGAATACTGCACAATTTTCAATCTATTCTTTATGCGGGAAGCTTTGTGGTGGATTTTCATGTGTGTCTCTGTGTCCATCTCTAATATGGCCTTCTGAGGTAATTCTGCTTACTAAAAAAGATATTCAAAGTAAGCCACCCAATACTTTGGAGAACATCAGGAAGAAAATAGTAGACTGATTGTGAAATGATGGGCTACTTTAATGTTACCAACTAACCAGCAAAGGAACTGAAGGCAACTGTTTATATAATTTTCTTCATATGTGCAGCATTCTAGAAAAAAGAAACAAAAGCATTTGAACTGAATACTGGATAATTAGTCTTTCAACTATTGGAAAGTCTTGGCATAATAATATGAGCTGGGATCGGAACTATTAAAAGCAAAACTTCTGATTGTTAAGAAAAAAAAATTAAAGGTCATATGGTAAAAATAGTTACACAGACAGACTGGGAGAGACATAATTATAGTCCCACTATTGTTGGTGTGTGAATACTTTATGGCATTAATTTCTGAACATATGTAAGTGTATTTTTACGACTACTTTAATTGCATTCATCAGAAACAAACCCACTCTACAGCATTTATGTGCTATTTTTGACCTGAAATCTTATCTAAGGCAGTTCTTTTAATGCTTTTTATTTATTTGGGGGTTAAATAGTCATTTGCATGTGTATGTGGATTCTTGCAAAGTTTTTCCATTTCAAAGCTGCATTAACAAATACTCCTCTGCCCTTAGATGCTGCCTTCTCATCAGCTACCACTTGATAAACTGGGCAGATGAATTTCTTTTTTATGCAATTCCCTTTCTACATTCCCTCACCCCAATCTGCCTGGGTGAGATTTTATGCTGTAATGCTAAATGAAGCAGAGCTTCCAGGTCTTGGAAGTGCAAAGACTACCATGGCTTTATGCCCTGTCTGTCCCGTTCTGCTCCAGGGTTGTTTGCAGAGGAAACAGTAACTTACACTTCAATTTAAGCAGCACTGAGGGCCTGTTTATGTTCCAGCAGCCGTCTCGGGCTTTCCAGATTACAGCTGTCTCCTGGATATCCCTCATAACTTCCCCACCTCCTGTGTGCCATGAGCAAAGCGGGTGTCTGATGATGCTGTCGCAGCTTCCAGGCCTCCTTTAGACTCTCCTCTTCATTCTTCCAGAGAGGACAGTGAGGGTTTCATTCTTCATCTTCTTTTTCCTAGACTGAACTTATAGTTTTAATCTATATAATATACTAATTTTAGCAAACTGCTGTGGTTTGCCTTATATAAAGAGGCCATTGGGCATGATGAACATCAAGACTACCAGTTAGGAAACATCTCACTCATTCCTATAGTGGTGGACCAAATTTTGAAGCCCTTCTGAGATTTATTTCAGTTTTTAATTTGGCTTTGGGGTTTCCCAGAGTCAGACAAAGTAGAAATTGTGCTAGGAGGATGCCAAGAATTTCTATATTACTTTGTCATTTTTATTAACCAAAGCCAATTTTTTTTTCATTTTCACACAATATTATAACAGATGGTTTTGGAGCCATTCAAATTCCATCTCCCCCTTGCCCTGCTGAGAGCTTGCTTCTACCTAGTAGTAGATGGAGTTGCTTCCTGTGAGTCCAATATTCATTTGGGATGGAAAAGAATAGGGTATCCCCAGCTTTACTGGAGCTAAATCCAACTTTTCATCAAAGCAAAGGAATTTCTTAAAGAAAGTCTGAGGAAATCTGTGTAGCATGATAGCTATTTACATGCCTAACTGCCCCTCTTTGCTGACCACTCATGCAAGCATCTTATCAAGCAGTACCCTCTTATCAAATTTTCAGGATGCATGTTTGAACAAGCTGGAAAAGAAGGAATTTGGTGAGGGACAGACTCCTTTCCAGGACTCCAAAGAATCATTCTTTTGAGCATGCATACCAGCTCATTGCTTTCCTTGCAGATATGATGTGGCTTTGTTTTTAACAGGGATAAATGACAGGAAAACTTTCTGGGCTTGGGCAAATGTCAAAACTGTCTGACTACTGCCTTCCATGCTTCCAAAATCACAAATGCTCCTTGTGTGGTATTAAGAAAGTGGCTTCAGTTACACGGATGTCAGAAAAATTATGTGTGAGTTAATTTTGAGACATAATGGTATTTTTTCTATCAAGTCCTATGTTATCTTGCTGTTTCATTGTAGAGCTATGTGATGTTTGTTTAAACATCAGCAGTTATCAAAACTGTAATATTTCTTAATTTCCCCTTTTGTTAAGTAGACATGTCTGAATAGTGAAGGAGCATTCCACCTCAGTGTTTCCCATTTAATACTGAGTGTCATCCGTATTTTCACATTAGTCATTACTCTATGCATTTGGATAATCTATAGTAGGCAAAAGAGCCTTCTCAGGACCCCCAAAATGACATACAGTGTTCATTAAAAAGTAATTTATCTTAAAATGTTATCCAAGTTGTTGCTGTTGCTTTTTATTTCTCTTGTAGGAACACAGTTTTGATTGGAATCCTTTTACTCTTCATGCTTACAAAGATGCAGATTTTCTGTCCAAGAAATTACATTTAATTAGATACATTTAAATAGGTATGAAAGACAAAGCTATTAATCATTATTTTACATAGGAATAATTGAGGCAGAAAGGAATTAAGACACTTGTCTGACACTGCTGAAGAATTAAAGACAACTTGGATGTAAGCATAATGAAGAAATGATGACAGCATGTTTAAAATCAGTCAGAAAAGTAAACGTGTAGCTTCTGCTTTCTGGAAATTAATTGAGGGTTGCTTCTCTTCTTCCTTTTTCTGCTAGAGAGTAGATGTGAATTAGCAGCTGAGTTACCATGAAGTTCTGTAAGAACTGGGCTTGATAACTCTGTAGCTACACTACCCTACCAAAAACTCTGGGGTTGCAAAATATCATTTTTCCTACAGAGTAGCCACACAAACCAAAGGCCTTGTGTGAAAATCAATCTTTTTATAATTATTATTTTTTCTGATTTCAATTTAGATGATTAACAGAGAAGATTCTAGTTTAAGAAAATTTGTCATTAAAAATGTATGTGAAATCAGAAGTCAAAACAGTCCCGTATTTTGGAACAAAGACACTAGTATCTAGTATAGTGAGGACTGCTGTATAGTAAGCAATGTCTTGTGAAAAATGAGCTAATATTAAAGAATTATTCCTGCAAGCTAGTTTTGGCAAAAAAACATTACACTTCATCTCATTTGAAGGTTACTTTGGTTTACAAAATGGAATTACTAGATTTACTGCAAAGTAATTCAGAACAAATCTCTCAATACTATGACAAGGTAATTTTTAACCAAATATAATGTTACTCTACTCTTCATCCACTTGTACATATGAGACCTCTGTCTAAAGCTGTTCTAACGGGGTGAGGGGGGAGCTTCTATTGGGCAAATCCAGTTCATGTGCAAATCCAGCCGATGACTTCTAATTTGCTAGTGCTGTACATTTGAAAGTGTGGTTTATCTCATAATCCAATGGACTGATTAGCTCTTTAGTTACACTAATCTAAGACATGATTATGGAAATAGTCAAAGTTTGCACTGGTGGTAGTGCTGCATTTTTCATTCTTGGAAAGTTTCGATTGCCTTTTTTTTTTAAATTCAAGAAAGACTCAAAAAAAAAGTAAAATTTCCCCAAACTAGTTGATTGTTCATTAATAATATACATTTCCATCAGCTTTGTAGCTAGTAGGTATCAGCTACCAGGTATCAGCTTCCTTGGTTAACTTTTCAGAGCTCCTAGGACTTTAGGCTCACAAATGATTCCACTGCAAATATTGCTCACTTTTGCTCCCAGGATTTTGAACCATAGGTATTATTTGACCTTTGCATCCAATATTTACCCTATTGAGATGCAAACACAATCACAAAAATTTTCTATACAGGAGTCCTGTTCCCATCAAGAACCAACATTCAACATCCGTTTTGGGTTCAGAGGGCTAGTTGGTGAAGCTGGATCATACAGAGTCTGTGACTGGCACTATTAATCCAAAATGCAGTCACCCATAGTGAGCTTTGTAATATGCAAGTTAGATATAGCCCATGATTTCCCAGCAAACCGATTACTTGGCTGCCATTTAGAGTTAACCATCTACTGAAATGAGGTTACCACAGATAGTATGTTTAACTGATTTCCTGTCCAGTTTGATTTTAATTGTCTTGACTTATCATTTCCTGTGATGCAGTGTTATTGTAACATGTTCACTTAGTTAACAAGGATGATGTGAAATATGTTTTTTCTATTTGCAGTGAATGTGCTACTGAAAAATAACCGGAACGCACACTTCAGCAGGTGTGTTAGTCTTGGCTATTCTTCCAAGCTGGATTTCCTGGTGCCTTTTGCTGTTCCCACATCTCATCTCATCTCCCATCCTGGATGTGCAGTGTAAGAAAGGGCAATCCTTTCAGGGAGCAGTATGCCTGTACTGACCTTTAGAAGGCTTTCTAAATGAAAAAGGACATATGAAATTGCATGAGATGGATTTATAGTGTTTCTGGCAGTACAGGTTAAACAAATACTGAACAAACTCAGAACAGAGCTGTCCAAACTGCACAGTTTAACACTTCAGACCCATGGAATGACTCATGGGAAATCGGTAGAGGAATATTTACTTATTCTGATTTGAACTATGAATCATGCCAAGCGATACTAAAGATCGAAGGGCTAGCTAAGTGTGCTCGTAATGAGCCTCCCACTGCAAGTCCAGGTCAGGGTCCATATTTTGACACTGACATTCAGTCTGTCAAAAGCAACCATTTCACATCATTACTTGACAACTTCGCCTTCAGCAAAACAGAGGTACAGGAAAAAGAGTAGGGACTTCTCCAAGTCCTTGTTTTTGCTTGGAGGAGGGAGGTATCTCAATACTTAGCCAGGGCAAAGATCTTGTATTTAGTCGTATTTTCGGACTATAATTTAAAATCTTTGTTTAGGTCAAAATAAGCAGTTTGGATTCTAGGAAATTATTATTTTGTGACTTGTCAGCCCTAAATCTACTTTTAAAATCAGGTATATCTCAAAAACAGCTTTTGTCATTGGATTTCTAACATACTTGGCCATGGTGACATAGATTGGGACTCAGGTACTTTTTAGGTTTGGGTACAAATTCAAACTGTAATCATGAATCAATTTACGAGCCTGTGATTTCAGTATAGACACCAATAAAAATGTACATGCCCTTAAATTGCTACTCAGGTTCTAATCTGGAACCATTAGAAGTTCTTGTGTACTTTCTAGTCCCAAAGAGTGTCTATAAACAGTAAGCAATGGAGATTTACAACACCAGAGATTAAAACATTAAGGGCTGAAGAACTCTTTTGCTTGGGAAGCTCACAGGATAATTTTAGGCAACAAAATATAACTTCCCAAATGGATATTTAGTCACAATACTTGGAGGAACTACTTTATCACTGAATAATAACTATGGATCTTCACTGAGCTTGGCAGGGGAACTTTGTTATTGCCCCAGAAAGAGTAAAAAGAAAAATCCCTTACATAGTATAAATACTTGAAATCTTATATATCCTCAGAGATGTGAGTTCTCGGGAATGAAGGAGAAGAAAACAAACAAAATTTAGCTTAAAAAAACCCCAACAGGTCATAAAACAAGAGCAAAGTGACCATTTCTTAATGATGATAAGCTTCTGTGCAAAAAAAGCTCTTGCTGTAGACCCTAGAACAAGAAGAGTGTTTACATACTATTGTGGTGATATTGGCAACATGAGCATGCATGCTGCTTTTTGTGCCAGTGACAATTGTGAGGTCAAAAGCAGAGTGCCTTAGAGAAGGGCCACGTTAGTGTTTGGGCTTTCCTTTGTTCTGTTGCATCCCCTTTGCAAGCTGTACCTATATCTCCCAGGTGAGAAGCAATGGCTTAATAGAGCTTTTAATTTCAGTTATTCAAAGACGCTGAAGTGTGCATATTTTGTTACTTTGCATTTGTGAGCCTTGGCTTTAAATGTAAGTTGAACAGACCTGCGGGATAGTTGGCATTTAAGTAAATACAGAACCCAAAAGAGCATCTGAGAGACATTACTCTTGAGAGAGACATCCAAGTAACATTTCTATCCCCACTATCTTCTTGATGGGATAATGTACTGATAATATATCCATCTGCTCCATTTAATAATTGGGGAGTCCAGGTGGGAGAGCAGACAGTGTTCCAGATATTCCTGCATTTCTCTCTTCTCTCATTTTCCACAGATCCAGGGAATCTGTGAAAGTTATAGACATGGGATGATTTTTTTTTTTTTTTTAATTGAGTGACTCTTCCGTGGCTTTATAATTTTTTTCAGAAAATTTGTATTTGATTTAATGTTGTGACAGAGTCTTTCTTACTCAGTTGCCCATTACCTGAGAATTGGAGTTTTCTCATTAACCTTAGTGGTACACTATGAAATTGTTTTAATAAAGAAGATTAAATGGTTAAGTTAGTTGGTTATTGCTCATTGATTACCTGTCAACTCTTGTTTTTTGCCATGCTATTGTACTAAATGCCACAAAGGAGATGCTTATTTCCACTGTTCCTTGCTTACAAACAATGAATTTTATCTACATTAGACTTATAAGTTTTGTTCTCATTTCATATCAGATAGATTGTAAGAATGATTAAGTATTTATATCATTTTCTTTTTGAAAGGAAATGAAGGAAATGAGTTACAGCTATTCAGCTACCTAAAAGAAAGAAAATATTTCTGATCGTGATGGAGACATTTAGATGGGATTGAATTAAAAAAAAAAAAGAAAAGAAAAGGGGGGGGGGAAAGCCCCACTCCTAAAATGAAGCATATAGCAAAGGATAATCAGCAAACCTATTGAATGATCTTTATATCCTACTAAAAATCGATGCTTTCATGGTAACATCTGAGCATATTGTTGATGCTCCTGTATTTGTTTTCCAATCCTTTGCTCAGCCCTTAAAAGTAAATTCAGTGAGAAATTGCACAGTTAGGTATAATCCTATGGGCAGAACCTACCTGACAAGGCAGTTCAATAATGGCTTATTGGATAAGTCTATAATTAAATGCCAGCCTTCAAGAAACTGTTCTTTTTGTTTTTATTCTTCATACACTCTGAAAGAGAACCCAGAAATGAGTAACACATAAATCTAAACACGTACGTAATCCTGCTGGGGTAACCTTATCTGCTGCTATATTAAAGACAAAATGTCCACTGTTTATATGGCCTGAATATAAAAGTGTGTAAGTTTTGAATGGCAAACAAGTCCTTTCTCGCAGCTGATCATGGCTGAACTTGAAGAACTATTAATCCCTTCAATCAAAATGCTTCAGTCTATCATTTGTAATGATGTAGCAGTATTTGGCTATAACAGCATTATTGGCTGAAGCTACAAACTTTATGAATCCATTGCAGTCTGCATGACATGAGAATGTGCAATGCATCAGGAGTGGATACTAATGGCAGGAAATCAGCAGGCAGAGGCCAGGCCAATTTTGCAATTAGACCTCTGGCTCTGGACAATATTCCCAGTCCTGCTAAAAGTTTCCTATGCAGTTTTGATTACATCACCTAAGGTAGGGCTCATCTCTTCAAATCTTAGCAAACTAAAAGTTGTCTAAGGTACTTCTTTAGGCTCTCTACACAGCAAAGAGAGATAGGTGTCTCCAGAAGACAATCCATCTCACCTAATTTAGATCCTTCATTCACTCTCCAGCTAATTGGTATTTTTGAGGATTGCCTTTTGTCCCAAACTTTTGTTATCTGAGCAAAATTAAAACTCCTCAGTAGGGTTTAGAGGGAGAATAATAAGGACACCTGCCATAGGTAGTACTTCAGAGAGGGGACCACCAGGTCACATCAACTGTTGCTCTGCACATTGAGTTGAGAGCCACGTCATTTATTCTCATTCCTTCTCTTTTCACTCTGATCTTCACAGTCTTATATAAAGCTGACACCCAGTAGTGCCAAAGTGGCCAAGGAAGGAAACAAGAGGCAATAGCTTCTAACTCACGGGGAAGCATTGACATGCTAGTGATGGCAAAGAGTGTTGCATTCAAGAACTGGGAACTGGTGTCTGCATTCTCATCCCTTGACTTCTCCTAGAGCTTCACTCTCTGCTGCTTGGCTCCTTGCAGCCTCTTCCAGGCACTCCCACATATTAAATTTACAATTTAATTTGTAAATTTCAAACCTCTGTGATTCGATGACACAATTTTCATATATTTATATTGATGAAAAAATAAGTGGTTAAAATCAATAACATGAAAATGTAGCATTTTGCCCTCAGTTGCCACTCTGAATCCAGATCATCAGTGATTGAAAACTGCTATCATCTGTAGGCTAAGAGCTACAGGTTTAGGGTCATCTTAGTCCATTTCCTAATGGGTAGGTGTCTGCATCATTAAAAATCCCCTTCACAATTTGCACTAATTGACATCAGTTGTGGGAAGAGTGGGAAATGACCTGAGATGTGAAACCAGCAGCTCTTAACTGTACAGGTGAAGCTACTAGAACAGGAATGAAAAGTGACTCTGGGGCACTTCGGGAATTTTCCTCTGTGGTGCACCTACTGGATTAATAACAGATTTCAGGCTTCAGCACAAATACATTGAATATTATTAAATAATTTCTGTACCTCAGAAAAAAAAGGTTCTTCATATTTCAGTCAAATATCAAAACAGCTTTCACTAAATTCCTAAACCTCTTCATCTCTCCGGGAAGTGTTTCTTGCTGATAGTCATGCAGTATATTTTAGTGTGCATTTTCCTCCGGAGGACAGGGAGGCTAGAAGAACATGCTCCCTCTGCACATTAGCAACACACTCGCTCCTCCTGGGACAGAAATTTATTCCATTCTAGGGCTGTATGATTTTGTGTCTTTCATGCTGTATAGGAGTGAAAAACTGATATTGGTGTGGTTTCCATGAGCTGGAGACTAGAACAGCTATTAATTTGTGAGAAGATGGGGCATGTATTCTTTCTCCTTTAAAGCACCTTTGCAAATTTTCACTTTCACAATATTGAAAAATTGATTTAATTTCTATAGACATTTGGTAGTTTTCTTTCCAGCCTTAAGGGATTTTTTCAAATTAAAAAAATTGCAGATATTTTTCGTTTCTTTTATCCACAGCAAAACAGAATAACTTTTCCATTTAACATAATGGAAATGTCCTGATTTTTTTTTTCTTTTTAAAAATTGTTTCTATTCTTGTGCCAGGTTCCATTCTAAACTTGAACAGTGACTTTCTGGAAAGTGTGTGTCTCAAAAGAGAACGTTATTTGATTAATACGATGTTATTCATGTATAATAGCTGGCATAGTCATTTTGTGTCTCAGACTTTTTATGTCAGGGTACTAGGCAGGGATGAAAGTAGTTCTATGGTCAGTGTTAAAAAGGGTCATCCATTGACAGTTCACTTTGGAAAATGACATTCAACCATTTTCTTCCCTTGGTGCTTTGGTACTCAGAGAAGCCAAACAACTTTAAAAAATGCCAAGGAAATAAATCATGTCTGTATATAAATATATATAGCAACGAATTTATCCTCCAACACTACTGAAGAACAGCCAGTCCAAGCAGTATCAGGCCAGTTTATGCAGAGAATTGTTGGCACTGGACGGTGATTTTGCTGAGAAATATTTGTGCAGGATTAAATAGATTCATTTTAACTAACACAATGCCATCTAAAATAAAAAAAAATAAAACAGTAAGCCTTAATAATTATGGATGTCTTTATCAGCTTACATTTCTGCTCATTGCTAAGAGATAACAAAGTCATTATTGAGTTCTGGTAGGTTTTATACAACACAAGTTTTATGCTGTTGTTAATACAGACCGTAGAGTAATGAAATATCATTATTTATTTTGTTTAAAGATGCATGTCACTTAAAAAAAAAATCTTACGGCCAGAGCAGTCATCTGAGTTCTCTTAATAATCCATTGACTGTATCTTTCATTTGACTGTATCACTCATTTAAAATTTTTGTTCACTGATTGTTTTCTCGGAGAAGAGAAATTTTCTCAGAGATGAGAAATTTTCTCAGAGATGAGAGACCCACAAAAGCAAATGTGTGAACCTGGGAAGAAAGAGGCTAAACAACATGAATGTCACTATTCATTGTTTTGATACCAGGTGCTGATTTTGGTCATCAAAGCTTTAAATAATTTGGGCCATACCTGCCCCAGAGATTAACTCTCTCACTGTCCTTTTTGATAGCAAGAGAGATCAAGGCTTGATTCTTACACTTCATGGCTTGTCTGAAGTTGGGTCATCTTTATATTCTAAATTAATCATTCATAAGCATAATCCGTGTTTTGATTAATTACAAAATAAGAAAAGAACATTGTTGGAATGCTAGTCTACGGTTTTGGTTGAACAGTTCACTCTGAATGCCTGAGGAAAATTAATCTTGATTTAAACTTGAGCGAGATACCAACTTTTGTTCAATATATTATAAGATGGATTAACCTATTAAAAACAGGGACCATAAATATAGTCAATACTGACTTGCACTACAAAAGCATGCGATCAGTCAAGTTTATGATACCAAAATTCCAAAAAAGCTTATTTTTAAAAAATAAGTAAGGCAAAATTCAGGAAATGAAAATCCAGAGAATCAAAATGGAAGCTGCTCAGAGAAGACATGAAATCATTACATATCTCAGAATAATTGTATATGAATGAACTGAAAGGAAACTCAAAAGAATTAAATATCAAAATTATAAGGGCAAGAGTGAGAGATTACATAGCCCAGTTTAAATACTGGAAAGTAATGGTGCTAACATGGAGGAACGTAAGATCTAAAAGGTAAGGTATAAAGGACAATTAAGAAGTCCAAGAGGAAAAATGAAGAAAAACCTGAGGAAATAAAGACAAGGAAATTGTTCTGACAGCTCAGAGATAGTGCACAGTGGAGCAGTGCCTGCTGGGCCTCCAGAGTACAGAGAAGCCAGTCAAAAAGCAGAAGATTGAAGGGAAGATAAATGATTTCTCCGCATCTGTCTTCAACACAGTGGGTACTGGAGAGCCGTCTACATCACAGCTACTCTTTACAGTTAATTTGAGACAGAGATATCAAAAAGAGGTGAAGCAAAGCAAGAATTGACTTTGTTAAGGTAATTCTTCGGGGCTGCAATAAAAATGCAGTACTATAGTGTTCCTGAACTTTTCTCTTTACAGTGGAAACACTGTAGGAAAACACAGGTGATACTTCACTCATTATTATAGGGTGTCTAGATGTGTAGGCCAAGACAGTGAAAATAAGAGAGATTGTTCATTGCTTTTGCTAGATTCCTGGTTTCCACGAGTCCCCAAAGTCCCTCATGCTGTTAGGGATGTAGATGAGCCATCCAGTTCAGGACACTGTTTGTTCTAGGCTCCCTCGATAGTCAATGGTGAGAGAGAAGGTGACCATGATTCAATTGATTTCTTACCTGAACTGCCTGCTGCGTGTGTTTTATTTAGTAGGTTCTAGTTTAAATCCTCTTTCAAATCACAGCCAGCTTTTTCCTTCACTTTGATTTCTTTGTTTTCCTGAAAAATTGTCTCAACCAGCCATAGTCATAAAGGAAATTGATGAGCTGGAAATAGAACAATTGTGACCTTTGAGAGGAGCTAGTTCTTCTTTGACTCCTTTAAAAGCTAAACACTATGCTGGATAGCTGTCAAAATGATTTTTTAGGCTTTCAAAAGTCTTTTCCATGAAATTTTATAGACATCAGTGCAGTTTTGTCCCCCACAAAGTAAGAGGCTAATTGCTGGAATAAATTAAAGTTCAGTTATAGGGTAGGAAACTAAGAGCATAAATGACATTTTCAGCTGGCACTTCTCCCTTAATTTTGTATCCCCCCCCCCCAAAAAAAAAAGACTTTTGTGCTTTTTCCAAGGACATCATTAATCTGTTTCTCTTGATATTATTTGCTGACTAATTCTGTTAAAAATGAGGGAAGTCTTCATGAAAAGTGATGTTTTATTTTGGGTGATGATATTCAGAATTGGCAGAAGAAGATACCTAAATGATGTAAGATTTGTTATTTCTCAGCAGATCTTCCTCTTGAACTCCATCCCTTTTATAACCTGTAGTGAAACTAATATTAATGAATTTTTTCTTTTTTTTTTTTTTTTTTAATGTGAGGAAAGCAGTCACCATTACATGGAGAAACAAGAAGTTTCTGTGTTTTTTTATATAATTTAATTATAGCTAATTACCTGTAAGTATATACAGTTTTTTACTTGCTTATATTGCTATCTACTTCAGTAAATGCTGAGTTTAATTAAAACACAGGCAAACCATTACAACCTTATTAAACTATAATAGCAAGCTTATAGATTCCCCAGATCTAGAGAAAAATGACAATCAGATTTGAGCTGTGTCCTGGTATCCATTTCTCATTTCACTCATTTTCAGCTCTATGTCTATGCAGGTTTCTTTCAGGGTCCTCATAATTTCAATCATTTTAATTAGCATTTGACCATGTCTTTAAGCCACAGTCCAAGTTGCCAGGATTAAGTAGGGATTTCACATACTGGTGAAGGAATTTTAGATGTCTTCATCAACATTTTTGTGTCTCTTGTGGAGTGAGACACCTGCTATCCTTTTGCATGTACATAATTGGGTCAATTTTCTTGGCTAGTGAGGCTGAAAAGAGAGAGAGGTAAATTCTTATCATTAACTTTCTGGTTCTTTACCTTCTTCATGTCTTGCCTTTGCAAATTACCATAAGTACAGAGGATCAGAGCTTGTTCTTTGCAACATCTTTCAACCAGGCACACCTGTGTGATACACAAGAGAAAATGTGCCTATCCATTTGAAATAAGTCAAGGGAACAATTGCACAGCACTGTCTGGATCTGGCCAAGAAGCAACTGCTTTATTATTGCAGCATGTGCTGGATCTTTATTTTCTAAACATCATGCTGAGAGAAGCGCAATAAAACCCTTTCTGCAATCGTTTCTCTCTCCATGGCGCTAAGGGTTCTCTGTTCCATCCCACTCCAAATAACACATGTGAATGCCTTGCCTTTTGTTTTTAAGTTAGGACAGCTCCACAGGGCACATATTAACACACATTAATGAATGGATTATGGGCTTGTCAGAGCTTCCGGTGATGAATTTAGAGCCCATTAAAGAACAGGCATTGATTGCACTGGAGACTGTAGCTCTCTGTTTAATCCCTAGCAGGTGGGCACTGGTGCAAGCTTCACCATCTTGCATCAGCAGTGAACCTCGAACGTGACCTCTCCAGAGGGAGAAGGGTAATTCATTTGCCATGTTTACTTTATCTTTAGCTTCTTTTAGGGGGAGGCTCCTAACTGTGCTGAATTGTTCTAAGTGAAGAGTGGCAGATGTGGGATGTGGCTCATGTTCTTGAAGGATTCTGTAACAGGCACTGTATGCTTGACCTTCAGACAGTTTAAAGTCAAGTCCCCACGGCTAAGAAATGAGTATATATTATGAGCTCTGTTAAATTAACTGTGGCTTTCTTGGTGGATTTTTCACTCCCGGGGCATACAATACAATACATTCTTGCACTATGACTTTAATTTCTGCTTTAATTTCTGTTAGGCAAGAGAGCTGCTCAGTTACTGCAGAGCTTTTACAAAATAACACATAGTGAAAAAGGTGAATGCAGATTAAATCAGGACAAATTTGAAATATATGTGTGCATATATATGTATATTTAGGAGTTATGCAAACACAGCATAGTTTATGGTTTCAGTCATAATACAATCCCAAGTCTTCTTTGGATATAATGCTAGTAATCAAATTTTAAAAAACAATGGAGAGAAAGCCTATTTACCAAAGAAACAAATCAACTGTCTATAGATTGCTGAGGCTCAAAGATGCAGCACAATGTCGTCTTCATGCCAGACACCCTTCCTAATCTCTAGTAGTTATGGGGAGATGTTTTTGCTTTGAGGTTTCTATGGTTAGCTCCCCATCTGGCCCATGCCGCTGAAATGGAGATGGAAAAGGAACGCGGTCCACTACCCTGTAGATAATCTGAAGGCTGTGCTGGAAGATGGAGTACTTGTTAGGGGGTCCCAGTGCCCCAGTATAAAGATTTTTCACAACCTTGCATGGAGAATTAATGCTTTATTATTATCCAGTCACTGAAAAATCACACTTAATTCAACTAGATGAAAGGAAAGTGTGAATAGAAGAATTTCCTCATAAGAGCCAAAATAGATAACACAGTTACAAAAAGACAGAGGTGAAAATGATAGAGGTGAAGGAGTGCAAGAAAAAGTACATTTAAATTACTTTAATCTTATACTAAGTTCAAATCACAATGCTTTTTCTGTCTTTCTCTTTCCCATATTGAGCTAATTTGCTCTTCTTTCATGACAAGGGGTTGCCAGTGTTTCATTCCTTATACATACCATATACTTCACACTACAGCCTTTGGAGATAATTTCTCCATTGAAGAGACTTCATCAGACTGCACCTCTTCTTGCAGAACATTAGCTCTCATGGGCTGTCTTCTTTGAAGTCTTTTAGGAGGTCCAGGCAGACTTAGCCTTTCTTCTAAAAACATTTTTCAGTTCCTCATTAACCAGGAGATAGGCTCTGTAGGCTTCTTAATTAAAAAAAAAAAAAAAAAAAAAAAAAAAGTCCCTTCACTTCCTTAAAGTTGAAGCTTTCTTTTTGTTAGATCAGGTGCTATTGCATTTGATTGTTTTATCAATAACTTTGTGATTCAACAAGGTCTAAAATTCTTTTTTTCTCTTCTTCTTCTCTCCTTGGGGATTTATGGTCACACTTTAATGTGAAATGTCTCTTACAATGGACTTCACATCTGTATCTCTGTGTGCTTTAACAAGCACAGTCAATACAAACCCTTAAATAGAATACACGTATGTAGCTTATTAGGTGGCTCTTGACCTTGACAAGACATGGTGACAATTCACTCTTCCTCCAAGCATACTATCAGTTATACGTTTTGGGTAGTTGATCTAGGTATTTTTTTTTTAGTACTACTTTTTTCTTAATAAAAAGTAGAACCAAAGCAAAAATCTATAGATGTAGGGAGTAAGGAATTGTTTATATGGAATTCACTTTGATCTTTTATGAAAAGAAGTCAAACTGCAATGGGGAGGCATAATGAAATATTGAAGTACCAACCCAAAATATAGACCTTCCTTCCCCTTTTTTCCCCTTCGTGCTTTAGTTAAAACTCCCAGTAGTTTTAGTTATTTAAATGATATTTCCCTCTTGTCTGTAAGCCTGTTCTTTCTATTTGTTCTCTTTTGTCTCTGTGTTTTCCTGACTGAGCTTGTAGCTTAATTTAGATTGAATTCTGTAAATAACATCAGCATGGGAGCTGAAAACAAGTGTTCGTACGATGCTCTCTAGCACCCAACAGATAAATATCATGTGGAATTTGCAGCTGACACTGAGGAAACCAGCTTTAGGTTTGGCTATCTTGGCTGTTCTTCAACCCTAGAAGAACAAAACTCGTTCAGCTACTTTCATAGGACAATTCATGCCATTTATCATTAAACCACCATACAACAATATCTCGGTTTCCTGTGTGAGGTAGTGTACTGAGAACAACAGAAAGTTTCTGTCCACCAGAGTTTTTGCTTTTCAGATGCTTCACTGTTTTCTTGTGTCTCGTATTCCTCTGCTTTTAACATCAGGTCTAAGGTTTGACTCATACTGACTTCAGAGAATGTCTCATCAGGCCCAAAGTGAAGATTAGAGCTCAGCTTAATCAGTGCTTATCCAAATGCTTCTCTGGAAGCTCTAAGATGGAGGAAGATTAAGTTTGCCTTCTTTCTCATTTCCCTTCTTTCCTTTTGACACTAAACTTGTTGATTTCATCACTTTTGAATGTTTTAAGAACACTCCGTGCTTATTTTGTATGTGTGTTTGTATGTGGTTTTTTGGCTCATGAGTGCTAGTCTGCTGCTAGAATGCATCATTCTTAGCACCTGTCCGAATTTATTAGACTATATAAAAGATTCCTCAGGATGGAGACATTCAAAATGTTTAATTTTAGTTTGTGTGATTAGGTGTGAGATATATGTCACAGTGGACTACCTACCCAAGGTGAGTGTCAAACACCGCACCTGCACGAGAGTGTTTTTCTTTGGGTAAACGTACTTGTGTCAGGAGAGTAAGCTCCACTGCTCCATCTCGTGGGAGGAACTAAGCACACCACGTTTCACTCGTGAAGCAGGTGCAGCATCTCTCTCTCTAGCCGGTCACAACCACTCTGAGTAAAGGGACAAAACCTCCGTCTCTCGTGAAGGCAAAAATTCAAAAAGGAGAAACGAGGGACACAAACCAGGCAATAGTCTCTGAAGATGAGTTTTCCTTTATGTACAGGTTTCAAGTTTTCCATAAGGCGACTTTCACATTCCTCAAGAAATGAAATTCTAGCAAGTGTTGCAGGAACAAAACCAGATCAATCACCTGTGCTAGCCCCTAGTTAATGTGCAGTAGATGAGAGTTGTTGCCATGTTGCTTTCTTGATATTCAGACACTGATCCTGTGTAATCCTGTGTGCTAAATCCTCTGCCACTCCTTTGGAATCTATTAGAACTGCATTTACTTAAAGCAATTGCAGTTAAGTCAATTTTCATTTCCTTAATGGAGTTTCAATGAGCTGCTTTTGTTACATTGCTTCCCTCCTATTTATTTCTATACCTTCGAGTCTCTTTGATCACAGCCTAGATGTAGGTTGTTTGGGACATGGGGCTTTATGTGATTGATTGACAACGACATAGATCACCAGGCGCTCTTTTGTGATGCTTTTGTCAATGAAAATGTCTGTAGAGTAAAATCTTTGTTTCACTGGTGCTGGCCTGCATAGTAGCTCAAAGACTCAAAAAGCTCCAAATCTCCTTCAAAGAGCCCAACCAGATGAGAATATTTCAGTAGGTCATATAGGTTCTCCTGTAAGTCTGTTGGCTAACAAGTGTGAAATAATGTTTGTTTTTCTTATTTCAGTAAAAAAGAAATTTCATCTAATTTAATTTCATCTAATTTAACAGCTGAAGTTACCAAGAAATTATGACTTTTAGTATTCTAGAAAAGTCCTACTATCTTTATACACATAAACAAACACACACACACACACACACACACACATAAATGCTTTCCTTTTGAAAATTCTTCTTCCTCTGCCTCTTTCTAATGTATTATTTACTTCTTTGATAAAATACACATTTAAATTTATTCAATTTAATGATAGTTTTAATGGAAATTTACACAAAATCTTCAGGATTTTCCTATCTAGATATGGCTAAACCATTTAAGATTAATAGGAAATTTGGTCTTTTTTTTTAATGTTCACAAATCATTCAGAAGGTGATCTTTCTTCCTGCAAATATACTATGAAATCACCTCTGTTCTCTTGAGAAGTGGTAGTGTAGGGTCCTCAAAATGTATTATTGAAAGGGGAAATCAGCTGAACAGCCTCTATTACCTTAGTCTAGGAGGAATTCCATGAAAGTCAAACATGAATATTTTACTGGGGAAGGCAATGCCAGTTTGATTTGCAGTAATTTATTTATGAGTTAAATTTCCAGAGCTTTTTAAGACACATGTAGGCTTTTTGGGTCACACACTGCTTTCATTACACCAATATGCAGAACAATTGCATTGTCTTCAGTGAGCTCATGGCATATTTACGCACATATGAATTAAATAAATATTCCTGCTTACAGATTTGGGACTGGATTCCTTCTCTTTGCTTACTCACACAAGCTGTGAAGACATAGTCCCTTCAGGTCTCAGATGCTGGGCAGAGATTTAACACCTAGCTAAAAGTACCCCCATATAAACTGTGACAGAATAAAGCCCTCAAAAAGTTTGAATTTGGCCATGATATGCAAAAATCTTTGTCCTGCCTTCTCCACAAGTGAAAGTATTGTGTGTTTTTACTATTTATGTATGACAAGGTTTGACAATATCTAAGAGTTTCCCTCCAGTCAAAAAGCTGTCAGCAGTTGTCTGACTTGTAGCTGGGCATGGGGTGAAGTCCATGAGAGCCCACGGTGCATAGAAAGAAAGGTTTGGAACTGGAACATCAAAAAAGAGAGAAATACTCTAAGTCTCTTACTTATTTTGTAGTCCTTGCTTTAGCAGTGATGTTGCAAGGAGGAGGAATTGTCTAATTCTTAGATGTTAGGGAATGATTTATTAGGTGTCCAAAAGCAAACCTGTGAGCCACAAGATATAAAGAAAACAGGCCTCAAATGGTCAGTCCAGATTTCCTGCTAAGGTAAAGACTGTTATATTCATTAGGGAATCTAACAAAGAAAAACATTACAAATATCAAAACCACGTCTGATCTTAAAGCTGTAAAGTAGAGTTTAAGAAATTTCAAGATGGGTGATTTGTTTAACATTTGTGTTACCTGCATGACATTGTATAATCTCAGCGTCACATTCCTGAATGATAACTCTAAAGATCAAACTGACCACTCCACCTCACACTGGCTTTCCCACCCATTGCTAATTATGATGTTTGCCTTTGTAGGGCTTTTATGTGCTTGGCATTCAAATGCCTTTTCCACTTGTGGCCTCAGCTGGTGTGACTCTACTTTAGCAAGAAGGCATGAAGCAGGGCTGTTTTTGTTTCCGTGCTTCTCTTTCTATGCTTTTACCTGCCTGCCAGAGGCTGACAGAGTTTTGTCAGAAACACCAGAGGAATTCCCGCTAGGTCAGTGCACAAACATTCAAACACAGTAATACCCCTCACCTACCTCACAGGCATGCTGTGAGATGATTAGATAATGTCTGCAAAGTGCTCCAAGAGCTTTGGATGAAAAGCAGCATGAATGTGAAAAATGACATTACAAGTAAATTTAGAATTTTAAATATATGTGTGTGTATGTACACGTGTGCACCTGTGCATGTCTGGATATCTATGTTTGTACTCCCATATGTATTTCGAAACCCTGTATTTAGGAATACATATCCGCTGTGTATCGGCATCATCCCAGGCACTTCTTGACACTTCTCCAGACACTACATATGAGATTGACTCTGTCTTGTAGAGTGAGGATTGCACTCTGCATTTGCCCAAAGAGAGCCAGTCCGGGACCTTTGCATGGAAGAGAACAGTCTTCACCACATTGGCCCTGAAAACTTTGAAAAAATAGACTGTTGAAGTAAATTGAAATATTCACTGAATAAAAATATGGTCACATCCTTACAATTATTTCTTCTAATCCAGAACGCTGGAACAAAAATCCTCCTCTTAATTGTTTTCATTGTTTTTAGCTATGCCTCTCAGTTGCGCAGTGATGAACTGTTACGTGCCTGTGTAGCAGACATGGATTCATGTATCTGTGTAATATTAATGCAGCTCACTGCTTTCCAAACATATAATTAACTTTTTTCTTTTTTTTTAGTTAAGTCTCAAGTGATTGGAGGTTTCCCTGAGTGTTTTCTGTTCTTCACTGTCTGTGGCTGCACCCAATCTCCTTTCTAGGATTTGCGAGTTCTCCCCAGAAGTTTTCTGAGAACTCGTATAAAAAAACTTCAGAATCTAAAAGCATCATGTGGTTAGGAGATGATACTGTCCTAATGAACTAACCCCCCACCAAGATTGTCATGGGTTCGTTCACTGTTGAAGAGTTTTCTTCGAGAGATATAAAATTTATTTGCAATTCATTTGCAGTCAGTAAAGATTGTGTAGCATGTTTCAGCCGTACGGTATTTTTCGCCCTCACAGGGTCACTTGTATTCAGTAACAGATGTTGCTGTGTTTCCTTTGCATCTACTTTGGAAAGTACTCAAGCCTCCTTTGGGATAAAAGGCACTTTATAAATGTAAGCTTATTGTTGTTTCTTTATGAGTATCTTGGACAGTTCACTGCTGTTACCCATGGAACTTCGCCCTGGCAATAAAGTTGTTAATAACACACTATCAGTTACCTTTAAGAAATTGATACAGGATTTATTGGGATAGCATCGATTTTTATCATTCTTGGGTCAACGAGATTCGTTACTTGCCTAGTATTTCTCAAGGAGAAATGGGGTCGCTGTTGAAAAGGTAGAGGTAATGCTGCAGTGTGCTGGGTGCCATCAACTTTGAGCTGATGTCAGCGTAAATACAGAGTTTTCTACATTTCAGTTGTGATTCTCAGTGTGTTTAGGGCTTGTTGTATATGTATCATTTTCACATTAACTCTTAAGCCTGTGAAAACACAATGCCATTCCTCCACTAAACAATGTGTAAGAGCCCATTTCAACATTTGCTGCTAATTGCATGTTAATGTTGAAGCTTGTAGCCCTTGGCCCCAAATCTGTGCACTTTGGCACTTTGTCAACTACTTAGAGAGCCGAAGAACAGAGAACAGCTTCCACTGGAAACTACAGTCCTTTACTTTCAGCAATCTGTTCTGAAACCTTGTAGTGAAAGATTTATGCCTGTTTTGCTGATCAAATAATGCATGTGTCTGTTTACCCAGATTGCAGCACGGTATCACAGAGGGGAAAAGAGATATAACAGAAAAAAGTATTGTCTGACTACACTTTTCTGATTTCTCACAGTATATAGAATCCTTTAACTGAGTTTATCAATTTCTTTCACATAATTTCCATTTAACCTTAATAATGTTATCATGACAAACAACACAGAGCAGGATATCAATGTTCTAGATATTTTATAAATGCACACATGCAAAAGCAGTCCTACAAAAGGATGTTCCCTGCCCTTACAGTCTAAAACAACAGGCAACAGACAGGAGGGAAAAGTTTAAGGATTATGTGTTTTAAGCAGAATGAAAGTCAGAGAACTGAGCAGATAATAGCTATTGCAGATATTTTTGAGTCACTATGGTAAAAATAAGTTTTAAAAGAGAATTTTAAAAGTGAAAAATTGCATAGGCTTGTCTATCTTTAAAATTAACAAAGCAGCATGGGAGAAAACAAAAAAGTGCTCGTCTGAAAATGCAACACACAGATGGAAGAATAAAGTATCAGAAACATTGGTTCCTGTTGCCAGTTGCCAAATTCCTGATACTCAATGAGAACATCATTTGTCCTGGTTGCCATGATTTCTCCATAAATGACATACACAGCCTTTTATGTTGTCCCTTCCAGTTAAGCCATGATGCAAAAATCTTTACATTTTTTATTGATGTACAAATTTTCTTTATATTCTATACAACTTTCTGTTCTCTATAGGAGACATTTTCCCTGCACTAATGACAGTGCAGTCCAGTTGTTTTGAGCCTTTGGTGCTTCGGCTTTTTGAGGATGGAAACCTCAGAGATTCCTGGAAAAAAGCAAGCAAATAATTACAATACCTACTTGAAATAGCGTATGAAAATCAGAAAAGGCTGAAAAAGACTGGTATCAAGAAATCACGATCTTCTTTCGGATAACTGTAGTTAATAATAAATTCCATCTGTGATGTCCATAGTCTTTACAATTTCACTGAATTAAAATTCAGTCTACCCTAGTCAGCTAAATTGTCATTATATCACAGTTACAGAAAAGCAGTATAACAGACCAAAGTAACATCAAGAACCCTGTTCCCCTGTTCTTTGTTTTAACACTAAGTTCAACCTTATCTTCATTGTCAAATGTTTTCTATTGGAAATTTTATGCCTTCAAAAGCATCTACCCAACAAAAAACAGGCTGCCTGAGTAGGAACCTACATCATTATTCAGACATTACTATATGCCAGGGTAGAAGACTAAATAAACTGTAAGTGAAAAGATGTCAGAAGAAAGTATAAAGCAGTATGCATATGCTTTGTTTTCTCTTCTCTATAACATATATATTTTTTAATATCTTTATCATAAATCGGTGGAAAATACCAGTCTTTTTATTTTATTTTATAAGCCAAGATGGGGCTCTTTGGAAATAGGCTTCCGACAAACCTATTCGTTGTGTCATCTTGAATGAAGGCCACTGTAACTGATGTCACTTCCTCTAATTTATCCCTTTATAGATCTAAAATGTCTGAAGACTGATGTCATGGGGAAACATTTAAATAAAAGCATATAAAACTTGTCATTTAGTTTTTATAAACCAAGAACAAGTCAGTTCCTGCAGTCTAGCTTTATAATTAAAGCAGTTCTAGACTATTCAAGGTGTCTGACTGACACAATGCCATCAGGAAAGATTGTCTTCCCGGTCAAAAATGTCATCTGCCATGTAGTACTGTTTAGGAGAAACCCAGATAAAGACTTATGGGAGTGAGTCATGTGTTTAAAACTTCAGGCAGCTTTACAAATCGCAGGCCAAGAGAAGCAGGGACAATACTTTCTCAAACTGCACCACTTCTTTAGCAGCTAGTCATTTTAGTTCTCTTCTAATTCATGTCTGAAACAAAACAAAACAAACAAAAAAACATGTTAAACTGAACTGAAAAAATACATTTGCTGCAGATTTGGACTGCCATGGTCTCGATTCTTTCACCAGCATGAAAAAAATAATGGCTTTTTCTTGTCTAATTCTACTAAGAGAACTATTGGGAAAAGGAGGCTTAATATCTCTTTTTCTCTTAACACTGAAGAGGAAACCCCAAATTAAATGTGTTAGAAAGAAATGGCAGCTGATAATGCTTTAAAAAGTCATTCTTAGCATTGAAAGATGATTCTGCTAAGAGACTAGCTTGTTCATTCGTTCTGAGGTCCGGTATGATGAAGATGTGCCGTACATCATGCCACTGTAGTGCACTAGAAATCACAGCCAAAGGGACGCCTCATACCTCATTGGTATGCCGACCTACGCCAGTAGAGAGCAATGGTGCCAATTTGATAGTAGACTTTGGTTTAAATATCTGCTAACAAATATAGGAAGTAACGGTAATCTTAGCACAGTAACAGCTCATCTCATGGACAAATGGATACAGCATAGACAGGAAGAAGAAAGAGTGACAATTGTACTTCATATTGACGGCATTATAATAGAAAAAAGGAACATGGAACAGACACAATACGCCTTGCAGGATATAACCGGCTATATAAGCATATATTTCAAACTCCTGATTTTTTTCTTCCTCCTCTTTTCATATTTTTATTTTCCTCTCCCATTAAATCAGGAAAGTTTGCTAGGGTCACTTGCAACACATTGGACTACACAGTGTGGTAGTTTTTGATCGCTGAAAGTGGGTGTGTGAAGGCGACATGGAGGAGTGTAATCCATCAGCCAATAACACAGATGACATAATTGGTAAGAGAAAATGTCATTGATACTTACTCATCTGAGGAAATGTTCTCCATTTGCACTATGATGCAATTAATTAATAGACCCTGGAGAAATGAAATTACACTACAAAATCTTTCTGCCCCTTGAAATCAAATAATGAATATATATCTCATTAGGAGTCTACCTTATTTTTTAAAAAAACAGTGTCTAGAAGGTATTTTCAGATGCTGCCCATTAAATATGTATACAAAGCTTAGCTTGGATGAGGAGAAGATGGTGGAAGAGAAGGAGCAAGAAACCTGGAGGAACAGGAAAAAAACAGTTAATGAACAATTACTCAAACTATGGAATTATTTTTTAGTACTGATATAGATATAGGAAGATAATAGTCAAATTATTTAGTGGGAACCTCTGCTAGAAAGATAACTAGCAATTTCTCTTTTTCCCATTTGGCCACGACATTCAGATGGCAAATAACTGCAGATGTAAATGTGTATTTTAGGAGAAGCTGAATTTTTAATGTGAGATGATTTTGTAGATCCATTTCCAGCTGTTGCTGGAATGTTGTTGTTGCGTATGTTATGAGTCTTCTTATGTCCATGAACAAACTGTCAGTTGCACTATAACTATCATTTAACTGAATTTTGAGATGGTAACCGAGTATTCTCACTTACACGTGTCTTAACAAAACATACAAACTGATCATGGAAATGACAGGGCAATATGATTTCTTAGCTGGGAACGCTGAAGATAGGTGAGCTTCATGTCACCCTCTAAAGCGCTGCTGGGCTATTGCTGATCCAGCTTTTGGTCTCCCCTGCCAGAGACACATTGAATGGCAGCAGAATCAAATTCTCTCCAGCTGAACACTGATTTTGCTACAGGAACCAAATGAGGCTGCTTTTTTTTTTTTCCAGAAATGAGACCCACTTTTTTACACTGCAAGGTGAATAACACTGCCTCTCATTTAAATGGGTCAGTGACCTATACTGCACCAACACACGCCATACTCTGCTGCCTGGTAGCTGAGGACTAGCAATGAGACCTCTTCACCACAAATGAATTGCAATGATATTTAAATCCTACCAAACAGCTCATGGCAGGAAGTTAAATGCAAGGCACAGTTCTGTGCAACAGAAAATGTTTCCCAGACAGCAATATGACAAAATCAACAGAAGGAAATAAGAACATGGTAGGCCATAATGCACTGCTATTTGCATAGAAGAATTACCAGCAGGCATCTCAGTAAGAAAGACCAAAAAAAAAAAAAAAAAAAAAAAGATATTTTATATTTGGCTGTAAAGTGCCCTGTGTTGGTTATTCATCAGACCACAACTTCTGATGCTGAAACAATAATCAGTTATTTAAAGCACATCAAATTTGGGGGGTAAGGTGTTGAAAGAGTCTCCTGGAGTTAGGCTGCTTGCAGTTATAACTTGTACGGCCTTTAGGGGAAAAGTGCAATGCAATGAACTTGCATTTTACCGCACGTTGCTTCTGTTAAATATCGGTGTTGTTAAAAGACACCACGATTTCTGGATAAAGCTGACTTACATGAGAAGATGCATGGAAGCAAGTGAGATCTCAGGACACACTTGTATAATACAGTAGTGGCAATCATAAGCATATTGCATATATTTACCACCTGATTTTACAGTGTTTCAATATCTATGTTCAATGTCTGATCTCTGTATGTAAAAAATGGAGAGAGGTATGTTCCCAAACTTGGGTACTTATAATTACTCTTTGAAACACTAAAAGAACCAAGATATTAAAATTGAACTGCCTTCACTAAACTGGGCCCCTGAAGTTAGAAAGTACCAAATTTAATACTCATTTGAGAAGACAGATGTTTATTTTGTAGGTAGAAAACTATGTTGAAGTTGAAACTTTATGGAAAAGTTTTCAAATAGCCTGTTTTTCAGGTTGGGCTAAGTTGTAGGATAGAACATAGTGTAAAGGAAAATAAAAATATAAAATATAAAAATATCATGCATAAGAAATAAAAAGGGTTAATAACTTTATCTTAGTGCTTCTTTTCCTTTCCCTTATCTGGCTACTTTTGAACAGCACAGGTTTGATAACAACACATCTCAAAAAATTCCAGTCTGAGTCTCCGATGCAGGAACATCCATTTATCTTTCTGTCTGTTGACAGAAATAGAATGAACCTGAATTGAAAAACTTTGCTACCAAGTAAAAAAAAAAAGCTACGCTAATTAGTTAAATTTACTCTTGTGTCTGCTCATGCAAACCAAAGCAGCAATGGAATAGGAGGATGGAATAGGAGAACACATAAACAGCTTAAGACAATCAGTGAGGGGATGGAGTGGGAATATGCTTCAAATAGCTTGTAAGGAAGAACAAAATAAAGGGATAAGGCTGTTAAAATTTTATTATTTTATTATTTAAAAAAAATTATCATCAGATCTGAATGTCTTAATTCTTTACTATTTATCCCTTCTGTTTTATAACTTCTTAACCCTATATTCCTTGGCTGCCTTCTTTATTGCTTCCCAGCGTAGTGAACATACCTTCCTGCCAACACCGTGAAGTATGTTTTCACTTTATCAGTGGAAACATAGCCTATTAAGAAATCTATTGGACTAAGAGTTAAGCAGTAGACAGGTAATTTCTGTGTCATGATATTTTTCAACAACCTTTAAAAGATAAGACTCTTGAAGATATTTCATATGTAATCAAGGAAAATTTTTTCCAACCTGGAATATGTTCCTTGGGCAGAGTGATCTGTTAAACTAAGCTGAATACTAAACTGAAGAAAACAGCCTGACCACTAGTTTATTTCTGATGACAAGTTGGATATGAGACTCTGAAAATGAAATCCATTTTTCTCATTAAAGAACAGTGTCAGTAGTGTCTAAAAAGCAGTTACCTATACACATTTGATGGTTATCACCATTTATCTGCATACAGCCTAGCAAAAGCAAATTCATTCCTCAAGCAGAAATCAAATTTTACATATCAGGTTAATTCCCATGACAATCAGTGAGGTGTCCTGTGAACTTTAGAAGAAATTTCACTAAAATAATTTAAGTAAATTGCAAATGAGTTCCCACATCTGGCTTGAACTCATCTATCATTCACTGTAATACGAATAAATGAAGACATTCATCAAAAAGCACGCAACAGAAATTGTGTTCTCCTATTGATATAATTAAATACTCATAGAGGGCTAAATGCATAATAGCTTCCAGACCTTTTATTTCTTGCCAGAATTCAATGGCTCCATCCTCATATGTTCCTAGTCAGAATCATTGTGAACCCTCTCCAGTTTCTAAACATTTATTGCTGGTGCAGTAATAATAAACATCTTGCATTTATAAAATGTAATGTTGCCTAGAATTTTTCATTTTTCAAGAATGTAGATCACACTGTCTAATGGCTCTCATATGTCCAGCATGCCCACGAACAATTTGTCTTCTGAGTGGGGTGTTAATCTGACACCTCAAGGACAGAGCCGATTTCAAGAAGACTCACAGAAAAGCTGGAATATTTCTTGTGTTGCAATAACTACCGAAAGTCCAAGTAAACTTATGCTGAGATTACTCAAAGCTCTGAATTACATTACTCCTGCTTTGCAATGTTTCATTGAAATGTGAATTATTAAAGATGCCAGGAGATTTTTTTTTCTTTTTTTCTTTTTTCGAGTGCCTGCCAAAATAATTAAGAGGATTTTATACATAATAATGACATTTATATTCCAGTCCTGAACCAGGTTTAGAACAGAGGTATGGAATAGCCTTGCTGATTTTCTTATATGCTTGGAGAAGAAAAGAGTGATAACCCCAATTCAAACCTATTAAAAAGAAAACAAAACTCTTTCCTGGGTAAAACTGAAAATCAAAATTTATTCCATCATCAAGATCTTCATTTCCTTAAAGAATGAGGGCTGGTAAATGAAAATAATGAAGTTTCCATCTAGCTTCTGTTGTCATTCATGAAATGCATTCCATTGATTTCTGCAGGAATTGTATCGATCTGACCGAAGGGCTGTTTAGGTCTATTCAGAGATGTCTACTGGCATTATTGAACTTTGAATCAAATGTTCCTACTTTTAAAACTACTATTTAATCCATAATGATAATAAGCTGAAGAATAAAAGATGCTTCCTTTTCTAGACAGAAAAGGTAGAAGTTACATTGAGATGTAATGGTAATTGAACTCCATTAAATAGAAAATTCTACTGCTTTTTTCCTATGTGACAAAATTAAACTGAATGCAGAACAATTTCTCTGGGCTTGTTCATACATCTTCTAAGGATATATTCCATCCCTTCCTTAGAACAGGGTCCAAACGTTCAGTCTGTGCCCTGGTCAAGGAACACTTATTTTACATTGTTTCCTGTTCAAAATATAGCATTTTCTATTAGAAAACTGGTGGCCAAATTCTCGAAGTATTTAGATCAAGGTTAAACGAGCCTCCAGTTAGGATTTGTTCAACTTAGGATGTCACACTGAAGAGATACTAGCTCATTTAATGGTGCAAGTCATGTGACCTATCATTATGTCTCGTTTGGGATGAGATGAATTGCCTCAAAATGCCTGTTTCTGCTCACTGACTACGACCTGACCCTGAAGTGACCAGCTGAGATATAGGCACTTAACCAAGCTAGATGATTCCTGCTTTGTTTCTCTGCAACACTAGTAGCGATGAAAGCATGGCAGACATTGACACATGGGTCACTCTAGTGCTCCCATGGAGCTGATTCGGTGTGCTCCTTTGGGAGCACTCTTATATGACTGTGTTATAGATTGAAAGAAAGGAGAAATCAGAATGGTGCTCCACTCCTGAATCATCCAGAACTTGCTTCAGCTTTGAATTCACTAAGTCCATCTTCTGGCAAGAAGAAATTTCTATCTTGGTGATGACACCTGGATGTTAGGTGTAACCACATATTTCATAACCCTTTGAACAGAGAATATTATTTTTCCAGTATGAAGCTTTATTCATAACTTTATTATTAACTTGAACTATTTTTTTTTCCTAGACATCAGTGCCACAGGACCATTGCTGATTTAGCAGGAAAGAGACGGATGGAGTATTACTGGGGGACGTTTTGTTTTTATGAGATGGTTAGTGACACAATTAATATTTTAGATATTGGGCTCTGGTTGTGCAGAAGGCAAGGGAAGTTTTCTTCACCTTCTCCAGGCCATGCATTAAATCTTTATCAACAGAATTCCAGTGCTGAATTTCTAAAATTGATAGGTCAATGAGACATAATTTTTAAAGGCTTAAGTCCCTGTTGAAAATGAGAGTAGGACTATGAGAGGTCATTTAGTCACTGTTTAAAGGATTACTCAAAATCAATTCTCACTTATCAGTCTATAAAAAGCTAGAAATTAATTTAGATCTCAGAGCCAGGCTCCAGGGCTTCAATGACAAAATCATGTTCCCTGTTGATTGGCAAATGTTTATTCTTAAATTGTTTCAAAACATTTTGCATGTTTTCTGTCTTGCATTTGTCATTTTATTTCATCATCCACCTCTTGCCAAAATGTCCATTGTTTGGCTGAGAAAAAAGTGTTTATTTGCAGCTCACATTTTGCTGTTATGAGAGTGGCTTGAAATAAAAAATCCATTTATGTACAGCCTTTTCCCCAGACTCTACAAAACCCAGAAATCTGCACTCGCTTGGATTTTGAGCTTGTAATTCATATAGCTCTAATTAAAATAAATAGACTTTAATCTAACTGCCACAATGTAATAATTTCTTTCAATAAAATGACAAGGGCTGTTACCAAATAAATTGTCAAAACCTTTTGCAGTGAAGTTGTTTTTAATCATGTTTATTCTGCTTTTAATTTATCAGACAGAGGTAGTTACAGAGGTATTTATTTGGCCCTCTTACTACTACTGCTCTCTCTCTCTTATTAGGTCTTCTTTCACTTTAAGTAGTATTTGCAAGGCAATCATACTTGAAAGGAATATAGAGCATGCACAGCTGAAACTGAAACTCTGTTAAGGTGCTGCATAAATGTACCCATAGTAACCGCAGCCCTTGGAAGGAGTTCAAGTATCACTCCTAAATCACACTCTGATACCATTTGTATTTTTAATGTCATTGTTGGAGTATCTTGTACTTGTCATGATCCAGCATGGCCAACAAGTAATGTCTTGGGTACTCTTGAATCTCAGGAGAATTGTATAGAGGATGATTAGGTGTTCAAGGAATAATTTTATTTTTGGAGGCTGAATGATTTTCACGGGCTTAAATAGTTGCATCAAGTAGTTTGGGCCTGAACTGCAGCCATGGGGTGATCTGCAGAATCCCACAGTGGAGGTACAGGAGGTGGTGCTGCTTGTGAGGCCACCTGGTCCAGGGACCCACTACAACCATCCAGGATACAGGAGAGAAAGAGGAGAAAGAGAAGGATTTGGTAGCTTCCCTGTATTTATAGTTAAAAAAAAAAAAAAAAAAAAAAAAAAAGTCTGGTAATTCCCTGATAATTCATTACTTTCTGATAGCTGACTTTATAAGCCAGAAAAAGCCTAAGTAATGTAAAGTCAGTTGCCATCTTAGCATTTCTAGTAAGGTTGTGACATGACAGTCTCTAACACGAAGACCAGAAATTGTGTTTTCATTGGGATTCGGATTCTGAAGGCAGTGAACGTACAGAAAGAACAAATTTAGAATGTTACCACAAAACGCTCTAGGCTGATCTGTGACCTTAAAGTCATATCGCTTTAGTTCTTTTGAAGCAACAGTTTTATCACAGCCAAATATTAACAAATGCAGCTTCTCCTGACCACCTAAACAAATTTGGATTTTTTAATGTCTGATATAAAAAAAGACATTTCGTGAAGAGTTGGGAAAAAAAATCATGTTAATTTTTTTAAGTGATGTTATTGAGTCTTGTTAGTATTCCAAAATTATTTTTATAAGTAATACAGGAAATTAAGTTATGTGTTTCAATACGTGACCTATAGCATTCTAAAATCTCAGGTTTGTCTACAGTTATGGCATCACTGAGATAACATTAACCCATCACTAAAGAATCTGGTAATTAATACAGTATGTAAATATCCACTGCAGTTTTCCTTTCTATTTATTGGGCTCAGTACATTCTAATAAACATAAACAGAGATTCTGAGATTATTTTCTCTTACATGTATTATATTATATTTTTATTTTCTATTTTTTACTCTAGAAACTTGAATGATTTCTTTATATTTCTCTTATCATTGGGAGTTGGATTATTTCATCTACCTTTAAATATTTACAATGAAGATATTTTCAGTAAGATAACTGTAACTGCAATTGTTAATTAACTGTAAATGATGTTTTAGTCAATGGAGAGAAATGGGTACTCTAAGGGGGAGATTTGTGCAACTTTAGATGTTTACTCTTCGGTGAAATCATTTAGGACCGTTTTTCATCTTCAACAATGCTGATTTTATTTTCAGCCTGTTTTTCCTATTTCTCATTACTTTTTATTCTTAAGTAAATAAAATCTAGTTTTGGTAAGTAAAAATCCCTATTGCAACAATTTCTTCTTTTATTAAAAATATCTAGAAAAAAATTCTTAAAAGATTAACAGAAATGTTAATTCTTAAGTCCATATCATGCCACTATCAGTGCACTTTTTTCTTATATGGACTATTTTCTACCTGAATATGTTTCTGATGTACATTTCACATCATCATCGCAAAGATATTTGAAATACTACAATCCAGGAAGTAATGATAATAAACAGTTTTGGAAGGTTTATAATTAGGACATTTGAATTTTCTTTAAAGCATCTCTCTGTTAAAGCTAAATTTTTCATTATTAGAACCACACAGAAAAATAAATTCAGCACTGATTTCAAATGGCTATTTTAAATTATTGCAGTACACATTGGCTTAAATATGTTTTGGTATAAGATGTGTTAATTTTTTTTTTTAATTGCATACTTACAAAACTTCCTAAGAAATGTAGATCCTTACCTAATAGTCACAAAATGGACAGCACTCACAATACACATGCATGTTTTCATTTATAAAGCTGTCCGAAATCTAATTTCTGAAATGCCCATTCAGACATTTGCTCTGCATTGAAGGGCTTACAAGCCCCTGGAGCTCCCAGCCCTCTTCACTCTTAAGGCTACTGTATTTCACTTAGCCTCATTATTTTCAAATACATGGCATAAAAGGGATTTCCAGCATGAAGCATGGGGAGATGTGGACACAGCTCCTACAACTTGCGTCGGTACAAAGGGCATATAAGTGCTATTTTCCTGGATATTACACTACAAAGACTGATGCTGGTGGGATCGCTCGTATCTGAAAGGTTGATAAGCTTCAGAATTATCTCTCCACTTGCCATCTGTTTCTGCTTAAATTTTCACATGTAATAGTACAACCCCAAAGTGTGTCTTGTTATTTTGACCCATTGCACTGTAATTTACATGAATATGGAACAGAAAGGTGCTTCAGTCAATACCTGCAATCTGAACAGCCATGGAAATCTGGATCCAGATGCTCTCCTCTCTATTGCTGTAAAATAAACTACTCTGCATACAATTAGTCTGCAGTTTTAAATCGTTGTTTCTTAGATCTATCTTCCACCATCTTTTAAATAAGTCCGCCTGCAAAACATCAGGACTTACACTGAAAATCCACATATACAGAACGTCTGCTTGGCTCTCTTAATGGCTTTTGCAGTATATTGGGTCCAAATTTCTACTGTTATGAGTCTGAAGTAAAAATAAGTTAAGCTTGTTAATAATTCACACCATGTGGACTGAGAGTACTTTAAAATAATAAAGCACTCTTGTCTCAGTTTCATAATATGAACAGGGATATAAGCAGTAGCAAAAATAAGCAAATATGTTTCTAATTGTGACCTTTAGCAATAAATAAAAGGCGGATGAGGTAAACCACTAATGAAACCAGTATATTTTGGAACAATGAGTGGCTTTTATATGAGTTTTCCATATGTGTTGATTCAATTGAGGGTTCATCAAGATTTTCTTCTTAACTGTTATTTGGATTGTTCTACAGTCAGGTAATCTCGCGTCGCTGGAGATTAATGTCAGTATCACAGGTAAAACTGGTTAATTCTTAAGTTTGGAATGAGATCAGTCGGTCCATCCGTCTGTCTCTCTTTCTGTCTCTCTCTATTACATTTCCACAAAGTGTTCCAAAAATATCTTATTTAGGACAGTTAAAAATAAGTCCATTTTGTTTCCAAAAGGAAATGCAAAAGGCAACTGTCTTGGACTTACAGAGAAAGGATCACCACATACAAGTGTGCCTGTCAGGGTTTCCAGATTCCTGAGTCAGGATCCTAGACCAAACATTTCTGCAAAAGCCAAGAGAAACAGACTTCAGAATATTTAAGACACTAAGTATTTTACTATACTAATACTTGGAAAAAAGAACAAAAAAGAAAAAACTCTGAGTACTAACATATATATATAAACGTATATATATATGTTGTATACACTCTCCAAACAGGGAGATCAAACATACTCGCTCCTAACCCTGGAGCTTTGTTCTCCAAGGTAGCGGCACTGCAGAGCTAGAGAGTCTGGGATTCCTCAGTACCTCTTTCGCAGCAGTGGCAGCTGGCAAGCAGAAATGCCACCTGAGCTCTGGTGGAAGATGATTTGAATCTGACCCATTTCTGCCAAACAATTTTGTGTTAACATGTTGATGTTTTCCAAGGAAATATTTTCAGAAAATCTCTGCCCAGTACTAGTTAGAAGACCAAACTCTATTTCAGGTTATATGGGCACAACTCACTAATTTCAGCAGAAGTTTGAAGTGTTCACCCATATATTTAAGGAGAATAAAGAAATTAAAGTGCTGGAATTTTGTAATTTACTTTTGCTGCACACGCAGCCCTCCTGCCAGGTGTCAGTGGCAGTAACCAGGACTGGCTTCAATAATATGTCTAGGAGACTCCTTCTAAAATAAATAAGACTGGTGGCTTGATCCCCCACCGAAAACACCAACATTTAGGAATTTAATAATCTAACCTTTTACAGGTGTTCCTTCTCCCATTGCAAGCATGCGGGGGTTCCGAGAATATGAAACCACAAATATCTTTTATTTGGGAAAATACAATAAGTATATAGTTTCAAAAAAGCAAGAAAACCCCACACAATGTATCAGGGATATGGCCAGCTTCACATCTCTGTTTATTAGTCACACAGCTCTTTATGGCGTAGCACTTCTACTCCTGAGAAAATATTCTAACGTCAGTTAGGCCCTTGGGATGACTTTGCTCTATTTCTTTGTTCCTTTTAGTAAGCTCTGCACTGCTCCATCCTGCTACTACTTATTTTCACTCCGATAAGTCAGATACTGCATTTGAGCTATTATGTTTTGATCTCAGATCCCGCTGTTAGTCCTACAAATTAGCTTATATGACATTGCTCCAGACCGATGCACTGAAGACATCTGTACACCTTTGTCTAAATTTCCTGCTAAGAAATTTTAAATAAATAAATGGATGGTTGCTAACAGCTAAAACAGGGAAAAACAAAATAATGAATGATGCAGAGGAAATCAGTTATAAGCTCTTGCTTCTGTATTAGAATGAAGTGAGAATCTGTTAAGCTATCAAATGGTGTCCAATTTTATGGGATATGGGTCAGCAGAATGATGTCTTGTGTGTTTTGCTGATCTTATTGATAACTTCTGTTTTCTTTCAATAACTTCGTTTTATTTCTGGAAGGCAAGCAAACTGAATATTCACCCTATTACTGTATGCTATAATGGGTAATTAAGAAGTTTACAGCAGTGAAAAAAAGAAAAAATAGCAAGACAACTTGAGAATCTAGAAATATCAATTAGGAAATAATAAAATAAGCTTCAGTTAGATGTGAACTCTAATACACAAAGGGAAAATACACTCATCTAGTGAAACAGGAAATGCCCCAAACACTTGAAAAAGCAAGAATTAGATCAGATATGAATTCATAGCACAGCATGATAGCTCAGGCAAATGTATTATTGGTCTGCCTGCGTAGGAACATCTCATCATGTCACAAGGAGATGATAGTCCTTGAATATAAGTGATTATTCTACAACCCAGGGACTATTCAGAAGGATGTAGACAAATTGGGAAGGACTTCACAGATGTGAAAGAAAATATATGGGGCCAGATGTTGATTAATGAGGGTTGTGCTTATGTTGGCTAACTTGAAAAATTAAATCCATACACATACAGCATAAATGTATAAATACGAGTGAAGAATTATCATTTGCTGAAATACAGGAAAGTATAGCTAAAAGTGTATTAGGAGGGGCCTAAAGATAAGATGAACAACAGGGAACACTCCTCACAGTAAAACAGTTTCCCTAGTGAGATGAAAAGAGCTTTTTCACCTTAGGTATTTAGCACATGGTTGAAAGGAGGAGAGCAGTCTCACACACAGAGATTTCCTTTCACTGCTGAGAGAATTTCATAATTTCAGATTCAGATTCTACACAATATAAAAAAAAACACTGTCTGTTCAAAGACATTATTTAGGGAACTCTGTATTGTCCACAAGACTTGTTATAGACCAATGACTTTTCTACAAGCTCAGATTCTACCACCCTTGTTTATATCTCCCTCTTGTGTGACATTGAATTAATCATCAGTGTCAAAACAGCAGATCCCTAATTATTTTGGCTTATTTATTTATGCCCATTTTATCAGCTAATGTGATTGACTGGGTTGCCTCATGAACCCTAATGGACATGTCATGCTGGTACTGAAGCCCACGTTGCTGTGCTTTTGGCGAGCGGTCCTACTCTCGACTGCCACAGCCTAATCACTAGAATAAACCAAACCTATCACTATGACCATAGGGCACCAGTTAAACGTGCTTCCGGGAAGCTTGGGTTTGAGGGGGAATTTCTGAGGCTAACAGGGGAACACCCCAACAGATGGATGGATTGTGCATCCTGGTATCACCATGTTAGAGCTTGATGTCATCAACATCTCCCCACCGCTTTCTAACAGTTACCAGTACAGGAGAGATCTAAATTAAAGCTGCCTCTTTCCTACAGCTATTCCAGTTGCAACCACAACTCTGATTGCAAAGTAAACATGCCCTAAATCACTTAAACATGAGAGCTGCATGCCCAAATTACACAGACTGAATCTACCCTGGATTTCCAAATATCTTTAAGGATTTAAAAATGTTCACTGTTTTGAAAACTGTGTGCAATAATATTAGTAACATTTTAAAGTATATCATTTACAAAAAGTAGTGCAATAGTAATAATAATAATAACAACAATAATGTTAATAGTAATATTAAAGTGAAGCATTGACCATCATTAACCACACATATAGAGAGAAAAGTATGGGACAGTAAGGAGCCTCATTTGATCAGGCTTGTCTTTCATCAATGTCCATCAACAATTTAATCCATAAGGCTAAGCTTCATACACACATTTGCACCTCAGTTAGCTACCATGCCACTCTGGGAAAGTCTGGCTAAGCAGGAAGGCTGTCAGAGAAGTTTTTATATAACTGACTGACATTTATACCTAGCATATTCCAAGGGCTTTATAAAGAACACTGTTTAGTGCCATTATTGTTACATCTTGGTGGGTGAACATGATACAGGCATGGTGAAAAAGAGGAATAAAGTAAACCACCACTTTGGAAACTAAATCCTATTTTTCTGGAAATAATAATTTTGGTCTGGATTATCCTGGAGAAGATCAGTTGTCCTGGTTTTTATTTCTTTCTTTTTTTCCCTTTATATATATATATATATATATATACATATATACATATATATATATATGTGCTGAGTTCTTTAATTCCCATCTGGAACCACATCAGAGCTGAGCAGAAGCGACCTTGTTTTTATCAAGGCTTCATCTTAAGCAATCAGTGGAGATATCTGGATCACTGATCAGAGCTACTCCACTGCTCGTCATAACACATTTCTCTGTCTTCCATTTTGTAGTTCTTGGCTCCCTTCCAACTTCAAAGTAAACCATTGTGAAGTGTTTCTTTTTCTTTTTCCTTTTTAAATAAAGTATTAATTTACAGTAAGAATCATAGCATCATTTTAGAATTACCTCTGCATTCCTGGATCTGCATTCTGAAAAGGATGCCAATGGCAGGTCAAATCTGAAGCCCCTGATATCTATGAGAATCTTTCCACTGATTACCTTAAGCCTTAAGTCAACCTCATTTCAGAAAGGTGAATGCCTCTGCTTTACACATGTATGCCTAGTCATAGTTTCCTAGATGCTGTCTTTGCTATTGAAAATATGTCAGAGGGCTGGCTTGGGAGGTGGAGGTTTGTCTGGATGCCATTCTGTCGAAGACAAAGCCAGGAAAATCCTGAACTAGCTCCAGGAAGGGAGAAATTTGCCAAGACACTAACTGGAGCAGGAGGTTCCAATTTGTTTGGACACTATGTAATATGTGCATGAGAGCTTCTGAGGGAGCAGGAAAAAAGAGAGAAAAAGCAGAAGATATTTTAGTACAAGTCAAAGTAGTGTGTACCTTTATCTATTGGAATGATTTAGATTCATTAAATTATGAGACAGATCCTTTCAAACCAGGCACTGGCTCTGTTGGTGGGGGCTATACAGTCCTTAGGATGGTGTCAGGTGCTGGGTATCTGTCCTCACAGCCAGCTTGCAGATGGAAAAGGCAGATACATTTCGAAAGCGTTTAGGAAGCAACAAAACTCAGGCTGACTGAGCTCTGTAGCTATGTAGCCATGCTCCAGATAGTTCAGAATTGGGTAGCTAAAGCTAAAATTGCAAGGGGATTTTTACCTAAACCAGGTTGAGCCCAAGAGAAATAAAACTGATGCAGAGCTCTGAGGAGGTAGGAGAGGAAGGGTGACAGAGAGACCAGAATATACTGGCTTTTGTGGCAAGTTGTTTTAAAAAAACTTTTCTTCTAGCCTCTTCTATACTCAAAAGAGAGCAATGAGAGTCTCAGAGGATTATTAATGCCCTCTTAAAATAGGTGGCCAGGATACATGAGGAGCATCACTGTATAGCATCACTTTTTTTCTCTCCATAGAAGAAACTTCGACACTTTGTTTAGATTAGATGGAGAACTTTTAAACAGTGGAAGTTATTCTCAGAGACCAGTCTCTGAATGTATCAGGATACAATTAGCTCACTGTTTTCTCTCTGTGATTTACATATTTCACTGGAATCATCAACTGTGCTCCAATACATGTAGGTATTAGAAGTATTTCTACGAGACGTAAGAAATATCCAGCAGCACAACAACCAACAGCAACAGCTCCCAAAGAGTTGTACCCAGTTTGCTCTAGACCCTCTAAAAATAACTCCCATCCTGAAGAGCTTTCAGAGAAAGATATGTGGCTAAGCATGTGTCTGATAAGTCCTATTCGTGATGGATCTACTGCCTAGGCGGTGCAGTAGGAGAGGAAGGGATGAGGATTAGTTTCCATAATAAGCCCTTCTGCCACATCCCAATCTATTGCTCCCCTGTTGCAGCGCTGGCAGTTTGCAGAGTCCTGGCTGCTCTATGGTGTGGCAGCGTCTTTATAGCTCTTCCAGCTCCAGAGATGTGGCAGTACTGCACAGGAGTCACAGCTGGGTATGTATGTGTGGGTGTGCGTGTATGTGCACGTGTGTGTGATGTCCTGAGGCAGGGGTGGGACGTGGACCTGTTTTCATGAGGACCAAAAGTGTTCAGGCTCTCTTTAAGTCTGAGGCTATTCCCCCTCCTGGTTTTGTTAGAGGCAACTGTACAGTGTGTCTGAAAGGCTGTGGGATTCTGACACAATTATTTTAAGTTATCTCAGATCTGCAGGTGACTATGAAAAGATGTAGCACACTGAATGACTGGACACACTGGCTTAAACACTGCTTGATAAGTGTTTAGAAATATGAACAAATAAAAATGAAGATATAGTCTCCTCAACTACACATATATTGCCACAGTCTCTATATTAGCTGTTATAAGGAAACAAATTTTGAAGGCATTTTGTAAATACCAGATCAGATTGCTTCAAACCAATCAAGAAAGTAGAGTATTACAGATTTTCAGGGAACTGATCTTTTACGCAATTTAGATAGGCTTGAATATTTCATAAAAGAAGAAGAAAAAAAGAAACACCTGGACTTTTTTGGGGAATACAATGCAAAAATAATGCACAAAAAAATCTTAAAAGAACTTTAATCTCCTAAGCATTGATTTTTAAACCAGGCCTCATTTTTTTAACTCTTCCATATGCCATGCTGAAAGCTTCAGTGCTGAGAACACAGATAATTAAAAACTGGATACCAAAAATCTGGGGTTTTTTTCATTTCAGGTAATTTGTATCTAATTTCTTATGTGTTTATTGAAAGTAACTTGCACTAGCTATTTCAACTTTTGCTGTGTGTTTTTTTTTTTAATGGCTACTTAATTTGAGTTTAGCCCTGACCTCTTTATGTGATTTTAGTATTTCATTTATCTAGCCACGATGAATCTCGTACCAAAAGAGGCAAGGACTGCAGAAGTGTAAAATTTTATGAACTCTGGATAGAATATGTGCAGTCTAGCTTGCAAGAAATTGTCATTTTTGTGAGAGTTAGGAACAGAGCTTGAAGTTAAGTACTTCATGACTTTTGGCAATATTGTTCAATGATTTTTCTCATTAGGAGTGATATTCTAATGATAGTTTGTGTACTGTGTGTTCATTTTTATAAGCTTTAAGACAGCTTGTATAAATCTACATATGGAAAGGTGCTGCTGAAAAGCAGTAAAATATTACACTTGATCACTGAGATTCAGTAAAAGCCTTTTATAATATCAGGCAACCTCCTAGAAATGTTATTTTTGCACCACTTTTGCTGAAACTTTGATGGACTGTAAAGACCTGAATCCTAATGGCAGTGTACATCGTCATAAACAAAAATTTCGGCCTCAGAATCCGAATGTTTTGCAAGTTAGTTTGTTATCCCTAGAGTAGACCCTTCTTTTGTTCCAGTTCCCAAGGACTGGGTAATGCAGAAAGTGGTATTAAGCTGTACTGCAATATGACAATATGAATTGCCATCAGTATGCCATCCAGTGTGAAATTTGCCAAAGTAAAGCTGCATAAGTCAAATGGATAACCATAATGGAGATTAAGATATGAACCTAATGTATTATAGCAATCACTATCTATCTCATACTTCCTCCTTCATGGCTGCTGAGAGCTAGAAATACCATTATTTTAAAAATAGCACCACCATTTTGATGTCACTCGAGCTATTATAAAATATAGCTCACCTTCAAAACATCCTGCATGTGTTTGAATGGACAAAGAGTCTTGACAACTTGGATGATAAAGTCTTCAGGAAAGGGCTATTCCCAGCATCTGGCACAATGAAGTGCTGGTTCTGTCTAGTGTGTCTATATGGTACTGTAATGCAAACAATAACACATTTACTTAAAAAGAATAGCTGCCTCTGTAAATGTTGCGCATCTAGCAGTAAATATAACAATAAATTACAAATCCTGTACAGGATACTGGTTCTTTGTCTTGGCAGGCAGAGTGCCATGCACACAACATTTTGTAGTATAATTGAGATTTTCAGAAAGACATACATAGATTTAAGTAAGAAGTTATATGAATGACATTATAACCAGGGCCAAGTGAAAGGCAGAAAGACTGACAAAAGATGTGTCTATACTATGCTGTTTGAGAAAAGTCTTGTTTCTTCTCACTTACCTTGGTCCACCTAGGCAGCTGTGTTGCTTCTCACCGAGTATATTCTGTCTCTGCATGAGATGACTTTGTGGCCTGTACCACAAATACAAATACAAACCAGCTGGTTGTTTATAACAAAAAGGAGTTCTTTTAGCACCAAAGACTTTGAGCTTCAGTTCTTAGTATGTAGATTTAGGAAAAAAAGGTATATGGGAAAATAATTCAGCAGCCACATGAAGTAAGAGCAAAATATCAGTAAGTGGGAAAAGATTAAGATGTAAACCAAAAAAAAATAGAAAAGAAAAGAAAAAAAAGTAGAAATAGAGGAAAATGAAAATATAAAACAGAAACAAAAATATCCCGGGGGTATAACAAATGGAAGGGGTAAATGTACAAATGTGTAGGAAAAGAAGGGCACATAAAAAGCCTGAATGATCTCAGTGAAAGCAATATAAAATGCTTTAAAAATGAGCATAGTCTACTGCTTGCACCTCTGGACAAGTAAGCAAAAGGCCAGTGCAGGGATGCCGGGCAGGAAGCTGTGATAAGATCTGAGAGGTCGGATAAGACGAGACCAAACTGAGCCCTTTCAGTCAAGCCACTGGTATCTCCGGGAGACTGAGATGAATTTGGAACAAGCGCCAAGCCGCAGGGTTTTTGATTTGGTTCCAAAATAAGATTTGGCAACTCTAAACAGGAAAACATTTATTTTCTTCACTCCACCAACTGGGGAAAAGCAAAAATGAGGAGGCCAGAGTGGGAGGAAGCTGAAGAAGAGCTGGTCAGTAGAAAAACAGAGCAAGCTTGGGAGAAACAGCAAGCAGAAAGAGTCAGAATGAGAAACCTCTACGGGAACCCAAGTAATAACAAGCCACTAAATTATGAATGGAGAGAGAGAGGTAAATGTTATGTTAAAGAAACTGAACTTCCTGTGCTTTTAAGTTGTGGTCATAGCAAAATCTGGACTTACTAAATAGGTTGCGTTTGCCTTGTAGAGTTCCACAACATAAATAAAAGGACACATGTAACATGCCACTCTGAAACGTGAAATTATTGTAGAATGAGAATTTGAACAATGAGAAACAGCTTCCACTTCCACTTGAAATTTCCTGTGTGAAAAGGCTTCAAGCTTTGCTTTAGTTTTGTCCTCTTTAGCAATCCTGTGTAAATAGGCCAAACAGTCACAATCAAAGTTTCTGATTGCCTAAACTTCAGCAGCTTCACATATGCAAAATTTGTAAAGTAGGATAAAGGAAGAATTATACATTAATATTTTTATTCATGGACATATCAATATCGTAACTTAAAGGAACAAATTTGGAGAGGGAGAATTAGCTACATGAATCCCCATTTTCCCCTGATGACATCAAAGAGGCAGATCTTCAAAGAGAAAGAGAACTCCTATATGTAGTAAAACGGAGGAATTCCCAATTCTTAGCCTGTGGAGCCTGGTGTTGTTCAGCAGAGCTGTGCTAATTTAGACTAGCTAAGAAACTGGCCAGGAAGTTTGCTCTCCCTTTGCAGCTCCCTGTCCTGTAAGAATTACAGAAAAGTACATTACTGTTGAAAAATACATAAACTCCTACTGAAGTATGCATTTTATGACATTTAACTAAGCCTGTGGAAGTCCCACCTTGTAATATAATAAAAACTACTGCCCATATTGTATTCACTATCCATAAATCTCAAATCACCTTTCTGGAGGGCAGTATCATTGCCTTTTGACAGACAGTGAAACTAAGAGGTAGAAAAGTAAAGTAATATACCCAAGGTCACCGAGAAAAACATCAGGTTCCACTACTCTTCCAGTCGTAAAATCATTTCAGCAAAAAAAAAAATACATATATATATAGGGACTAGACTGTGTGGATACTCTGACAGTCTTTCTGTCTGCAGAATTATTCTGTGGGGTTCTGCAGCTCTGTGGTGAGGACAGAGAAGGATATATGTATTTTATCTGAGAAGCAAGGCTCTGCCATACAGTCTAAACCCATCCTCTTAGTTTGGATTTCAGCCACTGCCACAGAAAATAAATATGTTCAACTACTGAAGCTACTGAAGGAGAAGGAGGAGGGGGATTAAGTACACGAATCCCAAAACATACTAACCTGCATCATATACTTCTTCACTCTCTTAGCTCTGAGCTTTGCGTTTCTCGATGAAATGGGTTTGTGGCAAGAGCACTGCAATCCACATTTATCAGCACTGCTAAGAAGCACAGTAATGAGTCACTACAGAAATATTTATTACCTACCGGTAACTGCTGGTAATTGCTGCAAAAACAACCCAAAAGACATGTCTATGCTCTTGCTGGAACGACTCACCATGATGTAATTCCCCAAGTACCTCCACTAGGAGACAGTAGTAAAAGCTTATGAACGTGTTCTCTCTGTTAACATTCTTTCCTTCTTTTTTTAATACGGTGGAAAAAAATAGCAGTGTGCACCAGTAAATTCTCTAAAATCAAAATTAGTTGTTTCATGTGGGCATGGCAATGCAGGCAGATGTTTTAGAAAGTCCTGTTGTCCATGTGTACTGTAATTTTTCTTTCACGTTCTGTTGTCAAGGAGTTTAATTCACAAACATTTTTTTTTGTTCAGTATTAAAAGACATTAATACAGAAATGGATCCAATTCGGCAACTGCTGTGGATATCAGAATTACACCAGGGTCAAGCTGATACACAGCTTCTGGTGGAATAACGCTAAGCCCCTCATTTCGGTAATATTCAGCTGAACTCAGGAAAACTCTGAATGACCTAATACATGTTTTGCAGCAGCAGCAAAAACTGAATAAAATTTAGCCTGTGGTTTTGCGAAATGCAGTGAACCAATCTTGCAGCTCACCACTGCCAAAAGGGAAGTGCCAGTACCCCCAGGTCACTTGTCCTCCTGCCCAGCACCCATCCAGCAGAGGGGCAAGAATGACAGCTCCCAGTTTCAGCACTGACAGTCCATCACATTGGCTCAGGTCTGGGTGAAATTGTAGCCTCAGACCCTGGTCCGTTAACTTGTGTAGGCAAACTTGTCCTAATAGGACAAGAGGCTTTAATTCCCAACCCTCCCCCACACCAGCACACTTAGCAATTCCCAGTTCATCTGCCTAGTTTCAAAACCATATTTACACCAACTGGTTGGTTTGGGGCTGTTAGTTTCCAGACTGTATAAACCATCTGGTTTTCCTCCAACATGTCCTAGACCCCTGACCCCAGTGATCTCTGCATTTGAAGTTCTTCCATGTCTGAAGTAACTGTTTTTAGAGGTGACAATCCTAATTATCACTCACTGGTGTGGGCATGGTCCCAGACCACGCAATGTGGTTACTTAATGTACATGCATCTTCTCCCCTCCACCCCTTGCCACATTTAAGTCAGAGCTATACTATCCCTCTTGCACACAATGCAGTGTTAATGAACGTTCACGGTTTTTAGCTAGGAAAGCACCTTGAGTTCTAACACAGTTTATATTCCTCTACATTATTTATCTAACTATAAAGCTGTAATCTTTTTTCCAGGAACAGTCTGTTAATAAAGAGTGCCTGGGTTCAATTTCTAAGGATCCGTACTAAAATTCCTGCATGACACCATCTCAGGCCCTTGCCCAGAAACCTGGGAAAATAAACTGTATTGTCTGGGTGTTCAAGAATGAGAAATACTTCCTCATTTAAAAAACATAAGTTTGCATAAAGAGAGTTAAACAAACAGAATTTTATTGGGACAGGGAGGAGGGAAACACTAAAACAGTAACTTGGGAAACCTAAATAATTAACAGTAGGTGAAATTGCTATCCCCAAGGCCCATCACACTAGCCCTGACCCTGGACTCTTTCTTCAGCACCAAGGCTTATGACCAAGGTAATGAACACTGTCACAGGATCACAAAGTCATCGAATAGTTGGGCCTGGAAGGTACTTCTGGAGACCATTTAGTCCAACCCCCCTGCTCAAACAGGGTCACCCACAGCAGGTTGCCCAGGACCACATCCGGTTGAGTTTTGAATATCTCCAGGAATGGAGACTCCACAGCCTTTCTGGGCAACCTGTTCCAGTGTTCAGCCATTCTCACCGTGAGGCAGCATTTTCTTGTGTTCAGGTGGAATTCCCTGTGTTTCACTTTGTGTCCATCGCTTCTGTCCTCCTTCCCTTTCCCTCAGAAAGCAATCTGGGGGCAGGTTCGTCTCCTGACACAAGTCAGAAATGCTCTGTTTATAGCATGTGTATGCATATGCAATCCTCAACAGCAAGTCCCTGCTCTATGGGTGATCTGAGAGCAGACAGGGGGTAGGATGAAAAGTTCTGGCCATGCAGCAGCCTATTCCCCAGTGCCCCATTCCTCCACCTTTACAGCTCATCTTTCCCCTCACTAAGTCAGTACTTCAGGAACACCCAGATTGGCTGGATGTTCATCTTGCACTTCCCTGGAGTTGGGTACTGCCTGGCATGGCTGGGTCTAATGCACATACACAGCAACTCGTGCTGGCATAGCGGAGAGATGCATCCTGTCATCGATCACAGGGAAGTGGCCACCAAGCCTTGAAGGATGGCATCACCCTTTTTGTGCAGTTTCCATGAGTTTTTCTACCTCTCCCAGAAAAAGAGATTACCTTTCTCTTGCTGGAGAGGAGGTCACAGTGAAACTCCCAGGCTTACAGCTGCGCTCAATGAGTGACTCCTCCACATCCAACCCAGAAAGCTGTTTCCAGTTTGCTGCCATCTCCTCTCTCCTTGCTCTCCCATTATAGTCATGGTTTTGCCACCAGTCTGCTACCACATCATCAGTCTCCACTGCTGTCACCACTTCTTACAATTTTTTGGGCTCTTCTAGTGAAGAATCAGAAACATATAGAGCCTAAGGCAGATATGTGTCACAGAGGGACTCCTTGCCTTGCCTTTCCCTGCTATTCTTTTACTCTGGCAACCTTGGACATATTATTTCCCATCCATATGACAGTGAAAATTATATATTATTTCAATTACTAAAAACAGCATTTTAGTTAAAGGCATATAAACTGAACTGTAGCATAAACAAAAGGTTTTTTCCAACATAGCTCACCTCACTCTCCAGAATATGTCAGATGCTTTTCTTCTGTCTCCAGGGTTCATTTTTTTAGCTATTTGTCACGAACGGGATACATTTTGGTTTATATTTTCCCATTTACCTGTAGGAGGCAACAGAGAAGTACTGACTTTTTTAAAGCTTTCAATCCGAAGACTTAGGAAATCACTTATCTAGCTATATATACTATATACTGCCAAAGTTGTATATGATAATTCCAGGTGGGAAAAGAAAGAATAGCATTGGTTTAAGTCATTTATCTGGAACTCATGAAATTTTGATTTAATTATTGGTTTTATCATAGGATATCTAGCATGTACTTCTATCTGTCTGTTGAGAATACTTCTTGCACATCAGGACGATACCTTCTTGCATCACAGGAGCATTGAGTGATAATAGCTATGATACTCAGATATTTTTGGTGAAGGACACTCTAATCAAATATTTCATATAAATGCAGTGGAGATGATGCTGTTTGACTTTGAAACCTTCTGATAACAGACCGTGAGACCCTGATGATCTCTTTCTGCTAAGGAGTTACAATATTTTTGTTTACTATTGGCATATCTAGTAGTGTCTACTCTCAGAAGCAGGATATTACAGTCAGTGAGTCAATCATATGGTGTTCATATGGTCATATTTCAGATGTTTGGCTTCAGTTTTGTCCTCAGCTGAGTTTTTCTTGTGGCAAACATTATAGCATTAGACCAAACTGCTCTTCCAGGCTTTCATTACTGTTTTTTTTTTTTTAAATCAAATTTTGCATTACAGTAGTTCATTATTTTCTTACTTGATTTAATAAATGCTGACCATTAATACCATAACCCATTTTCTTAAAAGCTAACCACTTTCATTTTAAATTGTGGAGAATGGTTTATTGTGTGGATTTTGAGATTTCTGTGTTCTTCCTCTTTTTTTAAGGAAAGCTAATAGGAGAGCTGAGTATCCATTAAATGAGAAATTTTGACTAAATATTAGTTTTTGAACAAGATGCTTGAATCAGCTAACTTGTTCAGATGCAGATTCTTACCTGAATCATTTCAATTCAGGGAAGATATGGACATATAAGGATATGGATATAAAAATATTCTGGTCTTTTATTGTTTTTTGAATTCTGCCTATATTTTCCTGGAGAAAGCATGTTTTACATTCTGTAACTCAGGTAAACCTCAATATAATTATATATGAAGCAAAAGTCCTTTTTGAGCCCAGGGACTTTCTTTTACTGAAAATCAAAGTTTTTTGCCAAGGGAAAAAAAAAAAGTGAGAGTATGCCTATACAAGGTCACAGTTACCTAAATAAATCACAGCCAGCTTCACACTCCAGACTCTATTTATATTTTGAGCCAGGGAACATCTGTTTAATGGTGGGTGGTCATGTAGCAGTTTCATAGACAACCGGGCCATCCTAAGACTCTTGAAGATGTCAGGAAGGCACTTATCCTGAAGTCAGTGGAGTTGGAGTGGTGTAAATGGGAGGTGAATCAGTCCAACCTTTATGCATGGAAGGATTTAAACAAGCTTAGAAGTTTGGCTTAGAGGAATTCACATCCTAAGATTGACTTTGAGCACAAACACTAACATTATTATTGTCCCCAGTCTCTTCTCCCTAGGCTGCCACCACGGCTGACCCACCTGCCTTCACTGACTACTGAGAGAGCCTTAGGAAGTTCTTCCCGTCTGTGACCTAAATTAATCCTTTTGTACACACTCCTTGACCCTTTCCATAGCACCCAAGGAACTGAGGACATTATACTCAGCACCTAGTGTGGCTAGTAAAATGCCACAGAAAATGGGAGAAGAGGTCTTTATCAAATTCTTTCTGCTGTGTCTTTAAGGTATCTTTGTATCTAAGGTTATGCATCCTCTTTTATTTAGAATCTTTCTCTGAAAGTCTGTCTGCACTGATTTCTTTTCAAAAAGTCAGAGAAGGAGGATGAAGGGCAGAAATGATGACAGTAGCAGAGCTATAAAATAACTGTTTTAACCATGTCCTGAAATATATATCCCAAACCTTGGTCTATCTATCTTTTCCTCTTCCTGAAGGGATCAAATCCATCTCCTCCTCATGCCAAAGACTGCTTGTGTATTTTTCATCAAAATGCCTTTGAATAAACAGTCTTTGGTAAATAGAACAAGAGACATTTTCTGTCTCTTTTGCCTCAAGTGAATGTCTCAGCTACCAGTGAGTTCTCGTGTGCTCTGATCCAGGGAATCCTTAAGTATCACATTAAAAGCGAGGTCACTGAAAACTTGTAATTCCAGCAAGCTTGTTTCAAGCAGCTGGGCAGTAGGGTTATAGGTTAGAATCCATTTGATTATTTTTGAAAACTGGAAGTCACTGCTTTTTGTACAAGGCTGCTCCACCAGCATTCTGAGAAAATACCTTCTGCATTGCCGGGGAACCTCTAGCTTTCCCCTTCATCCCCAAAACCTAGACATGAAGTGGACAACAAACTGTTCAGTCTTGTGAACAGTGCAATGCTCTACTACTGCCAGACACAGAACTTAAGGCTTTTGATGAGCTTTAAGGGCAAAAATTGAGATGTCCTCTATATTTAGGTATGGGCAGCTTCCATATAGCAATTTAAAGGCCCAGTAATCCCTAAATCTTGCTTATATGGGCCTTGGAAACATCATTGGGAGAGAAGAACATGCCAATAATCTAGTTTCTTAAAAAGCTTTAAACTGGGGGGAAGGGGGGAACAATGAAAAATGCATTTTTGTGAAACTGATATACTAAAGCAACCCCAGCACATGCAAAGAAAGGAACTTTGCTATGCAAGGAAATGTATTTGCCCATTTTTTATGTTTCCTTTGCTGTTTCAGTTACCTGGATATGAATGGCCCTTATTGAAAAATTAATAACAAGAGCTTACATGGGAAATATCCATAGGATTTTGCATATAAACCATTCCTGTCTAAAGGGCCTGATAAAACAGCTGGTTGGTATTACGGACCAGCTTCCCTGGTCCCTATACACAATAAATAAGTACTCTAGTATTCTATGATGGCATCCCAGAATACTGAACTAATATTGTTTTGAACTATATGGCCATAATCTCAGTTGGTATAAATCAGCATAACTCTACTGATCAGTGCTAGCTTAGACTGGCTGAGACATGTGCAGTTGGGGCATTTAGTAAGCTAACTTAAATTTGAAGTCCCATTATAAGCAATAGGATCAGGACATGATTCTTCTGAGCTATTTTAGACACCTACTTTAGGCTCAGACTAACTGCCTTCTAGAAGTGGCTGTTTCTCACCATTGAGCACAAAGGGGTCTCAGGGAGATTAGATCGGATGCAGACATCTGCACTATCATGTCTTGGGCAGTTATTGGTGAAAACTGTTGTAGCAAATTGCTGAGAGAATTGTGTTAGACTCACCATTGCCGCACATAAGTACAGCAGAAGTTGAGCTTAAACTCCGCTTAAACCTCAGAGTAGATAAGGGGTGTACACAGGAGCTCAGGCTTGGGAGCTCTGCACTTGAGATCACGTAGACAATACATCTGCAGCCCTTCTCGCTTGTCTGCGTAGGAGTTACACATGTATTGTTACAAAGCATGGCTGTGCTAACAGGGACTCTTGGACCATCTGCTGTGGACAAATTTTAATAACCTGGGAGAGACAGCCCAACCAGATCGCCTCGACACACACTAGCGCAGTTGTAGCGGGGCTGGTTTTGGCCCTGTGCATGGTAGACAGAAGTTTATAATAAGAGTCCCCTCCTTCACCTCTCTGATAATCTACTTCAACCGTTCTCAGAAATAACTGCTAGCGGCAGATTCACTCCCACTACTCAGCTTCTCTTTTTCTTTTAAACTGAACCAGACCTGATAGACAATGTAAAAACCTCAAAGCAACTCTAATCCATTTCCAAAAGATGCCTCAGACTGTACGGTAGCCCAGGACTCTGTTTCAAATAAACCCATGCTCATGCTCTTTGCAACAGAGTATTTCTAATGTAAGTGCCTGCAAGAAGGAGGAGGGGAAAGAGGCTCATTAATAATCATGATGGTTTCAGTATTGCATAACTCGGTCAGTCTGAACATCCACTGTGCTTTATCGGATTCGTTTTATAGCGATTTGCTTGTGTCTGTACAGTTGCCGTTTTGGGGAGCCTTAGTTCCTGGGAGCTTTCATGCTCTCCCCACTTCAAGCACCGAAAAACGGCGGCCTGCTGTTTTAATCACGCCTCTCTTTTTCCAATGTTGTTTGCGCCCTGGTACAACCCATCTGCCTTGAATCTAGTGCTCCACTGGGGCTGCACACATCTGCCAGCCAGACTACCTTCGTACACAATTACTCAATCCACCGTAAGGCTCTTTAATAGGAAACAAGTGTGACAACGGCAAGCCCTTTTTTTTCTCTCTCTCTCCCTCTCTCTTTCTCTCTCTCCCCCTCTCTCTTTTCATTTTTTTTCCCTTTAAACCACATAGTCATACTGCCCTGATAGAGATGAAGCCTGATAGATCCACCCAGGTGTAGGTGAAATGGTAGAGCCTCAAGCGTAATAGATGCCGTGCTCTTGTGCTGAAGTTCAGCGCAGTGTCCTGGAGGGTTGTCTAGCAGCAGTGAGATGGGTTGCTCTTTGTACAGTTAAAAAGTCAATGAGCTTCCTCCAGCTTACATATATGACTAATTCAGAAAGCAACCTGGATCTAGGTGAGCTCTGCAGAACTGTCTCTTCTCTTCAGTGCACGGACAAAGCACAGCGCACAGTAAGTGGAAAATTTCTCTTTACTTATTTTACTTGGGAATTAATTAACTGTGTTTACTTTTGAGGGAATCCTCCAAGGCTGGTACAGAAATGAACCAGAATAATGTTTGCATGCAGATCCCCTGTGTATTTCCTCGTGTTTCGTTATATGCTGTGCCCTGGTCCTGCTACTCCAACCCAAATGCTCAGACCAGCTAGCTGGTCTTAAGCAGCTTTCTTATCTAAAAACTAGAAATATAGTGATATCAGTAATATACATGTCCAGTCCTCTATTGAAATAGGTGTCTGTGTACTGTATATGATTATTGAGCAGAATCAAGGATTGTTTTTGTTATAGAATGCAAAAATGAAAATACTCAAATGAAGAAAGTAAAATATCCTAAACCTCCTCTTTTTTTTTTTGGGGGGGGGGGGGGAAGAGAAGGGAAGGAGGGAGGACACAAGAGTTGGAAGTGTTAGACATTAAAAAATAAAACCAATTTACCCTGACGAAGAAAGCTGTGTTATTTTGTTTACCAAACCATTGATTCAAATGTGATGAGAATGTCACCAAATTATAAATTAACAATCTGTATCAACTATAGTGATAGTAAAGCTCGAAACAAAAAAAGAAGGTTGCTTGTCTAAAATGCAAGAAGAGGCATATTAAAACCAGATGTACAGAATCTCAACTTTGACTCCTCAGTCTTTCATGCTTGGTTTAAAGCAGCCTTAAAATTGCCTTTACTTTGCATTTACAACTTTGGATTCGCTGTTAAACTGCGCTTGAACTTGAAGTCAAGATTTGATCTTAGCACACACATATTCTTTGAGCCTCCTACCACAGTTTTACTTTGCTATTGGGAGTGTGTTTACTACTGTACCATATATCCCGACGCACGTTAACGAGCCTGCTACGGTGGACTTTCAGGTGGAGCGTCAGCCAGTGTAAGAGAGTGTGTCTGCGGCATGTACAAAATGAGAAATAAACACGTGTAAATGCATGCATCTGCCAGTGTCTCAGGTAAAGGATGACATGGTGTAAGAAAGCACACCAGAAATATGTTTGAATTTCGTTTCTGGAAGATGCAATGCAATGGCACTTCTTATTTTAGGCTTAATCTATTCTGAACCTTTACCCAGGCTGGTGACAGCAGCAGAAGCGGAACAAATGAGTCTGCACAGTTTTGCCTATAAAACGCTTTCAGTAGTCTTCCCTTCAGCAGAAGAGTTATTTTGTTTGCTCTTGGATAGACAAGTATATATGGTCCTTTCAATTAGCCCTGGCTTTAGGCTGCTAGGGTTAGCCTTTGCGCATGAGAGCCACCAGTCTAACCAATCTATTAACTCAGCTTCTAAATGTGGCAATTTAAAATGGATGCACTCGGAGGTTTAGGAAGGCAAAACAACCATCTCACAAGACAGAGTTAGACCTGTATGTGCTGGCATCAGACAGTGGTCAATGTCTACCCCCTACAGGGAGACAATCTAATTTCTTTGTGCCTCCCCTAGCGCACGAACGCTGTAGTAGCTCAATCCATACGCTCAAGCAGTGCAGTTATCCCCTGGCTCCAACAACTGCCCCTTAATGCCGAGGTCAGGCTATGATTAATAGAAAGCCAGTTTCAAAGAGCTGATCACTAATAAATAGCATAACTAATAAATAGCAATAGTAATTTTTTCTCTTTTAAATTTAACCTCATGGAAAATGGCTTTTAGCATTTAGAAGCCATAATCAGCAGTGTTCTTCTTTTATAGTTGCAAAGTGCAAGTGTTAATTATACAAGAACTTCCTGCTTATCATATGCCAGCTGCATAACGTATATATCTTTAGTATAACTTTGCAACAGTCCATACCTGATTACACTATGTCAAAAGTGGTCCTAGAGATTGCAAGATACCTACTGAGGTTAAAGTACTGCTAAATATAGGTGAGGCTGATAGACTTATGGGGCATGTTCTCCCTGTCATCAAGTACTCTGACAGTATTCATATAAAAAACAAATTACTCTGATTTTTCCAATCTAAGATTTTGATTGGTACTTTATCCTCTGTTTTCAGTGGGACTCATCCCTCCATAAGGTACTTGTGGACAGGAATAAATAAGGATAAATGTTTCCCATTTCTATTTACATAAATAAATGTGGTAAAATTTCCCCGTTTGCTAGCTTTATTTAACTCAGGAAAACTGAAGAAACTATTATGTGTTTTGTTCATAAATATTGGCATGGCATATTGTTTTTAATATTTTTGTTTGAAATTCAGACTTGCATTTGCAAATATATTACAAAATCCATCTACTAGTTTGTGTTGTGTTTGGCAATGGAATAATTTTAACATCTTTTGAATAACCATCATGTGATGCCTTTTCTTCTCATTTGTCTATTATTAATATGAGTTTTGAGTGTGTGCAGTTTAACCGCTTAATCTTCTACTACTTTTCTTCTTTTTCACTGAGTCTCTGGTATACCACATGCATGCATACGTACACTCAGAAGAAATGTTATGACTTGTCCTTTCTCCCCATTTTAAAATAGAGCTTTGGATCCTTTAAGACCTCCTCCACTGGCATCCCTTTCAGTGCCTAAAATGCTTTGAATGCTGAAAATATGGCACTCTTTCATATCCCTAGAGCCTAATTCTGACCTCAGCTACAACTCATTTGACAGAAAGGAGTTTCATGAGTTTAACAGAGCTCTCAGCTCAGGAATAAACTTGATTGTCAGGATCCTTACCTAAAAAACCACAGCAAGTAGCAACGTTTTCAGCAACACTCTCTATTTCTGTTATTAATTATTAGTAAGTGCTAACAGAGTCCTTCAAAGCAATACACCAGTTACCGCAATTACTATACTATCCACTTGTACAATTAATAATGTTTGTGTCAAAAATTAAAGATCAGGATCTGAAAAAAATATTCAAACTTGAAAGCACAAGTTATTCAACTAAATATTCAGGCCTGAAGTTTATCTTCAGTAGGTCTTTTTATTTAAATGCATGAATGCAACTCTAGGAGGCTTAGTTTAGGCATAGACATTTGAGAATTTTAGCTATATTAGTTCCATGTACAGTCAAAAGCCCAATGGCAATTTGTCAGTTATACTTAAAATGTATAATGCAAGCATGGTGTCCAACACATCAGTAACATATAGTAATAATGGATTTTTTTAATTAATCAGTAATCATTTTGGAACTATTTTGATAATAGAATACCAGTTGACCGTATTATTTACTAATAAAATGCCACTGAAGTAAAAAAAAATATTAAACTTTGTTTTCTATAACTAACTTTTCTACACAAGGCTTTAATTATACTCTTATTTGCTAGTGTAGTGGAAGCTATAGGTATTGTATGACACGATCAATCCTGTATTATCTTCTTTGATACTATTACTCACGGCTGCTAAAGATTTAATGAGCCTTAAACTGAAAAAGATGTAGAAATAGTGCTTATAGGCATAACAATGTGTTACTGATGAGCATCAAAAGATTACTGGGATATTAGCTAGGGTTACAGGAAAACCTCAGATCATGTATATTCCACAGATGCAAAATATTTTCTGTAAGAAATCACTGAATAAAGTTTCTCTTCATCTGTGTTATTATTCTTCATATGAAGAACCAATTCTAAGCCAGTTCAGATCTTTGTCCTGTTAAGGCCAATGTACTGCCGGTCTATTTAACAAGCACTGCTAGTGTTATGTGCATTAAAATCATACCAATTATTTGCACAAATTTACTGCACATTTTCAGATTTTGCTCTCTTAAGCTTTTGTTTTACATCTGTGAGTTTAGGTAGAAGTAGGCAGAACATAATTTGCTCTTCATTCTTCTTACCTTAAATATCAAGGCTGATTTGATGCATAAGCTGTTACTTAAGAGGGCATTTTAGGTACTGCCATGGAAACTAAGCCTTTGATCTAAAAAGCTCATGTCCACTGATAATTAGGTTTTGGTAGTGAATGTTTGAATAATGATTTAAATATGACTTTAAAAAAAAAAAAAAAAGGTGTAATACCAAGGAAGACAGATTTAAAGAGAAACCAATAGTTTAGGAATTTGCATCCAATAAGAGATTTCTTGTCACCAAACTGCTGTCTGTATTAGAACTAAATCACCTCAAGTCAAAAAGTGTTTTTAAAGTTTTCTGATGTATTCAGATGATTTCATTTTGTTTCTGCTGCTCTGAATCAGAGTGAAAGTCTTAAAACACCATAAAGCTATTCTTCTGTTTTCCTTAACCTAGTGATATCACACTAAAGAGGTGCTGATTTGCTGACTGTTAAAAATATTATTCTTAATTTATGGAATTACGGATGTTCACGTCAGGTGTTTGTGTGAAATAACTCTGTCTGTCCAAAAATTCTGATGTTCAAGTACCGTTTTGTCAGATGGATTTTCTCATCTCCATTGGTAGGCTGGACTTCCATGGAGGTGAGCAGCTTGGGTGCTGGTGACAGTAAGTACAAATGTCAGGAATAAGGGAAGAAAAACTGTAGGAAGAAATTCAAAGTCATACTTTTCTAGGGCCAGGTTGAGTTTTACCCTCCTCTGCCTAAGAGACATTTGAGTGCAAATGTTATTACAACAAACAGCAAAGGAAACAGTAAGTGCATTTTAAGGGCAACATGCCTCTGTCCTTGTTCTAAAATAAATGAGTTTGCTTGAAATGATTAATAGGAAAGTTTTTGGGTTTTTTTTTAGCTGCTGTTCTTTAAACTGTGATAAAGATACATGGAGCCCATGATATGCACAAATCCCATGCAAAGTGCCTATGAATTTGATTCAGTGGCTTATACTCTGCTGTAAAACCTTAAACAACAGTGGAAAAGAAACCACAGATCAGAATAATTTATTTTTCACTATTTTTCTTTTCTCTAAAATTGAGGGTGAGAAAAAGATTCAACTAGACTAAACATTAGGATTGTTATGTGGTTTTTTTTTTTCCAAATCTTATTTTGTATTTACTATACTAAACTCAGCTCAGGTGTAATGTCACTTAGTTCCTTGGAAGTAACAGCAGGGCTGAATTTGGCCTGCCATTTTTATTTTGAGCTGCTTCAAACTAACACCAGCTAAGAGTTTTGTTACTTTGACAACTTTGAAATTAAAAACCTGTAAAATTGGGACAAATTGGCTAACAGTACTGCACACAGGAAGGGTTGAGGTCAAAAACGTGTTTGTTAAATTTCCAGAGGGTTGGGCTGGACTTTAAAAGCTCCGTAAATGTAAAACAGTCTTTGAAATATCAGCACAGCAAATTCACATGGTGCATATCACAGATGTGTGTCATACCTGTGTAATAATATTAGTGTTACCACCAAATTTACATTTCAGAAAATGAAAGAAACATGCATGGTACAAAGTAGTGCGATTTCTGCTAGAAGCTTTTTTTATCTCAACAGGCTTTCTCGCAATGCAATAGACCCCACCATCTGGAGAAATGATAAGTGATACAGCTTTAGTAGCGTTGTTTTTTAAGCCATACGTAGGCTAGGTCTTGTGCGTCCACACAAACATAGCTTTTCTTTTAAAGGGTGCAGCAATGTGAGAAAAAAAAATAAAAGTTTTTAATTCGTATTTGCTGAAACTCCTAAAATGCTAGTTTGTTAGTAAGCCAAAATATATTCCTGTTGCAAAACAAGTCTTGTAGTTGACTCAGTGAGGTTAGTGCATGACATATCTACTCTCTTCTGGACCAGAGTTTGAACAGAGCAAAGAGGTCTATAAAAGGACATGAGTTGTAGAAAACTATAGCTCCCCACAGCCATAAAAATGAAAGACTTTGATTCCTCAAGAGGTCCAGAAACCAGCAGGTCTTCTATTGCTCTTATCTAGACCTGGTGCAAAATAACTGAATATTTAAATATTTTTGTAAAAGGAATTTTGTAAACTTGAGTATATGTTTATTCTGAGCAGTAAAATTCACTAGGCAAATCCCCAGAATAGATAGCTGGGTCCTTTTCATGAAGCTTAATCTTTCCACCTGTGCCTGAAAATGGCGGTGTGTCATCTTAGTAGAAATCTAAGTCTCTTCCAATCCTGTATGCTTCAACTGCACTGTTGAACTAAGATTTTCAGAGTGTTTCCAAGCCTGTATCCCCTGCTCATCTACACTACATGCATGTTAGTTTGCCCCAGATGCTTTTTCAGAAGAAAACATCCAGTTTCTTCCAAAGCAAAACCCACATATGGATCCAGGGCACAAGCACTTCCAAGAAACAGTATTTCTGAGACCACATCACTTCTGTCCCGTGAGGTGAGCTTATAAAGACTCTTGGGATGATACTGGTTGTTTCTGAGTCCTCCAGCATCATCCCAAGAGCCTTTAAAACCTCACCTGCTCATTCCTGTGAGGGGACATATATCTCACATCTTGGGCATCCTGCTATAGAAAGACCACATAAGCAGCTGAAACACAGGCTTCACAATATTTCAGGCACATCAAACTGAAAGCAAACAAAACAAAACAAAAGCCATGAAGTGTTAGGGCCACAGAGACACCACATGGAGTCCTGTGAAGGTGTATGCCAAATTCTATGTGGAATGGGTGTGAATGGGGCTTGAGGGCCAGAAGTGGGGTGATTTGTGGGGCCTGTTGGCTTGTAGACATAGGCTATTTCTGTTTGCCTGGGTCAGCAAGACAAAAAGACTCATTCTTGACAGACCTCTCATTGGTTAGAGTGTAAGTGAAAAGTAATGGGATGCCATAATATTCATTTAAAACAAGAATAAAGTAGAGTAGAGTAGAACAGAACAGAATAGATTTTACCAAGTTTGCTCTACTTGAAAGCTAATCACACTTCCAACCTTATTAGCGAAAAAAGCCTTAATTTAATAGAGATGATGTGCATGCCACTTTGATGAAGCAGAGATTTGAGAAGGCTGTGCAGATGGCCAGCGCTGCAGAGAACAGCTCTGTCAGGGCTCCTTACGCATTCGCAAGGATGCAGTGTGCCAGCAAAGCTTGATGGTCCATGGATCAACGCGTCCATGTCTTCACTGGCCAAATTTCCACAAGCTGATGTGTGTGTGTGTGTGTGTGTGTGTGTGTGAGGTGGGGGGAATATAGCAGCTAAAGCTCTGTTTGTAATTCTGTTAAATTAGTTGTGGTTCCTCATCCATCCGTTTGTCCTATTTGCAAGAAACTCCACCCACGTGACCTTACTTGGCAGCCATTTTAGCCGAGTGAGAAAAAAGATTTAATGACATGGTGGGTGAGCTACTCTTTTATCACTGCAAATGCTCCCTTCACACCAGGTTTAAGGCACATTAACAGGGTATTGTGGGAAAGCACATGCAGCTGATGCCCATGCTGTATTGGATCTGTGAAAAAAAAACAGATAACTGCAGTCTCCAGGGAAAAAATCCTGCCAAAACTCACACTGACTTCCATAGCACTTGGATGTAGCATGGGGTTTTGATTTAGCACCTTTACAAAGAGTTAAATTTATATATACTTTCATTCATAAAAGAATATGTCAATCACACATCACATTATTAGGTTTAAGATCTTGTAGGCTACAAATTTACTTATTGTTAACATTTACCAGTATTTTCATGGCCAATCACAAATTTGATGAAGGATGACAACATCCATTTGCAGCAATTAATATAATCTTACAGAAAGAAAGGTTTTATGAACTTGATAATCTCAAGTGTTTTGAATTTGTTTGCATTTAAAAATGCCAGTGGCTACTTGTCAAATTTCATTTACAAATCAAAATTGTTTTTAAGTTCTACACCTGCAAAACAAGTGTTCCAAACTTGTAAACTCCTTTATGGATGTATTTTTTGGCCTTCATTTATGGTGGAAAGAGTCCAAGGTAATTTTTTATGGTTGAATTATAAACACTTGAAAAATGGAGTTTGTAATGAAAATGCTGACACAGCTTTAATTATTGCAGCATGAATGATTTTATTATATACTATCCACAGTGTCTATACATACAAAGTACATGCTCTAGTGTTCTAATATTTCATTTAAGAAAAAGCAATTACTGAGCAGATGTAGAGAGCTAAGTATAAATAGGCTAAACCAGTACCTTTATGCTGTTTGAAAAACTATATGGAATGTTATTACCACATAAAAGGGTTTATACTTTAGAAGACTTAAAGGTACAGAGAACCAGCTAAAGCAATAAACTGCTCTGGTGTACTTAATTAAAAAGCTTCAGGTTACTGAAGTCAATTGAAAAACAGAAGGTTTGATTCTTTAAGGTAATTTTGTCCTCCTCTGTTAAGTGCTTATCAAGTGATAAAGAACTAAAATGCCGTCCCAGCCTCTTAAATAGAGAATAATTTGCTTTTTTTCTATTGAAGGCAATTCTTTATTCTGTCAGCCTGAAGACATGTAATAAAACAGGCAATGAAGATGTAATTGGGTGACATGGTTGGGTTTAATTTACCTTTAATTAAGCAAAATTGTAGAAGAAGCTGGGAAACCGGTATTGAGGTATTTCAGAAAATCATTGCTTTACTGTCTTTCTCTTTACATATTCAGAGCTAGGAATCTTTGCATAGAAGGGCAGAGGGCATTGTTAAAGTATATTCACAGTTTAGAAGCACAAAATGAATTTTGGCTCGTGTATATGAAAGACCAATGTCTGCATTAGCTTTGTTAGATGAAGCTAGAATGATTATAAAAAAGAATGCATTTCTGGGAATTAGGTTTCTATACTATAAAATATTAGTGTTGTTCTGCATCATCCGTTTCAGAGAAATTAGCTGCTTTTTTTCTCTCTCTCTCTTTCTCTTGAAATGGTGCTGGATCTTTATGAAAGTGCCTCTTATGGGAAAGCAAAGAGTCTAGGATTTGCCCTTTCCTGAGCAGGTGAGAGTGGAAAGTCTATGGCTGGGAAGTGGTTGCTGTGGTTCCCTGTGTCTTGAGCCAGGTCTCCATTAGCCGTGGCATGATTCACGCCATGAGATGACACCAACCAAGAGCAGGCAGAGACCAGTGGTGCCCTGGGCCCTACTCCCAGCACGCGCTCTCCAGCCAAATGCCGTGAGGTGGGTGGCTTCCTGCAGCTCTGCGAACGTCCAGCTGCAGACAGAGAGCTACTGACTTTTCTTTACGGTGCTCACAACAGCAGAAAGAGACTGGGTGGAAACCTTGTTCAAGCTTAAAAAAATGTATGAATTGCTTTGTTTATACATCTGCGGTCCATGTTTGAAATTCTGCACTGTTTTACCACATATAGCACTAAAAATATATGGCATTTAGTATTCTGATAGCATGGAGAACGGAAAATAAGAACAGAATTGGTCACTTGTTCTAAGGAATTTACATTTTGAGGTCCTGTGTGGTTTCAGTGTGGGTTTACGGCTGGAAAGAAGTGCAGAACAGGTAGATTTTTAACTACTTGGAGGGATGAAGAATTTGGTGATAGTCAATTATGAAGTTGTTTAACCAAGCTTGCAGGATATAAGTTTTCGTTCCCTCTGAGCTCATTCCTATTCGAGGTCCAAAACTTACAATAGAACTAAAACACTTGGTAAAAAATCCAGGTTACTGCAACAGTTAATTACCCTTTGTAAAACATCATTTTGAACTTTTCTAACTCTTCTAACCATTCATTTTTGTTGTGCTTTTGTCCACAAACCTTAGAGCCATTCTCTCTTTTGTACAGATTAATTTCTGGGTAGATAGCGGCCTCTGCACTTGGCTGGGTAAGGTAAGAACCTCAGCTGGAGATCCATTTTTAGGTTGATAGCACTGCCCTCTGGACATAAGTCTTTCTTTCCACTGAAAGACCAGTCATAACTATTGAAGCATCTGGTCTTACTTGAGATGCCTGTGTTAGGTGCTTAATGATACGTGTGACAAATTTGGACCTAAATTTATAAGTCTTATGTTATAAATCATATTCTCCATCTCTTTTTTCGCTCTCTGAAATCCTCTGATAGTGTTGGCACCACAAATATCATCCAGTAGTAGCTACATCAAGGAAACAAAACAATACAAAACAAAACACAGAAGTAATTCGATTTTGGTAACCCATAATTCTTTGTTTGGATTTGATTCCAGCCTTTCTGTGCATTCAAGACAATAAAACCAGTTATCCTATCAGTTATACTCGTTTTAGAGGTGTGGCTTGATTGTTTTTCCTGTGACTCATATTTTATATCAGCTCAAGTAAATTAGAATCAGGCCCTGTATATGTAAGATTTTAGGTCTCAATGAGTTCATATTTCATTTGGTCCTAATCTTTTGCCTTAATTAACTCTTTTTGCCCATATTACATAATGCAACCTAATATATCAATCAATCTTCAGACTGGTTTCATGAGTGGATATCATGTTTCTTCTGCATGATATATATTAGGTGAAATAAAATACAGTAAGATCCTAATTTTTTCTCATTCAAAATGAATGTCTACTAAACAATTTAACAATCTACTTTAAGTTGTAACAAGGATACTGTGTAAATTTATAAATAATTTCTTCATCATTGTTATAAGGCCAGAATGCAAAACAGCGGTGGGACAAGCTTTCAAATACAGTATGGCCTTTATGCATGCTATAAAGTAGGGCAAAAAAAAGGGGGGAGAATTCAAGGAAGCAATATGATCTTAACATAGAAAATAAATTTCCTGCCTTTGAGACAGGTACATTTAACAGTTGTTGCTATTTCAGTGTGGTTGAATGTCTTAAAAAAAAAAAAAAAAAAAAAAAAAGGCACAGAAAAATAAGTAAAAACTCTTTCAAAATACTTAAAAATAAGTAAAAAATAGAATTCTGTGGCAGTCTAACATTTTATTTTCCAGGGGCTACAGTGAAGGTAGGAACAGGTCTATAGGGATGTATGCCCTGTCCTGTTCTCAGCTGCCCTGTTTTAAATCTAGAGATGTTCCCTTTCTGCAGAGGTTAACTCTGGTGAACAGCAACGTCACCAAAACTGTGTATACAAGCAAGGAGCCATTCAAGCCTAAAGCCAACGAAAACAGATGGTAAAAAGGGCGATTACTCATATCACTGATAGAATTAAATACGACTCAAATAGTGCTAATTATGTCCTTGCTCTCAATTCAGATTTTATTGGTTTATGAGCCCTCCAACGTAGCCCAAAGTGTACCTATTATGTTTAGTTTGATGGGATTTTTTACCTTGTTTGCTTTATGGCCCCATGGGCCAGATCCCCAACTGGCACACATAATTGTTGCTTTTACCTTTGGTAGGGCTGTGAGCAATTCCACAAGAGGAAGATCAGTCACCCCAGCTGTATTTGTTGGCTGGCTAACCAGATCCTTGGATTTTTTTTATTTTTTTTTATTTTTTTTAACATATGAAAGCATTTAGGGTTCAATCTCACAGCATTTCTCTCCATGCTTTAGGAAAGTGAACATTACCATACAATTGCCACAATGAAAAAGGAAAACTAACAACTTTCTCAGTCTCTGTTCAACATATGAAAAATAGAGGGGGGAAGTCTTTTATCCTGCAGTGGGGCAAATGTGCTCTGTAGTGCAGCCTGTAGCCTTGATCTCCCAGTCTCCAGATCCTGGAACTAGTTAAAGATCGCCACAGTCCTTCATTTAGTATATGCCTTTTCCATACTAACGGGAACATGGACATGCAGGGGATGGTATGTATCCAGATCTTGTGATAGCATGAAGTGGCTCTGTTTTATTGTGTGTGTGGCGAAGCACATGGTACAAGGAATAATAGGTCTCAGCTGGCACTTTAGTAATAGTAGTTATAATTACACCCCAGAAAGATGCATTAAAAGAACATTATTATTATGGCGGAGTTAATCATTTCACTGTTACAAAATGCTGGAATCAGAGTTACTTGCTCACGTTCCCCTTGTGGTTTGTCTGGCTTGTACAGTGCCAACTTCGTTAGCCACTTTTCAGTATTTTGTTTTCTCCTCATCATTTCAGATGAGGCTGCAGGTCATGCTGAAAATACAAAAATCAAACTTTGCTTTGAGAACACAGTTATTAATATTCCTGTTGGTCTTGCTTATATATTATGCCAGTACTTCAGAAATTTGAGTTTATTTTTACAACATTTATTTGAAATGAATATATACTATTATTCCCATTTTGTAGGGAACCTTTATCAGCAACATACTCTTCCAATTGATTTGCATAGTACAAAATGTACATCTTCATGACATTTTCAACAGGCAGCTCATCTGACATATCATATCATCAATTAATGTATGACTTTAGCAATGCATTTGCTGAATTCACAATTTCAGAGGAAATCTAGAGAAATCTGAATGCAGAATTGTCAAAAATAATAGGATTAATAGGATGTAGAGAGTCATCCTTAATGATGTACTGTTAAACAGAGGTCACTGTGTCAAGTGTAAGCGACCTAACAGCAGTATCCTGCGCTGCTATATGGTCCCTGTGCCAATGCACACAAGGCAATGGAGGGTCAGTCACAGAAGAGACAAGCAGAGGAGCAATGACGTTGGGGAAATTTAAAATCAGATAAGGCACAATTTTCTCCTCTGATTCATATCCACTAAATTAATTGTGGTGGTTGAGAGTATATCTCAGGGCAAGCGAACAAACAGATAAGAGGATAAGGATGATAAACCCAGGTTCATTAAGCTACATATATGGTTGTATTAATAAAAAGGAATAAACAAGGGTACACTGAATTGGTCAGACTCCTTGATGCAGGCGCGCAGAAGGAGATGTGGAAAGTCCACAGGAAACTTTGTATCCGTTGTTGTGGGCAACAAGCATCTTAGTTCTTCTCCTTTAGACTTGGTCAAAATCTCCCTGAAATTCAATAAAACGAGGTTTCCTAGGGACCCCAGTGGGTTTTGGATCAGGCTGTTTGAACCTAAGCTCTGGATCAGTTAGAATGACATCAGACACTCCTTCTTGCACAACATGTTTGCAGGTGAGGAAGGATGTTCTAAGCCTCATTGCTCTTATGTAAGTTGCAATAATGTAATTTGCCAGCTTATTTAGGTGAGTAGAAAAGCATGGTGAAAAGAACTCCAATGGTTATGTATCAAAAAGTAATATATGTAGAGGCAGAAATTTTGAGCATCTACTGTCAATCTTTTCTCTCCTTTAATCTATATGATTTCTGATTCACCGCACATTTTTGCAGCAGGGTAGTTACATTTTCTTGGCTTTAGAGAGAGAAGGTTGGGTGCTATGAATGGCAGTGTGCCCTTTTCACACCTGCTGTGAGTTTTTCCTACTTGATCAGAAAGACAAATTTCTGCAGATACTGTTTTTCCAAAAAATCACTAGCATAACCCTTCAGTAGTATCAGCAGCTGTAATAATACCATCAATAACCACTTGGCTGCTTAGTCAGCATTAGCTGGTTACCAGTGGCTTTCCCCAGTATTTTTAAGATGATTTTTCACAAGAGTTGGTAGGAATGTTTTGACAGAACATTTTTTCTGTGAGGAAAATACTGACTTCTGACAGGGAGCTTTTCATAGAAACGTGTCACTGATAATGATGGTCCTACTAGAGTCCTTCCTCAGGTAAAGGATGAAATGGATGGCTGCATGGGGGACAAGTGCAGAGACAAGGAAACTCATTCTAGTCATTTGGGCACTCAGGCCATATGCTTAGGCTGTTTGGGTTTTTTTTTTTGTCTGCTCCTCAGGTCAAAGGTCCGCTCTGCATGGACTGTCACTGAACCAGAAGCAAAATTATTTGATGGCATAGGTGCCCCCATTCACCCATTGCTTCTCTTTCTGACTGTAATTATTTTAGTGTGATGGACTATTTTTTTTTCTTTTAGTACACTGATATAGAATGGGGGAAGACAAATACAAAACACTTATTTTCTGTTCTGCGTTAATGAAAATGAAGGGAAAAAGTTCAGCCTCACAGATAAAGAGTCTTTCATCAAAAAGAAAGATGCTGGCTGTACACATGGATTGATGCAACAAATTAAGTTTGGGATGTTGTTTTGCCTTTGAAATTTGTGTCCTTGGTTCTGAAATGATGAACATCTCTGTGACATTTTTTTGACTGCGTTGTTATCTGAAGAGTTCTTTTTTTTCCAATGTTTAAGCTAGATTTTTCGATCCTCCATCTTTATCTGTCTGCTTCCAGATTTTTTTCAGTCAGTACTGTTCTTCGTCAGGCACCTGATCAAATGCAATAGTAAACTGGAGTGCAGAAATGCTAATATCCAAAGCTTCCAGCCCTACCTTTTAAAAGAAAACAAACAAACAAAAAAATCACTTATTCTGCTGAGTGTCTTATGATTATAAAGTACAAAGCCTTTAGAAAGATAAATCAATATGATGTAATCTAACCTCTTCTATGACACTAGAACATTACAGTTGAACCTGAAGTATTGCAAGCATTTAACAGGAAACAACCAGCTCCCTGTAGGATAAGACCTATTTGGCAATTATAATGTATAATGATGAATGCTTCTATTAGTACTGAGATTCTGAAAAATTCCAATCTTTAGAAGGAAGATTTTTTTTTTCTGTGCATGATTTTTTCTGTACATGATTTCTATAATCCGTATCAGGAAGTCCCAGAATACTCCCACTGACCACAGAAATATTTGTATCACCTAAGAGTTGCCATTGGATTATGGATTTTTTTTTTCCCCAGACAGAGTTATTATAATGATGTTAAGGTTGTCATCAGGGTCAATATGTAAGTATGACTTCTTTTGTCCCTGAAAAATCAATGAAAACAATTGTAGCAAATTCCTATGTTAATACTTTCATTTCACTAATACTTTTAATTATACAGGGACAGTTTGCTAAGATCAATTCCATTGCTTCCATTTCATAAAAAAAACAAAAATAAGCCATTTTTCATGACAAATTTCATTAAAAATAAACAAATATTAGTTTGCATTTGTACATCTGTTAACATACCTAGTTTGGAACAAAATGGATTTTTTTTTTTGTCAAAAGTCTGGTAAAATTCTCATGACTCAGACAGATTTATATTTTCAAATGTCATTGAGATACGGATACGGAATGAGCTAAAACTCAAATTGAAACTAAAGATCGAGAACACACACAAAACAAAGCTGGGAAAAAAATAATAGAGGTTTGTAGGAAATTTTGGAAATCTAAGCCAAAAATTTCTATAAAGCATTGATGTGTGTTTGGCCTTTCATATTGCTTAATTTTTTCAATCTTGCATTCTCTCACTTGCATTTCATGCATTTTTGTACCATAGACAATCATCCAGCAGTTATTAATGCCTAATTAAAACTACAGTCATGAAGAAGTTCCCTGAAGTGCTCCTTTAGGGATGCCAGTGGGTCTTTTCAAGGCTTGTATCTCTTCTACTATTCCATATATGAAGATAGCTGAGTCACAGTAAATGCTAATTTCTATAATGAGGTTGCCTCACGCAGTGACAGTCCCTGCAGAGCGGAGAACTACAGTGCTGCAAATGGATCAGCTCATTTGGAAGGACCTGAACTAGTATTAACCTGTCGTGTCCTCCAGGGAAAGCCAGGTAACAGAAAAACCAGGAGAAAATCCCCTCAGAAGGGTTGTTGTTCTCCATGGATGGAGGGCTGCTTTATGCTTGTCATTGCAACAGGTCACGTCAGAATTAACCTAGAAAAACACAGCTGGGAACTAAATTTGTATTTTTTTTGTCTCTCTCATTGCGTTTCACAGGGTCCACAGGCTCCCTGCGCTCTACCTCATGAACCTTGTTAATCTCCTCCTCTCACTTTTCTGCAGTCCTGCTCTCCTACCGTTGTTGTGACTCACGGCTTGTATGAGATCTGTGTGCACACTCCTCTCCTTGTAGTCTGCCTCAGGTGCCTTCTTAGGCTCTTTCTGTCTCTCTTTCACTTCACTGGACAGTACTTTCCTGTTTTCCTCTTGTTGTGGTATCCCATAGTTTTTTTCTATGACATCCTACTATTACGCTTCTTGCCTTCTTTGCCTTTCCAACTGGGATCACTAAAGGTCCTTCTGTTTGTTATCTTTTTGCTCCTGTAGCTACTCATTTTATGCCATAAGATGCCTTGTGATCAAGCTTTCGTGGCAGATGCTGAAAGAAATGGTTACAATCTTTCTTAAGGATCAAGAGTGTTGGTCGTACCAGAAAGGAGTACGCCTGGAGAGGGCAAATGGTGTAGAAAAGGCAGGAGGAAGGTCTAGCTTTCTGACTGAATCTGTGCCTGAACTTCACATCTCCGAACTTCAGTTTCTTCTTTAGCCTCTTTGTCTTGTTCGTTTATAAAATCCTGAATCTTGTACAATATTTAGCACCTCACTACCATGGAAGCATTTATTGAAAAGAACGTATGGTGAATGGGGTGCCTTCTTTTAGGTAGGTTAAGAAGTGAACTTCACAATAGATTGTCACTAAAGAACTATGGCACATTACTTTACTACTCAGGTATTAATTTCAATTCAGATAATACATTTCACCTCCCTAAATTCCTAAGAATATTTTTATTTTTCCTTCCCCATCTTAAATTGTTGCATATTGGCTGTACATTGTACATTGTATGTACTGACAAGCCGTTGCTGTGTTCCACCTTGGGGACAGCTGTACTTCAGGGCTGGGGGAAGTGATGTCTTTGCCTCGTTTGTACTTCAGTGTGTAAAATACTTTAAGACCTCTTGGGAAGCAAGGTAATGCATGAAGAGATGAAGAATCATATTTATTTTATCCCAATGTAGTTATAAATATTTAATGAAATGAGCAAAAAATGTTATAGATAACATTCTGTGAGCAACAGAAATTAGGGGAAAAAAATGAACTGTTTAATTCCAAAATACCCTCTACACAACCTTTGATTTTTAAACAAACTTTTCAATTGGTGACTCATTTATCAAATGGTCAGGTCAGCAAATAATGTTAACATAGAGTAAAAATTCCTAATGACCACTCGTTGCCATGTAAAGTATTGATGTTTTGCTTATTGTATACGACACAGAAGGAGGAAGTAACACAACCTGCATTTTATTACTTGAATCAGATGCAAAGGGTTTTCAAAACTTCAAATTCAACTGAAAGCAGCTGTTGGGAAAATATCATTACATTATACCTTAAGCTACAAAAGCCAATTTAATGGTGACATTTTATTTTATTCAGATGGTCCCTCCTTTTATTCTGTCTAACCCAGTAAAGCCTGTGGAAATTGTATCTGGATGAAATCACCAGAAGGTGAAGGGCCCATGACTAAAAACATTCTTTAAAGATTATTCAGGGTTACAGTCAAATGGAATAGCAGCACTAACAAGAGCAAAGGTCTCCATAGCTACAGGAAGTAATATTACATCGTTTAGCAATACATATAAGAAAACACACTGTCTCGTTACTAGATTTAGTTAAATGATGATTAAAGTGCAATGCAAAACCATTAGATACTACAGTAAACACAGGTATTATTTTTTAAAAATGGATACATCATTCCTCCATGGCAGTATGTGACAGTGTTTGTAGATGGAACTAGCTCATGCCCCGTTCACTGCAAGTGATATTTGTTGAACTAGTTTATACAACTATTCCCATGATTCCCCCCTCATCCGTGTGGTTAGCAGCCCTCCAAAAACTTTGTTTCTATTAAATTGTGGCTAATACCTTCTTTAATTCATTTATACTTGTCATTTCCACAACACTCTGGCAGTGAGTTCCATGATTTAAATTTTGATTGAGTGGAAAAAAAAAAGTATTCCCTTTTGTTTTTAGCCTGCTGTCTGATAATTTCATTTGATGCCCTACTGCATGTGTTATGAGAAATGCTGAATAATTGTCTCTTCAGTTAGTAACATCAGAAATTAAAATATAAAACCGAATCCTTCTTCCTTTCAAGTCAAATAAGTAAATCCTGATTAATTTTGAGGATGAAACCCAGAGGAATAAAAATGCACATAGAAACTAAATACACAGTCCCTCAAAAAAAGTCTAGAGTAACAAAGCCTAGTGAGGCCGCTGGACAAGCAAATCTGTGTATCTGCATCTTCACTATGAATTTTCGGAAATTTATGCATTTATGCACTATGCATTTTTAGGAATGACACAATTCCTTGGCATCTATATTCTGTTCAGTTTGGGCATTTACCAAAACTCCTTCATTATTAATGTCTGTATTTCTTAGAAAAATGAAGGTTGGTGACTCCAGAGATTGTCAGGAATTAATTGTAGTTTCACCAAACCATGCTCAAGACAAATATATATACATAAATAAAATCTAACTTAATTATTTCAGTATACCAACTTCAATTTCACTTTACTTACATTTTATAATAAATAAAGTACACATTTAAAGCTATGCTTCATTCACAAAGCAAATGAAATAATTTGAAAAATTCAAATCAGCTGAAAGTTGTTATGAAATCTTGGCCTACCAATTCTTTTCAGGTTCTTTTGAATTGCCCAGGAAAAAAAAAAAGTTAAAATTAAACTATTTGTCAGTGTTTGTAATGCTCGTACAGTATCCACTTACCTTGAAACTACAGCCTCACTTAATAAACAATCTAAGATGCATATGACCAATGCTCTTTTTTTTTTTCCGGAAAGAGCTTAAAGAACTGACTACTAGATATTTAAAAAGTAACTGTATTTTCAGAGGTGTTCTAACAAATAATTATCCAGTGAGAAACCCTTACCTGCATACGTAGCTTACAATTAACTTGAATAAAACTTACGGCTTTTCAGAATCAAGTCTTAAAATAGATTTTTTTCCTGCAGCTGAATGAATCAGAAAGAGGACATTTTTACCTATTGTCACAAAGACCTTTCCAAACAAAAGCATAGCAGAAGCTTAAACATGCAGACACAAGGAATTCCGAGAAAGTTCAGGCTAGTCGCTGCTGTCAAAGAAATTTCTTGCAAAGAGGACAGCCTTGATTACTTTGAATAACAGTAATGCTGAGGCAGGAGAATTCTTCCAAAATCCCCGCTGATCGAACTTTTGTCTTTGTAGCTGAAAGTTCATTGGAGTGGAGTTTGAACTGATGGAGAGATTAGAGGTACGGAAACATTGCTGAAATTCTGCAACTGTTATGGAGCATAAGCATTAGGAAATTAACTGATTTTTCCCAGCTGAATTGTTTATGGCGTGCAATATTTGAGCTGGCAGGACTTAAATAGGTTGGTCATTTTGAAGTAGATCATAACACAGTTTCTTCAAATAAATGTTTTCCCTTTCCCAGAAGGTGCTTGCATTATTTACATAGCCAGTGTGGTTTTCCCTATTGTTCTGGACTAATCTTTGCTTGTTTGAAAAATACAAGATAGTGTTTTTTCATGCATAAGTGGCTGATTTATGCATCTGTTCCAATGGATGTCTTAATGCAAACAGGATGAAGTGAGATAAAAAAAAAAGGAAATTAGGAATTTGTGAGCATTTATGCATCAAAACGCATGTGTATGTTGAAAAAATAATGGCAATATTGTACTATATTAAACTGACTCATTTATTTATATCTTTTCCTATCTCAAAAATCTCTGTTACATTAGGGGAGACATTCCAGTGAGGGCTGACTGACCTATCCAAATGCTGATCCACATACCTACTGCTAATAAGGGTATTCATCTACATTGCTAGATGTATTTTCTTGTTATAGTTATCTACCAGCACAATTTAAAACACAATTCCTAATAAACTTCATTACGACAAAGATTTCTGCCTGGAGTAAAAATATTTTGGCAGAAGTAACTCACAAAGTGTAATGAGTTTCAGAAAAGTTAGGGCAGATTAGGAGATGCTTATTTAAGTTTTTCTAATTTGTAATGACTTTTCCATTGTATAACCCAAGTCAAATAAATATTGCTCAGCTGATCTGGATAAACCTTATACGTAAGATATCCTGTTACCAACAAGAACCAGAAGCAATACCTTTGTGTGGAGGAAGATACTTCAGTCTGTAGGCAGCAGAAGGATGGAAGGAAGGAGGTACTTTTTCAGAATTTGCATAAGGCACCTTCACTCTGCCTCATAGGCTACAGGAGTGGCATAAACTGCTGTCTCTGATATTTACTATAGCAGTGGTACCCCAAAACATCTGTAGTGGTAGATCTTGAAAAGCTGTTTCTAAGAATCTCAGACATCCAGGCTGACAAATGCCAAGGGTCTGAAGATTGTTACTGTGTGAGTTCTCTAAAGCTACTTGGATCTCACGATAGCAGTCCTCCCTGAACCATGTAGAAAGGAGGTGGTAGAAAAGGGAACCTGGAATTAAGCCATTTTGGCCACCTCCTATTCCTCTCCACTGACCCCATGGGGTGTCCAGAAGGTGGTCAAAACTATTTGCAGGTCTTCCCATAAATTCCTGCCTCCCCAGAAATGGTCATAGCTAGCAGTGCTGTGCTACTCTGGAACAAGGACAACCTGAAAGAAGTTGCTACTACTATTCTGCTTCTAGCTTCTGCTGTTAAAGGGCAGAGATATGACATACCTGACAGTATAGGAAGGATTTGTAATTGCTTTCTTTCATGTAAGGAAATCCTTCCCCTGATGTTTAATGGAAGAAAAAGGCAGGTCTGAATGCTTCCTATCCCTGTATTGATGTGGCATGTCATCTGGCCTGTATTTATTAATTCCTCCGGAAATCACAGACCAGGGAAGAGTGGAGGCTTCTATGCTGTTTGTTTGTTTGTTTGTTTTTTAATGCAAGTAGGGTGGGAATGAGTGCCTTGAACACTTTGAACTGTTTCTGGTGTAAAAAAAATGTGAGTGGGGTCAGAATCAGGCCTAGACCCTTCAGGCGATGGAGCCTCTAGGTAGCTGGCAAAAGCACCATTTCTCGTTGCATGTTTATCTTGTTCAGCTTGGTGGGTCTGGGATTAATTAGGACAACCAAAATTCTGTTAAACGGGTTTTTGAAAAATAGCTCTCCGTGCTTCTGGATTTAAAACTCATTGATTGTACTCACTGCATAAGCATAAAAGAACTATATACCTCTTGGTATATCCATTTCATCTCACCACTGAAATTCAGGCAACTTGAACATAGCAACAAGTCGAGCTTTGGTGATGAAACCTTAATGAATCTTTAAAGGGCTGTTGATGTAATACTGATGCTAATGGGACAGTGGGCTATTTATTTTTGTTTTCTATTTATAAATGTGTTGATTGACAGAATACTTTTTTGGGATTCCTTAGGATCCTGAGGTTTTTCCTTCTTGAATTTGTGGTTTGAAGTATATTTGTTCAATTTAATGAGCAAAAGTGTTTCCCAGAGACAGGCAGGGAAATGGGAGAGAGTTTGGTGTGGAAAGTAATGTGAAGCAGAAATAGTTTTGATAGAGGTGGACAGATTAAGCAAACAAACAAAAATCGCCATTGAGTCATTCCCTCTCTGTCATAAAGGTGTCCCCCCTGTTTTGTGCAATGGTGCAATATCTAGCATAATTTCCCATTGAAAATTAATGAGTTGGCTGTTCTATTTCTGAAAATACTGATACACTCTGTCTTGTTCTACTGTGGTAGGTCTTTCATGCTCTTTTGCTCAAAGGAGCATGATGGGATTTTTTTGTTATTAAGAAATATTCAACATAGAAACTGTTTCAATGACCAGTTATTTCATCTCTTCTCAGTAGTAGACTGGCTATATGAAGTTACGTACTATTATCAGTTTCTGCTTTTGTCCTCCATAGCACTTTCTTTATGGAAATCTTACTATGTCTTTCCTGAACTGTTTATGAAAGAATTTTCAATTTTGTTATATTTTGTTTTAGGAGAGGATCAAAATGTGTCCCTAGTTTGGAAAGGTTAAGATTCTGAAAGGAGATTTCATAAATCATTAGAAAGTAAAAAAAAACCTATAATGAGTACATAGAACATATATGGAATATAGAACACATATGGAACATGCAGCACGCAGCTACTCAACATTTCTGAGAACAGCACACAAATGATCATGGAGTCTATAGCAATATAACAGGACAGAGGCATACAACTTCAAAAGTATTTAGGCAATTAATTCCCACGGACAGATAGATTTTTCAATGGCAGCCAAGTATCCAACTTTGGACATTTGGAGGAATCAGGATTGTTTTCAAAAATCAGCACCTAAACTGGTTCCAAAAATGCCTGACTAGTCACGAAATAATATTTATGGAAATCAAATATAAATTAAAAACAGGACATTTGTTCAAAAATACTTATCTAAACATACTTAAAAGTTTTCTCAAAGTTTTTGTGTGTGAAAGATCATGCAATTAAGAGAGATTTAAGTTTTTTAGACCAGAAAAGGGGAAAAGGAGATGAATTGAATATTAATTGCCACTCATATTTTCAAGATGATTAGAACCAAAATAAAGACAGGGTCAAATGACTGGCCACACAACTGAAAGTCTTTTGTCATTTGAAGAACTGCAATCCCTTTATCAACTGAGAACTCACTTGGGAGGATATGCAACTGGACACCATAAAACAATACGCTACATCCTTTCACGTTCATAAATCTATTCTTGTCTTCATCTTGCAAGCAGTCTGTTCTCATGTGTAATCATCTTTCCAAGTATTAGTCAGAAAATGTTTATCTTTTTTTAGAAGCAACATGTTTGCCTTTCCTTTGTTTTTCCATTTCTATTATTCTGTCTTAACAAAAAAGAATATTGAACGTTTTAATCGGATTCAAAAGTCTGGATGTGTAGAATGATTTAATATGGTACACTTCACTCCATGGAAAATATGATTTCCAGGGAGAAAAGGTCTTCCAACTTTTTTTTTTTTTTCCTTAAATCAAAACAAGGCATCTTAAATTACAGATGAAATAAGGCGGCTCTGAAAATTACACAGAGTCTGCATATTTTTAGAAGTCTGTGTTTAAAATTCATTCTAAAGTGTGAGGTTGTAGGTTTTACTGTTTTCTTTTTAATAAAGCTCATCAAAATATTAAAAGAAATCTAGCATTGTGGCTTCTTAGTGTTATATATATGGTATATTACAATCAAAAGCTTTTAATGACCTACTCTAAAAGCAGAGAAAACTATATGATTATTTTTTAAACTTTGATACAGGAAAATAAATATTTCTGGTCAAGTCTAGAACCAGCCCAGAAAATAGTGTTTTCTCACCTCTGAGAAGTAAAGTTCTGACCAGCAACACTAATTGCAGAAAGAAATCTCCCCTCTTTAAAGGTGGTGCTTAGTAATTTTTTGAATAAGATTATAGGGCCTCTGTATACCCTCTGCAGTAACAGAGCATTGCTTTTGTTAATGCTTGAGGTTCCATCCACTCCCCCATGTCTGTTTTCCTAATAAATTCAGTGGTATCTATTTTCAGATAATTGCTCTCTTCTAGAAGAGTATAATATGGTTTAAGTACAATTTATTTTATTTATGGTGTATCTCAGATTACATCATCCCAGAGCACTTATTTAAATATCAAATAATTTATATTGCAGTATACATCCATTGGGATATATTCTTCCCTAGTATATATACCAAGAGAAATCTTGTATGAGGAAGTCTACATGGAAGTCAATTAAGTGGCAATCACTTACAGCACTTAATTTTGCCATTAAACTCTAGACAGGGACCATAATTTTCCAAATATCATCAGGAGGTCTCAGTTCATTAGGGATTGACTCTAGGAGTTATTGAAATACAAATACAGGACTTTCATAGAAGGATTTTACTCAGTGAGTTTCATTTACCATCAAAAATAAAATTTATCATGGCAGGAAGCAAATCATAGTAAAGCAAAATGAAGTAGGATTTCCTCCTCTCCCCCATAAGAAACAGCATTATATTTTCCTAACAGTAGGTGAACACTAATTTGTGTGGATAAACTGTTTCGTCCTTATGCTCAAATTAATCAACTTGTTAATGTTGCGTCTGACTCCCTCCCACATCTTATTAAAAAAAAAAAAAAGAAAGAAAAACTTAAAGCTTTCTGAATATTCTTTAGCTCTAAAAAAAGGTGTCATATAGTCTCAGTTGCATGACCACGTTAGCTTAACATGATATAGTTAACTCTACTAACATCAACAGGAGAAGGGAAATGTGTGACAGTTGCTAAAGATTTACTTCCGAAATCATGCTTCTTATTTGCTTGCAGAAATGGTCACAGAGAGTGATGAGTGACCCCTTGCTCTGAGTTCAAACAAGTTACCAAAGGCAAAGAAAAATGGTACCACTGGTCACTGACAGATGAACTCCACATTTGTCAATATAGCTTCATTGGAGAAGCAGGTAATAGCCTTGCTACTGTCTCTGGGAAATCTCCACATCAGCTTTGACCCACAGCACCTATGCCTTGTGTATAACTGCTCCAGAAATAAGTAATACTAACTTTGCACATACTCAAGAGCTGATTTCGTTAACAGTTACTGGATTGTCATAAACTACTGCAGAATTGTAGAAAGCTGTATTGACAGAAAGGGATGCAGTTTACAGTACGGAAAGAATACAGTGACAGCTGCTGTAGTGCATCTAAATTGTAGCACTGAGTTAAGTCTCAAATCTCTCCAAGATTCACAAAAGGAAAACAAAGACATAGAAATATGGCAGATTCAACTATAGCTTTCCTTAGGCTCAGTTCCTTTTTTGCAACCTAAAATCCAGGATGCTTGACTAATTTTAAAAGTTGTTAGAAATAGATAGGTTCTGATTTTCTCCCAGTTGGCTGAGAAAGCCACTTGCAGCTCCAATTGCTAGAAGCCAGCAAGAAATAGTTGGGAGGAAAGAGTTAGTTTGCTCCTATCGTTAGTTCCCACCATTCTCATTTCCGAAACCTTCTACTTCCTTCATCCGTTCTTGACGAATAGAGTACATACCTCCACAGTCCTGAGCATTTTTATCAGTCCTAATCAGTATTAAACTACAAGAGTTGTGAAGACCTGGCTCAAGAGGGGAACTGGTTCAACAGCAACTGCCTCTGACTGCCCACTGTCAAAGCCTTTGTCCACTCAATGCCACCAACATTTTCATAGTATTCTGAAAATCTCGAATCTGCTTCTCCATCACACCCTGCACTGTATCTCAGCCACTTGTAATGTCAGTCCTACAGCATTCATCTGCAACAGTTTATGCCATGGCATAAAAAGGTAGAAGGAGAAAGACTGAGGCCCAATATTGTATTTTTTTCAGATCATGACTTGAATTCCAGACTAAAATGGCAACAGATTCTTTCCATTAGCATGTTCTTTGCATCTGTGGAAACAATTTTGGTCTCTTTCCACCTCCTTGGGAAGCAACATTCCAGATCAGTACCATAACTAGATGGTTTGCCCCATCCTTTTACATAAGTCTTGTTCAGTTGACCTTTGTCTCACACTTCTCTGCCCATACTATAATCCTTGAGTGCCACATGAAGCTGTCCGGGTGTGCCTCATTTCTGAGGCCACCTGAGGCAGCTGGGGAGCCCTACTCATTCTTCCCAGGTTATGTTATTCTTCCCCCCTCACACTGCAGCCTCTCTTCCATGGGTGGACCTGGTGTTTAACCACCTCTTCTCATGATGCAGTGCACTGGTATACTCTGCTGTCTGCCATGATCCAGCAAATGGAGTCTTATTCCTTGGATTATAAAAAAATGATGCACCTGTGACTAGAACTCGGTTGGCATTATTTTTTGCAGGTCTTTTTTACTAAATACACATATAGACCACTATTCAGAACAGCACGCTTGGGACAGTGTTGGCAATCCTGTCTGCTACGTTGCCACCTGGTTCTCTGTTCATAAATCTATGCTTTAGGATCACCTTTACCTTCCATGCTCTGCAAAAGCTTTAGAAATTCCCATACTAGGCAAAGGAAGAAACACAAAGAAGATTTGTATGTGTTACTAGAAATGGCCTAGGTAAAACAACTTTTTATTTCGCTATGAGTCCTTGTTCTTAGGCCAATTTTAGCCTGCGGTCTTTTACCCTAGCTTCAGGACCTGGCACTTGTAAGAAGAGTTTTGTTATGGATCTTTTGGTTTGACAGAAGCAACACAGGACTGAGCTGGGAAGGAAGAAGCAATTGGAAGAACTCCTACTATATAATAGGGAAATAAGGACTGCTAAAAGCATGGATGTAAGGAGTCCTGGAGAAGGGCTAAACTGTCTGAAGAGATCCCAAGTGAAGGATAATGAGGAAAGACTAAAAAATCTCAGGACACTGAGAGTTGAATGCATTAACTTGATATTCTAGTAAACAATGTTAAGACAGGAAAACTTAATGTCTGACTGGTGGAGCTGGATTCAGTGGTCCTCACACAGGTGCCTGCTGCTATATAGGTGCTCTAGAATATTTTTCCTTGCTGTTCCAGTGGAGGATAAGAAACTGCCCCTTCTCTGTGGACATCTCCAGTATTCCAGGACTCTAAAATGGCACTGAATACCTGGGGCAACCAAAGATCGTGCAGAGATTGCAGTGCTCATACAGACGCAATAAGGTCTAGGTACCCAAATGAAATTCGCCCTTTGGCTCTGTCATTGACCCCCAGCTCCTCTTCTCTTTCTGCAGTCCTGAGGAATCACAGCGTTTCAGGTCTCTTCAGCCCCCCTGACCTCATGCACTGCACATGGAAAGGTGAAGAGATGTTGTGGTGCTAAGCAAAGCCTAAGCGTGTGTGCTTATCTTATCTTTAGATAGTCCCACAGGATGGGGCATGCCCTTGTCAGTTGATGCAGCGGGCAGGGGAGAAGGGTCGTCTGGAAGCACTGGGTTGCGACTGCTCCTCAACCTGGTGCGAGTCTTGCAGTTACAGTGCTGGATATTGTAACCCAGGGCAGTATGGCGTATATTTGTCTCAGAAAGCAATTGGCAAAAGCAGGGCAACAGAAGGTACAGCACTGAACAGTTTTCTCACAGAAAAATCTCATATATTCCTGTATAAATTAATTCTACCACAAAACAGATATCTTTGTCTAACCCTCAAATATGTTTACTTTTAGTGTTTTAATTGTAAGAAATAATATATTACTAGTATTATTATGTGTGATTTTACTTTTATTGTGTTATTCTAGAAATCTGAAAACCTATAGAGTCTTCTTTTCAATACATGTACATGTACACATACAGTTCATTATTTTGTTGGTGGGTGGGTAGTAGTTCTAGTAGTCCCTCTTTTTGTTTACATCATTTTGATAAAAGTTCTTTTTTATCATTTTAAAATAGCAAGGAAGATGCTAACAGAATATAAAGCAGATAGTTTTTTTTAAAAAAAATGTACTTGAAGACAATGTTAAAATCATCAGATTCTGTTGCAAATATCTTCTTTAAAAATATATATATTTAATTCTTCTCATACTTTTCAGAGGTCAACCCAGACAGGATTTTCCTTCCCTGAATAGCCTTAATCTAAATCTTCTTTGTGGGTGGTTAGCCTCTGATAGCCTTCCTGGCCTCTTGCTTAGAACCTCCTGTCAGGCCTGTTCACTCTTATAAACACACTGTAATCCATGGTTCTATTTTAGTCTATGAAGCAGCCTAAAAATTAACTTTCAAGTTCTATACATTCAGTTCACAGACCTATAAGTGGCAAAATTGTGACCGTGCTGATGCTACATTTAGATAGGATGGAAGCTCCAGGAAAATTAAGGAGAGAACAACGTAGCTACTAGGCAAAGAATAGAAATTAACTTTGAATTTTTTTTTTTTTTTTACAATTTCAAATGCCTTTACAACAAAGAACAGGAAAAAAAATCAAATACATTCATCTAAATAACTTCAAAAAATGTGCCTAATTACCTCTTCCAAGTTCTATATAGAAATCTTCCATTTCTCCTCAGAGTCTGATAGTGAAGTCTGATAAGAAGGAAACTGAACTCCGCTTTGAACCCAGTTGGATTTTCACCCAGTAATACCTGACAGAAGTCCGGTTGTAATGTCACCAAATTCAGCTGTAGACTTGCCCTCCCCGTAGTTTTGGGAGCCTGATTGTCCTTTCTCCATGACTGGAAGATATATATGTTTTTTTCACAATACATCTTTCAAGATGGTGTTCATGAGCATATCCCTGAATTCTTCCATACCTGATTTACCCTCGCCACAGCCCTATCCAGCAGTTTCTAGAGGGATGCTATGCGCCTGCTCACACTGCACAGTGGAGCCTGATCCAGATGTATCTGGGATGACCAGGCAAGGTAGTATGTCCATATGACTCATCACTGTCTTATATGGAGAGAATATCTCAATCCTGACTGCAGTACAATTGTGTCAGCCCCATGTCATGCTCTGTCGAGTGCTGCCCTGATGTTACTACTGGGTTTCAGAGCTGCCACAGACTCAGGTAGCTCATTCATATCTGCACTGTACTATGTTGTATACATATAGATGTGCCTACCCTAGTGACCTAAGAAAGTCTGTGGCAAAACAGGGGACTCAACTAGATATCCTTCCTCACAGCCTCGTACTCTGATTAGTGGATCATTCTCCCTCTCTTCCACTGATCTAGCTCTTTCTAGCTTTCCTCCAAGCATCTTAACCAAAACTCACTGAAGTCAAAATAAAGACTCCCACTGATGTCTATGGGCTGTGCATCAGTCTTTTCTTCAGGCTTGACATTGTGGATTTCTTTATTAACAACATATTCATACCATTTTTTTTTTCTGTGTTCAATGTATCTATTTCTTGTGTTTTGTCTCAGCTAGCACCCTCCTGACTGAGGTTGATTAATACCGTGCCAGGCTACCTGCTTTGAACAGGCCACTGTGTAAAAGCAGAAATGCCCACCTATTGCCATCTTTGAAATAACGCTGGCAGCTCTCTGACTTTAGTCACACACAGCAACATAGAACAGTATCTGCTACCTCAAAATGTTGTTTGCACCAAACAGCGCAAGGAGAAAGCAGTCTGTGTTCACACACACACTATGTTGAGGGTTTTAAGAAGGGTGAACTTTGTGGCGACGTATGCACGTTGTACTTCGGCAGTCCAAAAAAATGAGTTGCAATCTTGCCCTAAGTTTGAGAACTCTCATATTTACCAAGAGCCTATTCCCAGTCATATATAAGATTCATAGTGTTCATATTTCACACTGCATTTGTTAGGTACATACCATATCATAAATCACCAGGAACAGAAACGGTACCACGTGGTGAACTGAAGATCTCCAAAATGAACTGTTCACAAATAAACTACAGACCACGGCTTATTTCCTGAGAAAAAATGTGAACTTTTTGAATTAGGGAAAGCATGAGAATTTCATGATCTCTTCATCTATAGACAGAAGGGGAAAGATAAACAGAGAAGCAAGCTTTGGTAAATTATTTGCCAGACACGGGTTCTCAAAATTGTGAATATCTCTTCCATTTTCCAAGGGAATAATGCAAAAAAAAAAAAAAAAAAATTGTGTACTAATCAAAAATAAGTTTGCATCACTCTATTTTGGTAAGGGTTTGATCATCCATCCTGTTTACAAATAACTGTGTTAATCATTGCAGTCTGAGAATTCAGTGACATTGTAGCATAAATAGTTTATGGATCTAAGCTTTCCTTTAGAGCTGGTTGTTATAAACAGTTTGGCTAATTATCTTTCAACTGTTTCTGTGTCTTCTGATTAATGAAAGATCTTTCTTGTGGTTTACGCACTGCTTGTTTAAAACATAATGATAAAGAAAGATGACAAAATGCTAATATATATCCTAATGTCACAAAAATTCACATGTTCTATTCCGGAAAGCACTTAAACATATGCTCAGTTTACAGATGTACTTATGTTATTTGATTTCAGTTAAGTTAAGCAGGTGTTTAAATGAGTATGCAAGTGTTTTTCCGAAATAGACTGTTTTCTTTTTCCTGAATCACAGTGCTGCCAGTTGACCAGAACAGAAGTATATCCATTGCTACACAGTATAAATATAGATTAGCTCTATTACTGTGCCCCAGAGAGCTGAGGAGCGGACTAGACGTACTCCAAATGCTCATCACATAAGCAGGAATAACACTGTAGCAGTGATTACCTACTATTATGGCATTATATTTAGGTAGGAAAGAAAACAGAAGGAAAGCGAAATGAATTGGTGCAGTTTGGGGGGCAAAAAAGACAAAGAGGATTAGAAGTATAGGATGAAACTGGTAGGGAAGGGAGTTAGAGCAAACAGCTAGTCAAAACCTTAGATGCGCACACGCTCCACGCAGCAGACCTAGCCAGGTACTCACCTCTTACTCACAAGTTACATGCAGTCTCCCACAAAAAATTTCTAAAGTTCTTCAAAGTATGACATTTCACTGAACTCGGAGAATATATCTTCCCAATAACAGATAACATTTCCCCCTAAGCACAGCTATATCATCACTGGGAAGAAAAAAATATAGCCTTATTTTGGTTTTCTGTGAGTGTTTCTGAGGTTACATTTAACAAAACCCAAGTTATTCTTCTCAGCATTGGATACCTACCTAGAACTGAAAGACCTGCGATTTCCAGAAAGCTCAGCTATGTGAGCTGTTCTCTCTCCTGACACTAAAGCCTTGCAAGTCTGTGCCTCTAAAGGAAAAATTTCTTGCTGAAATGTAAGAGAGACTTTGATTCTGTGTTATTTAGTTTTATTCTACTGGGACAGGTCCTTTATACAAAGTGTATTTTTCTGAGAACTGCTGTGATTTCAGCTCAGGAGGATCTGTGTTGGCTTAAGCGAAATTGTGCCAGTATCTGTGTTGCCCAATCTGACCCCAGTTCAGAAGTCTAATCTACATTGTCCTCTGCATGTTTGTTTTCTTCCCCACACTTCGAAGCTGCAAATAAGCAAAGTTTCATGGAAAGCATCAAGCTCCATATTAATAGCTTTGTTTCTCAGGATGAGGGAATGCTTCCAGTAACTCTTTGCTTTGAGCTCATCAGAAATGTTTGTCGGTAGAGGAAACAGTCTAGAGACATCAGAGACAATGTGGCTTCAATTAGAAAACAAGTCAGCTCCACAGTTTCTTCTTCAGTGGTGACATTTGGTCTTGAAGCTCCTCTGCCTCAAAGTTCCTTTTCCCTAGCAGCAAAAAGTAATAGATAAAAGTTTAATATTTCTCTTTATTGTAAACATATGTGATATTAGAATACTGCATGGTAGCTCCCTCCTTATGATTAAAAACTGTTTAAAGTGGCCTAAGCATTGAAAAGAGCTGTTTCTTCACATTAATTCATTCCCCTCACATCACTCTTGCATTACTGGAAAGTGGAAAAAATGAAAAATGGAAGGATAAATGAGAGGAAGGATATATGGTGATAACAGAATAAAGCCACTTATCAGACAGTACCAAAAAAAAAATATATATATTTTTTTAGGTAAGCGGTGTGTTACATCACTTTTTTCACTAACACTTAGGAGTTTTTCTGCAGATGTAAACAGTCCTGGTGCGTTTGCGTGTGAATGAACACAAGCATGCATACCATTGCTCAGAACATGCCCTTTACCGAAGGACACACAATTCCCTCTTGTTCAAATCATAGTGCTGAAAACCTGGAATAGCTCATCCAATGCTGAAAGAGTTATTTTAGATGTACTCTGTTGTAACATAACAGAATTTCAACCTGGTATTAAAAAAACAAACAAACAAACAAACAACCTGCACTGAAATCAAACATACTCTTAAAGCATAATGTAGACAACTTAATTTATTTTATATATGAAACAGTTGCCAGATACATGGAAAAGGAACACAGATTGCTGTCACAGCCATGAATAAGACACAAAGTAAATGAAATATGATAAAAATGGTGGCAACATCCAGAGTTCAACAGAAATGCTTTTTACTTACTGTGCTGTGGTACGGGAAATTTGCTTACAAATCACTGTAGTATCTACTGCTGCATTCACTTTAATCACTCTTCTAAAAAAAGTAGCAGCAACTATCAAGGCCAAAGTTTTAATATAACACATTCTGCAGACTTTATTTTTTAGACGAATAAGCAAAAAAGAAATTTTAAAAATAAGTTGGAACTATTTATGATATAATTGAAAACACATGCAAAAAATAAAAAAAAGACTAGCTTGCTATGACATGGAAATGAGTTTGGTTGTTTGTGGTAGAAGCCACTCGGAGAAGCAAAAATCATATCTATTTAAGGCTAGATATCACTTTAGCAGGAAATAGCGGAAATGGAAGTCCCATATGTGCTTAGATTAATAAACGATTTCCAAATACTTTCATGTCTGGCATATTCAATATGTATTGACAATGTACTTGAATTATGTGAGATGTCCTAAGTGATGTCTTAGTACAACAAACAGAAAAAAAAAGTCAAATAATGCATTTTCCATTTAAAGCAATGGTGTCAAAATATTGCCAGCTTGCCTGAGTTTACATGAGATGTGACTAAATAGAGAAATTACGTATTGCAGATTAATCACCAATTATGCTGGTACCACAGAATTTTATTTACCTCAGTAAGACCAATTCCAGTTGAAGTTATAGTAAATATAACTATTAAATATTACTAATCGTGTGTTTCACGAATTGACTCCATTCGTTTATATACAGTAACATTCAATAATGTTTTATTTACATCAGTTTCTTTTTTGTGTCTCCAGTAGAAGGTCTCATACTAATTACAGAACTTCTTAGATACGGAAAAGTACAGACTGATAAAAGAGTTTGAGGCATTGACCATCTGATGTAACTGTGACCAGAAAATTAAAAGACAATATCTTACCAAGACCCCGTTGTTTCAATTGAAAGTATGACAGCTTTGGTTAAAAGTATTGTTATGAATAGCAAAATATTTGGGCAGTGTGTTTACTCTTGTCTGTTTGTCTGTGGCTATTTTCTGTGTAGACAGAGAGACTTTTAGTACCAGATGAGAAGGATTCACCCATATCTTATGTACCAGTACTGTTGCTACCTTACTGAAAATTTGCTGCCATTTGAGCTACCATAATATGAATTAAAAAGAAAAAAAAAAAAGTTAGTTATTCAAATTCCAGGCAAAGATTTTGTACTTGGAATATATAAATATATATATATATATATATAAAATATATATATAAATATAATACACACACAGACACACACAGACACACACACACACACACACATAAACCCATGTAAACCATACTAACTGTATCTGGAAGTATCTAAGAGGTAATAAATAGGGACAAGTCATATCATTTTCAAGATCTCTTTTTTTTTTTTTTTTGGTAACTGAATCCATCATTGCCCTGCAAGCAGAAAGTATCCTTTTTTTGGTGTGTGAATACAGCCTGGGGACTGGTGTGTTTACTTTAAAATTTCTATGTAACTGAATACATTTGGATGTGTGGACAATTATTATGTAACACTAAAGGCCCTGGATATGGCTTATATCTGAGTGATATAATAGAGCTTCTGTAGAATTATTTGTACAAATAAGCTTTTGGGGGGGTATAAACTAACTCCTTACTTTGTTCATCACAGTAGACATAATCTTGTATTTCTACCTATATAAGATCAGAGTTTGTTTTCTCATCACCACTGCAATGCGCTTCATGCATAATATTTCAGCTACCATGAACCTGTGATTTCCTGCACCTTTTCTGATTGCTCCTTGAATCAAGCAGATTTCCTCGTAAGTGATGTGTTCGGGGCTGGATATACTATGAACTCTGGTTATATAACTGTTCATAGTCCAAATCAAATAGCTGCTACTTATTGCAAGTGCTCTTCTCTTCTGTGGTAAACTGAAAAACCAGTTCAAACCAATGGCAAAACTCCCATTGACTTTCAGGGAAAAAGATTAAATCTGATAATGTGTTTTAAATACCATTTCATTCTTGTAGTCAGCTCAAAAATACAGAGTGGGCTGAGGAATACCTCAGACTAAAACCTCATCCATTTGGATAGAGAGAAAAAAATGAAGAAAATACACAAAAGTCACTGTGGAAGCCTTTCTTTAGTTAAAAATATGTCTGTAATCAAACCAATGTTACGTTCAGTTACCGTTGCCAATAGGAGAGGTTAGTCTTGCTGCTTATGAGCAAAGAGGAAGCTCAGTGTTGCGCACGAACATCCTCCTTTCCTCCCACACCCCTGTCATTCACGTGTTTTCTGATCTCACAGGAAGCACCATCCTAAGAGAAAGCTGAATCAAGGATTTAACCCTGATATTGGCCTTTAGTAGGTTGCTAAGATAATAAAGAATATTTTCAAAACTCCTCATATGTCCTATTTTAAATGTTTTTTTTTTCTTTTTTATTCTCGAGACATGAAGGGAACTCTATGGTGCTGGTCTCAATTATATAACCTTAAACACATCCATGCAGGGGGAAAAAAAAAAAAAGAAGAAGAAGAAGAAGAAAAAGCAGGTTTGGGTAGCAATTATGGCTTTGCATAGCATCAGAGCAGTTCCACTGAGTATCCGAGGGCCAAAGTCCTTTTGCAATTACAAGGTGCACAAGCATCATTATTTCAGCAGCATTATAGGTGTACTTCTCATACAGGGTGGTGATTTAGGCCTAGGGTAATAGTGTCACCGTGGCTTACTTCTGTTATTCATTCAGACAGTATAAGATGGGCATGAACTATGCTCGGAAAAGACAGAAGAAAAGGCAAACCTACCTCTGACCAGACTTGTTAGCTCTAGTCTTGTATCTCTCCAATGTGTCTCAGTGTAGCTGATGAAGAACTTGAACCTCAGGTATGCATTTTATTTATTTTATTTTTTTAAAGATGTTTCTAAGTGATAAACCTATCTGATACAAACTGTGCACTCCCTTGGCTCTAATAAAAATATACCCTAGATATATACTAGATCTAATTTTTTAAATCAGATTCTTCTGTCATTCTTTTTAAAAAGATACATTTATTAAGGTTGAAAATTCTGTTGTAAAATTGATTGGATGCAAATGTGAACAGAGAAAGCAGTTGGAGAAAGGAAGTGTCCTATTTGTTGTTTGTTCTTCTCTTCTTCTTCTGCCTTTCCATTTAAAAGTTGATTTTTTGTCCTTCTGTGAAAATTAATACAGAGCTAAAGTTGCTGATAATACTTGCTTTCAAAACGCACTTTGAAATTTTATGACTTAGAAATTGTGTTGCTCTTTTGCTGAATTTGTGTGTTGCAGTCCTCACCTCAAGTTCCCTTGCTCACAGTTTTCTGATTGCCCGTATGACCATCGGTGAAGGCGACAAGCTTAAAAAGCGGTGTTAAATAGCCTGGTTATGAGCAAGGCCCATTGCCTGGGTGGTAATACCCTGTGCCTTGCCATAAAAGTGGAAGTTACAAAATGATAAATTCCTGAATGTGAGCCAGAGGAACACGAAAAGAAAAATACGCCTGATTTTATAAACAGATAAATGACTATAGAGATAATATGTTTAAGAAAAAACTTGGCCAAAATTATATCAGGCCTTTTGTCTGATTTTTGGTGTGTGCTTTAAAAAGGGGGAAAAAATATTTCCTTAAATTCTTTGTAGCAATTTGGAAAATGAATTGGCCTTTAAAAAATTTCTAGTGCACAGAGTAAATTTTGATACATTTTGTAGAAACGGAAAGCCCATCTGGGAAATACTTGCACGAACAGAGCAACCTTCAGCTGGGCAAATGCTTGCCTGCCTTGAGGGGACTCTAGCAGGTCAGGCACCGGCTTGGAATATTAGTTTCAGCAGCCTTGTTCCTCTTAATAAGGCTGCTTTAATTGAGTAAAGGTTGCAGAATCAGAAGGAACATCTTAGCACACACTTAATAACGGTTTGCACACAGATGAGTGGATCTTAAACTCCTTTCAAAACCCCAGGAGTACTCTCATTAACTTCAGAGTCTTTTCCCTCTGAGCTTGCTTTGATGTACCCAGAAGTTCTAGAAGCATTGATAATTTAAGTTTCTGTGACATTTTTGAAGGGGTTGTACCAAGAATAAAGCTGCATTTTACAAAAGTGTCCTTGCATGGTGGTTTTACCATGTACATTTTTTGCCTAATTTAATTGAAACAAAAATAAAAGCTGAGTAAATTGCTCCAAATGACCATAGCAGGAAGGTCCCTGATGCAGGACTCAGGTTTTTTCTTTGGCTTGTACAGCCTGCTGCATATAAGTAGTGTTTAGCACATAAATGATATATGAAAAAAACATATATGACTTTTCTTTTGTACCTTTAAGTACCTATCAGATTTTCTTATGTATATAAGCATCAATCAAGTTTGCATCTGGTTCGAAACATGAAAGGATCTCTCAGCTAGGTTGGTTTTTTTTTTTGCCTCCCTGTTTGAGGGATCTGTCACTAGGTTTTGAAGCTCTTACCAGACAACAACTAAGAAAAGGATAAAGATTCTCTGCTCTCTTCTAAATTACTTGAGTGGGTGGACAGCGTATTCTCTTTGCCTCTTGCTTAAACCACAGCTGAGCAAAAGCCTCCTGCAAATGGCCTATGCAAAGTAAGGAGCTTTAGGGGGATTTCCAAGTGACAAGCACCGTTACTAATAAATTGTCTCAGAATGTAAAAACGTGACCCTCTCAGGTGGTTCAGCCACACTGTTTGCAAACTGTGGCAAAGTATCGGATTCCTGCCTTTTTGCTGAGCGCTCGCCCTGGGACAATGCAGGGCCGTCACTGCGCGCTCCGGCTCTGCGTGTGCAGCCCGCAATTAAGGATTCGGGTGAGCACGGATGGCCAAGAATGCTACTGTGCAATTGGCTGTAACCAATGCGACCTGAACTGATCCTGCACCTAAAGAAAAAAAAAGAAAAAAAAAGAGAAAAAAATGACCTCTTGTACCTCTTCCATGATCCGTATATGTAGTTAGCGCGGACTCCCCTGCCAGGCTTTTCATCGCTCTGCTTTTAAAACCATTAGCTTGCTTTGTAGTCTTAGTGAGACACACATTTTTGAGCTATCATAAGTGAAATCTTAGAAGATACCTTTCAACATATGCCAGGCACAGTTAAAAAAGAAAAAGGCCATTATGGTTCTTTAAAGCGGGGGGGGACTCAGGGTGAAATGGTACAGACATTTTGTAAAATATGGAAAGTTAGAGAGAAACTAACACAGAAGAAAGGGACACGGGAAAACATGGCTGCATAAATATAGAGGGGACAATGTGTCTAGGCTGCAGTTTTTATAGGAATCTTCCCCTCTCTATTGAATAGGGGCTTTTTTTCTTCTTCATTTTAGGTCACTTGATTCCACTTTGTCTCTCAAAAACTTACTCCTGATATTTCTTTCTTTAATAAAAAACATGAACATATTACGAAAGGGTTGTCTGGAACAATCCAGCTGTTGTGTGCTGTCATAGGAGAAAACATATGACTGAAAAGAATGCATATCTCAATTTATTTAGGAAAAAAAAAATGGGTTTACGATTTTTTCCAGTGCAAGTTTTACACGGCATTTGGATTGCACTATGTGGAGCAGATTCAGCTACGCCTTCCATCTCCCAGATTTCCCCATTACAAGGAGAAATGTGCCAAGACTCTTTACCTGAATCTGGATTCAGCTAAACTAAGAGTCTAAACTTACCCCAGGCTTAGGGCTTTTATGGTTTACATTGATTGCGGAATGGGTTTTTTACTGCGGACCCAGATATGTGTTGTTCTAGACATGTGTTTTGCTCAGCCCGAAGCTGGCGCTATGTGAACTGGGTGGGTCAGAGCTCTTCCGCTCTCCAAGTGCCAGATACTAGGGCTTACTGATTTCAGTGAAAAACCAGCAGGCAGATTTTAATGGTTAAGATCTTGCTTGGACTCGGGAGTGGTAGAGCTCAAGTTCATTTTGCAACAGAAGGCAACCACTTGCGGATGTCTGGGACACGCTGAATCAGAGTGGGGAGAACACGAACCTTTCTTTTTCTCTTTTTATGGTAAACAGCTGGGAAATGTGGAGGAGGAAAGTCCCCTTATGATACAGATGTGTCTCTCAGAGTAATAAACAATAAAAATCCTGTAAGAAAGTAAGTAGCTGTTTTAGCTGAAAGGAGTACAAGCACTGAATACAGCTGGAAGCACAAGCAAAGCCTTGGACAGGTTCATCCTACCTTATGGAATGTTTGTAGTATAGATCCCATAAAGAATACTTTGATTTCACTTTTCTGGCTTCATTTCCCTTGTGATTTTTCTTTTCTTTTCTTTTTTCTTTTCTTTTCTTTTCTTTTTTCCTTTCCTTTCCTTTCCTTTCCTTTCCTTTCCTTTCCTTTCCTTTCCTTTCCTTTCCTTTCCTTTCCTTTCCTTTCCTTTCCTTTCCTTTCTTTTCTTTTCTTTTCTTTTCTTTTCTTTTCTTTTCTTTTCTTTTCTTTTCTTTTCTTTTCTTTTCTTTTCTTTTTTCTTTTCTTTTCTTTTCTTTTCTTTTCTTTTTCCAGTCACACACTTTTACTAGAAAACACAATAAAATGAGAAACAGTTCTTTCTCCTCTGCCTGTTTTGCGCAGACACCTCCTTACACTTTTATATTCCTTACACTCTTTAACAGTATTTGGTTTACCTCCGTACATTGCCTGGACTTAAATGCTCTTCTACAAAAGGAACCTTTGGGGCTTGAGGATCCTGACCACTGGTCTCCTCCAGATTGTCCTCCCTACAGGATATGTCCATGAAAGGAAAGGGATTCCCAATGACAAGTGGTGACAATTTCCACCTCCCCTTCCCAACATTGTTCAGGAATGGGCCGTTGGCCGTTCCGTAACGGTCCACTTGATCTTGCATTAAAACTCAGATCCCTCACTGTATGCATGGAATCTGTGGTCCCACCCATGTCTTCACCACAAGGTTCCTGTGAACACATTTTCAGTGACCTTCTTAGTCAGTACTTTGTATTGCGTCAGCAGTGGGTTCAGTATTGCACAGGCTGTACATATGGATGGCATCCGTACAAGCTAAATTGCCAATCTAATATAAAAATGCAAGTGGAATTAAATTTATTCCTTATGATTTACATGCATCTAGTCCATATTCAAATGTATTGCAAAACTTCTAGAACGTCCAAGGTATAGAGCTGTATCTTCTAATTGAGGACATGCAGGCTTTTTGCTCCAAGACATGAAGTGGATGATTAGAGCCTGTATTTTTACAATGTACATCGACAGCTATGACTGTGACAGACTTTTGTGCACTTTGAACTTGTAGGGTCTTAGGGATGAGTTTTGTTTCCCATGACATTTTTGTAAAGTACACAGTAGAGGGGGTGGGTGATCTTTGGTTGATAGCTGCATAGTACAAAGTATGAAAAAGACTAATGAATTAATCTGGAGAAAAAAAATAATGTGTTTTGGCTAAGAGAAAGAGAAAGAAAAAGAGAGGAAGATGAAGGCAAAGTCAAAGGGAGCAGGTCACCCAAAGGTCATGCATCTGTAAAGGAGAGTAGAAATATTCTTCCTTATCACTTTGAAGCATGGAGTGCCTTTCATTTCACTGTGTTTCACGTTCTGGCCTTTAAAATTCTGTAAACATGGGCACAAATTTTAAGTTGGTGCAAGTTCATCTAATGAATGAGTCTAGACATGTGAATGAGTCTAGACATGTGGACATCCTGGGTCCTTATCCCAAAATTAGGTATTTCACTTCAGTTCCCTTTGCATTTATTTCTCTTCTCTTTCTATCTTTCATCTATTCCTCTTTCTTCTTCTTCTTCTTTTTTTTTTTTTTTTTTATTATTATCTATGTAGTTACTAAGGAGACAGGTCAGGCACAACACTAGTGTCTGTTATGATATGATGACCTCTCTTATTGAGGATCTCAATAGATTCCTTCAAAGAGTTATTAGAAACATTCCTTTCCACAACAATCAAATTTCTCTTTGTATAAGATAATAAACCTAGTCAAGTTAGAAGTTAAGGTAGAGACCAGATTCATACCTCCACAAACCAAAACATTTTATATTTCTTGGAAAGAGAAAGGAACATGAGAAAGACACTGTCCATCAAACACTTGTAAATCACATCTTCCAAGTGCAGAAATTATATTCCCTGGTTTAAAATGTTTGTTAACCTTAAAAACATATAAAGCATCATGTTACACTGGATGCATGTGTTCATTTCAGGTTCTACACAGCAGTGGAAAGCTATAGGATACTCGTTCTGTAAAGTAAGAGTTGCTTTAGTAGTTATCAGTTCTACTTAGCACGGCTGAGGGCAACCTGTCATGAATGAGTTGCCAATACTGTAAGAACGCTGTTACATAGCCAAAATGTCAGATATTAGTTGTCCTCCCAATTAAAATGGTCTGTGGTGAGATGAACTGCAAAATTACAATTTGCTTGCATTGTAATACTTCCTGCATGGGAGGTGGCGATGGGCAATCCAGCTTCCTAATGAATCCTGCCTTCACGGAAAGCAGGCAAATAAGAGCACCTGGTTACACACTCCACGCGTCAGAGCCCAGCTTGCTGAACTTGCTCAGTGAAGTGCATATAAAATTCTCGTTATAAAAACAACTTAAAATAGCTTGAAGGAAAGGAAAAAAAAAAAAGGTTTAACTACCCACCTGTGAAAAATCAAAGAAGATGCTTAACTACTCAGCAGCTTACTGATTGTTTAGAAAATGGAAATGTTACAGACCCCAGTTCAACACTGTGCTTAACGCTGTGCTTAAATATAAGTGCCTGCTCAAACCCTGTTTTAATTCATTTTCACATAGCTCAGGGGTACTTAGATATATGCCTAGCTGTGCACTTAAATGCTTTGTTGAATGGGTGCCTCTGACATTTCTTAGAGACTGTACAGCCTAAGATGCTGAATAATGCTATGATTTGCAGTTCTATTTCTAAATGTAACCTCCAGCAGCTCTTTGTTGTGCTCAATACCAGTAATAAAAAGCACTTCTTGCAAGGAAGGTGTATGCTTTATTTGCAGAGTGCATTATAAATTTTTTTACTACTCTAAAGATTCACAGCTTTAATTAAGACTCTTAAGAAAGCTCTACAATTCCATTTTGCAATTTGTATGGGCATTTTTTCAGAAAAAAAAGGCAGAATTGCTCATATTGGATCTTCAACTGTTAAAATTGAAAAATCCCCAAAGCCAATTTTTAGCTGAAGTTTTTGTGTTTTGTTCTTTTCTGTACGGTTTTGGTTTTAACCCTCACAGTTCTGTGAAAGTCCCGATGAGTATTTTACATGCATTCTGAACACCAGCTTTGTAGCTAATGAAGTTCCTTTGGAAAATTGGTGCTAAAACCTTGTAGAGTTTAACAGAGAACAGGTGTTTTTCTTCCTCAGCTGCACGCTGAAGCAGTTCGCCCCATAGCTGCTGCCGGCTGCCTTGCACAGCCCATGCACAGAGTATGCACTGGTAATCCCGAATTTCATTTCCATAAAACACTTGGATTCTGCGGGAGACAACATCTAGCAGCATCACACATAATCCTCTGTTCTGTTCTCTTTTCAGAAAGTGTGCTAATTACATGTTAGATAATGAGACTATAAATATCTAATCAATGAGAATTAAACACCCTTGTGGATTTGAAGCTAAGCTCTTTGTGTCTGAGTAGCTTTTTTTTTGGTCTTTGGCTGCACAGGAGGGTGCAGTCGATGCCTGAGATTCTAGAAGATTTAGTATTAGTACGGTGAGGACCTGAGTGAGGAAGATACACGTGTTTATATTAACAAATCCAGCATCAGGAATTATACGTTACAACCAAAATGGAAGGCCGTTACCATGTCTTTGGTCTCTCTTACTTTTTGTGTGACAGGACATTCTGTCTTAATTTAAAATCTACTTTCTAGGTACCACTTCAAATATTCCCGGTGCCATGGGGGGAACAATATCAAGCCCTTAAAGACAATCCCTTTAGCTTTCTTAAAACATCTAAATCCAGAGGAGCTTAACATGGTGGGTAGGTATTTTCAGAGGACTTTTAAGACTAGATTTCTCATTTAAGACTAATCCCACCTGTCACATGAAAAACTTCCTAAAGTGGCAATGTTCTGCTTTTCATAATTCTTAGTCCAGTCTCAAACAAAAAGCAACCTTATGAAGGAATACAAAACCCCTGTGTATTCAGGGTAAACATAATTGTACTCCCACAATTATGGTGAACATAGGAAAACTATTGAGCTATGCAATGTATTGCCATTAAAATTATTCATTTGAATGGGTTGTTTCCATTGTGCACAGGTGGTAAACTTATCTCACATGTTTTTTTGTATAAAAACCCTGAAATAAGTGAACACTGGCAAACAGAATCTAATGGTGTCATTAAAATGATTGTAAACATGCCTGCTGTGGCAGATGTGTGCTTTCCTTCTGTTGATACACATTTGGGCTGTTGGTTAAGATCAAACAAATGCAGACTTTTAGTACATCGAAAAATGTCTGTGTTCTAACAGGTTCTGTTTGTAAAGAGATCTGTTTCCTTCAGAGCTGGGATAGTTATAAAATAGCCAGACTGCCTGATCAGATCCGATGTCTACTCTTATTTTCTTTGATTAGAGCTGTCTCCCCTATATTCTCTGCCCACTACGGTTTCAGCTGAACAAGAGATTGTGTGTTGCATCGCTCCGGTTCCCGGAAACATTTCAACTGCTTAATAAACGTAAAAGAACACACAAAACTCCGAGCCAGGAAGCCGTAAGCTTTTTCTCCTTTCTAAAAACGTTGCCCTCTGTTTAACTGTAATTGCCGACCTTCCACTGCTTATTTACTCTACTGCGCAAGGCGGCACAGGCAGGGCTGTTATTCACCAGAGCATAGGATGGATTTAAACATGTTTCCTGGGAGCCAAATTCTCCAGCCTAAAAGCAGAGTTGATGGACAGCTGGGAAGGGAGCAGAGGCACGTGCTGCCCTTCTGCTCGGGGCAGGACGGAGGCAACGGGTGCTGGGCTACCCACGTACTTGTAGAGCAGCTCTGCAGCTCTGCTCAACCTGCCGCCAAGCAGAGAGTCCTCTGGAGTCTGCAGTAAGGCTCCTGGGGAAAGAAGCCAGAGGATTTGCAACCATCTGTCTATCCCTTCCCCCTGGAAAAAAAGTCTGTGTAGCAGTTATAACTCCCAGAGGAGGGATTCCTGCCCACTATTTTTTCAGGCAACGCCCTATATGAAAGAGGATTGGCTTTGCCATCCAGACTTTAAGCTCCTGTTTATTCAGAATAATGCACAGAATCCTTAAATGTTAGTGGTTTCGCTCGTACCAAATCCCAGTATTTAGACTTTATAATTGCAAAATTAATTTAGCCTATTTTAGTAAGCCAAGAAACATTACCGTAGCCAAATCTCTCTCTTATACATTGACTAACTGCTTTCATCTTTGCTCAAGTGCAGAAGACAGTCAGATCCTCACTTTGTATAAGTGTGTGCAGCTCTACAGGCACGGATGGTGTTATGCCAATACATCAGCAGAGACAGCCAATTTACAAAGCGCTGTGGCCATGTACCTTGCAAATTATGCACTTCTGGGTTGGGAATGTACTGAATTTTAGATCTGGGACCTGAATCTCTTGTCACCAACATCAGTGGAAGTCAAACACAGCTTCTTTAAAGTTAGTGGAATTACATAGGTGTAACGCTGATGCAAAGGACGGCAAAATCCATGCCATACAGTACAATGCATCTTTAGAAATGCTGAAAGACATACAATGTACCTTTCTTTCTAAAACACACAAAGCTCTTTACCTAAAAGTACATCAAAGTCTTAGACTTCCTGACTTCTTTCTGTGCTGTCAAACTGCCTGAATATAGGTTGCCTGTGGCGTTATTAGATTACTGTATTTGGACTTGAGACTTGATACATAAGCAACTAGTATCAGCACAATATCTCTATCCAACTCTCTTACCTAATTAAAGCGCCCCCCCTGTTCTCCGAAGCAGCTGAAACACAGAAGGTTACACAAGGAAAGCTTTCTTAGCTCATTGTGAGCTGCAGCTTCTGAATCGAATCCTTTATTCAAGTACACCAACAGAGGAGATGCAGAATAATGTCGATGGAATTATTTTGTGCATAAGTCGATCTGAAAGCAAGAGTGGCTTTTTATAGCGATTCCCTCTTTCGCGCTTTCAAAAAAACAAGCCATGGGAAAAAATAGCCACCCATAAATTTAGAATGAAAACATTGGCAGTTACTTGTGGCTTTTGTGTTTCTCTGTTTACAACCAAAATTGCTGAAAAAAAATGTGGTGCACCTCTATATTTAGAAAATTGTTCTGATGGAGACAGAGTTAATAAAGCTCTCCATACACCTTAGTGTTCAAATAGCCTTCATGATTGATGATGAAGAGAGTAAAGCTGCGTTATGGGTCAGTGCGCAGCGTGGCCCCGTGCAGAAGACACACTGCATAGTTTCTTGAGTAGGTAGAGATAACTTCCACTCTTGAGGATTCAAACAACCTAGAACTCCCCAGGAACAAGAAGAGGATTTATCATAATGGAAGTAAAGTCAGAGGTGACTTTGTACTAATCTTAGCTTGGTTTTCAGCCTTTTTTTTAGTTTTTAATGGGAAGTAATTTGTGATTTAAAGAAATAAATATTTTAAGATACTGATTTGAAGCAGCCACCATAGTGCTAACCTTTTTAGAAGGCATATTCTGTAAATTAATACTCTCTCAAGCTACTGAAGCTTATTTTTGTTTTAGGATTTACTGAGACTGGAGATACAATGTAGTACAATGTTTTAAGTAATACATGCTAATTCACCTTACAGAAGACATCATACATAGAGGTACTAAAACTGCCTGATTTAACCCATTTAATTTAACAATTTAATTTTATAAACTGAATCAGGTTTGTTAAAAGATACCTATTCTTCTCAGTTGCTGGCTAGTTTTGCTGGAGACTCTTTTCTAAGCAGCAGTACAAGTACTTTGCCTGACCAGGGAAGGCTGTTGCTAGTGGTTTGATGATCAAGCAGCTCCACGCATGATTTTTGTTCGAGGGGGGCTGCCTCCTCCACTAGCACTGACCCCCATCACAGCTGTGGTCACCTCGTGGTGCTCTGTGGCCAGAAGGGAGCTTCAGAGCAGAGCATTAGTGTGGTAACCATCCCTCACGTGTCTTCTAGGAAGAAGAAGCGGGTATTTGAGATGTCTGATATCCACCCAAATGGCCTAATGGCTAGGCTACAGCGGGAGGGTTGCTTGCCTTAATTAGAAAACTGATGCATGGGTTTAATCTGTGGCTTGGTTTCTGGGGTTACTCACCAAGGACACAGGAGCTGCAAGGGGGAACTCCCAAGCGGCAGCACAGAGCCCCCATCCCTGCTTCCTTACATTGCTTCTGTTTTTTTGTCTAATGGCAATCTTTCTGAAAAACAAAGAAATATTTGTACATAGGTGCACACATGAGCCTCTTTGCTACTGCGTGCTCTGGCTATATGTCCCAGACATTAGACTTCTTTCAGTGCTTTGGACCTTGTGTGATTGGCAGCTTGGTAGCTGCACAACGCAAGGAGGGATACGGGAACCTGCGCACTCCTCTTCCCCAGAACAGCCTGGCAGCTACTTTCCTGGAAATAGATTTAGTTTTAGGATGAAGTAGGATTGCATGAGGGTTTCCCAAACTGAACATCAGAGTCGTAGCCATGAGGCTGTTATTGCAAGTCAGCCTCTATCTTTGCATGCCCAGCTCTGTGTTGCTCACAGTGTGCTGTTAGTGGTGGACATACTCCCATGAGGGTTAGGCACAGCAAGACCTCACCGCTGAATCCCCAACAACCTTGCACAGGAGACTCACACTTGTCCAGCTGTGAGTTCAGCTCAGACAACTGACAGTAGTTCTAGAAATCTATATAGTAACAGAATATAAGTATGTTTTTTGCTGGTAAACTTAGGCTCCTAAAGAGGTTAATCAAGCCTTTCTTGGAGTAAAAAAAAAAAAAAAAAAAAAAAAAAAAAAAAGGATTTTAGAAATTAGACAGCATTTGAACCTTACTTCTATATTGATGTTTCTCAGATCCCTTACATATAAAATGGAAGAAGCTGTTCTTCCCTAGCTCAGGAAGGTCTTGTAAGATTAAACCAATTAAAAGACATTAAAGTGCTACAATATTATAGTAATATGGTTGATATGAGTACTCACATTGGGGCTTAAACTTAAATATTAACATCGCATTTCAAGAAAGAAGCCAAAGTTATATTTAGAAAAATACCCACTGAAGAACTGTCATTCAATATGTTAGATTATACCTTCAGTTCAGTGATATTTGTGCAGTGCCTTTTAACTTTTTTGAAGAAATTAGCATTAAGTATAAAAATTGATTGTAAATTTGGACAGTTAATTGTACCGTTTCTTTTTTTGCCTTTTTTCTGTGATATTAGGCAAGGTAGCAATAGGGAAAAAATCATCTCTAATGAAACAATAAGAAATAATTTAGATGATCATGAATTTGCAGCAAGGCAAAAAAATGTTAGTACTTTTTCTCAATCTTTTCATGGAAAAAGTGCCCAAATGAAGACTTCAGTGAACAATACCAATTATATTTTTGCAGAGATAGTATAAATTTGTATACAATTTTATGTCTGAGTGATATGAAATATAGTCTCACTCAAGGATTATCATAGCAGTGAAGATTTGACACACTCATAGTGAGGTAGATATGATTCGTATTAGTATCATTCTGTGGATGTAAGATTTTATGTATTTATTTAAAGGATCCAGCCATAAAAGAAAAATACTGTGTCAAAGATCTACTCTTAGATTCAGTTTTATGTGGTATTGTTTTTTTGTTTTCATTTTTTTTTTCTTTATGGAAGGAAATGTTTACTGGTGCAGTCTTTGGAATTGTGTTCTGTTTCTTTAACAGAGCACTTGTTGCCTACGCATGCCAAAAAAAGTCTCTTGGAATAGCTCTGCAGGGACTCATTTAAAATGACTTTTATCAGGGGTTTACTTTTCTAGATGCATGTTATTTTATTACTTTTTGCCTGGCCTAATAAATATTTATGGTGTGATCCCATCTTCCATATTATCATTTTTACTAGTGCTGTTTGGAAGAGATGAAATTCTGCATAGTTTGGCAATGTGAAAACAACTACAATAGTAAAATGGGCATAAAAAACACCGGGCTCGTGGAAGGTATGCTGAGAATTGATGTGCCAATATGGGTGAAGAATCAGAGGCCTAAACAAACCAAAATTTTCCCTTATGATCACTGACATTGAAAATTCTTCTTTAACTTGAGGAAGAGGCTGGTTTTTTTACTGGGTTTAGAAATGTTGCTAGTTCTAAAATTTTCCTCATAAAGAAAAACAATAAAGAACTTTTTTCAGTTTTATCCTAAGAAATGTGAACTCCCCAAACTGGATTTTCATTACTGCTTTATTTGCATCACAGGAAGGCTGTTAAGAGGGAGAAATTGTTAGAACAATAAACATCTGCTCCAGAGGTGTAAACAGTGCTTATGCAGTTATGTTTTTGCATTTTACAGCCAGGAAGTTTAGAGCCTGTAATGTGAAATTGTATCACCCTTTGCATGCAGATTGCATCTTTCAAGTCAGAGGTGTGATTTAGGACTCAACACCTAGCTCTGTTTTGGCAGGAGTAGTAAGGAAACTCTAAAATACTTTGGGACATTCAACAGTATCAGACAGTGGTGGTCAATGAACTTTTAAAGACTGGAAAGGCTTGTAGGTAATCTTTAAACATCTTTTTTTTTTTTCCCCACAACTGGTGTACAAATGCAGGACCTTTTCTGGCCCATTAATATCAGGAGAGTTAGCTTCATGTTTTGCTCTTTTAAAGAGGCACAATTAAAAAATTACATTGATTAGTGCAGCAAAATCCTATGACTGGATAGCTTCAAGGCAGTTACATACTGTCTGGTAATGACCTGGACTGGGATACAGTAAGTGAAATTAATTTTGCCACAAACTAGAAGTGTAAAATTACATCCCAGCTGAAGTCCATTTAAATAAATAACAACATTGCTTATGATAAGATATCATCTTTAAAATAAATCATGTGGTTACATAGTTTCCTTTCTGATAACCATGTTCGGTATCCAGGTCATCCTCAGATTTTTTTTAGACAGCTCGAAATTATTATTTCAAATGTGATTTTCATTCAAAGTCAGGCAGACTTCCACAAAAGCATGTGGTCTTATTAGTAATCATGATTGTGTTTAAATATTGACATTAGAGTAAGAGGAAATTGAGGTCAGACTTTGCTGGGTGCTCTGCAAACATGTGAAGGCACAGAGGGCTTGTAGTCAGACTGCGGTAAATAAATGAAAGGTCATTATGTTCCTTCATAAAGTGGATGACTTTTTTTTTTTTTTTTTTTTTTTGAAACAGGAGGGGCTGAAGTAAGCAAGAACCTGCTTAACCTTTAAGCTTCATGTCATCCTCCTTTTCTTCTCAGTGCTTCTGTCTCTTCACCTTATGTTATGACTGAAATTTCCTAGGAAGAAAGAAATGTAAATGAAAAAGAAAGTCTTTTCACAGGCAAAAGAGAATCCCTGCAGCTTATGGACTGTGGTTCTTTGTGGTTCTTGTAACATGGCATGGAAGGAAATTCAGATTATTTTATAAAGTTACTAATCTGAATACTTCTCTCAGTCCTATGAAAAGGAGAATATCCCCTTTTTGGGAAGCCTCCCATTGGGGAGCAGCATAATATATAAAATGTTAGCAGAGATAATGCAGGCTCTTAATGTTATGATAGTACATGCCCAGATTTATATTTTCTGGGAAAGGGCACTGGCTACCATGAAAAAATGCAAAGGGTTTAGACATAAGCAATGCCTTTGGGTGTGCATATTGTCCTGTATTTCTCCTGCAGGTTTAATTCTCTCCCCACATTCCCCCTGCCAAATATCGTACAGCATCATCTAGCATCCTGTCTTGCTAGCATATGCTGGGTAACAGAGACAATGACTTACGGATGACACAGGAGGAGGACCAAGAAAAATCTTCTTTGCTGATGCATAGTATGTGGACTTGACTTTTCAGAAGAAATGACCTCAGCCTCATTCCTCAGCACTTCCTTTCTTTATAGGCCAAGCATTTGAGTCAAAATTGCCAGGACTTAAATGCCAAACAAATCTAATTTAGGACTTTTAGCAATAGCTTGAGTCATGCTCTGAATGCTCTGTCTTGCTTCATTTAATTAAAAAAAAACAACACAAGGCAAAAATAAAAAATTGAAGCTGCCAGAGCTCTGTAGTCTGCTTGTTATCCAAGTAGGATTTGTTTACCAACTTTATTCTTTTTACAGAGTACAGTTAAGTCTTTCTCCCTAACTTGTTTGCAGTATCATCACCTCAGTGGAGCTAAAAGCTACAAGCTCTGCCTTTCCCCCAGCCAAAAGGGCAAATTTTAACTAGTAATATTCCACTGTTCCCAACACCCAACTACATTTTCAACCCAATGTTTTTATTTGTTTAAATAATTCCTTTGGTATTCTTAATATACACAGCCTGGATACTGGTACATGCATTTGCATGGCAGAATTAACAAAAGAACATGAGGATGAAAACAAAGGCAAACAGTCTAGTGCATTTTGTAGACGTTCTTATTCTCTGAATAAAATAAAATCTCTTGTGTAGGGAAGAACATTATTAGAAATTGACAGGAACCTCCTTAGTTAAGTGAGATTCTTAGTTACTCCCTTTTTTTCTGATCCCTTATCATATCGGCTACTAAACCACCAATATCAGATAGATGGTAAGGAGGAACTTCCTACTGAAAATTTGTTTTATGACTGTCTACCAGAAAATTGCATACATCTGTTTCTAAATGTCTTCTCTTGGCCAATGTCACGTACTGGATATCGATGTAAGCCAGCATACTAATGTTAGTCCCCATGTAAAAGAACATATTATTGCATAAAGAGGAGATGGCACTTGAAGGCACACGCATGCCACAAACATACATGCACATTTGTAAGGTCTGGATTCTGTAAACTTTCAGACTTAGGTGTTCAGTGACTATTTTGTGTATCCCCCTTGAAAGAATAATTCCGATCATCTTTAATTTGTCTCACTTCTCATCATATTATTTTAATCCACTGTATACATTTGTATAAATCACAGCCTTAAATGCCCTTGAAGTTTGGAGCTGATCATGCAGGCTTAAGACATTGCTTTTCTTCAGAGAAGTTAAAAAATTACACAAGAGCTAAAGCACACTGGTGTTTGCAGCTTGGCGAGATCACTCCTCTCACCATTTTCTGCACAAATACTGGGAATCCCTGGACCTAATTTTAAATGTGTACAATGTGTACATATACATTTTAGCTAGTTTAAAGTCTACTTAGGTATTCAGACAAGAAGACTAAACACTTCCAGAGAGTGATTCATCCGAACTATTTTAAATACATTAGTTACCAAACGATGTCTCACACTCTACAAGTTTCTATTTCTCTTCATTGACAGTAAGGGGAACCTAGAGATGACTAGTTCAAAAATAGATGATCTACATTATAGGAAGAATCTTACCCAAGAATGTCTAAAGTCTAGTTTGAGCTCCCACGTCAGTCATGAAGACCGTGCTGGCTACACAAACCAACATGTGTACCTAATCTATCAATTGCTGAAACCTGGTGACGTATTTTGTATGTGGAAAGACATCGAAAAAGGGATGATTCCCTATACTTGCAGTTCTTGCAGAGAGAATCCAGGATTTTCACAAGATGCTGCTACTTGGTTATAGAATTATTGGAATGCACTCCTCATCTTCTAAACCAGTTTTATTTAATTTCTGGCTACCAGGTATCTGAAGAGATCATTTACATCAAGTTGTTTTTCCTAGAGGTGCCACCATAGAGTGAGAACTGAGTTGTGCCAGTATGGCAGCAACGGCATCACCATCTCCCATCTCCTGTGCATATGTTTCAGAAGAGATATTTAGCTGGGTGGACCGAGTTCACTGCCCAAACAGCTGTTCCCCATCTCCTCTAGGGAAAAGGCAGTAGGCCAGACATTTTATGCACACACTTTGAAGTAGCTTTACCACTGCTATTGGTATACATAGCATAATTTGATTTAAACAGTTTGTTCTTGCAAAGGGAACTGCAGCCAAATGATGTGGAATTGAGGAAAAACAAGACAATTCCATTATTTTCCATTTGTTATAGTAGGGAATGAACTTGGATGCCCTCATCCTTTAGCAAAGCTATGATGCACCCATGCACCAACCTTATGACAAACCCAAATTCTGTTACAAGTAACATGACTACATGGCTAAAAACCTCCCAGCTCTGGGGAAAATATGGATCCAATAATCAACTTTGTAATGTAGGGTCATCTCTTACTAAAAGCAAGGTCTTGGTTTAGACTGGCCATGATTGCTCAAGCTCTATTCTCCCTGCAAAAGAGAAAAAGAAATCTCAAAGCCAGTAAATGCTGGGATAAATGACTGTTTAATTTCCATCACCCGCAGATGCTTCCTGAGTTAAATAACAGGTCTGCAATCTATTTTCATTTTTGTACAACTTCGTGTGGCCCATTGGTAAGTCCAGTTTGACCCAGCTCCTAAAATCCATGGAATACAGATAAAAAAGATTTCTTTTTTTATGTTTAAATACTAAGGAAGTATTTGACTAGGGAAGCCACAAAGTGCAGGCAAGTAAGTTAGAAGGCAGCCAGACACTAAATGTAAACACATGTGAAATATTAGAAAATATTACATAAACAAGCAATGGACATTTCAATCTCTAACTTTGGTGCCATTGAGGTTTTGTCTGGATTCCAGATATACATTCGTGTACTACCTAGCCACTTCCACTGAGCCACAGCTCACAGAAATAGCCAGCACTATTGTTGAAGTCTTTTTTGAGCTTTTCAAAGCAAACCTATAATATTGTAGCAAACTGAAAAAAAAGGGAGAAATAGGTATATGTTGCTAACAAACCAGACCAGTGGCTGGCCAGAAAAAACTGTATTTGAGGACCTTTCAAAATAAAAAGCTCACAGTCTTCAAGTCATTAGCATTGCCTCTGCAGCTTGCTGGCTAGTTGTCTCGATGATGCCTAAATCATAAGCCCAGAGGGTTGCTCTATAGTCCTATTGGCCTCATCATCAGTGATCAAAATCATGAGGGCTGGAAACAGTTCTGAAAGCAGAACTTTTATAAAGACCTTTGCTTTTTCCTTGGTGAACCCTCTGTTCACCAAGAAGTGTAAACACCAAAACCACCTCTTCCAGGTAGACTCTTAAAACAACTACAGCTCCAGACTAGACGCTGACCTCACTTACTATATCTCTGTGCCACTTAAATATTTTCAAGCTATTGTCAGGTACCAGTATTCTTTCTTTTCACTGCTATATTACTCTGACATGGTAATGTGCTGATTTATTTGAGCTATTGTAATTGGTGGACAGAGAACAAAAACCTGCAAGTAGCTATTTGTCTCCTGCTTTTGTTTCTAAGCATGATTCCTCACTTTCATTCTACCTATATTCCTAAAAATGCATTAGGCCATTTATCTAGAGGCAGATTAGAGCCTCTTCAAAAACTGCTCAATCTAAGATTGTTTCAGTTATTACCATAAAAAACTTCTGTTGATGAGATTTCCTGCTCTTCTGATATCTCCCTGAAACGTGGAGCACATTCCATTAGTTTAGAAATAAGTCTGGGATTGCCAATAAAATACAATCAAAATAATTCTTAACTATCCCCTAAATATTTGAGGAAAAACTAATAAATATCTAGGAATGTCAAACCCTTGGAAATAGAAACCTATTCATGAAGAATACTTTTCAAAGAATGCAAACTGTAAAAATTCAATCCTCTCTCCCTGGCTATCCAAGTGTTATGAACCTATGCTAACATGTTCTCCTCATTTCCAACTTAAGGTGCAATTCCTTACCTATCTTGCAGTAAATATAAGCTAGACCCTTGTATTTCCCTGTAGATATTGTTGAAATCTGTGCACCACACAAAAAAAAAAATTTTTTTTTTGGTTGTCTGCTCACATCCCAGTAGAAAGAAACACTGCAGATCTTGTACTGGTCCTCTAGTTATTTAGTAACTACACTATCCCTAAAGGAAATGCACAAAGCATACTGTCATGCCAATTCATCATACAGGTTTCCTGGATGGGTAGACTCAGAGTTTCTGAACACTCATTTTATTCATAAGATACTTCTCACCTGGAATTCACCTTTAGTCTCTGACCTAGCATTTCCAGTCATCATCTGTATTTTGCACCCTAGTAGGTGACATTAAAATCTTTAAGAAAAATGTGTAGAACAACTGTGCTTTCAGTGTTAATCTGCTTTTAATGGAGTATTTGCTTTTAGCAGTCTGAAACAGTCTCCTTGGCTTGATCTCCTTTTAATCTAATGCATCTGGAGGAATGGTGAAAACCTCATTCATTTGCGCTCTGAATGGATGAAACATTCCACACTCATCATCTGCGTGTGTGCATTGGAGTAAACTTTATTAATTTCAGTTCAATGTTTTGGAAATTGCTAAGTTCTAAAATGCATTCAGCTGTTTGGATAGTACTATTCCCTTCCCAGTTTGTACAGCCCTTCTGCTCACTCCCAAAGTACTGACTCTGTCTGCTTCAATACAGCACGTTTTTTCTTGGGCATCCTCTGAAATGGACTTTACTCCTACCTCCATGACTCACCTCTTCCATTCGTGGAAGAGTCTTTACCTGTGTTAACCTTCTGTTGCAATCCTATGAACTGCGGTTTAGTTGCCATTAACTTTATGGATCTTACCTGCATTTTTCTCGGCTTCAGCAGTTCAACAAAGTGCCATCATCTAACCGTCACAGGGTATACTATTGCACACAGATAACCCGCCTTATAAGAACAGAATAATTTATAACAGGCTTAGTTAAGGGCTTCCTTCTCCAGCTGTTCTGTACATTGAAATTCCAAAACATTCATGGGAGTTTCTAAATAGCTAAAGAATCTGATGCGAAAATAACATGGGCAAAAATGACTGTTTTATTTAGTATGTGACTAGATATCTACTAGCTAATCCAGAATGCCAAATGACTTCTGAGGATGCATAGCTGATGACACCCTTTATAATCAGGACTTGCCAATACATGACTAATGATATAGCACAAACTGTGCTTGTCTAATTTTTCAGCTGTGATAGCATTTTTCCACATTAGTTTTTTTTCTGCATTTATATATTTTTTTTTATTTGAAGTTCTTGGGGCAAACAGCTGTGCATAGCAGGATGCTGACTGCTTACTTCTGCCGGGGTGATTTATAAAGGTATTGTACGAAGGAGCAAATCTTGAGACCCTTGTTCAATTTTTGCACCATTTGTTCTCAGACGGATTCTTACTATAGATGCTGCACACCATTCAAACATTTGACTGAAAGCATAACCATGAATTTTAGGTTACTTCTTCTTACAGAGTATATCCCTAGTAACCACAGGGTATTTAAATACTTTTAAACATGAATAGCCCTATTGATTCCTATCTTATCTCATTGAATCCCCTTCACTCCTGTTTTTAAACAGGGGATTTCAGTGGACATCTCTTTGCTTAGGTTAGACATAAGTTTAAACGCCTTCCTCATGTATAGCCTAATTCTGTCTTTGTTACATAGATTGGATAGATCATTTGATTTTTAATCCATAATAATTCTTTTACTTTGACTGCCAACATATAAGTTGGAGACTAATCACTAATTATCATTTCTCTTCTTTACTTCATAATCAAAATCATTAGTGTCATCACTTTGGGATCATTTTCAAAGACATGTTGCGCTAAACTTGGATGCTTATCTATCAGCACAGTGGCAGTTACTCATAAGTGCTGTCATAGTTTTGAGAGCTGCGGTTTCACACATCACAGGAAACAAAAATCTATGTTTAAAAAATGACAAGACAGGGAAACAAACTAGGGAAAAAAAAGAAAATAGAAAAGAATGGGGCAAGAAAATTATGTTTATAAATACAATTCTCCCTTTAACTCTTTCTGCGTGGAAAAAGTAGCATGTACATTCCTCGCATCCAGACCCTGATAAAATGAGCAAGGAAGTCAAGTGCTCTGTGCTGCTAAACAGATTTTCCTTGAGATGAAAGGTCTTGCAGGAAGATAGGTATTGGCTCATATATCTGTGCACTGTGTCCAAAGGGAGGTGCTGTATGGATGTACCAGTTGGAGCTTGGCTCCTCTTCAGATGTCCTGATATCGTGTTCCCTGCACTTCCAGATGTGGAACTCGCTTCCACGACACCATATCAAATGCTTCTGTTCAAGGGATAGACACAACCAGGCCCGTAGGAGGGCAGTTCCTTTGCTATTTCCCGCTGACCCAAAATACTGTGCGGTGCAGAGCCCATTCTCCACTGCCAGATTGCCTCCTCGACTGGGAGAGCAAACTGGGAGCCCGTTTGTGAACTCCTCTTCCAGGAGCTGGCACCTTTCTGCAAGTCTGCATTTTGAGTCGAGGCAGTAAAAGGCAGAGAAAAGCTAGTTTTTTGGGGTTTTTTCTGTTTTTTTTTGCTGTGCGTCAGGACTTTATCTTAGTTTTTTAACCATAATTAATTTCCTGATATATCAGGGAAGGGGAGAGCAGTGGTTTGGGACTTCGGTTTTCTGTTTTTAAATGAGAAATACCTTTTAAATGTGTATATAACAAGCTACTTCCTTGAATGTTTTATTCACTGATTTCAAAAAGAATAAGATTTCTTTTTCAATGAAAGGTCAATAGTAAAGTCAAAAACTGGGCTAAATAAATGAAATATTTGTACAGATTCCTCCTTCTATGCTGCCTAATAAAGGGAGACATAACTACCGCTTTCTTTCTTCCTTTGCTAAACATCCCCCACCCCAGGAATTTTGAAAAAATGTGTCCCCTCAGAAATGTTATTTTTTATAACATTGCAGTACTTCATTAAAGTTTCTGGCCTGTTCTTCAGTTTTTCCAATGTTTTTCTGGCTTTGATTTTCATTGGAACCATTTTTAACCATTTGAAACGGTCCTTTTCAAGCCAGCAAAAAAAAAATAATAATAATGATAAAAAGTATATGGGTATTTCACTGAAATGAAAGGCACTTTCCATCTTCCAAAACCTGTCTCTCAACACAGAAGAAATATGCAAAAAATGTGAGACAAACAAGCCATATGTTTTGCTTTTCATGCATCTGGCAAAAATGTGATTTCTTTTGCCATGTTTCTCCTGTGATGAGAATTTATTTCACAAAACTGACATCACATATTTCCTCTTGATTCTTCCCTAGTCCTTCCATTTGTCTATATCTGCTATTCGTACCATCATTTTGATAGCGTCTTGGTGCATTTTCTCTAATACTCAGATCATCATCGAATCTTACTGAACCGTGACACTGCTAAAATTGCAGGAGACTTTTTGATCCAGCAGGAAATGTAACTGGATCCAATGGCTGAAAAGAATGTTAAAAAAACAGTATAATAGCTTAATAGGGAAGTTTATTAGTAACAAATAACCTAGGTATAGATCTTCATCATGTTGAATGGTTTAGGATATATTACTGAAAGGTATGTCCTAGCTCAGATGAAAACTATTTGCGTGCTGCAAAACCTATGGATGTGTTCTTTGGTTTGTGATGTGAGAGCTTAAACTGGTTATCGACAGTGGTATCTCTGGGTCTTGAAATCTAATTGAAACACAGCTTCTCCAGCAATCTCCCTGAAAAATCAGACCATGCCTTGACCTTCTCTGGCTCATCCATTTCGAGTGTCTTTTTCCTTTCCAAAAGATGCAGGTCGCTTTTTGGTTCACATATTATAGTAGTAACTTCTTAAACCACCAGTTGCTTCTTTCACACCTAAGGTATCACACTCACTGGGTAGTTTTCAGTACTCAGACTGTACTCTGACATAATTTTTATTTCATTTTGCACTCTTCCAGCTTTCTTTCTTAACATTTCTTTCACAGTCTTTTCCAAAATGCTTTTAAGCTTTCTCCTATCTTGCTGCACACACTTCATTTTTTTTCCATTTTAATAGCCATTCCTTTACCATGTATTTCAGCCTTAAAAGATGTTCTTTCCTGACCATCTTTAGCACAAACAAACAAACAAGCAAACAACAACAAAAAAAAAAACAAAGAAGAAAAAATGGCTAAAATAATCCCCTTATTCTTTGGAGATTAGTTTTCATATGGCCAAATAAGGGGATCTCTGTAAAATTTATATACTTTACTTCATTTGCAGGCTGAATTCCTTGCACAAAAATGTTTCATTTCTTGCAGCCTGGATAACATAAGGGATTATTTACTCCATTGAAATTAGTAGTAAAATATTATCTGAAGCCAAAATTTCAAGCAAATAATTTTTCTTAGTCTTAATTACCTGAACAGATTTTAAGAAACATCGCTAATTGTAAAGATTTCATTTCAGGATTGAAAATGCAAATTAGCAATGCTATTTATAGTAACGCTGTACAGTAACTCTACATGCTAACTGTAGTGTTAGTAGTTTCTTGGATTCAATAGCTGGTTAACTTTAGTAGTTAGCCATCATAATGCTAGTCGACGCTTACAGGCTTATATTATTCTTTTCTATGTCATCTGTCAATATCACATACTTGAAAAGCATGCATTGATCAGAAACTTTAGGTTAACTACAGTTGAGTTGAGCATGTCTGTAAATATTTGAAAAGCTAAAATTTTCATGTTACAAAATTTTCTCTTTCTTCCTCCACAGCAAAAGCCTCCAGGCACTTTATCAAAAAAAAACAACAACAAAAAAACCCCTAAAATAATACTTTCACAATATCCATATCCTAAATAAACTGTAAAATCTCCAGATAGATAGTAGAACAAAAAGAAAAATATATATGTGTGTGTGTGTGTTTGTACATACATACATATATATATATATAAAATGAAAGAAACTCTTTTTGTTGATAAAGCTACACCACAAATGGAGGCCAAAATTGCTTAGGCAGAGATTCCTTTCTGTTTCCCAGACCTCTGTGTATCATCTGCCCATTCATTCTGCACACCAGCAGCTTGCTGTTTTGGCATCCAAAACTGACTGACTACTATTTGATACAATCCTGAGGGCTCAACTCAGAAACAAAAACTTCTTTTTTTTCACAGTATATCAACAAGCAGACGCTGGCACGATGGGTTTAGTTCCCAGTTATAACAAGCTGGCATAGACTCATTGATTTCAAAGGTGTGTCAATTTATGCCAGGAGAAAATGAGCCTTCTCATTAATAATTGAAATACAGTCATAAGCTCCAGAACACTATTCAGTAAATTTACTAATAGTAACAATCTGATATAAGCCACTTGAAGGCAAGTCTTCAGAACATATCTCAAAACCATCCTTTGCACCCCAAAGTCTTGTTCTGATATGATGAAGAGTTTGGGTGGCTAAAATCTGAAAAAGTGGATGAAATATGCTTGATTTAATACAAATTAACAATACTGAAACACTAAATTTATGATAGCTATAAATAATCCCATCTTGATATTCTTTCTCATAGATGACTTATTCTAGTCACATAAACAGTTTCACCACCAATTTGGTCTAATGCTGGTTATTTACAGGTGCTTAGTCTGTCAAGGTTTCTGAGAAGCGATCCACTGCAATGTGTGGTGGTCCTTACTGAAGGAGAATATATTCTCAGATATTCCATTGTTGTTTCAGAGCTAAAAGAGGGCTGAAAATGTGATCCTACCTTTCTGCATTGTGCAGAGTGAGTTCATGGACACCTAGCTAAAACTGGGTAGCTGTTTTGCAGAAAGCTATGTTTAGATGCAACAAATCCAAGGCTTAGAGCAAGAGTGATATCTACAAGATGATCTCATACAATGGTCATTAAATCTTGGACAAATAACATATCAAATTTAGATGTGATGAGGAAAATGATTTCACCTAATAGTCTTATTCTCTCAAGTAAATGAAGGCTCCTTCTCAAAGTCATAATTATATTTTTTATGGAACTGTTAATTGCCATACTTATCCCCCAATTTAAGCTTGTTTTACACATTTTTATTACTATATCTAATATAAATACCTACATGTTCAATCATTTCCTATTGTAAGAATGCCCAGGCCATAATCACAACTTGGACCATACGCAATCATGTAAAATATAACAATCAAAACAGAATAGATAACATCCATCTGATCTGAAATATAAATACAGGCCTATTAGTTTAAGATAATGATGGCTGGTGTCGAATATTTTCTGAAATATGTAGCCAAATAGTTTTTGTTATCTCTCCGCCTTACATTTAACAGACAATAACCTGAAGGGTTACAAAGTGTACATCTGAACCATTTGTCCACATCTGCGCCTTATCCTGCAGAGTGTTTTGTTATACACAACTGCCCAGGACTGTTTTGATTATATTTATTTTGGAAAACCTACATTCTATCGTGGCAGTGTGACAGGAGGATCAGAACAACAATTCCACCAAGAGTTCGATGCTGTGAAAGCCAGGTGGTTAAAAGCTTTTATAAATATAAACGTGTGCTGCCATTGGTTTGAGAAAGCATTTAAGTCAAACATTCACATGTCTTTGTTTTCTTTACTTTTATCTCAGTAAAAGGTTACACTGCTCATCAGTTTGTAAAGGCCTTTGCGAACAGATTCGTTTTTAGCACTAGCCTGCCATGCAGTCTCCAAGCATTAAATAACAAAAACGAGTGGTGCTTTCCATAGCCCAGTGCATCTGGCATTCATGTATTCATAGCACCTTTATGCATATCGATCTGATTTTTCTGTAGCTTGCAAAGATGTTTACGGTTTCAAATTTTTGCAATATTTTCCAAGTGGATCATATATATGCATTTAATAATTGTTAGACATGGCATTTGCTGTTCTTTTCTTGGACAAGCAAATATGCACAGATCTTAAAAATAAATTCAGCCCTCAGGAAAAGAGTGTGAATGTAGAGGCACTTGGTAACGTGTCTCTAAATGGGATTTAGGTATTAAATTTCTGAGATGGCATGTGGGAATGTTAGAGGGGAAGAGCAGTTTCGTCACACTCCTACAAGGGTAGGTACAGCCCCAGAACTGGCAACTGGAGGCTCTTCAGTCTGAACAGCTCTACTTTTTGGGAAGTGGAGTTCCACCCTACTGGAAGATGACTTGCTTTGCTGACTAGGTGAAACAGGATAAAACAGGATAAAAGGCAAATTTCACACATTGGCTTACTATAAGAAAAAAAGGTATATGGTAAGTGAGAACAAAAGATATAAAGGAAGCAGGTTGATCTTTTTAATTGTTTTTTGTTGTTTTTTTCTTCTTTTTTTCTGTAGAAGCCTTAAACTTCTCTGAGAAGAGAAAGACAGAATTAGAGAGTAGTTTCACATGATAAGAAGGAGGTTTTCTTTGAAATAGATTGCCTTGCAACCCTGGACAAAAGTTAATGGTTTTCATTTCAGGCTGCCTCAATCCACTTTTATTATCCCATTCTGGGAACAGGCTTACTGATACTTAAAATATGTTTTGTCGCTATTTTTGCTATTTACAACTTAACTGTCTAGATGATTGGCTCCCTTTGTTACCTGTGACAAGTTCTTTCCTAGGCAAACTCAGTACACACACAAATGTTGCTTGAACTGTGAATTCTGCAACAAAAAATAAGTTGTTCCCACCTATGTCAGAATTAAAAACCAAAAGCTTAATGTGGTTTCAGAAAAGTTGAGTGTTATCAAAAAAGTCCTAGGAGGTAATTTTCTAGTCCAGAAATAATATAATTAGCAATTATTGTAAGGTCAGATTTTTTTCTTTAATTGAATAAAGCTAAAAATGGCTGTTTATATTCTTGTCTATCATGAAATATTGCCTGATTGTTTCCTTTTATTAGTCTATGCCCAGTTGCTGTTCTTTAACATTAGTTTGGATTGGAAGGGGGTTTTTTGATCAATGGGATTTTTGTCAGGCTGCTCTGTATTTGTACTGAACTAACACAGGAGGAGCCAGGTCTGCAACTACAGATCCAGAGTGCTAAACTCAACAGCAATAATAAGCATTGCTAGGGTATAGAGGTTTTCCAGAAATTTCCTGTCTTAGGCTTGACATTGGCTGCAAGGATTAGGAAGAAAAAAACTAAAATGTTATGAATCTTAGGAATTTCACTTTTCTGTCATTAAAATGCATGTTGCATAGATCTTTGTCAAGCAATGATTTGGCTTTATTTCAAGAAATACAATTTGCATTCACCTAAATGGCTTTCAAGGACTCACTAGGTGTAATTAGAAAACACATTTTAGCCATTCTGCCATCAAATATCATTTCCAGTTGGATAGAAAGGTCTGGGATTTGCTTTATGCTTTGTTCTCCAAATATAAATACTTACTGCAGTTTTCCTTGTTTGAACAGAAAATGTCCCTAGATACCTACTGCTCTGCCCCAAGCTGCCCAGCTTAAGCAGCCAGTGACTTAGGCTGCAATTTTATAGCACAGCCTACTTCCAGGAGTGTTGATATATTTTACACTTCCCAAAAAAAAAAAAAAAAAAAAAAAAAAAAAAAAAAAGAAAGAAAGCAAACCTAAATGATGCTCTGGAAATAGAGTTGTACATATTACTGCTACTGCTCTTCCAGTTTAAAACAAAACTACCAAAACCCAGAATCTCAACGTTTCTAAAGAAGAGAGGTTGAGACTTGCAGATTGGCTTTTTCCAGGGGGAACCCCAGGGGGATTAAGGCTCCTTTGGTACAAATGCTCCAAAAAATAGTTCAGAGCCATCCTGGATTTAGTGCCTCTTGTTGTCTCACCTGAGGTGTCTTCTCAGCATCCAAGGTCTGGTCCTTAAATGTCTTCTGTTGAGGCTCTTTGAGGAATTCGAATCTCTGATGCATCATGTAAGCTGGATAGGCATCTGTAATTATAAGAGAGTTACTGTTTCTGATTTAGGCCCTTTGATCAAACTTTGCAGGAAAAATACCTTATACAGATGAACCAGCCTTTGCCAGAGATTTGATTCAGTCTATCTTTTGGCACTCTCCATCTCGCACTGGGTTTTGCAAACCTTTCCGGGATCCAGTCTTTCATGCTTAGACTCAACAAAGAATACCACTGCTAAGGAAGGAAGATTACTAAACTCTGGAAATAAAGAGTGAGCATGGTATGAGCAAATATTTGAAGATTGTTTTACAGTCAGGAAAAATGAAAGCCTTGCATTGAGTGTGTGAGGGACAGTATCTTTTGTTTGTTTGCTTCTGTTGATGTGTTACATTCTCTTAAGAAAAGTGATTAGGTAAGGTGAAGCTCCCTGGGAGGAAAAATTGTTCCTTCTTTGGAAATGATTTAAGTCACTGAGGGGAAACAAGGTTCCAGAGTGTGAAAGCTGGTAGGCAGAGAATAGAAAATCACAGCAAGGAGCAGCTCAGCTCAGTGGGAGACCTTTCTGAGATGAGCAGCAAGCAGACACAACCAGGCATCAGCGATGAGAAAAGAAACTTCCTCAGGGCCGCACAGAGCTGTGCCAAGTCTGCTGCAGCTCAAAGCTACTGAGTTGGCTAGAAGCTAAGAGCATCCCTGCAGAGACACAGTGGAGGGCTATGTATAAACCCTTTTCTTTTCTATTCTCTTTGACCAAGTTATGATGAGCTATAGTTATGGAGTTGTCCTAACATGTATTCTAATTAAACCTGTCTTTCTTCAGTTTAAAAGTCTTTTGGTCTCACTGCAAAGGAAAAGTCTATGCAGATCTCCTTAAAAGCACTAGCCAACTCTGAAGTCCTTCCAAAATGTCAAAGGTTCTTTTTGTCTTAGTTCTGACGTAGCTTTTGTGCAGGCGTAACTGTAGGTTTTATAGACATGGCTATATGTATTTGGATATAAGCGTGTGTGTCCGTGTGTGTGTGTGTGCGCTTGTGGGCAGGTATAAAGATGGTCAGCTTAGCTTAGATGGACTCTTCTGGTTACAGACAGGTTAGCTGTGTCAGCACAAATCTCAGTGCAGGCCAGTTTACTCTGCGTTTTGGCATCCATGCTGACCTCTACCAGCTGGTGCTACACACAGGTGTCCAGGTAAGGTGATGGGCTCATCTCTTGCCTATGATGGTAGGTCAGGCTTATCTATCTAACTATAATGATATAAATACAACCTCTCTTATTTTCTTTTTACATAGAGAAAATCACAGATGAGCAGACACTAAACTTGTAGGAGAAATGTTATGTTTCATCATGCTATGTTTTCAACCCAAAGCAAAGTAGATAGAAAGACAGATATACATTCATTAAAATATAAATGACTTATTTTTCTCAGATGGTTCTACAATTCACCCTTTGAACTATACTCACAGAACAGGTATGACCCTGTGTATCTGTGCATTGATTTTGTGATATAATTTAGCTCCATGATCTTAGTTCCATCACGGTACTTTGCGTTCATGATGTTATGGTAGTAGGGGATGAGAGCAGTGGGTGACTGCAGCATAAATGACACATTTACCTGGTTTAAATTTCATGTTAACTCTTTGTTCACAGTAAATCAGACATTCTTAGCCAACCCAGTTCAGCACACTAGGCTTACAGCCAGATTCCACCATGCTGACTCACTGATTAGTACCTGAGAGCCCTGCAGACAGTGGTCTTATTTGCCCAGTAAGGGACTCCCCTGTGGAATAAGGTTTGCTGAATTCAACCCTGTAAGAGTAATAAATGTGAATATGCTAAGAATAGAATTCATCTAAAAGTCAAATGTCTGTTTCTGAACTAATCACCCAAACTCACTTTATAGAAGCAAGAAGGCACATCCAAAAACTGATTCACCTTATTCATCCATAGGCACCTATCTCTCTGAAAGAGTCTTCTTCATTGCAGAGGAAAGAGACTTAGATGTCAAAGTTCGAATGGCTAAAATCAGAAGAAGAAAATCCCACCCTAAGATACAAATCTTTGGGAATGATGCATTCACTGAAGAGCTGCAAATTGGTGGCACAGAGGGCAAAAATAACTGTGAGAAGACTCTGTGCATGTGGTGCAGGGCTGTTTCACCTTCCCTGCTCAGTACTGTTTGATCCAAGAGTGTATGTAATGTATGCAAACACTGCGCAGACACACTGTATCAAACCGTTTGAAGGAACATGACTGTAATCACTTCTGTGCCCCTTCCTCTAACTTAGCATCTGTGACCCAGCTGCATAAGCAGTTTTTCTGGCCAGGATTGGAGTCTCCTTCCCACTGTAGTTTTTGTGGAGCAGAGCCATTTACCAGGGGCTGTGCTTCTCTTCCAGGGGTTGGGCCCAAAGCCTGTAACAAAGTTTGCATTTGCAGTTGATTTGCTCCCTACAGGGCTTGAGAATAAAAAGCAATGGATAATGTCTCAAGATCAGACTTTTAATGGTGAAATAATAAGGACTGGATAGGCTGACAGCTTTTCTCAATGTTCTATAATGCTTATTGAGTTAGACATTGTTTTGATTTTTGACTGAAATGCTTATTTTGCAAGGACTATAGTCAAAAGGAAAAAAAAAAAAGGATGAGATAGATAAGCATAGTGAGACTGGAGTGCTATTTTCCTGGAGCAAGTGAAGGAACCCAGTATCTCTCCCAAACAGTTCAGAAAAGTCATTTTTTTAACGGAAATAGAAGTCCTTTTCATTTAGACTCCAGCTGTTTTGCTGGACTCTTGCTCTAGGAAATGTCCATTAAACTTCGTTCCTTCTTTTGGAAACTGAACTAGGGATACTTTCAATCTCAGTACTTCAAAGTCTTTTGTGATAAAATAAACAACAACAACAACAACAACAACAACAAAACAATGTCCCATGGGCTAGTTGTGAAATGAAGACCCCACGGCACTTTTGGGAAGACTAGGTCAGTTAGTTCCAGTGCGGTTTTGACAATTATATACTCTCTGGTTGGAACTATCTTAACATTTCAGCTACAAAAAAAAAATATTTTTCTTCACTTTCTTCAAAGTGCTGTGCCATTTTTCTGGTTGTTATTGAACAGTGTCTGCCAGGGCCAGACTAGCAGGGAACAAGTAAGAGGAGAAAAACTTTCTAAATTGTGCATGCTGCTAAAAACATAATGCAAAACTTTTGCTTCCTTCCTGTTTATTTGTAAGTTGTTTGTATAACATAAGTTTAAAATCAAATCCTAGGGACTTTGGTATGAGGATCATCTGGTGGTTATAGGTTAGGAGCAAAACTTTGACTAAAAAGTAGCATTTTTATCTCATTGTCTACCCTAGGTCTGTATAAAAACAGGAATTACAAGGAATAGCTGTATCAAAAGTGTTTAGCTAGTTCAGCTCCCTGTGTCTCAGAGGGGACAGATGAGTCTGGTTCTAACAAAGGCCAAACAAAAGTGAATATGATCAGAACTGAGTCCTTAGAAAAACAAAAATGACAATTATAAAAGTTTGTTCCCTTCCAAAAAAAAGGAAAGTCAAGTTGAAACTCGTTTTGTGTCTAATCAAAAGGACAAACATAATTCAAACTAAATTTTTTCTTTCTTGTTAAACTAATTTAAAAGTCATAATGAAATTAATATTAATTTTATTTTGTGTATCTCTCAGTAGTCTGGGATTAATAGCAAAAATGCATTTATATAAATAGTATATGCATGTTGGGTTAATGTGACAAAAATATCAGTTGAATGGAAAGAGTCTCCGGGTTAAACCCTCTAAGGAAAATGGCCACTTGAGAAGCGGCAAACACTGTTGGAAGGCACACACTGCAAATGTCCTGCATTTCTGTTAAGGCCATAGACTGCTGAAAATTTGTTGTTACATCATTAGAAGCCATATTTTACATTTTAAATATTTATATTATTTTAATGAAACTTAATCTTCAGTTAGGACACAGGGACATTTTTATATCCCCCTATTTGCACAATATTGTGTCCACAGACTAGGCCTTCAGGGCAAGTTTTATTGTGCCAGTGTAACATATGTTCCCAATAGGTAAGTGACACATGAAAGGAAAGGAATGTGATTTAATGTTTCAATTTTATTGTTTGCGATTTAACATATGGCAGTGAAGAAGATACAATCAATAAAGCTACGTGAATGTGAAAGCACACAATAAAAGATACCTCAGAAGGAAGGTCTGATTTAAAGAGTTATTGAATCTAAGCAGTCAAATAATTCATCACAAAAATTATATTTATGGTCTTGGACTCGTTCTTTATTGGCAAGTTGTTAGTGCATAGTTAATGATTTTGTAAACTTCCTCCACAAATCGTGTGCAGGCTTTGTACTTCATCCATTCCCACTGCACTTTTATAAAGAAATCAAAACCAAAATCAGCAATGTAATACTATCGGACCTTTTTTCCTCCCTCAGGAAATTGATGTTTCTCCTTCCCTTTTCTTTTATAATCTCATCTGCCTCTTTTATTCACTGATTTTCCTTTTCTTTGTATACTTTTTCTCCCCTATACATCCCACATGCTGCCCAGTACTTCTTTTGTCAGTTTGGCCAAATAACATCTAAGCCGACTCCAAGAATATCATGTCCTCTTTTCCATGTTAGTATATAGATTGCAAAGTTTTACTGCAAAAAATAATGTTGAGATCCAGAAGAATCAATTTTAGAAAAATGTTCTTCAAACTGAAAATGAACATTTTCCCAAAGTAGTTTTAGTTTTAATAAATGCAAAATTATACTTGGTTTTGGAAAAATGCTTGGTTTCGCTGAAAATGTATGATGAAAATCTGGAAGTTTCCATTTTATTTGATACGAGGAACTGAAAAAAAATCCTGTCTAAAAATGAAAATCCCAAATATCTTTTTTCTAAAATTAATATTTTAGAGAGAAAATGCCATTTTAATGATATGAAACATGTGAAAGAAAAATGATGAGCTTTACAACGTCTGTAATCTAAAAGCTCTACCTGTTTATTAAGTATGATTAGTGCCAAAACCATCTCCCTTTCTCTCTTGTATTTTAATTAAAATATTCAGAAACAAAATTCGATTTTGAGGCAGATGAATATAATGATTTAAAATATCTTCTTTCTAAACCACTTATGTGCAGTCAGTATAATGGAGGACTGAACTTCCACAGATAAAGATCGCTATTTCTCATAGCAAGGTTATATGCTAGTGATAAAACAGCTATTTAGATAACTTCATAGAAAATGAAAATGAATGTCTGAACATAATAAAGGCTGTTTCTGTTTTAAGCTTAAGCCAGGCTTTGACGTGCAATGCCATCTTGTACAGGCAGCATTCACTGGATCCTTAAAGATTTGCTTTCCTACTGCTAGTCATCCAATTCTGATTTTTTTTTTTAATCTCATATCTATGAGCTGCCATTTTCCAGCAGTGAAGCATAAGTAACATTTCCAAGTCTTATTTTCTTCTTACTCTGATTTACATTCATACAGTTTCATAGATGTTATTATCTGACTTAGCTTCAGTTTAAGTTTATTATCCTCTGAATATGTTTCCTTGAGATCACACAACTTTTGTAAGGACAATTATGCACCCAAGACAATCAGGGAAAATGTAAAGATAATTTGCATCATTTTCAAGAATTAATGGACTAGCTTAACACTGTTGATTAATAAAAGCTTACAATTTGTAAGAGATGAGATCTGACAAAATGATGTGGACATCTGCTGACAGAGACTCAAATCTATTAGATAGAATTTGTTCCTATCATTTTTTCCTATTAACTTCCGAATTAGATTTTGGCATGGTTGTTGTGTTGCTATTATATTTTTGTTGATATACTCATAAAGATTTATTTCCAGCCAACCTGAAAACTATAAGCATTTGGTTTATTGTGCGTCACAACACATAAAATAAAACTACATCTTTCTTGACTGGGCAGATTGTGGATTAGCAACCATCATGTAATCACGTTATGTCAACTTTGATTATTTACTGAGTTCATCTTACCACCATGGTAACTATGAAGTATCCTGTATCCATAATATATTTAAAATGGCAGAGTCTAAATTATTTAAAAAAAAAAAAAAAAAAAGTGACTTTCAAAGCAAAGCAAAGATTATCACTGAAAGACACTGCCTCATGTAGCAGAGAAGATTCCAAATGAGACCTTGTGTTAAAAACGTAAAATACATAAAAGTTGTGGATAGAAACTCTCACCAGGCTACCAGCAAATGAGTATTGGAGACCTTAAGGCAAAATGGATTTTCATTACAGTAGTCACAGGTGTCATGAGTTCCATGGTTTATCTTACACTTTTTTACCAAATAAATCAGAGTTTTGTCAATATGATATCTCAGAGGATTATGGGAAATGAATGTGTGAAAATTTCACTCAGAGCTGAAAATGAAATTCCACTTTATATAGAAGGCTCACAGAAGTCAAAAGCTTAGAGGCAGAAAACTGGTGATCAAAGGAAAAAAAATAGTGAATTTTCAGGAAATTAAAATCTCTAAAGTTCATGAAGTTTCATTCATTAGGATAAAAGAAATAAAAAGCTTGAATAGGTATTCGTCTTTCATTTACAGAGAGGTTAGGTGTTGATCCTGAAAGGAATAAATCAGTTTACGAAAGTCAGCATTTACTGCATAATAATAAAGCACCACTACAGGAGTTGAATCTTCTTTAATATTCCACTTGATTCATTCAGTTAGAACGTTTACTTTTACTGACTATAAGCTCGTTGTTACGGAGAACGGTTAGGATAGGATAATTTTAAAGACAACCTAAAACTCAAGTGAACAGGTAATGATCTTTTACAGGAGACCAACACAGTGCCCATCAGATTTAGCAGCCCGAGGCTGGAATAGCTGAGCCGTTTTTACAGGACTCGGTGCTGAACATAGCAAGTCTGATCTCACACTGTGGCTCTTTAGGTCAGGTATGGTGTTGCATACAAAGGTCAGACCAAAACAGGGTCAAATGGGCTGGTTTGTGTGTCTTCACGCAGTCTGGCATTTCTGTTTTCAAGGTCATAATTTAAAAATCCAGCATAAGTATCTGTGACCAGAGTACACCCATCCCTGTATGTTCCATACATTTAATTGATGTACGTAACATCCTAGGTTGAAAGGCCAAACTATAACGATTATTTCTTGAAAGAAAGGAGCTAATGGCTTGATTTAGTAAAGGATTTTGGTGCTATACTTCTGCTTACATCTTCCTCACTCAGATCCAAAATTCAAGTCGAGAGGAACTTCAGTCTAATACCAGAAGCACCTAAGTACAAGAATTGTCTCCCTGTCTAAAATGGGGCTTTCCTTCAAGAATTTTCTTCATTAACATGTTGCCCAAATTCCCAAGTCTAACCTAGTCTAGCTAGAAATCACATTTCAGCCTCTCTGCAATGTGGGCATTAGGCAAAAGAGTGCCCAAATCATATTAGGGTCTTGGCATATATGGAACACATATGGGTCTTGGCATATATAAGGAATAAGTGTAGAACGTACTTATACTATTCCAATGTACCTAAGGCTTCTTCATGATTGTAAAACCTGAATCCACGCAGGTATCCCACAGTGACTGCCTGCCTGTAAATGCCTCTTGCGTGATCGTGTGGAACACATGGTACCTATTTACTTTGTTGTCACATATGCGTTGTGAGGCTCCCTAGGATATGGCTCGCAGTAAAAGTTAAATTTAAGAGATAATTTTATATGCATATATATACATATATATATATGAGAGAGAGAAAAAAGACATTTGTTAGACCTCATTTGCATTCATGTGGTACCTTCCCTGTCATGATAACAGGAAGGATTATCCAAAATGATGGTACAGTCTGTGGGAGAATGGCAAAACCATTGGGAGTTTCTATGAGGCTCCTATCACATTTCTGTCTTCTGGGTTGGGTTGACATAAAGACTGCAGGATTCATTCATCCTTTTCTATCTTTTAAATTCCATTTTGTTTACCTTTGCCATAGTAGTGGGAGATGGAAGATGAAATATATTCAGTACTGAGGGTCCGGTATTGCAGGCATGTACACCACCTGTAAACTGATGCATCTGGAGAACAAGACCCATAAAACTGTACTGTGTGGGTGCCATATGGAAAAAGATTCCATAATCTGTGAAGCATTTGATCCATATTAAAATTGTCAATATATATCTTCAATGGAGATGGAAAACCTTTGTAATGTAGCTTTTTTTTTTTTTTTAACTTTGCCACTCATTCACTACAAGTGACCACAGAAGACCAAGGTAAAGCTTTAATCACATCAAAGTAATTTATACTTCTCCAAACAAGTGTCCAGAATGTTTCTGTACAAATCCTATGTGACAAGTTTCCTCCCAGGACATATCAACATACATTCTCTTACTAGCTAAATTCTCCAGCTATTGCCTAAAAATAAGTCCATCGTACCATGGTAACTGCCTAGCTCTGCAAAGAATGTTGCCTTTGAGAACTTAAAAGGCTGGCAGGAAAAACACCAGACCTTCCTTACAGTGATATAATTAAAGCAAAGTCATCTGCTTATTTGGGATCAGAAAAGAACATTCTCTGTCTCTCTTAGGATAAATAAATTGGGAAGTCTCCTTTCACTGAGTTATTGTGCTTACCCCTACACATCTTTGAATAGTGCTTCCCCCAAAATTATGAGACAGACTAAAAGCCGGACCCAGCTTCACATGCTGGCAACCTGAAAGAGCAAATTTACAGTGAAGGAAGAGACTGAGCTATTTCATTACAACCATCAATACATGACTGGCCTCATAAGATATATCAAGGAAAATGGCTGAAACCCAAATCCCTCAACAGTTTAGTCACCAGTCCCCAAATGCTGACTGCCTGGTAATTGCTGTGAGAGTGCCCAGGCTGTCCAACCAACAAACCACCTTAACTCTTCACCCCGTGTGACCAAAGCCACAACTATGGGAAACAGCTTTACAGTCATTCTTTTCGATACCCTCCCTTTTCCATGGTCCTTGCCAGCCTTCTACACAGTAGGAACCCTGGAAACGAGCTCCAAACCCTCTCCTTCCTGACACATCCATGATAAACAGCTGCAACTTCTTAGGCATGGAGTGCAGCTGCCTTGAGCAGTGCCATTGAAATAATCCACAAAGACAGCGAAAAATGGAAATACATTGTTGTGTGTACAGTTAGTGGTCTTCATGCATCAGCTAGATGGGTGGCTTCCAATTCGCGTTGCTGCGGCTGTTAGAAATCACGTGCAAAACATAAATTGGATTCTTTTTTCACTGTTTTTATTCTGGAGTTATTTCTGTGTAAGAGGAAAGCGAAGAAGAGCAAACAAGATTATGATGCTCCCTTCTTGGTAAAATTCTTACTGATATTATTACAAAACTTTTGTTGCCTTCAAGGGAGCTCAGGCTTCAGCCAAGAGACCAGTTTGTGGTTATGGTTACAACTGTTCAGTACTATGCTGTGAGCACTGATGCTATCTGAAGGAGTTTAGATACTCAGAGCAGAAGAGGCTCGTTAGCATGGCATTTTGTCTAGGCTAATTAGTGTGCAGCTGAGAAGCAGGTTATATTAGCTGAGAGGAGTACTTTATGAATATGTCTTGTATTCCTTCGAGCACCTGACGTAGCTCAAAGAGGACATTGCATTGTGGTGTTAGTATATCCTAAATCAGGTTATGTGATGAGTTGATTTACAGGAAAAAAAAGCTTGAACTTAGGTAACATAACTTCCCTGCACTCAGCTCCTCCCTGAAGTTAGCAGTGTGAGTGGGCAGGTGTAAGCCTGGACTCCGTGTTTTATGAAACTCCAAGTTGGCTGGTTGCTTCCTGTGAGGCCTATAGCAATTCCTACCACTGGCATTGCAAGGAAATAAAAGACAACTGTGTGAAAAAAGTAAAGGACAGAAGTCATCTGCAAAAAACAGTGCCCCACAGTGTTTTATTCATGGCACAAAATAATCCATCTGGGTTGCAGTACATACAAAAACCTTTGCATGATTATTCCTTAAAAACATCCTTCTTATCTGATCAAATGTTTCTCAGGAATTTCTTCATAGACTGGGGACCCAAGACTAGGTTTTAGCAAGGCATGGTTCTGATTGGTGCTGAGAACTGTAGTCTTAATCCAGAAGAAATGCTTGGCTTTAAATAGGCAGACGGTTCCTTTATTAACACATGCAAACGGTATCTAGATTCAGAAGTCAAGAAGTTGAGACAGAAGTTGAGACAGAAGTTAGGAAAGTGCTTAAATAATTTTGTTTTGTGTTGCTTTCCTATTTCTATGAAGTAGGCAAGAGATTTCAGCCTACGGCTATTTTCCACAGGGGTAAACCTTTCCCTTTGTTTCTTTCTCTTCCCGATAAGAAAGGTAGCAAGACCATGTGACTTGCGTAGTTTCACTTTCCTCTTGAAAATCATGTAGTATAAAATCTGAGCTCTCATTCTGTATATGGTTAGTTAGTTCCTTATTTGCTAAAATCCAAATTTCTAAGCAGCCTTACAACCTCTTTTCTAGCAGGATCAGCTGGAAATGGGCCAGCTGCCTGCCCCTTTAGAGCTGGCAGGGAAAAAAAAAACACCTATGGCTATTTCTTGAGAGTATAGGTACTACCACAATGTCTGCTCCTAAGAAATTGGCACTGGGAAATAACAAGGGAATAGGTTTTTTTCTTTGTCCTTTTTTTTTTTTTCTGAGAAACTTTTCATGAGAGAAACAAAAGAAGAACATATATGAGTTACTGCTGTATACTGAGATATTTATGGGTAAATTAAGAGCAATGGAGTTTCCAGTTGGAAGACGAAGCATCCTTACCTCTAGACAACTGGGTAGAGTATCTTTCCTTTTGCTTTCTTTCTACTAGGCTATTGGTTTTTCATCTGCTCCAAGCTCTAGTCTTAGAACATAAGCACCAGTCAGCACAGACTGGCCACCAGCAAACAGTGCTGTATGATAAAACATACTCTCTAATTTCCCCTCATCACAAGAACAGTAATGTTACAAAAGTAAGCTCAGGCAGCTTGGCTTTCTTGAGGATCACTATGGCAGAAACAAAAACCTGTAAGGTTAGCTGACGTGCAAGTGTGCAGTGACATTTTTAAACTGTGCATTGACTTTTTAAGAACCTGCCGGCACAGTGAGTATTAAAGAAACAGATAAACTCATCAGAGTACTGTGAACTGGTGTTTCAGTCTGTACAACACGTAGCTGGTTTTAAGTTCAGGCTCATATACTTCATTAAGAAACCAGAAATTCTGCTTGTTAAGCTGAAGGCAAGCAAAAAAATATATTTACAACATCTGGGTTGCAAGATGAAAGGATGGGATTCATGATTATATATGCATCTGTCTTTGATAGGAGACAGAGAGCAATAACTTGTTCTCACCATATATAACACCTTCCAAACAAGAAACTCACAATGGTCTGCAAGATCAGGGTATCTCCATAACATTTCAAAGATTTATTTCTTTCCTAAAAGATATTATTATCTCCATTTTACAGATGAAAAACTGAAGCAAAGACAGGCTATAGTCAATATTTTCAGACTTTAGTTCCTTAAATGATTGCTGTTAATCTCTCTTAAAGTTTTGTTCTGGCACCTGTCAGTGTGGTATCCAAGCACCTCCCATGCTAAATCAAAATGTTGGGTGTATATCAACTAGACATCTATAATTAGTACCTAAATAAGCAGAAGTCAAGTCATCTGTGGTTGCTCATCATTAAGCAATCAGGACATACTTTAAAGTAAATGTAGATTCTTAAGTACCTACGTCTACGTTTAGAAATCTTCCTTTAGAAACACAAGTAAAAGAAGAAACTTTTGGGAGCATCTCAAGATGTCTGAGCCTACGACTGACAAGTAAAAGATCATTCTTTTTTCTTTCTTTCTTTCTTTTTTCTGAAAGAGAGGATGCAAAAGTGTGTAGATAATTATACAGGACAATGAAAGAAATATTAGGATTGTATGCAAATGTTTTTAAAAGAATAAATTAAAATTTACAATCAAATTTAGATTTCATACATTGTATTCATAGAGAATACTATAAATGAAAAATAAAATAATCACTGAACGGTAAAATAAATTCCATTTTACCAATACTTCTTGCAATTACATTTCTAGGATAAAAAGCTAGGTCAAATGAACAAGACATTGCACTTACCATTTAATATTTCTACTGGGCTGACATGTGGAGGCCTCATTATAAGTAGTTTATAATGCACGTTATAAGGACATATATAATGTAAGATTTTTCCTGCTCCAAAAAACTTACAATGAAATGAGAGACATGACTACTGCAACAAGACCATGGCATTCAAGGTGCTGATTATAGATAATAATTCCTAACAGCTTCCTAACATTTCTGAACTTTTCCATAGTCATCAAAAAGGTAAATTTTAGAGATTTTAGGCATAATCTTGTAATGCAAATTGTTATAGACCAATTCTGTATGTTTTTAATGGGAGAAATCCCTTGAATATTTTCACAAATTGGTTTATGCTGGTGACCTATGTAAAAATCCAGTTGCCTCTTGTTGCAATAATTAATATTAGGCAAGCCTTCACTAATCCATCTGAGTTATCACATTAATGTGATTTTTTTTTTCAATATGTGGTATATGGCACAGTTTTTAATACATGTCATAGGGTCATAGAAATGCTGATTGGAAGGAAACTCTGGATGTGTCTAACCCAGCCTCCTGCTCAACATGGGCCTATTGCCAGCACTAATCATCTGGCGAGGATTTTTTTCTTAAAGTCTAATCTGAATGTCCCAAGCTGCAATTTGTATTACTCGTCGTCTGTTTTGCTGTCTGCTACTAACAAGAAGTGTTTGGCTCCACTCTCTTGTAACTCCCCTTCATCTCCTTGTCTGTTGAGCCTAGCAGTTCGCCTATAACAACTTTGAGTCCTTCCATTTTTGAGTTCAATAGTATCACAGTGCGTTTAAATAAAGTATCCTCATCCCATCAATTCATATAGTAAAAAATATATATTTAATATACTTTTATATGAACACACATGCATGCACATACACACATAAAATTCATGTAAACTTATATCTATAAAATATGTGTTTTCTACAGTATTGAAAGCAATTGCAATTTTAGCCTGAAGTCATTATTTCCTTTTGCTGATGGTGAGGTGAAATGTATAAACTTCCATCCATATCCTCCTTTTATAAATATTAATTAGTATTAGAAGCTACATACACACATAAGCACATGCACACAAACATACATATGCTCAGTCCACATGCAGCCCAGACATGCCAGGGTTTGAAATATTTTATTCAGGAAACAATTGCAGCATGGGATCCATATATTTTTCCCTCTGACAACGTTTCTTCCCTGGCCTGTACAAACTTTTGGCTTCACAGGCACCCATGGAAACATGTGTAGCTATTTGTGACTACAGTGGGAATCATTTTCCTCTGGGCAATCAGATTTTTGACTAGCGATAGACATCAGCCATGCAGATCAGATCCAAATAAGGATTTGAGAAGACTGAACCTTCCCCATACTGAATATGGGATTCAGGCTTTTCAGTTAACCCATTACAAAGACAGGGACTGTTTATGAAATACATGTACTGATCCATCTGGATGTTATTTGCATCTGTGATTTAGTTGAGGGTCTCATTTACATTTTATATTTGAATTCAAGAAACTCTTTAAAACACTTATCTGAGTACCGCTGGGATGGAGAAATCATTTGACAGGAATAGTCTAAAAATTCAGACTGCAGCAAAAACATAAGATGATTAAGATTGTTCATGCCACTACAGAGAAAATTTTTATGAGAATGAGAAAAAGTTTACTCAGAACAAAAGCCAGTTACAAAATATGATGAAGAACATGTTTTCTAGGTATGGAAAATAAGCTTTGAAATCTTTAGATACTAAAACGTGTTAACTTTCTAGAAATCAAACTAGCCCTTTCCTCCAAGTTTGTTTGAGGATGAATGCAAACATAATCAGTCTGACTTTTGGGCTTCTCAGTAGGATAGTAAGGGATGCTTGTTTGTTTTGTGAAAAAAATATCATTGTAAGATATAAATAGCATTTTTTCTGGAGTCCAGTGGTCATTTTATTAAATGCTGAAGCAGGAAAAAATATATGGGGAGAATAATTTTAACAAATACAAATATTTATACCACTAGAGAGGAGGATTATTATAATAGCTAGCTTTTCAACAGCAGAACTTACTTTTCTTCAGCATCGTAAAGAAAATTAATATTTTTATCCTGATTTTAGAGCCACAATATCTAACTCCAAGAAAAACAACAAACCCTAATTACATTATAAAAATTCTCTCTAGGCCTGAGATTAAATATAACCATAGCATGTATGCTATGTGATGCAAGATATTCTTATCATTGTTCTTTAACCTCTCTCACTCTTAGACACTGTCAGTAAAAAGACAAGTAAAAGCCACATTTGCTATATAATTTACTGCTACAATAAAAGCTAGTATTTAATTCCTGGAATAAGCTAGTGTTTTTATAGGATAATGCTATAAATCCAGTGAACCATACATTAAAATTGGTTCTGGCTTTGAAAGAGTGTCCTCAAGTACATGGCAACCATGTGATATAAAATGGTGGTACCCAGTAATAGCATAGTTGCTCTGATACAGAAGAAAAGGCCAACTTGCGGTTTGCCATAGCAGGCTTATGCCTTGCATAGCAGCTTGGTGTGACTCACGAGATCTTATTGAAAACATAGACTAAACCTGCAGTTTAGCAATGGAAGGTATTTTTTTCTATTCTAACATGTCTGTGTATTCCCACTATGCACATCCCATCCTCCTTCAGTCTGGCAGACATTCCTCATGCCAACAGCAACATATTTTAGCATATACTGTAATTTGCACATTGATCTTTAGAGCCCATCTGAGACTAAAAATGTCCCCTGCACAGATGGCTACCCCTACTTTACGCTATTTCATTAGATTTACAGCAAAAAATGTTGGGTATAGTAATGTGACTGTGTAGGAGATTTCATAATATCAACATTAAAATTGTAAATCTCTTATAGAGATTTTTGTGGACATAGCGAACTGTCTAAAAGCAACTGAGGTTATAGTTCAAGCAAGATTTGTAATGCATTATAACCATAACATGACAGATGCTGCACAAAATCAGAACAAAAAGATGGTGCCTTCTCCAAAGATTATACTATCTAAATAGGAGAAATAACATGCAGATTGGAGGGTCCAAGGAAACAATGTGGAAATACTAATTAACACTATGACCAGTCGTACCAATCTGCAACTGAGGAAAGATTTGCTTATATACACAATTGCAATCATGCAACAGTTGGTGGGTCCCCTTTCTTTCACTCTAAAAATGCAAACAAATAACGTTTGTTAACAGAAACGAAGCCTGTTAATTACCATATTTTATTTTTTCTATGATACTCTGTTGAGATAAATAGAGGGATATCATTTCTAATCAATATGTACCTCAGCCCAAAGTAAGAAAATAATTTCTCAAATTTATACAAATTATCTAAAAAAAATAACACCGGTGTTTTCTGTACTGGCTTTGTCATGGTGTGTTCAAGACAAGATTTCAAATATTGGTACAAGTATTTTCAAATAGGAGGCAATGAAGTTTATAAAACTTGAATAAAACAATGTGCTTCTTCAAAATTCTTAAAATAGACAAAGGAAGCACATGTAAGTTGAAAGAAGGACAATTTGTCTGGGTGTCCTTAGGAGTAAGATCATATAAGGACAATAAATTAAATAGAACATGTATAAATAAATATTGATTTAAATATTGATATAAGGACAGATATGAATATATTGTTATAAAGCCTGCTCATGGATAATTTCAAGAATGGCTTGACTTAAAAATTAATTTTGTTGTTCTGCCAAGATCAATAAGTCCTTGAATACCTATTGTATGAATGACTCTCATAATAATAATAAAAAAAAAAAGGCAAGTTCTTAGGATCCAACTTTATGACCTTTGCTTTACTTACCAATACCTTTGACTTGTTAGTTTATGCTAGCTTTTCTCTCATATCTCATTTGCTATCAATTTTAATTTGTCTTATGCCTAAATGCACTGGTGCTGAGTAGATGAATTTCCTTTCGCATAACTCAGAAGAGATTCAGTTCAATAGATTTGTTTTTGCATGTAAGCTATATAGAAGAGCGATGAGATCGTCTAAACTTTCATAACATTTTCTCCAGTAAGCCTTTATGCCACGAACAAACACAGCTAGGAAATACAATTATGAAAAGTACAGGTAAAAACCAGAAACAAAAGCGATGGCCACACATTTTATTTCACCGTTAGGAACTACATCTGATGGGTTAAAATCATGACAGAGATCAGTTTGTGTGGAAAGGATGTTGCATCATTACCTGTTTGAATTCCCACCAGAAAAAAAGTCAAGATGAAGAGGAATGGGGGGAAGAATAAGTTAGAGAAGCCAGAGATGAAGTCATCCCACAACCTTCAGGCATTTCATGAAGACATGAAAGACAGAAGAGCAATTGCTGTAGGATCCTTCTGCTAATAATAAGAAAAGGCTGTTTGTTACCTCCAGTAGGGGATTGAGAGGAGAGAGTCATGCCATTAGTATGTTTATGTCTGTCCATTGATTATAAAAATTTAGAATACTCAGACATCTATCTTAGACTAAATTGAATATTTTGTGAGATGAATCTTGATCCTAGTTTCTTGCAGGTTTGTGGCATGAAGAGTAAGAAATGTTGTTCTGGCCTGGGAATTGTGTTCCTTTCACGCAGTGTCAGCAATTTAGGAAGAAATAAACATCTGATGTTCACTAATTTATTGCAGGATATTTTACAAGTAAAGAAAGTAAATAACTGTGTATGTCATGTTGCATCCTGCCATGTTCTCACGCAGAGCTGATATGACAAAGAATGGCTCTCAGGAGGATTTGTTAGTTTGTTAGTATGTCAGAGAGACTGAGGGCTCACGGGCTTGAAGGAAGCTTCCACGTTAGCCACAGAAGGTGCACTTCTTCACTAGGTGATCACTGCACGTCCTAGGGGATGTGGGACTAAGTACTTCTCCGCTTGTGAAGCTGGCATAGCTTTGTTGCAGAGATACAAATCCAGGGGGACCTTGGGGAAGCTGAATATGAACATACATCTTAGGAATGACTGAGTGGGAGTAGGATGTTCTACCACACTCACCCTCTGTATTTAGATTCATAGAACTGAAAACACTCCACAGAAGCAAATAACATGCCATGATGTTCAAGTACATAGTAAGGATTTAGATTTCCCGAGGTGCACGTCAAGCTGAGAGATCAGTGATGTCCTACCAGCTTGCCAGCTAAGGCAATAAGGACACATTTTACACAACAGCCAGCCATTTGATACTGATGCTTGCTACTTCCAATATGATTAAAATACAAGTGCTACAGGAACAAACTGGCTCCCTGCACTGTCATTGGCTGCATTTAGTAATAAGAGCCCAATTTCAACATTTTAGAGGTAACTGTAGTGCACACACGGCTGCTGGTACGGCTCTTGATTGGCAATTTGCTGAAGCTGTTGCCGTACTCCTCCTGAGTCCCTGGGATTCAAAGCAGCTCCAGTAAACTGAGACTGTTTTGTGGGGCTCTGTGAAGATTGAATGTCTGACCTTCATCTCCAGGCTGCTGATGAGGGTTTCATCACCTCCCTATGCCACACAGGGAGCATCCACACTCAGGCTAGACTCACTTCCAACCCCCAGGTGACTGTCAAGACTGAGCTGTGTATATTGGAGAGTAAGGTGGGTCGGGATGCTTTGCCTTTTTTTGTGAGAGAGCTTTCCATGCATATAGCTGCATCGCTCTCAAGGTGGGGACAGACAGAAGGACACAGCGTAAGAGGATCTCCAACAAGGCTGCCATGAGATATGTGCTCATTGCCAGAGCACGTCAGTAAGGATTATTCACTCTCTATGCAGCAGTTTGCACAGCTGCTAGGACAAGCAGTCACCCCATCTATAGCTTTGGGGAAGACATGGAGAACTCCAGCAGGGAAAATAAATGTCCGTGGCACTCAGTGAGGAAGTTTGCCTCTTGCTTAAACTCCCCTGGCCTCTGCCGAGCCTTGAATCAGCCATGATTGGTTGGCTCCGGTATTTTGCATAGTAGACTGAGAAGCTGATTTCTTTTCGATTCCTCATTTGGGAGGCGTCAGCTCCGTTTGAGATAAAATTAGTGCTCAAAATCTAGCTGTAAAAATCCAAAGTAACAGAAATGGCCTACCTTACTTGTGGTGGCAAAATTCACTATAAAAACATTTCTTTGCGCTCCCATGGCCAGACTATTTGCCAGTGACTTTACAGCCCCAAAGCATATTTTTACGCAGCAAAGTGTATTCTTTGGCATAGCGATGGCCAGAAAATAGGCATTACTTACTTTGTATCATTGCATAGACCTACATTATGCCTAATTTTAATGTCAGGATAGAAATGCTTTCAGCAACGGTGAACAGAGAGAGAAGCTAGTTAGGCAGTCTAGTGAGATGCAGAAGAAATACCGGTTCTTCTTGCGTTTCTACCAATAATAGGTTTCAGTAGGGAAAGCTGAAATAAGTCAATCAGTTGTTTAGTTTCTGATTCTTTCAGAAGATAGCAAAATGCTGTTGTGTGTAAGTGGTTAAAGACACCAGAGACTTTGATATTCAAACAATATCAACATAAAGCACAATCAGGCCAAGAACCAGACACTGTAGTTTGTTTCCTTATTTTTTATATGATCTTTTTCTTTGACAACTGCATAGCTACACCCAGAAATGCAGTAATTACATCCATAACCCAAAGAGGTCCATCATAACATGAAAATGTTGTGATATCATAGTCCTTGGTTAAGGAAATTATAATGACGGCTGAGATTAAAGCCACAGTGTAAGACAGGCAAGAGAAGTGAGGAGCCTCAGGAGAGCTTCTTGCTCAAAAAAGCTAGAAACCTTTCCATTTTGAGAAAGAGTTGTTAAAAGGTAAGTCATCTTCCTTTTACAATGCTTCTTTACATGGGCGCATTTTTGCAAACATTTTTCAATTGGTGTACATTTAAAACCATGCATGGGTGAGGTGGAAGACAGGAAATAATGAGAAACAAATTCAGTGGAAAAACAAGTGTTGATGGTGTGACTAGGCAATGAAGTAAATTTATGAACTGATTTGATCATGGATATTAGCACCTCTTTTCCTTCCAGTGTGAGTCAGTGTGAACATAAACGTCAGAGCTATGTGGAAAAATGTACCCCTATGGAAAAAAAATGATAATAAAAGAAAGAAAACTAAAACTTTTTGAAGAGCTTTTTATTGTTTTTATGCTTTCTAAGCAAGAGTAGTTGAAATAACTGTCCCAGTTCTCTTCAAAGTAGAAGAAGGAATAAATGGGCACTAAGGACAGTGTGTGACATGCTCTGATAAACTTCTAAGCAGAATGTTATTAAGAGATTACAGTGTTTGTTTCTATTAAGATGTCACAGCACCAGAATTCACTATGTTATGAGCTACAGTAAGATAGGGCAAAAAAAAAAACAAACAAAAAAAAAAAAACAAAAACCAATTCTTGACTCAAGTTCTGCTAATTATTTTAACCTTCTTGGGTTAATATAGGAAATGCTCCCCTTTAGCAAACTTGAAACAGTCTAGTGCTTTTTACAAGCAAATTCACATCTCTGCCCCTAATCTTTTTGGCCTTTCTTGTGGAAAGGGAAGCCAAAAAAAGAAAACAGCTTTGTGGTGGTGGTAGTAATACACTGCATGTGTCATGAGATGCTATGAGAGAGCCATTTGTCAAAGACAGATTTCACCTCCAAAAATGATATGAAGTGGCTGTTAGTTTAGTGGTGGATGAAATAGTCACTTTCTTTTTTGTTGTTTTTAAAGAAATAAATTTAATTTGGTAAATTTCAAACAGCAGTGAATAATGGTGATCATTTCACTATCAGCTCCTCAGCCAAATCCTAGATTTTCTTTGTTCCAGCCATATGTTCGTTCCTTTCTGCTGTATAACAGTCTTGTTTTTGTAAGTTCATTGGAGCTGGCAGATAACTAAGAGAGCTTGAATTCCAAAGCAGAGTCAAAATTTACTTTATATCCATGACTAATGTCAAATCTGAGCTCTATCTAATAGAAATATTGAGTAACCTCATGTTAATCTCTTCTCGATGCCAGCTATGACTAGCTGTAATAGCTGAGGTCAGATCACTGTCCCTGATAATATACATATTCTCCTCCCACAGAGTTTTCTTTGGTAAGCAACTATACTGAGGAAGAACCCCACTTCTAGTTCAGGCTGTCCTGGTGCAATGAAGTCAAAAAACATTATACACACCCTGTCATTTAAAAATCCTTGACTCATGGTTGCAGGAATTCAGGGCTAAATTATTAATCTGGCAAAAGTTTGTTCTCTAGATACTTTCATCTGTTTGTATATTCTGAGATTTTCTTGGTCAGCCAATCTTTAAAATAGAAAAGGTAGGCAGGCATGTGGGTAGCAGAATATACAACAACAACAAAAAAAAGGTCATTATTTGATATCATATGAGGACTCCCCCCAAAATGTGTTCTTAGAACAAGCAGACCCAGCTATGATTTTTTTCTTCATGAGAGCAGAAAATTGTATGAAGTAAATATTGTTTTTATTGTACAGATGTGCCATAACAAAGAAAAATGCATGTGATATTACATTTTCTCTACTATAAAATGAAAAAAAAAAGTTACAATAAAAAAAGTCTAATCCTTAGCCTGCGTTGTATAAACCTAAAGCCATGGTAATCAACCTTGATGCGTGACTAAGGCACACATCTGTCTATATGATTTATGACAGAACACAATCAGAGAATAAACTCTGGTCTTTTTTTTTTCCCCCTCCCAAGAAATACAGTTCCCTGTAAGAGGATATTTTGCTCTACAATGAAGCATAGCATTTTTTGTTTTCATATTTTCTTTTCCACTAAGCTTTCTAAGAGTTATTATACATCCACAAGACCTGGTTTCTGTAGTCATTATTATAGAAATCCTTTTCAGTCTTTTCTGTACAGAAGCTCAGAGCTGTTCTTTATGTCAGAGAAATGGTTTAATCTTTCCTTTTTTTTTTCTTAAAGAGAAATAGGCTTCTTCCTGAATAGTAATAATAATAATTCTGAATCAAACACCAAATAAATAAAAGGGTTTTTTTATATATATTATGCATCAGATTAGTGTATATAAATAGAGCAAGTTGACTATTTTTCTGTAAATGCTCCTTAATCTTGAATGTCACATTTGTAAGGGCTAAAGAGCATTTCATCTTTATGCTTATTTGATTAAATTTCCAATAAAAGTTCCAGCTGCAGTCAAGATGCATGGTGAAGACAATGTGGACAGTATCACTACAAGAATTGGATGAAGACCATCTAATTAAGCTTACACAGGCCGTTGAACTCCCATCAGGTGATAACTTTGCTTTAATACAGATATGGAGTGTGTTCAAAGCAGTAAGCCCTTAGCTAATACTTTTTTTTTTTTAATCGAATGCGTGTGTTTATAAGTAAATAACATATCACTTGAGTTAGAACAGGAGGGCTTGAAATGTTTGCACTGAAGTCAATGACAAGATTTCCACTGACTTCAAGTGGAAATTGCTAAGTAATTGAAGGCACAATGTTTTCAAAAGGCCTGGAGTTTTATTATTTGACTTTATTTCAGATGAAGGCCATGAATGTGAGTTGAAACATCTTTTACTGATTATCAGTCAGAATCTCAGAGAGACAGAGAATAATACAGCATGGTAGCAGAATATTTTACAAAACCCACGCTCAGTTAAGAACTTAAAATAGTTCCTCTTTCCTCACTGTTGGTCCTTGTTTACACAGTTGTAATGAATCACTTTTGGAGGTATATCTCACCAAGTCAGTTTGTGCTACTAGCGCTGGCTAAACCTGCCAAACTAGCTGGTGGGGAACATTACGTAAGGCACTCACTGTGCAAAAGTTCTGGATCCCTGCCTCAGGGAGGAAGCAAATTTTACTTATGTATTTGTCATTTTTAATGACCTTTGCGGAAGGAAATTGCAGGTCCTGTGACATCTATCTGCAGGAAAGCTGGCTTAATAGAGAGCGGGAAGGTCTTGCATCAGTGAGAACGGAGTGGTCAATTAGTAATTTCTACAGTCATGCCAAAGTTATGTGATGACGTTTATACAATAGCGTATTTAGATGGGCCTAGAGGAAGCTTAATGAGAGTAGGAGGCATGGGCGACGGATTTACTCGCTGCCTTTGGTATATGTCAAATACTTCATAGCATTACATTATGTTAATCTACAGTTACATCTGCTTCTGCATCTCCTTCATTCATTCTGGAATCTTTATCACAGGGCGATCTGAAATGCCATAAGCAATTTTGCATATGGAAGAAATATAGTAGCTCATTTCATGAGATTTTTTTGGAAGGCATAAGCTGAAAGAGATCAAAGCAGAACATCTATCACAATAAATGATTTGTCTATATGAAAGCATAAAATAAATGTTAAAATTTTAGACCTGAGTGAAGCCAGTCAAAGAAAATAGTTTAGAAACTACACTCTACTCTGTTAAAATCTGTAATATGCATTAGCAGAAGGTTTTTATTTTTTCTCTCCCCTGCAAATTCCAGTATTTCCCAGACTACTGAAATACAGTGAAACTCATATCAGGATGACAAGATGACCCTATTATTCATAACTCTATTTCTCTCCCAATTTTCATGAAATTTTCTCTTCCTATCTTAAAAACAGCCTAAATGGAGATATATTTATATAGCAAAGGGATAGTCAAAGACAGTAGTGCACGAATGACAGAAAGCAGAAGCAAAGAGTTTAAAAATATGGATTGGACAAAGGATGCCAGATTCTGCAAAGTACTAAAGTGCTCAAGCATAAGGCTGAGTTCCTGCTGACACCAGAATGATTTAACAGAAAATATCCTGGAGACCTCTCTGCTCAGGGGTAACAGCCTGTTCCAAAGCCTATTACAGTCAATTTAGTCTCCCTGCTAACACAGGACACTTTTAATTGTGCCTCGCCTCCACAGCATTCTTGCTTCAACCGGTTCAGGGAGCAAAACTGTCTGTGATTTTGATCACTTTGGAGTGGAGTTGGGAAACATATAGTATTTCCCTGCATCAGTCTTGTTTGCTGTCTGAGAAGGGCAGAATATAGCTCCTCAAACCTGGCATCTGGCTTCTGTGCCTTTGGGCCCCAAAGGTAGCCATCGACTACCTTTTTTTTTTTTTTTTTTTTTTTTGATGCAGCTAGTGAGTAAAACTGTTTTTTATTTTGTTAGCAGACCACCCATGAGGCTTTCCCCTTCACTTTTCCAAAGCTGTTTCTCATTGGGAATAATGTGTTTGTCCTTATACTCACCAGCCAGGAAAGGCTTTCATTAATAAGGCCAGCGCTGAAAATGCCTGTGTTCATTTTCACCAGTAATTTCAGGGACAGGGAAATGTTTCTCCATCTCTTTCACTGCCAGCGGGATTCCAAAATTTTTATACATACACACACACACACACACAATCATATGCACAGTACCGCTTCAGGGAAGGTTTACGACAACTGGAGACAGTGAAACCCGACTGACAAGAGTCAAATGTACTTTGTCCAAACACAGCGGAGACCCTGCCTGTCTCTGAGTCAAATTTTGAAAGGATACATTTTCACAGATGCACCTTTGGAGATCATTTGGGGAGTAAAAATGATAGTTGGGATAACTTCTGCCATTTCTTCATTAAAAAAATACTATTCTCTCAAATGCTATCACTCACAGTGTAATTATTATGTCTGTGAGAAAATTTATCTCTGTGTAGAACACAAAAATATGGTTTGCATAACATTTCAATACTGCTTGTACCTTATTTTAATGACTTGCATGACAAACAGTTCTAGCACTGAGTCAAGGCTAAACATCATCTCTCACGATTAGGGTCTAATGCAAATATTGACGTTTAAAGTCAATGAGAAATACCTCCATGAAAAAGTATTAACTCATATATTGAGCTCTGTATACTTACGATGTTGTCCGATAGGACTTAGGTCAGGCATAGTTTTGAGATGAGCCTGTCTAAACCTTCTCTTAGAGTGAGGAAAAAACAAATCTCCAAAACTGGATTCGGTTAGAACAAAACTTAGTGACATTTTACCCAGAGAAAGCTCAGATGTCTTAGGTGAAGGAAACTAAAATGAGATGATTTGAAATCTGCCTGTGTCCACTGTATCTTTCAGCTCAAGGTCTTGTTCCCAGTCCCTTGTCTCCAGTGGATTCCTATGTAACCAAGGAAAATCTCCCTTCCCATCACTTCTGCATGTTGATGCCGCTTTCCCCAGGAGTCCCTGCCCATGATGCAACCTCCTTGTTCAGAAGGGAAATGCCATCTGTCCTCCCAGAGGGTCCTTTCTCAACTTATGCCTAGCATTTTGGACAACAGGAGCTCATGAAGCCTTTTGTTTATCACTAAGACCTTTTTATCATATATTGTCTATATAATATAACAGATACAGTAAAAAAAAAAGAAAAAGAAAAAAGCTTAAACATGGAAGCATGAGAAGTTGCTTCATCTGAACTTATTTCAAGCCATTAATCAAAATAGCAGCCCAAGCTAACACTTTGTATGTGGAGTATTCCACAGAGGAACTTAACATAGTAAAGGGTATGTAAAATACCTGCTTAATACAAAATCACTCCATGCCTGCAAAAGCTTGTAGTTCAAAATTATATGACCAAACTGGACTTGCAAGTGTTTAAGAATTAATCATATCCACAAAAGTTCCCCCCTCTGCTCCCTACCTTCCTTTTGTCTTGCAAAAAATAAAATGAACAGATTTTCCTATTAAATTGTTTGGTTTTTTAATCATAGGACACTTAACAGGGTGGTCTGCTCCTTTCCCTTCTAGAGCAGTTGTTGAGGGAGCAGGGAGGTATGGCTGGATGAGGCTGCCCATTTTCGACTCTCAGAGCCAGCTGGAAAGGGGTCAAACGGTTCCTATAAAGGACTGAGAGAGCCCAGCTGTAAAAAGCAGTGTGAGGCAGCTTGGCTCCTGTGGCTGGCCCTGGAGCAGCAGGAGCCGCGCGCGAGGAAAAGCAGTGCAGCTCCTACAACCTGTTCAAGAAAGAAGATGGGTTTTGCTTGGTGCCTGTGTGCGCACGTGTCCGTATGGGTGAGCCTTCAAGTGCCTGTGCCTGAGCCAATAAACATGCCCTTGAGGGAAAAGCCTGAAAGAGCTACAAAAACGTTGTTAGTCCTTCCTCCTTGGGAGAGGTGGAGGATGTATTCGCTCTGTGTATGACTGGGAGCTTTGGACTTAGCTTCATATGCATAAGAAAGAAATATGTGCACCTGCAATGAGAATTTCAGAAGGGATTAATAATGTTGGGTGCTTAAACTTTTGATGCGCCTCTTGAGACATCTTAAAAAGGCTAGAAAGTGAGCTTAAAAAGCAGAAACAAAACCTGAGCCTTGAATCATCTAATACTTTTTTTTTTATGTTTTTGTGGCTTAAAGATAAGTTCTGGATGTCTTCTGCACCTGATGTTAAAAAGCATAGCCTCTTTAAGACACAATTTTAATTGGGAACTTTAGGATGAAGAATGCTCTTCTGTCCAGATGATAAAGCTCTAAAAATACAGCTGTTGCCATATCTTTGGGAAGTGTTGATAGAACTTTAACAGAAGCATCACAATAGCATTAATTTAATATCACTTTAATTCTACTATGATTAAGAAGAATATAACTTCTTCAGCTGTTGTATGTTAAAGGCAATACTTTAATTGTGTGCATCACAAGAAATAGATACACTTAAGATTTAAGATGCTCTACAACCAGCACTTTTTTAATAAAAAATTATACTCCATAGAGGAGTAGCCTAGCAGTATGTTCACAGGGCGCCTGTAGTGATTAATAACGCTCAGGGGGAATCAAAATGCTAAACCTGCTTAATAGTCCTAGGACACTCTTAGTTATCTTTTCAAATAACTCGGTTAGGAGCAGATTAAGAAACGATAAAATGCAAGAATCCACAGAAATATCTCTTAGGAATTCTGACTCTGTTTACTTTTAATACAGTTTATATTAGCCTCCAGAGACCTAGAGCTGTTAAATTCAGTGGGTTTGCACCAGTTTTAGGTCTTGAAGTGATGGAAATGACATCTACTTCCCTCACTGGGCTTTGTTCAGGTTTTAACGCGCAAGAGAGTAAAGTCTGAATTTTGTCCTTAGCCTAAAGAGAAAAAAGACCACTAAGAAAAACTGAAGTGTATCCCTAGAGAGCAAATCAGCCAGCAGCTATTGTATGCTTAAACCAAAAAGAAAAAAAGCTATGAACACTGTTCCCTGTAGCAGATAGGGTAATTTATTTCATTTCAAATCATTGACAGTCTAGGTTACAGAAGATCAACTCTTGCATTTCTGAGATATTAAAACTTTTTTTTTCTAATTACTTTAATTGCTCATGATGGCTTCTTTTTGACAGCTGATGGTGGCAAGTTCACAGCACTGGTTTCTTCCACTGGCTGCTGCTTTGTCTTCAAGCGCTTTAAAACCAGCAAAGTTCCTGCAATACTTTTCTCCAAGAAAACTGTACTATAATCTCATCTCCTCCCTCTGATTTCAGAAATTTATTTAACAAAGCTCCCCTCACGTCAATCACATTTACAAGCCCCGAGCACTTCAATTAAACTGTAAATTGTGCTGCATTTGATCCAAATATGCAAGCTTTTTTCTTTTTATCTTTTTTCTCTAGCTATGCTCACATGTAACAAGCAAGACGTTGCATAATTTTACGTGAGAATGTTACAAACTCATTTGCCAAGGAATGTTAGGCATCGTGCAAGCACATATTAAAATACGAGATATGTCCTCTGAATCTGTAGCATCCCATAGCATCTGCCATAACAAATATAACAGCATTAATCAACACAGTGTATGTGTTCCAAACAGAAAACTTTAATTTGAGATGTTTAGTAAAGTGAACAGACTGTAGATCAAGCTGGGTTTAATTCCATTTGGCTTTGACCTTGCACGGATAGATTTCATATGGAGAGTGTTTAAGAAGTTGTAGCTTGTTCTGCCTTCCTCCCTAGCCCTGTCACCCCTTAGCAGCTCTTGCAGCAGAGTGCGGGCTAGGTCCCGCCGCAGGAAGCCGTGGCCTGGGGTGCAAGTGCTCCCGTGAGATGCGGCAGGCCGGGGAGGGTGGTCCCGTTGCCACGGGAAGTTTTGCACCAGTGCCTGGAAGGTCCACTTAGGTGCCGAGGAGAGTTCTCATGGATGAGTAGTAGAAAGTCTTAAATATTTTTCACTCAGCTTGCTTTCCTGCAGCTTTTCAGCCAAAGCGAAACAAAGAGAGAAAGAAAACAAAGTCAAAAAAACAAAACTGAAAGTAGATGGAGTAGGGGGGATTCATACAGTCTAAAGTTAATGCAGGAAGGTGAATTTCCCGAGGTTTTCCAGCGAAAGGAGAAAGGTTCTTCTACAGCAGAAGGTTCAAGTTAGATGTTCCTAACTACTCCAGTATGCATTTGGCTTTCTGATCAACATTTTTTGGCTGAAGTTAGCCTTTGTGGATACCCATGTGTGTCTGAGTAGACCTATGAGGCTAAAAACATACGTAGTTCTTAAATCGAGCTCCTAGGCAAGCGCAACTTGACATCTGTGTTACAGCGCTCTGGCTAGTGTAGGGTCCAACTCCCTGGCACGCTCTTGTGCTTGTCACATCTTTGCCATAGGTTTGTGCACACGCTGCTCCCACCTGTGCAATGTGTTACTCATACAGCACTGCAAAACTGCTTGTCCTCTTTCCAGAAAAACTCCCCCCACTACGCAAGATTAGCTGAGTGGGCCAAGGCGAAACCACGGTATAATGTTTCAAAAAGTGAAACTAGTGTGGTTCAATGCCTTTTGTCTAGGCTTGCCTTTATAAGGAGATGTAACTTCATTCCAGTAAAAATTGATGCATGTGGAGTATTATTTTTTTTCTATTAATGAGACCATCCTAACAAACTGCAGTTGCAAACCAAGATGACTTCATTTCATTACAGCAAAAAGGCTGATATTTTATACGAGAGCAATACAACTGTGTTTCATCACAAGCCCCCTGCCCAAATCGTACTGAATTTAGAATGTTCCTTGTTATACAGTCAAGGCTTTGAATGCTTTAAAGTAATACTATGGCAACCGGTTATGCTCTTATTTACTTTTCAAATCATGTAGATAAGCTTTGGTGTCTTATCTGTAAATTAGTTGTATTTTTCAAATGTAAAATTCTTTTCTCTTAGGAGTATCAACAGAGACATCAATCAAACTGGATATTATTGCTTTGACTATTAAGCATTTGTGGCTGTGTGAGGTAAGCTCTCTTTTTTAACATTTACTTAATTAGGTAAAACTATTTTTTCCTGGTTGATTCGTGGTGAAAAGGAATCTGTGCAATATTATTGTGTTGTTTATGATACTAACTAATACTTGGAAAGTCATTTAAAGTATTAGAATACTAGTTTCCATTAATTTTCTATTAAAGCCTCAACTATAAGTACATGTTGATGTATACGTGCATATAGACATGCCTGATTTGATGGGAGACAGATAGACTATGCACCTAAATTAAGGCATAGGTGCAATCCATGGCATATCCTACAGCTTTGGTTCCCCGGATATGTCATGTCTGTTCATGAAGGTGAGAGCTGGCTGTTTAGGACCCTCTGCTGCACTTTGCTTCCATCTGGGGAATTTAGGTAACTGGCATGGCAACGGGTGCCTCTGGCCTGAGGAGCAGGGGATCAAAGCTGATAGTCCTGCCCCTGGGTCAGGATGCGGCCAGAGTGTGGATGTATATGTGACAGGGCTACAGGTACAGCACAGCTCCGAAGCTTCCGTGCAGTCATTGTGAAAATGCTTTTTTTTCCCATAATTGGTAGCCATTTGTTCTGAAACAAGCGGCATTTACAAAAGTTTGCTCTTACAAGTTCAGCTCTCTGTTGAGTATTTGCATGTCTGAAACAGTTTCAGGTGCAAGAGCTCAGACGTTGCATCTGCAATTCAAGGGGCACAAATTTTGGAGGTGAAAGCTTCAAATGGGAAAGGAAAACCATAAGCCTTTTTAATACCCTCACAAAAGCCGTATGAACCTGGAGGTTTGTTACTGAATGCCCTTGTAATTTTTAACATTCCCCTTTTTTGTGGGATTTGTAACTGATTATGGGGTAATTCCTGCTTGTGTGAACCCTGAAGTAATTATGACCACTATTCATACAGGTTCTTCACAGAAAGGTAGGCTTTCAGGAGCAGTTTTATTTAGACGCTCTGAATCATTTTGTGGAGCAGCATCTCTTCCCTAATTGCAGTGCACTCACTGCCGAGATGAAACCTAATGCTAGGCGATATGAATACCCTTTCAGACTCATATCCTTCCCGTGCATGTTCTGGTGAAAGGACTAAAGCAATTCAGCTCTTTTCATGGAGAATTTCCTTTCTTGACGTGTGCATCAGCTGCTGCATATGGAGCAAGGTGCACCAGGGTTTCTCATTTTCCTTTCCTTTTCCCCCGGAGTTATAGTCACAGCGGGGACAAAGGAGAAGAGCCTTCTCACTCCCTTGCACAGCCAAGAAAGAGTTATGATAATTTAGCCCTCAGTGTTTAAGCCATGGTCCAGTGCTGCTGAAACTAACTGAGCTTGGCATCATTTGAAGGAGCTTGCCGAACTGTGAAAGACACTGACGTGGCTCTGATTAAAAAGTATTGAAAAATTATAAACCACACTGCAAGACATCCTTATTCAGGTGCATGAGGTCAAGGCAGGTTAGTATACAAGGAATTTTTTTGTAGTTGACGTTGGTACATGTCAGGCAAGGACATACTAAGAGTTGTTTTCTTAAGTGTATTCTGTCCTTCTGGACACTCGACAGACTAGATTTGGCAGAAGAAAGTTTTCAGTCATAAAAGTTGATCTTGCTATTCATGTTGTTTAGAAGGGATCGTGCATGGGCAGGATTCCTCTCTGTATCTACCTCTGCATCCCATCCTTTTGATGTAAGATTTTATTTCTGGCTCAATGAGAACCTGAGCAATAACAGAGAAGGAAAATAGAGGTTGTGATATATGATGGAACCAGACCGAAAACTTAGGTGACTGAAATTGTAGTGATATGATAAAATTTTGGGGAGGTTCCTAGTTTCTTGAGCACCTGTTCATGTATCTTACCTCTAACTACTAAAACTGCAAGACAAAGGTTTTGCGTTAGATTCTTTCATAAGTAAAAACAACATCTTAGCAAGTGGCAGATTTCCAAGTTAACTACATAATTTAGTATGAGATGAATGCCATTTCCAACACTTTGGAACTATGATTGACCCCAATGTATAAAGACAAATATTTTTTGATACTCAATATTTTACTCCCGTTTTTATAGCTGTATTCTAGACTACAGATGAAAGTTAAGTATCTGTTTTCTTTTTTTGGCAAACAATGATGTCCTGATTTTTCCAATCTAAATTGCCCTCCAGGGCACTAATAAAACAAGTCATGGCTCACAAAGTAAATTTCCTGTGTACTAATTGAAAACGGTTTCAAATTTATTAGGATTTCAATCATCTTCCCTAGATCTGATGCTTGTGTTCACAGTAGTCAACATGTCTATTAATATATTTACCTGAAAGATAAAAGCTGTATTAAGAATAGTTCTCAGGTATGTTAAAAAGAAAGAAAAAAAAATCCTACATGTTACATAATTGAATGTGGTTTAGAACGACATCTGAAACCAAACGCTTGTTCTCCTGAAAAATCTGATATTATTGTACTGCCAGATCCTTTCCGATATATGTTCCCAGACTCTGGCTGTAATGCATAGTCTATTAGAATTTGCTGGTGGATCTTATTCTGAGATGACAGAAAAGGCAGAGGAGTGGGGACATTGATGTCTTCTTTTTTGCTAGCTTTGTCTTTGTCCTGTTTAAACTCCAGGAGATGGAAAGAGAGGGGCTGTTGAAGTGTTGCAATTTTCTCCTCCTTCAGGCCCCACAACAAAGTGTAAGTGCTATGCGAACCATCCCACCAGAACCCACAGCGTCTGCCTGCCGCTCTGCGCATCCTCCCTCCAAAACGTTGCGCCGGGAGGGAGGGCACTTGTCGGATTTCCTGGCACCACATTTCATAGCAGAGTTCCTCTAGCAAGAGCCCACAACCGCTTGCAGACTGAATTAATAATATGACAAAAGCAGTTGGCCTCCATGTGGATGAGGGTTGGCTGGAAAACTAGAATTCTGGTTTCTGAAAGATTTGGGGGTTTGGGGTTTTTGTTTTATTTTCTTCATCACGATAAACCAAAAATGTTTAAAAAACAAAACAAAAAAGCTTCCTTATTTTCATTGTAGAAATGATGCGAATGTTCTAACATAAAATAGTGCAATAGCTATGAAGATTACCTAGGATTAAAAAGCAAAACAAAAAACAAACAAACAAAAAATTCTCGCATGTCTCAGGTGAACACTAGGATAAAATCAATCTCTTTTGATTGCTTCTGTTGCAACTGTTTTGACTTGTGCAAATATTTAAATATTGGGCCAGAGCAACTGGCTCATTGCCGATAAAAGAATGGAATTTCCATGCACAAGATAGTTGTATATCTCAAGGGATGAGGGAGACCACAGTTCAAATTGCTTTTTAATCTCATCCTTTCTTTCGTTCACGGTAATCCCTCAAGAGAGGGGAAAAGCACTGTTTGTGAAACATCTCCAAGAATGGCTTTCTTTATTTCCTCTATATACGCTCTATGCCCTTGGAAACATACAGGCTTTCTGGTTGCTCTTCCACTTTTGTTGTATATTGTCTTCTTTGGGCCATAACACAAATGGATTCATTCTATGTTGTCATGTTTTGCCTAGGTTAAAGTACAGTCAAGGCAAATTTACTCCTTTTGGGATATTCTGTGCTGAATCTATCTGAGAAAATTTTCAAATAACAATGTGCCTGAAAATTATAAGTTTTCATTAAGGGAAAAAAAACAAACCCAAAAAAACTATGTTTTGATGAATCGTATTTGTTCAATAGAAATCTACTTTGCTGGAGAAGTCCCAAGCAGCTGTAATGCAGATGGCCTTTGTTCCACGTATGTACCCTGAAAGCTGCAGGGGACAAAAGCAATCCTCAGACTTTGGGTTCCAACACCTGGCTTTTGTTTGTATGTGCCATGGCGCCTTTGGCCCCCACTTGCCTTTCCCACCCCGAAACAAGAAGCAGTTGTTAAAGTCTAGAATCCTTATTTTATTTAAGTCCAATTCCAAAAACTGTTGTTTGGGCTTCTCTCTGTTTATAGAGGTATATTCTCAACTAGTATACCTAGGGGGACTATATTAATATCTGCTAGCTATTTTATCCAGCCACAGTTTCTCTGTCAAGACTCATGTTCATGGCAAAGACAGCAGAAGACCAGATGAGCAACAGTTGCAATGCTATAAACTAATTCCCAGATGTAGAAAAGACTAGTTGTAATGGCTGTATCGTACATGTGGAAATTAAGTCTAAACATACTGCAGTCCCCATATGCTTGTGAGCCTATTAAAATGTCAGTCATGACAGCAGCATAGCAGATACCGTGTTTCTCCTTCTGTTCTCCTGCATTCATATATTTTTTGGTATATTCATGATAGCTTATGAAAAAAAAAGAAAGAAAGAAAGATAAAATAGATATTCCATTATCATCTGCTTCCTGCTATGCTTAGTACAATACTAAGAAAACTTTAAAATGTGCCCATTGAACTCAAGTAACTCTAGTTCCTTTCAAACCGTTCTAAGCAGTAGTTGAACTTTTTCAGTCTTACATACTAACATTGTCCTATAAAGCTGCAGCTGATGATTTTTCATTTTATAAATGTTAGAACACAAAATACATATTTTATGCAGAGAAATCCTCTTTTGGCAGGATTGTGTTCCAGAAAGTTGGAATATAGAATCATGAGGTGATTAGAGAATCCATCAATAGTCAGATAGCATTTAATGGGACAAATCTGGACACACATTTTGTAGAGTCTCCCAGATATGAGCCCAGTTTTGAAGTCATGGCAAAAATCTTTTGGATTTGAATGGACAGTTTGTATAGAGAAATGAGCAATGGGTCTGAATTTCAGTTTGGTTTCAGTGGTTGGTCATCAGTCCCATAGGGTAAAAGTGCTTCAAAGTTAGTGTACATTATTTCCACTTTTGTACCATTTACAGTGATCAAAGAGTGTAAACTTTGGGGGGCTTTTTTTTGATGTTGAAAATGCAGATCATTAAAACCGAATCCTCTAATAGAGGTGATTACACATACATCAGGGAAAGTAACATTCTCAGGTTTTTTTCAAATGTTCACAGTTTCCTCATTATCTTTCCTTCTACAAAGAAAAAATGGGGAAAAAAAAGAGGGAAAATAAAGGACATTATTTTGGAAGGCATTGATGTCCGGAGCAGAAAGGGTCACATAATGATTTCGCTGCACACTGACCGCACCATGATGAGCAGGGCTGTTGTACTCGCTAATCGACTGAAGTTTAGCTTTATGAGCATGCTTGCGTTTTCTTTCTCTGCAGAAGGGAAGTCTTCTTGCACCAAAACCGCAGTCTCAGTTGCCCAGTCTGGAGCTCATTAAAAATGCTGGCAAATGACAATTTCTCTTATACTGAAAAATCAATGTTTCTGAGATTTCTCCCATTTCTCTTGCAAATTTTGATGCAATTTTATATTGTGGCTACAAAGCACTCTTGGAACTATCTGCCAGTCCTCACGCAGTGTGCATCCAAAGTGGCTATTTATCCATACAGAGACTTTGATAAGCCAACAAAAATGGGTATAAATGAAAAACAGCAAGAAAAACACTATGTTTATGTAATGTGGAGGATGATTTACTCTGGTTAGTGAGCAGCAAACTCTTGAGAAATCAGTTCCTAGATTTAGCAGACTAAGTAAGGCTCAAGACATGAAACTGCCTGTATTATTATTAATAATAATAATTAATATAATTAATAATAATAATAATAAAGGATGTAATGATATGTACAGGGAAAGTGCACTTACTGATTTCCCTCTCCTCTTCTGTGCCTTATCTTTGCATCACTTTAACACTGGTTTTCAAATTGGTATTTGCAAAAGAAGCTACATCCTTTCTCTATAATTTTTCTTATCACGAATGTCATTGTGCAACTACTTATGAGTGGAGCAAGGGAGGTACTTCAGGTACTTCATTCCCTTATTTCTGCCATCTTTCATTCTACTGTTGCTTTCTCCTTGTTCCTACTGAACTCCACTGCCTTCTGCTCTTCTGTTTCATTAGGTCACAAGACTGGGATAAAACTTTGGGTTTAACTATGTTTTTTACCAGGATTTGAGAAATGGAAGGGAGAAATGCTAACGAGAGATTATTTTAATGCTCCAAATCATTGTCTTGTTTACCACCAGGGTCATTTTTTCCTGTTTAAAAGCAATTATAAGTATACAGAGTACTTTGGTATCCTCCTACTTCCTGATAGGAGTTTGTCTACCACATTTGGTTACTTTGTTGGAGGTCCCATTTGAAAGCTAAATTTACAGCCGTGTTGACTAAATCTCATTTCTGGAGATTCCTTACGAGGACACTGGGCATTTTTTAATATCAGATGAGTTTGGTCTCGTCGGTTTGGTCTCATGGGTTCAGTTTCTAGTACCTTTTATAATTACGTGTTTCAATTAGCTCCTTTAATATTGCAAGATTCAGCAAAGGGGAACCCCTGCTTAGATAAATAAGAATGGAGCTTGTTCCTGGATGTCATAGAAAAAAACCTGGACATCACTTCAAAAGGTTTTCGTACTTGGAAGCAACACTTAAGAAAATTAAAAACTGCTCTGAGGTCACTAGCGCATTTCAGTTCGTCCAGCACCTCTGTTTGTTTCAGTAGGGGTCCAAATATTTTGGAATCTGAGTTGCATACTAATACTGATTAGGGAACTCAAGAAAATAAGCTATACCTTATCCTTTTACTTTAGAGTTCTCGTGAAACATTTCTCCCCCCAGAAAACTTTCATCAATCCATCTAAATTTCAGAATACCACTGCATATTTTAATGACATATTAGGCATAGGCAAAAGTGCATGAAACAATCAAAGAAAGAAATATGTGTGCCAATTTATAGCTTAAACTTCTCTAAAGTTGCTCTGAAGAAAATCTGCTAGATTTATCTTCCTATTGTGTTTCTTTTTGTCTCTGCATTCCTATGCTAGGAATTAGGTCTAAGAGAGGGAAAGATATACTTTTAGCCTAGCCAGGGGCCAAGTACCAATCAGTCTATCTGCACATTCCTCTTCTGTTAAAGGCAAACCTCACTCTAATAGAAACGCTCAGTTATGTCCCAGGACAATGCTACTTCAAAGGTCAACATGTCATTCATGTCTAAACTTCAGGGACCTAGTAAAATTGACATTTGAAACCACAAGGCACAATGTTTCCTTGTTTTTTTAAATGTAAACGGGAGTGGCTACAGAGTCACACAGTCAGAAATGAAATGTGGACACAATGAAGGGAGGCTTAGGCAGGAAAGTAACAGCGAGGCAATTTATGCAAAGAAAAATTGTTTCTAAAATGCCAAAAGAACATTAGTCACTATTCTGTTCTCAATATATGGTAGCCTGATTCAAGGGGAAAATATAGATTTTTAGGAATGTCAGCATGAAGATAAACATCACACTAGTAGGTCAAGGGGTTGGGGAAGAGGATATGTTCACCACATTTTCTGGCTTTCTGCCCTACCTATGAATCCTAGCATAGTTGTATAACAAGTTATATGTGGTTATGATAATCATATTTAGGGACATATTGGCTATTTTGTTATTAAAAAATGTACATCTGTATCTCTCCAGGAGGAAATGCAGATTTGCTTCTGAGCCAGCTGACACAGCAAAATAGAAGTCTGCACTGTCCCTTACTCAGCTGCACAAGGCTCCTTCTCTTATATGCTCACTGCCTTCTATTTTGCGTCAGTGTAGGATGAACTTAATAGTTGCTTAATTTGTGCTGGCTATGTAGAAGAACAGCTTGGACAGATCTGTATGACTTCTTTTACTGATTCAGTGCTATTAAGTGATTTTTCTTTCCCTTTTTCATTCTTTTGCACTTTCTTGTCATCTTTTAGTACTTTTTTTCTTAATTATCCTCATTTCATACATGCAATAAGAAACAGATATGTTTCCATGGTACTGAGAGAAGACTGTATACTTACACTGTACATTTCTGTAGTCTCCATCCTACCATGTAGAATACAAATTATGTATAAATATGTCAATGTTATCACAGAAAACATGTCTGGTTGGAGTTCAAGGCCATGAAATTTAGGGAGGATTCAAACTGAGATACTGATTTGTCACAGAAAAGATCCCTGTAATTTGACCTAGATCTGAATTTGTTCGAAATTAAGATGTAATTAGGATATAGATCTGTTGTTTTGGTTCTGTTTTTTTCTGTACCTCCCTCTGAAGCATGCTTGTATAAGATATTTTTATGTCCCTTCATGTCTAGGTATAATCTTCCTAGGAAACACCTAAAACAAAAAATATCTTCACCTTTCATTGTGAAAGTCATCTAGAACAGACTTATGAGGCAACTTGTGATTGCTTCTGCTATTCATTTTTAAAAGTTCCAAGTGCATCAAATCTTCCCTTTCCACCAGCTCTGGTGTCCATTCTCTTGTTAAGACTTGTCTTTTCAATTACAGACTGGGAAGTGAACTGCCTATGCATAATGACCAAGAAACTGAGTCTGTGTTTTAATAGAAATCTCTGTATCTTGTTACAATATAAGTGCTAAATAATAATTTAAGAAAATCACACAAACACACATTATCAGCTCTACTGTCAGTGAGGCACTGACAGTCATTGATTTCCCTTTATCCTTCATATCTTTGAAATATGAGTAGACAACTAAGTAGCATTAACTTTTTCTTAAAATTTATCTTTCCAGCTGGAGCAGTGTGAAAAGCTACTAAGGAAACTATGAGGAATTTAAAAAAAAAAAGAAAAAAAGAAAGAAAGAAAGAAAAGAAAAGAAAAAATAGGGTAAAAAAAAGGGAAATAAAGATTGATTTCTCTTCCCTTAGTGAGTGTTAGCAATTAGGTAAACTGATTTGCAGCAAGGTCATCAGTCACAATTGGAAGCTAATTTGAAAATGGATTAGCTTAGAAGTAGCAATTTCTGCTCCATGGGTTTCAGCAGCAAATGATTCAATTTTGTAACAGACCTCATAAACTGGCTGAGATCAATGCCTACCTAATGTGCCATTATGCACTGGGCATACTTGAGTGTCTGCAAGCACAGCTGGGGCTTCAGGGAGTTTCCCTGCCGGGCTTCCTCTGCTCCATACTCACTTTCCACAGGTGTGTTATTTGATTATTTTGCCTGGGGGAATAAACAGTTTAAGAGAATTAGAATGGGTGAAAGTGTTTCCACTTCTCTTGGGAACGAGCTTTTCAGTTCTAGGATCAGTGGCAGCAAGTGAGAAAGGTTAGTTAGCGTAGTCTTATCGGAGAAAAGGACTGAATCTGCTCTATGAATACAGGAGTCTACAGCAGCACAGTGTAGTCTAAAAGAGGAGGTCCCACCATTTCCAGTGGCAGAAGACCTCAATTCTATTCAAGGTTTTGGGCTGTGTGCATACAGAGGAGGAGAAAGGCTTTTTATCCTGCTCTGTCCCCAAGTTTCACCTCTCTGCAAGAAGACTCCAAGACCATCCACTACCTTCTCTGAACTGCACACTTTGCCTCTTGAAAATTAGGACTACAGCCACATCACTTCATTTATCCTTCTTGGGTCCCCATCTGCCTTCCCAACTCCTACAGGCTAAGAGCCAAATACATTTCCCAACTGGCCAGGGGTGAAATGCCTAAAAGAGTTTTGCATACCACCAGTGGTAGGACTCCACAGTCTGAGAAGGCTGAAGGTTGAAGCCTAGAAGAATATGGTTTGCTTGCAGTAAGAATTTTTAAAATTTCAGACAACTTTAGATCGTAAGTTTGGGGCAAATCTTTGTGCTAAAATATTTAAAATTTCATATTAGAGGTCTAAAAAATGATTGGACAAATCAAAAAAAATCTTTGTTTGGATGCTTCTATAGTGTTTCATTTCAATTTTGACTTCTGAAGATGTTTACATTTTTTAAACTGTAGAAAACTAAGTTTGGAAATGGAAACTGATCTTGAGCAAAAGCAGGGAACCTTTCATTTAAAAATGTGAGAATGTCAACAATTCCAGTTACTTAAAATGGAAGTCTATCAAAATCACTTTTTTTTCTGAAAAAGACTTTCAACAAGCTGATTATTTCTCAACTGTAAAAACAAATCACGAATGTCACCTAATTCCTGATCTGTAATTCTAACATAAATTTGAAAGAAAAAAATGCATAAATAATTGGAGAAGATAAGACTCCACATGGATAAGATGTCATATATGTTGTGTTTGCTAATTCAGCGCATCTAAATGCATAGACAGATGTTGAAGACACCAGTGAAATCCTAATGACGTATCTGAATCAAGTCATATTTTGATTCAATCTTCAAGATCACGCAAAAAAAAGAAAAAATCCAATTAAATGGAAACTCGTCTATGTAAAAGTAGTTTGTGAAATTTAAGCCAATTAAGTGGGGAATGAAAACAAGCACTGTGACATATAACAGTTTCTATAACAGGTTCTAAATGTTGAATATTGTAAGTAAGTTCAATACTGTGAATAGCAAAGCAATAAGCACATTATACCTGTTTAAATGTTAGAAATCTTTTTTTTTTAATCGATGCATGTAAGGCGTTGTGTGTGTGTGTGATTTAATTTTCTAGTTGTTCCTGATTTCTACTCTTACATTATTTAGTATTGCTTGAATAGCTTGCCCAGAGTACTAGATAAACTTAAGTGTGTGTGATTTGTGGTGACATTTTACAGTGGAAGGGTCAGACACGATGCCAATATGAAGTCATGAGACTTCTAAAATTCAGAATCCATTTAGCTAGATAGTTGTGACTGTATGAATGTCACAACCTAAGTCACATTCAAATGGCACACCCTTAGACATAGTCACTAACTGTCTTTTTTAAAGCACTGTTCAGAAAGTAACCATAAAGATCTTAGGACAAAATTTGAAAGGCTCCTTAAGTTCCTTAGAAACATGAAACATTTCTATTACGAGAAATTAAAGAAACTCTTAGAAAGCTATGTGATTGAAGTCTTTTTTTAAAATCAGGCAACTCTAAGTATGACTACAGTCTGGTTCCATGTGCCTATTTTTTTTTTTTTTCTTAACGAAATTTAATCTCAGAAGTGACTTAGGTGACCACTGGACTTTTACTTGGGTACTAAAAAAAAAAAAAAATCTGAGCAAACAGAGTGGGTATAGTCTCTGTCTGAACATCAGACAGACTCATATGCACTTCCTTCCCTGGAAAGGAAATATCCACCTGGACTGGTAGAGAGTCATGGTATGCTCAGACTAGGCCTTTTTTCTAGACAGTGGAGGGGCCGGGAGGACAATGCACTTACTGTGTAGTCTATGCAGTCTAGATATACACCTAGAAACAGTCTCTGGTGTTAAGTGCCAGTTCCCATTAAGCCTGCTGTAATACCAACTATAATGAAATAAATACAATATGATCACTGAATATCAGAGCAAGAGTTTCAGATGGATTTGTGTGGATGTAATTCTATTGTTTTAAATGTATTTTTATCTATTGACTTAACGATAGCTGTTTTAAGGAACAGCTATTCCACGAGGCTCCTTCTGAAAAATCAGGAAACCTAATAGTCTTCCAAGCTATCTTGAATGTGGTTTGTGTGAATGTGTTTGCCATCAAGATAACAGGAACAACATGTGGAACAGAATAATGAAGGAAAAATGGGGAAAAAAGTGAGGGGACCCCCCCCCCCCCATTTTAAGATAAAGCTTGACCAGTTTTCAAGAGAAATCTATGAAATCAATGACTGCAATAGTAAGGAGGTAGATTTAAGGAGCAAGCATCTCTTCTAGCGCCTTGTTCCTAGCCTAGCCTTTCTGTATTTTTCACAGCAGTAAATACGTTTTGTTTTCCTGTCACTACTTATTCATAAATTATTTGAGTACTGTAACTTGAAGAACTATACAATTTTGAAACCAAATAGCTGTTTTGATTTCTGGAGTAAATGTTGTGTGCTAATTATCTCCAGAGTTGGCTTTGCAAAGACTCCTGTGAAACCAGCAAGAACTATATCCCTGCTTAAGGTCTCTTTCTCTTAATTAAGAACATCATGTTGGAACTCTCTTGCTCACCTAGCATCACCTACCCCAGTACAACTTTCTGCTTGCCTTTGGCAGCAGGGTGCTGAGTTTGCCAATTGGATGGGCCTGAACCTGTTTTCAACGCAGCAAGTGGCATTATTGAAACCAAATCTAATCTTCTAGTGATTGCTGTGATTGGAGTGCAGGGTCACCTCGAGATTGCAATCAAACGTCAACATCTGGTTAATAAACAAAATGACACTTTGTGATTATTGCATAGCAAATTAGAAGTGAGGTGGAATTTCCTGCCATTTGCTTAAAAGAAAGCCTGTGATGTCAGTGACACCAGCTCCCATTTTCTGACCCTACAAAGTGAAAGAGGCTGGTTAGGGGATTAGCTGTAGGAAAATTAGTTTTAGATGAAGTGTTGGTTAAACATGCCAAGTAAAATTCACCCCACCATAGCTCTACTGATCACATGGGAATAACACCAAAGACAAAATTTTTCTGATCTTAAAAACAAAGTTTCCCATTATTTCTTAACTATTTCCTTCAAACATCCTGAGGTTCAGCATTTCAATACGCCTGAATCTTCCATGCACAGAGCGAAAGAACTTTGCAGCGAAGACTTAGAGGCAAAGAAATTGCAAGCAGTTTTTCCACAAGGCAGATTAACCTGTGAGAAATCCCACTGTCCTTTGTTCATGAAGCCACATGTGCTCAAGTACTTTCCTGACATCTTGCAGAATGGAGCCACCAGCAGCTCCTGAGTGCGACAGTCCATCTCCCATGTATCACCTAAGGCTTTATTGAACTTTACAGTAAAGTATTGTGTCCATGGCCTTTCTTGTGCCTCCATCTAGGCAGGGAGGCTTTGGAGTACTTGACCTGTAACTCACCAAGGCTTACAAAGCCTTTTACTTGTCAAGAATGCTGTCAGATGTACTGCAGACAGACCCACAAGTCAGGATGCAGAAGTAAATATATGTGCTCCTCAATCTCTTTTGCAGAGCAGAAATGAAGGCACCCAGTTTGCGTAATCTGACATAGCTCTGCTGAGGTATAGGGAGCTGCTATGATTTGTATCATAAGAATGTGATCTATGGTGAAATCGCATTTCTGACCCGTGGGCTTTTCAGAGGTAGAAGAGAATAGCAGGCAGTTGAGGATCTGGCCCACTGCAAATGGTCTACTACATGTGGTATATGATAAAATTTCAAAAAGAATGAAGGAATTCATGCCAGTCTGAGTGCCTCCTTTCTAAAAGGTTCTCAAATTATGTTCAAGTCATTCTGTAAATCATATTGTCACTTCTGTCATTTTAACTTTTAATGAGCCTTATGTCATGAGGAGCTGGTTATTCAATTAAACTTCTGCTTACCTGAGTAAAGGGATCAAGATATATCATCTGGGATATGACTGGAGGAATAGGAATGTATCACATGCCATTGTTGTATCCACTCTGCAATACCCTTGCACAAGCTAACCTTCTTGAAGATCTCCGTCTGCCTTCTTAAAATAGTCTACAGTCAGTCTCGGTGTTACTGTCTGGTGGGTTTTTTTGGTTTTTTGGGTTTTTTTTGTCTATTCATTGTGCCTAGTCACTTCAAAGACTGAATATATCATAGCTGCTTGCATACAAAGATTTCAGTTTCTTAAACACATGGAAATATTTAAAATGAAATACTATTTTAGATAGTTGGAGAATCACCAAGTTCTTGTTATATATGCTTCTTGGTTTTTGTGTGTGAACATGAATATAAAACAAACGAACGTCTAAAATTTGTATATGAGTTTTCCTCCAAGCTTCTTTAGAGACCATTTGAAATCTACAATGTGTATTAAATTATGAGCCATAACTTATTTCCCAATATCTAATCCAACATCCACAACTACCTCTTCAGCTGTTTAAGACAACTTGGATGAAAACAGTATGTCTCTGTTCTTATCAAAAAAAAATCAGTCAATAAAATAAAAAATGCGCCTAATTCTCAAAGCTGGTAGAATACTTTGCCTATATTGATAAGTATTTGGATAAGAGATTTGGATCCTATAGGATCTCAGATGTTACGGGGTCATGGGAAGTGGATATTGGTTAGTAGACATCTTTTAAGCAGTAACAAGTCTTTTCTGTCTTAATGTGAAAAGAGATTCCATGAGGTTTCAGAAGGCAAATGTACTCACACCAAACCCCCTAAATCCTTTCTTTTATCATGCCTTCGGATGTTTCCATCATAGGGAAGTCAAAGCTCTATGGGCTGTTCAGATACTCCTTGTAGCTTCCTTTGCCTTTGGGGAATTCCCAGGTACTTAGTATTTGTAGTTCTCTGCTTTTACTCTTGAAACAGCACAAACCTTACCTGGGGATTTGGCTTCTAGCAATAAAGTCTCCTTGGGTAACCACACTCCCTTCCCTGTAAACAGTGACTCACTAAGTCTCTTCCTGTCAGATAGTAGTGCCAGTAGACTCAGTGGGATGAGACAGCAAGACATTAAATAACCACCCACTGCATTTGTAAAGGACTTCCAGTAATCTACAGCAGTCTTTCCCTGATAGCCCAAACTATGAATCAGTCAAAAGATTTACAGATCTTAACGTAGTTTCTGTTGTTTTGATATTAACTTGATGGCCAATCTATAGCCACTAACCAATTTGGCATCCACTACTTGACTTTGACATCCACTACTGAATAGACGTGATAAATGCACCACTCCCAACACTCACTTTAAGCACACATAATACAGTGTGATGATCTTCAGACTGTTTGTATAATGACTTCCTCAGGAAGGAGAAAGTCTGGAATCCATCCCCAATTTACCTCTTCTACTAAGTAAAAAGACAAACTTAATGCCTTTCTTCCCAGATCCTATTTTTTCATTCTAATTACTGAACAAAAGGTCTGACTTGACTCCTCAGCTGTGTATAACTCAAGTCTATGAAACCAGAGGGCAAATATGTATTTTATCTTTTCATAATGCGTAAGGAGTAGGCTTGATACATAGCAAGGACAGCATTCATATTCCAGAGCCCAGTGGCTTTGCTTGGAGCCTTGAGCTACCCAGGTTCCAAAAGCAGCCTTTCACGCTAACCCAGGAGCTGCTTAGGTCTTCTGCTGACAAAGTGCACGACAGGCGAAACCTATAAAGCGAGGTAGGTCCATAATGGTGGAGTCAAAACTGCCTTCAAGCTCCCTCTCCTGGACAGTTTTGCAGACGTGAGCTTAACCTGCTGCGTTTTCTGCCCGTGTGTAGCCATAGGTTGTTCGGGCCTTTACAGCATGTGCTTTCCTTGTGCACCCTGCACAACACTACTTTGTGATGCATGTAATTATACTGGCGCTTTAAAAGGTAAATTTGATATTTTTAATAAGCCCTTTGAATTCTGTCCTTCAGGTGGTTTTGTAGTTATAGGCTGTTTGTTCATTATTTTAAGTTCCTGTTTTAAAAATTGTGACTGCTATACACTTGCATTTCAATATTTTATTTAATAGTTTTCTCTTTTTTTCGCCTTTTTCTATTAAACACTCCCTAGAATATTACTTTGTTTCCCCATACACAGGTGTTATGAGGGTTATTTATATTTTAAAGGCTATAGAATGGTCACTGCAATTTCATATTCTCCTCTCCTTCCAAATGAAAAAAATACATTTTTATTAATCATGAATGGTTTAAATTTGTCTCTTTAATGCATCTCCCAGGAACTTGAAACACCTGCTGTGTTAGCCTATGCCTTAGAAGAATGGAGAGGTTATATATTAGATTTAGGCTTGTGGATTAAAAAAAAGCTTTTCTTTATAGAGTTCCACTTGGGAATGGCTGCTCTAAGATTCTATAAAAACAATGAGAAAATTTGTTTCTAGACCCAACTACTTCAAAAAATGAAAGAAATTAACATGAAAATGTAACTTAAATACAGTTGACAAAAAATAAAGTGCCATGGGAGAATCACAAATTTTGCCCTGCCAACAACATTTTGAGACCTGCTGTTTTCCTAGTAGGTGTCCACATGGCTTTGATTTTCCCCTGATGATAAAAAACATAAACATTGGCAAATGCGTTGAAGAAAGAGCACTGACCCCACTGTGTGAACTAGCACTTGATGCTGTTTGCCTCCGTAGAGTCTCAGTTTGACTGTAAAGATGAGTTCATTTGGTTTTAATTTGAGGAAGTTTTATATTTCAATATAATCAAAATGAAATTCCCTTTGTTCAGATTAGTAAATTGTGACAGTTGAGTTTTACATAGATTTTCTGGCAGCTGTTAAGTGTGGCTCTATCTTTTTTTTTATTTTTTTAATATTTCAAGGTATATAAAACTTTATTAGGAATATGCAAAAAGTGGAGAAAATCTGTATTACAATAAATCAGCGCTTTGTGATTTTCTTTGTAGGCTTTGTACAATGGGAGAATCAAGTTTAAGGTCATATGGAGGGCTGTAGGCAGCTAGTTGCAGGAGAGGAGGTGACAGATTTAGTCACAGAAAACGCTGGCCTCCTGGTATTGTGGCTGCAGTTGCTGTTTGGCTAAGTTGTGGTGTTGGCAGTGAGAACAGATTTATGCACATAAAGCTGCCATTCTATTAGGGCTTTTATAACACAAAACGCACTTCTCGAGTTGTACCTTGGCCTGAAAAGAGCTGAAAGAAAGGAGCAATTGAGTACCAAGAGAATGGTACCAGATGCTGGCCTTTTGACACCAGCCAGTGGGCCATGGCTGAGCACTTCCTCAACACACCACGCTTTCAGCCACTACATCTACCTTGAGAAACGCTCATAATAAAAAAAGGCTATCAAACCCAAAGAGATTCATGGGCCCTGGGTAAAAAAGAAGGAATTAACTAAACAAGAAGGTGGTAAAGCATAAAGCCTGCTGCTGTATTCAGTTCCCAAGTCAGATGCCGGGTTTTTGTTTTTTTCTTACCTTTACACCACCAGTAGAGCCAGTAATTGGATTTCATAGCTGGACAGTGAGGAGACTAGAGGGACTGTGCTCACCAGAACATCCTCTACATGAAGCACTGGGAATGGGATTCAGGAGATCTGCCTTCATTTCCCTGCATCTGCTGCTCTTTTTCAGCGCATTCAGAAAGAAATATATTAAGCTTTCTGTGCTTCAGTTCTCCCCCTATAAAATGGGGATGACAAGTTTTAACTTTTTCTGCCTTTTTATCTGTATTTTCTATTCATATTGTAGGGTCTTTGGGGCTGAGTGTGTTTTTTACATCGTCAGATTCCAAGAGGGAGAGGTGAAAAGCTTGCTCATAAACACAGAAAGATGCATTTGGATTTGACTCCTGTAATTTCAATTAACTCCTTTTCACTTTTTACAGTACCTTTTAGCCAAAAAATCTCTAAGCAGTTTACAAACAATGCTATATTCAACTTCACAATACTCTTATGAGTTCATTAAATATTATTGCAGTTTTATAGATGGAAAAAACAGGGCGACATAGGAAGTCTGTGACGGAAAGATCAGCAGCCCATAGATTTTCAGAGCATCTGTCCTCCGTTCTAACAAATAGACCATCCCTCCTCACCTACCCTCTGACAAAATATTTGTAAAGTAATTGTATGGGGAGACAGTGGAGACACGTCAAGCTGTAAGTGCTGCTCCTTCTCTGATGAAAGCCACAGACACATACCGCCAAATTATTACACTACCAACTCGCAAATCATATGAGTGATGAAATATATTGAAATAAGTTTAAATGGTGGAAGTTAAGCACCACTCTCTCTGTTTGGACACAAAGAGAGAGAGGTAGTCCTCATTAATGCAGTAAAGTAGGTTCTTACTGAGCTGTGGCAATTCTGGTCTTTGTCTTAGCAGAGCAAAATAAGCTGGAAATGGGCAGATGGAGAGCAGAGAAAGAATGATGGCTAGGGCACACATTTTATGCCCATTGAGCAAGTCCTTACCTCTGTCTGCCCATGTGACAGAATAGTCTGTCGACAGCTACCTAGAAAAATTTTATTACCTTTTTTCCTCAAAAAAGGAGTTTATTTTCAAATATGAGATTATAATATCATATTTCTTTACTATAATATGTATTCTTCATTACCTATTCTTCATTATATTGCATATATAGATATCTTTTTATATAGTCTACATTATATTACATAATAATTCTTCAGGGGAAAAAATGATGTCATTCTTAAAGCTGAAATCTTGAGACCTGGGTTAAATTCCCACTTCTGCCGTAGGCATCTTGTGTCACTTAATTAGACCCTCTCAAGTTTTGTTCTTTTTTGCTTTGCATACTACATAATCCTTTAGAAAATACTAGCTAGTCCAGGTTGAAAAATATTTTCTTCTACTGAAAAGACTATCCCTGTACAACTCTAAGCATGTGTGCATATCAGACCGACTCTCTGAGCAGTTTGTATATATGTTTGTACAAGTGTGTATTCCTATGAATAGGGACCACTTCTTCCATTATCAAAACCCAGTCACCTCTGAGGCAACAAACAGAAGATGTTTTCTGCTAGCAGTGTTTCTCAAGGACCTTTTGGAGGAGGAAGTGAAGAATAGCTTATCCAACTGGAACCTCTTGGAGAATTGAAGCAAACATAACATAATTACCTAAACTGGAATTAAGCCAGGACACTAGGGTTAACATCCCTTCTCAAGTGAAAGGGCCAGGGGACTGTTCACAGCTACAAAAGTGGTCAAGCACTGTGGTTTTAGCTTACATCCAAAATGCAGATAACTCAAGAACATTGCTAAATGCATTGAATTGAGTGCAGGTTTCACTTGTTTGGAAAGGCCTAGAATATTTTTTAACATTTACTAATATTTCAAGCAAGCTTTTATAGGTGTTGCTATTTGTGGTAAAGAGAGGTCAAGAAGTTAAACACAGAAGGAAAAATTGTATTCAGTTCAAAGAAGTATTCAGTTCTGATCTTGGTGAAACCATTCGTCATGTTGGGGACATTTCTTTGCTCCTGAGAAAAGCATCAGACTTGCTTTCAGTTTTATTGAGTGTAGTATTAGGTCCCTAGCAAAAAAAATTGGAGTCATTCTATAGAAACTTGCAGTTATAGAGACTCCTACAAGATAAATATGGATTTTTTTTCTACTGTCACTGTGTTATGTCTCAGTGTTTTCTAAATACTCAAGACTTGCTTTGGAAAGAGCATGTTGCTGTGCTAAAAGTGAAGCAGCTGTACAGTAAAACTTTCAGAAGTCTAAAGTGCAATACAGGGAAGAGTTTAGCAGTACTGTTGACCATTCACATTAACTTTTTTGACTTTTCTCAGCTAAGCTAGGACTCTGTGGGATTCAGAGAGTGTGCATTCCAGACGAAGTATCCAAACATACTTGATATATTAGGCAATCTTAGATCACACCTACCTTAAGTTGCACTAAATTAATCCAAAATAGTATTGGCAAACTCTGATGTAACAGCTTAATAGCTATAGTATTGTTTCGGGAAACACAAGGCTTCTTATTTCCACAGCCCAGTGCAGTATCCTTAAACACCGTTCTTTGTGATATGTTCTGGGTGAAGAGGTTTTTCGTCTTTCCTGTTAAAGTTGAGACACTTTATGACCAGCAATGCAGGAACGGTAGGATCAGCAGGAGTCTACATCAAGAAACCAGAAAACCCATCTGGGAAGGAGGAGTCCTAATTCTGCTCCTCATTGCCTAGGGTTTTTTTTTCTTTTTCAGCTTAATGATTTAAAACATGAACACAATTTATCTAAAATGTCTAAACATGTCTAATGTAAGAGGTACTTTGTACTTGATAACAGAGTGCATGTTAAACTGACCTGGGTGATTTTGCTCCAGAGGGGATGTAAAGAGCTTACACAACCCGTTCCACTGCTCCAGTGGCAACAGCTCGCAGTAGAGTGATGGCCACAAGTTGGTGGGGTCAACAATATCTCACAATGGGACAATTGTTTCTTTGATGAAAGTCTGATCAAGATTACACATACAAATAAAAATGGAGATGAGAAAAGCCAGTAGTACTGATCAGGAAAGAAAGATGTTAGGCACTTTCAGAGAGGAAAGGAGACAATTGTCTGTGCAGACCAGCATGGGCCTTCGGAAAACATCCGTGAGAGAGGCTTGTCTTTTGGTGATGTGAACCATGCCATGTTTTGCTGTCTTTTCTGTTCTTTCCCAGCCAGGCCCATTCAGCTAGGCAGCGGTCTGGCATGTATATCACAGTAGCTTCAGCAACAGCCAGCGTACAGCTGTGCTGAGCAGGCGCACAGGTGTTTGTGCCTGTTGTCTTGCCAACATTGGCATTTTTTTTTTTTAAGGGCAGTCAAAATTTTGACAATTGCACTCGGATGTTTTGCAGAAACAGGGTGGGTGGGTGAGTGGAGCCCACCCAGAGAGAAGGAATGAAATCATTTCTGTTCCTCAGCGACTTCCTGGACATTCTCAGCCTTTGAGGAAGAAGTCACAGCAGGCAGGTGAGTCATTTAGGAAATGTTTCCGTATCTGTATGCTTATTTTACTGTTTTGTAGCTTAGTCGGAAAAGCTTTTGACATGGCATCTGGTTTTCAGTGAGGTTCCGCCTTTTCCCCAGCTATACCACCAGCTTTCTGAGGCACACAGAGGTCAAGTGACTGTCCGCAAGGTCACCCAGTGAGTCAATGCCTCAATTCAGACTCAAATCCAGCATCTGCTTGACTCTTGATTTTTTGTTCTCAACACGAGACCCACCCGAAATTAATTGGTGAGGAATTCAACACTGGTTGGGCTAAGTAGGTCCTTTTATGTTTGTGACAATAGCATGTCAGTGTTTTCGTGATGAATAGTGGAAATCTGGTACACAACATCAATCCTTATAGAAGAATTCAGTCCTTATACAAGGAACAAGCTTTAGAAACTCAGAAACACCCCTACACACAAACAAATGAGAGACAATCTTGGGGCTATTCATTGATTCAGTCAAAGACAAGTTTTCTTTGCTAATAGCTCTTGTGCTTCTGAGGCATTTTCTGCTGTGACCAAGGTCAACATAACATGGCAGAAATCATTCTGTGGTAGGAAAATGCATTATTAGTTCTGTTTTATATCTTTTTTTTCTCTTTTCTAAATCTTACTTTTTAATATTTTCATTTTTGAAAAATAAAACCTGCACTGATGGTATGTTTAAAGTCATTTTTAAAGTCTTGGAAATATGAATATTCGAATAGCTGAGAACATGATGCCTCTTCTGCAGCCAAATAAAGTCTTTGAGGAACTCCAAGCAGAAAATACTCACCTCGATTTTATGTTTTCCAAATTCCCTTAAAAGAATATACAGTTCTGTTAAATGCCATTCAATTATTCCAACAACAAGATGACATCATTCAGGACAAAATACTGAGAAGGAGGAGCTAAAACTGAAGGACTGTTTTATGAATGGAGTTTCTTGGAATCTGTCTTTCAGGCAGCTGGTCCCAAGACCACAAGCCCTCTAATCTTATCAAAATAGTACATTCAAGTGCTGGATATTTACTTTTTTATTCAATAAATACTTTCAAATTGCTAGTATTATGGTTAGAAAGACACAGGAAAGAGTGCTAAGGGAAGGGAGCCCATAGCAAGATGGAGTAATTTGAGGTCATGGGATGTTTTTGGATCAGCCAACTCTCATAAAAGAGAATTGCAGAGGTAATTGTTCTTCCCCGTTTGTTAGGGAGAGAGTAATTTAAACTGAGCATATTTGTTTCTTTTGTAGGAAGGGTAGGTCATCTTACCTTTTAGCTATTACTGTCAGATATCACTTTTTCCTCTCAGCTTTGCTGGAGTCAGGAAGCCGAGCTTTCTTCTAGGTTAATCTGAAGGTGTAAAATGAACCCCACATCAACGTGAATCATGAGAAATCTCACTGCCTTCTATTCCAAATTCCATTGTTAAATGGAAATAATTCTTCTACCTGGCTTTCTTCATAGATTTTTACCGGCATGGGGATTTAAAACTCTACCAACGCACAACACTATATGACACAGATATGAGAGGAGGATGAGAGAGAAGAAACCACACATGACAAGTGTCTGTCACATTGCCTAATGCTGTTTTGAAAGAGACTGGGTTACTGTAGTGATAAGGGTGTCGAGAGCCTGGGCAGACTGACTATAGGAGGACATAAAAGCTTTTGTAATCTGTTTTAATAGATATATCATTTTGATCATCTCTTTTAAATGTTTCTCTTCTGTTTTATTTTTCCACTGCTACCAGACCCTAAAATGAACTATTCACCTTAGTGTCTTTTGAGGAATTTTAATTTTGAAGGCATGACTATTTTTCAAAGGGTAGAAGCATGTAAACTTTATGCATTCCTACATGACCAAAATGCACAGGTTTCTTTTCCCCCCCTTTAGAGAAGTATTTTTAAGCAGTCTTTCATGCAACACTTTACTAGCTGTTTTTAAATGATTGAGGATGGAATAGCCTGCTTGCAACTAAGTGGCAGCATTTGTCCTGGAAATGAAATTCACATTCGCTTAGTGTTTATGGAATACATGGAACTACAACATATAAATCATGATCTCTCTATATATAGTTCAAAAACAGTGATTTCAAATATTGCAGGCATTACAATGAGTTGTGTTGAAAAATAATGCACCATTTCATGAGGGCAGATGGGATGGCACTGAAAAAGCTTTTACCATGTGTAACAAAGTCTAGTTTTATGTGCACCTAAATAAAGGATACATTTGATTAAACTTCAGTTCAGCCTCTTAAAAACTTCAAAGATACTACTTGCAACAGCACTGAGAAAAATACTTCTCTAAAGAAGGAAAAAACAGCATTGGTGGTCTGTAGGTTATATGCCCATGACTAGGTCTTCTTTAAAAAAAGGGTGGAGGGGGGAATGCAACACAATATTTACAATAATAAAAATAACTAACTTTTCACTAGGTGACTTAGCTTGGGACAATTTTTTTCTGTTCTTGCTTAGACAAAACTGTCAATTATTTCCAATCTTTTAATGAATTGTCTTTTGTAGCAGAAAATGCAGGAGGCCAGATGAGATTATTATGTCTGTTCTACTGAATCTATAAATGAGGGATAGTAATTTTTGCCATTTCCAAAAGTGTTGTAAAAAGCTGGCTTTGTGAAGGCAGCTCTTAGCAACCATAACCAGATGGAAAGGTTCAATGGTTCAACTAACCCAAAATATAATGGGTAGAAAATGGAAATTACTTGTTATGAACTTCATATTTAAATGTCTAAAAGAATGATCTCTTTTGTTCACACACACGCACACACACACACACAAACATATATATATATCTTACTACAGTATTTTTTTAAATACCATAATTAAGTTATACATTCTAACTAGAAGGTTTTATATTCTGGTTTTTTGGATTCTCCTTATCTTCCATTGTTTTTAAAAAGTGAGTGCAATTTGAAAATCAGGAGTACCTGCAGTCTGTTTCCACATACTATTCCCAATTGCTGTTTGATAACTGTGTTCACCAGGAGAGCATTTGGCTTCTCACTGTACAGTACATAAATCTTCTGCAATTGCTGTTTCAATTTTTCTCTTTCCTTTGAACTCTTGAATAGAGGGAAAGAATTTCTTAAAGAGTTCAGTAGGAATGTCCTATTACAAAACATCAATCATCAAATGCCCATTGTACAGGGAAAGTGAGGTGGCTATAATAAAATTGACAGAACTAAGCAAGCAGCATCTGACCTTTAGGAGCCGGCACTTATGATCAGAAGACCCACTTTTCCAAACCTTTAGGAGTTAAGAGTTATCATCTTCCCCCCCAAAAAATACCTCGGTAAATGAAGTGCTACATATGAATGTATGTGATAAAAGAGGTGGAATAAATTCTTCCCTGACCCTTAGTTGGGGAGTGTTGACAGAGCAGAGGTAGAGAGTGACTTTTGAAAGGAAGGAAAAAGGAATGTATCTGTGGGTCTAGATGGAAGCAGCTGCTCCCCTTATCTTGCATCAGTGTTAAAATAGTTGCTGTTCCTTCCATGTCAGCCAAGTCACAACACAGCGCGCAACGCTGCCTTCAGTTGCTGCAAAGAAAAGGAGCAATGGGTACCGTCAAAATGTTGTATCCACAATGGGAACATAAATCTTCCCTGATCTTTGTCAACCTGTTTGCTTTTGTCTACGCTCTGTTTTCCATGTAACATGCTGTCACTACCATATTATTCTTTCTGAGCTTGCCAGTCCTTCAAGTATTTCCAGGGCTGGTTAGAGGAGGCAGAGCTACTGTGAGTTCTGACTCGGCAACAGGCTATGAATTAGTGTGTTTTTAGGGTTGTTGGGTTTTTTTTTCTTTATTTTAGTTGATCTTCACTGCTTCTCTGTTTTATTTAAGATGAGTCAACACATACACAACTGATGTAACTGATTAGTGCAAACCAAAACATTCAGTGTTTTAAGTCTTGGTGGAAGACCTCAAATCATCCCTTGAAGGGATTACTGCGCCTATTTCAGGTGCCACAACCTTTTCCAAAAATGTGTGACAATAAAGCAGAATGTAATTTACTTTCTTCATGTATATTTTGATCAAGAACAGAAGTGTTAGAGGATGATGCCTGTTTCTCCCGTAAGCTTTTGTGAAAATTCATAACAATGACCGACAGGAAATTACAGGAACGTCAGATATAACATTTCCAGAAAATCTTGAGAAAATTCTCTCTTCCTTTTATGGCTTAAATTATCTCTTGGTTGATGATGTAAGTTTTTAAAGAGGTAGCATGCGAGAACAGTATACAATACAGTTGAATTGCAGATGGACTATTCACAGAAAAATAACGATTTCAAAGAATTCCAGCAGAGCCTTATAGAAAAAATGTCTGGCCGGTTTTTGATGCATGCTTGACATTTATTACTTCCTTTAGGTCTTTCTATTAGAAATACTTTGGTGTTTTAGAATGACTTGACTTGCTTCTGGAGGTTAGCAGCGAACTCAGGTAGAAAATGATATTCTCTTATTACTGCTCAATTCATGAAAGAGTATGGAGATACCAAGGTGGGAAGAAAGTACCTAGTAATAGTTAAATCTTTCTATTCATCTGTCCTGCTGTCTGTATCTGATATACCTGTGCCCCAAGAAATATTATATGAAAAGGAAAAAAAAGAAAAAGATATTTTGCCCTCTTTATGTCTCTGTCTCCATATCTCTATCTCCACACTTACATGACCCCCATTCCTAAGATACTACAATATCTGACAATTTATATAATGGTGGTATTTGATTTCAGAGAGCCTTTTGTGCAGACAATTCCTATGGTCTCCATTTTCCAGATAGGAAACTGAGGCACTGAGGAACTGAGCTACGCAGAAGGTCATCCAAGTAAGCCACCAACAGAGCAATGGCATCAGTGCAAGTTCCCCGAGTGCTAGCCAAAAATGTCAACCACTAAGTCATCTGGCCTTCCGCACTGGGTGTCTCTGTACCGTCTTAGACACCTCTGGGTCCTTTCTTGGTCCATCAGGAAAGTCCTGTTTGGGAAAGCACTTTCAGGACGTGTTTAGCTAGCCTGCTACCACCTCTCCTCACCCTCCCCCTCTTTTTTCTTTTCTCCTGAGCACAAGGTTGTAGGAAAGATCCTCTGCCTGGCCTGATTTGCTAGGGTTTCTGTTTGTGGACAGATTTCACTGTAGGGTTCAGAATTCAGTGAGTTTCTATTTCACAAACAAATTTATAAATAAAACAAAAAAGAGGATGCTAACCATATGCCATCCTCCAGTTTGTGATTTCAGGGAACATAGTTACAAGTTTTTCTTTGAACCTGAGAGTAAACATGCATTTTGTACTCTGCAGATGTTACAGCAAACTGTAATCCATCATTGCTTCTCTCGAGTATAGTGTACTGTGGCTTTAATTCAGCAGCGTACAGCATGTCAAATGTCAGGTTGTTATGACAGCAATAAACTTGTGATTCTCTTAAAGCAGATGTTTTAATTTGTTAGGTGTTTTTTGCTGAGGGGGAGGGAAATCTGCTTGCATTTAAATAGATGTTCAGATCAAGAAAGGAATTTGCTTGAAAACATCTTTTCCACCTGTATGAAAACTGTATCGCAGAGGCTTAGGACACACGTGTGAAGCGGCAAGAGAAATCATCACAAGCATGGCCAAATTACAGAAATCTCCTTCACACCTGAAATATGACCTTACTGAAGTCAGTGTGGTCACTCCAGTGCAGGAGCAGAATCTAGATCGTGGGGAGACCTTGTTGTCTAATCTGGTATTACAAAGAGCATTGACATCAAGAGTCTGCTGAGTTATTTTACTCAGTGGAACTCCAATTCATTGATCCTCGTTGCCTCTGTGAGTTAAAATCATACTCCTGAAATCCTTCATTCCTGGGTGTGCTATTGCTTTTACTCTTGTTTGTAGTGATCAGTGAGGACTACAGTTTTAAAGCACGGACTAAAAGTGGCTCCTTTGATGGTTTTCAAAGACAGGGAAGAATTATGTACCTGTCTGAGCTCCAGGTAAAGAATGTTACAGCTGTGGGAGCACTCATTCAAATAATTAATTGATCTCACTTGGCAGTGAAATACTTATTAGACCTTACTTTGTCCTCAAAAGATAGTAGGGCTGTCCCCAGGCATGGGTCTGATTTGAAGGTCCATAACTTAAAGGATCCACATAGAAAGCAAAAGCTTAGAGAATAGCCTGCGCCAGCAAAGAGAACATGCAGAAAAATATGCTCCAAAGTTCAGTCCAGGATTCCTTTTGTGCTGGAATAATATGCCTGGAATATGGCCATTACTATGTCCTATATGTTGGTAGTTTAAATTCTTCTGAGTGTAGGAGTCACGCAAACTTCCTGGGAGGGGAGGTCATATCTTTTCCTCTAGTTATCTGTGTGCCCTGGTGAACCCCGGTTGCTGAGGAACATGCACGTTTTACATTTCAGACTTTTCACCTTTCTAAAGTCTGATAACACCAAAAGAAGTAAGAAAACCTAAGACCAAGCATAAATATTTCTAGAGTTTCCTCAAAAGAAAAAAATAAAAATGCTGTCTGTAAAGAGTCTTCTGTCCCCGGGCATGTTTTTAGGAGTTAGCTGGAGTCCATCTAGAATCAAAATGATTCAGCAGAAGTAGGTGGGAGTGTTCAACCCCCACAAAGATAATTCATCAGGTTCCCGGTGCAGATTCCCAGGATCGGCCACTCGGGGGTATGGTAGGTACAATGAGGATCAATCAGCACTGGGAGTAAGAGCATTTTTCCATATTATTTTAATGGTTTATGAGTTAGTAAGGCTGTTTACTAGATAACCCAAATAATTTAACAGGGTAGTAAGTCAGATGATTTTACAGCCAAAATCTTCTTTACAGAAATTATAGTCTATTAAAATTCATGCATATTTCTTTCATCTCAAAATTTGCGACAATTCGTATCTGAAAGCAGTGGATATACCCTGCAGCAGCAGAAGAACTGTCAGAATGGCAGAAACCTTTGACAAGAAACCCACCTATTTCTGGTTTTGAAATATGTTTGAAATATGAATTTGGACTTCGGTGCCTCTGTAGCGCTAACATTAACTTAATGGGAATTTACTTTGGAGACTTCATTTCCATCACACAATATGGTTCATAGCATGTTTTCAGGTACAGAAAACTTGATGCAGCAGGGCTGTGAGTAGAGGAGGATTCTCCCTCTCTCCTTGCGCCTGCTCCCCCCTCCCATGCGCATACATCTTATTGTGCGGCCTTCCCAGTCGTACATCATGGCTGATTTGCCGGTGGTATGTTTATAATTGAAAAGCATGACATTTGACCTTTACTCCATGGCCACAGCACATTTGCATTCATTCATGAATGTAAATCAAGTCAGTTTAACTCAGTACTGTGTTTACTCTGCATATTTTTGGAAAGACTCCTCTTGCCGCAGCATGCCTTCCTCCTCGCTGTGCCCGGTAGGGTAATTGCCGAGCGTGCTGTCACCCAGGAATTGCAGGTATGGGAGGTGTGAGTGGTGATAGAATTGAGGGGTCTTGGATCTTCTAGCAGCCAAAAGCGATGAGATGATTTGAATGGCACAACTTTGCCTTTGAACTGTTAGCAGCCCCCCAGAAGAAGCTTTAATAGAGCTAATACGCCTCGGCAATGCAGCTATACACCCCCGTTGAAGTTATTTAAGTTAGCTGAGGAGCTGACTCCCAGCTTGTTATGCAGGTGAAGAGACTGCACATTTGAGAAGGCTCTGTCCCCAAAACGTGTCCACAGAAAGCCGTTCTTCGCTGTGCCTTTGAACCCTCACCGTGCTGTGAGGTAAGCTCCTCCCGCGGGCCAGCGGTTGAATCGCCCTCCGCACAGAGGCGCGAGGAGGAGCAAGGGGGGCTTCAGCCCCTCGTTATCAATCACGCAGCACAAACAGTTTGGAGGAGTAATCAGTCTCTCTGTCCTTAGCTCAAAGAGGTTTACAGCACCGGAGGAGTTTATTATTATTGCTGGTCGAAGAGCATCAAAGTCGTTTTGCTTCGTCTTGAACAGTAGTCAGAGGGGTTAAAGCGAGGTTAAACTGCCTAAACAAAATGGAAGCAATTACACAGTGGAGTCGGGGAGGGCTGTTTGCTTTACCCTCGCTGACAAAAAGGTACTATCAGAAAAAAGCGCCTTGCCTCTTTACAGTCCTCAAATACATCTGTCTGTTTAAGTTCACGCCGAGCTTCTTTACCTAAATCTTTTGGGGAGCGTCGCCATTTGAGGCACTATCAATTTTCCTCTCGGTTCCCAACACAGCCCCCATTCAGCATCTCGTCAGGGCGGTGTTGTCACCGCTTTGCAAGCTGCTTCGCAGGACAGTACTTACACTGTGCTGGAGATGTGCCTGTAGAAGTTATGCATTAGATTTTTCTACTTAGTGACTTGGCAGGCAAAGACAGGGGTATGTGGAAGAGCAACGTGATCGGGAATGCAGATTTGACCCATTCCAAGCTTTAAATTGCAAGACGGGGAATTGGTTCTTCTATTCCATTCAAGGTTATATCACAGCTGAATTGTCAAACTTGGCCTTCCAGCGACCTACATCATGTGATGGGATGATATCTGCCCTTTATTATTTTATTCTTCTGTTCCTCAAAAATGGAAGGTAGTAGCATAAACAGCTTTCACTTTTACAGTGTGAACACTGCTGTATTATGGGTCTCAATGGAGTCTTTATTGAATTCCCTGCAGGTTCTTTGCTGTTAAGCAGAAAAACGCATCTAAGGGTCCTAGGAAGGTGGTGTGTTTAAAGGAAGAATAGAAAAAAAGTTATTTTAATTCTATAAGCAAGCACTGACACAGTGTTTATTGAAACTTGTCTGTCTGAAAGGGGACTGGGGCTTCTATAGATAACCCAAATGAAGAACTGCATGCCTAATTTCATCATTATGTAAGATTCCAGCAAAATGGTTCCACTGTACCCTGAAGGAAAGTTACTGAAATACCTTATGTATAGATGTGAATCTTCACAAGGTTAATGGTGAAATATTTCTGTGATCCTATGTCACACCTCCAAACAAGAGGTGACTCTTTCAAAGAGTTCTCTGTATCCTGTGAAGTGCTTATCTTGTTCAAGCTTGTTGCAAGGCTTAAGGATAAAAACAGTAGGAAATAGGATAGCAGAAGAGTACTGTGCTTTTACAATTTGTAAAAGAGCTTGCAATTTTGTCATGTATATCATCTGTTGGCAATAACTTTCTTCTATGCAGAGAAAGCAATAAAAACAGCTTGTCGACTGAGCCAAAACATACAAATACAAAAAAGATTTAATGGGTTCACAGCAATAGAACCGGAGCTGCACAATGCTCTCACTTCTCGAAACATTACTGTAAATGGTAAAGACTAAATAATATTCTTGCGCAAATATCTGTGCATCTCTGATAATTAACCACAGCACATGAAGGACCATATTTTGATCTTCTTTAGTCCAAATTTAAAGCAGTGGAAATCTGTCAGCTTCCATGGGACTAGTCTTCATTTAAAACTCTAAAGTTGCAGTTTGCCATATGAACACACCTTATAATTTATTGGGGGCTGCACTGAAAATATTGAGGTTATAGATGAAAATGCAGGTTTATCGACATAAAGGGATACTGATCTGGCTAAAGTTCTGGATGGGAAGAGGGAAATATTGGCACCTGTCACAGCTTATATGCTAAAAGAAAATAAGCATATAATTCTTTCTGACTCATCCAATAGGGAAAAGCAAGAAGACTTGATGTAAATGTGTTTTCTGTTCTAATTTAAGAGTATTTGAATAGCTAATACTAAAATGCCAGTTGACCATATAACAGCAGTGTAGTATGCCACTCAATTAATTAATTAAATTTCCTTCCCCCCAACAAATGAATTGACTATTGGACCATGGCATGATTTCTGTGTCCTCTACCAATGGAACCTTAAACACACGAAGGAAGTAAATGTGAGGTTGCAAACATTATTTTATTAGCAGCTAGAAAAGGACAACCAGGCATGAGAACCCAGAAGTAGTATTGCCAGGATCCTTGACCTTGTGCCGTGTGGGTGCTGGCACTTCATGGGGAAGCGTAGGGGGTAGTTGTTTGGCCTTTAAAAGCATGGTCCTCTTGCTATACCCCAAACTGTCATGAAGCTGCACCCACGTTAGGAAACCTGCACAAGCTCCGGTTCAGCAGCTTGTTTAATCACACCTTGCACAAGATCTCTACATCACCTTCTGTCAATGCTTTTTCCCTAATGCAGTCCCAACATATAAACTATGCCAGCCTGGGTGTAACTGAAGGGTAGCCTGGGAGGTAATTCAGCCTGGCAGGGGTCAGTGTCATTTAGCAAAGTTCAGGCTGCAATTCAACGTCGCTGCCTTACCACTGGCTGCGGAGGAGAGCGCGGCTGTGGGACTGCCCCACCAGCTTTCTGCCACCGATGAACCTCATCCCTTGAACTCCTGTTCCAGTGGCTGCTTTTTCCACGTAAAAGGCCACTTTGAATTGCTCTACAGTGCAAAATTAACTTAATTCAGAGTAGGGTGCATATGTACACCAGAAAACACAGCTGCCCAGGGTAAAATTATGTGAGCAGCAGAAATATTTTATTTCTAATTGGACTCATTTCTTGAGGCAAAGCTCATCCCAGAGAACCAAACATGGGTGTTGCACTCGGGTCCCTCAAAGAGAAAAATCCCTATGCTTTCATCAAGCACGCCTGTGGGTAGTCTGAGCTGGGAGCTGCTGAACCGGGTTGCTCTCAGTAAACACCGAGACTGGGTGTCACAGATTTTCCCCCACTGCACGGCCAGCTGGATATCCATTTCGTGTAAGCACAAGGCTGGAGTAGGATGCTGCTGTCAGAAGAAGGGACACTATGTTTGCTCTTGGTTCTAGCAGCAAGAGGGAGGACTTGTTTAGCAAAGGGAAAGAAGAAGGAGTGGCACCGTTACTCCTGATGTATGCAGAGAGAAAAGATGAGACTTTTGGACTGCTCCCCAATAATTCATTGGGGTTTCATTCCTTCCCCTTAAATGGGCAGAGAGGATAAGACTGATGGCTATTTCCAAGGCACTGCTTTCAATTAATGCTTTCAGTAGCGGGCATTGTAAACAACCATTCTAGATTGTGCCTTCTGGTCTCCCCCACCATTTAGTTCTTAAAGCCAGCTGATCCTTTTCTTTTTCTTTTCTTTTTCTTTTTTTTTTTTTCTTTTCACAGTCCAATTCCAAAGGATTCTTAAACTATAAAAATGAAATTGCTCCCAATAAAACACAATTGGAGCTGCACTGTAGTTCAAGTGACAACCAGATGCTAGAAAAAAAAAAGTCCCAAACTATTGATGCAATTATATGTTTCTTCTTAGTGCTCTCACTGCATTAAATCTTTTCCAAAGGAGTTTTGTTTCTGCTAAGATCTTGCTGGTAATTTTATTCCCTCTTAAAGCTCTTTTTGATAGCTTTTCTCTTTCTGTATCTACATATTTTATTAATATACTGACACTAAACACATAGGTGTGTTTTTTGGCTGGGAAGCAAATTCATAAGTGTGATAGGTATTAAAGCATTCTATACAGAATGCACAGCGGCAACCGCAGTGGCTCTATCCCTACCATCACTTAAAAGCAAGAGTCATGTCACCGGGTCAATGGATTTCCATCAGTGTCTAATAAATGTAAAATAAAGGAGAGTCAAGCCACTTAAATTCACAAATCTGGATCTTTTTATTGAGTAAAAAATAGATGTTTGCAGCTAATTAAATACTTTTTTCTTTTTTTTTTCTTTTTTTCTTCTGTGGAGAATTCCAGTCCCTTGGTTTCAGTGCCTGCCCAATCCACTAAAACTCTGCCAGAAACATAGATGCTGTTCTGTCTGATCTAGTTATCTAAGCTGAAAATAGCATTAATAAATATGTTTACAGTCAGGTGATTGCAACAAGCTGAGTAAAATGATTGCTCTGTATTTATCAGTGTGGCTGAGCTGGTGAAACTTTTTTTTTTTTCAAAAGTTTGAAGTTTGAGAGTTGCAGGTCTCATGGGATGCAGTTATAATGGGGACTTTTCTTGCATACCCACTATTTAACTTTATAGGAATCTCTACATTCTTTTCATTGGGCTGTTGTATGAATTAGTCACATGAGCAGGGTTAGTGAAGCAAGGGCTCTAAAAACAAGGCTCAGCTGAAGTGATAGGGAATGCTGTGCTGTGGGAGGAAGCCCTGCACACACATGGGACATCATATTAGGCTCCTGCTGCCTAAATTCAGTGACAGTCCAAGTGAAATTTAAAAGCCCCTTCTTCAAGTGGTAAACTCAAAGTTATATTCTGCCAAAGCTTAGTGGACAGTATCTCCATTTTCAGATGTCTGAACCATGCAATAGTGGTTCTCTTTAGTTACACAAAAAAAATCTGATTTTTAAAGTTCTTTTTTTAATCCGTGGAGCCTGTTAATGATAAAACTTGTGAATTATGGCATTTTCAGCTTCAATAATAGAGCAACCGACACATTTTACATAAGAAAATACGTTTATCTGTTTTGAACCCGAACTCCTTATTCTGTTTCTCAAGGGAGAGTACTTCACAAATGGCCAGGCTTCTCAAGCAATGCATCACCTAAGGTCAAAAATGTCATCTAAAATTTAACCTGAAGTGGACCAATTTGTACTTTGTGGATATCAAAGACAAAAGTGTTTCTGCATTAAGTATTTGTTGTAACACTGCACTAGCAGCACTTTCAGAATGTTTTATGGGCACCGCCTGAGACAGAGGGCTGAGCAATAATTCACCTTCAAGGTGATAAAGACACAAATAGCTGTTGAATGGTTGAAATCTAAAGGAAAGTTTGTAGCCTGTTGCTATACAGTAAGATGTGTGTACTCTTTGCAACTCTTATTCCTTAAACATAGCAAAGCAGCTTGACATGACCCGTGTGGAAATTCTCGTCCTTTTGAGTGCTGGGAGTTCCTTCTTTCTTGTTAACTGATAGTTCACATAGCTCCCTCATGTCTCTTTAAGTGCTCAGAGATAACTACAGTGTTTTCTTTCCCTGCAGACTGGGGGTAAAAGTTTTTTACTAAGAGAAGAGAAAATGTAGGAGTGGGAAATTGTAAAGCAGCCGTTGGATTTTTACCTTGGGCTCCCTTTGAATGAACTTTAACAACCACAGCTGGAAAACCACAAACATCTAGCTAACAACGAAGAAAAATCAGAACCACTTGTATTCTGATGACTAAAGAGCCCTGGTACCAACTGTCAGAAGCAGCATTATAGCAGGAAAAATGGCTGTTAAAAAAATAATAATAATCTTTATTACACTTTGACCTGCCATTGGCATATGTGACATTTCTTGCAAGTGGTCACCATCTAAATGATATACATCATCTGCATCACAAACTATAAACAAACAAAAGCAAAATCAGTAAAACCTTTGCAGTGTTTTTAACAAGGCTTCTGGAATAATTTTTATTCCATAGGTCTTAATTTTTTGAACAGAGGGACTGTTAACTAGTATTGCAGCTAAACCTGATTCCATCAGATGCTGGCAATGGAAATTCATTGTGTATCCATACATACACACTCTCTGATGGTTGGTCTGTCCACCCACAACTGTATGGATGTTGGAGCTGTAATACGTTAAGCAATGCTACGTACTCTTCATGTCACTCTGTAATTGCCCTGTGTCCCCTTGACGACATATGGCCTTTAAAAGAGTCAGAAAACTCAGAGTATGCAAAGCAGAAATTCCTTTAGGATGACAGTGCCTGCATATGGAAAGGTGAAATTCAGATTTCAAAGAGAATTCTGAATGACCAAATGTGATGATCATTCTGTATATATACCTAACATCTGTGAATGGCGATTATCCTTTTGTTTGTCTTCTCTGGTTCCAAATGCTGCAGATATCTTAAGGTTTTAGGCCTAGCAACTATTTACATTGATGTCTGTAGGCCTGAAAAAGTGTGTGGGTTATGCATTAATGGTTCAGAGATTTACATTGCAAACCTTTTGGAGCAGGCATGGTATCTTACTTGGTCCAAGTCTCTGAGGACCCTGGGTGAATTCCAGTGTTATGCAAACACAATAGGAATACAGCATTTGGCTTAAATGGGCTTCAGATCTGGCCATCTTACTATCTGAAATGCAAGATATAAATAGTGTTAATAACCCCGCATTTTTTTTCCCTGAGAATTTCATATAATCCAAACATGATATGTCTTAAGATGAGGCTTTAAATTTTATAATAACATACATGCCAGAGAGCTTTGCATGTAAATAGGTTTCATTATGTTGTCCATAACCGGTTGCATCATGATGGGAAAGTTTGCCTGCTGCTTTCTATGCTCAAATTTGAGAGATATTGCAGAATCATAGTTAACATTCACAATTTTATGAATAAATTTAAGGCTTTTTTCACTTCTTAGAGGAGTTTTTTTTTTGTTTGTTTGAATAGAGCTTTGAGCGTTGCCTCTTCCTGATGATTCCTATTTTAAGTCAAGACAGTTAATTCATTGGCAAATATTGTGCCAGGTAGATGGTGGATTAGAATAGCTGGCTTCATACTTTGATACACAGAGACTGTGAAGAGGTCTACAGTCTACTGCTCTGTCATATTAGTCAGTCGGCCTTGGAGGGTCGAGGTATGGGCACGTCTGTGGCTCTGTTTTATTTATTTATTTTTCCAAATAAGCCAAAGTGGTTGGACTTGAAAGAGAAAAGCACTCTGTGGACATGAAGGGTGGTCATGGTGCTCCAGAGAGTCTGTGATTTTATTCTTCTTTAGTAGAATAAGTGTTCCTGTGCCACCTGGCTTAGATGACTGGCCCAAGCATGCCACTGTCTCACTGACAAACTAGCTGGATCCTCCCTGCCTTTTCCTGATCCCCACCATTACAAAAAAAGTTTGGTTGACAGCACTTCAAACAGGCAATACTAAGACAAACAGTTCCTTAGAGCAACATTTGTGTCCCTTCCATCCCATAAACTCATAATGTAACTGAAACAAAGAACGACAGAAACGTAAAAGCATCCTCAGGACTCTTGTGATCACCATGAATTGTAACAATATCTCAATATGGATCTATCTGGGATGCATTTTTCCCCCAAACATTCATGAACGGATCAGATAGGAACTCCTCCAAATGTTTGCCAACTGAGCATAAATATGAGCAGCTGGGGACACTGAGGGAATCTTTCCTTTTTTCCTGCTATGCATCAACATTTACTTGGTTTGTTTAGTTGGTCTGGGCTTTTGTTTTGCTTGCTTGTAGATGTATGAATTTTAATGAGCAGAGCTCTCTACTATCAAAATATCTGGCTAGAGCATAGACAAGTGATTGAAATACAGCTTTGATATTCAGGATATTTAGATCCCTTTTTAAGTTCTCGCACCTTTGGAAAATCTCTACACTGAGATTTAAACATTTGACCATCACGAGTCTTTCTCTCATCTTCTCTTTTGCCTATATTTTGACAATTCTCTTTTTCGCTATTACTGTCCCATCTTGTTTCACTGTTTGGCTTTTTCTCACCATGCCCAGTTTATGGCTTTAAAAACAAAAGGATATAGGAAAGGTCAGAGGCAATTTACTACTTCTCATAAACTAGGGATAAAGAGACAACAACAAAAATGCCAGGTAACTTTTTTTTTTTAATAAAGCATCTTTTTTTGCACAGTGAAAAGTATGTTGCAAAGCCAATTGCTACAGGATTTTGAGAAAGCCAAATAACTGAAGTGAAACGGATTCAAAAGAAAACATGGAGGAGGGCTGCCCCAGCTGCAAACTGCAGCTCAGATGGTCTGATCACAGGGTGCTGGGAGGATGGGTCCCTTCATTCTTTCCATTTTTCTTCTATTATTTCCATAGATGTCTACTGATATCTTCCACAGAAGGCAGGAACTGAGTCCTACACTTGAACAGCTATGGCAGTTTTGACATTTGTAAGTGTGTAAAGGTTTATGTAAAAAGGCATTGAGCAAGGTGAGGAAGACATTCCACCTTCATTAAATAAGCACTTTAAGAATGGAAGAAATCTTCCAAACAAAGGGAAGAAAAATTACAAAACTGAACCAAAAGTATTCCAGTTGTCTTGTCACATAGAAGGACTAATACTCGGACAATGCTTTAGACTTATTCCTGCCAATAAATTTCTTGTAAAGAGACCAAACTGAAACACAGATGTCCCATCTCATCAAGTGTATATCATGACTGGCTTTAAGCCATGCTACAATCTTGCTCATAACCGATTGGGCATTTCAAAAATCCCTATCTCTCAATTGGGAGAATCAGCTTTAGAAACAAGCATGTATCTGACCTGGAGCTGCCCTTCAAATATTACTTCTTTTTTTTTTTTCCTCTGCAAGGTATATGTGCAGAGCCAGCCATAGCCGAAGCAAAATGGCAGAGGGCAGTTAAAGCCCTCAGTAAAAACCTGCACTGCCTGATGAAACGGTGCCTCGATGGTGAAGTCTGATTCCACAGCACTTTTTTTAATGTTAGCAGGAAGATATATTGTTTGGTTTTCACTGTCTATGCTGAAGAATATTTGAGAGATTAGCAATAGCTCTCGCTCCCACTTTTCGGACAGACTCGGCCTGCATTATACAGCTGACTCAGTGGCATCTCTGACTTCAAATGTCTTACAAGAGGTTGTACAGGAGCAGAAAATCTTTTTTTTTTCTTTATTCTTCTGTAGTAATGTGATTATCAGGGTGAACGTCTGTAGCTCAAATAGTCCTTTTGTGGGGATAGAAAATGCCCCAGTAGGTTTCTCTAATCCTTCTTGAGAGAGACATCCTGGGGCAATCAACTCATTTATACATTCTCTACATTTTTTTTTTTTTTTAAAGAAAAGGGCTAGTTTGCTGCCAAGACCTGTTTAAATGGTAACCTATGCAATTCATTCCAAAGCCACTCATTTATCATTCCCAAATAAATCTTGTAACAGGATAGCTACTCTTATTTTCATTGTCATTTTGCCCTTTGGATAAGAGATCACAAACCTGTGGATATCCAACCCCAAAATTCAAAAAGCATATATAAAAGAGGGAAAATAGGAATGGCATCACTATAATTATAGGCAGAAATAAGTAGCCATACATCTTCATTTCTCACATATCACATCTATTAATAATAGAGTGAAATGTAATTTGTGCTGAATATTGTTCAGATTCTTGTGCCAGAAGCATAATTGTTTTCAATCAAACTGGTTGCGAAGGGGAAAAGATTTTTCTTTTAAACCTGCAATAAGCCCTGAGAATTTCTTCAGAATGATTAAAATACAATATACTCTATTTTTCTGGCACACAGAATGCATTTTGACATGAAAAATTGTGTAAACAGTGAACGGTTTGGTATGAAACTACCGTGCAGAATTTTAAAACTGTACATACATACACACTGTTGTGAGGGCAGAAAATAATATCTTGGCACTGGCAGGAACAGCTTGCCTCAATGAAAAAGTTATAGATGTAACTTTTTTACTGCAAGCATGCAGCCCTTTTCAAGCTATGTCTTGTAAAAGCATTGCAGACAAATTTAAATGAAGGGCCGAGGTTTCTGTGGCAGGTTTGGACTCTCGCTTCTTCCTTTTTTTGGGGGGGGTGGGTGTAAAATTTTATGGGTTCTGCTCACACACTTAGAGGCTTTTCTCTCAAAGGACTTTCTTGTAGAGGAACACACTGCAAAATGTGTGATTTCTGACACCTCTCCTGTTCCCAGCAGCACAGGCCTAAATTTATGTTCTCTGTCCTGCATCCCACTCTGCAGGGACATGAAGAAAATAATGTCTTATTTTTCTTCATTTCCCCACACACACCCTTTCCCTTCATGCGGTGACATATTTCTTCCAACTGACTTTCCTTGTCTTTGGATATCGCATACTGGTAAGTGTTTTGAAAAGATGGTCCCTCTCCTTGTATAGTTGGAAGAGCTAGAAAGTATGGTTTTCAAATACACTTGCAAGCAGGAAACTTTCCCCAAACCCACTAAAAACAGGACAGTCTGTCCATTGACTGCATTCATCAAGACCTTGATCTTCAACCAGCTTTGTTAATTGTTCACAAACTGAGTTGCTTCACTAATTTACGAGTTATTATTCATTGAACAGTTTATGTAAAGAAATTTAAGCCATGCATTTCTTTTTTAAGCTGAGAATTTGCTTTCTTTATCCATCTCTTGCTGCTCATTGGCTTGTCTGCGATGTGTCATTTAGGTCAGTGGTGTTGTTTCTGCTCCATGAATAGAAAGACTCAAGGGTTTGAAAGAGACTAATGACTCTAATAGCCAACAAAGGATAAATTTGCTTATGTATAAACATCCTTGTTTGTATGCCAGCTAGGATGTTTATGGCACAGTACTTCTATTCTTCAAACATAGGTGCATGCAAATTGCAAGAGAGCTGGTGGCGAAACAGCAAATGAAGCTTACATCTGGGAGACTTGGGAGGAGCCCAACTCCCTCACAAAAAAGACCCAGCGGGACAGGAGGCAACTCCTGTCGCCTCCTCTGTGCCCTGGGTTTCGCAGAAAGGAAAATTGCTGCAGGTCCCATGCAGGCTGCATGCTCTAACAAGTCCCCAGCTAGGCTGTGCAGAGCGGTAGGACTGCAGGGCACAGCACAGCACAGCCCCACGGGTCAGGTTATAATGAGCTGGAGATGATCAGAGAGACATAATGGACAATTGCAAGTCACGGAAACAGCTCGAGCGCTTCTTTGGTGTGTGTTCACGAAATAAAAGATAAACATCATAGCAAAAAACTTTCAAAGTTATTCCCCCTCTCCTACCAGCTGGAATGTTGTAAAAATCTGTTTTCTTATCACGAGGGTCAGCTTTTCAGTGTTCGTCTTTTCTTCTTCTCTCACCAGAAGTGACCTCAGAACCCTTCTCATTTAAAAATATCATCAATACTGAGATGTTTGTGTGGAACATTTTAGCTTAACTGAGCCAGCATATATTGACTAAATTCTCTTTGGATGAAAATCTTCCCATTTTCTGCAAAGACAATCTTTTTTCAAAAATTGTTTTTCAGTTTGAAAACCTTCAAATGATCACTTTTCAAGCTTTTGAGGATTTTTTCTTCCTGTTTTTGCATGGTTTGAATTATTTGTTTTTGTTTGTTTTCACAAACATCTGGTTGTTTATTCAGTTAATCCATGAAAACATTATAGGGGGAAAAAAAAAGGATGAGGGAGAGGAAATATCATACATTAGACCAGTGGATATATTCTGAAAAGAAAATAGTTAAACTTGAGTGACTTCTGCAACAAATTAAAAATAGACCACTTCGAGAAAATATTTATATTTTCTCCCGCTTTTCTCCTCTTTTCAGCGAATCATTTCATACGACTTGACCCAAAGTCTTGGTTACAGCATATTGGTTTTGCCCTAACGTACTTCCTTGGTCAAACGTGAGGTATAAGCTAGAGCTCCATAGCTCACATGTTAAAACCTTGTAGGGCTCCCAGGCTCAACTTATTAGAGCAGAGCAGGGTCATTAGCAGAGGTAGAGAGTGTGTAAGTGGTTGGGGTGGTTTCCTCCCGCTCCCCTCCAGGACCTCCAAAGCACATTAGAAACCAGTAAGCTCAACATGCTGGAGCCGAGGGCTCCAGTTCAGGGCAAAAGTTTCATGTAGATATTTGCCATAGCCATATCATGTCTTTTCTAGCATGTCTTTTCTATTTGTAACATTGGTGATTGTAAACGTCCACCCACCGCCTGCTTCAATGACAGTATGGTGGAGGACAGTGACGCCCACACTTGGTACCGAGTCTGCTGTCAGCTCTCAAACTTTCTCATAGAGTTTAGCTTAGCTATTTAGGGCTGATGAGATCATGCTGTTTAATAGAGCAGAGACCACATACGGATGAGTTTCCATCACTTTGGGGAACCACAGTTTCAGAATCGTTGAGCTAAGCTAAACCCTGAAGTTGATGCTGACGGGTAAGATGGGTCTCTAAAATTGTTCCTCTATAAGAGGTGCAAAAAGCAGTATTTCCTGGATTTTCTTCCACACCACCATTATGACTTCACCGATGCCTGCAGTAATGTATGGGAAGGTGAGAGCAAATGCAGGCATGATTACTACGGATTTCAGCATTGGCTTCAGCGCCTTCAGAAGCCTAAAATTTGTCTATGTTTGATACGTGCTTTCAGTTTATCTCAAGCTGAGTCTGTCCTCCCAGCTTATACTGTGTTTTGTCTATGAATTCCCTGAGCTGTGAATTCCCTGCAAGAAGGGATATATGCCTTCTGTGTGAGCGGCCATCGGTGGTGTTGTACAACCGGAGACATTTGGCCTCCTCGGCTTTCAGTGAGACACAAACCCCTGCACCTCTACACAATAATATCGGGGAGGTACCTGCGCTGTAGCACATTTCTTTGCAGAGGTGCAGGGCTGAGCATGTATAAAGCCAAGCAGCAGTTATATTTGCCTAACGCTGTGTGGTGCGGACTCCAGGCAGGGCTTGGATTTGTGGCTGGGCTCTGAGCCTGCAAGGGGAAGGATTCAGGATTTGGCCTGGGTACGCCTGTGTATTTACATAATGACAGAATAAGCAAATTCCTTACAAGCAAATATGAGTCAAAACAAAAACATTGTGAAGGTCAGCTGAGCACACCAGCGAGATGATGTTATCACAGCCACACGTTCAACTCTTGAGCTGCCAGACTGGCCAGAGGGACTCCCGGCCTACAGCCATGAGAAGATGCCAGCTGGGAAACCACCCACCAACACCACAGCTGGCTTCTAAAAACGATGGAGCTTCAGTGTTTGACACTCAGCTCCAGGCACAGCTGCCGGGCACAGCACAGCCACAGAGCACTACCAAGGGCTTCTCATCAGCGTTTCCAACAGAAATACTGCATATGGGCAGCACTGCCATAAATGCGAATTTGAAAGGATTTCATTTCTTCATGAGAGGAACAGCAATACATATAAGGCTAAACTTCTTTTTCTTTTTTGGGGGGTAACGTAGCTAGCATTGCATTAATCCAGCAAGTCAAACTACATTTTAAGGACCTTTTTTTTCCCCTAAATAAATTGGTTATCTTCTTGCTTTCAGCCAAGATGTTATAAACAGTTCACAGACACAGACCCAACCCAGAGTTAATTAAGGCTGATCAAAGCTTATGTGCAGTCCTCAGCTCCTACTGCTGAGGATAAAAGCACTGAGGTCTGAGTTAAGGATGCAGTGTCCTTGGAAATATATATTCCCTCTTGTTGGTCTGAATTTCATTTAATTTCATTATAACCTCATGTCTATAAATGCCTTTCCATTAATTAATAACTATCTCCATGAAACTCATGAGAAAGTTTGAAAACTATCTGGAGGTGTTCACCATAAATCTGTGTGTGTGTGTATATGTATATATATGTATATATATTTATATATATGTTTTTTAGAGATGTTGTAACGTGTTTGCTATATTAATTTTGAGAAGCTACATTGTATTATAATCTTTTTTTTTTTTGTAGGAAGGCTCCAGCTTTGCCCAGTCCTATTATGTTAGGCACCGTACTTAGGGAGGGACAGTCCTTGCCTGGAACAGTTTGCAGGCTAAATAGACAAAAAGGGCAGGAAATACCTTCCACAGAGACATTAGACCTAAATCTTGAATTAAAATCTAAAATCCTGACGGGAGTGCTGCTTGTCTGAGCTCCCTGTCCAACCCTCCCTGATTATTCTGGGGCAAAGCCTGTGTACGTGCCAGGTATCTATACCTGCATTTCCAAATAAAAAATAACTGAACTTGCAGGTTGGAAGGGAATTTAGCAGCCAGGTATTCATTGTGAATAATCTGCAGTTTGCATGCTATATATTTGCTATTAAATTTAGATAAAGCTGATGAAATTCATTCTTTTTTTATATATATATAATACTTTGGTTTCTCCCAGATCAAACCAAATAAGCAAGGTGAGTGAGCACTGGCCTTCACTGTGTGTACCAGCTTTGTCTCTAAACTAGATTACCTTCCATAGTTATCAACATCTATTGCAAACAAGATGGCACTTCATGGTCCCAGGTAACACCACCAAGATGTTTAACTTCCTCACATTTGCAGGGAGTATTACCCTCTGCTTAGCTGGTCCTAAGCCATACTCTTTTTTATGACCCTCAAACTGTTCTGGACCTAGAGCATCTTTAGTCCTGAAGTATATACACAGATTAAATATTTCCTCAAGTGAGGGAAGTAGTTTTGCTTGCAAGGGCAGAATCGGGCATGGAAGGACCCTGTGCCTCACTCTTTGTCAAATTTTCCTGTGAATATGCCACAAAAGAGGTCTTCCAAGTCATTTAGAGCTATAAACCAGATTCTTTCACCCTCATCTTAGCTAGCTCCAAGTTCTGATTATGAGCCACTGCAAGCCAAATACTCATGAAATTGCTTTAATATAGCATTAATAATGTTGACTGAATATGGTCCCCTCTTAGAAATGGCAAACTGAAAATCCTAGATCCAGCTTGCCAATGAAATTAGAAGCTGGAGCGTGTGTGTGTGTGTGCATGTATGTGTTGATTTTCTCATTCTTTGCATGTTTTTTCTGTAAAAGTGTGGTAACGCCTCAGTTCAGTTTGACTGATTCTTCTGTGTCCAAAGTTTTAGCACACGAGACTTAAAGAATATTCCAACTTTTCATGCCACCTTAACCTCAATCTTTCAGGTATTCACTATTCCAATCTAGTAATCTCCATTGTGACTTCAATGTTTTGAATGCAAGGTGACTGCACAAAAAGTTTTAAACATTTCAGTTTAAGCCTATATTGTCCAAGCCAGAAGTCCATAATTAAGAACACACATAAAGAGCACGTGCTGAGCATGCATAACTCCTGATGAACACAGCAGGAAACACCTCCAAAGACAACAAAACCAGTGCATTTTTCTCTGATGCCAATGTGTTAAGCTATGCAGTCATATATTTTTCTTTTATTTTTCTTTACTTTTGTTTGTGTGCATGAATTGTAATGACCTGATGGCCCTTCAGGACAAATGTTCATACTTATACTAGGGCATTTGTAGTTCTTCACAGAAGCTACGTTACATGTAAAGGCCACTACCTACTCTTTTCTTGTTACTGAGATTGCAAGTGGAAGTGTAGATTTTGCCATATGCTCTGAGGACTAGATAAATGTCAGCAGATTTATTCTGATGGGCAACTGCACAATCTGTAACCAAAACAGTGTTGCCGTTTGCTAGTGATGGAATCTGGTCTTGATTTGGGAACCAAGAAGCAGAAGGATTTTCATTTGTATTGTTCTGAGGCATTCTCTTTTCTTCAATTAGTTTTACTGTAAGGAAAAGATTGTTGTAAAGTATAAAGTAAAATGTTAACATTTATTTTGTTGTTGTCATTGCAATGGGAGTTGAGCAAATTGGTAGGGAGTCTGAAGCCTAGTACCCTCAGTTCTTAGCGAGTTAAAACTCATGGTGAACTCATTGTTCTACCTTGAAAAGCACTTCAGGCCACTTAGCTCCTGTATAGCCTAGAATATTTCATTCTCCCTTGTAGAAGTGAGAATTTCTCCTTTTCTTAACTGTTGTAACAATAGAAATAATCACCTCTTCAGTGAAAAAAAAATGCATGCCATCATTTTGTTGGCAGCATTCTTTAAGTAGTTAAGAAATTGTAAACATTTCATATAGGTTATATTTAAGAAAAAATAAAAATCAACTCCTTGGGCTTTGATGAGTTTGCTGCTAGAAACAGGGATTCTGTGATTATATATATTGCGGAAAACCAGATATGAAATGTCATATCGAGTCTCATTTGAAGTAAGAGGAAATTGCATTGTGTTTCATCAGAATTTTTCCATCCAGATCTTACAAGGAATACATTTTCTTCTGCCTTTAAAATCATTCTGATTCCATGTTTCTTCCTGAATGGCTTGCTATCTATCTATTAAGCGTATCTCCACCACAATCTGTGAGGACAGCTCTTGCCAACATATGCATTGGAGTTCTTTTGGTGTTTTAATTGGATGTGTCTACAGTGTTGTACCGTAAGTATCTCATTTAGCGTTGATGGTTTAACATCCTCCAGAGCGAAGTGAACCAATGACTTAATTAACTTCCACTTGGGTAGTTCTCTGCGCTAAGAGCCTTCAGGAAGTATTATTCTATTTGAGGGTGACAAATGAACATACATGAGGTACCACACGCCACCCAGTGGGAGACCTGACAAGAAACATAATTTATTTCATTAGTGGTGCCAAAATGGGCTTTCAAGCTGAAAATCTAAATATGTAGCAGTGTCTTTGGAGAAGAGGAAACAGCATGGGCTTTGTCCGAAATAATTGATTGTGTACAGTTCATAACATATATTTCCATGGGAAAGTTTAAGTTTAGTGTCACTCTCAATCCATCATACTGTAGTTTGTTAGGTGCTAGTCTAAGCGGTATAAAAGAATAAACAGTCATAAATAGTTTTAGAGTTGGTGTATTTATCAATTGCGTTATAAAAATAAATTAAAAAGAAAATAACAATCCTTGAGACAGAATTAACTTCAATGTTTTAGAATATATTTACAATTGTTCTGAAAAATGTAGAGAGTGAAACACGGTTACAGTCTCAAAGATCTTTGGTTTTCTTCAGATTTATTGTAATTTATAGAGCAATAGTTAGTGGCAGCCTCTAATTACCCACAGAACCAAAATTTCCTGAGTGAAAACTTGAGATCAAAGGGCATGAATAATAGCCTTAAAGGCATCTCCCCTTACACAGGCTACTCTTAGCCCCTCTGCTGTCCTTTGGTATAAATTAAGCACCTTAGGATGAATAAAACATGAAGCACAGAAGGTTTAGATTTCACAGAAGATGAATGGTTGGATTATTGATGGGAAAGGGAGCATGGGAAAATATAAACGATGTAGATCTAAAAACTTTAAACTCTGTAAGTAATCACCTTTCCTTTAGTAATTTTTTTAATTTTTTTTTTTATTAATTTCTTTCAAATCCTTTCTGTTGGTAAGGCAGCTGTATTGTTTTGTGCCATTGAGCCATGTTTTTAAACAAGCTCGGAAGCCTTTAGCAGTCCGTTCTGCTGATTTCAGTGGGCATGCGACCAGGCCATAAAACCACAAGAGCAATCACTGGTTGTTAAAAACCATACAAGCACTTACGTTCAATTATAATGAAAAAGGTGCATACCTCTTGTGTCTCATGAAACTCAGCCTTGAAGGCTGTTTGCTTCCTCATATATATAACATGAATCCAGTTCCTTCCTGGAGTAAATTTCATTGCTTGTCACTAGTGTTACACATGCTGAAAGCGACTCATTTCATATCCCATCGCGGTGTAGGCATATGCCACCAAACAAATTAGGAAAACAGGATCAAAACCATTTCCACCATAGGTATTTTTTCTCAGGACAAGGTTTGGTAGGATGAGTGAGTTCACAAGGCATAAGCTGTATATTAGTTTTGAACAAAATGATGCATGTATTTTCTTTGTATGGAGAACATTTTTGTTAAGGAAAAAAGAGGAGTCAAATTGGTTCCTGTTCTGGGAAATGATAAAGTGAAGTGTTTCTTCATGAGATGTGAAAATGGCTGACTCTTCACCTTGGCATCTTTTGTTGGAAACTGAAGTTTAAACTGTTTGAAATTTTGACATTTGAAAAATGGTTGTTGAATGTTTACCTATATTGCAAGCAATCACACCATTCTCTTTGCACTGAAGGTCAGATGCCTAAATCAGCTTGCCTTCTAAACCAGGGCGAGATATTACCGTCACCTTATCTCATTAAATCCTGTGGCCCAGTTATCAGGTCAGTCACAGAAGAACAGGAGAAGGGGGTTTACGTACTCATTCTGCTTGATTAACATTCGGGCTTTGAAGGAAGGTCGCCCGATTTCCAGGAAGTGGAGTCCGTCTTTGTCTCTCCTCTTAAAGCTGCTCCACTTTTTATAACACAATTAAAAATTCATGGAAATAGGAACAGGAACCCAGGTGTCTCATGTCCCTTGGGAGTGCTCTAGCCACTGTCTTATAGAGTCATTTTCACGCTCTCTCCCTGGCTCAATAAATATTAAAGTATTTTATGCAAAGTGGAAGACCTTCTGTAGGAGAAATGAGGAAAAAAGCATCCTAAGAATACTCTAGATTGTGGTGCTTACAGAGGTCTCAGTCTTGCTTTAAATCCTTGCCCTGAATCAGGAAAATAAAGAGTTTTGAATCACTCCCACCTCATGCAGGATGCTATTATTATTAGAAAATGGATAAAAATAAACAAATGAATAAAAGTTTGAGTTGGTTTTCTTAATCTCAGTGCAGAAGGAATATAATTTAGAAAACTGTAATGGCAAGGTTGAAGTGGGGGGTTATTTAAACAAAAAATGTGGAATAAACTGTTCATCGAGTTCAGTCTCGTTATGCAAAAGGCTTAGAGTGACCTAAACTGCATTTTCTGATATTTCTTATTAAAAAAATAAAGAAATAAATTAAAAAATCCCTAAAGAAATAAAATAAAAAAGATTTCCATGCCTTGCTATGTTTTGCAGTTTTTTCTTAGTCCCATTTATTTGAAGGCAGATGCTGTGGGTCAGTCTTTTGATTACATTGCAGTCAAAAAATAGGTTGGCTTTTTTTCTTCTCTGTGAGCTATGGAGGAAAAAGGGGCCATTTCTCAAGTAGTTTTAATCTTATCTCTGAATAGGTGTAGTTGTGCTTAAATTGTCAGGTTTCTGGAAAATTTTGAGCTCCCAAAGCCTCATCCAAAGCCCTCTGAGTAGGTGACAGTGTTTCTGTTGACTTAAGCTGTCTATGGAGGGGACAGAGGTAAAACCTACTGACTGAGAATCTGTTTCTGTTTATACCTATTATATTAAGACAGAGAGTTTTACAGGAAAAATAGATACCACCAAGTCATCTCAATAGTACAGAAATATAAGTAATTAAGTTTTTGAAGTAAAGGTGTTCCCATTTATTGTTTTTTTCCCTACTACATTATGGACATAACATATTGATGTAAGGACGTTGTAGAGGCTAATGAATTCCAATCAATACGAGCACAACAAGCTGGGATATATGCACGGTCTGAAACCCACATCGGTCAAACAGCTCTGGCAGACAAAGTCACTTTAGCATATATTGGCACACTCATTGCATGACACCAGTTAGCTTACGTGCTCATGAAAAATTAAATCTTGAGGAGCAAACGTTCTCACTTATAGCAGTTTTGTAACAATAAGACCATTTCGAAAGCAAAGGCAGTTTACAGGTCATTCTTATTAAGTGTCTGACTGATTTATTTTAGCCCAACGCTCCTTTCTCCTGGACCTCAGAGAGCTGAGATATAATTTTCTTCCAGAAATGCCTATTGTACCATGCGAGGCTGCTGGAGGGGGGAAGGTGAGCACGGCTGTCCCACTGCCCTGGCTGCAGCACGCTTCCATCAGCACAGCCAAACGGCTGCGGGAGGGAGAATTTGCTGCCTTGAATTCCCTCCCTCTCTGCCTCTGCCTGACCTCTAGAGTCTGTCAAATGTCCTTTAGGAGTAGACGAGTGGTAATTTTGCTTGTCCTTACAAACTGGATAAGCCGTTTACTCTCTTCACTGCCCTTTTCTACAATATTTATTTAAGGAGCAACCCAGTTCTGCCTCTAGAAGCTGGTGGGTTTTGATTTGCCTTAAAGCCTATGTGATGTCTTTGTGCAAAGTCAGACTACACTGAATATTAAAAACATAATGTAGGATGCGATTCCTCACCCATATCATAAACTGTATCTTTCAGGATTCCAACTTCTCTTTTAATTAAATCATTACCCTAATTATCTTATTAGCATCCTCTGGTGTAGGCAGTCCTTTATGGAAGAATGAAATAAAGATTTTTCTTTGCCCCTGTGGCAGGCTCCTGATCAAATGTTCAGAAACTATTACACTAATCATAACCATTTCGCTGTTATCTTTCCCTTTCCCCATCTGCCTTCCCGCATACACTGAGACTGTAAACTCGCTGAGGCAGAGGCTGTCTTACAAGAGCTTTGCATAGTCTCTTTTTCTTAATTGGGACGTGTGGGTAGCAGAAGAGTTATAATGATAGATTTGTTTTTCAGATTATCAATAACATAATTATGTTATGCTAACTTGTAACATTTTTGCCAATGCACTTTCTTACCTCATAATTTCAGAGTGCTGTGTAGTATTGCCAAGCCATTTGGGACCTGGTACTCATTTACTAATTAAAAGCATTGATATATAGCAACTGAAGCAGTTTAACTGCCTACAGTAGAGGCAAATGTTTCTCCCCTTAGTGATAGTCGCTCCTGAGCTCAACACACTTTGCAGAAGTGAGATCTGAAATGTTGAAAAGAGACTTTGATTGTGTGTTGGCACTCCAATTCATACTTCTTATTTCTCACAATTAGTTCAGGCTCTTCATCTACTCGTGCCGTCCACATAGCATTTATACACCTGTTGTTTATCATCTTCCTCATTTATTCCTGCTTTGCAAATGTGACATTTTTACATTATTACTTAGGAGGAAAGTACAGATCAGAATCACTGGTCACATTTTTAGTTTCTTCGTCTTATTTAAAGTAAGAAAAAATATGAATCGAAACCCATCTTCATCAAAGACAGTATTGGTTTGAGAATACTTGATGTTGGCTTCAGTAGTATAAGGAGTACAAGCTGAAAATATGATGCAGCTGTGCCGACCTCTTTGCGATTATTTTGAAAAGTTGGCTATCTATCTGCCCCATTTGACAATTTGTGAACATGGCAAATAATTTAACATTCATGTGCTCCCGTTTTGGCATAATACATATGAATCATGTGGTCACCACTTTCCAAATTGGTAGTAGATCAGAAAAGAGTTAATGACTAAATTTTTGTTCATGACTTGTTCCATTGTTCCATAAAAACAAAGGATTGTAATATGAAATATCAAGGCATAAAGGACATTTTGTGTCATGACTCATAAGTCATGGGGAACTTCTTTTTTGGTCTATCTTAAGGAGTTGGTTTCTAATTTTGGAAGTTTCCTGGAAAGTTGGTCAACTGGATATCCCTGAATGCCAGCCATATTCCAAATATTCATGGATTCTTCTTTGACTCCAAAGGCTTCTGTGCCACTGAATAATCAGTCAGTCATTACACATACAATCGTTTCTAGTGAATCTCAGGAGAATATGTTAGATCCTATTTCATATGTGTCAAAAGCCTATGGAAGGTTTGCAATTAGATTTTCTCAAATCACAAAATATTCACTTATTATTTGTCTGGAATTCTTTTAATGTAACTGAAATATATGAGGGTGGCACCCCTGCTCTGGTTATGTAGTGGAAGGATGATTTTATCCTAAACAGTGCTCCAGCAAAGGTAGAATAATCTGGCTAGAGGCCTGGAAACAATTCTAGATGTGTGTCTGCATTACACTTACACCATTTGCGTTAAGCAAGTTTGAGTGTGAAAATCACTCTGGGGAACAGCACTTGGGTTCCTAGGTCCACCTGGGCACTGCACTCATCTGCATGTCACCTCAGACCAAAGCTGATAAACTAATAAGATGATATGCAGTGCAATTCTGAACACAGCAGTAAGCCGTATCACTTTACTGAGTCTTCCTCAGTGATTCATCATTATCTCCGAGGACATGTGTGACTCCGGTGAACTGACTTGAGAGGTGCTTGTCCATATTAGCATCACAAACTGGCCATGTTAGAGGATCATGAGTTTGTGCTGGTTTGAATTTTAGATTTGTTCCTTTTTATTCTGGCTGAGCCTGCTCAGGTTAAAAGCAGCACAGTGTTTGTGAAGACAGAGCTGGAGGTGGATTTATTTTCAAGGAAACTGGGAGTGTTCAGGTGAGGACAAGCACAGAGAGGCAGAGGAAGCTCATCCAGCCATAGCAGTTATTGCCTGTACATCCGTGCTTTGCGTGCAGATAAGTAATAATTGCAGCATGAGTTGCTCAGTCCTTTTGCTTGTGCATGAGAATCTAGTTAAAATGTATATATGGTAACATTTACAAACAGGGACAGATAGTGGTTGCCTCTGTATACACCAGCATAACATGGATTTTCTTATCTGTCATCATAAACAGCAACCACAGTCTTGGCTCGTGATTACACAGAGAACAAGGAGGAAGGAGACACAGTGTTCACCAGCCCTCCTAGAGCCCATTAAAGGGCCACATCTCGTTTCACACTAAAACTGACGAGCTATCTAGATGAAACGCATCAGCCTTTTCAAGAACACAGTGGGAATTTGCCTGCCATTGGTGCAGAACGCCTATGTATACCTGCCATAAATTCGGCATCAAAGGCATTGATTGTACAGGTTCTGTTGCAAAGCAAACGGATAGCAAAACACAGCAATCAAAAGCAGGCAGTGCTTCAACTTGATTTAATGCAAGAAACATGAATTTGTAACAACCGCACTTTTTTATTGTTGTCTTCTGGAGCCATATGAGAACATTCTTTTGATGATAATTTGAACAAACAAGATGTCTGCTGAAACTTCTGCTGTTAGAATAACAGGAGCTGGATGACATTTTTGGCTTTTTGTTTGTTTGTGTCAATGATGCAACAGGAAATGCCCACATTACCCAAGATGATGTGAAAAAATTAACAGTGTCACAGAAGTACCCATGGCCTCCCTCCCTAAAGGAAAAGACTCTTCCTATTCTCTTCTGTGAAATTTCATACACCTACAGGCTTGATTTCAGATTCGCAAAGGCTGTCCCTTAGGATTAACAGTGTTGCCAGGGATTGCATGAGAGACTTAAAATCCTTACCTCTGACTTTATCTAGCTAACGCCTGATCTGTTTTAACCACCTAATCTACCTCTATTTTGCATTTACCTATCATAATTATGATAACACAGGCCCCTAGTAAGATGCACAGTCATATAGTGAACATTAGAAACATTCAGAAAAAAAAGGACAGTAGCCTTAAATTTAAGAGTTCACATTAGCTTCCCACTCAGGCAAGAGCTATGACTGGAAGGCTAATAAAGGAAGCCATGCTTTACATCTTATTCTTTCGAAAAAATTGTTATAGCTGTATTTGCATCCAGATTTTTAAAATCTGTTAGCTAGTTTTCTTAACATTTACCATCCAAAATATTGTATTAGCGTGAAAACAGGAAGGAAAGAATCACGAAAAGGCAATGTTAGCATGACTGTAGAATCACTCTCCATGGCAAAGGATATTCCCAGCTGAACTGGGTAAGACATCAACAAAAGTACTGAAGTGATAAACCAACATTGTCAGGGCAGTGGATCTTGGAATATGTACTCTGCTCAAATGCCATTCAAAGACTGCAGTGGGTTTCCTGGTCTCCAGATAGTAATTAGGTGACTCAGATCCCTTTCCAATAAAGGAATTGCAATTGATTTCATTTTCGGTGTACTACTTGGTCAACCATTATTCTGCATGGAGTTTTACACACACACACACACACACACACACACCCCTGAAACTAAATCAGCTGCAAATACACTTTTAAAACCCTGGTAATGAAATAGAAGAATAGGAGGAATTTGTTATTAATGATCTTCAGAAACAAAGATGATAGATCATAATGGAGTTTAGACAGCAGGATAAAAGCTCCAGCTATGTGAACTCCATAAACTGCTACCTAAACTTTTGTTTTTTTCTGTATTTATAACATAGCTGATCTAGCTGTGATGGTACAGGTATACCAACATATTTCTAGAACCACGGTCTAGAAAACATTGTTTAAAAAATGAGGCAAAGCCCAATATGAGAGACTGATTCAAGGGCCGAAAAGAAATACATGAATCAATAATAACCATTCTTTTGGAGATGCTCCTGTAGAAAGCTTGTGGCTCAAAGACTCATTCTCAGCCTTAAGGTAGGTTCCTGAGTAGTCCTCCCAGCCTACACTACCTGTGAACAGCAATACGTGTGTTTCCATGTGATTCAAAGAAGCGGTGGGGAGCCTACGCCTTGCAGCAAGCAGGAGCATCCTGGTGTTAATGACACAGGAAGACAACTGGGGACGAAAGCAATAGGAGATGGACAGGCTGGTAAGAGGAGCATTATTCAAAGCAACAGCAATGAATGTTTAACAAAGGCATAGGAAAATCACTTAGATAACTATCTTCTAAAATAAAGATGAAGTAGTTCTTCCGGTAGGCACTTAAACATTTTTATTTTCCTGTTACTCTAGCTCCTCCATTACTGTTTATGTTTTAGCCTGTGAGATTGGGTATGTGCATCTGTTTGTGCTTTTCTTACTCTTGGATGGGCAAGAGATGAGAAATGAGGACAGTGCCCAACTCTTTTATAACTATATTCCTCCAATATTGCTCACAGTCCAGAAATCTGAATAAACTGTGCATCATTTAACATCTCGATTTTCTAACTGAGCACTATTATTCATATGAGACACCACATAACTTGAGTACTAGTTCAGTAGACATGTGACAAGGCTTATTAATAATACCACCATGAGCACACCATTCGTCTTTTCATAGACAAGTACAAAAACAATTAAGAATCATCATTAATATAATACAGAATTATAAATATGTATAATCTCTTTTCTTAGTTTTATTATTATTCTTAGTTTTATTTAGAGCAGTTGCAACTGCTCTAAAATGACCACCAGCCTCTGACATGCTGTCGCAGAAATCTTCCTGCCTTCCCAGTGGAGCTATCAGCCCCAGTTTTTTTGTATATGCCATGTCACAGGTTTCATTGTGCCATTTCACTCCTACCCATGTGACACCTGCTTAGGGGAACTGACCTTTCTAAATGTCTCTCCAAGATCTGCAAATATATTACCCTTCCTCCAAAGTATATGCCAGTTTGGAGTGATAGTTTTATTCAAGGAATGCTATTTGTGACCATTTATTCTCACAACATATTCTCACTTTGTTTTCATAACACGGTGGCATCTCTTGGTGACATCGTGTCAAATTAAGCATTTTTTTTCCTTTCTTTTCTTTTTTCTTCACTGTCTCCTTATTGGTAGTGTATAATACGACATCCTAGTCTTGTTTGCCATTTTCTGTGAGGGAAATATTACCCCACTTCAAATTCACTGGTAATGTTATACAAGTCACTCATGCTTAGCATTATTAAGAGTGTGACTCCACAACATTTTTATTAGGTTTTTTTTTTTTTGGCACCATTTTCTTGCTAACCTATAACATTAGGGATAATATCAATCAATGGTTGCATTCTAAACCTGTACTTAAACTGCTTAAAATAACACCAGCTAATCTGTGACAGAATTTACTACGCAATAGGTTTCTGTTAGAGGTAGAGCTGGTCTAGCAACAAGAAGAAGAAAAAAAAGATTTAATGCATATGGCTACATAGTTAGCTATAGCATTTTATGCTAAAAACATCTCTAGGGAGTCTCAGCATTATATTCTAACACAAGTATATTTGTCCTAGCCAATATAAACAACATCACGTATGTCTGCTTTCCTTCAAGGTGCTGATTTTCCTTTATCATTAGCATGGCTTTATCACTCTTTCACTTCACTTGGGCACATGTGGTAAGCCCTGCCAGCGCTCTTGATTTCACTGTTCGCTTTGGGTTATTACAGAATATTTTTGCCCTTCCTGTAGGTGTTTTTGGTCATAAAAAGACTTTCACATACCCTTTGAATATGTATTCTTGTAACACCTTAGTGACTGCCAGGTTGTTTCCTTTGAATAAAATCTCATCTAGTACTGTACAGGCTCCCTTGGAAAGCTCTTGGAAAATTCTGCTCCTACCGTCCCATGCTGGTAACCTCGACAATTTTCCATGGTCTCATCTCAGATGTAGCTCTGGCAATCTCAGTCCGCATCTAACCTGAGACCTGACGAATTCGTTCTTGCGTTGACAACTCCATAACATAGGAATAGCCATTGTTCCATTGCGTGTTTGCCAAGAGAGTGCTTCTGGAGTTATTAAGTCTTTCCCACCTTTTTTATCAGTTTGAAAGCGTAGGTTTGTATCTGAAAAAATCATTTCCAGGTTCTCAAACAGCCGGAGCTGTTTGCCAGATCCCCTTGCGATAGAATTAAATAATATATGGCCAGTTTCATGTAAAAGAGGATAAAAAGAGTTAGAGAGAAGGACATGAAACTCCTTATTTCCATTGCTAAAGGTTAAAGGCTCTATTTGAGCAGACTGAAACCCAGTTTTGGTTAGTGGTTAGTGTGGTTGGAGTGATGCATAAACCACTGCTGACCAATTTCAATCATACTACTGTGAGTGGAGTCTGCCAGAGACTTTCGTAGAACTTCCTTAGAAACTTTTTTCTTTTTTTTTTTTCCTTTTGGCACAGTAGCTATGTATTAATGTTTCTCTGAATAAGCCCATCAGTTTCAGAGACTTTTTTAAGCTAATCTATGATGGCTATTGGACTATTTCGCTCAGTTTAACTTTGGCAGAAAGATTTATCACAAATGTCCCTGCATAATTTAGCTTTCTAAGGGAACTTGGGAAACTTTTTATTGCATCAGGCATTTTAGTGATGACTTCAGGCTTTTTATAATCTGCATATACAGCTGTGTTAAGGTCACCATCAGATATGTTATATAGGACTTACATTGTGTTTATTCAGCTTTGGGCCACAGTCTCCAGTTCTTTCCAGATTTGCTCAGAGCTATTGGTCATGGCTGCCTAATGTTTTATTTTATTTTTCTGAATCAAAATATTACTTGTGTAGGTCTTATTAATATCTATAATGGTATATAGCTTATGTTGTATACCTATATATCTTCAGCCAAAGTATAGGCAGTCAAAGTATATTTTAGGCCTATTACTGTGTATGAACGCAGATATAACAGATCGCTATTCTGCCAAAGTTAAACATGTTGGGGTTTTGTGTGTTTATATTGAAAAATCCTTTTGTGCTCGTATCCAGATATATGCTTTCAAATGACCTGTGAGTCTCACTCTGCAGGATGGTTAGCACTGTATGTGAAGCCAAGTTAAAAACCATGTACTTTTTTTAAGTTTACCTACTTCTTATTCAGCTTTCTTCAACTTTATCTGTACTGTTGCTGAGTGACTCACAGTTATTCCAGATTTCTTTAGCTCCAATACTGCATGTGGTTCCCTTAAGCCTGCAGGATTTTGTGTGCATGTAAATGCAATATGCAGCTTGCTGGTGGCAACCTAAGCAGCTCCGTGGTGGCTGAGAGAAGACATCTACCTCTACTCCTGAAAATGAGAAGTGACAGGATTTTTTTTCCTTCTATTGATGGCACTATTTGTTACCACTTCAATCAATTTTCTGATGATTTAATGTCTTCTTTTAGGGTATCTCAGTTCCTTATTAGGGCTACTGCTTTTGCATATGTCAGCTGCATTATTTCTTTTGTGCTGAGTGTAAATATCCCACTGTTTTTAATGTGAAAATCTCAGAGCCATCTCCACCGGCAGATGCATGGAGTATCCATTTGTTTTTCCAAATAAAACTGTAAGATAACTTTTATTTAAAAAGTCAGATTTCTATGAAATAAATTATTAATGACTATTATTTGTTGTATCAAGAAAATACTTAGCAACCCCAGCTAACAGCAGTATTCCATTTTTCCAAGTCGCTATAGGTAGGCAAATGGTTCACACAACTTGCAATGATACATAAAGGCCAAAATTTATCCAAAACTCTGTAACTCCTCTCTAACAAAACTAGTGATTAACTTCCTAGCTTTACTAAAAGGACTGGATTGTGAAACATAGCTCAGCTTCCAAAAGTTATAGATATGAGAAAAATAGAATTTTTTCCTTCTTGATTTTTGTAGCCAGCTGCCTTCTCAGCCCTGGAGGCCGTTCACCCACGGTCAGTAGAAATACAGAACAGAAACACAGAAAGAAACAAAGAACTGTAGAAACATAGTAGAAACATTGAATCTCAGATATGATTCTTTCTTTTACCCTGAAGTGACAAGACTCCTCGTGTTCCCAAGACATTGGGGAAATATCTTGACTTATGAAAGTTAGGTGAAAAGGTGTCTGTGAAACAGTTCTTCATTAAAAAAAAAAAAAAAGAAGAAAATTCTTAGGTGAAGCAAAGCTGGCTTTTGAAGGAGAATTTATTACCCACTGAAGGTTGCATGTTGAAATGCCTGAAGAAAGACATCCTCTTATACACATAGAAAGGAGTAGCATAGACATAGCAGTATATACAGCAAATCTTGCCCCGCTCGCTTCAGCTCCGTTGTGGATGGATCACCTTCTGGTTATATAGTGCAATATAATCTCTGTGCTGCTGTAGCTTTTGTTTCTTCTTTGACAATCAGTGTTACAACAGCATTTTTGTAGTGCAAACTGCTGTCCCAGATAAAGTACTAGAAAATCCTTTAGATGATAAATGCCATCTGCCTTGACTAGACTCCTTCAGTGACCTGCAGATCTGCATCCCATATTACTGGCTGTTCTCAGTTGAAGTCTGGGTTATTTATTTATCAGCATTATGGTATTAACCTGTTCCGTGCCAGACACTGCTGACATCCTGCTTTACATGTAAATAACCAACTGTTTCTTCTGACTGCGAGGTATCCTCCCGGCATAAATTGCTCAAATGAAATTACAGCACTTCCACTCAGCCCCAACTGCCATGAAGGAGGCAGAGCCCTGCTATTCTCTCTAACACAGTTTTCTCGGTTCCTGAAAACAGCTTTTATCTGATAGTAGCTGTGGTAGTAAAAATTCAAAATCGGAAGTGGATCACAGCCAACTCTTCCACTCGTGCGGAAGATAAGTATGCCATTAACCATGTCTCTTAAAGTTATTTATCTCAAGCAAGCAAATGAGTTCAAAGCCCTCCATTTACTGCTATATGACTGTAGAAATCTGCTATCAGGCCTATGTCAGCTAAAGCTGGGCACTTGACAGGGACAGAAGTGGCATATACAGCACAATACAAGTTGCATATAAGTATGTAAAATAATATCTTGTAGCTAGTAAAATTAGATACCGTACGTGTATTTTAATAGGGTAGTGTGAAGCACAATATTATCATCAGCCCTTCCCTTAGAGTTCTGTATCCTGGCATTATGCTTCCCTCAGCTAAGATCTCTCAAAGTCTCGGGACAGTCCAATATATGTAATACTCGTATTGGATTGAACTTGGGGCACCATCACTGTCCTCTGGTGTAAGAATGGCAAAGTACCTTCATCTCCATGTCTCTAATGTGACTCTTGCCATTTGGCTATTTCAGATCTTTTCTCTTAGAGGATGTAGAAAAAATCATACAAACTCAGCTTCAACATTAGTGCCGTTAATAATCATAACATTCCTCAGGAAGAGCTGCTGCTCTTCTGTCCAGCGATCAACATTCTCTGAGCTCAGAGAATGTCACTAGGGTTTTTTTGTTTGGTTTAGTTTGGTTTGGTTTGGTTTGGTTTTATCATCTCCTTTCTCCATCTTTTCCTTCCTGCCTCTGCTGAAACTGCTAAAAAATGTTAGTGTTAGGTGCAATTGCTGCTGTACTGTGCTGCCCATTTAGAACAGGGCTGAACCCAGGAGGACATCAGCCTTCAGCGACGTTAATGCACAGTGGGAAGGCCGGGTAGCTACCCTGTGCATGCTTTTATTGACTATCTGTGTTACACTACCTATTCTACTTCCTAGGCCGTTTCCATACAACCAGAGCTGTTTCTGAGCAGAGCACATTAGTGCTCTTAGTGTGAACTAACACTCCCGATGGCCTTGGAAGCAACTCTGTGCCCTAGGTCCTTCCATGCCTTGTGTCTCTCTCAAACCAGCTCTGAATAGGTTCTTGGTGCTCTAGTTTTGATAACTGCAAAGGAAAAGATTTCTCAGAAGATATCAAAATTCCTTGGAGAAAAACATTTCAGATATAGAAAAGAAGACCTTTCCCTTTTGTCCACTTGCATAGAGAGAGCCACTAGCACAGAATTTTAAAGGTTATTTGCCCAACTTTTTAATCCACAGACAATGCTTTCCAAGAGATTTTCAGAAGCAATAGCTGCCTTTACTTGCCTCCAAATAATAGAAAGACATTTTTCAGGGCATCCATTATTTGAAATTCCTGTTCTTTTAATTTGCTTCAGATGGAGGCACTCAGAATCAATACACATTTATGAAGATGATGGTCCACACTGCATGAAAGCAGATGTGTCAGAGGGAGCTATGTAACACATTTTTCAACTGCCAGCCAGAGTATGTTAATGAAATGATTGTGTTACTTCAGTCTTTTAATTGAGCTGCTCAGGGATTATGCCTGCAAAATGCTAGGTACAACCACAATAATGTATAAGCAATAATAATGCTTGAAACATAATAATAATAATAACAACAGCAACAACAATAATATCAGCTTGGGTTTCTTTGTTCTTCATGTTAGAAAAAGATAAGGAAAAACTACAACCACTAAAAGAAAAACAAATCTATAATGTTTTATAACACAGTGTCTAATCAAAGGGAGGAAAAATTAAAAGGTCAAATGAGTGAGGATGAAATGTCTTGCACAGAAAGCTAGCAAACTACTTTCCAGTCTCCAGACTTGAAAATGACAGAGGAGAACATGTGGCAATTGCAGAACCATTCTTATTGCCTTAAAACAACACAGTTTAATTGCTTTGATATAAACATTGAAGCATATCTCAACTATGAGTAAAGCACTGTACTCAATCATGTTACTTTTAATGAAAATAGTCTTGAAAATAGGTTGGGCAGAGAACGTTTGTCATAACTGCTGGCCTAGCAAGTCATGCAAGCACAACGAGATAAATAGTGCAGTGTGTCCTGCCACTTGTAACTTAATCCTCCTGCATATTTCATTAAAAGGTTCTTCATTTTCATCTGACTGTCTCTGTCTTAATGAGAGTGAGACTCACGTTGGCTAGCGCCCAGATCAATTTTGTGCAATAACACAGTAACCATCTCAAACTTATCCTTTCCAGTAATTGAACTATATAATATGCTAAGAAAAAAAAGAAAAGAAAAGAAAAGAAAAGAAACAAATAAACATGCAAGTTAATATTCTTTATCAAACTGTACTTTGAAAGTTTTGTTTCAGGAGTCTTAAAAACATGATCAGTGAAGAAATACAACTTTTGAGGAAGTGGCTGTTGCATATACAAAATCTTGGAAGAGATTAGTGAAATAGGTTTTGCATTTTTCACGCTGTTTGCACAGGAGATGTGCTGAAAGCCATAAAGATATGCTTCTTTCTCCAACTAATTTATTTCCCATATACAATAATTTGTGGTCAATAAATCTAGGATGGATTTCCATGGTATGGCATTGGTGTGGCAAACAGAATGGATAACTTTATTCATATTGTGGTTGTGGTATTTTTATAATCAGTTTTGTAATGCGATATCACTGGAGAGGATCATCAAGCAGTGCTCAATATTAAACAAAGTTTTCCAAAAGAACACATGCTATATACTAATTCATGTCATCAGGGATCCATCTTATGGTGCAAGAGACTCATCTTGTGTGCACATGGCTTCTGAGGAGATCATAGCACTGAGAAATTTACTTTTACACTTCCCTAGCTGGGCACTCCAGATGGAACATTTTACCGTAGTAGGACATTTTACCACGAGGAAAATAACTCCTTCGCCAGCCAGAGCTCTCCTGACTTGCAAAAACAAAACTTGTGGAACAGGGGGAACTTCTGAGCTATTTAATGAGAAATAATGACTGTAAAATAACAATTTTTGTAGGCAATATTGACAAAATCTTTGTTTATTTCTTCCACCTGTTGGTTTGTATGCTGAGGCATCTTATAGAAAGCAAAATATTTAACTTGAGAAAATAATTCACTTAGACACGTCTATTAGAGAAGGAAACATTGAATCAGATCATTAAAACAATCCAGAGTTTAATATTCATTAAAAATAATTTACATCTCAAATCTCTGTGTAAAGATCTATTTTGAGAGGCTAAAAGTCTTGGTCCTGCATCTGGCTGAGTTAGTCATCAGGCTTAAGTTCAGGCATAGCTTGCCATTTTTCTAGTGTTTTCAGCTGCGAGGCAGAGAAGGTCCAGGCCACGTAGCGTCTAACAACCCATTTACTGGCTACGCTATTCATAACACACAGCTTCAGCACACTTCAGTGCAGCTCCAGCAGAGCACGTGCAAGTCTATGCCTAACTCCAATTAAACCTGCCAAAGATGGCAGCATGAACAGATAAACCTTTGAGTTTCAGGGCAACAACACAGGACAAAACTTGTATCCTCAAGCATCAGACTGCAAACTTTAGAAAGGCACCAGCTTTCTTTATCCATTCAGCACTTGTCAAGGATGTTTTTATGGTTAGTCTTATAAGTCATTATAGTTTTGAAAAATCATTTGTGAATCCTGAGAAATACATTAAGTTTGCATTTGATTTTCCTTTTCCTAAGCTTCTGCTTCTTGTGACTTTTAATTCCTGTGGAAGACTGGACAGAACTGTATATGCAGTTTTTTTCTACTTCAGCAAAGTCATTAGACTTACATAACCCAGCACTGGCTAGAGAGTGGAAATATTTTTTAAAGGTCAAATCATAAAACCGTAAACTCCAGAGGGAATTATCTCTAGGGAGTTATATCAAGTGTACCACTCCCTTGTATGAAAACTTAATTGATGTCACTTGGCTGAAATTATTATCTCTGAGCTGTAAGCTGATATGACATTATGTAAGATATCAGAGTAAAATGCATTTTTCGGATCAGATTTTAAGCCCAGCTTGTGGTATCACAATCGGTCATTGTAAAAATGATTATTATGTCACAAACGGAGGATTATGATGTCAGGTGGGGAATAAGTGCAGAAGCAGATCAATTCTTAAGAAAGAACAGCGATTCTGTTTTAATGCACTGTCTTCAGAGAGGAAGAATGAGAGCAAAGGAGTACAGGGAAATATATGGCACAGAAGAACTCTTGTTTCCAAATAAGGTATTTCCCAAAGTTTTCCATAAGGTGACAGCTGCTTTTCCAAGAGCCACATTCTGTTCTCCGTTACAGCAGCGCGAATCCAGAGGAACCGCATCTGAACTGCTGCTGCTTAGCATTGCCATCGGGGCAACAGAGAGCAAAATCTGGCTTTAATGCATTTTCTTCGCAAATAGGACCCATTTATTCTGCTCAAAATAGAGAAGGCAGAATTACCACACGTCGTATGACATCATGTATCGTTCAACACTTGGGAAGAAAAATGGAGAGCAAGATTTGTTTGAAGTCCGGGATGTGTTTTTTTTTCTCCCCCCTCCTCCTTCCAATTTTCACAATTTATTGTGAAAACCCCCTTTGCTGAAGCACAATATAGACCTTTTGGGCACATGGGAGCTCTCTTAACAGTTGGTTTTGCCATCATAATAAACCCTTCACAGAGCCTAATTCTAGGCTTCAGCGCACCGTTCCCTATCGTTAGCAATATCACGCAAGTTGTTTCCAGGCTTTCTAATAGCAGGTGAAAAAAATGGTTTTTAACAAAATTAGCTTGGGTAAACTTAGGTTTGAAGTCAGACATTATTTAAATGGGTAAAGATGGGGCTTGTGCGTGTCATCTTTGTCTGAAATGCCTCGGAAAGCAGGCTGCCAGACGTCACCGTGCTTTCCATACCTCCGTCCCTTGGTGGGGGAGGAGGAGGGTAAGGTTTCCGTCGCTAAAAGCAGATGACAAGGAGCTTCAGAACCTAACTACTTGCACACCAACCTGCTGTCTTCATTTGTATTCAACAGATGCCTCGTTTTTTCCCCCTGACTGCCTAGTCTGTACCGATCAGTATAAACAATGGAATTTTTGTCTTTCATGAGCATATTCTTGTTCTGTTTCACTTGAAGGTAGGGATAAACACGTAAGGAAAAAAAAAAGAAGAAGAAGAGAAAAGCAACCTTCATAGACATATATTTATAGTTTAAAAGAATGTTATGTAAAGCTTTAAGAAACACTCTGTGATTTGGCTGTGAGATTTGTGAAGCAAGTAGAAGATGCATATAAGCTTTAAACAAAAAGAAAAAGAAAAAAACAACAAAAAAGAAAACCTGAGAATCCATCTGTGAGATATTTTGAAATGCCAGGGAAAATGAAGAAGGCTAACTATGCTATTTTTACATTATTATACACATACAAAATGTATGGTCTCTTTATATATATAGTGTGTGTATGTACGAGTCCAGTCCTCTCCCTGACTTTTTTGGTATAACATAAAATATGCTTCAGTTACACTATTTTACATGTCCAGAGTGCCTGGCTTATTTGTATATGTTTTTTTCCCTTCCTAGTCTGATCACAAATCATTAAGGTGTTGCTAAGTAGCTAATTCTGGCCCCGAATTAAGAATTGGCGTTGTCACAGGGAAGATTTACAGTGCCAGCATCTTCTTTGTCTCTCCTTCTACACCACTTCGGGGAATGGGGCAGCCTGCGAGCAGGCAGAAAGATGTGATACCGCACCGCCAGCTCGCCCTTATCGTGTGACCGCTGTCAGGGTGCCAGGTGGCCGCGGCACAGCCCTCCTCCCCTCCTCTGGCCGTATGTTTCCTGCCACCTTCCTACCTCTGCCGCTGGAGCATGTGGCGAGCTTGGCAGGCTGAAATTGCACCCTCCGACCCCGCTCAGAGAGAAGGGAAGGAAAGATGGACCTCAACGGTTTCGACGTTGATAGTCTTAACTTTCTCACCGAGCCCAAGCGCTGATGGGGCTAACTTATTCCAAGAGTGGAGGACGTGCATTTTACTACCTGATGTTCCTCCTCGCTGCCATCTCCTTCTCACAGTGACGGAGAAATAAAGCTATGCTATCTATATGCACATGCAAACAACAAAGTAGCAAAATATGGCATATCTCAAGTATTCTTAGAATACCTGAGAAATAGAGCTGGATTTCTGGTTATTTTCCTAGAGCATTGCTCTAACAGTATAGGTGTGTGTATGGGTCTAACCTACATTTGAATTTCCACGGAGAATATTTATGGGACTGACTGGTCTAGCTCCATCCTAACTTTGTTTTGGATTTCAACACTTTTCAGGAGCCAGAAAGAGTCTTTCTTTCCTGTGTCTATATTCACCTGCCTAAAATATCAGGAACTATGATGTCACAGAAAAAAATAAAGAAAATAATGTAATGGAAAGCTTTTCTGAAATGGTTACAAATTCAATCTGGAGAAGGGACACAGTTCTCCTCCCCCTCCAAAATCCCTATTCATTAGGGACAGAGAGGGAAAGAGAGAGTTAGTGAATGTTTTTTAGAGCTTGTTTTTCTTTGAATCCCCTGCTCCTCTTCTAACACACACTTTCACATATTGCTGACACTAAAAGCATTCACAGAGGTCAAATTATTGAAAGTTCAACCAAGTTTCCCTAAAGTACCGGAACTTGCCTACCATCCCCAGTTTCCGTAGACTATCTGAGCAGTGGTTACATAGCTCTCGGTCTGGGCTTCAGAAGCCGTGCACTGACTGCTTAGCCCCACATTTAGTGTGATATTGTCTGACTTCCAAAGACTATTTGCGCCCACATGCTCTGTTCAACAAAACCAGGCTTCAACAAAACCAGGCTTCTAACTATCTCTGTGGAAAAAAAAAAAAAAAAGAAAATCCTCACTGAAAAGAGTTTTTTCAGTCTAGAAAGTTAACTAGGGCAGATGTATGAGGATGACAGCCCATGGTTATAGTTTTGTTGCTCTTATGTCTTTGCCAAATACTAATGAACCACTCAGCACAAGGAGAAAGGAAAGGAAAAAAAAAAGAGAGAAGAAAAAAAAGGTCCAGAAGAGAACAACGATCATAGCAGATGCTGCATACGCTTTTAGTTTGTGGGTTTTGCCTACTACTCTGTGGGAATTCACCTGGACTATTTAAAAGCCTGTGATGAATGGGTGGCACACAAGACAGTATTGTGTCTTTCAAGTCTTTGACAGTTGGCAGTAAAGGTTACTAACTAAAATTGCAGAGGGCCAAAAGGTTGGCCATGATGGATCCCAGATACAATAGAACTGGGGATTTTCTGTATACGAAGTGATAAGGGGGGACTTTCAGGGCTGACAGGAATGACTTGTGTACTGTGACAAATGAAGAGGCAAGGATGTGGCTGCTGGCATGGAATGGGAGAAACGCAGCATCAACTTCTTGTCGTCTTGAGGTCTTAGTGTGTGGCCCTGAGCAAATCCCTTAGGATCAGACCTTGAAAGGTATACAGGGGTCTAAAGATGCAAATCGGAACATAAGGGGATTTTCAAAGGCAAACTGGGAAATTCTGAAAATTGCATTTTGATGCCTATCTACAGCTTTCTAAGGGTGTAAAAGCAGGCCCTTATTTTTCTTGGTCATACCAGTCCCTTGGGCTTTGTGTAGGAAAATATTTTATGTACTGTCAGTTGTTCTAATCCTGCAAAAATGTGGGTAATTAAATCCTAAATTGGAAGTGAGCACCAAAATAACTGAATCCGTAAGACATTTGTTTGCAATACACCTTGCAAGTAGGCTCATCAGCCAGCAGTGGGGAAAAGGACAGGATCGGCTGATTATTTCTTTTCTCAGAGATCCACCAACAATTAAATTTGTTGGGTTAGAAGAGCAAGTCATTCTCTAGGCTATTATTTGGGATAACAGACCTTCCTACTTGATTAGAATTCCCTCAGCCACGTTCAACATGTCGAGACTGGGGTAGGATTTAAGGAGCTAAAAGTTGCATGGTTGTAGTTGTTGCTTTATTTTCCCCTTTGTAATTATTTTTCCTACATTGGCTTTTCTCTAAAGAATTAGAGCATCAAATCTTTCCTTGCATTTCCCTCATCCCCTGTAAAAAAACATATGTCCTTGCCAGTGTTTCCTCAGCAAAGGCCCAACAGCCAATAAACACAAGCAATTGGAGGGACGGAAGTAGCGGCACTCAAAAGTTAATAGAGTTGGAACTTTTGCTTAATTTGGATGCGTATCCCAGAGCTAATCCATTGGAAACAGAAGTAGTGACCCATACCATGAAACAGGGAAAATAAGCTTTCTGTAATTCTTATTAATGTCACATGCTTGGCACTGAGCTATTGAAGAAAATTTCTTACCAGTGGCTCTGGGTGTCATAGCTGCCAGACCATTTGGGTATGAGGGTGGGCATCAGGCAGTAGAGTCCAAGGGAACAGAAAAGGTTTATTTAGGTTTGAAGAGCAATCTGCAAATGTGGCTGTTCAGACGGGCACATAACCTGTCTACAGAACAGGATGCAAAGGATATTTTTGAAGAATTTGATTAGGTGTTTAATAGACCTGAAAGCATTGTGAATAAAACACATCATCCTGATACAGATCCCATTATGCTGCCAAAAGTACAAACATCACATACAGTACCGTCTCATTAGCCCAGCGAAATGAAGGAAAAGTTGATTGTGACAAGCTGGTAAGATGTGGTGTTACTGAGAGACTGCAGGTACTAGCTGGCATGGTTAACAACCTGATCACATGTAATAATACAAAATGTTGCGGATTGTGTAGATTCAGGAGATTCAAATAAGGCTACCAAATGCAACGTAGCCCAAGGGAGCAGTGCAGAAAGACAAGTCTAGACTTCCAGCAGCAAGAATATTTCCAGCTCTGGATGCAAGCCAGTGATTTTGGCAAATCCGGCTTGATATAATGTTAAACTCTACACCTTCGACTCCCTTTTTGCTGATGCATTTTTAAGTAACTTTGCTCTGTGATTGCTTCAGAACATAAAAAGTGCCACTACACAGAATTTCAAATCCCCTAAGATCCAGGTGGAAGCAGCTATTTATAGCCTCTTGAGCTACTGTGATAATGATCAACATTGTAAAAAAAAAAGAAAAAAAAATCTGATATCCAGTTCAGCAGGTTTGGATATCAGAGCATTTTTCTTCACCACATAGGCCTTTTTTTTTTTTTTTCTCCTTCCTTTTCCTCCATAAGAGAGAAGAGCAATCATATCAGCATTGAGCACTATGTCAGATAGTTTCCAGGTTTAAATTCCTGCCTGGTATAGACAAAAGACTTGGACTTGAAGGTAAAGTTTCATGACATGCTGCCTTCAGAAGTCAGGCCAACTTAGGAAATTCCTGATCCCCTCTGCACTGCGAGTTACTCTTCCCCAAAGCCAGTTCACAGCGCTTTCTGCTCCATAAGCTAGTTCCCACACTGGGTCTGTGAAAAACAACCCCTTTGCTACCTCCAGAAGCATCATTTTTAAACATTTTTTTTTAATCATGTTTCCAGTAAGTCCCCACAAAGTTTGGATCCAAAGTGTCATCCCGAATGAGAGAGTGGCAGTCTGACACAGCAGCAAGAAGCAGCAGCTGAGGTCTGGATCTTCTTAAACGTGATTTTGCTTCTGAAGCTAATGCGTTGTGAAGCCGTGCCCTGAGGCTCCCACACATCGCATGACAAATGCATTTATAACCGGACTACAGACTGAGCCTGCTTTTGGTCCAATAATTGTTCAGTTATTACGAAGTGTATCAAAAATATCATTATGTATACAACCGGAGCAAATTCAAAGAGACCCTTTCCAGAACTGCAAATATGCTGCTTGGGAAGCAGCTCACCTGCTAAGGGAGCAAATAGCAGGAAGCGTATCTGAGCTAGGATTTCACATGTCCTACAGGAGTGTGTTCTCTAGGGAGATATTTAATAATCAGGTACAGTTTCAGAGGGTTTTTTTTCCTCTGATTTTATCCAGAAATCCCACACTGAACTAAGAAATCTTTTGCTTAAATATTACTGGATTAGTATTGCCTATCAAAAAGGGATTCTGGTAATTCCTGCGCACTTCTGAGAAGCACCTGATTGCATCAATATAAACAAGTAATGACTCATCTAAAACACAGGAAATGATTCTGGAAACACATAAGTACGTTTTTAAAGCACACTAAAGACTTTCTTAGAGCAGTTAAGCTTTCAAGAGCTTCTAAGCATAAAAATCACAGCAGCAGCGAGAAGATTTGAAGTAATCGTGAGTCAGGTAATACTATTTCTGACTAATGAAATGCCCCAAGTGATGGCAGCTTACAAGTGATTGAAAGAGTAGTTCTGAATGGCTGGTCCACAGTGAAAGCCCAGGCACATCCAAGTAGGAAATTTTATAGGGCCTATCAATGAGAAGTTGCTGCCCATATTGAAAGGCGATATTAAAAAAATTCCGACTCATAATGCCACACAGCATGAGAGCAGAACCGTTACACAGAGCCCGCAAGTGCGTATCTGGATTTTGAGAGCCATAACACCATATAGAGTATCATATAAATGCCATTGCAGAAACTAAAAATAAGATCTGCAGCAAATACGGGAAACGATGCAGAAGAAATGTTGCTTGTTTTGAACTCACTGAGTAATAAGGGAATAATTAATTAAGCTAATAACAGTGGTCGTCTTCTCTTCGGTGCAGGACTTTATTTGAAGGACTGATGAAAGTTGGGATTTTACTTTTTCCCTCTGTCTAAGCACTGCAGCCAGACCGCTTTCCAAAGACCGAAGGAAAAAGTGAACGGATTGTCCTTTGCAAGCGAGTCGTGGCCCACCCCGAGCTCCCAGGGCTGGCGTTTCTGGCGCTCGCTGTAGCAGAGGCAGCCAAACCACCGCTTCCGAGCAGAGCCCCGCGCTGCCCTGGCTGAGGCCGGGTACGGCCACGGGCGCCTCCGCGATGGGAAACCTCTTCTCGCGCCGCCCAAGCACTGCCGTTGCCCCTCTCCGTAGAAGGGGGAACAGTGGATGCTCCCAGCGCTCCCGCGCTCAATAGCAAGGGGGGACCCCCGGGGCCACTTGTCACCCTTTGCAGGGTCTCTGGGCTGGAAAATCCCCCAGATGAAGGCAAAATGCATGCAGCCTCCCACAGGAGGGGTACGGAGCCAGCCTATCGCTCCTCTCGCCTAAAAATGCTTCTGCGCTTTATCTCCCCAGATGCAATCTTATCTACATTAGTACTTATTGTACATAATCCATATGCTTTCTGGGCAAAATATATATTGGCTGGGAGCCATGATTTATTTATTTGGTTGCTGGAAAACAGCCTAGAGTGTTACACATTCATTCCGCATTAGAAAGATGCAATTTTAGCTTCTTACTCTCTTTATGTGGGAAAAAAAAAAAAAAAGAAAAGTAGTTGTGCCTTCTTTATGCAACTAGAAGGAAATTGAGTGTAACAACCTCATTGTAAAACGATGTGTTTTATAAGGTCCTGAATATGGTGCATCTTTTGTGTTCTGCTTCTAATTGTTTGCTCTGCACAAAAGGATAATTCATTAGGCCAAGTCTCCAAATAATCTCAAAGTGACATGAATTCCTTTGCAGAGTGAATGTCTGTTGCAAGTAATCCATGGAAAACAGACAGGCGTCTCTTGTCATTTTGGAGCTCTAATCCACTGCCTGGAGCATGAAAATGCTCAGGATAACAAGTGTGGGAATGACCAAGATCAACATTATTTTTTTGGATTTTGTTTTCTTAACAATGCTGCTGATCAATAGAGTTGCTGAATCTGGCAGATACAATGCCACAGGATTAATGAATTAAGCTCAGGAAGCAAAAGAATTTGTTAGAGAGGAGCAGGGAAAAGCCCCTTCTTTTCCCTTCATGAGTGGATATTAAGCAATGAAAGCAGCAACAGCAGGATTTTGAGTGCTTGCTTCACCGCCGCACCAAGCCTTGTTCTGCATGAGTTTTCACATTTTAGTTAGAACCACACTGACACCCACATTTTCAACTATGAACTTCAGTTTCAAAGTTATGGGTATTTCCTAGACACTAGCTTAGCATCAAGGTTCGAACACAGAAAGGAGACACTGTACTCTCTAAAATTCAACGTGTTGTGCAACCACCTTCGGCAGGACTATGTAACTGATCTTTAACTCCAGGTAAATAGTAGTAGAACGGAAGGATCTCACCCAAGTGCTCTAGATGCCATTGCTATGAAGCACCCACAGACTCCTCCTTCTGGAAAAGCAGGGGACAAAATAAAGAGGAGTCGCTGCACTTTGGAGATGACACTGTTTTGTGAAGGCTGGCTTCCAAGGTGCCTGCCCGTATTGCACAGGGATGCAGTGCGTATTGCCTACCAGTGCACATTGCACATCCCAAATTGCACATTACACTGCATGTCCTGCACAACACAGAAAATCTAACAAGCTGTCACTTGCTAGGAGGGGGCTGCTCAGATGTGTGGGAGGGAAGAGTTAAGTTTGCTTATATGCTTGTACTTACAGCTCCTTAGCATTTAGAAGACCTCTGGGGATTTTCTGCATCCTTTTGTTCAAACAAACAAACAAAGATCATTAGGTAATTGCATCATATAAAAATGTGAAATGATTATAATCACAGACTCCTGGAAATTGGAGGGTTTGGAAGGTTTTTGACTTGCAAGAATGCTTCGGAGACTCCTCCAGTATAATTTACAAGCCCCTCTAGACCTATACATGTCTTGAACTGATTGCTGAAGTGGGCTTTGCTAGGAATTTCTTGCGTTGAAGTGGGGTAGTGCAGGAGGTGGGGAGGGCGGAGGGTTACAGCAACCTTCCCTAACAAGGCTTTAAAAGCTTCAGTGGCAAAGTTACGCTGATGGAAGACTTTGTTACTTGTTTTTAACCGGGAGCCATCCGGCCAGGATTACGTTATGGCCAGGAGATGTAATTCATGTGGGTAGCAACGCTGCGGCTTGTGCCGTTGTTGTTTTTAAAGGGGGACGCGCATCTTTTAACCCGAGGTGTAAGATGAAATTAAAAAAGAAACATACTGTAAAGCGAAATCAGCTAGCTTGTGCCTTCGGAGGTAAATGTACGGCTCCCCGCTCTTCTCGAGCTCGGGGGAGCTTTCTGCTCCCGCGCATCTCCGCCGCGACGGGGGTTTTGGCTGTTTTTGTTGTTTTTCCCTTTTCCCTTTGCATGCCTGGTGTGACAGCGCGGGGAGGGGGCGGGGGGGTCGCGCTCCCCCGCGCGGCCGCTGCCCCCGGCCCATGTGCGCGGGGAGCGCGGGGCCGCCGCGCCCGCCCCCGCCGCCCGGGACCCGCCCGCCGCGCGGGGAGCGGGGCGCCCGCCAGCGCCGGCCCCGGCCCGGCCCGGCCCGGCCCCGGCCCGGCCCGGCCCGCGCCGCCGCCCGCATCATGCCGCCCCCCCGCCGCCGGCGCCCGGGGGCTGCTCCTTTTCCGGCCCGCGGCGTGTGCGTGAGAGGGGCTTGAAGTTGCCCCGGCGGCGGCGGCGGCTCCGCGGGGGGACGCGGCTGCCGGCGGCGTTGGGGCGGCGTTGGGGCGCGGCGGGGCGCGGAGCCCACCCCCATCACCTGTTACCTCCGCTCCCCCAGGTTGCCTGAAGTTCCCCGGCGGCGCCCGGCAGGACGCGGAGCGCCGCGGCTCCGGCTGGCGCCGACCCCGCCGCGGCTGCTGCAGCATGGGCTGCCTCGCCGGGATTGCCTTGCTTTCCTTGGGAGTATTCCTAGCAGGACGAGTGAACTGCCAGCATGGGAAGAATAACGTGCCGAGGCTCAAATTATCCTATAAAGGTAAGTCTGCTGTTCTCTCTTCTTCTCGGTTTCCTCCCAAATTTGTCCTCCCCCCCTTTCTCCCCGGCGCTTTCCCTTCTCTTTGGAAGTGGGAATCAGCGGTAAGGGCAGTTTCGGGGACCCCCTTCCGCAGCCCCCCGCGCCCCGTGGGTGCCACGCAGCTCGCACCCAGACAAAGGGGAGTTCGCGGCCCCGCACGCGCGGCGCCCGGACGGGCGCGTCCAGCCTCGTGGCGCCGCGCCGCGCTTCCCCCGGCGGGAGGCGAGCGGACGGGACTGGCCGCCCCGCGCACCCCGCCGCCCCTGGGCCCGCGGGGCAGCCGCGCCGCCGGGGCTCCTCGGAGCGGCCCGCGGTAGAGGAAGATCTATATTTCCCTTTTTTAGGCACGAAGTGGTTAATTTTCGAGTCATGAATATTCAGTTTGTACAAATCTGACAATCAGATGCCTAACATAAGCAGTAGATGGTGGGTTTGCCAAGAAACTATAAACTGAAAGGAGCAGATCAGTCCAGAAAAGGAGGAGAGGGCTGGAAATGCTGCCTATGGATGTTTAATGCAGTGCAATTTGTTTGAACTGAAATTGTTTTCGGTATAGTCTGGTGCATTTCATTAGGGATCGCAGGGAAGGTGTAACTGAAGAAAGGGAGCTGTGAGATTGCATTTACGTTGGAAATTGTGTAATGCCACTCACACTGCAATGCCAGTAATTAACTTATGCATCATAATGCTTGTGTTAAAGGAGGACTGAAGTAGGCAGACTCTTTTCTTTATCAGCACAGTTCCTCTGTAAATACATTTTAGGAAGAATTCACAAAATGTGGAGAATATGCAACTGGGGTAGAAGTTTAAACCGTAGGAGTTGTGTAGTGTTGTCATTAAAAAGGAGATATATATATATGCATTTCTCTCCGAAGAGCTGACTTTTCATCATTGTCAGATTATTGAAGGCTGAGAAAAGGAGAAGCAGTTACAGGTCTGACGGGAGGGAGGAAAAGTAGCACACTGCTTCTACAGTGGGAGAAAAGTGAACATGTGTGTGCATGTCTGGTCATAGATGTCAGTCTCAGTTTACAGTGTGGTGTCAATACACCTCTTGCCAGCAGAAATATGTTTTCTACTTTTTCATCTGTCCTTCTTGTGCAGCAAATGGGAGAGGGTGAAATCCTCTCTGATACAGAGCAGACACCATTTTCACACTTTAGATCAGAAAATTAAGCACCTGCAAAACTTGGATGCATCATGTGAGATAAACGTATGTGGAGTTTCATTAAAGAACACATAGATGCATTTTTGTATGTGTTTAAACTTGAAAAGATATACATAGATATGTGTGTGAAAAGAACAGTTTAAGGGGTTCAGAATGTGTTCATTTGGTTTTCCTGAGAAAAATCATTTATATTTAACACAGAATTGATTATTTTGAATAATGGAATCTGAAGAAAGCCATGACTACATGTTGCATTAAAAAACTCATTGAAACCCTCTTAATTGCTTCCAAACTTTCACAATCATACCAAAACTCAGATTAATATATAGAAATATAAATCCTATAAAAATATCCTGTAAAGGGCTTTAATGGCTAATTAATTATTGTTTATTATTTTTCACCCTTTTAAAGTTTATTGGTGACCCAAGTCTGCTCCCCCTGCTTGCACTGACTGATTTCACAGAAACTAATTGCAGAAAGGATGGCCAGATCTGGCTCAGCGCTTTCTCCCACTGGTGCTGTATCCATATACAGTTTAGCAGCATTTTGTTATTCTGCTGATTGGTTGTTTTCCAGTTCTGCTCTTGCTGGGAGAAAGGATCTATTTTTCATTATTTAAATACATGAGACATCAGATTTTAATATATAGTCCTATATGGGTAAAACAGGAAACTGGAAGGAACATAGAAACTGTTTTTTATAATTGGCAGAATGACTGTAAAAAGAAAATGAGGACAAACACCGAGCAACCCTTTTTCCAATCTAGCAAAGGAATTAAATGCATACATAATCGGAAGCAAGTTAAAGTAAGGTCTGAAAACTCAGGAATTCACACTCTTGCCTTTGATTCATATATGTACTTAATCACATTTTTGACTTAAAACATGTGTAACCCTACAATTCAAATCAGACTACTCACATGCTTAAAGTTAAGTACCGGTGTAAATGCTTGGCCAGGTCAAGAGGAACGTGTTGAATGTCCTGCTGCATTGATCCCTAAGTACAGGGATATCATTATTAGGCAGGGAAAACTAAGCCTTATCAGCTGGGGCTTTTAAAGACAAATTTTCTTTCCAGTGTAGTACACTATAGACAGATAAATGTTAACACTTGGTGTACAAATTGCCTTAAGAGCTGCAGCTATTGAAAATATATCTTTTAGACACTGATTGAATGCTTTACATATTAATGCGTATCTTTCAGGATATATTACTGCTCTATATATTGGTATGTGATTCATCTCTATTCAAACGACTTGCAATTAGGGAGAGAACCTATCCAGATACTTGTCCCTGCTGCCTCTCCATGACAAGCTGTGGTCTAGTAAAATAAACTTATGATATTGAAAAGAATATGCCGGGTAAAAAGAGTGACCCAACTGACTTCTCTTTTCAGTGGCTGTCATTGTGCTTTGTTTTAACATGCAGGCTTGTTTTTTCACCTAAACAAATACCTTGGAGCTAATTGTCAGTGCCTTATTTCAAAAGAATAGCAAGGATGTATTTTAACTTCTTGTTTTTCTCGACTAATTAGATGTCAAACATGGTTAAGAAGCCCAGGCATTTGCTTTAAAAGTTACCAAATGAGTCCTGAAGGGCTAAATCCCTGCCAGCCTTGATTTCCTATGGTCACTTGTTTTCAAAGGTCCAGTATTAGCTCTGCCATTTCCCAGGTTGCTGGACAGAAGTTTCAGTGAACTCCCATTCTTGCTCCCTCTTAACTTCTTGTCACTCACAGCCTTGCGGCAGATTAGAGGCATCCTACAGGGCACAGTACGGAGGGGAAAAGGAAGGGAAAGTGTATATGCGTATATTAAGGCCACGTCTGTGGTCTGAAGAGGTTATTTCTGTTTATTGTAAAACAGAGTTCTGGTTACTTGGTTTCGATCAGATTGATGTTGGTGGTGTATTAAAGGAAGGAAATTTGAGGAGGACACTCCTCGTCCTGCTGAAATCAGTGGCGAAAGCCATCTTCACTAGCATCAGAGGTTTCTTCAGTACATTTTAAAGCTGCCAGGCATTTTCATCTCAGTGCATGGATTGGAAAGGTGATGATATTTACTCAGATGATATTTATCTCTGTATTTCAGAGAACATGACTATGATTAAGGGCCTGATCCAAAGTTCGTTGAGGTCAATGGGTGCTGGATCATAGCCTAAGTGTGGTAAAACCAACTATAAAACTGAAGGCTCAGCTCTTCTACCTCTGTATTCCTTGTGTGATGTCCTTCAGAGACTTTCTGTCCTTACTGTGAAACAACAAGAAATGACATTGTCAATCAGTCAGACAAAAAGTAAGGAATCTTTCAATAAACTGTTAGGAAACAATTTGTCCTTAAAAGTTTTTTTTTTTTTTTTTTTTTTTTTTAATCTCATCAGCTTGAATTTCCGCATCTGTTGTAACAGTCTCTATATTGTGTCACTAGGTCATGGACTCTGTGCAGGAAACCTCTGCTGAGCACAGCGTTCGCAGTAAGGTGGTGGTCAGGCTGAGTGTGCAAAGTTCAAAACAACAAATATAGTCTTCACTCCAGATGCATTTCTTGTGTCACTGATTGCTTCCTACTTTCTTTTGCTGTTCTGTGTATGGTGAGGTAAGAGCACAAACAGAGATAGAACTGGTTACCATAACCTTTAGATGTGGACATATAAGCCCAGAGAAAAAGAGAGTTTCCATCAAGATGCCTTGATTCACAGACCTTTTCCTAAGGCAACCCTGATTTTTGTCCCTACATGAGCAAAGTTGGTGAACCCAACTTTCTGAAATCCATCTGTCACGTCCTATTTGTTTATTGGAAATTACTAAATGCTTTAAATATGTTTTGTAAGAGTGCATGTGTGGTTCTTTTTTGTTATTGTTGCTCAATTGGATACATATTACTTGAGAATAAGTAACTGGAAAAACATGGTGCACAGATTTAGCTGTATTACTCCCTGGCTCCAATTCAAGCCATATTAAAAGTAAGTGTTTTTTTTTAAAGTCGCAGTGATAGTAAGAACCGCTCCGTTCTTGACATGCGGCTGACTTCCGTTTTTATATGATGGATTTCTGTATGGGTGAAATCGTGGCCCTAGAGAAAGCAACGGCAAAACTGCTGTCCGCTTCAATCAGGCCAAGGTGCCCTTACAAGGCCGGAGTGGCACAGCACTGAATTACCTGCATGTAGGTTAGCATAAATATCATACTTGATTTATAGTTTGTTGACCTAATCTAGCTGTAGCTGATGACCTGCCAGCGGGTTTGATTGTTATTTTTCCTTTCAGTCAAACCCCATAACTCACAACGCAATAACTCCACAAATATCGGGAAAGGAGGCTGTAGTTGGAGGAGGAAAAGGGGAGAGAGACAATGGGGAGAGAGTGGGTGTCTCCTAGGTTGGGACCGGTATTAGAGGTTGTCTCAGGTTTCAAGGTATTTGTTGGAAAAGCCTTTTGCTTAAACTGCTCTGTGCAGAATATTCTCTGAGGGAAAAGCCGCTCTAAGGTGCCAGAAAAGGAGAGAAAGCCACCCAGATGTAGGAGGAGAGCATGGAGGAGATGTGGTAAGAGAGGAGAGCAGGTGACCTTTGCAGTGTAGGCTGAGGCTTATAGCATTGCCCACTGCTCCTGCGCTGCATTTCTGCACAGCTCGGTGCTCTTTGGCCCCATGCCACGCAGGAAGGAGGTGCCAAAGATGTCCAATGCCTTTTTTTTTTTTTTCCCTTAAATGTTGAGTACTTTGGAGAAGCTCCCTGTGCTGATCTTCTTACCTCTGGCAGACTGGGGTCTTCATGAGACTTGAGAAATGACAGGACAGACCTGCGGATTACTGGGCCACGTCCTTCCTGCCTCTGACGTGCCCCGCGTGCTGACAGGAGGCAGGAGCTGATGGAGGAACTGCCTGAGCTCCAATCTTGCCTATATAGGGAAATTTTCAGCTAGCTAATTAGGGCTGGAGACGTGCAGAGTAATTGGAACAAGGAGGGCGAAAACTTAGCCCAACATTTTCATTTTGCATTTCCAACTTTCCCATTTAATTCCAGTGGAAAAAGTGGTTTCTGTCTTACAAAGCATCCCTTTTCTAAGAAGCTTAAGTTCTCTAATTTTTTGCTGTGCGGATTGCAGATGACTGAATTATTCGTGGAAGGTGCTGTATTGACAGAAAGGGGAGCTCTGCTCTTTTGCCGTGGACAAGGTGTGCAGTGCTTATGGGAGCTGTTTGTTACAGTATCCTTAAAACTCTGATCTACCAAAAAAATTAAACTCATCGGTAGTTTCACTGAGCTCAATTGACCTACTGATACTTGAAGTCTACCTTAAAAACTAACTTCTGTGCTTGAAGTCTTTTTTGATCAGGCCTGAAGTATCCGTCTGTATGCTCAGGACTTATTTAGGTGTGTATTTATGCCATAAGACATAACAAAGCAATATTTAAAATAAGAAACCCAGTCTTTGCAGGTTGCTACAATGCACACGCATTATTTATGGTAATCTCTCCTCTGTGTGTGTGTTCGTGTGTACAGAAAGCATTTACATTGAGTTCCCTCTGAGACAAAACCAGAAAATAATTTGTATTTTTAATGCTTTCTTTTTGTTTGGAAGTGTTTTTCAGGTTTTATTTAACGCATTGCTATGCTCTGACACACTTGGATACTGTACTCTGTGCTGTGGTTCTGCTGTGACTAAAATGATCGCTGGTTTAGCGTATGGCCTTTAATCCTTGCAGCTGATACTAGAGAGACGACATCTTTATTTACTTCTGCTGGGACAGAGGCGTTGTCTCTCGTTCTCTTATGTGCATATCTGGAACATTGCAATGGAAACACAAGTAATGCAAAGATGCTCCAGTATTTTGCATAGTTTCTGTATCAGCTGGGGCCTGACTTGACCCTTATTCAGTCTGAAACAAAATCAGATCTTCACCTGAGGCAGTACCTAAGCTACCGAGATGAAAACAAATCCTCCAAAGTGGTGTCAACGGTTGTGACATTTTCCAGTTGTTTGAAAGCTAAAAAGGATGAAGTTGTCTTCAGGCTCCCACACACTTATTTTTAAGCAAATGTGTGGGGTGGACCCTGGCAGCTCTAAGTCAAAGTTGTAAATGAAGCCCTGTTGCTTGTCTCCATGCACTTGTTAATTAAGGTTACATGCGAAAGTTGCTGGTGGTGGTGTGCGGTGGCTGGTGGGCGATTCAGCGAATTCCTTCCCGTGCAGGATTAAAGCTGCCTGCTGGAATGTCTGCAAGTTCACGGTCCTCCCACGGGCAGCCTCCACATAGGTTCGCTGCTCTCTTACGGTAACAGCTGTGGATGGTGCGAATAGCTGGGGTAATAGTACATTTACTTTACTTTTCCTTTTTTTTCCCCCCCTCCCCCTCCCCTAAGTGGGACAGTGCCCCAGTGTGAGGGCGAGAAAGGGATGGCCACAGCTGTTGAGAACATCAGGAATCTTAAGAGCGCTGCTGCCTTTCTCCTGAGCTGGAGGAGCTTCTACGTGGTGTCTCCTCCTCTTTCGCTTTGACTGATATAGTCAGTCACATGAGGCTCTTTTTACTGTCCATGGAAGAAGAGCAGTACCTCCAGAGAGCTAATCTTGGGTTAGGCCAGCTGAACGAGGCTTAAGGGTGGTCATTGCTCTTCAAAGGACTGTAAAAGGAATGTAAGCTCCTTCTTTACTCATTTACTTTTTTTCTTTCCAGGGGGGTATCAGAAGAGGGTACCAATTAAATGTTTTTCATGAACTTAGGCTGGATTCTGATATCAAAACACCCTAATTAAAGAAACGGTCTCTGTCCACATAAACATTTAAATCTGTGTAAAAATCCCACCAATTAAACCTGTGTATATCCTCACTATCTGTGACTTTGAGGTCAGCTGTGGTCATCTAAATTTGAGGTCATCTAAATTTACATCACACTTTAAATCATGGCAAGAAATTCACAGCACCATTGAAATTTTTCATGTTCTTAAGGCAGTTACCCAATTTGTCTCCCACATTTCACATATTTCTCCTCCTTTTACAAATAAGCTCATTCCAAATCCAGTGCTACATGCTGGAAGTGACTGGGTCTGCAGGGCTTTACTAATATATTAGCTTAATCATTCACAACCTTTGATAAGCTATCCTCTAATCAACTCTGTCATATTCTGAAGGTTTCTACACTTTAAATGTAAAATGTTTTCAGTGCTCAATTTCGTATAGGATGCTTTGCATATAGATATGCATATGTGCTACTTGAGAGGCAGGTGCCTGGACCTTGCTTCTCCCCTCCTTCATTTGAGTTATCTCATCATTAGTGAGAGCAGGATGAAATTAATTTAGGTTTATTTTTAAATATTCAAAATAGTCAAAACTTAAAATTTGGGGGATTCTTTTCTCACTTTGGTGATTAGATTCCCCCTGAGCTAGACTCACATACAGAGAGCTTTGAAATGTGTGAGCACTGGTCTATTTTGTGTCACATCCAGTTTTCATCCTTTGCTGTTCGACAGCCAAACACTGTAAACTCAGAAGTTTTTGCCATTCTTCTAATGCTTTAAAATTGTTTGACATTTGCTGGGCTGCTTGCTTATCTCTCCAGCTGAATGCTGCAGAAACTTTAGAAGTGAGCAGTCAAATAAAATTCTCATCTCCTGTAAATATTTTTGTGCGAAGCTGGATCTTGCAGGGAGCAATCTGAGGAATGGAATAGTTATTTGCTTTCATCTAACTTGTGGAAGGAGGAAAAAGAAAGCTCTCCTTTAGTCTCCACTCTAATGAAGCAAAGCTCATGTTGGTTCTGGTGGCCCCTCTTGGCTCCTTTTGAAATTCCAGCCTTGTGTGAGAAAAGGACACAAAAAAGCTCTGTGAGATAATTTAAAGGATTTAGAGCTGTCTTTCAAGGGGCGGGTGGGGGGGGGGACTGGTGGCCTTTTCTAGAGGCAAAGACAATAAATACAGCTCACAAGCACCCAGAAGAGCCACAGAGAGAGCAGGGCACAGCTTTCATCACCAGCTGACCCTGGGAGGGCAGTGCCTGACAAGGAACAGAGTGAGGGCTCTTCAGATTAAGTAAAGGTATCAGGATGTCAGTATTACTTTTACTTCCTTCATGCATTACCCACTGAAACTTGACTACTTTTGCGTGAATCTGAAACAGCTCTGACTGCTGGAGAAGCTCTTTTTCTCCAAACACTACAAGAATAGCATCAGCGATGATTATTGCTTTGCAGCATCTGTAGGCCAACTCCTGCCCGTCGTGCTAGGTTCTGTGCAAGGCCTCTGTTCTGCCTGGCCCATATGGTAAATGTCAGTTCCTATCAAGTGGTGAAAGAGAGCATAAAATTTGTGGGATCCTGGAGAGAAGACTTTATCTTCCAGATTGTTTTCTTTTCATATTCCCTTCTATTGCAGCAGATGAAAGGCAGCATCAGAAACTATTGCTTAGATGTCCTTGCAAACAACAGTATAAATGAATTCCTTAGCTACCTGAAAACTACATAATCGGGAAATTCCTTAATTTCTAAAATACTGCTCTTCTAAGATATGTCAGAGTCCATTCACCAAGAGCAAGTGTAGATCCAGAGGGAAGCATAGGAAGGTATGATAACATTTTTAAAGAGCTCGTCTGCAGTTATCTGAAATGCCCTAATCATCAGCAAGGGAGTATTCGCAGTATGTTGAATAAGTAGTTGTCAATACAGTAACCCTCTCCCAGTATTGCTGGTATAAATCTGTCCTCAGTTGTTTGTACTCTAGTCATGATAACTGACTCCCAGGAAACAGGTGAGCAAGATTTTGTCTCAAGATAAAAGATTTAGGGATTTGTTACATTTCAAGAAAAATTCCATGTAGCTCTTTTTAAATGAATTTTGTGAAATAAAGTATATTTGTAATATGTGTTGGAAATTTTGTTTCTCTCTGCAGCCTGGGACATTCAGACCAAGCGTATCATAAATGTCTAATTCTACTTTCCAGATTTTTTCTGTTTTTAATGTATTTTATATTTCCATCCCTGATTTTCTTACTATTTGCAGGGGACTGTAATCTACTGCTTCAGGTATGGAAGGTAGGAATCCTAATCCCTTTTCTGGCATCCCTTTAAGATTTTGTCTTTCATCATTCTTTTTGCATCCACTGCACCTCACACTCTGCCCTAGGCAACAGTCACACACAGTAGGAAAATTTTGCTACCCTCACACACAAATGGAGGTTGGAGGTTAACCGACACCCTGCACCCTGTCTGATGATGCACAAGAAGTCTGTACTGCAATGGGAATCAAAGAAAATACCATAAATGTGAAATCCTATTAATTCTTTGGCTCTTAGGTGTCAGCTTTCTCACCTGTAAAGTGGTATTAAGTGATCTCGTGAGGAACTGCTGGAGGTCAGACACTTGCTGTGCTTGTTCAGAGCTGTATCCTACTCTCAGAATAATCCCATTAATGTGTATATTCAAAGTTTAGTCAGAACTTATTTCTGACCAACACACACAGGCTTATAATCACTTTAAAGTGATTATAGTAATTATATTCACAGCTGTGTACTCCTGTTACATGAAACAGATGCCTATTATGCAGAAAGTCCACCTAATTTGATGCTGGATATTCCAGACAATTCTAAGCGGGAACCCTTTCGGGGAGTATCTGCCTACGTGTCACACTAAATACGCTGTAAAGGTGATTATGGATGATTCCGGCTGGACAAAGGAGCCTTTGTGCTTAGTCTTTGCAACACCCTCTCTGAAACACACTCCAGTGAGTGCAAGGTCCTGAGCTCCTTCTTGGAACCCACTTTTTCTTTTGCTTATCAGACTAACAACCTTATTTTGGACAATTCCTCTGCTTTCCACTCAGTCTGCACATACCTTACCCAAAACGCTTTCCAGCCTTCTCCAGGAGGAGGGCAGCCTTTCTCTGCCACTTGGGGAAATACTCCCTAATCAGCTCGGTCTGGTTGACTGTCATTTGTGACTCGCTTGCTGGAAAACCATTGCTTAACAGCACGAGTTCAAGCCTAACAGTGAGGATTAACGGCCACAATAAATTCAGAAATGGAGTTCTGCATCTCTAAAATTCACATCCTTCATTCCTAAAATAAGTATGAAAGCACCTGTTCCCCTCATCAGCCTGGCGTATGTGAAAATAAAATCGGTGGTTCATATATTCCACATAGCTTAAATGCATCATTTAAATATTACTTCTAGTGAATTAACTCAATGAATGTTGTTTATTTCTTTGCTTCTACCCTTCCTCAAGCCCCTTATGTGCTGCGATGGTTGCTCTGAGGAACATTCTTTTTCCATAATAATACACTAATTTTCCTTCCATCAGTTAAGAAGTATAGAGAAAATACAAAAAAATTGTAAGCTTTTAATGCACTTTTGAACTTCAGGCACAAGTTAGACCAAGGTGTCTTACGGGACCATTTGCTAACTAGTTTTTTGCCAGTTATGCTAGTGCTAGAAAAGCTAAACCCAGGTCTTGAAGTTAACAAACAGATCAGCAGAGATCAATGTAAAATACTTGGCTTCCTGAAGTAAAGAAACTTTAACGTTTGTCTTCCAGGGGAGCAGTATCAAGTCTCAAATGTATTATTATTCTTCCCTAGAATTTTAGTCTGTCACTGACTATTCTGGTGTAAATCAAGTGTAACTCCATTAAAATGACTATAACTGTATCAGTGGAGAGGACCATGGGCACTGTTAATTTACATGGCAAAAAGACTGAATAGTGCAACTTTTATTTGTAAAAAAAAAAAGAAAACCTCTGTAGCTGAGACTTACCACAAAAAGCTTTTAAAAGGATATTTCTAATAACTGCCATTCTGTTAATTTTTTTTGTCTATCAGCATGTAGAAATATGACAAAAGCTGAATTTTGCTTCGCTGTGGGTTCACCCCCATTACTATGCATACAAACTATTTTACCTTATGCCAGACATATGGAAGTGATCAATGTATGTAAATTATATGAGGAGAGGTGAGGGGTAGCTTTTTAGGCTAGGAAATGTCTACTCGTATCTGGTTATAGGACACTGAAACCACACCAGAAAAAGGAGACTTTAGGTTTTAAGACAGGTTTTCTTTTGGAAATAACAACTGGTGGATGGCTAGACTAGCAATGATTTTTGAAAATCATCATGAAAGCACAATATTGTCTTGAGCTGAGCGACTCGCTCAGGTCTTGTGGACACCAGAGCTTGGAGAGAACTGCTTGGATGTGCAGGACCAGATTGTGAACCGATTATATGCAGCAGTGAACTGCTCTGGGGCCCACTTTTTAGGGAGAAAATACTAGGAGCAAGTGCTCCGTGGTCCAGGCTCCTCCAGCCCAGGGTTTATCAGGCAGGGTCAGCCTGGGCGGCTGTTGTTCATTTTCCCACCTCGTGCAGTGTTGGTGCAGCGCCGTGTCCACCATGCGATGAATTGAAGCCAGTCTAAAAATCAATTTTTTTGCTGGAGGGGGACGAGTTGTTTTGTTGGACTGCAAGCGGCTGAGGGAGGGAAAAGCAAGAACTGCTTAAGTCAGCACTGCCTTTTTAGTAGTTTGTAAAACTACACTCCCACAGGCAGTCCCTAAGAAATCAATTCTTACATTGTGACAAACCTGCATTCACGGTGCTCCCAGAATTTTCCATTCAGAGAAAGTTTTATTCATATTCACTACTGCAGAGTAAGAAACTAATCTAGAGTCTGGCAGAGCTTTATTCTAAGACATTGTCATATCTTTCGTTCTGAGCTGGAAAATGGACAGATCGCTGGGTTTCATAAATGCATGCAGAAGCTGTCAAAGCTCCTATTTGCATGTGAATGGTCATCGGAGGTAGGAAGGGAGATATGTAAATAATTCTGTAGCTAGCTCCTGACAGTGATAGCTTAAATTCAAAGCGCTCTAAAAAGCAGCACCATAAAACCTTAACCTATTCACAGGTACAGAAACTCCCAGGCCTTAAATAGATTTGCTGTCATAATGGCCACTTTGGGAAAAGCGAAACTTAAAAAGCAGTGCCAGGTCTCCCACTGCTTTACATTTTCTGCCTGTTTTAATATTAAAAAAAAAGAAAGAAAGAAAAAAAAAGCTAAAATAACCCCTCCTCTGCCCTTTCCCCCAGCACAAGACCTAAGCAGTAAGCTGCTGTAGACCGTCATTGAAAATCTAGCAGACAAGTATCACAAATGTAAGGGACAGAAGACTCTTTTTCTGAGTTTTGCCAGCATCTGAACCCATAGGCACTCAAAGTAATCATTACTTTAACCTGCCTTACATGCTGCTCAACATTTCCCTATTCTGCTCTACTGTTGTACTTTAGTAGACCCCTAAACACGGTAGAATGGCTAAATGTTCTTATTTAAACCTAAATACATCCTTCAAAAGATGCAGTTCTTCATGCACCCAGAAGAAAAAAAAAAGTGAAAGTAAACAGTAGAAGAATGAAGAACACAGAGTAAAATAAAGGTCGGAATAGGCTGCGAGCCAGGTGATTTTCTACATGTTTTATTGTACTTCGTGTCTGCTTAGATAGAATTGGCATGTGTGTATATGGGGAGAGAAAGATTTACTAAGCCATTTATGCCTGAAACAGCTCCAAAATCTGTGATTAAGCAGGCACAAGGACTAAAAAATGTTTCCAAAGTAAAGTTCACATCCGAAGGTGATGTGAATTATGTACCGATCCCTTAATCATGAGATAACACGGTACTGGTGCTGTAGTTTACTGAGGAATAATCATTTTCCCTGATATTATTTTGTAGTTCCCATCTACTTACCTCAAAATACCATGCTGTATTTCATTCAAGCTCCATAATTCAGTAAACAGCTCGTGTCACCCCTGTAATCATTTACAGCACACATTTTCCTTCTCAAAAAGCTTCTGTGCGCTAATTTGATCTGGTTAAATTATGCTGAAAAGAACTCGCTGAGACAAAGTTAAACACAATTTCATTCACCGCATTTATAAAGGGCAATTATTCCAAGGCGCTGGGATTTGCTCAATCGCGCTAATATTCCTATAATGAAATGTGATTTGTCTCGGTGTTTACCAGGAGATTAAAAATGAAAAAAAAAAAAAACAGACTGATCTTATAAACTTCTACTCAGATGAGTTGTGAGTTGTCCCATTGATTTCGGTGTACATGGCGCTTGTGGCATGAAGTGGCCTTTTGGGAGGTTATATAAGTCCTTTTTCACTTATGAAATAATAATCCAACAAAACCGAGCCGTTGTTACGATTACAGGAAATTGTTGAGCTTTGCCCCGTTAATGGGAAGAAAGGAGGCAAAAACTATTCAAAATATTGCTCGGCTCCAAGATGAAATACTTTTCAACATGTGACGCTCTCTCTTGATCTCGGCTGCCCTCCGGTTGCGCTGCGCTCTGAAACGCCCCGAGGAGAGCATCCATGGCCTCGCTGCCGTTCAGCACGGCCTTCGGGCCAGCAGGATCCCGAAGTTGGTGCAAAAGACCCCCGCTCAGTCCTGGGGGTCTTTGACTCCTTTTCCAGGAAGCGTACTGATTTGATCAAGTCTATACAATGTGAACTTTCAAATGGCAAAGCAAGCTTGAGCTGAGCTTTTGAGCAAAGGAGCAAGTCCAGCTTCATTTTTTTGAAGCCCTCTTGCCATTTCCCTGTTAATAGGTCTTTCCATTAAAGCATAAAAGTGTATATGTAACATTAAAAACATGCTAGTCCCAAATCAGCCTTGAAACAGTTCGACTGATTTCAGCATGGTAACTGGAGATAAGTAATACTGTAATGTTGGGAACAGTTTCCATCGTGCATGTGTTCAGTTCCAATAACCATTCCCATACACATCAAGAAAAGGGCATAGCATCGTGGAAACTTTTATCCCTTACTGCAGCATTACTTCCTTACCAGAGTTACAGCTCCAGGCACTTCTATTAGCCTTGACTGAAAGTCGCTGCTTCTCGCCCGAGCGCATCAGAGCGCGGCCGGGAGCTCTTCCCGCGGCGGGAAGCCCCGGGGCTGCCTTCCCCCTGCTCCCAAGAGCTGCTGGCACAGGCGAGGCTCTCCTGCTCCTTCTCAAACGTCAGCCTGACAAAGCGGGACAGCAAGCACGGGGCTGCGTGCTCGGGCGCCCCGCACAGCTTGTCAAAAGTTTCTCTGTGCTCTTTGCAAAACGGCAGGGGAAATCTCAGATTGCAGCTGCTGGGATGGAGCCACTTGTGGAGACGCTTCTGTTAACCCCAAATTTAGTGTGTCCTGTGTTGTGTGTTAAGAAAATGTAGCAAGTCATGAATGCAACACAGGGTGGTGGGACAATAACAATTTTCACCTTTTACGATAGGCATACATTTGAAGAAGGAAATAATAAGAATGTTTGCTATTAAAAATAGGAGCGGAAACCATTTGTGGTATAAACTCCAATAGGAAGCACATTTGCACTGCTTCTGCTCTCCAGTGCGGTTGGCTGCAAAGTCTTTCCCTAGGCTGGAAGGGAGAATCAATGCAATTAATTGGAACTCTTACTTAAACTGTGTTAGCACTCTGAGAACAACCCCCGGCGTACCTCGCTGATAAACACGTCTAGATGCCTCGCAGCAGAGGCGTCCTGACACTTCTGTGCTCCTGGCCACGGATAAGTTTCCTGTGACTAGTCAGAAGCTGCACTGGAAATGTGTCAATAAATACAGGAGATTCCCCTGCATCAAGAAGGCCAGTTATTGTAAGAAAGTCTCTGAAGCTGTTCACCTGATAGCTAAGGGCCATGCAGACATCGGCCATCTGTATGAAGTGACCAGCAGGTGAAAGACTACACGAGGTGCAAATACAGCATGGCAACCTGCTTCACCTGCTTTGCCCTACTTAGACCAGAAGTCCTCTCCCACCCAACTGCTCTTCTGATGGGTTTTTGTGCTCCTAGCTAAGCTCAGCCCCTCTCTGCGCAGCTTAGTCGAGGGAACTAACTTCCCAGGCTCTCTGGATTTGGAAAGTATCCTCAGGTGCATGCATGCATTTACTCACATAATGTACACAAATACAAAGTTATTTACATAACCGTATTTGGACCAGACCCACAAACAGTGCAAAATTACACCACACCCTGCGACGAGTTATTTTAAGTTGTTCCTCAGTGTAAACACCTAATTCAAAATTGGGTTTCCAAATAACGGATGATGTGTTTTGTGTTTCAATGGATATAAACATTTGCATAGCACAGTAAGTGATTTAAGCATGAAAGGTCTTACATTCCTGAATCTGTTATAAAATGTGGGTGGGATGTGGATCTTTTCTCCTTTGCTCCTACCAGGAAGGAAAGAATGAATGAATATCTGCCACAGTGTTTTGTCAAGGCAGTGCTAACATTAGTGAAAGATGCACATGTGCATAGAGTAGAGAGTGACAGCTTGCTTACAGCAAAAATTTCAGGTGCTCTGAACACCAGGCCATTGGCTTTTAGTACTTACGAAGGGTGTTAGCAGTGTTGTTATTGAAATTACCCAAATGTGAGCCTTCTGCAGTAGTCATTTGGCTAGCCCTGGTTTATGAGACCAAACACTATTTTTTGTTCAAGCTGGAACATATTCTTCAGCATGTGGGGGGCTAACAGGTACTATGTCTTGTCCCATCTTCATACTCTTTCCTTAAGCATCCATTGCTATTCATCAGCAGTTACTGTGTTAGACTGGCCTTTGGTCTAGCTGGTTATTACTGTTCTTATGTTCCCATATACAAGAGCAGTGTGGTGATTTCTCCATCAGTGTCAGGATTCATGCTCAGCCTTGCCCTTGGGGACGAGAAGATCTCCATGCATAGCTGTTAAACACCAGCAAAATTAGTCAGTAAAAAGAAGGTGCTCAGATCTTTTTTTTTTTTCCCCAGCCATCTCCCCATGTTTTAAAATGGAAATGGAGTGGAATTTTATCCTTATGTGCATTTAAAAAAAAATAACAAAGCTTTTTCTAATAAAAACATTACTCATACTAGTATCATAGCCCTGACTTTACGTTTATTGGCATAGGTGCAAACTTATATAGCTGTGTGGATGTTTGCCATATGCAAATCCATGCATCCATAAATCAGCGCACGGAGCGGAGGCCGCACAGCTGAAGTGCCTGCAATGGTAACTGGAACCTTTTGCCGCCAGGTCAAACGCAGTTCAGCGTGCGTAGTAAATGGAAATCCCTACCATACCAAGATCAATCTCTGGCACACGTGAGATGAGTTTCTGACCAGTTCGCGTCGCCGCGTTCACCCCGGGTTGGAACTGGCAGGGAAGGCGGTGCTGAGCTGCACGGGCAAAGCACTGAAGCGGCCAGGCGGATGGCCGTGCTCTGCAAGGCATGCATAACCGGAGAGTTTCCTTCTGGGATTGTCTGGTAGCTTATTACAAGGATTAGGCAGGCGTTTCCCATCAGAATGAATTGTCGATGAAAAATGAAGTTTCCATTTAATCAGGATTTTCCACCAGTTCTATCCAAATGAAAACAGTGCTTTGGATCATAGTGCTGATGTAAGACACATAACTCTGCTTTCATCTGACATTAACCTGAGCATGTTCAAGGTGACAGCATGATTCATAAGGGTTTCATGTAGTTTAGGTGCTTGCTTCCCCGTTCTTTCCTGCACAGGACCACAATTTCCATTAAATCTCCTTTGATAGTACCTCAGAAATTACCATAAGGGTTATATGATCACACTACAGCACAAGAGACGTATCCCTGCCTAGAATTATGTCCAAAAGGTAAAAATCAGGCATAAGGCATGTTTATACTTTGTCTAGATGCAATTTAGTGGGATTTACATAGGATGCTATGTGAGACTGGACACTCAGAAGCATGTCCAAGATTTGGGGATATGACTTGGCCGTGTCTGGGTTATGGAGGGCACAATTCAATCCCAAGAAAACTGAACACCCAGGCCAGAAATGACATACACAAAATGATCAGGGGGAAGAAAAAAAAAAAGAAAAAAAGCCATACCTTCCGAGATTCCTTTTTTTTTTCAAATTGTCACTCTGAAAAGTTCAGCATTTTGACTGTTTGTCTTAATTTGAAAACAGATGTTGGAATATTGTAATTTCCCCTGAGACAGAAATTCCTTGCTTTTCTCAGGTTTACTTGCTATGAAACTATGTTGTCTCAGAAAAACACCGTGCTTCATACAGCTCCGATGTGATTTGTGAAGCTCCAAACCATCTTGATACATACAGCTATGGCTTAGAGTCAAAACATAGTCCTCAAAATTTATTGCAGAAAAAAGCATTAAAAATTGATGCCTAATTCTTTAATAGAATTTTAATATATTATTTAAAGAAATAGTATTCTTACTGGTTACAGTTCATCTAATAGAACTTATTTAGATAAGATCTAAATTATTTGATCTGTATATCATTATTTTCTCCCTAGAAAGCGCTAATGTAAAGTAATGATAAAGTATTTTGGATAAAGTAGTGTAATACCATGTCCCAGATCTCTTCCTCCATTTTTAAAGATTATAAGCTTTAAAGCTTATAAGACACTGAAAGACTGAGATAGGTGTTTGCCTTATATTATTTTATTTTCATGTTTCAGTGAAGTTTACAGTGTCAGGAAGATTGGCCTTGGGGCTAAAACTCTGAATTCATAGATTATCTTCAACTCCAGGATCTTACCCAAACTTTCTATGTGACTACAGATGGTCTTGCTGTGCCTGAACTTCTCATCTATAATTAGGAGCAAGGCTGCTTTGCTTACCTTGCCCTTGTGCTTTATTTTCCATTGATATTGCATGTTTTTTGGAGGCAAGGACTATCTTTTTGCACAACGAGATGCTCTCTGGACTTTTCAGAACAAATAGTACAACTGATAACTAACAGAAGTATTCAGTTCATGGGTCAAACAAGCCCCTGAGTACCAAAACAAACAAACAAACAAAATCTTACTATTACTTTCTAGTAAGAAAGTAGTAAAAAGAAGTTCAAACATTTTAAAAACCTTTGAACAATTCCTTCACAATATATTCAGCCTAATTCACAAACTCAAGATTTTTAAAGATACCTTTCTGACTGCCTTACTTTAGCATCTGAGAAGTGAATGTTTTTGAAAGTTTGCCCCTTTTAAAGAGAGAAAGAAAAAGAGTTGTTTGCTAAAAAGGTTGCTTTCATAATTTCCTCATGATCTAAAAGGTTATTTAAATGATTATTGCCCTATATGGATAGTTCAAAAGCTGACAATTTCTATTTTCAAAATTTCTTCCTGATGTGCGACATCTTCATGTTATACAGTGTTCTACATGTAAAGACTGCAAAAATGTTCAAGTTTCTTACCATCATTCATTTCAATATGAAAAGGCATGTTTGTCTCATATTGCCGTCAAGGAGAAGCAGTTTCATGTTCATTTTTATTGCTGCTGAAACTTTGTATGTGCAATCTCCTCTCTCTCTCTCTTTTTTTTTTTTCCTTTCTAACCTGTGGTTTCAGGTGTACTTTATTATGTCAGTCAACTGGAACACTGTAGATTATCAGGGGACTTCCAGGTGTCACACAAGAAGAATGACTGTTTTCCAAAACAAGCTGTGCAGTCCCCTAGGTTCTGGCATAGATGAATATATGAGTGTTACTAGGCATAGAAAACATTTCTGAAGAGTTAATCCCATGTTGTGTTTGAATGTTAAGGAAACCATCTATTCATTCTAAGGGGTTTAACCTTTCTTCAAGAGGTAAGTTTGGAACAATACTCCTTATTTACAAAAGGTTTCCTTTATTTTCCATAAGGAATACAAACCCAGAATTTCTCTTTTGCTGGGATTGCTCCTTCCTTGATGTAAGTATTCATTGCCATTGTCGATTCATTCAAACACAGATTATTGCAGTAATAATAAGTGACAAGCTGTGTGTTATTTTGAAATAGCATGCATTACGGTTCACATCATGTCTTTAGAGACCCAAGCAATGTGTTATTTCACAAATGCTCCAAAGCGTTTGCCCTTATGAATAAAATATTATGCACGTAACCTGACTTTCAAGTATGCACTGTGCAACAGAATTGGGATGTAGGCCTCACTGCAGCCAGCCTAAACCTCTATCCCCTTCCTATTGGATTCCCGCTCTACCTTCTGTGGCACTTGTTCAAAGCTTGTGGAAAGACACCGGTGGACTTTGATCAACCCCTTAAACCGGTCGTGCCTGAAGAGTGCTTCCCTGCAGTAGGATCTAATCATCTGCTTGCTGCTGCCTTGGCTCCATGTTGGATGCTGGGTGTAATTCAAATTCTTGGTATTGCTCTACAGAGATGCAATCTGAAGTCTATTAAATTCAGTGAAAGTCCTTCTAGTGACCTCAGTGGCCTATGAATCGGGTCAGTTTTTGGTCATTAATGTTACAACATTCCTTCCAAGCTCAGCCTCAGCAGCTGACATTACCTGGCGTGGTGGAGCAAACTGTGACATTATTTGCTTTCCTGAGATTTCTGAATAAATCTTTTAAGTGGCATGTCAACAGCACTGGATCTTGCTGTGCAAGCTGGAAAGTGCTTCAGCCTACAGAACTGCTAAGGAATGATGCAAGGCACAGTTTTTGCCCAGGCACTTGCCAGCTTAAGGTACTTCATGTAACCCTTGGCTTGGCCCTTTGAAACCACGCTGTTAAATATGCATGGCAAGTGAGAATTAAGAATGGTAATGCAAAGTAACATAGGCACCTGATGTTACACAAGCTACTTTGGGCTTTGAATGAACTAACTTGTACTGTTTGTTAGATGGTGCTCCAAGTGTCCTGGGGCAGATAACTCCATGGTCCAGGTGTGCCCAAGGGAGCCACCTGCATTACACTGACAGTGAATTTGTTTTCACGTGAAGAAAGATCCAGGATGCTGTTTTGTTGCAAAATCCATAAAAATGTGAAGCAATTCATCAGCACATCTTTTCCAGTTCCAGTGAAATTTACCTCCTACATAACATTTCCAATATAGAAAGTGTTTCAAGGGGAAAATCTCACATGGATTAATGTTTATTGGTTGCCAAGGTAATAGTTTGGAGACCTCTCTAGCAGAAAACAGATAATATCATAAGCAGAAGTAGATTAGTGTGAGGAGGTAATTTATAGACTTCAGGAAAGGCAATGTTATGAGTGTTTGCTCTGTCTTTTAGAGGTTGTATTAATTTGACTTGGACGCTTTTCTGTTCGCTAATGAACTTCTGCACTGCTACTTGTTTGATAGGAGAAATGAAACCACCCAATGAAAACTGGACTCCAGTGCACACTACGAAGCCACGAAACATTGTTTCTGTGTGGAAAACCTGACAGCCTAATTAGCAAATCAAAGATAGGCAGCAAGCTGAGAGGCCACAGGGTAAATTGTCAGGCCAAGGACATACCATGGCTCCTTGACAGAGATGGGAAAAGGACACAAGCACATGAGCCCTGAATTAACCAATTTTTGGAAGGAAAAAAAAACCATAAATATTAATCGATTTTATTTTTGAGGAATAAAAATAAGTAGCTTTACCTGCTGCCATTGAGAGTGACAGTGGAGAAAAAAACGGCGTATAAAGAAGGAAAATAAATATTGGAAAGTTCTACTTTTTTTTTTCTGTTCAGCAAATAATTTTCTTTCACAATCATGAAAGAGTATCTCTATATTGGGCCAAACCAAATGTTACTGTGGATGGAAGCAAAAGAAGGCATTTAAAATTAATAGCATTCACTTTGAATCATTTCAAGCCTAGCAACAGATTACAAAGGCATTTCTGACAGAAACTGAGAGAAAAATCCTGAGTATTAAGGTATGCTCGTACCAGATTTTACTTCAGGGAGGCTCTTCAGGAAGTCTATAACAGCACAGCTCCTCCTCCTCCCCCTTCATACATTCTCCCTACCACTGTCACGGTCTGACCCGAGGGATGGAAGAAGGCTAGAAGTTGCCAAGTTCCTTTAGAACGAGCACAGCAACTGCTTGCCACGTACTGCTAGTTTTTTTGTTTTCTACCATCTTACCTCCACAGCTCTTTTTACAGTTCTTCTAAGCAAAACCAGGACAAAGCGATAATGAATATTTAGAATCTTTGATTGCCTGAGTTCAAATTGTTTTCACTTTTATCTGTACTCTTTGATATTTTTGCAGCAGTTCTCATCCTTGATTTTTCAGAGGTAGCTTAAGTCAATGGAAGTGTTGGGTGTTTAACACCTCTGAAAATACTGGCTTTTAAGAGAATAGGCATAAATATGAAATCAAAATAATATTGCTCATCCTTACTCTAAAAGTTATGTGTTTTTCTCGCCCCTGCTTCATGCTATATATGTATGTTATTTATATCACGTTTTATGGCTCATGTTTAATCAGGTGCCAAGATATTCTCCATACTTCAGTATGTTCTGGTGTAGATGTATATATGTATATTCTAGTATATGTACTATAAGTTAAAATAAAAATATTACAGGTACATTATATTATGATGTCTTCTGGACATTAGAGAGAGAGAGGGTCAAATGGGGAAAACAAAATCGTGAAACTTTTGCTAGAAATTCAAGCCATACATTTCAGGCCTGAAAATACGTTACCCAGGCTTTTTCTTATGTAGTGGTTTCTTCTTATTAGTGTTGTGGCATTTAGCAGCCATCGAAGCAAACTGTCCTGAAGAAGCAGGCCATGCCAGTTCCCTGATGTTTTTTACTCAGTTACATTAGAGGACTGGTCAAGGGCTATCATCTCCCACCATAGTAGTGGACCGTGCTCCCCATTTGCATCTGAAGTAAGAATTGCTCTATCTTGTCATCTTCATTATTTACCTGGGAGGATTTCAGGCGAGTGAAATGGTCCCACTGTCTTTATCAGAGAAATCTGGCGAGACGCTGATTTTGTCTAACTTTTTCCGAGAATGATGCAGAGTTCCTGGAGAAAGTCTAAAAATGATTAGAGCAAATAGATTTGATGCCTGACTGACATAGATTTTGGATATAAGATGCTTTCTGACTTAAGAACTCAAGGTTTTGCAATGTTGATTCAGAGCAGAGGTCTCTTAATTGTTCATGACGATGGTCACTTACTCATCAAGTTGTAATTTATGTCATCCAGGAAGGTGTTGTTTTCTCCTACTGCTGATGATCCCCATGAATTTGGCATATATTTCTTTAAAGTATGGGCGGCTACTTCTGTTTTCATTGCAGGCTTGGCTCAAGGTTATATTTGATCAATTGGGAGAAGGAGATCCAATTTCAACAGGACTTGCGTACTGAAGTTGAAGTGTTTGCTCAGCATAATGCAGATGTCACCTATTAATCATGCTTCCTTTCTTAGAAGAGTTTCCCAACATGGATGAGTATTATGGATTTGTGGTTATCTGATTGTTTGCTGGACACTTGACATGTCTGTGTGACGGTCCGAGGGATTCCAGGAAAGCCTGCCAGAGGAAACCTGTGTATCACCATGGTTTGGGAGACCAGTTTAATATAGCATCAGCTCAAGGCCACTATTAAATTCTTGAATATTCTGTGGACAGCTGAACATTTCTTTTGTACAAACAGTAGAAAACGACCCCAGATGTTAGTCTGTCATGCTTGATAGGAAACGTATGCAGGTATGTTACAACATTTAGTAAGCTACAGCTCACTGTTCTCTGTGATCCACAAAACTCCCAAGAGGTATGTGGCATTATGCCAGCTATATTGGGTGCATTAACAAACTGCACACAAAGATCAATTGTGAATCTGCAAGATGGCTAATGAAGTAGCCAGCAGCATCACTGTGCATGGTATTATACGCTTTGGTCATACAGAACTGTTCAAGAATGAGGAGCTCCAACTATTGTTGGGGTCAGCCATATAGACAATATTCTGTGTGGAGATGCGTATGCTAGGCCCGGAGGTTTAGACAGAATTCCAGTCATATGGATTGCATCTCTTGGCAGTGTCTGATGTAGTAAATGCTGACTAATGGCCAGGGCTAGAAATACATATCAATTAACATTGATCGTCCTGTCTCCTGTGGCACATGAGGAAATATAGTGGGAAGCAGAGAACCTGGAGTTCTGTAATATTAGACTTAGACCTAAAAGGTTCCTGTGGTTGTGAATATAGTTTCCCCCAAAAGGTCTCAAAATAAACAAAGATTATTTGGTAGAACTGGATAGTGGAAACCTTGGGAACACTGTCCCATGCCCTGAAAAACCATAATAAAATGAACTACGAGCAGTTACCTCCATCCAGGCATTTTGATATCCATGTCTTCTCCATATCTTTATCAGGATCAAGTACAAAAGGAGTGTATGAGCTGAAGTCATAATCAGGGAGGCAAGACATAAAAAATGGGTATGGATTTCAGAATTCCAGAAACTCAGGGGAGCTGAGGATTAGCGCTGGGTGGCACAGGAGGAGTTTGGCAAAGTGATTTTTCCACAGAGTGTGGAACAGCGAGATCGCTGAAATGAAGTCCAGGGCTTCAGACTGGTTTTCAGTAAAAGGAACTTAATCTCCAGCTGTGATATGTACCTTGAAAACCAAATATGTTCAACTGTTAAATGGATCTAGTGCTATCAAACCATCTTTGAAACACGTCTGGAGGCTGAAAGGGTGAAAAGTATTGATATTATTAATAATGAGTGATAACCATGGACATTAAAGGGGATTTGTCTTCACTAACTAAGGACAGACTCATAATTCTGTTAAAGCAATTGCACTGACATCAGGCTTCTGTTTACCATACAGTGTTGTGGTTTGGGGTAACATTAAATTAGAGAAAAATGAGCACAGTTGTTGTGTGGTTTGGGGTAACATTAAATTAGAGAAAAATGAGCACAGTGAGGCAAAATTTTATTCAATGTATGAAAAATAAATGTGTTCACCACATTTTATAAGGTGCCTGTAACTGAAGGTACACTACCTTCGTTTCATACATCATGACCAAAATGCTGATTAGATTTCATTAGAAAAAAGGAAGGGTTCATGCTGAAGTGTCAGACTAAGAAGTCCTGAAAAGGTGTGCATCTTTACTGAAATGAAGAGCTGCAGTCACTTTACCACAACTGAGTCTGGCATAGTAATTTTATTTCTGTCCCAAGGTGGAAATTAAATTTACCCTGCAACCTTCACAGCATTTCATGGCCTCTCACTTACTGAACACATCTTACACTTGCTTTCTGAAATTCATTGATTTTTAATAGTAGCAATTTGTAGCTCTTAAATTTTAAGGATATAAACAAAGCAAGGTCTGGAGAGGAGAGAGAACATTTTTTATTAAAACTGAAAGAACCAGAAAAAGTAGTCAAGACTTTGGCCGTATGTGCATTCCTTCAAATCGGCAATAAAGACCCTATCAAGAAAGAAAAGCATGACTTTTGGGGCCTTGGGCTTTTTTTTTTTTTTTTTTGAACATTACTAAAAGCTGTGGCCTATGCGTGAATACAGTGAAAAGGCCACCTTTGCATCTCTTATAAATTGCCTTGGACTTCTATTTTGAATTCAGATTAGAGATCATATTAAATGTAAAAGCTCTAATAACTAGAAGATAAACCAAAATAATCAAATATGGACGTCAACAATATGAGCTTCTTATACTGCATGTAAATGCCTGTTTAAAGGGATTTGTGTTCATCATTCTTTATAATTCAGTGTGATATTGTATTCTATCACCAGCAGCTTAATTTATTTCTTTCACCATCTGTTCTTTTTCTTTCTTCTTCCATGCCAAAAAATCAGTAGCACTCAATGAGCAGAACCAAGCTATTCCATAATCTAACTAAACTGGCTTTATACTGTTGTTATTCAGAATATATTGACCTATTTCTTGCATTAGTTGTGTTTAGCTAACCAAACCCTTTGTTTTATAAAACTGTAAAATAAGAAACAGTAAATACTGAGTGTGAGCTCTCAGTGCCAGCACTTTTGTAGCCACCACTTTATGAGACATAAATGAGGCCAGTTGTTTTTTAATTATAGACAATAGCTAAAACCTAGTAGTAAGTTTGGGTACACTCACCACAGCTCATCCTTGGTAGACAGCAGGCTGAGCAACTTGCACAAACATAGGCTGGTAGTCAAAGCATTTTCCATGACAAGCCATATTAATCTAGTGATATCTTGAAATGTCCTTGTGTATTCCCTAAACCACCAAAATAATTACGTAAGTTTTGTGAGCTCCTAGTATGATAACTGTGCTCTCATTAACACTTTCTGCCCCGTAGAGACATAAATATATATGAGTCTTCAGAATAAAAAGTTTTAGGTCAGAGCACCTTGCCCATTACAGGACCAAATGAAATCTAAGATTAGTAACGCGGAAACTCTTGGGGGTCTGAAATGCAGAAATGGTTTGGACCACAAATTCTTCAAGCTGATATTCATCCGTCTGTGAAAAGCCTGCATAGAAGGCTAAATGCCACATATTACAAAGAAAAGATGCTGATAGTAAATTAAAGGATTTAGTGACCTCACACTGGAACTTCAGAGCTGTGATCACCCTTCCAGCCTATATAAGAATAAGTTGGACATAAGGTATCCTGCCACTGAATTGCCATGCCTCACAAAGCACTTTGGTACCTAAACTGAGTTTGACACTAGAGTTTTAAGATTAGGGATTCTATAATTTTAATATTGTTGGTCTGTCTACATAATTTGAGGCCAAAAAAAATCACCTAGTGTTGCCATTAAGTCCATATTTTAAGCTGGCTATTTCTAAGTGATAGTTCAATGATAGAGTATGTAATCACTCAAAAACAGTCATGACAAAACTTTCATAGTTTTTAGTAGATTAGACTTCTGCTCTTCTGTATAGGAAGTACGAAACTATAAAAAGTATTTTACTATGGAAAATATAGCTAGCTACTTTGGTGTAGAATTCCTTTCCATATGCACTTATAATTTAATACAATTCTTTCTTTCTACTAAATGCTGTTACTGTAATGCCAGGAATTATGCTGGATTTCAGGTTCATATCCCAACCGTACAATTCAGGATATGCTTCAGACCTGTTTATTGAAATCATTTTATTCAGACTATGGCTAAGATAAACAGAGAAGCAATTTAAAGAAACTTGATGCAGGTCTTTCTGAAAGTCTAGTAGACATAATGATTAATATTTCCAGGAAGGCTGATGATTAGACAAAATAATGGTATAGAGAAGAGCTTTCAGAAAAAAGAAAAAGAAAAAGAAAAAGAAATATGTATATGGAAAAGAGCTCTTGCTGAAAATTGCTGGTAACCTAAACCACCTGCAAAAATACAGTATTTGCAAGAGGAACCCTTAAAGTTAAAACAGAAGTGAAAATAATACAGTTATTAAATTAAAGATAATTGAAGAATAAAATAATGTAGTTGATAAGTGGCAATAGTGTGTCTGCTGTGTTTCCTCTCTAACTTCAAACAGAGCACAATATTCATTAAGGAGTCATTAAAATGGATGTGATGAAAGACAAAAATCGAGCAGGGAATATGTATCATGGCTTTACACTGTTAGCATTATAAGATGTACCCCTCTGTCAGCTACGAGTTCGTCAACACGGAGGGAGCTTTCCTTCCATGCCTAACAACATCCTCATGCTAACAACGCTGTTTTCTCTTGAAGTCTCATTTATCTGCCTACACAGGTCATTAAAGCTGGAACCTGCTTGCCTGAAGCTGTGTCTATGTTTGCCGCTTTCTCTGTATCCGCCCCCACAGTATTCTTGTGCTCCTGATATCTCTTTACTTCAACAACAACAACAAAAACAGTACTGGAGTTTGAGTTTACAGAAAACCAAGAAAGATTTTCTTTTAGCTTCATCTAAGTTGCAAGAAGTTTGAATCCTGAACTACAAGGTCTCACATATAATGCAACCTGATAAGTCCTAGAATCAGTCTACTCTCAGAGGCATAACACAGCACACATGCATCAACAAGATCTTGTGTATTTTTACTAGCATTTCTACTTCACTGATAGTGTTTGAGGTGCCTGGGTGCCATAACAGAAAACCCTAATTCAGCACAGTATTTGTGCCTTGCTACTGCAGGAAAGAGGTTTAGCATGTAGACTGCTGTGGATGTGGTAGGATGTATGAAAGAAGAGGGCTTGAATGTCTATGTGAAGATAACATTACCTCTTAAGAAGAGAAAATAAGTAACCCTGAATGAGATACTCAATATCAGGGATGTCGATGTGATCCTGAGACTGTTTTATTAGGCAGAACCTTCTGCTTTCTCCTGACAGATGATAGCCATGGGAAAATGTATCACTTGTAGAATCACAGAGTAATTTAGGTTGGAAGAGACTTCAGATGCTCAGCTAGTCCCAACCCTGCCCCAAATAGGGCCAATAAAATCAGGTTGCTCAGGGCCCTGTCTAGGAGACATCTGACTATCTGTCTGCAAGGAGGGAAATTCCACAGCCTCTCTGGGCCCCTCTTCCAGTGCTTGACTGCCCCCACCATGAATATGTTTTTCCTGATTTCTAATCAGAATTTCCCATTTTGCAGCCTGTGTCTGTTGTCTTTTGCCCCTTGTCCTGTCACTGTGCACCTCTGAGAGGAGTCTCTGTCAACCTTCTCTATACCCTCCCATTAGGTAGTTGAAGTCAGCAATCAGGTGTTTGCTTAGCTCCCCACTTAGGTGTCCTTTGGACACAGTTAGGGTGCAAACAGTGGGTGTATTTAGGGGTCGGTACTGTGAGACTAATCAGTGAGCACAGACGGCCACAGCAAGACACCAAGGAAACAAAATCAAACACTCTCTTCAGTCTCACTGAACCAAACAATATTGTTTTATTTTATTTTAAGACCACTGCCTCAAACATATTCTTTTTTCCATTCTTATTTGGGTAAGGGACTAAAACGCTTGCCTTCCCACTTATCCATGCTTATGTTTTCTCCAAATTAAATTAAGGTAATATACTCTAGCAGAAAATCATCCTGAAGACTATTTGAGATCAGCTAGCACAGAAAGTGCCAGCCCAATTTCTGGATGGGATAGAATAATGTTATGTATTATGTAGTGATATACTGATTCCTGGATGAAATATGAACTAATTTCCTTGATTTTAAAAGTAGACAACATTTAATCTTAATGTAATTTGTAGAGGATTATTATTTTTAATCAAAATGTAACTGGATTCCCTGTAAGTTGTAAAACTTCAGGTATTTGAACTTCTCTCTAGTCTTTCCATGTTTTGATACCACCCAGAGTGTATTTTGATTTAAAAAAAAATCTCTTTTTTTGGCTACAATTTTGCAATAGAACTATTTGGAACATTTGAATGACTGACTATGTATATTATGGTGTACATATACCGTATATATATGAGATCGAATTATTTTGGCCAGAAGCAGCTGCTGAGACTGCAACTGGCTTCTGGGTAACATCACTTCTTCCCTCACCCTAGTTGGATGGAGTGAAACCAAGAATGTCTCAGTTCCTTCATGCCATCATAGCTCATTTTGACCTCTACTGTATGTAGATACAGTATGACTTTTGATACCCATGCATAAATACCAGGGTATATAGTAGGATTGTTCTAGTTAGTATATTTTGTATGAAGGAGTATAATTCATATAGTTTTCTCTTTCATTGCACTGTTTATTTAGGTGAAATGAAAATAGATCTTACTAAAGGTAGAGATAGGTTTGTCTTTACCTAGTTTAGAAGCCAAACTTTGCTGTACCTGTCCTCTAGAGTAACATCTCTCACTCTTCCCCAGAAGTGTGGAGATGCTGAAGAGAGACAGCTGGTGGAGACAAGCACTCCAATAAGTCAAGAAACTGAAGAAGAACATCTGTAGAAGAGAGAAGGGTATTTGATTTCACCAATGTAGACATGGCAGTGTCATCTTTTCTTCTTAGCCAAATGATTTAACAGTAATTCAATAATGTTGCTATATATTCTATACTGAAAAAAAAAAAAAAAAGTCTGAAGAATTCATTCAGAGGAGTTTGACAGGGCAACTGACTGTTCTGCTTTCCTCTGCCTGTGTGCTTATTAATTCCAGACTACTGGAATAGGTAAAAATGCATGGTGAAATCTAGCTTCTGTGGCACATAGCTTTAAATGTGGTAAATAAGAGTTCAGGTGTGCCTTATTAGAGGTCTGAAAATATTATGTACTCTTATTGAAGCATTCCAAGATTTCTTGGCTTTCTGAGACCACAGTTGGCACATGTTGTGTAGAGTCAATCTTTGTTTCCTCCTACCTTGATTTGATAGATCCTTTGTTCATGAACCCAGCTAAGAATGCTGTTCTTTTCTGGGACCACAGTACAGTTTTGTTTCTGTGAAAGAACTTTTAGTCTCTAGGAATTTGTTTTTGTACCATGCATCTGTTAAACTTGTTTTTGTAGTAGACATTCACTTGGAGAGTTGTGGAGACTCCCAGTCCCTACTGTGATCCTAATGATAAAGTTACCCCTTACCCCATCCTGTTTTCCAAAAAAGTCACAGGTTTGGATTTTCATCAGACCATCTATTTCATGTTTCTTGCCACTCCCCCAAAACTTATTCCCCATGGTTACGTGGTTACAAGGGGAAGCCAAACAGCACAATCTTTGAAATCAGTTAGAAAGAGCAAGACTTTTCTGGAGCTTCTCCAAACTCTTTATATAAGTCAAGTCAGTGCAAAACTGCTGAAATACAACTCAGTTATCTCTTGAGTAGATAAAAAAGCTAAGTTAGAAGGCTGGGGCTATCAGGGCTCAGACTTTGAGAAGCATCTGTCTCTCAAAAATTTTCAGGGCAACAATTCTGTGGGAACCACTCCTGTTTTTAACATAACACTATACCTTAACAGATGCCACAGGATTTTAAAAGACCTTTTAGCAGCCAGCTCTTGGTTGTGAGGTCACTGGTGACTCATCACCAGCACTAGCATCCATGAAAAAAAATCAGTAGGAGATTTTATTAACCTTGAATAAATCTGTTTCTTCCTAGACATAGTTCCCTAACAGTTTCTGGGAGCTGTGCTTCTTCCCCACTGCTACAGAGTCTATCTGGAGCCTGAACTGGCAAAGGAATTCAAGACTGGTTGAGCCTGCTCTTCGCTGTATTGCAGTGTGTGGGAGTTTGGAGGGGGTGAGATCATTCGGTGCACAACAGAGCCCCGACAAAGAGTTCTGGCTGAGCAAATCTGAACTCGCATTTGTGGGTCTCGCAGACACATCAGAGCAGGCCTGGCAGAAACAGCCCATTCTCAGCCCTTCTTTTGCTAAGTAATTCTTCTTTTGCTATCTCTAAGGTAACTGGGATCTGTGCGCTTTTGTCTTTCAGCTCATCAAATGCACCAGATAGAAGTTAGAACAATAGGAGATGAGATGCTGTGTCAGCATGTGGGCTGCAAACGGAACAAAAGAGTTTTCTTAAATTCAGTATGCTCTGAAAACACAAAGTTAGAGGCAATGTTCAGCCAGGCAGTAACAGGCCATAAAAGGAAATTGAGTTACCCCTAATGTTACAGTTCTTTTGTCTCCATATCAACATTGTCTTGTTTCTTAAATAGCTATAATGTATTACAATGTTAGCACGGTATTTTTTTTGTTTGTTTTTGCATTCTGAACTCAGTACTCACAAGCGCCTTTAGTGTTTCTTACAGACTATTATTCTGCAAAACAGACTATTAATCCACTAGTTGTGGTTCCTTAAATTCTCTCTTCGGTCCCGCTGTGCTCTTTATGCCTGCAGCACAGATGCTGGCTGGCAGCTAGAGTGAGATCTTGGGCATGCTGGGGTCACTGGGACCAAAATTTGTTCTGCATGCTGAGACTGTAACTTAATCATCATTAAGGTGGTGTTTACCTATGTCTCCTTTGAATGATATTTGCCACATTGTCCGACGAAAATTTTTCACAGAGCCCTTTCTTTGTAGGAATATAATACATCTCATAATGCAGTTCTGAGCAGTAGTCTGTGCTGAGTCAACATACCTGTGTGGTAATGTAATAAAGGTAATCAATAATAATAATGAGTCACAAAGTCACCTGAAGACAAAATTCAGATGAAAGAAATAGAGGACTATTTGTAGAAGATACTAATCCAGAGCAATTATCTCCTGCTTATGTTTGTATGACTTGTAAATGTTGTTCTTTAAAGAGAAATTATGGTTGAGAATATGAGAAGATGTTGAATGAAAATACAATTAGTAGATGAATTTCTACACAGCTTTATTGCAGTATACTTTTGCTAATTGAGAATCTGGCCTGAATTATAACCGACTCCCCATATCTGATATACATATGCTAGAATACAACATCTGAGATTTCTGTCCAGTCTCTTTCAAAAAAGACTGCAGATTCCTATTTGCCCAGTAATGCAGAAGCAGTAGTATTTATGCTTTATCACATCCTCCAACTTGCTTTAGCATGTGTCATTTCTTCTGTTGCCAATTTGGTTGTTTTATGCTGTTGCTTGTAGTGAAGAAAACCTCAGGAATAATCAGCTTTGAGAGATTAATGAGTCTTTTTTTTTTCCCCCCCAGGAGGAACATGCCTGTAGTGCACTGTTATTTATGTTAAGTGCTAATTTATCAAAGCTAAATCAGTATATTTAAATCTTGGAAAAAAAATCTGATTGGAAAGGACCAGTCCAACCTCCTGCTTAAGTCAAGACTGTCTTCAGGGATAGCTGAGGGCCTAACTCTGTTCAGGGCCTTTCTGCCAAGTTTTGAAAACTCCCAAGGATGGAGAGTCCACAGAGTCTCTGAGCACCCTGTTCGAGTTTTTAACACTTCTTTTCTCTTTGTCAGGACTTCTTTTCTTTATACCCCTTTCAGTATTTCCCCTGTTGCAAGTTGTGTGTGTTACCTCCTGTCCTTTCACTGTGCACCTGTGCTAAGGGTCCGACTCTCTCTTCTCTCTTAATATCCCAACAGGTAACTGAAGACATCAACTACATCACCCTTAGATGTCTTTTTTTTTTTTACCCCCCTCCCACAGGCAGTAAAGCGAGTGGCAGTAAAAAGAGTATCACTCAGGCTTAGTAAAATTCCAGCGGTGTGATGCTGCGTGTGCCTGAAATGGTACTCAGCATCATGGCTCCTCATGGTTCAGGTCAGCACAGCTTCAGGATTTTTTGCTCCAGGTCATGGGCATATCCCACAGCTAGGAGAGCACAAGGCACCATTAAAACATTTATTTCCATTTTGAAATGCTTCTACACTGCCAGAGTAGATGATTGAGAGTGAGACTCAGGTCCCATTCTTTATTAGAATGTAGTTAGATCTTTGCATGAAGGATTCAGTTCAGTATAAATGTTATTATCTGTACAAGTAATAATGTTTACTAAATTGGTGTCTAATACACCTAGACAATAAATTGTGGTTACCTTCTGTTATACAAAATGGTCACCTTCATATTTACACTCTATGGCTAGTGGTAGTATAGATAAATATTTCAGTGAATCCAACTGGAGGGCAAGGATTGGACACAGAGTATTAACACTAGGTCGCAATTTCTGGCTTATTTAAATGTTGGTTTATTCAAATTTAGCCACCAAAATATAATGGCCTCTAATGCATGGGAATGAATTGCACTCTAGTTATGTTCAGTGAATACTTAGCTATATCCTTTATGTAAACATCTTACTCACAGTAATCCAGTAAGGACATAAGGTAGAGTCTGTTTATTTTAAGAGGTAAACCACTCAGGATTGTATAGGAATTAGGATGTACATGCAGATAGGGAGGTTTCTGATGTGAGGAAACTCGAGTTGTCCATTTCATTTTACTTTTGCTCCATAAATATAAATAAGTCCTCTTACCTAGAAAACAGTCTATGTTCCTGATTTACAGGGACATTTTAGCGTATATAATCTGAAACGGGAATTCAATATTGTTGACTTCAGTAGGAGCTGAGCATATGCTAAGTTCTTAAGACTGGAAAAAGTCATACACTTCTTCGTGCTTTTATGGCTATCGAGTATTATTCAAAACAGAACTGATATTTTTATGTACACGTAAAGGCATACTAAGTGCCTTATTATTTGAACGCTAATTAAGCGTGCCTGGTATTTCCCATGATAAATCAATGATTTCAGTTTCTTATAGCCTTTAACAGTTTGGACTGAAAGTTTATATGCTGAGTGTTCTGCTTCGTGCTATTTCAAATTTTTTGGCCAACACAGTCATTTCTGGATGAGAATATGTGGCATCAAGTCTGGACTATGACTTCCACTGGATCTCATTCCAGAGAGGAAGCCTTGCCCTCCTCATGTGGCTGGAGGATTCAGCAGCTCATTTCATATGGGAACTGCACCAGTCCTATACAACCTGTTACTATATACAATTTTATGCTATTATTTCTAAGGGACTCCTGTTTGCCTTGATGCACAGGATGGAATGGAGAAGGAATCAAGGTGCTGTGGTATGTAACACTCCTCCTTCATTTATTGCAGAATCTAGTAATGGTATGAGTGAAGCAAACGAAGAAAAGGTTAAGGCATTTGATTTCTGTCCAAGAGACCTAAACTATTCTCTTGCTGTTCTCTCATTCCTATGTGATGTGCTGGATAGTCGTGGACTGAGAGTTCATTTTTTCCTGGCTCTCTAGCTACCTGCCTGTGGGTTTGCAGAAGCTCTTTTGTGGGTTTGTGTTTTGAAAACATGTAGCCCATAATACTAAGCATTTTCAAAGATCAGGGCTTGTTGAATCAAACTGAATGCCTAATATTTTAGGGTACTTTTATTTTCATTCACTCTGTGTCTACACAGGGTGTTGTTAAAATAAATGTAGTAAGGTTTGTGATTCAGTCAGAGCAGAATTTGAACACTATGCAGTCAATAGGGCAAATACTGAACAAGCCAAAAAAGAAAAGAATCGTTTCATGTTCCATCCATTCTGTGCATTAAAGGAAGTAAGAACAGCATACAAAAATGCATGTATTGATGTAAACAGAGGCAATTAATGATTACCTGCAATTAAAATGATGTAACCCTCATTAATGCTGATATTTTCTTAGTAAAAATAAATAGGATTTGTTTCATATGATTTGAGTTCTTAAATTTAGGCAGACTTAATCTCTTTGTGGAGAACCTCAGGGCCACCTTACAACTTCCACTGACTCATATAACATTTACTTTAGGCAAACTACTCCGTCACATAACTAAAATTTAGGACCAAGTCAGAGAGGTAAGTTAGATATAGTGGATAGCTTCCACTATTTTAGTGTTACACTGGAATGGAATTCTCAGACAACCTGGATGGCAGTAGGGCATCAGTATCTTCTTGGACCTCTCAGCCAATGCCAAATCCTTCTTCCCAAAGATGACCCTCAACTCATATCAGTTATGGACTAGAGCAAAGTAGAAAACTCCTGCTGCTCATGATATTTCCCCTACAGAGATCATTGCAAAGCATGTCAGATTGAACATTAAATCACAAGATAAGAGAAGTATTTGGAGCACTGTGTGCAAAAGTGTCACCTGGTGACGTCTCTCAGGAGCCTGCATTTTAGATTAAAATGCATTTTTTTTGAAAACGTTTTTGAGGTTATAAGGGTAAATGTTTTGGAGGAAGTTCCTGAAAATACAGGTCCTGTAGGAACCATACCTTTAATCCATTGGCTTGATTCAGTTTTCAGCACAATCAGTAAAATCCCACTGCCTTCACTTGGCTTTGGATTAGACCTCAAGGGTCATGAACTAGTTGAACTAAGCAGTGGAGCAGATGCAAGCTTCCTCAACTTGTGGGCCTTTCTACCAGATTTCTGTTCAAACTTGTTAGCATCTGAATCTCAGGAGTGCATTCTGGTAAATACATCTGCAGAAACCAGCATGTGCAGCAAATGTGTAAATTATTGCCTTAAATCTCAAAGCTTATACTTCTAAAAAGGGCAATAGTAACCTTCCTTTTAGGGAACTGGGTACTATGTTCATATTTATGTCCAAGCTTGAAGACCTACTCTTCTGTGGAGTGTTTATGTGCTCCTTATTTAGCTGTCATAGTACAGTTTAATTAAGTAATATCCCACTTAAACTGCAATCAGCCAGTATGGTCAGGCTGATTTTCCTCTGACCACTGTGGCAAGATGGCTGTTTTAATTCTATTTGCTCAAATTAGTGTGTTAACTCCCTCTGAGGAGGTAAGTAGCGTGTCACAGCTTGAGGCAGGACCTCCGCACATGAATCCTTTTAGTTCATAGCAGGGTTCAGGCATGCAAATGTTGACATTTTGAAATTGTTTCCCCAGTAGGTCAAATTAGTATTAGTGGCTACAAAAAGAAAACACATCTACCCTGATGCATTTCATAATTAGGCTAGCTAGGAAATAAATCCAAATGTTTGTCATTATATCAGAAGCAATGTCAGCTGCTGCTGGAATTACTTTTGTTTAAGGAAAAAAAAAAGCAAAACAAAATACTTTTTCTTGAATACTTATTTGACAGTAGAGGAAAGAGAAACTCTTACAACACATGGGCAAACTGGTGAACATAATTTTGGAAATATTTAGTTCACTCGTCACACAGACTGGAGCCACAGGGTGCACTGATGGAGCCCGCGAGCCACTTGATTCTTGAAGATCTCTCAGTGTCTGTGAGTCAATAGGAAACTTCCTGATCATCAGGTCAAGCAGTCATTTCCCCAGCTATTTTAGAAAAACGAAAGTAGTCTACAGTAGAATGTCATGATACTACTTTGTAATGTCTTCCTTGGGCATTACTTAGTCTTCAAACATTATACATACACATGTAGAAACTTTATTGTTACATGATGTTAGTTTATTCCAGATTTAATCAAAATCCTGCTAGATAATAAAGAGTTTTGGAGAGGCTCTAATTACACTTAACTTTAAGTTGTATCCACATCTGCTGTAAATTAAGTTTACTGAAAGCAATAGGGCTGTACCAATTTACACTAGTTGAAAACTGTCTCCTTAGAAGTTCGAACCACTCAGTGTTACTTTAGTTTGGAAACATTGGATCAGTGTCTTGTTCAAGTTTAAGTGAAATGAATTAAAAAGAAAAATTTTTTTTGCAAATCTCTGGAGTATACCGCTAACCATAGTATGTTAGTGTGTGACCATCAAAGAAAAATGTGAGTTTTCCTTTAACTTTTAGTAGGGGCCTTTGTGAAATGGTCCTCATCTGTCAACAGTGACTCATGGTATCTTGGATCAACGAGGGCATTTGGAAGCCTGTGCAGCAGTTGACATACATGTACGCTTGAATATTGCACCCAAAGGAATGCTCTTTTGGAGGGAAATTAGCGGAATAACCACTGGAGCGGTAATGAATGAGTAATATCATTGGGTCTGGATGAGTAAGTGGAAAGTGCCCCGCCTTTTCCTCCTCTGTCCTAAACATTTCAACTTTTAGTGTGCTTTTTACATAAACCAAACTCTACACAACCTATTCAAGCAATTCATTAGCCTCATTGGCGCCACTGGAGAATGCTCAAAACACAAAGAAATGTACAGTGTGAAACAATGAACTAAATTAAAATTCCTAGTACATTTTCAGAAATTGGTAGCTTTGGGTAATTCTCATGTTAAGTAATAAGGAAAAGGGGCTAAAGCCTGCTTTCTGTTTCAGTGTGTTTGGGACATTTCATTAATGTCTTCAGTCTACAGGTCATCTCCTAAAGACTTGTGTTCTGGCAGGGACCCAGAGTAGGTAATACAAATTTGATCTATGATCTCTGTCTGGGCAAGAAAGGGGTAGCTTTTGCAGCTTGAGGGGAAAAAAAAAAAAAAAGAAAGAGAAAAAAAAAAAGCAATGCAGTCTTCTTATTGATATTCCACTGGAACGTCGGAAACAGAAAACTTTCATTATTTCTCTTTCCTGATGCAAAATTTGCAAAAGTCTACTTAATTTTATTCCTGATGCTAACACCAAAGAAAATGATGCTATTGTGTTGATACAATGAATAAACTATCATTTATTCAGTTTTACAAGACACCCAGGAACAGGGGTGTGGACTGTAACTCATTTGCACTATTAAAAATGGAGAGCAAAAGAATCAAAAAAATACCAACTGGGAACAGACTGAGCTGAAGCTTCATAGTCAGTTATGCCAGATTTTGTGGGTTTTTTTCTTTTGTTTCCTTTTTTCTCAGTTGATTTCAGTGAACAGAATATTGCTTGATTTTTTTTTTCTTTTTGGAGCAGTATTTTCACTTTTTCAGTTGTCATTTGAGTGCATGTTGCATCCCTCTTATTGACACTTATCCCTCCTATGGCAGAAGGTGAGGGGAAATGTGGCCAGACACACTGCAGCCCAATCTTTTCAACTGATAGAGCATCCAACAGGTACCCGCTACGAGCAGGGTTGCATTGGATTGGCTGAGTTCACACATGTGCTGGGAGTCAAAACATCTTAAAGTTACTTTTAATTATCTTTGAACTCCTTTCTGAGGTCGCTCTAAATAGAGCTTGACACACCAGATGATGTGGTATTTCAGCAAATCAGGCTACATTTACAATGACATGTCTTTAAGCAAATGAACCTGTGCTCTGAGGTCAAGCACCACAACCTTGTATCCAAATCTTGTCATGCATTAAGCCCATCCAGACGGCAGATGTTACCTGAGTGCTGATAATCCACTCATTTTCCCTCTTCTATCTCTCCTGCAAATTGCTGACAGTTCTTTCTGGTGTTCTTTTAAGAGATCAAAGATGTACACATTATTCCAAAACAATAGGTGTTTAGAAGTAATTCGGGTTTGAAATGCTGTTACAGACCATAGAGTCAATCAATGTGAAATGATGCTGTTTTCAAATACTTTTACTCGCCTGGGATGGCTTTGGGGAGGGGAGAGGAGGGGAGCGGGGGAAGGTGCAGGGAGGCATGGCTGGGAAGCTGTGAGAAAGGATGGCAGGAGTTATTGTGCCTCACTGCATTTCATATCACCAAAATGACTATCCTTCTCAAGGTGATTTTTTTTTCCATGATCTTATCTCTTTGCCCCTTGAAACCATGAACATCTCCAACCCATGTCAAGAATATCCACATCTGAATTGCGTATTGGGTGAAGAAGTGAAGCAGATTAAGACATGTTTGGGGACATTTGAAAGCTAACTGAAGGGCTTTACGCTATAATTTCCTAGTGTTATCAGAATTACAGTTCAAAATTTGTTTGTATGTCATGAAATCTTAGGTTGAAACATGTTCCTTCCATCCGCTTTCAGATATGCCCAGAGTCCAGAATGTGAAGGTAAAAATTACATTTAAGTTTTATTTTCCATAAATCTAGTTTTTAATTAGAAATTTTTTGTTCCCAATTTCTGTGTGTTATAATTACATAAGCACTGAAAGCAGAACTAGTTTGGTTTGTGTAACTCAAAAGAAATTTGAACTTTTGATTAGTGTAGCAGCGTTAGCCATGAAAAAAAATCCCTGAGTTGAAAAACAGTAGTGGGGACTTTGTTGCTGTTTGATGAATAATTCTGGTTATGACAGGCATGCTGAAAGGAAGAACTGCAACTTCCTTTTTGTTTGTGCAGAACATAACCTCACACTGTGTAGGTGCTACTGGAAACACTAGATAAATAATGGTAATTTAACTAATTAGAATTTCAATTTTATGTAATGGAAACCAAATATATTCCACATATCGCAGAATCACAGTGGTATGATTCTGTTACCCATGCTGTAATCCCTTTGATTTTCATTAGGATAAATTAAGAACAAAAGTGAGCATCACCACTTGCTGTAGCTGGCACTGAAATCTGTGGAAGGAAGGTCAGTGGTTAAAAAAAGTCTCTTCTTTTGTATGCTGTGATTAAAGTGCATTAGCAGAGCTGCGTGTGTGTCTGTGTGAGCTACCCAGACCGTTTAACTGCCGTCAGTGCTTTCAGGCCCTTGCTGAAATTCATCTAAATCCCCCCTTGTGGATTAGGAGAAGTAAGAGCTATCGGAGGAGAGAAGGATGTAAATCCGAGCTGAGTTTTACTCATCCGTCCTAATAATGCGAGAAGACAATTCCTCCAAGGGCTGGCTATGTGATCAAAGTGGAGGAGTGGATCCCACTCTGCAAAAACAAATTTTAACAGAAGGAGTGTTGATAGCTATGTCTGAAATCGAAAATATGAGGTCACTGGTTTGTACCCATAGAAGAAAAGCTGGACATAGTCCATCTAAGCCAGCTGCTTTATAAAGTAAAACGATTTACCTACAACTAGGACTAGCCCAAAGTCTATTTGCATTTTATGAATCTCCAGGATTTTGAAGACTTGTTAGACAAATAAACACAAGTGTTTCATACATATCTTTCAAGCATAAAAAGACTTTTTTTTTGAAAGAAGTCAAACGTATTTTCCTTCATAAATCTATCCCTGAAGCTCTGAAAACTTAAGTACTTTTTATTCTATTTTGCAATTTTGCATATGCAACTGAATTTCTAGGCAAGCTTCATAACCCTATTGCACCTTTATAAGTATTCAGTGCAGTTTTTTAATGTCTGCTCAGCAGATGTGTTAAGTAATTAAAAGTTAGAGTACTTTGAAAAAAGACCTGTTAATTTCAGACTGAATTTTTCTCTGATGAGTTTTCAGCTACATCGAAGTATTTTAGGCTGTAGAAAGACATTCTCTCTGGCTCCTTCCTTGAGGGAAGGATCTTGCTATAGGTTACCCTCAGTCTCACACTGCCTCAAATTGGACATGCAAATCCTGCATGGACCTAGTCCATCAGTCTCACCAAGAGTCACTGGTAACTTGGTTGTCCAGTACCAAAGTCACACTTGAAAATGGGACCACCAGGTTTTTTGAAAAATTCTTTTGGTACCACTAGCAAATGTAGGACCTCATCTTTATTGCTTCTTTTTGAATAAGCTCACTTATTTTTCAAATATATAGAATTAATGCCTGAAACCAAGATTTCTTTGATGGTTAAAATAAACTTTGATATTCTTAGCCCTGAAAAGGAATATAATTGCAGGAAGAAGGATTTTATTAGCACAACTCCAATACATTTGCTAGTACACTTGTTAACAAAATTCTTATTTCTGATCAGTAATTGTTGATGATATGTTAACTGTAAAGACACTCACTAGACATTGGAATTCCAGGTTAAAATGTTATGAAATTCAAAAGACAGAGATATTAAGAGATGAATGAGAAAAAAAAAATCGTCATTCTCACTGGGTCAGCTTTCAGAAAGGAATTATCTCAAACGTCATGGTATTTTAAGTAGTTTGTTGCTTAATAGTCCCCAAATATCTTGACAAGTTTTGACATTACCCAGACCATTTTATTTTCACCTGAGAAGCTATGTTTTTATTTTCTTTCTTTCTTTTTTCCCCCAAAAGATTATATAAAGAATTAAGTTCTTTGAAGCAGGAATGATCATTAAAAATAAATAAATAAACCTAAAACTTCTCCAGTTTCACCTGTGTGAAAGCAGCAGGTAGACACCTTATCCTTGGACTGAGTACATCTGACTGTTAGTTGTCATTATGATTATAATAAAGCATAGTCATACCCCCAAGCTAACTGCAAAGTAGCTTGCCTGTGTAGTCTAGTCTGACATCCTAGACAGTGAACATGAACTTCATGAAGCCATGAGTAGATGAAGAGCAAAGCCAGTTCATCTTTGCTGACCCCTTAGGCATCGTTGTTAGACACTGCAAGTACACGAGGGAGTTTAAAGCTAGATCAGCTACCTCTATCTTACTTATGGTTGATATTTTGAGAGCAAGTAGATGAGCCTGTAGAGTCACAGTTCCTTTTCTGCTTTACTTTTGTTCTAGAAGAAAAAATTAATGATTTTTAAATCTGTATCTTTTCTATCCTTAGCAGAGTCGAGGGTCCTTCTATGTCTCATTCCTCCCAGTATTATCATAGGACCTGGGTTCCTTTATACTGGAAATGGTCTGAGTCAGGATGCAGTAGATCTGATCTCCCTGAGAGTTATCCTACACATACGTGCAGAAGGCCTTTCTGAAGATTGTTTTTCTCATCCACTTCCAATTACTCTTCCATCTTTTTGTTATTTCCTGGGAATAGCCAGTGAGTAAAAATTGTGCTCTATTTATGCTTGGACCCAACAAGCGGGTAGGCCAAGCAGAAGGTGGGACATGACCGTATTCTCACCCTGTTCCCAGCCTGGCCAAATGAAATACATTCTAGCCCTGTGAGCACAGCTCACTCTCCGTGCCGTTTATCATTGCAAAGGTGTGCATGCTGCTTTGATATGATACTTAATGAGGCACAAATGGAACTTTTTTATAGGTATGGCAATCCATGAAGTGACAACTACCCACAATTTCACTTTCTTCATAACCAGGACCAGTTCTGCTCTTTGAAGCTTAACGTTCCAGCAGTATCAAACAAATGGTTGAGAATTAATGAGCTACTAATCACATCTGATAACTGAGGTACTTAATGAATGAGACTGAGCTGGCAATTTAGCTGTAGTAGCTTAGATGATAGTATAGCTTAGGGTCTTGCAATGCCACATCAAGCTTACCGAACTCATTCAGGATGTATTACCCAAGGCGGGGAGCTGAGTTAATGCTGCTACCGTGTTTCCAGTATTTCAGCTCATATGTTGAGAGACCGTTCACATAGCTCAGTATTTTGCCACCTTACTTTGCCATGTTTTAGAGACTCCTAAGAGTTACAGATGTTCTCCCTAGCAGCTGGGAGCTCACTGATGCAATGCACCCCTTCCATTATTTCTCCTCTACAGTCTCTATACCAGTGGTACAAATGGGAGGTAGCAAAAGTGTTGCCTATTCAAATTTTAAGCCAGATAAGATTTCCCTTAGACAGAGAACTCAGTAAAACTAGATGCTTGTCTCTTTGCCGTGATATGTATTTATATGCATATGTATGTGTACGTGTGTATATATATATATGTCTCTCTGTATGTATATATACATACACATATATGTATGGGGTTTTTTTACAAAAAATGCTAAAAGTAATATTTATTCTCTGTGCTTTTGTAACAATTTTGCATTTAAATACCTTTGAAGTTCGCAGTTAAATCTGTATCATAATCTTGCTCACAGTCAAATTCATAATACACGATATTACAATAATTTCAGAAATGTATGAAGTCAACCGTTATAAACCCTCATTTAGCTCAAAGGTTAATATCTCTTGTGTTTTGTAAGAAAATAACTGAGCAATAGGGATAATCTGGTTTCACTTTTAGGGACAAAAAAAGACAAACAATAAAGGGAAAGCAGGTTGGCTTTAGAAATCTAAATGTTTTATGTCTTTAAAATATCATGTGACTCCTTCAATTATTCAAATCAAGAACACTTTAAGGGCTGTCACATAGCTAAATAGTGCTGACGTTAATGAGCTAAAATCTACTCTCAGTTTTACAGTATAAAAAACATATGCATCAGTATTTTGAAGTCAAAGGAGTTAGTCCATACTTATGCCGGTGCAACTGAAACAAAACATTGGTGCAACATTCCTCCTTCCAGGGATCTGGTTTTAATCAAACTATACTTGTGGCCCTCAGATTTTCTTTGCTGCAGTGGAAGGTAAGCAGGAGTGTTTCATTTAAACAGCTTGGCCTCCATCACCAGTACACCAAAAACTGTATATCTTGTCCTAGCTATTTCTAATTGATTAGGTCATGATGGCAATGCAGCTCCCTGAGCTACGTTTCTGCACTACAGGTTCTTTCAGAACCAATGTTTTACAGCAAAAAATGGTTCTATTTTTTTCCTCCTTCTAGTTGAGTTCAGTGAAACCCAGTGACTGGCAACTGTTATGATAAGGTGTATGAGGAGGATGAAAGCTGGGATTGATTGAACAGCTGTGAGAGGCTCTGTTCCAATTGTATTTTGATTACTGATAAGATAACCCTCCCTTTTCTCCCTGTGATTTATCTCATTCAAATTACAATAACACAGAATTGCCATCAACAACAAATCCTGTGTAGTTTCAAGTTTATCTGGCTCATATCGTAGCAAAAAACCAAAGGTGCTGATTGCAAAAGTTTTCTTGCTACATTACTAAAAATGGGTAAACCACTTAGTGCACTATGTGAGCTCATACGTTTTATAAAGCTGGCTTTTGTTTCATTTTGGATAAAAATGATCACTTTCTATAATTCCCAAGCACTGTAATTCTGAAATTGTGCTATACCGTAAGTTTTTGAGGTTTGTTTGTTTTTAAATCATTTTCTGTTTCTATTTTCTGCTGGTCATATTATGATATTAAATGATCATTGCTAACAATCCATTGGAAGTGTTGGCACATTTAGGATATTATTAAAAGCCTGATATGGCCTGAATGTTTATGGTAAAAAATGTAACAAAACAAAGATCTCTGCTTCTTTTTATTATTATTATTATTGCTTTTTGCTTAGGGTGAAATACTAAACAATTGATTAAGTGGTTGTCCATTACTTTAATTAATTACTGTGAAGAAAATCTCCTCTGAGTAAACTTGGTAGTTATTCTTGGTTTGAATTATACCATAGCCTGTTAGAAGGATTCTTTATTATTTTTTTGTTACAATGGACAATTGAATCTTTCTGCTCACTAAAAGCCTGATCCTAAGGTCCTGGTGGCATTTGAGGAGTAGGGGAAAGAAAGTAATTCAGGTGTAAAACAGCAGAATCCTTCAAAAAAAAAGTATTATTTGGGGCATTGGGCAAGTTACCTAGCATTAGACATTGGATGGGGTCAATCTCACCTGATTTTAGACACCTAAAAATCATCTGTCAGAGTTACCTACTATCAACATTTATAATAAATAGGAACATCCTACTGTGTGCATCACAGCTTGTCTACTTTGTCTGCTTGTCTAGTTGACTTGTAGTTCAGATGCGGGAAATAACTCACAACGAATCTGGTGCATTTTCCCTTCTGCATCCCTGGTTTTGCCAAAAAAACCTTGTCTGGCTAATGCCTTACAGGAAGCTCTCTTGACATGCTGCCAATCCCTGCCTTTTTCTGCATTGTTTGGTAAGGGGAAAGCAGAGGGTCCCACACACACTTTTCACTGTCTACACCCCAAACCATAAATTAGCTAGGCCATACAGAAGAGGTTAGAAGTTAGAATATCCACTCCTTTCCCTGCACAGTAGCCTGAATATCTTGGAATAGAGCAAATAATCACACAAAGAGTAATGACTAATTTATATCTAGGTTTATTTAGAAAGGTATATATGCTAATACACAGAACAGGCACACTGTGCATCTGTGCAAGCAATATATGCATGTGCAAACATGCGGCCACCTGATACTCTGTAGCTAAAGTAAAAGCCTGGCAAAAAAAGAAGGAAATGTTCTAGCATGACGTTGTGGGAGGCATTGCTCACAGTTCAGCAAAATCCCTTTTTGATGGCATAATACTCATTGACTTATCTTTTATCTGCTGCTAGGAGATATACAAGGAGATCTTATCACTGCAGGCAAAGGAATGAAGGTCGAGAATTTTGTGCAACCATCAACCCACTCGTTTGCTTCACAAGCATGTTATGACGAGCAGAACTGAATGCATAATCCAGTCACCCTGCGGAGTCACTAATAATAGGACAGGGCCAGATTTGAATCCTAGTGAAGAAACTGGGGATCCTTTCCTCTGATTTCTGTGGAAATTGTTATGGGTCTTTGATCCTTATCAATGAAAATATCTTGATTGATGTGTTATTGTGAAGACTGTAACAGGAGCACAGGCCAAAACTCACGAACTTGCTTGCTTGCAGCATAGACAAACTCCTGCTCACTAAAAAGATAGTTTTCTTGATATTACAGTATGTACAAACTAAGATGGGTTTCTTTTGTTATGTTCTCCTCTTGACAAAATTCTACTGATGGAAGAAGGGCATAAAGCAAAGCTTACAGTGGAATGCCAGCCACGGATATAGCAAACTCAAGATCTGTCTGACTGTATTCATCTTAGCTATAGCTGTGATTTTCTGGCTTATTCTTTAACGAAAAAAGTGTCATAAAAATAAACCAAACTTACATTCCTTGTGCACACATATTTCCATCGACTTCACTGTGGGAATTTGACCCTCGGTGTGTATACATATTATGAAACTGAAATTCCATTAGCAAATTAAATAATCATCTATTAGAAGGAAGACAAGAGTAAGGGACTGGTTTTCTTCTGTAAATTTGCCAGCTTGCTCTGGCAAAGTCAATGTTCGGACACAGATCAGAGACCAGATCAACAAAACCCTCAATTAATAGAAGAAAGGTCACGCAGAATCTAGGGAAAGGCATATTCAAAGAAGTGCAGATACCAGAAGGCTTGGACACTGGCAGAAAAAGAGGAGTAAAATGGAGTAAGCAAGACAGAAGGGCTACAAATTATATTCTTAAATGCAGTTGAGGTGAGGTGCTTGGTAGGAGAATTTGGCCAACAGATCTTGAGAAACTGAAACTCCAGCTGGCTTCAGTGACTACTGCAAGTGAAAATTCAGGATAACATGGTGTTTTTGAACATACAGTGCATTTCAAACTGTTACTTTTGGTCACCTGCAACACTCTCAATAAAAGTGGGAAGCAAGCGCCAATAACAAAAGCAATGAAGTCTTTATTACTTTCAGAGTATCACCACCCACTCTAAGTCTACCTCTTACAGCATTTTATAGACAATATTGCAGTCATAATGTGGAGTGGTTAGCTTTACAGGGAAATGTTTGAAACAACAGGAATGCATATGGCTGAAGATATGTCAAGAGGAAGTAAGAAAACACCCTCTGAGCAATTATTGAAGAAATGGTATTTTGCTGTAACCACTGGAGGAGTAAAGTTACCAGCTTTGCAATAAAAATAACTGGACAAAGCATAGAGGAAGTCAACAAGTGACTGTAAAAACAGGCAACTATTATATGTCTGCGCAGGTCATGTATGTACCCAACATGTCTCTAACCTTCAATGCGAACAGCAAAAAAAAGGAAAGAATTGGGCTATGCAGAGTAGACGATATTAATACTATCGACTTTGTGAAGGCATTCATCATTTTCCTCTTGTCATCATCATGCGGTCTTCATTGCAAATATTGGTTTATTTTAGCACCGATCAGCCATGGACCTCACCAGCGTGACTGATCAACAGTTCACAGAGCTGACGGTTGTCCATGCCCTTCGGGGAATGTGCCCTGACACTGCTGCTTCTGTCATCTTCTCAGCAATAGCCGCTGGCTGGCTACTGAAAGAGTGCTGGATGGTAAACACTTGGAAACTAATTAATTTGAGGAAGTGGAATACTTAATTTGTATTGATTGTGCAAATGCCATTGCTCTGCTCTTCAGCAGCTCTTTGCAGAATGTCATATAAAGCTCTATTCATTACCAGAGAAATAAATGTAAGTAAGAATAAAAAGCAGTGGAACCACAGGGATTATTTAGGTTTTCACCTATTAGTTGTGATGTAACTCAATCCTAATTAAATCAGTAGTGAAAGAGAATCATCAGCACCTAAATGTCATTTCTGCCCTCAACCTATATTCTCGGACTAGTTCCTGGTAAGTAGAAACCTGATTTCACAAGAGGATTTAAAATAATAGTGATGATAATATTCTGAGGCCTATATATATATGTGTGTGTGTATATATATTTTTTTTTTTTCTGTGAAATAGAACTGGAAGTCTGGCCATCTCCTGTGAAAGTGAATCGGGTAGCACAACAGGTACTAGATTAAAACCCAGGAGTAATGTCCTAATCTTACAGGAGGCAGCTGGGAGTTAACTCAGTTTGATTCTAAATTGCAACTTCACAAAAGAAAAAGAAAAAGAAAAAGAAATAGTGTTACCTCTAACACCATTTCATATTCTAAAGAGTCACAGAAAAAGAAAAAAAAATACTACCTCCCTGCACAGCTACACCTGGTCCTTTTAAATTACACTGTGGAGACATATGAATAGTGAAGATAATGATGTAATTTACTCTTGGCCATAATAAACATTAGACTCCAATGTTATTATCTGACGTTTTTCGTGAATGTTAGAAAACAAAAGAAAACATCAAACACCATCTGTAGATGTGAATATTCAGGACTCTGCAATAGAAAAATCATTTCAATTTTGTGTTAAACCCAGCAGCTATGTGACTGACTGATCTTCTTTCCATTTACATCAGTTTCACGTTTGTGTAGCTCACTGATTTCAGCAGCTACTTCTCGTTATGCCACAGCCACAAAGGGCAGAATCACACCTAGGAGAGTTCAGACTAAGGAAGATGAAAAAAAATTATGAGGGTTTTTGACAGCTATATTATAAGAAAAATTAACAGATCCAGATGACAGCAAAGCATTTCTAGCCAGGAGAGATCTAAGACAAGTTAAGCAATCAATCATCTGCATCACTCACTATTCAGCAGAGAGACATTCAACATCTGAATCAGTCATTACAATGTAAAGAGAATTAGTAAAGTCTCTAACAAAATGCAAATAAGTGAACTGGAGGACAATACAGTCAAATTCTAAAACCTGGCAGGAATCCAGAAGAATTATTTTGACAAGACTGCTTGGGGTGATTTGATTTCTTCTTGTTACATTAAAAAAAAAAAAGAGAGAGAACTTAAGTCTTGGGTACAAGTAGCACAAGTTTTAAAAAGCATGCTGCAGTATAATTGTATATAGTCACATTCAATTAGAGAAATCCTGGAATAGAGAACTATAGAGCATCCTCTGGCACTTTGTTCCCCTCCTAGGTGAGGGAGCTCTTTTTGATGCTATTGAGAGTTTGTCCTATTAAGGGCAAAGAATACAAATCTAGGCTGAATGTTATACATCTTCTAAGTGTTATCTTATCTTCCTTGAATGCATTGCCTATCCATTGTAGAATATCAGCCAGGAATCTTCAAAATTCACCTGGTATATATGAATATAAAATATGGCTTTAACACCTGTGTGACTACTAAGTCAGGGCTAATGAAATTCTGTGAAAGTGTCAGTATTGCTATTATGTAGATCCAAAGGAGCCCTACTTGACATCTCCCATGTTCTAGTTAAAGGAAAAGAAGGAAAAAGGGTACCAAAAAAAGGAAAATAAAGCAGAATCAACTTATGCTAAAAAAACAGCTTTACCTTGATTTTTATCAGCACAATGAGTACAGTTGGCGTAATGGTTGAAAATGGTAGAGAGCAATCTTGTTCGATACCAAAAAGGGAAAGTCAAAACCAGAAGCGGCATTGTTAGGCAAATTCGGAACGTTTTGAAGCTCTTTTGACAGGAGTGATACACCCCCGTGGCTTGAACACGTGGCATAGCTGTCTGTCACGTAAGCATGAGCTGTCTGAAGGTCTGGCCGTTTCCTCTAGCAGTCTTCTCCTTGCAAGCTGTTATGTTCACTCCCTTGCTCGTCTTCCTCACGGGTCCTGGCCTGGGGTGCGAGGAGGTGCATGGGCATCAGTGGAGCTGCTCCTCCACCTAAAGCCCTGCGTTCGCTCCGGTGCCTCATAAGGCCGGGGCTTGAACCCGGGGCTGGCATCCAGCGGGCGGAGAGAATATAGTCTCTGTCCCCGGCCTCTCCCTGCTGCTTTCAGAGCACTGGGTAGGATCTGTCACATCACAGGGAAAGTGTTTTTTTATCCATGAATTGCTAGTGTAGACATGCCTTGAAATGATAGAGTGGATCTGGCTCTGGTCCTGATGTGGATGCTGCCTGTGTCAGTGATCTGGGATGTTGGTAACACATGTAAGGATGAATTGTACATGTCTTTTATCTCACCAGCTGTTTGATTTTTTTTTTCCACTCTCCTTTCTCACAATTTACAGGTCTGTATGAAATAGTTGTTTAGGCTGGAAATACCAGATTTTGTGTTTAGATGTGGTTTATATCTGCTGGTCATCCTCAGGTTGATGCCTGAAAATCTCATTGATTGAACAAAATTGAATTTTGTCCAATACTTGATGAGTTACATGGGTAGAATTTACCACCTAAAACCTCCACACAAGATTCTCATTGATTTTATTGATGTTTTGACCTTCCATTGTATAGAGCTGCATCTCACTAGCAGCTTGGGTTTGGGTACCTGAAACGATAACTTTCACAGGTGCAGGTACAAAAAGCTTTCACCGGTTTTCACTCCGTAAATATAACTTGCTAAAATGAAATCCATACAAAGTGAGGATACTAGTCTGTATATCACTTACCCATATTGACATGGAAAGTGTTGCCTTTGTCTTACAGAGATGTTGGAATCCAACAATATAATCAATTTCAATGGACTAGCTAATAGCTCCAGTTACCACACTTTCCTCTTGGATGAAGAGCGGAGTCGACTCTACGTTGGAGCGAAGGATCACATATTTTCTTTCAACCTGGTTAACATCAAAGAATATCAAAAGGTACCTTGAATCATGTTTTATGTAAAGTAAACGTGCACTTTTAGCGTTGTACAGTTGCTATTACCCAGACTATGTTGGGCACTATTTGAATCACGTACTAAGTGTTCTCTTATCAGGAATACTATATGGCTAAACAAACAGACAAAAAAATTGCTGACTCTATAAAGCGAGATTTATAATGAGTTTATAATCTATAATTATATAATCTGCAACACTTTTTTCAGGTTGCAAAAATGAGAAGTAACACAGTAACTGCAGCAATGATAAGCAAATAATCCAGCTGTTTCCCAAATAAGACATACTTTCATGTTTGCTGCTAAATAAAACAAAGGTGACTTTTATGACAGCTTACACAGAAAGGCCTTATTACCCTGTATTCATTGCAGGTAAAAAGCAGCTGTTTGAGAGTCTAAGTGTTGATAACTGTTCTTTAACACAGCACTTTCAGGCACTGTGTTTCTGCTGCTCATGAGCCATAACAGATTACAAATTGATTAAAGAGCAACAGATTCATAAAAACTTGCTGTTCTTGATGGGGAGTATAATTTTCCAGTAAAAGCTGGAAACAAATTAAAAGCTGACAAACAGTTCAGTGACGTTCCGGAGTATGCTTTCGTTTGAGTCGAAATAAATCATTTTAGCTTTCCATTTATTTTAATGAGACAAAATGCTTAGAAATTAAACAGTGAGATGGAGGTTTGATTTGTTATATTTAAGTATTTTGATGGTACATTTAAAATCTAGAGACTGACCTTTTATGGGAGATATATTGCTTCAATACTTTGGGATTTTTTTTCGTGGTGTTCCTGACCTTTTGCCCGTTTGACTATTAGCTTCCTAAGATGATAGCAATAAATACCTTGTGTTTTCTGTCCATGGGGAAGACAGGCTATTCATTTGTATTCTCTAAGGAAAAAGGATAAAAGGAAAACTGGGTATTTTCTTTTCTATTCTCTTTAGAGAGGCTATAAAGGAAACTAGCTATTTATTTGAATTCTCTGAGGGATTCATAGTTTAATGTGAAAAACATCTGGAACAATTAAAAGAAAGAAGGTGTTTCCATTGTAGAAAACGGTTCTGCAGAATGGGAGGGATTGTATCCTACAGATTTCAGGATTCAAATACCATCAGAACACTCTCTGAAATTATACACAGATAGTATTATAATAAATAAAGAATTGCTGTTGGTGGCATGGACCTGAATGTTCAAAACTGACTTAAAGAATAAACTTTAAGTCTTATATTTAGACTTTAGACTTAAGAATAAAAAAAGTACTTAAAGAATTTTGGGATCAGCTTAGTAAAGGAAGGAGGGTCACTGAAGAAAGTTAGATCAAAATCACAATATTGTCAGTGCTGCACGTGAGCTGGAGTTTCACCGGTTGTTGCTGCCATCATATTAAAAAAGACTTAAGGTTTCTATATAATTGCTGAAAGCAACAGAAGACTTCAAAGGCATAGCATTCAAAAAGCCAAATTTTCCAGGATATTAAAAATGGTGTGATTTAGCTCTTTAGCTCTAGACTTTTAAACCAAATTAGAGAAAATATTGCACTGCAACAATAAAGAAAGAGAACATTTAGCCATTCATTTTATAGATTAAAATACTGGTTTGGACAATATAGAAGTCTTTGCCCAGAACTTGAGCTGAACTTGAACTGGTCCTTCTGGGAGATCAGAGAAGTTTGGTTAATGTTTTTCAGCTTAGTAAATTTTAATTTTCACATGTCTCTGTTCATTTTAAGCCAAAAATAGAAACAGGAAGTAGCAGGAATCCTTTGAGGGAGAATGTTCTCATAAAATTTTCAGCCCTATTTTATAGACTTCAGAGGTTTGATTTCTGTTTGGAGTTCCTAATATTGTAAGAGAACTCTGAATTTAAACACGCTGTTGCAAACTTGACTTTAAAAGGCATATGTAACATCTCCTCCATCCTATTCTGCCATCTATAGTCATTCTTTTCTTTTCTTTGTTAATACTTTCCCTTTTACTTTCTTTTAACAAACTGTATTGAACACCAAGGTTATAATCCAGACTTATGGCCATTCATATTGCATTATCTGAGGCTCCCAAATGAATAGCCTGGCATTTTATGTGAAGATCATGTTTTATTCTATATGTAATTCCTAAAAGCTTTTCAAAAAAACATGAATAATTGACTGTGAGGGTCTCTGGGTTTTCTCTGTATGAGGTGAGATACATTTTCTACTAAGCAAACACCATAATAAACTCAGGTTTAAGATTACTCATGTTAGGGTAGCTCTATAGGAACAGCAACAACATTCCTCCTTGGACAGTATGATACTTTTTAAATACCACAGTTTCTGCTTTTATTATTTAATGAAGCCTCATAAAAGAGTGAACTAGTAGATACATTGAAGAGGCAAACACCTCATTTATGATGCCGTAAGCCTAATGTGAGATTGCATTTCACACAGATCAGATTTATTGTTGGTAAGTATCTGCAATTTTTTGCTTTCAGTCTCCATTTCATTATATCAGATTTAAAACAGTGGAAGAACACTTCTCTCACATAATGGAGAATCAACCCTCTTAGCATTAGTATTCAAGATTCACTGCTGAGCTTCACAGTACAGACTGTATTTCAAGATTGTTTTTGCAGTGATTCCTATCATCCCTATTTTTTTTTCCTATCATGTTATTTCTTTGTTGTCAAATGCTGTGGAAGAAAAGGAAATAAAGAAAAGAAAGGGAAAACGAGAAACTGGGTAAAGACATTCCATAGCATTTGGTCTGCAATTAGTGATTATTGAAGGATGAAATAACATAATGTGATTTTCGTTCTGTGTCTTTAGATTGTTTGGCCTGTATCTCATTCCCGAAGGGATGAGTGCAAGTGGGCTGGAAAAGATATTCTGGTAAGTACAAATCTTTTTAGCATTCTTTTTTTTTCCTTTATAAAACATTTTAAATATTTTATTATGCCTCATTGTGTTAATTTTTAAAATATTTTTCCTTCTCTGTAAGGCCAGTTATCTGATCATAATATTGGACTTGAGTCACCTCAGCCTTCTCTTGTTCTTCTAAATAATGAATCTTTACATTTATAACCAGAGGTTTAAATCCATAAATGGAAATTATGCAAATGAAATAAAAATTATTTACCCCCACCCAAAAAAACAAATCAATTTCTTTTCTCAAGAAAGAGAAAGGAAGAGAGACATCAGAGTGAGAACTGTTACTATTGCATAACTCTCTCTTGATCTCAGGGTACTTAAAATTTTGACATATTTTGCACGGTTCCAGGTCTGAGTCCTTTAGTGAGTTCCAAGCAGTCATTTTTCTCTGTGGCATCTCACTGGAGTCAGTGGGTTTTCCTAGGCTCTTTTTTTGTATGGAGTTCATAGCAAGATTAAGCTCAAAGTGGTTTTAACTTTCTGCGTCAGTTTTAATGTCCCAGGAAAGACACAGTAATGTTAGGTGTAATTTCCTGTACGTTTTCCCTCATTCGAGTGTACATCTCAGTCACTGTATTTATGAAGCAGGAGATATAAAGCCAGTAGACCCCAAATAATAGTTATTCCACACTGCTAATGACTACCTTCTGTGTACGAACAGCTTGGGAAATGGGAGGCCAGAGCTGGAGAAGGAAAGGAGGGAGAAAATACACACATGCATCAAGCCAAACAAATACTTGCATAGAGGAGCCAAATGGGGAATTCTTGTGATTGCCAAGGTATAACTGAAAGTGGAACTTGGCCCCATGTGTATATGCTATTGGCCTGATTTTCAGAGACGATTCTGTAAAATATTCATAATGCCAACCATTTGCCTCTAGAGAGCTCCATTTGAATAATTTCCTAGGTCATAATAAAAAATAGGTTCATTCATCTTTACCTAGGCCATAGAGAACAGTTATCTTCAAAAAAAGCCAGCTGGGAACAGTAGAGGTAGATTAGGTGAAAACTCAGAGATATGAGCTGAGCTATATATGTGAAGGGGCGGATAAAGTACTTGGCTATAGCAAGAACTATCTCATTAAATTGCAGTAATATGTTTAAATTAATCCTTCTTCATGTTCACAAATAATTTTCAGGAGTACATTACAAGGTGAGGATTAGAATATCCAATTTTCAAGGTTAAAAAAAAGTAAGGCTAGTGTTAAATGTCTGAACAAATTAACTAACCTTGCAGCCCAATCTTATACTTTCTGTGGTTTTAAATTAAGTAGATTTTTTTACAGCCTGAGTTGAAATCTAGAAAATTAGGAAGAGATACAGCACTGAGATTGAAAGCATACTCTTTTAAATTTTTAATACTTATTTTTATAAATTCGGAAACAAAGAGTATGTTTCATACATTGCAGTAGGCTGATTCCGATCTATTCGCAATAAATGGAGACTTTTTATATTCTGGAGTGATCTGGGAAGTTCAGGTCTGTGTCCTCTGGCTGCTGTAAATTTGAGAGGACTATCTGTGCTGTAACAAATTTATATACCTGTAATCTTTTGCTTCTTCTGACATCAGGGCTGCTACACCTGCTGATCATGAGGGAGAGGGGAATGCAATGCCATGCTCCGATGCTGTGTGTGACTCCGGTGCATCAGCTGCCTGGTGGGACCGTAGGACATAAGAGCAAGGCAGAGCAGGAGCACAGCATCAGGACACAGTGCAGCCCAAGCTGCAGATAGCAGTAGTACAGCAAAATATTTCTAGTACCAGATATTTTGATTTGGAAAACATTTTTTGGATATATGAGTTGTTGGGGTTTTTGTTTTGTTATTTTTTTTCTCTAAGTTTTTAGACTTCTCTACAAGTGCAGATGAGAAATAAAGAAAATATAGGTCATATTTAATGTGCATCCAGTTTTGGTAGACAAACTAGAAAGATGGAATATACATCTCAATGTGTTTAGGTCATCATCTTTAAATATCTATAGCTACCTGTTCTTGTCATTAAACAATGCATAAAACCCAAAGTATTTAATGCAGCTCCTCTAACTGTAATTACAGATAAAGATTACAGGTCATTTAAGAAACTTAGTATTCTTCCCTCATTTATTCCTTGAAGCCATTGACAGTACCTTGGGAGTGTGAAATATAAAGGCCATAAAAATAATTCAACAGCCTCTCATTAGAGAGAACAAGGGAAATAGAGGACAAATAAAGTGGCTTATAAAACACACTTGACTTAACAGTGCTTTCAACATGTACCGCTGCTAAGGTATTAGATATTCTTCATTTGCGATAGTTCAAAACTTTTATTAAATGATAGTCTGTACCTTTATATTGGGGTCTTTTTAAAATTCTCCTAATTATTGATCTCCAGGGGAAGCCAGTGCTGAAAACACAAGTCCCCACTAATAGGCCAGGTGCGCTGCAGCAGCTGCAGCGTGCGCATGACCCTGCCTCTGCCCCACCGCTAACCTCAGACGTGGCCAGAGAGATTTCCTCTCATAATTGTGAGAGGTAATTTACTGTAGTCTTTGCTCCTTCAGAGGGATTCCTTAAACTGACGCCGTCAGTCATGGCGATCCAGGCAGCGCAGGGCTGCGAAGCTCCCTCCAGTTCACGCAGCCCACTTAAAATACCCTCGCACTAATGACTTCCCTTTGCCCCTTAAGCAGTCATTTTGATTTCTGTTTTCTCTCCAGTACTTACTATACATTAATTAGTTAAGCTCTGCTCACTGCATAGGTAGATGAACCTTTTAAAGCATGCTTGGCATCTCTTTTTCATATGGGTGAGATGAGGAGAGGAGAAGCTGAACGACTTACACACACCGTACAAAACTTACAGCAGGACTTCTTGACAAAAGTGAACTGCTACACTTTCCCATGAAATAGAGATATTTTTTTTCCAGTAAAATCATAATTACTGCCCCATGCAAGTACTTAGTATTACAATGTGTTCCCATATCCTCAGTATACAACATGGCAAAGTAATCTTATTAATGAAAAATTAAAGACTATTAAAACCAGACAAGGTATTTGCTTATATAATTCAGCCAAATGAGGATTTCATGTCAGTCTGGACCTCAGTCATAAACAGGCTCTCTTATTTGATCCGTTCTGCTTGCTGTAATTCTGTGAGCGTTCCTTGTGATCGCTGACCAGACGTTGAGTGTGACTGAAGAAGACAGTGCCTCTGCAGAAGACTTCTGAATTTTTATACTGAACCTTACAGTATAGACATACTCACAGTTGTATCCCACACTAGCGAGGGTCAATATTTTGATTTTTAAGATCTTGCAGGCACCTGGCACCCAGCAGGAGCACATGGAACCTCTGTATTACATACGTGTTAAATAATAGGCAACTGTGAAAAAAAATGCAGCTACGGTTCCACTCTGACATTCCAGGGATACCATAAACTGACTAAGCGAAGCTTGAATGATTTACAAAAGGTTACCAGAAACACTAGTTAGTTCTGCAGGTAGGGACAGGGAAATGAGTTTGTTGACTGGAAAGCTCATCTAGTCCTTAAACTATTAATTTACTGATGTTTTGAAAGTTTTGGCTACGTTCAGTTGTATCGTCTGTTGGCTACTGTATCCAGTTGATATATTCCGCATGAGATTTGGCTGAGGCACCATAACAGTAGTTCATGTAGTGAACAGTCAATCAGAGAAATCCCTGCTAAAGGAAAAGATGGAGTGTCCATGACTCGAAGGTTTTAAAGATGTGTTTCTGAATGGCATCTTAGGATGTTATTTTCAAGTGTGATTTGAATATCTAATTTATTTAGCTACTTTCAAAGATCCTAGCTCAAATTAAATTGTTGAAATGGTCCTTTTTGACCTTGACATCTATAAATCTTTAAAATTCCAATGCTTACTTTAACAAAGCCACATAGAATGGGCTATGTGAGGACAAACAGACTTGCACAAGCTTTGGGTACTGTATGAACTCAGCTTTTCCCTGAATTTTTTCTAGTGGGAGTTAAATGTTGGTATACGACTGGGTGCAATAAAGAGTAGGCAAGCTTTTCCATACGTTCTCTCACATGAACAAACAGATCCATAAACATAGTTTCATGTCATTCCACTTACTAACTAAATCATTGCTAGTAATGTGGAATCAGTTCACAGCAAGCCCTTTTCCCAGTTAAAAAGAAGCAACAGCCTCTTTACACTACATGATACAGGCATATTCAGTGTATTTTTTTTTATTTAAATTTGGCTGCACTTGGTCTTTGAGCTTATGGCTCAGGTGAATAGAATCTCAGGTCTGTAATTTAGTTCACAGTCCTAATTCTTAAAGACAATAGTTAATTTAAGCCAAAATGTTCATATATTGTCTCAGTTTTGGCTTCCCTTAAAGTTTTCCACCCTCTCCCTAAATCATAGGAGCATTATCTACTCCAAAGGTTTCTATAGCCCTTAGTCTGGAATGATTATAGATTTTTATGATTGCAAAAAAGAAAAAACAGCACGTAACTTACCACAGGTCCCTCAGCCATATCTGGTGATATGTTGGAAAGATGAAGTTGGAAATGAACACTATTCCCTTTAACTCACTTTACTACTGTTATTGCCTTAGGCAAAACAGAGACACAAAGTGAAAGTAATTCCTTTCATGTATTATTGTAAACAAAGATCTGAAGAGAGAATCTGAAAATTAAATATATAATGACAGTTGCTTATAAAAAGCCTGCTCCTAAATTAATGCGATCAGGCATCATTCAAATTACCTCTGTCCCCTTGTATGTGCCAAAGAGAAGTTTATCCCTTTCTTTCATACGTCTCGCTTTGGAGAACATCTCCAGCCAGATTTCCAGCTTTGCTATCATGAATCCTCACTGCCCTCACCATCTCCTTTTTGTCTCCCTTTGTCTCCATCAGAGCACTGAAATCCTTTGAGATTTTGCCCAAATCCCCCAATCTAGTCTGGGGAAAGGAAAAGGTGCATGCCCTCTGGAAACAGGAAGGGGTAAGGCGAGTAAGAAGTCCAAAGCAATGGACCTCAAGTGAGGACAGGGACAGAATTTATTCTCAGTATTATCCTACAGCAAGGGAAATGAGCCTTCTGAGCTATCTGTAGACAAATAGTGTCACTGCTTATTATTTTCAGCTATATCACCTGTCCCAGTTAGCGATCCTGGAAGAAATTATTAGCTTGGGGTCTGCTCGCTCCTTATCCCTGTCTGTGATTTTTAACATGGACATGCTTTACTGCCAAAGCATTGCTTACCATTTGGGAGAGAGGTCAGGGTGGGTCAGTTTGTAAGTAGTGTGCTGCTTTAGTATTGTTATTGTGTAAAACTGCTTTGTATGGACTCCACACAAAATAGAAAAATAGGCTGGAGTTGGGGGGAGGAACCCAAACGCACAACTCCATCACTTAGGAGAGGTGAGCTCAGCACGGTGAAAAAGGAATATAATACATTAGAGTCTTTCAAAGTCTTGTTGAGCTATCTAATGGCATTTTTCTCCCCAGGACATTCTGGCTAAGCCAGCTCCAGTCCACAGCACACTCAGTAATATAAAGTCTCATTTATGCCTCCTCATTAGTTAGTATAGAAGTTGGTACTACAGCTTGTGTTCATTTAGGCACTTGCATATATTGCCTTTTGTGAACTAACTAAGGCAAATCATTTACTGTAAGGTAATAACTTGTGCACTTATACAGAGGAAAGATTAAGTTAGCAACTGTAGTTTGAATTTTCAGAAGTTCATGTTTTACCCATGTATGTATCATGGGAATCACTTAAGTCTTTAAGTATGGTGAACAAATTGATATAGATCAGGGAGAAAGCTAATTTTCCAATTTCTGGCTTATTTTTCTATTTATAGGTGTGACTATAGAGATTTGCCTTTGAGAGAAACCTAATATTCATCAAATTTAATGCAGTCTTGCAGAAATGACTTCTTTGTTTTTGAAATATAAAGGCACAGAGGCAGTAAAGAGGAGGTAAAGGAAAAAAGAAGGAATATTTCCTCCCCAAATTATGTTTTTAACATTTTTATCAGTAGACATTCCTCCTGAACCCAATTTGGCCTTGACAAAGTCTCAAAATTATTTTTATTTACTGCTGTGTTACCAATCGCTATTCTAAAATGACTTTGGGTAATTCTTTGTTATGATTTATTACATTGCAAGATGGTCAAAGTAAATTTATCCTTTGTACATTTCTTTCCAGAGAAACACATTAACTGGATAACTAGTAAAAATGATGGATATGCGTAGTCCCTGTTTTCTTTCAAGGCTTTAGTCTGAAGCTCAAGTAGTCAGAGAAAAAGCTTTTATCCCAGTGCCATTCACATCTCTTTTTTTTTTTTTTCCTGATTTTACCTCAGATTCTTTCTATTTTAGCAGACAGACTTTTTCTGTTTTGTTTTAATGAAAGGAAGGCTAGCTGAAAATTTAAGGATAGGTCAAAGACCACATATCATAGTTCCTATGTACTTGAGACGTACTCATTCTTTACCTATTGAACTAGTTCACAGCTAATTGTCTATCTGTAGTCTTATCACATGCACTATGTGCTGTATATACACCAACCAATAAGTTCACTAAATCCCTCCCTGCTGCACATAAACCTAATATTATCTGTTTTCTTCTGGAATGAGTAAAAGGATTAAATAGTAGTTAGAAAAAAAGTTCTTAAAATAACCAAGAAAATTATATGTAATTATTTCGTATGTCAAAGCTAATGCTTTGCTCAGTTTCCACATCTACATATTCTTTAAAAAAATCTTTTCAGTATAGAGAAAGTTTTGTATTCTAAAGATGCCAGCACAAGAAAATTAAGAACAGCACATAAAGAGACATCCTATACCTTTCTCTCTTTTTACCTTTTCCTGGTAGAACAATATGATCTGTGTTGGAACAAATCATTTATTGCTTCCTTTTTCCCTTGGATAATTCCTTCCTGATTAACATTTTCCAAAACTTTAGGTTACCATATACACGTCATGAATCTCTCCCCCACACACACCAAAATCACTTAGTTAACACTTGTTTCAACAATTTGCTTCAGTGCCAATTTTTTATTAAGTGGGAATTTTAGGCTTCTGTCACTTAAGGTTTCTCATTTCAGCTTCTCTCCATGGTCTCAGAATAGTTTGATGTCCGTTCCCAAACTTCAGGTTCCCACATTATGGAACATGTAACTTCATGGTCTTCATAGTGTCTTTATTTCCAGGCTCCCATATTGCTAAGTGACTGTGCCTTATAGATGCAACATTCCTTTGCTTCCTTTCAACACTTCATGCATTTACATCCACTTTCAGCACAGAAGTTTTCAGTATATTTATCTTAGGTGACTGTGAGTGGAATTCATTTCAGGATGTTCCTGATGCTGAATATAGGTGAGCTGACTAATAGGGAGTCTAAGTGCTTTATGCACATATAACAGGCTTGACAGCCTGTTTGTGTGATATACCGCACCCAATTAACAGATGTTGAGCCCATTCGGAAAGGTGGGGTACAGTCTGATGACTCCATGAGACAGATGATTAGTTCCCACACCCAGATAGAAGAGATAGATGATGAGAGAGACTCTTTAGATCTAGACTGTGGTCGCAACTTAAATTGCTGCTGGGCTTGGTGAGACTGCTTGAGCTGAAACTAGGCAGTATTGTTATTTCTTGGCTAATAAAGCCAAGCCCCAAATGTGGGACAGTTCCATTCTACAGAGCAAAAACAATTGTGTTTTAAAGTTATGGTCAGAAAAGTTATGTCTTCTTGTTGATCTCAAGGCTTCCTAATGTTTTGAGTTATTCTTGAAATACTCTTCTGTCCCTTCAATTAATTATGTGCCATAGGTAGTATATACTACCGGAAAGCATAAGGATTTAAAAGAAAAGAAGCTTGCTGACACCCACAAAAAGGTTCATTGTATAACAACTGTGTTGCGGCTGCAAAATCCTGAAAACTCGCTTGTTTGTTGGACTGCATCCACAAAGACCTTTGATTTGTCTTGTTAACCATACATTAACCAGACGTACAAAAATATGAGAGGGTCATTAAAGCAGGTATTTAGTGCTTCAGCCTTTTCTTGGCATCCCTCTAGTTGTTCACAGGTCCAAAACAATTATTAGCTACATCTGCTGGATAAAGATTTACAGACTTGAATCATGGCTCATAATTTTGACATATCAAATGAAGAACAATTTGGAGAAACTTCTTCAGATCTTAAGCAATCACTAGGTCAGATGGTTAGAGCTAATGACAAAGTCCCCAGACTCAAAGGCCTATTTAACTGATACAGTCAGTTATCAGGGTCAAAGTAGGCATCTTTAAAGCATGGCTTCTAGTGACTTCTTTAATAGCTTCTAGCTTAGGACTGTTTTTAGGAAGGGCCCTATGGAGGGGTCCCATACCTCCATGTTTCACCTTAGTGGCAAACTCTGAGGCGAAGGACCAAATACCAGCATCAGCCATCTGATGCGTGGATAGGAAGACAGGCAGGCAGGCAGGCTTTTTGTGTTTCACCCTCACTAGCACAAAGAAAGGACCAAGGGAGCTTTCCATCTGCTGCACAAGTGTGCTGACAGTAAAACTATTTACTAATATAGCATACAGCTTTGTGGCTTGAAAGAATTAGGTTATATCTGTTTTTTTAGTGGCTTTTTTATTATAGGCTTTGCTAGTTGGCTTCTTTTTTCTTTGCTTGATGTTTTAAAGGTTTAAATTCATGCAGACATCCTGCAACTTGAGTAAATTATACATTTTAAATATTCTCATGAACTCTTGTCTTATCAAAAAAATCAGACAGATAACAGGCATAACGTAATTGGGAAGATAACTGGAACTACAGTAAGCTGTACTAAACAACCAAAAATGTCTTATCAACCTCTACAACCTCATCAGTAGCTTCAGTCTGAAACTTCTCAGGGCACAGCTCAACAGCAGAGGAAAATCTAAATGTGGAATTAATCAAGGATTCTTCTGTAATGTCTGCAGTGGTCAGTGGTCACCATGCCTAAGAATAGTGTCATTCCTGACATCTCAAGATGGGTCAAGTCATCCAGATCAGGATCCAATGCAAGGGCCACTGGATCTCAGAATCTGTCAGCTTTTTCAAAGCTCTGAAGTAGGGAGGGCCTTCAAAAGTTTAATTTCAGTCCACAAAATAACATAGATTTATAAGGAAGACTAGATATTTTGTTCACTAAGACATATTCAAAATTCCTATCGGATTTTTTTTTTTTTTTTTGGTGATGCAGTACCAAAGTACAGACTTTGACTGATTTGGATGTAATTCCTGACAGCTAAGTTAATAGAAATCCACTTCTGTAATACAGAGAGTACTTCAGCTGCTCAGCTAACTTCACTCAGCACCGCAGACTCATTCTTTTTCAGATGGTAGGACCATAAAACTTTGATCCTGCTGATTGTATGGTACGATAATGATAAAACAGAGAAGGAGATGAAGCTATTGATCCAAACTGAGGGGCTTAGAGAGAGGTACGCAGTGGTAAACCATAGTCTGCAGATGTTTTCGTGCCAGCTGTGTGCAATGCTGGCCTCCCCCACTCTAAAATTCCCTGTACAGGTCGAGCTGGAAGGTTATCTCATCAGGTACCAGTGCCAGGCATGATTTCCTCACCCCATTAGAGTCTGTGCAAAGCTCCTGGTGCTGGCAGACTTTCCTGTTAATGCCTATGCAGCACTTAGCATAACAACTTCACAGCAGTGTTAGCAACCAGTGTACTCCAATAAAATAAAATAATAATACTTTTAAAAAAAAAAAAAGACTATTGCATTTTAACAGGGCTGGAACCATTTGCTTTGTTCCCTGCTTATTCTGTGCCTGTTTAAGCAGACTCTGTTCTTTGACCAAGATTTTTAAGTGCTACCATAACACAAAGAGAGAAACAGTAATAATTCTTAAATAATCCTACTGCATTCGAAGAGAATGAGAACAAGGAAATGCCAAAAATTTGCACACATGTGGCAAGAGCTGTTAAAGCATATGCAGTGTAGAGCTCACCCTAAAGAGGACTTCCTTGCACATGCTTTCTGACATGCAAAAAGGTTTGCAGGATCTATCTGAGAATCTGTCATCTGTGTACAAGGCAATCACACATATATTTATTGCAGTAACACTCCAGAAATATTTACCTTGAAACAATGCTGCTGCGTGCTTAAAAAGATATCCAGCCTGTACAGACTGAACTGATTGCCACTGGCAATAGCCCACTAGCAAAAGAAAGAAGTGAAAAAGCTCCTTGATATTCGGGAACATCTTTCAGCTATGTGATAAATTTGAATGACAGCAATAATATCAGGGATTACTTACTCTCCATGGATATCCCTGACCTCGCCACTCGAGAATTCAACTAATTGGGCAGAAGAAGAAGAAGAAGAAAAAAAGTAAACATATTAATTAAACTCATGCATGGGATTTTATGTGGAAACTGTCCATCCACTTTGATTTGAAAGACAAAACACATATTTGTTTTCTTTATCCAGCTGTTAGATGATAGCTTTAAATCCCCTTGTCCATCCAGTTTAGACAAAACCTTCTGATATTTTAATCACTTGGCTAAGTGGGAGGGTTGAAGTAAAGGAAGAATGTATTTCAGGGTCAGATCCTTATCGGGAGTAAATCAGCAGGAACCTATTGAAGCTAATGATACTGTAACACATTACTTAGCCTTCTCCTTATCGCCCTGCCTAATCTGGCCATCCTCATTTGCTCTAATATCTGAGAAGCAGTTATGGACATCCATGCTGTTTCAAAAAAAAAGAAAAAAAGAAAACTTCTTTTGAATCAGGAGAAAATCTGGCTATTGGTGCCACAGGGACTTACCCTTTTACTTCCACTTAAAAAGATGTCATTAAAGACGCTTTGCTGTGTCAGTAATCCAGATTGAAGGATGTGAGCTCCGGGCTTCTGTAAGAGAGAAAATTATTGGAAACTCATAAAAAACACCTAAATTCAGTTTTAATTTTCATACACAGAGCAGATGTTTTGACAGATGGATGGACTTTATTTTTGTAACTGTCCGGGAAAAGTCTGCATAACACAGCCTAATCAGTGTTACATATCTGTAGTGTTTGTTTTTCAATCTTTCTGCATTTGGCTCCTATGCTTTTGGTTGCAGACATTTTCTTTGTAATTTATTTTTTCAGGCTAATCTCTCTCTGCATAAGCCCTTCTATCAATTTGATACATAAATACTGGGAACCTCTTTAAAAATAAATGCATATGTTTGGTTAGTAAGTCAGACATCTTGATCTTTATATGATGGGATCCCTGCTGGAAAGCTTCATTAACGCTTTAGCTTCTATTCAAGGCAGGCATGTCATATAATAGTTGGAATTAAAATTTAAAGTTAAGATTTGTGTACAGGTCCACTGGGCATATATGACATTAATTCACACTTGCATGCAAGTGTCCAGTAACTTCTCAACTTGCACTACAAATAGGGGTTTAGTATAGTAGTATTTGTCTGCAGTGAGGTTGGGGCTTTGGCTGCAGTGTCTTCATGTGATGCAAACTGTGTTACCTATTTTAATTTCAATGAACTGTCAGCATTTGCAGCTGAGGATCTGAACTCCATAGCCTCCATCAAGCTTAGAGGAAGCAGAATAGAGCTCATGACATAAACACCTGCAAGTATCTTTGAAGTCAAAATGTTATTCTTACTCCAAACTTTATTCTTACCCAACAAGAAGCTTCTGAGGCAATATTTCTTCTAGCAGTCCAAATTAATCTTCCATTCCTGTATGCAAGGTAGTTTGGCTTCAATTGGAAGACCTCCTGCCTCATATGCCAACCCAGCCCAGAATAACTTATGGTATGTGCATGGCTTTATTGAGAAGTACAGATGCAAAATCATTGAAGCACAGAAACAAGCTGAATTGTGCCCAGCAGTCGGGGTGAGTGCTTTAACCACAGCATTACGGCATAGCCAGGTGGGAGCAGGAACCGTTCCCTCGGCCGTGCTCTAGATGTTGGTAATCAGGCCGTCACAGTACTGCTTGCAAGCCCAGCTGCAGAAGTTATACTGCAAAAATTAAAAAAAAGCAGCAATCCAAAATTCTCCTAGTCAGGACAGAGAGAGAGAGAAAGATCTCACAGGTTACGCTAAGATCTCAGGCATGGTGTAGAGGCTTAGCTGCTTAGATTTTAAAATAGAGCTGCTTCTGCACAAGGACTTCGGCTCTTGAGGAAACCTTATACCATTTATTGAAATATAAATGAAGATTTGTCCTCTCCAGGGCTAGGTAAGATAAATGAACAGGGGTTTTGAGGCCTGCAGTTACTCCCACATTATGTACCTAATTTTCTCTTTGAATCTCTAGCTCAATCATTCTGTGCCATATGCAATCACTTACGTTTTCTGCTGTATGCGTATATGTATAAACTCATGCTTTAGTGCATAAACCAGTGTTTAACTTTTTTACAGACAAGAAAATTTTCCTGATATTTTGAATTGCCCATTGTGAGAAACAGGACTATTAGGTGGAAGAATTCACAATGATTCACTAGGGTGATTCCAGTGCTCCTCTTCTTTAGGATGTATTTTCATAGCATACTTTTATAACGTCCATGGTTATACTTTCTTGCTTATGGAGAAATTTGCAAAACTTGCATTTATTTTCATTCACGTTATTAGACTAAAAGTGCTTTGAACTCCAATTCCATACTGCTTTCACATTTTAGAAAGAACGGATCTCCACCTGGAAAATAACTTTAAAAAGACTAATTTTCTTCCGTCAACTGTTCTACTTATGAAGAACAGTATTCAAAGGGTATGAACATGTCCAGAATATGTTCTTTTCTAACAACTTGCCATTCCTGGGGAAAGTTACTGGGACACAAAGTTACTGTGGGGCTGAACTCAGTGCTGAAGCGGTGCTTAAAAATCCCTGACAATTTGTTCATCGCAGTTTCCAGCTCTAGGTTACGTCCCGTTCCTCCTGTGGATATTTATTCCCATCTGCTGTATTTTACTGAGATACTACATTTATTTTATTGCTGCTGGCACAGACCTTTGCATTAGCAATAGGGTGCTGGCCCGAGGGCATGGCAACGGGAGGTCCCGCTGCCAAGTGGGACAAGCCCAGTTAGAGGCAGAGGACGTCATCCCCGGCCTCCAGCCAAGGGCTCGGGTGGTTGCCCTCTAGTCGAGCTGATGTAGTCACCAGTGTCAGGAAGAGAAGAGCTGGGTGCCAGGTTTCACAACTGGAGGTCTCCGAGTGCCAGGGAATTAGCCTTGTAGCGAGGACGGGAACAGGGAAACATAGATACTGAAAAAGTAAGGGGCACACGTAGCAGATTACTGGGAGAGCCCCATTGCCTGAATGCACAGATACTTTCCCTGATAATAATATCTTCTTTGGCATTAATGTATGCTGAGATTTGGAGTGAACCATTCAAAGCAGTTAAAACCACTACATTTTAGACTTATGGAGAGCTTTCCCTTCCTCGGGCCACATAAACTAGGAAAACCTAATATTCATCATCATGGAGCAGACTCTTGCTAAGCACATAACATCCCTCACAAATGCTCAGGTACAATGACATTTCCACACATCACAGTATATCAATGCAACTGTACTTAAGCCCAATTAAAGGGAAGGATCTGATTGCTCTGCAAGTGAAATCAGTGATAGTATTGCTATTGTTCTGGTGAGAATAGCGCTGTCTCGGAGGCAGGGCAGAAACTTCGCTTTGAACTTCCTGAGTTGACAAGGGCTTAAATCAGAACTGCAACTTTACTTTGATGTCATTTATTGTGGTTTAATACCCCTTTTTATTTATTTTTTTAACAATCATGTAAAATATATAAAGAAACTTAATCTGTTAGGGAGGTGTATGAGAATTTACTGAATAGACCTTAATGGCTCCTTTATGCAGCTATAAAACACAGGGAAGCTATATTAGCAGTTTTAGCTGGACTAGGAACGTTAAATGTTATATAAATTTATTTGTTATTGTCAAAGGTTTATTGCTGTAAATATTTACTTTGCCCATTGTTTTACGAGGTTACATATTTCTCGGACATCTCCGGTAAAAATCTATTGTGCAAAGAATTAAGGAAAATTTAAAAGCAGGGAAGAATGAGCCAAATTTGCTTTTGAATATATAATACAAATCTGGAGTAACTCCACCGGTATTGACATAGTTACACTGCAATAAATCCTGAACACTTGAATGAAAAATATGACTATGAAAGAGTTACATTCTTTTTTTTTTTTTCTTTTTTTTTTTCCCCTATCTGCCATAGGCTAGTCTGGAATAATACAGTTGAAGCTGATGAATTTTTTCTGTCTTTCCATAGAAACCAAAGAAGAGTCTGTCCCTAAACTAAAGAGGGTTTTCCACCTCACCGCTAACATGTTAGCTATCTAATACCTTCTTGCTGTGTATTACAGATAAATAGTTGAACAGTATTTAGCATGTGAATATAGAGTCAGGTACCATGTTGCTGTAAATTTGAATAGCTCCATTGAAATCAGCATAAACTTATTTTAGCTCATATTTTCAGCCCATCTACCGCCAGAATTTTGAAAAGGTATGTGTCCACTGGTCCCTAACATTTCACGTTCTTCAGGTAGGCAGTTTCTGAAAACTGCAATAAAGCATTGTAGACCACAAAGACATTTTTAAAATCATGATAAACCAAACCAGATAAGGTAAAGCATAGTGCCACTGAAACAGTGGTGAGATTCAATTTGGCCAGATGTAACTATAAGTGAGAAAATTCTGAATTTTTTGAATAATGATCAAATCTTTGGTCGGTTTTAAACTATGTAGAGTCAAAGTAAGATGTTCCACCTGAAACATAGAGTACTAAAGAGTTTAAGAAAGGATACATTTCAATTTTATTCATTTTTAATGTTATGTGAATTTATGGTAGTTGTTCAATTTTACTCTCAAAGGTACTGAGTTCATAAAACCCTTTCATGAAGTTTTTCCATATTTTTTTCATTAAAAAACACAGAACAGTATTAAGACAGAATATAAACATACAGTATAATTTTGATGATTTATTCCACATATTTGTTTAACGCTCTAACACTGTGGCATTGGAAGGCAGTCTCTGAACGTGTGTAATACAGGTATATTCATGTTTATACATGTGTAAGAGGAAGAATATATATGCACCAGAATTTGCGTGCATTTTTGTGAGGAAAGGTCAGAATGGAAAGAACTGAGAGAGACTACTTGTAGCATCCATCTCTATTTCTTTCAATTTCCTGCTGGATTACCTTAACTATCTCTATGTTTTCTCTTCCATCTCAGTGGGAAAGACAGCTTAAGCAGTCAGCAGTAAGCCAAGGGCAGGTTATGATGCTGCACACTTCTCTCTGGGGTGTTTTTTTAATACGTTGCCACTCTGCTATGCAAATAAACAACCACACTGGAAGGATGATGTAATTTCAGCACAGTCCGAAGTGTGACGCAGGGGAGCATCATTTTATCTGCGTGAGGCCGCCCCTTGCTTTTCCCTGCGGCACCTCTGACTACGCACTCTTTCCTGGAAGAGCCATTACTTGTACTTGAGTTTACTGGTTTATTTATCAAGCAAGTTTATTTCTTCTCCAATTTGCAAACCATTTTTTGTAACATTGCGTCAGCATACTGACACTTCACAGGCATTGACATTTATTTTCCTTGTTCAACCTGATTGAACTAAAAAATATTAAATAAACAGAAAAAAGGTTGACATTGATTGTCAGGTTAGACTTGTTTCCTTTTTAATAAAATTGGACATTAATAATGACATTTTTGTTAACAGACTACAGATAGTGTTTTTACTAGGGACTGTTAGCATTACTATTATATTTTTAATTGCTGAGAACTAGAATTATTGATAGTGAATAATTTACTTAGGTTGAAAGTATAATGTCCAAGACTTGCGAAGCTTATATTCTAGGTAATGTGAATAGTTGCCTGTGAGTTATATGTGTATACATCTTTGTAAAACTGGCCCCTGAGCATATACCACAGAGGTGAGATAGCAGGCAGATTATTGTTAGAAATGGTATATCAGTGATTTGTTTTTCATCAGCTTGTTCCATCTGGCCCATCATTTTTTGTAATTGTTCCTTAATTCAATACAAGCAAGCAGTTGCTCCATTTCTCTTCATTATTTCACTCTGACACATTTCTATAAGTGAGTTTTGTCTTACAAACATAGCAATAACCTTAATTATAAAGGTGAAGAGTGTCTGAAGGGGGGGAAAAAATCAGGAAAATTATTTGTATAATCTTTTCTTCAGAGGTGGATACTTTATTAAATGACAACCAAATATATTTAAATAAGATCCTCAATCAAGGTGTTTATTAAATGCCTAGTGATAAACAAGCTCATAAACAGCATGAAACAATCACACCTTTAAAATCTGTCCCTTCTGCCATGCGTCCCCAACGCAGAAAAGCTCCCATTAGTCATAATCACTGCTTGAATTAACTTTGCGGATAATCTTTTTCTTTTTTTAATTTATTTCCCCATTTCTTCACAGAGAGAATGTGCTAATTTCGTCAAGGTGCTTAAGGCTTTTAATCAAACGCACTTGTACGCCTGTGGAACTGGGGCTTTCCATCCCATGTGTGCCTACATTGAGGTCGGAAGCCATCCTGAGGTAAAAGATCTCAAAAAATGTATTTTCCTTTTGTGTCTTTGTAATCATTGTTGATGTATATCTGCCAAAATTACACTAATGCCTGTGGCTTGGGTGGTGGGCCTGGCAGGAGCTGCTCCTGGAGCTGACAAATCATACAGCAGCCATGTTTCCATCCCCCTCCGCCATCCTTTCCTCCAGAGTTGTAAACGAACACAAATAAGCCGCCCCGGGTTGTGAAGCCAAACGCACCTTCTGGAGTGAGGGCAGCCTGGAGAGGCCGCGGCGGAAGCCGCGCACGCACGCCAAGGCCGAGCTCGTCGTGGGCACGCCAGCGGCTGCCCCGGCCAGAAACCCCCTCTCACACATGCCCCAGCACCCTGGCAGGTTTCCCTGCGTGGCCTATGTCTTCTTTCCTTAATTTTTAGCAAAAAAATGAATCACTTTTTCTTCCTCCTTTCCCCAATTGATTTTTTTTTTTAATCCCTCGTTTCCTGATTTTTGCTTAGCGCTACAGAGAGCATGGGGAAGGGTTTGTGCTGTTTAGCCAGTGATCGCCATAGCTAAATAGACAAGCACAGTCTTCCCTGGGTGACAAACGATGTCACTGCTGAAAGCACTGGGACTGTGCCGACATTCTCGGCTGGAGATTTTACCAGAATGTCTCTGTACTCTTGTCACTGATTGCAGTTTAATCCTTGGTCTTTCCACATAAGCCAATTTTTTTTTATTTTAGCATTAAAATGGGCACACAATACAAGTGAGTCCACTTTGCTTTCCTTCTGGCTTCCCTGAACACTGCTCCGTGGACTGTTTCAATTTATCGGCCAACCTCTTGATGTGTTTGCAGCAGTCACTTATTTAATTTATGGATATATTTTATCGGTGAATCCAAAACTGTGTTACTTGTGGCTTCTGAAGAGCAGCTATTTCAAGTCACTTTATGGTTTTGCAGTTCAGGTTTTCAGATTTCCCAGGAAATAAAGACATCACTGTTAAGTGAATGAGAACCCACTCAGTTATTTAAAAGTCTTCTTGTAAATTAACAGACCTTTTGAATGTTAACTATATAGTTATAGTCTGGAAATGGTTTTTCTCTATAAAAATGTCTTTTGATATTTTAAACATGAGTCTTCATAATGTTCTAAGCATAAGGTTTTGAAGGGATAAAGGAGTAGAAGAGGGTTTTTTTAATATATCTATTCTTCAATGCTTTATTCCAGAGTGCATTCCTGGCAATTAGTGATTGTCTCTTGACCACACACAGTATGTCATTGCTTACTGCATTAAACAGATTCTCTGCTTCCTGAGCTCCATTTGGGAATTGGTAGACATATTAATTAACTCGCGTTCTGTAAGATGTGTGTCAATCAATTCTTGGCTATCTGCCAAGTGAATCTATCTGCAGAGAGATAGCTGGTATGAGGTCATTTACTTTTACATTTGGCTGTTTTATGAGTGTACCGTAAAACTAACACACACTTTATCAAGGATTTGTAGAAAGGATGTTCAGAGACTAGAGGCCAGATCCAACCTTGGTTTAACATTCAGGATTTTGAAAGACTTGTGTCAGTGGTGCGTTTGTCCTTGGAGCTGAAAAAGAATATTTGTGTTAGCTTTCTTTTAGCAGTCCCTAGCTGTCACCAAAATCTAAATCCTTGCTTTCTTGATCATTTGTGCAGTGAGTTTGTTAGTGCCCAAGCGCCCGAATCCTTCTCATGAACCTTGGGTTCAGCCTCACAAACCAGGGCAATGAGAAGTGTGTTTATCTGAACTGCCTCAGACCCCGTTACAGTTTTTCTTTTTCATACTTAAACCATGAGTGAAGCCATTCTCACCTGCCCTTTCAGTGGCACAAGTTTCTGTATCCTCTGCACCACCTCGGATGGTCATGCAGGAGGATCTCTAGCTTCTCAGTCCAGGTCAGCCCGGGCAGGCAGGAAGCAGCTGTACCCTCCACTTCTCAGGCTTTGAAAAATGGGTGGTCAGCCAGGGTACCATTCCTTGTAATAGTGGCAGTCAGTTTAGTAAATGAGCTGATTAGGTTTGCAATGAAGATTAATCTTCACTTTCTCTCCCAAAGCTGGAGCCTGCTCCTTCTTTTCCTGTACAGCAACCAACTAGCCAGGAATTTCAAATGTCTGGAAGAGGAGGCAGCTTGACTGACAGTAACTATTAAAGTTACCAAGAATGGAGGGTGCAATATTAACCCCTACCTCCCTGCTCGTTGCATCTGCAAGAGCCAGATGGTTTGTGCTGTCATGTCACAGAGCAGCACTGGACATGTCAAAGAGCCAGGTGGCTGCTTCTCTGCCATGCATGTTTTACACCTCCTGAGCATACTAAAAAAGGTAAAAAGCATAAATGAAGGCAAGCGGTTCATTTTGAATTAAAAAACTGTTATCTAGAACATTTCCTGAAGATGCACTTTCCACCACAACACTTTCAGAAAATTAACTGACTTCTCCATCTGCTTATTTATTTTCAAGCACTTGTAAGAGAGAGGTAAACATGAACTGATGAGAGGAATAGCTGGGAAATGTTCCTACAGTCTAATAAGACTGCTTGTGTATGTGATCTCTAAACGTAACCCACCAGTTTGAGTACAGTGAATAAGAGAAAATGAGTATGCCTCTAACTGACGAGGCTGGAGAAGTGAAATTAAAAAAAAAAGAGTGGGAAGTGATAGAAAGAGACACTGGAAGCAATTGGAATGGATTGCAAGAGGCTGGAATATAGCACGATTTTTATGATTGGGGAGAGGAAATAAATTACTTTGTGTGACAGTCATAAAGTAATGGGAATATGAATTGTTAAATCTGTTACATATATATGAAGCAGCATATTACAGCCCCATTCCATATTGGAAGAAAACCATTTCTAGTGATGAAACTAGGCAGATCTAATTGAGTTTGATGAAGTACAGTAAAAGAAATAATAATAAAAAGGTAAAAGGATATGAACAACATGCTGTGCATCTGATTAAAAATGATCTGTGCAAATGTATATAACCTAATATGTTGTGAATTACACCACATTCTGAGGAGTAAAGCAGACTAATCTTTGTTTAAATCCGTTCCAGATGTGTAAGTGAATAGCCACAGTATTTAGAGAGAAGAATAAAGTTAATGTCTGAATAGACTTTCTTATAGCACATAGGCTTGAGAACATATTTAAGGAAGACAAAGAACATGTATATTAGAAAATATCTGAGAGGAATCTGGTTTGGATGATCTGAATCATGCACTGGAGAAACTTTATTTCTACTTTGACTGATAGGGCAAATCGGTTCCTACTCAAATGTCTATACTATGTCTATACTCTGTGTCTGAAGTTAGGGGAGGTGACCAACATAGACACCTACACCTACTTTAGGTCTCCACAGTTAGGCAACTCATGGCAGTCTCCCCACATGAAGCAATGTAATACAAGAAAGCAATTACTAGATGATACAGGAAAGCAATTAGTAATGTTCTGCTCTGCTCCCACTGATTTCTGAGGAAACGGGAGTGAATGCCTAGGAATGCTACACTCACGGTTGCAAAATCGCAAAAGTCAGATCTGTGCTTAAAAGGAACAAATCCTACTGTGGGGAGACACAGAGGCACATTAAACCTACCAGAAAACCACAGCAGGATGCAGAGCGCACCTGCCTGTGCGGGTCCGCGCGGCGGGAAGCAGCACTGCGCACTTTCCCCAGCGCTCCCTTTGGGGTAGTTTGCGTGAACCATCAGGGAACAGTCCTGCTCAGGAAAGAACAGGATTTTCCATTTACTTAACCCTCGCACACAGGTGGACGTCTAGCCAATGCCCCGCAGAACCCCTTTTTTTAACACTCAGCCATTGCAAGAGCCACACAAAATCGTTTGCCAGCTCCTCGGCAGAGATACATTAGAGTTTCTTCAGCAGAGGTAGATCAATAGACACTGTCTGCAGAACCAGTCTCGCATCTTTTATTGTCTCCTAATTCCAAATTTCTTGTCACTGTCCGACAGATTAAAACTCATTTTTAGTTGGATGAACTTAAAAGATCTGGGATCACTTCACTTGCAGATTATTTCTCATTCTTAATAAATAAAGAAGCTCTAAATTTAGTTCAGATTTATGGTGTACATAAAACATTAAGTTATTGCATATGAAGTTATATAATGCTACCACCTGTAATGTATTTGCTTTTTCCGGTCTCTGTGCATTTTAAAAATCTTTGGTTCAACTCGTAAAATTTTGCTAAGTTATACCTTCCACTCTTTTTGTCCCTTCTGTACTTCACATTAGAAGAAGTCCAGAGTGCATTTGCTAAGTAAAGGACATCCTGTTGTGACACATTTATGCATCTGCCTTTTATATATGTATGTATATATACATATACACACACACAATATAAATATAGCAATGGAAGAATAGATTTTTCCTAAAAGAATAACTTTGAAGGCACACACTACTTGAAGGACCAGTGCTACTGCTGGTAGGAAAAAAAAAAACCAAAACTTGCTGTGTTACGTTATCTGATATAAAATTCAGGGTAAAACATTGACTTCACTAGTAGCAGATGTGGCATAAATTGGCATAAATTCATTGAAGACAGTGTAGCTGTGTCAGTTTACATCGGTTAAGATTCTGGCCTGTGGTTTTTAAGTGAAACATTTGAGCAAATGATTTTTTAAATTAAGACTCACCTCAGGCTAATTTGCTTTCCATCTAATTAATGCAACCTTTATACTGCATTTATGTGCCTGCCAAATATTAAAAAAAAGGAAATCTACTGTAACAAATATAAAGAAAAATGATACTGTTAAGGATGATTCTTGTCTGGGATATAACAATTCTAATCATGATTATAATCACAGAGAAATGTCAATAAAGGGAGATCTAGTTTATAGATGTATGGCAGCCTATTTCAGTTCAGAGATGCTTTAATCTTCCAATCTAATAGCTATCATGTTACTACATTACTCAAAAATAAGGCTTAGAGGTAGATCTCTAGCTAGTGTACAGGGTAAGTGTCTTAAGAGAAGTGCTTTCTTTTGCCTAGCTGTTTTTGCCACCCTCTCTCGGATGTTTCCAGGCCTTCATCTTGTTTTGGAAAAAGTAGGACAATGAGTTCTGCTATACTGGGAAACGCTGGGCTGCTGGGGCGCTTTGCGGTGGTGGTGTTTCAGGTCTGCAGAGGATGGCAGGGAACAGGGTAGTCACCATGATGCATAGATCTGTCCAGGAATCTCGCAAGGTCAGTGGCCAAAGCTGCAAAATCGCGAGGAAAGGGGCTGAATCCTCTGGAGGCTGCTGGATCTGCAAACCGTCACTTGTGGTGTTCCACACTGCCTGGATTTCCCGGCCATTTGGCTACCTTGTGTGAGAACTCTCTGCATAAAATCAGGCTTTTCACACATGTACAGTTTACCTCTGCTTGTCAAAAAGAATAAATCTTGGCATAGTTAGAACCTTCCTAGCATTTTGGAAGTATATCATTTTATACACAGTTATATGTAGCTATATATAGGATAGGCTGCTTTTTTCCAAGTCATAATTCATTATGTCCTTGGTTGGGAATGGGAAGTTTCCAGTGAGCCAGAGGCAGTATTTACCAGGGGAGCGTAGGAGCGGAGAGGAAGCATGACGGCCCTTTGCCCTAAAACTACCTCAGTGAGCCATTCGTGCTGGTAACATCTGACAGACATTTCTGTAAGGAAACTAGGATGCCTTGGTGGAAGCGCTGCATATTTTTAAGCCACATCATGCAGGAACGTGCATTTCCTACAAGCCTTGTGCTGTGTCCCAAATGGCACCTCTCGTTACATGGTGTTATCTTGTGATAAAGTTACAGAAGTAGGAAGTCATTAAAAAGTGGTAACTTGATTCCCATTTAAAAGACTTTTTGAAAAACTCCATAAAGCCCTTTGTAAACAAATATGAATCAGGTTCATGGTTAAATCCCATTATTTATGAAGGCCTGTCTTCGAATATATTGCATATCTCCTTGTACTTTAGCTGCATTTTGAAAAGCCTTATATGCTAACAGAGAAGTTAAACTAGGTATCCTCAATTTTTTTCAAAACTCTGTCCTGTCACCTGAACCAAAAGATAATTCCAATAAAGACTTATTTCCAGAGTCAGTCCTTTAAAGTAGGACTATTAGGCTTTATGTGATAATTTAGCTGTCGGAATAGTTTAATTTATGAGATAAACTTTTCTTAGTGGAGTACCGCACATGGCAGCAATGGCGGACATCTCTCCTACCCCTCGCTGCTGTGAAAGTCTGCACAGCTGCTACAGGCATGTTATCCACCGAAAAGTGAGATACTGAAGACAGAAATTTCAAAAGAGAGTTTTTATAAGGCAAGTATCCTATTTTTAGCAAGATGGGAGCTGATTTGTTAACACAAAGTAGAATACATACTCAACTCTTGATGTAAAACACACAGTTAAAAGTATCATCATTTAAATTTGCAGCAAATGTTCATTTTTCTGACATATTCAAATGAGGAGGAAGTGTCCTTATGACAGCTGAACATTTGAGGACTAGCATTTGGTCTTCAGTTTACCGAAGTAAAGGTACGTTTGTAGGAATGGGGCTATTCCAAATCGCATAAGTGCAGAGGCTCAATATCTTAAAATTCAGATGTGGTGCAAATACCCTTTTTTGAGGGAAAGTGTTTAGGAAAGGGGTCATGCTTTGATCACTGACAGGAAATGTGAACATCTCAGGCTTTCAGCTGTCGTGCAATGCATTCAGTTCTGCCCTTGCATATCTCATAATTACACCTAAGTAATTTGGAATCTATTTATGTCTGAAGTGACAGAAAGTCAGTAATTATGTCTGAGGTTCACTTTGAGATTTACAAGCTGAACATTTACATGCAGGAAATGGAGTCGAGTTTTAAACTGCCACAAGTCAAAACAGTGCAGTTGGCTATTTTATTTCTTCACCTTTATTCCTCAGTCTAGTGACTTAATTGGTTTAGGCAAAGGGGAAGCACAATTCTTTAGTTAGTCATCCTGAGAAAAGGTATAAGATACGATGAGAAGCAGAACAAAGACGTGGAATTTACAACTGCAAGGGCCATTTGTTGCACAGCAGAAACCACTAATGAATCCCCTATTATTATTCAAGTCCGATCAGTTCAGCTATTCAGCAACCAACTTTTGTTTAAGACTTGATAAATATATCCAAATTGCTATGGCAGACCTCCCAGTTTACTCATAAGGAAAAAAAAATCAACTCCAGAAGCATCTTACCTTATACATATGTTTTAAGGAACATTTAAATGAAAGTCACTCTGCAGGTGACGTTCTATTGTTCTGCAGCTTGGCTTTAATTGAAAACTTTTCTGAGATGAAAGGGAGCTAGTGAGAACATGGTCTGTAGCAAGTGTCAGTGTTTCCGTGAATCTGGTCTGAGCACCAGAGAGATGCAATGACACAAAATGAACCATCACAGGAGAAAGATCCCGCGTACTCTCCTCCACTGGGGGAAGAAATAAAATCTAAAACAAAGTAGCTATTAACAATAACAATGTTCAGATTTTCTCAGTGCAGAAACAGCCAAGTATGAACGATAGTATCAAATTTGAACCCACTGCCTCCTAATGAGTGGAGTCTATGCGCTAGCATGCTTTCCCCAAGATATCTGAGACCCGCATTGTTCCGCGGACGTACATTACTCGCGGCCTTCTGTTGCCGAGAAATGCCTGTTGATTACAGCGGCGAACTGTACACAGTATGCCACAGCTGAATGACTTCCATGAATAAGGAACTAAAGCCAGTCGACATATTCATTAGGTTCAAAGGAATGAGCCTCGGCACTGTGGGAAAACTTTTGTTTATGCTGCTAAAGGGGAGAAAAAAAGAGTGAGATAGAAAGAGACCTCCATGGAAGGCAATTCGTGGAGTGGAGCATGCACGTGCACACACGCTCGGCCGCTGAGCGAGTTTTCACTTACATCACATGTAACGCCACGCTTTGTGAATCCATGCCTCAAAAGCATATCACAGAAAGGGTGAGTATCTTAGAATAGGTTCAGATAATATGTGATTCAAGTTAAAGACATCTCTTACAATCTAGCTCTAATTTTCCTTTGTGCGTGTGCTGTTTTCTTCCTAGTAACAGTTGCCTTCAGTGCAGTTCTCTATGAGTTATACCGGTGTAACTATGACTAAAGTTCACTCTTCCTTTGTATTGTCAGAGAAAACGCATGAATTTCTAGCATTGCTTGAGTGATGAGTCAGAGTTTTGTGATTGCTTCAGGAAAATTAATTCTTACGATTGGTACCACTGGAGCTGAGAATACATCCAGGGCTTGCATTTGGACATTAATTATTTCTTCTATGAATTAAAGGATGTTATGATGAATTATTTATTTCTAGAATATAAATATTCACATTGGCAACGTTAATACCTCATCTTATCATAAGACAATATAGTTTTGTTAAATCATTACAAATTTACGTTGTATTTTTCAAGAGAGATGGCATTCATATGAAGATCATGATACTATTTTCAGGGTGGGAATATTGTTCTTTCATCAACAGAGTCCATAAAGTTCCTAGTAGCACAAAACTTGAGCATTCTGCTCTTGTAACAACTGAAAACATTAACCCAACTTTGCAGTCATGCAGCGCATGCAAAATTTCATCCACACATCTCCAGAAATAAAAGACAAGTATGGCTGAATCCTTTGATCTCTAGACCGACATGAGGGAGAAAAAAAAAAATATCAAACCACCATCTGCTGGAAAAGCAATTTAATAAAAACAGTGGTAAACCAGCATATAGGACACACTGACTTGACTAAGGAAATGGCTTATAAATAAAAGAATTACTTCATTTAGAAGTGCAGGGGTAAGCAAAACTGAAAAAGGGATATACCTAGCGCAGTTACTAGTAGATTTGGATAGATTATCATCAAAGCAGCATTATTCTTAGTTAGATCCATGTCACGAAGCTGCAGTCGACAGGAGCTGACCTCTTGAAGAAGAATCGCATTTTAAGTGTGATTTCTGCAGCTGAAGGAAGTGACTGTATTGTGTTTGTAGCTCAGTACAAACATCTTGTCAGATAGGTTTTAAACAAGCAGGGTCACAAAGCAGCAGGTTTCAGCTGTGGTTGATGGCCATGGAGCTGGGAAACGTAGAGCAACAGACGAACCAAAGCTTATGCTAAATGCTCACATGTGAGGACCTAATCAAGAGCCTGTTGACGTTGATGAACTTGGCTGGACTTTGTCTGAAACTTTGAGAGCTGGTATCTTAGAGAAGTGCTTTTCCAGCCTGATTTCCAGGTGTATTAGGCATATCTAACTCTGAGAAGTAGCGTGCCCAGGCATCGTTAAACAGTGAGTCGGAAAACGTTGCCTATTTTCATACTTTCAGATCCAACCTAATATTTAGCCTTTCTGCATGAACTTAGTGGTCCGTAACCATGGCAATTGCCCATGGAGGGGCCTTGGAGATGTGTAAAGCGGTTGTGCAAGTCGTTCAGCAGAGAGGTCCATGCCTTAGCTTCTGCTCCAAAACTCCCTCCTCCTAACACTGGTTCTGACTATCAGAATCCCAAATTCCCAGAAAAAGGGCATTTCTGCAAGGGAAAGATGAGACCACTCACGGATTTAAGAGCAAACTTTTAACTATATTCAGGGGGGAAAAAAAAGAAAAAAGAAAAGGTGACTTTCCACAATGGGAGGCCTCCTTGGTGTGTTTCCGAGCTCCTTATGCATCTCTTTCTTTCATCAACAGCTGCATTTGGCATGACAAAACTGGCTTGTCCATAATGATTAAATCTTATTTTTCCTTTGATAAAAAGCAAAGCAACTGCAGGCAAAGCTACCATTTCTTTGAATAAATAGCAGTGTGTAGGTGTTTCCAGTGGTTGCCTGGTGGAAGAATAAATAGTTGTTCTTCTCTTACTATCTTGACCATCCCCACTTTTATGTAAAGACTGACTTTTATGTGAAAATGCTTTCATAATACTTTCCAGATGCCTTCTTGCCTTTACAAGGTTTTGAAACTGAATTTCTTCTCCGTCCTGTGTTATACAAAGATTGTCTTGAATTCGTTACTATCTAAATGTGTTCAAATCATAAAATACCACCATTCAGTTCAGTAAGAAAATAACACTAAAGACAGATGCTTTGATTAATGGTTAATACTTTATGTCATAAGAAGATGAGAATGGATCAAAGTTTGTAAAATAATGGATGTGAATTAATCCCATATATGCCATACTTAAGCAGAAGATAGCTGCAGGAGGAATAATCTCTACAAAACAAGAGCAGATATAGTTTAACCATTGTATCACTTTCTAACTTTGCTAAATACCTTTATAAAGGGTAAAGAAAATGCTTTTTATCAGTATAGAAGCTTTCATCTTTTTGCATCACGTGTTTTGCTGGCACAAGATGACACAGATAGATTAACAGTCAGGTATTTCAAGATCTTAAAAGTCTGACAGGAAAAAAAAATTCCTTCATCCTTCTTTAAACAGTACTTTTATGTGAATATGAAACCTAGTTCGGCACTGTACGCTTGATTGCTGCAACAGCATCCGTCAGCAGGAAGAGAGTCCAGGCTTGGGAATGGGTCAGGGCTTAGACAGAGAATGTGCTTTGTGCAAGGAAGGAACGTGGGACTGTGCATAAAATTGTCCAAAAATAATAGACATCCAAGGAATGCATAGACATAAATAATTATCTTCCTTATACACTAGTCTATCTTCTTCGTCATGAGGAGTTAATCAATTTACTGCTGAGAGACTGTGGGAGGTTAGGAATGGCCCTGAAACAGGCAGAGCTTTAAGTATTTGTGCTGGTCCCATATGCATTCCATAGGCCTGTCTGAATTGGCTATATACTCTGCCAACAGTACACTCCGACTCTGGTAAGACATGGGATTCTGAAGCAGGCTGAAACGATATTACTTGTGTGATGTTGGAAATTGGACTAAGTGATCGCCGCAACTCTTTCTGTCTAAAAATCTAAGAATAAAATCACTTGAAGTCAAGGAAAAAATCATTTATATTCATTTTAAGTTCTTACATAGTTTGTAACAACTTGCTTCTGTTTGTGGCACTCAGTAAGTCTGTCTGGAAATGTATTGGCTCCTCTTGGAGCTCTTGAGCATAAAGCAGGCAGAATCAGTGTATGTTCACTGAAGCACCAGTCCTGCGAGGCAAATGCGCTGTGCCCTTCCACTCCTTCCTTCACCTCTCCCTCCTATATGTATAAGACAACTAACTTAGTGTCTGTGACCTGACTCAGATGAAATAGGTGCCTTTGACTCTTTTGTGCCTCTGTGGACTTTGAGTAAATTAGTTATTTCCTAAGTAACTTATTCCGTTGGGAAAGGGTGAGTAACTTTCCACCATTATTTGGCAATTTAAGGAAAGACAAGCTAGTATCTGCCTTTGCTTTTTTTTTTTTTTCTCTCTCTCTCTCCTTTTCAGCTTCTGTATTATCTGCCATATACAATTCACCTATGGTTATTTTTATTTATTCCCAGGAGGAAACTTTGTATTTGTGGTTTTCTTTTTAAGTTTTTTTTTTTCTTCAACTCAGTTGGTCAAAAAATGAATATAAAAAGCATACTGGATGTAAAACCAGTCACCACTGGAAAACTTGGATAAAAAGAGGCATTGTGCAAAATGAATAAATATATCATGATGAATTCATGCCTATTAGAATTGGCAGTGACTTGCTATGTCATCTAATCTGTTCTAATTTGTATACATCTGCAGTCAATGATCTACAAGTCTGGACTGTCTTCTCACCTGCAGTGATATAAATCACAATTAGTGATTCTTGCAATGCAGCATTAATTTGCATTTTAATTCTTTCTTTTTCAAATATTGCCTGACTAATCATAATTATAAACATTGTCCGGCCCTAAGCAACTCTTTTCCTATTTAGTGTTTGTATCAAAGAGTCCCAGAAAAGCTGCCATATAACTTTCCATATAACTAATCTTGTATGATTACATATATTTTAGTTAAGAAATATGACCTGATTTATGAAAATCTATGGATTCCTCTGAGTTGCAACATGGTCACACTAGGGAAGGTATGTTAATACACGTTTGCAAGTACATAATCAGATGATAACACAATACTCTCCATTAATGAAATATGATCCATAATGAATCTTGCATGGGAGTGCTAATAACTACCTTTAGGTTAAAGTGCTCAGATGTCACAGTCTAACAATATCTGTCTTAGATGTGTATCATTACAGTAAAGTAATTAAAGGTTACTTAGCTGTTAAATGGTTACCTTGGAGGAATCCTTCAATAATGTGGCTTCAAACATGCCTCCGCAGTGTAATGAATTAAAGAAATTAAATATCAGCCTTGTAGTAATCTATTTTATGTGCAGAATATGTGGCATATAGATATAAACTACGATGGGTAGCAGGAAGCTGAGGAGTTGAGGATATGCCCAGTTGTTTTCATATGTAAAACAATGCTGATGATAGCTTTTATATGTAAAATAATATTTGTGCCACCGGGCTAAAAAGAACAGTGACAAAATTGTTGAAGAGAAACAGAGTATCAGGATTATCAGGATCCAGTCCCATGCTCTCCTTGAGTGCAAGGCTCAAGTAACACAGCTCCCTATGAGGTGAATATAAAAATCCACTGGATCCTTTTCGCGCCTCTGCCCTACACGGCATTAAAAGCCTGGTAGTTAATGGCTATGGTTTTGCTAACAGCTCGATCTGACTCATCAGGAAGATGCTTTCAGGGATTACTTTCTTTGTTGTCTTATTCTGAACTAAATATAAACCATATCATAAAAGTTAAGTAATCAGCTTGGTCTGGGTGTAAACCTTTCTCATTGCCCATTTAAGCGGGAATATGACATGTGTAAGACCACTGAACGAGCAGAGCACTGCAACAATGAGAGCAACATATTTTTCTTCATAATTTCTAGGCTGGATTGAAAGCTGATTTCATAGATTTTGACTTCAAAACTTGTTTCCTAGTATCATGCAAACCAACAGTGAAACCTACACAGTATATTTCACTTTTCTCTTTGTTTAAATAAAACAATCCAGCAGATAAATAGATCATTCATCTGAACCTTTTTCATATGTACCTTAGAAGATGTAAAGTTCAGATCTCTGCTGTCCTCCTGAGACATTGGCCCTGCTCCAGGCAATGAGATTATTCACATACCTGAAGTTTCACCCTTATTTCAATGTTTTGCCTGATCATGTCTTTTGACAAACCAGAAGGTGGGAAAAAAATGCCTCATGCTGCAAAAAGCTCTGCTCACAATGAGACTAGGAGAGTATTGGCAGGAGGAAAGGAAAGATGAGGAATTCTTGATAGCAATCTGCCTTTTTCGTGCCATGATGCATGCTTTTGTGCCAGTGACATAATTGGCTGTGGTGGCACCATCTTTTCTGTGATATGCAAAGCTGCCGCATGTTTCACTTGAGGATGACATGGTGTTACAGCTTCTTCTCCAGTCCTCAGGCTTCTGCTGAGGCCCACTGCTTTGACCTTAATTGGTTTTACTCTCTGCAGTTCAGATTTCTTGAAAGATGAAGCTTCAGTCATTGTTCTGAGAAAATGATCCTACGGCCCTAGGTCAAAAAAATCTCCAGATAAGATAAAATAGCAGTGACGGAGCTATCTGCCCACTGAGTAATCTTTGGATGCCCTTTAAAGACCTTCTACACTCATAAGGTCTGATGTTGCCAAGTTTCACCTTACCTGGAAGGGAACACAAACAGTTAAAAGTGAATTCAACATCTTATATTCCAAGCCTCCAAAAGGCACAAAGTTATAATACATAAGTGTAAAAAGGGACTTAATACCCTGATTCCCAAAGAATCAGCCAGCTTTATGTTGCTGCAGCTTCTCAGATAATTAGATTTTTGCTTCTTCTTGGGCACAGTAAAATATATATATGCAGATTGCTCCAGCCTGATTCCCCACCTGTAAAGTGCTTTAGAGGGGAGATTAGAAGAGACATCCTAATAAAGGAAGATTCTCTTCCTGTGAGGTTTTTTTTTTTTTTTTTTTTGCCCTGAGGTACTTTTTTTTTTTTTTTTTTTTTTAATTAGGGGCCCATAAATGTGTAAACAGAAAAACAAATGGCATCCATTATTTTCTCAAAGCAGTAACTCCCTAATCATTTTATTCTACACTTCCACGTTGTTTGCGGTACAGAACATACAGTAAACCTGACAGTGTTTTACCATTTGAATAAATCAAAATTACTCTAGCTGTAGCAAATGTTTATTTACAAGCTTGCAAAGGTTTCATAAGGGGTATGACTGCAACTACAATACAAACCATGTGTCAAACAGCAAAAAACTGCAAATAGTGCTCTTGTTTTTTCCCTTGACTTGATCCAAGGTTTGTTTTCTGTTTTGCTAAGCATCAGTGATCATGAAGGTGATAGATCAACAGTAGTCATGGTGGCATATTCAATTTAATAATAGCTGGTTGAGGTGCTTAACTTCATTTAATATTTTTAAATATAATTTATTTTATTCTGTTCTAACAAAAAAAATTCTGTTTATGTAGTTCATCACCCTTTGTTAGAATCAGGGGGCTGGTTTTGTTACTCAAGTGTGTATTTTCTTTTCTTTTCTTTTTTTTAATTAAGTAGACAAAGTAACAGTCTTCATCAGACTACTGTTTCCATACTTGGGATCTATTCGTGGAGTACTTACAGGAGAACAAATCCCTTGAAGTCAGTAGCAGTTTAATCTGGATAATGAATTCTGGTTCCTAACCAAAAAGCACTGAAACTCGTACTGAATTTAGGAAATGGGAAGAATGAGCATCATTTAACATGGCAAAAGGCTGCAAAGATCCTTCAAATAGGCATAATATAATAATAAATGATGTAGACACAAGTACAAGATTTATGTATGCTCTAAAAGACTGGTGGGGATAAATAAAACAGTGATGGAGAAAGCTGACTTTGTTTAACCTCAATCAAGAAAGGAAGCCAAAATGAAAAGTCTGGGCAAGGCAGTGGGAATTTCGATCATGGAAGCACAATCTGCTGGTCTGCAGCTCTGTCCTCAGACAAACTTGCGAATGTCGAGCTAAGGTGGTGCAAATCCCTGCACAGCCACTCTCGATTCAGCTAAACTGTTATTTCAGATCTGCTTTCTGTTACCTGAAAGTAGCTGCAAATAAGCTGCTCTTAAACTCAGCTCAGTGTCTGTGCATCTGTTTACGGGAATCTCACTGCAGCGGGACACAGGGATGCAACTGTGCAGATTAGTGCTGGGACTCCAAAGGCAGCGTGGCCTTCCCAAGGATTTGGCGGGCTGTAGGTAAGCTGCACTGCGACCCCTTTCCGCTACTCGTTCCTGGGTTTGTGAGTTTGGGCTTTTGTTTGTTTGCGCCAGCCTGTCTTGATGCAGCCTTTGAAAAGCCATGACCCACTGTGAAAAGGATCACCTTGAAGGCAGATAATAAGAATATAGTATAAAAAATGGTCAATACAGAAATGCTAAATCTCTCCCTGCAAAGATTATAGCATAATAAATTTGTTAACTCAAGGTACTTTCCTGACATTACAAAAACAGTGACATATCAGAATCACAAAATAAAAGTCTTAAAGAGAGGGCTAAAAGAAAATAAAGGAAAAAGTGTATTATTTTTTTGGAGAAGGATGATGGAGAATCCCTTGAAAAATATGATTTATTTTAGCTGACATTGCAGAAACTACTTTAGATAACACTTAATAACTTAGATATTATTTTTACAATCAGTATATTTCATGGGGTACTAAAGATAATAAATAAGGATATACTTTAAAACAAATAACAGAAGACAGAAAGGCCGTAGATTTCAGTTACTTATAAAAAGTATGACATCTTAGTCATATGAAGCAGTAGCTTTCTCTCATGAGCCACATTAGTCATCTGAGTAAGAGGAATCAAAGCCTGGTCCAAAATGATTCATTTAATGGGGTAAAAAAAAAAAAGGATAGTTTTTTGTTGGTTTTTTTTTTTAGCTATACCTATAACACCTTTCTTATTCGGTTAGCTGGGTAAGTAGTATGGTCAGAAGTAATTCTAGACTTAACGCTTATAAAATACATGAATGGTTAAAGGTAATATCGTTTGAGACTAACTAACATTTAAATTACTGTAAGAGTTAAACTAGAACAAAATGGATTGCATCTTCTTCATTGGTGGTGCTCCAGATGTGACTGACTTTTAATTTTGGTATACTCTCAAGTTTAGTGCAGAACCATCTGAGATTATTTCAATATAAGTAATAAATATTTGTTTGCTATATAAGTATGCTTAGCAGTGCATTCAACTTGAAAAATAAGAGTATTTATTTCAGTAGTCAAATACCATAAATGGATAGTTCAAGCTCCCCTACCAACTTTTTTCTGTTATTCCTTGATAATCTCTGGAAATGGGGCATTTTTTCTTCTCAATCACATAGGCTCCTTGAGGCTGACAAGACTGAAGTAGGATTCAAAGAGAGTAAAAAGGTCTTAGAGAGACTGCCACAAAAGTTAACCCAGGTTAATTTTTAAAGAGCAGTGTTGTAGTAAAGACCAGTACATTAAGAAGGGCAGTAAAGGTTGGATGTGAGGGTTAGTCCTTGCAGAAGGCAAAAGGATTTTAAATATACGAGCCACCTGATAAAAAGTGAGATGAGGAGAGCTGAAAAATAAGCATAAATAACTACTAATATCTTTACAGAGATGAAGAGATGAATCTAGATGTTAAGTTTAGTTTCAATGTTAGCTAAATATTCAAATAACTTTCATTACAAAGAGATCGTAATGTTTTTTCAAGGAGTTTCAGTGAATAATGGGAGACAAAGGGAGAGAGTATGCAAGCCCCACATTTGTTTTCAAAGTTGCTTTTGAAGCCAAATCTCCCATGTCTCCACGGTGGTCACTGTTCACTCTTTGACATCTGTGGAGACATGGGGACATGGAGGCTTTATGTGCCAGTTTGTCAAACTAATATAGCCGTTAATCACATATCTGTTTAAGTGCCTGCTAAAGCACTTTCATGAAAAGCAGTCTCAAATCCCCATTCAGTAGGAACTTCAGAAAATGATTTCATCGTTTTCAGGGAGATCACTCACACATATAAAGTAACACCAGGACTAGACCAAATCAGAAGTCTTTCTCTCTCCCATGAGTTGTATTAGATGCTTCACAAAGACAGACTGGTTTGCAGCCGCAGCTCTGCACAGGATGCTCTTAAGGGGAACGGGAGACAGATTTCATGTTATTTGTAGTGCCAAGGAACAGCAGGTCATGAAAAGGAGAAAAAATGACAACAGGAAAGATAAATCAATGGCAATAGCAGAGTATTGGAGGGATCTGAGATTCACAGTCTTTTGTTCTTTCCTGGCATTATCTAATCTACTCCCTTAAAAGTTAATTACAGCCTAATTTCAGAGAGTGGAAGTTATTTTACTGATCTAAAGCACCTGAAACACAGTCAACTAGTAGTTACCTAGCCTTATACCTTGTCCATGGAGAAAGATATGCATCTTCAGAAACAGTGATTATCTTTGTCACCTATATTAATATGTGGGATGACCTTGGGCTGGGGGAGCGGGGGGAAGGAAGAAGAAGCAGAACAAGGAGGAGAAAAAAAAAATGATAAAATGAGGCAGGAACTCAGAAGCAATGCATTTCAGAAAACTTCCTGGATATTGATTTACTTTTCTTTGAACTAGAAAGAATAAAATTAAACAAATTGATTCCAAGAAGGGAACTCAGGAAGTAGTGTGAAATTTCAGATACAGCTTAATTGTGCAAGAGTTGAAGCAAATTATTATCCAGCTGAAAACAATCCACACCAGTCTGCAGAAAAAGACACTTAGGCACTGCCATCAAACATACATAGATACTAATGCTCAGACTCCCATCCTTGAAATGTAACTGTGCACCAAAATATATCTTTAAGAATTATTTGGTGTTCTTCCTCAGATATTGTCATCTGCAACAGTAGACCTCATGCACATGCTGAAAATTATTTCTGTACATGGATTTGTGTATAAATGACTAACAACTAATGTGATGTTAAGGCAGAGATGGTAGAAGGATAGAAGTGCAGCAGAAATAAAGAAGCGTTGGGATACTGAAAGGTGGAATAAGTCTGTTTGTTTTACATCATTGTATTATTTTCACTTCAGTTTTGGGACCTACCTCATCACGGTGCAATTTGTAATTAATAGAGTTATAAATTCTTAAACTAGTTAAGAAGATTAACAGTGCAGGATTTAAGAGCTGTGACCAAAATTTGATGAAACAACTTGAAATGAAAGACACTTAAGATAGAAAGGGGTTTCTGAACAGCAAAAGACAAAATCCAGACAGCAGGAAAATAAGGTTAAACCATTCTATCTGAAGGCATTTCACAAAAAGAAGAGGAAATGTATGACATATGGTATCAAGAAAGGCGCTTGAAGTGGAGTCTAAAAATGTTAAAAAAGACAGCTGTAAGTTTGCATGATTAAAAGGGGAAGTGAAGGATATTATGATACATCAAGAAAGCAAGGAAGAGTTATGAAACCCAAAGCGGACTTGCTGCATGTTTGTTTACTTTTCTTATCAACTGGTTTCTAATGTTTTTATTCAGTTTATCTTCAAATTCAACCTCCAGCTCTATCTTCCGTTCTGTTTCTCTCAGTGACATCAGTGTTGGCTATTTGTACAAAAACTGGGTGGGTCTTTGAGCCTTGAAACAAAATCAAAGAACAGTTTAGGAAAAGAGATAATTATGTATCAGCTCTTCTTCCCTCCAATATGTTTAAACAGATTAGATTATTTTAATAAGTGTTGGATGTGATGGGAACATTTTAGAACAATATTGTTATGTGAATCTCCACTGATTATATTTGAATCATAAAAGTCAGTACTAAAATCCTTACACTTCTCAATCAAATTGTGTAGTATGCATTATCTGGTCTTTATTCTGTGTAGGGACCCACCTCATCTTTATTCTAAGCTAAAGGACTTATTTCTTCTTAGTTTTTGCCAGTGAGATTGTTTAGCTGTTCAATGTTAAGTTGTTTTAGAGGATTGTGTATCACAGAGCGGAAATTCTTGAGAGCACTTTTTTGCTTCTGTTGCTTGTTCTTGTAAAATCCAAGGGGATAATAAATAAGTGGATGGTTGCATGTGGCAATTCCTCTGTATTTTGGCGCTCAGTTGAGATATTCCTCGGGAAACTGAAGGCTAACAGGGCACCGGCTGGTGCACTTTCCACACCACAAGTGATCCCCAGCAAGTCTGTCTGGCACACTGTGGGCAGCGTGGCGTGGGCTGAGCAAGCCACGTTGCCACTAGCTTTACTAGGATTTGAGACAGGGCAAAATACCTCATGGTACTCACGCTCAGCAACGAGAACGTCAGCTTTTTGCTTTGGCATAGATTTCTTGGCTAAATTGCCTGATTTCCCTCTGCCTCATTTCATAAGAACAGTCAAATCTGTCCGAGAAAAGAGGCCCATTTAGCCCAGGGTCTTGGTTCTCACAGGGCCGAGACTGGATGCCGGGGAGGGAGTAAGGCAAGCATGCAGCAATGCCTGGTGACATAGTTTCCCAGCCCCAAGCACTTGTTGTTCAGGGATTTCCTGAACCCGGGGAGGAATCTCTGTGTTTCATACTTTTTGATGACTTGCTTTTTGATGAATTAGTGCAGGCATTTCTTGAGCTCGTATATCTTTTAAGTAACGGCAACATCCCATGTCCCACAAATTGTAACATGAAAGAAATGTGTTTTCTGCTCATTTGTTTTAAACCTTCTACCAGCTAGTTGCATTTGATGTTCCCAGCTTGTTTTAGAAAACTGAGAACAATTTTCTCTTCTTCATACCTTTTCCAGTTTGCTATATATTACTTAAGTTGGAGGACTATAGCTTCATGCAGTATTCAAAATGTGGGCATGCCATGGCTTTATATAGCAGCATAACAATACTGTAGGTTTTGTTCTTGATCTCCTTCTTTAAAACTCCTAAAAATCAATTTGCTTTTTTGACAGCATTGATCTCTTTCATAGAAAAGCTATCGCACCCTTAAGATCTTGTTCTTGATCTATAAAATGAGATACTGTAGTAGTGCTTGCAGAATTGCTTTTTGTGGAAAGTTATAGAAGGAAACAGTGAACTCAGCTTCATATAAAGTTGCCACGAAGTCCTCATAGTGAATACACTGAGAAATTAAGGATAAATTGTTTAGGATTAGTTTATTCTAGCTGCCTTAAGTCAGTAATCTAAGTTTTTCTCTCTACCACTGATAAATAAAACATTTTCAGACAGAAATGTAGTTTTAAAGTTCCTGTTTCTTTAATCTACACAGAAAGTGATGTTTCTCCTGGTCCTTTCAGGCCTTAGTCAGAGGCCACTGCAAGACAAGAAGCGACTGCCACAGCCTGGCTAGGCTTTGGAGCAGATGCTTAGTCATTGCTGTGAGAATAAAATGCCAATCCTGCAATTTGACTTCCCTGCTACTGCTAACACCTCCTGAAACGGAAAGACAGCTGGGCTATTATATTTCAGATTCCATTTGTAAGTGTTAATTTTAATGCCGGCATACAAAAAAAGGGGAGGGGGGCAAGATATGTTTCATTTGCACAGTTTCTCTGCCTTGTGCACCTCTTAACCTGCAGTACAGGACTGGCAGGCCTCACCAGCCCTTGCAAGATTTTGCTTACAAGGAAATTACAGCATCTTTGTGGAAGTTTGGTCACTACCAGGCCACAATAACCAAGTTCTTTCCTCTCCTAGAAGAGACTTCTGCTTCGACAGGAACCAATTGGAGTCGACAGTGTTTCAAAAACTTGTCTCCTATTTCTCGTTGGTCTGATATTGGTGTTCACATCTTAGGAAAACAAAGCTCCAGCTATAAAGAAAAGATAACTTCAGCAGGGTTCAGAAGGTGCCTCAAACAGCACAACCGCCTTCTCCTGCTGAAATGTTTACGTCCAAGGTGATAGAAAGCTGAGCAGCATTATCTTGCAGATGGTCTGAGCAGATTTTAATAAAAAAAAGGCATGTGTTTTTTCCCTACCAGTTAGGATCAAATTTTCTGGATCCAGGATGAGCCTACAGGAAGCAAGCATTCCGGTTGTAAAACTAAGAAAAGATGGTTTAGAAACAACCTAGTGCCTTAAAAACTGCATTTATAGTGTGTATATGCAAATGACAAGTGGATTCTTCTGATATTTCTCCTGCTTGATCATCTCCAAGGCTGAATTTTTCCTTTAGTTACATTTGCTTTCGCTGGGGTTGCACAAGTGTTGCTGAGGACACAGCTGAGAGCTCAGCTCATTGTCTCAATGCGCCTTTGTTTAGGGGTAACAAACTCAGAGGACAATTTGGCACAGCAGGTGAAATGATTAATATTTCAGGTCTTCTTATTTTTATTTGTGTGTCTGTGTGTGTGTAATTATACATTTGAAGGATCAACAGCTAAGTGAGGTTGAACGTTTATCTGCATAAATGCAAATTAAGCTTGCATTTTCCAGTGAGATATTTGAAAACAAGTAATCAGTATGGCTTAAGAATACACATGCTCCTTCTTCTCGGTGTTTATTGCTGTTACTTTAACGATGACAAAAAGCAGAAGGGTGATGGTATGAACACAAGCTTAGGAGTCATGGATTTATCAGTTCAAACCTTTTAAATTGATGGTGATGGAGAACAACTGGTTTAATTCACAGTCATTTGGATGGACCTGCTGTAACCCCCACTTAACATGTAAACATGGCAAGGGATATGAGAAAGATTTCTCTGCTGTTCACTGAACTTGAGAGGAAACTTTCTTGGGCTTCACGATGAGGCTCTAAAAGGCACGGCAAGACCTGAAAAGATATACGCGAAGAGAAGGGTGCTCAGGATCCTACCACATTGGGGATGTCACTCAACCGCGTTTGCAATCTGTAGGGTTTGTCCTTGATGCTCCTTTGAGCCCGAGGCTGAGTCCTGCCTCACCCAGCCCCGACCCCAAGCAATTGCCACTGTGGGTGAGGAAACATGGAGGAACCAAAGTGGCATCTTTCCTTGGCAGAAAAGTGCTGTATAAGTTAATAAGTACAGAAGGCTATTCCAGAAATCAATCGGGTTTAAAGGAGAGCTTCTCTTTCTGCAGGAGGATGCTGTGTTTGTTAGTTTGTTTAAATCAGTTCCGTCGATTTATACACGATGATCTCACTGGGTGAAACGGCCAGGAGTTTGAGCCAAAGTTCTGTTAAATGAAAGGAAGCATTTCCTCTTCAAAAATACGAATATTGGTAACTGGTTATTTGGCTTGATGCTGATTGACCCACTGACACTCTGCATTCCTATTTATGGGTGCACATATATAGAAATATGAGCTAACGTATTACTTATTTTTGCCAATTTCACTAATTCCTTCCCATTCTGGGAACTCCTGGGTGCTGGAAAAGCAGGCAAGATAGTGAATAGAGAAATGAATTTTATTATTTTTTTTCAGTCATCCTGAATCAAAAACACTTAAATACATCTGTTTCTATGTCAGCAAAATTTTTGTTGCACTGGGAAAAGCATATCAAACATTCTTGACTTTTTTAATAAAAAAAGCAACCTGTATGAGAAATGCATCATTCTTAAACACAGTGCCATGAGCCATAATTGTAACTTGTCACAGAGAGAGGTTATAATTATGTCTACTGTTACTTATGTCTCCATGTGCACAATAGAAGTTAGCTTTTCAGAGGTATTGTTCTCTAATGCTATACCAGTTATTAACGTGTTGAGGATATTATTTTTTGCTAATGAAGAAAAATAAAATGAGGCTGCAGAAGGGCTGGGTGGTGTCACCCTGATAGTAAGCGGAGGGAACAAAGACTGGAGATGAATGCTTATTGCAGAGATTTTAAACTTAAGCTTTACCTCATTCAAGTAAGAGACAAAATTGCCCAAAAGGTCAGAATTTCACCTTTTGTATTCCAGACCTCGTATTTAATTTTATTAATCTGAATCTCAAACACTGCCACTTTACAGGCTTCTCCGAACAAAAGGTTGTGGATAGATTGCAATATCTTAAAATAAAGCAAGGCTTAATAGTTGCTACCATAGCTTCTTACAGTAGGAAGGAATTCTCTCCTGCTTTCTTGCTCCTTGCACAGATTCTCTGGAAGTTCACTCACTGTCTTCTTTCAGGAGAAAGAATTTATAACATTTTTGTGGACTTGATCTTCATTGTGTCACTCATTTAGAGTCTGTTTTTTGGAAACCTTTACTCAGGACTTCACTTGGGTTCATAATAGCTAATGCCTTCCTCCCACCCCGGCCTGAGGAATTGAAAAGACAATTTAAACAGCAACATAGACATATGACACATATGACTAATTTTTCAGAAGTGACTAATAGTCTTAAGCACCAGAATTTTAAATTGCCCATTTCACCATGCCCAAGAAGGACTTGACTTCTGCAAACATTAGGTATTCTGTGAAAATCAGAGCCCTTGAGCAAGTCTTAAATTGGGTCCCCAAATCGGAAGCATGCAAAATCACTTGGGAAATTAGAAAATCTTGGCCATATGCTTATATGTTAAGTCCACTCAACAAAGTCCTTTCTATACATTGCTTCTCCAATTTGCAGTTGTTTTCGTGTTGTAAATAAGATATCCTTGACAAAACCCGACTCAGACATGAAAGTTCCCCAGGAAAACTGGAGAACCTTTCTCCTGTTAAACAGAACCCTAATTAGAGAAGCAATTTTACAAACAGTCCCCTGGGGGAAGCATTTTCTTTCTCATCAGGAAGGCTCTTGAATAAAATAACACCTTTGCTAACTTCATTTATTTACAACAGGACACAAGACTGAGACTGGGTTAGATTTATTGCCATTACATCACTGATGTTCAGTAATTCATAAAACATTGGGTCTAGGAGTTAGCACTGCTGTTATTTCCTCTGATGCCTGACCTCACCACAGTCTAATAACATACAGGAAATCCAGAAGACAAAGGGGGAAAGCAGTGGTCTTGAATGCTAAAAATAACCATAGAAAACCAGTACAATTGTGTAATAGAGTATGGCCCGATAATTTATTTAACATAATAGTAGAATCTGCTAAAGCAATTAGAATCTGTTCCAAATGTTTTTAATGGAAAGTATGTTGGGGGTAAGAATAGGGACACTTAAAGAATTGAGCCTTTTGGGTTATGTAGTTCAGTTACGTGTACTGGTTTTAGGTTTGTGTATCTTATTGCTTACATATGCAGACCACTTAATAACTTGACTGGAACAGACAGTCATTGTATGGTGGTTTTATTTGCAGAGGTCATCCTATATGAGCCAGACGGTGATCCTAGGTGATGTATTGCACTTGACAACCCAGAAAGTTGCAATACAAAGACTTTTGAATTCCCGGTGTCCTTTGAGAATTGTTCAATATCCTTGATGGTATCTAGTGTCTGGTATGCCATTGGGATGGCATTTTTGGTGTCTTTACTAATCAGTCAAGGTTAACATGTCATTCATGTTAACTATGTGTTTCTTTTACTTTTCTTTTTTTTTTCTTTTTTTCTTTCCTAATCACTCTATATTTGCTGTTTTTTTCTAAAGGTATAAATACTATAATGATACTATAATGAAATTCCTTGGTATTTTTAAAGTCTCTTCATTTATTCTTATTTTGTGGAATTAGAATAGAATTTTACCTAAAATATTAATTTAGACAATGCTTTAGAATTGATGCAAGTGGATACAATTTTGTGCACCAAGTCTAGGACATGTCTTAGAAAAAAAATGTTGAATGACATTCAGATAAGTCTGCTGTCTGTAGCTTGTGAAATATTGCAAAACCAAGTTCACAAACATATATTTCTTTTCTGAACAGCTGTTCAGTTTGACTGTGCCTGCCCTCTTTCTATTTACATATCTTGCACAGCTATTTGAAAGAATCCATTCTTCATATAAATACCAATATTAGTATGCAAACTAGTATGTTCAGGTGTGAACGAGTCTTCACTATTTGACACTGACACTTTGTTTGTCTTCCACTCATAGGCAGAAGGAATTACAAATCATAAACTACAAATAATGAATAGATTAAACCAGCTGTTCCTAAATAGCTCATTTGGCAATGGTTTCCCTCTCATTAAATTCATTGAATTATAATTATTTATCTAGATAGATAGATATAAAAAAAATACCTTTTGAAAAGGTTTATGGTAACTTAATACATATTAACTCAGTTAATCTCAGAACAAACCAGATAAATATGGGACTTTAGATATTTGACTGAAACTGAGCTATTGAGAAGATAAGTCCTCCAAATTCAATTGTTGTCTGCAGAGATAATTTTCAAAGCTTTTCTGCTTACCACAGTTGTCTGCTGCATTTTAAGACATCTTCTGAATATTATAAGCCATGAAAAGTTCCCAATGTAAGTGGCATACTGTGACAAAAAGAGAAATAGAAATCAGGGTCTCTATTCTGCTTTCATTGAGCTACAGAACCAAGGAAGAATGAAACCAGTGGTCACCTCAACAGCTGATTTAGTCCATTGTTCAATATCGACATAAAGATTTTCAAATATCAAAATTTCAGTGAATATTTACAAGCAGGGTGTACCGGGGAAAGAGTGTTTCTTGGGCTCGAAAAAGAGGGCATAGACTAATCCAGGAACTGTTAGCAAGAGATCTTGCAATGGTTGGGCAAGCTTGAGGGCAAGCACAGAGAGATGGCAGATCTCCTCTGGAGCCCCTGATCAGACGGATTTGCCAGTAAATGCTCTTCAGTAGAGTTCCTTCTGCCTCCCCTCTAGCCCAGCACAGCAGCCCAGGAGGGTTCAGTTCCAGGTCTTGCAGAAGCTGGAGACCTCTCCTTGGAAACCACTTTTTACTAAGAATCTGTCACTTACAGTGATTTCCCACCAGCTTTTTAAAACTCTGATAGCTCAGCTCTGTTAAGCCCAGGTTGGAAAAACAGAACATAAGTAGAATGGTATTCCAAAGCCCAGTATCCTCCAAATGTGAGCAAGCAAAAACCCCATGCCACATGGAGCTTCAAAATTAAGAGTCAGAAGCCCACTGTGTGTATTTTTTTTTTAATATAATTAATGATTTTGAATGGTTGCCTTATTGCTTCAATCGCTTTTCACCTATTTCCCCAGTTGTTACCACTTGCCTCAACATTGGCATTTGTTTTATTATTTGGGGTTTTTTTTGCATAATTTCTCACATTATATTTATTTGCACTTGCACTTTTTTAAAAAAATGAAGCATTCCACTGAGATGACTTTAATAAAATTTGCTTATTAAAAGTTCCATAACAGCATGGTTCCCAACCCTGAAACCAAAGTCCTCATATTTAACAGTTTTCATGACTCAATAGATTAGGTGTGAAATAGGAAATATAATAACAATAAGAACATAGCCATATCCCACATAGTTGTTCCACTTAAAATTCTTCTTGAGAAGTAACACAATTCATAAATAAATCATTCTTCATAGAGTAAACTGTGCTTAAAAGATTCTGTGGAAAATCCTTGATATAGTCATAAAATGTGTACATGGAAAGTTGTACAAGGCAAGAGAAAAATCAAATTGAAATTGTTATACTGGGGATGGAGGGAACAGTGAAAACACCAGCTTCTGTTCTAAAAGTGAGATGTCTCTGATCAGCTGCCTGGGCAGAGTTCAGTTCAGAAGGGCTATCCTGTTAGCTCAGACCTAAATTACTATGGTATCACTTCCCTGAGACACCTAAATCTTCCTCTATAATCAATGAAGAGAAATCTTGCCCTTGGGAATTTCAATTCTTCATTGATCCGACTTGTCATTCAGAGGAACCTCTTGCTTTCTGCTGACTGTGAGTAGGGGGGCAAATTTAGCAGCCTCGGTTAATGCCTCTGTTTAGTGGGGATAAATCCAAACCTTAACGTCTTCAAAGGTTTGCCTCTGAGTGGGAAGCAGGGCTTTTGCTTTTGTTCTCACCAGTGCTGTATAATACACAAAACACAATATTTCAGTGCCAGCAACTTATGGCTCAGTTAAGAGACATTGCCATGTGCCTTCAAGTCTTCCCAATGGATATCCCTTCCAATTGCATTATCATACTGTAGACACTCTGCTGGGTTTTTTTTCCCCCTTTCTTTTTCTCATGCAATCTTTTGTCTTAAGAGATGCTTCTCAATAGTAGAATAGACTCTGTGAGAACAGCAAGGGAAATGTGAACATCAATAATGCTCACAGCTCTGGCCAGCTCTACCTTTTTTTATTAAACAAAAGATGTGATAGTTCCTAAAGCTCCTGGCATCCTGAATGTTTCTGGACCATCCCACATTACCATTTGTCAGCTTGTCCTGATGATCGACTAGCCCCTGGAAGACACCCTGGAGATGTGCTGCTTTCTGTTTATGGTCTGGGGGTTACAAAGAGTAAGGATATGACTTCCGTCAGCTGCACTAACACAGCAGGGGAGCATCATTTCTGTCAAACCGCTCTAAGTCTTCTGCACCTTATAATCTAAACCAGTAATACCTTCTTAGTAGCTGTACACACTCCATCAACACAGCCTCTTCAGATGATCTGCTTGTGCTGCATTAATTCATTAGAGACTGGCAGCAGTTTTGCTGCGTTAAGCTCTGCAATTCTGGGATGATTTCTGTGTGAAGTGCCAGAAAACTTTCATTAAAAAGAAATGACCCTGAAATTCAACAGGAACTGCTGGCCATGCTAGTAGCTTAGCTCTTTCCCACCAATCACAGGTTTTCTCACAAGCCAGAAATAGTGACAAAGTGGGAAAGAAGTTCAAAGAAAATCTTCATCAAAAACACCCAGTCTATGCTGTCACCTGTCTTGTCCTTGCTTTGTTGAGACAGTTCTGGACTGGCTAGCTGCTGAGATAGATACCAAGACTGTTACAAAAGCTATCATACTGGGTGTATATATATGTGTGTGTGTATATAGTTATATATATATGGTTATGTAGTGTGTGTGTGTATATATATACATGTATAACTGCTATCATACTGGCTGGCTGAAGCTATTCAATAGCCAGGTATGAAGTAAGTCTTCTCAAGTAGCAATGTCTTGGCAGCAGTCAATACCATGATGAAGGGCATCATTTCAGCCACACTTCAACAGTTTGAAAGTGAATCTCCGTAGCCTTAAGATGGTAGATCATGGGGGAAAAGGAGTGGGAGTCATGAGAATTTGTATGTTTGTTCCAGGGCTGAACTGTAGTTCTTTCTGGCTTAGTCTTGCCATCTATCGCAGCATGTGCTACAGGAAAATCCTTGTTCATAGGTCTGAGAAGCAAGAGAAAAGGCACATGGCATGCTAACCCACAATGCAAAGTTTCCTAGGTGGAAGCATGATTCATACTATAACAGGAGCCGAGCTGTCGTGGGATGGTAGCTTCAGCTTGCTGTCAGTTATTGTCGCTACGAATTTGTGGAATTTCAGTACACCATCATATGAGCAACGTCTATCCCTCATACCTTAATTCTGGGCCTGAACTCTTCCCTCATTTTTGGTAGTGTTAATATGCATTATATAGAAGCATCAGTTAGATAAGAAACCTAGTGTTTTATAACTCACACACCAACCAAAATACACCAGAGCTGGGCTTTTATCTAGCAGGATCCCCAAAGAGGCTTCAAGTATATTGTAATGTCCCTTTGTGTTGCTGTTTATGGCTAAGGGGTCTACTGACTCACTGTGATATGACTAGGCAATCAATCAACTATAAAGCTCAAGAAGCAGCAAAATTTTAAATTGTTCAATAACTTTTCTGAGTGCAAATAATGTGCATGCTCTCCAGCTAAGAGCTCTTGCCATTTTTGTGCAAGTAAAGGCCACAGTCGCACAGCCCGAAGTCCACCCAAGCCTCTGAGCACAGTATCAGTCTTTGCTACCTCCAGGCAGACTGACTTTGCCCCTCTGGGTCATTTTTCCATCCTCACTCTCCCTGCTGCCTACACACAGCTTCTCAGGTGGAATTTAGGTGGATAGGACAACTTATAATGGTGGGTGCATAGCCTGTGTATCGGAGCCTAATTCTTGGGGAAAAAAAAGATCAAGTACATGTTTTACAGAAAATGCAAAGATGAGTTTTTGCCCTCAAGTACTCACATTAACTTCTCACCTCATCTCCCACTGATAAGGCAGGATTTGGGTTTATATGCCACGGACTAGTGACTAGAATGAACTAGTACCTATCATTAGTCATGCTTCTTTATTGCTTCCTAGGTTGTTTTTTTTTTTTTTAAACTGGGTGGGGGGGTCATAGGAAAGATTTTCTTTGTTGCCTCTATTTATTGTCGGTAAGCAGAGATGGTTTGACTTCTCCACTGAAAGAGGTATTTCGGCAAGTTGCCCTATTTGTGATAAGTTAGGCTTCTTATAGCTTGTTTCTTAAAATCCCCTGAGGCTTCAAGCTAACCATGATACACATATTTGGCACCTCACAGTGATATATTTATTATCATTATTACTCGCTGATACATTTGGAAATATATTGCATGTGCCTCTACACTACATTTTAACTGAAATATGAAAACACTGTGGGATTTCCCTGTCGTGCTTGTTATTTCGAAAGGTTTATTCAACAAATCCTGAGAAAAAGGTCTCTGTCTTATGCTGACCTGGATCTCTATTCTCTTTTGCCTATCACACACCAATATGAGTAGAGTCACAGTGACAGAAACCAGAAGAATAGTCAAAAATCAGATCCTTCCTACATCAAATCATTTTCCACATCTGTTTTCTATTTGTTTTATAATGACACATGGGATTATTTGGGGAATATATTCTGCTTTAACTGTCATGCCATTGACTTTATAGCCTTATCAAATATCCATTGGTGTTCAAGCTGAGCAATTATCATCTAGTAAGAAGAAATCCCAAGAAAATGCAGATTGATAATAACATTTTTCAATAATGGTTTGTAGCATTAGTGCCATTCTCTATTATTGTAGTTGAGCTCTAGCATTCTCTTCAACTTACTACTGTTATTTATTTTTCAAGATCTTGATATAGACCCTACAGCAGAAATTCAAAAATAGTTTTCTTTTTCATTATTTATTCATTTATGGTTAGAAGAAGCAACGTTAGAAAGTTGGATAGGAGGGAGGACTGTGTCTGAACTATTAAAAAATAAAAATAAGGGCAAAGGAAAAGAAAGAAATTCAATATTGTGCCAGGTATTACAGACACAGGGTGACTGTATAAACATAATCAGACAGGGTGCATCTACAAGAACATGCTTAGGAGATTGAGCTTGAATTTTGGGATCAAACTTCACAAAGCTGTGCCCAAACTTTTTTTATTTTATAGTGCAGTAAGCCCTTCCAGACAAACTACAATGCTAACAGTCCATTTCCCCTTTACCTTTCTCTTCAGTAAATTGCTGTAAAGTCCTTTTGGTATTCTTTTAAAAATATATAACACATACACACAAACACACACACACACACATATATATTTGCATGATATAACTAAAGAAGCCTTTAATAAAGATCATAGTCTGTGGCTGGCCCTCTTACACGGCCTCAATAGGTATAAAATAATATCATTTGGACCATTTGGTCACTAGCCTGGCCCATACCTGAATTCAGTTTGAACTAGCAAGATAAGGAAAGGCAAGGTGCCAGAGAGAGGGCTACTTCCAAATACTTTAATTTGCTGCTTCTGAGGAAGACACCAGCTATTTGCCTGACTGATCTTCACATTAAAAAAAAAAAAAAAAAAAAAAAAAAAAGAAAGAAAAACAGAAGAAGAAAGAAAAAAACAATTACTGAAGCTATTGCTGAACAATATTTGAGTTGTTGATATTTTTGGATCCCCACATCCCTGTGAAGTGCCAAGACTCCAGCATCGAGCACTGGAGCAGTGCTCTTGAAGGTGAAAGCATTATGTGCTTAACCTGGAGAAGAGAAGGCTAATGGCAATTTAAGAACAGCCTACAACAGTTTGAAAGGTAGTTGCAAAGAAAACAAGGCCACTCTCTTTGCAATAGTGGCAGATGGAACAACAGCCACATATTGCACCTTGGAAGGTTCAGGTGACAAAAAGATGCTTTCTTTAGAAGGACAGGGGAGGTTGCCTAGAGTGGTTGTAGAATGTCCATCTCTGAAGGTTTTCCTGACTTGGCCAGACAAAACCAAAGCTGATCGTATCCCATGTGGGCAACAGTATTCCTTCAAGTGGGAGGCTGGACTCGACGACATGTGGAGAACCCTTCCAACCCGCAGCTCCGTGATTCTCCGATTGCAAAGAGATAGTGAGAATGGGGAAGGGGGGCTTGGGCCAGTCAGTGGAAGCAGTGAGTACTGTAGAGACTTGAATATCAGGAGCTGATCTGTTATGAAATAGGTAGACAAAAAAAAGTACCAACTTCTTGGTTACTTTCTACTGTTAATATTTTGTTAGACATACGTCCTGCTCTGCTTCTTTTGGTCTATCCAACTAAAAAGGACCATTAACCTCTGATCAGACTGTAGGAAAAAAAGAGGTTGTAGCAAGTTGCAACTGCTACTGCAGCCTAAGCCCCTTGGTCCTGCAAATATTGGTTAGGGGAGATCCTCCAACACCTACCTTATGGAGAAATTTTATAAAGAAGCAGCTTGAAAGCTGGGTGCTAAGAACTGAGTAACCAGAATACCTGCCTGGCCAGGTCCCAGCTTTGAGGCTTCTTGCCTAAGTTAAGTGTCAATACAAATCATCCACAGTGCAGATGAACATTTCAGCTTTTGTTCTGGCTTCCACAAGCCTTCTATCAAGGTAGTGTCTACTATGCAAAAAGGTCTCTATTCTTCTGGTTTTACCCTCAGTGCAAAACATAAGATGAACATGGCGTTCAATTTGATTGGCAGATTCGATCCCCCAGTTAAAAACAAAATAATTAAGCGTGCTGAAAATCCCATTGCTTTCTATTTACTGACCCTGATTTGAGTTAGTGTTGACTGAGATGTTTTTTCTAATCTTGTTTTATCCCCCATATACTTTGCCCCCAGCTTGTGTATTCTAAATGCTGTATTGCACAGTAGTGAATTTGAATTGAATTTGCGAATACAGAGAACAGTAGGTCAGTAAAATCCGAAGTTAGGAAAAGCAGAATTCAGGTTTCATCCTTTTCAGACAAAAGTTTCAAGTACAAAGATCTTCAGTAAATATTACTCAGGCAATATTCTTACTCAAGGCAGATACAATTTGGTGAAACCGTGGAAATTATATATGAAGTAGGACAGATGCGACAAGACCTGTGAATGTGCATTTGTGCTTTTGACTAGCTTTCAGCACAATATCAGTTAGAAGGTGGGCACTTCTGCCAGATCCTTACCTTGTGTAGATTGACATTTTTGAAGCCACAGCACCAGTATGAGTTGTATATACTGCACTCTATTCAATTCAACTTATTTTTAGTGACCTTTCGAAAAATAATGTTGTTTCTTTCTTTTCCCCCCCCAACAGGACAACATTTTTAAAATGGAAGATTCACATTTTGAAAATGGCCGAGGGAAAAGTCCTTACGATCCTAAATTGCTGACGGCTTCTCTTTTAGTAGGTAGGTGCCACAAAATAAGTTCAAGAAGATATGCATTTACCGTAGATAATTGCCAGTTTTCTGCTATTCTTCTACTTGCTGCATCTGTGATAGGGTTTTGTCGTGTGTGCTTTCTTTCCAGGTTAAAGTCATTCTGGTTTCATTTTTAATATAGTTGACCCAGGTGTCTTGAGAAATAAGGTATATATAAACCAGGATTCAAATATCACAAGAGTTGCTTTGTCCCTCTGTAAGGGCTTGATTCTGCAAAGTGTTTCTTCTCCTCAGACCTAGATGTCACTGGAGTTATTTTAATCACTCAGTTTACAGTTTGCCCATACTAACATTTGCACCAGCACAGCTGAGAGCAAAGCGAGAGCAGGAATAAGCAATTTCTTACATCAGTTTTGCTGACAGGGAAAGTATATCACTGAATTGTACCCCCATGTGAACTGGAGATATGCAAACGTTTACAAGTCCAGGCTCTAAGATCATGATATTTCAGCTGAAGAGCTCTGTCTTACACTGAGTTAAACTAAGCAAAACTAAGCTCCTGTCCAGACTGAGAGATTTCAATAAATTCAGTATTTTTGAATTACTAATAGTTAATTTAATGGAAGATGGATGTCTAGAGCACCTGAATTGCATTAATCTAATTGAACTAATCTAATTGATTGAATTGATCTAATTGATTTAACCAATTTAATTCAATTAATTGTGTTGATTGGCCTTCCTTCTCCCTTACAAAAAAGGTAAAAAGATGTTTTGGGAGAAGAGATTAAGAGTGAAACAAATTAGATTCTTCTTCCCACCTGCATAACTACACTGCCCTGGTGTAGCCACTCTATCCTCAACACGTAACTTTGTTGGCAATTAATTACAACTTCAAATTCAAGGAGCTAAAAGTAGTTTCAGACGTTAGCAGATTCTCTTGTCCAATAACCCTCTGGGAGGTGACACCAGATACATTGTTTTCTCCAGGGCTATGTCCATATTCCTCCTTTAAGGCCTTACCTAGCAACTATCCATATTATATTTACATTGCATTTAAAGATGAAGATACTGAGAAGAGATAGCAAAAAAAATTTAGTCTTGAGTAAGCCTCATTTCCTGCTCTTTGCAGCCCCTAATGATCACAGGTGATGAGCTACCCTGAGGAAATGCACTTTGTAAAAAGAAAAAAAAAAAACAAAAAACAAGACATCCTCGTCTTGCTCCAACTTGCACCCTGTACAAACAGCCAAGGAAAGAAGTGTGTGTGTAAAAGGCTGGTGTATAAATTAGTGCCTGGAGCAACTTGAATTTGTGGCAGAACTGCTCTCAAGGGAATGACTTGACTATTTACTTTAATATACAATAAAGAAAGAGAATGATGACAAGCCAGTATTACATGGTATACTCGGTATGTAACTGCATAAAGTCAACAGAGTATAGCTTTTCACATTCCTTTTTTTTACTCAGTCCTGCACAAATATGATTATCTTACTTCCCTTGGCTTGGATTTCATGTCTTTAAAACATCTTTGCTTTCATGAGCCCATTCCCTCTCACTATCATTTTCACTCCATGTGTTTTTCCTCCTAATAAACAGTTGACAAAGCATCATATTTTGTTTTGAATCAGGATTCAGTTAGAGCCACGAGTTTAGTAGCACTATAGAAAATGGCCAAAATGGAACATTCAAAGGCAGTGACTTTTAACTCCAGCCACTTACCTAAAACCCAGGGTGAAGCTAAAATTAACATTCCCCTATCTTCAAAAATTAACAGCCTTTCTTCCCAACCTTCTCATAACTACCTTATGGCCATATTGTATTACTGATTATAGTGCTGCATTTATTTAAATCCTTTGCCACAGAGGTTCCCTTGTTATTTAAGAAAGCATGCACCAAATTCACCACTGGTCCACTGATAATGGCTCATTCTATCTTTGCCAAAAGCACAAATTTAACGGGACTGTGTTGACCCAAAGTGAAATAGTTTTCTCTCCCCAGAATAGGTGGACTCCACCTGGGGAAGTGGAGAAAAGGGAAGAACAAGCTGGCTGAGCAATGCCTGTATGGAAAGGTTTGGTCCAGTAGGTTCCTGAAGTAGGTATCACCAGGGTGAAACAGTGCATAGGGCCACAACAGCTGGAGGATGGGCCTCTTGACCACAAATGCTTCACAAAAATAGGCTACTTTAAGAAGAGGAAAGCTGAACCACTTCTTCCCTTTCTTAGAGCTGAATGGTAGCTCTGATACACCTGACTCCTCAGGTGCCAGAAATATTTGTACTCACAAGTAACCGGGAATCATCCCAGGTTCAAGCAGGTGAGGGTGTAAATTGAAAATCTTGCAGTAATTAAAATGCAGCCTTATAGTTGTAACACAACATACCTATAAAGAAGATAAAAGAAGGCTGAGAAGTAAGAGTAATTAGTACAGTTAAATATAGGAGTGGAAAATAGTCTCTATTCTTTGTCAGAAATACTTAACAGAGAGGTTTGCAAAGTGGAGAAGAGTGTGTTCTTGACTCAGTAGCTAGAAGGTAAATCTTAGGTAAGTGAAATGTAATTACCCAAGCTGGAATTTGGGCAAAGCATCAAGGCTAATCTGCAAAAAGTAACTTAAGATTTTTAATAGACATTTGTACTCAGGGTTCTTGTTTTATATTTCAGTTGAAAGAAACTCTTATAAAGGTGTAAAAAAAAAAAAAGTTAGTTTTCCCTCTCTCTCTACAAAATCCAATAATATTTGAAAAAAAAAACAAAACAAATAGTTCATCATTATTGAATTGTTCCAATATTTTTCCAGTATACATTCCTTGTTCCATCCACCTGCAAACATTTTTCATTATTTTTTTAAGAGCTGTTCATTAAAGGTAGTTATTGCTACTCTACTCTTAAGTAAATGCTAGCTGGGAATATGATATAACAATTTCCTAATAATATAAGACACTATTCATCCATTCCCAATCTCTGTGCTGCTAACTAAACAATCTCCGTTTGAGTGGGCTAATGCATGAAAATGTAGAGAGTACCTAGTCCCTGGGCACCTCTAGCATGTATTTCAGGGCAGGAGGAAAATGAGAGGCAGCAGAATTTTCAAAGAAAGCAGTCACTGGAGAAAATCATCACTGAAATGTATTAGTCTAAAGCAATTGTATTGGTATAGTTGAAAAAAAACCTCAGAGAACAAGACATCCCTTGTCCTATTATCAGTCAGATACTCCTTAGGAAATCCCCCCTCGGGATTTTCTAAAGCTCCAATAATCCAGGATCCTCAAAGCTATTTATATTCCTGTGCCTCACTGATTTCTTTTATATACATGTTAAAATAATTTTTGGATCAGTTCAGGTGCGTTAGTACTCCCAAATACGGATTAATCTGAATGTGATCTGAAGAACAATGGCTTCTTACCAAGGAACAGCATTACTCTCCTCACTTACTCTCCTCCAAATTAGCTACAAAGTAGATATAGGGTTCATGAATTAAAGGGTTATTCTAGCTTCTGGGAAGTTTTGGCTCTTGACTTGAATGGGAGTGAAGTCAGACCATCAAGAAGTCTTTCTGAAAATCTTAACTTCAGTGATATGAATAAACCTACTACCCAAGGTTATCAGATGTTGTTTGGGAGCTCTTTTACCAGGGGCTACAATCAGGAAATTCAAGGCTTGCTCTAGCCTATTCTTCATCTGCTGAACTTTCTTATTTCTTTCAAAAAGGAAGCTGATATTTCTGTATCTGCCCATATGTATATATAAAGAATGCTGTTTTCTTTTAAAGCTGAACAGAAACAATTGAGAAAATAAGTTTATGCAGTTCTCGTTTAACATCTTCATATCTAATGGAACTGGGAGATGCTGGGGAAATGGCCTTATAGTTCCGTGCTCCTCCCATTCAGTATGTGGGAATAAATGGTTCCTTTCTAAACTAGCGGTATATACAGGCTTTAATTGTTGCCTCTCTATTTAGTAAAGTCAATATATGTATTTCTGTTTGCACACATGTGTCAACATGCTTTATCTTTAAGTGGCTTGTGTCCAAAACATAGAACTTTTTTCCTATGAAAACAATGGAGGCCCATCAGCCTGCTCTGAACAGAAAGCCATAGTCCTTGCTTTATGCTGTCGTACTTGAAGTACAAAGTGACAACTTATTTCTTTTTATTTAGTCTTTCTGCTTAAAAAAAGTTTGTTAGTTTGTGAATTATTAGTTTTCACTTCATTCCTAAAATTAATGAAAACTGCTTTTAAAACTACTACCAACAGAAATGGCACAATAGTCCTGCATCAAGGGATGCGCAGTCTGGGGTATGACTTGAAGCTCACCCTTAATCTGGCAAAAATCTGACAAGAAGAAATGGTATTTATTGGTATTTATATCCAAGCCCCAATCCCTTTTTTGTGTTACTGTAATACCATACATCTGATCCTGATGAGAAGGGGAAAGGGTAGGGCTATAGCTCTGAGAATGCATTTAAAGCACCAAAGGGCTGTTCTGCAGCCTTGGTGCATGGGAGGCTATTTGTCACATATTTTCCTGAATTAAAGATTGTATCTGAAATCCACTGACTTCAGTGGATCTTGAGTCAGTTCCTGCTGGAAATCAAAGAGAATCAATTCAAACCGTAGGTAATGGTCTAAGTATTTTGAAACTTGGAGGAGCTGTAGTAGAAAATAAAGGTCAGCTGGTTTTGACAGCTTTTTCTTCCTTTGGAACACATAGAAACCCATTATTGATAAAACTGTTATGCTGCCTATCATCACTGACAAAAAGGGTACGAGCCAGAACAAGAGCATAGCAGCACAAAATGGTTTTGGGGTGAATTGAGTCAAACCCAGAAGATGCATTAGTTTCAATGGTGTCTGTATATTGAGTTAGAACTTGAAGTGCCTAACCCCCTAAAATTCAAAAGATTACAAATACGTAATTTTAATAACTTATTGAGCTATTTCTGTAATTTTAATAACGTAGTATTAAAAATAGAATCTTTCTTTTTCTTCTTTTTGATTGACCTTTCCATCTGTTGATAACTAAGAAGTAAAATAGGGCTTGTTGGTTCCCCCTCACACACACTTTTGATTTATATTGATTTATCTTAACTCACTGGGGCGTGGAAGACAAGAAAATGAGGATAAGGTTAAAGAAAGGTTAAGCATAGCATCAAAGCCATTTTCACTAGCAAAAAGGTTTTATGTTCTTTAAAATCTCAGCTGCATACACTATACATAATAATCACTATAATTAAGTGATTGTCTCCCCTCTAAAAAAGTCGAAAATGTCATGGAGGAATGAAAAATCGTTAATTAATGATATGCTGTTCTGTTTCACTTCTGATCACACCTCCTGCTGGGCATGACTGGTCTATTGGCTTCTAATCTCTGCTGTGAATTCGCTCAATTCCACGCCTTTCCGCTATCATGTTTTCACCCTTCCTGACTTTCATGACTACCATATGGCACAGAGCTACCGTAGGTTCAATTGATAATTTCATGCTGTCAATGTTCTTGGGAAAAGATCCCAGTGATATTCAATAGGCTTGCTGGGACGTGGTTGTCCCACCGTGGAAATACCTAAAATTGCCATGAAAATCATAAACTTGTTCCTAAAGGGTGTTTTAGAATGAGGATATGGTAGAGTTCATCATGACCAGGAAAAATTTATTACCTTAACTTAAAAAAACAGTTATTTCATCCTCAGACTTATCTTTTTCACAGGAGACTTTTAAGATGGGTAGCTCAAAAACAGCAGTTGGAAGGATAATACTTTTTGATTCCATATTAAAGGGATAGTGTAAAGTAGCTCATCTCAGATACAGGCGTGAAAAAGCACAGTCCTAAAAATACATTTTAGCACTTTGAATTCAGATTAATTTCACGGACAAGCTCTGCATTAACCCCCCCAAAATATGTGCTTTACTTTGATCCCTGGATGTTTTCGGTAGATTTGATTACTATGTAGTTGTTGTTGTTGTTGTTGTTATTATTATTATTATTATTATTCCCTTACCCACATTTAATGTGACCTGGTCATTTGAATTTAGATTGCATCTCTCCTCTGTGATCCTTCTAGCTGGCTCAGGAGGGGCACACAGAGACTCTAATAGTGAAGTTTCATCTCCAGCTAGGCTGTGCCTGTGCCATTTATGGGCTGAGGCTGTAGGTCAATTTTTAATTCACTTGTTCACTGTGATATGTGTGGGGTTGAGGTAGCAGGGGATGATCTCATTTGTTCACTCTCTGTTTTACTTTGGCAGTCTTGCAGTTACAAAGGTGACAGGAATAAAAAGGCATGTTCTGTCTTCCCTGTAGAAGATACTGTTTTCACAGGATTTGCCTGCTCAGGAAAAAAACAGAAACAAAACAGAACAAAATAATAAATAAAAAAAAATCCCAACAGCTTCTATATTAACAATTTGAGGGACTCAATGACTTTCTAAACTGAGAATGAATGAGCTGGAGTCTCCTTTTCCCAACACAGAATCACAAAAAAACAGTATTTGAGGAGGAATCTCTTGAGGTCTCCAGTCTAATCTTCTGTTCAGAACAGGCTAACTCCAAAGCCAGGCATCTTTTTCAGGGCCACATACTGCTGTATGCCAGGGATCGCTGTACAAGCTATCACCAATCCAGGCTAAGAATCCAAACATGTTTTCTTAAAAAGGCAGCATTAGCAGTCAGTACACACAGCTCATTTGAGAGAGGTCACAGTTAAGCTCTGCAGTGTGACAGGAGGTACCCTGATCATGTGTTTTCAATGACAGTATGTTGTATATGGTTTATTACCCTTGCAATTTTCACATTATCCCTATTAGTCTGACTTATCATGACTTGAGAATTGAGAAATATTGCTTACAATTATATCATCCAACAGATGGCGAATTGTACTCTGGGACCGCAGCAGACTTCATGGGCAGAGACTTTGCCATTTTCCGAACTTTGGGGCATCACCATCCAATCCGAACAGAGCAGCATGACTCCCGGTGGCTCAATGGTATGCAAAATGTACATTTATCTGGTTACATTCATGTAGCCATTAAAGATTAGCACTCAGCTTCATTCCTGCACCATCTGGGACATATACACCCCTCTTTTATTTGGAGCAGAATCGTGTCTTAAAGCAGTTAAACGAATCAAAAGTGACTTATAAAGGAGCGTTTTTGTTTTAATTACATGGAGATTTGTGGAGTGGGATTAAATTTAACATGTAAGGAAAGGATGACTAAAGCAGTCCTGCCACAGGAGCAGAGGGAGTACCTCTGGCTTGCGGAGGCACCAGCCGCACATCTGCACAGAGCAGCTAGAGCCCTGCCTGAGACTGCGCCCTGCATAGCCTTTAATTTTTGCCTGGATGGAAGGGAATCTGACACGGGTTGCCATGGGAAAGTAAACCGCCAGTGCATCTGGAGCAGGCCAGAGTTGTCAATACTTTGAAAAAACTGGAAGCAGTTCTGGGTATTTCAAACTACTGAACTTCAAAATATTCAATCATCTAACAAGGCACAATAACTTACGTTATTCTTTGCATGCAACTAATCAGCCCAGTAGCTGCTTGTTTATGTGTATGCGGGCAGAGGGATAGTTTCAGTGCAAACCTGGTTTTAGTTTGGTGTTTAGTTTTTATTTTCACCAAAACACTTTAAAATGCATTTGGGTAGTGTACCCAAGTTCTACTGAAATCAACATATCACCTCCTTAAATAGAATTAGGCTGGATTTTAGCTGTACAAGTACACAAACGTTTTTGGAAATGAGCATGTATCATTTGGAAAAGCTGACATCTGATTTTAGTGATCCAATAATGCTAACTGTAGTTAATTTTTTTAAAGAGTTGGCAAGCGACTTTTGCTATACATGTTGCTTGCATCTGTCAGACTTGCACTGCTGTTTCTGAATTCACAAAATATTTTGTGCTTAGATATTTTTTCTTTTCTAGCCACAATATTTACATCTGTGCTGAGGTCCAGGTTTTCCTATGTGGTTTTGCAATTCAGTGCAAACTGTTGATGTAAATTTTGGAAGTGTAATAGCAGACTATCTTTTAACAACACAGCTTCTTATTAGCTACAGTCAGGAACATTTAGTGTCATTCTGGTTATCATATTAACTGTATATATGATCCATAAGGCAACCAATCCCTGATTCGTAACTGAAGTCACAAAGTGCTATTGCATTTTGGATAAACTATATATATATATATATGATATATATACAGCATATATGTATTGGATAAACATGTCTATATCTGTATATGTAGATGTATATATATTTTAATATGGTATGCTGTATGAATCTGACTCTTGTGCCATTAAATTTGGTTTTGTCAAAACTCATCTGGACTACTGGGAGGACAGATTTAGGTCTATTACATTTCAGTTCTACAGGCTGGGATTGCTCTGTAAATCAGAAACATTCTTGACTGATTTATATATTATAATAACAGACATGGTATCTGGACTTCAGGACACATTAAATTACATGGGTTACAGACATATCCATTTATCTTGGTACCTGGTAGATTAATAATATACTAAAGATAACACAACACCCATTTTCATTATGACAGTCAGGATGAAATAAAGTCCAATCATGGAAGTAAAATCTACCTTTGTGCAGTAGATTTGCTCAATGACGGCTGCGTCAGGAGGATTTATGCAGTGGGAAAGGACAGACATTGTCCACAGCCCCTCTCCTTCATCGCTGAAAGCGTGTCATGCCTTCCTGGGCTCGGTTAGCTGTCTCTCAGCACTAAACTTGAGAACTGCTCTTCCCAAATTAGCACTAAGGTTACATCTGACAGGGCGCAGAAACCACCACTGCTTTTTGTGCTCAGGATGATGAGGAGAAGACAGTGGCACCTAAAGAGCTTACAGACCTCAGACTTGCTAGAACTTAAGTATCCTCTGAAAACATCATAGAAGTGGGAAAACGGCATTTACCACAGTATAGTGTCAAGCTGATTTTTGGCTCTAAGAATAATTACAGTATATTCCCATATGGAAAGTTTCAGAACACCTTAAAAAGGTAAGAATCAAATAGAAGCCTTTAGAAATTATTCTCATAGCTGTCTATAACTGATAAGAATGATTATTAAGTACATTTTTAAAATATTTCCATTGCAATTTAATAAGGTTACATCCCTTATGCAGAATACAAAAGGCTGGCTTAAAATTTGCACTACAACATTCCTATTAAAGGCTCTAGGACTGTACTGTTAATTTCCCAGTGGTAAGGCCCTGCCAGCGTTTCTGTAGAGCACTCCTATTTTCAGCATCTTACAGGGAAATCCAAAAAAGACAATTCTTTAGGTTTGAAACTCTGCAGGAATGCCAGTCCTTTCTTTTTTTTTCTTTTTTTTTCTTTTGCCATTTGTTTTTTTTAAAATGCAATTATAAAAGAAGCTTTCTGATTGCAGATGTATTTAAAGTGGATATATTTTTAATGAAATAAGCTAACATTGAAAGATGAGATACACTCTACATTCTTAGAGCTCTGTATAAACTAGTACAGTCTTCAGAGACTTCTTAAGTTTGCAGACCTTTACACATTTTTTTGTAAAGGCATGGATTGCTATACAGCGATAGGCTAGCTTTTTGAGGTCACCTTCTACAATGTGCTTAATCTTAGCTTAAAAAAAGACTATTCTAGTGGGTGTATGTAGAAACTTTGGTAAGGACAGAAATTCTGATCAAGTTTGCAGATAAGAGAAATCCTCGTCTCCATGGAGATTAATAGCTAGGGGGTGAGACGTCCAGTTGTAAGTCCCTGCTAAGGCTTATTTGGCTCACAGCTGGAACTTGAAACTGCTTTTCCCATGCTAACACTAAGGTTAGAGTTGACAGGGTGTAGAAAACACAGCTGCTTGGTACCAAAAATGGAGAGGAGAAGACAGTTGCGCATGAAGAGCTTACAAATTTTTAAATTCTCTAAAAAAAAAAAAAAAAAAAAAAAAAAAAGTCATTCTGAACTGACATAAAGGCAGGACATTTACCATTGCACAGTGATTAAGCTTTTCAGATTTAAGCAGAAGTGCAGAGCTCCTACAGAGATCACAGGGTCACCTGTTGGAGATGTTTCACTTTGCATAAAAAGGCAAATGCTGCTGGGAGCAGGGCTTTGAACTGTGCCCAGCTCAAGGGAAGGTGCTGACCAGCAGCTTTTAGAGACATTTAAAGTCTTTTAAAGACTTTAGAGGCTGTCAGGCTTCTAAAGACATTTCATTTTATATAAATAATTGAACAGTCACCAAGCCAAATAAAGCAAGAGAGACTGATGCGATAGCCGTGCAGTGAGGGCATTCAGCTAGAGCACAGGGAACCATGCATCAGTCACTGTAGCCATGTATATTTAATTATTGATACAGACTGGGCCAGATGTGACATGGAGGCATATGCAAAAACACTGTAAAATATTTTGCTGCTCAGGGAAGTCGTCTTGGACATGAAAAGCAGCAGTTCAGTGCCCCAGCCTGAACCATGTATTCTGTCACAAGCCATGTGTGTGCCCACCCCTGACATTTGTTGGCTCTGTTAGTAAGTACATGGAGTTTCTCTGTACAAAAAGCTTTGACAGTTGTGATTGGCCCCTGTTAGGGACAAGAAAGAATTTGAACTCTCAGAAAAAAATCCTAGAAATTGGAAAAACATCTCCTGTCCAGCTTCAATAGCAATGGTTTTGATGTTACACATCTATTCTACAGATCCCGGGAGCAGCATGTAGGTGAAACCCTTCTTTTAAATGTGCAGTTACCTGTTATAGTTCAGAGGTATGAGAACGCAGCATTATTTCAAGAAACTGTAGATGGGATCATGCTTTTATGAACTGTTTCAGCAATAGGAAAAGATGAGCAAGAGGCCTGAGCAGGCTGGGGCAGGTTCCCTTGATACCGGGAGAGGTCCCTGACAAGCCAAAAGCAGCCGGTTTGCTCTACACCGCCTGCTCCCCTCGCTCCAGCCTGGGAAGTGTTCACACGAGGGCTGAGGGCATGGCTGGAGGCAAGAAGGCAGAAATGGCAGTGCAGTGTACCAAAGCAAATGCTAAACAACGCACAAGCGATACACTAACACCAGCGCTCGAGCTGAAGGTCAGGGGAGTGGAAGGAAAGCTCTCCTCTTCTCTAGGTCTAGCCTGAACACAGAGGATCTGGCCATAAATTGTTAACGTTTTGTAAAATGAATAGCTGTAAATATTTATATCAAAAGGAGAGGGGAAAAAAAACCAAAAAAACAAGTCAGTGTTGGGCTGCAGAAGATTTGAAAGGAAATGAAATCACAAAAGCTGCATTAAGGTTGTATTAGGAATCTGTTTTGCACCCCAGAGAAGTAAGGCAATTCTGGCCCCACTCGCCCTCTTTACTAGACCTGGAGTTAGAGAGGGAATGTCAAGCTGGATTTCCAGGCTTGGCTTGGAATTCCCTTGCTTTTTGTGGGTTTAAGCCGGCTCCATGTTATTTTACCATATTTTCTGTGGCTTAGCTTTTAAAGTGGGGTAGTAGCTGTGCTTAGTCTCCTGGGGTTATTGTCCTTCGTAATCTTTGCTTTACGGTTACATAAACAGCTGAGAATTATAGAAGCTGAGTGACTGTTCAATAAAAAAGAAAATGTCCTCTTAAATTTCACAGGCTCCAAGACAGGAAACATGGACTTGATACACTTACGATATTTGTACAGCACTTTACAACCATCATCATGTGTTGTTTCCCCTTATGGCAGATTGTGGGATGGCTGAACAATGGCAACATACACTTACAACTTTGCATATTTGGGTATTACATAGTGGAGATGCTTATGGCAAGAACAAGACAGGATTTCAGCTAGTTTATAGGATTTTTCCCATCTGACAAAAATGTACTAAATATGTGAGAATGCTTAGAAATGAACTTTTGTTCTCTTCCAACTGCTCTTGAGGCCTGGATGTATTCATTTGCTGCACTGAAGCTCTGATTTTGCTTTGGTCAGCCACACCAAACCCATGCACAGCCCCTGGCAGCTCCCTCTTCTGCACCATGCTGGTGCCCCCAAAAGCCTCCCTGGCTTTCCACCTCACCTCCTCCACACTGCCAGTCCATACATACAGAGGGAAATAATGCACATGCAAGCAAAGAGCATAGGTAAGCAGATGTGGAAAGAGGTTGCTCTGCCAGAAGAAACGGGACCAAACCATCTTGGTACCTGGGGGTTGTTTCACAAAGTATGACTGAGCCATTCTCGGAGAAAAGAGGCTATGGAGGCTATAAATACAATAAATCCCCAGTGAGAACAGAGCTCCTGAAATAAAGGACATGAAAACTACTGGCTATGAACTAGATAAGAATACATTTAACCTTCAAATTAGAAGTTTTAAAACACGAGGGGAATGAGATTAGAAAAAGCCGCCCAATGTTGGCAGCATCTTAGTTTTAAGAGGAGCTTTGATAACGTTTTTACGTGTGGGTTTGTAACACACTTGAGTGACATAGCATGGGACTGGGCCCAATAGACCTGCTTGTAAATTTGCTAAGGTAGATTTAATCAGCCTTACCAGGGACTCAGCGAAGACCTCTTGTGTTTAAAATAGGCATTTCTCTCCTTTGACCCAAATTAGGCAGCTGCTATCTCGTATCATGCAGCCTGCACAGAGGAACAAGGTCCTGCACTGTGCTATCATTGCTTATACAGGCATCAACAGCTCCAGCCCTTGCAGGAACAGAACATGCCCATATATGCAAGTTTTATTTCTCACTCAATACACCCTCCCACCCCCATTCCCATTAGCTTCATTGCTAAGAATAGTAATAAATAATTTCACAGTGATAAATTCCATGTGTGACAAATGCTAATGTCACCTAACACAGTGCTAGGAAGTACTCAGAAACTATGGTGACGGTGGTATAATAATCTGAACAGAATGGAATATAAACTCAACTTGCAGTGTTTCCCCCCCCTCCCTTAAGTCTACAGATCCAAATTCAAGATGTTGAGTACGAATTTTAAATTGCTTTTCTCTTTGCAGTCTAACAAATCTTTTCTCCATACATGTTTCATTACAGCCTTTCTATTCTTTTTCTCTCAGAAGAAATGTAGAATTTCTGAAAAGACAAAAATTCAGTTCCTCCTTGCTGTTATTACTTGATGTTTATACTGCCACTGACCTGGGGAGCCATAGGTGCAGCTGAACACTTGATCAGAAGGCACTACTGTATTTGAATCAGTTGACACATCCTGTCTGATAACTGCTCCCTGGATCTTTATGCAAACTAGGAGAAATCTCTCATTGAGAAACTAAAGGCCAAGTGGCAATTAGACAATGTGCAGGTGCTTTACAGCTCCTCTGGATATGAATATGTTGGGTTATAAAAAAAAAGAAAAAGAAAGAAAGAAAAAAAAAAGAAAATACCATCTCCAAGACCACCAAGTGGCCTGAATGAAGTTATTTTAAATCTTTCTAGTAACTAGACTTTTTCTTTCTCTCTCTCCCTTTCTTTCTTTTCTTAATAGTGTAGGACTGGGTCATGTTTCTTCATGAAATTTAAGTACTGTAGATGAGGTCTTTGTTGCATTTAGGTATGAAATATTGCTAAAAGTAGACAAAAGATGAGTTTTGAGGCTCAAATGGGGGGGAAAAAGAGCAGGAAGGTAAGAACAGAAGAGGACATTCCCCTGGTTTGAGCACACCTTTTGAGGACTTTCTGATAGTCCAGAGAATGCTACCTGGAGCAAAAAGACTTGCATCAATAGACATACTGGTCTGAGTTAGAGCCACAGTATGTCTGGGGAATTTATGATACAAATTAGTTGAGGAACACCTGACTTAGGATAGATATATATGTGTATACACACACACACACACACACACACACACACACACACACACACACACACACACACACACACACACACACACACACACACATATATATATCTCACATAATTAACCTTGGGCTCATACATGGGTTATAGCTTGGGCAGCTTTATTATCCAAAACCAAAACATAAGAGTTGGGAGCGCAGATTAGGAGCCATGCTTTGCTGTAGCACACCCTGTGACTCATCCACTTTGCAGAGTGTATGATTAAAAACAATGTGAGAGCTTGGGGTTCAATGCTTCGCACACCACTTCTACTGGAAGCCAGAAAAGCCTGACTGCTGCATGGAGTACAGTTTTAGGAAAGAGGTTCATAGCCCTCTGGACAGCCACAGCGGAGCATGACCCAGGCCCAAACAGATAAGTGCAAATGTTCTGTCTAAACTGAAGGACCTAGAAGCAATTGCCAGCTTTGAGATCTAGGTGGATAACCAGTAACTCCTGGGAGCCTTACATGAGGGTGAGACATGAGTGAGTGATCTTTCCTTCAACTGTGCCCTGATTTTTCTGGAAGGAAATTGGAAGAATGAGCCAGAATGTGCTCTGGCTAGATCCTAAAGGTGAATAAATCAGTGTACCTAGGTACAGGGCAAAACGGGTGATCTCGCTCAGCTGGTCAGAATCGAGTTTCGATGACCCAAGCGAGTTGCTCACTGCAGATATAGCCTTAGGACCACAAATTGGTCTCATCTGTGACCTTGAGTGGTAGGAGCTGTGAAAAGACCGACCTGCGTGAGTGCACTGCAAGACCCTGCATTCTCCAGCTCTGTGCCCCTCTCACACTGATGGATAAACATTAGCAACTGCCTGATTACCCCTAGTCCCAGAGATACTGTATGTCCTCTGGAAGGCTTTTTTTAATGTATTTATTTCAATGGATAACTTGCAAAGTTTGGTAATGGGCAACTTTAGTGGTTGTGGTAAGCAGTGGAAGCTGCAGCAATAATCTCTACTAGAAAGCTTTGTATATTACTTTTGGTTAATATATGATTGAAAGGGCCATATCTATATATGTATAGATATAAACATGTAGGCTACCCACATTTATTATTCACAGTCAGGAAAGCTTACCGAAAATTTCTGCCCTGGGGATGAATTTCATCAGAAAGAAAAATAATAATAATTTGTCCAAGGCAGGTGTAATATTAAGGTTCTAAGACTGCACTTTGCTTTGCTCTTGTTGCAGACCCCAGTTTAAATTACACAATATGGTTTCCTTTGTAATTATTATTTTTACAAAGATCTAAATCAGCTTAAGAAAAAGGAGAGTTCAGATTTAGGTGGCAGAATGCCAAAGACATCATTATAGGCCTGTATATATATATATATATTCATAAATATATAAAAATATAATATGCCTATATTATAGGCCTTCCAAATTCAAGTAGGTTTACTGTGATCTTGAAGATCTCTATGAGCCATCACAGCTCTGATGCTCGGGAAATATCACTGTTAGATACCAAATTGTGCCACCTTTCCTGTTAACAAAAGTGACTAACCAGCTTTTCAAGAAAAGTTGGGAGGAAATCTGCTTCTTGGGAATCGCATAGCAGAATACTAATTGGCCTAAACAAAGCAGGAGTGAGTCTGTTACAGCCCCCATTGTTGGGATATGACATACATCTGATTTTTTTCTTTTTTTTTTTAAAGTTCTTGTGGTTTTTCCCCTTCTGCTCTAGCCATCAGTTTAATTAGTCTTGACCCTGTCAATACCAATTTCCTCTTCTCAGGCCACCAGGTCCAGAGTTTGGTGGACGTTCAATAGAGATTTACTGTTCACTGGGTAATTTGAGTTCATGTGTATGGTGAAAAATTAGTGAGGAGAATTACCCAGAAAAGTGGATGCCATGACAATGCATGTCACCATGGTGTCACCAGCTCTGCTGACATAGGTCTCAAAAGCTCTCCCCCTGTGAAAATGGGGCCTGTTTGCAAATTAATTAGTTTCTGGCAGCAGCTTGATTGTTGACCCAAAGTTTGTAGAGTGGAAAAACAATCAGATTAGTGTGTTCGATATAAAGGCCCAGTGCGGCGCTCGAGTGCAGTTTGCCAAACTGTGGAAGCCGTGAATGGGGTGAAACAAATTCTTTTTTGAGGAGCCAAGGCAAAGGTTAAGTGTGATGTGACTGGAGCACACTGGCCGCAGGGGGGTGGAGAATTAGAGGTTTCAGCCGCTCAAACATGGAGAGTGCTAAGCGAGTTTCACTGAATTTAATGAAATTCACAGCTTTGGCCACAAAGTGTTTGGCAATGTTTTAGTCTGTGTTAAAAGGAGAAATGAGCTGGTTTTGTTTTAAGAAGTTTTCTTTGCACAGTCATGTGGGACATCGGCAACTGTGCCTCTAAAGGATATTAGAGAGTTGCTGAGCTTCAGCCCTGTTTCTAAGCACCTGCAGACTTTGGGGGGTTTATCAGTTCCACCCCCATCCTGCCACACACACACACATCCTTTATCTCTAAGGATTTGGTCCAAGCCTCCCATTTATCACCTCCAGCGTTTGGGTTTGGGCAGATTCCTTCTTTTAAAGAGTGCTTGTGCCACATCTTGCAGGCCAACATAGTAGAAATCAACTATTTCAAACAGATAGATCAACTAAAAGTTGTTATTCAGGTAGAGAGACAAAAGCATGTTATCCTATAGATACTAAAAGATGTCATGGACCAGATCTTCAGCTGATGAAGACCCAGAATATCACAACTGCAGTCAAGAAAGACCTAGTGATTTCTGCTCACTGCAGTGCTTGGCTCATTTCTTTAATAATATGCTATTTTGCAAATACATTAACAATGTGTTTTATTTCTTCAGCGACTAGTTTTTTATATAAATCTGCCCTTTAATTTCCATTTAGGGAATTCATTATTATTAATGAATTCATTATATGATATATAATTCATTATATGATTGTATGATTATAATGCATTAATTCATTATATGCCCTTCTAATATTTCCTTTACATTAAGCAACCTCTATGAAAATCTTTTTATTCTTGTTGTTTTCCGAATATATCAAATAGAAAAAAAGGAAAATGCTAGGAAATATAGAGGAGACCATGATCATGGGCGTTTAGTGTGGTTTTCTCTTGAACCAATGTCTAAATTGATTTATGGGGAAGCCTTGTTGGCCCAGATCAGAATATCCGACCGAACTTGGGAAATGGGAGGACAGAGTAGCTGAGAAGGGAATAGGAAGAGCTACACAACCACATAGCCACCACCCTGACACATAACCAGACTGGCCAGCATATTTGGCAGAGCTAATGATGGAGCACGGATACAGCCTCTTAGCCTCTTCCTACCTCTTTCCTCCCTTCCATAAAACTACAGCTGTTAGTTTTCAACCTGTTCAAACTTTGTGATCTGTTCTTTGTAATGGGCTGAACCTAACACCCCCTTTATACTAACATCCCTGAACCGTGAATTGCTTGCCCCAAAAGGCATTCAGTGTTGCTTGCAATTATCGCAACTGATTGCTCAAAGCAGGCACCTGACGTGGCACCTTGCCAGTTGGAAATATAATTGGCTCCTTGCATGGGCAAATATCCACTGCAGAGTGAAGCTTGTGACGAAGTAATTATTAGTTCAAAGTAAACCAGGTATTTGAGTACCTGGTCTGTGCATTAAAGTCTCAGTTAGTGGTAGACACAGCTGAATTGTTCTGTAGGTTCAGACCCTCCCTTTCCCGCTGTCTCCATAACTTCCTCTTTTCTTTGTTCATGAAATCGTGTAAATTCCAGTCTGAATGCTCGTAAGGCCAAGTAATTGCTTTTGTTCTTTGGGTTATTTAATTACAAATCTCAGTAGATGACAGGTCCTCTGCACTAAAGGAAGACATCACATTTGCACAGTTACAGAATCCCAACACAAATGTGTGTGGCAAATCAGTGACTGCAGATTTATTCATGCCCTCTGGGACCTGCACTGCCTTTTCAGCTTAGCATGCAATATGATTTAAATTACAGCTTGTGCAGAGCTGTGCCTTGGGATTACACTCCATGTTTCCAACTGTTTATAGTTCAGTGAGCTTTAACCTCTGTGATTCTGAAAATTAAATAATGTCACGGCTGATATCAAACTGATGGCTGGTACTAGACTGCTAAATACTGTCTTGTATTATAAGCCTATTTTTACAACAAAGTGGAAACATCAATGTATTTAAGCCACAGATAATATATTCACATAATTCAAGAGCACAGTGTAAAAGCTACACCAGCAAAGAATAGAAAAGTTAATATTAAGGTCCATTCTTAAGCATGTATTCCTACTTTTTCTGTATTTAACAGAATTTTGGTTACTGACTATATTAGAGCAGAACTATGGATTACTGTGTTATCAGGTAGGCACAAAGATTACGCAACATCAAGAAATGTAGAGAGATTATTTGTTTCAGTTAAATTCTGCGTTATTAATTAATTCCTTGACAATTTTATGATTTTATTATTTCTGAAATACTGTGTTGTATCAAATATTACATCTCGAAGACCCTTCAGTACTGTAACCATAGGTCACCCTTCTATAGAGGAGGAAAGAAAACACCTAACAGTGATCTAATGAATAAATATATAGAACTATTTTTTATATTATTTTAAAAGAAAGTTTAGTTACAGAACTGTATTTTTAATGTGGTACCAAATTCTCCAAGAGAGCACTTTTCTTCTTCTTCAGAATTTTAATCATTACAAAAGTTTTTGGTTCTTCTTTTGGTTCTGCAAACCCAGGATATCCAGGAGAGATTTGGTTCTAGCTCCTCTTGAGCCTCTGCAGTGGATTTCTTCCCAGGTTGCACCAAGCCACAGCTGGAAGACAAATGGGTGAAGCAGATGGCACCAACAGCGTAATTTAGCCCATAGAACTTTATTCATGACAGTGATGTAAGGAAGAGAAAACAGGACTTTACTCTCAGGGAGGGACAAATGTGAGAGACAAATGGAAACTTGTTTTTCACTTGCAAAGGCCACTTATTTGACTATGTAACAGAGAAAATAAAAAAGAAGCCCCCAAATACCCTATTAAAAGAATCACAGTTTTCAGATATGGCAGGCAGAGCGTGGAAAAAAACCCTTAGAAACAGGATCCTCAATTGATATCTTTAAGCTTCGACAGCAATAGATCCTGAATGTATCTCATTTTGCTGCATTTCTGAAGCAGTACCTACTTTTCTCTTTCACCTTAAGGGCAGCCTCTGTTACTTAGCTCAGGCTTTGGTGTCTAGCTTTTAGGTTTCAAAGTGGTGTCAAGCATATCCCATGCCTTGCTCTAGCATTAGATTGCATGGGCCTCTATCAGCTCCTCCTTGCTGAAAAGGATGTTAGACTTGATTTTCTGATAAACACGTAGATAAGCTGAAAGGTGATTTTGCGCACTCTACAGTAAAATAAATAGATTTTATGGTAGCACTTAATAAATGTCACAGTAGCATATATTCACCAGCTAACAGCTGATACTCAGAAGTAGTGATGTGATACTGTGCAGCTAAATGACTATGTTATTGAAATGTGGTAACAGTGCTTTCAAGAATCTCAAAAGCAGTAACAGTCTCTAACAGTTTTGTTATCCAAGCATCTGTAGAGGGTAACCCACCAAAACTGAACTTCAAGCTGATATGCCTATTCAAGCTCTATTTTTTTTTCCATTCTCAGACTCATATCATTAGTAGATCTAGTCTGAATGTTTCATATGTAGGATGGTGCCATGCCCTGTAGTGTTAACAGGCAAAATTACCTGTTTTGAAGGCAACTGTTAGACTTTTGGGATGACCATCTCTTATACAACATCCAGCAAAATTCGATGCCCCAAGGCTCTCTAGCGCTGCAGCAGAAATACTAAGTAAATAAAGAAAAATATTTCCCATTCCCATTTACCTATAAAAGAGATAGGTTGTTGAGATGTGTTTTTATTAAATTTCTGGATTATAGAAAAGTTTATTTTTAACATATGTTTATAAGTATATATGTATAAATTTCATTTCCTGTTGGTAGGTTTGTAAAGCTTTTTTGTTCAGGTAAAAGCAGCAGGATTTGTAGGAATATATTATTAAATGAGTTGGTATAGGGAAAAAACAGACAGCCTTTCAGGGACAGAGCTCCTTTTGAGGTCATTGCTCAGAAAAACAGAAGAAAAGTTGTTTTAAGGACTGGATTATATATTTTGCCCATTCACTCCATAGCTTTTATGAAATGTTAGAGAACATTCAGTGATAATACATTACCCGTGAATCTGATCTGGGGACTGGTGTTTATTGATCCCTTTACTGCTGTTTGAGCGAAACTCAAATCCTTTTATAAATACTAGAAAAAGTTCCACTGATGTCAGTGAAATTAAGCCTAGCCCTCTGCGGGCACGAAATGTTTGTGCAAAGGGAACTCTTCATGCATAGGAAAATTGTATGTACTGAGCTGCTCTGACTGAGCCACTCAAACTCTAGACTTTCATAGGAAGCAGTAGCAAAGTAGTGGGGGAAATACCGAGCATTGGATTTACTAAGGATATTTCCTGGAGATAAAACTGGTTGCAAGCAGGTAAAAAAAGAAAGAAAAAAAAAGAAAAATCTTTTCAGGGTTCGGGGATGGCAGTTCCTGCAAGCATTTTGAGAGGGAAGGAGAAGTATGTGGCATAAAAGACATGGAAAAAAAGAACTTAAGTTTTATGGTGTATACAATACAAAACAGCAAGTTTTTAAAGTCCGGATAATTTGAACAGCAGGCAGATGTAGTATGTTGTGAAGCAGACAATGTCTCTTTTATTCACTTTATGCACTGATATACAATGTACAAACCTGGGAAAGGAAGCAAATAATAACAGCATAATCAATGATGCATAAAGTGTACTGCAGAAGACTAAAAGAACTGCCTTCTGTCAAAATCGGGAATCTTGATTTTTCACCTGCTTTCAATGACTTCTGATAATAAGATAGATCACAAGTACAGAAATGTCCGATTGACACACTGCAAAATTGGTATGGAACTACGCTAGCATGTTTTTAAAACAGTGGCTTGTACTCTGGAGTTTCCAATACAAACGTATACAGACATATACACCCACATGTGCATCCTAGGAAAAACAAGAAGAATATGGTTAAAAAAAAGGGAAGTCTAGTCTACTTAGTTCAGAATTACCATTATGCTTAAATGTATGCCAATGATTCCCACACACTGCAGTGGTAGACCCAGCAGGTAAGACTGACACTATCTGGATCGTATATATGTTTTTGCTCTTAATAGTGTGCTAGTAATTTCCAAACCATAAAAGCAGGGTTTTTTCTTGTGTTTTATATTTCCTAAGCACTATGATAGTACTTGACATGCTGCAAAATGTGGCAATCACAGAGTACAGCTCTCTTCACTTACCCACCCCTTTGGTCTCCATTTCATTTTCTTCTGTTTCTCCAAAGAAACTTCCACGGAAGGCATAGAAAGTTCTGTGAGTGGGAAAGGTGCAAAACCTTTGTGTGAGATATTTTGCATGGACTAGTGAATCTTCAGATTTTTTTCACAGGATTGTGTAAATGGGTTGTCATTTTTAGTACTCAGGTCTGTTACATATTTGACATACTTTTCAGCTTTTTTTTGTTCTGATAGACTTCTGTTTATAGAAAACATCCCTTAAAAAACTCTTCCATTTCTTCCTGTTCATTACAGGACCTATTTTTTTTTTTTCTGCATTTCTATTCTTTTCTTAATTTCATCTATATATTACTATTTAAATGCTCCTGCTAACTTTAATTCTTCTCTCTTGTTTATTCATCACAAGCATGTGTGGCCATGTTGCAAATTCCTCCATCACTGATTTTAAATAATGCTAAAATGCCTCGTTTTCTGGTGCTGGTCCAATGCTTCACGAAGGAAGTTTTCATTCCTAAAAGTTGAGGTAATTATGTCAAATATTTCTGAGGTGTTATCAGTGAAGACAAAAAAGGAGGTTTTGTGTGTACAGAATCAAAGTATACTCCAATTAAATACAGTTTGCAGAACTTTCTAACAAGAGCAGTGTGCCAGATACTCTTGTGAGACTTTTCTCTCTGGTTTTAATCACACCTCTGTCATGATTTTTTTTTCTTTTTATGAGCAGAATTAACGTTTCACATCATTAATAAATTAGTAAATTATTTCAACTGGGTACAAATCCTGTTACTTCCTTCCTGCTGACAGAAACTAAATTAAGTTGGAACTACCTATCATGCCCACATGACTACTGAAAGAGATTGTCATAACTGATGTTATCACACTGAGTACCCAAGGTTGTACTGAAGGCTTTTGCTTCCGCTTGCAAATGCCTTACTGCATTTTATGTTGTTGCACTACCCTGACAGATCAATTAAAAACAGTCATTCACCCAGTGCTTTTTTTTCAGTCTTTGCTGCCATCCTTCATTACTCTTATTTTAATGAATTCTGTGTCAAGTTGCTTTAAACTAGCTGTAAAAGTTAATTATAACAACAAAACCATTTTCATAGTTTGACAAAGTGACCTCAGGTTTGTGGCCAAACGTAAAGGATTTAACAAAGAAATTAAATTACAGGAGATTAGACAGGTAAGGAAATTGCTACAGGAGTGTTCTTTACTGGATCCGTGCTCACAAACTGGCTCAGACTGATGATCGTTTCCTCATGAATGATCCTCGCTTACTAAGAAGTGAGATGATGGCAGAGTCCTGTCCCATTTTTTTGACACAACATTTTGGAGAGGATTGTTTTCACAGCTACCTAACACCTTCCACACTCTTCAGATTAAACCTGGCAGTATTGCTATGAGGTACAGAATTTGGATGTTTTTTTCCTGTTTTGAAAACAGGCCATTTTTGACACAAAGGCCGTACTTATTCACAATGGGAAAAGAAAATTTAATATACGTATGGCGAATGATACTGTTGGAGACAGGGTCATGCACTGCATGGAGCTGACTGAGAAATCTTAAGTGTCTAGGTCTCAGGAGATACATAGAGATTGAAGATATACTTATCGTGCTGCTGTTGTTCAGTTTAGGGTTTCATGCTTTTACCAGTTGTGTTGCTGATGGCTGTCCCACTTTCACTTTGGTGAAATGTGTTCACCCTGTTAATCCCCAGCTATTTGTCACACTGAGCTTGAACCAGGCCAGGAACTTGTCTCCTGCAACATGCTTCCTCAGGTGTTTAGATGATGGTGCTGCTGCAGCATGTGCTGTCTGCCTTCAGGACTCTTTCTTCTACCCTTTATTTAATTTCCAGATTCCTAAGGGGAAGAAAATTCCACAAAGACTTAATCACACATCTCTCAGTAGAAGGCCTGAGAAAAATCACATTAGTGGAAAGTAACAGTGTGGTCTCTGAGTTTTGGGTCATCCAACTTCACACTGTTTGGACACAGCCTCCTTGGGCATCTCCAGGGACTTCTGCTCAACCTGCGAATTTTCAGAACCTACCAAAGGCAGGCCCACAACATGGCTCTGACTGCCAAAAGTGTGTAACACCCAAAATCCTTTTATCTTCAAGATCTCCATATTTCGCTTTCTCCCCCAATACATCACTGTTTAACATGAAGACTGTGGCATTTACTTTTTGTCAGTAGTCCAGAGCTCTGAAGATGTAGGTTACACAATTAAGGCACAAGTTTTCCATGTTTTAATTTCCAAGCATCAATGTCAGGATACTCTAGATAAGTGACATACTGAAGAAGATATAGGCTCTTAGTTGGAGGTCTTGCTAGCTTTTTCTGCAGGGGGTCAGGAAGTACAGAAACCTGAGATTAACATTTTCCTCTTTGGAGACAATATGCTGCAATACTTCCTTTCTGTTTTGTGAAGGACTACCAGACATCTCAGTTGTCCAACCATTTTCTCTAAAGGACAAGTAGATCAGTTTAAAATTAACAGTGTTGATAGGTATGCAACACCTCCAACTATATTCAGCAACAGAAAAGAGGTGTTGATTTTGGTGGTTGTTCTGTAAAGAGATAATAATCACCTCTTTTAAATTAAATAGGGTGGGTAGATCATACACATTGTTTTGTGAGAAATCTAATTTAGGTTGAGAATTAAGCTATAATTTTACTGAACTTTTGTATTCACTTTTCTTCACCATATAATTAGTCAATACAGGGAATCAAAATTATTGTTGTCTCTTTAGAACAAAGTCTTCAGAAACTGGTAATTGCATCACACATCAACATTTTCTTCTTTCTCCTTCCTGTATATGCTAAAATGTTACTCAAAAGAAATGCTCATACTGATTTATGCCTCTAAGGCAGAGGAGGAGAAAGAGATCTCACTGTAGTGGCACTGCCTGGAGACTTAAGCCTTGGCTGGTGCTCAGAGACTCATTTACACTACTTTAGCAGTGTTAAGTACCATAAATTGAAGTTTTGCTCTCCTTAAGCTCATTTGATACTGCCACACTGGTGAAAAGGGCCTTGGGCTCTAATGCGAATCAGATACGCAGTGCCCCTAGCAGTGCCGCAGAAAACGGGGCAAGAACCTACGAAGGAGCAAGCTCCACTTCCAGCACTTCCCAAATGAGCTTCTGGTGTCAGCTTTCCCCTCCCTCAACTTTTCTCACCGCTTTTTATGGGAATCCTGGCTCTTCTGGAAATGCACCCAGTAGCTCAGTTACCTATTTCATCTGAGCCATCTTGATCCACAAAGTTATTAGGTTCTCTTTATATCTTTTCAGCCAGAGTGGAACATATATGCTTTAGTATATTAACACTCAGAATTAAGCTTTTCCTTCTGTGTTTTTGCCCCAACTATAAAACTCTAATTCCCTAATAAAATCACTTGGTTCGGTTCTAAAGTCTTGCAATGAGAATGATCCATAGGTGATATAAACAGTCAAAGTACTGAAAAGCCAGAATGATTAGATACCTATTGCTGTACTAATGTCAGTAGTGCTGAGATGCAGAGGAATTTAGATGTGAAAAAGCATTGTGCATTTTTTTAATATCCAGTTTTATACTATTATACTTTTTTCCTTGTTATATTTTTGCTGATTCCATGTATTGAAATGATGGAAGAGTGATATGATAGTATCGTTTTTAGTACCTTTCATCCCTGAAAGTCTGTAATTTCTTTACCTCAAAGTAAAATTCAGATAACTCTCCACTGAAACAGGACAGCCAGCTTCTTCAGAGAGGAAGATTTTTTTTTTTTTTTTTTAATTATGCAGAGCATTGTAAATCAGAAAAAAAAAAGAAAAGAAGACTATATATGCAATTGAATTTACAAGAAACCTTAGATGAACCTTATATTTATTAGCAGATATTTATAATCTGACTATATCACCAGAATTACGTTCACTAGTTTTTTGGGGAAAAAAAGTGATATGACTTTAAGGAAGAACTACAGAAACTATCATAGCTAACTTAGTATTTTAAGACCACTGTTCCTCAACATCATTGTGTTTGATTTGTAATCTATTGATTTGTAAATATCTTCAGTCTTTAAAACTTTTTCTGATGAGAATTTTCTATTGTAGCATCAATGACAGACTATAGTGCGTCTTAGCTTGTGATATCTGCTGTCCTCTCAATCATACATGGTCTGGGTGCCACACATCCATCTCTTCCTACTCAAGACTTTGAAAACATTGTTCTTAAACCACATCTCTATACTCTGTGGTCTGTCCCTGATCCTACCTGCTGTGAAAGCGTTTGAAAGCAAGTTGCCACAAAATCCTCATATTAGTTCCATAACAGCCACAAGATATCCCTTGTGCAAAGAGTATTCTTTGAGAGCCACCTTTTAGGATGTGGTCTGATGCCATCAGCGTGGTAGAGGAGCTTAACAGTGAACTGTGAATCCATGAGAGGTCCATTAAGTCTGCTTGACTTATTGGCAACAATAGGCTTATGTGAGTTGAAGAATTAAAATGACGGGACTTCAGAAGAACACCATTAAAAGCTTTGGCATTTTGTAAACTACAGTGGAGTGTTTAAAAGCACAAAGCAAAGCTCTCTCATAATATATTAAAAGCTTTGTCCTCTGGTGACCTTTCCGAAAGCCACAATGGCTTACAGCTTTGCTGTGCACATTTGGGACTGGTGCTGTAAGTCTTCCTGTCCATGGGTAATAGAGCTAGCTATGATTTCAAGTCTGTATTGTCTGAGGATGATGCTTGCTTCTCTGATGATGTTGAGTCTCAGTGGACAGGCACTATATGTGTGTATGAAGTCTGAGTGGCTGTCTCTTTCTCTTGTTGTTGAATTTTTTATTTAAGATTCGCTAGTTCCAGGGCCCTAGTCACCCTCCAGTAATTATCATTAAATTATAGTAATTGCAGTTTTACTGAGCGTAAAATTTCCCTAGTTTCCTAGAATTTCCTTGCTGTGAAATGGTAAATTAGTCATTTTGACCGTAAATATACAGTAATAGGGGCATCCAGTTGAAAGTCTTTACAAAACAGTTCCTGAGAGAACTACCCTTTTACTTCTATGAAACGATGAAAAGATGACCCTAGCTTCTGTTCCTTCAGCTTACACTTACTCAATCTTGACAGCTAAAGGTAATAGCTGTGTCTTCTGGTTTATATATCTTCATTAATATGCTAATGCAGTTCAGTTAAAAATACAATTTCTGACTTTCATCATTTCTTGCTATTGTTTTGTGTGTGTGCACATGGTTGTTACTGCTAAAGAATAACATTTGTAAAGGAACAAATGCAGATCGATTTTCCTTTGCTTTTCCTGAACCTGAAGTGCTGAGACAAGCAAAACATGTTTCCATTACTTAACTAAGCAAACAATGGTGTATAAATCATAGAGGCAGCTGGACCAAGGTGTCATTTTCAGAAGGAGCCAGATTTCTCATGAAGGACAGTTTAATGGGCTGCTGCCAATGAAACGTCTGCAGAGCTGGTAATTGCAGAAGGGCATGCAAAAAGTGGTGCTAGGAAGGTGTTGCGTGGGAGCTGAGAAATAGCTCCACAGTGAAGACAATTGGAGAAAGGAGCCTGAAAAAGGTGTGTTCTTTAATAATTTGCTTCTTCATGGTTATTGTTTTAAATCAAAATCTTAATTTTCTTATTTTTATCCTGCTCACATTGGCTGCAAGATCACAGAAGTGGTTTTGGATGTAATTTTATTTTGATCGTGTTTATACTGTGGCTTTGTTTCCCTTTGATCATGCTTAAACATGTTTCAGACATGCTTGTTTGATGTATGCTATTTTTTAAAACACTCTTCCACTTTGTTTGCTTGTATGCGTGTTTTTTTTTTTTTTTTTTTTTTGCTCTAACAATGAATCATTGTAAACTATTTGACGTCAAGTAATTTCTTAAATTCATTTTCACTGAATGTGCTTTCTGGACCTTTGAGACAATTAGAGACTGGTTTTAAACAAGAACATGCTGGATTGTCGTAAGAATATTTGAGTGTTTCACTGATTGGAGGCAGTTTGGGGGTCTCAGAAGACCCTGCAATTCATATACAGAAATTTGAAGTCATCCTATCTATCCACAATAGCTGCAGTACATCAGCGTTTACCATTGCTGCCAGTGGTTTCGCATCAAAGTTCCACTTGCCATTCAGTAAAACTGCTTGAAGTTCATTCCAGCACGTCTTATGCAGCTGCTTTGAATGTATGAAATAGGTCAGGCCTGACTGAATTATTTTAAACTTTCCGTGGGGAGCCCTCAATACCGAGCACGTTTAATTTGGCAGGGTACGGCAGGGTAGCCTCGATACCCGAACACGCACATTCATGGGTGACAGTCTGTCTTCTGCTGCACGGGTGAACAATTAGGAGAGTCAAGTATAAGTCCTTCATCTGGGGACAGCAGCCCCCTTCGCTGCCTCCAAGAGCGATACCAAAACGCTTCGCAGTCCGCAGAGAGTGCTGTCGCGTGACTGCTGGCCATCTGGCTGATTGATTCATCGTGACCCGAAACAGCCCGTTGTAAGCATGGGCCGAAGCCCCAGAGTTAAATGCTAGCGTGCATCCAGCCTCAGGCAGGACAGAGCGCCTCGATTAACGGAGCGATAAAGAACACGCTGCAGATTGCTAACGCCCTCTGCCTAGTCCTTAGCTTTATAACCTACTAAATTATCGACAAAATTTTTTCCCCTCCCTCTGCACAGACATACACACACGCATGCAGTCATGGCTTTGCTTATGGAATCAGTATAGCCATCCTGAACAAAAAGGAATAATACCTGTTTCTATATACTGTGGACCACATGTTACCTCCTTTCATTTGCTTCATTACGTAGACAGAAATATGTTACATAGAAGAGGAAAAAACAAATAAACAAAAAGAAACAGGTAACAAGAGCAATGGCTCTATAACATGAAGGACCACTCTCTCATTCACTAACACAAATTGATTTAACCAGGTGGCAAAAGAGCCTGAAGTTTGCTCAGTAAGAGACACCAGTGTAATTCCACAGAAACTGTTCCAAGATATACAGAAGAGATGCTCTAATATGAGGCTGTGTGGAGGTTTTATTCACATGCATGTAGTTAGGATTATTAATCATTAATTGAAAATCTGATTTCCTTGCAGATGGGCACTGCTTAAAAAAAAAAAAAAAGTATGGAAAAGCATATACACCTCTCTATGGCCTAAATTATCAACCTTCCACATAACTTCCACATACCCTTCTTCTGTGCCACCACTCTACTAGAATAATTTTAAATATATATTTTCAATATTTTTACTGTTTTTCCATTGTTCTTCTATCAATCCTCTTTTATATGCTATGCTCCTTAAGTGTTCCAGGTTCACTTGCAAAAGTGTGAGAGGGAAAGAAAAGAATAATAATATGCTAACTGAGGGCAAGTTTATATAACCCTTACTATATCAGCAATATTATTGACTTGAATAGGACTCCCTGTGGGATCTTCATAGGGCAGTGTAAAGTTAGATTTTTGATGCCTGATTTATTTTAGAATTTGATATCTTGTGATTTACAAAATGCATTGTGCTAGAGACAAATCATTTTACCATTTGGGAATGTATTTAAGTTTTGGTTGAATGTTTTTTTACCCCTTCCATTAAGACCTTAAGATTGTTAAAAAAAAAAAAACAGCTCTGTGTGTTCAGGCCAAAAGTACTCCAGATGCAGCAGCCTGGACCGGTGTCTTCTAACAGGTGTCCTCTTCCTCTGATGTATCTTTTCATGGACTATGAAGATTTTAAGCTGTGGTCTATGTTTCCTGTGAAACAAGTTCCATTCAAAGCCCTGGTAGATTATACAAAGAATAACAGATATTACTCTTGTTACGATATAGTCTAAGTATTATTTACCCTGGCCCTCATATCAGTGTAATGTAAAGGCTATTGGATGCATGCTAGAAAGAACGGAAGGGAATTGGGTAGCTTAAGCTGCTGATCCTGTGGGATGGAGAGCTTTATCTTCTTATGGATATTTAATGGTTTCAAATGTCTAAAAAGGTCTAATTTAGAGAATAGGTAATAGAGTTCCACATGGTTATGTTCTGAGCCTCTGTTGTTCAACATATGACCTGGAAAAAGGTTGAGCAGCAAGATGAGAAAGTTTTCTGATGAAAATTTCTTTTTTCAGCATAGCGAGACAAAGGAAGACTGCAAAGAATTACAAAAGGATCTTATGCAACTGAGTAGCTAAGCATTCCAATGACAAATTAAATTAATCTTGATGAAAGATGTAGTGATAAACCACAGGGAAAACCATGAGGAAGAACATGCCTATCTTCACATATAAAACGATGGGCTGTGGACTGAGTTTTACCAACAAAGAGTGAATTTCTGGGTTTATAGCACATAAAGTTCCTTGAAAATGTCAGCTTATTCCTCAGGAAGGTATTACTGGAACATATTAAATGTTAGAAATTAATAGAAAAAGAATAGAGAATTCAACAAAGAACATTATTATAGCCCTGTTAATTGCACTATTCATCCACGTCTTGAACGCTGTGGATATTTCCAGTAAAGGAACTAAGAGGCATCAGATGAAGCTAGTAGGATCCATGTTCAAAGCTAGAGATCAGAAGTAGGTTTTATTTCTTTAGCTTGTATACCTGAGGAACAAATTACCAAAGGATACTGTGAATGCTGGAAGTTTACGTGGGCTCAGGAAGAGTCTGTTCAGATACCTGGATGAAAAATCTGTTGAGAGTTGCTAAGTACAGAGAAACCAGCAAGGCTCAGGGAATTAGCTGCATGGAAAATAGCTGGAGGCTGGAAGATTATCCGGGGAAATTAGCATATGCACTTACCGTATCGTTACTTTTCCCCGGTAGTAGCTTTTGGGCAGTGTTGGAGTCTGTGTACAGGTCTGAGTAATCCTTTGGTCTGCGCCAGTATGGCCATTCTTTGCCATGTGATCCGAAAGGCATGAAGTCCCATTTATTACCTAGCTCATGTAGTTTCATGTGAAGGCTGTTATAACCAGTGTATATACAAAATGATGCCATATGTGCCTATATGATAGACACATCTAAACACATACATGCATATATATTAATATACCAAAATAAGCTGGTTGCAAGCACTATCATCTTAATAAGGCAATGAATTTAATGGGACAGCGAGTGTAAACTGGCAAAACAAAATACAGTTCACTATTTCCATGACGATGGGGCAATAAACTTGCACTGAAAAGAGGCTAGCACAAGACACTAAAACAGCTAATAATTTTACATAGGAACAGGGCTATGAGTAGTTAAATACAGTTCACAATTATCTCAGCAGGATGTAAACTGGTTGTAAAACAGATTGGTAAATCTTCTTTTTCTAAATATAGTGAAAGATATCAGCTGAAGTATCTCAGTAGAATAAAGTGATGAGCCAGATTCATCAGTGGTATGAACATACTTTTACGATTTACACAGATTTCTCTCCCAAAATTTCTTACCACCATTTTCACATAACCAATCAGTTTGTCTTAATTTTATGTATTTTCATTTGTTGATATTTCTTCTTCATCATCAAATAATGGTGTCACCGTAATTGTCAGGAAACAACCATTTTCTGTGACAACAATCTAAAAAAGATGACATAGTATTTCGACAATCTTGAAAAGATTTTTCTTTTTTCCCCCACAGAAATTCACAGCTATACTTCTCTTCTGAAAACAAAACAAAAAATGTTGGGTTTTCCCAGAGGGATGATAGTTTGGAAGTAGACAGTGTCAAACAAAAATGTATTGGCTCGGTGAGCTGCAGATGAGTGGTGGTGTGCGTTGACGTGGCTTGCCTGTAAGCTAATGCAGAGCAAAACATGTAAGATGGTGATTTGTGTTGCACAGGAACATGAGAAACTGAAGTTTGAGGTTTGAGATGGCACTTTTTAGTTCTTTTGGTTTGATCATACTTTTCTAGGCTGCGGGTCTATTTCCAAAAGCAGAGTTGATTACGGCAAAGAGATAAGAGGAATGTAAACGTCTCTTATATGTAACTGTGCATAATGTACCTAATATGGGCATATTTGCCATGTAATATAGTGGTTGATTCTTGGTGAAGTCACAATCAAGCAAAGTCACAATTTGTTCATGTAAGGAAGGCAAGTGATATAATTCACGGAACAGTAACATGCACAATGGCATTGTTTTCTCAGATCCTAGATTTATTAGTGTTCACCTGATACCAGAGAGCGACAACCCAGAAGATGACAAAATCTATTTCTTCTTCCGTGAAAATGCAATTGATGGAGAGCACACTGGAAAAGCCACTCATGCCAGAATAGGGCAGATCTGTAAGGTAAAATGATGACTTATTAGTGTGAGATTGAATATACTTGGACACTTTGAGAGTGATTTAGTAACTGCATTTCCTTGCCTGTAAACTCATGTACTAACAGTGGCACTGTAATAAAGCAGTGATCATGCAGAGTCAAAAGCAGTTATGGGATAACACACACTAAGGTGTACTATTCAGTTGTCCTCTGGGAAGCTTCACAAACTGTGATGTTATGTTTAAAAAACCATAGGCATCTTTTGAAGCTCAAAATGTGTCTGAGGAAGACACAATCTTTTACAGGAAATGTGATACTTCCAGGTAGGCCAAAAACATTTGAAGAAATTACTTTTTAGAGGAATGTTAATACCTTTCCATTCCCACAGTAGTGAAAAATTTTTTAAACAGAGGCAAGGGAAGATTTAAAAAATAGTTATTTAAGCTAAGTTCTATAAATAGGTAACAACTCAGAAGCCTTAATGATTCCAGATTGATTCATCCATCCGCCCTGATAAACATCCAGATACTTTTCTGACAGACTTTAGAAAAGACTTCTACGAATTAAGTGACATTCATAAATGTTATATAGCTTTGGCAACTATGGTGTTTACAGTAAAATTTCGTGTAAATCCATAGGCACAATTTCAGTTTATCTCCTCAAGTCCAGACATAGCTGCTTGAAAACCAATTACCCCATATGTATGGAGTCCCTGGTGTTCTTCTGCTCCAAGTTTTGCAGCTATGCATCTGATCCCACCATTCTGGCATCTTTATATACTTTCTGCATGCATAACTTATATTTCTCCTTTGTTGCTCCCCAATTAAGGATAATAAGCCCCTTAAACCTTACTAGGATGTGGCTGGATGGGAAACCTGGAGCAAAATATTCTGCCTGTCTGTCGGTCTCTCTCCAACATTGCATATTTTAGAATATATAAGGAGGGTTTTTTTTTTTTTTGAAATGATATCAACTGTACAGTGATACTATGAATTGTATAGTGATACCGTGTAAAAGAAAAGTTATTCAGAATTATGTCCTTGATAACAATGTTTTTCTTATGTAAACTTTGAATTCTTTTCTATGTTTTCTACAAACAGCATCTTGTGATTATTTAAGGTATTTTGTCTGTATTCAGTGGAGATTTCAAGCAAAGACTGTTACAAGATGTTAATGCAGAATCCTTTTCTTATTAGAATGACTTTGGTGGACACAGGAGCCTTGTTAACAAGTGGACAACCTTCCTGAAAGCACGCCTGATCTGTTCTGTGCCAGGACCCAACGGCATTGACACACACTTTGATGAACTACGTAAGTGGCAGCTTTGAAATACAGGAACATTTTCTGGTATTGCCAATACAGAAATTAACATTTTTTTTCTCTTTTCCCTGTCTTGTTATTGTTACAGAGGATGTGTTTCTAATGAACTCAAAAGACCCTAAAAGTCCCATAGTCTATGGAGTGTTTACAACTTCCAGGTACAGAGCGTATCATTTTACCTGCAGGGAAACTTGGGTGGCTGCTTGTTTTAAAGAGGTCTCTTTGTTAAAAATGTTTTTAGGCAACAAAATTTGCTTAACCTTTGAACTGAGAAGTCGGTGGCAGTAAGCAATAATGAATTAAGTTTCTTTTCTTGTGAGCAACGTACATCATCACTATGAACCAAGTAATCACAAGGACTATCAGTTCCTCCGGCTGTTCCTGCCTTTGAATTGGCTTGTAATAGTGGAGACCTTCCCACAGAGACCCGGGAAAATAACACAAGGCTTCAATATTGCTTATTTGGGGGAGGGGTAAAAGTGAAAAACTCTCATGTGGGAAATTGGTTACTCAGCAAGGTATTAGTAAAATATTGTTGAAATCTGGAAAATGTAAAAATCTTTCAGAGTTGCGTTGCTTCACCGTACCTAACTATGGCTTGAATGTTTTGGTTGGACAAAGTTATACTTGGCCTGAGAAAAGTCTGCAGTGCTGGTGGCAGAGAGCCTTGCTACATTTATCTATGAAGGACAAAGATTTTAGTTTTTAAATAGAAAGAATGTTTCTAGAGATAACTATGCATAGAAGAGGGAGATTTGCAAGTGCTTACTGTCTTCAGTGAGAAACCTCAAGGTAAGAAATAGCACTGCAGTTTGCGTGTGTGCTGCCCAAAAGACGAAAGACAACACTAAAAAAAAGAAAAAAAGGAAAAAAGAAAAAAAATGGGAAGTAAAGGAAAGAATCGAATAGAGTGCTAGAGACAGGCCTGTTGACATTTGCTCAAGTTGGGGCTTTGGCCTTAAGGGGACAGTATGCTTTAAATAGTGGAATAGCAGCCATATGCTTAGCAAAATATCTGGGAGATTGTATCAGTTCTGCTGAACTTTTGCAGGAGGTGAGTTGGATTGCTCTGAGAGCATGTCAGAGTTTTGATAATCAGCACATGTAATAAATTAGAAAGCAACAAGCTGCTATTCCCACAGCTCTCCTACTTGATTAAACTGACAGATAATTTAAAGAACTTGACTTGATTTCTTCTCCCCTGGTTTTTAGTAATATCTTCAAGGGGTCGGCGGTGTGTATGTACAGCATGACGGACGTGAGGAGGGTGTTCCTGGGTCCCTATGCTCACAGAGACGGCCCCAACTACCAGTGGGTCCCATACCAAGGGCGAGTGCCGTATCCACGGCCAGGAACTGTGAGTACCCTAGGAAACCCAGTAATCTAAAAAGAGAAAACCATGGAAAATATTCTCACACATTACATGGTCCTTGAGCTGAGATCCAAGAAAGAAACAGAAAGAGATAGTGGTGCAGACAGAGTGGCGTAAGGGAAAATCAACAATTTCCCTGGGTCCAGAATTTACTGATTTCTTCTAAAGCACGAAGATTTAGAAGGAGCTAGTGGCTTCATTTGGGCTTTGATTTGGTCATTCATATTAACTTCAGGAGACATTTGAGCAGTGGCTGAAGGCCTTTGCTGAAGGTCAAACATTTAATAAATCGCTCTGCATTATTCTGTCTTTGGAATTTGTACTTGTTCCAGATATTGACTGAAACATTCTCACTGAGAATGAATACAAAACAGAGCATCTGCCTAGCTGTTAATAAATATGCAATTGTTCTCACCATTGAATTCAGTACAGAAGACAGATATTTCTGCCATGGATGATAGAATGACTGTAATGACTTCCACTAGCATTTTTTTTTATTATTATTCTTTGTTTTGACTTTTGTTGTTGTTTCTGATCTATGAATGACTAAAACATCGGTGCTATAAGACACCCATATCTGCAATTCCCCGACTTCTGATGCCATGCGGTTCTAGAAGTATTCCACTGTCTCCAACATTGCTATTAGTCTAAGAAGACAGGGCACTTATGAAAAAAAAATACACACAGACACACAGACACACAGACACACAGACACACACACACACACACATACACACAAATATATATTGGGATAATTCCTCGACAGATATAAATAGACTTGGCCCATTTAAACCCTGGAATCTCATTGCTGAGGATTTAATCCATATATATATATATATATGTATGTATGTATGTATGTCCACATACACATATATATGTATATATACACATCTGCCCATAACATTCTTTTAAAAGTATGCTTTTTAAATTACCAGATTTTTATTTTTGTTTGATATTTTTAAAATTGTTCTTTCAAACTAATTCTGTCAACTTTCTTTCAACTGTTCTTTCAACTAATTTCCAGCAGTTAGACAATATATATGTTTAGCCTAATGAAATTACTTCCTACACAGAAGAAAACAATGGCTGCCTGGCAGCTGGATTACACAGCACTCCTCTCTCCCTGCGTATGACTGCTAAAGGGATTCCTAATTTTTTCCAGAGTTAAAACACAAGCTCTGCAGCATCAAGAGAAATTTCTTTCCTCATGTGGTGCTGAACTTTTTTTTCCTAATCACTGTAGTTAATGCTGAAATGTCAGATTAAAAAAAAAAAAAAAAAAAGTATTGTTTATGTCCCTTTGGAAAATGTGAAGGAGTAGATATTTTTTGTGTTGCTTGTATAACAAGTTGGAAAGCAGGGACCTGAATCCAGCTTCTAGGCCAATGGCCTAAGCCACCAGATCTTTTGCCAAAATAGTGAAATATAGTCTAGTAATATATACACTTTTTCTAGCTATCTTCTTGGGATGGATTTTACACTTAGAATTTTACAAAAAAAAAATACCCTAATAAAATTCACAAGTAAAGTGATAAAGGAGCGGTTGAGGCCAGCAGTTTCTCCCAGCTCACTGCCAGTGACTCTAATGCTGATGTCTACCGCTTAGTGCATTATTGTTCTTGCAGTTGCTGAAATCATTCTCTTGTATTAACAGGATAAAACTGAGTTTTAAAATTAGAGGTGTTTCTGGCTCAGACTGAGCTTTTTGTTTCTAAAGTGATAAAATCTGATTTGTTTTTGATGTCTTTGAAGATCTGTTGAGAATACAGGAAAAAGATTTTTGAAGTTCCTTGAGATGTCAGTCTTGTGGTTTCCTTTTCCAAAAGCAGGGAAAGGGAAGGGAGAAATAAAACCTGAGCTTCTTACAGTGATCCAGTTCCAGATTGTACTTTTACAGTGCTGAATTATCTGATGAATGTCATAGGTGAGATGCCAATAACCTGCTTGAGCATCTGGTGACTTGCCTAGTATGTGTAAAGAAAAGGAAAATTAATGGTTCTTTTTAAAAGTCAGAAATCTTTGTAAACAGTTCTACATCAGCTTCATTTCATCTGCCTCTGCATTTTACAAAGGAGTTGCCAGGATTTTTCCGTTAAATTCTATAGATTTTTTTTTCTTTTTTTAACCCTTGAACATTATTTGGGAGAGGAGGGAGGATTCCTTATATATATCTTTTATCTTATAAATTCATATCTGACTTTCGGTGAATTCAGAACCCAAATTTTCTCTACTTTATGGTACCAAGAGTCTATCTTCAGTTATGAGCAAAGCATCTTTTGTTCCTACTGATATCAAAGTGAATGGCTGTAGCTTTGGATTTATTATGTTGAATTTGTTAATAGGTCAGTTAGGTTATATCCTAGCTAATTTTTCTAAAGTGATCAAAAACTCTACATAGCACACTGAGGGCCAATGGATGTTAAGTGTAAGGGTTCTTTTGACTCTACTTGAATCCAAGATAGGGCTCATTTCTCCAAACTTTATCATATTATCCATATTCATGCCTAACTTAAGGCACCAGAATAGTTTGTTTTTTTGATATCACTGAGATCAGTCAGGTGATTAAACATGAGTTCTGGTGCTTAGCCCATTAGCTTGAGCTGCACCAACTGATATCAAAAGCAGTCTTGTCATTAGCAACAAAGATAATATCTTCATGTTGTGGCTTTTCCTGGCTTTGTGACGTGACAGGGCTTTTCTCTCCAGGACAACTCAGATTTTATGTGGGCTGAGATTCCTCTACAAGCCCATTTCACTCTAGTGACAAGAGAGGGAGTTATGGCAGATAGATTTTTGATTTCAGGATCTCAGCCAGGTTCCTAAGGAGGGGTGGGATGAATGTGAGCCACAGTCTAGTCTAGGTAATGAGCTTTAGATTTAAAGACACAAAATTACTGTCATTCTCTATTCTCATAAAAGTAAAGCATCCAAACAGTAGTCTGGTCCTTAGAATCAGGTTTCTCATTTAAATACATGGAAACTAATGCTAGTTTTATGTGATTTTTTTCTGCATAAAATACATCTTGAGCAACATTGCTGCCAGTAAAATCCTCTCTTAGAAAATGACCCAGAAAGTAAATATCCAAGCCATTGAAACACAGCTGAAATGCATTTACTTTAAAATTGAAATGAATATTCATTTACTGTTTTTCAGTGTTTGCCCAGCTGCAATTAACAATACTTAGTACTTGTGTAGTGATTTTTTCTACTTAAAACACTTTACATAAATTATCTAGTTAATCATTATCTAATTAATCTGAGTAATTAGTATTGAACTATAGTTAGAAAATTAATCCAGATCTGAAGCAAACTTTGAAATTGAAGTGTCAAATTTTAAACACAAATTTTAAGACAAACTATGGCTTGGCCAATGATTATGAAAAGCCTATCTGATTATATCTGGATAATATTTCAGTATGAAAGAGCAAGAATATATAATAATAAAAAGACTGAGAAAAATTGACCCAATAAAGTGAGTGACTAACTTGTTTTCTTAGTTTTGTTTATTCTGCTCCACATACATTAATGAAAAGTTCCTTCCTCCTTTCTTCCCTTCCTCCCTTCCATGCCACGTAATGGAGCAGAAGGCTGGAATTTGCTTACTTACAAATATGACAAAAAGGGACTATTTACACCTTATATATCTGTGTGCTTGAAGTGTCCCTCTGCTGCATATACCAACTACTCTTTTTGATGACATTGATTTTTTAATTTCATTTCTGATGAATTATTAATAATCTGGATCAAGGTGATAGCAAAGACAATCGATTTCTTCTGCTGAGCATCCTGCAAGGTCTGGGTTCTTGCTTAATACCATGTTGTCCTCTAGGTTTTTAATTTATTTGCTAGATATTCTATATGTGTAAGTAAAAGGCAAATTATCTAGAGCATTTTAACATCAGCTGTTTATATTTTAGGTTCAAATACTGTGAACATAATCACTGTCAACTGGGTTTCACAGTTGTATGTGTCTGAAATAGATATCTAAGAAAAGATTAGCACTTAGGGACACTAAGTTCTCTGCTCTGTATCTTTGGACTAGTGATTTAATGTTTTCATGGCTCATTTTCCTTATCCGTTCTACTATTAATAATGCTTACTTTGAAGTAAGATCTAATTGTTCATGAAATACTTAGAAATTCTGTAAAAAAGACAAGGGCAAATAATGGTAACTACCTGAAGTCCTAGAGTCTTCCCATAGGGAACTGTGGTAAGCGAAAGGGAAGGAGTGATTTCATGGAGGTCAAAGCCACGGTCCTACCTCTTCTTCCCTTCTCAGCCTCCACTTTTTTGCTCATGGTGGGAGGACGATGGCAGATTTCCCAGACTATAGAGGCAAAAGTGACTGGCTCACCCATGATGACAGAAGGTGGGCAAGGGACTCTTTATTGTATTACTTCAAAGGGACCAGAAACAGCTTAATCACAAGTGGACACTAAATTTTCCATTATTGTGTAGTGCAGGACAGTAAAGGATACAGACAACTAATTAGGACCTGTTTCAGAGCTATCTCACCTAGCCCTACATAGCCACAGTATCAGCAGCAACAGCTGCTGGTCACATGAGGCTTTCTTTAGAATCAATGGAGGGAAAAGAGACATATTCAGGACATGGTTCATTTGACTTATTTTACACTTACTGACTTACTTAAGATGAGATAAATTGTGCCTTTCCTCTGCAAGATAAAGGGACCCCAGGGCGTGTAGCTCATGTAGATGTAAATAATACGTCACATTTAGCCAAATTGTTTCCTAACTGCTGAAATTAGAATATCCGTAGACATAATTTAGTGTAACAGGATCCATGTTATCAGGGCTACATGGATGACACAGCTATGTTGAGACAATCAGGAGCTTTAAAAGTCAGCAGAACAGGCAATTGTCCTGGCAGTTAAGGCTTTGATTCAACAGCCTAGGAAAAGAATTGGTTTACAGTCAACATCAGAAGAGGATACTTTGAAACCAGGGTGATGGCATGGTTGATTAATTTTCTGTGGTATAGATAAACAAATACTGAACTTGCTGGTCTTGTACAGAATGATTCTAGAAAATTCAGGGTTTCTTTCTTCTGCCAATTAAAGATTAATATTAATCAGTAAATTAGTGAAAATCCATTTTCACTGTATAATAGTAAGAAAAATGATGTATGCTGATCATTTACATTCTGTTAACTGTATTGATTTAAATCCAGACTAGACAGATAAATAAATAAACAAATAAATACAACAGAGACATTAGGGGCAGAATTAATTGTTGCTGCCTATCATGAAACAATTAGATCCCATGCCATACTTTATTTTAGACTGAAGAAGTTGGGATGATTGCAAGTGAATGGATTTCTAATGTTTCTATTGATCAGTAATAAAATTCTCTTTTTTATTCTCAGTGTCCCAGTAAAACTTTTGGAGGCTTTGATTCTACTAAGGACCTTCCTGATGAAGTTATAACATTTGCAAGAAGTCATCCAGCCATGTACAACCCAGTTTTCCCTATCAACAACCGTCCAATCATGATCAAAACAGATGTGGATTACCAATTCACCCAGATAGTAGTAGATCGAGTTGATGCAGAGGATGGCCAGTATGATGTGATGTTCATTGGCACAGGTGAGAATTCTTGAATCTGCACTCTATGCATTATGGAGGTACAGATAAGATAAAGTTTCATAATCTGAAAGACGGAACACTGATTTACATTCCAGTGTATATGTGTGGAAATTTGGGGCAAGACTCAAAACTGTGTGTGTGGGGAAGCCTTTGTGTTGCATAAGGATTCTCTGTTACAGGTTCAAGCTATGGCCTGCACAGCTTCATTCTTTAGGAGCTTTGCCAGCTGGAGTAAGATCAAACTGCTCTCTTTTCAACTACTGTTATTAGGGAACTTATTAGAAATATCTTACCCTATTAATTATAATTTAGTATTAAAATGCAGGTTTTGAGGTACTCATTTTGAAACACATCATAAGAGGTATTAACATGAATGAAGCAGGTTTCCAGGTATGGGAAATGTCCTGTGTGCCTTTCAAGTTTTTCAAGTATTGCATTAAGATGCCCAGCTCTTTAGCCAGAAAAGTCATCATTTTACTTAAGATGCAGATATCTGGCAGATACACAGTGCTTTAAAAAAAGACTGGTACTCAAATAGAAACATAATATCCTTTCAAAAGCATTTGCAGAATCACATAGATTGGGCATCTTATCAAAAGTACAAATACACATTCTGAGAAGGCAACCTTCCACAAAGGTAAAAATGAGAAATGACAGTGGCCAGAAATTAGCTGATGTACATGTGCTTAGGCCCAGCGTCCTCAGAAGAACTGTACTGCTTAGCAATTGGTGGATCTGCTCCTTCACCTTTGATGATCTTCCATTAGTCGGCTGATGTCTCAGTTATGTTGAATAAAAGTATTTCAAATTTTTATTGAACATAATTGCTAGCAATTAGACATTGGCATCATGATGTCAAAACAAAAAACCCACTGTTCTTTTTCAGCCTTGGGTCAAAAATTATCTGGCTGGCTGTCTTATAACAGTCCAATTTCTGACTTGCTTTAAATACAGTTTTGGTGCTCTAGACTTGGGGTCAGATTTCCAAAACAATAAATCTAAAGGTCTCTTTCATGCTGATGCCTGAAATATATTATGAGTAAACTGAGAGCTGATGAAGCTTTGTGTACCAAATGTACTGCATGTGCAGCAATTCAGAACATTTACTGCAGGAAATGCAGCTCTGCAAAAAGTGTTCCAGCTCTTGGAAGCTGTGAACTGAGTTATTAAATACCAGTGTTACAATATGTTCTTGTGTAAAACATTGGTAAGTAGTTTCATATGATTTTACAGAACACATTTTTTTCACCACTGAGCAATACGAGCGAGTTTAATGCCATCTTACTGTTGAAAATGTTTTGTGCCTTTCAACAAGTCTTCTACGACCTGACAAGGCCCACAAAAAATAATTAATGGCAATACTCCACTTGGCTGAAGTGTGAGAAAATAAACCTTTCTGCATTCAGGGTAGGATCTAGTCCACTAAACATAAGCAATTCACCTATGCCTACATCTTAAGCACAAGAGGTGGCATTTATGTCACTTAAGTTTGGCAGCCAGTCTAAGAAAGATGCCTTGGCTTCTTAAGTGAGAAAGGTTCTCTCTTCCGGAGAGAGATTCATTCTGTCTTCTTAGAGACCTCTGTTAGATAAGATAATGAATGAAGATGAATAATAACAGAGAAGTTCCTGTGTGTCTTCAGTGAGTACAGATGACATGCTCAAAACTGATCTATAACTTTTAGATAGTTATCATTATGTGCAGCGGTTCTTATCTAATCACTCAGGCAAGATGTCCCTGAGAAAAAGGCTCAATGGTATCTAGCTCTTACCTTTGAGCTGAGGACTTGGACACTCATTTAATTCACTAAAGTTCTAAAATTCAGGCACATGGTAAGTGCTCTGGATCCCATCCAACATTGCTATTTGTGCCCAAGAACTGTAAGAAAAGTATTGAAATGTTATTACTTGCACTTGCCAAAAAAGATTTCAACACCAAAAAGCACAGCTTCATAAGTGCAGAGTGTTATTATTTCTCGCGACATTACACTTGTCAATAGAAACTGCTCTTTTTCCAGCAGGAGGTTACCTCCTCATGGGCCTAGAGTCTGAGTCGGGACACCCCGGCCTGGGCGCAGGGAGACAAAAGGTGCCATATCCTGAGCTCATTATCCTTACTGAGACTTTCAGGCCCTGTCTCCGCTGTGCCAGAAACCACCACTGCTCAAAGTCAAAGTAACAAGGAAACAGATACACAATCAGTGCATATTGTGTCTTCCCCAAACAAAGGACAAACTGGTGAGATTAGTGGCTCTAGTCGCAGTCTAGTTTCCTTGTTGATCAGGACTTGTGGCAAAGCCAGAACTTTGCCCTTTGGGATATGACTGGATTTTTCTGTGCAGGTCTGTCCCATCAGATTAGATACACTTCTCTGTATTTTCCCATTGCCACTGCAGCAATCTACATTATTCCCACATGCTGCTGAACTTCAATATGTTAAGGAAACACTTTTTTTTTTTTATGTTGATGATAATTGAACATAACATAATTAATAGCTCATCTACTGTGGTCGCATTTTCCTTTCCTGTGGGTGAAATCTCCGGCCAAGCAGTTTCTTTCCCACTGTGACTATACCAGAGTGCTTAGGTACTTCGCAGCAAAAATAAAATCATACTGGAATGCTGGAAAATATATGAGAAAGAACAGGATTTAAAATATCCACTTAGTGCATATCCTCAGCGTCTGCTGTTTGGGCTCATTTGTCACAGTCAAGGTACATCTGTCAGTAAAGCAAATTAATAACAGTAATCTTATCTTACTTACCAGAGCCTATTGATCCTAAAGGAGAAGGCTGATTCCATTTGTGTGAAATTGTTTGAAATACTACTCTGTAAAACTTGATCTAGAACTCAGATAAAGCTCCACTGTGGTACCTGCAGCCTCATCAGAGTCGCCACAGTGATTAACATATTGTATCTTTGACCTCAGAGGCTTTCTCTAGCACCAACTAACTACAGTTATATATATATATAAAAACAAACTATATATATAGTCATATATAGATATATATATATAGCAGCTACAGGAATCTCTTAAAAGACAGACTTTTTTCTGGAAACAGTATAATGCTGGGAACTCATGTCTACTCAATGCCCCACTCAGATTCTACAGGTTTCACTTGCTTTGTTTTATCAAAATTCCACCTATATTTCTGGAAGACAGCATGGATGGCCTGTGTCTGGTGACAGGCATAGTCCAGCACAGAATACAGCCATCATATATTGCTAAACTATTATATTTATTAGATCACAGTTTTCCTTATGTCTCTTACAGTATATTTTCCTCAAAAGAACAGTCATCAAATTGGGCTCAAGATAATTAAGGAAATGCATTCATCTATTAGAATGAACTTTAACAACATTGTCTGTTCTTCTGAATTATTCTGCTGTAGAAACGTGGATTTTTTTTTTCTTTTGGCATTCTTTATTCATTTTCAAGTTTATATTGCATTTTTTCTGTAGTGTTCTTACTCCTTCTTAAATTAAATATATTCAATTACTAGGACTAACCATGACATAAACCACTGCCAAAACAACTTATCTAGTATCTTTTGCTAGCTTAATTTGTTCATGCAAGTGTCTAAATAAAAAGAAAGTTTGTTCTTTGTTGTTTTTTTAAGAAAGAACTGTTTTTTTTCTCTTTTTAAAACAGAATCTATGAATTTGGGACTAATGAAAGAGAACTGTAGATACTTTGTGGGGAAAAAAAAGAATAAAACACCCAATTCTTTCTAAACTCCCCAAAATACATACTCAGAAACCAACACCTGCTTAAAGGGGAACAGATGGAAAAATGAAAATCTCAGTTCTACTGGGTTTTCTAAGATTTCCAGAATATTTTAATCCAAATTCAGATAAGAAAAATGGAAATATCAGAATTTTTGCATTAAACCAATAGATTTTAAGATAAAGGTCACCACATGACAAATAGCATTTTCATACAGTGTAATCTATTTGTTTCAATTCAGTCTGTATTTTCAATATAGAAATGAAAAGTTTGATGTTTCTCATCAGAAATTTCAATTCATATCTACCCAGAAAAATGTTTTGATTTTGTACAATTATACTTTAATGCTTGTTTTGAGAATGTTGACCTTTATAGTTAGTTCTGTTAATTTGATACTTTTATTCATTTTAAAATGCCTTGTATTTTCCTAAGCCATTAATGATACTAAATGCACAGCATGAAACATCCTCAGGGAAGTGGCTGTTACTTCTGTGAGATATTTGCATGGCACTACACTTAGCTAATTAGAAAGAAAAGTCATGTCTGGAGTTGTTCCCATTTCAGGGAGCCTGCAGTGGTGCGTAGCAACCTAGAAATGTTCCAGTTTCTTCTTCTTTGTTTTTTTTTCACCCAAATAATTCTGTTTATGAAAAAAAAAAAAATCACAGGCACAGAAGCTTTAAAAGAAAGATGGTCTTAAGTCACAAAACATATACACAAAAGTGGAGTCTGAAATTTTGAGCATTGGGATTGTTAATGTTGAAGCCAATTGCAAAAATCCCAATAGTGTGAAAGGGTAAGGTGTTAAAATGCTGGCACACACCTATTTCAAAGCAGAAGATACAAGTTGTACTGCTTCTTACCCCTCAGTGGAGACTAGTGTCTAACACACAGAAACCTAGATGCCTTAAGGGGCATATACATCTTAGGTACATTGTTTGACACAGGGAAGATTGCACGTACTTAAGAGATCTAAGAGCTTCATTTAACAACATTCACCAGATGTTTCTATATCCATCCGGAGCCTTCTAACAGAATCTTCACATGCATTTTAACCTAAAAATGAGAAACCTTATACTTCAAAATGGACAATAACATGGCTGGGTAAATGTGTGCCTTGCCTTCTTCAGTCTAGCCACAGAAACATCTGACATTTTATATCGTCACTTAAATAATATTTGAGTCCTGTTTTTTCTTTAACTGCTGAAGTAGTATTTCTCCTCTGGTTGCTTCTGTTGAGTTTTGATAATTAAAAGATTTCAGTGAAATGTCCTGCTGAAAGTCAGTACTTTTCGAGATTATTTTAAATATCAGTTGGCATTTCGAACGAACAGTGCTGAGTGATATATAGCTTCAAAATCTTTACATGTGAAATAATTGCATGTTACAAGATACCAAGGATCTCTGGCTGCTGTGAAATACAGGTCTGCTTATTAAGCACCTGAAAATATATATATATATTTTTTTCTTTTCCAGATATTGGAACAGTTCTTAAAGTGGTTTCAATTCCTAAGGAGACTTGGCATGACTTAGAGGAAGTCTTGCTGGAAGAAATGACAGTCTTTCGGGTAAGTGCAGCTAAATTTCAAGTGTCAGGTTGTAGATTTCTCTGTGGACAGCTGCAAAGTGAACTTCTTGTAGTCTAGCCAAGGCCCAGCCTGGCATGCCCCTCTAATTAGCTTGTCACTTAGAGACCCAGACACTAGTCAAAATAAACCTTGAAACTTTCTGTGCTAGCTGGAGGTTAATGATAAAGAAATAGCATTCTGAGCTCTTGTTTTGTGATTTAAAAAGTAAATTAGTATCTGTGGATCCTGTAGTTGTTGCATGCTACAGTTAACTATGTATATGTGCAAGTTGTAGGATAATGCCTATTTTCTCCTGCATAGATGAGCAATACAAGGATTTTGTAGGTACATAAAGTCTTGACACTATTCAGATTATCAGCAAAACATAACTCTAGGATGCTGCCTTAGGAAAAACACCGATCTACTGAGTTTTCTTATGCCCAACAATTTCAGAAACAAAGAAAGAAAGTGTTCATATTTCCACAGGTAGCTTGAGGATGTCATTTTCGGGAATTGACTCAAAACACCATAAACATCCCCTACTCTTTGGCACCATGTTGTGAAAGCCAATCTATCCCAGTTTTCCTAGCCAAATCACCCCCAAAATAAGGCATCCTATAGACACTTCCACAAGTTGAAGCCAAGTAATCCATTCGAACTCTTTCTATGCAGATCCCAGGGGTGTCCTATGTTTTATATACAACAACAAATCATTTAAATTAAGTTAAATTGAAGTTAATCGGACAGCCTGAAGATGATGTGTGCATGCTCAGGGTGCTCCACATTGCATGCATGGCGTGTTGGGTCTTACCGAAGATTTGCGGAAGGGAGTTGTGCTCGTGATGTGCTCAAAACCTACCCCCAGGGTCAAACCAACATCCCGTGTCATACTCGGTTGCCATCCCTTTTCCTTTGGCTTCTGAGCAGACATGACATATCTGAGCGGAGCTTATAGTGTTTTTTTATTATTAATATTATTATTATTTTCAATATTATTTTTATTTTTCTGATGGACAATCTTGCCTCTATCAGTACCAATCTTGCAGAGGTTTCTTACAGAGGCCACTGTTTAGAGCCCTGAGACAAGGGTTCCTCTGTTTCTATGACCTATCGGTTTTCTGAGGGCAGAAGTGGGTTTTTTGTTGTTTTGTTTTTTTAACAGAAAAGTAAAGTAGAAGCTATGAGGAGAAAATGAGACAAGTAATTTGTGGCTCTCAGCTTCTTTCTTTCTTTCTTACACACACAAAAGTCATTACATTAATGCAGGGTAATTTGGCAGTCGTTGATAATGTATGAGTCTCTTCCCTAAATAAAGTAGAAGTGCCAAGCTAAAAGAGATCAGAGAAATTTAAAAGTGAAAGAAAGAAAATAAATAGAATGAAAGTTGGTTTTCTTTCTTTCTTTCTTTTTTTTTTTTTTTCCTTTCCCCAGAAAGGCTTTAAAAAAGTAGTATGCTTAATGGCAAATTCAGATTTGGGATTTCATTTTACCTGTGTATTTATTTATTACACAAAAGGATTATGGTATTCTGATATACTCAAAAGCTCATTTATCTCCTTTGGCATATATTTAAGCCTTAAAGAGGTCATTACTGTACATTAGTAGAATGAACAAAATTTGCGTGCATACGATACGGAATTTGCAATAGATTTTAAATGTACCTTAACCAAATGTAAGTTTTCATTGGTTACAAAAGAGTCTATCTGCACGTTAAGGAATACATTTTGATGCCTAAACTGCTTTGTGCTGAATACAATGGTTTTCATTTATAATTTCACTAAACTAAAATTCTTCCATATCGGTTACATTGATAACAAATGCCTCTTTTAACCTCATTTATGCAATATTTCTCCGAACAGCTGAGCAAACAAATGAATGAGTTCAACTTTCATTCAAATGTTACACTTAATTGATGCTTTCTAATATGAGGTCTATTAACCCATTTGTAAAGGCAGGTCCACATCCTTAACATTCACTGACCCATACCAGATTCTCCCAGCATCAGTATGTTGAAAGCTACACAAATATAAAAGCTCAGCAAGAACTGTATTAATGTGCCTAACCCAAAACACGATGCATGGGATCAATAGTAGATTTTTAGATGCAACATAGTTCATATAGAACTGATGTGAAGGTTTTGCAACCAAGTGATGCAATTTTTACTTTCCATTCAAGCATCTGGGACTAAAAAAATGTAAATAACAGCCTTCTAATCAAGTCTAAATGCGCTTATTATGTTAAATATGTACTACAGTCTTTTATATAGGAAAGCAGGTATTGGTTTGGCATCTGCTAGTTATAGAAAAGTATAATTAAGGTTAGAAACTTAGCTAAGAGAATACTAACTCTTCTACTGACTCACTTGGTTGATTAAATAATGGATGTTCTGGAGTGTAAAAAAATGCTGCTTGCACTGGTTCTTTATTCTTCAAATATGAGTAACTTTTTCTATGAGAATTGTGCGGTCCAGTCAACAAGACTAGAGTTGTGATTAAGGCTTCTTCTTATGAATAAGATTTTGCAGGAATATTTCTTTCTTCTTAATGCGGTTGAAGTCTGTTGCTTTAGTTCTGTCGCCTTTAATATACAGTATCCACATATTATGATATAGCTATTATTATTTTCATAGTTCCAGGGGCAGGGGTTTCTTTAAATTTAGTTCTAATGTTAATTTCAGAAGGTGAAACTAGTGACAGAGTATTCACCGTGAAATTGCAAGGTATATGAGAAATGGTATGTCTACAGTCAACATAGCACTTAATGATGCACCTAGACATATAGAGGCATTCTAATTCACTTATAAAATATTCCACTGTAAAAGACAGCAAGAGGTACCATTGCTAAGGAATATCTAATTTAATTTTAGGGTTTCTAAGTAAGCAAATACCATTCTAGCAAAAATTCTATGTTTATAGAGCTTCTTTTATATTTTAACTTTCTTTTTTCCCCCCTAGGAACCCACTGTTATTTCGGCAATGAAGATTTCCACAAAACAGGTACTGTATGCACAAACTTTAAATCACCTTTAAATATTTATTGGCTTCTGTTTTTAAAAGACAGTAACTTGGCAGTTGGTAAAGACATATTAATTACAGCAGCAGCATCCCATCCCTTTATATAAACATCAGTAGTTTCTCAGGAAAATGTGACATGCAAAGGAAAAAGGAAAAGCCTAGTTTGTGTTTTACTGGTAAGGTGGAAACTAAACACAAACTAACCAGCCGTCTGGAGGCTCTCAAGGAAAAATTCCACAGTACTGAATGCTTTTATGACAGAGAAACTATTTTAAAAAAGTGTCCAAAATTGGTCCCTCACTCTGGTGGGACTAGTTCTATTCCCTGGAAGATTAGTAGCACATTCTACTAACTCCAATGCTATAAATGGAAATTCAGTTATGTGACAGAGCTCTGGCTCTAGTTAGGCACAGAAGTAATATTGGAGGAAGGTATCACCAGAAGATTATTATCAAACTCAGTTGTGGTCCTATCACCTTGAAAAGATTTAGTGGAGCTTGAATAAGTACCGAGTAATCACTAGGATGGACAACGTGCAGAAAGGCTTCTCTATGAGGAGACACAAAATAAACTAAGACTTGCCAAGCTGCAAAGTGTCTCGGTCTGCAGATGGGCAGGGACACTAAGGAACACGCAACAGAGCTCTGTGAAATCATGAGTGCTATGACTGCCTTTCCATCAAAGGGTAATCAGATGGTGTCACAGAACGAGTGGAAGGAGATACCTTTCCGTACAGCACATTCTGTGGAAATGACTACTGCAGGATTTTGCAGATATTTAGGTGGCCGCAAAAAGGGGTTAGAAACATTGATGGAAGAAGAATATATCAATGAAACATTAAGGATGACAATATGGCTTCTGATTCAGGAAGTCCGTAAGATGCCAATTATTGGAAACTTGGGTGAACTAGTCTATTTAAACTAGGTGTGTATCTCTTTCATTTACAGCAAATGAATGAATGAATCTGGATCCAGTCCAATGATTCTGCTTATAACCTTAACAAAAAAGGAAGAGCTTATTTAGCCCAAAATCTCCATGGTCTTTTGGTTGGAGGACATGGTTAGGATATGGGTTCCAGATTCCTGACTAGCCCATAGTATCTGTATTTCCTGCATTCTAGTGAGAGCTTCTTAAGCAAAAGATAAGCTCTATTCCATTCATTGTAGACTCAACTGTACCCCAAATTAACTGGGCTTCTCGATGGATGGAGGTAAAGTTTTGTCTGATTTACAAGAAAGGTGATTCCAGTTTTCTCAGAACAATTCTGTGCAATTTGGAGCCTAATTCTGGAAAAACTGGCACCTTGTTCACACTCATAATTTTTTCCATTAATATGACTGTCACTAAAGAAAACATTCTGCATTAATAGCAGGATTGGGTGCACTAAAAGGTGTGTGTTCTAAACAAGATTTAGTTAATTCATCTACCTCATTCTATACATTATTGAATAAGAGTTAAATTCATTCTGTAATGGACAGACCCCAATATTCTGTTTGAGATGTTGCGTATTTAACTAGAAATTCACTGTATACAGAAAAGTTGTCTGAAAGCATTCGTGTGTTTGACAGAAAACATTCTGTTTGGGGCGACTTTTCTGACATAGTTTATCACCTAAAACAACAAAAATGGCAGGACCAAAAAAATGTAGTATTGAACATTGAGATATATAAAAACAAACCTGTCAAGTTGTATATATGTTCACATCACACCAAAATGCTCTGTTTTGGATTATTTTTATAAGTACATTCCTTGAAAGCAGCTGATCACATTTGATAATGGGCCATGCATTTTAGGACAACCTCTTCTTCAAAGCATCTTTATTTATTCAAGAGAGATTACAGTTTTCCCTGAGTCTTTTGAAAACAAATTTACAATATTAAAATTGTCTAAAGCTAAAAAGAGCATAGAACACTAGTTATTCAAGCAAAGTTAAGCTCATGAAAAATCAACCAGCCTCAGGCTAAAAATGACAGAATCATGATACAGTATGACAAGCTCTTGGCACTGTCTTTGTACCAAATAAGTATTTGGCAACACACTTCCATTTTATATTTATGGTTAAAAATGCTGTAGTTTTACAATTCAAACACTTTACTCTTTGTGTTCTGGTAAGCAGGGGGGTTTCATATGCACAGCACAATTCTGTATATTGTTCAAAGCAGGAGCATGAAATATAAACAATAAAATCAGCATGTTCTATTTAATAATTTCAAAGCAATCACTTTATTTTATTATTTCACTAACAAATATTACAATGAAATATAAAAGCGCTGTACTGGGAGGTTCTCCTTGCTTTTGATTATTTTGCTGCACTGCTTGTTTCAAGCTGCCTGTTTGGCCATTGTGCCAAACTGATACACTTCAAATGACTTCTTCCTAAAGGCCCGAATCTATAAATTCAGTTCTTCAGGAGCAGAATTTAGATAAGAATTTAAATGATATCAAACTCAAAAGCTTTCATGCCCCTCTGTATAATTATGAATTTGGCCTTTGAGCAAGGAAATTAGCCTTTATGTGCAAATTTAGACCAAGTCTTGATACATTCCTTTTGAACTCTGACACCTTTAACTCACAGGAATTATATTTTCTTGCTGAAGCTACATATTCCTCCCAACTGGGTTTAGAGTCCTAGATCCATGTAGTATTATTACCTGAATAAGGCTTAAGCTTAGGTAGTTGTAGTTACAGACCTTCAGAGGACAGCACCCTAGAGCCACCGAAATACCCTGCAGCTGCTTAAAAACCACTGTTCTGCGGGAGCCAGCCCTCCAGGGCTCCCCTGGCCCCCACTGCTGCCAGAACCCCTCACATGGGGCTCCAGAATTTGCCTCTTGACTTAAAAATGTGGTCAAAAAGTCATGCATGGTTTTCAATCAAAACTGACTTTTTGTGAAGCAAGCTTTCATTTTTTGCCCTTGGGTCTGGTTTAGGTTCCTTGCTCTCAAAAAGCCTTGTGGTAAGATGGGAAAGAACTAGCAGATCCTTGGCTGGTACAAACTATCTCTTTGGTTACCTCTGCAAAGAGCATTTGTTTCTCCACGATAACATTTCCAATTGAAGGCAAGGCAGAGACCTTCAGAAAGACCTTACAGACTAGTGAGCATATATGAAGGGGCAGCCCAAAATGTATGTCACATAAACCATCCCCTGAACTATTCAGCATCAGACAGTTGCCTTTCAATGCATGTACTGTGATCGTCATTAAAAAGGAGTTTAAGGGAAGTGTTCCCTAAGTTCATTTGAAAATTCTGTCTGAATAATTCTTTTTAAGCATTTCATTTTTTCACCTCTTTTTTTTTTCATTGCAAAAAGAAAACTCTGTTAGCGCTTTCTCCAAGTGCTAGGGAAAGACTGCAGTTGAGGCAAAACCGTGTGGCTAACACTAGATTGCTGTAAATATTAGTCTCCTGATCTTTTCTATAGTTCAGATACTTAGAATTTATAGAAAACATTTGGGGGGGGGGGGGGCAGGCTCTGGTCTGATCTGATAATCAGCTGATTTATTAAATTAAAAATCTCTTGGGAGAGCCTTTGCCCAAAAGACAGTTTGACCATGACAAAGTAAGGTCAAACCATTGATGCAAATCATTCTATTACTACTTTTTGAATTTCATACTGACTGGATTTATATATTATTAGTGTCCAGAATAATGATCACCAGCTGGAGTCTAAAGGCATGATCAGAAGAGCGGCAAACAGGGCAGCAGCCTCTAGGCTGTGTAGCACCTGAAACACATGCTGCACTTCACTGACTGAACTTTATGAACTTATCTGCAAGGAATAGAGTCTTTAAGTAACCCTATTTTGGCCTCACTTACTTTTTTTTTCCTTTTTTTTTTTTTCTCTCCTTATGTTCTGGTCATTCTCTAATTCTGAAGACATTTATTAGAAATTAGGGAGGGTTTTCTGACAAAATGAAATTGGTTACAGGGGTGCATAGGAAACCATTACACCATACTTCTTCATTTTCCCACATGCATACTCTGGGTTGATTTTTATATTAGCTGCACCACACATTGCTACACGCATACATATATCAATGCACCAATTACATAGGACCCAGATCAATACCATCTGGACACTTCAGATACTTAACTGAAGCTCTAATTTGACCTATGCTTCCTCTATAATCAGTAAAGAGAAAAGGCATCTCTTGAGAAATGGCTAGGTCACCTAAGATTTGAATTGCTGCTCTTTTACTGCAGAATATAGCCCTAAGCTGGGGTGTCATTAAGTGTCTTAAGTTAGAGAGAACTGGCCTATCATGTCTGACGCCTGCCATTTGTTTTGCAAGGATCCAACGCTGGCTGGGACTATTATATACAATTAAGGCTTTGCACAGAGCTCTGTGTGGTCAGAGACTTTTGCCAAGAGAATGTGGTTTTACAGTCTGACTAAGGCGCTATAATAGACGGAAGCAGCTGCTTAGATAGGGCTTAGTTTTCAATTTACTGCTAAATTTTCTTTTGTCCTTTTTTTGTCATACTTTTCTTGAGAAACTCCTGATGTTTATATAAAGGCCAGGGATGTTTCTGTTATAATTAATATGTCTATATAAACTGCCAAGTTGCTGTCTCTGAAAGAAATGAATGCCGCACCTTTCACAAGAGCTTTTGGTTTTGCTGTCTCCTGGTCTCCAGTGTTTGTCATTTCCAGTAGACTGGTGACTTCAGCCAGCTTGCATCCTTGAATTCCTCATGAGCAGTACCCCTAAGACATCACAATGCAGGAGATGAAGAATTTTGATAAAAATTCCTAAAATCCAATTTTTTACATCAGGCCTATTTTTTTTAAGGAAGAGAAATGAATACAACTTTGCATTTTCTTGGTGAGACTGCTTGTAGACAGACCTTAAAAAAAGAAGAGTTGATTGCCCCCCGTATGTATTCGGTAACAAAGGTCAAACTTTTGATAGCAAAGTTTCAGTGTTTTCAAAATGGAAAGATTATGCCATATATTTTTTGTTTACATAGTTATTTCGCCTTCCCATAGTTTTACACCTCAGAGGGAACTGCGTTTAATTACTACACTTATACTTATTTTCTTCATGAATTAATGCTAAGCTGAAATATCTGTTTCGACTTTCACATGGGTAGGTAGTTCAATTTCTGCACACCCCTTTTGGGACTGGCTAACCAGATGGACCACATGAATTTGATTTTTCATTTTTATTTTCCTTCATTGGATCCTCCCCTTTGAACTGCGTCTCCTACTAAACACTGAGTTTTTTAATCCAAAATAAAGTAAGCCATCTTCCCTCATTAAAGAAATGCTTCAGTTAGAGTACATAGATTATAGAAAACAGTATGAAGCATCAAAGCTACCAGACACACAAAGAACTATGTCAGCACTTCCAAGGTGAAATGTCTCAGCATCTGTCTGAAATAATTTACTTTAGGATTCCCCCCAATAAAAATTCAAGCCATATATAGAAAATTTAAATTAAAGTTGCTTTTCTTTTTCCTTAAATTCAAAAGCATATTTTCCATTGTGTTCTGTCACTGATGGAAGCTATATCCCAATATAGAAGTCTAAATACAAGAGAAAAAATGGAAGAAAAATTATTTTTTCTTCTATTTAAAGAAGCTACAAAGAGTTTCATACAAATGCCAAAGATTTTCCTATATGATTTTTTTTTATCCTGAGGTTTATTGTTCTTTTCTCATTCTTTTAGTGTATGTCAGAATCACGATCACTTAATGTGTTTGTAACATTCCTAATATATCATTTTATATTTTAGGCCTTCCTAGTAAAAACCTGGAAATTTGCAAAGTACTATTTTTTACTTTTATTTTATTTTATTTTATTTACTTTTATAACAGCAACAGCTCTACATTGGCTCAGCCACTGGAGTTTCACAGCTTCCTTTACACCGCTGTGATGTGTATGGAAAAGCATGTGCTGAGTGTTGCCTTGCTAGAGACCCTTACTGTGCCTGGGACGGTTCATCTTGCTCACGTTACTTCCCCACTGCTAAGAGGTAGGGACAGTTTCAGATGTCTGCATGGCTTACTATTTGTTTTAACTGATGATCTCAATATTACCAGAGGGCTTTGGAGATTTTGCATGGGATGGTTAACTGGAGCCCTTTCTATTCCAAAGAAAACATAATTGTGGGAGATACAAGCAACGTGAAGTCTTGGTGGATTTAAAGTGAGCACTGCTACTTCTTGGGTTGGCTTGAAAGGCTGTTGTAAAAAAGCATTCAGAAAACAGTTGTCTCTGAAATGTACCCATAACTTTTTATTTAGTAATAAATAGGAACAAGAAAAAATCCATTATTTCTAATGTGAGGAGGGGGATTGCTATTAAAAATATATAAAAAAATTACACTCCCCCCAACTAACTTCTCTTACATTTTCATGAATTCCAGTACAAAGGGAATATCTATAAAGTGTTTGAACATGAATGGAAAGGTATTATTTAGTGATATATAGCATGATTGTTATTATTTAAAAGCATAATTTATACGTGTTGATGTGTGTGTAAATGTTACCAGATCAGAACGATAACCATTTTACATTCACTCTGCACTGATGTTAAGACTTTGCAATGTAAAGGTTAAGGGAAAACAGATTCTGCAGGTGAAAAATAACATTTTTATAAGAATTTACAAGTCTGAGTTGCCTGGTCTGAAGATTTAAAATCATATTTTATTTGCCTTCTTTAGTCTAGGGAAATTTTTCTCTTAAAAGATGCAACCTGCTGTTAGTTACTGAAGTAGAAATTAGGAATAGCTGAATTAATAAATGCTTGCAAATAAGAACTGCTACTAGCAGAGTGCTGAGATTCCATATCTTTCCTGTGATTTATTGGCCATGAAAATGATGAAAAAAATGTTCAGGGAGAAATCATGTCAAAGCAAATATGTCAGACATCTTACACCTATGAAGAACTGATGAGTTCAAGAATTTATATGCATAAGGAGCCTTTATCTTTATCTTAAAATTAATGTTAACAAATGATTAGCTGGGAATGTCAGGCCTCCAAATTCCAGATCTGGATTGGTTGTTGAAGGAGGTGAAATGTGGTGGAGGGTGGGACGAGCATTTATATCATAGATTTTTCATATGGAAAGGATTAAAATGTCAGCGTTTGCATCACAATGTTTCCTAAAAAAATTCTGATGACAAAAGAAAAAAAAGAAAAAAAGACTGCTTATGGAACATCAGGTTCTATTTTTGCACCAGAAAGCAGAGTTAATCTGGGATGAGGCATTTCTGAAATTCTTTATAAAAAAATTAAAAGGAGAAACTGAACCCAACCCAGAAAAAGCGCTGGTCAGATTTTCTCACCTGCCTGAGCTAAGTTCAGATTTGTGGTAGGAGCAGAACAGTTTCTCTGGAGGAAGAGGAGGAAAGAGAGGAGAGGGAACAGAGGTTTCCAAGAGGAGTGAGAGGCTGATCAGCTCCAGGGATGGAAGTCCGTGTGGTTGTGCTGTCTCTGAGTCGAGGAATGAGGACAGGAATCACTGAATCACTCTTCTCTGCTATCCCCCAGCTACACTCTATCCCTGAACCTCATCTTTTCTCCCCATTTACTAGCACCAATTTTTATTCCCAGCCCATCCCAAGACCCACAGACAGCAGCATCCTGTCATTTATCTGCTTACTAGGATGCAAGAAATAGGGCACTCTGTCTTTTCCTTCTCCCTCTCTCCACCTTCTCTTCAACAGCAGACCCAGCTCACCCCGTTGTCATCAGAAGGGTAAAGGGACCTAGTCGTACTGGGATGAAGGGCAGGGTAAGGACTGGGGCTAACCCAAGCTGCAGAGCTGCAGGAAAACCTCTTCTTGAGGCCAGTACAGAGGAAGAAACAAGTCATGGGAGGCTGGGATCTTGACACTGCACGCAGAAAAAGCCACTGTCCTGCCCCCTCCATTTCTGTCTTGGCAGCAGCAGCAGGATAAGGGCTCTGTTACCAGAGCAGGGATCTGCTGTTCGTCTGGTACCTGCTTTACCCACTTAACTGAAGCCAGCTTTGAATCCATCTGTGACAAAATCAGCATTGCTGGAAATAGCTTTAATGCCAACATTTTCCTAATATAGAATCCCTGTAATTTTAGGCTCCAGAAATATTGGGAAAGTTGAGTCCTGAGGCATTTTTACAGATGCTTTACTAATAGTGCTCCCTCCCACTCCGCCTTTTCTAAGAGATCTTTTATAAGCTACAATTTTAATTTACTTTCCTGTCTTTGTATATTTAAGAAGTCTAAGTGACAGTTGAGAATGCCTGTAGTGTGACCACTTAACTCTGCCCCATGCAGATGTGCTCTGGCTCATATTTCATGGAGCATCGTGTTGATACAACGGTGATATGTGCAACATATTCCTGAGATTCTAGCTAAACATCTCATCCAAAGTCCACTGACAGTAATATGAATCTTTCCACAGGCTTCTTTCCTGCAAATAGTATCCTATAAATATGCTGCCCTTTGAAATTTAGGAAGGGAGTAATAAAATACTGTATTTATGCTTCTTTATGTCTTGGATATATTTTTATTTGTTGATAATGAGTAAGAAAAACATGACCTCTGATATTAGGATCAGTGCATTTTTTGAATCATATATCAATCAACAAACCATTCCTTCTTCTTAAAGCATGTTGAGGTGTCCTCAATGGGATAATTGCTGTGAAGTTTTCATTCAGAAAGATATCAAAAAGGCACATTGTCCTTTTTTTAAATTTTTTTGGTAAAAGTGGTACAATACTTCACATAAATAGTTTCAGAGATAACATTTCAGTAGTTTTCAGTGAAGAGAAAGGGAGAGGGTTAAAATGTTTCAGCACACAGAAGTCGGCTCTGCAGCTGATGGTGCCTCTGTGACAACTCTTAGTATGTGCTGATGCTGGGCTGTTAGTAAGAGCTTGCAAACAGGGCTGGTGAACAGAAGAGAGATGGTCTCTGTACTGCAGAACAATGGCTTCTTAAAAATGTGGGCTGTTGTCACAAGGGAGGGACCATCAGTGCTTTTTACAAGGCTACTTGACTTTTGCATATCCGTTGCTGGATGCTATAAGCTGAAATCACAGCATTGTTCAGCAGCCTAATCCTCTTTGTTCTCCTCTAGTTTTGCAAGCCCTCAGGCTTTCTCTGATTCCTAAAGTAAAGTGCTCACACTTGAAACACAGCTTTGTTTGCCTTGTTCTTTTATTTTTTTCTTTTTTTATATGAAACTCTTTTCTGTGGCTCAGTTGAATTTTGTGTCACAGCTATTTGAATAAAAAAAGGAGACAAAAAAGAACAACAAATGCAAAATAAGACAGTATAAAAAGTTTTTTTTTTCTTTTTTTTCTGAAATACAACATTTTAGCGCAGATCAGTAGGTTCTCCAAAAAAGCCAGTGGAGATCAAACTGGGGAAAGAATATACTATGTTAAATGGTTATGCAATAAAAACTACAATCTAGAATTAAGCTACAAAAGATGGAATAAATGACGTTTCAAAATCTTCAGAGTGTTTTATTTAGTTTATCCTAGTGACCATTTGCAACAGATTCAAATAATTTGAATCAGCGATATTTTAGTGAAATCAGGAGGGGCTGAAACGATTTATTTAATTTAATTTAGATTTTGTAGAAAATACAGTCCTAGTATCCTTTTAGAGCCATTCATCTTAATCTTTCATTTTAAGTAAAGATGCTATGATATTTAAACTATTCTGTGCTTCCAGAAGAGTTTCAGCTTCTTTACATTTTTGTGCATGTTAAACTGTAATGTACTGTTATGCTTTGACCCCTTAGTAGACCCTGTATCTATGAATTGTCATACATTTTTTTCTGATCAATATTACCAGCAAAGTTAAAGTAAACTTCATAAGCTCAGTGCAAAAGAGACATGTATTTATTTGTAAGTGTAAAGGCTGATGTTATGAACTATGATAATGCATAGAATATGGTAACAATATGATTTCCTTCATAGGGCTGTTAAATGCATTCATGTAACCCCTGTAGTTATAAATATGTTCTTTTCGTTGCTGAATATAGACCACTGAGAAAGTCACTAACAGTTTCCAAATATGATATTTGCAGACGTACTAGACGACAAGACATCCGAAATGGAGACCCTCTTACTCACTGCTCAGACCTGCAGCATCATGGTAAGTTATGGGTATTAGTGAAGTAAAAACAATCTGAGCATAATTTACAGACTGTATACGAGTAGAGTAGGATGTAAATGAATCATTCAGTAGGAAAATTGTGTTAACGTTTAGGAAAGATGAGCAAAATACTTTAATATTCCAGTTTTGATTGCTTACAGGAGTCTGTATCAGGTATTAAAGAATCTTGTTTTTGTTTTTCCTCAAGTTAACAACTTTAAGCATTTTAACTTTTCTGTTTCTCTTTGATAATATCGTATCATCAACCTAGGCATGTTATGCCAGAGAACAGTCATACCACCTTCAGAAAAGCAAGAAGAATATATGTGTTGCTTCATATAGTTTTGATAGGATGATAACCAACCACATAATTAACCACCTTGGTTAAATATGGAATGGCATTTGTTGCAGGTGCCCCACTAGCAGCTCCTTAAGATCAGGATGTTCCTTAGAATATACCTGTCCCATATGTTTTCAAAATGGGTTTTTCTTGCAATCTTTTTCATTTTTTTGTTGACTGTATTATTTGCACATAGCGTATTGACCAGAATTTTGAATTGCTTGGCTGATAAACTTCACTTCTCACAGTTACCAGTTTGTTGCCAAACTCTTCAGAAGATCCTCACTCAGAGAATGAAAAATTTCCATTTTGCCCTAAGTGAACAGAACACTTAGGCAATACTTCCCTCTGCTGGAAAAAACCTGATTACTCATGTTTGTGTTACACCTATAATAACAGCTAAACCACTGGACAGATTTCTGGGCTAAATAAAGCAGAGGTGGCTGGAAGTGGAGATATCTCAAAACCCTCATGTCTTCCACTCCCTATAATAGCAACAATGACAAATAGTCCAAACTCATACTGTTCACCACCATATAGTTCACCACCACAATGTTTCAATAGCAGTTTTCTCTACCTTCCTTTTTAATCCTTGAAGCCCACAGCCAGTGTTACTGTTGTTTCTCTTTTTCATGATCCTCAGACTTAGGACAAGCTACTAGGAGAGAAGGGTTTGCAAGAGTGCATAAATGGACTGTGATCAATGTGCAGACGGCACATTTTGCGAATCAAGAATGCACAACTAGTTCACATTGTGAACTAATAGAAAGTTCATCTTCAGTTTCATGGTGTTTACTAATGCTTGCTGGCAATAGATCATATTAAATATGCAACCATAATTAGCAGTTTTCTTCTGTATGTATTTTACCTAGTGCAGATGAGACAATCCAAGTACTAGGACTGAGATGGCATTTTCAGCTCCCCAATATGAAATTCTCACAAGGCTGTAAATGTGAATTTTATTAGCAGCAGAAGCATGTCATAGACATTGTCCTCACCTTCTTACTATCTCCATCTTAAGGCCACCCATGATGATCTGGGCTATCACATACTCAGCTTTTTTCATGTTCACTTCCACTTACTAGCTGTATTTTACAAAGCTGTTGCTTATCTTCATAGACAATAAAACAATATCAAAATACCTTAATATTTCAATTTTGATTGCTTGTTTTTATACCTTCCTATGACAAACTTATGTGTCTAAAAAGATATCTTCCCTCCAAAAGAGAAGAAGTAATCCAGTGCGGTTCTTTCATTTATCACTTACCTGTACTTTTTGGCAGCATGCTATATGACAATCAATCATGAGAACACAGGAAAAAACTGTTATATAGCATACTTCATCATTAGGAGCTTTAATACAGACTTTTTAACTTTTCCAACTTTGTCAAAGGTGCAAATCAGTGAAACAGGAGTGAGATGCCACTTGGAAGAATGGTACTTGATGGAGAAATGAAGACGGATTAGAAGAAACAGTATCTTACAAAAAAAATACTAAAGGAACATAGTCCTAAGCCTTAAAACTTAAGGATGCAGTGCTTTACACAATGATGCTTTAGCTTGTTTTAGAGAAATTTTCCCCACCTTAATTCAGACTTTTAAATCTGTAAAATTTTTCTACATTTACTTGACATTTGCATAGGGAAATGTGAATTATGCTTTATATACAGACAGCTACATAAACTTGCCATGCAAACTCTTGCTGAACTTTTCCCGTGGTTATCACTAGTAGTTTCCCGGACATCAGGTGCCGAATTGGGAGTGTTTATAGGCAAGAATGTGCTCCAGCAATCCTTTACTACTTTCTACACATTCCTCTGCAGTAACTGGCAGTTGATTCTCTATGTGAATCAATGGAAATATGAAGAAAGAAAAAATCTCTTATTGTATATCTCACTTTTAAAGACGTTGCAGAAAAATGCCAAGGCCTCAAACTGAATCAGCAGTGTTTTTAATAAGGTGTAGGTAGCTCTTTAAGTTCTCCTTTTATGCAAATGTATAACTAGTAGTATGAATTCACTACAGAATAATATTAGAGGGAAATGAGGATTCTTAGCTCTAGAAGTATTTGACCAAATATAAAATCTAAAGGCACGATCACCTTTGTGTCAGCTAAAGCGCAAATTTTTTTTAAGCCTGTCAGACTAGCACTATCAGAAACTCATCAGGTTATATTTTGGAGCAATTTGTGAATGAAAAGCCACCTTTTCTTCAGTGATTTACACCAGTGGGATCTCACAGAATTGCTCTGATTTTAACTGTATAGAGAGATGCAATAATCTGTGAAGCAATCTTGGTATAACTCCTTAGCAATTCTTACTTCTTCAGTTATGTTAAAAATTATGTTTTTAAGGGTATTTATCAGGATAATAAATTGATACTGCTATTGGGTTCGCTTTGGAAATTACAGCTCTCGGACAGGATTTTGGTTTGAATTTCATAACCAACTTCATGACTTAGTTTTCTAATTCATCCAGCTGCTCTTCTGAACTTCCCAGACTTTCATTCTTCCTCCTAGTCTCTCTTGAGGCCTCTCCCTCACTCCCAGGGCTCCTTTCTGATGCTGTCATTATGCCATCACTCTACTTACTTTCTTGTATTTCGTGTGCTCAACATTATGTGAACTCTATAGTCATTTCTGGTTCTGCCTTCTGCTACCTTACATCAGGGAAATGGAATTTGAAGGGTCTCTTAAATCCTTCTCTCATTGCATGACTGTTGCCTGTACTATATTTTCTAGAGCTGTGAACAAATTTAAAGGGGGCTTCTGCCACTTTGCATGGTGATTTCTAACAAGCTAGAATGTTATGGACCAGACTCCACAAAACACTCAGAAGTCTGAAATGGCATCAAGGAACCCAATTTCAAGATAATTTCCCTGAATACTGTGACTAGAATCCACTTTGACTGTGTTGTGCTCAGTGAAATAAGTCAAGTGGTGCTGCAAAACACCTGTGTCGAATTAGTAACCTACCAGCTAAATCAGTTATGTAGAATGTGGCAGAGGAGGATTCAAAGCCCACTTAAGCTAAGGAGATTGACTCCATAGTTCTACTTCCAACAGGACCATCCAAACTATCAGATTGCTTTTGTTGAATCCAGGCCATTCTGTGACCACAAATGAAAAATTAATGGAGCCCGGGAGAGAGGGATTGAAAAAGACCTTGAACCCAAGGGTAAAATCCCTGCGTTTCCATCCTTTATCCTAAAAGTCTGTAAATCTCAGTTTCACAGAAGCACGTAGCTGGAACAGTAACACATGTGTCCCAGACTACAAACGGGGAAGTTTCAGTCACGTCATTCGTATGACATTTCCTACTGTCTGTCTAATGTATCACAGCCCTGCATGCACTGTCTGCTGTGGATCCCAGTCCAGATCGCAAACTGTTATTTGTTGATTGTATGAGGCTGTTTGCTGCCTGCTTCGCAGTGCGAATTCTGTTCCTAAATCAGGAAATCTAAGTTGAAACAGAGGAGTCACAATGCCCAGGTCACTCTGTTGAGTCTGGACCCGTGACTCATCGGACAATCATTTCCATTTCCAACCTTTATCTATCACTCTGAGTCATATTCAGTTTGCCTCTTTACGCACTTCCAGTTTCTCCGTTTTCTTGACACAAATTTGTCCAGGCTCCATCTCAAACCTTTCCGTTGCTACCCTTGACTACCTGCTCTTCCTGCAGTCGTACCCTTCTCTTCCTGCTTTGCTTTCTAGCATATTCATCCTTCCATTATTCCCCATTTGCCTGGCCCAAAGCTGCACTGATGTTTTTCATAGGGATGTGGTTTGTGAGAGATGCCAAATATGTTGCTTCGTTTGCTTGTTTATATAGCACCCCACTTACTTGCTGGAAAGGTTCACAATCCAGCAGAGGAAAGCAAGCTAACTCATTCCCTATTTGTTTAGTGTTTATAGTCCATTTGATGCTTCATTACTGAGAAAGCAGTATGGGCAAGCACCAGTTCCTAGTCTATCCCCATCCCTCCTCCCATCCTCTTTCAGGACTGAATGTCATTATAGAAAGACATATGATTGCTGTGTCAACAGCAACCAGGAACTCAATTTTATTTTTACCTCTGGCTCAGCAGTCTAGCAAACAGCCTGTGTTTGCTAAACAATATGGCCAATATGATAAAGGCACAGTGAAAGCAAACAAACCTTGACAAAGGACTTCTCTGAGATGATTTTAATTAGACATCATTTTCCCATTAAAAGATGACAAAGGAGGTTCCTGAAAGATTTCCAGTGCTAAAGATCAAAAGCAGAAAAAGGAAAGAATCACAAATAATGGCAAAGAGGCAGGAAACCCCACGAGATCCACATGGTGTTAAACAGCTTACCAACCCCTTCCTCCCCAACTGTTTTCCAGGATTATTGTACTGTTGCCACTTAAATCCATAACTACATTTTAAAGAGCTAAGGTGGAGAGTTGAAATATGATGCCTTATTGCCTCTGTGGTATTGGAGAAGAATCAAATGCCATATAAGTCCTTTAGCTATGTGATATTTCCAGCAAGTTGATGAATATCTTGAAACATTGTTGTTACAAAAGGAAGTAATTTATTTAACTTTCTTTTCCCCTCCCATAATGTCTGGTTTATTAACCTCATTACATATCCATAAATTATATCAGTATGAGAGGAAATGATTAATTGAAGATTGTTTCCTCAAAAACATTATTCCTGGTCATTAACAGCTTCAGCAAGCTGCTATGCCATATAATCTAAACACATTATACTACTTTTAAATAGCTTCATGTTTTATTACTTTACTCTAAAGTATTATGATCATAGAGCCCAGGAGGCATCATTATGGACATTCTGCAAATGCACCATGAGTTTTTTCACTGCATACAGCTTGCTATTAAAAACTCTTGTTGTGTCCTAGATGTTTTCCTTGATGAATAATAATGAGGTTTGCAAAAAATTTCACAATGAAAGCCATTAACTTCACATATTGAGATGTTAACAGCTGTTAAGATATAAATAAATAAAAACTACCTTAAAAATGCTTACAAAGATAGGAATATTGATGGAGATTTTCCAAAGTAACAATCTGCGGAAATTTGTTTTTTAGATTTTTATCTTGAAACATTTTCCGGACCCCAATTTCCAAATAAAAAAAAATAATTTTACAATTAAGATTTTTCTTTCCTGACCTTTTTGATTCTTTTTATTTTTTCTCTCTCTTTTTTTTCCCTTGCTTTACAGATAATCCAAGTAGCCAGACCCTGGAAGAAAAGATTATCTATGGAGTAGAGAATAGCAGCACTTTTCTGGAGTGCAGTCCAAAATCTCAGCGTGCTGTAGTCTATTGGCAATTCCAGAAACAAAATGATGACCGCAAAGAAGAGGTAGAGTAGAAAAATCTAAGAGACGCAATTGCTTTTTTCTATGAAGATCCACTTGAATCTGAGTCCTTTTCAGCAAAATACATCGTTTGCTCTTCCATTCAGACATACCTCAGTTCAGATATACTCAAGTTCCCCTTTTCAGATGATCAGCAAAAGCTAGCATACTATCTAAGTGCCACCAAAACCATCACAGAAGGCTTATATTGGATTTAAATATTTCAAAGACTTGAAAATTGTCCGGGGCCAGGGCGGGGTGCAGAGAATGACTCACTGCTTTCTTCTTATGCTATTTATCTGTGTGCTGTAAGGAAGACTTAGCTGCAGGTAAGACAGAGAAACAGAATGAGGAACTGGGAACTGTATGAAGGGTATGAAAGCTTGTGTGCATATTTTGCATGAAAAGCAATATTCCTCGGGGCAAAAACACTGACTTTCCCTGCTTGTGTTACATTCTTATGTTATTACTCACCCAAGCTCTCAAGTCATCTGACTGTCAAGCTAGGTCACACATGTCTTTTAGTAAAGAATAATCTCCTTTCTAGTAGGTAGAAACGTCAAGTTAGAAAACAAAAACTTGTTCTTCACATTGAAGTGTTTGGAAACATACCCGAACTATTCTGAAACATGTTTTTTTTTTCTTTCCAAACCATGTGCTAACTACTTAGTTACATTAGCAGCTTTATATACTTTTGTTATATGCTTTACTTGCATAAACAGTAAATTATTTAGAACAACTTCTTGGTGGAGAGAGCAACAAACAGGTTTCCATCCCTTCTCTCCACAGCTTCATGTGCATTCAAAGGAGGAAACTGTATTCCTAGATATTCAGAAAAATATAATACTTTGAACAACTGCTTGTTGGATATTAAAATTTTGACATTTAACACTTTTTGTTTCTTTGTTAGTTTTCCACTTGTCCAGAGCACACTTCTATGCATAATGGCTTTTGTAGTAGGGGACATTACAGGAAGGGAATCCGCTTTCCCCAGATATAGATTTGGGCTTGATAAAACATTATGGCAAGTGTGGCCTCTGTAGTATAACCAAACGGATCTACATTGATCTGCTCATTATAGGTTTGCACCATCTACCAGCAAACACCTCTGAGAGTTGCTGCAGATCTTTGCTCAGCAGCAGTAGGGACTGAGAAGCAAAACCTTTATCCTCTAAATTCTCTTCGAAGTAGATCAATAGTTTTTCTAGAGTGTTTTGAGCCTTCCGTAAGTACAGTTGATTGCCAAAACACAACCTACGTGTTCTGGGGTTTTTTTCCGGTTAGATTTAACTGACTAAAAGGAACTGTGCTAAGGAACTAGTATGATTAGAGGATAATTCTGCACATTTGTAAAAGCTAACTTTTGAAATGTTCCCCTTTTCCAATACAGATCAAAGTGGATGATCGGATGATAAGGACAGAACAGGGCTTATTGCTACGAAGTCTTCAACGGAGAGACTCTGGTATTTACTTTTGTCATGCTGTGGAGCATGGCTTCATGCAAACTCTGCTCAAAGTGACCCTGGAAGTAATTGATACTGATCACCTGGAAGAGCTGCTCCATAAAGAAGAAGATGGTGATGCCTCCAAGACCAAGGATGCCACCAATAGCATGACCCCCAGTCAGAAAATCTGGTATAGAGACTTCATGCAGTTAATCAATCACCCCAACCTCAACACAATGGATGAGTTCTGTGAGCAGGTTTGGAAAAGAGACCGCAAACAACGTCGGCAAAGGCCTGCCAATGCGCAAGTGAATACGAATAAGTGGAAGCACCTACAAGAGAATAAAAAAGGTAGGAACAGGAGGACCCATGAATTTGAGAGGGCACCACGGAGTGTCTGAGCTACGTTACCTCTAGGAACCTCATCCAAGTAGAAACTTGTATAGACAGATAACTGGAAAAAAAATGCAATATACATGGACTTTTTCATGGCATTATGTGGATGTTTACAAGAGTGGAAAGCTCAAACAATTTCCACCAGGTTTAAAAAAAAAAATCCATTTCTAACTTTCCTAGTAAATTCTTCCTCTCTGCACCAATTCTAAGACCAGAATGACCAGAGTTTCAAGGATGATAACTCACCTGGACCTAGCTTATTGCTCAAAAAGTTCTGCAAGTGTTCAGCAGGCAGGTTTTGCTTTCTCTTTTGCCTAAGATATAAACAAAATGCTGTATTTCATGTTGCCATCTTAAAGGAAAGAAAAACAAAACCCACCTTTCATCATCAGCACTACCATTCCTAGACTTATATATAAAACTGCATGAACTCATTAAGCTGATGAACGTCTAAACATGTGATTGGACACAAGGATTTTGTTCTTGTTTTGTCTACCAGTTCTCCTGTTTATATTTACTAGAAGAGGAAAACAATACTGAATGAGATTGTTTGTGGAAATCTGAACAACATAAGCCATCCATCATCCAGAAGAACAAAAAATGTGGAGTACACTGGCCTACTACTGATGACTTCTTTCAGCTTTGATCTAAAGATGTATTTTATTAAAACTATAATTTAAATGTACCATGACAAATATGAAGCAAACATTAGCTCTTTTCTAAAATAGATTAGACTTTTTGTCTTAGAATTATTGTACTTTCTAATTACTGGTTTAGAGGAAAAAAGACAACTTCCATTTATGAGCTGCTTTACTCTTTTGTTTGGAAACTCTTTCAGGGGAGCTAGTCACACTGCAGTTAACCTCCTCCCCTCTATCCCAATAGTCTGTATGACATGTAACTTCAAAGCAATTTTAAAACTAAGCTATTTTAACATGAAAGTCTCTGTATAGCATGGAAGTCTTCTGCATTCTTTTTTTTCTAAGTATGGTATTTGGAATGATTCAACTTGTATAATATCTTGCTATAGGTTGAACCAATGAAAAGGAGAGCATTTGATTTCAGTTGTATATTTTTTTTTTAACTAAAAAAAGTAAATAGCATTAAAATACGCTCTACTAATGACACTCTTGCTTTCTTGGTTCGTAAATATTTGTGAATGCTAATATTTAAATACCGTGGCTCATAGATTGTCATATATTCATGAGGAAAGCTCACATTCAGTTTAAGGTGTCCTGTTCCCAGCTCAGTAGTAGAAATATGTCCACACTACTGATTCTCAGTGCTCCATTCTTTCTGTGGGCCCAGATCACCCAAATGCAAAGAACCAGCATGAGTCCACGCGAAGACTAACCTCATAGCCAGCTCTCTGTTATAAGATCTAAGTGACTATTCTATCTGTGGGTGAAGCCTGATGCAGTAGTAAATTGGTGAAGTTCAGCTTAAGACTTGTATTAGTTTATACTAACAGATAATTTGGTCCTGTACCTCTACCTTATGTTTAATTCTATATACAGGAGAGCAACAGGGTAAAACAAATGCAATGCACTTGCACCATAAGTGTCGGTTTAGGGATATAAGTAGTGGATTTGATTCACCTCAGCACAGATGTGCCTTTGGTCCCCAGTTCTATGGTGTCCAGTTGTTTTGAGGTCATCTTTATCCAGTGTCCCATATTTTATCTTGATAGAATCAGTAAATGACATAATTTCAAGTAATGTTATTGTGGGAAAAATTGCTAGAACAAAGTCCTTAGTTTGCTAAAGGAGCTTGTATAAAAGTGTGTCTGTATTGATGACTGATCTGTTTTGTTGTTATTCACTCCAGATTATTTAATTTATGAATCACAACACTATCAGCCTTATCGGATACAATATAACACAACTGCTGTGACAGCATCTCTCACAATATGTCCCAGTGTCCTTGCCACTCAGTAATTAAAGTATCTTTCTGATTAGTGAAGCCTTGGCTTCTTTTCTCCATAGCTATTGGGTTTTCACTAAAGGCCCAGATATTTTAGTCTCCTTTGAATCTTCTGCAGGGGATGAACTTGCAAGATTTTTGCCATTTAATTCTATAGTAAAAATTAATTGAATAGAGTATGACAAGGTTGTACGGCTGTGGTTCAGGAGAGCACCTGGGTATTTAATTTTAGAGCAACCTCAAGTCTCTCTTATGCTTAACTTGATGCCTGTGAAGCTTTAATAGGCAGTTAAATTCCCATGCTTTCATGAGGTGCTGAATAGGGATGGATTAAAACAAAGATTCAACTATGTGCTTTCCTGTACAGAAGTATTAATTTTTCGGCTCAGCCTATAATTAATTTGTGAACATTGTTGTTTAACTGTAATCACAGAACACTCCTTAGCCTTTTGTGTAGGGCTATCATGTACCACAGAGTCATTAGAATCCTCTCTGTTACAAAACGAAACAGTTTTAAAATGAAGCTCAGAGAATTCAGTGGGAAAAATGCAGATTGATTTCAACAGACACTGAATGACTTAGTTTCCTTTCTCACATATTAATGGCATTGCTGCCTACCTTTTTTTTCCCCTACTATGCTCATTTCTATAGCAACTTGCTTCAAAGAAACAAACCAACCTCTTTCCCCCACCCCTCAAGAAAACAAAGATTAAATGAATTCTGAATGCCAAGATATGTTCTTCTATACAGAAAAAAGGTAATCAGTGGGAACAAAATTGCAGAAGTTGCGAGGTTTTTACCATATCCTAATAGTCTAATTGGGCAATTTAAATAATCAGATTTTACCTACTTCAATCGCATCATCAGTCCTCACTAAAATGAGTAATCTTGTTTATGTCTTTGTGTCAGCTCATACAAATAAGAGGGCAGAGGATCAAGCCAACAGCTGAAATGGTTGATTTTCAGGTTCATATTATGGTCAAGTTAAAACAGCATTTAATACTGATTTAAAATGAACTTATTTTTGAAGAACATAGGCCTTAATGAATTCATGTATAGAAGGATGCCCTGCAGCTTCAGTAAAACTCCCATTGTATCATTATTTTTTAACGCAACAAAGGAACTGATAATAAAGGTAAAAAACAGTATTTCTGCAAATCGCCGATAAAACCCTCTAAACCTCTAGTTACAGACTTTAGATAAAGTAAGTAGAAAGTTGTGTTTCAGCTGGAGAGAAATAAAAGGATTTCATTCATAACCAGAAAGATCTATTTCATTTGTTTTAAGATATCCATTTGCGAGGAACAAAAAATCATAATCATTGAATATTATTCTTACTAGTCTATGCTTTGCACTTGCATGGATCACTGAAGATGGAAATTTGTTCAATGGCTCCTAAAAACTGTATGGCTGTGTTGAACTATAACATCAGACTAAGCGAATGTGCATCTTTGCAGAACAGCGTTAAATCTTCATGACCCAATAAAGTCACTATGTAAAAAAATTAAATTAAATTAAATGCATGTGAATGCGCATTTACTGATCCTTTTTTATGTATTATTTAGTGAATATAATTGGTATGTGTTTAATAGTTCAGTTTTTGCTACCTACACATTAGCCAAAAGAGATGTAAATATTTTTTGACTAGATAAGGAGGTACAGTGTAAAGTACTGTTATCTAGAGGTACTCCATTTCAGTGTGTTCAGCATAATACTAAAATGCAAGATTTTGCCACACAGGTGATAGGGTGGTTTATTTGCTACATCCGTGACAAAGTTATGAGCTTATTCTATAAGCACATTCCTCACTGGGTAGTAAATAACTCTGCTTCTGTATTTATCACTTTAATTCAGATGGGAACTAGAAAACTGGAGAGAAAAAAAAAATGTAATGAAACTGCTGCTGTAAATTATTTCTTTTAGCATGTATTCAGTTGTTAAATAAACATTTCTTCCAAATATTTGAAGTTCACTGTCTTGACTGTTTACATGGAAATGTGCCCTGTAACCTTCATGAGCATATGGAGTGCATTGTTGCCAATATAATGCTATCAATGTATATGAATCCTGTTTACTAGGCCAGAACTGTTGCTATTTTATTAATAGTGTTTATTGTTTCTTTTTGAAGACTACAAACTCTTCAAATGCCTGAACTGAAAGCTGCAGGCTTATCTGCACCCTATCTTTTGGCACATCTTCCTGGGCCTGTGCAGACAAAGCCACATGCACACAGCACTCTGCCCACGTACCAAACCGTAAGTTGCCCTGCAAGCTGTGCAACCATTAGCAACATATGCAGCACGATCGAATCCACTCTGTGCTACACTAATATACCTATAATATGGCTATACTGCTTCCTGCTGGGAACTAGCTGGCTTAGACAGCAAGTAGAACAAATTAGGTTTTGCCCGTTATCAACATAACCACCAGTTCCTTAGGTTAATTTAGCAGCTGTTTGGAAGTGGCTAGGGGCCACTAGATAGTGGCTATCGAAAAGAAAAACACCACCACACTAAGCATTGCATAAACAGGTTATGAGACAAATAGTGCCCTGAAAAGCACAGAGTTTAAGCAGAACAGGTAAGAAGTGGGGGAAACGAAATATCATTATTTTCTATTTGGCACGTAGATAATTGAAGAGACAACCAGTACTACTTGGTTCTCACTAAACCATTCATCTTTGTTCATCTATTCACGCTTCTATAAAGAAAGGACAGAGATGTGTGCTTCAAAAGGATGTTGTGAGGATGTTTTTTTTTGTTGATACTGTCTTCTAAAGACAAAAACAGGCATGTGTCCCAAAATAAGCCCTCATCAACAGCCAGGCAATTCAGTGGGGTGCAGAAGACGTCTGCAAGTATAACAAGAAAGGAAAGGGTGTGGAAAAGAGTGTATCCACTAACTGAAAGACTGGAGCAACATTTTTTTTGTCTTTCTGGTTTAAGAGGTGATAAATACAGCAGAAGACCCTCGTTTCAGGATTTAGACACACTACGCCCTTTGCTAAAGCTCCCTGCAGAGACCAGGTAAACGAATTGTCTTCTGAAGCTACTTTTCTACATTGCCAGGAACATGCAATGCTGAGGAACAACCTCCATTGACATTAAGTAGGAATAAAGAAGAAACATTTGGGTTTTGATACCTGTTTATGCATAGATATATAGATATACACACACACTTGCATATATATTTCTACATATGTATAAGTATTTTAAGCAGCAGCTCTCACCGAGGTGAAATCGCCTTTTCCCTAAATTTCCCTAAAGAGCATTCCAAGCTCTACATGTAATTCTAGCGCCTCTCTGAAGAACATGTTTGGTGACTTTAGCTATAAATTGTTAAAAATGTTTCCTTTGTGAAGACTAAAACACACTCTTCTGTTTCCTTACAGGGCGCAGTCACTGAGCTCCCCATCAAACACATACATTTAATGTGAGACCAATTTATGATGGCTTTTTCCAAAGCCTAAAACAAAAGGACTATTCTCCCCAAAATGCTCAGTAACAGGATTCAAGTAGATCACAGCATTAGTGAACCAGGCAGCTACTTTGCTCCCCATAAATACTCAGCTGAAAAGTTGGAGGAGCTTGATAGCAAAACTAGAAACAGTGTAGAATGGGCTTTGTTTGGGACTTTTTTGTCCTGGAATTTATCAAAGATTGACACTTTGGAGAACTTCAGGAAGATCTGAAATAAATCCCAAAGCTCTCGTGAAGCAGTTTTAACAATGAAAGAATTTTATTTAGGTTAAGAAAGCAACTTCCCTTTCTTTCACAGTATTTTTTCACCCCCTTAGGGAACGGGCCTCCTCTTGCCTCTAGTAATAACCCAGAAGGGCCATTATACAGCTTTTGTATATATATATATCCTCATTCGCTGCTAATGTCTTTTGTGGGGAAAGCTCCCAGTTCCTGAAGACCAGTGCTCCCCCGGCTGCTCCGTATCCAGTCGCCCTGCTCAAGGCAGGATGCAGCCTTGCTCCTGCCACATCTGGTAGTAGTACACCTGAAAATGGTCTGTTGTCATCAACTTTTTCCTTAGCGCACAAATGAAAATAGGCCCCAGTGGGCGGGAAAAAGTATGTTTTAGTCCTATAGCTGAGCTACGATCCTCAGACACCCGCTGTACTGGAGGCACACGACGGGGCCTGAGGGTGCCGGGCACCACGACGGGGAAGGGGATGGGGACGGGGATGAGGGCAGGGTGTCCAAGGGCCGGGCAGAGGCCGGGCGGGAGCAGGCACCGCCGCGGCATCGTGGGTCAGTGACCGACGGCCCCACCGGTGTAACACGGGCTGAGACTGGGCACAGGGAGGCCCCGTGGCCATGAGGCCTGTGGCCAGCATGTCACTGAACCGCCTCATAAATACCGTTTTTCCTCTGGGGAAGCAGATATTAGCAAGCACTAAAGGTACTACTGTGGCAGTGGAGGCTAATATATAACAACTCTCACCAGTTTTTAAGTACAAAGCAGGCCCTGCTCTGTGGTGCTCGGCACAGCTACAGGCCTCGCCGGCTGCGAGCAGGAGCCTGGTGTTTGCAGCTAAAGGGGTTTGGTCAGTTCTTTCTGAATCCCTTTTTTTACCCTTGATCATCAGGGTTATTTGCCTTGTAGATGTAGAGATGTCCCTGTTCCCTACCTTCTGAGAGCCTGCAACAACCGATCGTACCCTGAAAAGCACAACGCTGGTTACAGCGATAGGGACCCAGTTTAGCTGATGCTGTAAAACCGAGAACAAAACGCAAGTGTACCCTGAGACAGTTCCTAAGAATTAGTGCTCACAGTTTCATACTTGTTGCTGAGCAAAGACTTTATGAAAAACAAACAAACAAAAGGGCTAAGCCTTCATTTCATGCGTGAACCTGCTATGTCTCCCAGCGCACAAATGTGTACAGCTGAGCCTTGCCCAAAGCGCTTTAACCAGGTTTTGATGGGTGAACCTTGCTTCAGGCGCTTTTTCAGGCTAGTCCCCCTATCAGATTGATGTCGGTTAAATCTTTTGGCTCTGCCCTGAGACCAAAACTCCTCTTTGCATCTTTCAATGCGGGGCATCCCTGCAGCTCATACTGCTATTACGCTTTATAGGAATATGTCATACTCGCTTCTCGGGGAGTTTCATACTCATATCCCTTTCCTTTAAGTGTGTTAGCATGAACTGTGATTGCTTAGGCAGAGGCAAATGGAGATGCATGTTTCTGCATCAATACAGAATAAAGAGGCCAAGGTAATTCCTATAGATATTGCGGTACAGCAAGTAAATATTAAATATGACTAGATTTGAACTTCCCATCTCTTTCTATAGCTGGAGGGCAGGAGAGGAAAGGAGCAGAGAAAAGAAACGCAGACATTTCAGCTACGCTTTGCAGTGGCCAGTCCCTTAGGCCTTCCAGGCTCACATGTCACTTTTTTTCTTGGTATGCAGAACTACATAGAAAAATGCATTCCTATAAACTCTGCTTTTACTGAACAATACCACATTGAATAGTTCAGTAAACCAGAACAAACAGACAGGCTGTGCAAGTTCCTCCGAAGCAGGCTTAACTTTCCTCTTCTGTTTGTTATTTTATTATTATAGTAGGGTCTCTGGTGCTCTTTTAGTTAGGGTTTTGTCGGCACTTCTATTGTAAAACCCTATTTTTAGGGATTTATAGTTTTGTCTAAGGTAATTCACTACAGGCTGAAGTTTTAAATACAAGCTTTTAACCTAGAAATGTTTTTACAGTTTCAAAAAGAAAATGGCTAAATGTTGATGAATTCAGTTTTGAAAACTACAAAAAAAAAGAAAAGAAAAAGCAACTTTATCCATGTCAGGTGGTTGTTTTGGCATTTATACTTCAAAAACTCAGGAGCTGAGTAAAGCCCAGTGAAAGTAATGAGATTCTTCCCATCTCTGAGGTCTTTGAACCTTTTTTAGAGCCACCTGTATGTTGTTCAGAAGTCCTAATTCAGACACATGCTTAAGCACATTACATCTTTATATATGACTTAAATGTATGCTGCTGTTGATATAGCGCTACCTGAAGTAGGATGTTTTCTTGCTTTGCACCTGAGTGTCTTCATGAAAGCTGATTTTTAATTGCTGTTCTATATAAAGATAATACAGGCTCATCTCTCACCCCTGTTTAATAGCTGTCCTACTTCTAGTACAGAACAGAAAGAAAAAGGTTGCTTGTGCTGTTTTCACACCAGATAGTTAAAGAGAAATAATATTTTTTTGTTTGGAGCTAGTTGAAATCTAAAGGATGCAATTGTTAGTTCTTCTAGATACCACTGCAGAAGTTTTTTCACTGTATTTTCCTTTATTAATGCAACTATGTGCAGACTCCATTCTTATAAATATGCCATTGCTTCTAGATATGGAAAAGTTGTATTTTAGTGGGGGGGTTTTGTTTTCTTTTGTTTTGTTTTTACTTTAATGCTAACCAACATGTTTCACTAAATCCTCACCCAAATAAATATAGCTGTGTGGTCCATCACCTTTTCTATTGACTGGAATCTATCAAATGGTAAAGATGCTGAAAAGTGTGAGTTCCAGTCCCTGTGCTTTTCACTACAGTTCAAAATGTTGCTTAGAAAAGCCAAACAGTTCAACACCACTGTAAAGCAATTGAGTGTAATAGGACTTCATAAGATAATTAATATTTCACATATTATACATCTCTGTGATCTTCAGTAGCTGGAGGGGGGAAAATGGTTGGATGTAGAATAATTAAACTATTTATAGTTAAATTCACTGTTCCATGTCAAAATAGCAGACACAATGCAGCTGACAAAATCTTTTTTGGCCACAGATTGGAACACATGCATACTCTGCAAATAATGGGTCTTTGTCCCCTAGAAATTCTCCTATTTGGCATTCACTGTGCTTCTACAATGTATTGGTAATAGTGCACATTGTTGCCTGTTAAAAAAGCATTTCTGCAAATATTTAGGACTATGGTTAACCCTGAAGCCTTTTTTGTAGTGATTGCATCTGTAAAAAGCTGAAACTGTAAATATGACTGCAGGGATACTCCCAGGTCTGGTGCAGTTTGCATATAATCTCTGTGTAAATGATGATAAACCTTCCTACTGAAACACTAAGATATAACATAGACCACTAAAAAGGTTAGGGGAGGTCTATGGACAGAAGTGAAGAACAATGGAACATAACATCTGATTACTTTTTACTGAGAAAACAAGAAAAAATATTATTTTACAGTTCATATGAAATAAGATCATGAAATGGCAGTCTCATGGGCTTCCATGCATTTTGGATTTTTTTGTTTTATTTTCAAATCAAGGTATCTAAAGCTAAATGCTTTATTTCTGATTTAGACACTAGAATGGCAGTTAATTGGATCATAGGTGTGGAACACTTTTGAGTACCTTGCAAGCCAGTTGAAATTGTACATCACTAAGCAGTGAAATCTTTGACTCTTATGCTAGTTGGGTCAGTTAGATTTATATTTCAGAATCAGTACATATATTACAAAAAAAGCAAACTTCTCTTTTGAAGAATACCTAATAATTCTCCCCAGGGCAGGGAAGCTTCCTAGTATTTTTTTTTTTTTTTCCTGCTAGACTGCATTTCTGAAGTGGAAACTTAAAATTTAGTAGTGCTGAGGAATGACTTCCTTAATGAACGGTCTAGTACTCCAGCATCTCCTAACTGGTAGGTAATCCTGAACGAAGATAACCATGTTTTACCTTCATCATTCCTCTGGGTCTTGCATCTTATTCCAAAACCCAAGTTTTCCCAAAGGATTTCTGTAAGTCATCACAATAGTATTAGAACTACAATAGTAAAGGAATTTAAAAATATATATTTTTATAACAAATATAAGCAGTGATTAAATTTATAGCTAACCTCTAAAGCCCCAATTTTCCACTTGAAGAGTTCATGGTTATATGCACATGCACTGAGCTCTTCCAGTTCGTTTGAGTTTTACAGACCTAATGGACTGCAAAAAACTAGGAAAAGTTTATCAAAAATGAACAAAATCTGCTTCTATTGTACCCCTTGCAAATTCCATCATTACCTTTAATGAAGCAGGATCAAGCAAGGATTTACGTTTCCTGCCATGAGTCGCTGAGAGGAATGACTCTAGGCATTCAGACAAGATCAGGCCCTGTATGACAACATGATTTCACAGTGTCTGACTAGAATGGGGATGCAGAAAGTGTGCTACATATCTAGTACCATGAAGCTAGTATACATTTTAAATATTTTAGCCTTCATTTTGCATTTGACTGTTTGGTATAACCAGAATAAATGCTAATGTGACCTCACTATTTGAATTATATGAAAGTTTACATTTCTTTTCTACCTTTGGAATTATGTGTCAATCTGTTGTCACTCAGAAAGGTGCATCATTCCAGACTTCTTCAGTAGACGTTGATGTTTGACTTGCAGTAGAAAACTAAATAGAACTGTCGGTTTTTCATATAAACACCCTTACTATGAGTATGAGCTTCTAGTATTACCAAGAAGGATATTTTCACATCATAAAAAGAGCTCAGCCTGAATTTTAAGTCAACTGTTTTGGGTCTGGGTTTTCTTTTTATAGTGCCTTTCCTGAAATGATGCTTTATAGGAATGAACAAATATAGGAAATGCAATACTGGCCTACAAAATGGTGTATGTCATTCAGTATCATGTTTCAGAAGATAGGAAGTACCAGCTGCCTCAGAGGAAGGTGTAAACAGTTCTTCAATCAGCAGTGATGAGACAACCTGTTCACAGGGAAACTTTGTTCCTACTGCTCATTAGTTAGAAGATACCTTATGCTTTATGTTTTCAAAGAAAGTTTTGTCTCTCCGTTCCTCAGGAATGAGGAAAGTGATGCTATTTGGAAGCATTTGGGGCTCCTCATTCAATTAGAGTTAGTCGTAATCCTGATAGTGGTTTGACAGGCTGAAATAAATCTCTGCCACATTTACTGAAACTCGTTATCCAGGCATTGTAAACAAAAGACTCCTTATGCTTCACTGGATATCTCTGTGGATAACGTGGGGAATTTTTGTACTTTTTTAATGAAGTATATGTGTCTTTATTTACTTGCTTCATCTTGTGCTCATGGTTTCTTAATGGTGTAGACAAAACTGAACTTTGCTGACCTAAGTGTGAAATAGAGGTCTAGTGCTTCCTGTCAGAAGAAAGGAACAAGGAGTAGGGAGGGTCACTGGGAGAGCATTAGTCGTGAGGTGCTAGGAGAGGACACAAAGGCCGTTGGGCTACTGGTTTCAGTTCCCGGAAAAGGAATCTGGAATCTGGACTTCATAACATATCTAGAAGTCCAAACAGTCCAGGTTCCTATGCTCTGCTTTCAAATTCATAAGGCAGGGGGAGGGAGTGGAGAGAGGGAGGGAAGGGGGAAACAGTGGCTGGATCCATTGTTGTCAATCTTGAGTATCTAGGAGAGGGAAGTTAAATCTGTCCTGGTGTTCCTTTAGGGTCAGATCTCCAGCACATATGAAAAGGCACATCTGGATCTAAATCTACTTTGAGTTGTGATGCATAACATGGTAGCCTTCAGGAAGACTATTTTCTTCCCATTTTGGAAGAAGCAAAAAAACCACGGAGTGTTCCACAGTTCACAAACTGTAGTTAAGCCTTAGCAAAACTCTTTGTTGTTAGGGTCCAAAATTTTCTCATCCATTTTTGTTCAATTTTAATAAATATTTTGTTTTTCCAGAGTTCCCGTTTTCAAATTAGAAGTAGGTATTCCCAAATATGACATGAAAGGATGCTCTTTTGCTATACATAGCTATGAGAGGACCAGAAAATGAGCAATACTCTTATGAGAGTTCTTAGTTTTTTTATGACACTAAGTATCATTTTTGAGATCCAGGAGTTTTACAAACTTCTGATAACATCTAGAATAGGAGTTTCTTGGATAAACTGTGCTCCAGATTCATAAGTTTTTTGTTGAGCCTAAGAGAACCTTGACTCCATATTTTTTTCAAGGTGCCTATGCTCTTATATCTCTTAGGTGCTTTAGAAAATCACTCTGAGAACACGCAATTAATTCTTCATAACTAAAGAACATATAAGAAAAACTATCCTGGGTTAGGTCAGACTTTAACCTTGTCCAATTACCTGTCTTCAAGAGCACACAAAAGTCAATGTCTACAGAAAGCTATAACAAAATACCAAATAATGATAATTCCCCAGAATAACGTCCTAGCTTCCAACAGGGTGCAGCTCAAGAACCTCCTGGTCCAGAGGTAGTTTCACCTCTACTGATGCAGTCCTCAGTGAATTTCTCTTCCTTATCTGACCTCCCTTGAATTCATGTAGACATTCACCATTTACAGAATCTTTTGATAAGCAGTTCTTCATCTTTAACTTATTACATAAAGGATGCTACATTATTTTTCATGTCTTGAATTTGCTATCTGCTAGCTTCATGTAGTATCACCCCCAAAATTTGTACTGGGGCACTCCCTGAGCAATCAGTCTATAATCACCATCTGTATGCCTCTTTAAATAACTAAAATAGAAGATTCATTTACTCATTGTTTCTGCCACAGACATAGTGTTTCCAAAATCTAATTGTTTTCAAAGTTTGTTATTTGCATTTTGTCAGCCTCACATTCTCTATGTAATTCCACTTAGATTAGACGATAGTTTGGTTCTCGTCTTAACATAAATAGCATTTGTTGCTGTTCAACAATTGTTCTGCTTCCGAGTGAACTGAGTATAAGACTCTAAGGTGCATTACAGATCTCCACAAGTAAGAGATACTTTGCAGGTGAACAGCATCAGACTGCCAAATTCCTTTGTGTAGGCATAGTTCCTATTTAGATGATAAGGACCATTATTTGTAAAGGATGAAAAACTCTGTATAAATATCATGTATTAAAAAGTCAGTTGTCTCTAAAGAGGTATTAAAATGTAATGTGTAGCATTCAGTACTAGTTATTATTGGTGTATATTGTGAGAGTGTAAAAAGAATTATAAATGACCGTGTTAAATCATACAATACACAAACATAACACAAAGATAGCCTGGACCAAAGAGGTTATTACAACCTAAGGAAGGATGTAGCAGGTCAATACAGCAGTCAGCTGGGAAGAAGCACAAGGCAACAGTGAAATAATAGTGATTGGTCTAATAAGCAATTGCTTTAGCACAACAGCTACCCAACTATTGCCAAGTATTGTTATACTAAAAGAGAAAAATGACAAAGACATTTTAACTAAAGGCTGTTTGAGAAAACTGATTGCACAGCTGAACTCAATAGAACAATGCAAAATATAAGAGTATACTTCTTCTATCATTATCCATTTTATTTTTATAAGCATCATGGGAAACCAATTATGATGACAGCTGTGATAAGTCATCATTAAAAATTGTACTGATTATCACTTGTTTCAGATTACTCATATGAGGAATAACTAAAAAGAAAAATAAACCTGATTCTACATGCACAGTACAGCCTCGTGTCTTGTTAATCCACTCAAACAACTCCTTAAAAACAATTGAATTCTGTAAATAATCAAAGGAAAACTATATTGGTAAGAAACAACTCCGCTTCTAGCAATACCATGTGTATCCTAAGAAGAATCAGGATCATTTTATGTTATTATATGCATTGCACTTCCTATGTAAGGAACTTTCAAAATACCTTCCAGACTTTATTATTTAGTATATAAATGTCTGTGTCTTCCATGGTGGGGGTGGGGATTGGAGGGGATGTATATGTGAACATTTAGCACATTGCCCACAATCAGAATGCGTCACTGCAGTGAAATAGCAGAAGACTGAAAGAAGAAAGACATCTGTATACATTTGAAACCACAGTGATTATTTATGTTGGCATTTGTTCATAACTGTTAGATTAAAAGTACCTCTTTCATAAAAAAGGTCAACTAATTTTTTAAACTAAATTGAAGGATTATTTATTAGATCTGTATCAAATGTTACTTGTCTAAATGTGTTGTAGAGGCAGCCAAACTGCCTCCAATATTTAACTAAAAGGCATGTCCATATTTCCTAATCACTTCTTTTATGAATATTCTTTCATTAAGGTGCCCCCTTTGAACATTGCAAGAAATGGCACAGCATTATACCTTTGTAGAAAGTGAGTAATCTGCTGAAAAATCACTTCTTAAGCCACTTGGACTTCCCCTAGAAGTCTTCTAAATGATAATGACTTATTTTGACAAACAATCTGGGGTTTGAAATCATCATGTCTTGTAGTGTAACAGCTGGATTTTTATTAGTTATAAGCAATCATAGTAAAATTTTCAGACATATATTCAGAATTTCAGAATGTGAATTCTGATATAGGCACATAGATAACCCATAGGGCCACTTCTTCCCCAACAGAAATCTCTCTTCCTCACAACACTCATAGGAAACAGTGTTCTCACTGCTCTAAAGATGGGAACTGAGACTAGGGACAGACAGGGTGACTGGACAACATTACCTGAGTGTCTCAGACAGAAAACGAACACAGCTTTTCCAGGTTTGAAACCACAAGACTACCTGTCTTTCCTAAATAAATGGGTTTGCAATATGTATTTCCACATACTTTGTTTTTGTATTACCCCTCAAAATATTTGAAAAATATGTGACACCTACAAAATTGCCCTTGTTTCATACCACAGGTTCTGTCTGATATGAAACTAGCTGGGTTTTTTTGGTATATAAATAAAATAGACTTTAAATGTTTTTTTTCATATTCTTGTTCCTTTTAAAACATATCTTGTTCCATAGCAGAGATTATATGTGGTATGATTTCAAGCCAGCTCTGTATGAACTACACAATATCTTTCAAACATATGAAATATATTTGATCAACTGTAAGGAAAATATGATTTTTCCATATGGGATAGTTTTCACATAAGGGAGTTTTGTGTTTCTATGGAGAACATAATATACTCAGACAAATATAATAGGTAAGGAGTTGCAAACCACAAAGTGGGAGAAGCAGGTGTCCAACTGGATTTTCACATAGGAAGGTCTTGAAGGTCACTGATGGTGATGAGGTTTCAGAGATTCCCAAATCCTCATAAAGTTATTCCTTCCCTTCCCAATACACTAATCTCCTACTGCTCTTATATAATCCAGTGACTCAGAAAGTAAGGCCTGTTTTTTCCCTTTAGCTTGTCAAAAGCAGACTAAATGACAACAATTTTCTGAATTACCATTTATTAGGGCAGAGCAAGCATATTCACAAAGGTCTTCACCCAGAAGGATATTCATACATTGATGTATCATATTTGTCATCCTGCTGTCAGACTATGATCTCCAGAGAATGAAAATGTAATGGTAGTAAAATTTACAGCCAGGTATGGCTTTCCCCACTGTCCTAAAATGTGAGAGCAGACAATTTGATCTCCTTGTCCAGCAGAGAACGTAGTGATGTCAGCCTGTTATAAAGGGAATACTTGATGGTCACTTCCTTCTGCTTTCCATTTCCCACAAAGTGATGGCTTCCATCCAGAAGAGTTAGCTGATCTTTGTCCGTTGTGCTTTATTCTCTTTCCTACCCTGCTTGCTGTTTATATGATTCAGTTTTAGTTATGATTCACCAGAAGGATTTGCTTGGTGTTTTCCTCCACCTGGAGTTCTCTTTGTAAATTATCCTTCAACTCCTGATGTCCCCAGTTCCCTTCAATTAAGGATTGTTTCCGCAAAAGAGAATGCAATCACTGCAGGGAATTGTCTGAATCAAGAGAACCTAGAAACAAATAAAATAACCATATTTGATCATTTTACTACTATTATTTGATCTGTTAATGCAGCAGACTTGGAATTGCCTATGAAGATTAATGAATGCTAAAGTCACTATGTTAATCTGAGCATTGTAAATATTATTACTCTTTGGGTATATAGGGGTAATATATTAAGAACATTGTCTAAAGAAGCCAAATGATTTTCGGATAGCCATCTCAGTTAGCAGAATAGCCATATCACAGGCTTTGATGTTTTCACATTTGGCTCTTAGTAAATCTACATCTGTTTTTTTGCAGCCAAAATTGGCTGAGAGGAACTCTGGAGGAACAGGGAATATATTTTCTCACATAATATCACATAACCCACATCCATCCAGAAGTATTACTCTTTGAAAGTAAAATGAGCAGATAACCCACATCTCGAGTCAATGGGGCCATGATAAATCACAAGCGGGGACACTATTAGGGAAGAGGGAGCAGTTCCAGAATATAAACTCAAACTTAGCCGAGTTACATCTCTGATTGATTGTACACATAATCCTTAGACAGGAACCGTTGACCAAGTCTGGGACTAGGATTGGATCCAGCCGCACCCAGGCTCCTCTCTGAAGGAGTTTGGAAAGCAAGGGCTCCTTTCTGAACCTCGTGATTCAACGAGAGGGTCTCCTTGACACTTTCATTTGACCCTAACCTCCACACAGTAAATAACTGAATGAACCTTGCCATCGAATCTCATTCAGTCATTGTCGCATTTATGACTGAACTTTGTTAAATCACTATCTTATCTCAATAAAACATATTGCTACTTCTCTCTTACAAGTGAAGTGTATTTCTCTACTCATCCACTACACTATCTATCCCCAGAACATTCCTGTGTGTATGGAGAACGCTAGCTGACATGGGCCAAAATTAAAATAGGGACTATATTAACAATTAAACAGTGTGGAGAACTGTGAGCCAGTGCCTGAGCCCAGATTCTGGCTCTGTTTCACTTACTAGCACAGACATAACCCAAATCCCCACTAGCCGCAGGCTTTTGAAGTAAAGAGCGATACGTAACCAACCCTCACTCTGCTTGAGCAGGATAAACGCATTTAAGGTATTGCCACCTGTTTCCTTATCTTTGAGTGGATGATTCACCCCATTCAAGAGAGGTGAAGGCCTGACATCTCACCCTGAAATGCTGTCCACTCCAGCAGTCCAGATCAAGGGGACTGTCAAATAAAGAAAACCGACTGCATGCCAGTGCTAGTCTCCTTTAGAGGTCCTAGGCACTATAAAACTAGCTCAGAAACTTTGAATAAACTGCTCTTCAAAAAATGGAAATTCTTACACGCTGCTGTAAATCATTGTAAATATGTTTTATTTTGCAAGTAAAAAAAACAAGACCAAAGTCCTACTACTAATAGAATTTACCATATCAATATTTATTTACCCAGTTGTGTGCTTATTCACCCAGTTGGTGTTATATGAATTCAAGAACATTGTAGCTATTTTGTAGCTGTTTTGAAGAAAATACTGTTGACCCCTATCACTACCAGAGCTGCTTCCCTTCCCTTATTTGGCCCAAACAGTGTTCATAGCAATCTAGGATATTAAAGGTGGAACGATAGATTTGCTGTTATTTCCTTAAGAGTTTATCACCCATCTTATTTATAAATAGTAGGTTTGCTGCAGGGTAATGGCATGTAAGGTTTGTTAGCCTTAGGCAGGCTGCAGGGTGGATGATAGGTTTTCCTCTTCAAATACAGTGTTGACAATGTCTGTCAATAAAGACACTAGAAATACCGGCATCTTTCATCAGACATGATAGGCATGAACCTAAAAAAGAGACAGTGACTTAAATTTCTTTTAGCGTTTCTACTACATCTTGCTTTCTGTTGTGCTGAATTCTTGGAAAGAAAGTGGTATGTGTTTTGGCCATGGCTCAGTGAATGGCTGCTGCTGCCTGGGGATATATTTCAGATGTGGTAATTGCTCTTTAAGAAGTGTATTTTGGTACTTCACTAATGTAAAGATAGTGTCCAGGGTGGCTTTTATTCCGATTGCATTGATAATGCAAGAGAGAATTGTTTGCTCTCAGTCTCAGCTGTGTGGAAGGGTTGTAGCAACTTGTTGTGGAGGATTTTATCTTCATCTGATTGTGTTTGCTATTGAGGCTCCCTCTGGAGCAACAGAGGTGATAGCTGCATATTCTACAAGCAGAGCCAAAGCTCTTGAGAGGCAGCCACCTGGTAGGACTTGAATTTTTGAGCATGTTACATCTGCAGCACAGTCTGTTACTTTAACCACGTGCAAAACAAATGCACAGGAACAAGAAAATCAATAAGTATCACAGAAATATGCAGTATGATTTGAATAGAAGCATTCAGATCTTGACTTCTTAATAAAATATGTGAAAAGGGAAACAGTCTTCACACTGCGGCTTTAGGCATCTAATTTATGTGACTAAACGATACCCGAGGCGCTCTCTCCACTCAGCAGAGCTCCTGGTCACCAGTTCACCAATTCAAGCACCTCATCTACATAGTTCAGTTTAAATGGTGTGAATTCTTTACTCTGGCTCTGCCCCTCAGCCTGTATGAGAACTGTTTGATATAAGATGAGGGAGATGCCTTTAAAATTGCAGTGACTTTTACCTGGTAATAGACTTAGACATTCCTTATTACACACCTAAGTGGGGGAGAACAATGCTTGTGTAGTGCACACACACCATTTTGCAGAAAGATTATTCTGCTAAGAAACACACTTCTGTGGCAGGGGGTTGCTGTTAAGTGGGACACGTATGCACACACTCATTTCCTACCTAGAGTGAAGCCTGGTTACCTACATGCCAATTTCTAGACTGATGCAGATTCTCTTTTATCTTAAACAGCAGAGGACCATGCTTTTGGAGCCAGGCTTTCTTAAGGGATCATAAACAAGCAGTGACATTTTTTTGTTTGGAACTCCTGATGAGGTTGCCTTCCTAAATTGTGTGTGCTGTCCTTGTTAGACTATTATCAGCTCTGGATTTGTCTCAGGTAGCAAAATATCTAATGGATTTCCTTAACATGCCACATGCAAACAAAAGTGGGCCAAGAACTCATTTATGAGCAGCATGGTTTTTCCTTCAGTGGGAGATGGATGGAGGACAGCAGCCTCCTTATTCATTCCCTCCTGTTAAGCAGAGCCCTTGCTCCATTGCTAGGAAGTTCTGCTGTTAACCAGCTCTAAATGGCAATGTCAGGCAACGTAGGGACAAGCAGAAATCTTACCTGACCGTAGATTTGCTCTGGTATTTCACAGAAATGAGAACATTTAGGAAGTAGTAGGTTCTATGTCCCTGAGGTTGAAATGCCAAACAGCAAAAGGTCAGCAGACAGCAGTGTGGCAAATCTTGATCATGGTGACAATATTGCTGCTTCCAGGGTGACATAAACAGCGGGGAAAGTTTCTGTGCCAGCTGGCAGGAGCAGGCCATGGAGGAGGGATACCTCGGGCCTTGGGAAAGCAGCTAGGGAGTGGTAACTGAGTCTGTCAGGTGTCCAAGGCATTAGAGACTAGATTTTCTCGGTTATAATTCTGGGAATTGAATCAAGATCATGTTTGGTACCAGGGTATGTGAATCCTACAAAAGGTTTGCATTTGCACTGTATTAGTCTGTCTGCTCTGACTGACTGTTTGTCTCAGTTTATCCATTTGGAGAAAGACATCTTACAGAAATGTGGGCAAATCTAACTGTTGTAGCAGACAGTTATTATTGCTTCAAAGCATGTTTGCCAAAACACTGTAAGAACATGAATTTAGTCCACTGAATGGGTCAGGAAGAAAAGATTTGACTCAAAACTTGGTAAAGTAAGAACCCACATTGATTTCAGTGAGTTTGGGGTTAGGTCTGGAATAGAATACAGGGCACCCTGGTAAAACTCTCCAGTTGGTTTAAGAAGAAAGTGGAATTGTGCAGGGAACTTTGGGTCAGCTTTTTCCAAGAAGTCTGGAGGACTTATTCCCACCTGGGGGAACTTGGTCCTACCAACTAATTTGAAGAACAGGAAAAAGGAAATTGCACACTGGCGGGGTTTACGCTAGACAATGGAGCAATCTCCTTATTGCTTAAACATGCAAGCTACACACTTTTTACTCTACATCTCTTTTGTTGTGGCACCACCTCCCTCCCCAAAAAGCTGAATAAACATGAAAGATCAAGAGACATATTACATTTTACACAACAGAGTGTGGCTTTATAGGGCTTTGTTACATCTTGAAAAGATTAAGTGCACCTGCATGTGAAGAATCCCTGTCCCTCTGAATAATCAGGCAAAGGCACCTCTGTTATTAGGGCACAGGCAAAAGACACATTTGAACTGAAGGCTTTACGACAAAGCTTGTTTAACGAAGACTGAATCGTACAATTTGTGAGGAGCAAGTCTGCCATCCAGTGGATATCCTCAAGTATAAAATGAATATAACTAAGCAATAAGGTGGAGAAATGTTCAGAGGGAAATCTGCACTTTCAGTTTAAATAGGGATATGTTAATTTAGGTTTTTTTAAAAAAAAACTTTCAGACTAAGTAACACACTAGCTTCAAACTACACTAGGAAAAAAAGAAAGTTGTTTGTTTGTTTTAAGTCAGAATCAGCTTTTGATCTTGATGTCTCAAAGACATTTTTCGGTGACCTAGGATTTTGTGTGTATAACCTGATCATCATTTTGCCTATGTGTAACCTAAGGCAAGCATATATTAATTTAAAATTAAATATCTCGTAACTGAAACAGAAGTGTTTTATTAAGGTACATATCTCATTTTGAAAAGGAATAGACATTTATAACCTAACTCAAAACTCATGAGAATTGTTCTGTCCTTTGACAGGCTTGGAACCAGGCCCATATGAATAAGAAGGAAATCTGGAGTTATGCATTCTGGATGAAAATTATCATGCATATTACATAAATTCATCTCTCGGGACACAAAGATCAACAGGTAGCATTAGAAGGAAATTTCCTGATGTATATCCCCCTGCAGATCCCTCTCAGACATGGATGTTTTTACCTAAAAGAAGAAGCTCATGCAAATAAAGCAGCATGGTAATCTGCTCCTGAGGCAAATCACATACGTTTCCTGTGCCTCCATTTCCCTCTGTCTAAAACAAGGATAAGGCTCATCTAGCTTGCAGGCAAGATGTGAGATTCAATACACTCTGAATTATAAAGGATTTTGAGCTCCCCAGAGAGAAGAGAGTATTTGTGCACTTTGTGATACTGTCTATACAGGACATAAATCTATCAAAGGTTTAAAGAAGGCTGTATTGCCCCACTCCTTCCACCCTCCATCTCTGGCTGATACTTCTCAGCAGCCCTTCTGGCTCTCAGGGCACCATGAAAGATAGGGACCTTCCTTTCAAAGTGTTACTGTGATGTTCAAGTACTGTTGTCACAAAAAAAACTCTCTAACAAGGGTAAATCAATCTGTTAGTTTAACAAAAGAAAGCAACGGGAAAACTTGATCACAGTTCAGCCATTCCTTACGGAGAGAATTACTGAAGAGCTCTGGAGTGCAGCCTGCAAAGTTTTAGCAAGAATCAGTTTTCAGGATGAAACGAGATAAGCTCAAATGCAAACTAGGGCATGAATGTCAACAATCAGAATGCTTAAGGAGCAATTTAGCAGAAGTTATGGCAGATTCAGAATCAATAGAGTTGTTTAAGCCAAATTTAGACTTTTTTAAAAAAATATTTATTTGTAATATGAATTTACTGGTTGAAATCAGATAGCCTGTTTTACCCCTCAGATCAAACAGTCTAGTTACAAGGGCTCCTTTCACCTTAGAATGTTTGAATATATGAAGTCCTCCTTAAAAATTGTTTCACTGTTAAGAATATTTGTTAAGGATAGCATAAAATATTACCATTGGTGAAAGCGAAGTAGGAAAACATTTGAATTAGTTTAAAAATCAGGAATACTATCTAGAGAATAACTGTTCACTTTTATTGAAAAAAATCTGGAATGTTCACATTTGAAACGTCTCATATGTGAAGTGTCAAAATATTTCAATCAATCAGGCATGTATCTAGCAACATAATTAGGAACATTTTTTTTGTGGAATAAAAATACCTTTGGAATAAAATAAAACACTAAAAATAGTTTGGCATTTTCTTAATTTTCTTAATAAAGAGCCAAAGTGTTTTGCCTGGTTGTTTTTTTCTTCATACAAAATTACAATATTCAAAAAATCAGCATTTTTCCATTTATGATGAGCACTGCCCCTTTTCCATTCCCTCCATCCTCTGCCCCAGCCCTTCAGATGAAAGAATGTGATCAGAGGACCAACTACAATGAATAAAATCTTTGGATCCAGGATATTGGGAGGTTAGGCACTTCTACTGCGTTTTGGTCATTCTGAGTGAAACAATGACTTCACTTTGAGCATCTAAAAACCCGACATTTAAATATGAGGCAGTTACCCTGAAAGGTTATTCAGCTCATCTGTCTTAGATGCTTGTACTAAGATGAGCTCAATTGCCCTCTGGAGGTGCCTCTTTCTCTTCTTTGACTATATGAAGAGCCTAGCATGACTAGCTTGGTTTTAAATGTCTAACTTTTAGGTGCCTAAGTTTGACAAATGAATCTTGCCTTCTGTTTCTAGCAAAGGAGGACCACCTAGGAAGAAGAAAAGACTTTGCTTTTTTTTTTCTTTCTTAACCCAAGAGATGATTCATAATTATCTTAAAAGATTTTAGTCTCTTCTTATTCAAATCCATTCACAAACCTTACTAATGGCTGGGGATTTTATTTAAGCACTTCAAAATTTTTGGAGACAAAAGCAAAGAAAGGAAGGCATTTTACTTTTTGTCAATCACTAATATCAAAATTCAGTCCATTTTACCGGAGATGGTAGTCCTTATAAATAATCTGGTTTGAGCAAAGATGTCATTTAAATATGTGAGTCTTTGGGAAACCTCCTATGTAAGAAAAAAACAATCCAGAAGAATGAAGCAGCTATGTTTTCTATGTAATTGCTCACATTCAAAGTTTGCTGCTAAAGACTTGTCCAGAACAGTCACTATGCAATCAGAAATTAATGTCCTGTTTTATAGATCAGACATTAAGTATCTATGTAAACTGTGAAGTATCAGTACTGCTCTAATTTGAAATATAATTCATACTCTTAAACACAAATACCTGTCTAATAATATACTTTTATGCATATTTTCAATGATTATGCTATGCTCATTCCACAGTCCTCTAAACTTAACAAATTATGTGAAATAAGCCATCTTTAACATTATAAGGCTCCCCAAATAACTCCACAGACACTGTCCTTAGATTGCTGTATTGATAACAAAAAAAGAAAGAAAAGATGGAAATAAAAAAAAAAACTCAGTAATCAATTCAGTCCTCTGCACGATACAGAAGACAAGATGAAAGCAGTGGTCCCATTTTCCTACTAATTTTCAGAAAGTGTCAAACTTCATTATACCTGCTACTCCATTTGGGCTCTGGAGATAAGAATTTGTTCCTAAATAAAGACATTTGCCATAAACCAGACCACGGTTAAATGGAATATACTTTCTTTAGCTTCGTGGAAACTTTTGAAGTCTCTACAATGGGCAGAATAGTAACCAGACACAACAAAACTTAGATACATTTTTTTTTTCACTGATTTTTCCTTATCGCCCCATGACTTCTGTGAGAACGTCTCTTGCTGGAAATCGGCATAGTGAGCAAGAATACCCTCTAGTGGTAACCCGAAGCTCCAGCTTTTTTCACTGTCTTTCTCTGTTAAGCTTTGTTTCTCCTGTTGGCACCAGGAAACCCTTGGTCACTAATATGCACAGAGCTATCACGTCTTAGCTGTTGAAACTCTCACAACAAACTCTGCCCCTGCTCTGTGATTCCCCACAGCTAGGACTGTATCTCATGAACATTGCACAACACCATAGCATCCATGATCTGCATTCTTCTCCGGGTATGTCTGATAACTGCAGTCATAGGAGGGACGTGCTCTGATACGCTCCTATAGCTGGAAAGTATGCTGCCTAGTCATCCTTTGTGTTCAAATGAAGCCCACTGAAAGGTGCCTGTCCCTTTTGTGGCCTAGAACTAGGGCTTTTCACCCACTGCATGACGTAACACTGCAGTGTCTCGCCCCATAACGTGACCTGCTACATGAAAGTTCACATGCTGGAAAACATGAAAATTTAAGATATCTGAGATCATTGCTGGCCATAGATTCTAAAGAACTAGTGGTGAACCTAGCCGGACCTGCAGGATTATCCGGGTCAAGACATCAAATATTAAAACTATAAACCTGCTTAATTCTGCCATAAATCTCAATATATAGTTGTTGTTTCCCTCAGAGGTCTAAGACATACACTAGCTAAGGGGGTGCTTCCTAGAAGAGATGCATGACCTCTAGGAGAAAGAGCATGGGGGCCTGAAAGGATGCTCTTCTCCTATAGTATTTCTAAATATTTAGGTACTTTACAGTTTGATGATTCCTTAGCTGTCAGATGCCATCTCTCTCCCTATATCTAGGTACTCATGTAACTTTTCTCACCGTAATGGCTAGAACCCCCAGGTGAATTGGAAGGAAATTCCACACAGCAAAAAAAGTTCGTAGCAAAACCGTGTGGGGTAGCACGTGTGAAACAATCCAAATGTGTGTTTGAAATGTAAAGCTATTCCAATACATGTAAGTGACAATAAAAGCGCTATTTATCTTTCGGTGAAAAGAGCAGCTGTAAAAACATCAGCTTTTCTCAACAGGGGCTTCTTCCAGGTGAGCTCAAATATTATCCATAAGCACATTAGAACTGACCATTTATTTTTTGAGATTTACCAAGTAATTCCTGTGGTTATTATTTATTATTTTTAGACCTACTTGAGCTTTTAGAATTTTTTCAAAAGGCTGAAAAATTTTAAGTTCTGTCAATTTAAATTGGAAGGCTTATGTTGGGGGGAATTGGGTTTGGCTGTTTTTATAAATTTTCTGCAAAATATCTTAATAAAAATGCTATTAAAACATTAATGAACTATTTTTTGAGGCTTTTTGCATAATCAAAGTGCAATTAAGGTCCAAATATATGAAAAGGCAAGCATTATAAAGATGACATTCCATGTTGGTATTTTCCATTTCAAAAAAAGCTCATTTTCCTGGAAAAGGAGGCTTGAACAATTTTGCCCAGCTCTAATAGTTTATTTTACAGTATTATTGAGAAATCCTGTCAGCAAACTGAACTGTGCAAAGGAATATATCAATTCAGAGTACATGAACATCCTTTCCCCCAAAAATCTGGATCCGAATAGACATATAATATGTAAGAGAAGAGGAAATGGCATGCTCAGTTACAAGGGAAGCTCCAAAGCAATACAGCCTGATTTTTGAGGAGGTCTGAGCATACATAAAGCTCGCAGACATGAAACAGAGAAATGGATGCTTGATGCTCACACTTTGGAAAATTAACTCATATGGGATTTGCCCAGTCCTTCACAAAATGTGTGACTGAGTTGAAACCTGAAGTCAGATATTCTGAGCCCAGTCAAGGATCTTAAATAAAAAGTTATCATTACTCTGTAAAGCTAACGATTTATCTTACAGTTTGGCCTGATTCTGCTTCATACCCTGAGTTATTGCTGCTCCTTTGGCTTAGGTACCTAAGCTAATTATTCTTTTTTTTTATTATTTTGATGGTGTGCTAAATAAACTTTTCCCTAATATTGTAGGCTACTCCTTCCGTTCTTTTCAAAAATATCTTGTTGGCGCTATATTTTATCCTGGTGGCCAGAAGAGTTTTATTTTTCTTTCTCCCAGTTTTCTAACCATATTGTGAAGTAGAGATGGAGAGGAACTGAATGCCACCTGTCTTTTGAGTGTCTCCAAAGCTTTTATCTGTTCATCCAGATGGCTCAATTTGCATTGACAATTTTTGTGGCCACTTCAATTAGCTTAAGCTGCTTCATGGTGCATCTAACTATTCTACTATGCATTAAAAAAAGAATCTCAAATTCAACAGTAGATTTTACATCAAATGCTGGAAAAAAATAAAAACAAAACCAAAAATCCTAAAACATTAAAATATGTGGTGATAAATTTCCAATCCTGTAGCTTGGTTAAAGTTAGAATACTGTGTAATTTATTTTTACATTATGTTTGCTATGATATGAAAAGAATCATTCACCTTTTTAGTGTTATTCTAATAGTTCTTTTTTTCTGTTAAATTAGAGCACATTCAGAAAATTAATATTGCTTGCAGGCCATTATTATGTCAATACCAATATGGAACAAATTTTGCTTTTCAATAGTTTTCTGCAAGTATTAGTAAATAAATATTTTCCTCTTGAAGGTCAAGTAAAGCAAACTGGGAATTTTCAATCATCTTTTGGTGATCAGCCTCTGTCCTGGAAATTTCTGTGAAATAAATTTCCCACAGAGTGAAACAAAACAAGACAAAACAAAAAAAACAGAAAAGTCTTGTTGCTTTTTCTTCTCTTGAAAAAATAATTTAAAAAGTATTTTGTTTAGGGACAGATTGATCTGAAAGGCACTATTTCATCTTTAACACAATCAAAAAATTATTTTTGATGTGTCCTGTAACCATATTTGTTGTCTGTCTGGCTGTGCCCCATTCAGACTTGCCAACATTGGCCAACACAGCACTTGTTAAGCTTTGTCAAACTTAAACCATGTCAAATCTACTGCACATGTACAATTGATCTGTGTCACAAGTCTGTCACATCCTAGACACTTCAGATTTACCACACATGTGTCAATTAGCTCATTTTATGAGCTATGTAGATTTTTCTTCTGGAGAGCTGATCTGTCACCTGCTAGAGATTCCTGCTCAGAATCGTAGCCTACCATGCAAATTGCTAGAACAGGTATGTCACCTCCCAGGCAATGTAACTTCAGTGACACATTTCCCAATCTCTTTCTTTGAATATCTTTTTTAGACTGAAACTCTGTACATGTCTGCATTAAGTATACTTTAACTGTGGAATTTCAAAGTTTTAAGTGAGGTATAAGTGTGTATTTTGTATTCACAAGACGCTGGAAAAGGAGAGTGGAAAAACATAGGTGGAGAAGGAAATAGGGATATAGGCAAAGAGTAAAACTAGCAATTGTTTCAACTTTATTTGCTTCAACTGTATTCTGTTCAAGTTCAACAAAAGTCAAAATAGCAGTTCAGATGCAGGTTCAGTCCAGGAAAATAGTTTATTTTGTTATTTGATTCAGCTTGAGTTTGGCTACGCTTTCTTGATGTAATACCTTATGCCTCTAGTTAGCAGGTTTAACTACACTTGTCCTAGTAGTACATACACTTATTTGTCTTCTTGTTCGTTTTTTATCAGCCATGATAGTCCGTGTTTTCTATCCACACAAAATGAAAGAAGCTATAATAATGAGCAGCAACTGTTGAAAAAATTCCAGAGTAGAGAAAAGAGTATCTTCTGTTCACAAGAATAACATGTAAATAGCATGACTGATGTTTCCCACCCCGTGAATCCAAAGCGCACTTTACTTGGTAGGAAGACTCTCAATGGTTTCAGTGAGACTGAGTCAGGTTTTAGTTCATGATGGACTTGGCCACGCTCCCTGATCGGTGATTTCCACTAGAAGGAGTCTTCTCCTTAGTGATGTGTATATTGATGTATATAGGAAGTCATTAATATGCCTTATTAGGATATTGTACTGCTCCGACTTCCAGTAGAGAAATGAGGTAAACATCTGTAAAGAACCATCATTGTTCATGGACAGCCTAAGGTGACTTCAGTTAGCTTAAGTAATATGATTACGTGATTTTACCAGACATCTGTTTCAGCAGTCAGTCACATCTCCTTTTAGGTCTGGGTTTTAAGAAGTCCTACCCTACTCTTCAAAAAGCCCATCATAATGTTTCTTCTTTCTTTTTCAGTTTCTTCACTTTTCCCTCTTCCTTTTTTCGGAGACTTTCAATGTTACTCACATTCCGTCTCATCAGATTAATAATGTGTAACAAAACCAGAAGAAAGCATGTGACAGCCTCAGAGAGAAGATCTGTTTGGGTTAAACCTCAAGTTCTCAACTCATTGATCAGCCATGCACAACCTCTCTGCATAAATCTGAACAAATCATAAAATCTTGCTTACTTTGTTATTCTATTTGAAACTGGGACTGGAACTCAATGATTATGATATCATTTTCCACAAGGACAGTGTCACCAGAGTGCTCACACATAGAAACCCAGAGATTTGTTGGGACAGAGCAAATACTCATACTACCGCTCACTGACAGGTTTTATAAAGTTTCTGTTATGTCAGTTCAGATTCACCTATAGCCAGCGGATGTTTGGGATAAAGTAACAAATGTTAACGCAGTATACTACAGTTAATAAAAACAAGTCGCTACTTAACAACTCGGAAGACAAATATGTTGCCATAGATTAACAGGTTATAGTCTGCCAGCTTTAATCTCTTTTTAATATACAAGCATTTAGCCCACAGCAAAAACAAAATAATGTGATTTGATTGAATTCACAATGAAAATGAGTTAATCAAAGTTACTTGATGTTTTCCTGCCATAGACAAAAAGTACAGAAAATTACCCTAGTTCAACCAGTGCAGAGAAACTTGTTGAGCTGTGGTAAACTGAACATATGTCTGAGCTTTTTGTGTGATTATATTATATCTACCATTGCTGATTGATTACAACTAGGCAGTTTTCCATTCTGCTACCATTTCCATTCTGTTTCCATTTGTCATGTGCTGCAGTTTGCATTCATTTTTCTGCTAGTTTTCTCTCAGCTCGCTTTTCTTCATTCAAGGGTCCACTCTATACTTTTTCAAAATTTCTGTAGTTTGAAACTGTGTGTTAGACCCAAAAAAGTCAATATTTTACACAGCTAAATTGGAAAAGTTCACAGAATAAGGAAAATATTAAATAAAGCAGAAAAAAATCAACATATGGATGCCATCAATGCAGAAGGAAAATATTTAATCGTAGTGTAGAAATTCCCACTCAGAAGAGATACAAAGAAGCAGTGTTTGTTTATCTCATATTGCTGCCACTGCAAAGGACCATCATGACCAGTAAAGTAAACCCAGTAGGTATAAGATTGTTTCAGAAAAGGAAAACAAAACAAACAAACAAAAAGAAACCCCCAGTCTTCATTGTGACCAAATCTTTAACCTGGGAAGAACTTCTGAAGATGACAGCTGGTCAGAAGGGAAGGTCAGATCAGACTAGAAGAGAGACCTGCAGCATAAAAGGCAACAATTAACTGTCATTAGCCATCTGACTAGCCATCATTAATCATATTCTCAGGAAGGACTGATGCAGTTACATCTCTGAGATCATCCCGTTGAGAAATACCCATATGAGATATTTCTTTCAAACAGAAGGTATAGACTCCATATTGAATTAACTACTGAAATATAAAGATCTCTGAAAAATCACAGTAGCTTGAAGCTTTGAGATATAACATTGGTTCTTTAAGACCAGACTTTCCTTAACCCTGGCAGACTTGCATGAAGGGATGAATCAGTGAGGAGCCCATGAAAATGGCAGCCTCTGCACTCCAGGGAGCAAAGAGCTTGCTTGAAATTTTTATTTAAAACTTGGAAAGAGAAATCGTCCAGAGAAAAACGGAAAATTTGCAACAGCCTTTGCAGCTGATAGTCAAAGAAGGAAAACAATCTTTGACTCTACTTCACCTGTGTGGATTAATTTACATTAAATTTAATTAGTTATCATATCAATCAAAAAAACCCTTTAACCAAAATATTCTACTGAGCAAAAGCACAGACTGCTGAAAGATTATGCAGAAACTAATTCCTGACTGGCTTCAGAACTTGGAAATGTTTAGGTATTTGTGCTGAGACACTGGATTTTATAACTCTATGGCTTGTGGGTTCTTCGTTCCATCCCTTTGCCCTCTGAAACACATCCAGGCCTGAGGCTGTTTTGATAATGAAGGATCAACAGGAGAAGAAACATGGTAATCTGTGGCTAGTGAATCACAGCCCATGCTACAAATCCTCATCTCTGTGCTGAGTGTCAGTTGCTGAGACGTCAGAAGGTTGGTGGAAGGCGAAATTTTGGTCTTTTCCATGTGCTTTAGCACTTGTAGCCCAAATATTTAAGACTCTGTACTTCTATTACAGCATTTTCATTTTACAACATGTTACTTTTTTGTTCTTTAGCTGTGAAAGAGAAGGAAATTAACAGAACGTTTTAAAGCTGGGTATGTGTGTTAGATAAATAGACTGGGAATATACATGTAATTTCCAGCATTTTTTGCATGTCTTCATAACCTTTTTCCAATGTTAAGTCACAGCTTTAGGTCAGCCACTGATCTAATTATTTCCCAGTATCTTCAGAAAATTTGTCACTCTTATTTTTTAATGAAAATCAAATAAAACGCCCACATTCTTAGTCACTTAAGAAGTAGAAGCTGTTCCCTGTAAGTACACAAATACCACAGACTTTAATATCGTGGCAAAAATTAAAAACCGTGTTAAGCTCTTAACGAACAAAAGTAAATGGAGTCTAATCATTAGTCTAATTAATACGTCATTGGATTCGTGCCTTGATGACCATATTCTGCCTTTTCTTTAATTGCAGTTTTAAAAATGTGGGACAGTAAGGGACTACAAAGGTCATCAATTACACTTTCCTGCAATAACAAGCAGCCAAGGAGAGATGTTAAGTCCAAAGTGATTCATAGCATATGCACACTGTCCCATCCCACTGCTATCCTATCATCCACAAATCTTTCTTTTCATGATGTAAATTCTTGCTGAGTAAGGACGAGTCTGAAACCACTTATGGGTGGTCCTGAAGATCAGGCCTTAAATAAAAACTAATACTTTCTAATCCAGAGTATGTGTCAGTTAAAGGATAATGTACTTTAGCCATTAGTACTAAAAGACCATAGCACTGAGGAATGATTTTATTAAATTTGAGCAGATGTTGTTAGAATCTTTTTGTACTCTAAACTGTCATTGTACACAAAAGCTGCAAGTAAACAAACCAGCAAATCCAAATAGTACATAGAATGATTGAGTATTGATTTATCTTATTTGACAAGAATAAGATATAAATGGTTTATGAATATATCTAAAATAGCACACCAATTTATATTGTATTAATTCTGTCAAATGCAAAGAAATTTAGAACCTACTTTATTGCTAATTAATATTTCTGCTGCTACAGCACAAGTAAGTGATTAGGAGGACATCTCTCCTAACTAGGCTCTGTGCCTAAGAGAAGCCTTGCAATCCAAGTAGTCAGTAAGTTAGTATTAGGTTACACAAATACTAATGATTATACATGCTTTCTTTGACTTCTGTTAATGAGCTGTATGAAATTGTAATTTAATTCTCCTTCCCTGAAGTTTGTGTCGCTCCATTTAACTCCATGTTTGCCAAAGTTTCAAAGTAATGAAGTATAGAAATCTTAATTCTATACCAATAATGTAAAAATGCAGTTTCTGAGAATTTTTTTTCATTACCTTGAAGATGAAGTTCTATTCTTATAGAAATAGCAACTTCCTTTCCTGGAAATATGCTCGAATCTCTACTTGAGTAGTTCTAAGACTTTCTGAAATTCACTGTGGCTGCTTTGGCATGCTGATTTAAATAAATGCCAATCACTGTTTGAGGAAGTTTATTTTACGTACTTCCTTTCTGTCAGCTGGAAGTCAAGAAAGCCAACATTTCTTTGAAAAATGAGATTTAGAAGCTGTTAAAGTTTAAATGGTTCTGAGTTCATATTCTTTTACTATTTCAGACAATAATGTCAATGATTAAACAACCACGTTAAAACTGCATTAATTTTAATATATGAAACAGGGTAAAAGTTTCAATTGAAAATTTTATTCCATTTTTTAGAGTAAAATGTACTGATAATGACAAAATATTTTCTTTCAACTTCATACTTTTTTAAACACATCTATAATTAAAACACATAGGCTATTTCCCCATATGTATTTTTATCAGACTAACTACTAAGCTTAACTTGTTTACCAAAACAAGTTTTGACAACTGTTCCACAGACTGATGTAAATAACTTCTTCCAAAATAATTAGGGAGAAATACAAAAAATACAAAAATACAAAAAAGATACATCCCTTTAGAAAATCCTTCAAGATTTTGAAAGTATTTCTGACTTTCTGATAAGCTGTAACCATGTTCTTCTTTATAATGACAAAATGACATTATTAAACCTCCCTTTAAAGAGATTAAAAAGTACATTTAAACATTAAGATAAAATTTGGTATACATAATTGAAACTCAATATGCATATTGATCACTGATCAAATTACTGGAAGGGCTTATTTGTCTTTGTTAATTCTCCTGCCGATGGATCATTGATCTTTTACCTGTTATATGGTTGTTAACCTCTTTGCAATGTAGAGGTAAACTTTCTTTTTTAATTTTAATTTGATAAAATTTTACATATAATTATCCGGAGATGATAGGTTATATTGGGACTCTGGGTTCAAAATTCTTAAATGAAAAGTGCATTCCCAAAGATATTTGTCAACAAATAGCTTTCAAGTGCATTTCAAATTTCCGAGGGTCTGGTTCCAAGTGAGTTCTTCTGCTGTTAAGATACAGCCCTAATCCCACCGTGGAGTTGTGGGGCTCTTTTTCCCTGCTTGCAGTACTATGTCTGTGGCCTGAAATATTTCCTCCCTTGTTCGCTGTCAGACATGAGCCTGTGTTTTGCAGAGGCAGAACAGGTGGGGTTTTTTTTACCAGTTTTTACTACAAATAGGCACAGGGCACAGATAAGATTAGGTCACTGAGTGCCATTTTAGAGGGGTAGGTCTCTCATATCTTGCCAGTTAGACAGTAACATCTTTGCTACCTTGTGGTTCATAAAGATGAGATGAGGGAAATCTCAGCACTATTGGAAGAAGTAAGACAAACACTGGAAGAGGAGGAAAGCCTGGTTCAGCCAACCAGCAGTAGCTCTGGCTAGCAGCTACTAAATGTATAGAGAATTCATATATGCATATAAGTATATATATATATACATATATATGAACCCTGTTGGTGAGTGTTTCAAATTAACTGCCACAGTTCATCAGATAGAAATTCCTTCCCTCAGGTGCTATTTTCCGTGTAAAAAGTCTTTCAGAGCAGCAATAAAGCCACAGAGCTGGCAGGTGGTTTTGGTTTTGTTTTCTTGTTTTGGTTTTTCATCATCTTGAGGTTATACTTGTAAAAATCAGCTAGTAAAGCAGAAGTGATTGTTCACATCCCAAAGTCAGAGTTAAACATGATGGAGCTGATTTGTAGATTCAGACTGAAATGAGATCGTGGACTGCCATAGATCCTGCTTGCAGGGCTACACAGAAAGCTACTGCTCCTAGTCACACAGCTAATCGGCCTCTAGAGACAGTAAGGGTTGTGGATAATATCAGCTTTTCTGAGGAAGCACTTATGGGATATTCCCTCTGTACCTCAGCAAGGAAGGGAAGAGGAGCATCCTACCTTTCCTCTTTATCCCCCAGGGAAGGGAGCCTTTTAAATGAAATCAGAGTATTCAGCACCAGGCACATATCTGAGGAAGGTGAACATGTTCATATAGTAAGACCAATACCCAAACCAGGCTGTGACTTCCTGAGGGACAGTCTTATCTTTTCTGATAGGCTTCCATAATCCCTCACACAGAACATTTATTTCTCTGATCCACCTTGCAGAAATTTGCAAGGAAAACAAAATCAATGAAGAATCAAATAAGGCTGTAATTATGGTACAACTCTGTCAGAAAAAGATATCCAAGACATTTGGGCATGCAGGAGTAACAAGGTATTTAACTGCATATTACTTTGCAGAGAAGCATCAGGCAAGACGTCATGACTGAAGTGAAGACTCCTGAGTGGATAAAGCAAGGTAATGTTTCTTTTAATATTCTTACGGCTGAAGTTCAGTGAACTGGAAGTGAAATGCAATGTGTAATGTGTTTATGCTATTGCTTAGACTCATGCAAGAAAGAGTCTCACACAGAAACAGAAAACACTGGAAGAGGATTGTGGTTCATGCTTCCCTTTCAAGGGAATTAACTAGCAAGCAAGCTAGCTACTTAAACTGTAGCATATAGTGCAGTGGACTGTGGCCCAGTAGTGCAGCTTAACAGATACCTACCTAGAAAGTGTTCTAACAGGAAAATTAATAGTTGGAGAAAATTATCAAGTGCTTTGAAGAGTTAAGAATGAAGGGTGGTTCTTCTTGCCTCTCTAAAAGTCATGTTCTAGTTTAAATAATATCTTATCATCTACGTTAGGAAGGAGGATAAACTATTATAATAAGTCTGTTGGCTTGATAATCTATGTTTGTGGAAATAAAGTACAGAGTTTAATGATGCATACATTCACCTCATTTCCATGACACTTAAAAGCCTTTGATCTATAAGTTCATCCATTGATGCAATGAAAAGGCCTTAGTTGCTGAATATGTGCAGCTTGAATTCCTCTTTTGTTGTTCATTAAAAATTCTTTTCCTTCCACCATCCAACCTCTTCCCTTGATTCTGATTGACTCCTGCACCGCTGTAAAAATGCTAACAGAAAATACGTCATTGTGTGGGTAATATTTCATAATCCATTGAAAGCTTTTTATAAGAGGCATGTTTTTTGCAGTTCAGTTTTTACTTCACATGAAATGAAATCTACACTGTGAAGGCATAAGACTTCCCCTCCCCTCCCTTCCCCTCCCTTCCCCTCCCTTCCCCTCCCTTCCCTTCCCTTCCCCCCCCTTCTCCTCCCCTCCCTTCTCCCCTCCTCTCCTCTCCTCTCCTCTCCTCTCCTCTCCTCTCCTCTCCTCTCCTCTCCTCTCCTCTCCTCTCCTCTCCTCTCCTCTCCTCTCCTCTCCTCTCCTCTCCTCTCCTCTCCTCTCCTCTCCTCTCCTCTCCTCTCCTCTCTTCTCTTCTCTCTTCATTCTAACTGCTAAATTCTTTTCTCAAGATTGTCTCCAAACAACTGGGTATTAAACCAGTCAGAAAAAAAAGTTTAAAATCTACACTGTGAAGGCATAAGACAGAAGAATGATGGACCATTTCCCTTCAGAAAATCTATATTTAAAATTCTGTCTTTAAATGGCTGTTCACAGGTTTAATTTATCTGTTACTGAAAGAGAAGAAACATAAGCAAATTTGAATATACCTGATTGCCAAAGGCTCTGAGGTCTCTCTGTCCTGGACAATAGTAATCAGAAACACATGTAGGATGAAGGGCAATTTGTGATGAAATGTAAAAACAAGAAGCTGGAGAAGATCAGTCTTCATGTTTCACCTCAGTGGATGTGCGAAAGTCTCTTAAGCAGCTATCCTTAGTATAGTGTATCCTAAAATACCTTTTTTATGAGCAGAGCTATAATCCCACCTGTCTTTCTGTTTCATTGCTTTAAGATAGGCTAGAGGGGATGGTTTTGTGGAGTCAGACTCAAAGGATTTCCTGTATGAATCAGATTTCTGAGATTACTTTAGGCAAATCACTTTAGGGATAAATGGTAGGCAAGTATTAACTATCTTTTTTGTCAGTGAATGAAAGGTACATACCTGTTTTTTATATCTTTGCAAGTCACTCCCTATATCTCTCTATGCCTCTCTTAATTGTCTGCAATATGGAGCACCAATGTGTTGCAAATGTTTTATAAGGAGAATATAAGCACTCTATTTATACTGAACTCATTTATATCTTGCTAGGATGCTGGGAACATTATAAGGATCTAGATAAGTGATCTAGGTAGACACAAAGTACTAATCAAGGGACTATTGCATGGGAACTCAAACGTGACTCATTTTCTCATTGCCACTCTGCTGTTGCTTTCTTCTCCCTATCTATAGTAGGCATAATTTTATGACACAGTGGAATTTTCTGGGGAACCCCAGGCAGACAGTTCAGGCACCTCTGATGATTTGCAGCAGTCAGTTCCCTCATTCCCTGCAATGTCAAGCAGCACAGCAGCAGGTGATGAGCTGATTTCCTCATCTTACTACTCTATAGGCACTTTTCCTTGCACACAATGTTATTTTAAGAAAAATTCTGGCTATTTCAGATATTTCTCTCAACATTTGGTCATAGTTGTCTTGGGATGATAACCAGGCAGAAGTGTGAATCCTGTCTCCCATGACGATCCAGTCAGCAAAGGCCCAAATCACCCTGGAGTACTGCTGGTGCATATTAGCAGAAACAAAAGCTGTCCACAACAGCCTTGCACACCACAGAAATGACCCTTCAAATCCAAAATTCCCTCCCCTCCCCTCCCCTCCCTTCCCCTCCCCTCCCTTCCCTTCCCCTCCCTTCCCTTCCCCTCCCTTCCCTTCTCTTCCCCTCCCTTCCCTTCCCTCCCCTCCCCTCCCTTCCCTTCTCTTCCCCTCCCTTCCCTTCCCTCCCCTCCCCTCCCTTCCCCTTCCCTTCCCCTTCCCTTCCCCTTCCCTTCCCCTCCCTTCCCTTCCCTTCCCTTCCCTTCCCTTCCCTTCCCTTCCCTTCCCTTCCCTTCCCTTCCCTTCCCTTCCCTTCCCTTCCCTTCCCTTCCCTTCCCTTCCCCTCCCCTCCCTTCCCTTCCCTTCCCTTCCCTTCCCCTCCCTTCCCTTCTCTTCCCCTCCCTTCCCTTCCCTCCCCTCCCCTCCCTTCCCTTCTCTTCCCCTCCCTTCCCTTCCCTCCCCTCCCCTCCCTTCCCCTTCCCTTCCCCTCCCTTCCCCTCCCTTCCCTTCCCTTCCCTTCCCTTCCCTTCCCTTCCCTTCCCTTCCCTTCCCTTCCCTTCCCTTCCCTCTTCACTCTAACTGGTAAATTCTTTTCTCAAGATTGTCTCCAAACAACTGGGTATTAAACCAGTCAGAAAAAAAGTTTACATCACCAACCCGAAGTGCATAATGAAATCCAGTTTTCTCCTGAAACCACAGTGGAATACAAAACAGCTTTGGCACACTAATATTTGTTTAGTTCAGATCCTTTGTTTAACATAGGGCTGAGGCTTTAAACTCCATTTCTCTGTTTGGGGACACAACCCTGATCTTCTTGCCCACTAAAAATAATGTAACGACAAATAAAATCAAAGCAAACAGGCAGTTATGTCCACATAAGATTAGATGTAGCCTACATGAACTGTATAGAAGTATGTGTATAGTGTCAGGGCAGCCCACACCATTTATTTTTTCCTGCTTTCCCCAAGTATCATCTAGAAATAGAGAAATTCAAAGCATTGCAAATTAATAAAGATGCAGGGAACATACCTGGCAATAACATCTTCACAAATGTTCTTCGCAAGTGTGCCATTGCATGACATGCAAGTATGGTGTGTACAGCTGCACACATGAACAGATACATGTCATCACACATAATATGCAATCCAAACATATATATATATATATATGTATGTATCATTTATTATATCTCGCTAGTGTTCAATAAAATGGGCTGGCTAATTGAAATTTGAGCAAGTAGTTAGGATAGGGGTCAACAGCACTTTCCAGTTTCGCTGAAGAAGCTCTACCCAGTGAAACCCTTAAGTTTAGAAAAGGGTGACATTTTCTAAGGCAAGAAAGCGTTTAAGAATGCTTTCAATGTGCTTAATGTTCCCTTTCACCATCATTCTTTCCTGTTTCCTGATACTGATTTACATCTTTAGTGACCTCCATTTCGTGCAAGTTACCTGGTTCTTGCTGCAGTTACCACTCTACAGGAATTGTGTGTTGCACTTCACTGATGTTGGATCACTTTTCTAAATTATCTATTTGCTGCAACTTAATGTCCTACTGGGTAGAAGAGGATACATGTGAAATTTTCAGGATTCTACAAAGTTGTTGGATTCCTGTCACTCAGCATACTTGTCATGTTGATTTATCTGACACTTTATTTCAGAGGCAGTGTTTTATCTGCTTGCAAAATCTTTCCTCGCAAGGTAACTCAGCTTGATAGCTCAGAAAGCTCTAGCTGTTTGCACTAAAAAGGGCATGAGATGTTCCAACAAATCTTAGCATCACAGCAGGAAACGGTGAACTTCAAAACTTCTAGCATTTGGCTTTGATTGAGGTAGGAATCAAAAAGCTTGGCTAGATATCTGAACTACCCTGACATCTTGAGTTAGAGATGTTAAGTTGGAAATCTCCATTTTCAAGCCTTCTCAAAACATTTTTATCCCTTTGCTTTGTTCTTGGCAGGAAATTGTAAAAGAACTAACTCTATTCATGCAAATGACAAGGCATCTGTCATTTCTTTGCTGCAAAGTATTGTTGAGGCCAAAATATTGCATGATTCAAACCAAGACTGGACATTTATATACAAAGCAAGAAAAATCAGAGTTCTCCTTTAAAAAAAAGTAACCCTAGTGTTCTGAAACGTATCAGAACTTTGTAAGAAAGATACTTTTTCAGCATTCATGACATAAATCATCCCCTTATAAGAAGTGATTAAGAAGAGTTCCCTGTGGAGCCTCCAGGTTATATTGTAATTGCTCTACTGCAATTTTCTATTTTTTTTTCTCTGAAGTTGTTTATAAAGGTGACTGTAGGGACAGTTTCACATCACCTTTAACATGTGAGTTACCCTAAGTAATGGGGAGAGGGAAGGGGAAGAAAATGGAAATGGTTAAGGAGAGAAGGACATGTCAGCTTTCCAGCTCATGGCAGATCCATCAAAAATCCAAGTGGACTTCCCTCAGGACAGTTCCCTCAAGACTCTGCCTTGGGTTTAGAAAAAGTTCAAATACAAAGTCATCTGGAAAAAAAATTTCAAGCTCAATGTACAGATATTTTTCAGTTAGCCTCCATCCAAAAAAAATAAAGATTTCTGACCACCATGATTCTGGGCTATCAAGTCTAGTTCTTTGCTTTGTCAGGGCACCGTACAAGCATTTTTTCTTAGTTTCTTTAAATTGAGTTGCACAATCATTCATATATTGATCTGAATAAATATATGACAATGGAAAGAAAACTTCAGAAAAGCTTGTGAAATTTAAATTCTAAAATTTATTATTTACAGGTCTCCAGATCTGTGATAATGAAGTCAACAAGATTTGGATTATCAGCTTTTAAACTTTTAAAATTCACAGGCAATGCAGAGAGGAGAGGGTGGCAAATAAGGGAGGTCAGAATTGTTAGTTTTTCCTGTCTCTAACCTGAGCCAACAAAGAAACTTCTTTTGATGGTGAAGGATTAGAATCTCTCTATGCATTTTTGGTGTCAATTCAGGCCTAGATGATCATTTTAGTCTCCATCTTGTGTTGAGATAGAATTGAACTGCAAGACTGCGTAGAGGTTCACTGGAAAAGACTGTTTCTTACAACCAGGTTGCACCTGAAGCTGCAGAGAGCACAGTGTTTTTAACAGGTCAGACAATTCCCTGTGTGTACCACCTCTTCGGAAAGCTGCAAGCAGAAAGCTACCCATTGGTCCTTCTTTCTCCTTTTGGTGCAGTTCCCTCCTCTGGAGGCATCACAGAAGTATGGGTCTCTGTCCTTTATGGGGACATATGGACACTTTACACTGTTTACCTAAAAGAAAGACAGTGAATATAAGAAATGCAAACATTCCTGTTCTAAAAAAGAGACTTGAACAGGAAACTGTTCATAGGTTCTGCAGAAATGAGGACTGTGGAAATGTCTGGATAGAGAAATAGCAGACAAAAGTGTCCTTACACAGTATTCATTTTCCTCCTAGGCATTTTCTTTCACTTTTCTTTCTTCTCCTTTTTTGATTGTTAGCTCCACAATAAAAGCTCTGGTTAATTTAAACAAGTAATTGGATTAAATTAAGGGCACAAAGATGTGGGATGAATATCCAGAAAAGCTTCTGCCAGCAAGCTGAATGATCATCAAAGTCTCCCAAGGGAAGCTGTTGCTCTGCTACTTGGGACTCTTAAATTAAAAGGTACTCTGGGGAGCAATTCTGGGAGATGGTCTGGATAAACTACTAGGACTTTCCCATCATTATAGCCTGGAAAGTCAGTCATTATCACTGAGGGTAGGAACACGGCTCATTAAAGTTTATATGGAAAGCTGAAATACTTACCTATGTGACATGAAAGTTGATGCAACAGAAAATAATATAAACACTTCCAGACACTGAGAGAGTCTCAACTATCCTTTAAAGAGTGGTGGGAGAATGATGCAATATGAAGTTTTGCTCTTTTCACTGACCCGTGCTGTACCTGCACACCTCATGTACAGTTTGACCTGAGGGTTTAAGTAACTACATTCCATTCACCTTAGTGAGCACAAAGGGCTGCATGTCCGTAGCATTCTATATATTACTATATTTCCATACTCCTTAAAAAGATAAACATATTTTACATCAGAGATTTATAGCCAGCTCAGCAGGCAGTATGAAACATTTCAAATTTATGGTAAGAAAAAAAAAAGCTGTTATGAAAGCAGGTCAGCAGTGGTCATTTATATTTTTAAATTTGCGTGAAACTTATGAGATTAATAGCATCTGATGCCAGCTGGCAATGAAAGCAGTAGGGTCCACTTCCAAGACAGAAGTCCCTTGTTTTGGCCACTTTTAAATGCTCTACAGTATTTATGGACTGACAATGGTGGTTAAGGCATTGGTCTAGCATTCAGGATCATCTGCTTCCTCACAGCTTTCATAAGGGTCATTGATCCATAAAGATATTTAGGAGCATCACTTCCATAATTTCAGACAGAAGTAGCTGGCTAGCACTTCGAAGGATCAAATATGAGCTTCTTTGTGTCCTAATTCTATATGTACAAAATGTGCATAATAGTATTTCCTACACCATAGGATATAAATACATCAAAATTAAGATGTTCCAGCACTGTGTCAGTAGAGCCATGAGGTCTCTGAAATAGTTAGGTTGTTTAGCATACATTGACACTAACCCAACAGAGATTCTGTTTCAATGACTTGAATTCTGCTTTTGAATTATGATAACAGACTCATTTAACTCAAGGAGAATTTTACTTTGACTGTCATGTACTTATCATACTACAGAAATATTAACCAAGGTGTAAAGAAGATTTAAAAGCAGAAAATATTTCATTTTGCATGAATAATTTAAAATTAAAAGAATGATTAAAATATCATACATTAATGAGTTAGTCATCTCCGAATTCAGCACTAATTTATAATTATAGCTTCCTGCCACTACAAATTCTTCAGAGTCCAGGTAGCATTTATAAATTACATAAAATCTACTTCTGATTTGATTAAAATTTCATTTTCCACCTTAATTATATCAGACAGGGTTAATCTGACAGTTAGAAACCCCTATGTGCAGTAATTTGATGTAGGGGATTTAATTAGAGTTAGTGGATGGTGTCTTAATTGTTTAAATAAGATTTTACGCAAGTTGGTAATTCTTGGATTGATTACTGCCAGAAGTTATATGCCATTCGTGTTGCAATCAACAAAGAAGGGCACAGTACTAGTTTTGGACCAAATTCTCACAGAAAACTAGAGTAACCTGAAGATCTATCCAGTGTATGTTCAATACAGACACATAAATGATCCAGTTACAAAAGGATTTCCTAACCAGTAGGACTCACTGAGGCAAGAGACAGGAGATTTGGTATATGACTGCTTCAACATTAGCATAAAGACTGGTACTGTCCCAGTATCCAGGGACAATTTAGGGCATAGTCTGCACTAGAGACTGTTTCCTATAAGCAGTGTGGACAAAGCTACCATACTATTTGGGGCAGAATCATCATCTATGGCTGCAAGGATGCATGGATGCAACCTGTGTGGCACCGCTGCTCTCGGAGCCAGACAACGGTCCCTGGTCCATTTTATTCACTGCCTTGGATGTATGCTCTAGCTCTACTATCTGTCTCTTGTCTTTTCTTCCTCTAAACTGGGAAAAGTGCTGAGGACAGTAAGAGCATGCTGCTGAGCAAGCCCAGCTCTAGCGAGGTCTTGGTAAGGGAGGAGGGAAAGCTAGTAGTGCATGCAGCCCTAATGTCATTGCTACTTCATGGCCCTTCTGGTAGAGCAGGACCATAACTCAATTCTGATGGCAGCACACTGCAAACCTGCAGAAGTCTTGCCCTGCCACAGCTCCTCAAAATGCGTGTAGAGTTTTGCTGTACCTCCACTCTTAGTCACTCCCATACTCCCAAACAGCTCTCCAGTATCCCAGCAGCTGTTCCCTCAGCGGAGAGGAGATGTCACATTCACTATCCATATATATATATGTGTACCTGGAGAAGTACATGTGTGTGTATATATATATGGAGAGATATATAAACAATTTTCAAAGTGATTTGTGCTTCTGTAGGGTGAAAGGAGTTCAATAAAAATAAAGTATTATGTTTTGATGTGATTCTCATAAGATGTATCTTCCAGGAATGATGTCACTTTGTTAGGTGGAAGATCTTGGCTGACCTGGTAGTGCCATTTCTGGAAATCCAAAAGTGAGTAGAAGTTGCAAGACCACACATAATGCAACAGTATTCAATAACATTGTGATAAAGTAGACAGGGTAAGCATAATTCCAGCCTACCTCCTGCCAAAAATTAAGTCATACTGATGTTAGGTAAGATACATTTTTTTAAAAAACTCACTGCTGTATTTGATTATTTCAACACTTTATCTTTGTATAATTTGTATGTGTGCCTTTGTGGTAGGCTTAGTTCTTGTGAAATGTGCTGTAATGATCACACCGGGCAGTACCACATCCAAACAGTCCCGAGTTTAGTCTTCTGATCTACAAACAAGCAAAGATTGCAGTTCATAATGTTTAGGAGCAGAGTTCTGTGCTATGTTGTTGTCTTTGTACGGTATTTAGGATCTACACCCCTGAATAAGACTCTCAGGTGTACATGGAGTACAAACAATGGATAATAGTAATAATGTTGGAACAGCCACGATATACCTGTTCCTCTTGCTGACAGTGACCACTGCTAGATGTTTTTGCTGATGCTATGCAAGAAGCTATGCAGTGAATAATATTTAATAATCTGACTATGAAGACAGTTTCTTCCTGATTTCCATTAATTTACGGAAGATTTAAAATGGTACCCCACTTCTTCACTTACTTAGCTTTCATATTATCTCTGCTAAATAAATAAATATTTGTATATGTTTTGACTTTATGACTTGGATTTGTTCCATCATAACTTAGGAAGAATAATGCAAATGCTAAGATTTTGGAGAGGTATCTAAGAGGTATTTGGCTCTAGCTTGAGGCCTTATTTTTATTAGAAAACATTTTTGCTCCTATTTGAAGAAGGGGGTTTTTTATTCCTATTTGCTTTGGAAGTTTTGTGTTGTTCTGTTAAACTGAAGGATAATGTCTTTTATTATTATTATTATTGTTATTCAAAATAACTTTATGAGAAATTCTCAGCATGAGGACAATCTTATTTACAATGCAATAAGGTTGCTGCTGGTTTGGAATCTTTAGCTTCTGCTTTTGTAAAGGCCTTCTTTTCCTTACAGGAATTTCCCTTATGTAGATATGGTCTGCTGCATATGAAGTAAAGGATCCTGAAGTACTCTTTCATTTATCTTTACTATCAGAGCCAGCTGTAAGAACAAGCAAAAAAAGTTATTTCCTAAAAAAACCCAGACCTTTGAGAGCTGCAGAAAAAGCCTATGGTTTCTGCTGAGCTGGAGTGATGGGTTGGGGTGGCAGAGTGTTCCTTCCCAGAAGCAGTCACAACCCCCGCACTAATCACTCCATTTCCCCATCCCCTTAGGGAAGCAGCTGCACCTACAAGCCTGGTTCCTCATGGCTTTCTGCAGGGCTCCCTGTTCACAGTCTGAGACTTTGTCCTCCTTGTACCATCCTGCAGGTGAAGTTGGAGCATTCACTTGCGCAGCTACTCATACCTTCTAACTTACAGCAGGCAGCATAGCTAGAAGTATGGTTATATATGTGGGTGCAGAGGCACCCAAAGTTCTCTCTGGCCAGCTGAGGCAGTTTCTGTCCAGATGTTGTTTATTGCTGCAATAAAACATTTGTGCTATCAAGCCTAGCTGAAGAGGTAGAGTGGCCCATAGGATCATGCTGATGCAGATGCTCAGCTTCTGTCTATGAGAGTGGTGTGAGATGGGCAGTGGCTCTCAGTGCTGCTTGGAACAGGACAGAGCAATGTGGGTAACATGCTGCTGCTAGCTCAGCACAGATCTCATGCTCACCAAGATGGAGTCAGAGAAGTGACAGTGAGGCAGTAAGGGTAAAATTTTGGACAGGGGACAAGAGATGAAAGGAAAGAGATCTTCCTTGACCTAAGGAAAAGCTGTGAAAGACTGTTCCACAGAAAGGAGGAGAGGGAAGGGAATCAAAACGTCCTTGTGAAGATTTACAGGCCTTCCTGCAGCTTTCTCGAGTTTATTAGCTTGAGCCCAGCAACAATAATGCCCTGTGGCTACCACACTAGGCTTGCTTTTTGCCTGAGCAGCAAAGGGCAGTGAAAAGATCCCTATCCTTGACTGATACATCACCATAAGCCGACCAGGAAAGGGCTACAGTCTACACGCCTGGAATATGGCTTATCTGGGGAGTTAAAGGAAGTGGGTGGCCGATTTCTGTGGGCTGTAAGAAACAAAAGAAAAAATGTCTGCCAAGCGATAGCATCATTTTGATAGAACAATAAAATGTCTTCTGAGGGTAGTGCCTGAAACAGCTTGGAGTGTGGTGCTGGTCCCTTTCTGAGTGAGTGTCCTTCCACTCAGCCAAGGCAAGGACTGCAAGTGGGACACAGAGGAGAGGTGAAGGCACGTGCAGAGAACAGACTCAAAGAAGATTTATGTCTAATAATGACAGAAACATCTTGATAAGGTCTGAACTCCAGTCATAAACAAATGGAAAACTCTGGTCACGTATTTGTTCCTCTGAATATTTCATATGCTTCAATGACCCGAATAGCTGGTATTTACACAGTAAAACTCAAACCTTTTAACATATTTAGGTTCTTTGAAGCTTTGAGTCCAAGTTATCATGTCTATTTTCAAGGGCAGGCAAAGCTTTCAAGAGAACCTGTGTATGCAAAAGCATACTTTTCAGGGGAATCAGTCTTGTACTTTAATCTCACTAAATCTACTACTTAGACTTCCCTCTCTTAGAGCAGCCAGAAAGGTCCAGGAATTTATCATTGAAACCTTCTCCACCTGATCAAACTACAGGAGACCTCTCCTTACTTTCTGTCCCGATCCAATATCGGGAGGGTTTCGTTACGATCCCAAGGACGAGATTAGGATGCTAAATCTGGTCAAATATTGTACAACCTTTTAACTTTATTCTCCACGAAGTGGGGAGAAAAGGTGGGGGAAAAGCGAAGGGGAGGCGAAGGGAAGAGGGGAACAGAACAAGGGTAAGGGGGAAAGATAGAGAAAGTTGGAAAAGGAGAGAGGAAGCTAGCTACCACCACTCCAAGGCCGATGATGTTCCGCTGACTCCGTTCGAATCACAGCTCAAGCTTGGTGCCTCCAACGAGGGATGAGGGACGAGGGACGAGGGACGAGAGAGAGAGAGAGAGAGAGAGAGAGAGAGGGCCAAACAAAGAAATCCCTCAGCAAGTATAGCTTTTTCAAATTAAGTTTCGCCCCCCCTCCACGTGGTAGTTCAGACCAATAATATTTGGGTCTGGGGTCTCCTGCTCCTTATTGGGTCTCCTCACTGTCCCTAGGTAGGCTGTTTACTGTTGCCGTTTCTGCTGACAGGTGTGTCTCCATTCTTGGGTCCTGCCATCATCTCTCAAGGTCCTGACAAAGAAGGTGGTAACTCCAGCAATTAGCACTGTTTCAGCAGTGCACAGGAATGCAAATTGCTGGTAACGCCCTTATCATTCCCGCCTGCACCAGCTCTGGGGCCCTTTCTCACTGAACTAGGGAGTGCGGCCTAAGGCTTCAGCAAATTTAGCCACTCATGCCAAGCAGGTTTTATAGAAGTTGTGCTAAAGACAGACAATAATTTACAGTCCAGATCCCAAAGTCTCTGCCCGATTGTGGTCTCGTTCAGTGCAGGCTCGGTGTGTCCTGGGTGGTCGCAGGGAGACCATCTCGGGGGTCGCAGCAGCCCAGTCCTGTTTCCGCCAGGGACAGATGGCTTGTTCGGGGTTGTGGCCTGCCTGCACCCCATGCACCAAGAAATGTTTAAGGCAAAAAATTCATTCATCTGTCCGCCACACTTTTTCTCCAGTCTTTCTTGCATACATGACCTGGTCTCCCATGCCATACTGTCTCCCATCTGTATCTCAGCCAAGAAAGTAACATGGGATTCCCACCCCTTCAGAATATCCTACCTAGGCATAGGGCCCCCACGCTGGGGACCAGACCTTGCAGGATATGGGAGCACTAGCAGCTGTGAGTTTTGCTCTTCTCTCTGCTCTGCCTCATTAACATTAGCATCCTAAGAAGACCAGATGACATCCCTGTGGAAATCCTATCTCCTGTTACTGGAACTTAGCATGGCAACATAGATGGTTGAAGACAACAGCAGGAGTATTGGCTTTTTGGTCATACGTTTGCTGTAACTCACCTCCTCTGAGGTCGGTAATCTGACATCACACATCTCGTTAGCTGCATGTTGACCCTGTATCATCAGCTTGACTACTTCAGCTTATGATATTTCTTATATTACTGGGTGATTTTAGTAGCCTTAATTTTATTGGTTAGGTTTTCAGACAGTGCTGAGAATTTGACTCCACTACACAGTGAAAATTGCTAAAAAATTGTCACTTGAAAATCTTCAAAATGAAAAGCAGGAAGGAAGAAACTGCCTCGAAAATCCAGAGTATCACAGTGACTAGAAATGAAATGAAATCAAGTTGTTGCTCCTGTGAGGCCAACAAAAAAAGTAGTTCATAGCAGACCTCCAGAGAGATTAATTATTGTTAGTGGGGGCAGCCTCTCTTGTGTGGATATAATTAGCCGGAGAAGGGGGAGTCTTCTCTCTGCCCGGAGAAGGGGGAGTCTTCTCATTGAAATGGCTCAACACAGACAGATCTGCACTGCTTGTGTGGTAGAGTGATAACTACATGTGGATTTAATCTTGCCACCAAGCTAATGTGCGTCTGTATCAGACGTTAACGTAATTTACCATATCAATTCAGGGAAGCAAGTTCCCCATGAAAACTTAATCTTCATCTCTATTCCTTTTTTTTCCCCCTGCCCCTTCAATGATTTTTATCTGCCTCAGATTTCAACACATCTGTCAAGCAGTCTGTAATGTTTCAGGTTTAATATCATTTTACCTTTCAAATATATCTACAGAGGAGTGATGTGTTGGGATTAGCTCACTAGGCTTGACTGATCTATGTGATAGTAGCTTTGCAAGCATCCACTTAACTGACAGCTATGCTAAATAATGAGGAAGGCAGTAAGTCTCTGTACCGATCCAGGCAGTTCTGCCTTAAGAAAAAGAAGCAGACTTTTGCCTGAAAACATGTTCTGATACAGTCTTCTTTCATCTTCTAAACTCCAAAATGGGGAGTATGCAGTAAAGTTAGAAGATTAGTTCCTTTTCCTGGCTCTTCCTGGCCTACTACATTGTATTATAGAGAAGTCACTTTACATCTGGGTTCTCATCTATAAATGATCTCACCCATTTGCCTGTTAAGTTCATAAGGGAAGGATCATATATGTCGCTGGGGTGCCCGGTGGCCTGGGGCCATGAGCTTCATTCAAAATTCTAGGCCTTGTGGTAGGTAACTCCAAAATTAAGTTATTAATGGCAAAGATACAAATGGACAGGAAGTAGAAAAAATATTTTTTTTTATTTATTTATTTATTTATTTTATTTGCAGATGGATTGTCTGATTTGTCTGATTTGGTGGAAGCAAGGAACATGGCTGAAAGATTTCCATAAAAAAAAAAAAAAAGAATCAAATCCAAAGCCTTTTAATAAAAAAAGGCTTGAAAAACTTCTTTTTTTTTTTTAATTGAATGAGTTATATTTATCCTTTGCTATATGCAGGAACTCAACTTTCCAACTGCCAAGAACACAGGATGGGATCATGCGGTTATTGGCTGGTCTGCCCTTCAGCACAACAAAGTAGTTATTGAAGCATTTACATTTGAAATGGTTCAGTGTATCCACATTCACCAACCCTGGTTAATGTAAATGGCTCAGCCTGCCCACACACACCACTCATAAAAAAGCCCAGACACAGTTCCTCCCTTTCTATACTGTGCTTGCATTTTTCAGGAGATGACTTTTTTTTAAAGGTTAGTAAGTAATAATATTCAAAAGAGGAGTGTTGTTCTGTTTCTCCTTAAGTGTTTTACATCCACAAAGAAATTGTGAAGATTGTAAGCAAAAGTCTAAATAGTTTCAAAAGGCATCCAATATACAGCAACGCATTCTTATTAATGTTTTTGCCCAGAGTTTAACAAGTGCTTAGACATTAGCTTAAGATTTGAGGTTTAGCTTTCTGCTTTGCTACAGAATTTTTTCTATGACCTTAGGCAAATCATTTGGCTGTGGTGAAAAAGGAACTAACAACAGTAGAGACAACACGATGCAGTAAGAATAATTATTTTGAAGACTGTGACATGTCTATCACATAAATAATGGTAGTTATATCAAGATATGGGATACCATACTGAAGACTGTGTGATACGAAAAAATAAATATTAAAGAAAGATTAATAGTGGGAAGGCATTTCAGAGTAATCTTAACAAAATTACTGGTAATTAAATATGTTGAATCTTTTAAGGTTAAGTGCACTCAAAACAGCTGAGTTCTTATTAAAGCTGCATTGCACATAATAGTTTAAATTTTTGCCTTTTCTATGTATTGAAACTGCTATTGAAGGGTAGGCACTGAGATAATGGCTGGCGAAAACTAGCTGATTTAGCATTGCTGATATTTCTATTTTTTTTCTATTTTTCTTTTTCTATTTTTTCTATTTCTTTTCTATTTTTCTTTCTTTTCTATTTCTTCTATTTCTTTTGAGTTAGTACGTCTTTCTGGTTACTGAAAAGACATAGGCACTTCTATGATACAATTGTTCTCATCCTATAGCATTTTTCTACATCTGCTAGGCCTTTTTCTCTCTACCATCTTTAAAGGAAGTTACCAGGCTCAGAGGAGTAACCTACATTTTAGATACCAGAAGTTAGATGAATTAAATCTCACTTAAAATGTTCTCTTTGCTCACAGATCAGGAGAGGACAACTGGAGAATATCAGCAGTAATAGCTTGTAGCTGTTCTGTGTGGAGTTGACAAAACCTACAGAGTTTATATACTTGTGCCAGTGAAGTCTGATTTAAAAGCCTTTCAGATGTTTTAACTGATGCTGATGGGATGTTCTGAACTGCAAGACTGTTACTAGAGAATAGCAGCAAATAAGTAGTTCTAAAAATGCTAGCTACTACATCTCACGTGTATCTCATTTCAACATTGCGTGACAAGTCAGTGTTGTAACTCTTGTAGCTTGTTTTATCGCATGTTATGATAATGCTTTGCGACAATGGATTCAGTTCACTAGCGCTGAGAATATACATCTTCCTATTTTTATCTGAAGCCTCATGTATTTGAAATCACTGTTGTATTAGAGAAAAAACTCCTAAGCAGCTGGAGTGGTCTCCTGGAGGGTCCCCTTTATGCACCTCCTCAACAGAACGTGCCTGCAGGCTCCAAGTAAAAGACTGCCAAGGTAAAGAGGCAAACCAACTCCATCTAGGCTTCCAACCATCACGACAGGTGAAAGGACTTCCTCTAACATGCCATGAGGCTTCCTTTCAGGCATGATCCAGATGTCCGGCCATCTGCAGCTATGGCAGCTGATCTACCAAGTGATCTTTTCATGTCATCACTCTGTTCTTTTTCTGGTCAAAATAGGTTAGACATTTGAAATAATGTATCTTTGCTAACCTAAACATCCTTATTTTGACTAAAATAAGGAATGCTGTGGAACAGATAAAAGACTGAAGAGATAAGCAAGTGGGAACAGGCTAAAAAGAATAATCTTTTCAGGCAGTGTGAGTGAAATTTGAAGAGAAGAAATGAGGAAGCTTTTACTAATAGTGACTTCCACAAAACTTTCTGCAACTCTATTCCATTCATTTTCAGTCAGATAAGGAAATCAGTGGTGGTTCTGGCAACATAAACTCTCAGAAGGATTGTTAATTGAAAAATGTCTAGAGGCTTAGTTCTATTCTCACTGGAATCAATATCAGACTGCTACAGGACTGCAGGGATATGTTAGGAAGGGATCATTATGCAGACAGCAATTTCATTATCATGTTCCCCCTTCAAAACACAACCTCTCTGTTTAGAGGAAGACCCTACTGAATGAAATGTGGCACAGTCTTCTGTAAATTCCAAATAACAAGGGGGTGATCAGACTCCTTCTTTGGTGACTCCATTTTGCTATGTATATTTTCAACCCTTTCTAGAACTATAAATAGACAGGAATTTTGTCTTGTCTTTAATTTAGCTAAAATCACCCCTTTAAGCTTTGAAAGACCTGTAAGGGGCTATACAAATGTAGAAACACAGGAAGAGTTCTTTGAAACATACACAAACAAAGAAATTTTGATTTCTAATAGAAGCCTATTCAATACCACATTCCTGATAAGGATGCTGATTTGGGTGCTGACATTTAAACTGAATTCCCTTTGACTACATTTGGTAGTAGTTTGTAGACTGTGTTCCTTTTTTAAGAACATATTGAGTGCGCCTTGATCAGTTCTGTGGTGCAATGAACAATACAACAATACAATAGCAATGATATTTACCTGTCATCCCATGGGAAGTTTTATGCGGCCCATTTTGTTTAAAAAGGCTATAAATAAATCTCTAAGAGTATCAGCCAGCATCCAGAATATGCCTGGGGACTGTGTCGTAACATTTTCCACAAACTTTTCAGTAGGTTAGTAGATATTTTCTGTTTAACAGAACACTGTTCCTCTGTCCTCAAAATTAATTTTGCTTTCACTAGCCTGAGATTTTGCTCTTCATTTCTTGTCAGACTAAAACTATGCTTTATTTCTTACGGTATGAGACACCGTCATTTGGAATGAGAACTGGATCAGCATTTTCTTATCCATGTCCAACTCCAAAATAAATCCTAGTTATAAAGTTCTATGTGTTCATATAGCTGTGACATTATTTCTTTAACCTAGGGGGAAAAAGCTTTCCGCAGGGCTTAAATATAGCATGTGACTCAGAATCAATTTGTGAAAGAGAAAAATATTGTCTGTTGCTCCTTGTATTGTTTCATTCTGGCTAAAGCCTATCAAGCAGTCAGTCACCTCTAGGCTGGCCATGCTCTGATTACCAGTCTCAATCCTGAGTCACTTCAATGTGGTTGAAAGCATAGATGCTATGTTTCAATGCAGGATATTTCTTTCCCTCTATCTGAATTGTAGAAACATTTGGTAACCCACAATGTGGCCATTCACTGGCCTGAAAGTTGATTCTGCTCTTACAGTGGCTCCTAGGCTTTAGGAGGGTCCCAGGAGTTGGCAAAACAAAAATTAGTCAACTACTCACGTTACATTTGGAAATCTAGTCCCAACATTTTTTAGAGGATGCTGCATATTTTGGGGGAAAACGCCTTGGTATACTGGAAATTAAGCTATTTTAAACTACTCCAGGCAATGTCAGTCTCTAAAAATGCTACAGTCAACATATGAAAACCAAGGTAATTTGTTCTGTATATAAATTCATGGCAGAGCTTCAGAGCAATTTGTAAGGGAAGTAAACATCTTCCTCTTTCATACACTATACATCAGCAGTCTTTTTAATTCACAAAGAGCTCTTTCACGCCTTCTGCCAGATATCCTTTTGCAAAATGTTTCTGAAAACATCTCCTTTCTTTTATCTCATAACTATACGGATAAATTTAATGCATGGAATAGCAGCTCTGCTTAATTTGTTTTCAGACATTTGTTTTGAGTCCCAACAGGTATACACTTCTTTTTGATGTGCTAACTGTTTTTTTGCAATTACTGGCATGAAATTTAATCAGTCCCTCCTAAGCAATATGTTTCCTACCAATTCCGACTGTTGCTTTGCATGTCAACTGAAGAGACATTTCATGGGAATGTCTGTTAATCACACTCCACTAAAAACCCAACACAAACTCCTGACAAAAAAATGTGCAAAGTTATATGCGATTTCTACCAAATCTACCTATTATGTTAACGGCTGAAATAATCTCTTAACTCTTACTCCTCGTTATGGTTAACGCTAGCTAAGTTTCCATCATATACTATATCCTGCACAAAAAGTGATGCATGATTGATATCACTGTTACTCAGAAACATCGTTGATGACTGAAGCGGTGCTTCTTCCAAGTGAGCGTTTCAGAACTGTGAAAAGACCCATCAAATTATATTGATTATTAGAAAGTAGAAATATAATGTGAAATTTCACAATCAAGTGTACATAAAATAAATAGGGAAGAAAGCATGAATGTGTCATATGTTGGAAATGTAACAAATAACATCAAGTTGAAAAATATGCACAAAACTTCCTAAAGCCTTTCTACTGAATTTTTCATATTTTTTGCTCAGCTTAGTGAAAAAGAAATGAGTAAATGGGGAAAACATATCCACAGCTATGACATTTCATAATATAGGACTATTTCCAGTGAAGAATTGTGCTGTTTTAGGAATTGTATTCAGTTCTTTTCTGCAACATTGTTCTGCAGCAAGATAACAACCATTAGAACAAGTGCTAAAATGGCAGGAGATTTTTTTTAAAGTGCACATTGTTTTCTTTCTTAAAATATCATCACAAAATAACAAAAGCAGAAAATAAGCACCTGTAATTTTAAAGAGAAAATGCTCATATTACCATTCTACTCTTTCTTTAAAAGTAGCATATTGGCTATACTTTACAAAAACTATAAATGATTTTTGGGGGTAAAGGTGGTGGTCTTTCAAAGGGCATGATTTTATCGGAAAAAACAGAGAGCTTCAATAAGATTTGAGGTTAGTCTTGAAAAGAAATAGATGTTGGATTACTAGTTACAGAAGATGACAGCTGATGCAGTCAGATACCCAATTTTCTATGATAGTACACCATGCAGTATTGACTTAACTACTCTTTATAATATTGTAACAATATCATACAAAATAAGGGGGATAGAGGGCCTTTTTCAGAATTATTTTTTCAATAATTTTGCCATAAATAAAATGATTGCTGCATCTGTTTAATATTGTCTTAAATAACAGGAGGCTGCTAAATAAAATCCATGAGATACGGCAAAAGTCTATTTTCTGAAGGAATACTTATGTGCATTTAGGAAATAAGAGAAATATATCAATTGGGGAACAGTCCTAGCCAGTTTTGATTAGGCTAAAACAACTTACTCTTCACATATCTCAAGCTGGAAACAAATGGGAGCTAAATCTGCCTTGGGTATGAAGAAGAAAGAAGAAAGCTTTAAAAGGCTGTCAGAGGATACCAGTGGAAAAACTGCGTTCACAGAGGGCAGGCTGAACATTTTGCTGGAGTCTCATAATCTGCTTCTCCCTTCCAGATGAAGGCAAATGTGGGTGGAACTGGAGGAGTATGAAACATTTAAGGTTTGAGTAAGCAGAAACTGATCTGTAGGTGTTTATTGTTCTTACCATCGCTCTGCCTGCTGCTCCTTTCGTGAATGTACACTAATTCTGAAAAGGCTTCTTTGAGTCACTTATGTAGCTAATATGTTTAAAGAATAAAGAGACTTATGTTAACTCCAGTGGGTAATAAGGACTGCTGCCCTGGGATCCACTCCAAGGGTAGATTGCAAAATTGCGAAGCTGCAATCACGCTAGGAGAGAAATGAAGGAAACCTGTCATGTCAGGGGGGCCATCAGGAGGATTAAATGGGATCTCCAGAAGAACTTTGTGAATGATTCACTTTTTGATTCATCAGGCTCAAACTCAGAAAGGAAAATACCTCAGTTTGGATTGGCCCCTGCCCAAGATATTTCCCTCCATTTTTTCACCAGAATGGAAAATAAGAAATATGATTTCAGGTTCAACAAAGCAAGTTACAGAAATTCCCCAGCATACTGCAGAACTATGTTTCTTTGCTTCTTTCTAAAGATACATTTCACTAGCGAGAAGTGTGCCTGGTTATCATGGTATAGACTGTTCTGTGGGGCATCATTCTCTATCTCCCTCTTCCACTTTATGCAAACATTTATCTACAAATTAGGTGAGATACTCAGAACTGTTGGTGGGATTAAGCCACCGAAACATAAACATCTAGTTTAGCTGCCCTCTAAGTCCAGTATCCCATATAATAGCCTGAACAGATATCTTTGATATGTTGTGATCTGAAGTGGCCCTAGACAGCTTAGGTATCACTTGTATTAACAAGCCTGTATCCTCATTTTCTGTCTCCTTCAGCTCAATTTGCATCTAAATAACTATTCAAAATAAACACATACAATAGGAGAGATCAAGGGCAACCTGTCATTAAATAGTTGACAGGCTCATCATCTGATACGTGAATTTATTACTAGTTTTTCTCTGGTCAAAACTTAAAAATCAGTCTTGTATGAAGCAGTTTTTGGTGAGAGAGAAGAGTGGAAGGATGGTTTAAAGCCCCACATTGTCTTCCTCTCCCCTGCCTGTGCAGGAGAAATTGGTTTATATTCAGAACCCAACACTTACCTACAGAAATTTTCGCATTCCAGCAACTCTACCTCCCGTGTTTCCAAAACTTATTTCAAACTGGAGGCCCACGATTGCACTGAAAAATCATGTCACTTTAATTATATTTCTTGCTTCTAGAGCAAGAGAAGGGCTAACATTTAACCAAAGCATTCTGACAAATGAAACTTCTCTCACATTTGGTATGCCTTTGTACAAATCTTCCAAACAAGCTGCCATATCCTATACTCCTAGAGACTTTTTTTCTTTCTTTCTTGTCTTTCTTTCTTTTTTTTTCTAGAACTAGTTGCTTTATAGGCTACAAAAGTTTTTTTCTCTTGGTGTTATTTCTAGTTAGTTGAGCATGCGGTACAGCATATTGAAATGAGTAGAAGACTCCTACTGATGTCAGTGAATTAAGTCAAATTTATCTGCAACTTCATTTTCGATTTTAAGATAAAGAGAACAATAGCAGCCTTAGCACAAAAGAAAATATGTTGTGCAACACATTTTGCAGTTCTTAAAACATCTGATAATCCTTTTCTTTACAACAAATTGGAACTGCAGTTTCTGTGTATATATATATATATATATATATATATATATAGCATTTTCTATTCCATGATATGCTTTTTATGGAACAAAAACCCGACACAATTTAAACTGAGCAGAATGAAATCAGACCAGGATATCATTAAAAAATGATCACATTGCTAAAGCAGTCTCTCATGTTGGTTTTGGGTCAAAATTCTTCTGGGGGCATTCCTAGCATCCAACTTTCTTCTGCTTTTTAACCTGTCAGGAGCAATTTGAGAGATGCATACATGCAGAATCTGAAGTGCTATTGCTATACACCATAATGTTAGTCTTTCAATATCTGCAATATAAAGCCAGTCTGAAAATTAGTTACGTCCTGTATATTTGCTCAAATATACAAACACTTCATATTTCCACCCTTCAAATTAATAGATCCTTACTAATTATAAACTAGTTTTATAAACTAGTGTGGCTCTTTTCAGTTTGCCTGTGAAGGTCTGTTTCAAAAGGCCTTCAAGTAATATTTATCTGTGCCATATCCTGCTCAGCTACTGAGCAAACCTATACTTTTAACATCCTCTGGTATTCATCAGGTGGTACTGGATGTTTTAGTTCAGGGCGTAGTCATATTGGCCTCTTAGAGCATAGTTATGGTATGAATTGGGCTTTAATTACTGCTTCCTTATATTGAAGTAATTGCTGACCAATGTAAACGTGAAGATGTATAATTGATTGTATAGTGTAGGTTGCCTGTTGGAGCTTATGTGTTCTTAAATGGAGAAGATAATTTTGAGTTGGTGCTTAACTAATAATAGGGGTACATCAAATATTCTATAAATTCAGTGCAGATAAGTACTCAACCTAGCTCTTATTTAAGGTAATTAGTTCTCAACTCCTAATCGTAGTGCTAGAAATCCTTAATGTTTAAAAAGGAGCTGACATTGATTTTAGGTTTCAGTTTTTTCATATTGTTTGGTTCTACTTCACTTGTCACTTGCTCTTTAGAAAACTAATTAAAAAATCATTCTTTATTTCCTTTCCCTTCCTTTTCCTCAAAATGTTAAAAGCTGTGTACATTCATAAAAGAAATTACTTGGGCAAGTAGTCTGGGGAAAAGAAGGAAATCTCATTAGCTAATGCATTAAAAACAATCCAGACTTCTAAAAAGCTACTGCCAGAAGTGGAAGAAATTACTTTTGCCTAAGGCAGGATTTGCTGCTTAAGGCTTTTCTTCCTCCATCATTTCCTCTGCAAAGTGAAGATTATTTCACCATCAAAAGCAACACATAGTGTATGATTTTCCCTTTTTGGTGTTCTGGAATAAAAACTATATTACCTTCATGAAAGTGTTCATGTCTTTCACTTTGCTGCTTCTTTCCTCTTAAAGTCCTGAGAAGTTTCTCTGTGGCGTGAGGCTTCCTTCCCGGAGTTTTTGTGCTATACAGATGGAAAAGTACTAATGTAAAGATATGGGAGCTTTCATTATTTATCAAGGAGTTCTGATACGTAGTATTTTCTGGAGGTGTTGTGGAGGACAATTGTTGTAGTCAAAGTATTCAAGAGGTTTAATTTTATTGTTCAAATAAAGTTTGCGTAGTCTTTTCTAGAACTGTACAATCCCTTTTCGAAATGGGCTGTTAGGATCCATAACACTCCTGTGGTCTGGTACTAAACTCATTGGAATGATTGGAGGTTATGGCTTTAAGTTAGACAAGTGCAAAGGTAAGGACTAGATCTGCAAAAGGACTAGAGATATGTGCATACTGTGCACACGAGAATTTTATGCATAGAGCACCCCACTAACTTTGGAAGTGGGAATAACATACCTCACCTGTGGTGCTGCGCTTATACAGATGTAGCCATGCTGCTTTTGGGATATGACCTCCTATCTCTACATGTTGCTACTCTACGCTTTGAAGTCCTTAGATGATGCTCCATGGTGCAGCAGTTTCAGGCACAGCAGTACCTGAGTAATGAAAGGGTCTGAGTATGACCCTTACTGTTATTCGAAAAGATACATAACAATTAGCATAAAAGGGGATAAATACACTTCACAACTGAGTGCAACTAAAATTTTAATCAGAAATACTGATTAGACAACATTTAGAATGTATTCCTAAAATAATATTATAGGATTTACTCTTCCTTGGTGTTTTAGTTACTAAGGCATCTTGCCTACTCCAAAAAAACCCTTCCATGAACTGTCTGGTCAATCAAAAGATCTATAAAACCTGTAGATTTGGCCAAATTCAGACAGGTGGCTTTACACCTGTCCCAGAGTAGGATTCATTCCACTATCTTGGAATGCCATACATATACATTATTATTAATCACGACCGACATCCTATTGTTTCTTCTTAGTTAAAAGGAGAGAAGCAAGAGTCTCTAGGAAGGATTCACCTTTTATCCTAAAACAGGCATGTAAAATTAGTCAGATGAACTGCACTCTGAGCTGCCTCTTTTTTTTCTCCGTTCAGCCATATGGTCCTAAATTAAATTCTTGTCTACACAGATTCAGCTTGGAAGCATGTTCTGGCACTTCTAGGGTGCAATTTACCTGATCCGTCTTAGTAGTCTTCTTCAGAATGAGACGCACCATGCCCTGAAAGTACCTAGTTCACTCCATTGACTATAAACAAGATCTAAACGTATTCTTCTGTAGACAGCTACATTTGGCTAGACAGTTCCCACACACTGTGCCTAATGTGGAGCACATAGCTGGAGGCACTGTTAGCTCATCTCAGAATAATGAATATTCCCAGTGGTTTATATATCTTTCTGGAGTAGTATATAAGCATTTGTTGAAGCTGTTCTAATATATTAGCAGCCCAGCTGGCACTAAGATGAAGGGAGAGCAGAGATATTCTAAACCACACTTCATATTTCTACTCTTGACCAGCCCTGAGAACTGGTCATATTCATTGAATCCATACTTCACACGATATGCATCTGAACTTGGGGTAAAGCTTTATCCAAACCCACATTTTGTCATAGGATAAATTCGGTGATGTGTGCCAGATCTAAATTTGACAGCATGCCAGCTTGCAAAACACAACGATTATTTTGTGCAAGCTTAGCAAAGTTAGATTTGAAAGCATGTATAGATGTACTGTATAACTTTGTGGTGCCTTGGGAGATGAAGGGAAATTTGGGTGAGATGTGACTTCTGCTTCGCAGAACTGCTTGTGAAGACTGTCAAAGAACAGCCTAGCCATTTCTTCTCTATTTTCAAAATTTGGTAACAGTGAATTAAGCTCAAGACATCTTCTAAACTACTCTTATCAGTCTGCTTGTTTGTTTGTTTGTTTTTGCTTCTCATCCCTCATTAATTTTACCTATAGATTTTAAAGCACCATAAAAGAAGGCAGCATCATTTTCCTATTACACAGATAGAAAACAGAAGGAATCAGAACATCTATCCTGTGGATAGTCATCAGGCCACTGGAAAATTCAGGATTAGAACCTGTTTTAGTAAGCTCTAGACCAGTCTAGTTTACAAGAAACAGCACTCCATACATTAGAACTAGTATAAAGTGTGTGCATGACATTCGAGCATATCAGAATCATCAGTGATTAATTTTCCAAAATAAATTAAATTCCATTTCATCACACTGGTGCTTTCAAAACAGGTAGAGAATATGTTCCCAGGCAATGAATTCAGTTTCAGTGATGCAGAGACTGAATATATCCCTGAAAAGTTGTATCAGTCACATGGCAAACAGACCCCAACATAGTTGGCTTGAGTTGTTACTAGATTGCTCATATCAGTACTCAATACATCATAATTCAGAATCTGATGCTTTAGGCTACACATCCTGTTTGCTTTAATTTTTTCTTTTTATTACATGTATAGGCAGAGACACAAAATAATAGTGTTGTGACTTGTTTCTTCATTTTAACTGGCAATATGCAAAAGGAGACAGAGAGAGAGAAAGGAAATCCAGCTAGACTGAAGTTCTTAGAAATGAATAGTTAATGAAGAAATAAATAGCGGGCCAGCTGAAAGTGGTTCTGTTACAAACAGGTAGAAAGATGATTATTTCTCTAAGAATGAAATGATTTCAGTAAGAAATATAAAACATGAACCATGTGGTATGGTCGTAATAAACTCAGAAGATTACCCAGTAAAGGAACAAAACTTGAATAAATGCTCTGTATTTACTGGGCCCCAAAGGTTTGGACTTAACAGCTCAAAAGCTTTGTATTTCAGTTTAAGAGACTGCTGAAGTAGTTAAAGGAAAGTTTGAAAAACATATTTGAAGAGCATTTATAAAAGGAGAACCTGCATATGCCAAGCATTACTCCATGGAGACTTGAAAAGGCCAAGAAATAAGCCCTGCAGAGAGGCCACCTCGCACTGTGGATCATATGCATTGCCCTCAGCCTCTGCACACAATCCAGGTACTGTCAGTGACAGCCCCACCAACTCTGGTGTAAGAGTAATGGAAACTGCTTTTGGCTGGAGTTGTAATACTTCTTTGCTTCTACAGCTTCCAGTTGTTTGAGATACATTAAGGCAATGTGGAGATGTGAACCATATTTCACACTTGTCTGGATGTCCTGAAGGAGTTCAAAGGGGATGAACACAGACTCTTCCTGTTCTCCACGTTACAAGGCTCACACTGGAAAGTCATTCTGGCTAAAGTAACGTAAGATGCATCTACACTGTCCTCAGATTAGGTTTTCTTGTGCTCTAGGTCGGATTTGAGGTTTCAGAGCCAAGAGGCTTAAATATCTATAATCATACTGCCTGTAGGTGATTATGCATGATTAAGGTGCAACAGGAGACTCGTTTGTCTTGCCCCAGAATAGAGTTAACAAACGACCCAATATGTGGGCAAAGGGGTAATTAGGAATTTGCACTTGGGAGCTTGAGATGTAAACTAACTCAATAATCCAGATGTATTCTTACCACTTTTTTAGCACTTCTGGGTTTATACATAAATCATTATGGAATGAAAAGTTGAAAATCATAAACTCATTAGATAGTAGTTCTCATTCTACATAGCTCCTATCTAAACCACAGAAAGCTTCCATTTGTGTCAGCTTTAGACATGCCTCAAACAGACAAATTAATGTGTAGCCTCCACCTTCCTCCCACCGCCATGATGTCACTCTTATGAGTCTTTATCTGCTTCGGCATCTCTTTAACACCAGCCCCTATACACTGCGCTCTGTAAACTGATCCCCAAAGGGGTTGCCCTTCCTTTCTTAAAGCTACTCACCCACTTCTACTGTCAAACCTAAAGTCTCCAATAACTTTCCTTAGTCACGTCACATACAGGTGTCTGCGGAAAGGGTACATAAAGGTATCAGTGTGATTCCTGCCTGGTTCTCTACCCTCTCCTTACTATTTCCTGCCTTTCATGATTTACATTAGCCTTCCACATTGCTAGGTCAGGGATTCTGTCATTTACAGTACTGCTGACCTCAGACACTCAAAAGGAATGTGTTAGCCCCTGAATAATGATGAGTTTCATTTTAAAAATGTATATTTGCATGATCGTATTTATATATTTTATTTGACCTCTGCAATTTTATTTGAGACTTTACAGTTAACATTTTCCAATCTTCTTCACAACCATGCAGACTAATTTTTTTTCTTTTTTTAAAATATAAAAGCTGAGATGCTTATACACAAATATTACTGTAGGAGTGTTAGAGAAAATACCAGCTATCCCAAAAGCTGTGATTAAATTGAGATACGGTATTTATTTGAGTTGGGGAGACATCTGTTTGGATATTAAAGTTATACTGTACTGTTCTTCATCCTCTTGGATCCTAGAGCTCAGAGCTCTCCTTTTGGCTGAATTCTTTGTCGAGAGACAGGTTCATAAAATTTGAACCCCTGATGAAGTTCTCCACCCTTTGAGGAAGAGGAAAGGAAGTCAAGGCTCTCCCCTTTTCCAAGTAAATCTGTCCTTTAGCAATTAGCTATCATTGCAAAACGTTCACAGAAGCCTGTCATTCTTCCAACCTCTTTTTCTCTTGTCTTACTGCAACTGAAATAAGAAATTGAAACTGGATGTGCAGAGAATGAGGCAGAAAGGATCACCAGCCAAGACTGAAACTTTTGTTGTATGAAAATCCTATGATGCAGATCTCTGAAGGAAGACTGATGGGTGAACGTGAACCTTGGATGTGGCATGAATATGATGTTGTATCTGGAAAGAATGAGAGTAAATGGGAGAACAAATAACTCACTTCCCTAATTCCCAATCCACATACTTAACCTATTTTATTTCAGTGACTAACAGCTTGTGTGTTCCTTTAATATGCTGTATCACAACTATATACAGAGGATTAAATATTGGAGATGGAGCTCCCAAGAAGTGAGTGCGTACCTCTTTCTTCACTTCACCCTACTTCTTTCTTTGTTGCCTCACTAAGAAGAGTCAAATCCACTTTCATGGCTTTCCTTTTTTAATGCAGATAGTGGAGAGGAGAATCCTGTTGCAGATACTAACACAATGCATGCCTGCATGTCCTTAACTAAAAAGGGCATTCATTTAGCTGAGTTCCCCCTTTCTTCTAGATCCTTACATCCTGGTAGATGGGGCTGTAGGTTAATATATTCTACCTTTTTTTTTTTCCTAAATAATGTCTATAAATGGTGAAAATTAAATTTGCATTTTTATTTCTAATTTGTCAAACTAATCTCAAGTCTTTCAGATATTTATACCTATAATTAATACATGCAATAGCAATACTTTCATTAATTTTAGTGGCAGTATGCCATACATAATATTATAAACCTGCATAATTAGGTTTTTAATAGGTTATTAATTTATTAGGTACAAGGTAATAAATATAAGGCATCAAATCTAAATGACAGGCTTGAATTTTTGGTCAGAAAAACCTACAGGAAAAGCAATGTCCTAGTTTTTATGTGATTTAAGATGCTCCAAGTTTTATAGGATGTATTTAGCACCCTATGCTTATTTTATGCATTTGCTGTATAGCAAAGGATACTGGATGATATCTACATAGTGCACTGCTATATATTGGATATTTTCAGATAAGCATCAAAATGTACAGTTGGTAAAAGTCCCTAAATTCACTCCAGCTATCAAGCTGAGCAAAGAGGACATCTTCTATCTGAGCACACTAGATGCAGCTCTGGCATAAGAATGCACACACTGCACTATGTGATGGATAGTGAAGAGGTCTGCAGTCTTAGATGGAACACCTTTTTTTAATTTTCAGAGAAGAAAGGCTAGCTGACGTTTTAAATGATGATATGACAAAATGATTAGACTAAGTAAAAGCAAGTTACTTCCAATACCTGACAGTGGAAAGCAATTTCAGTTCAGCACCAGCAGTGTTTTTGTGAGGTTTGACCAAAAGGGAGTACATGAGAAAGATAAAGATCAAAGGATGGTGGGCCATGGCTGTGGGAATCATGCAGATAAAATTCCAGATCTGGATGAGCGGTACCCGTTGCTCTCCGCTGCTGTCTTTTTGGCCTCCTTTCATTCCAACCAAAATGCAGCTGCAAAGACTATCCTTCTATCTTGCTCTTTCCTTATTGCCTCAGATACAAAGTTCTCTTCCTCACTTTCAAAACACTTCACAGGTCCATTCCTGGTTACACCACTGCCCTCCTCACCTCTTCCTGCTCTCTGCAGCCTGCCAGCACTCCTCTTCTGACTGCGCTCTTTGTCTCCTCAATGGTCTGAACATTTTGCACTTTTTTTTATTATGCCACCCTGTAGGTCTGGAACAGCCTTCTGATTATTCCAGGCCCAGCTCAGTTCCTCTGCTGCCCTCAAATCCTTCTTTAAAAATCCCTCACATTGCTGTTTTGGCATGTCAGTGAACACACTTTCTTCCCTTGATTTGATGTATGGAGGGATAACTTCCATGTGTAATTTCTGGCAGCCCACATCCACATAGGAAAGAAGAGAAGATAAAGAGCCGGATTTCATGAATGGAGGTACAAGGGGTCTCAGTGCTTAGTAACCATCGCAGTTCAGAGTGGAGACAACTACATGATTTAAAATATGCCACGTTAAAATGAGCTGAGAGGGTGTAGAGACTCTCTTACTCGGTTTATTTCAGTTTTATTTAATTTAAATCGTGGCTTACTTTCAAGCACATAAGCTACTCAGATCAGTATGAAGCTGATAGTAGCATATACCAATTAATAAAAGACTATTTTATAGCACTTTTCATCCATACATCTGGAACCTTTTTCAGAGGAGATGGCTGGACTGTTCCCACTTTGAAGAAGAGAAGATTGAAGCACAGACAGTTGAGATCCATCTCCCAACGAATCAGGAGGTCGGTAGCAGAAGTGGAAATAAATCCCGAGTCCTCTTATTTCCAGTTTTAAGGTCTATCCACTACAGCACATGGCCAGCTGACTGTTGTATCCTACTTAGTAGCAAAGCCTTGTGGCAGGAGGAAGCAACGACAAAACAAAATTCAGTGGGTCACACCATGAGGTCGGTTTTCATGTCAGGTTATAAGACACTTATGAACTAGGCCATAGGGTTCAGAATAGGCTTCCAAAGTAAAGCACGTAATAGTTTTCATTTTGTTTTTGTTTTCAACTACTTTAATTCACCTTTTTCATTGTATTTGGGTAGATAAATCCCTTAAAGACGTTCTTTCCTCTACAAAGGAAAAAGAAGCATGAAAACATTTTTTCATAAAGCATTAAAATCTACTCCTTTTCAAGGACATTACCCCTAGTGCATGGCTCACACCTATTGTTTTCTATTTCATCTAGCTGGATTCAGTAGGAAAACCATTTTGATTTGGACACTTTTGGAATGATTAGCAAAATGTGCGTTTGGAGAATGAGAAAATCAGCTAATGCTTAACTTCTACAGTTAGTTTTACTCATTTATGAATTCCAGGAACATGGGCATAAGCCTGAAATAAAAGTACCCATTTCAGCCAGCTATAAATAAACTGGAAATGCAGTCCTGCTGACAGAAGGAGCTCATGGGGCTCTTTGTTTTCCGTTTGCTGCTGCAGAGAAGCTCTTGCCTTTCACATATGCTTTACAATTTTTTACAATGAAACTGTGTTTGAACCAGATAGTGCTATAAGTTCAATACATATATTTGGAAGAGAAAACTCTTGCGGAAGACATGCGAACAATTTCCTTTGTTTAATACCGAGGTCTGTCTGGGATCTCCTAAGAGAATGCATCAGTGGTTTGATTCAGAAAATGAATAAAAACATGACCTTTTGGGAACCAAAGGTTAATCTAAGAAAACAGCATCCAGAGGAGATGTTATAACTAGTCAGAAGTCCCACAGAATAGCCTGAGGCAATAACTCCCAAACAGTCAATAGAGTGGCCCAAGTAGGATAAAAACTTTGTATTTTTGATAGATTTTTTTTTTCCATAGCTGATATACAGACTTTAAATCAACTCTCAGCAAGTCGGATATAGCTTCTCTAGTGAGGTCCCCCTGGATTCTCAGGCACTTTGGGAGTGAAAGTTAGATATTTTGTGAATTTCCGTATTTATTACATTAGAAAGGAACATGAATAATTCAGTAACTGCATTCAACTTTTTTGATGTTAAGTACAAAGTTATTACCTTTTTGCTTTTGAAGATTATGGTTTGTAGAATATGTAATTCACACTGTAATTCACACAGAACAGTGTGCAATGTCCTTGTAAAAACTGCACAAGGCAAAGTGTAAGTGCAACAGGTAAATTTGATGGAAAATATTTTTAATTAATGTTAATTGATTAAATTTTAATTAGTATTTAACAATATAAAAAGCCTGTGATTCTGAAACATAATGACTGATCTGGTAGAGTGATGATACCAGCCAGCAATCTGGTCCTTCTATTCAGTCAGAGAATGTGAATGAGGGTAGCATACAGTTTTCTCAGATACTTTTTCAAATGTGATGGTATTGAATTATATATGAGGTTTTTGGGTGTTCAGAAATTTTCTTTGTAGCCATAGGGATTTTTTTGCATGTGTTTTCTACAAAGGTAAATTCTATTACTGCAGAAATATGGAGTACTGATCATCATTGCAGGATCTCATTTATGCACCTAGAATGGAAGCCACAAGCTATACTGGGGTAAATAGATGGTTTTAAAATGATAATATGTTGTTGTTGTGTCCTGGAATGTTATGGATAAAAAATTGTAAAAGTAAGGAGTTCGTATGCCCCCGAGATTAAAAAAAATTGAAAACTACATAAAATTAAATTAGAATTCTGTTTGTGTACTTCACATCTTGCCTATCATTTTGATCAGCTTATGCTCTTACTGTTTATGTGCAAACCTGAAACATATTTGGTAGGCTGCTGAAAATGTTTTGTAGGTTGCCCTCTTGTCTCTCCAGTGATTCTGTGCTGATTTCTTACTTCCACCATCAAGGGTTCTTATTTGAAATGACATTGACAGTGATAGTGAGTTACTCAGTCAAGATTTTTTCCTTCATTGAATGGATCCCATCTCTGCCCAGCAAGCCTTTGCAGACCATCCCATTATTGAGAAAGCCAGTAGTTTCCAGTCAAATATCTCTTCACAGCCGCGCATTTGATAGCTAGGATCCCCTCAACTGGGAGACTGCCCCCTGCGCTCCTGACTCTTTTTGCTCTTTTTCCTATTCTTGTCTGGGTATTTTTAAAAAGTGCCACAGTAGACTGTGATGTAAAAGTAGAGCATTGGCAAAATTATTAAATATAAGTAGAGTAACAGATGTTTGCTCTCTGGAAAAGCTCAGTCATTAGGGATTGGGTAAACCAATTATTTTGCTGTTTGGTTTTGGCCTGGCTGCAGTTCTTCATGAAGCTCTGTGATTAGTGTTTCTGTGCTGTACTTCCATCAGTAATAAACTTTACTCCCTGGCAGATGTTGACAGGAAGTATCAAAACGTGGGTATAGACTGAAAGTGTCTCCTGCTATTTCTAGCAAATACATATTACGCACCTGATTCCCCAATCCTTTTTTTCCTAGTAAAAATGCGGAAATTATCACTGACTGTCTTAAATCAGTCTCTTTAAATCAGCTTCTTCTAAAAGCTGCTTAAGACAGTCCAGGTGAATGTAAGTATAAAAATTCTTTAAAATATCTGTAATGTGTACTTTGATTTTCAGAGTTCTTCTTAGTGAATCCTTAATGGAACTTCTTTTGAGTAGCTTTCCTACAGCATCATATTGCTTAATAATTCTAGGCTTTTGCCATAAAAACAAAATTGTCCCCTTCAAAAAGCCCACATATATAATTTTTAAAAGCTTCCAAATGACACGATAGACAAACTTGATTGTATGATAAAGCTGAACACTAAAAATGTGTGAGAAAAAAAGCATTTCAGTTTCTAGCTTGACTTACATAAAAATATATACTAACCAGCATATTATAAAGGAATTTTGCATAAGATTCAGAAATATAAAAAATAATGGGCTAGGAAGATTGTCCTTTTCTTGTAGCCTATGTTCCTTCTTCCCCAGTTGTGTGCTCCATACGCTCCATAGGCCATCTAAAGAGCTCAGGCATATAAAGAATCCATTTACAAACACAGAAATAATCCCAGAGCCCTTGAGAATATGGATTGTGTTTCTTGTTTGGAAGTGAAAAGCAGCATTTAGTGTGCAAAGTGCACGTATGTTTATTATTTACAAATCAAGATAGATGGAGCACAGCTTTCCTGTTCCTTTGGAAACATCTTATTTTTTGTGCTGCTGGGCTTAAAAAACCCACTTTGTTTCCCTCTCCGCTCCTTCCCTGAGAGAAACAAATCATGCTGAAGTGCAGTTCTTACGTCTAAACAAAGTTTAGGGTCATTAGCCTCCTCGTTATATTTAACTATCTCATCAGCAGGAAGGGGGAAAATGCTCTTGGCTGCTCCTTTTTTAATTAATTACCTGAGTGAATTAGTGGCTGTGAAAGAAAACCAGGCAGACTGCCTGGAAAGTGAGGACCTCTGCTTATAGGCAAAACCAGGCTTCGTATGGCTCCTGTGTTGGTGCTTGTGGAGTGGTGGATCTGCCTTTCCAACAACAGGGATAACGGGGATGGAAAGGGCTGGTGGAAATAATAACAATAACATTTTCTTTTCTAGTTTTACAACTTTACTGTTAAGCTGAAGCCTTGCTCTGGATTTCATCGTAGAGGTCTCTCTCTTCTACCAGACTTTTTTTTTTTTTTTTTTTTTTTTTGGCATACGAAACCCATAGCACATCTTCGAAATATGTAACACTGTCATGTTTTGTTGAAATTGGCCAATGCAATCTAGAGTTATTTGGGGGGCAGATAAGTAGACAGAGAGATAGAAATATTTTGTCTATTTTCTTGGAAATCAGGCTAAAAACTAGCAGCTGAGGTTGACTTCTTTACCTACTCCTTTGTTCTAAAACAAGTGACTTCTCTATCAAAAATGCTTGCGTGCCTGGCAGCCTTCCTTAAATCAAAAATGTGATGCTCGGGGGGAAAAAGAAAAACATGTTTCCGAAATTATCAGAAACATTTGGAAAGAAAGAAACTGGAAAGAAAGCTCCTGCATACCAACTACAGCTAAAAACGAAATCAACCTATCACTGCTATGAAGGTAATCACCTGAGATTTAATGTACTATTATTGCTTTTAGTTGTAGAGATAATACTATCTGCCACATCTCTTTTGTCTTATTCATCCCATGGGACTTCTGGACTCCTATTTACTCCAGCTTTCAGTAGGCTCTGTAGCTTTGATGCAGATTATTAGTCTCCTTTTGCTTTCTCTATAGTTATATCAGTAAATCATTTACCTGGTCACTATACGTACAAACCTCAGCAAACAGCTCTATGGTTTGATGCATCAAAAGGCAGAGTGAGGTTTAGCAAACAACGTCAGGCTAAGACCAAGTCACTTTCCGTGTTAGTTTAAGCATAATGACTGTCTATTATTCAGCTCTAAAATAGGGATAATTATAAAGGATTTTTTTCCAAAGTACATTGAAATTTAAAGGTGAAATACAATTTAAAAAAAGTAATGCATGATTATGAACTTATTCAAGTACATATGGTTTAATGTTCAGGGACTTCACAGAAGATGTTATGAATGTCAGTCACTTCTGCCAACACCATCACTACAGGCATACCCAGACTCAACAAGCTGGTTGAAAAAATAACGTGTCTAATGCAAAAAGGTGTCGCATTGCAATTTTTTCGTAAAAATGAAAAAGTTTTGATCCTTCAAGCAAGTAGGAGAGGAGTTTAATAACCTGATATTATTTCCTTTCAAACATATGTTCCACTGAAAATGTAAAGAATAACACAAGTAGCCTGACAAGAATGAGCTTTGATTATTCATACTGATAAATTGGAATAGACCTGAACTCTGTCCGGGTGTAAGATGGAAGGCCAATCCTTTTACCATATGGTTTGGAAACACTATTAGCCTTACAGGCTCTGATGTTGGTCTCAAGTGCCCATTATGGTTATGCAATATAGACTGTCCCCTGTGGCCCATTAATTAGCTTGTGGAACAATTTAGAGGTTAGAGAGATAACTGAACTGTTATTAAAACAAAAGACTTGAAAATTGCCCAAGTAACAGCCAGAAGAGGGATCTGGAAGGAGTAAGAAGTGGCTTTTCAGAGAATTTGTAATGGGATCTAACAACTTGTGAACTATTAGAAGGAATCATATTTTCTGCTAGAAAAACAAGTGGGAACAATTTTCCACAATTTGGCAAACAGTCATTAATTATCCTGAAGAGACAGGAAATATAGAATAGGCTTTTAGCTTTATGTGGCTTATACTGTGGTAACTCAACGATAAGTTCTTTAAATAACTTTGAGTCTTGGAGCTTAATGAAATAGGGGTGAAATGATTTGTGCAGAGGGTAAATTTGACAGAGCAGAATGCTGGGGCCTCTGCTGACTTGTCAAGTAGACTTATGGGAGGGAACATAGCAAGATTTTATTGACATATGTTAGCTTCTTGACAGGTGATTACTACTGGACTGTGTTTAATAATACAAGTGTATTATTAAATATTCTCCACTAACCAATCTTTCTATTATACACATATATAAAAAATAACAATTGCTGTGTCTTATAAGCTATTACACTATTTTTAACAATGTTCTATGAATAGATATTCTTCCGTCAAGTATCAAGTACTAGAGATATAGGCCAAATATTATAGGCCAAAATTTATTTTAGCCTGCTTCTATTTTAGGAATAGAACTGAACTTTCACCCCAGGCTGAAACTTGCCTCACATTTAACACCAATGTTTTTAGCTCAGGAAAATATATTCCACTAATACAGACTAATAATGACGTATAGGAAAGGTAATCCTCACAATTGCCTTGGCAAGTACCATTTAGTTTAATGGCATTTTAATATGTTTCCAAAGACAAAATAGAGAATATATAAGAAAGCTTGAGATGCTGGATAAACGAGTGTTTTTTTAGTGAGTTATTCCAAATAGGCTTTCTTGCAGACTTGCAAACTAAGGTATTCACTAAACTTCTTTCTTATCTATGAAGGTAAACATTATCATAAATACTTGTAGCACTAGGACGTTACATAATAACTACAAAAAGCCTCCGAAACACTCTAGAAAAACCAACCATACAGCAGAAGACAATCCAAGGTAAGAATTCTTAAAACAGACCCACAAAACATGCCATACATTTCAAGGATTATTTGTGGAATTTACTTAGTACATACGTAAAACATGCTACAGCTGAGTTGCAAAAAATTATGCCTTTCCTAGTCAAAGCCACAGTGCTACATTTATCAATAATGTTTTCTTTAAATCATCAATGAATAATTCAAGTTTTTCTTCACATTTTTTTGTTCAATTATTATAAGTGTCTTTATTTTGTTTCATACAAGCATTGAAAATGGTGGCAGCTATTGGTATATACCAATCCAGGAAAAAGAAACATCTGTGTACATATAAGAAATATTACCTCCTTGAACCATTTTAATGAGGATTATTTCTAACATTTTATTTCTGTTCAGATAGATTTTTAACAGAGATATTAAGGCCTGTGTAGCCCTTCTGTAATCATAGAAAACTGTGTGCAAAACTGGTTATGAGACGTGGGAGAGCCTGCGTGGTTGCACATTTCTGCTCTTCCTTTCGTAATCAGATCTGGACTATGCCTGTCTCCACTTTTGCTAGTGTTAAAATTAAAATAGAAGAAGTGTGCACAGTGAAAGCATTCTTTCTAACCTCCACCTGAAACTCGGTTCTGATTGAGTTAAACATTGTAACAGCAAAAAATTTGAATAGCCCTTTTTTTGGAAAACTCTGAGCTAGATTTTTCAAAGGTATTTTCATATCCATCTTCAGTTTTAGATATTTGGGAATGTTTAAAGTATGCCATTCAATACCCATTTACTTTATTAATTATGCTAATAGCTTCTTCTAGCTTATAGAGAAGCAGGACAGGAAAATGAGGAGAAACAGTCGCAAAAAGATGATGTGACTCTCGCAAATGTTAGCGAATACTTGAACCAGGAACTGGACAAAAATATTCTTCTCCTAAACCAATCGCTTTGCCATTTGTTCCACTACCTTTTTGCTAATGTGGCCTGTTCAGCAATGCCCAATAAGTACAGAGGGCTGCTTGTTTCCCCTGTTTTGTAGTTGTAAGCTGTGTACTTGAATAGCAATAAGATACCATGAGATGGCTTCCAGGTACATGTACATTGATTATGGTGCACTCAAATTTAGTAGTGGGATAGTGATTTGTTCCAGTTAAGTTCAGGCATCTGAGACACTTAAATTAGGAGCCAGGTTCCCCTAAGTTGTTTCCGTAGTCAGTGGAGAGATGCAAACCCTTCTGTGGCAGTGTAGATTAACTCTGGCAGTTTGTTCAGTCTGCTTTGTAGAAGTCCTGCCTTCCTGAGGTGCTGGTTTCTGCTCCCTCACCATGGGTGAACCTAGGCTAACTAGGTGGCTAATTGGGGCACCTAATGTTAGAGGAATGAATCTTGCCTGCAGTGTTCATAGCGCTCATGTGCCGAGATTCGGAAGGTGGGATATGGCGACAACAGGCAGCTGAAGCCTCCTCCCACATTCAGATGGAGGACCGTCTTCTCCATGTTTTTACCATGGAGTAATAGCTTTACTGAGGCAGCTCTAGCCCAAATGCCTCAGTGTGTCACAGTGACACAGTATGCCCATGTCCATGGAAAAAAAAAACAACTTCCCGTTTCACTGATTTACAGCATTTGGTTCAGAACATTTTTTCCTGCCCTGGGCATGGGACTTGCGCCTTCCTACCCACCCAAGAAATAATTAGGACAACAAACACTAACTACGAGCTTGTGAGAAGCAGTCTTTGTTGCATCTATTGTTTGGTTTTAATATTTTTAAGTGTTTTAGACAAGTAATAAATCCAAGGACATGATGTGTACAGCTGAGCTCCTGAGTCAGGACCAAAGCTGTTCAATCGACTGTTGTAACCTCATGATAAAAACGAGCAAGACCTGCCTGCTGCTTCCCAGGTCTCCAGTCAGGAACAGCGGCTTGTTTGAGTATGTGTATTTAGACATCACAGCTGCAAGGGCATCACATCAAGTCTCGAACCCAGGAGTAAATTTTTGATGAATTATTTTTATTTGATAATATTTATACTGAGTTTTGGAAGTTTTTACAACCTAATCTCACATTCTGTGAATGTTTGAATAGTATGACAGAAAATATTAATTAGATTAATCTAATCAGTGTCCAGTCTATAAGGTTTTGATAAACTTCCAGCTTTGAATGTCAGCAATTTGTAACAACAATTAATACAACTAGTTGGAAGATGGAGAAAGATGGCTTAAGAGCCTAAATTGTGACTGAAAATGTTTGGGGAATGCTGATCACTTCCTTTACTCCCACATTCTGACCTGCAACCACTTTTACATTATATTTGAAGAAAAGATTTTGCCTGAACCTGAAGTTAAAGGCTATTTAGTACAGAATAAATTTTGGGAAGAAATAACCTCTTATATTATACAAGCTACAGCAAACATGAATTTTACAGAACAATTAATTTGATTTTAAATCTGTTAGCTGTTAACAGCTGGAAGGAGACGTATAATTCATGCAGCTAAATTTACCCTCAAAATAAAAGAAAGAGTCACTGAACTCCTTTTATTTCTTTCAAATTTATTAACTATTACTAGTATAGACTAAATGATGTGGCTTGTAAAACCATATGAGAGAACTCCTGCTGTCTGTCTCTATATAGAAAGGAGAAAGCAAAATGCAACCACATAATTATTAGTTACGCAAATATGCATGAACGTGGTGCAGGGAGCAAACATTTTTAATGTTTGCATGACAAATAAACATCTGGTCTCCAACCTGGCTGAAGCTGTTTGAGAAAACATCCCCTTCTAACACTTTATTATTCTCTCCAGAGTCCCCTGTAAATCTTGGTTCATTACCTTCACGATGTGGGGTAGAAGCTCAGCTGAACCAACAGCAGCCGCAAGCTGAAGTGTACATACCCTTTAAAGGTGTTTTGCTGCTGGTGGGACTGAGCAACAGAGTGTTTTTCCAATGGCAAAAAGGGAGTACCGCACTAGCAGGCAGAGAGGGCCAAAAGCCTACAATTAGCAGAAGCGTCTACAGAAGCTTCTCTGGAGGCTGCGACAAATTGTATAAACTTGGCATTGAGGACTTGGCATTAGATGTACGCTGTCAAGTATGAAAGGTACAGGCATATGGTAAGCACTCAAATATCTGCTGCTTAAGGGTATGGGAAACGAGCATGCAGAATTGGTAGCAGATGTTCTTCCAGGATGCATGTGCATTTAGGTCCGGTACATATCCCCCTTCGAAAGGCCCACAGCTTTTAATGACAGCTTTAAATTTCTATAAATTCTGCCTCACCTATAGAGATTTCTTTGGAATTCAGCTCTTTCCTAGACAGCTCGAGATAATCTTGTCCTTTCTGCATAATTAGGCAAAACAACTACAGAAAAGGTTTTAAAGTTGATCTAATTCCCTAGCCATTTAAAATGACACATTTCTCAAAAAAGTAGTTGGCTGCCTTCATTAAAATTAAATTATATGTAATTTTTCCTCTAAAACATCAAATTAGTGATAAGGATCTGTAGAGACTGGGGAATTTAGAGAGTGTAGCTGTGTTGTAGGGCAAAATAGTTGCAGTGGGGAAAGTGCCCTATGAAGGAATAAAATTGCTTCAAAAATCTATTGTGAATATTTTCAGTGTCGAAATCAGGAATGCAGACATGAACAATGCTGTTTTATTCATTTTGCATTTTTTTTCAATATATGTGATTTCTTTTTCCTATTCAGTGGTCTAAACAAAATTTTCTATATATTCTATATAATTGTCCTGTAAGGGTTTTTTTTTTTCCTATCCCTCTGTCACTGTTATTCCAGGAAGTCCTCTTCTAAACAGAAGAACTTATTTAAGAAGTTATTTATAAGGAGATTTAGGATACTAGGGATTGAAACATGACAAGAAACCACTTATTTGTGGATGACTGACAAGTCAATAACATTGATTTGGACCTGACCCTGCAGTTTCTACTCAGATGTCCTAGCCCAGTGGTTCCCGTGGGAATTTTGTCAAAGAGAACTCCAAAAGTTTTACCTCCCCTCTCCCCTTTAAATAGTGGGCTATATTGTGCAGTTATTACTAGTCATTCTAAAAGGCAAAGATGATAATTAGCACCTGGATTGAAATAAATAGCATTAGGGAAAGCTGTGGAGGCAATGACAGACTTAAAATGACATAGTAAAAAATTGCAAGGCCCTTCAGAAATGAGATTTTAATTCAGTTGTTATTCTGTCTACAACAGTAGGTCATTTATTGCAAAGTTTGGGGCAGATAGCAAAAGTGGAATTGTTACACTATAAAGGTATACAAAAACATTTGCTGCCAAAGCAAATAGCAGTGTGTAATGATGGACAAGTATTCATCCTGCACATTTTTTACCATATTACAACATGAATAGATCATGGCCTGATACATGGTGCGAGTCTCTATCACATGCTGATGCAAATTTCATTAAAATAAGTGGAAAGATTCCCACTGATTTTAGAGGCTTTTATTGAGATCATGATGACTTAGTTGTAGGTCTAAGTCATAAAAGTTGGTTCTTTTCAAGTTACCCAATATCAACAGGTCTATTCTGGGCCAATGTCTCTCTTATTTCTTACACATTCTCTCAAATATTTGCTTATTTTCTTCCAAAACTGTGGTCTTTGTCCTCACTTTCTGGCCTTAATCGGTGCTTGACAAATCTCTTGCTGTCTTTGCTCAACATGGTCCACAATACAACTTTTTCTCTTCACTCTTGCTCAAGGACCCTGCTTCTTTTTCTGACTCTTAAACACCCAGTGAATTAGATCACACACAGGGAAGTCTGACTCCCACAACCTAGCTGTGGTACTGTCTCAGTTCTGTTTTATATATAATGGTGAGCAACACATGCAGAATTGGAGAAAACCAAAAGAAGGAGAGATAGTGCTGATAAGTATTTAAAAATATAGATAACTATGCTAATTTTTAGTGAAGTAACATAAGAAAAACTATTCACACTTATAATATCAATGTGCATATAAAAATCTCTAAAGTTTTAAAGATGAATGATTATCTCTAATAACTAAATTAGTTCTAAATTTCTAAATAACTAAACATATATTATTATATAATCATGTAATAGCTATGTTGAATACATTTTATACAACTTAGGCTTTATTTTTTACCTTTCATGAATATCCAAAACTTGTTATCAAAGCTGAAACTAAAGCCAGCGGTTACATCAGCTTGTCCATTTAAAGATTAAAGGACTTGTGTACAAATGACTGGTTAGTGATCGTGAGCATAAATCATCCTTTCCAGTCTTTATAACTGTTAAAAAGTTGCCAGTGTTAAGTAGAAATAAGATGACCTCTTTTTGAAAGTAGACACACAATGCATGAAATGAGAGGTTGCAAAGATTTACAGCTGGAGGAAAAAAAATATTTGAAGTTCCTAGCATTGCAGTGTACCACCTCTGTTAAACTTTGACCAGAGATTTGTAAAAAAGGAACGGATGCAAAAATTGTTATTTGGAAAAAATATATGTATTGATTTGCTTTCCTCATTTTTTTAAATTGTGAGCTAAATCCTGCTCTGTGCAGCACAGGCAAATGCAGTCCTTGTCTGCACATGATACCTAGGAAACATTTTATAATATTGAAGAAGGAAACAAAAGAGAACCCAGTTTCCAATGTTTCCTGGTTAAAATGCCTGTAATTCAGCTTTCAGCTGGCTGTTGTGCGTGCTGCAGCAGGTGTCTTGCTACAAGCATTTCTTTACTGGTTCCATTGCCTCTTGCCTTAGCAGAGTTGACACAGTTTGTACCTGAACGTGATCCTGTTCTGTGATGCAGAAGAGCTTCCTCTCCTTCCCAACTCAGTGGCTTTAACAAGAAAAAAAACAGGATTTAGTCAGTAGATTTTTTCTATAAACAAACATTAGGATTGAATCAAAAAGCTCCAGAGATTCTCAAGGAAACGTGTCTCCTTGGGCCTTATTGACTATCTCAAAAAGTGCTCAACAGTGAAATAGGGCAAATTCTTTACCAGGATAAAAAATGTCACCCTTTAGTTCCCTCTGACTCTAAGAAAAAAGTATGAGTAGGTATGGTAACTTATAGCAGTGTTACTAGATAACTTTTATCACTGTTATTAGTCTTCGTTCCTTACCCTTTGAGGGCTTTTCTTACATGTTGTCATGCTGTGGTTGGACTCAATATTTGAGTCTTTGCAGGATCTGTGCATAAAAATAGCATTATTAAAAAAATGGAAAAGTAACTGTATAAAATACCTTGGCAGAAGTAAGCTGGCATTTTCATACAGCTGTTTAAAATTTATGCCCAAGTGTAGTGAGGAGAGAGTGAATACTGGCTGGTTGTTCACATTCTTTCCCACTTAGAAAACTAGGGAGCATGAAACAAACTGGAAAGAGAGAAATACCAAACAAACAAGCAGAGGTGTTGACTTTTTAAAGGAAAAAAAGGACCTAAGCTGTGAAACTCCTTGCCACGGCTTGTTGATGGTAGATTCAGCACGAATTTAGAGGGAAGCTAATAAGTTCATGGAAAAAAAAATCCCGTAAGGCACACCATTTTTGTCTCAGGAAAATCCAGAACCAAAATTGTTGGAAGATGGGAGATTATTATGGAATTGTATCCCTATATTTTTACTCTCTTCTTATACTCTTTGTATCTGTCCACATCTAGACAGTATTGGAAACAGCATATTGGGCTAGATGATAGACTTTTGGTCTGCTGCACTATTTGTTACATACTTTAATAAGTTTCTCAATGACTAGAAAATACACTGGCAAAACATCTTTGAAATGATGCATTTTAATAATATTAATTAAGTTTTTTAGCAAATATTTTCCACTAAAAGTCAGATACTGGAACTGGCTTCAATTAGCAGAAGGTAAAAAAAATGTCAAAAAATGGCCCCACGAGAAACTAGAAAATGGATTGTCCCACCTTGATAAATTTGTAAGAGCTATAATCTCCCTTAAAAACATAACAAGATCTTGGAAATACGAAAATTAAAGCAGAGAGATTGCTTTAGGAAGAAACTCCTCAGTATATTTCACAGCTGTTTATTGGTTTTGGTATCTCATGCCTTTTCTGCTTTATCCTCCCCTGCTAGTCTTCCCTTTGAAGTTGTGAGTTAAACAAACAAGCGCAGAGGTCAGAGCAATGCATTCCCATTTCGGTCACACCTTTGGCTTTTGGTAATCCTCATTTCGATTTGTCCACAATTCATTGTCAAGATCTGGTTAAGATTCCTTCAGCCTTGCTCTGCAAGGGCAACTTTATTGCACTGGTGTGAACAGGTTATAAAGACTGAAATGTCTGATAGCAAAACCTGACGGGATTAAAAAATAGTCTTTGACTAAGGGGTTCATAGTAATTAGCATTGCTTTTCACAGCACCTTTTCACTTTATACAGAAGTGGCTGTTTTATGTCTTTTACTTAAAAAAAAAGATCTTCACTATTTGCAGAAATAAATTAATATAAAGGGTCACGTAATTGCTATGATTTATTGTCACGATACTTTGCTACTACATTTCTTGCTTTTTCCACCCCTAGATTTTAACATTGATTTAGCATCAGACAGAGTTAGACACCTGAAGAGAACTATTATTTCCTATTTGTATCACTGATTTTCACATCATATTCTCTCCTACTGGCTACCTAAATACATGCTTCTTGTCTCCCCCTCAAACTGCCGACTCCAGGCTCCCGGCTGCCAGTGACCCAGCACCTCAGAGCCAGAGGGCCCTCTGCGCATGAGATAGGCAACAAGGATTTTTCTAACCCACCTTCCCTCTTCTCCAGCCACCTAAGTAACCGACTGCACCGCTCGGATTCTTCTCTATGGAAACAGGAGTAATTTTATGCACAGCAGTCCTAGCACAGGATTTCCATAAGAATTAAGTACGAACCTTCAGCTGTAAAAACACAGCCTTTCATAAATTGCCTCAAAAACAAATAATAGCTAGGACTTTTCATCCCTAGATTTTGGGCAAGGCAGTAAGTGTCACAATCACTATGTCACTTGTGTAGCGGGTCACAGGCTTGTTAGGTCTATTGGCAAAGGAATGCAAATGATGTATTTGCTACCCTGTGCCTCACCCGGGTCTTTCTTTGTAGCAGCAGCAGGTTTTTACCCTGTGGTGGACCACACAGGCTTCACAACAAAATTTCCCTGTCGCATAACACGCTTTCATCTTTCGGTAGGAAGCCGAAGACCAAATGAAACTCCATTTTAAATTAAATACTTCTTCATAAACTACACCTTTGCTGCTCATGTGTTGCTCATGGGCCAGCACATTGTACCTCCACAGATTAGAATCAGTCTGGAAGGAAACCAAAAGCAGTACAGTGCTGTGATTTATATAGCAAGCAGTAGGAAAGGAAAGGAAGTTCAATAATTAGGCTGGTATAAACAATATACACTATAAATAATGAACTAACAAGTCTTATATTTTTCAGCTAGTTACTGTTCTGACTCTACTTTGGTCTCTGTATGTATAATTAATTCCCCTGGGTTCGCTTAGGCATCTCTGGCACCCTGCAAACATTAATGCATGTATCCTTAAAACAGCCTGTGAAGTAGGGAAGCACTGTTAATTCCCATTTTAGGGATGGGTGCTAAGGCACAGAACAAAGAGATGATTTACACAGACTCAGGAAACCTATGGCTGAGCTGAAAACCAAAGGGGGATCTTACCCTTTTTTTTTTTTAAGCCACAGGGGATCAATTTTAATGATAGGAAAGTTAAGTAAAGCAGTTTAAACAGCTTACAGAGCATTACTATTTTCTTCAAATGATCCCATAAAGTCATTTTGAATAAATGTCCGATTTAGTGTAACCCGCCATTAGGGGCTGTAGGTACTATCCCCTGTCACAGGCCACTGCCCAGGCAGGTGCGGCAGCATTCCCAGGGGAATGATTCCTGTAACGGAGTCAGCCTGAGCCCGACCCACACGACGTCTCCTGTTCCCCTCTGCGAGGAACAGAAGGACATAAATATGTCTTCAGGAGGATGGCGGGGATTCCTTCCGTGCAATACCAAGTCAGCATAGGCAGGTCTGTATTTCTCCTTTTGTGATGAAAGGGAATGTGTAATGAAAAGAATAGAGGACAGATGGCTGTGCAGACCTTGACATATTCCAGGTTTGCTAGGTGAGGAGCCAGCAGACGGCCACCTTTCCATCCAATTGTCTTGACTGAGATGAGTATAGCTTCCATGTGTCTTTGGTTGTCTTACAATGGCTTCTAAGTGCTGCAGTTACAGGAACTCTTAATGGTCAATAAAAGAAGCTGAGCCTCAAAATATAATTATCTCAACATCTGCACAATGTTCCTGAAGACAATTACCTTTATATTACGTAAAAGGATAATACAATTCAAAGTTTCCTATAGGAAGGGTTTTGCCATATTGAAGTTGCAATAGTTTAGGAAGAACAATCTCAGCAAATATACTGTTGACTTATTGAGTTAATCATCTCACTTTATTTATACATATCACATATTATGAATGGTGTCTTTATAAATATGTGTCCTTTGTATCTGCTTTCTCTTAAAGGGTCTGTGACCAACATTCTTAGCTGATGATACATTTTCAGAAATAAGTTTTCTTCTTTATTTGTCTTTGAATCAAGTAAAGGAGAAGTCATCTAATCAGAATCCAGACACTTTTATGTCTTCATCACTGTTTGATAGGCCTGGTTGATTTATGAAAAGGAAAACGAAACAAACTTATTCTGGTTTGATCTTGTAATCCTTTGATGCAAACACTAAAGTCAAAGAATAAGGACTTCCAATGTCCTGTGAGGCTAGTGAAGGCTGATCTCTCATGGATTTGTGTTCTTTGGTTCCTAAACCTTCCTGTAAGCAGTAACCATGGCAGGACATAGGCAGCTATTGGGAAAGCTGTAATGTGCTGCAAATAATCCAGAAGTACACATGCTCTTTATTGGCCATGTAGATATGCCAACCATCTGTTTGAAAACAGTACATAGTTCTTTCCGTCTGAGCTATGAGTCCTCTCTGCCTGAGTTTCATCTGTCTTTCTGCTAGTGAAACTGCTAATTCAAATCTGGAAAGATCCAGTAAGCAGATGACTATTTTCAGAAAACATGTAGGAATTTAATGATATTTGAAACTTTCTCTTTCTTTGGTGTTTTTTTTTTTTTTTTTTTAATACTCAAAGGTGATTAGGAAGGGGACATGAGGAGACAGATAAACAGATGGATAGGGAGGCAGCTAATGCAAAAGCACATGCCTTGTTTCCTTGGGAAACAGCAGCAGTTCAGGAATAGAAACAGAATTGCCAGTCATTAGGAAGATTAGAGAAATCCCCAAACCTTAAGATCACACAGAGGTAAGGCATGCCACAATGGACGATTAGCAGAAAAAGACCTAAATACATTCAGTCAAGAAGTATAGCTTTTGAAATATAGAGTCAGAAAGATTTTTACCTATCTAACTTCCAGGTTCATAAAATGAAATCATCTTGCAGTGAATAATTATGATATCAAAATTCCTAAATAGAAAGAGTTCAATAATAAAAGTAATGTTAATTCATCTTTGGCATGCAGATGGCTGCAGTGGGGAAGGGAAATAAAACATCTCTAGGGAAATATAAACTCTTTTCCATGATCTCGAAAGATCAAGACGCAGGAGTGGTTTTCTCTGTATTGGATGTAGCCCAGATAATGAAGTATTGACCCAGGGAGGTTCCTTAGAGCCAGCAATCAGCTGAGGGTATTATTCCTCATCCCACATATAGTGAAGAACTATCTAAAGGCAGTCCTTAGAGCCAAGAGGGTATCTGAGTTATGGACTATTGACTAGCTTTGACAATTGTCTGCTTTGGTGTAGCCCTCTACCACTTTCATGCATTTTCACTCTGTGAGAAGCCTTAGAGATCCTCCAGAGTTGGAATCATTCAGGAAGCAATGTTTTTCCCGTACAAGGTAATTTACTGATATTGGCATAATAAAAATGAGACCTGATTTTTCATTATCTGAGCTAACGAGCATCATGTTCTTCAGATCGCATTGTATGCATGACTTTTGTTGTTTAGGAGTCCCTGGGACATAGGCTCCTAGGTCACTTGGGTGACCTACACATCTTACCGTTAAAGTGACTATTGCCTTTAGGCTGTTAAAATAATTTGGACATTTTTAAGGGTAGATATTAGCCTACTACTTCAGTCATTTAATCAAAACTTCACCATATATATCTTGATCTGTGTAGCTGCTACACACAGCAAGTTGTCTGTGAACCCAGTGGTAAAAGTTACTGTCTTTTTCACTCTTCTTTTTTGTGGTTTTTACTTACACTTGAATGCCTAACAAAAGCTCTATAATTGTCCTGACAGATCCTCTTTGTTCTGTATTTATTGGTCTTTTGTTTGCTGTCAGTCATTTCTTAACATCTTGGTGGTTCCTGCGTCTTAGTAACTAAACACTGTAACATAGCATTGAAATCATTTTTGGAATTTTGCTTAATGAAATATGATAGTCAGCAGACATAATAAACATAAGTTTCATCTTAGCTTATGTTGAAAAGGGTTCTTTTGTCCCTTTAAAATACTAGGTGTATTCACTGAGCTAAAAAACTGTACTTCAGTAATCTAATATACTGTTTTTCCAATACAACACAGACTGGAATGTATTTGTTTGTTGTTTTCACGGTTTCACAGTTCTTGAAAAACATCATTTCTGTTTTAGTTCCCAGGCCTTGGCTTCTGGAGGATATTTTCAAAACTATAGATTTGATTGTTTTCTACTGTTCCTGCAGTGAATAAAAATAGCTGATTTTGATTATAACCACTTCTCTTTTGATCTAAAAATTCAAACCAGAAAATTCTTTCAGATATAAGGGTGAGGGAAGGTATTTTCTTCCTCATTATTCATTTTACAGCTTAGGCTAGTTTTTGCCTAAGCAATACTGGTCCTTTTTAAGCGTGATAAAGTGTTGTGCTTGCCAGACCAAGGTTTGAATGGCAGTGCAGTATCTAACGTAGTAAAGCATGAGCTTCTTAACATGCATAATGGCTTTGACAGAAGGTCTTCGATACAAAATCAAAATGCCTTAATAGAATTTCAGTACATCATATGACTTGAGGTAAGTAATCATGTTTCCTCTAACAGGATCTTTGAATTTATCTATCTGGAACATTACAACATACCACATATTCTTGGCTGGTATAAATTGACACAGTCCCTTTTATATTAAGGCTGCTATTGTGATTTATACCATCTGAGGACTGGTAGTAAACATTGATGCTAGACATGCTAGTTCTGATGGCTCACTTTGTAAGAGCTGGTACTTTGTAAGAGGCGAAAAAATTTTTCTGGAGAGAGAATGCCTTTACTTGAAGGTTTAAAACCTTCAAGTAAAAACCTTAAGAGTAGTCACACTTGGAGAAAAAAGGTTCAGCTGTATGTTCTTGATAGTTTGTGTTACTCTAAAGACAAATCCATGTCGAAGAAGGCATAAGCTCTGTCTCTTTGAAATGTGCAGATTTAATATTTAAGCATGCTGGAAAGATGGTTGCTCAAAGAGCATATGAAACTTGTAGTATGTATAGAAGATCATATTCCAAGGGCCCATTTTCCCTTTGGTATGCTGGATTAAACATGACGGTTGCCATACAAGAAAAGTATATAGGAGATCAGAATCACAGCCTATATATACTCATTTGAAAAACTCTCCATCCAAGTTTCACTATAGTATCTGTGCAGCATAGTATCTGTGCATCATGAGATGAAAGAGATCTGTTGGGGTGATGGATTAGAAGTGTTCCTGGTTTTGATTGTCTCAGCATGTTCCAGAGGACAATGAATACCTTGCTTCTCAGATGCATTTTTCTTTCAAAATTAACATGCTTAAACATTATAAATTAGGTAACTATCTTAACATTCCTGATAAGTAGAGATCCACTGCATATTGTCTGTGCACACAGTCTATACTAATAGATAGCACTACATTTTAGTGCAAATCGAGTTTTTAGAAATTCTTGGATTTCTTTCCTGCAGTTTCCTAAACGTTGGACTTTCAGCCTAACTGATGGTATCAGATTTGACACTCAAATGCAAAAACACCTAAATACTTCTAAAATCTTTGACCTGAGGAAATGTGCCATTGGTTACAACCTGTGTCCTTTGAGGACAATCCTGTGTTCTCACCACAAAAAAATTGTTTTTTTCAGCTGGGTTTCGGTCCTAATGACACATGCCAATGGTATTTTGGTTGCAAAATCAGTGAGAATAAGCTCAACCTTCAGCTATACATGGTATCTGTGTTTTGTTTTGTTTTGTTTTGTTTTTGATTGTATTTGTCTTCTTAATAAGGTATCTCTATAAGCAGTTTTGCAGTACTCTTTGTATTTTAACATAGCTAAATGGAAATGTATGCTACCAACCATGGGGGAGCAAATGCTAACAGGATAAAAATATATATGCCATATATAAGCCATTAAATAAGATAATTAATATTTTCTGTTATATGAAAGGGAGAAAAGCTGTCTTAAGAAACAACTGAGTGTCAAACAGTTTAAACCTTGTTTGTCATTACAGAACAACTGTTGTGGATCCAGGTGCTGATTTGTTTTATATTTCTCTATCCAGAATCTTTCCTGTAGGCTTCACAAGGAATGTTATGCAAAATCTTGATCTCTGTTTCTTTAATTTAAAGTTTTTATAATTGTCCACTCCAGGTTCCAGATCTACCATTGCCAGCTATGTCTTAAAGATTTCTAAGATATCCTTCTAAATACTCTGCTTACTAAGGTTGCAGAGAATAATATCACATCATTTCTGATAGCTTTTTATGAGAATTAACACATATCTCATTACTAATGTGGCTCTCACTTCAAGGGTGTTTCTACTTTAAAACTTTTACTTTTTTGTTACCGTGTTTTCTTTAGGAGATAGATGGAAAGAATGCTTAAGAATTATTTCTTATGGTAGCTTTGAACAAAATACTTCTACAGATTTAAAGGAAGGTAACAAACCTGGTGACATTTATTTCATTATTTTTCATTTCCCAGGAAACATTTTCTGCTTTTTTTTCTACTTTATTAAAATAATTTCCATTTATCTTTAGTCTCTTACAGAAAGATGAATGAATCTACAACTGTGAAACCCTTTTAAGGAGATCAGTTCTCATCAGAGGTCAATCAGAAGTCAAACTGAACATTTTTAAAGCAATTGAATAGGAGAATATTCCATTATAGATGTCAAGATGAGATGTGACTAATGTCAAAAAAGCTAAAGGTTAGGGGCTAATCCACTCAGAAGTCATTCATGGATCATATTTAAATTGCTTCAAACACTTTTAAAAAGATCTCATAAGATCTCTGCTGCTTTACAGGAGTTGCAGCTACATGTGTAGCAGATTTTCCTCACCATCTATGTTAGCATTTAAATTGCTGAACTAGCCTTTCCTTAAAAATAGAAGAAAAAGACAAAAGACTTTTTTAATTAATTTAAAAAATCTTTTTGAAAATATATTAATTTATTAATAACTATCTTTTAAAAATCTATTTACTTATTCTAGATGACCTTTTAAATTGAAGGGGAGTGGCATTAAATTGTGTACCCTACAGAACAGAAAGTTGAGTGTTAATGTGATGAACCAGTTCTAGTAAAACAGCAAACTATTTGCTTATGACCATATACATATGTATATTTGATATAACTGCTTTGAAGAATCTATTCTGAGGGAAAATGCAATATGGAAAAAACATATTTTTTAAAAAATAGTAGAGCGTTATTTTTTTAATTGAAGCTGCCACAAGATCAGCTTAAATAAACAGTTGGAGAAAATGTAATGAATTTAAGCTGTTCTTGGTTTAAGGAGGAAAAAAAAATCAGTGTTTTTTATATGCAGAAGATACTACAGCAAAATGGTAGCATAGCAACCATTTCAGGACCAGGATATGACCTCAGATGTCTTTCAACAACTCATATGGAAGTTTTAGTGGGAAGAATGTCATTGTTCAGACTGGATTACGACTGACATATAAAGCATCAACCTCAATATATAATTGTAGTGAATTCAAGAAAAAATGGTGGGATTCAATGAATAAATGTAGATGTCTATATTGCAGAAATAAAAGCTAGTCACTGTTGGTCTGTTTATAGACAGTAGGCCAAAATAGATAAAAAATTTCATCATAACATATGAAATAATAAGAATTATCATTTACCCCAAATAGGGGTAACCAGTTTGGGTGGAGATGACCAAGTGCTTCAGTTGCCTTTCTACAGTCTAATCGGGCAGAGAAAGAGAGACTTCCTCTCCTCCTACAACCTTTGCAACTCTATCTTACAAAAACCCATTCAGATGAAAAACTTTTTTGGAGAAAAGGGGTATTTAGCTCCTAGTGAATATCCCGTGCATCATAAAGATACAAGAAATTGTTAGGTTTGGTCTGACCAAAAAGAAAATGTCACTGTTGATTCAGTTATGTCTGGCCAGAATGGTGTATGTTAACATCTAGTATCTGAAGTGTGTGTTTTGAGGAATATCTCCAGAGTTCCCCTTTTGGAAAATAAAGAAAATACTTTGTTTATACTTCGTGTGTTGCCCTGAATTTTTTTTTCTGAGTGTATCTGCAAAGAAAAGCTTTGAAGTTAAGTGCTAGAAAGACAAATAAATTGAACAAAATGCTTGTGCAATAACAGTTCTGTGTATTTGATCTGGAAAGCAGAGTGAAGTGACTATTTTCTGTTTGGGGATTATTGAACAGCTAACTTTCTAGCCACACTAATTTTTGCAGCTGCTTGAAACCATGCGGCTGGTTTTTTTGTTGCCTTTGAACCGTATTGTCAAATATAAGCTAAAGACTTTGCAGTTCTTCATCTGTTTTAATCTTCAGTCCCATTCATTTTCACCAGCACAAAGGAACAAAGAGGGACACAGCTGGGGGAGCTCCATCAGGAGCTCATCTCCACAAGCACAGAGGAGCACAGGGAGAAAACGGCAGGAGAGGGAACCTGAATTACCTTCTCAGAGAAGGGACACCTTGCCCAGGCTCCTCCCAGGGCTATCCCAGGAGAACCCAGTGCCCTGTTGTCCAGGTGTGAAACCCAGCAAGAGGAGTCAATGAGAGCAGCTCTCCAGAGCAACTTTCAGATTGAGGAGGTTACTGCCTGGGGGTATGGGAGACATTATGGGATGCAGGGCAAGGGCATTTTGGGACTACACAGGACTTATTATGAGAAATTTAGGGGAGGAACCAAAGGCAGAGAAAGGGAAAGATGTAGGTGATTTGGGGAGAAACAAATGTGGTAAAACAGAGGGATAAAGGGATAAAAGGGACTGGTTAGCAAGCATCAAGCTGGACTAGCTGGTGAGTGGGTGAAGTGACCTGAGAGCCAGGTATGTGTGTGTGTCTCTAAGGTTGAAACCACCAGGATGCTACTGGAGGGACCAGGAGCATCCTGACCGACTGCCAGGGAAACCTTAGGGCCTGGGAGTTGATCAAGAGGTGGGTGGGTGGGTGGCTGCGCGCGCGCCTGTGTGTGTCTCTAAGGGTGAGGCCACAGGGCTACCAGAGGGACCAGAGAGTTACAACATAGGAAGAAAAGTACAAAAGCAGAACTGACATTGATTTCCATGTGCACATGATCTTGCTCCAAAGACTAGTAACATAGCAACAGTTTTGGATTTTTTTTTCTTTCCTTTTTTTCTGTTTATATAGCACCCTTCCTCTTTTTTAAGGCTAGGGTTTAAGTTGTGTGCTTCCTTCAGGGCATTTTCCTTATATTCAAAATAGAAGATGAGTTCACAACACCTTGTTCACAGTACTCACTTCCAAATGTATTGTGCTTATGGTAGTTAAACCCTGGTGTAGCATCTGGTTTTGATGGAGTTTCTGCTTTTACTTGTTAATGCTGTTGGTCTGACCAGGTCATTGTGTGTGACTTCATCTGATATCAAACAGTGTGGTTTAATTGGTTTATTTTACATCTGAAGCTCGCCATCTCCATCTCATTGTTTACAGAACTCTTCTACAACTTTCCTCCGTGCCAGTAGAGTACACTGATTTTTAGAGATGCATTTTGTTTTGATTCTTCACTCAGGTTTCCTTTTTATATCTATATACGCTATCTAGGTGTTATCCTCTTCTGACCTTAGCAGTGGAGCAGAGCTATCAATTTATATAGGAGCATTAAAATAGTTATGTAACATGATAATAGTGGCATCTCAGCCAAAGTTTTAAGTATCCCACTCCCTGGATACTTCTGTACTCCAAGCAGCCATGAACAGTCAGAAATGATTTTTATATATATATATATATATATATATATATGGTAGTTTAATGTTTATCCTTATGAAGGATTTATAGGGTACGCATCTCAGGTCAGAATTTAATGCCGTGAAACTTGTGAAAGCTTTCTTTTTTTCTGAGAGAGGAAAGCAGAGATCAAATTCTTGACAAGATATGATTGCCCTCTTATACTTAGTGTTTAAAGCACCTACCAGTTGCAAAGCTGAGACTGAAATCCTTTATTGCAAGGCAAAATGCACTCAAGTATGTTATATCACCTAACTTCACCTACATCCCTAAGCAGTTTTTTTGGGGGGGAGAGAAACTTAATTTGGGCTATACTTCACTGCAAGAATTAGGCAGGAAACTAAATATATTAAAAAGCTATTGATATACTGACCAAGTTATCTGTAGGTATAAAAAGTGATTATGGAATCTGTTTATGAGAAAATCAAACTCAAAAAAAAAAAAACAAACAAACAAAAACAAAACCACTAACAGTAAATTCTTTATCAAACCATACTCAGATGAAATCTCTTCTGGTACAAAATTTTAGTCCTTTCTTCTTGGACACTAAGTCAGAAGAAAATAATTTAACAGAAGCTCAAGATATCAATCATGTTCTTTCCATCAACCCAAAGTCTCCTGCCAAAGCCTGACTACACACCACTCCCCCTCAACCAAGCTTTTATGAGCACCAGGTGATCTTCAGGCTATTATTTGATCCCTGGTATCACACGCACAATTCAGAGGCTGTTGATTAGTTGCAGATGGAGCAGGTCTAAATTTTAAGAACTTTAAGAACTACCACCGTTTATAGTACCTAATCCCAAATTTCAGCTAAGTGCCGGAGCTATGATCAGAGCTTTGATCTCCAAATGTGTATTCAGAAACTATTAATTTAGTAGTTTCTAACTATCTCATAAACCTTTCCTGAACTCGGGTAAGGATGAAAAAGCCATATAGTTTTCAGATACCTTAATTCTGCCATGGCCACAAGAACCAGAAAGACAGAAAAATATAACAGATATTAGAATATGACTACTACCAAATATCAGCAGTCACTATTGTAAACCAAGAGTAAGAAGTGATCAGATAAGTTTTGCACTGAAGTTTAGCACAAATAAGAAAAGCAGATTTTGTCTTACTATTATGAATGAACCACTTTTTAAAAGAAAACTGAACTTACTAAAATTTTCAGGTAGCACTATTTTCTGCCTGACTCCAGGGAGAAGGAATATATTAGGACTACTTTGGACCTTCACACTGAATGTTTGACAAGAGACATCTGTTATTTTGAAGAAACAGATAAGTAGTTACGCTGATGAAACTTGAACACCTTCTTTCTTTTAAAGTATTTTCTGGCCATGAATTATGTTTTTGCAGCCGGAGAGGATGCTGTTTGCTTCAAAGTAACAGTGGTATTTAAAGGATTCTTATCTTTTTGATTCCTGGGAAACTGGAACAGAAAGACCTATGAACAAGAATAAACTGAAAAATTCAAGCAGACATTTCGGTGTTCTGAATAATTTATTGATACTTAGAAAGGAACAGATAAATACACAGGTGGCTAATTTTTAATGTGATCCTCTCAATGATTTACTAAGAACATCTGCCAGTTGTTTTATATGTGTTCTGTTCAGTGCTCAGATGCTCGTAAAGAAGTTGTCCTGAAGGAAGGAGAGAACTGCTTCAGAGCAGGCATGATGGTATACAATGCAATCCACAGGCCACTGTTGATAGAGAGATTAAGTTTCTCTCAAGGATTGTCATGTATAAATGGACTTTTCTTTTCTTTTTCTTTTAGTCTTGCCAAAATTTAGTCAATGGTGAAAAACACAGACTAAGGTTTTGGTGGAGATTTTCAGCAGATATGAGTTATATAGTTATCCATGAGCACACAGATGTAAAGTTTTTCATAAGTTAGTAAAACTTTCTTTAAGAATCTGATGCAATTTCAGTAAGGTATCTTAAATATGAGGTTTACTTTGAGGATTTATGTGGTTCTGCTTACTTCAGCTGAATTTAAGCACAACTCATGAAGGAACTCAGTACACACTGGAAGCAAAATAAGATTGCAATGATAAGCATGCATGTCTAAGGATTTTTAAATAACATGTGCACACTAATTCGTGTATAATAGAGACGTACTAAGCCTTCTGTACATTCACCTTTCACTGAAGTAGGTCATCATCCTGAAACACGTGATCTTGCAGTAGATTATAGCTGTCAGATGCCAGTATTTCCTAACAGGCAAGGCTATTAAAGCTAACTCTAGAGGAAGATGTACACTGAAATACAGTTGCTTTATGGTGGAACTTCAGGGATGACAGCCCTATCCTTTAGGACAATAGCATTCCAGAAAAGCACTTAAATACTGTGTAACTTAAAACAAACAGCACAGTCCCCCTGACTTCAAAGGGAGTTCTCACGCGCCTGAAAGGAAGGCCATGTTTCACTGCCTGGTTGTCCTGGGGCAAGAATACCTGAGTGTAAGTTCTGAATCAAGTGCAACTTTTTGTAAAATACAGTTAAGCTAATTCTTTTTCTTCGTAGTCAGTCCTCTTTGGATCATTATTTTTACTGCGTAGCCCAGTACAAATTCCAGTACTGAGCACAATTGTTTAATTAATACATGCAATATCTTTGTGCCACTAGTAAGTAGTAACATTGTTCTAATAATATTCCCGTGTTTAAGGGACCGAAAGGATATCTTGGAAAAGCATAATGTAGTCACGCTTAAAACAATTCAGAGATCCCGAATTACACTCTCAAGTTTATTATGACTTAATGGCTTCCATATTCTTTTGAGCAAAAGAACTTCTATTGTCTTCACTTGGCCTGTGTACAAAATCAATGTATCTGTCCCACTATACGAAATGTACCAATGTACCACTATTCTTAACTAAAACTATGTACTAAGCAAAGCAGAGTGGTTTTCCTGATGGCATATAAGGCAGAACTGAATACATCTCACTCTTCTGTTCATTTTGCCAAGTTAACATGAGCTAAAAAGGGCATAGATTTATTTTTATCATTGCATCAAGTGGATATGACTCGTTACAGATTGGAAATCTGCAATCTTGGAAATTGAACATGAAGAATTTAAACAAATCTCAGGATGCAGGCCAGTGAGATGTTCTGTGTATCTGAGGTCCTAAATACCTTGAAAATAGCTGGGAAACCAAGTAAATAATCAAATTAACCCATCCTCACACAAGATTCTTCTTTTCTCCCACCTGAGAAGATCCTTCCCAAATCTCTCAAACAATCAAAAGAAACTGTGAAGGTGGAAAGTAGGAAACAAATCCCAAATGGAAGCTGTATGTCTTTAGTATATCTTTTGTCCATTGAAGATATTATAAGCCTACAGCTATTTACTTGAATAAAGGAGACCAAAGCTACTTTGCTTACTTTCCTATCTTCTCACAAGTGTTCTTCAGGAAGATATTTTAAGCAAAATCTTTCACAACTAACCAGAGAAGAAAAGATGATTTAAATTGGACATAGTCATTGTCCTTGTGCACTGTAAGATTCTGCATATTCTAATCTGTTTTCACCTATTTGTCACCCACCTGGCCTATTGTCTTTAGTTCTTTCACATTTTTTGACAATATTTAATATCATCTTGGAAAAAAAGAAAGAAAGAAAGAAAGAAAGAAAGAAAAAAAAGAGCAAAAGAAAAAAGAAAAAAAAGAAAGAAAGGGATCTCTGGTATTATACGGAGCAATGTGGAATAAAGGGAAAAATACAGTGTCAATATATAGATCAATACTGACTAAAAGCACTGCTACTTTGTATAAATGCACCAAAGCAAAAAAATTTCCCTCTCTATCAGGCCCTGAACAGATATTTTTGCCTGCAGCAGGTGTAATATTTTAAAATGTTCTTTAACATTCTTAGTAAGAAGGTCTTCAATAAAGCGGGCCTCTCCACCTCTCAAGCTGAAGTTAAATAAATAAAAAGCTATTTGATGGTAGCTCTTAATGAATGTTGACATAGTAGGTAATGGCTAATTCAACAATAAGAAGCTAATGAAAATCCATGTAAGGATGATACATGGTATAGAAAATACACCTTTGACTTTCTACTGTATAACTTTGTATCATAAAATCTTAAGAATCTCTTTTCTGCTAATAAATTTAAAAAAAAAAAAGATTAATGAGATAGTTTTGTCTTAACACTTTGCCATTTATATATATTCTCTGGTTAGGCTCTGAGCCATCAAAGAACTTAATCAAAGCCCTAGCTTTAAGCATAACAGTCTTAGGTAGATGGTTTAATGTAAATCAACTTGCCATGTTTTTTGTTAAATTGGCAACAGAATATCAGGTAGCATGATGTGATATATAACGATCCCTCAATTAAAGCGTGTCTTACAGTATGAAACATCTATAACTTTCCTTGGTGGTGGTGAGCAGCTGTTCAACACAGTCTTTGCACCGTAAGCTATATTAGATATCCTCTTGCACCAGCTACATCACCTGGCAGAAGTGCCAGTGTAAGGAGAGACAACTGATTCATGCTTTTTGCTTCAGCCCAGGGCTTCCTCCCACTCCTCAGGGGCTTCATTTGGGTGATATATACCAATATAACCACTGGGATGAGCCAGCTCCCACACTTTCCTTTTGGGTCGCCTACCCTGCAGTCTGTCGGCACGTTGGCACTGGCGTAAGCCAGGTGCCCCAGATGCCAATAGCCATGAACCTGCAGCAGCACAAAGTGCTGAAAGGACCGTGTGGCTGAACAAATACTACAGGTCTGAGGGGACAATATTCTATGTCCTAGGTGCACGCTGAAGTCAATTAGAGGTAGTTTGGTTTTATATGTATTTCAATACACATCTAAGCCACAGAACAGATATACCCTAATTATATAGTATTGCAAAAGATTAGGGAACAAACTACTCCCTAGAAGATGACAAACATGAGCTGCACTAATGAAATCATAGCTTAAATAAAATCGGTCTGTTGTGGGTCCAACCCATCTTTCTTTCTGTACAAATAACTTGTGCCAAAGTCAGTGGGAGAGCTTGCATTTACAAATATGGAACGATCATGTCAATTCTTTCCAATAACAGTCATTACTCTGTACAAATATGTAAGGAGCAATAAAAGAAAATAGTGTTTAAAAGCTAGTGTTACTTTTACCCACAATATAGGAAATGTGAACGTTGTATAATTCTTCAAATAATAAAGTTCTTCATTTTTTCTCTCTCTAGGAGATCATTAAATCACTTGATAAACTTTCAGATTCTTTTTATTAATTCTTGATTTTTAGCTAAAAATCTACAGGTCCTTTGTTAAAAAAAAATGTATATTTTTCGTCATATTCCTTCACAATTGGGAACCCAAACACAATGCTTTGTTATTTCATCAATCATCAACCAGGAATGTTTGGAAATGTAGAGGGAAACAACTACCCACACTTCTTTAGGAAAGGAATACCCAGCTGGATTTTTCTCCCACTATACTCATTTAAATTTTCTACATCTGTCTAGGCCCATATCCAGACAGTGATGTGCATGACTCCTCCAGAGTATCAGGATACAGATCCTGCTCAAACTATTACAGCTTAAGATGGAAACATAGCATGTAGGGTAACCCCATTTCTCTAGGCCTTGAATCTCTCCCACATTTCCCAGCCCTTGGCAATTAGTGGCTTCTCCTGCCTCATACCTTCAACGGTCTTGGTTGCACACTACCCTTGACAAACAAACATCCTGAAATCCTGATGGTGAACAAGTCTTTACCAATACCTGTTAAGAATGACACTAACGCTACGCTTGCATGCATCCGGTGAGGTCTGCCTTTGCTTTTGTTTGAGGAGAGCAATATTTTAAATCATCTCAGTCTGTTCACATCAATGTGACTGATCAAGAGCAGTTAATAGCCGGAAATACACTTGGACATACCTACACAGTTGTAGGCCATAGTTCTTGGTCTCTCTTTCATGCTCGTTGCTGTAGCAGTAGGCATACGCAGAAGGAGGTTGCCTCAACCTCCTGCTCACCTGTGCTATGGAGATACTGCCGACAGTGAAGGCCCTGTATTAAAACTGGTCTCTGGCACTGGAAAACATGTTTGTGTCTTCAGGCAGCCATTACTACCTAAATGGACATTTCCCTTCTTTCAAAGAAAATCTCAGAGAAGCCCTCCTGATGGGTAGATCTATCTCACGGTTAAGAATACATGATGATAAACAATAATATGTAAGGCTGTAAGTTTTTGTTTTTGTTTTTGTTTTTGTTTTAAGATCCATGTGTCTGATTAGAAGTCTACTCTGAAAACTAGTGTGTAGATAATTGCAGTTAATTCTGGTATAATCATGGTTTATTTTATGCTACAAATAAATTGTGGATAAATAAACTGTGTATCACCTTAAAAGCACGGGAGAGCACCAAAGTCATGAAGACCAGAATGATGGTTCCCACAGCAACTATCATGAGCTTGAGCTTCAAACACATATTTAGTATTTTATTGGATATGATGTTAACTTTATATATGAGTACAACATAAAAATTGGGTATGACTGAGAATTTCCTGTCTTTTTGGCTCAATATCATAATGTTGGATTAACCTAGGGTTTGTTTGTTTTCTTTTTGGAATTTATTTCCTAATAACTTTCAAGATATTAAATCTGTTTTTTTTCAAGAAGTCCTTTCAAATTCATGCTAAAATGTTTACTAATATATTTATGTTTTCAGAGCTTTAGAGGTTGGAGTCAATCCTGTATTAAAGAGCTTCAGCCTTGTAATCTTTGAGAATTTCAGTCTAGCTGAAAGAGTACATTAAATCAGGCAATCATCATCCCATCTTAAACTCCTTATTCTGAGGCATAAATGGATTAAGACATGCTTGCACTCTCTTCCCCAGTGGTGTTTGTTAATTGATTTTCAAGTATGTGATGGGAGATTTTGATCTTTAGTATATAAACACATCATGAAGCTCTAGCAAGATAATCATAGCTTTATCATTGCCTGAAGAACGTCCTGCCTTGGAAAATCTTTGGACAGAGAAAGCTGTTGAACTCTCTCTAGTCTATGTGTTGAGGTTATCACTTTTTTGGCAGTTCCTAGCCTTTGAGTGAGATGCTGTCAACCAGTATAAATTTCAGGAAGACTTTGTAGATAAATGGATGTTTGTTTTGCCTGTATTTTAGGTTAAACATGGTTCAACTAAAACCTAAGAAATGAGACCATAGTTTTCACCCAACTAGGACTGCATCAGAAATAGTTTGGTAAGAAATCATGGAGCCATCCAGTGTCTATAATTGGAGATTTTCTTACCTGACTACTGCAAGTGTCATAAGACATCATGTCAGTGTGTCATCATCTTCAGGTGAAACTTTGCACTCTTTAAGTCTCAGGGATTTAATATAAATAAAAAATCAGAGTTGTTCAGTTTTTATGCAGGAATTTGTATTGAAGAATATAAAGAATACACTCTAGGACATGAACAAAATAAAATATCATATTATTTGTATCTGTTTGATAAGAATGGCCAATAGATAACATGCTTTCCTGTTGCAGGAAAAAAGGAAATGAAAAATTAAGGTATTTATTCCTCTCTCATGTTTTGCATTTTGAGACACCTTTGCTCCTTACAAATCTTCATGAATCACCAATAAAACAAGGCACCTTTGGCTTTCATATGGTAGCGACACTAACTCCTAAGTCTCTCTTCAAAATTTCCATTCAAATATTGCAACATACAAAGCTTTGTATCCTTTTAAGACAATTTTGCAAGATGCAATTAGCTTGTTCTAATAGAAGATGTGTCTTATTATTATTGCTGAGGGGATTTCCAAGGGATTCCTCTAATTATATTATGTGGGTGGAGAGGGACAGTGAGGGAAGTTAAAATAAAATGGGGCATAAGATTCTGAACATGGATGTCTGCTAGAAAAATACTGTGCTAGTGAGTCAATGATTCAAGCTGTGAGGATTTAGGGATACTTTATTGTTTTAAAATGTTACAGGCTCCTGAATCCATTAGTTCAACAAACGTGAGGCTGCCGTTGCTCCATGTCCTGACATCAGTTGTCCAAAGTCTGCTACATGGAATATATATGTATGTATAGACCAAGCATGAATCACTCTGGTAGCTGGCCTCAAACACTCAGTCTACCCAGTAGTCAGCCCTCAGATATCCTGGTTCCTCAGATGCTGGTACCTGGACGTACGAGCCCCAGAGCTTTGCAGTCCAACTCCAGTTGATGGCCCCTTTCATCCCTTTTTCCCTCTGTTTTCACATGCTTGTTCCTCCACCATCCACTTGATCCCTCCCTTTCCTCACCTTTGCTCTTTCCCCTAAAAATCCCATAACTCTCACACATTCCCAGAATCCCCTTAAAATACGCTATTATAAGTTTTATGCTATCCCAAAACAGGTTTCCTTCTCATCCCATAATGAGCCCTATAACTCGTTCAGGCTGCAAGGCTTTCAGGGAGGGAGTTTCCTTAGTCCTAGCGGTTTCACTTCATGGACCATGGTACAACCATTCCCTTTGGACAGTCCTAGAAGGAGCCAATTCACAGTGCCCCATTTGACCAACTGAGTTAAATGGGATTTCTCAGCCTGGCATTGTTCCTCTGAATCATGCTGGGCTGTTGCATTTATGGTGATTAGCCTTTAATCATGTAATCTAAAGTGCATTTAGTAAGCATTTATTTTTCTGGTATCATAATTAATTGAATTCATAAAATGGGGATTGCCCTTCATGGTCAACAACAGAATGTGACCTGCTCATTTTGTCACAGACATTTCAGTGACTTGCTTTATAGGGTATGTGATCTGTTCCAAGCATGTGTGACTATGGCCTTTATAGAGACCATTACATTGTTCCAGTCTAATCCATTCTTTTCATTCCTATACTCGGTTTCTGAATAGACCTTTAGTAGCATTTATTTTATCTTACTTATGTATTGTCATGCTGCAATACCTTTATGTTAAAGACAAAGAGAAAAAATGTTCTTTGGTCTTGAGGTAAGGGATAATGAGAATGATGATGACTTTTATATCCTGTAGGATTTACTTCATAATCTCATCTTTATCCTTTGATAGACCATAATGGTCTAAGGAGACGATCCTTACTTTTGTGCTTGAGAAATGGAAGTTTTGCCAATATATTAGTCATCTGCCATTACATGACCTTTTGGACTAATTTGACAGACAATTGTGCCTTAAAGATATTGACTGAGCACAGGAACATTATTTGATAGTCTGTTAAGAAGCCAAAGCAGAAAGTGAAGAACAGACTTAGTATATTCTTGATAGTCTCTTACTCAGAAGATATGCTGCAACATTTAAGACTACTTTGAACTTTCTGAGGGTTGCAGGTTTCTGGTCCTACTAATTTTTTGCTGTTACATTATTACATGATGACATCTGTTTCTGACCGTTGTGATGATTGTATCATGTTGGGACAGCCAGCAATAACGCCCATGTTAGAGGATACACATCCATAGAGAGGGACATCTATTTTATGCTGATTGTAGTTCAGCAGGTCAAAGCTGTAAACATAGATCTGAGCTTTTGCATTCTTGGTTCATGAAGCTTTTTAAAAAGAAAAGGATTATAATGTTTTTGGAACGTGAGTTTAGGGGAAAAAAAAAGAAAAAAGAAAGAAAAGCCTGGTTTGGACTCATTTGAATGCAGCAGAATAGTTACCTGAATTATTTTTCTTAGAAGTTTCCCTCTTGTCCAAGATAAAATGGAATGTGGTAGCAAGGTGGAGCCTGACGAGGGGTCCACTGACTCCCATGTCTTCTCTTCAGCAGTAGCCAGCACTCCAAATTAGAAACCATGCAGTTTGCAGAAATGAATTAACTTCTTACAGAGAACTATTTCTCCTTATCCTGGTACAGTTAAGTTTTGTAAGATGTTATGAACCAAGTACGACTGAAATATAAAGAAGAGGGATTGGTTATTTCTTTAATTTTTTTTTTTTTTTTGTAAGAATGGAGGCTAAAATTTAATCTCTGCAGGGTGAGATAAATTCTAATGTCTTTTTTTCATATAAAAATAACATTTTCTTGCAATACCAATTCACGAGACTATACTGTTCTTAACAAATCTGGAAAGGAAAAATTTGGATTGGGTAAATAACACGGAAATCTCCCTCAAGCCTGAAATTTCACTGGCCCGTGACGTGAGTACAACAATAGAGACATTGGCCTGTACAGTGCAGTCCACTAACGTTGGCTCTCTAGCTGTCTCTGCTCTCCAGTGTCCTTTGCATTTCAGCACCCACTACACAGTTATTAAGCAGTAACATTAACTTCTAACTTACATCATTCTAATTAATATGGACTACAGTATTAACATTTTCATTAAACAGTAGTTTTAGCTGTATAGAAATAGTACATCACTATATGTTATTTTAAATATTTTATGAAGAATTTGTGCTTTGGGAACTTTATTTTTAACTGTGTAGCATTCAGTCTTTGTATTACATTATATCATACATGTGTTTCATTTAAAATGTATATGATTTCAGTATATTTTGTGCCAGAACATGAATTATAACCCAAGCAGCACCTCATAAATCTGAGAAACAGAAAATGTTACAGAACCCAGATGCTTTCTGGGGAGTGTGTAGGAACTTCATTGCCTAAATTTATTTTTCTCCTTAAAAACATTTAAGAAGAGGAGTCACTGGACCAGGTTCTCAGTTGTAATTGCATCGCTTTCTGTTGCACTGAGCAGGCCAAAGGGACAAAATCTGGTAAGAACTGCTAAACTGAGAATTCCCCCAATCAAGGAAAATCTGTGTTGATGTAATGGCTGCAGAGTGCTCTAATAAAGGCCTGTAACAGAGGCAGGGGAAAAGCTGAAAAAAGAGTAAGGTCTATAACCTCTTGTTCTAAAATATGGGCTGGTGAATAGCACTAAATAATTTCTGAGGTGGGTGAATGGGTGGGTAATTAAGAATATGGAGAGAGTAGACTGTCCTGAAAGCACAGGAGGAATCAGGAATTTCTGCAGTCATAGAAAACAAAGAGGTTCCTGAAGCAAAGAAAGGGATGAAAACAAGAGTAAAGCAACTCTCTATTCAAACGGCCTGGAAAGCTACACATAATTTAGAAGAGCAAGTGTGTACAGAAAGGAAAAGGAATTAACTGCAGGAATTAAAATATGCCCAGACATAGTATCAAAGAACAAGATCATACCTAAGAAATAGATGAGCTTGGATAGAAATCTGATTAAACAGATAGAATTTGAGTCTGCATCATTTTCAAGTATACAACAATGTACAGATGAATTCTGAATGAATCAAGATGCTGCTTATGAGCTTAAAATACTCTTCAGGAAATTTGAGAAAATTGATATGAATTTTTATCTTAGTGGTACAGAGATGCCATTGCCTCCAACTGACCCTGACCATTGTCAAAATCTTGAATCCAATGCTCTGAATTTTGTAAACAATTGAAGAAAAATGAATGTGATTTTTTCAGTGCAGGTTTAGTGTGGAATTTGTTCAGACAGAAAAAATATTTACTGTTCTATTCTTACTTATTTTCCTTAATCTTTCCCTCGGAGAGCTGGCAGAAACAGCATCCCTAATTGCCTTTGTTGGCCAAATGGTTGAGGGAGACAGGTTTTCCCAGGCTTAGCCAGAGAGTTGCAGAGAGGTGTGTAGAAACATAGGATAAATTAAAAATACTGTTAGTCAAAGAGTTCCAGCAGAAGTTGTGAAAATGGAATCAACAGCCAAAATTATGCAAGGTTTAAGGAAAAAAGGATTGCGATTCACACTGTACTGAGATTAGTTAGAAAATTTTCTTTCCTATTAGGCTATAGGAAAAAACAGAGTTTTGGACAAGAAAAGTTCTAAATGTTCCTCTGTGCGTTCTTCTATTCTCAGTGATGAAGAATTCTTATATAGGAAATTATCCATCAAAAATACACTTTAAATAAAACTATTATCAATTCCTCCATCATATCTCGCAGCCAAAATTATCCTCACTTACTCTTTATTAAAAGGAGATAACCAAGACCAAACCTGGGAAAACATGGATATGAGAATGATACAGAGAAGTATTTTGGTGGAATTAGAAATTAAAGTTAGGAAAAAAAAGTTCTCAACTCTGTAATTTCTATTTTGAGAAGAAATATAAGCCATTAGTACTTTGACTATCTTGGTAGCACTAACTTTGAATGGGATTTAAGGTCAGACAAATGTTAAAGGTTGGTGGATTAGAGCCTATCACAAACTAGAATAACTGACCTTGCATGTGCTTTCTGTTCATGCCAAAGGTGAGGCAAAGTATATTAAAAATATTTGAGTTAAAATGCATCACCTGATATTTGTAACAAGATTTGCAGGGTTTTTCATCAATGCTGTATTTGAGCCCCTACAACTGTAAAATAGTGCAACATGGGACTCATCTTCTCTAAGGTTCGCCATTTCCTTGAGGTTTAGTCATGGAGCCATGTGGTAAGTGGTGATTCCAAGGCCAGTTCATCCCATTTTGAAACAGATGTCTAAAATGGGTGAGAGGAACCACAGTGTGGTGGCATCTCATCTCTCTCCTCTGAGTGCGGGGGGAGCTTAACCAAAGATGGTGGATGTTCAGCAAGATTTACCTTACACTTTGGCATTTACTAAATTATTTGTATCATGCTTAACATGGGGTTCTGGGAAAAGTAAAATGATAACTTGTGATTTCTGCACTTTGTTGAAAGGAGAGGATAGGTCTCCATCAGAGCTAGTGGTGGTGGGCAGGTCAGATTACTGGATTCAAAGCACCTTCTAAGAAAGCACAGCAACTGCTTTGCACACAGGGGGAATTCAGATAGCCTCTCTTTTCTAACTATGACTTTCTAGACTTCCCACCAAGCAGTGTCATCCAGCGAGAACCAACAAATACAAATAGATTCATTATAAATTCAGGGATTAAGATAATGGTCACTTCTGCATTGTATATTTACTGAATGTACAAATATATACTAAGATAGCATTATTAAAACAGTAAGCCTCCAGAAATTAAGGAAATGTCAGGGTTAAGTTTACTTGTGAAAAGATAAATTAAACATCTCGTGCATATAGATGAGATATGTCCTTTGGAAAAAGCAAAGTTAGTCATATATTTAAAGACCACATATTTCAAACAAAAAAGGATGTTTCTTGTTTCCTAATTGTGAGAGTTCATAATTTACAGGGATTTGGGAATGTTTAGTATCAACATTTCAAAAAAACCCAGACTGATTAAAATAACAAATCTGTTATATTACCACTCTCTTGGTCACTAACGAGTTTGAACTGTTGATTAATTGTTCAGACCTGTCTACCGCCACAGGTAACTACCTATTAACTGACAGTAATAGCAGGCTGTTATTCTTTCCGTGGGTGAAATAAAGGAGTATTTGTATATTTTGCCACTGGGTTTCAGCAGAAGATTGTGAAACTCACCAGCACTGAGATCAAACCCTGCTACTTGATCCCTGTCAAACTTTCTTGTCTCCTTCAAGGTTCAAGTGGCATGGTCTCCCAATTTTCCATTTCATCGGTGACCCCTTGCAAAGCCAAGCCCCATTTCTCATCTGTAGACTCGCTGCTTTTGTGTCCCTCTTGTCGCCAGCCTCCCAGCTCAGATGTACTTGCCCCTCCCTGCTTCATTCCCCTGTGTTTAGATGTGATGGCTTAATTCCCTCGGCCGCCTACGTGCCAGCTGCGATGCTGGAGCAATGGGCTCCCCATTTACCCTTCATGTGGCCGGCTTCAGGGTGGCCAGGAGCAGCCACTGAAGGACAACTCTGATTTTACCTCTGCTTTTTAGGCTGAAATACACTCGGTCATTCTGTGGGGATGGTGCATGTGCTGTCTGGTCAGCAGCACAGGGACCAGGTGCGGGGTACAACGTGCTCAGTCAGATGGCATTTTGCTCAACAACTTCAACAGGACTTATCACATGCTGGCTGCTTTCTTTAAAGAGGCTGTATAGCGCAGCCATAATCATGTGAGTAGTCACTTCAGACAAAGGTCATCCTTTTGCAAAGTTTTCCTTCCTTTTTGCACACTTGAGGCAAGAGCTTCTCAAAAAGAGGGATGACAAGAAGTCAACATAGTAGCATAATGCTATTTCTAGACTTGTTTTCATAAATGTGTTTTCTGCCCTCAGCAAGTTGCAGGCTGTCTGCTTGTTCCATTAATTTGGGCATTTGGGTGTGACTGAAACCTACAGGGAAAATGTACAGCCTGTGGCAGACACTTGACTTGTGAAAGGTCACCCTAAAATATTAATTTAGTCAAAATAATAAACACCCAAATACAAGGTCTTATGGTGGAAATTATTGAGTGCCCTTAATAACAAGCAGTGATATACCACTCCTGAATGTGAAAGCATGTGCAGTGGGTTTACACTTTGGAAGCATGCTTCCTGCAGTAGCTGCTAAACAAATCTGCTCTCTGGTGTTCCAGCCCACCTCTGCTTTGTTCAGTGGTGAAACGGCTCCGACGGTTTTCCATCATGCATGTTTCCCTTTCACCTGACTTCCAAAAACACACTAATCTTGCAGCCAGGACGCTCTGGCCACACACAAGCTGAGATTTACTGCTGCGAGATTTTGATGCCAAAGCCAGGAATGTATTTTTCCACCAAGAACAGCGCCAGGTACGTGGCAGGCTTCCTGCCGGGCCTCGCTGCTTTGGCCATTTTGGACTGGCATAAGAGGCTCCTGCAAAAAGGCGCTCTCTGCTCATGAGCTGTCTTTTGTCCTGCTGCCATTTTCCTTTGACTGACTTGAATCTGAAAAACTCGTTCCATTCTGGATGGTTTATTAGCAACCAGGGCTTACAAAAATAGCATAAAGAGACTATTTTTATGCAAGGAAAATGCACTTTTACTTCGAGTGGGCTTTTGATATACTGCATAAGTCAGTATGTTAACTGTGAAACTGAATGCAACTTAATTCATTATTGTGAATCATAGAATTGTTATGTTTTTAGAAGTATTTGGAGAGAAAATAAATTCCTCTCACAAAAATAACTGTAGTTGTTTGTTTGCATATATCTGAAATGTAACAGGGCAGCACTATCCACTACTCAGAGAACAGGGCTGAAAATTTTATCTAGTCCCTAGTCTACCCATGCTAGATGACTTTACAGAGGAAATTTTCCATTTCTGTGCTTTAATTTCTCTCAAGTGTAACCCTGAAGAAGTTGGAGTTTTAAATAAAAGTTTAACATTTTGACTGGTTGAGCTCTGAGATTCAAATGCTGCAGTTACTATATCCCATGTTCAGTGTGTGATGTATCACATGATAATATTTGCAAATGGAAACATCTTTAGCTGACAACAGCCCTGCATTTTTATCTATATGAGAGAGCCAATAAAAATAGGTGCTATTTATTTAAGTTCTTTTATTCATGTTGGAGAAGTAGTTTCAACAGAAAAGTCACTCAGTATGGGACCCCCTTAGGCCTGAAGAATTTCACACTCATCTAAGATGAAAGAGGGAAGGAGGAGAAGTTCATTTGAAGAGGTAGGGAGTTGTGGGCTTAGACACATGGACAAGTTCCCAAGCAGATAACAAGTTGCTGAACAGCAACCAGCCTCTTGTAGCTGCCCTTGCATGTTCTCTTAGTCTGTGGCAAACGTGAAGTAATTCAGATCATCCTCATCCTACTTTGTCACATTTTTTTTTGAGGACCAAAGAAATATAAATCACTTGGCACCTGTCACAGGCTAAGAGATTGAAGGTAAACATTGCTCCGGATCAGATATATCGGGTAACTCACAGTTTCACATTGTGGGCATTGCACAGTGACTTCACGTATCTCAGTCTTGAGACCTAGATTGACTTTCTGTGGCAAATGCTGAATCTGGAATTCTTGAGCCTTACTCCCATGTCTAGCCTAAGGAAAAAAATCAGTGTCACTTCCATATTTTTCCATGCCAGCCATGACAATAGCAACAATAACTCAAGACAGCCCTAAGGTATAGCCAGCCTGACAGGAAAAAAAAAAGAGAGAGAAAGAGAGAGAGAGAGACTCAAACTGTTTTGGAAGAACTTGATTTCCAGTCAACTTTTGTAGACTCAAGAAGTTTGGATAGTTCAGATAAGCAGCTAGTGTTTGGATTATTTTTTCAGTGAAAGTAAAGCTGAAAATTTTGGAGGCTAGCCAGTCCAAAATCACTATTCATTATTATTAACATGGTGTTAGTCCAAAAAACAAGGCTTTACTTGAAGAGATTAGGATTGCACCTAATAAAGTATCTTAAGGACAAGAGAAAAATGCTAGCAATGCATCTGAAGTAGCTGCTCAATTTTAGTAGGGTTGCTGCAGTTTTTAAATCGGTACTCCCACCTGTCCTGTTTTTTCTTTTCTTTTCTTTTTTTGTTTTGATTTGTGGGGAATCAAGGGGGTGTTTTGTGGGGGTTTTTTTTTCATCAAATATCAGAATGGAGTTTGGCTCACTGGGAGCAGAAGCTGGGATACCAGTCATTAGTACTGGGTCATAATATCAGCGTAATCAATTATAATTTTGCTTCTTCAGACACACTGAAATATTTGCCATATTGGGGGGCTCAGGAGAAAGAAGTCACAAGCTGTTGATTTCCATAGATTTATGCAGGTAGCATATACATAGTCTGTGTGTTCCATTTTTAAAAAAATATATATAGTAAGCCAATTGATTAAAGTAAGTTCAGAACCTGTTCCTTCCTAACAGATGGATCAGTTCCACTCACTAATAATCTTATAGTCTGTCCTTCCAGTTGCTTAGAAAATACAAGAGTGTTAAAGTCTGTGTTGTCCATGGCTCCTGGACCAATCTCTGGGTCATTTTCTGCTGGAGAAAGCTTTGGAAGTATTTGTAACAGCAGTAGCACAGTTCCTTATAAAGGACAAGGAGAAGCCAACACAGAAGGATCACTGACTACAGAAGGTTTATTGTGCTGTTTATTCACTACATCTTCTAATTTAAGCTAAAGGCAATGCCTGGAAATAACTCATTTAACTGTCTTAGAAAAACTGGCTATGAGGAGATATGATTCTGTATAAGAGAGAATATCATCATTTTTTTTTTTTCCAGCGGATACAATGATTTATTTTAACACTTGCCTGGTTGTGTTTCAGAGCTTTTCTGACTTCTTTAAGAGACCTTTACCTTCTTCCCCAAACTCCATCCTCCAAACCACTGTCTTTTATGTATTTTACTCTTTATGGCAGGTGAGATTTGTGTCATGCATGTTGCTGGCTATGTATTATGTTCTTTTAAGAAGATTAGTGGAGATGGGATCCCCTGGGGGCAAAGAGAAAACCAATCGGAGATGTCAGGGGGTGGCAGGCAAAGGCTTGGGAGCGTGGAGCCGGGGATATACAGCTCAGAGATGAGGAGACCGCTGTGAAAAGCAGGGGCTGAACAGCCAAGCTTTGGACAAAACAAAATGAGAAACACCCTGAGGGCTAGAGGTTCTGCAAGGTATGCTGCATTTCAAAAAATCACCGAGTTAATTATAACAGCATACGGAAGCAAAATTCCACCTGCAAGGGTGCATGGGGAAGGTGGAAGCTGGGGCATAGATCTTTCTTATTTCTTCTATTTTGTATCTTTGCACTTCCTTGGATAAAAATGATTTAAAATAGTCTTCTGTACAAAAAAAAAATATAAATTCTAGTTTTCATTCTTTTAAAAATGTAACCTTTGTTGATTTTAAAAGCCTTGTGGTCTTCTTCAGGGAGCTCATTATAAGGGAAAGGTCAAGACAGGTCTACTTCAAAGTAGCACTTCACCTGGAATCGTGTCAATACCTTTCAAAGCAGAGTCCCTCATCTGAAGGCTATGCACTGTCACTTTTCTCTTTCCCTCTCACTTTATCTACCTCCCTCTGTATACCTACATGTGTATCTCCTAGAAGTACATATATATATTTGTATGCATGTGTATATATATACACACTCACACTATATATATATGTGTATGAATGTATATATACACATATATATTCTGAAGAATGTGTGTGGCCTCACTCAATAGAAAGTTACCTAAGGAAGCCTCAGTTTAATTAATTTATTATTTACAAGATATTCTTGAAAAATGCATTTTCACGTATAAATGCATATCATACTGAATTGGTCAGAACTGAGCCAGTTAACTGATTCCAGCTGTCACAAACAGAATTTCACTCCCACTATTCATTCCTGCTCTTGGACGTAGCTTCTGAAGTTAGAATTGCACATGTGGCACAGACCTTTATTTCAGCAAATGAGTTCTGTTAGCATAGTCATTAGGGCGAGATTTATGTGAACAGGAGACCAGGAGCAGACTACTGGTCCCAGTGGATTCCTTCAGTTTGGATTCACAAATTGTGTAAGTTATGATAACATTCTAATTAGTGCTTTGGACGTACAGTTTTCCACTTGGCAGATAGACTACAATAGCTCTTTCAGAAATCCGACTCATTATGTCTTATTAGTATCAGGCAAGACAATATAAATCTCATTTCACAAGATATTTATAGGAATACCTACTGGGAAGTGGTTCTTTTCCAAATGACCCCTAGTTTCTGTTTGTGTGCGTCAGCTGGATATTTCTAGAACATAGTCTTTAATATAAAGCATAGTAGATTCAGTACCTAAAAAAGTCAATGCCTGAGAAAGCAGGCAATATTTCAGTCTAAAACCGTTACTGGGAAAAAAATTATGATATTGCTGGTGTTTCACCAAATCATTGTGTCAAAAGAAAAATATTTTTAATACATATTTTCCAATCAATCCCTGAAAAATTCTAAATAGTTCAAATAAAATACATTTTTTTCATTTACACATGAAATTTTACAAACGTCTGGACTCTGGACTGGATTTTTGCTTGTAGATGAAAGTAGGGGTTTTATTTGGTCCATTCAAAAAATCTCTTCCAATTCTTTTTGAAACAGGCAATTGAGAAATCACCATAGCTGTACACTTGATCTGTTTTTAGAGACGTGGCCTCTGACTTTTGAATTGTCTTAGAATGTGATCTAAAGTTTCGGTCTACTCTTACAGGAATACAGCACATATAATCTAAGATTGAGACAGCATTAGAATTTCTAAGCTATGTATCTCTTGTACAGTAATATAACCAACTAACTAAATAATATTATTAATTCTGCTTCTGGTTACAGTGGTAACGTTTGAATATGAATGGTTGGCCCATAAGCACGAGTTTCCCATACTAAAAAATCAGTTGGCTCATATCAAACTAGAGGGTTACCCAGCATGTAGCTGATGTTCAGTATTGGGAATATGAGCTTGAACTCTAAGCCATGACTTGGTAGAATCCCATATTTAAAGCACAACCTGCTGGATCTGGAGTAAGCTCTGTGGAGAAAAATTTCAGTATAATGCATAATAATGGTTCATTTATCATAACTTGCTGTGCTGTGTCTGTGTTTTTTGCCTCTGTTGAAGACATCAAATCACAACAGCATTAATTACACTGTTTATGCTATAACTGTATTTGAATGAGTTTGTGTGAGTGAGAAGGAAATAATCAGCCTCTGTGTTTCATGTGCAGAAAGTTGTACATGATTTTGGAAGTTTGATATTGACCATGTTCTATATTCAGTGAGAATTATAAAAGTGTCCAAACTTCATATGCAAAGACAAATCCTGCAAAAATCAATTGATACTTGTTTTCCGGAGCAAATGTTGTCTTGTTCCACTGTAACGGAGTATGTATGTCTTGACTGCAGTTCTCACTTTTAGTGTCAGCAAAACAATATCTTTTTCTGTATGAAAAGAGACAAGCTAAGATGCCTTCACTAGCATCTGCATGGCTCAGTCACTCATTCTAAATTATCACGCTAAATAAATAAACCATGCTATTGATATGATAATAAAAGAGTATGTATAAAGCATCTTAAGTAATTCCCCAAGCTTTGGTATTGATTAAATTGACACATTTTTATTTCATACTTATTATTATTGCAACCTGTGAGTGAGTCATGTTGACTCTGTTTTAGCTCTGTAAGAGATATACCAGACTCACCTCTGTTCACATTGTATAGATGTTGAGTTGGAAAACGTTTGCAATATGGTTTAGCTTTTAAGATTTATAGGTAAGACTTTCTTTTTTTTTCTCAACTCAAAGGAAAAAAAATGCCCATTTCTAGCTTTTTTTTTTCCTTCTTCTTCTTCTTCCCTGGAAGTGTTTTGCAACAAAGAAATTCAAAGTGAATACTATTTAACTTCTTCAATCTCTAGATTTGACCTAGATATTTTAGGTTAGAGATCGGATGTCCTAGTCACAGTGTTGCATACTGTTTCGTACTAAACTGTTGCATACTTGGATTTCATCAGACACAATTCAGAAGGTCATATTGATTCCCCAAGTCCTGGCTAAAACCAACAGACACACTTGCAAGACACAGATGAGCTATCTTCCTTCCACAGGTCTGACAGCAGATACCTACTTACCTTCCTTACCAACATTTTACTCATCCAGAGGAGCCCTGATTTATGTCAAATCAGATCTACTAAGATTTTAGGAGTGTAAGGGAACTTTTGCCTTTCAGAGAAGAACCAAGATGAAAGCATATTTTAGAAAGAGATTTTTTTTTTTTTTCATCTAAAAAGAAGGGGCTATGTTTGGAATTTTTGCCCGAATTCTCTGCAGAAGCCATTGCTGTTGCATACCTTGGAGTTCTACCTAGCAGGTCAGCTGGCTTATGGATCAAAATGCAACAAAACACTCCTCACCTCACAGGAGGGCGTTGCATAGATCTTGGGATATCTCTCATTGCAATGACAGTTACTCCACAGAAAGAAATACTACTGCTATAGCCAGTTACATGTGTCTCTGATTGCCTACCTTAAAGGGAAGGAGTGCTTCACTGTGTGCTCCCTGTTCTCCTCCTGGGTACCCCTGTGCTGTGCCCTGGCTCTGTTCCCCTGCACTTCTGGGTTTCCTTCCAAATGAGAAGGAAGGAAGAAACCAGCACTCATTGCAACACATCTGCTAAAGGGCACTACTGGAGGAGCCGCAGCAGAGCATACCTGTCCCACCGTCAGGCACGCACCATTAGGACCTAGCCGGAGGTTACTTATGAGTACATAAAAAAATGGCCAATGCTTCTGCAACAAGTTTTATGGCCAAACAGAGCTCTGTTGACTTTGGTGTTATGCATGGGTGCAGAAATGTGGCTCACACAGGATCAAAGTTATACAGACTTGTAAAGAAAAGGTAGAAGAACTTTTCCCTTGTTTTACCAGCTGCCTTCAACGCCTGCTGATTCCATGAAAACTGAACTCAAAATGTCACCTTCTTTTTAATTACAAAGCCAAGAATCAAACTATGCTTAGCAAAATTTAAAAATAGAAATCTCTGCAGACAAGATACCATTACCCAATGTCTTGTTAGTAATTCATTTGTTTTAAAAGGAATTGCCAAGAACAAGTCACTGTTAATTGTATAGCAGGTTATATTTACTTTTCACAAGAATGTCAGATGGAACTGAATTTTCAAAACCCTTTTTACGAATAAATCTCAAACTCTCAGCGTTAGTCTAAAAAGGGAAGTTAGTGTTCAGTAAGCTAGGATGTGATTTTATGGAATGCTAGTTCTGTATTAATTCTCAATGTGAACAGTTCAGTCCTAGAAGTAGGTAGAGTGCCAGAAATTTGTATACTAGCTTGACACACAAAAACTTTCCTATGAAGACAAGCCTTTAAGCACCCTGTAGTTTCTTTTATGTAACAAACTCCTTCCATTTATTTCAGAAAAGCCTTATTTTACTGCAACTTTTCTATGTCTGCGTGATATAAACTTAATTCGTTGGAGTGGTCTTGAAGAAAAACTTAAAAAATGGCGAAGAATCTTAAGTCTGCATCTTGAAGGATAGCAGTGTTGGGAATGTAACCCCTCCATATATAAATATATCCCAGGACCTGACCCTCAGAACAATACAGAGACTGGGGGAGCAAAGAAAGCCATTCTCAGGGAACAAAATGTGTCATTATGAGATCTTACCTACACTGGCTATGGCAGCATAATTTATCCTCAGAAACATCCTACTTTTTCAGGGTTGACTCTCTGCTTGATCAAGGAACTAAAGCAAGTATGGTTGCAGCATGGATGAGTTGATAATGCTAGAAAGAATATTGTGTTTACATAACCCCATCACACATGTTTCAAATGTACAAGTTCTTTTACTTAATATGTTCATTGTAATTGTCTATCTATCCTCTTTATATCTATAGGCAATATAAACCTGCATTTGAACAACCAGAGTAACGCTTTATACATAGACTTGAAGAAAAACTAGTAAAATGTAGATTTTTTGCTACACGTAGTCATTGTACAGGTAACGAGCTAGAGTACTAGTACTCAAATGTTTCTAAAAATGTACCCTAAGTGCTTTGAATTTGGAGGCCACATTCATATATGAACATACTTATTATTACAGCTACAATAAAAACGTCAAAGCTCTCAAAAACAATAGGAATTTGAGATTAATCTACAAAGTTCTTCATGAAACCCAGCTTTTATATAAAAATTTACATAAGTACATCTCAAAGGCCTTTTCAATTTTTTCAGTCATTATGCTCTCTTTGCTAGCAGAGGGAAACTGAGGAAACTGGAATCCCTCTCTCCCCCCCCCCCCCCAAAAAAATAATGGTCTGGCATCAGAGGTAGAAACCCCTTTAGCTTATGCAATAGGCTAGTAAGATTTATGAGATGTAATACTACATCTCATAAATTGAAACAGTTTTGTGGTTGAAGACTGCCCATTCTGTTGCATCAATTTGTAGCTAATGGATCCAGACATACACTAATAGCTCTATGTAGTCTGTTTCAGTAGCAAATTTACATTTTTAAAGCATTCAACAGCCACTGCTAATTTCTTGCTCTTGCAGTCCAGAAAGCTAAATATTATTTTCTGCTTCTTTTTTACAGGAGAAAGAAACTAGGACAAAGAAATGACAATTTTTTTAACCTAAGATGAAATTCACTGGGAGGGAGAGGATTCCTGTTTCTTGGCCTATGCTCAGGCCACCTTGTCACTGCCATTCCTTCAAATATTACAAACACAAATGCTCATCTATCTTCTTAGTTTATATTTTCTAGGATGAAAGTCTATGGTGCTTACATTGCACCATTGCTAACCTTTTTTTCCTTTTTTTTTTTTTTTAATTTCAGTGTTAAACTACAAGTCTTTACAGTAATGTTTCAGGACAGAAGGAGGCCATGTGGTCCACTGCAGTCTTTCCCAGTAACACTTATACCATTAACATTTTCTTTAATTCAAAGTGCTTGTCTAACACTTTTTGGATGATCACAGCTGTGGTTTCTGGTGCCATCTCAAATGATCCATTCTATGTGTTAATTATCCCTTTCCATTCTGGTGATTGTTGTAGTGCCTCCTCTCTTCTTGTTTGCCCTTGTATCTGTTGGTGTTAAAACTTTCCAAGTTCCATGTAACTTTGTCATGTTTCTCAATTGTTTCTTTTCTCTAGAAAATTTATAGCACACAGAGAAACATGAAAAGTCGTTCTACCCCCAACCCTGTACCTAAAGCCCAGTCCCTTACACATGAATTTAAGATGTCTGAAGATGAGAATCCAGGTTTCAAATTCTGTATCTTGAGCCATTTATCAATGCCTATTGGGAATGCTCATTCTGTGTTCCTCTGCGTAGGCAAGAAAATGTGGCTGTATTTTCCTTCGGTACAAGAAGCCATGCACTAAAATTCTGAGGCTAGATTCATGCTGTATCTCCCAGAGACTTTGAAGCAAATTTTGTTTCAGTCTGACAAGCTGTCTGATAGAGCATCCCAGCCAGTTGCATTTCAGCAGTAACCCTTTCAAATACTATGATACTCCAAGTTTAAGTCTAATATCTACATATACTTCTACTTCGTTGAAAGACTGTGGTTATAAGCAGCCCATACCAAGGTCCAGAGAATATATGAATTTCCTTCTTACCAGAAGATAGCTTTAAAATGGACCTCTTTCACCTGTATAAATCAAAGTGAGCATGAATGAGCAGCACTTCTACTCATCTCTCTGCTATGTCACATCCATCTGTAGCAGATACAAAATATGTTGTGATTTGAGAACATCCAGTGTAGTGTCCCAGCAGGACAACGCTGGAGCCATCAGGACATCAACATTCATGCAAGTTTCTCACTGATGGACTAGTGGATGAAGCAGGAGACCCCAATAACAAAACATCTCAGGGAGATGGTTTGAATGACGGAGGTAGCTCCATCCTTATGGTGTGGTGTGTAGATGCAACAAGATGATGTACATTCACATTTTTAGTATTTTAATTTCATGCAGTTTGGGAGAATCTGGCTGCATACAGAACAATTCAGGAATTCAGCAGAGCCCACACAAAGGTAAATATCAGGCAATTAACTGCCCCAAGTGAGAAAACTGTTCTTGTTTCCATTGTTTTCCTATAGGTACAATGGAAAAGGCTGGCTGGGGAATCATTGTCACTCACAAAGCAAAATACCAGTGATCATGTACTTGCTGCCTCTTGCCTCTTTGTGAGGCCAGGGCTCCTAGGCTCTGGCTCCAAGATGCTTTGAGCTCTGAGCCAGGAGTTTATGTCTCATAGGCTCTATTTTCTCTCTGTGAGAGACAGCAGATATAAATTAAATGCTCAAATCCAAAAAATATTTTCTACATTTACTTCCTGTTCTTTTTTCCTGAATATTTAACATTTACTTAATATTTATAATTTACTTAATATTTACTAAATATTAATGATGTTGCTATCACTCAAATCTGTATTTTGTTTCTATACTTATTGTCAGAAGAAATACTCTATGCTCTTTCCACATACGCACTCCCAAAATTCCTTCTTTATCCAAGACTTCTTGAATCCTTTCCCCCTAATTTACAGCATCTTGCTCCATTGTGTTATTTTAAAATACAAATAATGTATAAATTTACTCTCTCACCTCTATTTCAGCAGCATCTCATTGTCTTTTTCCTCATCTTCATCTCCAGAGATTTCTTTGTTGTTCAGAAATCAACTTCAAACACTATTGATTATATGTTTTACTTTGGATACTTGCTAAACCTTTAGTATCAGGAAAATTAATGAAGTTCAAGTAAAAAATAAATTTAAATGAAATATGTATTTATTGCAGTCCCTTCTTATTATGCTCCCCACTCTGGTCTTTCTTCTCCTAATTTAATATTATAATCTGAAAAGACATCTTGTGAACTGCAGAAAAATACAAAATGATTAGAGTAGTATTACAATGTCTCTGTTCTATAGCTTCCAGTATTGTCTTTCTTTTCTTAATTTCATAACTGTTTCCATACTCCCATATTTGTAATATGCAAGTTGCAAAGTCCTCTTCCAATTGTGATCAAATCTTTGAAGCATAGTAAGATTATTATTTCATTTCAGTTTCTTTTTCCTGATTAATAGTTTCTTCATTTCAGTTGATCTTTTAATCATACACGTTTCAAATATCTTCTTTCCTGTCTGGATTCATCTTGCTTTCTAATATATCTTCCTAGTGTCTTCAGAGCCCTTAGTGAGTATGTGTAGATGGTATTTTTGAATCTGTCAAATATGTCTAGATGGTATTTTCCTCTAGATGGCAGATGTAAGCAAGTGCTGCCCATCAAGCTCTCTCCCTCCCTGTGCTCCAAGCCAATCAACAACCATACAGACTCTAACAGGCTAAAAGGCAGGATGTATTAGCTCAAAGCTGGGGGAATCTAACTGCATTCCTATGGGCAGGCCTCTCTTTGCCTGCTTACAAAATACTCTATTAACACTCTTTGTGGTGCTGGTCTGCTCCTTGTTCTCCCTCTTTGCTCAGGTAGTGAGCCTGTGCTGTCACGTGTTGACACTACCGACAGTTAACTCAGCAATGCATGAGGACGACCCCAGCAAGCTTGTACAGGCTCCTTCAATCCCTTAGGCTTGGCCTACATAACGCATTCATATGTCCCTTTCTTTGGAGACTTCATCTCCAAATGTATTTGAATAGCTGTTATGTCCATGTATATGCTAATGCCCAGAGGTGACCTTCCCTGGTTCAAATCACATTTGGACCACCAGTGTTCGCGGCAGCAGTTAACTAGGTGTCAGCATTTAGGAAAATTTTTGTGTCTTCCCTATAACATCTATTACATCTCTTACATTTCATTCAACGTGGATATGTCTAAATCGCTTTTCTAATGGCAGTGAGGTGTTAAAAATTTGTAGCTGTATAAATCTACCTCATGACATTCTAGGAGCCCTGTCTGCTCTCTGCACTAGTGATTTACCACTTGGTGAATCTGAGTGGGTATTATCCACTTCAGAGAAAATAGGAAAGTTGTCCTCTTCTGGATAGCAGGTGTAGATGGGGAATTCCACTCTTCCTTCCCACTTTTTCTACTAGTTAAGGGTTTGGCTAACTCTCTGACTTAGGCTGAAACCTCAGTCAGAACTGTTATTCCTGCTCTTCTCAGAGAAGCAATTTTGTGCTGTAACTCAGGAGGGTGCTTTGTGTGCATCCATGGTTTGCTTTTTTCTTACCGTAAAATTTGAACCTGGTTCTCCTTCTTGGTCTTTTATGTTCAGTCTGCTTCCACAGCATGTCCCTCAGTTGCTGCATAATGTAATTTTCCCATCCACTTGTAAGCAACCGAGATGTCAGAGCTGAATCAAGCTGAGATAGAGGCTGTTACATGTGATGTAAATAGATGTGTGCTGGCAATATAATATTGCCCTTTCATTTTTCTATACAGTATAGCACTGCAAAAGCTGAATCTGGCAGAAACTATGCAGTGTTCATAGCTAACAACTCAGCCCTGAATTTAAACTTGGTAATTTATGTGGGTGCAAGTGAATGCCTGTGAGTGAGATGAAATGATTTAGCTTAATGGCAGTACAGTCTGTGATTTAGAGAACTTTAAGACTCAGATTTGTAACCACTGAAATGCAAAGTAACATATGCTTCACCAATGGATTAATAAACTAAACTAAGACTTAGCCAAAAATCTATATAAAGTACTAGCAATATTCATACAGATATTCTCTGTTATAAATATTATTTGAATGATAAACTGAAACCACTGGTGAAAAATTAAAATGAGCCCTGTACAGTTTTAAACTACTCTTAAAATATAACATCCTGTTACTAGATGGTTTACAGACAAATTATTGGACTCAATAGAGGGGAAATTCTTTTGCTTGTGTTATACAGGAGGTCAGGTTTGATGATCAAATGGTCCCTTCTGGCCTTAAAAGCTATGAATCTACTTCTTTCCTACAATGTACACATAAAAGGTCAAATTTCCAAGGCTGGAATATTTCACTGAAGGACCAGAAGCTCTCTGAGATTCCTTTAATATAATGGTGAGGGTAAAAAAGACATAAAATAAAAACAGGAGAAGGAATACAAAATAAACTAAACTAAGGAATCTCTATCTTTCACCCTGCAAATGGGAATAAAATGTTAAATACCAGAGCATGCCATGGGCTTCCAGAAGTACTTGTGTGGTAGTGCTTAAAAACAAGTCCAGCTCACAGCTCAACCTAGTCTGTTTTGCAAGGGCTGTTTATAGATAATCTCTCACCTAACAAGAACTTAAAATTCTTTACTCGGGGGAAAAAATATTTTGTGAACTGAATGTGCAACTCATCTCCCCATGTAAATACATAAACATAATTAAGGAGTTACAGTGAGACATACCAGGATCAAAATAGCTCCTGACTGCCTAACAACATTACCACAGCCCTGGTATTAACACCCATCCTCCCATACCGTGCTGAAAGTGAAGTATCTGCAGAGCAACATCTTCATTTTTGGAGCTTATTCTCTAATCTCACCAGTGATTTCAGTGCTTAGGAATTCTCGTTGAAGAATCTCTTTGTGGTACATGCTTCCGAGGCCCCCTTTTACATTTTAGGTCTCATTTCTATCTGTGCCTTAATGCGATTGTACACTAAAAATTATGTTCTAGTAATTTAACTCTGAATAGTTATTTGGTGGCCCAGTGAAACATTCAACTGCAAACAGTGTAAGGCTATACCCTCTTAGCAATCAGTGCACAATTTAGGTTCCTTCAAATATTTGCATTTCTCAGAGATGACTTATCAAATACAAATAGTAATGAACATTCCTTCTCCTCCGTCTTGATCTGCTCAACTCCTTTGCAATGTGGAGAGTTTTCTAACATATGTAAATGGATACACGAAAATAATACACACCCTTTGTGCCCTCCATTCACATGATCATTATTTTCTGCCTCAGTAATGTCTACAACCTGATTTGGCGGTGTTCTGTCAAATAATTATAGTAATTTTTAATTTGTACTATTCTCTGACAAACTATCTGTGATTCTAGATAAGACAAAAGTAGCACGATATGGTATCTGGAAGTAAAAATTCTGACCTGGTGAGCACAGTTAGAGGTATTTTATTTTAGTGACAATCTTTAATGTAGCACCTCTCATCCAAACACCCAAGAGCACTGAGATTTTACAAACTCTATGCTAGATCACTATATCCATTATTGAAATTCATCCATGACTGGAGAAAGAATACAACAGCCTTGTGAATATACTTCAAGATGACATAGAAGATGAGGAAAGAAATGAGGAATTTTCATGCTACTGTAAAAAATTTAGAGATAGGAGCAATAAGATTGTGAAATTTAGTTAGAATAAGAGAAATGTGTCCGTCTTTTAAACCTAGCTTTATTACACTTGCATCTTTTTCAAAGCATAGTATCTCTCTGAGTCTCTGTAATAAGGCAATGTTGTATTTGTTTTTACTGTAGTACCTTTGGCATTCCTACACCCCGTTATTATTAATAATTAATTACTGCATATAAATTCCTGGCCTCATTAAAGTCATTATCCTTACATCAGTAGGTCAGAATTTTATTTGTGGTGCAAAGATTTAGGAAGTATTTGTAGGATTGCTGGATTTCATTTCTAAATCTACAGATTAGGATTTCTGTAAACTTGGAAAGCAGTCCAAAACAATGATGCCGATCTTCTTGTTTTCCATCTACCTAAGTTGAATCCATTTAGGCTCATATTATGCAAAGTTTTAAAAATAAGATGAAGAATGGATCTCTTGTTCTGTTGAAATAGCATTCTTATTTTAGAAATAGCTGTGATAACATCATAAAATTTCTTGTTGGGTCCCTTTCTGTAGAAACACAAAGCAGGTTTTATACCACTTCTTTTCTCTTTCCCCCCTACCCCTCCATACTTAGAGAAGGCAAATTCTTGACAAAAAGCCTTCATTGGAAATCTCCATCTGTCTTTGCATTCACTGGGAGATGCTAATTGGCGCACGTGAAAGGAGGTGGTAATAAACACTTAGTACAGCCCTGTTTGACTGAAAAAGAAAATTCTTTGAACTTTACTGGCTCTTCAACAAACAGAGCTTTTCAGAGCAACAAATGTAGGATTTCTACCAATGTTAAGAACACGGAAGTTGTGTCTATAGAGGTATGGAAAAACATACAGGCTTGACTTCGTGATCAGTTTTATTGCAAAGGAAGAATTTAAGCACTGGTACGTTTTCAGTTATTAACATAGCTTTTGTTTTAACACTCATTGTCCCAAAGGAGCAATTTTGGGTGCTTGAAGCCTACAGTGTTATGTTTTTAGAATACAGAGGCTACGGTATACCCTATACCTTCATACATGTCTCTAGTTTCACTAGAATTTCTCTGATATCGTAAGCTTTAATAATAAAGTTGAAATGTGAAATTGGAAAGTGAAAAATCACAATGTCGCTCTGTACAGGTATTTTGCATATGAATAGCATAACTTAGCAGCCATATTTGAGCTCAGTAGTGCATTTCTTTCCCCAGCTCTGCAAGTGCCACTGAATTCATTAGGTTAACTCTCAGAACAGGGAACAACTGGTGGAATGAGACCTTTGATATGTTATTTTGTTTTTTCTCTTAAATGTTAAGAAAGCTTAAAGGAAAACTTTTAATTTTCAGGTGTTATTAATAGTGGGCAAAGCTTAACTGTTATGATTTATTTGCATTTCTGCAACTATTTCATTGATTTGTTATCAAAAATGTCACATAGATAGACTCTTAAAAATTATCTTTTTGGTTAATTGAAAGCTAAGCTAAACTTTTGCTAGGGATGAGTCCCACAAAATGCCTTTTATAATACTTCAAGCAAGTCTTTTTGTAATGGTAATAGGTTGTGTCGAATATTACAGTTGGCTCTTCTGAAACTATTTGATAATAGAAGAATTGTATTGCAGAGATATTTAGTAGTACTGATCGCTATTAAAATAATTTAGAACCTTATGGAAAAAAAAATCTTGACTTTCTTTTAGTGCAAGTTGGCTGTGATCTTTAAGCTATTCTTGTCAAATTTCATCAGTGTTCAACAGGGGCCTTGGGACTGCCTAGCTTCAAGTTAGAAGTGAGCTTTTATGTGTGAAGAAACAGGTGAGACAAACCCACCTCTGGTTTCTGTTTGCAGCAATGCTACTATCACCCCCACCCCCAGTCCCTGACAAATCCATTTCAGGCCTCCTGTCCACTGTTCATCTTTCTCCAAGCAAGTTCGAGCTATAAAATAAATTAACAGAGGTAAATTTAAAAATTGTGAAGTTTTCCTTCTTTCAGCTCTTCTTCAAATTTCAGCATAAAGACTACGTCTTGGCTGGTAATTCTAGATGTTACTGTAATAACAAGAAAATAGCCTATATAATCCATCTTATCTGTCATTATGGATCTGATCCCAAACTCCTAGAATTCTCAGTTATGGCCTGGTTCAAGAAAAAGATTACAGAACAAAAAATCAATTTCTAAATTCATATATTTGCAAAGTGATAGCTTCAGACTGACTTCTGAATGGAGTTCTTAGAATCTTATCGTGTGTCTTCAGTTGGAAGGTTTATAAAAGCTGTTTCATCCATATTGAATTCTGAAGTGGAAGAGATTTATGTGGGGAGAGAACTTCATGTCAGCTTAACATCACTGCAGTACCCCAAAGGATCCCAGTTCATATCTAATTGAGATTTTTGGAGGCACAGTCACAACCACCTCCACGAGCCAATGAAAAGGATGATATAACTCTGAAAGAGAAAATATCTTATTCTTTTCTCTTTCCTCCTTCCTTTTCTTCCCTTTCCTTTCCAACCCATTTAAAGCAGTAATAAACTGCATATTAAATAAACTCACAGTGCATAAACATAGGCATATTTTTCTATTGATAGCCTCGTTGTCAGTAGTTGAAACCTAAAGGGAGGTCAGGGTTTAGTTTTATAATAAATATGAGCATGATTTCTGCAATTTTCATGGAATGTTTTCTATAACAAACAAGCCTCAATTCTGGCAGTTGGGAAGAGCATGGATTATTTGAATAATTACTATCTTGGCTGACAGATAAGATTTAAAGACCTCTACAGCTGAGTGAATGGACTTATACATCTTAAAGGTGTGATAACCAGGCTCCACTGTTCAGTCTGTAATACTCTCTTGCCTTTTGTGGAATGGGCAAGAGTGAGGAGCCCAAACATGCACTTGCCAGTAGCCTGCTTTAGATTGTCCTGGTTACCAAAAATGCTCCAGGACAACTTTGTTGGCAATATCAGCTTACCTAGAGCAAGCAGGTTGTTGGTAGAGCTATGGTGTTTTATTTCCCCCTTGCTCTGGGCAACAGGAATATCTTAGGGCAATGTGGAATATAAACTATGTGCTATCAAAATATAGTGTAACATTGTCTATTGGATTCTTGGATATGGAGTGCTCAGAATTTCTCTGTCAAAAGTGGTGCTTTTGGTCTGGGTGGAACAATTCCTTTCTATTTCCTCACTTGTTCCAAGTTCCCTGCAGAAATGTAATCATATCCAAAGCTGACGGGAGGTATTTTGCAAGCCCAAGTTTAGAAAAGCTGGTGTTATGTGTTTTGCCCAAGAGGTCTTAAATTTAATGTCTTACTGTGTCTTTCTGAAATAATTATGACAAAGAACATCTGTCATTTCTCCTCACATCATGTCTCCTCTCGTCTTCTTTGGATGAATGTACTGAACCACCCAATTGCTAGAGGGTGACTGGGGAAGAGGTTCAATCAGATAGCTTTTAAGGTAGGAACAACTGGGAAATAACGCTGACAAGCAGGAATCGGTGCCTAAAACCAAGAAGAGAGTCCAGATTAGGCAGGAACAAGGAGGCACGTTTTCCATCTGATGTAATGCAGCATTTCCTCCCCAGATCCGGAGCTTATTTTTTTGTAATAGTTTTACAAAGCATAAATGAACAGGCCTTATTATGTAATATTTATGGATCTTGGCTCTCTACTCTCATTTCATTCTTTCTCTTTTTTTCATTGAAAGATTTGCTTATACTGGGACACAATTAATATCTTCATGTACCAAGAACTTGAGCTAATTACTAGCTAATTTTATCAGTCAAGAATAACTTGAATTAACTCAATCAGGAAATCACAGTATTAATGCTTAGTTGGTGGCTTTAGAGCACAGATTTACTTCCTTAAATACTAAAGAAAATGGGTTCAGCTGTCTGCTAGCACCAGTAACCTTGGCTATGATTATCATACTGATATGTTCATGTATTAGTAAGTTATTTGACCCTTGTTTGTGAGGTAATGCTAGCACACCAGGATTTTACTTAGTGCTGTTAGTAGAAAGCTTAAATGGGACAAAAACAGGTCATCTAAATAAAAGAGGAAGAAGGCTATATGGCATTCCTTAGAGTGTTGCTGCAATGCTTTCCTAGTAGAACCTCTTTTCATGTCAAAAGGAATCTAACATTGATGCTGAACAGAGACATTGGGGAGCCTTTTACAGAGAATGGTCATATACTAGTTTGATGGGGCTTAAAGCTAACTGAAAGTATCACAAAAAATCTTTTAATTCTAGATTTTAGGGAAGTTTTTACTGAAGCAACTAAAAACTTTCCTTGGGAAACAAAATACGAGCAATCTGATGCACCACTGTACCTACAAGGGGAAAAATCTTCTGGGTTTGATCTACCACAGCACTGGTAACTTTGTGATTGATATTCAGTGTGTACAGTCCTAAAAAAAAAAATCTTTAAATGCTAACAGTACAAACTGCACTTTTTTTATGCTTTTAGGTTCTGATAGTGAATCCTGTGTTCTGATTTTACAATTACAGTGTGAAGCATAGCATTATAGTTAGTAGGTTTAGTGCCAGTAAAACTACTTAAGATCTGTATTCTGGGGGGGGGGGAAAAAAGTTTCATCTGGAGTAGAGATATGCCTTGCATATGTAATCATTTTTTTCTGTTTTCCTTCTGACTTAACGTCTATTATTACATGTTGCTGGTAGCAACTTTAAAGCAAAAGAATGGCTTTGTATTCCACAATCCCTTTGGAAGTTAAGCTCCTCAGAAGGATGACTGGCTGTTACGCAAATCAGATTTTACATAAATCAGTCTTATTAAAAAGAACCATTATTACTGTACTCTCTTTTGGGGTATGCTATCCATTAGAAAATGAATGGCTTTTTCCAGCCACATCTAAGGAAGTGCCAGCCTGTCTTCAGTGCCTCTACAACTGTTTCTAGGGGATCTCTTAGTTATAATGCATGATGCTTGCCAAGTGCACCCAAATCTCCCAGAAAGTAGCTATAGCAATGAAAGAATATGTCACATAAGTCAAAATCAACTGTCATAGCAAACATTAGGAAAGTTACACTGGATAATAGTCACTGTTAGCCAGTAGCAGAGTCTTAGTTGAGATCCTCTGCGGTAATTAAGGAAAGAAAAAATAGAAGTAGGTTTAAATATTGATTTATATCTCACAAACATCATCACAAGAATTTAATATCCTGGAAAATACCTGGAGAATAGAAGGCCTGAGATGAACATCTATGCATAAAGCTCTGCTTCTACTTTGGTAAGTATTGACCTGTTCCTCGAAGAGAACGAACATATGTTATAACAGACCCTGACTGAGCCTGAGTGAGAATGTGATTCATAAATTCTGTAAGAGTTATTAACTCATATAGTCTGACCTCCTGAAAAAGACTAGGAAAGAACAAATAGTCTATTTGTTCCTGTACACAATCTAATCTGACTAAAGCACAGCTTCCACTTAGTTTTATTTTGAGGATTTAAATGTGCAGAATCCAACACATCTTCCTAATTTGTGACATGATTGTGTTAAAAAAGTATAAGGAGGGACCTTAGTTTTATTTAGCTTTGTCTGTCAGACTGCTGCCATGGATTTGCATTTTGCCTTTCACCAAAAGATTAATGTAACTTTGATATTTTTGTTCTCATTATACAAAGGCTTAATAGTAGCACTGGAAATCCTACTGATAAACAGCTGTAACTTCTGTGAATCTGCTCTTTTGTCTTGTTTTCACTCATTGCTTAGGGAAGTATCAAAGAAATACTTAGCGCTTATTGTTGCCTTAACTTTGGAAGTATTGGAACAAAACAATGGAAGTCTCTCTGGTAGCACTAATAGCTCTTGATTCAATTTTTGTAGTACATGTTGAAAAACTGAGAGGAGTGTTACAACCGATGGGACTCTTTTCAGGATCTGTTTTCCAACATAAGATATGTGCAGTCATTGAATACCATTTCAGGCTCCCTTTAGTTGGATGTTCTTAAAAACAGATGAATGCCTTTAATTAGAATGAACATCACCTGTGTCCAGGAATAGTCCCAAGGAAATCAATGGGACTGCTTGTGAACTAAGGATCTAATTTAGGTCAGCGTGAGGTGACATAGCTTGATACTTGCTTTGCCAGTTTTAGCAGGCAATATATTTTTGGACTGTTTTGAGGAAAGTTTAAACATTTCTCTCTATCTTCTTTCAAAGATTGCATAGTCTTTTTTCAGACTCATCAGCAGCCCTGCCCTCTGCCTAAGAATGCGAGTTCATGGCGGAGTAAAATCATGAATAGAATCAAAACAAAAGCCAAGATCTTTCTTTGTAGTAATTAATTTAGTTTTTTCCTTGTTCTGCTCTCTAAGACATCTCTTTCCTGCTCTTGATAGAATAAGGAAATATCAGTGTCTTTGAGCTGTCAGGAAACGCACTGTAAAGCAAAAGCAGTATTGCATATTTAGATTTAAGTAACACAGAAAGGAGCATCAGTTTCTGGCTCACTTTTTCCCCTTGATATAAGAATATAGATTTCATGTGCCTTTTTCTTCTGCCTGATGTAATTCTCATCCATTAAAGAATCAGGAATACATTTCTCCCGTGAAAAGTTACTCCATATTTTTCCTTTAGTTTTCTTTCATCTTTCTCTGAAGTATCTGGTTCCTGCTACAGTAAAGGAAAAGCTTCTAGACTTGACAAGTGTGATTCACTATAACAGTTGGTGTATTTTAGGAGGTTTATTAGTCTTTGACAGACAATAAATATGTTCAGGATCTTGCTTAAATATGCTCTTTTTCTTTCTAAAAAATATTTATTCCTAAGTAAGTTGAGGATGCTATTTAATCATTTTATCAAAAACTTTCTATACCTCAGAAAGAGCAGAATCACATCACAATATACTCAAGATATGTCTTACTCTGTGCCTCTTGATTATATAGTGATGTGATTCTCTCTCTCTCTGTCTTACTCTTTCTTTCAATGTTTTCTTCCTACTTGTTCTTGAAACACAAAAGTAGGCTGTCCTGAATGCCCAAGTTATCCAGCCATATTCTAACCTTTGGACATATTTTATTTAATCATAAACCACTCCAAATACTGAATTTTTATTTTCTTAGAGTTCTCTTTCCCAAAGCCTAATAAGTGTAAATGCAGAGGCTGTCTGCAGTATACAGGTCCTATTACTTATCAGTTTAGTCCACTATACTAATCACTATGCTAACCCTGTACAGATTTTTTTTTTTTTTAGCAATCACCTCTAATGTCTATGCACTAGAATTAGACAAATGAGGTTAAGCTGCTGCTTCTAAATCAAGAAGTGCTTATTCACTAAGATGGGAAGAAAGATCTGCACAAATCAAGACTCCACTGCCTAGAAATGGCCAGTAGCTGCCAACTGAAAATAGAGATTCTTCCTACTTCATCCCCTGAGTGTATATCAACTATGCAGTTTCTGGGAGATCTGCTAAAGAAGGTGAGGGTATTTACATTTCAGAGGAAATATCCTCCCTACTGGCAAGTACCCATGAAACGACCTTTCTTTTGTGGTGTTGATTAAATTGCCACCCCAAGCTAAGAGAGAGAAGGGTATTGTTCTTGGTGTTTTCCTATTGTGTAAAAACAAAGTAAAAGTCAACGTGATATTAAATGTCGCTGATGAAGCAGAACCGAGAAATTGAAAATGTTATGTCAGCTTTGCATTAAAAAAAATCCATCAATTCATATTGTGTTTCATGATCGCTGAATAAATAACACATTGCCATTTATGTATAACAACAAGGATCTAATATTTCATATAACTCTAAATAATTTTTTAAAATGTATTCCAATAGTCTAATAAAATATTACACTATAGTTTCACATAAATGTCAAAACTTAACCCACTTAGACCAAATATCTGGACTCCATGTGAGCTCTAAAAGACATGATCCAGTGAGATAAAAATGAGATGAAGCATTCTGGGCTTAAGGGGTTCACCATAAAAGAATGAGGAATCTTGACTGACCATGTGGAAACTGCCTGACTGCCTGGAAGCTGGTGTTTTCAGCTTCATGGAAATGATCAGAAATAAATTAAAGCTATACAATTTGGACAGTGTTGAGCGGTGGTCCATAAAAAAAGAAAAATCTATTTTAAAATTTTTCATAGTTTGTTTTCCAGTGTTGGACCTTTCTGATTGACTTAAGGTTTCCACCAAAGGTAAAATGGATCTGCTTTGGCAAGGTAGAAAGAACCAGATTGTATAAGACTGTACTGGATCACCTTTATCACACGTCAGGCTATAGGCTACAGACAGACAGCCTGTATAAAAGAGACAGCTACTTTGCCAACCACAGCTCTTGCTAGCTGAAGCTCCATGAGACATAGCAATAGCTCCAAGAGCAAAAGAGCTCTCAAAACACTTGCTTCTTCAAAAATATTCAGGCCCCCTCTGGACCCTACCTAGTACACATTCGAGTCTGGCAGTCTGACTGTTTGCCTTTAGAAAAGAGCCCAAGGCAAGATAGTTTGGAGAAATTAGACCCCAAGTGGTTGATTATTTACATTCCCTTGTTGTTGTGTTTTATAAAAATGTATTTAAGAATAAATACTGCGATATATCTTTGGACTATTATAAATGTAATGTTACTTCAAATACATATGTTTTTATTTGTCTGTTATATTTTATTCTTATTTTTAAATGGGCTTAGAAAAACAATGGCCTATCTGCAAAACCAGGGAAGAGCAGATTTCACGTCTGCTGAGGAAAAAAATAGATGCTGAAAGCCACTTTATATTTTTTCTTTTGGAAAATTGTTAAGTAGGACATTTGAAAACTATAAAATTTCATTAACGCGTACCCCAAAATTTTAATGGGATCATTGGGTAATGGATCTGTATTTTGTTGCCTCACTGTTTAAGTGCTTTCCAGTTACTATCAGCGTAAAATTTAGGTCAAACAATTGAATAGATATTTTAAAAGATCAGAAGTTTGTGAATGAAATAATTATTTCATTTATTCTGATTATTAGTTTCTTACCTATCTACCTAATAATAAGCAGAATTAATATTCAGCGGAGTTTGCAGCTTGAGGACTTGTGTAAAGCCTAGGCATAAGTGACTACATGAGTAAAGACTCATGGGAGTAATGTTAAAATAACGGGTGCACTATTAAAGAAGTTAATGAATCTACTCATGTGCTTCATTGTATTTCATATGATAATTTCAGATTTGAGTCTGTAATGTCAATGCTGAAGATCAGCTTTGAACTAAATAGTCTTGTAGAAAAAAAGTAAATAGCATTATGAGAGAATCGTTAAGAAAAATTAAAACATATGGTGATATCACTTATTCCAAATATGAGTAACTTTCAGCTAAAGAGTGAGAGTTGCCAATTTTGGAAAGTGAATTCTGTGACAAATTTAAACCAACTCAACACTAAAAAGTTGTATTAGTTTGACTCTAGTGTTTAGCTGCTTTCAATTATTTACTCTGTATTTACCAAGAGCTGTGCTGTTTTTCTATAGAAATAAAAAAAAAGAAAAATAAAGCCACACAAATACTGTGCTGTGTTAAATAAGTTATTATTACAATTAGTATTCTAGTATACCTATAAAATTTTAAGCATTGTAAAACCCCTGTGCTGTAGGTCAAAACTTACTACAGAAAAAAGTGTCAAGCCAAATTTATCACAAATTTAAAGGAGTATAGGGCAGCGTCAGAAATATATCCTCCTTGGTATATAACGGTTGTTCGCAGGAAAAGGAGTAACACAATTGGATTTCAATACACTTGAGATCTGGGGTTTTCTGGGCATAACTGTGTGTAAAAGAGAATAAGAAAAAATAGCTTCCCTCTCTTTGTACTCCTGTAGCTGAGGTTGGGGCTCATTGTGGTAGTCCACATGCAGGTGTGACATCAGACTCCCAAAAACAGACAGAAAAGAAGAAAAACAGAGAGAAAAAGAAAAAAGATCTTCCAAGATTTGCACAGCAAGCCACTGGAGCAGAACCATAGCCCACCGGCTGTTTGGACTGTGCTACAAACAATTTGTTACTCAGCTCTAGTGTAAACTTACAGGAGAAAGGAGAGAACAATGCAAGAGAAAAAGTCTTCCAGCTGAACAGTACTGGCAGATGTAGTTATGCATAGGCTTCCTCTCTGACATCTGCTTTTAAATGAAGAGCAGCATTCCTTCTTATAGAATATGATGTTAGTTTTACCACCTCTAGCGAAAATAACACATTGTAATTTTATGGTTCACTTGAAGTGCTAGTATGCTTTTCATGTTTTTGTGCAGTGTGAGCATGATCACTATTTTGGTAATTAATAGCATCTGACTCCCTTACATGGCAAGATGATGTTTCTTAAACCCAAGCTGTCCTTTTCTCACAATTTTAATGGGACTCCTAGAAAAAAATAAAATAAACTGTTTAGGTTTGTGTACCCTTCTAAATGGCTTCAAGCTTCTGTGAAAGCAGATTCTCTCCAGACTCTTGAATCTGAAAGAATGCAGTTTATTTGAAATACAGCTTGTTTCTGTTGTTGTTGAAGTATGGAACATATGAATAGGAGGAACTAGCCTTATAGTGTAATGTGCAAAATATTTTGAAGCATGTTACATTTCTGTAAGATGATTTTCTGACTAGATGGTGGTTGTATTCCAGACTTGATATCTGAAGACCTCAAAAATATTCAAAAAAATATCTTTGTTATGTACTTTTGACATGAAAAATCCATGTCATTTTGACATGAAATATCTCTGTTTTTCTGATGGGGAACCTGAGATGTGAAAACCTGAACAAGTATTGCAAAAGCAAAGTCAGAATTTGAGTCCGAATCTCCTGAATATTAATTCTGTGTTTTTATTTGCTGAATTAGTCCTTTAGGAAAGAAATGATGTGTTGCTGTTCAACATTATTCATTTGACATTCCTGAAGTTGTTCTTTTGGCTCTCAGTAAAGCAGTCATGCGGTTTAGAAAGCAACAAAAAGCTGCATATTAATCTCAGCAATTGTTGTGAAAAGACGCAGGTGGCTAGTTGTTATTCAAGCAAATTAAATTTTTCTGGACTTTGAGACTGACTTTTATAGCCAGCTGATGAAATAAGAAAAAAGAGTTGCATGATTCATGGTAATATCTAATAGCTGCCAACTGGAAGAAATGGGATTGCAATGAGGAATCCCAATTTTTGGTGAAAAAGTGTTACAATAGCAATATTTTGCTCAGTACATATTTTGCTATACAATAGCAATATTTTGCTATACAATAGCAATAATTTGCTGAGTAAACCTGAGTAATTAAAGCTAGGTCTTATCTCAGCTACATTTAGCTGTTTAAATATATATAGCATAGATGTCTAAACTTCCTCTGGAGCCAGTGAAGAGATGTACCTTCATTCCATCCTAACATAGATTTCTAAGATTTAACACTAGCAGAAAACTAATATTTAGGTGAGGTGAATCTTTTGCTTAGGATTCATGTGAGGCCTGTTTCAGCCTCATAACCAAGGCATCAAATCAGAGCCCCATACGCTCTCCATCAGAGGGGAGAGGAACCCACAAGAGGAGAAAGCTGTCTTGACGTTCAGTAGGGCGAAGAGGAGATAAATGAAAAGGACAAATGGAGAGATCTGAGACATGTATGGCTTATGTTTGAGAGACAGTTATTTTAAAAAGAATGGAATCCCTGGGGGAAAAGACTGCAAAACAGTTCTACTTATCCTCTGGGATCTGTATTGTTGCTACCCTGTTTAGCTATCTGTTCAAGTGTGCTCTCTTCTTCCTTAAAAAAAAATATTTTTTTAAGTCATATTTGACAGGTTATAAAGCTAGTTCATTGAGCACCAGAATGATTTGTATTTTCCTAGGTTTCCGGATGGAGTCTGTGTTTTGGTAGCAGCCCCTATAAAATTTAAACCCAGCTCTTGTTGCTGCCAGTCAAGCCATGGCAGAAGGAGATATTATACTAATATTTCAGAATCTTCACACCAAAGATGCAAAATCATCAATCTTACACGGTTCTCTAAAACAGAAACTAACTTTACAAATAAAATCACTTTCTAAAATCTCTCTGAAAGAGAGTGGAATATAGGCCTATAAACAAGTGCAATAAAAGGGTAATAATAATTAATTAGTCCTTACATATCACATTTTACTTTTATTATAATTTTATTAGATGCAAATTTAATCCAAAATATCCAGTGAGAGTTGGATTCATATTTCACTATCTGTTGCTAATAAAAATATTATCTTTAATAGCAGTGACTGAGACCAAAATGTTATATGTTATTTATAAGGTGGAGAGATGGGAGGAATTTTAATCCTAAAAAGATTTGCATTTTAGAGGCATTTTGATCAATGTAGCATCACAAACGCTGCTATAAGCTTTGCAATAGACTAACAACCAGGAAATTTAAGTGAGCTTTCTGCTACCAAGGAGTCAGTTTAGCATGGATGATGGTAGAAACCCCACAGGGACAAAGGGCAGCCTGAGTTTGGGGAAGATCCAAAATAAAACCAGTTCTCAAAACTGTTTCTGATTGTTATTTTTTATTCTTCCTTCAATGCTTTATAGTCTCTGTGCTCCAAATAACACTAATTAAAATTTTATGAAGGCTATAGTTCCAAAGTTAATACAGTTTACAAGACAAAACTGCTAATTAAAATTCACAACTTGCAGAGTACCAAGCAGTTCACGGATTTGTTCCAGTTCAAATCCAGTCCAGAACACTGGTGGCCACAACTTGCTGCTCTCTGATTTGATTGTGTGGTGGTCAGTGTGAAACATTTGGGCTGAGTCCCATTTTCAGCTAGGTACAGTTCAATAGCATAAAATCACAACAGGCATCTCTTGCTAGCCTCAGCCCAAAAGAACAAAGACAGATTTAATTTTATAAAATCAAATTTCTTCCAATGGTCAAGGCTGGTGGTGTATTCTCTTCCCATGTCAGTACCAAACTACATTAGGACACTAAAATGCACAGGGTCTCTGACTCTGTGGTTGTCTTTCCAGGATTAAACAGAGACCCTCCAATCCAAAAGCTGACAAATACACCGACGGCTCCTCCTGCAGCTGTGACTGTGGAGGCAAGCCTGACGTGACATAAAGATATGAGCCACCCACGCCCATGCTTCCCACAGTCCATAGGTCCTTTGGACCTTCCTACACCAGTATAGGACCTTCCTACAGCAATATTCCAGCTCCTTTGAAGCCTCCAACTTGTAGTTCTGCCTTCATTTTTCTCACGTCCTATCCTAAAGAGTTGCTTGAAATGGCACCTCTCAATTTCACTATGTGTCTTCCTTCATTTCATTACATTTATTACTCTTTCATATATTCCAAGCAGTTTCTGGTGCCAAGGGTCTCCGTTTCTCTCCTTTGTCTAAGGAAATATAGCTTCTTTTCTGATTAATTCTATTTGTGCTCCTCATTTCTTTCATACAGGACAGCACTTTTCATGGGTGTTAATTTATCACAAAAATGACTCAGAAAGGTGATGCTGATGCATAATTATGTGGTGAAAGTTTGCAATTACTGAATGAAGAAAATATGATTGGTCATTCGATTCTCCAGGTAATGACTTTTGGGGGTAAAAGTTGTGGATTAGCTATAGAAATAATTTTTGAATAATTATAAGATCCTGACAGCATTAAAATTTTGATGAAAGCATTGAAAGAAAGCTTCATCCAAAGCCAAATATCTGAGAATATCTGTGGAAAGAACTAGTTCAATGATGCAAACTTAGAGTTAAGTCTTTCCGGCAGTTACGTGTGAGTGAAAGACGTGTGACTATGTGACTTTATTTTTAGGGAGATCATTTACAGATATTTTAAAAACAGGATATTAGCTGTGGAAAATTACTGGCCCTTGAACTGAAATAAATAAAAAATGACCTTCAGTACAAAATAATTCCTCCCATCTTACAGCTATTCAAACAGTGAAGTCAATTGGTCATTTGTTAGGGTGTTCAGCCCACAGAGAAATAAGCTCTCAGCTATGGCTGATCAAGATTTATGTATTTATAAATATATACTTTTAGTTGGCAGGCTCTCTATCAAGCACACCCCTTTTTTAGAAGAAAATGGCACATTTCCATAAAACTGACAAGTAATAGTAATCTTTCTCAGACAGGCTTCCATTCTGCTGAGTGTTTTAGTCTGATGATCAGAACATGGGAACGGAGTGCCAGATCTGCTGAGGTCCTGTGAATAGTGCCATGTGAATAATAACATTTCAATATTTGAAAAGTGAAAATGAAGGTTCAGACTGAATTTAATTTAAAAATCTTTTTCTGACCGAAAGAAAAATATCATATTTGTGTTGAATGAAAAATTACATGTATATTGGACCTCAGAAAGCAGATCCAAGTAGATCTATGCCAGATAATCTTCTATCTCAAGGCAGACATGCAGAAGTAAAGCACTACAGTTTAATTTCATTCACTGCCTGATTCAAAAAAATAACAATGACAACAAAACAAACAAAAAACATCTAGATTCCTGGATTTAAATCACACTGTAACAGTTCAAAGTTCGATCTCTCAGATCTGTATGCCTAACCACTGGTCTACTGAATCAACATAGGTATGACACACACTCTTATTTTAACAGGTTTCTGAGCCTAATCAATTCCTCTGTACTTCCATGAAAAGTAACTGTATCTGAAATTATTCAGAATTGACCTAAATTTGTGAGTAGCCAGGAGAAAACTTAGTTATGTTTGTCAGTTCGTATACAATTAACAGGACCTGACATCCATGCTATGTGAGTAGCAGGAGTCTAATTTTGGATTAGTTCTAGTCTGATTCTCTGGACTGATGCCCATTAGCAGTTGGAGCATGTTGGGTGCAGTCCTGGAATGCATCTTCCAGTCTAGTTTCATCAGAAAGGAATCCAGCTGCATACTCTCCGATGGCCCCGCACTGCAAACCAAAGCACAATTAGCCAAATCTGACGATTCCCTCCAAAGTCATGGTTCTGATCTGAATAAAAGTGCTTATGTAGACAGATGCACCCTTCATCTATTTTCCTGTCTTTTCCCAGGCCAAATGCTAGTGCAGTCAAAACAGGGTGCAAGTTCTCCAGATTATATTGTTTGCCTCCTTTTCTTGTATAACAAATCTTTCATGACACTCTCTTTTCTTTGGATTCATAGCAATCTCTTTAATGCAGGTTTCAGCTGAATCTTTTGTTAATTCAAACTCAAGCACCCTTTAAGCTTGAGAACAGAAATGACCTATAGTGACTGTTGATTATGGCACACACAAAACAAGAAGCTGATCAAATAAAGCCCCAAACCTTTCAAGGAGGAAAACAGCAATTTAAATCACTTTTTTTTTTTTCTTTCACTGGCACAGAAAAAGAACAAAAAATCCCTTGAGTAGGAAATATTCAAGAAACTGTACTGCTTACAAAGATTTGGTCAGAAACTGAGGAATAGCTAAGGTTGTGTGATGGCAGAAGTGACAAACCTAATCTCCTAAAAGATATTTATTTCCAGCAAAGCAAAACAACTGCTAAGCACTGATCAGATCCTTGTTCTCACAAAATGGCATCTGACTGTTAAAAGCTGGCATGGCATAAACAGACAAAGGCAATTGCATAGAAGTGTATCCTGCAAAAGGCAATAGACAGCCCCCTTTAACTGTATCTGGGGACATGGGAAGGCCTCTTTGAGCCTGAATGTTTCTTATCTCTCTGTCCATGCACAGGCTGGGCAACATAGGGACACACTTTTTATGTAGCATAAATTTCTGGATCCCAGGCTGACCTTGACCTTATGAACAGGAGAAAGCCAATCCATCCTCACTCCATGTAAAATCAATTCACCCTTCCTATCAGCCCAAGAGGCACTGGAAGATGTGTAGGAGAGGTGTCAGTGGCAAGGGGAAAGGGAGAGTGCTTACTCTGCAGTGCAAGGACAGAGTGCAGCCAAAAGGATGCTGAATCAGGGAGGCAGAGGAGAGGACTGTGTGAGTACTGGGAGAGAAGAATGGATCCTGTCCCCCAGATAAAAAGGGATCCTACAAGGAAGAGCAAGTATTCTGGGAGAAGATCCTTTCCTTCAGAATCACAGAATAGTTGAGGTTGGAAAGAACCCCTGAAGATCATCCAGTTCAACCTCATGCAAAGCACAGTCAACTACAGCAGGCTGTCCAGTCAGGTTTTGAATATCTCCAAGGATGAAGCCTCTACAACATCTCCGGGCAACCTGGACCAATATTTAACCACCCTCACAGTGAGGAAATGTTTTCCTATGTTCAGATGGAATTTCATGTGTTTAAACTTGTGCCCATTGTCTCTCATCCTGTCACTGGACACCATGGAGAAGAGTTTGAATCTGTCTTCTTTACACTCTCCCATCAGATATTTATAAACATTGGTAACAGCCCTTGAGCCTTCCCTTCTCCAGGCTGCAGTCCCAGCTCTCTCAAGCCTCTCCTAATCATCTTTGTGGTCCTCTGCTGGACTCACTCCAGTAAGTCTATGTCTTACTTGTACTAGGGAGCCCAGCACTGGACACAGCACTCCAGATGTGTCTCACCAGACTGAACAGAGGGGAAGGATCACCTCCCTCAACCTAGTGACAACGTTTCCTAATGCAGCCCTTCTTTAACACAAGGACACATTGCTGGCCCATGTTCAACTTGTTGTCCACCAGGACCCCCAGGTCCTTCTCCGTAAAGCTTCTTTCCAGCAGGTTGGCCACCAGCCTGTACTGGTGCATGGGTTCTCACTCCTGCAGGGATACTCACTGCAGTCCCTCTAAAATCTCTTGGAGTATGTCTAAACGGCTTCTTAGCCTTCTTTCATGTAGCAGACTCAGGACTGGTTAATTATTCATTTGCTCTCTGAGTCCTTTTTGGACTGTTCCAGCCAGATCTCTCCAGCTCAGGAGATAACCCACTCCAGGGATCCCTCTCAGCAGGCGGCATGAACAAGGCCAAACAAGTCTTCATAACTCACCCAATGTCATGCAATTACAAAACCTTAGTTTTATATTAGAAAAATGGCAATATGGTGGGCTGCAACACAGCCCCAGAATAGTTACACTATTTGAAATGAAAAAAGCACACAGAGTGATAGTTGCAACTCAGGGGCTAAGGACCACAGGAGAACCTTAGCTCCAAGTGCTGTGTAAGGTGGATGGAGCCAATTTGCTCTGGCATGCATTAGGCCTAAGCAGTATGGCCACAAGTCAGTGCATCCTGCTCATTTTTGTAGCCACAGAGAATTCCCCGACCCTCCTAGCAGTGCAGAGGTGCCTTTACAACCCCACTTCCATCCCCAGGCCCTCTCACTTACTGTTGCCAGGAACTAGCTCTGCCCAACCCACTCCATAAAAACTCAGGTTTCCACCACCTCAGAATGGAATTTTTACTACAGAAATGGAAAAAAGTGATCTCTGACCAGAACTAGATTAGCAAACATTGTCTTCTGTTTATGGGTAATCCTGAAAAAGGGGGAAAAAATCTAAAACTAAGGAATAGATTGTTATTTTCTAATACTGTTACCAGCAATGTATTTTTTCAGTTTGATTTCCGAGTTTTCAATCCCTAAAATTCAGGATTTTGAACCATGACCCAGCAAATCACTTAACCATGTGCTTAACTTAAAGCACGTGAATGCTGCTGTTGAAATTAGTGTGACTGCTTGTAGTCTGAAGAGTAAGCCTGAAGTATTTCCTTGGATCATTGGAACAGAAATGTGGGGGGTTTTTTTGCTATGTTTTTAATCCTCAAAAAAAAAAAAAAAATCTGCTGCAGCTTACTTCACCTAATTGCAAAATTTCCAATTTGGGGAATTAATCCTATAAAATATATTTTATTGAATGAATGTTTTTAACATTTTCACATTCCTCACCAATAGAGTCATAATTTAGTATATTTGATGTTGCTAGCTGTCCCTATTAACAGAAATGGAATCAAGTCATTCTACACAGAAAATGATGCCATCCTGTTTTTTCCCTTTTTGGTGATCCAATAATTTGGCTCTGAAGTTTTAGGAAAATATAACCAGAGGAACAAGATTTACACAGACTGCAGAAGTGATACACAGAAACCAAAATGAGAGTTTTGCATTTTACAGCATTCCTCCTTTTGTATTCAAGATGATTTAACATCTACTCAATATTTTAATTATTATTGTTTTAAAACTTTATCATAGCAACTGCTATGGTAATTACGCTGAGCATCACATAGCACAGCAATGCCAGACCACATAACTTGCTGTACTGTACTGTAAATCAGGGCTTCCCCGAGGCAACCATAATTTGTATGTCCTTCTGGTTTTGCCTACTTTAACTTTTCTATTTTAGGGAATACACATGTGCTTTGTGTTAGAGCAGGGAAGTCATAGCAGACTAAACTACAGTCTATGGTGCCTTTTTTTTGGGGGGTCATGCCCTCCTTCGGTGTTGGGGAAAGATGGTCATTTATGTAAAAAAAAGAAATTATGATTCAGAGTATCCCTACAGAGTATGCTTTAACCAGAGAAGTGTGGTTTTCACTGTGCCCTCACAAAGTATAGCAAGCCCCCATATAAATAGGTTTGTGTTGGTCTAATTAATCACCTCTAATCCTTGCCTTGCCCATTGCACATAAAGTGGTTTTGTTCAAATCAAAATAGACATGATCCTGAGCCACAACATTCATTAGATCATAGCATCTAGGGATGGAAAACAACTGGTACATCATCCGGTACACCTCCCCACCAGGGCAGGGTTGTCTAGTTAAAAATGACCCAAATAACACGCCTTTGACCACATCCCCAGCCAGCCAGTCCGCTGTCAAATTCGTCCTGCTGCCAAGATGCTTTCCTGGATTTTTTTCACTTGATCCCATCTTTCACAGTCCCAGACTCTCACTTTGGCTTCTCGGTCAGCTGTCATAAGGGAGGGAACCTGCCTTGCCTCGAGGAGAGCTTTCCACATTTCTGCAGACAATCTCTTGCCTCCTGCTTATGTTACCATTATGTAGCTGCTTTTATTATTATTATTATTATTATTATTATTATTATCATCATCATTTTTGAAATTGGAAAATCTGTGTATATGTAATTTCTGTATTAGCCGATACAGCCTTAGGATTTGATTTTTGATGTGAAAGTGGGTTTTCAACTCGTTATTCTAATGAGCTTAACCACTGATTTTGTTACTGGAACAATGTCAAATGACTATGAAGACAGCAATATCTTAGCCAATTCAGGTAATACAATAACTTATCCACCCTTAATAATGATATAAATGATCTCAGCAGGCAGACAACAGATTTCTGTGAGATAAAATGTTCACATATCTAGTTCTAAAATAGACAGACACTCCTTTTTCATTTCCTCATGGTTGTAATTTAAAGGATTAACTTAATTCTGTTTGATACCCTGTTCATAGTCTTCTTGAAATCTGAAGTTGTTGGCTCTTCAATAAAAAGAAAGTGTATTAGAGCCTCAGTTCTTTTTTTTTTTTCACGTGAATGTGTTGGTGGTTCAAATAAACATCTGTCTAGACTGATGTCAAAAGTGAAATTCAATGATAATGAGTTTCTTCATCATCATAATAAAGCATATGGCAAAAAAATAAAATAAAAATAAATAAAGTTTATGGTGTAAGGAACACCCAAGTTCAGAAATGCAAAGCCAGATCTTTTTTGTCTGAACTAGTGTATAGCAAAGGGCAGTAAGTAAATCAGACAAGAAGTTCTGTTACATGAAGATACTTTTGACTATGAAGGAGGGTGTGAGTGTGTCCTCTGATAATGCAGTTACAAATGTAGCAATGTATTTTGGGGGTTTCTCCTGAAAAAGTGATGATTTGGTTGATGCTGAGATTTCAAAAGTGCTTAAAGGAAATAAATTGCTCCGTTCCTATCACATTGGGCTTCTTATTACTTCAAGATGTTTTGTACAGAATTGGAAAGGCATAACATCTCCTTCCAAAATTGTCTGTGGCTACAATGAGATCAGCCATCACTGACCAGGAACTGCTATCAAATACTGAGGATTTGGGTGCTTCAGCACTCAGCATCACTGTACCAAAATGTTAAGTTACCTGACACCTGCAAGGAAATTCTTGGCTGAGATGAACACACAGGCCCTTTCTGGAGAGCACTTCACAAGCACCAGCACTGGTGTCCAGGTTTGCACTCAAGAGCTGCAGGGTCATGCACCCTCTCCCTGCAAGCAGCTTCGTGGTTAGTGAAACCTCTTGTGACACGGGATATAAACCTATGAATCTCTTTAAGTCAAGGAGGGAATTACTGCTTTAACAACCATAACTTACAACCTTAACTGAGGTTCCTTCTGTATTGCAGGCGAAAATAGATGGCTCACTTTCAAGCATGTTACATTTTACATGTCCGAAATGTTTCAGACATCCCTCCTTGTCTTTCCCTAATTTTTTGGATCTACTTCGTTGCTGCAAGAAATTTAATTTATCCTTGAAAGCAGATTAGGTCCCATCAATGCAAATAACAGCATACACAAATTTATGCTCTGCTTTTGCAATCTGTCATGGTGTGTGTCTTCAACTGATAGCTGTGAGTAAGATACAAACTAAGGGTAGTCCAGGACTTGTGTCCAGACGGATGATGTCATCACCTTGCTGAGGGAGGAATGTGGAATGCATTAGCTAGCAACAAAACCAGAACCGCTTTTTCAAATATCGTGCATCAAAATGTATTTGCAACTTTAAAACCTGCAACCGACTTGTGTTTAAACCAGTTTATTATTTATGAATGCTTTACATTTCACCTTTAAGGTGATAATTGCATTAAAAAATAGCTGTAGGCACCGGAGAGAAAATTTGTAGGTTATATCTTTATGTGCCTGATCAAGGAAACTAAACTTTTCTTTACAGCTGTCTCTGTTGATGGCCAAACCACTTCATTCTTGTGTAGAGCAATTAAGAGACAAGAACTGAAGCAACTTAATGACATCTTTAAGGCGTATAATACTGCTCTTTTATAACTATTTTTTTTAACAAGGTGAAAAATCAAAAAAACAATCGATTGGAAATAAATTATTTAAAGGAATAGCTACACATTAACATTATTCACATAGCTCATTTAGGATTAAAAAAAGGCATTGCCAGCTTGAACCTTTTAAAAAAGTCTATTGCTTATGCTGAGTTAATAGGAAATATCTGAGAACCATAATTATTTAATACTAGACATTTTTATTTCATGATCAGTGGGAAATATGACATGCCATATTTCATATTGATCTTGAACAAACAACTACCTTTTATTTATTTTTTTCCTTTGAAACAGTTCAGCAATTATTTAGTAGCAAAAATATCATAAAAAAAATTACCCTGGAGAAATCGGTAATTAGATTTTCATCCATAACTAACCATACAGATTGATGTGACCCATGTACTAATCGTAAGTCAGGCACATGGAGCTGATTTTGGGAATAAGGTACTCTGATATGCCTTTTTTTAGTGCAACCTATAAAGAAATCCTGGAAGAGTGTCTGTATTTGAAGACAGAAACATTTATTTCTGTATTTGAAGACAGAAACATTTATTGCACCTGTTTTTTACAGGTTAACTAAAATATGTGATCTGTGATCCAAGTAGTATTGACATTCACTTATAATCAGTCATAGTAATGACATTACTGCAAACAACAGTGTCCCAAGGACAATAAGTTGCAATATTTTCCTGTCAAAACCTGATCTTTTTGGAATTAAGAGGAGTGTGACTTCATTGAGAATTCTTTTTTTCCTCCAAATGATTAATTTATCATGGAATTTTGTGGCTGGTTTGAAGTACAGGTTCATGTTCAGTCAAACTTTTGCTTAATGAATATTGTCTAAATTTGATCTTGGATCACAGAGGGAATGCACTGTGTATAAAACAAGAGAAATAACACTTCCTCATCCTTGAGACATTACATATAAACACACTTACTTTCAGGCAGGATGAGGATCCAACTTCAACAGACAGAAGCAAAGGCCTGCACCATTTTGTATCTGAAAATTCTGTGAGGACTAAGTTTTATTATACATCATGTTATCCTCTTTCATTAAACAAGATCTAGGAACATTTATCTGGTCTCAATTAGGATGTCCTCCCCAGGGTCAATGGGATCACCCATGTGGTTCCGGGCCTTTCATTGGAGATCCCAGAAGATACTACTGAGCAATCACTTTCCTGTTAGATCGGCTTTCCTCTACCCTTGTTGTGTCTTGTCAGCGATCATACTGGATGTGTACAGTCCACAAAAATTGTTATGGGTTGATTAGGAATTATGGGGTTGTAGTATCTGCACCACGGTGATGCTAGGCAGTTGTATGTTACCATCTCTTCCAATACTACTGACACAACAGAACCAGCTTCCAGTTTTGAATGGAGACTGCAGCAGACACGAATCTGTTCCTCAAAGGCAGAGATGAGGCAAAGATAACAATTACATGATATAGAGATTTTTACTTCATCTCCTACATCTGTTGCAAGTACTTCTGTGAAAATTTTATAGCTGAAATATCAATAAAATTGCAATGCTCAGTGTATAAACAATGATATAAAAAAGGTTTTATGGATAAAGTGGTGTAAAAGAAGTTGTTTGTTAAGTGCCTTTTAAAGGTTTATCTATTAAATAAATGAAGATAGTATTATCTGTGTGATACAGCTATCACAAATTACAATAATAGTGAAGATACAGGCATCATTAACATCAGTGAAGGCTACACAGCTCCTTTTGGGATAGCTTACCTTGGTTTGATCTGCAAATATGTTCCAAAAAGGAAAGAGAGAATTCCTACCAGTATGCTGTCTTCATAAGAAGGAGGTAGTCTTGCAACTTTCAAACCTGGTTTTAAGCCATGGTTACTGCAATTCTTGGACCACCCTCGCTTTAAAATTTCTAAACACTTCATTTTGCTTTATAGTTATAAAGTTTAGAATTTGTTACTGGTGCTAGTAGCTGCAGATCTACTTATTTATATCATACACTTGCGTTTACATTTCGCTCTATCAGTAAAACTTAAACCAGTTCACATAATATGTCAGAAGTACTTTGTGTTAGAGTGTTTGGATTTACAGGCTCAGCGATTTCATTAGAATTGCTCTGGATTTACAGTGGTTGCAACAAATCAGAATATGGTTCACAGACTTTTTATAGCAATTCACAGTTAATTTGTAGTTCTTTTAATGCACATCTTAACTATACACACAGAATTAAAATGTATACACACCAACTTTATTATTCCATTTTCTACATGAATTACTTAAGAGAACATGTAGTCGTCTTCTTTAGGAGAATGTAATTATATGAATTCTACCCAGGCAACCAAACACAGAGTTTGTGTTTGAATTTTCAAATACTCTCAACTTTTACATTTCCAGGCAAGAACTCTTATTTATCTGTCAGTGTTCACTTAAATGGGGATTTTATTACTGAAACAGATTCAAGTTTGATGGAAATAATCTGTGACCTTTGCCTTATTAACAGAAAATAGGCGTAAAACTCACCTTGTTTATAACATGCTTTTCAGCACTGTACTACACGCAAGCTCTGCAGCCCTGGGGCATGCGTGTGTGTGCTGATCCAGGACTAACTCCTAATATATGACTGTTTTTGTTGCCATCCTTCTACCTACTGTTTAAAATCCTTTAGAAACAAGTCTGTGAGAACACCCCTTGAAGCAAGATAAAATGTCTTTTTAATTGAAAAGACACGGAGGCAAAGAGCTTGACTGCCTTGCCTGAGGCCACACATTTCTCTCCACTTGAAATCGTGTGCATCTTTCCACTACTAGCTCTTGCACCCAAGGCTGATGTGTAAGGCTGTGGGGTGGTGTAGGGCTTGCAGTCCTTACGCAGCAATTCAAGAAAAACGGCCTGGCGCTAGCCCGCGGCACAGGCCGAGGAAGGAGCCTGGGGCACCACCCTGTTGGAGATCAGATTTCAGACAAAAAGAGCTTTGTCCTCGGGCCCAAATATGAAAATCGCCCCGCTGAGGTATTCCTGTTTTGGAGCTCAAACCATGGCTCCTGTTATAATTGTAACGAGCCAAGGCGTTATGTAATGGCTGGGGATGTGTGCAATTAGAAACGCGTGTGAGTGCATGCAAGCTCGCGCTGGTGAGGATTTGCCCTTATTTGTATGTACATCATGGCTGAATAGACATGCTGCACCCTCCGACTTCTCTAAATACAAAATCAGGATTATAGTTTCGAGCAGCTCCCTTGTCCCATCCTGCAATTCCCTTTTCCCTAAACAAAAAATAAATCCAGGACTTTAAACTAAAGGTTGGGAAAATGGTTTTTAATTTATTGCACCAGCTTTTTGGTACCACCTCAGGATACCTGAAATCTAACTACTCATGTCTGTTGAGCATCAACCATACTGGTTGCAGCCTGAGAAAATTCATAAATAATACCATATTAGAGCTTGGCAGAGGTAAAGTCTTCAGATTTTGCACTGAAGTTTAGTTTACTCATTGAATATAGTTTTAGTTTTCATATTGTGAGCTTGCATTTGGATTTTTGTGTCCTTTTGAAAATAAATAAATTGGAAGGAGTTTTAAGTTTTCCATGTCAGGTTCCTCAGATCTTTACAGTAAAAATGCCATTTGGATTATCTCAGAGTTGGAAATGGTTAAGTTTTGCAGACTTACATTCAAGAAAGCATGAGTCATCTAGAATTCTATTAATTCAATCTTTCTTTGGGGGAAAAATACAAATAATTTAATAAAAAGCCTCACAGAATCATATCCACAGACAACTCAAAATTTTCAGAGAGGCTTCATTGACCTCAGCAGGATCAAGCTCATTTACAGCAGCTATTAATGGTCAGTCTCAGCACATTTGTATGCCTCAGTACTACTGAAAAGGTGCAAACAATAATAATGCTGTTGTGTAGATGATAAATGCATCTGTGCTGAGGTCGGTGCTCCAGGGGAGCGCTTATAATGCCTTCTCCGCTGACAATGTCTCAGGTGCACACGCTGAGCCACCGGCTGAGACCTCGCTCTGCAGCCAGCATCGGTGCAGATGCATCAGCAGAAAATTCAGTGCAACCTGCAATATGTGCGCAAGCAATGGAGTAAATAGTGGGTGATATAGCTCTTGCCCAGCTCTTGTTCCTGTGGTTTAACTGCTGATATCACCATTTCCGGCTGATTTAAAGCAAGCTCAGGTATGTGTACGCGACCTATTGGAGCGCTCACAGGTAGACATGACCTCCTTCCCGCTTCTGATTATACAACCTCCAGGAGGCCTTGGGCACTCGCATGATTCTCTTCTATCTTTTCACTGAGGCTGCATTTTTATTTCCAATCTAGTAATTCATATTTTTTTAGTCTTCTTGAAGAAGTCTGTCTTCTATTATCTGTATGCTTTCCCACTACAATTATTAGGATTTCACTATATTACTGTAGTTGGTTCTTTTTTCCGTTTGCAGGCATACAGAAATCTCTTATTATACCTTCCTCTCCAGATATCATTACTTTGTGTTGGCTGCCAAATATATCATAATGCATTATTTTCAAATGCATATATTGATTTAATTTATTAAATAAATTATATTCATTTTTCTTCCTTTGTGATTCTTTTTTCTACATAAAGCAACAAAAATTACAAAGGCTTGACATGAGGTTAATTCTCCCATCCTACTAAAAAAAAAGGTGCAAGTTTTAAAATTTCAAATAAGCCTTACAAAATTCTAAATGATTATATGCATGAGAGATCTCAGCTACTGAAAAACTACACTAGTCCTTCCTTAATATATTCCAAACAAAGCTCTATAGTCTTTACGCAAAAAAAGCTTAGTTTTTGCCGCAGGTATACTTTTCAGTTGCAGATGATGTGTAAAATGGATGACGTTTTCTGCTGTTTGTTAGCTGCAACTTAAGAAGTAGCTGCTTGACACTTGTAAATCTGATGCTGTTTATTATGCAACCACAGCACTTTGCTCAGGCTTTTTTTTTTTTTTTTTTTTTTTTTTAATTACTGACTGATCCTACACGCATGCAGTCACATAAGTAGCATTACTGACACATAGAGATGACCTAAAATTCCAGCCTCACTGACACTTTAAATGTAATGGGAAGAAGCCACTCAATAAAACCATATCCTTAAAAAAGAAAGAAAGAAAAAAGCCTCAACCCCTTTTTTAAAAGTAAAACAGGATATACAACTGCTTTCTTTTTTTTATCCTGATCCACTTAGCAGCATGCTGTTTAATGACTCTAAGTGATAATGCACTTAAATAGTTAATTCAAGGGTTAATCCTCCCCCAAAACTGCGCCGGGAGCACCAGCTGCGGTGACTTTTGCCCGGGGAGGGACAGCAGGGCTTCCGCGCCGGCTCCCGACGCTTTACGCCGTGGAGCCATGAAGCAAGCGCGGACGCAGCGCGGGGCACGTGGAGCGAAGCGCTCCCGGGAGGCGGCGAGCGCCGTGCATCGCCTCAAGCCTCCCTGAACTTTCCTCGGCGACTGCAGCAGCCTGACAGCCGGCTTCCCTGCTGGGTGGATCCTGCAACTCCAGGAGGGAATGGCACTTCTTGTTTTTAATTAGCAGAGGTGAAAGGTGAATTAAAACTAGCTGCTTGGCAAGTCGGAGCAAGGGGCTGAGTTCTGAAGAGCACCAAGGAGGAGGGTGCTTTCTTCTTTTTTTTTTTCTCCTTTTTTTTTTCTCTCTTCCCTCCTTCTCTGAATGAATTGCCTTGCAGGAGGGACTGAAAATACAGCTTCTTCCTGAATCCACAGGCAGAGTTACTAAAGCGAGCTCAAGACACAACACTGCAGAGTAACGCCTTGGAATGTCCTCGCACTTTATAAACAATTGTCCTAGGGAGGGAATATTTTTACATGACATTTGCACAGCTTGACAAATGGCTCGCTGAGGCTGGGCTTCTCTGATGAACACTGACTTTCCCATAGAGATACCCCACAAACTGACCAAAGACAGCGATCTATCTGCTCTGGGAAAGTAGAAGTGGCACTTGGAGCCTTAAAAAACAAACAAACAGCAGCAGTTAAGTGAAGAGCGCAAGAATTTGATCTTGGGCAGCATGGCATCTGCCCAGGACCTTTTAATCCTGGCACTGTGTGGCTGGTTACTAGACTTACCGACTGGATGTCATGCAACAGATACGAGGCAGCCAAGGTTACGTCTGTCACATAAAGGTAGGTCAGCGTGTCAGGTTTTTAAAGGCTTTATGCTAATGCAAGTCCACTGACTTCACTGCAAGTATTGCACCGGGGTTAAATTACGGTCCTCTGGCAGAGTAAAATATTCCTGCTCAGAAATGTTATGGATTATTTCCTTGTATTAAATTGCATCCATAATTAAGTTTATTGAATCCAGAAAGATTTGAGGCACTTCCAGTGATTGATCTTTGGCTACTAAAATACTCTTCTGCCTGAAAGTGTTTTAGGTTTGCTTGTCATTCTGTCATTATTCTCTGTACTGTGAGAAGGATGTCTCTAACAGAAAGAAATTGAAAAGATAACCTGAAATTATTACAAAATAAATATTCTATTATGTATCAAGTAATTCTTAAGCAATTAAATGTCTGTTTCACTTTTAGATTTCTATTTATCTACAAATACAGCCAAGGCAAAAAGACTGAATTCCTGTGCAACCATATGATTCATTTTCTAAACTAGCAAGTGTCATCACACTATAATTAAAATGACTAACTGCCAGTAGAAGTCTGCTTGCAGTTTAACTGAGTTACCCAAAGAAAAAAATGCTATTTTCTATGACATGTGTGTGTACAGTACTTATAACTTCTCTTTTTTTTTTAGTTTCAGTTTCCCCTGAAGCCTGCACCCTTCTTCCTTAGTTCCTTCAAAGTGTCCCCTTGTTCTGTCCTGGACTGCCTATGATTTAAACTCTTTCCTATGATTCTGTTTTAATCTTGCATATATAAATACTGGTGCACAGCCATGACATTTCAGTGCTCTACAGCAGTACTTGCATTTGCAGATGATGTACTTAGAAATATATGACAGGCAATTATTGCAGTGGAAGTGCAAAAATGCAAGTGTCCAAGATAAACTGATGACTGATCAATCACTAATGTTTTAGTTTTACCTCTTGTGCAGAGATAAAAAGAAAATGCCTTTTTGCTGACATAGGTGGGAATGAGAGACTGCTAATATACTCAAGGAAATTTCTGTAGTTGTTAAAGTGATAACTAAGATGCATCAGTGTGAAATGTATTAGAATACCTATTTTAAGTATGGCTAAGGTTGAAGTATTAGCATCAACTACAGCTTCATGTGCAGAGAGCTTTAGTCTAAACTAGGTTTAATGGTATTTTATATAGCAGGCTAAATTACCAGTTATAAAGAAAGGAAAAGATGAATAAGATAATTGGTCTGAATGCCTTGCTGGAAAGCTATTAGAAATGGGTTTTGTTTTTATAGGGCAGTGAAACATGTTTTAAAGAAAGAAAGATTTGTCATAAATGCTGTCTTGCAAATAAACAACTAATTGCTATCAATAAAATAAATTATATGATCCTTTTAATAAATAAAGCACTTCCTTTTCAACCTATGGTTTCAGAGTAAAGTAGAAATGAGTGACAAATGCTGATTTTATAATCTGGTCACCTCTCTTGCTGTTGAAAATGTGTATTTTAATGTTGATTTATTTCTGGGTGTAGTTATTAAGACTGTTCTTACTGTTGATGTTGGTTTGCTTGTGATGGGGTAGCGGAGAGGACCAAAGGACAGTAAATGATTTAAATAGAGCCGTTACATTGGTTCAGGACTCCGGGTTAGCTGCCAGTTTTGGCAAGCACCCCAGTATAGTGCTGCGACCATTAACTGCTTCTGTGCTCACTTGTTGGAGTAATTGTTTTTCCTCTGGGTAGAATCAGTGCACATTTCACTGCATGCTACTTCCATCCTCAGCAGGGAGCCAACAATTTGGTCATAACAACATTATAACTCTGTGATATTTTTAAGGGGAATTTAAAGCATGCGTTTCTCACTAAGGGCCAAGCCTCCTCTGCCTGATGTCGCTTCGCTCAGATTCAGCGACACAGGGAGATCCATCCCAAATAAATTCTCCAGCACAAATACACATATCACCATCTTACACTTTGCCAAGCATGATAACCCAGAGAATTTTTTTAACGCGTACAAAATGTGACTAGTTTTACCAGCTGCGTTGCAGTGAGAGCCCAAGCACATACCCAGGGCCAAAGGTTGGAGGCGGCATACCTGCCTGCATCCCGGCAGCAGCTATTGTCATTCTGCCCCCCAGAAGAATGCAGCATTCAAGCACGAAGACAATGAGGAAGTGTCGTTGCTGCATTCCCTAATCAAACACGAACCGCAGGAGGGTCTCTCATCTTAATCGTGTTTACTCCAGAGAGACACCGCTCTGGGTACCAAGGAGGCACCAGGGTAGTTAGGAAGCAACAGCAGCACAGCCGCCTTACCCCAGCCTGGAGAGCGAGCTGCCAGTGTGGCACAGGTGATGAAGCCCCTGGGTAGGCATTGTGAGTGTGGGAAGCTATTAATTTCACTGCCCAGACCCTGAAACATGAAAGTGAGTGTGCCCGTTCACTTCCTCCTGCCCTAACTGTGGGTGCTGGCGGGTGACTGGGACTCAGACCATTGCGGGAGAGGCTAGCACCGGCTGTCAGAGAAGCTGGAGGGTTCTGAGATAAGTGCGATGATGTCTATGGACATGAGATTTTTTGTAATGGAAGAACTATTTGTAACTAGTCTATGTTAAAATGATTTTACTTTAAAAGCCAAGAGAAAGCTTCCACAGGTTAGAAGTGGAGACACTTTGATTTTTGTAAATTCACAAATTCTCTTTTTTGTCTTTAAAAACGATGCTTCGTGGAAGCGCAGTGAACTGACAGTGTATGAGCACTTTTTTGCCCACACAGCAAACCAGGCTTCACCTGCAGCACACACATGCCTCGAAACTCATTGCAACAACATCGGGTCCTAACCCTTGCTCAGAGGGGTCACCTGATGGATAGGAATACCACAATCCCCTTGCTAATTAAGGAATATACTGTGCAACCTCGGCTTGACTCTATGGCCATTTACTCGGCTTCAGTGGGAGTTAAAGTCCTGCATTCTTGAACTACTGTTAAACCTGTCAGGTTAATGTAAACCGTAACGGAGATTTTTCGTAAGGTAGAGAACTGCCTGCAAGAAACGGTGGCTGCCAGCTCAATAGGCATGAGGCCTCATCTCATTCACATTAAGCTCAAGCATGAGCATTTTGCCATTCCTTTAAATGGGATTAGAATTAAGCTTACCGTTACCTAGCAGTCATTTGATGGGTCTATCTTTGTTCTTAGCAAGCCTGAACTGTGTTAAACCTAAGATTTAAAGGTGTTTTCCTCAAACCATCAGCTTTTGTTTATCAGAAAATTTACGCTACAGTTAATACCAGTTGTGGTATAGTCGCCGAAGGTCAGTGTTTGATGATGACCAATGAAGATCTTGCTTGGGGTAGTAATACACTCCAACAGCTTCATGCTGATTTGTAAGGTTAAAAAAATATTATCACTCACTCAGGATTAGAGAGAAAAAAAGTTTCTACATTATGAAGTTATAGGTTGACAACTACATTTAAAACTCATTAGCTCATTTTACGTACAATACAGGCTCTGCCTAATGAGGTGTTAATGGAAGCCAAGCTTCAGCCCGTACTCTTTATAGGTTGCTGGTTAAATTCTTTCCCAGTATCCCATGGTTTGAGTTCTCGCAATGGGAAATATATAATTAAGGTGAAATCAACACACATCACACGTTAAAAGGAAAGTATTTATATTGCAGGTTGGAATGGATTAGGTTTCCAGAGGGTACTGGGGATACATTTATATAAGTCTAGTAGAACTACTTTAGAATAATGTAGTCCTGGAGAGCCTAGAAAGGATGTAACTGTATAATTCAAGTTTTATGCATGGTTTGCAGTGTATTTCTCCTTTTTTTTTTTTTTTTTTTTTTTTTTTTTCTCCTCATTGGTAGGTATGGTAAAGAGTAAAGGTAACATCATACTGAAGTTGATATGTTGAGCCAGTACGGCGGTTTGTACAATTTTCTTGCAGCAATGGGGTCTGGTGTAGCTGGTTATGCATAGAGACTTGAAGGTCTGGAGGGATCTTTTTTCTAGTTTATCCATTTACATTACTCTTGAATAACTTGGAGGTGTTTTGGCAATCCCTAATCTTAGGTTGTGTAACTATGCACTGGACACTCTTCTTGCCCAGAAAATACATGGTTAAATAGTTGCAGCCTACCGTTCCAATCCAAATATCATCCTTTCCCCTGCTGTCAGATCCACTTGCCACTATGGCAGAGTGAAGTCACAGCAGGCAGAAGGAGCAGACTGAGCTGAGAAAGAAATAATCCAGGTTTAGAAAATTTATTCTCCAAACAAATAGCAGCAGATAACTGAGGAAGGAAAAACTGGAATGTTGCAGAGGAAAAGTGATGCTCTCCATGTTTATATACAGATTTTAATATGTACAACCTGTAATACAATACTTCTAATGCATAAGAATTTCAGTTTGTTAGGGCTGGCTGATCATCCTTGAGCTTCTGGAGTCTGGTACAGCAGAAAAAAACATTTTTCATTGCCATTTGCAGGAAGCAGGATTCCAGAATATCTGATTTAACTTTCTTGATAATCCTAATTTATAATTCATTCACCTTAACATTAAGATTTTCATCATGTTTATCAATGTACTCAAACTCAGACAGTTCTGCAAAATTTTCTTGATTAAAATTTAGTTTCTGTAGTAAGAAATTTACTTGCAAAAGTAATTTTTGATTTCAGAGAATGGTTTTGCAGTTACTGTTGTGGTGTTTTGCTATTCATTATTCATGTCGTATAACCGGATACCTTCTTATCTTACTGTATCTATTTTCTTGCTAGGGGGCAGCAAAATTTATCTGGGGACTGATGACTACATCAAAGTGAATAACAAAAATCTAGGGAATTTTTAGAGAAGTATTTGTGAATTCTGAAGTAGGCAAATATATTCAAAGCACATATAATATTTCTGATTAGTAATCACCTGGCCACATAAATCACGGCTAATTAATGACTAGCCACATAACTCACAACTGAATCACGACTGATTCAGTTTTGTGCACAAAAATGTTTTCTGTTCTTAACAGCTTTCATTGTTGGAGAATTTTGCTTTTGAGTGATTGTGAAAGACCTGTTCTCCAACAAAGGCAAGTTCAAGTTTGAGAAAGGTGTTCATTCATACTTGGTATGAATCATCTTGGATTTATGCCAAAGTAAGGTTTGGGTCTGTGATCTATCCTTACACATAGTCCAGAGAGGTGGGTATAAAAAGCTGGTAGGTAGCTAGGTGGGTGGGTGGGTAGATAGACAGGTAGATCGACAGATTGAAAGAAAACATGTATGGATGTGCTTGTGTGTGTATATATATATATATATGTATATGAAATATGTGTGTATACATATAATGGACTGAAGGTTGGATTTTCTTTACAGTGAATTAAAGAGTAGTATAATCTTGAGGGTTGGGGAACTAAAGAACTGTATTATGGCTCCGGATCTGTGGAACATGGCTGGGAATAAGGGCTGATAACCTGAGTTAGGAGTGTTTGGGAAAACCACATGACAAGCAGTGCTGTTACCCAAATTCTAGAGGCCAGAGGGAAGCCCGTGTCGGTACCAAAACGCCTTAGCTGCAGATGAACAAATATCTCTGGCCACTCCTGGGGTGGAGAGGAGAGCTTTGGTATCTGCTCTCCCACTGATCAGACAACTGATTCCTCACACAATAATTAGGACAAATTTTCAGTTTATTATTTATTCATCTCGCAAGAGGTGACTGGCAGCAAGACCAGCATTTCCAAGTGATCCTAAAGGGTCTTGTTCCCCAAGCCTGGAATTTTTGGCGGAGAATTTGTGCCATTTCCTTTAAGAACTCCGTTTTGTTGACCAGGGCTCCTGGAAGTGTGACTGCAGCAGAGCTCTGAAGCGATAAGCCCCACTGCCAGGGCTGCACGAAGCAGACTGTTTTGTGTAACTTCAGTCACTTCAATGCTTTTGCTTTAGAGAACTAAGTAGCATCTGAAGTTGCAAGACTTGAATAGCCTGCATGCTGCTGTGTGTGTGCAGCTACCTCCTTGCCTTCAAAGTGGTAACACCATCTGTTAGTTTAAATTCCTCATCAGATATCAATTCATTATTATTTCACTGAAAGCAAGTGCTGTATTTTACTTGAATGCAGGATTAATGCTGTTTGTATGATTTACAGTATGCCGTGCAAGGGTGAGCATCTGTTTCAAGCCTTTTGAAAAACTTTGGGTCAGTAAATATTCTAAAACTGTGTAATGGGAATACTAAATATTATTAAATCTGCTGTCCTGGTTTTCTTCATGTAGTCAGGCAAATATGATGAAACTATAGTATGCAGCCAGCATTAATTAGAAAAATCTTCATTTCTTAAAGAGCTTTAGATTCTGCAGGGATAATGATATTGATCTTTGTTTTACAGATAAAACCCTCTTAACTTGGGTATACTATTTGAAATATTTTTTGTTAGTTAAATAATCTGCTTGGCATTTAAAAAATCAGTTAAGTTTTCATGATTAAATATGAAGGAAAATGTTGAAGGAGAAAATGAGTGAAAATACTGCATTGTAAAAAATCTGTAGTGTGGTTTAGGCATAATTTTAAACTCCTATAAAGTAAGGAAGTAAACAGCTATGGAGAAACAGTATTTGAGTAGTTTTCAAAATAAATTCCATCTTTAAAGTGTGAAAAATGTTAATTATCATCAATATTCAATTTGAGTAGCTGAGTTTACAACATAGATTTAATCAAATAAAAACATCATGATTCACTCAGAGCATAGTTTCAAGAAAAAAAAAAGTCCTCACTCAGAGCATAGTTTCAAGAAAAAAAAAAAGTCCCCAACCTCACTTTTGTCATCTCATATTAACAAAAGCGTTTTTCCTCAATCTTGTTTTCTCTGATCTTCCTCAAGGGTACAAATTTTCATTTTGGAAGAGATATTTCACCTTGTTGACCAATTTAATTGACATAATACTGTTTCTCCTCTAAGTGTCTTCCTTTGGTCTTGATGAAGCTAAGCATTCATATGCTATCACCCATCTCTTTGGCAAACTGTGTTTTAGCAGTCTACATATATATATATATATATAAAAAAATGTATATATATATATTTTTTTGCTTTGAAAAACACATAAAGCAGAAATGCATCATTACGTATTGAATTTTTTTCTTACCCTGTGATAATTTCCATGCTTATACAAATCAGCTAAGCAAGAATGTTTTGAGGGACTTGAAGGTTTTGTTTGTTTGCTTTCTTGTTTTTAAGAAAAAAAAATTGCAAACAGAAGAAGGGTCTCTCTTTTTTCTCAAGACTCCTCTGTCTGTGTCTTGATGCTACACCTTTCCAGAGAAGATGCAAACTGCAACACATAACAACCAAACATCTGCATACACTGTTTAGCTGCACTGCTCCAAGTGAATATATCATCTTGCACCTTTGTTTCTCTCCTAGTTTGCTATCATCTTACCTGTAACTTGCAGGTCCTCCTAAGTATAATGACATTTCAAAGGTTTCATTCACTGTTGCTGGACAAGTATGTGCAGGAGGCCTGTAACCTCAAAGATGTCAACAAAATGACGCACAGACAGTGTGCATAGGCAAGAGCTGCAAAACTTGGATCACTCGTGTAACTAAAACAGGATTTCTGATGGAATAAAATTTGGATCTTATCTTTAAATTACTCTTTATTAGTCTTATGTGAAGGCAGATAATTGGTAGTTGGTTGTCTTGTCCTGTTACTCTTTCTCAATATAGTACTTGGTATGCTTTAGTACCTGCTCTGTCTATCTGAATCTGCTCAGTGCTTAGCTTAGTCAATGGGAGTCTTCTGTTTGCATCAAATGGCCTAAGATTTGTCCTTGAGCACAGTGCGCTGTCTCAAACTCAAACTTCCTTTGCCTACTGGAAGTGTCACCTATTCATCTTGCATACTGTAGAGATCAGTGAATGAAACCTGCCAGGAAAGAGCGATACACTCTGCCATGTAGTCCCATAGGCTCCTACTGCGATGCTCAGTGCTATAGCACTTTCTGCAACTCACATGCCTACTCATGGTTGACTCCCAACATGTAGATCTCTACTATCAGGGAAAGGTTTCAAAATGTTTTTTTCCAATGCTTCTGCAGGCTAAAAAGTCAGCAAAAAGGAAACTCTGGAACAGTCTAACAGCAAAGACTTATTTGTCATAAACATGTAGCATTTGATTTCTAAAACTGTATTACATTTCTTAGATGAATTTGATTGATATGAGCTTTCACATCAGAAACCTAATTATATGTGATGTCTCTCCAGTCAAGGAAGGTTGTATGACAGATATAAGATTTTTGTGCTTTATGTGATATATTACAATATGGTTCAAATGATTGCATTGAATAGTAAGCATCAAAACACAGAATATATAAAAGGTCAAAACCTTCATTCATAAAAAAGCAATAAAACAAAAAAAAGCGCCTGTTAGCAGACACCAGGAAAAAAAGAATCACTGACTTCTTCTCATATCCCTTTGGCCTGAGCAGAAGGTGTTCATTATTTATAAGAATTTGATGACAGGAAATATGTAGTCCTCTTTAGACTGATTTGGCAGCAGCAACTGAGAAAAAAATGCTGCTCATGATCCTTGTGAAATCATGCTGGTAACATTTCTACTTCATCAGCACTGAAGAATTTCATGTTTTAGGAAACTCACTCTCTCAGTGCAGCATCTGAATTTCATCTTTTGTTTCTATTTGTTTGAATCCCCCCAAATATATCAACAAACAAATTTAAGGGGGTCTAAACTGGATCCCTCTGGGATGGTAATGAGGTTTATTTTTGTGAACTATTTGTACAATAATTCTCTAAACCAAGGAATCAGTGCTTGGAAGAAAGGCATTCAGTGAAAGAAGACTTCACTTCTCTTAACATCCTTAATGTATCTATTCTCTACCTCTGTGTTTATTTTTATCTAAAGGATTCCTGACTTCATACTGTGAAGCAATTGAAGCTTCTGTAGGGAGTCAAACAATGGGCTTTTTACTGTTGCTAAGTTTGCTTTATAGGCTTTTTCTTACAACACATTTGTTTAATAGGCCTAGTAAAACCGTGAATGCAGCTGTAAATACATCTTTTATTTGTTGATGTGCAATAAACATCACAGGGATGTTGGCCTTTTCTTATTCTGATCTTCCTGACACTGGTGAAAGGAAATTTTACAGAATGAATGAGAAGTGCCTTAAACTGGTGGAAGAAAACAACAGTCCCCTAGTAGTTTAGGGTCAGTACCTTGTTTCTTTTTTAACTGATGGTTTCTCCCAGCAGTGTTACTAAAACTTAATAATAGTAAAATAATAGGTTTTTTGATGCGAAGGAATTATTCCAGATAGCACTATTCACTGAGGTCATCACGTAAGGTCACTTTTCTGCCAGAAAGCTAAAGGTTAGCAAGTGTTGCTCAATTCCATGAGCTCCCATAACTCTTTATTTATGATTAAGCTAAGTACTTTCCTGTGGCTGTGTGGTAAAAGCCAAGAGTAAAGCAAAATAAGTCTGTTCCTTTATGTATTAAATATTTCATCTCAGTTGATTGAGAATGGTATGATGCAAAGCTTAAAAATATGTGTTGTCCTGGAGCCCAGAAAGACGTAAGCTCTCTTGGAGATCTTGTTCCTTTAAAATTATTGCTGCAAAAAAATGTCTTGTCTTTATGTGCCTGTGTTTATAGGCAGTAAGTAACTATTTCCTCTTTTTTGCTTATCTTAGGCATGGCCATGTCCTTCTGCATATTTTCAGGTCACACAAGCACCTGGGATAGTAGTCATTTCTAAGCACCCTGTTGAGGAGGTGTTAAAGTGTTCAGCACGTTGGGCATTTGCTGTAGCTCCTAAGGGTGCACAAACACTGCCGAGTTCCTCATTGGTTCCTCAGTGTCCCTTACTAAATGATTGCAGCTTGTGTGGGGCAGCACTCAAACATGGCAATGTGCTATTTCATTTCTAAAATACTTGATTTTTTTTGGATGAAATGCTTCATATTTAGAAGATAAATAGTTACAGTAAAGAGTGGTTCTGCAACAACAGCTTTGCATGCAGTACTCTGTCCTTAAAGTCTACCACTAAACATAGGAAATCTTTAATATAAAAATAGAACAGAGGCTTTATTTCACTGTTACTAAAGACAATGGCACAACTCCCACCAGTTTCTATGACTGAAGAGTTGACGAGGTGTTTCCTTATGCCAATGGAAGGAGTTGAGCATCTCTCAGGTGCTTGTCTGTGTTCAGCTGCTCTCCAGCCAGGGAGCAGCTACAAATAATGGTTATATAGTAGCTAATTTATTTCCACTGCACACAAATCAGCCTTATAGACCGTATCCTAAAACTGTAATTCTCTAAATACTTCATCGTGTATGTACCTTTAATCATACAAATGATTCCATTGATTAAAATTTAAGTTTGTGTTTGTTTGCAAGACCAAAGTCTAAGGCACAGATTCTCTGTGGCTGTGCCTGTGGCATGACAGATTAAAAAAAAAATCATGACAAAAATCGTTATATTTTGTCCATTCCCCAGACATTAAAAAGCAACATGAAATTCTCTGACAATTTTGTTATATATAATTTCATTTTCTGTTTTATTCTTTGGCTAAAAAAGCCTCAAGATCTACAACTTGCCATCCTCCTTTGCTATATGAAAAGTGCTATTTTCTGAAAATGTGTCTTTGCGTATTTTATAGAGCACCCTAATGTTGAGTGCTTGCCATTTAGTATTATGAAATAGGTACTGCAAGTGCCAAACGTGGTCTTTGTAATTTTATTGACACAGAACAACCCCTTACTTTGTTAGAAAATGCAACAAATTACTGCATATTATCAGGTTAATGGATTGGATTTTTTTCTGGGTTCACATTTACTGCATTAATGTGTAATAGCACTAAAACCCTTGAGCTGTAAAATTAGATCTCTGGGCTCTTGAAAATCCCTTGTACTCTTAATTTAAAAGTAAAACAAAGCAAAAAACTTATAGCATGGGGATTTGAAAATAATAATCAATGATGTTTATACATGCTTGTGAAACAGCTCCTGAAGCGTGCTGTGAATTTGATAGCAGCACAGAAATGCTCTATGTCAGGATCGTTGAAAGGCAGCAGACGCATTGACACGTCCTGACACCCGATACTACTGCCTGGGAGTGCTGCAGGGCCCACGGGGGATATCAGAGAGTTAGACTTGTCATTTCTTAGCATGTTTTATATTTCAAATGGTGTAAACTATAAATTAACACAAAGAAAGTAGATTTCTAATCTGTGATGAAAAGTTGCTCCAGAGTTTCTTTTTTTTTTTTTTTTTCTGAATTAGTCGTACATTATATCCATGACTGTAGTCCTCCTACAGCTCTGTTGGTGTGTTTTACTTCTGTGTTTAACTGTTTGAAACATGACGGTAAGTTTCTACAGATGTGGATTTCTGTGTAAACTCTGTCCCAGTGGTTTTCTTTTATAAGTGTTTGGTCCTTTAGTCTGTAAGGTCTACTCTTACCAGACATTGTAATTTCGATGGCAGAGGTTAGCTATTATTGCATTCAGCTGAGTCTCATATTTGTGGTTGTAAGTGCATTACAGTAGCACAGGGTAAGAACCTGTTTCTGCTGGCATCTTGGAGTCCTGCAGTTGCTTTCACAGGGGGCTACAATAACACTGATAATTCATTGTACTTCTCAGTCCCTATAAGAGAGACTAGAGTCTAGAGACTTTCAAAAATGTATTAGAGAGCACTGAAGGGTGCAGGTGGATCCTGAGATCTGGGCTTGCACAATTGGATTAGAAAACCTTGAGGACAGCCATAACATTGTTGATTGAACAAAACTTGGTTTTGCCTGGCCTAAGCAGTTACTGATTTTGCCCTTGGAGATCAAGGCCTTGCAACTGCAGGTAACTGTCTCGGATGGTGAACCTCAGAGATGTGACCTGATGCCTCTAGAGGGTATAGGATGCATGTAACACGTCTGAACACAGCTTTAAACAAATCTCCTTATAATCAAATTTTTTCTTTTAGAAAAGAAGAGGTGCAGTCCTTTAGAGTCATGGGGAATTTTTCTGTTGAACTGATTGGACTGAGATATCACCCACAATGTGTCAATAATCTGTTAGACTTGAGAAACCTGGACTGACTTTGAAGTTGTATGATAAATCTTCTAGGTACTACTGGGATTCTCAAGCATTTAAAATTCTTGTTAAATCTCATTAGTATTTTTTTTTCCTGAAATATCTTTCTAACATAAATGTGAGATTAAAGCTTTCTTCCAGGTACCTATTGTTTTGGCTAGTTAGACTGAACAAATATTTGAGCAGTGACAAAGGCAACAAGCAATATTAACAAGATGCACCTTTAGAGGAAAACATTAAAACAGAAGAGAAAGATGAAAAGTGGAAGAAATATTTTCTAGATTCCCATGTCTTTATATCAAATGTCCCTTGGGTTTCCTCTGTTCTTTCCCCTACTGAAACAGCCTGAGATCTTCCCTTTATCACCAGCTTTTCCAGTATCTTCACTTCTTAACATATCACTTAATCCTTCCAAAATAATACTCACCTTTCCACTTTCCTGATACTTTCCTGCTGCAGCATGCTTATCGGTATCTCAGGCCCTAAAGGCTCCCTCATAGTAACTGTCTCCCTCCCTGCAACCTTCAGCAATATTACTGAAACTCTTCATAGTCACTAAACACCTTTATGGCTCTCTGGCTGGGCAAAAAATAGCTCATAGTATGATTATTTCTACTTGTGTTTGTTGACTGGTCAGATTGTGTGTGCTAATTGACCAGTTGACTGCTATTTGGACTAAATGAATAATGGCTTAGTTCTCTCTTTTGGTTAAAGAACTGTTAGAGTATTTTTACTTCTCCATTGCTGATTTTCATGAAAACTTGGAGGAACTTAATGCTTTTGAATGTGCCCTTAATCCCCTCCCTTCTACTAAGTAATTTTAAATGGTTCTGTGGGTTCACAGACCTATGCATCTCTGCATATGCAGATGTGATGCAGTCTAGGCATCATAGGTAACTGACTGTGACCAATGGACTGTGTGACCAGTGGACTGTAGGATCAAGAGTCCCTCATTTTCTTAGGAAATTACACTGTTGTTGTTCCTCCCAAGAGAATCAAATACTTTTTACTGTGACAGGTCATTACCCTCTCTTTTAGTCCTTCCACATCTGGATTACTGTGGTGGAGCCAGATAATCTACTGTCAGTTCTGCGGCAGTGCTATTATTGCCTTCTACCACAGTTTCCATGTAAATCTCAGCAGGTAGCTGGTCCTAGGCAGTCTGACTGATCACTAGATATAATTTAGGCTGAAGACTTTTTCATATAAAACAGATTAGAGGCATTATGCCTGCTTTTTAATGATTAAAAGAATTGAAGGTAATGAATGTGTGGAGTCTGATTCTTAATTTGTTGTCCTTTATCAATAATAAGGGACAGCAAAATAAATGAGTAGTTCTTGAAAGAAATTTGCCCTGATGCTCCCTTTTTTCAGATGGGTTAGAATTATTACCCCAGCCCTTCCCTGTAAGAAGTTGACATGATCTTATTCCAAGAGGAGTCTTGGAGCTTGCTAAACAGAGAGTATTAAAGCAAGAAGCTAAGAAATGAAGAAGACTGTCCAGAACAATATAATTTTAGGGTTTAAGGAAAAGAATATCTGGAAGAAAGGATCATATGGTCTGTGGAAGGTGGAAGAATCCTTGCTAGAGAACATGACAGGTCTGGGAAGCTTAGGGGAAGAGCGGATAGCTGGCCTGGTGAGATGGGGCTCCATCCAATCTGAATCAACCTGCAGCATCAGCATCAGCTAGATTTCATCAAAAGACCTGGTGATGTGAGCAGTAAAAAATATCTTCTCAAACCGGCAGCTGACTAGTTGGTAGACAAAAAGTAAGATTAAAAGCAAATTCTATGAGTATTTGAGAACACTCCAATTTAGGAGTAATAACAAAAAAAATGTGTGTTTACTTTGCATTATCTTATATGGTGCCACTCCCAGCCCTGAATCATTAACTATTAATAAAGTGGTTTATGTTGTGCTAACAAGCAGTACTATTTATCTGTAACCTCAAAGCTACTTAGTGTAACAGCCTTTTGAGTGTTGTGAGATACGAAGTCAAATAAATTAACCTTAGTCCTTTTATTGATCGAGTTGTAAATGCATTCCAAAAATTCTAGTAAGCTGATGAAACACAAGTTCTCATTCAGCTGCTGCTATTTATTCTTATGTAATGTTCATGTAGATATATAACTTCAATTTTCAGACAGTATATTGAATGTTAAGAGGAGCCATGTCATCCCACAATTCTCAGAAATTGTAGCAACATTTTTTAAGAGAATATGACAGGTGCTGTCTTCCAATAGTAATCTCCATAAGAATGCTTATTTTTGCTAGCAGTTAAGTATTTAATCCTAAAATTCCACATGAAAATTTTCAGTGCTGCTGAGACTTCCGTTATGCTTTAATAAATTATTGAGTTATAGTATTTTTCTTTGAAGTCCTACGTCCTGAAATCTAAAGATTTTCAAGAATACAAGCACCAGTTTTTAAACAGTGTAGCCTTCAGTGTCACAAAGAGATCTTGAAAATAGAAACCCCAAAGACTGAAATAAATGGAGGCTATGTAGAAGGAACCTTACATTTATTTCTGGAATAATTACATATTTGGGTGGGGGGAAAGTTTGATTTCCCCCATTTAACAGTGCCTCAGATTTTGACTGACCTAAGCAGTTCGATTGTTTTTTGATGAGTGTCAATAAGTGCTAATACCTCCTTACTTACATTATCAGCGAGTTTAAGAGCTACTTTGTCTCTAGGACAGACTTACCTTTATTATCTGAAATGAGTGTGGCTTGAATAGGTATTTGCTTAAATTAGTGTGGTGAAGAACAAATGCAAGGAAATCATGTTCAGTTGCTCATTTATTACAAGGAAGACCAGGTGACACACACCTTCTGCAGACTCCTGTAACTGTATATCTGCTTTTGAGTGTGACTACTCATTTTTCACATTTCATGCATCCCTTTGCAAACCACAAACACAAGACTGAGGGACACAGTCAGTTTACAATGGCTTAGCAAGTCATGTGGCAGCTGAAGGTCTAGGTACACATTCATGGCCTGCAGCAAATGTAAATCAATGCAACTTAGTGGAATCATTTTAATTTGGGGCTAAGGTTACATTACTTTGATTCTGCGGCAGAGTGGAGACATGCACCCAGTTATCACAGCTCAGCTGATGCATGTTAACTTGTTATCTCATCACAATTTGATCTTCATGAAATCCTGATCAATTTATGTGTCAAAGTTGATTCTCTTCTGTTGGCCTCAGCAGGCTGTTTCTTTCTTTTTTAAATAGTTTCTGCTTGTGTCAAAACATATTTAAGACATTTGCTACTCTGTGGTTTGTTCTTATTCATTTTCCTGCTTCTACAAGGTCCATGAGATATCTATGATCAGTATCATGTGCTTATGCTAGCTATCAGGTAGTAGTAGAAAGATTTAAATTAACTTTTTTATTATTTTTATTTTATTTTATTTAATAAGCAATTCTGAGAGGGAATCATTTAACATGCAAAATATAACTTCCTTAAACATTTTCTCCATTATGTTATATAATCAGTTTACAGAAGAGATTTCCAAGTAATTTTCTAATGTAATTTTACCTTTTGTGTTGCCTCATTGATCTCAGCTGAGACTGTCATTAACATTCTTTCCGGTGGAAGTAGTACCGTATCTATTTTGCTACTAACATCGGCTTAAGAAAAAATAAATTTCTCATATTCTAAAATGTACTTAATTTGTTTCTGCTGTTATATATCTTTATGTGAAGCATTTTCTTCATGTACAGTAGTAATGTTTCTACCTGTTCTGTTGCTACATGTGTCTCTTGCTCAATTTTTTTGTGGTCTGGATGAAGAGAACTTATACCTTAATACACTTATAACTGAATACAAACAAAACAGTTTCTCTCCTGCCTGATTTTTTTGAGTGGACCTTCCTTTCACTATATTTGAATCTGATTTTGAGAATACAGAAACCAAATGTTCCATTTTCTAGCTAAAAATTCACTTTGACTTACTAAACCAGTTTTGTGCTAAAGTGTTTATTTCACTGAGTTATCACACTTTAATTTCATACACTCAGAACTTCTGGAAACCATTGCTTTTGTTTGGGGTCATTTTTATTTAGAGCTTAGATAAGGAACAGGTATACAAAATTGAGCTGTGTTTTGTTTATGGAAGACACTGGATTTTGACAATGTGTTGACTGAAATTCCTTATTCCTGTGCAAACACAGACACAGCAGAGAAGCAGCATCCCTGGTAGCCTGATCAACAAAAGATCTTCAGTATTAGAAGAGTTTATCATTTTCTACACCATTAAATCTTTTGTTACCCTGTAGAGATTTTTAAGAAAGATTGCTAAAGATTATTGAATTGTCTTTAAATAGAGCTTGACTGTTTATTAAACTGGCTTTAAATAAAGCTTGATTGTTTTAGAAAAATACGTAACTAAATAATAGAAATGGTGGAAAAAGTTAATTATATTTGTGTTTATCAGTCTTTGCACATATTTCATGGCATTTGAAAGGGGATAAGGCCACCCTTTGTTCAGCCTTGTCTATACTGCATTGATCCTATGTTTCAGGTCTTTTACACTTTCTGAGAGCTGGAAAAGATTTCCTCTCTTCATTCGCTTTTTTTTTTTTTTTTTTTTTTTGAGGGGAGGGATCTTTCTTTCTTTCTTCCATGAAACCTTGGAGAATGGCTATAACTAGAAACAGACTTTGTGCTTCTTCTGGCATGAAATTCTCAGGTACCTGGTTTGTGTGTCCTTCTCACATACTCAGGATTAAACTGATGACCAGATTTGAGATCAAAATAAATATTCCCCTTTTCCCCCAATGTTTTCCTCTTCCTTTATCATGCTGGATGCTTCTTCAGTTCAGCTATAACTTTTATTTAACAAAGATCTGCTAAGAGAATTATTGGTGATACATTTGTACTTTCTTCCTATACACTTGTTCTCTGCAGCTTTCTTTGAAGTCTTCATATGGTCATTGGATGTTGGAAACTGTCTTGTATCCTGTAGCCCATACTGACGCATGGAACATCAATAACTCCTGTAGGTCCTTCTAAACCAGGCACTTGTAGGATTTCTTTTGGTTGGATGGAACCAAACTTAATACCCTACATTGTTCTTTACAAGTTTTCACAACATTAATTGTTAGGATTTGTCTATGGGAATGGGAACAGAAACATTAAATTGCCAGACAGCTGCAGAAGTTATCAGTAAGTGTAACTAACTGGTGCATATTTCAGACTAGCAGTAGTCATCAAGCTGTTCACCTGGTTAGATAAGGGAGCAAGAAACACAGTTTTGCTGAGCTATTATCAGTTATTTAAAATACTTAATCTGAGAAAAGAACATATTTAGTAATGGTTGAACTGTCTATCTTTTGGTTTTCAAAGCTGCTGACCTTTATAAAAAATCAGCTTTATTTTGTATTTACTGCCTTAAACTTTCCCTAAAACCTGAAAAAAGTCCAAAGATTTCTAGTAGCAGTAAGTTTTGTGGTAACTCTGAGCCATAGACAAATGCCTACTGAAATCTAGGTTAAAATGATTAAAGTTGTGATCTAAGACAATTCTAAGCTTTTAATCTGCAATAAATTCCTGGGTAAAATTTATGTACCTAAATTAGTGACACTTTGTAGATTTCTGGTTTAATGTTCAGCTTGTCCTGAATTTTATAGTAAATGAAAACTTTGTTTCCATCCTTGAAAAATCTAGAATGACATAATCAAATAAAACAACAGATTTTTCATGACCACTGAATGAAAAGTGGCATGTGAACTGTTTTTGTTTTTCCAAGCAGCACATTTCTTTAACTTAATAACTTTTTGTACTTGCCTCTATGTTAAAAACATACATTCTTTTGGATAAGGAATTCATATTAATCATTGATGATATATGAATATGTGAGATTTGTTCTGAGTTGTCAAAATCAATACACAATGACTTTAGTAAATATCTGCTGAATAATGCATTGTATTGTATGTAACAAGAAGCTAATCTTTAAATATCCACTCCCAGGGCTGGAAGCAGCTTTCTCATTATTTGTAGGTCCAGGTCATCACAGCAGAAAGTCAGAGAGCAGATACATAAGGTGTTTGGAAAATAGAAGATTTGGCAGTGGTTTGTGAGGAGGTGTGAATTCAGTTCCTACATTTTCTCTTTCATGGCTTAGGGAAAAAGGGGAAGGAGCTTGGAGAGGTGATCTACCACTGCTCAGTCAGTGTAGAGATAAGTTTAAAAAAAGCTGAAAGTGACTGAAAATGTTGTTCTAGTGCAACCTGACATCCCAGGAAATCTTCTGTAGATGGATTCATTGCATTATTATAAATATTTCACTAACAGGATAGCCAATACCTGAAGAAGAGCAACCTTCTCTGCTTCTCATGACTTTTTGGTAATTTTTCTCATTTTTTCATCTGTACCCTCTTATACAAATTTCTCTCTGCTTCCTCATTCTTCTCCTCCTAACCATATTTAATTTAAAATTACGAATGCGAAGCCATTCCTCTTCTTCAGGGCTGGAGCTCCACATCTTTTTCCTATTCTCCATTACTATTTTCAGCTTCATTGAGAATCTTGGTTGTTTTACTTACAGGACAAGGTTTACTTTTCCTTCTCTTCCTCTCTGTCAACAGAAGACCTATACAAAATTCAAATTTTAGTTTCAGTACTACAGGTTTTTTTGACTACAGGTACATTGTTGCTGTAATGGCCTTAGAGCTTTCAATAAGGAGACTGAAGTTTATGGAAGCATTTGTTTTTAGACATGATCCACTAAGAGTTTTCAGAATATCCACGGAGTTGAATTCAGACTAATAGATCAATATCAGTCACACAATTATGAATTTTGGCTTATGTCAGCTGCATTTTTAAACAGTGTTTCATGTTGCAGCACTAGAGATGCCAGTGAAACCAAAGGTCATTCTCATCTTTCAGATCTTTAATAAGTGGAGCAGCTAGCATATCCTCTTTAGAAGTGTACTCTTAGTCTGAGTAGAATGCTAATGGTCATTCCATGGGCTCACAGTCCTATATTTGAGGTGGAAATGTAAAACTTGAGAGAGCTATATAAAAGATCTGGTGTTTGAAAGCTCGTCTGCTTTTTCCAGCTGCTTCAGCTGTTCAAAGCCTTAGCTTTTTTGTTTGCCTTACCTACAGCCTGAGGACATCGTAACTACAACTAAAATGTAGCTATCTATTTATCTCTCTTATTCCCCTTATGCCTTGTTTTTGCTCTTGGAGTTATAACTAGGATCAGAAATGGAAGTGTGACAATAGTCTAGAGGAAAATACAGACTTACAGAAAATCCCTCAGATATGATTGCCTTTGTATAGTCATCCAGTCTTGAATGAGGCCAGTAACTCTGAATTTCATCCATGTGTAGTTCTGCATTTGGGGATAGTACTTGAGGTAAGCACTCACAGGACAAACTGGCTATCTGGAACTGCTGGAATGGAAACCCGTGTCATTTTTTCCCATCTACAGTTGGGTCCTCTGAAGTTGGCATGCATAGCCGCACTGATAACAGATTTGAACTAAAGAACTGCGTTACATTATATTGCATTATGCTTTGATAGGATATATGTGACACAAGCTAAAATGCCAAGTTCTTTCTTGGCATGATAAATATGATTATTCAAAATAGCTTTTTTTTTTTTTTTAACTGCTTCACATTTAAAAAGAAACTGTGAGTTTCTCTTTACTTGAAATATTGCAATATCATCACTTTATTTATTATTATCATTTCAAATAGTAGTCTCTGCAGAAAATGTTGACTCTAGTCCCAGCAGGATGCAATGCAGATGAAACAGATTGTGCGTCTGCGTCTGTGTCAGTACTTCTGCTTTTTTTCTTTTACCAATGAACAGCTTGGCCTGTGGACAATAAGCACAATGAGCAGTGGGGTAGAATTCACTAATTTTCTCTCAATAATCTTTCAAAAGCACTTGTTCAAATAAAAAACATCCATTTTGCTATAAGTTAATACTGCTTCTCTTTGAAAGAAGTAACAATAATATATGTAAATATAATATATCTTTTCATTAAAACTATTCTTACTTTTCAAATTATGTGAATAAACTTCAGGGCCAAAGTCTTACTTGAATACTCTATTATTTATTATTCAGTTCCTGTAGTGTTTTTGATTTCATAATTAATTAAATATAACATGGGAAATGGAAAGCAAACATTATAATTTACAAGTGTGTTATTTTGTTAGTTATAAAGGATGATAGCAGTTTTCCTCTTCTTCCCAGTGAATAGCTTTATATACTGCTTATTGGAACTGCTTAAGGAGGCTTGCTAGTTATTTTAATACCACTTGAGTTCCTAAAGCCAGCTCCTCTACTCCTATAGGACTGTCCGGAAAATAGATGAATTGGTATAATATTAAGGCTAGCAAACCTTCATCTGAATAAACTTTGTAGTTCACCCTGGCAGGAAGAGCCATTAACCACTTTGTGCTTCTCCCGTCAGTAAATCTAGATTGCCAAAAGATACCGCAGCCTACACTGCCACTTAAGCCACAGATCTCATGTTTTCAATTTTCTCATCAAGACTTCACTTCTGAGTAGCCTGCGGGACACTGAAATCTTGCACACAGTGTAACAATTGCTGTTCACTATATGTAATTGAGAACCAGAGATCCCTGGTGTTTCAGCTTCCCAGGGAGTAGATCCATGGAGTATAGCCAGTTTCCGGGACTATTAATTAAGTCAAGGAGAGAGTTTCCTGCTTCACTGTGGATCAGCTTATCACTTTTACAGATCCAAAAGACATCTGTCCACATCTCTTGGAGCAATATTTTTTCACCCTATATATTGAAATAACACGTGTCTTTCACCAGCAGGAAGTCCTCTTATTCACCTGCAGTGATAAGTAGCTGCACTTATTCCAAGAGAACGTGACACAGACAGTTAAAAAAGGCTGTCCAGTTTGCTTCTCTCCTACTCAGTGTATTTAGTTAACTACCTGAATTCTGTTTTAATAAAAGGAATTGTAACGCCTGCGTTGTCCAAAGCAGTCATCCAAAACTGGGGCCTCCGCAGCAGGAAGTCGGTATTGGTACTGGGAGAGTTTGCTTTCACATTTCACAACCTGGTTTGCAGTAGCAGTTGTTTCAGTAAGAACATGCCTCGTCTCAACCTGTACATCTTGAAGTGACTGATTATAAGAAGATGTTTGGGCAACTAATAAGCCCTGAGCAAATTTTGTCCATACCTGGTTGTTTCTATATTCTTCCTACCAGGGGAACCTGAAGTGGCTAAGTCAAACAATGTGATCTGGCTTAGCTATTTGTTTTTACTGCTGGTACAAACACAGTTACAAAACTTCTGTGAGATAAGTCAGTGTAAAGTTTATAGCGGTATAGTAGGAATCAGGCTGCTGATGATAATGGTGATGATTTTATTCTTTAGTTCATGCTATTATGTAAAATGAGCCTAGGCTGTACCAGGCATTTCAATCAATGTACTTCAAACACCTTAATTTCTGGAGTGTCTACACACGTATCCATAAAACATATTTCAATAGCATCACACTTTTCTTCTCTCTAAAAGAACAATTTTTCCAATTTGAGATGATGAGTAACCAGGGATTAAACTTTTTCTTGTTATGCTACCTATGTCTAAGTTTATAGTTACGCTTTCTCTGCTTATGCTAGATATAGAGGTCTCCCAGAATTCAGTATTAATATAATGAGACTATCTTCCAGGCATCAATTTCAATTAAGTGTAAATTGATGTAGCTTCCCTGACTTCAGTGAATCTGCATTGATTTTACTGATTTATGTTAATGCAGGTTCAGTATGCCTGTTGGGTCCTCAGATTTGCAGAGCAGTGCTAGGCTAGCCCAGATGCATAGTGATGGGTGGCAGATAAGCTGAAGACCTTTCCACAGATATAAGCAAGATCATTACACTGTTTTGTTTTAAAAAGAAGAGATGCAAATCACCATTAACTGAATTTAAGTGCAGTACATATTTTTCTGTACTAAAGCAAATGTAGTTCTTATGAAAAATGCCAATCATCCCGGCAAGGAGAAATCTTTTACAGGACCAGTTGATATAGTTGGGGAGAAAGCCCTCAGACGTTCTCAGCCACATAAATTCTTCTTCAGCTTCAGTTCCTAGAGAAATTTTTAGTTATTCTATTTTAGTTATACTATGAAACAGACGTAAAAAGAAAGGTCTACAAGAAAGCACATCACCTTGCTTTGCCATGCCAGTATGGATTAACAAATTTCTTCCTGAACCCAGCAAAGTGTGTATCCAGCCAGAAAGTATCAAGGGAATCAGGTGGTAGGTATACAACACCTGTAACCTCAGTTACGCCAAATAGGCTGGAGCAAGGTGTCACAAGAACCAACAGAGGCCTTTCCTCAGGGCCCTTATGGTATCACAAGGAAGGATCTCTCCCAAAGGTTGGCATCTGCCTGACGTTTTCAAACTTACTTGTACTGAGGCAATCATCACACCTGGCTACTAAGTGCAGCATTGTGCTGTTATCTCCACTCAATCTTTCGCCTCTCCCATGAGCCCAACAATGAATTAGAATGATTTATTCACTGCGTTTTGTAATAACTGGAGTAAATCAATTAAGAATAAGTTCTCCTTTGTGGTTGGTATTGCACAGACATGCATTAAAGAAAACAGAGAAAAGAGAGAAAAAAAAGAAGCTTCTAAACTCACCTGTCTCCCAGTCTGGATAGAATTATTGCCTAGCCATCAATTAGGAAAGCACCAGCCTACATTACCTACCTGGAGGACTGCTTTCACAGTTACTAGAGCCAAATTAGAGGGACTGAGTTTAAAAACTTTATAACCCAGGATTTCAAGTTGTTCCAATGTATATTGGCTTATGTTTTTACATGGCTTTCTATGTCTAGTTAGATGCTAAAAAACCATCTCATTAATTGCTATATGTGGAAATATACATGTATTTAGTTGGTATGAGGATATCATTCTGCCTTTTTGTTCTTATTAGTATTGTTCAGCATGTATTGATTAATTAATGTTAAAGTTTTCCAAATAAACGTGTGCCTAGATACCTATATGTGTCTAGAGTACTTAAAATATGATATTTCCTACAACTCTGTTATAAGAGAGTCTTTTCACATGTCTGACTACTGAAATAGTACAGCCTGTACTGTGCAAAGGGTCACAGAAAATTGTTATAATGTTCTCTTATATCCTTAAAATTTCTGAGACATTTCTTATTTGGCATAATTTAGTGCAGCTCCATTGAATACGTATGCATGTATAGGCTTAGTACAATTTCGCTGTCAATAGATTCCTAATTTATAAAGGCAGTTCTAAAACCCTTATGTCATTAATGTTCAGTTTTCATCTAATGCGCAGGCTTTTTTATTGGACATTGAGAAAACATATGAAATATATCATTTTAGCTGCTACTGCATGTCTGAATTTAAAAAGAAAGAGAAAATTGTAGGAAGTTTTATCCTGTTTAACCACAGCATATTTTTTCCATCCTCAGGGAAAAAATAATTCTGGTTGAAAAGGATACTCTATTATGTATAGCATAATGTTTTCTCTGACACTAATTGATTTCACTGTTTTAGAAAGCACTGGAAATGGAAAACTTTAGACACTAACAACTAAAATCGCAACATATTGCTCTTATTAAAAGCAGAACAAAACCTTTGAAAAGAGACAGAACAGAGAAATCTGTTTTCAGCAGTGTTTGTTTCTTTTAAAAGAAAAAGGCTTAAAAAGATATATTTTCTTCAGAAACATATAATTGTATTTTAATAACTTACCTAAAAAACATAGTTTTTTAATAATGAGCAATTAGTTTTAAATTGAAAGAGCAGCTATCAGTTTAATAGTTTGGTAATACAGTTTATTTATGTTACTGTTTTGTATTTACAATACAAAACAGTTTGCATACATTAAATTTTCAAAAAAAGCATTAGTGCAACTTGATATTTAGTATAACAACTAAAGAACTTCTTGGGATCCATCCAACTATGCTGCAACATTTTTAGCACCCTTCCCAATTATGTTCTAAATTAGACTCTTGCATATATAGATACATAACTGCAATATAAGGTTTAAGATACAGATTAATACTAGTTTAAAGTGCAAGAAAATTCTTTTCTAAGATTAATATAACTAAACAGTCTAGCACATCTAGATGTCTTCAGTTATTAACCTTATTCATATTACTATTATGTATATATTAAGAATGTAAGAGAGATGAGGTGCCATTTGTACAAATACATAGCAAAGTTCTCCTGCTCCCAAGGAGCACTATTTAGCACTTGTCAGAAAGTCTCTGGAGTATTATGCTCAGCTTTTGCTACCCAGCGGAGGGCCACAAAAAGTTCAGGGAGTTGGCGCACATGGCGTAAGAGGAGAGGCTGAGACAACTGGGTTCATCTTTTTGCTGGTTTCAGCTATGTCTTGGGAAGGTATAGAGAAAATAGAACCAGGCTCTTCTCAGGGGTTCATAGTGACAACACAAGAGGCAACAGACACAAACTGCTACAAGGAAATTCTGAAAAAAAAAATTCACTCCAGAGAAAAATAAATCATTGTAAAAGTGCTCAGACACTAGCACGGGTTGCCTAGAGAGGTTGTGAAATCTCCAGCCTTGGAGATATTCAAAATCCAACTGGACAAAGCCTTGAGCAACCTGATCTAGTTAGCACCAGTTGACTCTAACCCGGAGGCTGGATGTTCTTTCTGATCTAAATTATTCTGTGATTCTATGATACAGACATATTTTGGGCCAGCTTTTGTCTCTAGCAAGATTTCAGTGACAATCTTCCAAGTGAAATAGCTGATACTTTCATACAGATCATGATAGGCAGATATAGCACTCCAAACAGTGTTTAATGAATTTTAATTCTTTTGTATCTTCTCAAGTAGACTTGCTTTGCCAGCTCCACAAGTATGAAGTTTGAAAAGGGGTCACTGAGGTTGTTCATATACAGTCCTAATTTTCTTGCTGGAAAAATAATTATTGAACAATTTACTTCTATTCTGGCAATAAACATAGGACATAAATAAGAACATGGCTCCCATTCTTGTAATTTAGTAATATAGTGCAACCTAACAGTAAAATTGCTATTCTTCCAAGCATTTTAATTCAGTCTTTTTTTATGTGCAGGCTGAATTCTTTCCTTATTTATATTGGTGTAATAGTACTGAAATTAATTGAATTACCTGCACTGTATTCCACTACAGAGACTCAAATGATACTGTCTGTGATTTCCACAGGCACAACAGTGATCAAAATCTAGCCAATTAATGTATAATTGCACAACACAGAAGATTAGATACAATCACATGCATGGTTTCCTGTAGGAAGCATGGAGACCCAAATTCAACTAGCAACAAATTTACTTTCAATAATTTTATTTTTCTAAGAAACAAAATCTGATTTTAGAAGCAGTTCATGATCTGAACTCATAATCATGGCCTTATTGCTGGGTCGTCAAAGCTATAAAGATTTGGTTAGTATTTAACTGAATTGAGTTTAATTTATATGGAAACTAGGATAATATGGAAGCAAAATTAGTTAAGTTATTCATTCAATTTCAAAATAGCTGACTGTTGAAATGATTCCAAAGGAAATGGCCAGTTTCTCACTTGGTGTTCACATATTTGTGTAAAGGATCTCAGACTTCAATTTTATTTCACTATTTGTAACAGAATCATAAATGGGAAGGGGCAGAAGAAACACCAGAAAGAAAAAAGACCTTATAGTTTTAGTAACAGTCTGTATATTTACATGATAAGTCTGTATTCCTACATTTTACTCCTCAGCACCCTTCACATTTGTGTAATGCCTTGGGAAGAAAAGGATACCTGCAAATTCCAAAAAAAGAAAGAAAGATGTTTTGCAGAGGTGAAAAAAGGGTCTATCTACCCACCTTTCTTTTTTATTTTTTTTCTTGATCTTTTAACATAGTCAGAAGATCATGATTTATGAAAATGAGAATAGGTATATTGTTTTGTCAAAGAATTCAATCTTCATTTTACCTCAGGCCTAATCTTCACCTGAGGGTTTGGTTTCGCATTGGCAGTCTCACTCTTTGCAACCCCATACTGAATGTGGTGGGTTGTTCAGACTAGTGAAAGAATTCTTGTGAACATTTGTTATCATTTTATATATTAACTTTATGCCTGAGGTAGTTACTTTTTCCAATAATATCCTTGAATTTAAGCTTAGCCTTGGAGTCAAATGGATCCATGCAGAGTCTTGGAATTAGAAGTTCTCCTTGTCATCAACACTTTTTAATACCTGTTTGGAGAACTGCTCATCTAGTTGAGTGCAATTTTTTGTCTACAAACCTTGGAAAACTCACTGAAACCCAAGATTCTCTGCTATTGATTACAGTTGTCTAAGTCTTTTTTCTTGCATTCTTCCAGCTACAAACCACATTTGTCTTTTGGGAGTTTTTTGGGTGTCTTTCTTAGATTTAGAAAGTTCCAGTTGGGGAGCAGCCATAATAAAACTTTTCAACTTCTCACTTATTGATAAAGGTGTCTACTCTTAAAAATATTGTCTTTAATAAATAACGGGAATGCAATTCTTCTTATGTATTCATTGCTATTTGGTGTTTTGCTAAGGATAATATACTTGGCTGAAGTTTTTAAACTTTCTCATACATAGACAGCTCACTTCCAGTATTTTTCCTAACTTATTTTTATACAGCCATGAGCTCTGACCTCGGTGTTTTCTGGCTGTTAAGTCTTTCTCTAGCTTTGCTTTTGGCCTTAAGCTTCTCTAGCTGGTCATTAACCACATGGAAATACTTCAGCAGGAGACCATCATTGCTAAATTCTCATGCTGCTTTAGTGGGAAAAGAGAATCATTGAGATGAATATAAAAAGCCATGTTAAAGTTAGACAATAATGTGAGAAGGTGAGAAGACAAAAAAGACAGGAAATGAGAAGACTCCAGAAATTTAGCCATTATAAAGTTACTGGAACACCCACTATGTAAACCACTGCACACTCATTGCGTGAGTTACTCTCCTTGGTGAAATAGGTACACTAATTAACCTGATTCAGGTTAATTACCAAATCATTTCAACTGCAAAAAAAAAAAAAAAACAAAACAAAACAAAAAACTTTTGAAAACCCTACAACAGGCTCTGAGTTTTGGGGTTTTGTTTTGTTTTGTTTTAGTGTTGGTTTCACAACACATAGTAGCACTATTTAGTTAGGAACATAAAAATATAGACAAGAATAAGGCTTGTCTTCTACTTCGGAAACATCTGAAGTTTTATCGCCTATCTCTGAAAGAAATACAGCCTATTAAAAAGCCACATGAGAGTAAAAGATTTCAAAACTGAAGGGATTTTGTGAGTTTATTACCTGCTGTGGTTAGAAGCTACTTGGAATGGAAATGCAGTGCGTATGAAAAATGAAGATATAAAAGGAAAGTGTAAGATTATACATAAGAAGCCTTATTCAAGCAAGAGAAAAATTTGAAAAGTAATTTAATGTTGTCAGAATGACAGAGATGCTTATGGTTGGAACTAAAGCCTAACATTTCACAACACCATGCTGTGAACCATATGTAGTAACGGAGATCAAATTATTTAAATTAGACTTCCTCATTTTGGCTATTAATTTCTGTATCACAACTATCTGTATTTTTGCTTTACTTTTGACTTGGAGATCTCATAGCATATTATAAAATGTACAACATTCATTAAATATACGGTGCTCATCTTATCAGCAATATGCCTGTTTTATTAATTTGGAAAACACAGATATATCTTCTGCATTTATACACTTCAATTTTTTGGTGCTCCGTTCAAGACAGAGGTGATACCTAAACAACAGGCTTGTGCACAGCAACTGTGAAAATTCAGTCTTAGTTCTCTCAGGTTAAGCTACCCATATTAGTATCTTAGCTGAAAACTGAATATTACCCACTTGTCTAATTTAAATAGAGGCAGGTGAGAAGGACTTAAGGATCTTGTGTCCCGATCCTCTTCCCTTTCTAGCTAAAGCACTTTTGCAGGCCAACAAATTCTCCCCCGGCGCTACCCCCACCCCATGAAGTTCTCTAAGCTCCAGCAACTCTAAAACGTACTTGGTTAAGCTGGTATGTTTCTTATTATAGTACTATTTTCTGGTAGAGGATATAAATTCATTGAACCAGAGCCATTTCCAGTTTGCAAAGCATTCAGGCTTTGCCAGCAAAGGCATCTTTAACAATTGTATTAAAAATATCAGAGAGACACATTCTGCAGTGTCTCCGCTCAGTTCCAAGAGCCATAATTTTAAAGCTATTCAGTTGATGGTCTTCAGATTTAGTTTGATTTTTAAGGCTCAGAGTGTTATTCAAAACACAAAACAAATAATCCTTTCTTTAGAAGTTTATTTCATCAGCAATTTTACATAAAAAACAGACGTGGAAAATATTTGGAGTTGTTTTATGTTCCAGTTGTTGAATTTTTTTGTTTGTTTGTTTAGCTTCCTACCTCATCAGCCTTGTACAATAATCATACAGAATTTATAGTAGGGGAGAGATAACATGTAGAAAATTAGAAAATTTTATCTTAATGGAACTAATTTTGGAAAGCAACTGGCCAGAATGTAATAAAATAGGATGGCACTCTTTTACAGTAAGCAGCACTATCACTAAATATGTATCAGATTAATTTTATTTGTTATTCTATCCTCTCTTTCCTGAACAAATGCCTTATTAGGGCCAGTGACTACCAGAAGCTGGATGTTAGATGGAGTTTAGACAAATATGAGTCTCATAGCATGCTACAGGGCACGCTACCAGCATGCTACACCAGCTCGTGAATATGCTATTTAAAGTCAGAAACAAACACAGAAGTTGTCTCGGTATTGACTTTGAGCATTTCAAACTAAGTGTCTAACTTTGTTTTAACAAAGCCATTTTATTGTCATTGTTGAATTTTATTCCACAGCTGGTAAAAACTGCATGTATCATTTGTGCTGTGGCACTTAATTTAGCCTTCTCTGAGACTTCTGTACTCCTGCCTTGCTTTTCATATCAAATCCTATTTTAAATTCTGAGCAGGAGCCCTTTCACAGAAAAGTGTGCTAGAAGCGTGTGATATAAACAAGGATATTAATGTATTATTAAGTTGTTCTGCTGGGTTAGTCACATAGCCCTTAAAAATCAGCATTTGCAAAGAAAATGAGAGTCTAGGAGAGGCAGATACTACATATTTACTAACTGATTCAGCTTGGGGATTTGGGGCTTTAATAAGTTCAATTTTAATTGCTTTGAAAACTTTTCAGCTTTTGCAAGCCTTTTCTGGAAAAGAAAGTTTGCTTTTGCTGGCAAATGAGAAAAACCAACAATGGCCTGGATCTCCGTTAGCTAATGTCAGCCCCTGGGAGACTTGCTGCTGGTAGCTACTTCTATTTGTTTATTTATACATCAGTAATATTTTTACTTCTTGAATCACTGAAACCCATGTGCAGTTTAGAGCTTCTTCTGGGCGCTCTGCTAGGGTCTTATGGAGAAGGGAAGAATAGAGCGAAACACCCCCACAAAGGAGGCAAAGCAGGACTCCCCACCACATCCTCGTCTTCATGAGCTTCCCAGACCTGCAGGGCTGCCCGCGGGGCTGAGCGGACGCGTTGCCTGCCCGGCCCAGCTAACGAGGCACGGACGCAGGATCAGCACCGCCTTGGCTCAGGTCCTCTGCCTGCCGGCCAATGTAGCTGAGCTGGCACGGAGGTGGGAGAGTAATTTATTCCTGTTAAAGACCATAAGTAAATGAAAGCCCTGTGGGAGCAAGGGGGAAGCAAGGGAGGAATTATGACTCACAGCGATGTCTCTGAGTCACGGTGTTTCCCTGGGCTACCCAAGAGCTACACGCAGCCTCCTACTTGGAGCGAACGTAACAGCATGATCTACTCCAGTGCAAAGCGAGCGCTGCACACTTTAATTTGGAAGCATGGGTTTGCAAAGGGTGGCTTCATAGTGAAGTTTGTGGTTTAGATTTTTTGTTTGCTGTCAGTTTGAGGTACCCGGAGTAACTCTGAAGAAGTCACTCACCAGTCTAAGATCATGATTCTCCCTCATTTCTTCCACTGTATTTATTACAAATCTTGTATGAAGAAATACACCATATACATCACAGAAGAAATACAAATACATGGCTGCCTAGGCTAGAATGTTTACAGCCTGACTGGTGGACATGTACCAAATTAAAATGGATTTTTAAGCATTCATTTTGTGAAAGTGCAGGTTGGTGTTTCCTAGGAGCAGGAATACCTTTCTCTATAGCTTCACCCTAATCTAGTGGAGACTTTCAGGTATCCCCATATTTCAAGGTGTGTTGAAATACATTCATGTTCAAATGCTCTAACACAGCTAAAATACTGGGTTAACATTTCCCTCTCTGAATGTGTTTCCAGGGGAAGAGCAATTTGCTCACAGTTATCCCTGATAAATCAGTTCAGGTCAATATTAAATCCATTCCTCTTTAAGAGGGCAATTACACTTAACTAGTGTCCTGAATAAGGACGCTTTTGTGCACCTGGTTTGGTGCGCCTACGCTGAGGCAGGGCAAGGCAGTTCAGGAGCCTCTGCTCTCCCTCGCTGTAGTCAGTCTGAGCAGAGGAACTAAGGACAGCAGACTATCAGGCATTAAAGCTTGAGTGAATAACTGGAAGAATCCATATAAAAGCCTCTAAAACTTCAGTTCAAGTCTTTCTAGTAAAACAGGAGGGAAGTGTATGCTTGAACTGATATGATCCAGTGTTTGGTAATAGAGTACTCTTGAAGTTCAGTGAGAGCGCTGCCAGCACCAAGGGAGGCATTGGGCTCCAGGTGCGCTTTTTTTTTAAAAAAAAAAAAACTTGGCATTAGATAAAGGACAAATATTTGGCAGCTTAACTTCCCTGTGGTCTTATATTCTTATGATACGTTAAGATGAAATTAACAGTGCGTGCATGTGTGTTTATGTGCTCATATGTATAAAGATGTAGTGTGTATCTCTGTGTATATATATACACTCACTTTTTTATGTATGTCTTTATATATATATACACACATATATATACACACACACATGTATCTCCACACTTTTGGTTTATAAAGTTTCATTCTTGTTTAAATATAATTCTTTCACAAAAACCCTTGCAGTGGCTGTTCCTGTGCTATGGTTTAGCAGTGTACCGTATCTGCGCACAGTCATAATTCTATGCATAAGTCTTAAGGAGTTTTTCATTCACTAATTAGTGCATAATAGGTATTCAGCTTTCAGTTGCCTTTTCTATTTAGTTTTGTACAAATGTATCTTTTTTTATTATCCACATGTTTGTACTTAAGCAAACAGAGGCAATTAATGCAGCAAAATTCTCATTTAGATAAGAAACAAAATCAAGAAATATATGATTTTGCAAATTATTTCTTTATCTGCTTAATTTAAGGTATATATGTTTCCCATAACTTTTACTATCATAACTCCATAGAAAGAGATGTGCATTCCCGTTGGGAAGTTTCCCATTAAAACACATCTCTGTTCCCTACAAGTTTCTGCTGCTCTAGTGAACCAGCATTTCCTCACTGTTTCAACCAGTTTCTCTATTGCAGGCCATACGCTTTTAGGGGAGAAAATTCCTTTCTTGCAGGAACCGGAAAGATAATATACACTTTCCTAGACTAAGCTCTGTGCCTAAAGTTTAGCATTGAACTTTCTGAAGGAAGTAGAAAGACATTTTTGCTTGTGATATAAATGCACATGAAAATGTTTGCAAACGAAAAGAGCTTTCCATCCTAACCTGAACAAATAGCAGAGGTACTCCCTTATACTTAGGAGCAGTTCCTGAAATTGTATCATATTATGATTTACTAAGACAAAATTACTGAGCTTGCATTTTTTATTTACATTACTGCAAAGATCAATTTACATCAACCTTCAGGATGTAAAAGGAAAACAAGTTGTAGTTATACTTTTTTTTCTTCTTCTTCTTCTATTTTTCTTTTGGTGTAACAAAGAAGCTATCTCGCACTGGCTTTAATGGGAGAAAAGGCATCAGGAGCTATCCCTTAGCAACCTTGACATTCATTTTTCATCTCATCCTCACATTTTGCTGTAGTAAGTCTTTGTGATTCAGATATCAGGGTGCCCTAGTAGCACGGGCTAGGCTACACATACCAGTGCTGCAAGCTATTAGAGGTTTTAAAACCATTGTTTCAAGGAATTTTAATTACGGCACCCAAGGTCACTCGTTTATATCATGGGCCAAACTTTGGATCTTAGCGAATGCAGCAAGAGGTTAGTGTGTGTAACTGTATCCCCATGGCAGAGTTCATATGCTGCTGATTATAAACGTGTAAACAAATCCTTCATATCTTTCCTCTCTGCAGCAGTTTTATAAGGGGTTTGTTTTTTAGAAAAATAAGTACAGGTAACAAGGACAAATCATTCTGAAGTATGTGCAAGTATGATATCTAAAACTCCAGTTTATGACTAAAACCAGATTATTATTAGCACTATAAGATCTCTTTAGACTATGCTGAGTGTGCTTAGGTCACTTCACAGTTTTGCTGTCTGAGACCAGTGTTGCTCAGCGTCAGTGAGACATCAGATGAATCCCCTCTTCGTTTTTCCTATCATTTGGGCTTTCTTCTCTTTTCCGCTCCTTCTCCATATGGACATACTTGTTATAGGCTAGACTTGGGTTGAAAGCACTGGATCAAACTCTGTCCTCACTAACTTATAAACCCCTCAGCGTATTTGGCAATTTGAATAAGCAACATGTTTGTCACTCTTTATGTAGAAGACGACAACTATAGTCTCTGATGAGACTTAGACATTTTGGCTCATCATCTGAAATGTTGATTTTGAAGGCATATAAAATTTTAATACAGGCTCTGTTTGGATATTTTTACTTTGCATGCAGTATAAATCAAGTGTTATTAGTGTTATTTATGCTATTTGTTTTATCCTCTATGTTTTAAAGACATCCAAGTATAAAAACCTCTTTGGTCAGCGCAGCAAAGCTGCATTTATGTTGCATGGGTTTTTTTCTTGAAAAGAAGCATCCTGGCTCATCTGCCAGGATTTGACATACACCACTTGTCTTAAGACTTAAGAATTAATTTGGCTCACTTGTGTAATTTGCTCTTTTAGCCTGCTTTTATCATCTTTGCTTCAGAGAGCATTTATGTCTTCAACTGAGACTAAATTGTGTTAATTAGGAAAATATCTAATGGCATCTTGCCCATCACCGTGCCTGAGTGGTCATGTAAAGTTAAATAAAAAGCAGTGTTTCACATGTATTCCTATAATGTCTTTCCAAAAATGTCAGCATTCAGTAATTTGTCTTTTTAGACGCCAGCAATATAGTAGACAAAGGAATAATAAGACAGATTTGGATGGGAAATGATGTAGACTTTTTTTTTTAATAATGAGATTAATTAATTATTGGAAGAATTTTCCAACCAAAGTAAAGCAGCCGCTATAGCTGAACGTCTTTCTAAATCATATACTTGAGTTCTTCAAGAAGTTATTGGGCTTGATGCAGAAATTACTTAATTAAATTTTATGCCCTGTGTAATGAAAGAGGTCAAACTAAATAACCATAATAATCATTTTTGGCGTCCATTTACAGGTGAAATTGTGGCCAAGTGAAGCCAGGGCCTAACTCCTATTGATTTCAATAGGTAAATGGTTTCATCCAATAAACTTATGAACAAAGCTTTCACTTAGTCTAGGTGAAAACGTGAAGTATTTTATGGGTTTTACTTTTAACCTATTAGTGTTACAAAGTGTTACAAAGGAATATTGCAAAGTGTTATAAGGATATGCATACAATGGTATATATTCATTTTATATATTTACCATAGCAATAAGAAGTTATATTCTTAGTTCCAGTTTATCCCAAAGGACTCTAAAGTGTTTCACAAACTGATAAACCAAGCTGATAATTTCACTCGGTAATGAAATGAAGCTGTCTTGGGTAAAATTGTTTTGTTTCAGTTAGCTTTGTGCATTACTGCTTTTGTTTTACTGATAGAGTCATGGAATACTAATAATTGGAAAATGAATTGTTGCCTGGTTGTTTTAAAAAAGGGAAAAAATCTGCTTATAAAAGACCCATAGACTTGACTTTTTTTTCTTTCTTTTTCTTTTTCTTTTTAATAATCATATCAATTTGATATTACGTGAACCCTCCTCAATGTAAAATGTAGCACATGACCACAGTGGTTGTAAAAAGCTCAGAAAAACAGAAAACTTTTGTATAGATATTCTGCTGCTCTGTTACCTTCAGCAACATTTCTGGATCTGGGGCAGTTCTAGACCAACACAGAGGGACTCTAAGATAAAACAAGGAGGTGTCCCGGTGAGACTGTGGTAGTTCTAATTTTCAGGCACCAGCTTGGCCAGTTTTTATTGAATTGCAACTAGATGTCTCCAGAAGCTTCATATAATTCGCATGCTCCAGCCATCAGCAATAGTCTCTATTGCAGAATATTTCAGTTTACCTCTAATTTTCCCACCTGAAGTAACTATTTTCATGGTATCAATGTTCCATTTTCAAATAAAAATGGTTAAAGATTGGGGATGGTTTAGTTTTGACCCAGAGCACCTGTGAACAGCCAATAGGATATCTGTTTCTCTGGCTCAATAGTGTATCTGTTTCTCTGGCTGTATGCTGAGTTTCATAGAGTCAAAAAATTACTAGTCATTAAAAAAAAAAAAAAAGCCCTGTTTAAACTAGGTGGGTTTTTTTTCATAACCAAATATTTTGTGATTTGTTTAGCAATTAGTTTCATTCTTGTTGAATATTGAACTACAGAAGCCCTTAGGTGTAGTGTTAAAGTAGTAACTTCGACACCATCCACTGAGTTAATCTATGCACTGAGTGTGGATAGACCCACTGAATTTGTGCACAATTGCCCTCTGAAGAGACACAGAAGGTTTTATTATCAGTGTCTTTTGTGCCTTCCTGAGAGAGTCAAAAGAGTTGTAAGCATCTCCTTTATAACCTTGACAAAACAGCTGAATGCCCTTGTAGGAAGTCCAGCTTCTTCACATCAGTCTTGCCTTATTCCATTGATACCTATCACAACTTCTAATGAACCTGTGAAGGTTAGTTTTTACTTTATTATTGAACATTATGGTAGTGTCTCTATATATACGTATCAGACTATATACTATATGCTGTGGAGCAAGGCTTAACCCTCTTCCTGTCAATGACAAAACTTTCTGACTTCCCTGAGACATAGGCTTAGGTCCCTGCTGTTTTTTTCTCATTGCAAGTTAATGCCTATATTTTTAGCTTCTTCAGATAATGTGGTTCAGAGTCTCATGTAATTGGGAAACTAAAGGGGTCAGTCTGCTGTTGTGACCCCTAATTGCTTCTGTCTTAAAACATTTCAGCATTTCTAAGATGTGTAATTCTTTTTCTTTTCAGTGCACATGAAAAGGGATAATGTTAGCATTTTGCAGTTAATTCAATTACTTTCCACTTGTGAAAATGCTGACAGGATTTCCGACCACTGGAAGAAGTGCCCTGGCTGTTAGATGTGATTGGCAGCCCAGACATAACTTATAAATTGCAGCTGAAATTAAAGCATTTTATCTTCACTTATATATATCCTTCATGACAAACCATTCAACAATACTTTTAAGCCATTCTTCCAGTGAATTGATTTTCAACAGCAATTAATGACCAATTTTTTTAGATAATGTTCTCAGTCATGTCACAGACGAGTCAGGATCTGCTTCAGTAATGGACAGCAAGACTTTAAAGCATCTTTCATCCAAGTCATAGCTGCTATTTTTAAATGCTGTAGCTCAAACTTTTTTTCAGATTTACACCATCAGCAATACCACTATTGTCAGAAGACTTGGGCCTATGCATTTCATATAACTTAAAAATATGCAAAAAAAAAAAAAAAAACACTTATTGGAAAAGAAAAAGTGCCCTTGTCTGGATGTTGGAGAAAAAAAGATTTTCCACATTAAAATGATTATTTTATTTTTTTTTAATAATAGCAATAAGAATTTGCCAATAGCATAATAGGAAAGTAGTTTGAAAAGCAGAGTATGTCAAAAGCAATTATGAAACACATAGAGGGAAAAGCAACTCCATTAAAACAGGATTAACCAAGAGTCATATTCACAGCACCTAGCTTTAATCATTTAAAGAGCCCAGTTAGCGTATGTTTTCTCTATAGTCCATGGAAAGAAAGAGAGGCACTTCCAAGGGTGGTTCAGGTTTCGGTGGTCTGAATTTCCATCTCCAAGTCAATTCCTTTCTTGGTTAACTATACAGAGGCGTAGGACCACTCTGCACCTGGCTTAAACTGAACACCTAATTTTTAGAAAGCTAACTTTGAGGGACATGAGCCTCCATTAAGCCCTCATCTGATTGCATTAACAAAAAATTATAACCAATAAATGTACAAAAGCAGAGAAGAAACCAGGAAGGCTGAAAGTGGCTATATGGCCAGTCACTGGTTTAATCCCAGTACAGATTTTGTAGACATGCAAAAACCACACCTGGACAGCAAAAAGTGGTAGCAGCCACGTGCTAGAGAATATCTAAAATTCTTAAAAAGCCATAAAAAAGGAGGAAAATAAAAGGAGAAGGAAAATAATTTAAAAATATGAAGACAAATTATGTCTTAAGGAGCAAAAGGAACACTTGTGGTATTAATGGACAAGGATATTTCTTTTAATTCCTTTATTTCATTTTTTTTGATTTGGTATATCTACCTTAGCAGCTAGTCTAGCAATATTTAGTCTTCCAATACTTCCAGTCAACAAACAGTGTGGGCTTTCCCAGTTAAAGGTATGTTTGTGCTGGCCACTGGTTTTGGAGAGCAGAACTTCTGGCTGGGGCCATCCTGAATGCTCAGGAGCAGCAGCATTTCGTGGTTTGCAGAACTGGCTTTATCCATCTATTCACTCTCCTTGGGAGAGAAATTAGCAGTTTCTTAAGGAAACTGAGGTCTCTTGTTGACTTCTTGTCACTTCTCAGGGAATACTTGGAGGCTGATGCATCTCCTAAAATTAGGAAAGAAGGGATGAGGTTGGGTGTTGCTGCCCCCCTGTCTTCGCATAGGAGAGGAATATTGGACAGAACTACTTAGGCACTCAGAAGCTGGGCATATGTTTTCAGCAGTGAACATGCAAAATATTATTACAGCTGAACTTGAACTCAAAAGCAGTAGCCTAAGGATGTGAAAGAAAAGATTAAATCACATTATATCTGCATGCAGTTAAACTTAGTCAATGCAGATACTGTTCAAATTTTATCCTTTTTTTTTTTTTTTTTGGTAATAGAACCTCAATTATCTTCAAACACGAGCTTGTAAGAGATATGAGAATTAAAAGTTATTAAGGAAAATTAAAGAAAAAAACTATGCTCATATGCAATTTAAACCTCTCTTAGTACAATGAAAAGTGATAAGACATTTTTGTACTCTTTTAATGAAATTCACTTTTACACTCTGTATCGTTTTCATTATTTCTCTTTTTTTAATTCCTTGGCTTCTAGAATAATTAAACATACACAGTGTTTCCTCACTTTAGAAAGGAGGCAAAATGTTTCATTCCTCTGAGGAAAATCTCAGTTACTTAGAATCCATTTGCAGTCTGATAGGTAGTTTGTTCTTACAACATAAATCTAGCCTTTGTCACATATCTTAAGTTTTGGGGGTTTTGTTTTTTTTTTTCTTTCTGAAAGTTCAGTTTTAAATAGCAAACAGTTGCAAGGTATGCAGTGTAATTGCTTTTGTCATTTTATTGCCTACAAGCCAAAAAAGTAAATATTATGTCTGTATTTAATCAAATTTAGAGATATGATTTTCCTCCTTTCATCATGTGCTTTTGATTACAATGATACCTGAATTAGCCTGCATTTTGGAGGATTTAAGTGTTGAATATTCACCATCTGTTATTAAAAGAGATTATCTCACTGCATTTCAGAGCAGGTATAGACTAATTAGAACCATTCGGTTCCTTCTCTCTCTCTCTCCCTCTCTCTGTCTCAGAAAGGAACTCTTCAACTTAGGAGTTACAAAGCCACAAATATCTCTTCTGGCTGAACGTCTTTTTATCGGATCATTACTTAATCCATTAAATATGTTGATTATATCTTTTAATAGCTGGAATAGTCAAGACAAAAAAAAGGATTGATTTAATGGCATGGTATTCTAGCACAAAGCAGGTATTTTCATTTTAAGACATTGCCTGAAAGAGGAGAAATTGCCTGGAGGGTAAGGAGAAAGCATGATGGTATTACAGTGACATATTTCCTTACCACTGCCTTAGCACGGCTTAGAGCTAGTTGCTTCTGTTTGTGCTTGCAGAGTCTTCTAAGGATTATCATATTATTTGTGTTGACGAAAATAAAATCAGGTGAGGCTTGAGATTTATGTAGAAACTTTGTATGGCTAAAATTATATAAATCTATCTCTATGAATATCTCTGTACTGGTAATTAGTGGACTCAGCTGCCTCACTGATACTAGCTTTGATATCTATATAGTGATATAAAATGCTGCATGAAGCAGCCCTAAAACAACCCTTCCATCTGTAGCAAATGCATTCCGGCAGGAAGAACAATAATATAACAATTTAAATTGTGAGGAGGAATTTATGGAGATCATTTATAATTACTAATCTCCTGGTTAGGCCTATAAAATTGACAAAGAGAAACTTCCACTCAAAAATTCCTTTCAAAAATAGATAGGTGGCCAGATATAATTTCTGAAGTTATTAGAAACATATCTTCAGTAAATTTAAATTGATAAAGTGTTTGGTGCAAAATGGCTGGTACATAGAAATCTTTTAAACTAAAATGTCATTGGCCATTAACTCACTAAAAATTATCATAATACCAAAAATGCAGATTTAATTTAGTTTAAAAAGAAATAAAATCAGTTTATTTCAGAGAGAAGCAGTTCAATAAAAAGAATGGTCAGTACCAACTTTTTATCTTTTCCTGTGTAATAATTATAAGCATACTACATCAAGAGGCCATAACATTTTAGATGAGAATGAGCATATTATTGGATTTTGCTTATTTATTTGTTAAGGTTCTACATACATGAATTGTTTTTTTCCCAAATTAAATTTCATTATTTTGCACAGAAACATATGCTGCATCAGCACAGAATATGCCATTTCATCTGGATCTTTCTTGTTCTCCATTTTGGAAGGTCTCGTCATACTAAGTGAAAGAAAAGTTTTCTGAAATCCTTCAGTTGGTTTGAAGGGGCAAGTTCTCATTCTGAATTCTCAGCTAACATTTTTTTTTGTATGCTGCTTGATCTCTGAAGCCTTCTAAACACACGGGCAAATCTAATCCAAGATCATAAGGGTTGCATGAATCTATGTGATCCGATCCTTACTGTTATTTGTTAGGTTTTCCACAGGTGGCAGGAGTGACTGGTGATTTAACCTGAATATTTTCCATAATTAGTTAAACTTCTAAAAATTTAATAACATCTCCTTTGCAGTCTGTGGGACCCAACCAGAACGCAAGACATCATTAGCTGTTTGATTTCAACAGGCACTATGGCTATAAAATTATTTTCACTGTTCAGTCAAAGAGGCTTAACTTTGGCCTCAGTGATTTTTTTCTTTCTCCTGAACCAACAGAGTTTTCTTTTTCTTTTGCTCTGATAAGATCTGAGACGCTAAAGCTCATCTGAAAAGCCAGCACCAATTGCAGTTTTAACATTACGACACAAAGTCATCAGAAAGCATGCAAAAGGTTTTCTGCTTTTATTTTTGTTTTTGTTTTCTTTTGGCAGCACCTGGGTAACATGATTTCCTCTTAAATCTTCTGGTGTTGGTGGAAAGCTACCTAACTTCAGGCTAGTATTTTATCAGTATTCTGACAAATGTTAAATAGTTCTACCCAGGTTGCCTTTTGGATAACAAAAATCCCATCTGAAAATTATTCATTTGATATTGAAATAGGGCCTAACATATTTGAAGTAGTAAGGGGGTATGAGATAAAGAAGTTAATAATTTTAAGATGCCTGGATAAGGAAGAAAGGTATTCAAATAGAAAAAAAAAAAAAAAAGATAATTAAAGAAACATGTTTGCAGTGCTGCCATCTATTGAAGGAAGAGAGTCCTTCAAGTTCTGTTTGCTAATGTTACAGTTCCAAATCATTCCCTTCGAATTTAATGTTACTATGTGCAGACCTCGTGGCCAGTGAGTAACTGTCAATTCAAGAAAATCACAGCAATCACAATTCGGAACCTATTCCCAAAACACAAATTTAGAAAGCTGAGGCAAAAATTTTGGTATAGGAAAGACAATTGCAGGAGCCAAAGATCTGTCTTCCTGCATAGTTGATTCAGGAAATAAGGCAGCATAAAACCTATTTCTTTCCATGCTGGAAGGCTTATTTAGACTTCAGAGCAGGTGCAATTGGAGACATGGAGCATTTGGCATCTCCCTTTTGGCCTGACTCCCCAGGCTTCCTTCCCAGCAGGAAGGATGTGTTTCCAGGTCTTGTCCTCCCGTGAGGCTGGAGCACGGCTAGGGCGTGCACCCAAGCCCAGGAGGGGAGAAGTACTCCCGCATCCTGCAGTTTAGGTACAGTCGTCGTAACTAGCTATGGGTAACTGAGTGGAGGAAGGGTGGAAAAGGGTAGAAAGCAGGAAGAGTATTCTGCTGATTGATCCAGTTTGCATTTAATGTATTAAACATTATTTTGTCATCAGAGATACAAGGTAAATCACAGTCTCCTATGAAGAAGGAAAAGGAAGATGGAGCATCACTTTATTTATTTATTTATTTATTTATTTATTTATTTTTCTGGACTGTTCCTGAGCAAAACAGTTACAAAGTGTCCTTTATGCTGCATCATATATATGTGTAAATATATAGGCTATATTTAGTTGATGCATTAGTTATGTTCACTAATATATTCTTAATCCAGATATTATATCATGGGAATTTGGAAATATGCTCTGAAGACCATTTGTAATAGCCTTTCAAATATGCCCTTGAAAGACTATCCTGTAGTTGGACCAAGAGCTAAGAATTCCTGAGCAAAAAGTTTTCAGTCCAGCTTTAACCAGAAGGCTATCTGTATATAACTTGCTTGGAGAAAAAAAAAAAAAAAAAAAGAAAAAAAAAAGAAAAGAAATCAAACAAAAATGAAAACTAAAAGTGTGAGTGTTAAATTTTGCCTCCTAAAGCTATTGTTCTAGTTCTAACACACTGATATTTATTATTTTATTTCAATCTCCATGTTTTCAGACCTTTTGATCTACTGATAACCTGTCAAACCTAATCTAACTTTCGGGAAAACATGAAAGTAAAACATTATTCTTAGACACAGAGATTGTGCCAGATAATTTAACAGAGTAACGGAAAGGGATCCGGAAGCTTTGCTCTAAATGTTCCTCAGGAGGTAGTACTGCAGCTCAGCTCTGCGTGACGAAAAGATAACGGAGATTTAGGTAAGACTTGAAGTTTATCTATACTTAACAGCATAGTTCTGTTAATCTGAAGTGCTTCAGATGCTTTGCAGCTTTTTTATATATGGTTTGATAATTTAGGTAATCCAAGAGGACTAAAGAAAAGAAAAAAACCCTATGTGTTATGTTAACAGACAGTTCCCTAGAAAAATAAACAGAGTCTGTGTACCAAGATGACAATGGTTCTATAAATGGGTTGTGAGCAGATTCTGAAATCCGAAGATATTAAAGACAGATGGATCGACACTCTTAGACAAAGAGCTTTCAAAAGACAATTTTTAAGAAGTGTGGAAATGAATAGGATGGCTGAGAGTAGTGAAATTATCATATCGATAGTATACTTGTAAATAGGACTACGAGATTCTCATGCTGGCTGGGATGCCAACATCTACAGCTTGTCATATGGGCTCCCTTTATAACCAGTGAAGAGAAATAAGCACTTCTACAGTGCAATTCATTTAGCAATGTTGGACATATGTATTAGGATGAGGTGAACAGTTGGCTTCCTAGAACAACTCATTTCTCTGCGCTAAAGGGTTTTTACATAGCTAGATCATATGTAGACATCTATGCATCAGACTTCCAGCTGAAGTTGGATTAAATGAGTCTCACCTTTAATGTCAGATTTTGTAAGGTTTTAGGGATATATCTGCATCTTTAGGCAAAAAAAATCTTTCTAAGCTTAATTTTTCCAGTTTGTGATGTGAGGACAATGTCATTAACCTATCCTTTAACTGGGACCTTGAGATCTTACTAGAGAAGTGCTATGAACAAAGGTATTCTATTAATGCAACAGTGAAGTAAAGCCAAGTATCCTGACTTCTTTGGCTATGCTGGTGTTTCTGAATGCCTTCACCCTGGAGGCTTTAACAGCAACTGTAGCAGTTTTTTAACACACTTAACTGAAAACAATTGGAATCTGAAGTAAACAAAAACTTGAGTTAACAGTGCAATTTCTGACTGCAATTTCCGTGGCACTTAGTGAGGTTTTGAAAAGTACTTTAGTGGTAATTAATAAAATAATGGGGTATTTGCAATTTTCTTTGACCCAGAAATAAAATAGTTTTGACTGCTTTGATGGTCATATATATTAGAAAGATAAGTACAACAGTTTATTTTTTTAAATGAAGAAAATAAGGTTGAGTGGCTTTATTAGCACAATGCATTAAGCATGCAATTACTTGGCTAGCAGGTAAATGGTAATTGGCAAACTGCTTAGATAATCTGGAGCTCAGCTATTTGGAGCTTCCTGGTGGACCCAGGATCTGCAGTGAAGACCGAATGGCAGAGGGACTGAATTATTCTTGCAGCCGTGTGGGTGGTTCTCTTCAGTTCAGAGCTAAGACAAATAACTAGCTAAGGCAGGAAAATATTTACTGCCACTACCCACTACCCATACTGCCACTAAACACAATGTACTAGTATTGTGACTGAAAATAGCTTTACTGCCTCAAAGACTGTCAAAGTAGTTTATTCTCCACCAATATTGCAAGATGTTTGTAGATTAAAAAACATAAAAGCAACATCTCATGTGACATCGTAACTACATCTGGGTCACTGCATTCAGTAGTAGGCATCAGACCCCATGTTCATCCTACCTGTATTCAGGCATCTGCCATGCCTGTCACTAAGATCTTGGTTCTTACTAAGGTACCCATGCAGTCAGCGGAAAAGGATGGGCCACTCCAGAGGGCAGGTCTGATCTTAAGTAGGCTGAATCCCACTTTGGAGGTGCCTATTTCTCTCATTAGCTGTTTGGGTAATTTAGTCAATGGGTGCCTCAGATATGTTCTTACTCGAGGTGGAGTAAGTCTGAGTCTACATGATTCAGAAAGTCATTGAGAAGGGTGCAAAGGAAACGACAAAAACAGCTAGGATCTGGAGGGTTTTATTGGTCTTCCCTGTTCAAGTTTTTGAAGAGAAATGGTCAGAAAAGATTGCAGGGGATTTTCCCCCAATTGAGGAGGAAATTCTGAAATTCAATCCAAAATTAGTGCTGAGGATGATGACCTTCAGGCAGTACATTACTTAGTTCCATGTTTAACTGTAAGCGTCTGAGCTGTCCTATTAACTTTCTCTGTTGTTGAGTTTTATCACTAAACAATGAGTCATATGTTTTAGGAGATTATGCGTAAAATAATGCATAGTTTCTAACCCGTAAGAACAACCCAGTTCTATCAAATGTTCTGTCTGTCTTCATTGCCTTCTCTCCTGATCACAAAAGAAATCAGAATGGACATAGCAAGTCAGACAATGATGGTAGGTGACTGTTTAGCCATTCATGTTGTTTCTTCTTATTTTTAGAATGAGATCCAGTCTGTCTAAATCATACCTAAGTTGAGGTTTAGGAGCCTAAAACTCATCCAAGTTGCAAATAATAAACCAATGATTAATATACACAATCATCTAGGAAAGTCTCTGGATCCTAGACGTTGAAACCTGAGAGGTGCGTGCAGTCTTTGGATTTAAAAAGCAAAACCTGTCCTAGGAAGCAGGAATCAGAACCTTAGAGATTTCCCTCAAAGATTGTGAACAAACCACTAGGCAGGGATCAGCTGCTTCTTGCTTCTTTGCCTGTCTGGCTACACAAGACCTCTTTCTCTTCTGACTCAGAGAGCTTTTTAAAACACTTGAATTTCATCTTGCCTTCTAAATGAAGCTCACATCGATTCCCCTGAAGTCTCCTAATCAAAGGTTAATGACAGATAAGTGCATCTGAATCAAGATAAGGAAAACTAGAAGGTGATTTTTAGGATTTGCTTTAGGGTATGTGACCTGATTTTATATAGATATATATGCATTTTTTGAATTAAAGCACACTTCTGATGAAGACCACTGCTAAAGCTTCCAAATCTTGTGTGCTGGAACATCAGACTAGCTGTTACTGTTGCTGACATTTAAGGACTTTGTGGTCTTCACTTTAAAGCACAAGTATATATTTATATATTTACACCCTTTAGCTACACCATCAAAGTCATCTTTGTAAGCTGCAATTTTTAGTAAAAATAAATTAAAATTGTTCTGAATGCTACTGAAATAACAAACTGGGGCAATCCATCTGGAATTCATTTTACTTCATATTACGGGCTTTGTGTCACTGCTGTCCAATTTGACATCGAAAAGCACAAAAAATAACATTGACATAAGGATATAGTTATGTTTATACTTACAGAAGCGGATTTTTTTCTGTTCTTTTCAAAGGAGTATCCTTAGAATTGGCACCCTCAACTGGCTTTCAGAGAAAAAAAAAAATCTGTAGCAGGCATGCTAAAATACAGCAGCAAAAGCCTATGAGATGAAAAAGCTGTCAGTTCAGCTAGTGTTCTTAGTCAAGTGCTTCCGTTGAACCTGATAGGAGGCTGGGAGACTGGAACTGGGAGATTAAGGCTTTATGTTATTTGCCCAGATTTACTTAGAGGAAAAGAAAGTTTGAAAATATAAAATATGTCTTTTGGCTGCATCAGTGCTTTTTCTCTTAGGGTCCATTAAACTATGACCACTAAAGTCAGTAGGGGCTTCCCCCCCCCCCCATATGCCTAATATGTCTCCTTCAAATAAAATATATATATATATAAATTTCCTGAAGCCATATTTGATACACTTACATAATACACTTTTTTTTTTTTTTAACATCTAAGAAACTTAATCTCCACAGTGGCTCCAGCATCAAGATCTCTAGGTGACTGAAAGAATGAGTGAAAAGGAAAAGGCACTTAGATCCCTGTTCAGTGAGGATTTGGCAGAAATCAGAGATGGTCTCAATATAACACAAATTTAAATGAGTATTTGCTTTGAATAACAATAGTAATACAGAATATGTAAATGACAGATGATTAATAACAATGGATATATAGAGGGAGAAATTCACCATTGGAGTTAGGAAAAAAGCTTAGGGAGTCTGGTGTTCTCAAGTCAAGAAGACAAAATATTTTTCAACCCAAATGCTGAGACAGTTGTAAAATTAATTTTCAAGTTCAATAGTAAGATTTTTTAAAAAGTCAAATACGGAGAGCAATGTGTGGATGGAATTTAGCAAATATAATTTATCAATATTTAGCAAAGATTTTGATCTCTTCAGAAATGTAGGGTGAGGTTCTTTTCACCTAACTCGAGGCTTGTCCAGCTGTCTAAAAGCATGGCTCTCATTTTATTCAAGAGAGAAATATAGATATCTCATTCGATTCTAAATATGCTTACGTACATATACAGATATGCACAGCTGTGTATGTAGAAGTGAATTGCTCTTCACGTGCACTATGTCTTCCTATTGATTATGGGAAACCTGAAAGGCTACCTTAGACCAGATGCCTACACTGTGTTTTGCTAAGTTTAGACCAAGTGGTCTTCAGAACTTAAAGGAAAAAAAAAATCCTTAAAACATGGAATTAAATTGACACTGAGATGACACTGAAGACAATTTCATCAAAGATGAATGCACTCACTTGTACTAACTTATCGTTCTTTGATATATGATTCATTTCTTTAGACAGATGAAATGTAGTAGAGCAAATGTGTCCAGGCTTCAGTAAAATATTTAATATGGTGCTATGAGATGCTATTGCTCTGTTAAAGGGTTAGGGTTAGAGAGATATTAGCACACACCTTATAAAATAAATAAAGGAAGGAGAGTTACCAGGCTAGAAGAAAGGCTTTTTTCTGGAATTTCAGAATGGTTTTTCATGGAATGCAGGTTACTTAATAGGCTCATTTATGGATGTGGCATGAAAACAAAAAGCATGCTAATGAAATCTGCAGATAATGCAAAAATAGATGACCTGAGGGAAAAAAGTGTTAGACTGAGATAAATTGAAAGACATTTGAATAGTACCGAATGCTGGGTTGTGAACAGAAAGGTCAGTAACAACAAATTCTGTTAAAAGCTGTGGCCAAGGTTTTTGGGACCCATGGGGAAGGAGAAAACAGAGGTTTAAGGCTTGATCCCAGAGTGATTAGTAACTATCCAGTGGGATTGGCCGTGAAAAGACAAATGTGATCCTAAAATCTATTAAAGTATTCCCAGTGGAATTGGGGAATACTTACACAAGGCATGGGTAAGACTGCTGAACATGACAGCCCTGTGTCGGTGAGGGGGCTGAGCCCTCCTCCCCACGCCAGACATCATCCCACGTCAGACAAGCCTCGTTATTACCTAGCGGAGCTGAGCCCATGTCCTGAGACCTCAAGGGAGAAGATAAAATTGTGTAGCACTGTAAGACCTCTCCAGCTTCCTATGCCTGGGGCCCAAACCCACGGCAGAGGTCTGCGAATGCACGATGTCCCTGCCGTGATTCAGTTATTGAGGGAAATCTCTGATTCCTTTATATCAAGAAAAAAGCTAAAGCATCATGATCCGAAAGAGGGATCAGGCTGGTGGTGCCGATGGCTCAGTGAATGCTGTACAAGTGTGTGGCAGTGTATCCGCTCTCTTGCCACCCATGCGAATAAATCATCTCCTGCTCATCAAAGCTCATGCCGCAGAAAAATCCCATTTGAGTTGTGCCGTAGCAAGGGATTAGAGAAGAGTTGCAAAACTGCAGAGAAATATGACATCAGCTAAAAGCCATAAAGCATAAAATAAAATGAGCTTCAGGAGTAGTTTTTGTACAAAAATTATCCAAGAATACGGCAAGAAAAGTGAAACAGGAAATATGTTCTCTTACAGGAGTGTTTTTCCTGAATAGACTCTCTCTCAGAGTTTTCTATAAGATATTTATTCTGATATGATATATATTCATGGAAACAATGGCGCATTTATATGTTTATCTAGGCTGTGCGTTGTCTCTTACTGTGCGCTAATGAGCAGCAGATGAGATAATTTCTTTTTTTTTTCTTTCCTTTGTTTCTCTGTAGCGTTGTATTTAGAGTCTTCGGTCTCTAGAGAGAATTTCCCTCTACACTTTATCTGGACTTAAGTGTAAGAAATGTCGTAAGATACACTTTCCCAAACATCTACAATTTTGTCTTCTAATGTATAGAACTATATGAATGTGTTCCCAAGCAGAAATGCTACCGTAAAGTAGGGAAATATGTATAGCACTCGTAGACCAGTACTTCTTTTTTTCTTTCCTCCATTCACACTCGGAGCAAAGTGTAATACAGTGAAAGGTACATGAAGATGACAAAAAGTAGCAGACCTCTATAGAATCATGTATTATTAGCATTCTTAATATCGCATTTTTGTAAGGAATTCAACTTAATTTTTTTCCTTGGAAAATGGTTTTCAAAAATATTAAAATGAGAAAAATACCAATTTAAGGTCTCTATAATATTTGCACATTTCCCTGAGAAGTAAAGTCATCTTTCAACATTCTAAAAAACTTCAGTTACAAGAAGATGGGATTCTTGAAACATATGCAGACATTTTCATTTGTAAAACTATACTCATTATTTTTATAAAGTTCTAATCCAAGAATGAGTCCAAGTGCAATGTGGAAAAGTAGGAATTTTTAAATTCTGCATTTATAAATAAAGTAAATGTTACATTAACATTTCTGATCTGTAAGAAAATCTGTATTTATCTCCTACAGAGAAAAGATTGAAAAAGATTTTTAAAAAAGAAACTTGGATATATACTAATGCCCTTAGAACTGATCTTCTTGTTAATACAACAAAACAGGCCCAGAAGTCAGTGCAGGATAGTTTCTACATCACAAGTAGTTTCTCAAAGGAATTTAAATACCTAAGAATGGATTAAAGTGATTTTTCAAAAGCACCTAGCTAGACTGGAAGTGAGGAGACTTAGTCGCCTAATGGGTGTGGGTACTTCTGAAAACTCCAGCAGACTCTGAATTTCTGAACAGTTGTGAAAAAGCTCACCTTGTTCTGGGTTTTTCACTCAAAACTCTGCTGCCCAGTATTGAGTACAAACATAATGCCCTAGTAATTTAATTGGTTTCATAGGCTCACTGTTTAAGGTTTTATATTGTTAGCGTTCAAATGATTTTGTTTTATATTTTGATACTGCTGATGAACATTTTGAGGTAGTGGCACGTAATTATCCTTGGGGAAATACATGAAATTTTTGCACAACACTAGTAGAATGAGAGAAGGGCAAAGGTCTTTTTTACGAAGACGAAAATTCAAACTGTAACTGCTGAAAGTGTGCAGTGGGAATTTTTGTACCTTGTTAATAGTTACAAATAAGGAAGACATTAATATGTAGGAGCTGATATTTAGCCTAGATTAATAATCTTGTCTTTGTCTTACTTAACGTTAATTACTGTGGCTTTTTATTTGTCTTAGTATTATTTGAATGTATTTAAATGTGATCTGGCTATCAAGGACCTAATTAAAGATAACACTTAGCAGGGAGCTGGAAAGTTTTTGTGCTCTCAAATACTCTGGGTGAGTGAATGTGAAGACAGGCACACAATATTGCTTAAAATTATTATATCTACATCATATGGTGAAAGCACATTAAAAGGATTATGTACTTTTTGCAACCCACAGGGTTTTTTGATATTTTACTTCTACAACTCAATTTACTAATAAAATTGGCTATGAGTTATTAATGTTATTGACATTAGTACTTATTCATGAAAGAAAAGATCCATTCATTTTCATGTTTCTAGATGTGTATTATTCAACAGGAGACTCCGGAGGCAACAAGTGTGCTATGTCACCCAGTCAGGATTAGAATTATTCACATTTCCTGAAGCATCAGATATACGCCAGGGTCAGAAGAAAAATGCCGGTCAAGATAAGCAGATGATTTAACTTAAAACTAATCTTACATTCTCTTTTTGGTATGAACAACATATTTCAGAACAGTTAGCTAGATGGACTTGAGGCAGTGGAAAACATACTTCTAATTCTCTTGTGGAGCTAATTAACTCCTTTGTGTTTCTTTGATGTGGTTTTGTAGTTTAGATTGCTTAATTTTGGATTATGCTATTCAATGTGTCTACATTATAGAGTGGAAAATGTAGCAATATCCCTATAGCAAAAAGCGAGTGAGGATATATTGGCACGTCAAGCTTGATCCTGTAGCACACTCAAGCTTATTATCCATTTTTGAATGAAAAATGTTGGCTTTTGCAAACAAGGTGGTGATTTATCATATTACTGAAATGAGAAGGCAAAGGTTAGCAGAGGTATATGAGCATTAAACTTTTTCATTCTTTAGTTGAAGAAGAGGTTGGCAGAGTTATAATATAGATTTTTTTCATGTATGTCAATATATGAAAAATAGGAAAATTCTAAATAACATATTAATAATCATAGCAATTGTTTGTAGATTAGTCTCAAATCAGACATAGGAAACAGTCAAAAATAATAAAAAATTCATCCTTTCAGTGTGCTAAGTGATGTATGTGAAACTCTAAGTAGGAATCTCTGTACATAACCCTAAGATTCCTGAATGTGACGATAGAAAACAAAAAAAAAAAAAAAAAAACCACAAAATTCTAAGACCTCCAGATTCTGCTCTTGGCTCGAGAACAAGTCACATTGCCAAATTATTTATAACATTAACATACTCTTCCCCAAACTCCACTATGGTCTTTACAATCATGGTCTGTGTGTATGCACAAAATCATATACTTCATTAATATATATCTACTGCTGACCATGGTTTTTGATGAGGAGAACATGTCAGAAGGAGGAGACCTATCTTACTTCACTATCTTCAAGGCAAACGCAGATTATAATATCCATAATTTAAAGCAATAATCTCATCTATATTTACTGTGAATTTGTCTGTATAAATCCTAGAACCTTTTCCATGGACAAATTCCTAACTGATCTGAATTTCCTGAGAATCAGATATGCCGTTAGAATGAGATTTGGATTAATTAAAATAGAAATAAATTCTTAATTTTCTATTCTGTATTCAGTGCAAGTGCTTCTTGGATTAAATAACAGTAATATGTAGCTATGTGGTCAGTCTAAGTATGTCAAAGCAGCTTCTAACTAGATTTTAATTAACAGATTGCAGATATGCTTTTTTTTTCAAAACTGTTGTACTGGTTGATGAAGTTACCACTGCTTATGAATATTTCTGTGATAGGATTGTTTGTGCTCAGTATTGCTCCTTGGCTATCCAGCAAGTGAATACTTCCCTACTGTTTCTTCAGACTCAAAGGCAAAGAAGTCATCTTCAGAAATGAGCCCTTAATTGCCCAAATATGAGATGTTTAGGACAACAGAGACTCATCTCACTCATCTCTCTTGCTGCTGCTGTAATATATCAGTCAAGTAATAATTATTCTGTTCTAGAACTGAATTTTACATCTTCTTTACCTGTAGACTTACAATAAAATAGTATAATATCTGAATTAAAAGAAAGCCATCAGGGACAGATATAATAGAGAGGAAAGATTACATCTATTGTGCTAAAAAGAGCAGAGCCAGAGCACAGGCACGCACTCAAGCATTGACCTGTGATTACCCACATCATTTGCATTTTTAATGTGCTTCCTGGCAGCCGTGAAAGTGAGAGTTCTCCCAAATAATATTTGGCATGGTTCAGCAGATAGCATGGCAGGGACCATCGGTGGGCTTGGGTTAAGTTGGGCTTTTTCGGGATGAGGGGAGGCAGTGAGACTTTTTAGCTTTACATGGATAGGATATATGCCACGCAGTCTCCGAGCAACAAAATGCTTTGATTTAGTAACACTAAAACAACTAATAGTTTATGGTCTCTATGGTCTCTCACACTAGCAGTGCCTATTGCAGCATTACTACTTCCCAAACAGAGGTATTAGTAGTTTCACAACCGTACAGACTGTAAATGCATCAGCTACAGCTCTTTGTTATTAATGTATAATCTTGTTTGGGAATAAAAATGGCTAAGCATGATTTAGACAATGTTGATAATTACCAAACTTAATTAATTGGTTTCCTCTGTAAGGCTGTAAACACAGGGATGCTCACTATGTTAACTTTTTAGTATAAATTAATTTTAATTGAGGCTCTGAGAACCATTTCTTCATTTGTTCATTGACATTTCACAGTTGAATAGAATGCAAAACACAGAGGCATGGTTCAGAGTGACTTTCCTCCACCACTTTTTGTTAAATGTCACGAAATCTTTGCCGAGCTGATCCATGTCATCCTTGAGTCCAGACATTATAATTTATTATACTCTTGTTTCCTACATTCATCAGCATGCAACAGAAATAACACCATTTGAGCTTTTTGATCACGTGAATACATTTGTCAAGCTGACATTTTGGCTACTTCACAAAAATGTATGAAGTCCATCAATAATGCGTAAAAATGGTATAAATTAAAGCTATTTTTATGCCATTCTGAGATTTATGATTAATGGGATATAGCCTATTTAGATTAATCTGTGCATTCTTAATATCTCATACTTGACATTTGTAGCTAGCTGCTTCTTTTATGAAAATTCTTCTTACTTCATTTATATACAAAATGGAATTAATCATCCTTCCAATTAGTCATCATTTTTGTCACTTAACCAACAAAAAGCCTTGGCTTTCCAACTATTAAACACTCTTGCTGCTGTAATATTTGGTTACCCTGCCACACAGTCCCTTGGTTTTTTTCTTTCTTTGCAAAATTAGTTTTCATTCTATGTGATGAAAATATATGATGTGATTTGTACTGTTAACACTGTATTTGAATATAAAAAGCCATTTCTAATCCATTTTCCATTTCACACATAATAAAAACAATTTGCATCTGAGTTGACACATATGCACAAATGGTGTTCCTACAAGGGGAAAAATTAAAACAAGCTTGAGCAATGCTGGAATCCCATACTTCCCTTTGACAAACATTTTCAGTGCTCAGCAGGAGAATATATGCCCAGACTATTTGCCTGGAACCAATAAAGAATGAAAAGATGTCAGTTAAACTACTATAAGTGAGAGTATTTATTTAAGTGGAAGCCACAATGGTCATCTTTAAACTGTTTTAATTTTACTCCTTCATTTTGTCTGTGGATAATCTCGTAGAAATCTCACTTCTACACAGAGAAGTGTAGAAGAGCCAGAAGGACCCATAAAGGACTTCAGTCACCTTTGAAGCTGTCACTGATAGATTTCTTCAGCCATCAAATTGCATTTGAGGGAGGATGGTTTAGGTCCACACTCTGCTCTGTCTCCTCATCTGGAGGTATCAGCACTTACGTTGTAAGTGATGCTCTTTACTCTCCAACAACCCTCTCCTTGCCGTTAGCACAAGGGGAAGGACGAAGGGAAATTGCTGCTTGGTGTACTGAGGACCTCATCCCTGTAATGAATGAATGGACAAGGGCTAAGGTATTTCAAAATCTGTTGTAAAACTGAACTGCAAAAATTAATATGTGGCTCACTAACTAGTTCAGAGGGAAAGAAGAGATCTTTCACAAAAACTATAAGGGAATTAACTGAGGCAAGTTTGAAGTTTCAAGAGGGAGGACATTAAACGCTTCTGTGCTGCGAGGGAGCAACAGAGTATTTGTAGCTGCAATGAGCTCATTAAAAATCTGCCACTGAAGCTGTCTCTTAAAACACGTGCCATCGTATCTATGAGTGTGGATGCTTGTTAGTAATAATAATTATTGCTCACAGTAATAATGATTAATGATTTTCCAGTAGTCAGTAGACGTTCTTTTCAAGATGTGAAAAGTTCTAGATTAAGCCGTCTTCTGCTTGCCTTATTTCCCTTGCATTTTCAGAGGCAACATTCTCTCTCCCTGCCTTGAAGCTCAGAAGTTCACATCTTCTGAACTTTTTCTAGGTGAATAAAATAATACCCTGCAAGCAAACTGCCAGCAATAGGTCAGCTTCTGATTTCAAAGCAGACTTTTAAATCGGCTGAAATACCTTTTAGACAGAGGATATTAACTCACCATGTCTCAATGGCAGATTCCTATGTGGAAGTGCAGAACGCTGCCTAGATCTCTGCAATTATCCAGCACAACAACCCTATTGTTGCCTACAGTTCGCTGATATGTGCAGTGCTGCTTGTGCCCATATAGCATATGTCTGCTACTTACCCTTTCTTAAATAAACGTTGCCAAATATCTTTTTCTTTTCCCCATGCCTTTTCTTCTGGTAAGCAGCTTAAGCAGAAGGCTGTAGATTATCAGCAGCTCTGAAAGTAAAACCTGCTAATAAAACCCATAGGATAGAATGAAGGGCCTAACTGTGAATATCAGTTTGAAAATGCTGCTTTTTCCTACTCTGAGAGGTAGCTCACCTGACCCTGTCCACACCATTAGCAACTGTATCAATCTCTATGCACACGTAATTGAGTAAATTATAATAAACTCCTATTGACAAGAACATATAAGAGACCTTGGTGAAGCTATGGTAATGCATTTTTATGCCATTATTCCATTTTTAATTGAAATTGCTCTCCCTGTAACATGCCACACTTAACCTCACTGGTACGATACAGTGTACAGGAGTTTTGAGCTAGTCACACATTAAAGGTGTGTAGTTAGGCATAACGCCAAAGCTAAGTGCTCCCGGCTGCTGCGGAGAAGAATATCCTCCAAGGAATGCAAATATTTGTATTCGGAAGGTAGCCTTAGTAACAAATGAGTCAGCCCTCAACAATCTCTAGTTCCTTAGGAGAAGTAGATTATTTTATAATGTTAATGAATGATTATCAGCCTATTTCAACTGCTTTATATGCATAAGTAAATAAAAAAAATCTGTTCTAGTACTACCATTTTTCCTTGTTTATGATGTATTAAACATTGATACTTACAGATCTCTGGATTTGACATTAATTTCATATAAGCTAGTTCATTCTATAAAGTATGCAGGGGGTATAGACCTGTCCACTACTCTCAATATTAAAAATGTGGCAATTAAAATGAAAAAACAAATCTCAGTTCTCAAAGCTGTTACCAATGCTGGAAGAAACCAAAATATATACTTTTTTTTGACTGTTAAAAATTTTTGTTAGAGTGGACTTTGCTAGTCATTAACAAACTTCCAAACTTCTCTGGCCTCTCCTGTGTGCCTTCTGCTTCTGTCTGAAACAGAAGTTACATAGAGCTAGTTATATTTTTAGGAGATTGGTTGCTTACATTGAAATTAATTTAAGAGAGGAACAAAAAGCTAATATACTGGGTAAGTAAGTACTGTCCAGCCCAAAATTCACATATAGGTGTTGAATCATGGAGTCAGCTTAAAAATTACAAGCATTGACTAAAAAAAATTTTTGAAAATGAAAAGGAATGAGATGATGAGATGATGAGATGAAAAGAGATGAGATACAATAAAATTAAATAATAAAATAAAACAGAGGTAGAATCTTTATTTTCAGTCTCTCCTCTGGCTTTAAGGTCTTCACGGTTCTGTCACATGTCCAGTTTTTCTCCACAGTCACAAGCAAAACTTGCAGTTCTAAAGCAACATTGGATTCTCATGTAATCTCAGCACTCCAGTTGGAAGGACTTTCAGCAAAGTCAGTGCTGCAACAGTCACATTAAAATGACAGAAGCTGACAATTTTGTGAAACAAGGTATAAATTGAGTATAAGCAATATATTGCACCTCTGTTGGCAATTCTACTCTATGTGACCAAAACAACATATAAGAATACTCCAGCATAGACTTCATAAAATTAGGACACTCTATATTTATAGGAAAAATAAAAGAGCCTTCAGGTCCCTTAACAGATGGTCACTAGGCTCTAGTTGCAGAGAAATGGGAGATATAACATGTTAAACATATTTTTGGTTTAATCGAGAAATTATTTCATTATAAATATTCTGGTAGCCCCTTCTAAAAATTAAAATATAGATATCGTATATCTATATGGTCTTCTAAGGAATAGTTTATTATGCAAAAGAATAGAAAACAGTCTGATTTGAAAAGCAACAAATATTGACGTTTTAAAACATATTCTATTCTACACTTCTGTTGAAAAAATATTGAGTAAAATACTAAAATTCTATCACACCATGAACCATATGTGTAGTGTTATGTATTAATATAAATATTTGAGTTAATTCTCTGACTAAAAGTGCAGCAGAGTGAAAAGTAATTTTGATTATGAATGCACTCCTTTGTGTCTTTCTTGTACCAAATGCAAAGTGCCTGGTACCTCAAGGAATTTAATGTGAGCAAGGATGTAGAAAGCATTTCTCAAACTGCCAAAAAAAAAAAAAGAAAAAAAATGCAGTACTGTTTAGTATTCCATTCAACCGTTATTTAAATTTTCAAGATATTGTTCACAATTAATAATGTTGAGAAAATTCTATACATCTACAAGAAAACCTTCCAATCTGCAGTTAACAAGCGAAGACGTAAAGCAGGCATTGCCTTTTTCCTAGTTCTCTATGTCTTTTCTAATAAAGACTGAATAATAGAACTTCATGCTAAAGACTAATCTTTTCTTTACAATAAGAAGACTGTAGCTCAGGAAAAATTATTAACTTTTTGGTCTGGCCGTTTCTCAATCAAAGGGCATATCAGTTACTGCATATTATTGCAGCATTCCAAGCATTAAATTAAATTACAGACAATGGAAGCAAGTACAGTTTACATCTGTGGAAGATTAAAAAACGAGGGACGTTTAGCAGTTTATTTATTCCCAGCAGAAATATCCCTGCTGAAATAATGCTCTTAAAACATTCCTTCCTACAAGACCTTGCTGTTTCAAAGGCACTCCTAAAGCAATGGGCGTACTTAGTTTTTTAAATGTGACATGCAAAAATCAACCTTGATTTTCTTGGAGGGCTCGAGTTTCGTTAACTGTGCTACGGTTCAGGCAGTCTTACCACTCCTAAGTTATTACTCTGCTACTGGATCTATACAAACAGCCTGAAGCATGCTTTAACCAACAGGGCTACAAATAAGCACCAAAGGTCCACCTGTGTTAATATGTTTTGCAGGCTTCTGCCACTTATTACATGTGATTAATGCTATACCCAGGAGAGGTCAAACACTGTGGAGACTGAACCTGCAATCTTTGCTCTAAACACATGGATCTGCACTATCCGAACAGAAAATTACACTGCTGGTTCAACAGCTTTTAAGCTCACTGCAGTCATAAAAGAGAGGGCTACAAACATCGCTGGTGGCTTTACACACACATTTTTTTAATTTATCTTAAAATGGTTTGACAAATCTGAAGCATTTTGGTTTTTCATATTAGAGCTCACATCTTGTTCCTAATGCTGGAAAATTCTTTCTGTATTTTAGATCAGAAGGCTACATAAATAAATTGAAAACATAAAATTAGTGTTTCAGGGGCCAGATTCTACACAGGTATAAATAAGTATAACTTTATTTATGTCAGTGGAAATAGGCCAGCTCAAATGCACTTGGCCCCTATGTGACTGGCCCTCAGTTTTTGTTTCAGCAGTGCAATGTTACCTGCAATTTATACTGTCATCTTTTATACCGTGTTCATGCCATCTTCCTTGAATGTTGCAGTGTTTTGCCTGGAGATACTAAGACTAAATGGAATATTCAAAACTGAATCCCTTACTACGCTGAATACATCCATTTCTGGATTCATTATCAACTTTATACTCTAATCATATATATTTTCATTATTCTTTTCCCCAAAAGACTCATTAGAGCTCAAGGAAAAAAAAAGAAAAAAAAAGCCAGTACCTGCACAGACTTCGTAGCTTGATGCAGAATTTAATGTTTATAACTCTGTGTTGAGTTCTGGGATTGAAAGCCAAAATTGGATAGTATTGGAAGACAGATGAAGGTGATTAAACATAAATGAATCAAAATCCCCTAGAACTCTTGTGTAATGAAACTTCTGAATGCTTACACTAATATTCTGGAGACGTGCTCCTCTTGTTTTTTCATTTAAAACTCTCTGACATAAGAATGTAAAAAGGAGATAGAGTAAATATTTAACATGAAGAGATTCCTCAGATGTCTTTACTACAACTTATTCAAAGCAGAGGATGGTATTTCAAGATGCATAATCAGTGTTAAAGGGCTGAGGCTTATACGTATATTGGTATAAACGTGTAAATGTTGGTATGACTTGTATGTTGGTCACTAGAATGCATCCAGGAGAGTCAGTGGCCTGAGCAAGTGTAGGGGCAGCTTGACTTGGTGGAAGTCACAGCTGCTGTGACGATTTCAAGCATATATGCAAAAAATATGCCGTCCCTGTACTGCTGCCTTACTGTAAACCCACACGTAAACCCTTACCATAGTAAGCCACAAACAAATAAACAGTGCAAATTAATCCTTCTCAAGGGGACACCTTCTATTCTACTGTGATCTTTACAACCCTCCTAAAAGCAAGAGATGGGAGGTTAATTTTGGTAGTGAATTCAGAAGATGAAGGGATTGTGAGAATTTCAGAGTAAAAGCAATAGGAATTCCAGACTGCCAGGCTCTCTGGGAAAAGTTAATTTTTGATGCAGAGATACTGAAAAAGTGAGCCATGAATTACCTGATGTTAAATTCTATCAAGGAAGAAAAACTTATTGATCTCAATAGCTATTTAACATTTGTTAAAGCTACTCAGATAATGATGATGGCCATTGGCAAAAGAACCAATAGAGAAAACACAGAGAAAACACAGCTGTTGCCAAATGGCGTTAGTATTAGCACCAGGGCTACACTCACATAGAAAATGTATAATTATAGGTTAGCACTTGGACAACTTTTAGAGAGGATCTATCTGTAGAAGTGTCGCTGAGACTAGTTTCAGAAGGAAAAAAAAAACACATAAGGAAATAAGCGGTAAAAGGAAAAAAACAGATGGACTGTTATTTCCTTATATCAAATTTACATTTGGCCTCAAATCTTTTGAAAATACAGAGCCTCATTATAATGATTATATTTGTATTTTTATTATTAATTTGTTGATACAGCTTTCATTAGCATACTTAGACATGGCAAACAACCTTACTCATACCAAGAGGCATTTGTGTGAAATAACTTTATACATGCATATACACATACATATTTGCATGTGCACAAAGAAACATTCTGTGGGCCATAGAATATTTTTCTCAGATATCTCTACTCCAATAGAGATGGATGTGGATATTCTTTTTTGTCTTACCATTGTGCAGAATTGTTTTACGTAGAAAGGTGGAATGTCCAGCAAATGGCTTTGCATCGATATACTGTGCACATATAGAAAACTCTGTCCTGTAGAGTAAATTGTGTAACGGAAAATGAAGATGGGTAAAAACCCTGACATATAGCTAATTATTTTCCAACTAATGCATGACTGCTAACGAGAGTAGATTGTCAAATGCTTCCTCCCATCCTTGCTTAATTGGCTCATTTAATGGGAGTTCTGGTCTTGCCTTTGCAGATTACTCTGTAGCTAATAGATCTGACTTCAGATTATTTATATCCTTATTATCAGATGACCTTACACAATTACTTGGCTTGTCCTTGCAGTATTTGCTTTTTTCTTTTTTCTTTTTTTTTAATTTCAAAAACATGTATATCGTGCTCTGTTTTAATGACTTTATTTTCCAGTGTTTCTAATGCTGGAAAAAGAGGACAGGATGATTTATATCTATCTTGCACTCAACTTGCACAAGTGCAAGTGATTACGGGCGATGCAATGAAGACCATTTTCATGTAGTTTTCGTATGGCATACGTATAACACGTATCACAGTCCGTGTTCTCCCTTAATGCCAGCCATCCACTGGTACAAAAGAGTTATTTATGCAACCTTAGGTTGAGAAATATATACCCCTGCAAGACAGCCTGTTGAAAACAGAAACTATTTAGATAGAGGGTACTTCTATGAGTAAAGCTGTCATAAATAAATTAAGTATGTTTCACATCCATCTAAACAAATGAGTATTTTCTGATTTTTTTCTCCTTTTTATTTTTTTCTATAGAGAAAGCTGTCTCAATCTCTTCAGACCAGACACTATTTTGTAATACCCTAGAAGGATCACAACAGAATAAAGTGTTCCCAATTCGTTATTTCTTAAAGAGAGAAAATTCCCATGAACTTCAAGCTTGTATCGTAACTGGCAGAACTGCTTAACTGTAACATTTTCCACTAAAGTATTAATGAAATATAATATAAACAATTAAATAGCTTTCAGTTAAATAATGTATGTGTAGGACCTATTCATTCCTAACTGTGCTTACTTGTGACAGTTTTGATAAATATATTATTCCATGATGAGCTACTGCATGCAGTTCATGAAGCTCTTTTTACATCTTTCCCCTAGTATCAGGAGTGGAGAACTGCGTCCTGAAGGATAAATACTGAAGAAATGTGCATCATGTATTATAAAATTAACTTACCCTCAGATATTCCATGCTCATTAATAATGTTAAGAATATAAATTTCTGCTTATATTGCCTTTTAAAACAACAACAAAAGCCTGCTGTCAGACTGTCACGTAATATGATACTTGGCAAGTATAGTTTGAAAAGCTACATTTTTTTTCATTTTCACATTGAAGCCAATATGGGAAGTAATCATAATACCTCAAAAGAGGTCTCGTATATCCTGTGAAAGGTTTCTGAATGTTGTCTTCTAGCTGTCTTTTCTTCTCTACATCTTTCCACCTCTATATAGTACTATGAAAAAATCCTTATTAGTTGAACTAATGAAACCCTTTATTTTCAAAAGTATTGTGGTTTTACAAGTAGCTTAGATTTTAAAGAGAGTTTAATTTTTACAAGACGAATACCCTAGGTGGTTTAAAATATATGAAAGTCCTTTACTTTTCTGACTGTATTCATCTTGTTATGTTTATATATACATGTACATATATATATATGAAACATCATTATGAAATCATGTAAATTGAATCTTATCACCACAAAGATTGTTTTCTTTAGTTACTGTTTTGACAGAAAAAGGGATCTTAGCACATTTTAAATTAAGAGTACTATTTTGATCAAATAACATCTCATTTTAAAATTGTAGTTGACATAATAAAAAGATGAAACAGCTTTTATCAAAATAAAATAAACCAAAATTATCAAAATAGTTACATTAACTCAATCCGAAAATAACAGGCTTTCTCAATACTTCAAAATTTATTCCAGCTTAGGATGAATATATTTTTCAAAGTTTCAAAAATTCTTTCAGCACCAGAAAAGAGGTCCCTCCCGGTTCTAGTACCTTGTGTGTATTCCAATACCTTTTGCTAAAGGCAAATTCTTATCTCAGGATATTAGTCATCCATTGTACTTGCATTCAAAATACGACATTTCCAAAAGGTTTTCTGAATGATTTATGCTAATCATGTAGAGCTAAATCCAAACCTTGTGGAATTTGGTGGAAACTGAAGTTAGCCTTATCATTTTCCCATCATGGAAATTCTCATATCCGTCATGGAAATTCTTCTTTCTTTTTACTTTTGTGTCTGTGTCTTCCAATTAGATTGAAGCTTCTTAGAGAAAAAGATTTTCCTGCCCTGTGTATTTCTGGAGCGCTGAGCATTACAGCCTCTAATCTCTAGATCACTGTGACTTTCTGCACACTGTTCTAACACACAAAAATGAAGTTGCTGTGTCAACCCCTCATTTCTGTAGTATCTCTAAATTCTAAAACAGAATGGCTCTTGTCAGAAATTAGTATTTTAAAGACTATTAATGTAAATATCTCATGTTCTACCTACCATAAAATCAGCTATAATATCAAAAGATAGGTTGACCCCAAAAATCTGAAGTTAAGATTGAGCATCAATGCTTAACCAAGCACCATGATGAATATGAATTTCCAAAGATACAATAAAGAAGGAAATAACAAAGGAATACCTCACTTGTACGGTGCTTATATATACTATGTGAAATGAATCAGAATGGGATAATACTGAAATGCTGTTGAGATTTTTTTTTTTTATGACTGCTATCAGGTTGAATGTGAGTATACAATTTTGCTTGTAATTCAAGGAGACTTTCTCTCCACACTACAAGTAGATTTCTCCTTAGTCTGACAAGGCTTTGATTACCTTTTGATTACCTTTGGGTGTTCTTTGAAAAACATCGGAAGGGTTTAGGAACACAAATTACACCTGAAATCCAGTGGGATCTGTTCTCTAACACTATTAGATGCTCTGGCAAGATCCTACCCAAATTTACTGTGATAATTTACTGAAGCTCACTAAGGAAAAATATTTTTTATATCAAATGTATGATAAACTTTTAAATAAGCATTGAACAATTGTATGGTTGTTTAACAAGCTAAAAAACTGAATTAATTGGATTTAACTCTTAGGCAATTAAATCCCAGCTTGGTAGGCTTTGAGCGTATTGTAAGATTTTCCCCACTCCTTGAAAAATTGACCAGAAAGAGAAATGAAAAATGTGAGGCTAAAAAGGGGAGAAGTACACGTGTCTGTGAAGGTTTAAGGATAATATGCAATGGTTCTGATATAACTCATAATAGTTATGTGACCATTAATAGCTGCCTAATGTTGACATTTCTTCTCCAGTTACACTACTTTGCATCTACTCTATTGAGCTCTGCCGGCTCAAAGTCAAATGGCAGAAGCATGGCACAGTTTTCTGATTGCTAATATTTGCAAAGCGTTATTGATTCTGAAAGGTTTCAAATGTGTGTCCCGAGTTGTTCAAATAAAAGCATTCCTCTACCTCTTTCTTCCAAAGCTTTTAACCTGCTCTGCATTTCACAGGTAATTAGGTATACTGGGGGAGAAGGAATGGACACAACAAAGATTCTTAAGAACAGTTATTTCTACATATTACTCTTCACTGCATTGCTTACAATTAGCAATCATTAAGACAGTACATCTTTAGCTTGTGTATAGAATACATTTTGGGGTGGAATTCACCTACATTTAACTGTATAAAACTTAGTAGATTTCCTCAAAATTCAGTGTATAGAGATAACAACTTTTAGATTATATATTTTAGATGTTTATATGAAGGAATCATAAACTTCTATTTGGGAATGCCAATTTTTTCTGTTCTGACAGCTGGATAAGTATCTTAAACTAGACACCTAACTTTTGAATGAAGCGAAAGCTGAATGAGACTAATCTCACCTACAGTACAAAAGAACTTGAATGCCTTGCTAAAAACTTGTCTCATAATAAAAAAGGCAGATAGTTAAAACGGGGTTAACAAACAGACCTTTGATACAGGCAGCTTTCACTAATAGTCAAAGGTAATTGGGACACATTGGGAAAAGCAGGATCAAATCACGGATACTTCAAGGGCAGATGCTGAAATTGTGTAGGTCTGCTAAAGACACTGATGTTTAGAAGCTGAATACCTGGCTGCTGTCTGTGAATTAAATCTTTCTGGAGAAGCTATGCTGTTCAGTTAAGAAGAACAAACCTCAGGGTGGCAAAATACTCATTTCTACGTAGCTCCATTCGCTTCCATAAGTGAATGTTTACAGCTGCTTTGCTCTGTAAAACAGGAGTTTATTTCAGTGTGTGAGGTGTAGCAAATCTTTTTAAACTCACCTATGGAATATCTCAATATTCCAGTATCTCAAACTCTCCTGGGAGTAACTGATTTGGCAGAAAAATTAACTTGAAAGTTTCCTTTAATCTTTTTAGTTCTTTCCCACTCAGCTTTCGCTCTACTTTTGCTTGCCTTACAATGCCTCCTTTCTCCTTCGTTCTGTTTTTTATCATGTTGACGGTTCCAGATAGCCTTACGTATACTGTCAATCACATGCCATCCTGCCCAAGAGCATATGCCCCTGAAAATCACATGGGATAGCTCATTTTTATCCATCTTTTCAAAGGAAATTCAATTTAACAGTCATTTTGAATGGAATAAAACCCTGACTTTTGGCATCTTCATTTTAAATGAAAGCACCAGATTCTCTTTCTGTCAAAACACTGGATCTCTCCATAGGAAGAATTCTACCCTTTCTAGATTGGTGTGGTAATAAGCATGTAGTAAGTGGTACACCTTAATAAATCAAGTCCTCAAGAGACTGGGCTGTCTGCATTTCATCAGAAGAGGGCTGCGATTATTTGAACCATATGTATCTTCTAAAACACAAGAGTTTTATAAATTGATTCTTTCACTTGTTAACACTATTAAGATATTAAACTTAATGTAAAACATTTTCTGTGAGTATAATTTAAAGAAGACGTTTTAGTATGTTTGTTTCCTTTCTTTTTTAAGAAATGCTTTGGATGAAGTCGATAATGTGCTCAAAGACTATTAATGGATGTTTGGCTTACCTTTAGACAGGGATAAGTTCATATTATATATTTTGTATTTATATTGCTGCTGAAAGGGAATTCTTTAAGATTTCTACAATGCATTATTTATTAAGAAGAAAGTTCTAATGATAATAAATAATAATAATTATCTACAACATTATTATTCATTACCACCCATTTTCAAAATGCTTTATTAAAGAGATAATTAGGGTTTAAAAAGATCATTAGGTTTCAGTTAGTCTCACTAGTTTAATATTACTCACATGAGTTAAACATCTACTCTTCTTTGGACTGAAATCTGGGGGCTTGTAATATCAATGGGTTTATGTTATCTTCTACGAGCAAGGAATATAGTTTAATATTTTCTATCACAACCACCTTCCTAAAATGCACTGGTAGAGAACACTCTGAGCATATGCGTGTACATTTTCTGAGAAAAATCACACTGTAAAACCAAACATTTCTTTTTTTTTTTTTTTTTTTTTTTTCCTGAGAAGAGAGTCCCAGGTAATAAGAGTTTGGCATCGTGAGTGTAGGAATTTTGTTTGAATGCTTGCCAGTATCTGCTGCCTAGCATTGAAATAAATCCAAAACCAGAGTGATCCATCACTGTGCAAGGAATATCCAGTTAAATGGAAATAAGTATGGCATCAGTATAGAAAGCTTAATTTAAAATCTCTGAAAACAAATGTTGACTCTGAATGCCAGTTCATTAGAAGCATGTTGTGAATGTGTGGAAGGAATTGTTCTTTAAGTACAGTTTTAATTTTTGAATTACAAAGCTTTCTTCTCCATATAGTTTGTCAGACTCAGATAAAATACCAGAAAAACTGGTGGGGGGAAAAAAAAAGTTATTATTTATATGCTGCTTCACATCTATTTCATCTATATTGGTGTGGTTACCTAGCTCAAAGTTAATGAATTTAATTGGGAATATGACATCCGAGCTCTGGATCATTATATCAGATGCTACAGTGGTTTTGTACTGATGTAATGAAAACCAATAATAAGATCCAGAATCTGGTAGGATCGCATATCATCACTGTCAGAAAAAAAAAAAAAAAAAAAAAAAAGCCCCTCAACGTACACTACCATTAAGCAGGCACTGTAAATGTTTTCAGATGGTTTACAAAGAAACTTTCTTCTAAGACATTCTGTAAATTGGACATCATTACTAGATAGCTTTGACTGAATAACAGCAATACAAAGATTATTACACTGCATTGAATTTCTTTTTTAAGAATTAGTAAAATTAGAGCAAATAGTAGTTTTTTTTTTTATTGCACTAGAATGTGCTTCTGGAAATATATCTTAAAAATGCAATAAACCCATGTTGTAAAAAGATCAAATGTGATTATTTTAGTTTGAAGTACAGTTTCATTTTGGAAGCTTCCAACAGGAACCAGAATCGTCATGAAATACTGTATAAACATACATTTTGTTTTGCAGCAGTATGTGGCATATCAATACTATGTGCCTTTGTAGATTTGTAACGGTTATATTTCTGTTGTTTAAGAACTAAAAACAGATCAGTTATAGTGGCACTTACTGAATATGATATTTTACCACTAGGGAAAAGAAACTAAATAGTTCCAAGATGTGACAGAGGAAGATAGAGCATCAGACAGGAGTTAACAAGATTAGGTGTGTTAAAGGCTTTCAAATTCTACTGAAATTTTTCTGTCATAACCTAAATAGAAGTAGTTGAAACAAAAATATATCCAGTGATTTATTACATGTTCAAGTTATAAGATTTTCCAACTTCCAGAAAAAAAGACAAGAGTACTGTATTGTGCACGGTCTGAAAACATTCTCGTCACCCCAAACCATACCTTTCAATTTCAGAAGCTTTTGACTCTGTAATTTAAAAAAAAAAAGAAAGACAGGGAAAGATCTTTGTTGGAAGGAGGGGGTTTACTTTTCACTGTACTTTGAACTTTATCGCTAGACCCACAAATTTTGAGAAAATGTCTAAAAGAACATCAAAGGGGCAAAATTATTCATGGACTTTGCTCCACCAGCTTGCTTCATGAAGCCAATTACATTCTCCAAATGTAGCTAGACAGCCCAACTCGCCTGCTGTTATGAGCAGGGGTTGAATCGCATGAGTGTGGTTGTGGAGTAAAGGGGTTTTGCTTGTCTTCACCAGACTTTGCTCTCTGCCTCCTATCCTGCCAAGCTCCCCGGCGTCTGCCTGGCAGCCGTGCCGTGGAGCCGCACAGATGAAACCTCCAGCTGTGGAAGCTCATACTTCAGTCTCACCACAGCCTTTTATGTCTATCCTCTACTGATTCATCTCCTGTAAATAAGATACTGAAGTATCTTAATATCTGTGTATTAAAAAGTATAGTGGCAGCTTCCACCATTACTGCTACCCCAATTTTTGAGTTAGTTTTCTGTTTGTGATTAAAACTTTTTTTAAAAATTATTGGCTCCAATTATGCCAGCAAACTTCCTGCTGTAGCATTGACTTTAGCCAGAACAGGCCAATTTCCACGGACTTCTTTCTGTTGCTCAGCTCGTTCGGGCACCTGAGTTAGTGTATGTCTTCACTGCATGGCAACCGCTGTCACCCTTCTGTAATCGTTGTGGCAGCGATATAGAAGAGTGTGAGCATCAGAAAGGACATTGCTAATGCATTAGCTCATATTCAGCAATACAGTTTTGAGGGCTTTTTTTTTTTCCTTTGGTTTCTCTGCTTTTTTTCCCAGGGAAGAGAACTTCTGCCTGCTGTTACCAATTTTATATGGAATATTGCCAGTTAGGGGTCCTAACCTTGTCAGAATGATCCAGCCACTTGTAAGATTGTATTTTTGTCCTGGTGATGGATGCCTCGTTAGAATACCCTTGAAGAGTAATCTGCCTTAAAGTACTGGCGGTTAAAAACTGAAGGATACTTGCATTTACTGATCTTACTATTAACCTGTAATTCATAAGCTGCATTACTCGTCCTTCATACTCTCTCCCTATGCCTCTGTTTTGTTTTGCCTCTTTCTGTTTCTGTTCTTTTCTTGTCACATCTAAGCAGGTTTTGGTTATCCCTTAGTTATATAGAAAAAAAAAAGAATTAACAAAAATTACATAAGGTTTGCCAAATTCTCACAAAATCTGATCAGCTATAATATTTATATTCCAGAACTATTCTGACAGTTGAGAACATTAAATGTCATTGAGGTGTTCACATTACCTAGACTTTATATCCTGTAATCTGTGGTCTTTTACATTATTGATGGGGCCAGAAGGGATAAAGCAGGTCTGATGTCCACCTTACATACTCAGCATGTTCAAAGTGCCAGACTCATTTGTCAGTGCCCTGCATCTGGAAAACATCTTTGCTGGAAGAATGTGCTGCAGAATTAAGTAGTGTGGGAGGTGAGACTATATTTCTATAGGATTTAAAAGGGGAACCAAAGTTTTTTATGAGAGGGCAAAAAAGGGCAAAAGCAATAGACCTGTGCAGTTGTGATGATGTAATGCTTTTAAAAAACAGAGCAGAGCAACAGCAGTTTTCACTCCCTAGGGGGAAAAAAAAAAGTTTGTAGTGATATTTGTTTCTATTCAAGGTTTAAAGCTTATCTTCCTCACTAAGCATTTAATTTCTGACAACCTGTTATACCGGAGAGGTAGAATTCACTATATTCTGGCTACACCTGAGGATATTTCTGCTGTAGACTGCTATATTCTGCACCAGGAAGGTTTTTGCATTTAATCTTCTAAGCGTGTTTTAGTTATCAATCATTTTAATTTTAAAAATCTTGAAATAACATGCTAAAAGGGTGATCTAGTTCATTTTTTGTAGTAGAAGAAATGTTTGTTTTAACACAGCCTTAGGCATCTGAAAGAATTAGATACTGATCATTAAAATGTTTGAGAAATCAGCTATTTTGAATGTAATTAACAGAGCTTAATGAATAGCTAACAGTATCGTTCTTGTTGAAGAGGATACAATATGAACACGTTCACTGGAGTAGATTTGTAAGAAAAAGTATGGTGAGTGAGATCAGTCTGAATATTTGACAGCAAGCCCTGGCAGGCAGATAACAAACCTGCAGATTTATACTAAGCATTTAAAGCAGAAAGGAAAAAAAAAAAAGAAAAAAAAAGAAAGAAAAAAAAAGAAAGAAAAAGCAAGATTTGTTCCATTCAGGTGATGTAGCTCTCCTACGAAATATAATCTAATAGCTCAGACTTTGCTTTAGGGCTTTCTTTGGTAAGTGAAGTGATTCAATTAGGAATATGTAAATATTGAAACAGTCATTTATTTTTTCAAGTAAAAAATTGTTCATACTGTAAGGGTGCATTTTTACTTATGGTGTAGAGCTTTTAAATCAGAATGGCCAAGCACTCAGTACAGTATCATAGAACAGCTAAGTATAGCTTTGTCAAATTTGCTGATCAGTACACTGAGGCATTTTGAAGCTCTGTTTTTACTAAAAGACAGGGGTAGGGATGGGCTTTTCTTTTCTATCTATCTCATGTGTTAAGCACAAACCATATAATCTCCATGAACAATCCTTCCTCTTTTTTCTCTTCCTTTTTATTTCTTAATACAAGACTATTGTAGAGTGTACATTATAAGACAAAACAAAGCTTTTTGTCACAGAAATATATAGAAACACAATAAAAGGGAGGGTTTTATTCACCTGAAACCTTTAGCCATTCCCATGGGAGAGAGGAGCCCAGAGTTTCTAGTCCATGTTCTGGAACAGTTTATATACTTTAGTCACTGACTGTTTAATATAAATGCATATATAAATGCAAGTCTGGAAGAAGTATAGCTCTATTCACACAGTGCTACCTCTAAGCTAACCAGCTTTGCTGGGGGAACCTAGCATATGAATGAAGTTGTGCTGCTTCAAAAGCTGAGGTCACTTACATTAAATCAAATCATGGTGAAATTCAGTTGCCTAGACATAACAGGCGTGTAGTGCCATTTTAGACTCTCTGGGATAGCCCACATGTTCTCCAGAAGCGTCCTGGCATTCAGAAGCTTCTGTGTCCTGTTTATGTACACCATGCTGATATCTCAGATATCCCATAATGTCCAGAAATCTACTAATACATTTGTGTTTAGGTAACAAAAATCACTCTCCAAGTCCCTCTGCTTGGTCTTTTCCAGCCCTTCCAGATGTCAGGTTCACATCTGTGCTGGTCTCCACACTCACTGCAAAAACATGCCTGTATACCTTTTACTGGGGGTGGTCCTAGAAATACTTTTTTACAAGTCTGATCTTGAAAGGTGTTTAATATTCTCAACTTTCATTTAAGACAATCAGAGATGCAGGTGTACTTGGCAATACTGAGTCTTATGTGACCAGTCACCAGTTTATATGATTAGGTATAGGATTGTTCATCATGATTAATATTCTCATTGAAAGCAGGTGACTGATATCTCTGATCTGTGTAAAGAAATATTGTCTCACTTATGTAAAGTTCATTTCTAGGACAACGTGAAAATAAATCAGGGGAAGCTATCAAGGTGTCTTTTCTGTGGCTTCTATATGACTAAAATTTAAAATTCAGTTCTCCTCAAACTCATAAATAAAATATATTGGATGCTTTATACTCTTGCAAATAAAAACATGTTTTATTTAGGAGCAAAAGCATATTTCCATTCTTCTTTTATCCCTTTTCTAATCTGATCACAAACAAGTAATGTTCTTCTGAAGCAACTATCTGCTGGATTTGCTTGGTGAAAGATTTCTTTGAGAGCAACATCTCTACTTTGCTATGCAGTCTTAAGCTCAGTGTATCACTGCTAAATATATGCATACATATTCACTTGTCAGTACATTACACAGACAAAAAAAGAATTTTGTTGTACTCTATCATGATCTTGCTGTGTGACTTAGTTTCTCCATATCTAAAAACAGGTTAATCATACATGGTTGCAAACTGCTTTCACCAATACTGTAAAAAAATGCTATGGAAAGTCTAGATTTTATTAAAATTACACAACTATTTAATCCATAGGTTCTTTGAATCTATGAAATCTTAGAAAAGAAATCAGTCATAAGGCTGAATTTCTGTTATGACTCCTTTCACGTAAATTTTATCATCTAGGTAAACAGCTTTCAGAAGCTAGTTGCTTTGGGGCTCTGATCTGAATTAACCTAACCAAGAAATGGAGCAAAACTGATCTAATTTATTACTAAGCTCCCTTATCATCAACATAATACAAATACTAACTTGAAATGAAATGAAATTGTAAAAATATATCTGTTTGATTAAATTAATATTGTCATCAAATGCTAAAATTCTTACCTTGGCTCAAAAATGTTTGTCTGTTTCCTGTTCATTTTCTATACTTTCAAACAGATAATGTAAGATATGATGAGGAAAACTGGTGGTGCTAAATCTTGCTAAAATGGTGCTAAATCTGTGGGTGAGGTTAACATAAAATTCACATAAAAAGTTCAGATATCATTGGTTTGAAAAACTTTCCTCAGAGAGCACAGGACACATTTTTCATAGTGATTATGACTTTTGGTGGTTGAATCTTTGGGTGGTTTACAAGGCTGTGATTCTCAGGTTAAAGACACATATCCATTTCTGAAAATCAAGCCATACAGATTATGGTCTCAAATGGATGCTGTAATGGTGTATCCATGTGAGGGCTTCCCCTGACGTGCAGAACCAGCCCCTCGCAGGGCAGCTGTGGCTTCTGCGTGGTTGAAAAGGTGTCGCGTGAATGCATGAGCATAGCTGCTGGTGCGGCATCACCAAAATGATGTCCTCTTTGGTGTCTTCACTAGTTTATGGATAGTCCACATCTTCCAGCATCAGATGCTAGGCCACATCCAAACAACTGGGAAAGTTAACCTCAGAGGTAATAGCTCTGAGGATGAGCCAAAGGGAATTTAGTCCCTTTTACCAAGACTGATTCTTGTTTCTTCAGCAGAAAATACTTCCCCACAATATAGACATAGGAACAGAACTCCTTTCCCCCAAACCCAGCTCCGCTGCTCCCCTGATGCAGTCCTAAGGCTGCTGTCTGGAAGGACGTCTTCTGAGGCTTTCTGCCAGCAAAATGGTTTCCAGCCTTTCAGACCTGCTGCCTGCTGGACTGCACCATCTGCCCAAGGGTGAAGAAAGACTTCTGGTGCTGTGCTTGCTCCTATCTTTCTTCCTGAGGCCTGTTTCCAAGTTTCTGCAACATTACCCAGGATGAATTTCCCTTTCTCTGTGGAAGCAACTTGAGCCTGGATCATGTACAGCTAAGCCCCAGCTGCCCTTAACTGGTCAGCGTGTTTCCTGGAAAAATCAGCGATCACTTTGAAAAATATAAATGTTTTACAGGCTTTATACTGTTTTTGATGACTTTAGAGCTAATATTTTCAGAGAATTTAGTGGAGAACAGTTCTGGGTTTAACGAAAGCAATCCCATCCCCCCAAAAAACAAAACCAGAACAACATTGTGCCTGCAATAAAAACCTGTAGTTTGACAAGCCTGAGGGAAAGACAAGGAGATAGTTTCCAGTAATTTTTCAGTTTCCATGCATTTATTCTTTGTTTCCCATTTGCAGTTAATGTCCTAAAAAACCTTTTTTTTTTCCTTTTCAGAAAATGTTATAAGAGGAAACTTATCTCCCCCCATCTCCATCTTATGATATATCAAGCACAAAGATTATGATGTAAAGATCCACATACAATTCTTGTGGAGAGTTGGCTGGTTTTGAAAATTGTTCCCAGGTGTTTTGTGTCTCTTTCTTACTCAAAGATTATACGATTAGCATTTTAATGTCCCACAAATTTTTGCTGAGTTCCCTAGGAGGACAGGAAAATGAAGCCATGAAGCTAAGCTGTTTGGTATTTGTCACGCACACTCTGATTGTATTTCAGAGCTCTGGGATTTAAACAGGACGTCAGTCTTTCACAGCCCATTTGGATATCTTGGTCTCCACATAATGCTGCTGGATGAGTATCAAGAGCGACTGTTTGTGGGAGGAAGAGACCTCTTGTATTCCCTCAGCTTGGATCGACTCAGCGACAACTACCGAGAGGTGGAGTAAAAAATATATGTATTATTTACTTTGTGACATAATGCATAGCACAGCATACATGATTGCAAAGGAGATGATGGATCTTTTTGTAGACATTAAAGTTTTGTAGATTAACATAAAAGTCGTGTTTATCTTCAAGAAGAAGACACTGCTTACTGTTTTTTTCCAAGTATAGCCCATAAGAGTCACTCTAGGTAAAGAGGTCTGGAGGATATATATCTTCTACTCATTATTTTTCAGCATGTTTACTGAAATTTAAAGCATCTCACAGTACTTTGTGCATACCTGCTCTCCCATGTATAATCAAAGAATAATTTCTCCCAGGTGTTTGCAAGAGATTTTTTTTTTCTTCACAGCATCAGAGAAAGGGAGATTTTTTTTTTTTAAACCTTATGAGTACATAAATTACAAGAGGTATTCAATGGCAGTACAAATCGAGCAGCTAATTTTTATTACTGTTTAGAAACTGCATTTTGCATCACTGGCTCAAAGCTGATACTGTTAAGTAGTGACCGAAACTGTCATTTGAAGTCTACTCAGTGGTCTGTGGGAGGAGGATGGTTTAAGTCATAATCCTACTGGAGAGCCTGGCACATCATAGAAACCACAGCTGGTTGACACTCCGGCAACTGAAGTGGAGAGACTTGAACATGGGAAGGGGTGGACCCTGGCTTCCTTACTGACTTAAGTCCTTGGTAGCTAATACTGGAAGGAAGCAGCAGCAAAGGAAGCTGGCAGAGCTACTGCTCCTGCCTCAATCATCCTGACTGTGGATAAAGGGTGTTTTGAAATATTTCGGTGCTTTTCTTATCTTTTTTTCTGAAATTTCCTCAATATGTTTTGAAATATTTTCATTCCTTGTTCTATCAATGAAAGAATAAACAAACAAATAAATAAAGCCCCTCTAGAGAAATATGATTTTTGAGTTCCACAGTGCACTGACCACTAGACTAATATTTCAAAATCTTTTGTTTCTGCACCCTTCTTGTAAGTGAATATCACTATTCCCATGCCAACAGTGTCATAAACTTTCTTATCTCCAAGTGTAATTAGCATGTTCTACTACTGTGAATGGAGATAACATGTTTTTTTCTTTGTATGAACAGTTTGGGAAAGGCTGTCTTAGAGAGGAGGAAATGGATAAAAATACTCACAGAGGCCATTTGAGAATTTGTCTACATAAAGGAAATAATTTTTTTAACTCCTCAGGGAGCAATGTTACATACTGAGCTTTGTTCCTTCACAGTGAGATATGAGCTAACTCCTTTTCCATCTGATAGGAATTATCCTCTGACAAGATGTTAGAGCTCAGGGATACAAAAAAACATTTAGGAAGCAGTTGTTTCTATACAGTGACTTTTTTCCCCTCTTCTTCCTCATTTGGCAGTAAATCAGTATGAGGAAAGATGACAGTATAGAACATTTTATGCTTCTGTCCAACCATCGTTGTCCCATCTGGACATACTCTTGAAGTTCGCTGCCCTCCTCCTTGTTGTTTTTAGATGGAAGATCAGCCATTTATTCTGAAACTATACTCTCTGCCTTGAGACCTGCATGCAGAGTATGACAAATTAATGGAAGATCTTCTTGCTGGCTTGCTTGCTTGCCTGCTTTTATGATGTGCAAAAGATGAGAAACTAGAATAAATGGAGCTTGACCTAACATGTTTGGAAACATGACCTCACTGGGGATTAGCTCCTCTTAATACAAATGTCATGATCCTTTTTTTTTTGTTTCCTCAGCATTCACTCAATGCTGATTTTGCTCAGCAGTACGTAGGGCAAGCGTGATTGTCCCACAACATTATCAGCAAAAGTGTAGAAACACACATTTCTGTATATCAAAGCTTAATTACTGAGATACCTAGAGTGAAGTTTCAGGAATCGAGAGACTGGTTGATTCATTATTATCCGGGTTCTTCACTAAGCTGCCTTTAGCTGTGTGTTGGTTAGCCTTTGACCTTCCCTTTCAAACTGAAGACTTTATCTTAGTTAATCTAAGGCACCAGTTATGGTCTAGTGAGAGTACAAGAGTGGAGGCAAGTTTCTGGTTTTCATTCTCTTTCCAGTAAACAGGATGAGTCACTAGATGCAAAAGAGACGTTTCGTAAAGTTGGTAGCTTTGGTGCAGATTTCATAGGACTTTTTCATTTTCTAGGTTCTAGAAAACAGTTGGAGTTTTAATTCATTGCCATCCCTTTTTGCACAATTTGGAATATGAATATGCTCTCTAAAAAACAAAATTAAACCAAATCAGAGATGTATCTCTTCTGCTATGAAACAAACCAGTCATTCCTCAGATATTCAGTTCTAATGAGCATATTAAGGGTCCCTCAAAGAAAAAAAAAAAAAAAAAGGTTGGGTGGACATACAACATCTTTGCCATTGAGGCCTATTGACAGCCAAAGTAATCCATCAAATCCAAAAAATTCACCTTGTGAGGCATGAGAGGTATGCACTCTAAAACCCCCCTGCATTTAATAGACCATATTGTTCCCTAAGGTTCCATTCTCTTCAACTTTGAAAAATCAAGCAACAGTCTGAAGGATAGATTATAAGTTTTCTATGCGATTAGTTGTTTATGCATTTTTATGTTTAACAATATTAACAGCATATATTATCCTAAGCACCCAGCACATCATGCAGAGAAGGGATATATATGAAACTGCAAAAATCTCTCCAGGAATAGAATTACTCCTGTCATTCCTGCATTGGATCTGGGTTTAGCCCACAGTTGTGCCATAGGCTTTATATGGCATCTTAAGCAAACACACAACATATCATTTCTCCATTGATCAAGTGAAGAGCAATTATAATTCCTTTGCCTACTTTTTATCCTTTCTTGTACCCTTTGTATCTCTCCCTGCCTACCACAGGTATAGAAATTTTGTTGCACCATAAGTATCTGAAGCAGAGTTGCCCTTGTGCTTTGGCTTCTGTATGAAGAAAGCCCTAACACTACCAGTGGCAAGAATGATGGAGAATACGCAGTGTGGATATCAATATTTACAGAAAATTAAAGCCATACAAATACTTGCAGTCTTCTATAAGCTAGAGCTTTGGAGGTACCCTCCATGTGACCTTCACTATCCCCAGAGATCTCATACCCTTTGATACCACCTTTGAAATCAAACTTTGCACATTTTTGGGACTTGATCCAAAGTCTTTAAGGCTTGTAATGATCTAACACACTGATACAAAACCTTCTTTGATGTCTGGTGCCAAATTTATTTTAAAAAGCATTGCAGTTCATTGTAATTTGTGCCAGACCAGATCTCTGTTGACAGCAAACTTGAACCACTGCCAGTAGTTCGCCATCCCCGATATAACAGCTCACAGAGAAGAATGACCTTTGGTTCTATTTTTCCTTTCTTGTAGAAGTGAAAATAATCTGCACTTCCTATTTCTCCAGGAACTCCTCACAGATACTCACTCTTCCTAGCTTATGCTTCAAAGTGCTAGCAAAGGGCTAGCTATGAAGAGACTTCTTAGATAAGTCAATAGGCTTGTGCAGGAAGATTTCAGTGTGCTTTATCTGTTTCTGGTTCAGTATGAGATAGCGTCAGATTAGGAGCTTTCTGCTGTACTACAGCGTAGAGCACTGATAATGTACGCTGCCTCTCATAGCTCTGGTGAAGCTAGCTACATTTTCACTCCAGAGCTGGCTTAACGAAAGTCATCAAAAGCAGGACTGGCTTGCATTTCCTTTGAATATTATGTAGGAATGCACCCATATTCAAATTTAAATGAGAAGCACACAATTTAGCATAATTTTAGTTTGATTACCCATTGGATTTACCTCTCACAAGCCAGCTAGGTCTCCATCTCTTGATAAATACATATAATATCTTCCAGTCATAACTAGATGCTTTTGCAGAAGTTGTGCTTCAGCCAAACATGGGCTACACTGTTTGTTAAGTACTATTTATCGACTCAAAACAAGGACAGAATAGTTAAATGAAACTTAATTGCTCTGTCATTTACTGGCATTCAGACAGGCTCACAGAGTGGTCCATTCCGGCCTGAAGGTCTATAAAGCTCATATCATTTCCTGAAATTAGTTTTCAGGAAACATGTCATCCTGGTTTTTGAGGTTAGTGGCTTAATAGTGAAGCTGTTTGGAGACACTAATTAGGATTCCGATGCCAATTAAACTGTTTCCTTTATCGGAATTTGCTGAGTAGCTGTCAGCCGCACTGCCTTATAATTCCATGTGTTCTTATCAAGCGTATATTCAAAAGTAGCTTTTTCTATCTTTTCAGTTCAGTGCTAGAATTATATCACCAAGATCTTGAAGATGAAAATATTGTGATGCAAGATGAAAAACATCACTAAACCTGCAATTTACAAGTTTGTACTGTTTGTCACAGTAGTGACAGGTTTTGAGTAATTATGTCCAAACAAAAGGTCAAGCATGAAGCCAAGCGACATGTATCTTACTGGGATGCTACACCAGTCTAGATGCACAGGAGAAATTTCCCAAGAATGATTATTGACAGCTTGCCAAAAGACTGTAGTCCTGGCAAAGGACCAATTTGGAGTTAATGCTGACAGTTGCCATAACTGTAAAAGCACGAACATCAGGAAAAATAACATGTTGCAGGTTAAAGGCTACTGTTATAGCTGATTAGTATCTGGATTTCTATGCAGTGCAAACACATCCTATGTTTTCCCAGTTAAGGAAAACTGCAATAATTACACAAATGTAATTAAGCATGGTGAGTACACATTGATAAAGTTCTGCCTATGTCCACCTACTATCCATTTCTTTGAAATCATGACTGACAGACCAAGCTCTTCTCCATTGCATAAACCAAGCTAAGAAATCTTTACAAAGATTTCAGCATTAAAAACATTAAGATAAATGTTTTCCATGTTTTGCAGGACTTGTTTTTTATTTTTTTTTCCTTATACACATGCTTGGTACTATATTTAGAACCAGAATACATATAAAATTGAATTTTGAAATTTTCTGTGAAAGTAAAATCTGATGTGCAGGCTCTATTTTGGTCTCTAGTCTAAAAGAATCTTAAAGACACTTTCAGTCTCTTTTAGTGTCTACTTATGTTAAGACTCCTGAGAGTTATGAGTCTTAAAAAATCATTTCTGGATAGAGCTTCTTCAGGAAGCTCATATTACTAAAATCATAATTCAGACCCATCTGCTTCAGGCAACAAGCATGGGCTTGCCTTAGAGGTAGGTAGCTGGCTACAGGCATCTAAGATAGATGCCTATACTTTTGCACAGCCTGTGGAAAAGGTACAGAGATGTCTTTCTTTCTCTCTACTTTTAGTAGGAACCTTTCCATAGCATAAGTCATGAGAAGCACCCTAATAGGAAACATATGTATTTGAGCCACCGTAGGACTGGGGCTTTGCTGGAAGAAGGATTTGTGCAGGATTCAGTTTGGAAAGCAGATACCTAGCAGCAGTGACAGAGGGTATCTCACGCTGCACATCAGCCTCTTGATTAGGGTAACTCATCCAGGAAATAAAGCCTTTTGTCTCCTCTGTAAGAGGTTTGTGCACATATTCTCCACTTCTCATTAGTGTGTACTAAGGCCCAAATTATTGTTACTTACAATGCAACTTCTTTACAACCTCCAGAAAAAGAGGGAGCAGTGGCCTCCCTCTTTGGGTTTAATCTCTCTCCTAATTCTGTTTATGCATTTAATTTAGTATCTCTTAAGTGGAGAATGTGCATACAAAATGTTTTTAATAGCACTGAGACTAAATATCCAAATACAAAAATAGCCACTTTCACACAATGTATTCAATATTAGGTTACAGAGTCAAGAGTTTGTATTTGTTCTCCCTGTGGTTTACCAGTTCCTAATAGCACCTTGAACCACTGATATGGTACCCACTGATACGGGTAAAAACTCCATTTTACCCTTGTAGAAAGGGCAGTCCTTTGGGAACAGGAAGCAGTGGGTCCAACCTGTTAGAGGCTCAGGAGATACTCGAACTCACATCTCCTAACTTCTAAGTCAACGATTTTGGGTTTAAAACAAGGCTATTCCAGCCCCCACCAGGGAGTAAAGTACCTGACTGTGACTACCAAGCTTTACACCGAATAAATCAGGAATGCTTTGAGCAGGAAGTTGGAGAAGTGTCCTCACAGGTCTCCAGCAGAGTTCAGGTACCTCCCCAGAATACTCAGAAACAATATAGAGCCTAGACAAGAGTGAGATGTTTTCTCCCCATGGCAAGGAACATCTGACCTACATAGGTGGCTATGAGACTGTCAGACCCAAAGCAAATGTTCTGAGTGATTTCAGATTCCATACAGGATTTAGATGCTGTCTGAAAGTAGGTGGTTTGATTTGGCCAGTGAGACTTAAGCACTTGCAGGTGCGGAAGTTGACAATGATAGCGTACAGCAGACCTCTTGCTTTTAAGCATTATCTAACAGGCCTCCAGGATTTATGATTTATCCCCATGACTTAAATATAAAAAAAAACTAATCTGATAAAATCTAAGAAAACTAAGATAATTAAATTACCTCCTACACATACAAATGTTTTCCAGATAGAAATAATTTCTGGCTGGACTATTGACAAAATTTCTTAATGATGACTTCCATTTTTTGATTCTATCTCTTAATTTCCAAATTCTTTTGTTTTAGCTGAGCCTGATATCACCAAAATCGACATGTTCTTGTTTTCACTTTTAAAAGTTGTAAGAACTGAAGTAATCATTCCAGTTCACTTAGTCATGGTTTAATATTGTTTTCATCGAAACAAATCATGCATCTGGAATGAAACATAGATTTTATACAGTAGGTAACTGAAAAGTAACTGGAAAAGAATCCTGCTTGTGCAATTTGGCTTCACTTACAGTAATTGACTGTGAAGAGCTGATCCTACTCCCAGGAGGTTAATCGCTGACCCTCATTAACTTGGCTGTAAACTATCTTCTTCCTTATGTGTCGCTTAAAGCAGGAAATCAGTGCTTCAAAATTAATATTTTATGGGAAATTGTTGAAAGTCACTGACAATTTATCAGGGCTATTCATGCTGAGTTTCTATAAAATGGTCAGTACATTAACTCCTTCACAATTCCATTCGCTAGTATTAAGCTTGCTGAGTTACCCAAAAGAAAGTAGTTACATTCTAGGGACAATACCTGTTACATTATTTTACACTTTTATAAATATTTAAGAATAAAACTAGAATATTTTACCTCAAAGCTGTTCCAATATGTAGAAGAAATTATTAAACTCTGTAATATACACTGTAACAATAAAAACTGTATATACACTAAATGTGTATTTCACATGAACAGTAGTGGAAAAGCTGGATTAACCCTAAACTATGCATGGTCCCAGTTGTATGATTTTCAATGTGGGTTTTTTGTTTTTTTGTTTTTTTGGTTTTTTTCCAGATCCATTGGCCTAGTACACCTCTGCAGGCAGAAGAATGCATAATTAAAGGAAGAGATGCTGTAAGTATCATTAATTACGAATCAAATATACTTTAATTATACCAGTGGCTGATCCAAAACAAGGATTCAGGCATCCCTGAACTTCAGAGAGATCAAAGCACAGACACAATTCTAAGTGTTGCAGCTTAAACATGTGTAACTACTGTGAATACACTAAATGATTGGTTTAATTGCTTTTCAAAACAGCTTATAAATGGGCAATGAACATTCTTGAACATCTGAACTTTCTCCTAATTCTTTTTCTGATAATAACAGAAAAGGTATTTTATTAATTTCCTTTTTCCATTTCTGTCTCTCTTTCTTTCCATACACATAGGATACTCTCTCTGCTCAATCTTTTTGTACATTGCAATTTCTCTCTAAAATTCACATTCTCTAGAATACCTCCTTTCTGAGGTTATCTTAAAGGTTCATTGCATTTTTCTGGACCATTTTTGGACCTTGAGATTTCCAGGTAAGTTTGGTAGAAAAAAATGTTTTTCTGCATTATTCAAACTTGGTGTTCATATTAAATTAAATCCAAAGCCTAAAATGCTTGAGCTTTATCTTATACTACCCCTCAACATAGGTTGTTATTAACGTTAAAGCTCTATTACCTTTCCATCGCAACAACATCATGGAACATATTTTCTAATACTTTATCTATGATATTTTTGTGGGGGAGAGGGGTCACTGGGAAAATAAATCCTTAACCCCTTAGAGAAATGGGTACTGAGGCTCACAAGACTGCCAAAAATCACTATGTTTTAAAACCCAACCTGTCATTACAACTTTTCAAGTTTGTATTATGATGAATGTGAATATTTAAAGAACTTTTCATGGTTTTCACATTCATTCTGCCCTGTGAAAGTTACATGTCTCCATTTTCAAAAAGAAAAGCAAAGGACCCTTACATAATCACAAGACTTCAGAAAATGAATTTATAAGAAAAAGATGTTAAAGTTGTGAAAGCTAAAAATATTTTAACACCAAAACAGTAGGAATTATTCTGATCATCACATGAGATCTAATTATGTGTGGGCCCATGCAAATGGATAATGCTAATTAATTCTGGGAAACCTTAATAATTTTCATTAGTGTACTTAGTGAACTAAATTGTTCAACCTGAAAGGAATCTAAATTAGAATCAAAACCATTCCTATTACTTATCTCCTTGAGTTCTTTTTGTCTCTATAAACATATATTGCTTAATGATGTTATGTCTTAAAATTAACCCTTTGCCATTTCTAAGTTTTGGATATTATTTTTCATGCTCATCTCAGAGAAAAAAAATATATATTTATCAGTGTTCTTTAAAGCTTTTTGCTTATTTCCACGCTGTTTCCCTCTTCATGTTACTTTACAGAACATCTATTACTCACTTCATAACTGGCATTAAGTAGAACTTTAAATGGTGTAATAATCATCTCAGTGTTCAGGTATTTCACGTTCTCTGCTTCTTGCTGTATATAATACAAGCTCTTCAAATATTATCAGCTCATCATGTAGCAGTAAAATGTTAAGCACTGTAGTCATAAAAACAGTTTCAGAAAGCTTGTAACAAACTAAATGGGACACTTAGAAAAGCCTAATCTTAACAAGACATGCATCACCTTAAACCTGGGCCCTGCTTTTCCGATCAGGATCAAGCCAGTGATGAAACCCTTGTGCTTTCATCCAATATGCCTAAAACAACACCTGTTAGCCTGTGGTGTGAGAGTCTTTAATTTGTGCCATTATTTTATCAGAACTGGAAATCATTCAGAAGTAGAAATCAGGTGATGACTAGTTCCCTAGCACTGAGAAGTTTCAGATGAATGAAATTCCACAGATCTATTCATGTTTCTACTGAGCCTGCTAAAGACAACCACAACAGTTAATTATTCAATATAGTAGGAGGACAGTTTATTTTAACAGTCCCCTGATGCATTTAATGACCTCCTTCCTTATTATGTGTGTGGGATATTATTACTGGGGTGAGCAGCAATGCCTACTTACCTGATGCTTCTCAGAATAGGACCCCCTTCCATTTATTTACGATTTTGATAAAGTCTAGCTATTTGGAATGACATTTTCTATATTTGGTATCTGCCTCATCCAGGAGTTTTCTTTCTGCAGAAAATTTCAGGCATTTTTTTGAAAAATTACAAGCATGGGGAAAAAAATGTGCAACTTTTTCCAATGAACAACAACATCAAAAAACCCCTAAGATCTCTCTTCTTCCAAGATGTCTTTGAGACAAAGATTAGGAGCTGCAGAGACATAGGGGGAGACAGACAAAAAAAAAAAAAAAAAAAAAAAAGGGTAGAAAGCACGTGGAAGAAAGATCAGCAGAGAGGCAGAACAGAATGGATAAGGCAGGAAATTCATAATTGGAAGGGAGAAAGAATGAGGAAAAGCATCAGTTCCCAATAAAGCATCTACTTTAAAAGCTGCAAGACATCATAAAATTCCTACATATTACCATTCCATTAATACCAGTCAACAGAGGTCTGTGAAACCCACAGGCAAGAGGAGCATGCCTGCCTTTGAGTGCTGACCCATTTATAAAAGATCAACTAATCTCAACTCATTTCTTCTCTCAATTAGTCTGATAATTTAAGTAGCAGGATCTAAGTAGTTTTGTCCTGATGACAGACAATGTGGATATATAGCTGATTTTTTAGTTACAGGGTTTTTTTTTAAAAAAAGATTAAGAATTAAGAAATCCTATAATTAAGATTATACAGGGTTAACTTCTCCTTTGCATACACATGATATTTAATTACACAAAGAATTACCTGTCTGTGTAGGTTACCTGCTTCTTTCAGTTAGTATGATATATCTTCTTGTTGAGTGGTTAAGTATGTACTAAAGCATGTAGTAAAGGACACTTTTGCCATAGGATTCTTACTCATTTGTTGGAGAATTTGGAAGACCTGCAACGGTCTGAAGAAAGTAGAAAGATGATTTCTCAGTTTTGAACTGAATACTGTATTGTAAGAGCTGAATTCTCCCTCTCTGTGATGTTGAGTTTTCACAGCTGGTCATTAAGACCCAGGATTCTTCTCATCTAAATTTAACAGTCTGACAACTAATCATCATCTAAAGTAGTCATCTAGGCTTCCTATGCTGTCCTCAGTGAAGGACAGCAATTTTTTCCAAAGGAAATTCCTCTGCTCTGTTTTACACATTTATTTTAAGGTAGAATTAATTGCCTTTTGCAGCTGTCTGGTTCTCTTCCTTGACTATTGAAAGATCTTAGATGAATAATTAGATTAAGATTAGGCATCGTAAAGTAGATGCCTAAACTTTAGATAGCTAAAGCTAGCCGAGATTAACCCCATTGCAATTAAATTCTGTTTGACTGTCTTTAAAACCCAGGGTCTGAGTTGCAGAAATGCTGAGCAATGCAAATGAAAGAAAATTTTACTCCAAACGTAGAAATTACTTTATAAAGTTAATACTGTGGAAAACTAAGTCCCAGGAGTCCCAAAATCAATGGATGCTTTTATCACACTCTCTCTGTTTCTGCAGAGGAAGGATAATGACCCCACATCTCAAAGGGATGTTTGAAAAAAAAATAATTGTAATATTTATGAAGCTGCAAATACACTAATGAGTCCCAGAGTACAGCCCAGGGGAAATGAATAGCTTCTTCAAAGGAGGGTTTGAATAGTGAGAGTAGATAAAGCATGAGGCTATGTAATAATATATATATATATATATATTGATTAGCTGTTCATTACACATGAAATTAATAGTGCAGAGGTCTTGTGGAAAAGTATAAAAGTTATTTTTCTTGAAAGAAAGTTTATTTAACTTGACAGAGAAGTCATTTGCTGAATGTTCATATCTTATGCTCTGAGTCTAATGTCTAGCACATATAATAAAACTTAGTAGAACAAATACTTAAATTTATAGAATAACTCAAAAAAATGTGTTTTATAACTTAATAACTCCTAACTAGTTAAGCGTCTAAAATAACTTGTGATAAATCAGGATTTTAAAAATTGCTTTTTTTCATGTCACAAGTGTCCATCCATGATTTTAGTTCTAGCGTAAAGCAGGAAAAACAAGATTTTTTAGGTTAACAGAATAGAAATTCTCAATGTGCATACTGTCATCTGAAGACACTTAAAATATTTTCTTTTTAAAAAATCTATTTTCAAATGTTAAGATTTACCTCTGTTTATTTTTTTATTCAAACAAGGATGAATGTGCAAATTATATCCGTGTCCTTCACCGATACAACAGAACGCATCTTCTGGCTTGTGGAACAGGAGCTTTTGATCCACTCTGTACTTTCATTAGAGCTGGACATCCATCAGAGGTAAGAAATCTATTTTGCAGAAATGATTCTTTTGCTCTGTATTTCAGAAAGTCCTCCATGGTTAAAAATAAGTAAGTGTTTAAATTCAAGTGCTCAGAGCTCTTATATAAATCAAACAAAGGATACTTCGATGAAATCTGATGGTCCAAAATTCAGTCTGTGAACAGGGGAACTTACTAGTAACTGATGACATATCCTGGAGAATCATACAAGGAGATGGAAGTCCTTTTCATCCTAGACTGTTATTACTAGTTGAGCTGATATAACACTTCTTAAAGCAAAATTATTCTTAAATATTCATGTTTTTTAGCTGAATCTCTTTTTTAGGTAATAGTACGCAGAATAAAAAACAAATCTTTAGTATGCTGGGAGATGGAACACCTTAATCATTTTTGTTGTTAAAATCAGTTTCTTGGTTTTGTTCACATTCAGCAAGTCTCTGTTAGTTCCTTAACAACACTTACAAGTGAATGAAATACTACTATAGAGAAGATCAGTAAATGCTGCTTACAATCTATATCGTCAGTATATTTCTCATGCAAAAATGTAAGTTTTCTGGATTTTTCAGAAATCTCAGTCCTTGCAGTCTCAGGTATATTAGGTCAGGGTTAAAGAACCAGGCTAACAAGTACACCATTCTCTCCCTTTAAATTAGTATATAAGCTTCCTTAGGCACTGGACCTGCTCCCGATTGTGTAAAACCTGTGTGCTGCTACATGGAGTCCAAAATGTTGAACAGTTGGTCCTGCTTACTGATGCAAGTCTTCAGTCTTCATCCCACTCTCCTTGCCACTCTAAAATACTCACGGAATTTATGAGTACATTTTGGAGCTCCCTACATCTAAAAGCCTTCTTGAGGGCCTGAATATCTTCAGCTGTTATCAGGTTTAATTTGTGTTTAAAGATAAAAATTACATTACAAGATTTAGGCCTTGGAAGTCCACTTGAAAAAATTGATTCAGAAGTTCAAGATGAAAATTGACCACTCAGTGTGGGCCTCTACCATATACTTAGCAATGCCGGAGAGATTGATTATTTTATTACAAGAGAGAAACGATGGAGCTTCTTTGGGCCCTCAGCCTCTTAAAATTTGGGTCAGATTGTAATTATATCGGTCCACGTTAGAGGTGGGTTTAATATTGTATATATTATTTATACAATACATACAGAGTGAAGCATAAAGACCAGCCATGCTGATGTACGGATGAACATGAGAAAAAGCAGAGCTTCAAAATAAATGAAGTTACAAGTGCTTTTCTTTCCATTTCCACATATTTCAGAACATTTGCCAAAAGTTTAAGCTACATAATAAATAGTCAGTTGATTTTTGTAGAAGTAATGAAAACACAAAAAAAGAGAAATGCGTAGTATTTAATGTTTTTTGCAGCTGAAACTTGGATAAACTGGAAAAACTCTCCTATTTCCTAAAAACTTGAAGCTTACTTTCTACTTATGTTGTGCAACATTAAGATCTGGGATATTTCCATATGTGAAAGAAATGATACAAATATGTATTGTTGTACTTTGGACAAAGTTTTGTCCTTACTTTTGAGTGTGGTTTTAATTAAGCATGTGACTACAAAGAGGACATCTATATGTATGCATATATATGTATATTTTTTCCTCTCCATAAATTCCATAACAGACTTACTCAGTTTATTCCTTTAAAAAATGTGCTTCCCTTAATTCTATTTCTCAGATTTTCAGTTTAAGTTCTCCTAGCCAGACTGGTTTTACTCTGTCTTTTAATTTTTAATTGCTATGCTCAGTATTTCACTGACAGTTTTGTACCTAGTGAGTTAAAGCAACAGTTCAGACCCAGCCTATACCTACAGTATTACTTATGGGGGTATATTGGTTGGGAAAAATAGGAAAACGGAGGACAAGAGACCGGAGCTGATTTAAAATAAGCACTCAGCTCAGATAAATATGAATGGAAGATATAAAGTTTTGTAAAGTGTACTCATATAAGTCAATGAAGGCATTTGCTATAATAAATGTTTTTTGAACAAGCCTTTCTGAGGAAAGAGGCATTCCTTTGTTTCTGGTCATGTGGTTCTAGTTTGGTCTGTCACGCTCCAAGGTCCAGTCCATGCTGTGCACCTTCCTCAGCCATGAAAGTCAGAAGCACCTCAGAAATTAAGACCTCAGCACGACACTACTTGAAATTATTTGAATTGCACAAAGACACCGTCTGCTAAAATTGAGGAAGGAACTACATAACAAGCAATAATTTTAAAAGAAGGCAAATTTTCATGTCTTCATTGCTCCTTCCATGAACCTCCTGTCAGGCGTCCTGGTACAGTCTAAAGGAAGCAATGTCTGTATATTTAGGAACACTATTTAAGAAAGTATAAGCAACAGGCTGATAAAAATAGAATCCAAGCAAACAAAAACTGAAAAGCAAGATTTGTGTGTAAGATAGAGTGTGGCCCATGATCTTCCTCTTATGTATCACTGTCCTTCCTTCCCTTCTTTTTTGTTTATTACTCTCCCTTGTCAAACTGAAGTTCTAAAATTTTACCCACACTGAAGTCATGGGAAAAATACCACTTTGCTGTTTGCATAGACCAACAGGAAATACATTTGCTACAGCAAAAAGTAGCTGTACTCGTTTCCAGTATGTGAAAAGCTGACCATCAGGATTAAAAAAAGACAGGTGCCATATGTATGGAAGGTTAAAAATAACATATGGTATGTGATAGAGTGGGCAAATTGCAATGTTGTTTTCGTTGACTGATAAGGACACCATGTAACTGCAGGAAGTGGAAGGACCAGAACCCAAAACTGCAGTTCAGCTGCTGGCTGTTGCTTTCTCCTTAGAAGAACATCCTGAACCAACGACTGCTGATCATTTTCCACTAGTTTCCTCCAGCTCAACTCTCTTGCCGCTTGCTCACTTTCTGACTTTCACAGAAGAGAGAGTAACGAACGATTGACAGCTGCTCCCCAAACTCATAAGGCCTAGACATGGAAACAGCCTAATCAGGGAATACAGAGATCCTTACACAGCACAGCTGGCTCACAGCCAGACTCAGCTGGAGCCCAATGATAGCATCATATTCCTTGCATTTTTCTGAATTCATTTTTATTGCTAAGGACAGTTGTACGAAAGCAGGTTTGTTTTTTCTTAAAAACTTCTCTTTTCTTCCCAGCTCAGATCACAGTTCCTCACATCTATCTTGATAATGTGCTCCACAGCTTCTAAGGTGTTGTCAATAAACCGAAAAATGTGATTAAGAGAATTATAATTTGAGGTGGAGACAGTACAAGCAGAGGAGGTGCCTCTACATAAATATCTGAAGTAGAATAAAATAGCAGCACAAACAGACAAATAGGAGATAAATACAGCAAATGCCAATAACAATCTTAAAAAATATATATCATGAGGTAATCCTATTTATAAACAGGAACCAAAACATGTTTCTTAAAAAAAAAATAGTAAACCCCAGACTTTTTATCTGAAGGGTGAATGCTGGTTTATAATGTGTAGTTACTGGGTGAAAGGAACATTTTTTGAGACTGTTGATATTTTTACTAAATATATTGAACTTCAGTACAAGTAAAATCTAATTTTGATTTAAAAACTAAGCAGCTTCTGAATGGAATCGCTTTAAATAGCACAAGATGCATTTGAAGCTTATATATCTATTTGGAATAATGGAAGGTGGGAGGAAAGAGGAGAGTCATTATAGCAGACTTTTGTGTATCCAGATACATAGCAAATGAAGAATATAAAGCTAGATTCACTCTTCCATACGGAACTATGTATCAGCACTATCATTACAAGGGAAATACTTGCTTTGTGCTCAGGAACCTTAAGCATATATTTTCAGCAGTATTTCTTGAGCCAAAAGAAGATTTAACCCTCTGAGTAAAAACTGTAGGGCTTTTAGATTATAATATGTATTTTAATACAAATTAAGAATATAGGAGATTAAGAACATGACAGAATAACAGGACTATATTTTCTACAACCTTAGCCATTGCAATTTACTGAACAGGTCAAAGAGAAACAATTTGGTGGAAGAAAATGTGAGGTTGAGACTCTTACTCTTGGGGTTCTCTAGTCCTGTGTTGCAGGAAAATGTGTCTCATTGGCTTATAACGAAAGTTTAAAAGCCATTAGGTAAGAAAATGGAACATTACAGTCCTTCATTTAAATAATTGGGATTTAAATAATTTGGGATAATATCCCAAAGCCATGTTCACAATCATATCCATACTGTATGGGATGCTGTATCCTGACTGAGTATTTCAGTAAAAAGGCAATGCTTTTATAAAGAGAAGCATTCTGCCTTCTGGTTAATGTCTGCTTTATACTCTCAAACAGCTACAAATTCATCCTTTCCCATCAAAAATAGGTGTGAGCTGTGTCTTACAGAACATTGAGCTCTGTCAACAACGACTGAAGCCAAAAGGAGATTTCAGTCTGAAAAAACAGGCAGAATTTGGTTGCCTAACTGGCAGAGCATTACTCATTGGAACTTATGGAAAATTACAGACTTTAAGCTGCTCAAAACACACAGTAAAAATGTACATTCCCCAAATCATCAATCTGTCTAAAAAAATATTAATCTAACTTATTATGTAACAATTGAAAGATGCTTTGAAATCTTTCACAATGAAATTGTACCATGATACATTACCTATGTTTAAATGTTTCTTTCATTAAAGCTTTTCATGGTTTATAAAAAATATCATGATACTATTTCTTTGGACTTAATATAAATAATTATATTTGAACATATTGATCATATTGAGCAATATATATTGGATTTATTGGATTCTGCCTCAAGCTTGGGTTGTACTACCAGAGTAAAACCAAATACTTTTTTCTTAATCAAATTATTTATAAATTCTTTGACAAACTATACACCCATTTCAAAAACTAAATATAAGCAGATGAATGTAGAAATTTTTTTATAATATTGGTTTAATTGATATAGCTTTGAAATTCTGGGCTGTTCTGCTTAGTTACTATGCTACCTTTCTAAAAACGTGTAATTATAGTCACAGATAGCAACATGAAGCTTTTTTTATCTTTTTCTCCCTTTCTAATTATTTTGGCTCTGATGAATGTTGCTTTCCCAGATATAAACATTTCAACTAATTACCCTGTGTTTTACTGCCATTTAGAAATAAATTGCAAATTGGTAAAAAGAAGAGTGCTGACTTTGCAGATATAACAACTAAGTTGCGGTTTGCAAAAGAGGTTAATACAAAATCTTGTCCGACAAAATACAAGCAAATTAATTGCCCACTAGTAAGTGGGTTAATTACCACTGACTTCATGAAATGCTTCCAAATGTCAAAAAGGCCATGCAGGTCAGAAAAGGTTGGGTGCCTCCAGTGTGTATTTGACTATCATCCAGAAAAGAAAGGGATCTCGCTTCATTAAAAACAACATTCTGTTAATGAAGAAAGCAAGTCAGAGATCCTCCAACCTAAATCTTCCATGAATTCCAAGAATTGAAGCCTTCTTAAGTGCTCTCTGGGAACAAATCTGAGAGAAGTTTTCAAATCAAATAAAGAAAATGAAGGAAAGTGGGGAAAAATTTATCCTGTATCCTTTCTTATCAAATGCTGTTGCAACTGCCAACAGCAGTTGTCACGACTGTTGCTAATGAGGTCACCAGAAAAAAAAAAAAAAAAAAAAGGAAAGAAGAAAATAAAGAGTCTGCATTCAGTCTCTTCCTTTTGCATTTGCACAGATTTCCCAGTTTTGTTAGTAGAAAAATACTGAAATAAGTAATTTCTGTATCGGTCTTTATTTTTTCACCACTAGTTGCTAGCAATCAGCATTCCTATACTGTTCTATATAGCTCAAAATACCTTAGGTGATTTATAATAAACCTTAGACAAATCAGGGGAGCTACCCACAGTCAAACCACTGGGTTTTTTTTTGTTTTTTTTTTTAATCTTAATGAGTTATCTACTCACCAGACCAATTTGTTTCAGTGGAATTAGGAGGCCTTCCAATGGTCCAAAGTGCCACCCCAAGAAGCAGCTTTAATAAATCCAGATAGGAGTTCCACCAAATACAGATAAAGTAAATTCAGAAAGAAAACAAATTATATCCTATTTTTTAACAAACTATGTAGTGACAACAAGACACAGCTGAGTTTTGGAGAAGAGAGCATCTCTGCATGACAAAACCTGTAAGAGAATGGAAGCTGTGGAAAAGAACAGTGCATTACAAATTTTTCTTCCAGAATATGTTGTAAATCTGTAAAGTCTACACTGAGCTGGCAGAATACCATTTCAGATGCCTCATCTAACTCAGTAAACTGCATACAGCTGCATTTCTCCACCCCAGGAGGCTGAAGGGCTAAGTCATCCTTTCCACAATGTGCTCTGGTGGTTTGGGGGAGTCTACCCTAGATGTTTCCAGTCTGATGTATTACTTACTAAGCTATTTCCTCTTCAATTAGCCTGATAGGATTCTGCTTGTCAGGGGACAGCAACTCCAAATTATAAGCCTTTAAAGCCTGTTACAAAGGAACAGCCTTTAGTGAGGCGGCAGGTGTATTTGTATGGAGAACAGTTCAGTCAGGAATTTCAGTCAGGCTGGAATTTCTGCTGTTATTTCTAATTTATGTCTCCCTTAACTTTTCATTGGATGTGGAGGGCAGGGGTAGACTTCTTTTTCAACATATTCTGAGATGTGGAGCAAAAAATAAAGTAATGTTCAGCTTGGTGATGAGCCTGTGCTATTGTCCTTTCTTCCCCAGAAAAAGAAGACAAATTCTTGCTGAAATGAACTGAAAGAGAAGTTAAGAAAGAATGTTCCAGTCATACCTGAGTTTAATTTTCATATGATGCAATTTTTGTGTTCTTGACTAGCATTTGGACATTCTTTCAGCTGCATCTAGTTCTTTTTAAGAAACAGAATGGTATACATATTTATTTCTATTATTCTAGGATATTATTTCTGACATATCTTTTTATAATCAAAACGAACAATGATCTGCCCAGTTATTCCCTCTCCATTCTTTTTTCTATTACCTCATCTCCGCTCTCAGTTTGCAGAGGATTAAGGAGGAGGAACATCTGGTTTCACTGATCAAACAGAAGTGAATGTTGGTCACTCCTTCATTAGATAAAATGTGTGACAAATTCTTATGCTGGAAATATTTGCTCAGAGACACAGTATATCCCTTTACAGCCACTATTTAGAATTTCATCAACTAAATCTTAGCGTGTTTATCAAGTCAATCCATTTATGGAATTGAATATGCAATGCTAAATGCTATGAAATTGCTTATTTATTGCAGGCTTCCCTATCTATAGTTCATGTGAAACTAGTCATTAACCTAGGTGATCTTTAAAGTAGTGTCAAGAGTTCATGTATGTAAAATGATGCTGGATAAGTGTCATAATTTCACAGAATTTAAGACTAGAAGGGATCATTACATCATCTAGTCTGACTGGCCACTTCACAGACTGTTAAGTTGTACCAAAGCATCCTAAAGCCCCAAATTTCTGTTAGATTAAAGCATTTCAGACTGTGGAGGCTAAAATATTTGTACCTTTCAAGAGAGATTAAAATGCCACCTAAGGCCATAACAGGCAGGAAATTAATTAGGTGAGCATTACTGCTACGCTCATAGCAAACTGCAAGTGTTGTGATGGGGTACGGGGGGAGCGAGCGGGAAGGCCCAAGACCCCAGCAGTCTAACCTGAGGAAGTATTTCTATGTCAGCCCAGGAAACTGAGCAAGTACTAGCCAAGTAACACATGGAAAAGATTTTCTGCACCAACTCAAAGTACAGCCCTATCTCCAAAAGTGGCTAATCTCTGATCCTTCAGAAAAAAAGATAAACATATCCACTTGTGACACAGGGAAAACACTTCCTTCCTAACCAGCGCTCCTGGTTATGTGAGAACCTGAAGCATGAGATTTGGTTACAATAATTATCTTAATGAACAGTTGGATATGTGGCACTCAGTAAGGGTAAAGAGATAAGGGCAGTTCTGTTCCTCCCATGCTTTGTAAAGAAAGGAGTGAACGGCAATTGCATATATAGAAAGAAAGGCCAGAAGGGATCACTGGAACATTATATGCTGTCACTCATACTGCTGCATTGATAATTTCTCCCAGATATTGAACTAAAACATATTCAGGGAAATATATATTGTTATTTCAAAGACTCCAGATAATGGCGACTCCACTATTTCTGTGGTAAGCTGTCCCAATATTTAATAACTTTCAGTGTTAGGAAATTGCCACTTACTCAAGGTTAAATTTATCTAACTTCAACTTCCTGCCATTTAACCTTGATATACCTTTGATAGCAAAGTTGAAAAGTCTCCCACTATCTTTTCCACATCTTTTTCATATGTAAGTACCTATATACAAAGATCAAGTCACCTCTTCACTTTTTTTTGATAAGCTGAATAAATATAGCTCCTTAAATCTCCTACCACAAGGATTCCTCAATAATATTTGTGGCCTTCCTGTGAACTCTCTGCAGTATTTTCACGTGTTCTGGAAGTGTAGACACTAGAATCAGACAAACTATTCTATGCTGTGTATATAGGCAAAGTCCCTTTACTGCCCCTCTTTGATATTCTTCTTTTCAAGGATTCAAGAGCACATTAGCTGTTCTTGGCACGGCATCACACTGTTATTGTAGTATTTTGTCTCTTGACCAAAGTTCTTCTCTGAAGCCCAAAGTTATCCCATTTAACTTTACACTTAGCTGAGGCACTAAGTGAGGTACCTTAGTCAAGTATTTGGTAGTTCAAGTGAACATCAGTCTGAATCTCTGCCTTCTAGAGCATTTTCGTGCACTTTAGATATAAACCATGCTTCTCATTTCAAGATATCCCACTTTGGGTATGGTTGTATTAAAATCTACCATGTTAGCTTCTGACCATTAACTTGGTATTCAGAGCATTCCACAACCTGAATGCATCCAGACCATTTATTAACCTATTCGCTTCATTATTATTCATCAACAGTCCTTTTGTGTCATTTGTAAACATTAATTGGAAAGAAGTCAGATGATTATTTAAATCACTGGTAAGTTAAAAAGCTATCTATTCTATCAAGAACAAAACTTAGGAAATCTTTCAGTAAAGGAGGGTTCACTGATGCATACCCAGTATCAACTATACCATGATATATTTCAGCAGTTTATTTTTACCTTAATAACTCACAGTGTACAATGTTTCATCAAATAGCTATGTACTAATTCAAATGTCTTGGAGAAAACTGAGTATTCTGTATCAGCACAGTTGTGCCTATCAGTCAGTTTTATACATCGAAACAGACAACAGGTTTGTCTGACAGGTCCCTCCATACATAAAATGGGGTGAATGACATTAATTACTTTAGTATACTATATAAGGATGGCCGTACTTGAAGTTTAAGGTCAATTTGGCTGATTGGTACAGATTATGAATTGATCAGCCATATGAAGTGAATTTTCCACTGTATTAGACCTGCCCTTTGCAAGATAAAAGACAGATGGTCAGCAGAGAATGAATCAATAGGGAGGAATAATGCTATTATCCCAAAGAGAAAGAAATATTCCACCTGTGTGGTCATTTGAGGCAGTAGGTAAAACATTCCAGTTCTCATCATACCAGTGGTTAGATCTGCCACTTTCATTTATGATGGAAGGTTCTTTCCTAAGTGAGGACGCCTGGTGAAGTCTATGGGACTGTTCGAGGAGTAAAGGTACTACACAATAAGGTATTACTCATCGTAATTAAAAATGCCAAAATACTGAAGGATGACAAGTTTTGGTTAATATTTTTTGCAGGTTTACAAAATGCCCCTCTAATGCTCTATTGTTCTAATTTGTGACTAATAATTTTCTATTTGACTGAAATCTAACCAAATGATTTCAGATTAAAAAGTGAACTAAAAAGAAGTATTTCTTACATTTCCAACATATCATCAAGAGGAAACAGCCAGAGGCTCCACTGGCAGTGGGTCTACTTCCCTGCCCTTTTTTCTAGAACGTCCCACACCGGCATGCCCTGTTGAAGCATCGCAGAAGGCTGTTGACTACCTAGGCATCACTCCATAGGGACAGAGACCACTCCCCCAAGATATCTCCTTTTTTTCTGAAACCCATTCTCAATCTATCTCATGTGTCTTTTGTCTTTGCGCCAAATGCATCTATTGCTCCATCCACCAACAAAGCCTAGATTATAAACCAGACTATAGAGAATTATCCTTCCTTTTTTTCCGTGATCCCTTTTTCTTTCATCCCTGAACATTATGATAGCAGCCATTGAGTGAGAGGAGTTTTATCTGGGATTCACTCTGGTGGGAGCCTCACAACCTCAAGACAAGTTTAGCCTGCCAAAATCAAGGATGCAGGCTGCCCTTGGCTATCAATACTCACCTCTATGTAAAGAGAGTGCAATTCCCCACAAAAAATCTTCCACTTTTTTGTACTACTTTTGTACTATCTGTAGCTACTCTTTCACCTGGGTATTAGACTATATCTCCATGCACAACAATTTAAACCCTATAATTGTAGAGATCCTGTATTCAGTCCATTGAACTTTCATACATACTAACCATCATACTTGTACAATATAATCATAATTTATATTGTTAATAGTTTTCTATGCCATAGGACCTTAACAAGTTTTTTGTCCAGCTAAGGTCATGCAAAGGTGTGTCTCCTAAAATCCTGATCAGTTCAATCACCTTTGCTTGATAACTCTGAACTCCTAAGGATGAATGCCTGTGATTTCTATATGCAGCTGTTACTATTGCCAGCATATTTCACATGCATTAAATCAGGGAAATATATTATTTCTGTCACTTTAGGCTAGATATTTTGACAGAAGTCACAATTTGCTAATCCTTTAGCAAACCCAGACAGCAGTCTGACACAGCTCCAGATTTTAAACATGTTTTTACATTGGAGCCCAATATGTCTTAGTCGTTTAACTGTGGAATAAAATGCATAGACCTGAAAAATACATCTGAATTTGCAGGGAGGATTTAATGTTCATAATATTTTATGCACTCTCATCCCAAAGGACGATTGATCTTTTCAGTATGTCACTGAATAGTAAAGAGGATTGAAAACAGATCCTCAAAAGAAATACTACCCCCCAAATAATCTTAATTATGTCAAATAGTGGAGAACTGACTATTTGAGCTAGTTCTTTGAGGATTCTGCTCCTAATGTTGAATCCCCCTTTGGGCTGAGAAAATAAAATTGAATGGACATGGAGACTGTAATTTTCAATACTGGTAATCCTCTGGCTGTAGACAGAGCAATGTTTTACCAGTGCTTAGATCCGTTTTGAAAATTAGTACTTTGATTTTTTTATAAGCTATTACATTTTGAAAATATATATATATATATTTTACTGCTGGAGCATTCCAGTGTTACTCACCAACATATCCGCATGCCTGTGCTGGTACGCTCATGTAAATAGGCCAGTAGGTTTAAAGGGTAGCATATTAAAGTATTTGAAGAATGGGGTCTTTTAGATGAACTCCATGGGGCTTAGGATTTTTATGGGAAGTATTGATTCATTTTCTTTTTTTTTTAGAATTTGAGTTTCTTAAATGAGGTGGTTGTCTTTGGTTTTCTAATTAAAAGTTTTAGAAGTGTCTGAAAACATGTTCTAGTATTTCGTTCTATCTGAACAATTGTTCATTTTTAATACTGATTTGTACCAAACAGGCTATGTAATACCCAGGATTATAATTATCAGAGTGTTTATACTGCTTATACAATTTTTTTTATATGCTAAATTTTGTCTACTTAAATACCAAAGGCTATGTGATATGAAAGGTCTGTTCAGGCCTGACGCAGTATTTTATTTTCTGTTGTTATATAAGGAATAAATATTTTACAGTATATCATTTTTACCACGTGCCTTGTTGATGAGGCAAATGTACAGATTAAGAAAGGTCATGGAGTTGAGAGTTCATTTTGAAGCCTTATATTTGAATTATAATTTGTGTTGATTTACAGACATGTTCTGTGATTTTTCAGATTTTTTTTTTAATGGTGAAGTCAAGGTTCATCCTTCCTAAAAGAAGCCTCTGCATAGTATATTCACCATGTCTCTCTGTGTCAAAATAAGAATGTAAGGATAAGTGAGTATACAAGAAAAAAAAGTGAAAAAAATATTTTGATAATATACAGAAAGAAAGAATATTTGCAAAAAGTGTCACGTGGATTTATACTAAAAACATTCAAGCACAAGAGATATAATGAAAACAAAGAAGAGGTGTATTATGTGAATTACACTTCATTGTCTATTGGGGTCACAAAATCTCTCTGGATTCACTCAATATTTAATTTCTCACATCAGAAAACAAATCCAGTGACAAAATGCTCTACAAAGCCTACACTTGCTTTGTTTTAACCAACTCACATTGTAAGAAGTTCTATGGTTCCTTAGGTTGTGTGAGTGTGCATGAGTGCATATGGATATGCAAATTGCTAAGTTTTTGGAGGTGCAATGTTAAGATTAAACCAGCCTTAAAAATTATATGAATAAATCAGAACATACATATGGGCAACAAATGCTTTCTTTGAGTAGGAACTGCACACCTGCTATATTAAATGTTTTAAAATAGTCTTTTCTATAGACCAAAGTCTGTTACTGTCTTGGAGATTTCATAAATTACATTAATTCCTATGGCACTAAAGACTGTCAATGAAGCTGTAAGGTTACATTCCCGTTGGGTGCCTAACTTGATGAAGTTTTTAAATCACAGTCTTTCCCACGACTTGCATTATTGTCTTGTTGCTTTGTTTTTACAATGATGTTTAGAAGAAAATAAATTGAGCATGTGGAACTAGTAAATCCAAGTAATATCCCCTGTTGGGGGACAAGGGTCTTGGTGTAATTCTCATTGAAAACAAATGAAAAATTGCAATGGACTTTAAAATGTAAGTGTTTTGTGAGAGGATATAGCCCTGCAACCGAAAGTTAACCCTTTGTAAGTGAAAGCAGCCCTGATGCTCTTGTGCATCCGTGTACAGACACGTGAGGAAATCTGAACACATGGTCTGCTGAGTAGGAATGCGAAAATCCCCTTGGCAGCCCTTGCAAACCTCCTCCATTTGAAGCTCTCCCTCTCACCCTGGGCTTCAGTCCCCAAGTCTGATGAGCCTAGGGAATACCCCACTCTATCAGGTGTCTTGGTTGGTCAGCTGGTTCATTACGACGTTCTTCTCTCTCAGGGTCAATGTGATCCGTCTCTTCCCAGAAGTCTTTCTTCCTTCTCAAGCAAGGTACCATGACTAAACAGAGTCAGTCTTTGCTGTTGACACTTTCTTCTTTGATGCTTTAGGAATTATTTGAACAGAAAAAATAGAATGAATTGCATCACACTTGCATCACATGGCTTTTTTCATACTTTCAAAAAAAATTCATAGTTCCTCACAAGCGTTGCATCCTGTTTTACATTTCCCCCTTTCAATGGACTTTGCAGGTGAACATTCTTAAGGTTCGTCATTGTGCTCTTTAAAAATGTTTCAAAATACATGACCACTAATATGTAAAACAGAAATAGCTCTTGCGTATAATTTTATTCTTACTTTATGTCTATAGAATTATGAAAACATAACTATAAGACTAAATTTTACCCAGTGAGTTAGAGCAATAGTGAATATACCCAGTGTTAAGAACCATATTCACAAAAGTCTGCCCAGTCATAACACTCTGAGTTACTAGCCCCCAATATAAATTACCTGGACTTCTTAAAAAGAAAAAAAAAGAAAAGAAAAAAGACACAGTTGTGCTGAACAGTAGACCTTAGCTGTACTGTTCAAGAATATACATACATAGTTAACTATGTAATTAAAGATTCTGAAGTGGTTTAAATTTCTTTTAAAAATGCCAATATGATATGTTTTACTTCTTTTATTTACCTGTAAAACATTAAAAAATGAAAGTTAAAAAATATCCCTTTACAGAAAATAAAAATATTTTTTATCTTAAAAATAATTTCATAGGAAAAAACAACCAAAGCCCCTATAATTTTAAGTCCCTGATTTAGTGAGAAGACATGGACATAGCTGAGAATAGGCATAGGTGCTTTGCTGAATAGGAGTAGAAGTAAGCATATGTTTTAAATTAATCGCATGCACAAATGCTTTCTTGAACCATAGCAAAGCAGCACTTGGCATGAGAAAAAGCAATTTTCTGCAACAAAAGTTAAATGCAGACTTTAAATTTTAATGGCTCTGATTGACCTTTTTCTTCAGTATTATTTATAACCTACATTCTTCTTCATTGTCTAAAATTATCAATTCACATCGAGTTAATGGTAAAATGGTTGCTGCCCTTGGAAATATCTTCTTTTTCTTTTTAAACTACATGATTATTTTAATAATAGTTGAAAGTGTATTAGGTTTCCTGAGCCATAGGCATCATAAATCAAACCCAGAGCACCATTTTTTTTCCCAAACTACATGTATAAATTAGTAATTCCACTCCCAGTCCCCCATATGTCTCTTTGCGTGACTTTCACCCTAACCACTGAAAAGGACCCGTAAAATAAATGGCAATGTTGAATTGCTGTGTTTATAATCTGTGAGGAAACTGTCAGTTTACTTCTGACATTTCTCAAAGGATTCCAATGTCACAAACAGCAAGAAGGGTTAGAATTATAGTATTAGCCTTCAAAGCTGATTATTAATGTGTAACGCTTATTTCATTTAAATTAGCATCCTGTGGAAGCTGACACATCTAACACCTGATCTTCAGTTACATGCCCCAGCGCTAGGAATAACTTATTGCAGCCATGGAAGATTTGGTACGCTGTCCTAAAAGGTGAAGGTGGAAAATCTCTCTTGGAAGGAGTCGTTGCTTACATTTTACAGTGACTTTTCAGACAGTTTCATGCATCTGCAAGCGTTTATGAGATGCACATCCTGCTTTGTGTCAAAACTGATGAGATCCACTTAGAAACTCCTCCGAGTTGCACTGAAATCCAAATTTTGTCTACCTTCACTGTTAGTAATGGTTTATATATTTAAGCTTCAATCCTTATTCAGAAATTCCAGCTGTTGAAATATAGATAATGAAAGGACACTATGTACAGAACCTAATGTTTTCATTATATGGTTATATAGTTAACTATAAACATATATGTGCCATGAATCATAAAAGAGAGGGGTTTATCTCTGCTGTTGATGTCATTATGATTCTCAGAGAAAAGGTTCTCTGTGATAGTAGAGGAGTTAATGGTTAGGGGTGATAACAGCAAAAATCCAGTTTTAGTTAAGTTGTCCTATGTGCAGATTTCATGTTTATAATAAGGTTTGCTATTTGTGTTCAGGATTTCTCCGGTGGAATATGCATTCATGTGCTTCTGAAAGGAATAGGTCTATTGCATATAATCAGCATTTGCAGTATTGTCGGTGCTTTAAGCATACAATAAATTTGTCTGGGTATTTACAAATGAAAAGACAGTGCACATATACTTGGAAATGTCTGGTCGACTTCTCTGGGTAGTACAGTTTCCATAAAGCATCAAGCGTTGTTCGATAGCATAGAAAACAGGCTCAGCAGCTCACAACAACTCCCATCTGTAGCACGGACATGCCCCGTGGTTGATGATGCACAGGTGGGATCTCTTGCCTTCCAGTACAAAAAATTCAGCTCCCTATATAGGATTAAACATAAACCACAAAATATGAGTAATAAAACTTCTTCAAGTATTGATGCGAAATATTTTTGTTTCCGCACCTCATCTTGTACACTTTGCTTGGATATGCTTTTCTTTAATCCGTTTTAAATTTGTTGTTTTTTTCCTTAGCAACTCCATTTTTGTTTTATAGTCAGAAAAAGTGAACAGACAGCATTAGGACTAGAAAAAAAACTATTAAATCTGTAACTCTCAATTTATCTCTCTACTTATTTCTAAATCTTCCCTTCCAAAAAAATTGTGGTATTTTTCCTTTATTGAACTGATATATTGACAATTAGTTTAGTCAATATCCTAGAAGAGAAGCTTTTTCATAAATAATTTATATTTTAATACCTGATTTGTGAAAAAAAGAGCATCAGGCAGTCAGGTTCTTTTTAGAAATACTTCTTAAATCACATTTTATGACAATAATGACTCCCTAGTCCATTTGTGTGCTTTTGAAAAGTTTTTTCTTTCCCTTTCTGAGTTCTTCTTACTGTTCTTTTTCTACCGTTGACCCACAATATTATGGTATTTAGTTTCGAAACAGAACTGGTATGTGATGTTTAAAAAGTATGGAATGGGGTTGAGATTTCCACACACCAGGAAACATTTCTTCTCTGTTTGACATAGTGGGAATAGTTACTACTGATGTGCAATTGAAGCTGATTCAGCAGAAAACAATATGTCTGCAACACCAGTCTCTACCCAGGATGACTCTTTTCTGCTGCCTTATCTTCAGCTTTAACATCATTCGCTATACAGGATAACGTGCCTGGGTTTGGACAACACAGGAGCTTCTGGAAAGACGAGATTTTGAGTGCCTTCTTACCTCACGGGTTTTAAGACTGTTTCTAATGTTTCCTTGGTTTTTGCTTGTTATTTTTATTTCACAATGGCTTTTATATTTCACGTACATACAAAACAGATGTTTTATTTTTCTGGAGCTGTATTCTGGGTTACATCCCAATTTTATGGAAACTCTCCAACTAATGGGATTCTTACTTTTTGACCAGAAGTTACAGCAAAATGGCATGTATTATTTAGACAGATGGGAATAGACAGGCACATCGGCTTGGCTGATCTGGGGACTAAGGACTGAACAATGTTAATGTTTTGAAGTGGAGGAGCTTGTGATGAATTCAAAATAAATTGCTTTAAATGAAACACATGGAGAAATTCCATTGTTCATCAGAGTGGGAAATAATATACAATTTTCCCACTTTCCTTATAACCTTTTCTTTCAGTACTTAGCTCTTTTATTATTGTTTCTCTTGCCAGTTTTCCATCTCATGCAATGGGCAATATCTCTTCTGTTTGTTTGTTCCTAGTATGTATTTTATGTTTGTCTTAGGAGAGCATAACTAGCATAGGTGAAACTACCAGAAGAGCAGGGAATATTGCTATTGGCCTAGGAGCAACTGCATTTGCTTGGGAAGGGGCAGGTTTTGTAGGTTGTTGGATGGGATGGGTGGACATTAAGTGAGTGATCTGGAAGGAGAGGGCCAATATAGCGTTACAGAGAGCAGACACAAAGCCAGGTTTCTGTGTCTATGAAAAGCAAAACTACCTCAAAGTTCTAGGTGACGTGGGGTCTTGTCACATGTAATTTTATGCCTGACAAGACATTCGCCTTTAGCATATTAACAACCTGAGTCTAAGATTAGTTTACTTGAGTAGGTAGGTTGAATTTCTCTGATATGTTGACATAATCTGTGTTTCATTAGCCTTTGGAGTAAAACTGTGACATAGAACTTGAACTGTCAAAATATCATAATGCGTATTAGTCATGGGATTGATGGGTGGCATATTTTTTACGAAGTGTTCATAGGTTAGCTTTCTGTCTGTTTGGCCTTTTATTCCTCTTATCTTTCCTCCATGTTTTGTTGTATTTTTTTTTTTGTTAACATATATATACAAAAAGTAATCAGACAATTTTCTGGTAAATCCACTGCAGAAATCACATCTGCTCTGAAAACTCTAATCAGGGATTCATTCCTAAAACTTACTTGCATGGAGAAGATATATAAAAGTCTCAAAGCTACCAACAGAAGATAACACAGCATGATATATTAAACAGTTACTCAAAAAAAATGTTTAAAAGGGAAAATACATTCCATGGTTAGACATCTATCTAATGTTTAGATAATTTGGAGAAAAGATAGAGGAACATTTACTCCCTATTGCCATAGAAATGAAACACTAATTTTAGTGCATTTTTAAAGACTCTTTTTGGGCAGTGCACACATAAAGGTGCTTTGTAGAAATTTTCATGACAAATATAACAGTAAGCAATCATAATTGTGTTTTCTCCCGAATGAAGTCTGTCCAGAACAAAGGTATAACTAAGTTAAGCTGGTCTCTACGGGTTTTTTTTTTCTTTGCCTGTAGGGTTTATGCTGTTTTCTGTGATTTTTTTTTTTCTTAAAGGATCATCTGTTTCAACTGGAATCGCACAAATTTGAGAGAGGAAGAGGCAGGTGCCCTTTTGACCCCCGTTCTTCCTTCACCTCCATCTTAATTGGTAATGATCTTTATGTCACAAACTTCACGGTCCTGTCAGTCTGTCATCCTAAGTCTCTTTCTTCAGCACTCCAAGGTGTTGTCAGCTTTTCATTGCAACCTTCCACATGTCAGACTTAATCCTAATGGTGCTGGCCACATTAATTTTGCATTCCAGGCAGCGATAACTTCAGCCAGTGTGTCTCATAAAAGTGAGTAGATGGTATATTATGTGCGCCATTCTGCAGGGGTAATTGGTTGTCATGTAATTTTAGGAATAATAATTTCCTGCTTTCCTTCAAAGCACAACAGTATGTTTAGCTTAGTCTTTTACACCTGTGAGAAATATGCAAAAATTAGTATTTTTCATCTTCAGAGACTTAATCTGAATAACAGGCATCCTATAAAAATGTTTGCAAGTTTAACCTTTCATATCTGAGGCATTTGCTGTTTATGTGAAATATAGATTTTTAAAGCTCAAAATAGAAGACTTTTTTTGACACCTTCTAATAAAGCTACCCAAAACTTGCTTTCTGATGATTCTCTGTTAGGAGGGTTGATCTTTTACTTGATACATATAAAAACAGGATTCAGTCTAAGTCTTACAGTGCCAGAAAACTGTGTTGAGATAGCACTCCACTGTGCCTTGCTGGTGAGTATATCACACAAAGTCTGGGACCTTAGACGTTCTAGTATAGCAAACCATGTGTTTTTACCCATTAATGTGTTCCTGAAAACATTTTGTGAGATAAAGTAAATACAGTCTTGGCAATACTATAGTACGTTGGCTAAAAATAGACTGGAACAGCAGGTAAAGGGTGAAAGTTAGATGCATTTAGGGAGTAACACGTTGGCTTTGTGCTTTTAGGAAACGTAAACAAGGTGAAAACTGAGCATTCAAAAGGAATAGTCACTGAAAGAGAGAGCTAGAAAAAAAGAGCCCAAGGATCAAGTAAAAATTTTCAACTTTTCAGGGATAAAAATGGTTTAGGATTTAAAGACCCTTCAACATTTACTTTTGACTTCAAATCTTAAAAGTGGATCTTAAAATCAGACTGCTAAAGTCTCTAATTATGAGCTAAAATGATATTGGTCACCCATAGCGATAGGGAACTATTGGCTATGAGTGACAGACATATTTTTACAGGCCAGGTCTATTCATTCCTTTACATCACCAAACTACTTAAAAGAAGAATCTCCACTAATAATGTTAAATCTTTCAAATTGTAGTGATTCCTCAAAATATTGCTAATCAAACATTGTTCCTCAAATTCTTAATAGTTATTGACTTAAGTAGTCATGAAAGAATTAGAAAAAAAAGGTATTTTGACTGACCTTCCAAAATCCATGAAGTAAAGATTGCTATGCTTATCCTCCACACTTGTTTCTAAATTCTTCCTGCAATTTTTAACAGGTTCCAGCCTTAGCTCGGCATGAGAACAAAGATTCAGCCCATGGAATTTGCTGTAGGCCTGAAACCTCATGGTCTAATCTTGAAGTCCTTCACAACCTTTACTCAGACATAACTAAGTAAATAAATTAACCTGATCATGTTCCTACTGTGAGATCAGTGTGAATTTTATTTGCTTAAATGGAAGCCAGATTGTCCCACTGAACACCTCAAGACCGATGATTATTGCTCATTATCCTGGCCTATTCATTAGTTTGCCTGAATTGTGGGAGGTCCTATGGATCCTTATAATTTTACTTGAAAGAGATATTCATTATATAAGCCCTTCCTCTGATATAAGGTGGTTCTTGAGCATCCACTGACAAAGGGTTATGAGATCCAGCTCATAAAGCTAACAGTTGTGTAAAGCAGCCAGAGTAGGAGCAGGGGGAGGTCACGTATTTTTATCAGATCACTGATACAAGTGCAAAAAACAGACAAACTTTCATCTTTTCATCAAGAGTAATAAGACCTGAGAAAGTTATTTAGAGGCTGCTTTCTAGGCCTCCACTGGGAAATCCTGTCTATTCAAGTTTACGAAACTAATTAGACAAAAATGATGGTCTTGCAGAAATAGTCACACCTACTCATGTTTCTTTACTGACTATACAAGAATTGTAAGAATTTTCATTACGAGGCTATTTATCATTTAGACACAAACAAGGTTTCAAAATTAGGTGGAATGCCAACAGTTTTCTGTGAAACAAAGATTTCTTGAAATGTCAACTTCATTGAAAATGTATTTTCTGTTAGGAATAAACGTAAATCTTCACCAGGAAAATCAGCTTTCAAATACAAAGAATAAATAGACTGGTTACAACTATTTCTGAGAAAATTCAAGTGAACATAGAATTGCACTTAAAAACTATATGAACTTTCTAAATGGTGTTTATTATTTTCATTTCAATTGGAAGTAAACACTATTGAAGAATAGCCTAAAGAAATTTGTATTTCTGTGTATTCTACTGACTGGAGACACACAGTTTATCAGATGAACAGAATTAATTCCTCAGTCTGATCTTCAGATTACAGAATGTAGGTCCTTTAGCTTTGCACATATCAGTTTGAAGAGGGTGAAAGACTTAGATGTAAATATGGGGCATATTAAAGTTTTTTTTTTTTTGAAAATGAAGTTGAGCCCTCTAAGGCTGAGTGTACTTTAAAGAAAGATGATGCTCCTTCGTTCAGCCAGAGTCCTGGTCCCAGCACATGGTGGGCATGTCCCCATTGTCGGAGCTGCCAACTGCACCACGCACTTGTGAGTGCTGGTCCTCTAGTCATCCCTCCCAAAGCTTGGACGTTCCTCTCCTCTTTGTGAACTCCATTTTTTTTTTAGAAATTGACTCTGTAGCCACAGGGGACCAGAGCACAGTCTGGCCTCCTCCTGGGATGGAGTCAGAGCATGCCTGGAGCCTGCTTCCAGGGCTGCCAGTGGCCTTGGCCCTCCTGCAGAGATGCAGCCGATGTGTGTGTCCTTGACCAGGTTGTACACAAACCTGTTAACACAGGCTTTCACATCCCAGCTTTGTCTTTTTCCTCTCTAACAGAATGTTTCAAAATCTGCTTCCACCTCTGTACGAAGCAGAACTAATTCAGGTTAATACGCAGCGGTCTGCACCAGGGTGGCAAATGATGAAGAGTGAGGATTAGACTAACAATGAAACTTTACATACCTTTGATAAAAGTTTAAACGCTATTCAGCTTGAAAGATCGTCTGCAGCATACCTAATTAGAACCAGATATAGTTAGATTAATTTAGGAAGAAAGAGAAGCTCTTGTGCTGTATCTGTTCATGTATTTCAACACTTCAGTTAAAATTCTTTCTTCAACAAAACAATAGTTCGTGACTTGGCTTTAAAACTAAATATCCATGCTGTAGTAAGTTTTATTACAGGTTATCTGACCCCGTGGTAAAGTAGCTTGTGATGAATTCTTCAGTTTATGAACAATTAACTTTTAGAAATTTATTGTCAGCATCAGGAAACAGAATGGATGTTGGATGGCATACAGGTTGAATAAAATGTATGTGTTTAGATAAATTTATAATGTTTGGCTTTTATTTCTAATGAACTCTCCCATCTGCTTCCAATAGCCAAAACTGCTTTTGATATCAGATCATGCACACTGATTAACTTAGACCACAGTAGTTCTTGAAAGCTGATAAATTAGTTTATGCCTGTGTGTTTTGATAGCTGTAATATTTCATCAGCAAGTAGTGATAAACTTTTATTACATTTGAATATTTTTCCATCAAAAGAATCCATTCTGATAATAGTCTCTGTTAGAACAGTTTTAGAACAGTTTCATACATTTCTATCTTTTTTATTTACTCTAAAAAACAAACTAAAAAATGACATTTTTCTCTCAGAACAGAAGACAGAATAATTGAGTGACAGACAGAAAAAAAACCAAAACACCTAATATACTAGGATACTTAGTTATTCACCAGCTCAGGAATAATTAACCTCTTTCAAATTAGTGGTTTTCTACTTTGAAAAGTATCAGTATGTGAATTTGTATTCTAATTTTAGTTGTGATTAATGAAAAAATAGAAAGGCAGATATGGCTGACAGTGAGGGAAACACATGAAACATGCTGCTTAGCTTCTACTCTTTTATTCATAATAGAGTTAGTCCACTCCACAGAAAGTGATACAATAGGGATTTCACACAAAAAGAAGTACTACTGAGGAATAATAGCCTGTGTTTCCATTACTTCTTTCAGTCTGAAGCAGATACACAAAAATGTCCAAAACAAATGAAGGAAACCCACTTCTGAAGTAGAAGCAGCCTGTCTATTATAATGCAATGCCCATACTAAATGCTTTAAATGAATGCCTGCACATGCCTACAGCTGTATCAAGATGGTAAATATGGCTTCTTAATTAGTAATAGGAAACCCCCTTATGCAAAGCATGCATGGGTATTAAAGCAAGAATAAAACAAAAAATACTTCAGCCATCATATTTGCTGCTGAAAGCATGTTTCTTCCTCGCAAAGTTAACTTGTGTGTCATGAAAAGAGATCAGAACAAAGTCAGACTCAAATTTTTTTTTATATGTTCTGTCTAACTTTGCATATGAAAGGCATTTTTAGTGTATTAAGAAAGGTAAGTATGAATAGACCTAAATCTAGTGAAACATTTCCCTGGATGTTTTCTATGTAGTCATATATATCCTATGTACTAATTTAATTGACATATCTTCAAGTCTTGACAATAATCATTTACATTATGATTGCAGAAATACTGTGAGCTCACCCACCGTGAGTAGCTTGTATGTTTATGGTATACAATTACAATATCCAAACACTTAATTAAACAATTAAAATAGGGAAAGCAAAGAGTGCTATATAAACTTTGAAATTTTATCAGTATTTTCTAAGATTTTGTGCTTCAGTCTTTTTCACTTTAAGGTTCATCATCTAGGAATTCTTCTTGTTTCTAGAGGAAAAAACATTGCATTTGATTTCTTTCATTTTTCCCTCCAAAAATAGGGCAAAAAATAAAAATATCTTTTAAGTGGTCCCAATTAAACTTTGGTGTACTTGCTTTCTGAAAATGAATAGTAGCTAAATGAATACCTAAAAAGTGTCCTGTTATCACTTGAGCTAAAAGTGTTATACGAGGGCGATGGGATTATTTTTTTTAGCTGGAGAAACCAAGATGAGTTATCAGTTAGATTTTAGGGAGCAATTTTCAAATATATGTTAATACAAACCCTCCTGAGGCTGAGTTTTGACTGTAAGAGAGAAGGAGTGGTGAAAGCTCTATGGTATTGCTCAATTTACAGTTGATTTTCACTGGAAGATATAAGTTTATTAGTGTGATTGAGCAGCAGTATAAAACCCTACGACCAAGATTGGGGTGAGCTGTTTGTATAGTAGCTAGATCTCTTCAATAGAGAGAAAAAAGAAATCTAGCCAGGATTTTTCAAAACACACCCCCAACTAACTTCTAAACATGGAAGCACATGTAAAAGTCTACCAGCTCTTAGAATTTTTATGTGGATTGAAAGGACATGATCAAAAGCCTATTGAAGAAGAAAAGAGAAGATCCTCTTATTGTCAAACACATAAAAGTTTTCAGAATTATGTTGAATGTTTTGTGTTGAAATCTTTGCCAGCCCCATCGGTATCATCTCATTGCTTTCTTGAGTCCTTCACCTGTCTATTCACAGTTGTTACTTGTCTCATGTTTAGTAACACTCCAGGGTAAAAATCAGATTTAATTTCTGTATCTCTACAATATATTTCATGGAAGCCAAGACTAAGATGTCTAGTGCTCCTCCCAGGATGTCACAGATAAAATCAGCGATCAGCTGCTCTGGCTTATGGTGGAATGCCACACCAGCAATTTAGTTACGTATACTGATACTTTTTACATGTGCTAAACAGAATGAATAAGCTTCATATCAGAACTTCTGAATGTCTGGACTTCTAAATGTCTGTCTTAATTACTAGCAATATGTGAAGAATTCTTTGCCCTGGATTGATGCCTTTTCCATGCTTCACTGTCCTGTTGAAATGATAGAAGCATCATGTTCTGTATTATTGCACCATAATCTGCAATAAAAAAACAGTCTGATATATTTATCCAATGGAAATTTTTAAAGGGGGATTTATGACTGATGTAATTCATTAATTTTAGTTGTAAACATTGTCTGGAACATTATTCAGACATTGGCAAGTTCCATTGGCAGCCTCTGAGTTGTTTAAAAAAAATTTAGCTCTCTATTAGTTTTGGTTAACTTCTACTGATGCAATAATTTATATTTACTTTTAATTTCACTTGCCAATATTTTACAGTAAACCACCACCATGTATTTTACAAGGTAATATTCATTCTTCATGAGATGAAGCCTAAGGGAAAACTATGCTCAGCTCTGAATCAGCAGAGGTCTGTGAACCAGCCCCAGCTGCCAAACTCCTCTAAACTTTTCAGAATCATTATATAGACTTATGGTACTCTTAAATTCGTATATATCTTTTAGCAGAAACAGAATTCACACTTTCAGGGAGACCAATAAGCAAAACTTTTGCTTTTCCTATATTCCTTTATAAATGCCAACAAATGTTATTCAAATTGATCAGTCGTGTTTATTTTGATTAGGAGATAGGAAGCTGTGTCACTGAAACCTTCACTCAGATTATCCAAGAAAGAACTGGAAATAATTTATGTACTTCTTTTTGCGCAGTTTATGCCTCCTGTATTATTCTATAACATAAGGCTGCCACCTAGTGACCATGACTGTCTACTTTTAATATTAGGCCTAACAAATTTCTAATTTAATCCCACAGGTATATAAAATATATTACTCTTAATGCTTGGTCAGTTAAGAGAGAAATGCACCTGTGTACAACTACAATGTAGAATTACTGCTTATATTTCACTGAAAGTAAAATATATCCAGGATCACAATTCTAGATGGGTCAGACAGGCCAGATTTTTGAATATATGTGTCCCCATATGCACATATAGTTGTCCCCAACTATAGATAGATTTTTCCAAAGTTATTGGCACTCAGTATTTTATGCATGGTATTTTACAGTGCTTACTTAATTTGTGAATGCCACCTAAACCCTTTTGAAAATCGAACACAACTTCTGCGCACATAAATTTTTCAGGAAATATTCACCACTGTTTGTGCAGGATGGAAGAGATCTCAGGTCCTGGCCCTAATCTGATGAAAATTTTAAGGATCTAAAAACATGTTATTGCTGTAGCAGAGAAAAAGAGGATCTTTTCCACTGTCTGCTCAGCTAGCAAGTCATGCCCATGCAGTAGTTATTCCAGGTGAAGGGGAAAAAACTCCAGCAGGCTGCCTGGAAAGACCCCTCATCCTAACAAACTTTTTTGGTTGTTTATGGAATTCACTTTAAGGCAGTGGGTGCTGCTTTTTGTCTCTCTGGCTGAGGAGCTACCTGAATTCAGCCCTTCAGGATATTGAGCATGTGCTTTACTAACAAATCTTTTTTCAGCCATGTTTTGCACACACCATATGTGATAACTATGCTCAGAAAATGCTGACGTGTTTGAGGCCCAGCCTATGAATTCCAGCTTGGTTCAGCCTTGACCTGTATCCACACAGTGTTTCCCAAATCAGTGGTTCAAGGCGGCTATCACTATTCTTACTCTGAAACCTGCTGCTGCATTTTAATCTCATTTTCTGACCCCTGTTTGTCCACTCATCCACCCCTTCTTCTCTTCCAAAAGTTGCTATGGTCTTTTTGCTAGCCATTCCACATCTCTAAAATAATAATAAAACCGACATGTCCCCTCCAGTGCTGGGACCAAGCAATTAGGACTGGGGCATTTCAGGACATGCTCAAAAGCAAACCCAGAAGCAAAGTGAGAGATCTTTACTCTGGTAAACATTTAGGTGCTGACAAATGGTAGGTATCTCTAGGGCTAGTCACCTAGGCAATTTAGGTGCCTGACGTTGCACTTAGATGGTATTTTAGTGCCTACCTTTTGTGTGTGTGAATCTATCCCTAAGTCACTGAGTCAGTTTTGAAAATGAGGCTGAGCCCATTAACGAAGTTTCAAAATTTTGTCCTCATGCTGTTCCAGCTGCAAATGTATTATAGTGCAGATTGGAACAATGTCTACACACTCTTTAAAGCACATACAATTTACTGACTCACCTTCTCACCTGAATTTGAGCAAAGACTAATGAGCCAAGTCTTTTCCCATCATCATAATTTCCCATCATAGGTAATGAAATTAAGAAGTAGAACATTATCTTTTCTTTTTTTTTTTTCTTTTGGTGCGGTCTATAGGTGGTGAACTTTTTACTGGGCTCTACAGTGACTACTGGGGAAGAGATGCTGCTCTGTTTCATACTATGAATCGTATGTCACATATCCGAACTGAACCTGATAATGAACGTCTGTTGAAAGGTACAGAAAGTAGAAGAAGGAAGAACATGGAACCAGAGGTGTTTTATATGACCAGAAAATTTCTGTTAACCAGAAATTAACAATATATTATCGATGCACACATTATCCAATGCAGATGAATTTGATTAAACCATCTTTTTAATGAAATTCTTTTGATTTCAATAAAACTCCCTAGCAGGATGAACAAATTGAAATCTTTATTCTGATTACATATTGGATTTAGCCAGTACAACTTTGGAATCCTTCATTTTTCACTTTTAAAATATTTTTATTTTACATCTGGATATTTTATATTATTTCATGACATTTCAGATATAATGAAAGTAATATTTTTAAATTCTTTATTTAATTAATAGGAGCTTCTATTTAGAATTTCTATATGAGATCATTTTGTCTTTATTGTTGTAATAAAACAACTGAACCTTTTGCTAAGTTGTGTGCTATAGAGATGCCATGCAATAACATAAAATAATAAAAATATGAAGATTATACAGTTAAATAAAAAAAACTTAGATCATGTAATTTTAAATAAAAACATCCAAATATTCAAGAATAAAAATACTGAGAAAATTCATGTGATGTGAAATCTAGAAAATGCTTCTTACTCTTCAATTTGGAATAAAATTGAATTTCATAATACTGAAATTTCCTGTGAAATACAGAATCTGAACCTTGATTTGTCTTGCTCCAATAGTACTGACATTTTTCATCTTAACAGTGACAGAGCTGCAGCTAATGTTTGGCAAGGAGAGTCAGTAATCACTTTTTTGTAGTGATTCATAGGCAGAGCATTCTCTTTTCAGTGACCCTAGCTAGAAAGAACATGCAAGCTTTTTGTCTAAAATTTCAGGGCAGTTTTCTCTTGACTCTAAAGAGAAGTTCTGTTGCATGCTTTTTCCTGAATGAATCGGACCTCAAATTTCAATTAAATTAATTTTATAAATATGTGTTCGAAATGTTCTTATATCTACTTAAGTCCAATATTCAGACCTTTGTTGAACTGTGTGTTTTAACTGGTCATATAGAGATACCAACAAGCAAGTAAACATTCTCTTCTTCTCAACCTTCTCTGGAAGTTTTCATTATTTTAAATTCAGGAATCTTGAAATTATGGCCTCAGACTTCTTCTATACTTGAAATTTCAAATTTGCAACAAGAGAATACTTTTAAATGCACCACAAAAGCCACTTCAGAAAATTATCAAGCAAAAGTTCTCTAGCAATGTCTTAAAAATAAGACTGTTTTCATATAAAACAAGAATTTAGAAAATACTTACATTATCCGCTGCCTCTTAAGAACTCAAAACAATGGAAGGAATGCCATTCTTATTTAAGGAACTAGTAAAAGCTTTGCTACAGTTCTGCGAGATGAAATTGTTCACTACTCTGCTTGGTTTGGGGTGAAAAGGCATACAGCAAAGACCAAAGTTCAAACTTTGTAGTTTCAATTTTGCAGTGAAAAGTCAAAACAGGAAAATTTCAGAAGGTTTTTATTTCATGACAAAGATGCACAAAGCATGTTCTATCTATGAGTCCATTCACCATCTATTGGCTGAGCTATCAGACCTTTTTCTTTATCTAAAAGGCTGTTTGAAGCTGAGGTGGGCATTCCTATGTCTGATTTGTATGGCACCAAAGATTGTTATGTGAATACACTACCAAGTTTTATTCTAACCCAAATTTAAATATATAAACCCCAGAGAACAAGACTAGAAAGAGATCCTTTTCATGCACATATACAAAGGAATATTGATTTGTGAATTAGAGCTATAAAAATAGTTTAATACTAATATTTTCCACATGTTCTGTAGATACCCATACACATGAAATATATATATTTTTTCCTATTTCCATCACCCTATTCCCCAATGGTAGCTTTCTGACTGACAGATCTTTCATTCTTTTATTTTATTTTTCTCTTTGCTACTAGTTGACTTTAAAGATTGAAAAATAAAAGAATGTTTTAATTAACTTGATCCTCAACTCATTTTTGTTTTCTTTTAAAGAACCAAAGTTTGTTGGCTCATACATGATTCCTGACAATGAAGACCACGATGATAACAAAGTGTATTTCTTCTTCACTGAAAAAGCATTGGAGGCAGAGACAAGCACTCATGCCATTTATACCAGAGTAGGACGCGTGTGTGCGGTAAGATTTTTTTCCTTATTCCTGAGTTGAATGAAAAAAAGCAAGCTCCTTTTTTTGGTCCTTCTCCCACAGGGAAATATGGCATCAGTTAGTGTATATGAGAGTAAGATATCGGTCTGAATGAAAACCCTGTATCTAAACACTCCCAAGCATTAGAAGACTCCAAATCCAACCCTAAATCTAGGCTTGAAGCAGAATTCTGCTTCAGGCAGGGCACAGTTCAGAAATCATGTTATTTAACTCCATCGCTGTTTGTGCTTATATGTGGTAACAGTAATAGTAGCTGCCCACAGGCCTCATTTGCCAATCAGCTTCTCTATTCAGATCATGACTCCATCATCCTCAGTATCGGCTGCAGGTCCAACGCCTTTTGCAGCTCTTACAGCTGATAAAACTTGAGGGCCCCTGGCATTCCCAGGTGACAGGACAAGCCAACCACCAGCCCTCTCTGACATACCCTCTTGCCTTCCTATTCTGTCTGCAAGGACCTGACAAGACTCATCTCCATTTGTTCAGTGTCGATAGCTATCCTATCAATCTGATGGCTTTTGCAGCCAGTTGTAAATTTTGAAAACATCTTTTTTAATGCATGAACAATAAGAGAGACCAAACGTCAACTGTCTACAGAGTGCTTTCATTTCATTTGTCACTCCTCTTCCTCTCATCAGCCACCGAGGAAAATCATTCCCTTTTTGCAGATAAGGAAACTAGAAAAAAAGATTGAATTGTCCAGCAAATTATTATTATAGCCAGGCACAAGTTTACCAAGAGGAGCAGAAAAGACATGAGAGGTTTTGCCCCCCTCACTGCCGTGCATGATGATCGGATTCTCACTCTCACCATGTGCCTAGTGGATTGAGGTCTTTTTGACTCCTTGCTCCCACTCACAGCAAAGGGAACACAGGTAGCTGCTGGAGAGGAGCAGTGCTAACATGTGAGCTCCCCAGCTTAACCTACCCACAACTGATCCTCTCCTAACACCTGATGAAGTTTGGTCTATTCATCTTCTATTGATTGACCAAAGGTAAGGCTGATGAGAAGAGATCTCCTATTCCCATTGGGACTACATCTGCTTGATTAAAGGCAGGAATAAATTAATTTCTTAGCATTCAGTTTGGTTTTCGAAGCAAATTGCATCCTTCCTTCTTTAACTGTAGGAGACACTTTCCTAAAACTGATGCACATAAAGCAAGATTCAGGTCAAAAATGTTTTGTGAGTTGAATGGTATGTTAAATGTCACATATGCTCATCATCATATTGCTTATTAAAATCTCTTACAGAGTACCCACATGCGACTTAAAATATCTGAGGTATGCAGGGTACCAAACTGCAACCTAAGATCTGAATGTTCACAGCACTAGTTAGCATTCTGAATTCAAGCCTGCATTGAGCTCTGAAGTATAATTCTTTGGCCTATGTTCTGTTAGATGTCAGAATATATTATTTTAATAGTTCCCTCTCGTCTCAAATATAGCCACCTGAATTTCTTATCTCTAAACATGGGTTAACCCAAAATCCCACAGACCTTTCTCCTCCACATGTCCAAAACTCTGAATGCTTTATCATCTAGACATTAACTTTGCAACCTTCCCTCTGTATGCTATAAATCAAATCTGATTTAGCTAATACCAAAAATAAAGAGAGCTAGCTGTCTATTAAAAGCTATTAAGAACTGGCTTTTCCAGCCTTCACGGTTTCATCTGATCTGTACCAGGTTTGGGAGTTCAGGAGAAGCTACCCTGTCTATTTTTACTTTTTTTGAGGAAAGAAGATGTCTATTTGTTTTTGTAAGATCTCAATGCAAAGCTGAGTAAATCAACAAATTTCAGTAGTTTAAAGATGTGAGAAGAGCCTTGAAAACTTAAAACAGCCTTCAACTGTCAGTTATACAGTCTACCTGAGTATAAGGCTTTGTATGCTTTTGAGGATGCTATCTGAAGGTTACAGAATCCTGTCACTAAGTAGCACTAATCCCCCTCCCCTACTTGACAGTCCCAACAGCAGAAAAAGATCAGTCAACCACAACAAAGGGCAAATAATTTTAGGTTGCTGAGACATTGTTAGAGCACCATGTAGATGCTTACATTAGACTTGTCCCAGCTGTACCACCTCTGTAGATAGTTTCAGGGCATCAGTGAAGCACTGAGCTCCTAAAGCAAAGCTAAACTTTGCTGATGTACTTGGTACATCCAGTTAAGAAAAATGAGAAATATAAAAGGGTTGCAGTAGTTCAAACTAGCCAAAGGTTTGATATGGAATTAAAAAAATTCTTACAAACCCACAGCTCTTTCTGAAAATTGGACTTGATCATTGCAATCTTACTGAAAACTGTCTCCAGAGAAATAGTGGCAGTAATGGACATGTGCTTTGAAAATGTATGCTTTTGACATTACAGGGTACAAGGAGTGGGTAATTCAGCAGAGATATTTGTGCTTCTAGACTTATTCATCCAAATTACCATCAGTAATTGTTTCTTTCTACACAGAATGACATGGGAGGACAACGAATGCTGGTGAATAAATGGAGCACTTTCCTCAAAACCAGGCTAGTCTGCTCTGTGCCAGGGAGAAATGGAATTGATACACATTTTGATGAATTAGGTAAATATCCTAGACTGTAACAAACTTAAAATCATCATATAAAATATGAACTTCCATGATAATTCATCTTACCCTTAAATGTTGTACTTGTATTCATTAACAGGATGTGGTTGGCAGTGTTTTGATTCCAAGGTATATGAAGTTTTAGACCTAGGGAGTTGACTATCATCAATTATGCCTTTACTTATTATACTGTCTTTAAAGACTACTTTTAATACCTACATGAAATTGAGTAGCATATAGGAGTAAAATAAGATCACACCTTTAACAAACAACAAAGTGTCTCTTTGGGGACTGAGAAAAGTAGTTTGCTATCAATAACATTGCATTTACATTTTACAGAGGATGTGTTTTTGCTACAAACTCGGGATAACAAAAACCCAGTGATATTTGGACTCTTCAACACTACAAGGTAAACAACTAGAAGAAATAATAACAGCAGTAGAGGAAAGTTTGAACAGTCTATTGAGGAGATACAAGCTGTATGATAAATACTGCATAGCAAACATATAGTAAACAATTTAATCCCTGTTCTATTCGCAGTGCATTTCCTCTTTAATGTAAAAACCGCACTATGACATTCAGAAGCCTGAAGCTGCACACAGTGATCCAGTCTAACTGTTTCTTAGAAAGACATAAATTAATCAAATATTCCTCTGATTGTTGTGCCCAAGTTTATGCACTCCTCCATGTTTATGAGAGAAGCCTGAAGCCTTCCCTTCAGAGGGCCTCTGTGATACAGGTTTAAATTCCTTCTGCCCTCTTGTGAAGTCTAAAATGTTAGTTGTGCTGTTGCTGGTGGCCTCCTTTTCCACAACAGCCTAGTTCAAGCATTAGCATGCAGTACTGTTTCGTAGTGATCTAACAGTTAATTTAGGCTGCAACTGGTTGAGGGGAGCAGCTTACTATTGTCACCCTTTCACTCTCCTGATTCACATTTTTGGAAGAAAGTAAGGCAGATCTGGTCTACTAGAGACATAGGCACGTAGCATTTCTTACTGATTCTCTATGCAAACAATATGTAGAGTTAATTAGATCACATCTAATTAAAGTGATCTAGATCGCCTTCTGGATTCCTCAGAGGTAATTGTTTTACTGAGAGCATTGATGCCTACTTAAAACAAACAAAAAAAAATGCTTCTTCAGAACTATGTCCCTAAAATTTAAAAGTAGCAAAGATGCTTTCATAAAGGTTGATCAATATACAGTGATCTTTATGGTCTTACTAACAACCCCATCCATTATTCTTGCCAATGTCATAGGAAGATTCTTGTTCATTTCAGGCAATATTCAGTCAAAAGGTGGGATTATTCCCACCTTTCCAAGGTATAAAGAGTAGGAAAAAACTACGGGAAAGAAAATAGTAAACTGTTTAGGTCACTAATCAAAGACACAAAGACCTGACTTCTGTTGCCTGTCTTTTCTCTGTGTCTGTAAACAAGTAATTTAGAGCTAGCATGTCTGTTTACCATCTTCAAATTTTTGGGTAACAGCACCAAGCTGTTTCAGAGAAATGTTATAAATATGTTAAAGACTGTATAAAGAACATCAGACACAGTGGTTATAAGAAAAGCATACAGGAAACACAAAGAAATGTTTCTCCCTGCGCACTGTTGAAGTGTGATGTAGTCTTAATCGCATAGTAACACCAGCATTATATGCAATGAATGCATGACATACTGTTTTAATAATGTCTTTGAATTTTACTTTATAGCAATATATTTAGAGGATATGCTATATGTGTCTACCACATGGCAAGTGTTCGAGCAGCTTTCAATGGACCATACGCTCATAAAGAAGGACCTGAATACCACTGGGCTCTGTATGAAGGAAAAGTACCTTATCCTAGACCTGGCTCAGTAAGTGCAATCTATTCTCCACTGTTTTGTTAAAGTAACTGAACTTGGAAAGAAAAAGTAGACTGACATTAATGTACTTATTGATTTCACAATTCAGGATATATTTATTTGAAAATAAGCATATTCTAGTATTTCTGGAAATGTGTGAAATGGCAGTAAGTTTAATCAAGCATTGTAACAATAGATTTCCACAAAGTAAATCATGGGGTATATAGGATTTTTCAAAATCCTACTGGAGCTTAGATTCAGCAACTTTGTGATAAGATCCTGTGGTGTCAAAGTTAGGATCCCAGGCAATAAGTGGAGGAGAGGCATCTCTAGGAGATTTATCAGATGCTGCATTCAGATACAGTAGCTGGGCTCTTGTTCCCTCCTGGGAAGGAACACAACCTTCACACTCTATAGAGCCTAGAATAACTGTTCTTTCAGTCTTCCCACAGAAATAAATGAAAAATCAAATTGATTTAAGTGGTTTGAGTGAACCATGAATTATATTTCCCTACAGAATTTTCTGAAGAATAAATTATCCCAATTTATTTGGTTTAAGAAAGTGAATCCAGGATAAACTAGAAACTACACACACACACACACACACACACACATACTCACCTTTAATACTTTCCACTGTAAATAAGTTTATTAGGAGGGAAAAATAATGCTTACACAAGGCAATTCTTTCTATTGCCTGCCAAAACCAGGGCAGTTAGGGACAGAGGGAGAAAATGTTAAAGGAAAAAAATAATAATAATAAAATTGTAATTCTCTATTTTTAAATCAGGTGGTTCTGATTCCTTTTTTCATCTCTTTTTGGAAAAAGGATCAAATTTCAATAATTTAGATCAATGCACAGAATAGAAATTAGACATAGATTTTAACAAAAGTGACTAATAGTCACTTTCTTAGGCAAGGGGCAAATCCTCCATCACTGGAGATCCTTATATCAAGTCTGGTTCTTTCTAGAAGTAATGATCTAGCATGCTCAAAATATGTTGGTTTGATCACAGAGATTCGTGAGTTAGATTTTACGACCACCAGATCAGATGCCTGAGCTTATTAACATTGTTATTCTGGGTCCTTTGCAAAGACTACACAGATATGGGAACTATATTGCAAAGAACAGAGCTGAGCAAAAATACTCATGCTTTCTATAATTTGCATGAGTTTCTTTACAAACTTTTTTTTCCCCAGGTGGACAGTAAGTGAAGAAAAGAAGCAAGATATATTTTGAATATACAATTCAGCTGGCATCTACTGTAGCATACTCTGAAATTATACAGGAGTTGGCATCAGGAGGGTTGTTCTTGCCTGGCATTTAGGTGTTTTAGTTGATAGCATTTCTGGAGGAAATCACAGACATTACTTAGAGAAGTACTTAATTTCTACAAGGAATTTCTAATGTCTACATTGATTTTTCACAGGCATCACACATAATCCTCATGTGAAGCTCTGTTTCTATTTCCCCCTCTTTTTAGGTGTTTCTGAAGTTTCTATCGCTGTAATGTCTTAGCCAGGGATTCTCACTTACCAGGCCGGGGTGTGAGGAGAGCAGTCTCGCATGCCACTGCCTGTCAGCGGTACTTGAGGGTGCCCTCCGCATTGCAGGGCCCCGTCTCGCAGGTCAGGTACAGCCAGGGCCTCCCTCGCCTCCCGCTTCCCGCTGTGAGTCGGGAGGCAAAGGCATTGCAGCAGGCAGTGCCAGGATAACCCAGCGAAGGATCAGATCAGGGATTTCTTCTTCTCCCCACACCTTTCTGGAATGGAACTACTTAGCCGTTCACAGCGACTGTTATCTCCTGCAGAGCTGTTTTTATTTATGCTCTTTGAAGGTCTGCCCCTTACCATGTCTGCGTTGTGCAGGTTTCTGACTCTGTGAGATGCAAAGACATTTCTAACAGCTGTTTGGCTAAAGCCACACACAGCTTTCACACCTCACCTCTTTATCTTCTAGTAGGCTAGGAGTTTGTTCTCTTGAATTTAACAGTGGAATAAACAGTTACTGGAGTTTTACTTTTAATGTTTTTACCTTTGCCAACTCAATCAATATTCTCTTTTATACTAAAAGCAATCATATGCATAAGTAAATATTGTATGCAATTCATCACTGAATCACAGGAATGAGAGGTGAAAGGCCTATTAGCTTATCCAGTCTGTGCCAATACACCTTTTCTCCCTGTAGTATTTCATATGCACATCCTCTCTCATTTTAAATTATTGCTTTCCTCTGCTTCTCTTGGTGTTAGAAGTACAAGTCAAAATGCAGAAGAGGATGCTCCATGAAAGAGATTATTTCGGTTTTAAACACTTTAAATATGATTTAATCATCTTGACTATAATAACGCTGATGTCAATACCAATTTTTTTTCCTTTGTTTGGTGTGGATCAAAGTCAGTCATGAGTATTGAGTCAGGATAGAAGAACAGATAGGTAAATTATCAACGTTTGAGCAAAACAGGAGAATTCAAAGGAATTATTGGTTTCCTCTTTGATCATTGCTATAGAAAAAATACAATGTGAATAATTGACCAAAAAAAATGAGACAGTACCATGCATGGGCTGCAAAATTGCTGTGTATTTCACAGAGATGATATGGTCAAAAGTCTTACCTGGACAAGAGTTAAACATGAGCAGGAATTCAGGATTAATCACTATAATCATTATGCATTTGATATCTACTAGCACTGAAGGTTAAATGGTGTTCTTTAGGAAGAAGGACAGAATGCCAAGCTAGAACTCCAGCAAAGTTGACAAGGATAAGACATAGGAGCTGAAACAGATACCAAAGAACAGAGCAATTAATTTTCCAATATCACAGAACAAGTTAGCTGTGGAACCAGGTCTCTCCCAAGTGTTAATCAATTCAAATCATATTTGTCTCTGCAGGTTGGAGAGCACATCAGAGGCTGGACCAGCTGGCTATGCCAGCCTTAGCGAACAGAGGTTTCATTGATTTTTTGCTGCTCATTTAGGGCACAGTTTAGAGGTCTTTTAAATGCTTTTCCAGTAGCATGAAGAGACAGTTTGTTTTGGGCTCTAGTCCACAGTGTTGGGTTTCACACTCCAAAGAAGAGGCCAGCATAGTGGTAAACTGAATCCCACTACTTTTCCCATTGTCAGTTAAACAGAAGAGTGGCAGTGACAAAGAACCAAAAATAAGCTACCGTTAGGCATCTCTGAGAGTCAGCGTTCTTTGATCTTAGCTATTGAATGGGGAAAGATGGAGTCTGTAAGGAATGAGAAAAGAGCTTAAAGCTAAATAAATTGGAAACCTCTGTTAGAGTTACACTGGCTCTGACAGACCCTACAATCTGGCACTCTCTAAAGTCTGCCTGAAGCATCGCTTCTGTCATAATCTAGGTTCCTACTCTGCTGATTCACTTAGTGTATTTAGACAGCGATGCTTTTGAGAATGACATTACTTACCTCAAAAATGGTGTTGATAGACTTCAGAAGCAGCTGCATCTACTGTTCCCTTTCTAGAAAAACTTGATTTATTAAATTAAAAGCGAAAAGCCTGTGAATGATCATTTTTATTAAATCTCTCCAGGGCTAGAACTTCGCAAGGGAACTTGGCAGTGCCTTTTCCCTTGATATACTGTGTGGTGCATGGAAAGCAGAGGTTCAGCCTGTCTTAATGCTCAAACTCTGTCTCTTTATTGCAAACAGCTGGTGAAATTCCATTACTAGGTTGATTAGACAATTACTTCAAAGTCAACACTGAACAAATACTTTCCTGTAGCTAAGCCCAAAAAGTGGAAACAAACAGTGCCCCACTTGACAAGTGCAGGAGTTTGTTATTGTCAATTACAGTTGACCACAAGTTTAAAATTACTGTTTTCAGTAAACATAAAGGGTATTTTATTTCATTTTATTGATTGAAAATCCAATTTAAATAGGGAGAGCCTGCTACTGTGGCTTTGCTTGAAATGTTCCTAAAACCACACAGTCTTATGAATATTCGGAGAATTTAAATGGTTACTGAGATATTTCCAGTCTGATCATAAATGGTTTCAGTTAAACATCGTGAAGCAAATTGGAAATGTAGAATCAATGTTCAGCTGGGAACACTATATCCTGTCCTTTACAAAGCATCCTAAATTAACTTCTATGTCTAACACATTAAATTATCCCTAATTGCACATTTGACCAAAGGAGTAAACCTCTTTTAATCAATCAATCATTCACATAAAGTGTATTTGCTTTGCAAAATGGTAGGTTGATCGAAGCAAACATTGGGATTTCAAGCTAAACTGTGATATATAGTACTGCCATCATGAGTTAGGAATCTGAATTAAATGTAATACTGTTAGAAATTTTGAGATCAAGAATTACTTTTGCTGTTGGCATCATTTTTAAGTGTGCTTAATTTCTTATGGTAATACGTTTCACAGTCAAAACTAGCTAAACTAGAGATTGATACCAAGCGTTACTATTCTGCTGACTTTACATGGCTGTCTCTACTGGGATAGGAAACCCCTTTCTCCTACCTGATGTATGGTAAATAGATGTCAATGGCCAGATTCAGTATGAATTTGGGGAAGAAATAATCACTATGGGTTTTTTTTGAAAACCTAAATATATCAATATTTCAAAATTTCACCCCTAAGAATGCTTTACAAAATAATACTTTGTTTTAAACAAAAACATCTTTTTGAAAATGTGGCCAGCATTGTTGTATAGACCTTGCAGTCTCCCCAAGATATCAATAGTCCTTGCCTGTGTAATTAAGAGTTCCTCTATAAAATGTTGTGTGCATCTGATTGCATTTCTTTATGACCACATACATATCAAGAGTGTGATAATAGTTATCTGTGTGTAGACTCTGTGAGTGCATTCAGAGAGAGATATAACCAAAAAAGCGGTCAAATGTAAGCTCTTAGTATGTCAGATAGGAAGCAGCTGGCTCTCCATAGACATGAGAATGCCAAGGCTCTGCTCAGCATTCGCTTTCTCCGCTTCTCATCATTAATAATCCATACATGCATAAGGCACTGGGATGAAGCACTGTCCCAATTCCTACTACGTTTTTTGTTTTCATGCTTGGCTGTGTGTAGAGTTGTCTTCACCGTGGAAAACAAGACCTGTCTCTGACAACTTATTGGCCAAAGCATAGGGATAAGCTGTGTTTTATGTTTTTGCAGTGTGCCAGCAAAGTGAATGGCGGTCTGTACACTACCACCAAAGACTATCCTGATGAAGCCATCCATTTTGCAAGGAGTCATCCACTGATGTATCAGCCCATCAAGCCTGTTCATAAGAGACCAATACTAGTTAAAACAGATGGAAAGTACAATCTTAAGCAAATAGCAGTGGATAGAGTGGAAGCTGAAGATGGACAATATGATGTCTTGTTCATTGGCACAGGTAAATAATTAAAGTTAAGAGGATAGTTGATACAATAACTTTTTGACCTCCAGAATGAATGAAATTAAGTTGCGTACAGTCCAGAAATGATAGAGACAGCATTCCTTTTAAACAATCACTCTTTGCATGACTATGCTGGTCTTCATTGAGAGACCACTAACTGTCTTACAAAGGAGATTAGTCATTACAGACATATATTTCACTGTGGTGATAGCATGTAAAAAATGTTAAGGTATATATCTAAAGTTATACAGAAAAACAGTGGTAGAAAACAGTTAAAAAGACTGGGAAAACAGATTTAAGTATACAATTAAGCATTCTTTTTTTCAAAGTAAGAAACTTAAATTCAATTCCTGAACAAGTGACCTTATTTTTAAAGCTTCAGAATGCAAGGAGCTACTGAACATAGTTCAGTTTTCAGCTGAGACCTAGACTCCAGGAGAAACAGAGGTGATATGATTTTCAAAAATATCAGCACAAGCTACCGGCTTTAGTCCAAAGTGTGCCTTCCCAGCTCTGAAGACCACAAGTCTAGCTGATACTGTTAAAAAGAAACTGCCAGCTTTCAGCCTGCATTATTACACAGCTCAAGGAAAGGAGGAAATCCCCAAGTTTATGGTTCAAAAGGAAATTGTTGGAAGTTTTCTGCCAAGTTTTCTTGTCTTTCTCTTGCACTGTTTTCCTAAAATACATAGTCCTTGTCTAAAGAGTATTTTTTTTAACCAAACACACTTACCAAACAAATATGAATAAGGTCAAATATATCATAGAACTGCCCTTATACTAAGCAGCTAGAGAATACTAGTTAGAAAATACACATACTAAAGGTAAGTGAGAAAATAAGAAAGCATAAGAAAATAAGAAGAAAGCCTGGAACTAGATATGAATTTGGTCACATCTAATCTGTCTGGAAAATATCCAAGGATTCATACAATCATATTTATCAGTTTAACAACAGGAACAGTGTCACAAATCACTTTGACCATTTTGTCAAGGAACACTTTTACAGTGAATTATTTTTTACTAACGAAATTCCTCTGATAAGCGCATTTCAGTGCTGAGAACATTCAAAAGAAGCATGTTTGCAGAATAGTACTGTTTTCTAAGCTTTTTAAATGTTGGAATCAATATGTCGTCTAAAAGATTAGGCCATGACTTGCGTCATTTATGTCTCTACATAATCCCTACAGCAGATTTTATAATGGTGACCAGATTTTTCGTATTTTACACTTACATTTATGACTGAGATATTATATCAAATACTTGTGTGCAAGTCTTCTATTGAGCAAAGTTGAAACCAATGGGACTGTTCATTACAGTTAAGTATGTGCTTTAGAGCTTTGTTGGACTAGTGCCTAACAGCTGCTCAGACTTCTTGAAATGTCTAGTCTCAGGTGACAAGAAATTCCAACACAGGAATTTTGGCTTCAGAAAATCTAAGACAAATCCTGCAATCTCTACTCTGGCAAAACTCCCGTCAAAAAACTCAGGGGTTCCCTTGGCATTAGAATATTAGAAAGGGTTAATCTTTCATCTGAGACCAACACCTGCAGTGTAACATTAGTGTACAGGCTCTCACAGCATAGCAGAAGTTTCCTTAGGGTAGCTGCATGGGTTAGAAAGGTTTATCAAAGGAGAAGTCTGAATGTCAGGACTAACAGTCCACATGTCTGTCAGCAGGATTTGAAGAGGGACTTATTTATGAAAATCTGAGCCCAGACTGCAATTTCTTTCGACTATTCCCTCACAAAATGGATGCCTTTGATTACATTTTCTCTTTGAGAAGTGGTGTATGACCCCACTTTAACGGTTCTTCTTTATGTTTGCCCCTTTCATCTTTTGCTGAACTGTTTTTTCCCAGTGCTTGTCTGCTGAATATTTCCCCTGTAAATCAAAGATGACTGGAAATAACAGAAGAAAGGAAGTGATATTTGCCATTGTTGATGACAGATTTTCGGATTAAGGAGAGCAAGACTACTCTAATAATAGTCAGCAAGACAAAGCTGAAGTGGTTCAAGACCAGATGCTGTTCTTGTGTTTTAATTTCCTGTAACAGAGTTGTACTGACAGAGAGAGAGAAAGTTCTAAACTGCAGTGTTTCTTAAGCTTTTTGGAAGTGGAGCTCTTCTTTGGTTCATCTTTCTTTGATTAACATCCTCAACTCAACAGCATCTCAGTGCTTCCATAGTGGGGGGTGAGAACCCCATGTAAGGAGCCCCTGAAGGTGTTTGTACTCTTGCCTGGAGGAACGGAGCTGCTGCCAGCAATTAAGGAGAGTTAGTAGTTTCCTAACTAGCACTAGATCAGATCTCAGATCCTATAATTATAGCCATTTTACACTTCCCTGCCTTGATGGAACTGAGCTCCTGCCTACTCTCATTTCTTCTCATAAAATACTGTCATCCTCTTTGTTCTTTTTGTATCTCACCGAGAGGTTATGACCCAGTGTTTGAAAAATACTAGTCAATTAATTGTGGAGCTCAGGGACATCTTAACCATATTGCTGACTCCCTTATTTGCCAGATAGTCTAGAGCATGTCACAGTGTTGGTGGGTCTTGTTTTACAAATTGTCACATGTTTGTATTTTCTAAGAGTAAGAACTCTTACTGTCATCAGTAAAATTAATAGCAATATGCAACAAATTATATGTATTTATAAGTTTATCAATTTGAAGAAGTTATTTTAATATGTATTGAAGGCCATTTAAAAGTTTCCACTAGTTATAACCACTAGCATTTTTTAATCTATTCGCAGATAATGGAGTTGTGCTGAAAGTCATTACAATTTACAATCAAGAGACAGAATCAATGGAAGAAGTGATTCTTGAAGAGCTGCAAGTATTCAAGGTGCATTGTGCTGTATATGAAGCATACATAAAACTGTCTTGAATTTCCTTCAGAATTAAAATGCCAAAAATTCTGAGGATGCTTTAATATATAGTAGCTGTGTACAGGAAACTCTAATAATCTAGTCATTTACTTAATTTTATACTGAAGCTTTTCTGAAATGGAGTTGCAACCCAAGTACTGAAGCACGCTGCAGCAAAGAGAAGACTCTGTTTAAATACTTGGAGGTTGTAGTGCAATCTCTTATTAGAAACTTACTGCATTTTATTTCCTTTTCCCTCATATCTAATTAAGTATTTAAAAGGGCATAATTGCAAGAACAAAAATTTACCTAGAATCTTTTAAGCTTAATGGAAGTCCAGCAAGAAAAAGCTCAAAGCCCAAAAAGAGTGAGTCAGTTAATCTGTGTTTACTGTGGGAAAACCTGAGTCCTATTGAGGCAAAACACCATTCTGCAGAAGAACTATCCATGACTAGACCTCAGTATTTGGTGCGTGGCCCATGTGGTACAATGAAATCCTCAAAGTGAGTATTCACAGCTCCTCATGTTAGCCGTATAAAGTAGGAGGCTGAGCTACTTTATAGCATGGGCAAGCCCTAACATCCAAACTTAGATATTTAAATTTGGTATGTGAATTTAGGCAGTGTGGCTATGGACTTATCATCTGGGGAAAAATCACTGAAATTGCTCCTCTTGATAAACCTTGTTTTCAGTAGGTCTGTTAAGGGCTGTGTTTTGCCTTTGCTTCAGGAAACCTGAACAGAGGACAAAGAGGAAAATGCTAAGAGAAGGAATTCCTACTATATTTATCTTATCTTCAGTGGATGTTTTGTTATAAAGAACACTCCACTCATCACTCTCAAGTAGCACAAAAAGTATTTAGTGGTGGCAAGAGCTGGTATTATGTTTGACAGGGAAATTGTAGTGTTCCTGTAGATTTGATAATCTTGAATTACAAGTGTTGGTTGGTTGATTTTAAATAAACTCTTTTAAAGCAATTGTTCTCAAGAACATAATTTCCTCGCATCTTTCTGTAGCATCGGAATTTAGAAAAAATTAAAGCATTTAGCAGAGCTGTGCATAATAAGTAATAATCACCACCATTTTACCTAATTTATTGTCATGGTAAAAAGGCATTCGTTTTCTAAGCAAGGACATGTTTCTTATTTCCTAGGAGCCAGTTCCTATCATTTCTATGGAAATCTCTTCAAAAAGGGTAAGTATTTGATGAGTTTGAAATATGAAGATTGTATAACTCTAATGTAACAAAGTTATAAACTGTACAGAGATAGACATACAGCAGCCTAATGAGATCCAGCCTGATAATGTGTAATTTGTTTATAACATAAACTTATAGTTAACATGCTCTGTTTCTTTGTGAAACACTTCTGTTTTTCTATGTTAATGTTAAAACTGCTTAAATCTCCTTAGTTCGCACTATTATTCATTTCAAAGCAAGAAAAAAAGCAGTATCTGATTCATGAGTTACTGGCATGGTAATCGCAGCAGGGATTAGCTTGGTGGATATGGCAGCTCTAGGAAGTGTTCCTTGCGGATAAATGCAGACAGACAACTTCAGGCCGACAGGGATATCAGTGCACAGCGAGCCTTGCCGGCACTCCCACGTGTTCAGCGTTCACTCCCCATGAACAGCAGGGCTGTTTGGATTCGATTCACTGTTGCTGAGTTTCTGCTAGTCTAATAGAAATACCTAATGTATTACTCTTGTAGGTAGATTCTCATCATTACCTTGTCCCAGACATCCACTGTAACACAGGATGATTACATCTTAATATAGACATCTGCTGTAATATGGGTGAACATAATATAGCTAAATGCAAGTAGCAAAGAATGAAGATTGCATTAGTAGGAGGTGGGGTATGGCCAAACAAATCAATTTAATCTTGGTGGTTTGTCTACTCATACTCTTTCCATAGTTAAAGTAGAAAGACAAACTCCTCTTATGGTGGTTCAGAGGAGGATCCTAATTTAAAGTTTTCTGAATTATTTCCTGAAAGAATCTACTTTTTCCCATGGACTGTGGAAGGAGCTCTGGAGACTAGATTGTCTAATACTGCACCTAAGGGATTATTTGGAGAAGGACTTAGGTGTCATTTTAGATATTTTCCTCATGTCTCTCACTCAGTAAAATGTTGTAGTAAAAGGGTTGTGGTAGAAGTGTAAAAAGGAGGTGCTGCATAAAAAGTGAGGTAATCTTCCTCTGTTGCATGCAGCTCACAAAAGGGCTGCTGCTACCAACTATACTAATTCAAGAAGGATCTGATAATTCTGGACAGAACTGGTCCAGGAAAGCAATCCATTGACTGGCGAATAAACCTTCTTGTGAGAAATAAAGGCAGCTTAACTTTTTCAAGATATCAAAGAGGAGATTGAAAGAGAACCGAATAGCCAGATTAAAATTTCACCTATCAGAATGGCTTCCTACTGCGCGTGTAGAAAGGCTCTTCAACACTGATGGTAAAGCAACATCAAAACTAAATAAACAAGTTACTCTTGCTGATCACAGATGAATTTGATCTTGAAATAGGATGCATTTAATTAAATGTTGGAATACTTAGAGGTATGGTCAGCACCAAGTCATTGTGTCTTTAAAATGAGATCTGTGAGCAGAAGTATGATTTAGGTGAGTTGATGTGAAAAAAAAAAAAAAAAAAAAAAAGTTATGTAGCTTCTCTGCCCTAGCATTTGTCCTGGGCGTTTGACCTTGGAGTTTGTGTGTCTGTGAATACCTCCTGGCTGGATTTGTCTCAATATCCTTATAACACTCATCAGCCTTCACAAAATCCATAGGTATAGTAAAATATCTTGTTTCAGGGCTGAATTAGTAATCTGCAGGGGCTAGGAAGGAATGCTTTTAGATATTCAGTTGGTGAGATGTTGAATGTGTTTTGCCCTTCTCTGATGAACCAATAATTAAGGTAGACTTTACCCTTGATAAGCGACAAAAGAGAAAATCCCAACTTGTATGTCTCACTGAAAGGGTTGTTCATGTCTCCTAGGACGATCATACTGTAGGCCTTGCAGACAAGAAAGAATTCCTCTCAAATAGGAATCCTAGGTTTTTTCATTTTCCTTTCCAGTTGGCATATTGAATTCTTAGTTACTATCCTCCAGTGTATCTCAGCTGGAAAAGTCTTCAAGCACTGCTGTTATCGGTCTCTCCTATTCTCTTCCTCTGGCACTTCTGAGAGCTTAAATTTTGTGGCCTTAACAAACACAGTAGGTGTAATTAGAAACAAGAAGCGGGTATCTGGATTAAATTTCATGTCTTGTGATAGGCAGATCAGAATAAATGGGCTGCCCGTATTTTCCAGCCTTAAATAGTTTTAAACCATAAAATTATGAAAGCTTGGTCTAAGGGCCTGAATTAGAGATGAAGTTTGGTGATTAGGATAAACATAATTTACAGTCCATTAGGAATCCTTTTTCTGACTGGCTAACCATGGAAGTAAGCAGGGCACATGCAGTTTGCATTGCAGTGAACACTGCATATTTCTGTGTTTAGTCCATTTACATTTATCAGCAAGATATTTCTCAAATTCCTGTAAATTCAAGCTATTCTCTCCTGAGTGTATTATGTCAGCATCTCATGAATCAGACTGATCATCTTTCATTTGCTGTGAATAGAACAGTTATGTGAAATTAGAAGACTGAACAGACTTAAAATTAGTGCTGAAAAAAAAGAAATGATTTGATGAAAAAATGAAATGATCAGTCAATTTGTACGGAAATATTTCACAGTACCAGAAAATAAAAGTCTGTCTACAATTTGTGTACTTAAGGATAATACAGATCATAATGCTACTGTGCATGTGAATATGTGCCTATATTATAAGCAACCACATCAACAGTTAAATTTACCTGATAACTCCCACTTTAAGACCTATAATTTTGCTTATAATTTTAGCAAATTTGAACTTCTTTGATTAAAATCTTTCATATCATATTACTTTCTCAGATTGATTAGGTGACAGACAAATCAAAAGAGGGAGATACAGGAAACTACACTGAGGGAGAAATACAAACATAAAACCCATACTATTCAGATGCTGAGCTTACAAGTTTGAAACTTAGAAGCTAGGAAATGCTAGAATAAACTTGTTCTTTTTACCTTCTTTCTGCTGCTTTGTCCTCATGCACTAGAGTTTAGTCTGTAATTACAGGCTTTCTTGCAGAATAACCCTGCCTCCTTCAGGGCACACGGTGGATGCACAAGTGGCAAGCAACTATACTAAACTATATCATTTTTTAGAAAAAAATTGAGTGGTAACAGAAGTTTTAGTGGAAGCTTTAAGAAATTAATTGTATGTATTATATTTTCTACAGCAACAGCTCTATGTTGGATCTGAGTCGGTGATAGCACAAATCAAGTTCCATCAGTGCGACATGTATGGCACAGCCTGTGCCGACTGCTGTCTCGCTCGAGATCCTTACTGTGCTTGGGATGGAATATCTTGTTCCCGATACTATCCTACAGGAATTCAGGCAAAGAGGTGAGAACTGCTTCTTCCTGAGAAGTCATTTTTGCCTAACACATACTTAAAGAGTTCCTATTGAAACACAGATTATTTTATATCTCCACCTCACACGAATAACTGAACAGTGAAACAATATGTTAGCTAATAATTTATTAGCCCAGCCTTAGAGAACTGCAAGGGATCTGAATTATACCATACACCAAAGTGCTGGGAATATTTTTATGAATGAAGGAAATTTGCTTCTTAGTCATCATCTGTAGTAAGTATTAAACAAATCTCAATTTCCTTATATCTCTTCTGGTGGGAAGAGGAAAGATGGATGTGTCATTCTTTATAATGTCAGAAATACATTTTGGTAGTATTACACAGGAGATAAATCACACAGAAATGTTATATAAAACAGACTTTCAGAAAGAAGGGAAAAATCTGGGTTAATAGCAAAATATCTCCCCTGGGCAGAATGAAACTAGGATATTCACAAAAGCTAACATTTTAGCCTAAGGAGGCTCATTTCTTTAGGCTTTCTCTAGAGTCAGTTTATAAAGACAAAGTGCTCTGGAGGCCAGTTCGAAGCACGAACCTAGCTTGGGTGCTTTCAGTCCTCCCTTGGGGACACTTCTCTCTATCTCATCACTTGTTCATAGCTGCTGCCCTTCACTCTTCTGTCTTGTATTTTCCCGTGTATTTGCCCTCTTCCATTCTCTCTCAAACCCAAGCAGGGTTCTCCAGTTCAGCTACATATATAGCTGATAAAGTATATAAAATATACGTAGTTTAACCCAGATTTTTTCCCATGACTTTAAGACATCTCTGCCACTAGACAGAGTCATCTGTAGCCTTTAGCCAGAAAAACTTTGGTTTCGAATAATTCAGGTCTTCTCTGTAGCTTTCTTTAATTTACTCTTTCTGTAAATACATGTTTATATATTATATGGAGTCACCCATTGTGACCCCAAGGATTAGATTTAATTGAGTAACTCTTCTTGTCTAGAGACAGTTTTGAAAACCGGTGGAAACAGTTCACTCAAAAGGAAATCACACTATCCCTGAATTGATCATTTTTTCTTAAGGAAAAACGGGAAGTTTTTATTTTTTATCCTGAAGGCCTTATCTTTCCATGAACCTGGATGCTTGGTGAATGCAAACAAATACACTGCTGATTATAGCCAGGCACAACAGACCTTTCTGTGAATTTTCTAAAAGATAATGAACAAAGGAAGCACTGGGTAACACAACTTTTTGTACAGGGCATATTAAAAAAGTCAAAACGAGAAAGATAGTCAGTGACTCGGCATAACTAAGAACCTATCTGAGGTATTACAATTGTGCCAGTCATAAATTAAACCAAGTAGGAAATCCACACCACTTTTGCAGGCACTTTTGCACTTTTTACATATCTTCTTGCAAGCAGACCTACTGGGAGAAGTGGAGTCTGTGGGCACATACAACATGAGAAACCTGGCTAAAATCCCCAGGCCCCAGACCAGAATTAAGCAGGAAAAAGAGAGAGAATTTGCTATATAGTGGGCCAGGGAGATTTGTTTCCTCTAGTATAAGCAGAAATTGGGTTATTGTAACAAAATTGGGTTATCATAACTATAATACACGTGAGTTACTCATCTAACCATGTAAACGCCTTTTGGGGGGGGGGGGGGGAGTAAAAAGGTTGCTACCAGCCTGCTAGGACAGCAATCCTCATTTATGTTGTTCTCCAGGCTATTTATTGTCTAAGAAAAGATAACAGAAACTCACAAGCTCCTTAACTCAGTTGCACATTTTTAGCATATTTTTCACTTAAGACAGATTCCAGAGTTGCAGCCCTTAAGTTTCCTGACACACACATTTATCCAGGGTTGAGTGATACAAGCAGCGCCCCAGGCATCTTCCTCTGCCTTCCCTCAGCAGCATTCAGCAGGTCAGGCTCTAAAAGAAGAAACTACTGTTGTTATCGCCTTCCTTCTCTTAAGATAAGAGCTGCAGCAGTGGAGAAGGGATTTGCACTCTATTAATTGTTCTTGAAATCTGCAAAACTTGCTTTATATATAGGAATTCAGGGAAACAGCAGCAGAACGAATAATGTTGGGAGGGATGTGTAATATTTGCTTTGTTCACTTTAGGCAGCTTTGAGTAGTTCAGAGCATTTTAAATTTAGGACCCTGCATTCCCTGTGCAATAAAGGAAGAGAGGCAGGGAGAGCTACTTGGGACCCATGTATGGAAGAATCCTACTGGGTTCAAGGAGTGCCCTGGCAGAAAAGGCAGGTCTCAGCAGACAACATGGAGTTTTGTGATACCGAACCACCTTGAGCAGGAGATAACCTCAGCATGGCTGCCCTGTGCTCCGGACACAATTAACTGCACATCCCAGAGCATGCAAGTCGTAATTTGGCTTGGCCTTGTCTCTGGGTCCAGCTTTCCAGGCAAGCTAGTCATGTGAGTACAAGGGCCATCAGAGCGTGCTTGTTCCCTTCTCTTCCTTGCAGCCCACCCTCCATCAGTACTTACGTAGCGGCAGCTCCTAACATTGCAGGACACTTGGTTTGGCTTTAATAACTAGCTCTATCAGGTCAAATGTGGCCCTCACACAGTATATTTAGGTGGGCTTTTGAATTGTAAAAACAGCCCTGCTAGTGCAGTAAGAGCACTGTTAAGAGCTCTCTTTTGCACTCTTAAGAGCAGTCCTACTAGTGTAGGACTAGTAGTGTGTGCATCGACATGGACACACAATGTATCCCTCCCTCCCTTTGATTCAAATGCTACCTCCTTTAGATCCCAATGCCTGCAAAGTATGACAAGTGTTTTGAGAAACATGAAATAGAAAAACTGTAGACTAAAGCATATGCAGGATTTAGAGAGATGAACTGCAGCATAAATTCAGGAAAAAAAAAAACTCTCTGCTTGACAGCTGGGTACTGATTTATTTAATTTTGAAAGTTTATATTTTAATTCCTTGCAAATGCATGGCCTGGATAATTAATCCCTTTAATTAAGGACAAACAAAAAAACAAGTTAAGAATCCCATACCCTGACGCTGGCAGTGCAACATGCTATGTTGTCATGGGAGTTACAGGTGGACTCCTTCTGCATACTGCAAATAGCTAAGATGCCAGGAGGGAATTGTATTGCATCAACTTCCATGAAGTATGCCTGAGAAATCAGAGAGTCCCAAGATCTAATTAAATGCTTTAATTCACTATTACATCGGTAATCTGAGTTACTCAGCTTCAATTTTTTCGTTATGCTTTCCCTTAGCAACATGTATGCAGCACTAGATTCTACAAATGAGATTCTTCACTGTGCCAACTCATAGTCCACGGTAAAAAAGGGCTAAGATATTTTAAAATGTCTTTCAAATTGGGTAGATCCGGTAAGTTGTTATTGCTTAGCTAACTTAAAGAATCTGACAGTCCCTCTCCTGCCTTCTCTGCCACCACCCACTCTGCTACAAGCGCAACTGTGCGCTTCATCATGATTAGTAATGGGATCTACAAAAGGAGCTCGGGACTGTTTGTTTTTTTTTTCCCCCCCAATGCTCTTCCAAGGCTCTTTTAAACTTTTTGAGACTCCCCCTCCCAAGCCTTCCCGCCCCCCCGCTGTCGCCCGCTGCGGGGTGCGCAGGCGGGGCTCGGCAGAGCAGGGCTGCTGTGACGGGCGCCGCCCGCCAGGTGCCGCCGTGGCGAGGGAGCCCGCGCGGCGCGGCGCCTTCGGCCTCCGGGGGCGGCGGCGGGAGCTGCGCTTGCTTCCAAAATTACATTTTGGCAGCCTCCCCCCTCCCGTGTGTGCACCGTCCTCGCTGGGTGGGTGCACGACACCGTGCACCGCGTGGCGACAATAAAATTTCAGCATTTTTCCTGCTGATTAGAGGCATGGTCCTGGTCGCAGTCCCCATATTACTGCTGAACGTCATTTCATAGTTTTAAGTACTCAAGATGGTATACAAGAGTATTTTAAGCATGTGCCTAACTTTAAGCTTCTACTTAAATTTTCTTGAAGTCTTAAATTAGATGCTTATAGTTGAATTAAATGCTTTGCAGAGTAACAACCCATGTGCCAACCACGTGTCAGTCTGTTGTAATGTTTGGTTCAGCAATCCAAAATTCAATCTACTGATTTACTTGTTTTACTTGTGCAAACTGCATTGACGTGTGTGTGTGTGTGTGTGTATGTGTGTGTGTGTGTTTTTCTTTCTTTCTTTTTTTTTTCCTTTCTGAACCAATTCAATTTTGTGTTATCTATCCCTGATTCAATGGCTACTGTAGAAGGAATAATAATATGATAGGTGATAATGATCATGATGACTACTTTACTTTCTTGCCGATCACTTTTAATAAGTTCCTGAAAACACAGGGTAACAGAGTGAAATCTCAACTCAGGAAGTTAAAGATTACAAAACATACTGCCATACATCCAGCACATTTGTTAGCTACTGAAAATTGTTCCTTGCAGTAGTGTATCTCATGCATTATCTGGTGGTTTATTATTAATGGAATTCTGTATGAAATGATTTACTAAGAAAAAAATAGCAAATAGCAGGCTTATGTCAGTAGTTGTGAAATACATGCCTCTCCCAGCATCTCCCTCTCTTCCAGCTCCCACTGCTCATTTTTCCTCTTGTTTAAAAAAGTAGAGTGATGGCACATATAAGTGGGTTTTTTTCCCCAGTCTTAACACTTAACATTTGTTTGGTGATATTTCACCAAACAAATGGTTATTCCTCTTGAATGTTGCTAACAAATGGAGCAACAGCCTATCTTACAGGAGTAGGGCCACCCCCCGCCCCCAGCTCCATAGTGATCTTCAGGAGTTGAAGAGTAAATAGTACATGCCTGCTAACTATCCTTCCCCTGACACACAGGGCTGCTAAGACTGGTAGTAGTGAGGTTTTCTTGTTTGTTTTTTCAAGGCTGATGTCTATAGTATTTATGTATATATTTGTGCACAAGAATGTCTCTCCTGCATAATCTGTATACACAGTTCTGCAGAGCTGGTGGCAGCGTTATCCAGCACTGAGACTTTACAGCGTTATCAGCAAGCCCAGCTGCCACATCCATACGTTAAAGTGAGAACTCCCAGGGCATGATAAAATCCTGTTACTATCTCAGAATCTCAGCTTTCACTTAGCAGCATGTATGCATTTTTAGCCTCTCTGCCTAAAAAAGCCAACATAGACCCAACTGAATTTGCAGATTCCCCTGAAACAACAATGGCAAAATGTTGGCTCTGCCACTCTGAATATCAGTAAAGGTTAAAGCTGTTCTGTTGGTCCACCTCTACCACTAGATCAAAAATCTATGTATATGACAGAACTCAGAAAATAATCACTACCTATAATCTAATATAATAACCTAATAATCTGCCTCTGGTGTCCTCATAGAGCTAGGAGAAGCTAAATATGAAATAAGTAGTAAATACAAAGAAGAATAACAAAACTGCTTGGCTTTATCTATTTCTATCATATATGGTTTATATAGGGCACATTAATACCTGTGCTCTACAAGATTTGCTGCACTGGGTATTGCTGTTAATCAGTTATGTTTCCTGGCATTGGTAATACTTTGTAGAATTGCTCTTTATGCAAGCACAGGAAAGGTATCCTTGGTATAACTCTAGATTTCAGGTTGTTGGAGATATTACATCTGGCAAGATATGAAGTTGAGTCCTCCTAATAGGTTCTTTTCCCTTGTAATCAGTCTTAATTTTATTTATCAGAATGGACAAAATTGCCATAGAAAATCATTCTCCTGGGAATTCACAGTACAATTATGGTTTACCCAAACCCCAAAGCCCACAACAAATTTTCCCTCAAAAGCAATTGCATTATCTTCAGGTTGCGGAGAAGACCTCTAGATTCTGACCACAGTTCCACCACTAGCTCACTTTATCAGCGTGGGCAAGTCAGTCATATGTCTGTTTCCCTATGGATAAAAATAAGCTTAACAACTGTCTGCTACAGAGATGTAATAAAATAAAATATTTGCTCTGTGCCTTGTGATTCCCAAGTTTAAAAAAAAAAAAGAAAACTAACAAAAACAGATAAAAGAACCATGATTTACATACACTGCAAACTATTCAAAAATTAAAAAAAATAAAATATTCCCTTGGACTCCAGAGCGAGAGAACCTAAAGACAAGCTAAAGATCCCTTCGACTTTTCCCAGTATTGAATGCTACCCAGCTGGCTCAGAGGATCTGATTTAGTATTTATAGCTTCAATATAGATACTCACACACTGGCCACATAGTTGTGTCTCTTTCTCAGACAAGTCTGTTTCTTTTTTTCAGGAATGTGATTGCCAACACTTTAAGCAGAGGGAAAACATCACTACATAAATGTTTATTTCTCATAATAATGCTCAAGTTTTAGGAATCAGGATTTAGCTCCTTATGTTTTTAATGAATGCAAGCAAATTCAGCATAAACCCAACAATCTGTAAGCTAAGCATGTTTTATCAAACAATTTCTTTTTTTTTTTCCTTTTTCTTTCAGACGTTTCCGCAGACAAGATGTTCGACATGGAAATGCAGCACAGCAGTGCTTTGGCCAGCAGTTCATTGGTAATCTACTCACAATTTCATAAATTGCTAGCAAACGCCTGGAGCAGAGAGCACAGATTTTGCCAGCAGTTTGTGCTGGACCATGATATTACCTTGATTTTTCTACTGCCGTGTTCCTACATAGCACGACACTATAAGCCCCCATCTCGTCCAGGTCTAAGCAATGACTGTTTGGATTGCAGGGCAGCTCTGTCCTGCCGTCTGCGGTAGTCCTGCTCCCCTGTCCTTCAGCCCAGGGACGTGCCTAATGCACTTCACAGCTCCCTTCTGACCCCTGTGCAAGGGCTCCCGATGGAAATGCAAACATGAAGGGGGGCAGGGGTAGGAAGCAACAGGGACGCATCCAGAGCTGAATCTGAAATGCTGCCAAGGCCAGTGATGGGAATTGAAGGAGCACCATAGTGCAGACGTGGCCAGTGAGCTGTCAGAAAAGACACGTGTATTTAGGTTCATTATCAAGATTTGTCCTATAAAAAAAAAGATAGATTCCTGTGTCTCATGATGTTGTCCAAATCTTGAAAAGTGCTGATTTCAAACACTGATATAAGTAATGGGAAAACAGACAGAAAATGGTTGCCAGGACATCCTCACTATTTTGCAGGATAATATCCAATACATTTAAAGAGGAAAAAATCAAATATAAAAAGTTCTTTGTGACAGACATTTTACCAGAGAAAGCTCTGTTGAAATTGCAGTCTCTTAGGGGATAAAGTAGATTTTGAAAGAGTATATTCCAATGTGAAATGTTTATTATATAGTACATTTCAAATATAAGAAAGGAATCACGATGAACTCAAACCCTGTGTTTTTGAGGTGTAAAATTGTTTCATCTCAAGAACATTCCTCTCTTACTACTGTGGAATAAGATGATTTAATTAATGAGGCAATTGGTCTCTTCCAGTTTAACATATTCTAACTTATCTTCCTCCAGATGCTTTTTGGACAGAAAAGCAGAATGCAGTCTTGATTAATTGTGTTCACCTTGTTTTTACTAACATCCTTGGACCAAAATGAGGCATTCTTTTACATATTTAATGAAGCTCTATCTGTGTGGGTGTACATCATGGACATGCATAATATAAAATAGGATATATATAGCTTTTAAGAGTTTAATTCCGCAATGGGACAAGTATTCTCATTTTTATCCAGAAAAATGTTTATTTTGTGATAATTTTTAAGCATATGTTGAATCGTCCTCTTGAACTGACTGAAAATCAAGCCAAATGATTCATAAGAACCAGGCACAAGCAATTAACATTGTGAAGGGCTGAGATGTATTTCTCTGTATAATCTTAGCTGAATCATAGCACAGTTTGGCCAGTTTATCTTATGGCCTGTGAGATGTTGAAACGATGTTTGCTCCCCTTCTGTCCAGTGGGAATATTCATTTACTGGGGAAGACCTTTACCAAGCACTGACTTTCAGTCACAGTCTGACTGGGTGTTTTAAAACCTTTGCTCTCCTTCCAGGTGAAGTCCTGGAGAAGACTGAGGAGCGTCTGGTTTATGGGATAGAATACAACAGCACCCTTCTGGAATGCACCCCGAGAACTTTACAAGCAAAAGTAATCTGGTTTGTCCAGCGAGCACATGAAACTAAAAAGGAAGAGGTAACTATTGTTATACCCTAATCCTTTAATAAAAAGAGCCTGTGATGAGGAATGTTACATCTTCACCAAAAGACCTGTCATCAGTTGCTGAAATGAGCACAAGTATAAGGTAGAATCATTGTGGCCATCTGCTGTATTGTATTAATAGACCTGAGAATTTCATCTGGTGTTTGAGCTCAGTTTCTTGGAATTGAATAAATACACAGATTTTAGAAATGTATCTAAACTTGACTTAAGATCTCGAAACACAAAAAAAAAAATGCAGAATACATGCTGGTATGTTATTCTATGTCATTCTAGCTTAACATCTATTAATTCTTGCTGCCTTACCTGTTAGCACTGCAGAGCCCTCTGAAAACTGGTGTCTGGGTGTATATATATATATATGTTTCTACATTGATTTCTCTTCCTGTTTTATATAAATTGCCCTATTATGAAAGTGCTGCATAAGTTTAACCATATTTATTTCCCAATACCTATCTGATGCACACCAGTTTAGCTATCCCTTAATATACTGGAGCACAAAGGGAGAAAATCCTCAGACCACAAAAGGGCACGGCTGTCTTATTGCCTATCAGTTAGGCTCTACTGACAGCATCAAGCCTCAGCTTAGCTGTAGGTATCTGCAGACATCTAGAGTGGTACTCATCTAGCAGTAAATGTGGACATTTGCAGTGAAGAGGTGTATGTAGAAGTTAGTTGCTGTAGGTTGTCTTTGAAGTCAGAGCAGTTGGTGCTGCAGATATAGCCAGTGGTATCATCTCATTCTAAGCTCGACAGCTTCATTTAGTCGCGTAAAAAATGAACCACTGAATACAAAGTTAACAAAGGATGCCACACTCAGCTATAGATATCTAAAATTAAGCAAGCTGGACAACATCCTCAATGTCCATAAAGCACATTTGTGCCAGAAGGTTTGTCTGAGCCCTGACATGAAACCCTGAACTTTCCCAAATCCTAGATTCCTTCCAACTCCCAGGAGGATTTTTGTGGTTGGTATTTCCTCATTTATTTACCTGGAAGATCCTAATCTATTATTCATAATAAATTTTAAAGTATTAATTGGTCTTTTCACAAAAAAACACCGAACTGTGAGAATTTTTCTAGAGGAGGAAACACTGTCCTATTATATGCATGTCCCACCAGAGCTAGTAGTTCAGATTTGTGACACCAGGACTGGGAATTCACACCACAGACTCTCACCTTCCCGTACCTCTTTATACTGCTGGGGTTAATTACTTTTAATGTTTTCTCCTGGAAGTTATTCCATTTTACATGAATAACTCTATGGTCTTTAGAATGAAGACTATCCCAAGTGGAGAGAGGTTCTTCTCTTCTGCCTAATATTCAGCATCTTACTGTTAAAAGAAATAGTGGTATTCCACTCTTCTTAGCATTTCTACTGGCTAATTTAGTTAGCTTCATGCTCCCTGCTTGCTAGCTCCTGTGAATTCACAGTTTTAATAACGTAGCTCTCAGGAACTGAAGGAGGAACGTGGCCACCAAAATCAGAACTGAGAATTCAAGATTGTAATCACCTTAAAGTTAGATATTAAAATACCTGTGAGTGTTGACTCAACACTTGGCAATGTATAAGAGAGAGTTACAGCAGTTTAGCTGGCAAATGTTTTTCATCCAGTACTTTATGTGCATGTTTCAGTCTTAATGCCCTCCGTGATTTAGTCATGAGTGACTAACCCATGATGGGAAAACAGGAGACTACCTGCTTCAAGAATTGCTATACTTTCCTGGGCCATTAGACTGCTTTTCTTTCACAGCTTAACCTTTTTTTTACTTCACACAAGTGCTTTAGTTACTTAAAAGACTTTGAATTAAGGGATCTTGGATTTCCTTAATCTTTCCTCCATATATAACATTATATTACTGAGGGTACATTTCAGGAATAATTGTACTGATTTAATCTAATAATAATGTCTCCTATATGCAATATACCCACATCAATTATTTTTCAGGTGAAGACAGATGATAGAATAATCAAAATGGACCTTGGCCTCTTATTCCTGAAGCTGCATAGGCTGGATGCAGGGACCTATTTTTGTCAGACAGTGGAACACAGCATCGTTCACACTGTCAGGAAAATCACCCTGGAAATAGTCGAGGAAGAACGTGTAGATGAAATGTTCAATAAAGACTATGAGGAGGAGATACCTCACAAAATGCCATGCCCAATCCAGAGCAGCATACCTCAAGCTTCAAAGCCATGGTACAAGGAATTTCTTCAACTAATTGGTTACAGCAACTTCCAGAGGGTTGAAGAATATTGTGAAAAAGTATGGTGTACAGATAAGAAGAGAAAAAAGCTGAAAATGTCTCCATCCAAGTGGAAATATGCCAACCCGCAGGAGAAGAAGGCAAGGCTCAGGCCAGAGCATTATCGGTTGCCCAGGAACATAGCTGACTCTTGATGGACAAAATCTATCTATTGTTACTGGGAGAATTTTTATTTGGACTTAAGAAAGAGGCAGAAATCAGTCTTGGTTTTGGTAAATGAAACAGGTTTATATATATATAATATTGGGACTAAAAGCAGAAATGTTATGATAAGTTATGCTGTACACTCTTGATGACTGTTTAGAAGCATTTTAAACAAAAATCTGCTCAACTATCTGATTCTAAATAGGTCAAAGCAATCAGAGTTTCACATTAAGGACGTGACAATCTTCAGACTTTGAGTGCTTTAATCAGTCTCCTATGTGGACCATGCTTACGCTGTATATTGTTGCATCTGATGGCACATTTAAGCACATTCAAGTAGCTAACCATTCACGAGCAGATGAAAAACATAACATATATCTTTCCTGGTTTCACAAATTTCTCATGCTTCTGAAAGCAGCACGTCCTGATATCTTTCCTTTTGATTGTGACCTGTCTGAATTTATCACTGAGAATAATGAGATGTGTTAATATGGTGTACTGCTATTTCTAAAGATAATGAAGGGAAATCCTATTTAGTTCCCACCATTATTTGTCTTCTCAGTCATTTATGAAGCGCAGTGTACTGTCATGGCTAAATAATATTGCCTAATAACTTGATGTAAGTCAAATGCATGCTGACAACACAAACAGAATGAAATTTGTCAACATATCTGTATAAAAAGTTGGAATAATGTTTTAGATAGAAAACAAGTCATGGCTATTGTGATGAACATTGCATTATGACATGATTTAATGACATGATTTAAGCGAGTGCCCTCTTGTGGCAGAACAAAACATTTCTAACATCGTCATTTGTTTTCTCAAGAAATGTGCAGATTTAACTATTTCCCAGAGCTACAGCTGCTTTGTTTTCAGCACACACTTCCAGTCCCCATGTGCTAAATCCACAGTTTTAGCAGGCAGTGTTTGAAGTCACTTATGTTGGAAAGACATCATTTAAAGTAATACTTTATGTCGTTAATGTGCTTTTTGGGTAAAATGCAGTCGTAAAAGGTTAGGATGTAGATTAAAAAGAGGAATGGCATTATGCCTAAAATGCAGCTGTGTTTCTACAGTTTCACAGTCTGATCCCGGTAAATCTTTTCCTGATATGTGATCTCCGGTCAAAAGAGCTGCTTTGCCGCTCTTGTGAGTGATACCAGGAAAGGAGATCAAAGAACTATGAGTCACTTCATATCTAAGATTTTCAAGACTTTTTTTTAAAAAATGAAAAAAAGAATCTTTTTTTAAGTACAATAAACCAGATACAGAAAATGCAGACAACCCAGCATTTTACTGCCAAAGCTACTTGAGAAATATGGTATTATAATATGAATTGGAAATTAAAAAAAAAAAAAAAAAGAAGTTATAGTGAAGTTATAAATGTGAGTTACCTACTCAAATAAGAATGTGCTGCCAGTAGGGTAAATAGTCTAGTTTATACAGATTTTGATTTACCGAGTATATATTCAGAGGATTCACCAACCATGAAGAGAAGTTCATGTCCAGCTTCAACGTCTTCTCGAGAACAGAATTTGGAATTAGCGGGCGTTAACATCCTGGAGGATATGGAGGCTGCTGACCCAGCGTTTTCAACACATGCATGCTGTGTGTGAGAGGATCTGGCCATGTTTCTCAGGTGCTTTCAGGATGAGTGAGCTTTGCGGCCTTCCCCGAAAGCATAAAATGCCTCCATGTCCAGAAGGAGCCCTTGTGTGCACTGTCAGCAAACAGCGTGGAGGGGAAAACAGGGTTTCCCCTTGTGTCATTATAACTGTAGATAAACCTTTCAGGCATTCAGTTATGTTAAGGAAACTACATTTATCTGAGGGTTGCACTTCTTTTAACTAGAATGCCTGCCTGGGAGATGGGAATGGACATTGTGAGTAGCCTTGCTTGAATTCATCCAGTTGGTAACCTCTGCCTGATACAGGAGACTGGATAAATTCAGTTTTCAATGACAGCTTAAAGGAACTTAGTTGCAAACAGGATCCTGTCTTTGTTTACAGTTACAAGGAAAGTGCTAGCACTGAAGGCTGTGGCAGAGAGAAGAACCTACACAGAACAAACATCCCCAGTTTTACTTAATCCCATGTACAATATCTCACTGGCATCCCTGATGGAAAACTGTTAAAATATCATGGAAATTCTCTTCTGAAAAAGTCTGCTTCTTTTCAACAGGAATGGGCGTTCCGTTTTAATTTTTCAGATTCATTCACTACTATGTGGTGCCAAGTGTGCCATTGCTGGAATATTAGAAAGGAACAAGAGATCCTCACCCTGAAGAAACAAATATAACTTTGTGTCTCATTCTCTGAGATTGCAGGTGGAAGTCATGTGATATGCAAATCAGGATTCCTGATTTAATATGAGATTGCAAATTTTTATCTCCCCATCCCTTTAGTGGTTACATGCGGAGAATCACATTAAGTTTTTATTTGCATTTAAAAATTTAAATTTCTAGTTTACACTTTGCAATCTTCATCATCCCAACAATTATAAGAATTCACAGCTACAAGGTCTTGTTTAAAAAATACTGTGACAATTACAAAAGAAGAGAAAGTGACAATAATGTATTTTGGAAGGATACACATATATGTGCTGTACACAGACAATGTTATTTAAAATGCTTCTTTGTATATATGGGGGGGCATTGTCTGCTTCTTTTCATTATGAGTTTGATGTATTTTGTATGTGCATGAAGTGATCAAATTATAAACATAATTAAGAACCATATTCAGCTGACATAATCTGTATTATTTCTTATTATTTATTTTGACCAGAACAATACGATGATGTGCAGCTCACTAGTTACACGTAGTTATCTACAGAGGGCCTTCACTGTGCATTTTATGAGCAGATTCAGATCAGGACAGAAGGATATTAGTGCGCTGCTGCCAACTGGAAAACTGCGACACAGGGTAATTAGTAGATTTAGCCTGGTAACATTAAATATATTTTGGAAAAGCTATGGTTAGAACAACATCTTTTGCAAGAATATGTTTCAGAGTGGAACATGGTCACTTAGAACTAGGAGATTTAACTGATTCATTGAGAAGCGATAGTTTGGATGAAGTTTGGAACTCCAGCCTGCGGCCTGACGAGGGACAAACCATCTCAAATTATTTGGACTAAGTGCTTTCTCACAGTGTATCCCCGGTTTTTTTCCCCTTTGTTCTTGCCATTTGTTGTAAATGAGATTATTGTCACCTCTTACAAAATACTGTGGTCTCAGACCCTGTTGGGACACCTAGCCAAGAGAGTGCTAACCTGCTGTGAAATTCCTGGCTTGTATATCTCAAAACAGGCCTCCAGAGTCTGCGTGACTTTTCTGTAGCATAATACAGGTCTTGCTATGTGGAACAGATTTATGAAAGAGAGAAAAATAATTGTCTACATTCATTTGCCTGATCAGCAGAGTTAACAGTCACAATTTGAAGAAGTGCTCGGGTTAACTTCTAACAACTGATATAGTTATGTAGGTTCTCTTGTTATTAAAAAAAAAAAAAAAAAAAAGGGAGAAAATTTTCAGTTTTCTTTCCCTCAAAAGCAGTCAGGCAGTTTTCATTTTAAAAAGTCCATTAATCGCCTTAGTTTACCTTGGAGCAGTGAAGCTGGAGTTATTTGTGCTACTTCATGTCTCTGGGTCCAGGAGGTACAAATCCCTTTGAAAGCTGCACTGTCCAGATAAGAAGCACTGAAAGTGAGCTTTTTTTACATTTTTAACCTAGCAGGATGCCTGCAATTCCTATCAGCCCTGGAATCCTGTTCAGTTCACAAAATTAGTGTTTTTAAAGCACCAGAAGGAGTATTCATGTTCAGTTAGCATATGTATTTGCCTTAAATGAAGCCATGAGTGACAAGTCTCGTATTTGAGTGATATTTACCTTCTCCATTAGTAATTCTTTTTTTTTTTTTTTTTTTTTTGAGGAAATAATTTACCTGACTAGTGCTGTAAAGTGAAAAATGGCACAGCTAGCAATGTCAAGTAAAAGCTACTAGTAATACTGAGCTAATCATCATTTTACAGTGACACTAATCTTTGACTTGCAATCAGACATTTCTGAATAACCCTCCACATCGACCTAATCCATCACTGAAATCTCATTTGTCAAAATAGCTTTATCCTTTTCAGATGATGCATCTTACAAACCTTGGAATGAGATACAACTCCTACGTAAGGTTGAACAGGGAAATATATTGTTCAGCCCTTGCTCACAGGTGCTCGTAATTTGCTGTGGGGCTATGTAAAAGTGCAGGACTTAGCTGACTTGAATGTAGTTGGGGCCCTGAAGCTGTACCAGTTTCTAGATTTACTGAGATTCTTGCTCGTATCTAGACAGAGCAGATTTAGCTGCAGGAGGAGAAGTCTGGATTCTTTAAGGTTTCAGTGAGTTAAAGATCCTGTTTCAGAATATCTGTTGTCTAAAGAGCCATTTCAAATAACCTATTTCAGTAGACTTTCCCATTTGCAACATCTGGCAAACTCCAGTGAAACAAAATGTTCCTTTACTTACAATGTTGGTTAATTCAAGTGCAAAATTTCATGCCTTTGAGAGTGTTTCGCACACCTTTTAGAAACTGCATTTGAAGAAGTACCATCTAGAATTACATTTAATATGGGTGCATTTGTTTATAAATTAGGATATCTTAAAATAACCGTAGTCAGTTTTGAGAGCTGTTTGAAATTCAGCGTATCCAACAGAATCACGCGTATGTTCTGTGATGGTTTTTTACCTAACTCTGAAGAACCACACTCTCCCAACGCCCTTGGCATGAATTTCAGGCATGTGTGTGAAGACACAATAATAATAATAGTAATAATAATAACAGCAGAAACAGCTGAAACTCACTGTCTTCCCAATAATAAGAGATGAAACCTGCAGACCAATGGGAATGACAAAGGTTGCACTATGAGTGTTTTCTACATTTTAATTTGTTAGATTTATTAGAAGTTGCTATTAATAATCAGAATTTGAATAATGCACACTGTGGACTTTGTCAAAATCAGGTAATGGATAGCTTCCAACTGCAGTTTTAACACAGCCATATTTATCATTAGTATTTAATTTACTGGATTTTCCTCTGCCTATACAGGTTACCTGGTATATTACAATTTTGCGCTCACTGAAAATAATGAATATTTGGCAGTACTTTGTGTGTTCAAAGAACTGTTTTGGTATTGGCTAATCAAGTTTCACAACAGCCAGGAGGGTTGAAAATACATTTTAGCAGGAGCAGGAGAGGCCTATGGCCATGCAAGGTTCCCCCGTAACGCGGTGCTGTGGGCTGCGGGGATGTTCACCGCGGGTCCAGCTGGGTCGGCGAGTTTAAACAACACGGTGCGATGCCGTGCAGCGACCTGAGCTCCTGCTCCACAAGCACTGTGCCAACGCTAGCATAAGGGTTGTGCTAAGCGACACCTTTTTCAGGCAGTTTCAATTTACGGTAATACATGGTATTCACGTCCTGTTCAGTCATGCCCGTTACAGGGAGGAAGCTTCTGGAAAAGGAACAAAGTAGAAAATTAGGGAGTAGTAAATCCACCAAGGGATAGGAGGCCTGCTTATGGTGACGTAAATACCTGAATATCTGCTGCTCAACTGTTTCCCTTCACGCTGCTGGCTGTGAAGTCAACACCTGATCTCGCACTTCGAGTCTCCAAGGAAATACTCCAAAATATCAGAGGTGTCAATATGGCCAAAAATGTGGGAGCATCTTCGAAGCAGTTTTGTCCTAGAAAGCTAGCAAATGAAGCCGATGGGGAGGATGAAGTTGACAACATTTAACAAGAAATAGGTATCTAGGAGAATGCTTTTGGAAGGAGTTTTTTTAAAAAAACAGCAGAAACCATTAAGTAATGTACTCTCATTCATTCTGAAGGTCTCTCTCTCATCAAAGATTAATTTTAATAAGAAATCTTATTATTTAGATTTGCATGGATACTAGGGGTAGCATGTGTTTACTCACTCACATATCACCACATTTATGTGAAAACAGATATTCATAAAACTAAAGTGTAACTTCCAAAGAATACTGTCCTTTATATCGTCCTTCCTTTTAATCTTCCCTAAAAAGAGAAAGGATTTTTTTTCCAAATTTTTAAAGAAATATAGCTTTTTTTATGTGCACTGACCTTTTAAGAGTGTGAACATGGTAAAAGTTAATTTAACCTCCAGCATATTAAACATTCTCCTGAAATTATGACTGTTCCAGCCTAGAACATTACCATTTCAGTTCTCTACTCTGGCTTTTTGATTATTTTTCATGTCTTCATGGCATTGTTTTGTGAATTTCATTAAATGTCACATAAGGCACACAAAACCATAAACTGGCAGATAAGTGGCTGTGAGCTATTTTTACTGGTGTGGGGCTCATGTCTACAACAGTCTAAGAACAGCTTACTCCCAGAAGTTTGTAGAAAAGACCTTGAATTGTAAATTGTTATGATAGCTCCCATGGATTTTTGATGGATTATTGATTGTGAGGAGATTCTTCATGTCATGTCACAGAAACATGTTACTTTTAGTCCAGAAAGGCAATGTTTTTCTTTTTTTTTTATCTTAAAAAAAAAGATTTTTTTTTAAAAAAGATGCATCTCATCCACCCTATTTCTTTCAAAGCTCTTGCAGGGGTGGCTTTTCTAGGGCTTCCTTGGTCCTTCCTGGCAGGTCAGCATGGAGACCTGCTGTGTCGCATCAGGGAGAGCTAAAGCATCCCCCTTCCTCGCATTTGAAAGCACCCCTACACTGATGCAGAGGGTTAGACAACATGTGAATAATTTTCTGGGGATGCCGCAAAAGGTCCATGGCAAGAGCAAAGGATTGCCATCTGGATTAGATGATGTGCTGGTGGCAGGAGGCTGGGTGTGGAATGACTATTGGGGAAGGAGACAGAAGATGTGAGAAATGAGCAAGATCAGCTGCTCCTGGGGACAAACAGGGCAGCTGCCTGGTTAAAAAAATAGGACTGATGGCTGCCATTTTAATTTGGAAAGTGGGGGAAAGGAAAATTCATCTCCTCTTCAGTTTCATTTAACTTTTGAAGCATGTTATTTGTGCACTGTTTGTCATTTACAATAACTTCTTCACTGCATTTGGTACTGTACAATGAGAGAGAAGAGAGGGGAAAAAATAAAAGATTTATTAGTAACTCCTGTAATTTGAATTTTGCCTCTTGGAAGGCTGGCTTAGTAGAATTAAAACTGAGCAAATGGCACCATTTGGCCAGCAGATGCCTCATGCATCAGCAAGCTTTCAACTGAAAAGCAGCCTGCAGCAAAGGCTCTTCTCCCTACACAGGCAAATAGACAGAGGTCCGATTAACCATGGCCATACTTGAAGCAGTAATGCATGAAGCAGAGGTGTGCCTTTAATGCATACAAGACTTTCACCTTAAATAAGTAAAACTAACCTGCTGAATTTGCAATCAATAGATGTTTTATAACATACTTTTAAAAAGAAGTTGCTTCTAATTTTATTTTCTCTGGAGACAAACTGTGGGATGCTAATTCTGATTCTTTCAACAAGGGTTGATTATCTGCTTACATGGATGGTCTTTAGACACACAATAAGACATTTATACTGATCCTGGCCCTAAGAAGGAGAGGCTTACAAGTTCACACTTCATGCTGTTTTTCTGGTGTATCATCTGAGTGCTGCAGGAGCAGAAACAACTACATCTTATTTCCATGTGCTTAGAATGACAGATACGAGACTTTAACGTAAGCTGCAGAAGGTAGGGATTATCAAATAGCAAGGCAGAAGGAGAAACATTTCCAAGAACACAGCTGTGTTCCAAGAATAGCAGGCTTTAAAGCTATACCATAATACTGTGCAAAGCGGAAGTTAATTTCCAGTCTCCTCGTTAAAGCTGTGTGCATATAGCTATCACACAGACGATCTTCATGCTGAGCAGCCCCTCTGTTTTGGCTTTGGTCACTCTGAGTATCAGATTTCTCTTCGAAAGAATACTGATTTTAAATTAGGGGCAGGATTTGATCCAGACTGAATATTTTCACGGAAAGCTTTTACAAGGAAACCTTTACCTTCCATTCTACCAGGAACATCACAGTTCAATTAATTGCAACGTGTTTATTATGCATTGAATAAAAAACGAAGTGCAATATATAGAGCTACTTATGGCTTTCTCTGCCTTGAGATTTGTGTGCCAGTCAATTGTTAAAACTCTCTATTATTTGGTCCTCAAAGAGAGATGTGCTGCCTCAAACATGGATACTTATCTTTAAGGAAAAGCACTAACTGAAGAAATCAAGTTATTTGGAGCCATTTAACATCTAGAAAAAGAACGGAAGTACGATTCTCAGCTATATGTTTTCCACATATTCAGTATCTTGTTTCTCCGGTTTCTTATTTCATTACAGAACTGGGTAGTGGGAAAGGAACAGGATATACAGTTTTACTTGTTGACTGAATGAAGTTCCAGCCTTCAAAAATTATGGAGTTAGAAACAAACTATTTCACAAAGGTTAATAACAGCGATGACAGCTGCTGAGAGATCCAGCACATTATCCAGTTAAGCCTTAGGCATTAAGTACACATTCACCTTTATGGGCTTTAATTGCAGAGCTGCTGCTGACTTTTTAGCTCCACCAGTAGTTCTTTGAGTTCAGATGTCCACAATAGGAAAAGACTCACCTCCCGGTCAGACGGGTTTGAAAAGCTGATACTTCTGGTAGCCCTAGCATACATGCTACAAGTGTTAACCCCAGTCATCAGAGTTTCCCAGGCATCAAGCACTCGATGCCCAAGAATTACGTGAACACGGGAGAATTGCATCATGAAAGAAGAACTTTACCCTGGGTGGGGAATGTGTGCTGTTTGACATACAATGCAATTAACTGAAGTTCACCAAACAGATGAATGGAAAACACAGTGATCAGACTAGCTGATGACTGCGCAGTACCCTGAAGTACCCCTCAGTCTCCATGAAAGGGGTCAAAATGAAAGTGTTTCCTATGCAACTCTGATGCAAACTTAGCCCTGTCCTGCTTCCCTTCATTTTGTTTTCCCCCCAAAATGGGATTATTTCTACTTTGTATCATTATACTATCTGACATGAAATTTAAAAGGTTTTACACTTTATCGGTAAGCCACATATGCATGTTGTGTTTGTCACAAAGATGTTATGAATCTGTCTCAGACAGTATTAGCTGTTGCTTTTAGAATATGAGGTTCCCTATCCAGTCCTGAGTTGCAGTCAAAAGGTATATTTATATATAAGAACTTGCAGGGAACTGTTACATTAGTTGATAATTACTACAAATGGCACAATAAGCTTCCCCATGGCTAACTGCCACTTTTTCTATTACTACCTTGATATTTTCATACTTCAGCATTTCTGTTTATATATTGAGTTTTAAACATTTTAAAGCTAGCCGTGAAACTATCTATAATGTATTTTTTTTTCAGATTGAATGCCTGCATCCCATTTCCAGCAAATGAGGGTTTTACACTAGGAATTTTCCACATAGAATCTTCTACCTTTAAACTGACTGTATTCTCAGAGCTCTTACTCTCTTCATGAGGCTTTTCTTGCATCAGCAGTGTCCTGAGTTCCCCTTATTTCTCCAGTAAAGACAATTTTTTTCAAATGCTCTTGCTTAAAAATGGTATTTAGATGCAAACACCATTCAAGGCACTTCATGGAAATCAGCTACAGCCTTCCTTCTTAGCACAGTCTGACTCTTCTTCAGATCACAGGTTTAGCATGAGCAACATGAAACTGATCTTTTAACATACTGGCATGCTTAATATTCTTAAAAGAAAAATATTAGCAATTGATTACATTTACACAGCAATGTGTCTGGACACGTACACACACAAACTGTGAACTAGTTCTGAAAAAACATTGGGGAATCTGAAAGCTAATCTACAGACTTCTGTTTATTAAAATACAGTGAATGCTAATAGGCTGCATGAATACATCATTTGGTATGTAAATAAATTTCAGGGTAAAAAGTCTTTTAAATGTCTTTTGAAACTGTACAGAAAAAGAGCATGAAAAAACATATTCAGAGAGAATTTGTTCACCGCATAATTTCCCCTGAATTTCATTTCTGCAGCACAGTTTAATTCCTTTGGATATTTCTGAGCTAACCAATGAAGATGTAATCCTGCTGCCTAACAGCTAAGCACCATATGTCCTACCTCCTCAGAAGAAATAGGAATGTCACTTTTGCTACCTGACACTTCACAACACACTACAGACCATGGCAGTTCTAACACAAACTGTCTTACACCATGTACGCACATGAGGAAGAGGGGGCGATGGAGCAGTATTGATGACCAAGCGTGCTATTTGAATCAAGAACTGAGTTCCTGCCCCATTCCATTCCATAAACTAAAGGTGGAGTTCCACAACCATGTTCATAACTTGAGTAATTTTTGCCTTCTAACTACACTAGCCCTAGCCAGTCATCACTTCCACTGTGTCCTGCTCAGCTGTGTCTGAACAGTGATTTGTGGGATTTGTAAGGAGATCCAGAACAGGGAATTGAACATCTGATACAACTGAGAGGTAGGCACAGCAGTGGCCAAGGATAGTAGTAACCGGAGAAGAATGGGATGCATAGCTGACTCTGAAAGCTGGCTTTGCAGTTGCAAAAAGCAGCCGTGACTATTTTACACATTCACTTGCATCAGATACAAAGATTTTTCTTCCTTAAAGACTCCTGGGGAATGGGAAGTCCAGAAACCTGTTGACATATTGAGAATTCAAAAAGCCTTCTGATTCATTTTCTGTAGTTAAAATGTAACAAATGTGAGTAAGTACCAAGTTGTGCAGCTTTCAAGTAACTTCTTGTCTTAAAAATACTTAAAGACTTAGAGGTGTTACATGAAAAAATGGTGTTTCTACCTATTAGAAAGAGCTGCAATTTATAGCCCTTAAACACAAAAGAACGTTAGCTTGAACTGTAGTAGGAGAAAACTAATGAAGGATTGACATTTTCAGAGCTTAAACTTCGAACAGATATATTTTAAATACAGTATATCACAAATCAAGGGCTAGTAAAACAAGGTACAGGACTACCCACCAGCTGAAAATGCACAAAATGGAACATCTGGTCTGCCTGTCCACCTCCTTTTACCAAGGTTCAAGGTCCGCTCATTTGGTTCTTACCCAATCTACTCTAGAATCTCTGACCTCTGGTGTCTGGCCCAGGACTTCCGCAATGAAATAATTTATTGGCCTGCAGTTATTTGCAGTCTGTTGGTATAGCAATAAAAGTGGTGCTTGCAGCTGACAGACTACATGACCAGCTGTAATCCATAGGTGACTTCACATAAGTACCATTTACTATCGCCTCTCATAACTGACTGAAATCTGTACATGTGCATATGTTTTCCAACGAGGTATGAGCATGAATTGTGGGGAGGTACTCCAGCCATCGGTTGGCATTCATAGGAAGGGGGAGAAATGTGAAATAAAAGTGCCAAAGAACAAGCTGTAGCTGTGTTCCTGCTGGATCTGCAGGCTTTGTGATTGAAAGTCTCAAGACCAGGAAAAGGCAGTATGGAGAGTTGGTATATCGGTTCCTAAACTTGGATTGGTTTTCTATCACAAATCATTTATGGACAAGTGATTTGTGATACTCACGTAGATAAGCCTATGGAGGGCAGAGCAGCCATAAGATGATGAAGCCCTGTTTTAGAGAATGCTTATGAATGAGACAGGTGTCAGGATCTGTGAGGATACCAACAAGGTAGGTAGGTAGGTAGGAGAGAGGGTCCAGGTGGCAACTGCAGATTTTTGGCTTGAGGCTTTGGATTAGGACTTCTTGCATAGTGTTCTCCAAACTGCTTCTAGTACTAAGTACGGGGATATAGAGACAGGTAGAAAGACAGTATCTTCCCACATAAGGAAAAATGGTTTAGGAAGAAAAGTGAAGGGTATTCAGAAAATACGGAATCTGAAGAAAAATACATGGAGTTATCTGGTACTTTTTTTTAAAGAAAAAGGAAGATTAAAAACTAAATATTGATTAAAAATGTAGAAAGATGCAATGTTTGAGATAATTAATTCCTTAAGAGGATTCATAGAAAACAGAGCATAGCAGTGGTCCACAAAATTCAGGCAAGAGGAGGATTAAAGATACAAAATTCAGTTAAACAGTGGAAATAAAAAATAAGCAATGAGATTTAGACTATATTTACAAGTACTTTTAAATGACTGATTTTTAAATGACACTTTTATATAATTATAATTTTATAAAATTTTAGAAGATGAAAATACCCAGTTTTGGATAACACATGATAAATAATATTTAATTGTAATATACATATATATTTAATATGCATGTTGGAAACTTGATAGAAGGAAAATAATCATCACTGTCTATTATGAAAGTACCATTATTTGGGAATGAGAGAGTATATTGCACTAGCGGTAAGGAGGAAGGTTTACACTGAAGAAAACAGAGCCAAGTAGGTCATCTGTATCACAGTGTATCACATAATCTGCATGGATTGAAAGTCCTAGCTGAATTGGAAAGAATATAATAGTAGAGTTATGTACTGACCAAATGATAAAATGAGGGCTGTGCTCTGAGAATAATGTAAAATATGAGAAAAAATATGAATGAAAAAACCCATAATAAAGTAATTCTTCAGTTAACACTCTATAATCAGAGTAAACATCTATAACATGGTGCAGAAGCTGCATTTTAACACACTATTGATAATTATTTCTTGGAGCAGTTAGAGAATTCACAAGACATCAGCTGACTTTACTTATGAGTAAGTCCTTAGCAGAGCAAAGACCCTAGTTCAGGAAATAAGACTGAAGTGGCAATAATGCATTCAGCAATTTCATATATGAGTAATGGGAACCATAATATAGTGAAATCTGACATCCTCATAAAAAGATGCACCTTCTCCAAAAAGGGTATTCACATATACAGGATGAAGCAAGATAGAAAGAAATCAAAAGGAGCAGCTGAATTTTAATGAAGAGATTGGTTAAAAATGTCATATTAGATGCTTAAACTTAAAAATACACCACTAATCAGAAGCATAGAAACAGTATATGTGAGGGCCACACAAAGAACAGCTACAACAACTAAAAAGCAAAGAAAAAATGCTAGAAATAAAAAGTTATCTTTCCAAAAAGGGAGGCTGGGTAAAATGAAAAAGAGGATAAAATATGTCAAGCTAGCTATAAAATCACAACAAGATAAGCCACGAGAATGATTTTAAGGAGAAACATGATAGAGGCATAAAAGCTAATAATGAAAATTTTCAGATACATCAGAAGCAGGAAACCTGCTAGAGAGTGAGCAGGGTTGATGCATGATAAAGATAAAAGAAGCATTCAAGGAGGATAAAACCGTAATAGCTAAATTAAATTTATAATGTATGTGGTGTTCATTAAACAGAGGTTAGGGAGTTTCCTGAACGAGGTTCCTATGCATTCTTCAGAGGATGAGCTGAAGAACTATCTCTAATAGAAGTGTCAGCACAAGGCATTTTAGAACAAATGGACACAAGGAACAGTAACACATTTCCAGGATCAGATGGCGTTCACTCAAAAATTCCGAATGGGCATAAATATGAAATGGGTGAACTACCGCCTGTGGTACGTAACCTTCCCCTTGAATCAGCATCTGTAACTTAGCAAAGCAAGGAGGTAATGCTGTGCTAATGAAACCAACTTTAGTTTTATAAAGGGTTTTAGAATTCCATATCAATCTAAATTTCATGTCCCAGGCAAAAGAGAATCATTTGCCTTTCCGTACAGTACTGCAAGCAAATGCATAGTGAGAAAATGAAATAAGCAAACTGAGGTTCGTACACACATGCATGCACATATGTATATATATGTATAGATGTATAGATGTATGTATTTATAGAGAGGGAGACTATGCTCTTTCTAGCTAGCTGTGATCATAATATATTTCCACAATGTATCTGAAGAAAGCCAGTAAGTTTTATGGATAACTCTAGAATAGCTAATTTTATTATCAGTCTTTAAATAAAAACAAACCATAATGAACAGAACTGTCAGCAGTTTCAATTAATCTGAATGTGAAAAATAAACACTGCCTTCTTTCTTTTGTGTTGAGGATAGTTCTTCTTTTATGGGTAAAGCCATGATTATGATAAATGGAAAGTATTAATTAAAAAAAAGAATCTTGTGCATTATGTTATAAATGACATGTAAAATATTAGATTATTCTGTTGCATATATTCCATACAGAATTTTTTAAAAATATCTTGGAAGCTAGTGCTGCAAGGAAGGAAGCTTCACAATGATCAATGTCCTGGCAGCCTTTTTTGAAAAATCTGCTATCAAACAACAAAGGGTAGCAGGAACCATAGAAGCTTGCTAACTATCTAGCTAAAATCAAGCTAATGATATTGCTGCTTTGACCCAGAATCGAAATGGATGGCAGGATATTTATTCCAAACTCTAGCGCACTATACTATATATACTATATATGTATATACTATAGCATTCCAAACACTATACGCACTGCTCCATAGTGTTTGACTGCGGAGGCAGTTATTTGGAATGGAATCATTATTGATGAGTGGAAATGAGAAGATCTGCATGTCAGGATGTGATTATATATGAAGACCACAACTCCCTTTAATGAGTGAAAAATCTCTTCCACTCCCACTCTTCCACTATGTGGAAATACCTGCCCTTTCAATGCTTACTCTTGTAGGGAGGTAAAAGCCAAACCCATCCATGTTAGAGAGAGAAAAAGAGTTGAGAGAAGATACATTCTGCCTGAGACGTAGAGGTACACCATTTTGGTGTTTAACTGTGTTCATGGCTCATGTCCTAGCAAATCTTTTGGTTAAAGAATTAACATCAGCTCCTTTCCAAATCCACCACACATCCTGGGGCACAGCATAAACATTCATCAGCATCCTTCCTAGCAGTTAGAAAGGAATACATCTTAGCTTGAGTTCCTGAAAATGCTGAACTCCTTGCCACATAGATGGCCTCTATTCCCTCTATAACAACTCCAGGGCGGCACACTTAATCCTTGAATTGGAAATCACTGCACCACTGATCATAGTAATAAACTTATTTCTCAGTTCACTTACTTCTTTGCCTGGCTGAGCTTAACTGGGCTGGAGGGGTTTTGCCAAGCACGTCTTTGAAACTTCTCCATCCAGGTCAAGGTAAAGCAGGCAGTGAAGTAGGGGGTGATATTCTACATTTTACAGATGGCTTTTTTGACTCTTGAACAAGGCCTATTTACCAATTCATCAGCTCATCAGTGTTGGGGACATTTTCTTGTAGTCATAAAAAAGACAATAAAAATAATGAAGAATTTTCAGTTTACATATTACCTCCAGGAGATAAACAAATATAGGACCAAAATCACTAGGGATACAACTCTGTCACATACAAAGCACCAAAAAAGCTCATCCATTACCCCTTATGTCTCTGGTGAATGCTCTATTGGGTCTTTAGCAAAGCTTATATATTTTTCATGAAAATGTCTGGATGGACTTACCTAACTTCAGAGGAGGTTTCATGGCTAAGAACTGCGAATAGGAACAAATGACTGCTTCTTGCCCCATGTAACGATGCACACCCATCTTTGAGGGCTGGCTTAGGCTGCACTCCTCTCCATTTCCTACTTGCTGTTTAAGGTTTCTGGTTGCTGGTTTCGGGTTTCCTGTCCTTAGGTACCTTACTCTCCACATGCATGATTTACCCAGCCGGGCCATCTCCCTGAGAGCTGTGACAGGGACCTCTGAGGGTTTAGATTTCTATGGCTTGACTAAGGCTTTTCTACCACACTTTGACTCTTTTGTTTTTTTGAGAAGTAGGGTGGAAAATCTAGCATTTATGAAGCACTCATGAGTCCAGAGTGGTGAATATGAAAGAAATGAATAATTCTGTTGTTGGAGCTGAGTTTGAATAGTATGCAATTTCAGGCATTGTGCATAACTGTTACAAGAATAAAGCAAAATATTGGATAATGTCTCATTGTTCATTTGGTACACTGAATGAGGCAGGAATCCTGGAAAAACTGGAAGAGCTATGAGTTCCTTTTGTTCAAGATTGTAAATAATATGTACACATTAAAGGATCAAATTAAAGCTACAAAGGTAATTAATTGTGTGGTTTCTTAACTTTTGAATGATTTATTTTGCAGACTTACTATTTTTTTTATTTGTTTGTATACAGTATGTGATTTCTTGCAACTGTATATCTCTGCTAGACATACCTTCCAGAATTGCTTTAAAGCCATTGATTTTTCAATTGGTGTGACTGATTTTTTTTCCTATGTAAACTTTATAAAGATTGTGATTACTTGAAATAATAATAATAGAATACACATATTAAAAACAGGGATTTGGCCATATTGTTCCATAAAGTGTGAAAATAATTTGAGGAATCTGTAGAGAATCTAGATGAACCTAAAACTATGTACAACCATCTAGCCATCAGGGATTTAGCTCATGTGGCTTTCTTCTGTAGTCAGTGTAGAGAACAAGTCATCTCTTTGATGTTGGCAAAAGGATTCTCATTCTTAGAGTCCAATTCATGATGGGACAAACAGTTATAATAAAATCAGTTGTACAAGTACTCACTTTTACATTAAAAAGTAGTACAAGCAAAGATATAAAATGTAAGATCACGACTTAGGGGAAAAATTGTATTTGCACACTTGTATGCTCATGCTATACCACCCATCATAACCTTCCTTTTGATTTTAGTGGGGGAAGAAGTTATGTTTTGTACGATCAAATCTGGAACAGAGATTCAGCTTATACCTTCTAAGTTAATATTGATTCTGGAAATGCTTCAAAGCGTTTATCTGATAACTTCATTTTATCACTCCATAGCAAGACTTCTAATATTCCATAAATGCTTTCAAGGTAAATAGAAAAAGTCAAAGACACTATCTCTTCCTAAAGAAAAAAAGAAAAAAGGTAATGGAAAGTTTAAATATATATATAGAGAGAGTATTTTTTACCTGTTCTTGATAATTTGTGGACATTTCCCAGAAGGTGGCCTTTTGTCTCAAATATACTCAGAGACCTCAGAGCATTAGCTGATAATTCATCATGTAGCAGGAAAAGAAAGATATAAACTAAAGAGGACTTAAGATGCTCCTTTTTAGGTAGCCAGTACTACCGTGGACAAATGGTATAGCACAGTGGGACCTCAGTCCTAATTTCAGGCCCTTGTTTTCCCCAATACAAATGGCTCATTTCCTATTTAAAAAAGCTTTTTCCTATTCTTATTTTCCCTACTTTTTTCTTGTAGTTTTGAAGAGTGTATGAAAAGGGACAGACTGTCAGGGAGCAGCAGGGGCTGGATGCTTTGCAAGGGAAGGAGACGGTGATAACACAGCCTGCAGAGCAGTGGCCTCACTGACCTGCTCACCCCACTGCCCCAAGCGTGGTGGACTGGGCAGCCTGGGGACAGCAGCTGGGCTCAGCCCAGAGTCCAGATCATCAGCTAAGTCCATAGTGAAGAGGCAAGTCTGAGGTCAGGCCAGGAAGTCAAGTCTGTGGACTGGGGTCAAGATCAGAAAGGTACGAGGCACAGGCACAGCTGCAATGTAGCTCAGGCAAGGACCAGGTGAGGGCCCAAGCTTAAATGCAGCTCCCAAGCAAAGGGCACGAGGGCTCTTACACCTTTTTTCTCAAATAAGCCTGATCCAAGGTTACCTGGCTGTGCCATGTCAGAGCTGATCTTGAACACAGGCAACTAAACCTCTGGTAGGGAGAAGAAGTGGCAGAGCTTGCTGGTGCACTCAGGGCCCTGACACAGATGTCACTATACAGGTCACTGGCTTTAAGGTAGCAGTCTATCATGACCTGATATGTCTGGCACAGCCAAGAGCTACATGAAAAAGTCTGCCAAGTAGTTTTGTGTAGCATGCGAGGTCTCAGCACAAAAGAGCCCTGCTGCCGGGTAGGATGACAACCTTATTTGTGTCCCCTGGGTATAGCCATTTTTCTCACTCCAGCTCTGTTCTGATGGTAAGTCATCCTTAGCGGTAATGGTGTAAGAAGCACATACACTAACACAGGGAACAGGCATTACATGGCTGAACAGCCAAGCACCACATGAGAGATGTACTGAAGAACTGTGCCTTACGGTAAGGATCTTTAAAAATTTCCTACATACATACAGCATGGAGTTGGTGGAGCTTTTATATATGGTGGTGCATTTTAATAATGAGCACTTGGTAATGCAATGAAAACACACACTGTGCGGATGATATACTGCTAAGTGGAAAATCCAGCCACTCTATATATCAGCAATAAGCCATCGTCTAAGTTGTGGAGCAGTTAGTTATGCATCTGCTGCAGTGGGCAGCGGTATCCTGAATACACAGACTTTAGAGACTCACTGAAATGAACAGATTTAGGCTGCTGAGTCATTTTGGTATTTTGAGATAGTAAGAGATAGTAAACTATATCTTTTGAAAAAGCTATCATTTTTGATGGATTTAGTGTCTGGTATGGATGACATGAACTTTTCTTGTGCTGTGGGATCTGAAAAGTTTTAGGGGAGTATTTGTTTGAAAGAGTAGTTATGTGCTGCTGATGTCATGATATGAAGGGGGATTAAACTGAAACATGCCAAGAATCAAGCACGGTCTGATATTAATGAAATGTTTGTGGGCATCTTTTGTTTATATGATTTTAGAAACTCATAGTAATGTTGAGAGTCTAACAGAAAAAAGAAAAAACCCTCTTCTGTCTTAGTTAAAAAAGTCTGAGCAATTTAACACTGTTTCTTTTTAAAAAAATGCCTTGGGTTCCCAATCCAATCCTATTGAAAATCAATGAGATATAGTTTTCTGTGTCAGAGTCATTTAAGAGTCATTATTATTAGAGCATCCATATCTACTGCAGTATATTTTCAGCAGTAGTAGCTACCCATCATAGGTACTCTTGAAAGTCTAAAGAATGATGATCTTTCTCACTTTATCAAAACAGAAGTATTATGCAGTTGCTAAAAAATAACTTAAAAGCTGTGAAGTAGCATTTTGTTACAGGTGTTATCCCTATGGAAAGGTTTGGTTACACATATTGATTTTGCTGAAGACTTTTATCCTATCATAATTGCTTTTCCTACCCTTCAAAGTCTGATAAACTTTTTAAAAATTAATCTCATTTCATGCACATAAACTGCTTACACTTCAGCTTGTTGAGTATTTTAAAATGTTTTTAATTATATTATCATAGAGTATTTTTGTGTCTGAGTTGCTGGGAGAATGAGATGTGTTTAGGTGTGAATTGTTGTATTTTGGATCTAGAAAAGGAGCAAATTTTTAATTGATGACATGTTCCAGCATACTTTGTTCCTACCTACATCTGGAAACCATATATCATATGGTTGTTTGTGAATCCTTCTGATATTGAGAAAATATCAAGATGGTGTGGAATCCTTGTAGCAAGCTGATGGCTGTATTCCCTTCAGTCCCTAATTTTGGGACAGCATTAAGACAAAGTGGAGAGATTTCTTTTATGCAGGCTTGTATTGTATGTGTTTCCAGTTTCTCTGGTTGCACTGTGTGCATAATTTGAATAGACTCAAGATGGAATAAAAATAATATAATAGAGATAATAGAGATAAATATTAGGAGCTGGTCTGGCCTGGGGACCCACATAGGACAGAAACTATCCTTTTAAGAGGTTAGTGGAACTGCTTGTTTTTCAGCTAACCATTGAGAGCTTTCTATTTTAGTCTAGCACTGAGAACACCATCCTTTGTAGCAGCAGCATGATTTGTTTTCAAGATGTAATGCTAGAGCATTTTTATACTGCAGATAGGAGGGTAGGAGAAGAGACATACACACCATTTCTTCTGTTCTCTGTTACCACATTGCAATCATCATTATGTCATCTGAGTACATGAAGAAATTCGAAATTTAAGGAAGAAGAGATTTTGTCTTATTTAAGATGAAGATTCAAATTTAAATTGTTTTGCTTTCCTTTGCAGGTGTTTTGAGCCCCTGATCTAAGATTGATTTCCTTCACTCTCGTTTCCTGTAGTGGCCAGTTAATCATTAACTCTGCGTAGAGAAGTATTAACAATTATAAATACAACAAAAATAACAGAATTCAACCACACGAATACTGTGAAAAATAAACAGAAGATAGGTTTAATATTTTACAGAATATCAGGACATTAGGGAATCCTGAACAAAGAAGTGGTGGTGAGAAAAAAAAAATAAAGAAACAATCCTTCTAGAAAATTCATCAAAAGCAGAGAAACATCACAAACACCACATTATTCTGCCCGGAAAAAAAAAGTTGAGTTGAAACCATGTATTAGTTTATACCAGACTACAGCATATTTTATTTAGTTATCAGACATCATAGATTCATTAAGATTCCAGACTTTTACAGTTCTGCATTAAGGTATAAGTCAGTGTGGCCTAAGCTATATTCTCCCAGTTTGAAAGAGTCTTGAGGTGTGTCAGGTAATTTTTTCTTCCATACCTTTCCAACAAATAGGAATGTGATACATGCCCTTTCTTCACGCTTTATAGCTGGAAACCTTCTCCTGGAATTGGATGCTGCAGGCTCTTGCAACAAAAGCAACTTACTATGAAGGTCTAGATTTAGAAGTGGATGCCTAAAATGGCAAGAAGGCCCATATGTGAGTGTCCTGTGGCTATTCCAGTGACTGTAGAAGATAAAAGAAATACAATCGTTAATAGTAGCAGTGATATTGCTGGTAGACCAGCAAAGAAAATCTTAATGATTGAATCTGTTGCCCCTTACCAGCTGAAATGTCATAACTGAGTGCATGCTCCTGATTCGCTCTAGCTGTGGGGCAAAATGTGTTAGGTTATGCAGCTATCAAAAAGTCTGCACACCTCCCATCTCATAAAGGAGAAAGCTAAAAGCACGCACACGGGACAGAAAGGCAACACAGCTGGGAACAGGTAGGTTGCTAAGCTGCTGTAACGCACTCTCAGTCACACAAGCACAGCCTAAGAGCAAATGATTTGTATGTCACCTCTTCACAATAGCACCTTTGCTGGCCTTCAAGAGAAATATAAAGTATAACATAAAATTTCTTGTTTTTCATTCTGCTCATCAGATTGTCATGACACATTTCGGGCTATTTTTGGCCTCCTTCTACCCATCGCATTGTCAAGACAATGGGGAGACAATGTGCTTTTCTGTTCTCATTCCCATTGTTATAATGCAAATGAATTAATATTGTGCCATTCTCTGTTCTCATTATGATCCTTCTTAGAGAAGCAATATAATAGGAAAATATACAATTCATTAAAATCTTCTGCGATAACTAACCATTGTGATAAAATGTGCTGCAGTACAAGAAATAACATGTATGTGCTCTTTTAGGGGAAAAAGAAGATGGGAAGAAGAGGGTAGAGCATGAATTGAATTAACCCTTTCTGGTAGCAGAAGTTTATTAGCCTGTGGAAGCTCTTCTGTCTCTCTTAGTCATAAGACATGTGACCATAGAGGGCAGAATCTGCACTGATCCCCAGGGAATATTTTTCCCCTTTGCAGCAAAACAACCACTAGGTAAACAGAGTTTTGTTGCCCATAGCAACAGAAAATTGCATTCTAGTGGGATAGCAGTGTATTTTAGCTTTTCTTATTTCTTTCTAAATTAAAAATAAAGATCAGCAGCAAAACAGAAGTACAATTACAATTATGTCTTCCTTAATAATTGCAAGGAGAGTGGGGAACTGCAAGGAGAAAGAAGAGATTTATCAACAGAATCCTATGAAATCCGTTATAGTTACTTTTGTACTATTTACCTGCAGCTTACTTTATTTACAGCAGTGATAGCCTGGCATTCAGTTATTCCCATCACTGCCAAACAGCTTGCCACGAAGAAGCTGAAATCATTCAAATTATGTTTTCAGATGTTGACTGGCTTAGCTTGCACAGAAGCATATTCCAGAATACAGTCTTTTTCTGACTATGACATGGCATGTGTACTTGCATGTCAGTGCAGTCCAAGGAAAATAAAATTACAAATGAAACCAGTAAAAGAAGGAAGGCCATGTGATCGGTGTTAGTGTGTGAGGCCATCTAGGAAGAGCTATGAGAATTCAGTAAGGAGCCCTAGACAGACAGTCTGAATTAGACTTGGTTGCCCAAGCTCCAGAATGCAAAGTATAATTGTAGTACTATTAAAAACAGTACTTTTATTATTGCAAAACAGCTTTCACAGTGGAAATCAAACACCTGTGGAGTTCCTCATCTTTACTATGACCTGTGCTGTTCAACAAAATCATAAAAATCCTGGCAAAAGGAATGAGGTGAAAAAGTTTGCTAATGTTAGCTATTCAGGGCAATAAGGACAAGAGTAGACTGAAAATAATATGAGACTAAGAAATTCTAATAAAGTGGTTAAAAAAAATCACTTGAAATAAATGTGAAGTGATGAAGAGGAGAAAGAGGCTAGTTTTCCTTGCATGTGAAAAAACTCCATCATAGCAGTAAAAACCACCAGTTAGCATATTCCTGGATACCTCTTTCCAGATTTCTCACTTCGCTATGTAGTAGGCTTTCAGACTCCATGGGACCAATTTCCGTATTCATCAATCTGGGACATATATACGCCAGAAATGTGCAGTTTTCTCAGGGACATCTCTAATTGGTGAAGGACTAGACTGAGAAACTGAAAATGATTTATCTACATGTTTGCAGTGTGAAAATCGTAAGTCATGAGCTCTTCCTTCAACTTCAGGCAATATCTGTTTCTGAGAGTGTAGCACTCCACTCCTGCAGTAGAAAGGAGAGTGAGACCTTGCTTCCCAGATTCAGCTTTTATAACGGCAAAATATTCTGTGTGGGGGGAGACACTGAAATACAGTGAAAGTCAAAGCTGAGTGCTATGATTAGCCACTATATATTAAACCCTTAGAGAGAGGATGACAATAGCACCCTGTGATTTGTAGGCACGGAGTCATATGAGGTGATATTAAATACTCATAAAGGCCTTTAGGCCTTTGGAGTAATGTTTGCAGTAGTTTGCATATAGAATCATCTCTCTCCTATGCAAGGAGTTGTCTCCAAACCTTTTGGTTTTGGTAGGAAAGTTTTGAATCTAAAATCTGTCTTCAAGTTAGTTGGAAGCACATCTCTTGCATTTAGGAAGAGGTGGATACAGGATTTGGGTACCTGGCGGATTTAATAGGGTGTAAGAGAAGAAAGGGCATGAGGATCTAAATTTTCTGGTTTTCCTTCCTTTAGAAAAGGCTTTGGAAAGTTTTTCTTTTTTATTATTTCTTAACTGCTCCTTTTCTTCCTGACTGTCTTTTTTACTTTTTTTTTTTTTTTTTGAAGGAAAAATATGGATAGCATTAGTTGAAATGTGACTACAAAGAAAATACTGCACTGAAAGACAAACAATGAGATTTTTATCTAGAAGACTGAATTGGGGATAATTTGTAATCATCTGGGCTTTCTTCAGATTTTATTATGAAGCTGAGTTATGAGTTACTTTGCAGTGGGGAATAAGCCTTGTATTTTTAAAAAAAGCTAGTGATACGGTTATATATATGGTGGGTAGTGACACAAATTGAGATGTATTAATCCCACTGTAGCAAGAAAATCTCCAATAATTCGTAAATCATGAGGGAATTAGAGGCAGCTCCTCATACACAGTTTAGCTGTAAGAACAGACCTGAGAACCTTTTTATCTGTTAACATAAATATATACAAGTAAATTATAGCAAATTAGCTATAGAATGAGCCTTGATCTGTTTTGTTTGTGAGAAGTTCAGTGATGCTTTAAAGCTATACACAGAGATTTGATAAGTATGTCAAGGGCCACCTTTTGTCTTTTTAAGAGTGTAAATTCATGGAATCGAGGTATTTTGTCAGACTTTAATTTTTTATATTCCTTTTAAAATGCATGTCTATAGCCCGTATGACTATGGAACAGTGTGAAAACGTGGGTGTCAAAGACTTTTTTAAGCGAAAGGCAAATATAGGCAAAATCAATATTTATCTATTTCAAATTCATTAATTTAAGGATAAGTTCATGATTTCCTGGTACTTTGTATTTTTGAATGCCTGGTTTTATTTCCTTTGACTGGGTATTATAACTTCACCTTTCTAAAATAACCAGTAGGGTTTATTATTTCAAAATGTGCCTTTCATGAATATTCTGCAATAATAGCTTAAAAATTGATACTTCACTGCAGTATTTGCCAACCAGAAACCATTTCACCGTGAATGATTCAGGAGAAGTGGAGGGTGAAATTAACTGAAAGCTGATGAGACTGTTCTCAGGGAAGAAATGCAAAAATCAAACCTAATGGAAAAGCAAAACCCCCAAACCTGAAATTGGCTCTGAACTGAATTTAGGGTGATTTTGATATTAGCACATAACCCTATGTGCAGTAGCAGAAGCACCTGAAGAGGTTTTACATCACATACATATTTAAAAAGTTGTTCTGAAATAAGATCTATAATCTTATAATCTTTCCAATAGTTTCCTGCTTTGTGAAGTCTAATTAATGAAGTGTTTTCCGTACATTTTCTTATATTCCCTAACTTTTCCTTGACTGATCATATTGCAAAAATTTTCTCTCAGCGTTTCAAACGCAGACCTTGCAACTGCCCAAGTACAGAAATATCTCTTGTTTTCATATTTTCAAGGTTTTAAATTTCTTAGACACCAAAGGTTTGGCTACTTATTCTGTCTGATTTATTCAATTCTGCTTGTGATTCCTTCCCTATTAGGTAATGTCAACACAGAATATTTTTGTACTCAGAGCACTCTTGCAGATTAATCACTCTTCCCAGTTCTGGACTGACTTACCCCAGGGAAGTGAGTGAACAGCGCCGTTGAATTAGTGGCCATTAACTCGGTGGCATGCAGTTTACCTACTAGGAGTTAGAATCAGGACTAGCACACAAAAATTTCTGCTTGCCAGCCTGCACACAGACTTTACGATCACACTTGACTCTGCTGCTGAGCTAAACTGCACATGTGACTGTTAGACATTAGCTAAATAAAAGCTAATAGAATGACTTTCTCCCATCCTTCTCTACCTCCACAAATATTCCATATATTCAGTGACATTTTATATTGGTGAGCTGGGAAATACAATTCAGCTATACTCTTTCCTGATTGTCTTAAACTGAGTGTAGTCCTAAATTCACTAAGTTGTGCAAGGTTTTATTCAAGTCAGCTTATTACCCAGAAAAAAGGCTCTGGTGGCCTAAAATATTCTCCAAACTAAAATCTGAATTTGTTTAGGATGTATCTATAGATTGTGTCCCTTTCGTATTTGTTTTCCACATAGTGCGTTCAGAGACAAGAATTTTTCTTCCACGCAAACTGTAGTGGCAGCCCAAAGTCATTACACATAAAACACTCAAGACTTCTCCTAAGACGGCAGAGGGAATAACTGGTTTTGAGCCACTGTAGACACACAAGAAACAAAGAATGTAATCGGGGCTCAAGAGACAGCCACCGTGATTGTAATGTGATCTTTGAGAATCAGCAATCCTTCCTCGGCTTTGAGGGCAATTGCTGTGTGTTGAAATAAAACAACATAATAAAGAAATTACAAGCTCTTTTTCCTGAAAGGTTGAAAAAACCAAAAGGTTGGCGTGCACATGAGTAACAGGAAGAGAATGGGTAGAAGGGTAAGGATTAGTCCCTGAATCATCAAACAGTGGCTACCAAATACAAAGACCATTCATGTCTGGCTAGCCTACAGTCCTCAGAGCAGCATTTCTCTTTTGGGTCTCTGTGATAATCATAACGTGGCCATAGTTATCAATGCAGTTTTGACCTAGGAAGTTGATAGGTGGTATGATTAATAAAGACATAGTACAGCCAATAGTCCCGAATGACCAAGCTTGAAAAACAGAGGCCAGATGCAGAACTGGAGTGATTGATTGTAAAGCTTGGAAACTGCAAAGGACCTATCATTTAGTATGTAAAGGCAGTCATGTAGCATCTGGTGAGGCGCAAATGTATGCATTAACCTTGGTTGTGGGCTAGAACAATGCATTTTGCATGGGGTATTTTGTCACCCAGATGACTGACAGCAAGCGCTAGCATTGCCTGCTGTACTCAGATGCATTTCTACACAACTGGGTTTTCAAATTTCGCAGTGCTGTAATGCACTCTGGAGAAACTGGATTTCTTGGTGTAATGTGTAAGTGCTCTTGAATTTTAAATTGTAAAATATATCCCTGGATGGATGGACATAGATTAGCCTTGATCATCAAAATATTTATTTAATGATTATATGACTTGTGATTAAATAATTGTATAGTTATTATATACCATATTGTGATGCTGTATAATTTCAATAATTCAATGATCTGTTGTTCTGTCCAATCCCAGTCACTTGAAATCAAATCCCAGTCACTTGAAATAAAATCTCATGAAGCTGATGGTAGCTACTTTCACTAATTTCAGTGGGACTTAAAGGAGCCCCAAGCGTGTTCTTGTGAACGTCTCTTACTGAACTGGTGTGTATGAATTCTGGTTGAGACGTCCCAACATAGGTGAGACAACAGGGTCAGTGCATGCTGTTTAGTCTACTCCTGCGTACATTGGATCGTGGTAGATTTTGCTTCACACAGCTGCATAAGCAGCTAGCAACCAGCTCAGACAAACCTACTTCAGGCACATGCTGCGTTATCTGCCTTTCTTCTAACAGCAGAGGTTCAAACCTAGGTTTCTAACTGTTTCATAATTCATGTTAATTTTACTATCTACTTATCTAGAATTTGAAGGATAGTTCCTTAGTTAATACTTCAGGTTTAATCCTTCTGTGCAAAAATTGCATCACTTGATTAGGTAAAATGTATAAAAGCAATACTAACCACACAACAATCATCGAATGCATCACTGGTAGAATATTATGGGCTACTGCCCACTTAAAATAACTATTTTTACATATTCTCCTATTAATTTTCAGTTTACTTAGTTTTATTTCTTTTCACTAGAGTTAGACATGAGATTTTCTATGCTTTTCTTTAATGGTTGTTTTGACCTCTGCATCTTTGTGAATTTACATTTGAAAGCTGCATGGTTTTGTGTCCTCAATACATATTAATAATTTTTTAAATAAAAGAGAATGAATTATTCTTGTACAATTTAACCTCCATAAACAGTTCCAAGTCTTCTTTAAAATGAATAAACAGAATTTTTGTCCAAATCAGTACAGGTATATTTTGCACTTGATATATTTCAACTGTAGTTTACTTCTGCCTACAGCTTTCCTTCATCACAGGAAGGGTGCAGTTTTATATTAAATCTAATAGCCTTCTCCCGGATTTCTAATTTTATCACACTCCTGTTTGACAGCTTTCAGCAGTTGATTTTTGCCAAAAGGTGAAAACCTCTACGTTCTTGGTAAACCTAAGAGTTACATGAGTTTTCTGTTCAAGAGAAAGTGTATCATCTCCATGGCCTATATTCCTGCATGACTAGAAGGACTGATAGCAAATAACTGGGGCAGAGGAAGATGGTCCTCTGTGTGTAGTAATGGACTGGATTGACTTTAATCATGCCAAAAGGCCTGCCAATTTGGCGACCAGCAGCCTTAAGCACAGAGCATGCTACATACTAGCCTTAATTAGTAAGATTCTTCTTTTACTCCTCTAATTCTTCATTTCAAAATATTTTGGGATTTTACTGCTACTATTGCAGACTTACGGCTTGCAGGGTAAAAATTCATGTCTGCATGAAAGAACGGCACTTTCCTAGGAACAAATTCTACTGGTAAGAGGTTGAGCACTTAGTTCTGAAGGCAGTCGAGACTGAGAAATTGAAACAGCAAATCATGTTAGTCTCAGAGTTCTACAGACATTACAAGTTCCTCTCTCTCTGCATTTAAGACAGATATGGCTTTGTGGAAAGGGGAGAAGAGCACAAGACACGGTAGAGACTGCAGTGTAAGACTGTGGCTGGGGCACGTGCCTTCTGACACGGCTCAGCTGACCAAAGGGTCCTAAAAGCCAGCACAGTCCCTCCCAGGTACGGATCAGCTCCCCCCCCCGGAGCAATGTCACAGGACAGAAGCAGCTGCTCAGCAGAGCATGGATCTGCCTGTGTCTGTGATGTGGGTCAGGAACTAAAGAAGCGCCGGTGCTGCAGTGCATATCAAGTACAAACCTGGTATGTGAATCTTGCTCTCAAAGCGTGAGACTTCACACATCTCTTTGCACTGAAGTGTTTGGAGAAGTGTTTGGGGAAGGTGACTGTCAGAAAGGCAAGGCGTATAAAATCAGTTTTATGGGACAATCCTATCTTGTATAACTAGCTGATGAGCAGATGCCAAGCTAAGGTGGAAGCTTTGGTTCCTGCAGCTAGACAAAGCTTTGGCTTTTAACTTAGACCGTAAATGATAAGTTTGTAATGCGTATAGATAGGCTTGGACACTTAGTCTTGTCACTTCTAGTTGGAACAACTGGTAATTTATAGAGCTCCATGCTCCATCTACTATGTAACTGTCTTGTTGGCAGTCCCTGCCTGGCTATACCTGCAACCCACTGGGAGTTTAATCTTTTCAACATCTGTCATCTCAAAAGAGAGCTCAGACCTCACAAGCGGAAGATAGCTCGGGAACACCACTGCCCTGGGGGTGTGCAAACCTGCGTTTGTACACACCGCTCTCTTGTGGCCTCGTAAATCCAAGGGGCTACGTTTGAGAGTGGTAGAGATAAAACATGTCTTTTAAATAACATGAGATTTGGAAAAATGAGCTGAGAATGTGAGACTGGTCCTTTATGAGGATAGCAGATTGCAGAAACGGGCATATCTCTAAGCTATTGATCTAGAATTTCTGGGTGTGGTGGAGAGAAATGTTTTTGATTATCTTAATGGTAGCAAGGCACTGTCTGTGGACGCTAATAAACCATTGATATCATAGGGTCAATATGAGACAAAATAAGGGAAATTAATATTGGCTGATTAAGCAGAGTTATAATGTTAAATGATTTTTATTTTAAGTTCCTCCATCTCTTTAGTACTAATTCTAGGCAAACTGTATAAATACAGGTTAACTCGCTTAATATGTTAACTTCTTTGCTTTCTGTTTAGCTGCTGTTTCCTTCCTATCTAGTGTACACTCTGCTTTGCACAGCATCTAAGTTACTGTCTTGTTTGATGCTTTATTTTGTTAATAAAAGCTTTTGGCGTTTTTTTGTTAATAAAAGGCAATAGGCAAATTCAGGAAACTTATGTTCAGCAGTAACAATGTCCTTATTGTGAAAGTCATTCTGCCAATGTAAGACCGACAGAGGAAAATGTATGGGTTATTTTAGCATTTTCAGACTTTATATCTGTAATAACACAGTTTGCCTCAAGAAAAAAATGATACATTTACATTTCCCTGCCTTTCACTTACTACTAATAGGTGTTTCTTGATTTACATGTTAATGTAGCTTAACCAATAAAGTTTAAAAGACCACCTTGGAAAAATTCCTCTAGATAGATGATCAAAAAGACAGCAACACTGGAAAGCCACAGATGAACTGGATATTTTTATGATTTGTGGTTTCCATAGCTGTAAAATAACTCTGCTAGAGTAAAATACAGGAACAGTGTTGGAAGTAGCACCCAGAATTCAGGATTACCTTAGTGAGTTCCCAGTAGAATATAGTCATGATTTCACTTTTTTTTTTTTTTTTTTTTTTAATTTGGGGCCAAGTAACTATTTCAAAGTAGTCCTGCTCGAGCACTGGACTACTGTCACACCCAGTTATCTAAAAGCAATGAGATTAGAAGAATTTAAGAATAAATATGTTATTCACTTTCTGAGGCTTTCAAGTCACTAACACTTAGGAATTCAAGTTTTCTTTCACAAAACTTTTTTTTTTCATTTTTAATGAAAAGCTATTGTTTCACCTTATCATCTAACTCTGAATATTTGGATTTTAAAGAAAAAATAAAAATTTCATTAATTTACAGTAAAACTGAGAAAACTGGCCAGGCTAGCTACTGACATTTTTAAAATACACTGTTATTCTAAGTGAGACTAGCAAAAGGAGACTATATCTAGAATATACAGAGTCTTTTCCCATTAATAACTTCTTTAGTCATTTCTGCTGCATTTCAGAGATATCACATAGCTTTAAAGTTTCAGAGAAAATTCTTTTTTGCAGGACAAACCAAATGAGTGACTGTTCATGATGGTGACCGGACCTTCTTGCCCAGGAAGCCAATGCAAACCCTCTGACACAAGCCTGATATCAACTATTAGAAACAGCCAGTTCGTTGCAATATCTCCTGTAACAACCTGGGGCTGATAGTAGTAAAGGGTCATGCTGGTCATCTCAGCATGTCTGTTCCTTATTCCTTCACAAAAGTCTATAGAATATATTTTCAGTTAACATTAGAAGGAGCAAAGAATTGTCAGGTCACTCAGTCTATCTCATAAATACAACGCTCTTTCCCAAGGCTTATTCTCCAGCAACACTTAATGCAGCAGAATGGCTTTGATGTGCACTCCTTGCCTGCTTCATGCTGCAAAAGACAGATGTAACCTGAGGTTTGGATGAGAAGTCTAGCCCTAACTTGCTTCTGTATTTCACTCCACAACTGTCCCCAGGTAAATGTATGGACAGCTTTTCTTTGGTCTGATAGACTATTTTTTCTGGGGCATGTTGAGGTCAAAATCTTCACTCCAAGAATCTGCCCAGGAGCATTATTTCCACACATACACCTCCAATTATCGCAAGCATGTTCTGCTCTCCTGCTAGCGTTGCCTTCATGCCACATTTCCGTGACTCATTAAATATGTAGGCAAGTGTTACACTGACAGTGACTCAGTAGCAACAGGGAAATTATTTCCTTTTTTGCATCTCTAAAAGAAAGGTGTCTGTGTGGGATAACAGCAAACAACGCTGAACCCTTTGTGTCGCTAGGATGGTGGGAGTGGGAACTCCAATTCATTGCAAAGTGTTACTGTACACATTTGTGTCACTTGTTATGTTTTAATATGACAAATCATCTGAAGCACTTTCCCTCTGCGTGTGTTTATACAGCAGCTAGTGTAAATGGGGCCCTGACCACAGTTTCAGCCTTTAATCTCTCCCATTGAACAAGTACCTGGAATAAACGTGTTTACTAGTCTCTGCATAAGGATGTCTTTTGTGAAATCCAGTCAGTGGAACTGTTTCACAGTTACTTCACAATAAAATCCTAAGACTTTTAGAGAGATCTAAGCTTACATACAAATGTGCTCATCTGTATTTATTTAAAAATTAATAGCACTTTGACTGCCTTCACACATTTTCCTACACTATTCTCACTAATTAGTGCTTTCAGTAAAGATAACAGCTGCAATTAAAAATTGTTTTAATATCTAAAATCAAAACACCAGTCTAGGACTGAAATGAGAACTCCTAAAAGAAATGTGGAAAAACAGACTCAGCTGTAAAGTCATCTTATTTAGCTGGCTATGTGTTTTTTTTTGGGGGGGGGGAGGGGAGAGAAAAGCAGGGAGGTTTGTTGTTCTGTTTCTTTTCTTGAAGTAACAAAAAAAATATACAAAACTAGAGTAAGAATCAGATTCTAGTGTTAGCTGCAGTGAAGGCACTGTTACATAATTTAACACCCCAGTAATGCATTCTGGCAGGTGATTATTTCATATGTATGGCAGTATGTGTCAGACACTTTGATTTAGAGCCTGCTCTAACAGACACTCTTTTCTAAGCAGTGAATGAGGATTTTGCTTCCTCCCCCGTAATCACTATTAAATGTGCATAGCCGAATCTTGCTTAAATTGCACATAAAGTTCCTGATACATGAAAGCAACCTGATTCAGAAAAAGCATTTAAGTTAGCACTCATATCACCCTGAAAATGATGGAATTTAGGATGACAAAATTTCACCACCTGCCTAGTGGCAAATTAGGACTCGAAGTAACTCTGTTGAAGACTTGTGTGTCAGGGGATCACTTGGTCTGTGTCAGATGAAAAGTGCCCTGGCCAATTCCCTACGTGACATGGGAAAAGCCAACAAAAGCAACACATTTGTTAAGGTTGATTAGCCTCCATCTTCTAATTGACACAGCTGCCTATGTACTCCAGCAATTTCATTAATATGCAATGTTAGTTTATGCCTGTGATTACTTACCTGAGCTGAACTTTTACTTTGTAATGTATTTTGAAACCCTCTGATTTCTTTATCATTCTGATGTTTCTGATGATGTGAACTCCTGAAATGTAATAAGGTAAACAGTAAAAATTAACATAAGGAAAGGTGAGGTAACCACAGGCCGTCCAAGCAATTCATGACGACAGCTATTCTTTATGTCACGGTTGTTTGAGAGGTTGCAGTGTTAGCACTGATAGAAACTGGATCCTGTAGGGCCCGCAATAAAGTTCTAAATTATTGATTCCACTGAATGAAAATCAAAGATGTACAGATCAAGCAAATCCTATACATCACAAATAAAGTAGCTAAGTTCCTTTGCCCAAAAAGATATATTCAAGATAATTTGGCAAACCTGTTCCTTAATATTCTTGCGGAGAAAGCCTAAGTGTGGATCTTTGTATTGATATATTGCAGTTTATCAATTTCTATTCTCATACTGGAAGTGCAATTAAGAAATATAGTTTTTGTTAATAGGAATAAAATTCCCTGTGAATAAGTCTAGCTAGCCCAGAATACAGGTGCAGTAGGCAGTGAATGTGATTTACATTCACTCCGTCTTCTGAATTGCATTATTCAGTCTAAGTCTAAAGGATTTTCACGGCTTTTATGACATTTATGACTTGCGCTGAGCATGCAATTCTTCTGCTCCCTGCAGATCCATCATCTGACCAAGACTCAAACTCCAGGAATCAAAACTATACACATAAACAGATAAGTAGTCATTCTTTAGTTTTTATGTTATTTCCAGAAAAGATAAAACAGACTTTGCTAAGGATGCAGAATAACACTTTATCTAATTGTTACTAAATGAATAATAACTAGATTAGTTACAAAAACCCTGGACAATGGGTGTACCCTCATTCATCCCATGACTGGCAGCTAAGTTAGATCGCTAATTTCCCCAGGCTCTTGCATCATCAATGATGGAGTCTTTTCTCTCTAGAGATTACATAGAAAATGTATGACAATAATTCCAACTTAAACTTCAAAGTTAGTTCTTAAATATGATGGTTATCTTAAATATAATAGTGTCACTATAGGGACTACACATCACTATATAGTTCTTAAATATAATAGTAATCTCCTCCCTCCCTCTGATGCTGAATATACATAAAGCCTACATGCTTGCTTTAAATATAAGATAAACCAGATAAAAAAGATAAACTTTTAAAGCATACTGGTTTAAAGCTTGGAGGATGAACAAGTCTGCTTGAAAGTTTATAACTTACTCTACGAAGGGATTAAGACAGAATGATTTAATGATGTTCTCTGACCTTAAAATCTATGTCTATGTGAAAGTTGTTTGAAGGAGAGTGAAGGTATTCCTTGCACTTCGGCTCCATTTCTAGATCTGAGTACAAATTGATTTCTTTATATATCCTAAAAACTTTCTTACTCTTATTTGTAGAATATATATCTTTCTACATGCTTACCTCATGAACTTGGGATATGCTGGCCAAAATTTTCAAAATATCTTGCAATTTCAATCCTTCCAGTCTTTAAAATTTACTCCCTTTCAACTGTCTTTAAAATTTACCAGATTTTCCTATTTCCTATTTTCACTTTTCATTGATAAGCATCTGAAGGTTTTTGCAATCCAAGTGCACATTCTGTATCCTGGAGCATTAGCGGCTGAGATTCCCTATCTTGCCCTACTTTCTAATTCCCACTACTGCTTTCCTCTCTGTTCAAATTTTGTAACCAATTACAATAATTGTAATTAGCATAGCCTATCTTGCATAACATCAATTTACATTTTGTGTATGAGGGATGATACAAAAGACGTAAATGTCCTGAAAGCAGATCAAAGCTCATTCTTCCATTGCAGAACGTTAAAATGAATTAGGAGAAATGACTTACAAATTGTACTATGGGACTGACATAGACTCAGAAAAGAAAGAAATTCTGAATTGAGGCTGCCCATCTGTTCTTTAATCACTTTAAAAACAAAACAAAACAAAACACTGGTGACTTAAGGACAGCATTTTCAGTTTGAACTAACTTCCCTGGGCTCTTCCAGATTTAAGAATGTGAGCAAAGGTACCTAGTCTTATTCTGCATATTTCGTAACACCTCCCTCCCACAGGTCCATACACCCATTTTTCTCCAGAACAGTGATTATACTTGTCACTACTCACTGGTTAAAATGGAGTGTTAGCCCCAGAGATCTTGAAATTGAAAAACATAGATTGACAGCCAGGCACAGGGAGGAATTAATTATTTTCTTTGGGTTACTTTTAATTACAAACTGCATTTTGTTTGATATGGGGAAGAAGGAAGGTTCACTGCAGCCAATTTGACTCTTCAAATTTCAGTCAATGCAGTTAGAAGATGATGGATACGAATGGGTAAATTTTATTTTGCTAAGCTGGGAGAAGTTTAATGAAAAGAAGTAGGAATTAAGAGAGGCAAAATGTGTACAATGAGGAAAGAGGTGAAATATAAGTTATATTAATTTCAACTAGCTCACAATTCTCTCAAATTATTTTCTTCACCAGAGTTCAGTGTCAAAAGAACTGTTTTATATCCTGAACCAAATATACAAAGAACCTTTGGTCAAATTCAGTGAGCTAATTCACGTACACTGATGCAAAAGTTTGCTGTGGACATGAGTACATACACATCTGAATTTTTTTCTCTTTGTGTTGTAGAAAAATATATTCCATGGAACTCTGATACATCCATTTTAGACTAGCAAAATTTTTACAGTAAGTTTTTAGTAATTTTTCTCTTTTTTCTAATAATAGTGACTGTTTTGGTATTCTGCTTCCAATGGTGGTCAAAAGCAGATGCCTAGGGAAAAGTGTAAGGATAGGGGAAGCATATATCATCCTCCCACTTAATACTCTCCTAGTGTCCATCCATTTTTAGCTCATAAACTGCCTAAGATATGCATGGTTTCTCTGTATTATGTACTCCTTAGCAGACTTTTCTTCCCTGAGCTTGTCCAGTCTCAACTTGAATCCATGTAAGGTTTTAACATTCACAACATCCTTTGGCAATCAGTTCCACAGGTACAGTACATGTTTTGTTAAAAATCACCTTTATTTGCTTATTTTGAACCTGTCTTCCACTAATTTCATACAATGTTCTGCATTTCTTGTTCTGGAAGACACAGCAATTTCCTACCTATCTCTACCATGCCACTCACAATTTTATGGTTGTCTATCTTATACCCCTCAGTCATGTATTTTGCAAGCTGAAGAATCCTAGCTTAATTAGCCACTTCTGTATGGAAGTCACTGTGTCTTTTCTGAACATCCTTATTGCTTTTTTCTGAATCCTCTTCACTTTTCTACTGTATCACTTTTTGACTTGGGGTGCCCAGAACCACACAGCGTATTTAAGAGACTAGCAAACTATAGATTTATACTGAGCATAAGGAGTCATCTGTTTTGTTCTCTATTCTGTCCCCTGTAGTTCCTAACATTTGATTTGTTTTGCTGATACTTGAGGAATAAAATAAGTGTCACTAAATGTATAACAGCTGAAGGAATAAGCAATAAGCGAAAGTAATGAGTAAATTACTAGTAGGGTAAGTACTAGTAGGGTACAAGAGCTTTCTCCTAATATAGTTGCATGAGCTAAATTTATAGATAAGTATTTCTTTACTTAGTTTTTTGTATCATAGACTCTTAGAATAGCTAAGGTTGGAAGGGATCCCTGGAGATCATCTAGTCCAGCCATCCTGTTCAAGCCAGGGTCAACTAGGGCAGTTTGCTCAGAGCTGTGTCCAGTCAGGTTTTGAGTATTTCCAAGGATGGAGGCTTCACAAGTGAGCAAGTGTGTAGCACAATGTTTCCCGCACAACTCTAGACTTGACTACACTATAGTGGAGGACATTAAAAATCCAAAACTACACTTTGCAGTACAGTCCTTTTGCAACTTTTAGATGCTTTAACACTTTTCAGCTTCATTGCTATATGCTGCTCTTTTCCAGAGCCTTCAATTCACCCTGATACAATTTCCTATTTTCTTTATCATCTTTTAGTTGTGCTTATAGAAAATTAGATCACTTCACATTGTTACACATTTGATGTGTCAAAATTCAAAAAGAAAATTATCTTTCAAATTCTCTTTGAATATTGTGGTAGGGGTTCAGACTAACTGATTTGGTTTGAATTTCTTCAAGACATTTTCTTCTTTTGTTTCTTGTTTTTCTTCAAAATAAATACAGTTGATGTTTGTATTAATTCCACACCAAGCTGTGACTATTTATTAGAGTACTCTTAATGAATAAGGTATTGAGTTACTTTTTCTTGTCAGATAATTGCCTTGTTAATTTTATTATGTACTGAGGGTGCAGGACTTGAACATTAGCAAAACAAAAAACGAGCTTAATAATGCATTCCTAGAAGGAGAAGCAAAAAACAATGACTAGTACAAATAATCTTTCAGTGCTATTTTTAAATGATTTTTCTCCAATTAATTGTCCTCATCACTGTATTCATATTCTGATTTTGCTAGCAGGAAAGTTCATACAACTATCTCATTTTGCTGCATGTTAGTGGACGTGTGAAGAGTGTACTCTCCACAATGGAGTCACACTCCATTTGGTAGTAAAATGGGGAAAAGAAAGATGGACTTTGTGGTCTGTGTCCAATTGACACAGCTTGCAAATTGAAACATATTATTTATGAGCAGTTAGCTGTAGCAATTCCACTTACGGGATGACAATTATGGCCATGTTCTGGCCATAGTCCTGCAAATTCTAATTCAGATGTATATGGACAGAGCAGTGCTTTTGACCTCATTTGAGCTGTCTGACTGAGGTAAGCTGAAGAAGCTGTTCACAGCACTGAAGCCTTAGAGAACGTCTACACAAGTTAAAAACATCAGTGACCAAATGCTGTTTCTTCAGACCTCTGCTAAGGGAGTTCACCTAAGCTGTGAAGCACTGCCAAGAAGGCTCTAACAGATGTTTCAAGCAGTTGGGAGTTTTACTGTCTTCTTTCTCCCTAATCCCTATCCTTCTCATGACTTGTGAGGAAAGCAACAGTGTGGTGATTATCTAGAAGGATTGCTAATGCCAAAGACAGCATAAGGGCCCTGAGAGGATCCCTTGTCCTAGAGGTCTGGCTGTGGGGACTGAGGGCCAGCTCAGAGCTAGTGCAGGTGAGAGTGGCCCCTTTCCTTTGGTGAGCTTGGAGAGAAGCTCCCGGACAGCACAACAGGGAGGCCTTAGCCCCAGGCAGTGCCCTTCCCATGGGAGTTGCTTTGAAGCTGAGCATCTACCGCTTGGCCCCCGCCTGAGCTACATACAGCTCCTGCTGCATTGCAGCCATGCCTGTGCCTGGCCATGAGCCCCACTGACCCTGACCCAGACCCCAGCCCACAGGCCAACTGCCCAGGCTGACCTCAGATGGCCTCATCACCATTGCCCTGCCCAACCATCATGGGGATGTGTCTGACCCTGGTTACCCTTACAGGGCTTGATCCTGACCCCAACCCACGGGCTGACTGCCTGGCCTGGCCTTGACCCATTCCTGTCCCCAAAGGGGTGCTCAGTGCCCAGGGCAGGGGCTGCCCTGACTGCCCTTCCTCCTCATGGGGGCGGTGGGACAGATGGTGGCTGCGAGGCCACTGCCTCTGCTGGCCATTACCCACCTCTGCTCCCGGCTCCCCAGCCCGTGCAGAGCGGGTGGCCTGCGCTGCTTCCTGACAGATTCACTGCAAAGCCTGCATCTGCCTTTATAGCATCACATTAATAGTTGTAATCTTAATATCAAAATGGAATAAAAATTTTTTTAATTCAGGAAGGTAAGAGGGAGTTCACTGAAAAATGCTAACAAATACTCACATTTTAACAAAATCCTTGTTGTGGATAGAGGGGATGTAGAAATTTGTAGAAATAACATATACACAGCTCATTTGTTTCTAGTTCTGACATCCATTATTCAGTATGAGTATACTGATTGGAAAATCAGTATATATGAACATATCCATCTTTCTGCCAGATGATTAGCATCTAAAGCAATAGGCAGATTTTAAGATTACATATAGCCCCCTGTCTGTGACAATTTATTATATCAGCTGAGTCAACTGCAGAAAGACCAGAGCTACCCTTAGGCATTCATGCATGGTAACAGTAATCCTTTTTTTCCTAAGGTGAATGGAACTTACATTCTTGTTCACTTATGGGCTAGTACATCTGCTTCCTTGTCCTCTTTATAAACTGCTCACAGAGTTAGATTTTAAAATCTGAAAAGTATTTTGATTTTGCAGAAAGCAATTATATGGGTTTCTATCACATTTACCTTCGACTTTCATTTCTGCATATTCTTTATTGACATGCAATATCCACACTCTTTCCTTTGCACATCCAATTTATGATACACAATATCGTCCAGCTGTGGACTGTAGATAAATTAGTGGCCCAGCCTGGCATGGACGTGCCTACTAAGCAAGAGGAACTGTAATCTGAAGTTGGAGATTGCACACCATGTGACATTTGTAATCAGATATTTTATCTTTGTGAGTAAATAAAATGCTGTCCTTAAAAATTTTCAGAAGTGTATTTACATGAATCGGCAAATACGTAATTTACATGAATCAACAAATCAGTAAACATGGGTTTTGCCATTGCCAGTAAAAGGCTGTCAGTTTTGGACTGAGCTGACCATGCAGAGTGTCAGGACATGTCTGCACTTGCTTTGGCACGCGTTCAGCTTGTTTTAGCAGTCAGCTAGTGACCAAGTGACTCTTGCCTCACCTTTGTGTGAGCTGAAGCTCTGTGAACGCCATGAAAGGTCTGGCAAACCTGGGGAGTCACCACCTTCCATGCAAAAGCCCTTGATGTCAATTGAGGCTGGAGGAGGCTACGGTGCAACTTTCAGACTTTAGCTGGGAACCATTGAGATGGAGGCAACCTGTGACAAGAAAATATATAAATATAGCCCCAAGTGGACCCAAAAACAGAACAGGAAGAAACTCCCACCACCATAAACATTGCATTTCTCCCACAAAGACCTCAGGACACTTGCAGTGCCTCACAACCAGCATCTCAAATCCTGTCTGAAGAGGACTGAAATAATCAACCTTAGGACAAGAGGAACATTGGAAGGGTAAGCACAACACCAGAGAAATTCTAGGAAGAAGTTTTCTGTATAACAATTGTAACTAACTACATTATTAATGTGACTTTGCTGTATTAATTAGATAATTTGGACTATAAGACTGTTAAAACGTTCATTTGGCTCAAATCTTTAGTTCCATATATGCAGTATATCTTTTTTGCCTGTAACAAGATTTGTGTAACACTGACCATACCTTGAAATCCAGCCTCAGAACCAAGCTGAGATATGGCTGTAGAACATAGCTGTATTTGTTTATATGATGTTGAATTTCAGCTCTCATAAATATATTTCTAAATGGTGATGCTCATAACTAACATATTTCTGTTAGGTTGGCCTATTACTCAGTCAGTTTTCTTGTCCCTAACATGCGTAGAGAACACCCACATCTACATTTAAAATACACTTGATAAATACAATATCATGAGGAGTGAGGAAGTGAATCTGTAGCACTTGCCCTTTTACTCATGCTCAGAATGGGAAATAGGGTGGGTTGTCTGAGTGGGTTACACTGCTTATCCATCTGTCTTTATTTTGCAGGACTTATGTTGTAATGTAGCAATTTGATTTCTCTGCCATACTTTGGCTAGATGTTCTCTTGTCCTTTTATGAGTCTGATACTTAGGGCTGTAAAGTCCTGAGCATTCATTTCACTCTTCAGAATAAAGGTCTGTTTTCACAGTTCTTCATTGTCTTGGAGACAATCATACAAATACTTAAATGATATGACTGAGACTGGGGTGGGGGTGTTACAGGATCAAAGCGTTGGATAAAAGAACCCTTGTAAGGACTTAGCATGCCTAACTCTCCACCCATCCAAGAAAATTTTCAATATTTACAGGTTTAACCCTACGTAGTTTAACCTGTATTTTCTGGTAAATTAATAAAGATACCCCCAGTTTTGCCTCTGTGTGTGTTCAAAGGTGATGTCTTTCTGGTAGGCCTGAGCATCTTGACACTTGTTTCATTTTGTTCAAGTTCTTTAAACTAGATGCTTATCTGTCTCCCAAGGGGACCAACATATTAGATGTGCTTAGAGCTCACTTCACATGTGCTGATTGTATTCGTTTCAGCACAAAATCACTTCTATTCAAACGATGACCATATAGATAATGTTTGCGATCCATCTCTTAATTCAGAGTTATAGAGAGAAAAACAGATTCCCTGTCCTCTCAGCTCTTCCCATCCTCAGGAGAGTGTGCTATTCTAAGGGGCAATTTTCCACCTGTGCTGTGAGGTTGGTTTTGTGTACCAAACTTTCAACTGTGAGGGTGACAGAGCACTGGAACAGGTTGTCCACAAAGGTTGTGGAGTCTCCTTCCTTGGAGATATTCAAAAGCTTTCCGGATAGGGTCCTGGGCAATATTCTGTAAGTGACCCTGCTTGAGCAGGGGGGTTGGACTAGATGATCTCCAGAGGTCCCTTCCAACCTCAGCCCTTGTGTGATTCTGAGGGAGCACCAAGACAACACCTACTTCTTCATGTAGCCTCTCTGGCTCATGAGCAGGGAACTGAGAAAGTCTTAGTCTCTTCTCCAAGAACCAACTAAAATATTTACACAAACAGTTACTGAATAAATATATTCAGCTTGAGTGCTTGAAATCCTGAACTACTGGATTAACTCATTATATTAGCTTCTAGTTTTTATGCTTTAAACTCCTTAAATTTGAAATAAAAACTCCTATTTTCTGAAAAGTGGCAATATTAAGTCCTGGGAGTTGGACAATGTCTGTGTCTGTGAATCTGATCTAATATAAGAATCCCCCTGTAATTCTCGATTAGTTGCCACAGCATCACAGAGGCGCTCAATTTTAGCTGCATCCTTCTCAGCTTTTCCTATTAGCTATTTTTGGCTGCATGTTACTTATCAAGGAAATTATAGCAAATGCCATTTTGTGGTACTTAATTCTCTCCAGACATTGATTGAGGAACATTAGATATTTAACTCAGAGTTATGAATCAAGGCTAACTTGAAATTTTAGTTGTAAATTTGTTCAAAGCCACTTGAAATTGTCTCTCTTATTGAACACAAGACAGAATCTCGAAGACATGGAGGTCATGAATTCTCAGCAGCTCTTCCCTTGTGAAGGAATGCTGGAAGCTGTAAAAAGTAAGTATATTCTTTGAAATGTAAGATTCAGTAGTTTTTCTAGTTCCCCTATCTTTGGGAGGGGAAAATTGTACCTTTTGACTTGAAACTATATTTAAAAGAAAACAAACAAGCAAACAAACAAAACTCCAGCATGTGGATACTCTGCTTTTCACCTAGTTTTACAATCTCACTCAATGGTGGTCACCTAACTGCAGTGTTCAGCAAGTGGCCTGGTTTATAATCCTTTGAAAAACTTAAACTTGCTCAGTGTGGGGTCTGCAATCAAAAAATCTTGTGAGTCCACAAACTGAAGAAAGTAGAAAAGCACTAGCAGAAACTTGTAAGTTATGATTCAGCACCTAAATTTGTTATGGTTCCAGACAGCCTCAAGGCACTTAGTAAGTAATTGGTTCTTACCTTGAAGAAATGTTCCCTTTAGGCAGAGCTGAGTTATTCTAATACTCAATTTACTCCGCTCTTTTGTGGAGAAAACTGCATGAGGGACAGGTCAGATGGAAGACATTAACATTTTCCTCTGGAAGAACATGGGCATTCCCGGGGGAAAATTGGCAGAATGGTGTGCACATGAAAGAGTAAGTTAAAATTCTATGTATCACTTAGGTAAAACTGTGTCTGGTAGCTTCTAAATTAAATCCTGGCTTCCCTGGAGTCCACAACACACTTCAGTTGATTTCTTCGGGGACAAGTTTTCTACTTAATTCTTTTTCACTGAAATTTATGTAATCAGACTATATTGCACAACTAATGAGTAGAGTATCCACAGATACAAGCGACTGAAGAATTTAGTGGAAAGAAAGAGGGAAAACTCTTGAAAGTAGCTTTATTTTCTGTTAGCAAACAGTGAAAACTTCATGAATATCACATCATTTGTACTTGTTTACCCACCAACTATCAAATTTTAACCTGTAGCTTATGATCTTTTTGTACCAGGTACAAATTGGAATCATCACAGATGGGTGCAGGTGCTTTCTTCGTTCTGCATAGCCATCACTGACAGGCACCAGAAGGGAAATTCTTTGAGGAAGATTGTCCAGGGTCTTTCTCTGAGGCTTTGACAGCACTGAGTCTCTTTCTTTCATAAGCATCAAATTCAAGTGCTCAAGTATCTACCTCATAAAGATGCTCACCAGCAGCCTTCTTTCTTGAATATACAAATTTGAAATCTGAGATGAGTCTTTGAACTATTGTTTTGCTGAGCCATTTCTAGTTTGTTACTATACTATATCCCTTTTCAAACTACTTTATAAAGCATATGTACTGCTATAAGGTTAGGACTTGAGATTAAATGCAACTTCTGCAGTGCTTTTCTAAAACACTTCTTCCTTTGACAAGAAAGTGACTATCATTCTAAAGGACAGATACATGAAAACTATTAAAAGACTGCTGTGGTTTTTTTTTCCCCCAGAAGCACAATATAAATTCATCTTTTTTTTTTTTCTTTCCTCCTTCTTAAGCTGAAACACCATCCAGAAATTCTGCTCAAATATCTAGTATGGTATAATATCAAACACCTGAAAGTAGTTTTGTGGATGGTTCTCCACAGACCCTGTTTTAGGGGGCACTGTAAAGAGTTTGTGTAAGGACTTTATGCATCAATGTGAATGTGTACAGAATTAGAGATTGGATCTGTTTGGGGTTTTTTTGTTTATTTTCACCCCCCATTTTATTCTTTAGCAAGAAAGATTATTCATACAAAAGTCAGGTGCCCCTAGGTGGCCATACTTCTTGTCAAATGTAAAATATTTCAAAAAAGATAGGAAAGAGTAGAAGAATGAAGGCGATGGAAACATGTTCTCAATAAGTTTAATACAGAAAGCAACAGAAAAAGGTGGTCCAGAGTGAACAGTTAAAAGATCTGAAAGCTAGGAATTTTTTTGTGTAAAGTTGACTAATAATGAAGCTTTTCTTTAGGTCAAGTTGTAACTCAGTGAAATATGGCTCTCACTTACTTGACTTCCTGAAGTGCTGTAGATTGAAGTATAATATAAATATTGAGAATTATTATGATAGTAATATGGTATTTTGTGGCTCTGATCTTTACAATAACTGAGAGTCAAAATAATTCATATTTCTTAAGGAAAGATGGGTTAGTTCAAGAATTTTATAAAATAGTTTTCATCTTTATTGGAGAGAAGAATGTGTGTTCCTTTCTAAGGAGTAAAAACAACCATGGTAAAATATTGATGTGATATTTAGTCTGCTTCATGAGCAGGTTTTGAATGAAACATTAATGTTCCAATAATGATAGCAGTATGGCCATTCCAAAATAAACAGCATTTTCTTTACAATTATTTTCTGAATTACCTACATAGGCCATTAATCACCAATATTCTCCAAAAGGACAACCACTGAAGCTTGCTCACAATGGGTTAATTTTAATGAATTTTTAGCAACATCTAAGGACCACCTGGATAGCAACATTGCTGTCAGAACACACACATCTGCCTTGCTTGCTATCCCAAACAAGAGCAGATGTTTGAAAGAAGGGAAGCTCTGTATCCTCAGAAGTCACCTGGAACATGGGGGATTACTCAAAGCACTCACTGGCTTCCTGACGCTGCTAAATTCATACTTCAGAGGAATCTGGACAGCTTCCCAAATGTTCCTGTGGGTTGAAGATTACTAAATGTTATTCTTCAGTGCTTTCATCTTACTTTCTTCATCTTGAAACAGAAGACAAGCCCATGCAGCGTAGCTGATTGTTCTGCTGATGACCGCAGAGGCTCAAGTCAGTTCTTTGCTGGCTCACTAGATGGTGCTAGGTGCAGGCCTAAACCACAGTCTAGAAGAGAAGTGTTTCCAGTTGAGGAACTGGATCCTAGAGACAAAACTGGAGCATCTCGTCATTTTTAGTATCTCAGAAGCTGTTATTATTATGGTATTATTATGGTGGGTGAAAGAGCTTTGGAAGCTGGCTTATTTGTACCTGAATAAGTTGCAGCATATATGCTTTCATAGTCAATTAACCCAGTGCTGTCCTGGGTTGAAAAACAGTGATTTTTTTTCCCCCTTTACCTTAATGAAAAACAAGCTTGTCACAAATGGTTTTGATATAAGGCAACCAAGACTTTGGGAAAGTATAGAAACGACTTTTCAAATACAAACTGATACTGTTTCTGTGCTAGTGTGAGGCAGATAGCAACAAATAAACTAATGAAACTAAAGGACAGACATAAAATCCATAACATGCATTCAACTAGAGCCTGATCTAGTGGTAGAAATCAGTATAACTCCCTTGGTGATGATGCTATGCTCATTTGCAGCAGCTGCAGATCTTAACCTTTATTATTATAATCACTTAACTGCATTACCCTATAAAAGTTTGCTCCTGTAGCTTTTTACTTTGTGGCTGTATATTAGGTCTTTTTATTTCTTCCAGCTGAAGTATTTTAGTTACAATCAACTCATGTTTTGGACAGAGATGAGAAGACAAAAAATTAAATAGATTAAACTGGTTAAGTGGGGTTGCTATGAAATATATGCATATGAAGGTTAAAAAAGGCAAGTTTGTCTGTTCTTACCTAAAGTATTTTTTCTACTACCATCCATCACATAGTATTCAGTACTAATGTTCAGTAGGAGGAATGAAGTACTTTGTCACCACTCCATAGAGATAACTATCTCCTTCCTCATGTGAATGAGATCTTACATGATTAAAATTTCATGCTTAGAAAGGGATATTAGCATTATAAGCATCTCCGAGGGAAAGGATCACTCAAATTTACTGTCGGTCAAAGAATGCTTTCTAAGACTGGGGTGAAGTCAATTAGACATTAGAATATCTGTGTCCTGATGCTCTTATTATGTGAGAATTGGCCTATGCTACAGATTTCAAAGTGAACTCTGAGAGAAAACCTTCTCTACAAGGCAACTAATAATGACTGGCCATAAACAGCAATGAGAAATAAATAACGTAGAGTAATAAGGAGTATGGGTGAGGAAAATGGGGAAACATTTTCTCTCTCTCTTCTAGCTGCATTTGATGTACTGAAACACGTGGTCCCGTGCAAGATTTTTACAGCTGACAGTTCTGAGAGAAATTAATTATTTTAGCCATAAATAGAGCAAAATGACAAGTGAGAGAGCTGGATTTAATAATGCTTTGGACAAGAAGGTTAGGAAGGAACCTTATTGCTGTTTTCAACTTCCTAATGGCAGGTACCAGACTCTTCTCAGAAGTGCACAACAAAATGAGGAACAGAGGATTCAAGTTGAAACCAAAGAAGTGCTGATTGGGATTCTGATAAGGAAAAGACTCTTTATAATGAGGATGGTCAAACATTGCAGCAGGTTTCAGAGAGTTTATGAATCTCCACAGTGGTGATACTCAGAACTCAACTGGATTTATGTCCCTGAGCAACCTACATTAATTTTGAAGTTAGCTCTGCTTTGAGTAGAGGGTTGGACTAGATGACCTCCAAAGGCCTCTCCTTGATTGTTTTGTAATTCTAAGAGGCTGCATCTATGTTGTCCTGTTATACCTGTTAGACCTCTGAAGATAGATACCTTTGAAAGAGAGATTAATTGACCATCCTGTCTGTTAATAATCCCATATACAGAGAATGAAATAGTCCCAGCAGAGGGTGCCCGTGATGTATGTTAATCTAGGTGGTGTGAGACTGGAGCTCAGCACTGCAGGAGCAACAACATAGCCCTTCTCCTTTTTTACAGGAGTATGGCTGAAGAAGAATTGCTGTTCACCCCTAGTTGCTCATTTACAGCTTGCAAGATTAGGTATCACTTGTCCTCATAGAGAATGCCATGTAGGTGGTCTCAGGGTTGTTGGTCTTTCTTTCTTTGCTCCTTAGAGTGTAATTTGTAGTACTTGCATCTTAACATACATAATAAGATCTGGGGGGAAAAAAAAAAAACTCTAAAGGGAAACAGAGGCTGGACTGTTTTTAAGGGCTGGTGCATTGGGTCAGCTGGTGTAAGAAAATCTTAGATCGAAAAAAAAGGAACTGCTTTTAGGAGTGTCTTTATTCAGCTAAGCAAACTTGACCGTCATAGAAAATGCCCTATCCTTAGAGCTGATAGAGTACCTGTGCCTTTCAGCATTGAACAGATTGTCTTGAGTAGAACTTCTTTGAGAAAGAGTGACTGTAAGAAATTCCAAGTTTGTGCTAGAAATTTGTTATAGCCCTCCCGGGGTCAGACAGTTCTAGATAGTGATCTGATTTCTTTAATGGTATTAAAGAAACATATCAGAAATTCTATTATAACAGTGGTTTTAAAATCTGGGGTACAGATTAAAAACAAATGTTACTAATGTTGTAGGGTTCGGATATTACTGGATGTAATTACTGACAAATTTCTTACTGAATAGTCATTAACCAGCTTGAGATAGTGTTATTTAAGATTTGATTCTGGTAAGTTGTGAAGACATGAGATCTGCTTGTCAGAAATAATCTTTTATCAAGTTATTCAGTTGATTCAATTTGAGTTAAATAGAAAGATGCATACGATGAACTTTGGTATATGAGTTTGGTATTTGAGTATATGGTATATGACTAAAAGAATAGTGAAATAAATTGCATTCATTTCATAAAGAAGCTATATGGAGAGAACAAATATTGCTTGGTGGTAACAGTGTGAGTATCTATACATCAGTTGGCCGGTAAGCATGGCTGTGAGTTGGAATACAGAGTGGAATTACAGGAGGTTATTTTCTAAGACTGTCCTGCTTAATCATCTTTTTTTTTTTGTGTGTGTGTGTGTTTGGTTCACAAAAAGATGCCAGTCAGGGTAGTATTAAAAAAAAAGAGTCCCTTCTGTAAAAAAATAGAAGCATTTATTAATTTCACAGTAGCCCTCATTTAAGCCACCAGAGTATGAGGCATTTCAGATTCAGCTCAGGTTGGCAGTGACTTGAATGACAGCCTAACATAAAGGTCACAGCTAATTCCTAATCCATTTAGGAATTTCTATTTTTCATTTAAACATCATTTACCTTTTAAATATCACAACAATTAAACCATTGAAGAAGATCACTGTCATAGGTTATCTTTAAATAAAAATGTTTGTCTCCTGAAATATTTGTTGTGCATTAACTAGATGCTGCTGAGTTTAGGAACATACAAATTGTATTGGCTTGTGCAGCACAGAAAAACAAACTAGATGAATACATTGATTCCTCCCATTCCTCGTATAATGAGTACAATGCTATGTTAGTAGTATAAGAGAATAAGCCAATATACAAGATGACATTTGTAGGTATTTAAAAATAGCAAGGTTTTTATTTAAGGCAGTAAAGACCTTGAATAATCAAAAAAAAAAAAAAAATCTCCTTTCCTCTCACCCCCTATCTGGTTAAAGAAAAAGATGCTACCGTCCATCACAAACCAATTTCCATAAGCAGAACACTCCAAAATAATGAAAATTAGAATTTACTATATTTTTTCAATGTCAGGAAAAAATGAGGAAATTAGTATCCTAAAGTGTTTTTAAGTTAAAATATCAATCTTCTAAAGTACTTGTTTTATTTTAACTAGGGCTTATTAACCTAGAAATTATCGACAAAAATTGTTAGTACTAGGAAGGATCTGGATTATGGTAAGATTTTAAATCTCAAAAATAGAATCTTTCTCTCTGCAGTGGCTCTAACTCTATCCATTCCAAGCAGAAATAAGAACTTGAAAGCTTTAATACAGACCATTTATTTATGTATCCTATGAGGAAGATCTTTTTCTGAACAAGCAACTATTGTCTGTCATACACTTTGGAAAAAGCCTGTTAGGATCTGCAAATCTATCAAATCATCTGTGTTGAAAATGCTTCTTAAAATTTACATCTTCAAAGGCCTGTACAGAAAACTACCATTTCTTAAATGCTACGCTTCTGACTACCAATTGGATTTATCCTGCCCAAATTATAGATAAACATAATATTTGCTCCTCTTTCCTTTAGCTTTCTGGAGGTATTATAATTCATCTCCTCAAAGTAGAGACCATCATTTAATTGTGTTTATGGGAGGCACAATATAATGGGGACCTAGTTTCGGTGTCAGACTTGTACAAGGTGTTAGAGACTTAAAAATGCTGATAGATGCCTTCTATCAATGAGAAATCAGACTTTGGGTCTAATTCAGTTAGGCACTTCTGCAAATCCCTTGTGTCACTAAAATGTCTTTGGGCCATTAATGCTTTTAGAATAGAAATATGAAATAAAAGAGTGAAAGAACACCTAGCATTTCTTCCTAGCTATGAATTGCTGGGTTTTTTCTTTCTTTCTTTTTTTTTTTTTAATGCATTTCAGTGTATGTGGTGTTTGGATTCTCTTTCTCTGGCTATAAGAGAAAGTAATAGACACTATGGTATTAGGTATTTCTCTTAGTATTGTTTTGCATTCTTCAAGAAATAGATAAATGATCCTGGAAAGAAGAATGCATTGTATAAAAACTAGATTTTGAAAGAATAAGGTGTTGAGAGAATCTTCTCATTTAGTGTTTTGCTCCTAACGTGGCTATGGTGTTTTGGTTTTGTGTTTAACGGGAATTTCACAGTTCTGCTGTTAGGGGCCTGTTTTCCACAGCACTAAACCAAGCAGAAGCATTTTGGGGGGACGGGGGGTGTTACCCATTGTTTGTCACAAACCTTCAGTGCTATGAGAGAGTCTTGCAGCAACCGAGAGCAGTGTAGTTTAACCTGAGGGGTATTCCTAACTTATTTGCAGCCAGCAATCTGAGCCTTAGACAAACAGATGGCTGAGGATTTCTCTGAAAGATTACATGTTTCAAAATGAACATTTCTTAGGCTGTAATTTAACATGCTACTTAATTTCTGATTTTTTTTCTTAACTCTAAAGAATAAAGGAACAAAAGCTAAGATATACTGTTCTATTAAGTCATAACATATTAATATTTAGATCACAAACTGTTTACTATAACTGTGACATTAAGTTTACTTAGTTATTATACCAGCCACTCATTATAGTTCCTGTTAGTATACTTTTTTTTTTACATCAATTGAAAAGAAATAACTGAATATTTTGATTCCTTAATTTTTAATGGAACTAAATGTGTTTATATGGGCTATGAAAGCCTCAGGGGCTTTCGATAGATTATGTTCTCCACAGCTACTTCCCAGCTGGTCAAATCTGGCAATTCCAGCAATAATGTAAGCTCTTGAGTGAAATGATCCTGTATTTTTCCTTATATATTTCTACAGATATAGCTGTTGCCAGAATTTACATAGTTTCTCCTGAAATGTTAACAGACAATGCTCTTCTCTCTTAAGTCTTGGAGGGAAGAGGGGGAGACTGGAGAGTATTCGTTGCTGTGAAGAAGGAATGCATAGACTTGCAAATTCACATTCCTGTTAAAGGAGATAGGTTTGATTAACAACATGTTATTTTGCTTTGATATTATAAAATCTTTTCCCCTAAGATTGACTTGCTTTCCTGATTTTATTCTTTGGATCTGCTTCAACTAGAATGTAATTGGCTTAATAATTTGATTTAGGTGGTTAATACAGGTATGATTTAATACCTTTGAAGTTGTTCTTGAGGTAGAATATCCCATATGAGGTCTGAGTCAGAAAACTGGCTTGTAGTTCACTCGTTAATGGTTAGTGCCAAGTTTTCCTTCCATGTTGTGTCATCTTTTGCCTTTCTGTCACTAAAATCTGCATTGCATTCTGAAGAATTTGCTGCTAACCACAACCATTTAGTTGGGATTCATCTGAGAAGCTGGACTTAGCATGGGAACACAAACGAGCTAATATTTCTCAACTACTGCTTTGAATTCCAACTTCAATACTAATAATTTTTCTTTTGTTTAATTTTTGTTTAAATTAGCACAGATTTCTTCCATCTTGACCTACAAAAGCAGTAGACAATACTGATGTATTTCTACAGAAAAAGGTCTGGTAGATGATTTCTTGTTCAAGAGGTTCACATTCTGAGCAGTGCTCACTCCACAGTGAGAGATATAAAAATACTCTGTAGAAAACAGACTAGGAATCACTGCTGCTTCAAGCTTTTTCTCTCTTAAAGATGTGCTGTGTTGCCAAAGGGAAAGAAATAAAAGAACAAAAATGCAGCTTTTTGAATCTGAGAGAGTGTGCATTTGATGTCATTTTCACTGGTGTCACCTTGTTTCAGTAGTATGTCTTTTTAACAGAATAATGTATCTTTGCAGTAATTGTCAATTTACTTGTTTTAATTTGCTACTGATCTGTTTACCAGTTGCTTCAACCAGTTCAAAACCTCATAGCTGAGAGGCTTTGCAATTTTTGTATCTATCTCAGCCTTGCTTTGAATGTTGCAGTGTGTTCAAGGGGATAGATTTAATGAAATGTATGAAGTTTGGTAATTAAGACCTAGCCACAGCAGATGGCAAGGACATTTTTGGTTTTTTCTTCTTGTAACCCCTTTATATAATGGAAAATTGTTCTGTTCTGCTCTTCCCAGTTTCCCCCTCTCTGCTGTGTATTATTCCTTAGACCTCTGATGTTAGTCTTCTCTGAACTCCACCAAGCAACAGACACTGTCTTTCGTTTCAGGGTGTGCTATTCAAGGAGACACAGAGTAGTTGCAAAGTAGGACTACTCACCATGTTTTACAGGCCGTCCTCCCACTTTATGTGGTAGTATAATGCTTGACTTAACAGGATCATGTTGTTGACAAGTGCGGCCTGTGATCCATTATTCCATTATAGACTCAGATCTTGTGCTTTTGCCTACACAGTCACTCTCACCCTGTGAATTAATTGAATGTTCCTGCCCAAATACTATAAACTGCACTCTTCTGTATAGAATCTGGTAATATTAAACCATTTCTCTAACTTTTCAGAATAATAAAGTTAGATTTCTATATTTTCCTCCGAAGTATTCATAGTATCCTTCAGATTCATGTTGTTGAAATGGAATGAGAATATAATAAAAGCTAAAAAGATTTTTCCACTATCCAGAACAAGGCAGGTCCCTATACAATGTAATTTGGTACATTTTTCATATTTGCTAATGAATTACAGATAACTGTTCTGGAGGCATGGCTATCTGTAGTTTTGCATCCAACCTGTTGCAGTTTTATTCCTGTTGTTTTCCTCACCTATTAATCAGCTGTGTTAGAATTAAGATAAATACCTCCTGCTTCTCCGCATCTACAAGACCTACTGCTGCTCTAGACGGCAAATAGATGGGTATGATAGGACTTTGTTTCTTGCCTGACTCATATTGCTTGCTATTCCTCTTTTGATTAACTCCCAAGTGATTATAAATACTTTGATTATCACTCTCCAGTGTTTTTTTCTGATAGGCAAATAACATAAAACACCTACAGTCATAATTAAAGCAGGTAAATAAATGGTTTGATTTGCAGAGGACTTACTGAATATAGTTTGACTTCAGAGGTATTCAAAGCTGCTCAAGATGTATAACTTTCAGCCACCTTAAATTTCCTAAATAGGTCAAACTTGAGTGTCAGAAAGGTTTTCCTCAGAGAGCCATTAGTGTCAAAATCAAACAGCGGGTTTGAACTTGAATTTATTTATATCAGGAATTCAGCAATACCTTATTGAAGTAAATGGAGTAAAACATGTATGAAATGGGGTCTGTGCTTTCATTGTCAGGCTCTACAAAATTGCCTTAAACCTGGTACAGCTGCAAGCACACTCTTAGTGCAATTAAACTGTAAAATAACATAAGAAAGATTTGTTTTTTAAAAAAAATCATTTACTGGTGACTTTTTTAACCTTTTCATAGACTTTTTTCATGTCGATCAACTCATTTCAATTTTAGTAACTACATACCCTTCACATGTACAGATAATTGCATTTTCCTTGTTTTAGGGAGGGAAAGAGAAATTGGGGTGTGTGTGGGGGGGAGCTGAATGTAAAAAGTTGCTCTGTCAGTAACTCTGATAATCACTTCTTCTAGAAGGCTGATGTTATTTATAGCTTCTGAAAATTCAACTGAAAAATTAACTTCCCTCTTAAATCGTGTTAGTTTTTCATAATGACGAGATTGCTCTTTCTGTGCTTTAGATATGCTAAGCACAAACAATGCATCCAGCTTTGCCTCTAAGCCCTTATTGTCAAAACAGCACAGTCTGGAAACTAACAATTAGGTGAACACGTCTTACTATAGCAATTCCTTCAGGCAACTATTGTCTGCCTCCAACTTTCATCCTCTTTGAAAAATGATGTATCATCAGCTTGGCAAAGCTATTCAGATGTTATGTTCCCCAAAATGAATGTGGTATTTGCATTCTTTTAGCTCGTTGCTCACCCGTGTTTTTTGTTTGTTTTATTGTATTTCTGATCCTTCTATCCCCCCTTCCTCACCACAGGCCTTAATGAACGCATTCACATCACCCTTCCCATAAACAAAGAAGTGTGTGTGAACATTCTTAGAACACAAATTGTTCAAAGGTGCTTAAATTCCTGCCAGATGCTTGAGTGACTCATTACCAAATGGTGAAATGTCTGAGAGCTTAACAAGATATTCATTCTTGCTGCTGGAAATGTGTTTTCACTAAGGCCTTTTTCTGTTAGGAGTCATCCTTGATCACAGTTCCTCGGTATGCAGAATCAACAATAGCTGAGCAGGCAGCTTACAGATCAGAGCAATTTACTTCTACTATCTGCATCAATACTATGATTTTTTTTAACAGCTGATTACTTAGGGAAAATTAAAGAAGATGCCTTTACGAAAAACTATCTTAAGAAAAAAGCCTTAATATGTCCTATTAGCTGTAAAGGCAATGTGGCTGCTAAGACTATGAAAAATCTGTGTTTTGTTTCCTACAGCTTGATCACAAATAAAATTAGATATCATTTGGAAAGTGGAATATATGTGAAAGCTGTAAATCCGTCAAAACAGATTTAGGGGTCATTCAGTCTGATCTGCTTTGTTTTTCAGGTGTGGTCAATGCTTCAGCCTGATACCTGTTGCCTCTTTTCTTTTGACTCCTTTTGACTACTTTAGCCCTCTTCCCACAAGAGCATCACTTATTTCATCCACATTAATTCAGTGAATGGAAGAAATATATATTTTAAAATTAATGACCATTCACTTCCCAGTCTCAGTTTCTTTACCCTCTGAGATATGAAACTCATATTCTAAATGGAGTCATGTGCCCAGATATCACATTGAATATCACACTGAAAATTCCTTCCATGGTCCAAAGTACTGATGGTAACACCAAAGTTATCAGTGATACCATACATTTTACATTTTAAAAGAGTATTCAGACTTTATAATTATAGTTTGTTCATTTAACTGTAGATAATATTTTCAGTTCCTAGAGCTGAAAGAAGAAAGTGGAGCAGGTGGACACCTGTTTCTAAGCAGTATCTCCTTCTGGTTGTTGGACATTATCACAGTGTCATATTGTTTAGAATAAAAATGCTATAAGGAACTTTACAGCAAACAGAATAAATGTTTTCCATTTATTGATTTTTTTTCTTTTTAAATTTAATGAAAGTGTAATGCTCTGTATTAAGAGCTTGATCCAAAAGTCATTAAAATAGATGGAAACATACCCATTGATTTAATAAGTCTTTGGAGCAGGCATTTCAGTAGCTTTTAATGCTTATCTCCTTGGCTTGATAAGTATTATCTTCATTATACAGATGATGCTGACAAGTCATGGAAAGGTTAAATGTTGTTTCCAAGGCCACAAAATGAGGCATTTGCAAAACCAAAACTAAAATATTACCATCTTTCTGTCTGTACTTCATACTTAAGGCAATATTTTACTCTTTTTTTTTAATTTAGTCTCAGCAAATTATTTGTTTAGAAAAAAAGGCAATGCATTTTAAAATATTTCTTCCTCTTGATAGCAGCACAAAATAGTATTTAAACACTATTTTCTTATAAAACTTAGAGTCTGGATTATGCTGAGAGGAAGACTAGTCAAAGATTATTATGTTATGTTACACAATGCAGTGAGTAAGAAGTCTACATATGGGACATTAGTATATTGATATAAAATAATATAATTACAGTGGTCTCAGTTAAAAAAAGATTAATCTATCTCAAATATACAATTGGAATTGTTCTTTTAGCACTGAGTTCTCTTTCGGATATCAGTTGAATAAATAGAGACATTTCCAGTTAGCTATACACTGTGGTATGAGAAAAAAGAATGAAGGCAATATGGAAGTCAAGAACCAATAAGCAATTACAAAAGAAGAACCATGCAAGACTGATGAAACAGAACACAGCAAGGAATATTAGAAGTAGTGCAGCAGTGATTTTATTTACTCAGTGGTCTTATCTTAGTTAATAGTTACAATGGATGTGGGTGGAAATTCTATTAACTTGCAAGGGAATGAGGAGCATAAATTCTTTTTGTGCCTGTTAAAATGTCCCATATATGCCCATATAAATTAACAGGTTAGTGATGGGCAATACCATTTGAATTTTTCATCATGTTGAACCCCAAAACATTGCAGTATTACCTCTTATTACAATGCTATTAAATCTTGGACAAGGTGCTACTAGGATTTTGGAAGAAAAAAACCTCCTCCTCCATGCTGCAGCACAACCCTCTTTCTTACTACTCCCAGTGTGAGCCTTCATTGAGAGATATATATCAATATCTATCTATATATACAGACACACATATATATATATTTAATGTGGACATCAGCATTGCTCAGGCATTTCCCTAAAGAGACAGAGGATGAGGTGGGTGATAGGAGGAGGATGAGCCCTCTCCCCCATTCTTCTCCATTGCTGAAGCAGAGACGCTGTGAGTGGAGGCCAAAGGAAGGAACAGGGTCAGGCCTTACCACACACAATTGTCTTCAGTGGCTGCAAGGCTAATATTGGCAGTGATAAATTTATGTGATTTTTGCATTGATTTTTTCAATTGGAATCTCAGTCCAAACATGGAATTAATGTTGGGGTTCATCGCTAAAGGTACTCTCAAGGTACCCTTATGCACAGGGTAGCATCAGTGCTATTTAGAAGTCAGCTTTTGAGTTGACTCTAATTCAAGGGAGACTCATTTTTAAATATAAATGAATAGTACTCAAATTCCAAGGCTCTGTAGCTATATGTTAAGTATTTTCTCAGAATACACTCCTGACTTCAGGCATCTATGGGGAAAATCCAGCTTCTTCTTAAATTACATTGGTAGTAAAGGAGCAAAATACCATCTCTTTAATTTTGCACTGCAATTAGGTTCCCAAGCGAGTGCATTTGACTTTTGTTTGGCAGCAAACACAGTCTATACAGCTGAGCTTTCAAAAGCAAGTCCAAAAGGTTGTAAGGATTTCAGACAGAAACATAAATCAATATGCTTAGTATAATTTAACTAAACTACTGCCACCAATTTATGTTCAGAGTCCTTTTGTTGGTGCCGTGACAAGACACAGTAAAGCAAATCCATCACCAAAGAGCTGTCTGGACCAGAATGAGATGGCAAAAATTCTCCAATCAGCTTCCCTGTGTCCTTCACCATTTCCATATACGACAATGTATTCAGGTTAGAATAATACGAAAAAGTTTTATATTCTTGTTTTAAATGATAAAGAAACAAATATTTTCACAATTATTTTATATTATCCTTAATATCTACATATTAGGTCAAATTTTGAGGGCTTTCTGTACTAAAACAAAACTCCCTCAAAGCCAAGAGGAGTTTGCAGATGTGGCGATCCCGTGTTTGAAGTGTATTCTGAAAGCTAAACAGGTTTTCTAAAAAGTACCTAAGATTATATCCTGTTTTCTTTTTGGTGCTAGCAAGAGTGCACCTCTTCTTCTCTTCAGTTTGTACTACAGAAAGAAGGGATCCTGGGTCCAGAGAAGACAAAAGAACTTGGCTTTTAAAAACAGTATTGTTTGGTAGGGAGGGAAAGGAATTGGGGTTGTGTTGTGTTTAAAATTTTTGTCACTCATCCTAATTCAGTATTTGCAAGCAAACTGAATGGGAGACTTTATTATTACACTATTACATAGTTGTGTTGTAATATCACTCCAAAAGCTTGAATCCATATCTTGTACTTGCTGAACAGGCCAACCGGATCAAACCTGGTTTCTGATGGATTCATGGGTCAAAGTACATGTTTTAGAACTCCATATTTAGCTCAGTCCACAACAGGTGTCCTCGTTATACCAGGAGGATTGGAGTCAGATATCTCTTATTATTGTTATTATTATTGTTTAATCTGGTAATGAAATAATTGTAATTATCCCGTTGATAAGTTCCTTATTACCTTATAGCATCCAGGTGGGAAACCTGGCTTTGGATTTTGGTCTGTTTTCATGAGATCTCTTATATTTCTGCCCTCTTCTATCCATTCTTCCTTATCTGTTTTGTTATTCCATTCCAACTGTCTGTGATCACTTATTACTTGATTCAAACCCAAGGTGGCTTACACTTTTGCACTAGAAATTATTAGCAAGAAAACAGCTAATACTACTTTAAAATGGATGAGATATCCCTCTGCAGCCTTAAGAAGGTTACTACTTCATTTATCTGTATTTTAATTCTGGAAGCATTTGTTTTGTAACCCTTAGGTACTCATTATTTTCTGATTACTGTAATATACATGGACTATGAAATTTTCCCCTTTAAAAATGCCAAGATTTGATCTGTGAGCCTTTCTTTAACATTGCTAAATTAGATACTGTACAAGTGAATGCTCACTCCACAAATGCCTTCTTAAAGCTCACACTGAGGTCCTGGGGTTTACCTTATCACAGTAGTTTGCAAGGCCTTTTTTGTAGGGCTAAGAAATTGGCTGTGGGGTGAGTGGAGAAAGGACTGGCCAGTGACATTGTTTCTTCAGCTTCATGTCTACGTAAATGGCAATATTAATGTTTTGGAAGACGGTAGGACAAATATGAAGTAATAGTGATTTATAATTTAGAAGCATTTTACCATATTTCTCTTCTATAAATCACTCATATCCAGCAGCATAATGTGCATCCTTTAATCATGACTTTTTAAATTATAAATTTTTAGAATTACATAGTATTTTTAACTGAAATGAAGAGTTATTAAAATTATTGTCTATTGTTTATTTTCTATTTGAGCAGCTGTCCCGGAGGACTGGCTGTCACTGAAAATTGACATTTGATTTTCTGCTGAAGTGAATGTAAGTCATGATCTGATTAATCCTCTGATGGTGAATATAACACAAAGTTTTTATATTGCCTTTGCAGGGATGTTCCTGGGCAACTAAAAGGTGTGATCATTTTAGGCATGCTGTATATTTCTGTTAGCTCTATTCCTCCTTCTCCTACTCTGAATACACATTTCTCTATATCTACTAACTCAGCCATTACGTTTTTCAGAGCTACAGGAATTCTGCTTCTATGAATGTCATTAATCTTGGAGCTACATTGAAAATGTTCTCAATCATCATCATTATAATCTTTGCACACTGTAATTTCTATGCTGGCTATAGTCAGCAAATCATCTATAGCATTTACAGCGGAGCAGGCAATCTTACTTGCCTCTCTGCTGCATCCATTGTGTTCTTCAGCAGTTGGATTCTGCATATTATGAACAAGAGACCTGTTGTGGAGCGATGATATTACACGGCACTGTTTCAGGCATCTGTGAATTAATATTGTGCTTCAGATGATGATTTCCCAATCCCTAAGAGAAGTAAAGAACTTGACTGTAGTAATCAGAGCAACATAAAACAGAGCAATGTAAATTATCTAATATAAGCAGCCAGCCAGCACTAGAGAACCGGTCGAGAAGAGAATTTGGCCCATAAAAAAAAATTTCAACTGCTAGTTGATATTCTGTTTAATGCAATAAAATACAGACATTCAACTTTAAAATAAGGAAAGCTCCCATTAACAGGGTATTAAGGTACATATTCAAAATATGTAGATATTCTTTGGTTGTAATATATTAGTAGAACTGGATACAACATTCTTCCTGTCTGGAACCAGAAATCTCAGAGACGTGGATGAAAAAAAGGTAACTTTATTAAACTTCAGAAAATGTTAGGCTTGGTTTATGATTTTTTGTGGTTTTGTGTAAGAAAACTTCTACAGCTTTCACTGCTGCATATCTCAATGGAGATTTTGATGTACTTTACTGTCAGAGTTTATCATCCCATTACCAGCTTTAACAGTCCCTTCAAAATTATAATTGCTATGTTTTGAAAGCGTGAGAAACAATCTCATATTACTCGCATTGCACTAAGATACATCATAGATGCACCCTGTTTAGAGACCCCAAAGAAATAACAATTAAAATGATGCATTTTTTAATCTATTTTTGTTCAACATATGTTATTTTCTTCATTTAAATATCCTGGCAACTCTGCAGGAGGAATGCTAAAACTTCACAAACAAGTAATCATTTACTGTTTCATTTAGCATCTGTACTGTATGATTTTGTGCTCTGCAGATCCTCATAATTTGAGACGTGCAATACTTTCAGGTTCATGCAGTAATTTGTTCTGAGCATCTGGGAATACCGTTCTGTGAATTGTCTGTTGACTCTTAATAGACAATAATGGCAGCTATGAGACTTCAGTTTTGTCCTTGCTTCTGTTTTTAAGCTATCGGACTTTGGCCCATAGTGGAGATCAAATCTCCAGATAGTGTTGTAATGCTATACTGATACTGCATTGTCAAGATTTCCTAACAAGAATGTCCTACAGACCCTATTACTTCGATAGATTCCTCATGAGCTGTATAGGGTTTTAATGCCAAGTTAGACTGTGTACTGTGAATTTCTCCTCTCAATCCTTTTATATATTTTTATATATATACAGTTATATATATATAATTTTTACTGTATTTGAAAGGGCAGAAAACAATAGTATATTTAACTATTTTGAAATAGTTCAGAAATATTCAATACTGATCTGATTTTCAAAGACATTGATTTCATTTATGTTACCTGTAGCCTATGTAAGGTGGCATTTAATGAAAAAAAAAAAAAAAAACTGTAATATTTCTCTCTCCAGTATCAGAGATCTACTATAGACAATTCAGGGATATATGATGCAGTGTTTATTTTGCTGTGCTTGAAATACTAATTTCATTAAAGATCACAAGAAACATGCCTGCTCAGGGCTTTGAGAACAGTACTTCTTAACAGATCTTGCAAAAGGTACATCAAGACGTGTCATTGTAACCACAAATTACACTAGGAGTTTTACAGTAGACCTCATTCTTTCAAACAAATCTGCAGCCCATTAATTTTTTTAGTACTGTTGGAGAGTTTTGGCACACTGTCCTTTTAAAAGTAATTCATAGTACCTTGGCATCAGTTTCTCTGGAGTCCATAGAAACCAGAATCTCTTTCACTACTGAGACCATACTAAGACCATAAAGACTCTGTTCCCAAAATGTTCAGGAAGTAGGTAATAGGATCCAATTATTAATTCAGTTCTGAGGAATACAAATCTACATTTATCTTTTCAAAGATTTCCTTAACCACAGGTGATAACCAAAATAGATGTAGGTCCAGGCTAGTTCCTTCCCTTTTGAAACCATATCACTGTTCAGATAACTCAGTGCTCATTGAGTTAGCAAAGGTTCTTAGAAAGAGATGAAATATTTAACTTTGTATTTAGGGAACTGTCCGGGAAGGATGACAGCTAGTTCCAGTTTCTGTCATGGAAAGTACCAAAACACTATCAATCAGCTGCAAGGATCAGATTCCAAGGGCTTCTTCAGCCCCACTGAATGGTAGCAGTTGCTGATGGTCTGGAGAGTATTAGTAGGGGAGGGAGAGAAGATAGGCAGTTAGTAATACTTCTCAGACTTTGTGCTATCTACTCATGACATGGTTTCTCTCTTTTCTTTCACTTGGATGCTATGCTTGCTTGTCATCTTCACAGTCCAACTAGCCCAGGAAGTGTAGCAAAGATTATAGAGAATGGAGATCAAAGGATGAGCTCTCATTTTAGTGTGGTCAGGGGTTCTCTCTGAGTCTGTGAATAATAAAATAAGAAGTTGGTGTTCTTAAATTTGTTCTAGTCATTTTTTCTTATGCCTTATGATTCCCTGCAGGTGCACTGTGATGGCCAGTGCATTCTGCCCTGAAACCAATCTAAAGTGCCTGGTAAGAGGGAGGGGCCCTGGAGAGGAGACCATCATGCATGTCAGGTCCAGCAGCTGGTCATAGGACTGCTCTCAAGCTGTGCCGGGCAGGGTCAGGGCTGCTCTGGGGGATCTGTTATGTCCTATCAATAGGACATATAGAGAAAAGTGTGCCTCAGGTATCAAAAGTTTGGGGAATATTGCCTTATGGTATCTGGATTAATTAATTAGTTCTGCTAACGTGGGTTGAAGTGGATAACTGTGCTTCTTTGTGCAGCCAAGGGTGAGTTCTCCTTCAAAAGCAAGTTCAATGTATTAAGCATTTCTGTGCTGAACTCTTGTGGATATGTCTGGACAGTTAAATTTTTCAATTCCTATGTAGGAAACTCAACTTGTTTTTAGAAAACCTTCCTGGCCTCTCTTTGTCTGCATTCAAAGAATCTGGGTCAGCAAATCTAGACATCTACAGTCAGGTTCTTGTCTTTAGGGACCTCAAGACCTTTGAATAATTGAGTTCCCACTGTTCATACAAGCTGTCCTCTAGAGGAAAGCTATCAGCAAGCAAATGCTTCTGATTAAGCATGAGTTGTGAAAAAAAACAAGTTGTACTTTACACATGCTGCTGTTGGTAATAGAACACCCAGCTCAGGCATCTGTAACCCAACAGCAAGCTGAAGATTCTGTAGTTCCAGTATTATCTGGTTTGCTCACCAAATCTAGTGAGTCATGGATTTATTTATATGAATAAATATATCTTCCTGTGAATAATTATATAATTACAGAAAATCAGCCTTTTACTTGCACCGGATATTCCTATTTCTCCAATATAAACTTTTTAAAAGTATTTGAAAGGAAATGTCAAAGTATATTATTCTCAGAAAGTGCCCAGTAACAGCATGAAGGTTGTTTATGTTATAAATTACTAATGCAAAAATTGCCAATAAAATATGTTACTATATATTATATCTTAATAACATTTAATAATTATTAATATATAATATATATTATACATTTTCTAAAGCTAAAACAAAGTGAGTCTGCAAAAGAGATCTTAATCCTAATTAGAACTGCTTGCAACTTGTAAATTACATTTGCTTTGCATCTAGTCTTCTTTTTTTGTTTTCTGAATCGGTTGCCAAACAATCCATAATTGCCCATGAAACTAGTCTGGCTGAAATAGTGCAAAAGTTGAATAAATGTTTAAGCATGTAGTTTTGCACATTAAGCAGTGTCCCGATCCAATATCGGGAAGGTTTCATTACGATCGCAAGGACGAGATTAAGATGCTAAAACCGGTCAAATATCGTACAACCTTTCAACTTTATTTTCCACGAAGTGGGGAGAAAAGGTGGGGAAAAGGCGAAGGGGAGGCGAGACGGAAAGAGAGAGAGAGGGGGAGAGAGAGAAAGAGAGGGAGAGAGAGAAAAAGAGGTATCGCCACCCATGGATCCAGTGGCGTCCTGTTGGTCCTCTTCACCCTGGGTGTAAATTTTAGTGATGCGTGTGCAGTAATTACAACTCGAGCAGGGTCTGACCCTAGGTTCCCGCTGAAAAGTTTGGAGCCGAATCAAGGCAAATTAAATAAATAAATTGTAATGACACGCGTGCAGTAGTTACAGTTCGAGTTGCATGCCTCTGAAGAGGGACCCTGAACAAAGAAATCCCTGGGCAATTATAACTTTCCAGTCTAAGCTCTCCACCCCTCATACGGTAATTCAGACCAATAGTAATATTTAGGTCTGGGGTCTCCTGCTCCCTATTGGGTCTCCTCACTGTCCCTAGGTAGGCCGTTTACTGTTGCCGTTTCTGCTGACAGGTGTGTCTCCATTCTTGGGTCCAGCCATTATCTCTCAAGGTCCTGAAAAGAGGTGGTAACTCCAGCAATTAGCACTGTTTCAGCAGTGCACAGGAATGCAAATTGCTGGTAACTCTCTTATCATTCCACTTTGAACCAGCTCTAAGGCCCCTTTTCTTACTGAACTAGGTAAAAGTTCATTATTTTATCTAAGTGTGGCCTAAGGCTTCAACAAGTTTAGCTACTCATGCTAAGCAAGTTTTATAGAAGTTGTGCTAAGCGGCAATAATTTATAGTCCAGGTCCCAAAGTCTCTGCCCAGTCGTGGTCTGGTTCAGCGCAGGCTCGGTGTGTCCTGGGTGGCTGCAGGGAGACCATTTCGGGGGTCGCAGCAGCTCAGTCCTGTTTCCGCTGGGGACAGATGGCTTGTTCGGGGTTATGGTTTGCTTGCACCTTATGTACCAAGAAATGTTTAAGGCAAAAGTTCACTCATCTCTCCACCACAAGCAGTCAGCTGGGGCATTAACCACGCATCAAATATAATCATTCACTGTCATTAAGGGGTACTTTCAAGGGGAATAACCATGGCCATTGCCCATAGTTGTGGGGACTATGTGAGATTAAGATCAGTAGCAGTACCAGCATGCTTTGCTTTGTGTTCCCATGACTTTAATGACTGTTTTGTCCAACAAATTAAAAGTAGTGAAATAAAGAGAAAACCTGAAATCTACAAGCAGCTACTTGTGAGGGTGATAAGAATAAGAGCAGAAGACTGTATAATTCATTTGGCTTTTATGTGATGCAAATCTCATTTTTTGGGAAAGTCTTATGTTCTACTGTGATGGGCAATTTAGAAAATTCTGAGATCAGTTTTCTGCAGCTAATTAGGGGCCTTTTAGCTTATTCAGGCAGATAAGGGATGTGAGTGAGGGAACTGCATACTCTTAAGACAGTAAAGGATCAAAGCAAAGGAGTTGGAGCAAAGGAGCCGTAAATTCCCCCACGTCAGCCTGAGACTTCTTCAGAACTTTGGTATGTCAATTAATCTCTTGGTTTTAATTTGTTTTAAAATCAAGTATAATTATATTTCTGTAGTCTGAAAGGCTACAGTGATTCTAAATTTAGTAGTCTTGTAAAGCCTTTGAGAGGCTTCATTGGTGGGTGTTCTACATTATCAGTACATAGTTACAAATATGCTCTCATTTTCTTAAAGGTTGATACTTCCTGGCAGCGTTAATTCAAGATTTTCAAGGGACAGATTGCTAATTAATTTCCTAAAATTAATAAGTACATAGTCCTACTTAGCACAAGTTACTTAACAGTTAACTTTTGCAATATGGATGTTGATACATTTTTCACGTCATAAATATCTAATTTAAAATTGAAAAAAAATTATGAACGCACATGAGGTGTAAAATAGAAAATAGACAGGGAAGACCCACTTCCACAGCTCATGGAACTCTAGGAACCAGGTGATGGCACGTTCTACTTCTCTCCTTCAAGTCATCTCTGCATATGCTTCTGGGGGAAAAAGAATTAAATTGTCCTAGTTACAGTCCAGACATCGACAGTAAAGATCTTTAACCATTCTGAAAACTTCCTGCAGCTCTGATCAGACTCTCTCAGTTGCATGTTGGTTTAGTTCCATCTTCTTCCTGCTTGCTTGGGCTTTTCACCTCAGCTTCATTTTGTAGTCTTTTAATCTTCTTAGTGTCCTATTTCTTTTGCTTTTTTTTCGGCGGAGTGTAGCCCCTCCTAAATAAAGTCCCTCACAACTACTTTTTTTTTTTTTTTTTAACTCCATTGTTAACTTTGCATTTATTCTGACTTTCCCCTTTCTTGAAAAGTTAGAATATGTGTTTAAATAGTAGTAGGAATGTCTGATATTCTACTGAGGTTCATTTCACTTAACTTTAGCAGATGTTTGCATCTGAAGTAGTTTGGAAGACTAATAAACTCTGTTATCTCTAATATATTCAGTGTGGTCTCTAGGGAGAGCTCACCAGAGATTGTAAGTTTGATAAGGTGGAAGGTAGAGCGACTACTTTTCAATAATATATGTGTAAACTGTAGTAGCTGCCTTGAAAAGTCAGGACTAGCAGGAAAGCCATTTAATCTAGGAAGATATGCTGAGTAAAGAACAAATTAGGTTTGTAAACTCAGAGGTCCAGGGAGGGGGAACAGAAGTGTCCTATTACCGTATTTTTGATGAATGGCAATGCCACTGCACTCTAAGAGTAAAAACATGGGGGAGAAGGCGAGGACAATTCCATTTTTGAAAGAAGAGAGACAGCATGGCTTTCTCCTAGGTGGTGTCATCAAAGGAGGCGGGAAGGTCCCCTAACTCAGAAACTTAGAGTTTGGTTCTGAAAGGCATTGCTTAGGGGGTAGAGTGCACCTAGATCATTGCCTTTGCTTCTTCTGCTGCTGTTAACCTTCAAGAAATCATAAATGGCGTCCAAAACAAGACAGTGGATACTAGAATTGAATGTTAGGGTTTGTTTTCTTCTTTTACGCTTTTCTCTTGTGACTCCACAGTTTCACAGTCAAGAACCTGACACAATTTTGCTAAAATAAAATGTCTTCTTTTTCTTTGAAACTTGATGAGTATATAAAGTGGATTCAGGTAAATGACACACTTTTATAATGCTCTTATTCTCCAGAAGTACAATATCTAAATAAGATGATGTATGCAGATAAATCCTTTCAGAGCCTATAATTCAAGCACTTCTAAAATCTCAGGTGTTAGGATATATTTCCCCTTCATTTGCAAAAGTCAGACTGATGCCTGATTTCCATAATGTGTGAAGCCTACTCATGTATTTTAGTGGCTCTGGCAAGGAACAGATAGTGAAAGGACAACCTATGATTTGAAGAGAGCACATTTGCTTTGCAGAGTAATAAATTATTGGCTATGTTTTCAAAGGATTGAACAGTATCTGTACAGAGAGTCCTCTCTAGGATGGTTGAAAAATGCCTCCCGAATTTATGGCAATTTTCTTTACTTGCCAAATTCAGACCAGTGATCTGTCTGGAGAATAGTTTCTTTTGGATTTGTGTATATAGTTTTTTTTTCTTTTTTTGAAGAACTCACAATATGTAGCCAACAAAACTCAAGTACCATCACAATTAGCAAGAAAACACCACTTGACTTCCACAGAGTACTATTTCACTTATTTATATTTTTAAACATGATGTCAGCTTTATATTGATTCCAAAGAACTATGCCATTTACTAAGAAAGCAATCTTCATTGCAGCCCTGTCTAATTATCAAATAGAAAGCCTCACAGAAAAGAAAAGAAAAAAAAAGTTCATATGATGATTGGGATTTCTTCTTCCTCTAGAAGAAGAAAGCTTCATATTTTTCTCTAGGCTTGTTGCACACTGAGTTTTAGTTCCAGAAAAGAGTAGGGCACAGCGGAAAAGTAGTTCAGGACCTTTAATGGGCTAGGTTATTCAGAAAAAATAATTGGAAAATAGGATGTCAAGACCATAGTAAAAATGCCTGCATATCAACACATTCCACAAGTTTCTAACTTCTTTTTGAACATTTCAGTTTTCAAAGAAGCCACCTTGCACTTTGTCTCGCAGTCCCATTTGAGGACAATAAAAACTGTGTATAATCTATTTTCCGAATCACAGTTTTTAACACCTATTTTTCCTAAAAGCAGTTTAATTTTCCTCTAAAAAAAAGTCTTCACTTAATGCAATAACAAAAAATTGTATTCTCTGTAAGTTCCTTACAATACCGCAGTAGAACTTTTACATATTATAATACCCCTGTGGTGGGCAAAATGAAACATCAAGAATTTTTTAATTAATACTGTCATGCACTCTGTTATGATTTTATCATGAGTCTTTTGCTATTCAGTGTTTCATTTCATCTCCTAGAAGAAATTCAGTAGAACCAAAATTTTAGCTTTTTCACAGGAACTAAGGTTTGCAATAACAAAAATGCATATGAGGAAATTTGTAATGCTATCAGTTCTCATGATTTTGTCCTTTGCTCTTCAGGTTGTGCAGAAAACCCCAATATCATCATTCTTACATATTCAAATCAGATGGGAAATAAAAACAATCCAATCTACAAGAAGTCCTAAAATACACGAGGTTTGTTTTTTTTTTTTTTTTTTTTTTTTAACAGTGTCATGATTTATTGTGACAGGCTTGTGATTTTTTGAGTGTCTATCTTTGACAGTACTTTTAAATATAAAATATTCATTCATCTTATTCGATTATATTTCTAAAACTTACCTTTCAAAATTTAGGCCAGTATATTCAAGCATTCATTTAGCTAGTTGACCCCTTTTCAGAAAGACAACCAACCCTCAATATTTGCTCAGCACAGTGCTAGAACTTAATTAAACTGTTCTAAATATATTTTTTCCCCAAAGGTATGCTTTATTTTGTTATAATTGTGTTATATGCTCTTTGTAAAAAGCTTTTTTTTTTCTTTCCCTGTACTGCTTTCTTCAAGTCTTAGGCTCTGTTTTAAAATCCACATTTAACACCTGCTGAGACATGTTTGACTTCAGCATCCCCTCATCACTGAAGCTATCTCCAAAAGAAGATGGAAATATCTGGGATATGTTAAAAAGTCAAAAGTATATAGATCTGCCAGGCTGGTGAGCAATAGGAGGGGTTACTCAGGAGCATTGATGAATATTTATAGAGAGGAAAATGTGTAGTATTTAACATCAAAGCAGGGGGTAGCCTAGTGTAGATAGACAAAATATTATTATTATTTTTTTCTTTACTCATTCTGTCGTATCTGATGCAGTAAGAATTCATCTTAATTGCAAAGTGTTAAGAGTGCCCAAAGAAGGAGCAAATCAAAATTCTCATTGCTGAACTGAAATTAAAAATTCAGCCTAGCATAGTGGGGAGTAAGAGTCACCTACCACTTCCCCTGGATGTGAAAGGGCTTTCTAATCTCTACAATCTTTGTCTGTTTACCAGTATAATATTTGCTTTTAGTCCTCTCCCCGTTTCTCAGCTGATAGGTGTTGGTATCTATTCTCTCACTGAAATCAGAGTCTCTTTTATTCTGATCAGACGCATATAGTCTGTTACCCTTAATTCATTTTGTATACAATCTGTTCAACTCACAGTTGAGACACATAAGTAGAATCAATCCCTGCATCAGCAGTTCTTTTAATATTTTCTTCAGTATCCACTTCTCCTTCTCATGAGTATTGGTTGTTGGCAAAGGCTGGCATTTCAATGTTGAAATATATGCTTGGCATTTCTTACTATACATATTGCATGAGGGTCTGACCCAACCTTTCAGTTAAGTATGATTTTCAACTTTATTTATTGGTATTTTTCCAAAATTTCATTTTCAGCCAAGTTCTTGGTTTTGGGATTATATCCCATCTCAACTTGAGCAAGACTTAGAAAAAGCATGAAGAATATCACTGTCCTATGCCTCAGCATCTAAATACAAATAAGATATACTAAACACTGAAAGGTTTTTACAGTTGCTTGTGATTAGAGTTAGCTCCAAGTCCGTACTGAGTAATACAAATACGTGGCAGATTTTTTTCTTCAAAGTGCTGATTTTCCTTAGTGTTCATCAGTAGCACCTGAATGCACAAGACTTTTGAAAAATCACTTGGATTTGAGGCTTAGAGATAGAATTAGAGCGTAACTCTTAGTTACTTTATCTTAAAATAAATAATGACGCCCAATATCAATTGATTTATAGTCCTGAGAACAATTTTGCTGTCTTGCCAAAAATTCATTCCTAGTATATGTTTTTAAAAACACAACCTTTTAGATTAAAAAGCATCAATTAAATGAGGCAAATGTGCTATAATTACAACCAAGATACATGGATATGTCTCAGAGAAGATGAACTTAAAAGCTAATTCTGAACATTTGAATGTCAGTTTAATTATTAATGGTGAGTTTACTGTTTGTCAGGGGTGATGAAATGCACCACCTAGGCAGTAGTTATCCCTGTGAAAACTGGAAAGGGCTGCATACCTTGCCATTTCATGTCTTCCTGAGTGTGTATCTGGTCTGCTCCAATGGGCACTTTCCCTGAAAGCTTCCTGATCAGTCTTCATGCCATCTAATGTGTGGCACCTCTACTTTGAATGCATGTATTTCTGTCACAATATACCTATCTAGTTGCCCAATACCTGTGTCAATACTGTCCTTCAGGATGTAAATAATGTGGCATTGTATTTCTATTAGTAGATTTCTATGCATTGTTTTCAGGATTCCTTTGAATATATGTTATGACTGGTGCCAATTTTTATTTTACGGGTTCAAAAGACTGTAGTAGCAAGTATTTTGGATAAGAAGAGAGCAAACACTATCAGTTGATGCATCATGTAGCCTAGTAGTTTGGAGTCTGTTGGAAAGGATATCCTGGGTCTTCACATTCAACCCTTTCTCATCATAGACAACTATGTCACATAATCCCTTTCATTAAACCAGTCAAGTTTAATTTTTAATGCCTAGATTGCTTTTTCTCCACTAATCTCCCTGAAATGTTGTTTCGAGATTTCACTGTTTTGTGGATAGAACCAGTCTTCTAATTTCCAAGCTAAAATTATTAACGATCAGTGTATCCATTTGCTCCTGTGTCAACACTGTCCTCAGGCTTAAATAGTTCTTCTCACTCCCTGAATGTTTATATTTCTGTTGTAGTTAGAGAACACAATCATATCCCCTCTCAGTCTTCATTTTACTAGAGTGAAGAAGCCCAAAACTCTCTTAATACCCGCTCTTAAAACAGGCTTCTTGTTTGCACTTCTCACCTGTTTTACTCTGAGTTAATTTCTCCTGGATCAGAATGACCATACTTGATATAAACAGCATTCTGGATGATTCTTTAAGAACATCTTTTACAGTGACATAAAAATTTCTCTTTATTTCCTGAAAATACAAAGCCTGAAGCATTTTTATGTTGCCTTTGCTGTTTTCAGAACTTTCTCATATTGTGGTTTATAATCATACTGTATTAAATACATTTACCCATATTCTTTCTCTCTTCAAATTCAAACAGCTTCTGGACTATGGCAGATTCCTGTGGTTTAAACTTAAGTGCACAACCTACTGAATTTCACTTCATTTCCATTTGTACTGTCCTCAATGTCACTGATTTTTTCCTATATGGAAAAGAATTTCCAATTCTTTTCTGTATGGACAATGATTCCAATTCTGTTTCATCAGAAAATCTCATTAGTCTGCTCCTCCACTGTGTGCCAAAGACATCAGAAAACATATTAAAAAAGTTAACCTCTGTTCTAGAAAAAAATCTACTTGTAAACTCTCCCAAGTCTTATTCTTTTGTTACATAGGCTGCTTTTTTGTATTTCTAATTGCTTTCCAATTCTCCACTAAGTCCAACATCTCTACCTTATCTAATTTTCACCGGTATGAAACTGGTGAACTATCTCACACACTTAACTGATATCCAGATAGATGAAATGTACCTGACTTTTGTGGAAAACAAAAATGCAATCTCTTATCTGTGGAAAATTTAGATTAGTCTAGACTAATCAGCCCATGGTAAATATATGTATTCTTTTCCCACTTACTTTTATGTGAGCATATCATGGTAGGCCTTTTGTGCCCCCCTCTATGGGCATTTTAAGGTCCTGGAATGATAGAATATTTTGATATATAAAAGGTAAATTTAGAGCATAACCTTGCTTTCTTTCTCCCCAGCAATGAAACTCATGTAAAAGAAAAGACATCCCTAAAGGATTTGACTTGTATATTGAGAGGTAGGAATTATTGACCTGCAGGACAGGTTTCATGTTGGGAACCTAAAATGAGTCAACCAGAATATCTTTATGTTGGTGTTACGCTGGTAGTCATCTTCCCCTCTTAATCTTAATCTTAAAGAAAAGTCATATATTCTCTCTTTTTAGCTTTAATCTAGCTGCTAGTCTGATTCGTTAGCTGAAAATCAGTAGTAGTTAGGTATCTAATTTAATAGGTCTTAGAAAATGTACTCCCCACCTATTGACATCTTCAGGTGTCCTTATGCTGTAGAAGCTATGACTCCTGGTAACTTATGGATAAAAGGAATACTACTAATTTTCCTTTAGAAAAGCCAGCTGATCACATCAGAAGGGAAAACTTTGATTCTCTTGTTCAATATACTTTAATTATTGTCTCCCATGCACTTAACATAAAGAGAAAAAAGATTCTCTTGTATTAGAAAAAGCAAAGGACAAAACCTAAAACATTTCTCAAAAATGAAGTCTTGTGGTGCTTAGGCTTTAGTATTAACTTTAGCTTAGCTCTGGGCATTTATGAGCCTCTTACTGCTTCATAGTTGCAGCACTAGATCATTATGATTGCAGCCTTTTATTCTTTAACATCACATGTATGCAAACGAGACTTGAAAGGCACACTGCAGCCCAAAGAGTAAAGGCAATACTTTGAATCTGAAGCCATGCCATTTCAACCAGAATCACATCATTTGCTATTTTTGATTTCTGCATACCACATCACTATAATCTGCACGGAATCTCAAAACAAACTTTTAATCTCTTTCTGAAGACCTGGACTTTTTTTTTTTTTTTTGATAGTATCTAAGGCATTTCAAATCCTCTTCTAACCAATATCTCAAGAATAAGGACAATACTGGATGTTGTTGAACATGTAAAATATCTTGTGAAATAAAAACATTGCGGTGGTCATTTTCTGTGTACCATCATCATAAAATAGTACACTAAATGTTTGGAAATACATCAGAGTGAGCTTGTGTGTAAGCTAAATCAGTTCAAATGATGCATAGCTAAACTGGATACGGATGATAAAGCAATAGCAGAAAAATATTTGTTAACATCAACACTGATTGAAAAATCCTTCCTTCTTCACAGAGTGTACTACTGGGTCATTGCCTGTCCTACTATCAATCAGCAACTGGCTAATCAGCAAATGAAAATACAGTTGACCTCACTCCTTTGTTAAGTAATTTACTGAAAATAAAAGACCTTATTCAGATTAATTTTATTAGTAGAGATAATTCACCACTTCCAATAGAAAGGAAGGGTCCTGAGGAAATACACCTCACAGCACCTTACCAAGCCACCTCTGCTATTTTCCTCCAAGGGCTACAGTACACAGCACAATAGATTCACCTATTCCCAAGTGAATTTTCAGATATAAGAGGCTGTTCCTAGCCTAAAGAAGGCCCGTGTTCCCTGATTTTATTCTGTGAACTAGCATACAGGAATGGGAAGAAATCAACTCATGTCAAGAAATAGTCTCCTCAGATGTTTTGGCTTTTTTTAAAAAAAATATTAACTGTTGTTACACATGCAGTTACAGTAACTTCAACACCGTGCAAATAACTGCCACTACTTCCATGGTGTTGAAGTTACTTCATTTATCTGCAGTAGCGAAGACTGGCTTTCCACTTAGGATGACACTTGCATCCTTAATTTTGTGTCCAAATAAAACTCCATCAGATGCTTAGCTATCTATAAATAAGCAATAGAAGTATTTAGAAAGTTTTCTCAACAAACTCAGCATAACTGCCCCTTTACTGTATACAATACTTGAAGTTTGTACGTTTGTATAAAGAAACAGGTTCAGTGAAACTTCTGTATGAACCTTCTATTTAATGCAGATGTCATGACCTGTGTCCACAATTAGTGTTTATGTGCCCCACTATAGAATACAACTCAGGGGGAAAGGTATGGTAATATTGGCTTCCTTAGAAGAAGAGAACGTGAGGCAGAATGTAACTGTATCATCTCAGCAATTTCCTTAGATAATAAAAATTGCAAGGTGTTGTTTTTCCAGCACTATGAAGCACAAGGTAAATAATTCATTGCAGCTGGAAGGTAGCTCCAAAAAGACCCCTTTATTAAGGTTAAAAAGTCTTCTGTTACTTTTTCATCTTTATGAAATTCCTGTCTGCATTTTATACTTGCAAATCTCCCTATTACATTATTTGGAAACTATTAGCTAAATACTTGTCAACTTTAAATGGAGTTTGGAATAGACAGATTAAATCTGCTTTTAGACTAACTTTTTTTTTCTCCTAGTGCTCCCTGCAGACTTCATTTTTCTCTTTAACACTGTACCAGTGTTCATTTTGTAGTGCACTGATACTCTTCTAAGAGTACATTAGATGTCTTTTTAGAGAGCCGTACAACTATAAGCAATATTGCCAGTAATTACAGTTTAATTGGATGAAAGGTAGGAAAGCATGGCAAAGTGCATGCAAAATGGGATTTTGAGGTAAAAAAATAAAAATAAAAAATCCTCTGAATATAGGCAAGTTTTCAGACCGGATCAAAGCTATGGTGTTTTCTTAAGGGTAGAGTTCTAAAGACTTTTTTTTTCCTGTTTTGAGTTTGTCATTAGGTTCTCTCCTCACTGTTAAGGAACTGAGCATACTGTTCTGGAAGATGACCATGCAGCCCTAGAAATGGAATTGCTTTTCTTGTCATTTAGAACTATAAGACAATTAATAGTACTGAGTTTGGGAACATTCTATCACCATAATTGGAGAAAGTAATATATTTTCTCAAGAACTTGCCAGATGAATCCCTGAATCATGTTTAGGAATATGCAGGATATTTTACCCCTGTTTTGGGCAAACAAAACCTTTGAGTTCTTGTTGCTGATTGCATAGTAAAAGTGGGAGAGCCATGCAAAAAAAAATCTGATCCTGATTGTGATTGTAATTTCCAATTAATTCACTGTATGCTTTTACAGAGACGATTGCTGAATTTGGCAGCCAGTGGCAAAAGAACTTGCCTAAAAGAGTAGGAGGAAGTATCTAAATCGCATTTATAGAAAAAAATTGTCCATTACAGAAAAAAAAAAACTTAAGTCACAGCTATATTATAAAAAAATGTATTTATGTCCCTTCTTTCAGTAAAGAGGAAGGGGAAAATTTTTTCAAAGGTTTGTTAGCAAAGAGTTAAGTTGGTTGGCGAAAGGAAGAGCAATTCCACTAATACTGCAAGCACTTGTCTTGGCCCCATTCTGTTTATGCCTCTGGAAGCATTTAGCACACTTGCAGGCAATGGAAAGAAATATGATTGATAACATATATTAAAAAAAAAAGCACACACAGAAACAAAGTTCCTTTTTCAAGAATGAGGGGAGGAAATAGGGTTGTGGCTGAACATAAATGTGCTACATAATTTGTGCTTCATTTCCTCTGGTGCAGTCCCACTGGCATCAATGTGTAATCGATGGTGGCAGTTACCTCATAACTGGTTCCTGCAAGTTGTATGATTTCCTTTAGAGCTGAGACTCTAAGGCTGCCGAATGGATCCTTGTGTGTCTGTGAGAGGAAAATCCTTGCTTTTTTCTGTGCTGGAATTATCTGATGTATTGTCATCGTATAAATTATATTTCCTCCTGTAAATTGACCGCATGGGGAAAGTTCATGCTTTCGTAGTTCATGTGAGCTACGTACCAGAGCTCACAAGTTATTATGATGTTGGTACAGTCTTAACTCTTGATCCTGTACTAAGGAGAGTCAGTAGGATCTTGCCACTGATCAATGATTTGCTGCTGTAGACTTCTATCGAATTCAAAAGCCACCTGCTGGTGCATCTCTTTTAAAAAGATGTCAATCCAATTAACTGTAAAGAGGCTCGGCGCTTGAGATATGAATGTATTTAATCAGCCTTATTTTGTTCATACATATAGCCTCTGTGTTTGCTATTTTTATAGTTAATTAGAGACCATTTAGAGACATAAGATATGTAAGTAAGCGTGTCATTCAAAAATGCAGCTATGTTGCTTGGCATTTTTCTGATTGGTAAGTCCAAGAATTAAGATATACTGTCAGAATAAAACTACAGATGGCTGTTCAAAAATAATTATTAAATGCTTTATAATTCTGAATTACTTACCAAAAATATATCTGTAGGCTAAATGGAGACTTGCAATGTAGAAATAACAAATTAGAAAGGTATAAACTACAGTGCCTCCTTTTTTTTGTGTAAGGTTTCAAAATTTAGACTACAGATTTGTTGTAGGCTATGCTTAACTATGCTTACAGAAATTACATATTTCTTAACATCTGGACCCAAAGAAGTTAATAACAAAAATGTGAACAACTTTAATAGCATAATAATTTCATTCATTACTTATTTTTATAAGAATTGAAAATTAAGATACATGGCTTAAAACAATAGTGAATGCAAAGCTCTTTCTCTTAAGCTTGCAAATGACATAGAAGCATAATTAATTGTGAACTAGTGATGTATAACTTAGTGTTTCTGTTTGTTCATCAGTCCCTTGCTACACTTGCTAGCTTCTATGGATATTTGTAATTAAGTCTTGCTGAAAAAAAAAGAAAAATAAAGGAAAATCAGTATTTAAATTAAAAATACAGAAAAACCTCAAGAATACTGAAGTGGTTGAAGTGCGAAATTTTGTTTCACATGTTCCAATCATCAAAATTCTGAAACATTTCAACTAGCTTTATCACCTCATTTTTTGGCAAGGAGATGCCTCTCTTTAAATGTTATGGCTACATTCTTAGCTGAGATATCTTTGGAAGAGATTATCAATGAATATTGATTTTTCGTAAGATATTTAGAATTGCATGGAAAAGGTTCAGGAAAGATATATTCACTAGTTGGTCTCTGCTACTTAGAGGCCTACAAAATACACTTTATATTCCTTCTACTCATTTTTCTACAGAAGTAGTCTAGTAGTTTTATCAAAGCCAATGGTAAAGCATAAAAGCATATTCCAGAAGATCATGTTCCTGCCTGGTATCCCCCTACTTGTTCTGAAAAATCATTTCTCACAAGACACAACAAGATCACTCCAGTATCCAAGAATGGGAAAATGGAATATGAGGGAACCAGGAGATGAAAATGAAGCAATATGCCAGCTACTGACATTTGTTCTAGGTAAAGTGCAAGGAGAGAGCAAAATAAGTGCTGTTCCTTGTGAGGCTGAAGAAATAGTTATTTTGAATTGGAAAAGAAGATTTTAGAATTTGGAGGCAGAAATGGAACAGTTGCCTCTAAACTTGAATTCTTCCTCAGTCTGTATCCAGATTTGTTTCTTTGCAGGAAGGTTAGAACAAACCCTGAAGAAGATAACATGGAACAACATTTACATATACAAAATTTTGCTCCTATTTCTACCAGCTAACAGAAACTTTGTATTCAGATAACAGATCTTAGAAAGATCTTCCTGAATGCTTCCATCATAAATTACAGCCTCAGTCTATTATATTTATTTTAATAAAATAAGCAATCTTATAACTCCTTGTCTCCAGTGGGTTTGTTCTAAGAACAAATCAGCCAACCAGCAGCCTCCTCCAAACCATAGGCAGGTCATGGACAGCAGTACCAGCTCATGGTCACCTGTACTGTTTAGCTGTTAGCTCACACTGTCCCAGACAATGCCCAAGCATGTTTGGAGGACACAACAGCCAGATGGTGCTCTCAGTAAGCAGTTTTGGTATGGACACCCAGTTTTGGAGCAGAGAAGAGGGTAGGCATGTGATCATGAGCCCTGCTGTTCCGATAAGACATCAGGGCCTGGAAGCATTTTTTATTCAGTAATAGCTACTGATGTATCCCACAGGCTAATTACAAGTAATGTAAAATATCTTTCCTTTAATCCAGCAGTCTAAATCCATTGTGTGAACACAGAAAACAGTTTTTAATGCAAGTATTTCAGATACAACTCTTACCTTACCTGCTTACAATTTGTCTTCCATAGTAAATCTCTATACAAGCATAAACTGTCATATAAGGGATAGTGATGCTTGGAAAGAGCAGTAAAATACTGAAGTTTAGAAGTAAGTATGAATATTAGTATTATCACTTACTTGAACAAAACATGCCATAAATGAATTAAAAATAATATACTTTTTGTTAGATTACAAGCAGTATCTTACCAGACAGGTAATGGGTGACTGAGTCTGTTAAGTTTTTTATCGTGCTACTAATTGACTAATAGATGTCAGTGGAGTACATATGACAGTGAAAAGAAATTTAACAATTCTATTTTTTAAGGAAAATATAGATCAATGAATTGCTGGGGGAAAAGACAGCCTTTCAGTCTAGATGAAAATAGCCTGCAAAGCATAGCAGTGACAGTACAGCTCTGAATACGATTTACTCAAGTGTTACAATAAACTTGATAGGAAGAGAATTCAGTATTTTTGTACTTGCTCTCTATTCTTTTTCAATGGACAAATTTGTTATTTTTAAAAACTAAACTTATTTGACGCAGTTACACATAAGTTATGGAGATTCTATTCTACTTCTGCTAACACTCTCAACAGAACTCCAAAGAAATTGAATCCATTGTATTTGCTAACTCAGCATGATTTCTGGGTGTCACAGGTTTCTACTGTGTGTACATTGTAAGTGAAAGTAAGTTAAGCAAGTAAGTTAAAATTTTAAACAAAAGTTTGAGGCTGAAGCTAGGGAAGAAAAACATATTAACTCTGTATTTCTGGTGTTCTTGATTTCATACTTTTTTTTCCCTTCTTCTTAATGGTCTGTTACAGCCATTGTAGTGAAGATACAGACCTGACTAAAATTGCTTTGACTTCGCAAACTGTGACAGACTTGATTGATAGCTAACCAAAACCAACTTGAATGCTTGAACGTGCCAAGGTGACAGCTATTCTTCTTGCACAGAACGGTAGTATTGATCCAAACTTGAAGCCAGGGAAAATGCATAAACACACTTCAACAAATTCCAGAGATATGAAATCAGCAGATCCTGAAATCCAATTCCAAGTTACTAGCTTCAACATCGGCTTAAGAAACTAACTGTCTAGATGGAAATAGGTTATGTAAAGTTTCAGCTTTCCAATCCAAACAAAGATGATAGCTTCACTCAGTGGAGACGACTAATCAATTATCTAGCTTATACGATGGTAGACTATCAGAAACTTTCTTCGAACAATTACTCAGCTACTAACCTGTCTTATAATATGATATTGCTAAGCAATGAGGTGTGAATGATTTGGAAGGGCTGTCACTTGCGAAGAGTGATATCATTTCCCACCCCCAATGTGCATACAGTTTTGTCATTGCTTATTTTGCATGTGGTCATGGACTACGTAGAAAAGGTCACTATGAGAGTTAAAGAAAAACCAAAGCAAGTACCTTTACATTGCAGTGGCCTGACAAGCTTCAGGGACCTAATAACGTAATCACAGAAAACAGTATAACTTTTTCCAATAGTGTAACTATTTAAATGATTTTGATAGAGTAATGGATAATTCACTTGCATGTGTATCTAGTGGAGGGTTTTGCTTGTTTTATGTGCATATATTCAGGAAACTGGACATAATCTAAAGCAGGGTCAGACTTTCAAGGTACTTCATCAACAGGATATCTGACTCTAAAATATTAGGCACAGGTCATGAGGACAGGCTGCATCACAGCAGAACAGAAGCTATCTCATTTGAATCAGAGTAGGTCTTCTCAAAAGACCTACCTAGAATGTATAACACCTATTATGGATTTGTATGAGGAGTTTGGTAGGAATTTATTATAAAAATTAAATAAAATAAAATAATCATGCTAAATTCCTTTCTACTTGAAATAAGGCATAACAAATACATGAACCAAACTATGCATGCAAAAATATGCTGAGTAAGCCTATCCCCAAGTGCATGGAGGCTACTCCAATAAAGAACAAAATATCTGAACTCCTCATAGACATTTGCACAATCAGCACAGTAATCTTAAACTATAATCCTCATGTGATGTAATCTGCTTTGGTCTATCGAAAGCAATCATGCTCTGTCAGTTTATTCCAGCTAAGATTTCATCTTGTACTTTCTTAAAAATACTTTTGACTGAGAATTAAAAAAAGAAAAAAATGAGAAAAAGATATTAGTGTGAATATTAAAAAGTTTTCTCTCCCTTTGTGAGTTTAACAGTATGCAGAAGTTGGCAAATAATACAAAAAAATATTGTGAAGAAAACAAACATATTTTGCTAGTTATAAAAAGGTGCTGAAGGCTCTGTATGACACTGATTAAACAGTTAATACAGTTATGTTGCTAAGTGAGAAGTCCTTCCCTAGCTCGTTCCCTTAGCTTGCTTGCTTGAGAAACGGTAGTTACCATTTATAAGTGAGGGTTAGACAACAGCTCAGACAGAAAGGCAAGTGGGCGCTGGCAGCTGTCCAGAGTTGGGTTTATGTGTGTCAGAGTAGGGCACGTGGCAAAGGGTTTTTTGGATTAGGGCCAGCTATATTTTAAATCTCTTTGTTCACATTCTGCATGTAACTGCATTAAGTATATTACTGATAGTTTTCTAAATTAAAAAGAATTGTTTGAAACATTACATAATAAAACAGTCGAGGACACAATAAAAGTAGAACACCACTACTGTACACCCATGCACTGAAAATAATGGTTTCCTTTGTAAAGTACATTGTGAATAAACTGAACCTTATATAAGAGGGTTACATTACAAAACAGCATGTGGATTCAAATTAGTCTCTTGCTACCTTGAACTGGGATCACTAGTGTTGCAATCTGTGCTCAGTATTAAGAGCTAGGCAAAATACTCTGTTGCTTGAGCGAGGATATGAAGAGATTAGAGAGACCAATATATCACAGACTAACCCCCTTGGTCTGGACGTTCACAGGGACACAAACAGTTCTCATGCTGCTGCTACCTGGAGCCGCTAGCTATCAAGACAAAAAAAAATTACCAAGTTTTCAATGAAAGCTGAAGTTTAAGGTATGCAGTTCTTTTTATTTGTCATAACTCTTCATGTTATGCACCTTCTCCATATGAAATTGCCAATGTAAGTACCATTTATAAAAATACTAAATCTCAGGAGCTGAACAGAGACTAGTAGCAGCTAACATATCTTTTGTTCTAAATTTCCTTAATGGGATTCCTTAGTGATAGCATTTTCAATCCCAACTTAATCCAAATTATGGTAAGAAACACACTTTTAGTAAAGAGGTAAAAAATAGTTTATTATTAATAGTTGGTTATTCCTTGAGATGTCTGGACCAGTACATAATAATCAGATTCTAGAAACAGATAAGCAATGTAAATGCATACTGCTATGAAGATGAAAGGTAATATATTAAAGGGTGCTGTAGTTTCATATAATATAATATCTCATTACAATGCAGTGTTTTACAAAATAGGTTAATAGTAGATAATATTATAATTAAACAGCACTTATATAACTCTTTTGCTTTTACTAGTTGGAAATACTATCAGCTGCATTGCTTTCTTAGTATTACAAAAAATGCATATTAATTTTATAGGGTTGTACTGCATTTTGTCTTTGTAGTGGGTTACCTTTTTCTGACTGTGCTCCCTAACAAAGGGATTAGTGGTTCTGTGAGGGGTTTTAAAGCAGCATGTTTACAAGCGATACACAACAGTTGCAACAAAACTTTATACTATGGAGAGACAGATGTTGCTCTGTGGTGTTCATCACCAATGAACAAATAGTATCAAATTGCCAGAAACATTTTTTTTAATAGCATTTTAAGGGCTCAGAGGTGGTCCTCTTGTCTTTGTGCAATCCCCACAGTAGCAGAGAAAAGGCTTCTGTGAGCTGAAGAATTCAGCATCTCCATAGATGTGCCCAAGGGAAGCAACAGTTTCAAGGAACCTCTGCTGAGGAGTTAGGGAGGGACCTAGCTGGGAAGGGGGTTGAGAAAAGAAAAATAGGCCTTAGAGAAGTACGGGGTCAGGATCATGGAAAATTAAGGAGATACAGAAATGGCTAGGAGTTCAAACCTGAGGCTGATGGAGGTTGTTAAAGTTTGGTCTGTCAGGAGATTCGATTTAATGCTTTGGAGTTGTTTCTGGGAGAAGATAATTAACAAATGTGGAATGGTGGCTGTGTCCTACACTATTTTAACCTTACTTTAGTTTCTGAATTTTTAGGTCTGGGATGCATAGTTAATAGAAAACATGGCTGTACTAGAATTTGCCAGTGAAATCTTGATATGTGAATGAAACAGGGAGGGATTTACCTCTTTAACACAGAGGAATATAACTAAATTTATGGGGGTCTTCTTCTGTTTTATTTTACTGCAGGCAAATTCAGAAAGTATCCTACTAGAAGGCCTGAGACATCTCGATCACATTTCACAAAGATGAATCTTAAATTAAAAAAAAAAATCAGTTTTCTAGATCAAAAGGAAGAACGTGAAAGAAGAGAGAGAATATGAATTTATTTAGTGTAGAGCCAGAAGTTCCATATTTTCTCTATGTCTTTGCGTAAGTCCATTATTTTTATAATTAAAGTTTGTAGTCTTCTCTACAGTCATTAGATTAAGTTTGAACTGTTGAAGCTGCTATGGACAAATCTCAGAATTCAGTAAGTTCTTATTCTTGGCCTCCCACCAAAACTGGAGTGGAATGCTTTGGTGCTCCTTGATTCTCTTACTTCTTTGGCTTCTGAGTTCTGGTAGATAATTTTTACTTCTATTCCTGTAAATATAGTATGGGTGTTAAGGGAATAATAAATAGAAGGAATGATGACTTGTAGATACTATGGGGTAGGAGTGAAGAGGGCGGAGATGAAAGAGAAGAGAAGATGGGTGTGGGAGGGAATATTTGCTTGTTTTAGCTGAAACTATAGATTCCTCTTTCTTTACAACTGCTTTGTGTGAGTTGGTCCAACAACATTTTTTGAACTATGACTGTTATAAAACTTCACTAAATCTGCTGTGACCCTAAGCGTCTTTATACTATATATGAGTGAGCTTATCTGCAGTAGAAATTCTGTTTCTGTTGGTGAGAACTGAACCAAAAAGCTGAAAACCATGGATGCAATAGAAAAAAAAATGGTTGAGCCTGAATGAGTGGGTTTTATGTTAAACTAGCTTAGTTTATACTAATAATTAAAAACTCGTGATGCTTTAGTTACATATTTATCTAGATACTCTTCTTTATGTAACAATCAGGCTGGTTAGGGAAATGAGCAGGACATTTTTATTCGTAGTGGCTTTGCCTGTGTTCTGCATCCTAACCTCTGAAGTGACTGTATTTTTTATCATTACTGTTTTGGGAAAAAATATGACTGAATAAGATCAAAGGCATGCCTGTGACTTTGGTGCTATATTACTGTGAAACATCAAGGTTTTTTAGCAGTATCCCACTGAACTATTGGAATGATCAAAAAAGTCTGTAAAACTATGCTTCTTCCAACTAACTCTTAATATTTCCTTCAGCTTGGATCAGTTCACATAGCCCTTTCCCTCCCTGCCCCAAGCTATTATACAGACTCTTCTGTGAACCTTAGAATGTGCTCTGGTCTTTATTGTTACCTACCTCAGACGTACAGGCTAGGGACTTGGACTGGAAAAGAAGACAACATTTATAAGAAAGATTTATAAGCTTTACCTTACAAGAAGACACCTAAACTGAAATTCAGTTCAAGGCATAGAGATATCTCAATTTTAAGCAAGCTGGCTATCTGGCTTCCCATTTAGTTAATAGAACTTTATGGCAAGCTGGTTAGCTCTCTAAAGTAGACATCGCTGCCCGAGTCATGTGTCTATACACAGGTAGGTAATGCCATTTAATATGCCTTATGGTATCAGACATCCCTATGTTGCTGGCAGGTAGGACTGAGGATTTACAGAAGGCATCTATCTCTCTGGATTGGCAGCCAAAGTCCAGGTAGAATGTACCATGTTTATGTAACTGAATCCCATCTGGTGTTCACCTGACTCACTTTTTAAGTTTTATTGACTATATCTCCTTTGACTAAAATAGGAGCCTACACAGCTTATGTAGAGTTGGTATGTAGATATATAAATGTAGGTGTCCTCATCTATCAAAATCCCACCCTAGAGTCTCACTGCTTACTACACAAACATTGAGGACTCTGATAATTGTTTATCTATAGGCAGTAAAAACTGTTAAGAGAAGTGAACTTTGGAACCCAAGGGAGTTCCCCTTCCTGTCCCCTAGAGCTATAGCTGCTATTTATAGCCCTTTTTCAAGTCCAGCCAGTAGCTAGGCCAAGCATGTGTTCCCAGTACACACAAACATAGTCAATCAGTCTGTACAGACAACAGATCAACACAGACTGGAAGGTAATGCCTTTATAGGTGCCACATACACAGAAACAGCTCTCATACAAGCATGAGCAAAGGGTGTTATCCTGTTCTTCCTGTCAGCTAATCGAGTTCAAAGATTGCTAGCAGATCATACACAGCCACACACATACACCCACAGGTCTCTGATAGCTAGTCCAAACCTGTCCAGTATTTGGTCCCCAGACGTCTGCTCTTTCTAGTAGCTGGTCCCCAGACCCAAGGTCTCTCCAGTATCCAGCCCTGGGACGTTATGTTCTACTTGCAGTGAATCTGTCTTGAAGTTAGCTAGCATCTCTCTCTCTCTCTCTCTCTCTCACACACACCCACACTCACACACTCTCTCTCACACACACACACCCACACTCACACAAAATTATGCACTCACAGATAGTCAGGAATACAGCGTAGTAAGAAGACAGCTCAAATTGTGGTGATGAGGCGCAGGCTAGGCAAAAGTACTGACCAGCAGCCAGCTTATATGTGACTGACTCTTTTTTCCCCTCCTCCTCCCCATTTTCCCACATTTTCCTCCCCTCTCCACCCTGATTCCTCCCTTTCCACTCCTCTGATCCTTTTTCTAAACATCCCATGATAAGTTTAGCACTATGAAACAGTCTACCTCAAATATTTCAGGTTTGTTTTTTTCTATCAGACTCATGATAATCTCATTTCCCTTCTTATAAGTTACAAAATTCTGGTTGAACCGCTTCAAGATTATGTTTGAGTAGTTCTGGGCTTTGTTATTGTCTCTGTTACTTACTGTTCATTAGAGTTTTATGCATTTGTGTTCTCAGTTTATCACTTTTCCTGTTTCTTGTCTTTGCCTTTTATGCTGATTAGTGTTAAGTAGACATCCTTACAAACCAGGTGTTCTTATATTCCAGGTGTCTTTAGAAAAACTAGGAATGGAGAAGAGCTACATGAAAAATGCTAACTCTTTCTTATGCTTTGAAGTAGACACTACTTCATCATTACAGAAGGGAAGTTCAACAAAAACTTTATTAAGAAAGGAACTAAATCCTCATCAAATTAATATTTATTTGGAGTTTGATCAGTTTATGGATTGGGACATATGATGCAGCACCGTGTATAATAGTGGAAGGCAAGAGTTTGTGTTCCGAAATGAGGGCATGTCTGCATTCATTCATTAGGACTTGGTGAAAATACCTGTGAGTTAACACAGTTCTGACTAGCTGATGGACTAAGAACAAATAACTGGAGTCTTTGTGCTAGCAGAGTTTTGGTATCTAAATTAATACCTGTGCATATACTAGCTAGTGCAGAATTAACTTGTAATTTTCTATCATAGAAAATCATCAGGTAGTTTTGTGAACCTCACACACCACCAGAGTATTTGAGTGCTTTAAATCTTAAAAGCATTTATTTTCACTGCTATTAGGTTAAGAAGTGTCATTATCCCCCACAGATAAGCAAGGCTCCTACGCAAAGGTATACAGTCATTAACTTCTAATGGCTGCCTACTGACTTTCCTGAGGTAAAACAAAGTCTCTTCAACAGCAGAAAGTCTTGGCTTCCTCAGCACTGGATCATCTTTTAGGTCTAGCAACTTGGTGAGGAAAAAGTGACTATTATGCCACCTGATGATAGCAACTATTGCTAGATGCTTAATTTTCTAAAGAAAGTATTGAAAGATAGTATCGAAAGAGGGATAGAGAAGCTTACTGAGTATATTAGACACATGGTTGTTGAAAATACGGAATTTTATAGTAGTTTATTTCATTATAGCAAAAAGCTCTTTGGCACATCGTCAAAAAGTAATAAATTCTTTAATGAAGTCACTGTATATATCCTATGAAAAGTTCTCTTTCTGAAAGGAAGATTATACCATGTGTAAATCTATTGCCTCACAAGTTATAGGAGTCTAAATAATGAAAAAAATGCACGTAACAATGATATACCACTCATTATACAATACTTATACTTTAAGACACTGGATGCTATGCTGTAGTATGAATATAACAGCTGTATGATAGACCTATTGTAAATAAGTAAATTAATAATAAATAAAATAATAAAAAGTAATTGGACAAAGTCTCCATATCACAGACCCTACTTCTCATAGAGGACTTTTACCTCCCTGACCTCTGATGGAAGAGCAGCACAGTGGGACACAAGGAATTTCAGGGTTCCTGGAGGATGTCGGATACAACTTCTTAACAGAGATGTTGGATAGGGCAAGCGGAGCTGATATTCTAGATTAGCTACTCATGAACTAGGAAGAACTTGTTGGGGATGTGATAATGGCAACCTTGGCTGCAGTGACCATGAAATTGTCCAGTTCAAGGGAAGTGCGAAGTGAGGAAGACAAGGAGCAGATCCTGAATTTCAAGAAAGCAGATTTCAGTTTATTCAGGGAATTGGGAGGTATGATCCCATGGGAAGTAGTATCGAAGGGCAAAGGAGCTCATGAGAGTTAGCAGATCTTTAAGGACAGTCTCTTCCAAACACAAGAATGGCCCATGCCAGTAGCCACAAAAATTAGAAGACATACCAGGGGACCAGCTTGGATAAGCAGAAACCTGACTGAGCTCCAGTGTGAAAAGAACTTACACAGAGGTGGAAGTGTGGGTAAGCTATGAAGAAGGAATGTAAAATATTGCCTGGCAACATAGGGATGGTGTCAGGTAGTATAAAGAGCAATAGGAAAAGTTTCTATGGCTACATTAGTAGTAAAAGCCTGAAGAAGGAAAATATGGGCTGGCTGTTGAATGGGGTGTGTGATTTAGTGGCAGTAGACACAGATAAGGCTGAAGTGCTTAATGTCTTCTCTGCCTCAGTTTTCACAGACACAATTTCCGAAGCCTTTTTGTCTAGAAACAGGGTTCAAGTAGGAGACATTCCAGAAGTGGAGGAGGATCAAGGCATCTCCTGAGTAATTTCAACTGATACAAGTCCATGGACTAGAAGGAAATCTACATAGGCTGGAGGAATGGGCTGACATGACCTTGCAAAATTCAAGAAGTGTTAATGCAAAGTCCTGCACTTGGAATGAGTTAAGCCCCTGCAATGATACAGGCTAGGGACTGACTGTCTGGATAGCGGCTTTGAGGAAAAGGACCTGGGAGTCCTCGTGGACAATAAGCTAAACGTGATCCAGCAGTGTACCCTGACGGCAGTAAAGATGAATAGTTCATTGGGCTGTATCAAAAGTATTGCAGCCAAGAGATGAAACGAAGTCATTGTTCCCTTTTACTCAGCATTTGTTCGACCGCATTCGGAGTACTGCATCCAGTTCTGGGCTCCCCAGTACAAGAGAGATATTGACAAACTGGATCGATTCCAGCAGAGGCTCACCCAGATCATTAGGGGGCTGGAGTACATGAGAAGAGCCCGAGAGAGATGGTTGTGTTCAACCTTAAGCAGAGAAGGCTTGCAGGGGGAACCTTATTGCAGTCTTCAAGTTCATTTAAGAGCCTTACTCTTCTCTGAGATGCATAGTGAAAGGATGAAAGGTAATTGATGCAAGTGCAACAAGAGAAATTCTGATTAGATATAAGGTTGCCCAGAGAGACTGTGAAATCTCCATCCTTGTAAATACTCAGAACTGGACTGGAAAAGGTCCTGAGCAACCTAACCTGTGTTGACCTTATTTTCAGAGAGGAGTTGGGCCAGGGTTCCTTCATACTTATATCATGCTATGTTTGTATTTGGATTAAAATGAAAATTAACATTATTGGGATGTAGCTCTGCTTTCGCATGTGCCTTCATGAATAAGGAGTTATTTCCAGTATCAAGAGCTTAAAACCTCTAAGTACATTCCTGAAAAGAAGTGCAAATTTTCTTATTTCTGAATAGACATACTTTCCTGGATAAAGACTTGTTTATTTTGCCTGGGATGAGGAGTATCCAGAACATATTTTTAGTAGGACTTTATAGGTCAAACATATGTATATATTTATATACATTATATATAAAATATATATATGTATATATATATTTATATATATTATATACATATAATATATATATGTATATATCTATATACATATATGTATATAAATTCTGCCAGATAGCCAGTTGGTAGCTGATGTCAAGAACCTAGTTCATGTGTGTTTAGCATGCTCTATAATGCATCACTCACTACATGGAAAGCCATGGACAGTACACACTGGGGCTGTGTGCTCTGAGTCCCTGCTTATTATTCTGCATGTGAGCTCCTAGGGAAGGACTCAGGTGCTTAATCTGACTCTCTTCTCCCAAGAAATGCTAGCATATTTAGTTATATCTGATAACATACTGTAAGGTAGATTTGATCTCTAGAATCCTACTTTAGGTAAGCTTTATATACAGAGATCATGTAAATCAAGTGAACTTCTTGATAGTCCTAGTAAATCATAAGAATCTTGCTTTGAGATTAAGGTTTTTTTTGCCCCATTCTTCAGTTTAAAATGCAAATAACTATTTGTGTATTAAAAACATTGATCGCAAATAAACACACACACACACACACACATATATATATATAAAAATTGTGAGTAATCTATACTGTGGGAGTTAATATTGTGAGCCTACCAGCATTTTTGTGCTGTAGGCAGTTGGCAGACCTTCTTGTTTTGTTTAAGCAAGCAAATCTGGTTGTAAGAATGCTAGAATAATTTAGACAGTGTCTGTGCACTGGCTATTTACTGGGATAAAGTGTATTTACTAAACCTGGACTGATGATAATGAGACTAAAATATCAGCAGTAGCCATTCAAAAATTATTTATGTAACAATAAATAGGATACAGTAACATTTATAGGGTTTGGGCAGAGGTGCTGTTTTAATTAACTGTCAAATTTTCATGCAACTGCACTGTATCCTAAATAAACAGAAATTCAGGAACTGTGAAAAAACACAAATAATTCTATCCAAGGTGTTTTATCTTACCTGGAAGCTTTTATGCTATATTCAGTCTTGAAAACTGTGTTCTTCCCTAAGTGGGTGTTTTTTCAGTATCTTTGGTTAGGATAACTCATTATTCCTTTGGTTTCTCAAGCTGCATGAACAAAAGAGTGGAATAGAAAATTCTGTATTGAGAGAAAAGAGTGACGTGTTTGAGTAGAACATTAATAGACAATATTTTGCACTCCAAGGTAGCTTGTTAAGGCCCTTTACTGGTTGTTGTGATAACTAAAGAGTAAGGTAAGGCTGCAGATTTGCTGTAATGTGGAAGAACGGTTGCTGTGCAGTCCTTAGCCAAACTTGGGCTGGTATGTAGATGAGAGTACCTCTGACAGGGAATTAGTGTTTGTTAGAGAAGAAGCATTACTCTACTGTGCTCTTGGTTTAGAGCATGCAACCATTTAGTGCAAACTGTGTGTGCCTCTGTTGCCATGAACTTAGTAGGTGTCTCCTGCGACTTCCAGCAGTGTGTAAGCTGCCTGGTACTCTAGTGCACAAGTGGCCTACCTATCCATCCATGCACGGATACAAACCTGGCTGGTGTGCTTATATACACCTAATGAATGTCATATTTGAAAATGTTACTTCTTCGGTGTTGCATAGCATTTTTCCAGAGTCATATTCTCTTATTTCACCCTTTAAAACTTTGTCAGGATTTTGTACCAGATGAACTCCATTCAGTGTATTGATTTAACATGATTTTGCTGTCTTTTTTTTTTTTTTTTTTTTTCCTATTTAATCTCTGGTGCAGTGTGGTCACTTGCATTCTGAAATTGTGAACAGGGTAGAAGGGTTAGCACACTTGGGCAACTGACTCACCTATGGTATTCTTTGTTTTCTTGCATATTTTTATGTATTTTAGTATATTTATCAAATGTATTATATGTCTAGGAAGAATTAACATCAAGAAACATTGCTCATTCTATGTAGCAGATGGACTGAATTGATGACTGCTTCTTAGCCTTATTTTTTACACTCTAAGTACCCTTCACAATATCCTTGTGTTTGAAATGGGATAGGTAGGCAGGGAATATGGCAACATTTAGCTGGTGGGTAGAGGTACTGTAACAAGTATTTGTGCAAACTAGAATGTGAAATGATTCAGATGTGAAATGTGTTAAATACATTTATCCAAATTCTATTATCCAAAGTCTTCCCTCGTGGTGGTGAGCAGTGCAACCTCCTTTAATTTCTCACCTGATTAACACACCTTCTTCCTCTTTCACTTTTATCTGGGCATAAAGCCAGGCGCATTATTAAGCTATGAGAGTTTTCCTTCCCCTCCCCTTTTGCCAGTTTGTGTGTAGGTGTTGCTGACCTTTTATTGTTTACTTCTGGTGACTGTAGCATTACTTCTTCAAATTCCTTGTACTAAATAGCTTCCCCCATCCTTAAAATGGAAAGAGTACTTCTGTACTAAGTAGGCTACTGATGAGAAGATTGGATGTCTCCAGTGTTGTTAATCAGTGAATTAACTTTGAGCGTTCATTTTAGTGCTGAAGATACACACTCAACTGAGATTTACCTGCCCCAGATCAGATTTGGCACCACCAAGAGATGAACCAGTCTGTGCTAGTGCTGTTTTTGTCTAAGTTGGACCTGCTACTTGTAAGATCTGCTCCGTTCAGCTTATATGCCAAACTAGTTTAGGTTGAGATGAAAGTACTAAGTTACTGGTACAGTTCAGTCCTTCATCTGAATGCAATTACACCAGTTTAAAGCATCCTCTACCGTTTTTTGACAGGGATAAATAATACCATGTATGAGCTTAATGCTGTAAAATATTTCAGTGTTTGCAGATTGTACTAGTTTATTTTGGATTCAGGCTTACTTTAGAAAACTGTGCAAAAATTAAATTGTACAAAAATTAGTTGTACAAAAATTAATGTACAAAAATTGCAAAAAAACTGTAAAACAGCCCTCAAATAGTAGTTGGATTGGCCTCTATTTATGATTATCCTTTTTATACTATCTAGTATCTGAGGGAAGGCAACTTGCTTCTATATTTCTGCCTCTAAATTTACATGCAGAGTTCTAATTTTCATGTGCTTTTTAAGAGATTGTTGTATTTTTTGAAGAGGCTTGATCACATTTGTCAGTGCTAGTGATTAAGAAAATACTCTTTTTCCTTTTAATTGTGCATAGCTTGACACTACCAAGGTGTTTCTTACAAACTAGATATTATGACTTCTGCGAAAGAAGGCTGATTTACTTGATAACTCTTCTCTACTTGCTACAGCAGAGTGTTCTGCTTCAATGGCTTCTGAGTTTTGTCAGTAGCAGCAAAATTGAGTTGGTGTCACTTTTGGACAGAATGGGAAGCAGACAGAGGGGAAAAAAAAGATGTGGAAATGATGGCACACAGGGAAAACAAGCATGCAGAGGTAATTCTGGGACAGATAACTATTGATTTCATGCTATTTCATAAGAAAAGGTAAATGTCACAGAACTGTAAAGAGAGACCATTTCCAAAAAAAAATCCCTAGGATATTTGAAATCATAATCATTTTAAGGTGACATCCTTGGCTCCAGTGAGGCCAACAGCAAGCTTCCCATTGAAGATACTTAGGTCAGTATTTTATCTTGCCTCTCCATATTGGCTCAGCTTATGCATTGTATACCACTTTCCTCCCGTCATCTATCTCAGGACTTGTTAATGGTGAAATATGAACAGTACATGTAATTTTGTTCAATAAGAACTAACAAAGTTGATATTTCCCTGATTTTAATTGTTTTATTAAGTGAATTTAATGTTTCAATCACACTTGTTTTTTTCTGCATCTATATCTTACATATGCCATCTGTATTTAAGCAGAACATGACTCCTAGGCCGGTGTCAAAGGTTCTAGTTATCTGTTCCGGCTTTGAATAGAGAAAAATAGTGATAGTCTCTTGTATCAAAATTGCATTTTCATATTAAACTTCCAAACTAGCTTGGTAAAAGACAGGAGTACCACTCTCCACAGAGTATATTTAACTATATATGTGTATTTAGGTGTATGTGAACGCTTACATTAGTATGTATCTGAAGATAAAGTGCTTTCACTTTTGAAATCCTGCTTTCCCCTTTTTTATTGTGCATTCTCCTCCTTCTATGCAGGAGCACATTGCACATTCATTCATACCTATGTACACTGTGTTTGCATGTTGGCTAAATGGACAGGGGCATACATGTGTGTTTGCATCCCTATAAAACCATTAACTGAAATTTATTTCTTTACCTCACATGTCAAGTAAATCTGCTTTCATCCAGGCTGCAACTGTGTTGTGAGTCACCTCTTCCACAGGTGTCTGTGGTGTTTTCACCTAAGATGTTACATAAATAGGTGCCTATTTACACTCATGTCATACTATTCCACTTACATGGTTTTTTTTTTTTCTGTGCTTTATCATTGTCTCCACTGAGCTGTTATTTGGAAGTGTAACAGTAAAGTCACTTGAGAGAAAAGTAAGAAGCACCCCACTACTACTAGTTTCATTGTTTTGTATGAACCAGTACTGGAAAAAATGGACTCTGACTGTCACGATATGAAAGTAATATATATTCTTGGATGAAGCATCTTTACCTATATAATTTTGGGAGCTGATCTACACCCATCTGCTTATGGAAAAAAAGATAGTAATGACCCTAAAAAAGTAGACGAGCAAGAACCTCAAATGCTGTCACATCCCAGTAGCCCAAACAACTGATGTTTATGAAGATCTAGCTGTTTCAGATGGCCAACACATTGAGATGTTCAAAATAGTACCAAAATTTTATATCCTCCTCTAGGGAGGATTGGACTATGGGGGAAATGTAGGCCCACTGATCAACGGAGCAGGAAACCTAGTGACAAAGGACACACAAAGGCTGAAGTACTCAATGCCTTTTTGCCAAGGCTTTTGCTAGTAAGGTAAAGGGCCTCCCATATCTCCGAGACTAGTAGCAGAGTATGTGGGAGTGGAGCATTATCTGTAGTAGATAAGAGATTTAGGGAGCACTTAAGTCAATTAGACATACAGAAACACATGGGACTGGATGGGATGTTACGGGAGCTGGCTGATGTCTTTGCAAAGCCACTGCCATCTTCAAAAGGTCATTGGGAAAGCTCCCTAATGACTTGAAAAAAGCAAGCACCACTCAAGAAAGGCAAGGAAAAAGAGGACTGAGGGAACTATGAGCCAGTTAGCCTAACCTTGCTTCCTGAAAAGGTTACCAAGCAAATCCTCCTGGAAGCTTTGTCCAAGCAGATGAAAGACAAGAAAATGATTGGGATTGGGAGTAGCCAACACACAGTTACCCCAGGGAAATCATGATGCATCAGCATGGTTGCTTCCCTGACATGATGACTGGATGTATGAACAAGGAGAGAGCAGTGGACATTGTTTTGCCTTGACCTTAGCAAGGCTTTCAGCACGATATTCCATAGTATCCTCATAGCCAAATTGGTGACACCAGTGGATAGAAAATAGGCTGAACTATTTGGCTCAAATGCGCTGTAATTAGCAGTTCCAAGTCCAACTGAGAACAACTGTCTTTAGAACCCATAGTGTTTAATGTCTCTTTTAATGATCAGGACAAGGGCATGAAATGCATCCTTGGCAAGTCTGTGGTTGATACAAAATTGGGGAAGAACGGTCAGTATGCTAGAGGATAGGACTGCCTTTCACAGGGACTCTGACAGGCAGGAGGAATGGACTGACAGGAACCTCATGAAGTTGAACAAAGGCGGGTGCAAAGTTTTGTATCTGTGATGGAATAACTAAATGCAACAGGATAGGCTAGTGGCCAACTGTCTACAAAGCATCTTTGCTGATAAAGTCCTGGTGGACAAGTAGGTGAATATGTTTCAGGAGTATGCCCCTGTGATGAAGGATGCCGGCTGCAGACTGGTTTGTATTAGCATGAGTGCAGCCATCTGGTGAAGGGAAGGGATTCTTCTTTATTCAGCAGTTGTGAGACTGTATCTGGAGTGCTGTGCCCAGTCTGGGGCTCCCCAGGACTGGAAAGACTGTCATATTGGAGACAGTCACCAGGGAGGTGGTCAAACACTGGAACAGGGGCCCAGAGAGGCTGTGAAATCTCCATCCTTGGAGACATTCAAAACTCAGCTGGATGTGGTGTTGAGCCACCTGACCTAGTTGGTCCTGCTTTGAGTGGGGGTTTCCACGGATGGCATCCGGAAGCATTTTCCAGCCTCCATTACACCCTTTGGCTGTAGTATGCTTCATCAAACTTTGGCCGCTCAATAGCACGTATTTATTTGACGAGAGGTGGTGGTGGCGGGGCGTGGGGAACAGGAGGCAACACCCCAGCGCGGGTGCTGAATCGCCCTGCCCATGGAGAGGGCTCCCCGGGGGCTCCCGGCGGGCCGGCCGTTTCCCCAAGCTGGCCCCGATGCTTAAAATCTGCCGGCCGCGGGGCTGGGGGCCGCTCGGGGAGCGGGCGGGGGCGCTCGGCGTTGCCTTTAAAGCCGGGGCGAGGGGCGGGGAGCGGGGCGGCGGTGTGCGCGGCGCGGCGCGGGGGGGCCGCCCGCCGGCCCGGAGCATGCGCTGCGCGGGGCGGCGGAGCGCGGCCGGCGGCTGGCGGCGCCGCTCCTCCCCGGCAGCCGCGGCGGCAGCCTGCGAGCCCGGCCCCGGCCCCGGCGCCGCGCGGGGCCGCGGTGGCGGCCGCGGAGCCCTGAGCGCCCGCGGGAGCGGCCCGCTGCGAGCCGGCGCGCCGACCCCCCGCCCTGCCCGCGGCTGCCGGGAGAGGAGGCGAGCGGGGAGCCAGCCTTGCGGCCATGGGCAACGAGGCGAGCCTGGAGGGAGGCGAAGGTCTGGGCGCCTTCCCCGAAGGGGCGGCGGGAGCCGGGGATGGCGGCGGGCCCGCGGCCCCCTTGCAGCGCCTCGTCCCGGCCGGCGTGGAGGCGGACCTGAGCCAGCTGAGTGAGGAGGAGAGGAGGCAGATCGCCGCTGTCATGTCAAGGGCGCAGGGGCTGCCCAGGGGGAACCTCGCCGGCGCGGAGCCGCCTCCCATGCAAAGGCATGCACGGAAAATCTCTCTTCTTCCTCTTCTCCCTTCCCCCTTCTCCGTCTCCTCGCGGCTGGGGCGGGGGGCGAGTCGCAATACGATCCGGGCCCGTCGCATCGGAAGCAGGCATTGCATTTTGCTGGCTGAGGGAGGGAATGGGGCGGTTGCACGAGTGCAGACACTAGGATGGAGCTTGCACGCTGTGGCTTTTCCCACTCTGGTGATTTCTAATAATAACGACGATCCTCAGTTCCAGTGGGCTGCGTCGTCTGCCCATTCCTCCTCTCGCACCGATCCGAGCATGGCTAGTTTTGGTGTCGAGGGAGGGGGGAGATTTGCAGATAACACCTCGGTTTTCTCTGTGTGTATGTGTGCTTTACGTGGTCGGAGTGCCCCACAGCTCAGATAGTAGTCGCGGAAGCCTTCCCAGGGCTGCTCGGTTTTGTAAGCATCTCTTGCTGGAGAAACAGATTCTTGCTGAATCTTTCAAAGCTTTTAGGCATAATGTGTTTGCTAGCCATTATTCTGCCAATTCTTAACCTCTACAACTATCGTTTGGCTTCATTAAGTAGTCATGGATTGAAGAGCTCTGTTTCAGTCTGTATTTTGGGGGCTTTTTTTTTCCTGGATTTTTTTCACTGGGAGGTAAAGAGGGGAAAGGAAAATTGATTGATTGCTACAGAATTCAGTATTCTGGGTAGTGATGGCTTTACCTACTTGAGCATATGGGAGGGCTAATGTAATTCTCTTCCCCTTTCTTCCTCTGCCCTTTCATAAATTCACTGCCCAAAGTAAAAATAAAAATCTTCCGGTGACTCCCCCCCACCCACACCTCAGAAGCCCCCAAAGGTCGCGGTTGGGTTGTGCTGTCGCTCTCGCGGCTGTGTCGGGCGGTGTCGGCAGCCTCCCTTTCCGCTGTCCGAGGTGCTGAAGTTCCACTTCCCCGTGCCGGGATCCGGGGGCGCCTCGGCTGTTGCTCTCCGCCTCCAGGGCTGGGTGTGTTGTTTGTCTCGAAGGAAGACTGCGAGAGGAGCCTCCTCGGCTGCCTGTTCAACTCGGCTCTTGTGCACTGACCTCACCCTAGATAAATGCCAATTGAGTTTATATAATATCAGGCTTATATAAGTGAATTCTAGAAGAAGAGAAGCAAAGAGGGTGGGACCAAATTCATTCTTGTGTAAACTATCAAAGTCATTGGAATTATATTTGAGATGCATGTCTCCATTTTTCTTCTTTTGAAATTGAATCTTTCTCTGTTATGTCTAGCATGTTTATTAAACAAGCATAAATCTGGGACGTGTGTGTAGAATATAACTTTCCATCAAGTTTAGGGCTTGACCCAGCTGCTATAGATATCAATGGAAAAAAAAATGATTAGCTGTGTGAAATTAAGCTAACAGCTCCTTTCTGTATAACAGTTTATCAACAAAGACACAAAGACTTTAAAAGTTTATTGTTTCATGCTAACCTTCCAGTATAAAACAAGATAGATGTCATTAGAAGATTTTTAGAGTAGGCTAAAATGATCGCAGTATGCATATTTCTGTACTTATAAATGTCTGTTTCCCTACAAACATATTTCATGATTTTGGAAACTTTTTTGATCTTATTAGCATACAGTACTCTCACTCTCTATTAAAAATAAAGCCAGTCTATATTTGTGAATTACAGCTTTTTAACTTAAAGTTAAAATGTCAACTTTAACTAAAAGTCAGTACATTAACCTATCAGCTAGCTTCTCTTGGGGGTTTGTACTGATTCCCATCATCACAGTATCTTTGTGACTGTCATACTGTAATGAGGTTACTACTTGTCCCTAGTCTTGTGCTGTGGCTTCACTTGCTCCCCTCCCCCAACTCTCCACTGTTGAAATTTTCTAACAATTAGGGGAATTATTATTAAACTTGTGGACATCAATAGGAGTGAGAATCTTCTACAAACTAGGGATCAGCCTGTTCTGGACTTTAAGTTAAGCAAAGAAGTAGATGCTGACGCTCAGGTTCCTTAGCTTCAAACTTGTAGTCTGTGTGGCCAAAGAAGTCAAATGTGGAAAAAACTCTTAAATGATACTCTACAACCATTGTTCTCAGAAGGTTGTTTCTAGCATGGCTATGCCAGTCTAAATGTTAAAGGACTGAAATGCTGATCAGAAGAGGAATGCTGATATTCTGGATTCCAGTTTATGTAGCCTTGCATTATTACTGTGTCTCTATTGCATTGTCTCTTAGATTTTTCTTCTGATTAACTGATTTTTTTTCCCTCTGTGATTTTCATTATGATATCAGCTGTTATCCAGTTATATCTGAGAGACTAGTAATTTTTTCCTATTCTAAATGCTTTCAACCCCCTCCCCTGAAGTAACCCAAGCCTTAAAGTATACAGAATCTTCATGACTGATAATATCAAGTAACAGTTTTTGCAACTACTGACTTTTTAATAGTAGGTAATGTAGGTAGTAGGATACACAGTTCCATAAAATACATCAAACCCATAAAATATATGCTGTAGCTATTAGTACTTCTAGAGACTTAGAGATTTCAGGTCTTCAAAAATTCCATAATGAAGCTGGTATGAATGCAATAAATACTTATTTTGCATTTTAACACAAGCATTACAATCCAGAGCAGCTGAAGTGAGCTGCCTAAATCAAATTTACCTGATTTAGTTATTTTCTTTATGTTTATTTTAGTGTTTGGAAGTTCTGTTCTGTTGGTTCCAGTCAGAGGCTGGTGTGCTTAACACCTATAGAAGTCATTCAAACCTGTTTCAAGTACCTGTCTTCAAAAACTGATGTTTAGAAAGTTCAGCTGAAACATACACAGTCAATTTGTAAGCTGGTTTCAATTGTCCTACCTCCATTATATGACCCCGTAACCACGTCAGTGTACACTTGTTAAGGAATTGTTCTACCTCATCTGAAAGGATTAGATGACTAAGCTGAATACATGAACTATTTCTAACACAGCCATACCTACTTTGAGCAGAACATTTATTTTTTACTTTGTTAAGTTGTTAACAATAGACAATAATAGAAAAAAAAAGATGCATTTTTGAGAGGAAATGCTGAGAAAACCCTTACTAAATGTCACACTTTTAAAGTATATTTGTGGTGTATTTTCCAGAAGAAACACATATTTTTGTTAATGCCATCCTTATACAGACTTAAAAACCAAAGCAGTCCACCAGGGGCATGTATAAGTTTGTGCATATATTGTCTTTGTATATAAAAAACATTTAATTATCATGCAGTTGGGTAGTAACTGTGCTCTTCCTTGAGATTATTTATACTGATGAATGATACAAAGAGCTTTCTTTTTTATACTTTTTATAGTTATGGCATTCAAGAACTAGACCAATAGGTGTTAAACTGCCTCTTGACTCCAAAGTGAGCTTTGATTTGGTTGTAATATTCATTGAAATGAATAAAGATGAGCTTTGTGAATCAAGGCCAAAGTGAGGAGAAACACAGCAGTATGATTAGGTGAGAGAGGAATGAATGGTTTTGTTTGGTGAGTTGATATTCTGGAATGACAGCTTTAAAATGATGGCATTTTTCCCATTTTGAAATATTTAAAAGTAAGAAAATTCTTGCCAAGTTTAAAAAAAAATTGGGGGGGGGATTGCTGATTATCCAGATTAATTAAAATTCTTAAATCCTAGTCTGTGATTGGTTATAAAATAGTTGTAGAAAAGGAGATTTCAACTTCCCACTACCGAAAACTAAATGCAGCAAGTTCTCGCTTTTCACAGGATAACATTTCTTTAAAAATTGGCCTTTTCAAGGCTTTTTCTTTTACTACCTAGGCCCAATCTGTCTTTGTTGTCTAGAAACATTGTTTTTCTTATGTGTAAAGGCAAGACAAGTCTGGTCTGTGCCAGCAGTCTTGCAGAATCACCTGGTGTTTTTCCCCTAAACCATGGGGTTTAATCTCATTTTAAATCCTGACAGCTGATCGGTGTGGAAACGTATGGAACATTATTTTGATAAAATGAAAGCTGGAAGAGAACTCTGTGCCAAAAGGGACCCACAGTTATTTATTCCTGCTCATGTCTAAGTTTAATTTTTAAGAACAATCCCCCCCTCACACACTTTCACATTTCCATATGTTTAAGATTTGAGCATGGTACCCTGTTTCCTGACCTGATTTTTAAATGTACCATTGATCCATTGATGCTTTATTTTTTTTTTTGCCCTCGCTCTTTGCATTTTTGAAAGGAGCCTTCCAATGTTTTGAACAATTTCAAACATGAATGGTGGAAGCATACCAGACTGTCGCTAATATAATAGCTGACATGATTTCAGTTACCAAGTAGTACTTCTTTGGATAAACCTACTACGCACACATCTAAACAGCAAGAAACTAAACTGCAGATCAACCTACCTAGTTGCTAATGAAACTGTAAAATTATTTTTTTTATTAGCAAAGATACAAACATTTTCAAGGATTAGGTTATGGTTGGGCTTTTCTGAATTATCCTCCTTACGAATAATGAGATAACCAATCTAAAGTTCACTGATGTCAATGGAAACACTCCTACTCACTTCAGCGGGCTGCATATTAATTTTCTAAACTTTCAAATACTGAGGCCAATAATTTTAGGAGAATGGAGAAGCATAAACAGAGCCATAGGAACCTGGAAATAGTTCATTCTTGACAAGCATTTCATGTGGAAATTTTTAATTTTCCAAAAAAAAATCAGTTACAAGATTGTGAGAATATCACATGCTGTGAAAATTATGAGCACAGAACTGGCCTCCACTTAGATTTTTCCTTTTATATTGCATGTAATGAAAACTCAAAATATTAATCAGGGATAATAGTAAGCCTATGGGAATATTAATAATGTGAAATAGAGTTTTAAATGTTTCTACTATATATAGCTCTGCAGACTTCTGATAAAACCCTTAACTAAAAACATTGCACAGTTCTGTTTTTGGAATATGAGTTAAATATAATGAGTGATTGCTTATGCTCATGAATGCACAAGAAGAAATGGAATGCCTGGGAAAACAAGATCATGGTTAACTGGATATCTCAAATCTAAAACTGAAAATTTTATAGTTGCAATGCTGTTGTGGCACAGAGGCGAACACTGTACCTTTCAGCAAAAGCACGGTGATAGCACTGAACAGAACATTGTGCTACACTCTTTAGCGAAAAATACAATAGCACTGACTACAATGTGATTTCCTCAAGCCACAGCTGAGTATAGCAACAAGTAAAACACCGTGCCGCGTAAAAAGAGATGATCTTGATTTTGGTTTCTTCTTCCTTAGCTTTTTATTTTCCTCTATGAAAACAAAGGAAAATGATACTGTTAAGAGAATTAGGAAAAGTTTCTACTAAGAGATTCTTTTTATTGCTGGATAAGGTAAATTGTTGGGGTGATGCTGGGGAGGAGGCTCCATAATAGTTCCATTTATAGAAAAATTTTAAGACTAATTCTGCGAGCTGGCATATGTTTCATCTGTTTGAAAATTCTCCTGATTCACAGGTGGATGAGTGGCAAAGGAAATATGCAAAAATACAAGGGAAACACTTCAAAAAAAGAAGCACCTACTTCATTATGTTCCTGGATTTTAGGATTTTAAATCCCTGTTGCATATCAAGTTGCAAACATATCCAATTTTTGTGCAGATAGCCAGAACAGTTACATAAACATTTTGTGAAGTGCACTGCTTTTCTCGGATGGCTGTGCTTTGATCTGCTAATTTTCAAACACCTCTTTTTCTTTTAGTCTTCACTGTTTCTCCATGTTTTCATCCCAAGGGATAGAGTGGAGAGGCCATCATCTGGGTTTAGATAAAATGGAAAGCACTAGCTCTGAGTTATTCATACTTCTTGGTGAGAAAATTAACTGGATAAACATGGTTCTTGTATTAGATTACTTTCTAAACAATAAATCAGTCTCTGACTGAATATTTACTTAAGCCTTTCTAGAATAATATATATTTTAAATACATATTTTACATGCACTGTGTATTCTAAGCCTTGGTCTTCCAGACACTTAAACATCTGAGAAACTTCACGATGTTACCAAAGCACTTTCAGGGTCACAGATTTATATTATTTTAACTTATTTTTCAAGTGCTTTGCATTATTTTAATTTTATTATATTTTCTCTCTGCAGACATCCTGAGCCTGATATAAGCCACTATCCCAGACAACCTGGTAGGCCTCCAGATCCAGGACCATCTAGTTTAAGTAAAAGCAGAACAGTAGATGTGCTGAAGACAGAACAACGGGCACCTGGACGGAGCCCTTCTTCTATTAGTCTAAGGGAGTCAAAGTCCAGGACTGATTTTAAAGAAGATCAGAAGCCAAGTATGATGCCCAGTTTTCTTTCAGAAGCCAATCCATTGAGTGCAGTCACTTCAGTTGTGAACAAATTCAATCCTTTTGATTTGATATCAGATTCAGATGCAGCCCAAGAAGAAGCTGGTAGGAAACAAAAAGCTGCTCAGAAAGAGCAGGGAAAACTTGAGGAGCAAAGGGGCCTTGCAAAACATCCAGCTCAACAACAGTCTCCAAAGCCAGTTGTTCAGCAACAAGTAACTGTCAAACCTACCCCCCAGCAAACTGAGTCTTCCAAACCAGTGCCTCAGCAGCAGCAACCTGGGGAACCAAAGCAAATTCAGAAAACAGGCGCTGGTCACCCAACAGATGCTAAGGTAGAGCAAACAAAACAGCCACCCCAACTGCGAGGACCACAAAAATCTCAGTCCCAACAACCGGAACCAACAAAGCCTGTTCAACAAACTCCTGCAAAACCTTCACCAGGTGTAACAAAACCAATACCACAGCAACCAGATATTGCTAGAACATCATCCCAAGCACCACCTCCCACAAAACCATCATCACAGCAGCCAGGACCTGTAAAACAACCATCTCAACAGCCGGCACGGCAAGCGGGTCCTGCAAAGCCATCCTCTCAGCAAACAGGGCCTCCCAAACAGCCTCCCCAGCAACCTGGACCTGAAAAGCCATCTGTTCAGCAAACAGGACCTGCAAAACAACCATCCCAGCCTGGACCTGGTAAGCCACTTCTGCAGCAAACAGGGCCTACAAAACAAGTGCCACCACAGGCAGGGCCTACAAAACCGTCTCTTCAGACTGCAGGGGCTACAAAGCTCCCAGCACAGCAACTGGGACCTACAAAACCACCAGGCCAGCAACCAGGGCCTGAAAAACCTTTGCAGCAAAAGCAAGCCACCGCAGCCCAACCTGCTGAATCAGCCCCAAAGAAAACCTTTTGTCCTCTTTGCACTACCACCGAACTGCTGCTGCACACTCCAGAAAAGGCCAATTACAATACCTGCACACAATGTCATACTGTCGTCTGCAGTCTGTGTGGATTTAATCCTAATCCTCATATAACAGAGGTGAGTAACTTTTAAATTCAGGTTCATTACCAGAGCACAAAAATAAGTATACCTTCATTAAGTTGAACAGTCAGAGCTGTTACAGTGTATCATCATGTTCACTTAAGATCTTAAACTGAGAGGAAAAGTCATGTTTTGGGGGAAAATTATGTGTCAGTAAAAGGGCGTGAAACTAGGAGAAAAGAAGATAATAGTTCTGTGTTTATACAGTGTTTAGAGGAAGTGGGTTCTCTTATTCCTTCATACAAAAAGAAGAAGAAAGAAAAAGACTGGGGAAGAGGAGGGTCCATTTTGCTTGATTTTGAGGACTCACTTGGCACATTTATAACCTGGCCACTATAGGCATCATGTGCTAATATGTTTATAAATCAATAAAATATGCTGCTATAAGTACTAACTAAACAAAATATGAAACTGCGTTCATTGTCCTGCTGTGTGAGAAGAAAAGAATAAACATCACAGACTGTGGGAAATAAATTAGGTTTTAATGATATACATGTTAACACTTAAGTTTTTTCTGTAGTCTTCTAGCGAAGCTCATCACACAGATCCTGAGATTTGATCTGGAAATGGATGTGGGGTGGATTTGCTTTGTAACTGTGCCAGTGTTCATTAGCTGAAAGCCTGAGTCATGGGTTTTTTGGTGATACTCAGATTATTTCAGTCTGTGGGATATTAAGAAAGATCTCTCTGTGGACTGTTTCTAACCTTGATCACTATACCTGCTGTAGTTACAGAGCACAGAAATGACATAGAAAGTAATATTAGGACAGAATACTTAAAATGAACTTGCTTTAACCTAATGTTTGCAGTAGCTTGATTTATATGGTTATATATATCTTTGTTCTTTACTTGCTCTACTTGGGAATAAGGCTTCATGTTAACATCTGATCTCTTCTTATTGCGTGAACAGCTGCTTATATATCCTGATACTGTACTTCTTAAATTTACAGTGTGTTTTTTGTTTGTTCTCATTTGTTTTCAGTACCAAAACTTTTATTAGTTCATAGAAATTCAAACATAGCAGACCTGGCATCAAAGAAAAAAAAATAGTGATGAAACAGCCAGAAAAGGTATTTAGGGAGCTTATTTTTGTCTTGTTTTGGTATTGGTTTAGCTGATCACAGGTGCCAATGGGAGGAGATACAGACTTTATTTTGAATCTGACAAATAGTGTCAGCAGATGTAGAATCACAGAATAGTAAAATAATTGAGGTTGGAAGGCAACTCTGGAGATACCTAGTTCATCTGCCCTGCTCAAAACAGGGTCATCTGGAGCAGGTTGCCCAAGACTGTGTCCAGTCAAGTTTTGAATATTACCAAAGACACTAAGACTCCACAACCTTTCTAGACAACCTGTTTGCTTAGTACTGCAGTGATTTCAGAACATTTCCAATAGCTACATTTCATTCCAGTGCACGTGATTATTAGTGATGTTTTAGGTGGATGCCTGGTGGCAAACAGCAGATTTTTTGCATTTGAAAAGTATTTGTTGTTTTGTTGCTTTTTGAAATTGCAAACACATCTGAAAGACTAGTTGTAGTAACTGCTGGTAGCACATTGCATCTTTAGGGAGAGTATTCCATTGTTCAGGTTTAAGGAAATTCAGGGTGGAGATAGATGGCATTAAATGCTGGCAGATCCATTAGGCTGGGAGAGGAGTGACTTGAACAACACCATGCAGAAATTTCAGAGCATCTGCATCCAGATGCTCAAAGATTATATTATCAGGGCCCGCATAATAAAAGGTAACTTTTATTTGAAACTTGAACTTCTGCCTCACATTATCAACATGTGGTTCTGGACAGTCTGGGATGAAAAAAAGGTACATTCATATATAACAAACAAGAAATATGATGCACTGATGTTAAAGTCAAAGAGACACTTTCATAAGAAAACTTTACTTTCAAGTTTTGACAGAATTTTTTTGAACAAAAACTTCTTAAATTTCTCTGTGGGCACCCTGCTGTTTATTTCCTTGCTGTTTTCCTCAAACCTCTCAGAGCTCCAAGATTGGCTTCATTTTAAAACCTCAGATTTCTCATGGAAATGGCCATTGACTTTGTCATGTTTTAATGAAATGGATTTTGAGAGAGTGTTTGTGTAAGAAAGTCTCAAAGTATTTGGAAATTCCATGAATAACTACTAATTTTTGAAGCGGGTACTCTATTAGCGTGAAATTTGGGACTTTAAGACAATAATACAGCTGCATTTAAGACTATCTGATTACATACATATGTAAAAGCAAATTTGCATTTCATATTGCACATTGAAATAAACATAGGATATGCATTTATTTCATGATGAAATCATTTCAGTAAATGAAGGTATTGCACTTCTAACTTATTCAGCTGTTAGTTCAGATCTCATGACTCCCTCTCGAGCTCTCTTTCTGCTCAGCTTTGTACCTCCAGCTGTCTTGCTGAAACTTTGCTGTGGATATCCTGCTCCTATGTGCAGTGAAGTGTAATGAAAATCACATCTGGCTTTTGTGACCAAACAGTTGGAGCAAAGTGGTAGAACCTGCCCTGGCACTTGGAAAAATTTAACTTAGAATTTCATCTTCAAAAATTTGCTGGATCTGCTTAGTTATTCTAACGATTGAGTTATTATTACTCAAACTTCCCTTTTAGTTTCCCTTTTCTTTGACTGTTCAGATTATGGACTATTTTTTTGATTCCTTCTTTACAGTAGATTATACATTACTTCCTTTCCATCATGAAAACAATAGTTTGTATCTTACTGTACAGTTTACTTGATTATGGTGTAATCTTTTTCTTTTGGTCTTTATTTTAAGTCCTTTTGAAATGTTATTGAAGAAAAGTCTATGTCTCTTACCCATGCACTTACTGAAATGTATATTCCCCTCTTATTACCATATTTTGATTTTTTTTTCCCTACTGTCCTTCAGTATTGCTTATTGCCAACTTTAACAATTCTGCACTCCTGCAATGTTGCCTTTCCCACAGACTTTATAGGCTCTATTTTTATTGTGTATTTTAAAACACATTACCTGTCCCCAAAATAGTAATTCCAAAATGGAGGTAGGGAGAGTGAAAGGATTTAGAAGAGGATTTACATTATTTTAGTTCTCCAACTTTTACCTTTTAAGCTACTTGAACTGCCTTAAGAAATTCTTGGCACCTTCTTTAAGTTTCTTACAGTTAAGCCTTCATCACTAACACAGTGAACTACTTTTCCAGTATAGCTCTTTCTAAATTTACGTATTTCTATATTATGTATTTCTAATTGATTCTGGAAGGGATACAGCAGGCTTTGCAAATGGGTTCAGGGGGTAGATTGCATACACTTTAAAACCATGATAAAAAGTGCTGATTCAGATTCTTTTTTTTTTTTCATTCAGACTTCTTCTTAAAATGCCACAGCACAGGCAATCTATCTACTTTAACTCAGTACAGAGGACTTTGTAACTAAGACCAGAAAGAGATATTTGTATTGCCACAAGGTCAGACACCTTGAACTACTTCTCTGAACTAGCTGCTATTGCAGTTCCCTTGGGGAAAGTTACAGTCTGTGTCCTGGTTTTGTATAGCAGTCTAGAAAGAAACACACCATACCTAATGTGTTTGGTAAAATATATCTCTCTAGTCTGTCTAGGTATTCATATTCCACTCATCACCATGGCATATGAGTGCCTAGCAACAGTTGCATAAAGTAGAGGGAAAAACGATCTGCACAGGTTTGAGGACTGGTTCTGTATTCCATTTTCCTTTCGTGTACATTGGAATCTTGTATCGAGGGTGCATTTTTTTTCAATTTCTTTTTGCCACAACCACTCCCGTGAGCCATTAGTAACAGAAACCAGCCCTTCCCCAAAAGAAGATTCAGCCATGTAGATCACCTGAATAGGAGTAGGCTCTTTAAAATGAGCAAGGGCATCTGAGAGACTATCCAGTTCCTTAAACATTTATCCATCCATAGTTTTTGATAAGGTTCAACTGAAAAGCGTGAATTACTATAGCTGTAATCTCATGACCAGTGCATGTATTTGATGGCTGTAGTAATTTTCATCCCCTTTGAGCTAATCATGGGAAGACATGCACAACATGGACTGAACTGTGGTTTAAATTGTAATAATATATCATTACACTCTTTATGATGGCCATATGTAAAGTTGAAGATAAAGTGGAGTGTTGAAACCATTAATGCTGGAGACTTGGTTGCCTGTAAGCTGTCCTCCATGAGCCCGTCCCTTGATAGATGTGTGTGCATAGGGACTGCCTGTCTCTTAAGTAGGTTTTAGGAGGGCTTATTTTTCATACAATTTCTCTACCTCAGTCTGCATTTCTTCCACTGTTTCAGTATGCTTTTGAGAGACCATTTAAAATAAAGGTTGGAGCCAGGTGTAATAGTCATTGAAAACTGCATGTTCGAATAATGTGAAGCTGCGTATGTTGGTGTAAGATTTGTTTATTGGCCCAAAGATTTTTCTGGACAGAGGTTAAGTGAACTCTAAAAGTATTTTATTGGTTCTAGCTGTTTCTGAGATGGCATATTTGTATCAAAGTTGATTTAATGCTAATGGAAAGAAAAAGAAAGAGGGGGGGAGGGGAGATGCATCATTTCAGGTCAAGTAAAATGTTGTAATGGATCTACACCACTTTTTCAGTTTTCCAGGAGGAAAAAAATATTTTTTTTAACCCAACTGGGAGAGATTTTCTTGATATTTTTCTTTATTTTTCTTATTTCAGTGGAGCTAGGAAACTTCCATATCTGTTGCCCTGGCTACTACAGCCTTGATTCTGCTGTTCCTTTCTGCTTCCCTTTTTGTATATGATCATATCAGAACCATATGTGATTTAAGGGTATCATCATTTGGTTCAAAGTGCTCATAATGATTAATAATATTTTCAGTATTTGTATTTTTTATTAACATGCTATTATCCCTGAATATTCTAAAGGGTGGGAAATGCTTAGAAATTATATATTTTCAGTAACTAAAGAGAACTTAACCAGCAATAAATGTATCTATTTTACACAGTTTTCATTATTATTAGCTTGTACAGGGAAAGGGATGTATAATAATTCAAAGTAGTATTCATATATGTAGGGGAGCTAACTAATTCCTGTCCTGAATCCAGATAGGTTTTGCTTAAGCCTAGAATAGAATTAGTAAAAATGGCTTTGTTAAGTCTTTGTTGATGACATAACAATAAAGAAAGTTATTGATTGAATTCAAGTATTCTCTGCAGCTTACAGACTGAACACTGCAGTGTTGTAGTAGTGTATAAGAACCAGAATGCAAAGTGGACTAGAAATGAGATATAAACAAAACGAAAACTGCTGTCATATGGACAGTGACATGTCACAAAATCTAAACTCTTCTTATAGCAGGAGAAATAACTTTGACCCTGCAAGCCCTATGTCATTTTAGCCTTGGGAGGGGGGGGTATTTACAGTTATATAAGTTAAGCAAAATAAAGCAGAAAAAAAATGTAAGGGCTTTAATCTGACCATATACTGTTTTAATCATGAGGTGTGAAGAAATGAAGAAATAAAAACAGAAAATAAAGCACTGTGTTTTGTTTGTTTGTTTGTTTTCAGGCTTTCACAACATGTTGATTCGGATATTGATTCTTAACTGTGCCATAGTAAAGCTAGAGGTATTCTATAAAGGAGGATGGAGCTATTCTGGATTTACAGTGATTAGAGATTAACATCTGACAGGCTTTGTTTAGTTAGTTGTCTTTTAAGAATGATTAAAGTTTGAAATATTTCAGTGCAAACTATTTGTTTTGGTTCAAAGAGTATCTGGGATGTTCCAGTGTCACTAGGACTGCCATTTGTATGGGAGTGGAGATTGTGTGTGATTTTTGTGACCAAATTAAGTTAACAGAGTTTCTTTAGTTCACACAGTTAACATGGGCATTTTAGAAAATTGCAAAGATCCTCAAATAAAAGGGGTTATGAAAGTATGGAATTGTATTTCTCTCTGTGGAATATTCTTAAATATTCTCCAACACCATTTCGCTGTCAGGGGAAGACTACGTGCCTGCGTTGCTGCCCTATGATTGGGATGAGGTATATTAATGATATTGATGCCTCATGGGGTTTTTTGTTTGTTTGTTTTTAATGAAAGCGGAAAAACAGGAAGAAGCAAACTAACACCTACACAGGACAAACAATTTCTCACCAGTTTAATTGGGCAATATTCTACAGCATTTTTTGCATTGCTTTATCGTTAGCCCAGACAAACTGTCCTGTCCAGTTTTTAACACCAGTAAATAATAAATTAATCTGCATAGCTAAAGATGTCAACTGCAGTGAGCCATCTGCGCCAGTATTACTGTTGCCCAGCAACTGTAATTTACTACTATGTGAGGCCATGTGATTTGGAGATGCTGTTTTCTGGGGAATCACTGGGCAGGGAGCATGGCCCAGCCCCGCTCTGAGCACACCACATAATCTGTTCTCAAATCCCAGTGATTTTCGCTTAGACTCTGTGCAGCCCAGATGAACTTTATTAACCTCTTCCTTGCTGTACTCTTGCTTCACAGCTGTATCTTTGGTCAGTCATTCCTATATTTCCAGTATGTTAAAGCTAGATGCAGATCATGAAAGCAATCAGCGTTTATTGCAGTGATGCATGATGCAGTGTGCTGAGCTGCATTTAATTTTTTTTTTCCTCATACTATGTATAAGGCAGCTTAAATGTTTAGCCGTAAAAACTAACTTTTAGGGATTCATGAATCTGGAGTTGAAAAAAAAAATTTCACAAGATCATGCTCACTATTGTTTTATGATCCGAATTATTTAAGCTATAAAATAATAGTTCCCCAACTCATAGCTCACACAGCTTACTGTACTAGTAATTTAAAGTGTAGTGAAATATGTTTTAAGATTGTGAAAACTGTGTAATACAGTTCATATAGTAATTCATTTTAGCAGTTTTAAAATAGCTTCAAGGTACGAGTAACATTTAAAATAGTGTTTTAAAACAGCTTGTTTAAAAGGTTTGCTCCAACAGTGACTTAGCACCAAGATACAGTGCCTGTATCTCTTGCTGCAGCTTGTGGAATTGGTGCATGGGGAACACGCTGCTGCCTGGGACGTAGCATCATTCTTGTGAGCATCTCAAGGCAGTGTTTCCTGATGAACTCCCTAGTCATCTTTTAATATCTGCCATTTCCAAGGAGTATAGTTATTTATTTTGCAGTGTTAATCCATCCTCATTCGAGAAAGATAGATTTCATGCTGTGAAGACGTTTGTTGTGGGTAGTAAGTTTGAATAGCTGAGATTTTTATTTACGAAAGGACGGTGATGAAGGAAAACTTTGTTTCTACTATTGCCCAAACTTTTTTAGAAGACATTTTCAGTTGTACATTGAGATGCCTGTTTAGTTTGTTCTTCAGTCATGGTTCTTCCTTGTTCCTAACATGATTTTGTGATCCCATTTCTTCTCTCTTGCAGTATTCTGCCATCCTACTTGAGCCCATGATTTTATGCAGCTTCAAGTGCTTTATTTTTCATGTTCCTCATAGCATCTTGGCAGAAATGTCTGCTAAAAGACCTGAATCTGGCTTCCTGACTTTTCTTCTCTCTGAAGCAACCAAATAAGCTAATATGTTTCCAAACTAGAAATGGATTTCCTTGATAAAGCTTTGGGGCAGAGCTGAGCAATGTCAGCAACATCCATTTACATTTCTGTGGCAATGTAATGATCTTTACATTTTATGCATATCTTAAAGTTCCTTTTTATAGTACCAAATGGCTAGTCTAAATGAGAATGAGACTCATTATCTTAAAATGTAGCTCTGTTCTGAAAAAGGACTGTTAAAGTGGCTTCCGAGAGCTTCATTTTTGTTGTGTGCCAGCAATTTGTAAATGAAATATGTTCAATTTGCAAGTCAAAATTTCTCTATCACTTCACATCTGGAATCTTAGAATCAGGCTGGATTCTCTTCTTTCCCTACATCCTCTTCAAGAACAGAAATTCAGTATGCCAGTCAAGGCACTTACTCTTTGACAGATTTCCTGTTGCTTTCGGTGGGTTTGCACAGTTAGAACAAATCTGAACAAATTCACAAAGGAATTGCCAAATTGCCTTCAATTGTGTTGGCTGTATTTGGGATGAGAACTGAAATGTGACCCATATTTACTATTGGAGTCAACTGTTAGATATGGAATACATAAGGCAAAGCGAGCTATAGAACATGATGCTTTAATTTTCTTCACTTTAATTCTCTGTAGATGTTGCTAGTAAAACATCATGAATAAATTCAGTTGGTGTTCCCAACTAGCAGAGTCTTTGTGAAGCTTTTATATTTTTTTAGATGTTGTGGATTATTAGTACATAAAATGTATTTTAATTATTTGTTGTTTTGAGGGGGCCTAACTTCTTCTACATCAGTGGGTTAGAAGGCAAGGTGGCATTTTCTGTATTCAGTGGCTGAAATCTGAACAAAGATGGTAGTAAGTTTCTAGCATGAAAAGTTTAGTTTGAAGTGTGAAATCTGTTAAATATATCTGTTACAGTGGTAGTCACGTTGCTCAAAGGTATAAGGTTCAGGGTGAAGGAAATCTCTCAAGTATTCTGCAACAGCTACAAAAAATATTTTTTATCATTAGGAAGAATAGTAGTGGTTTGGAAGCACGCTAATTGGAAGTCAGTTCTGAATATTTCTGTGTAGTTGAAAAGAAGTGGAAAATACAATCTTCTTCAGCTGTGCCTGTAGCATGTTTTAGGAGGTTGTATCAAGAGCAATCATTCATCAGTCGCTCAGAGGGTCAAAAACCCAGTCAAGGATTAGAGTGACATGGAGGACATTTATTGAAGTCCCTCCTTCCCCCCACCCAAATCTACCAGTACAAGCACAGCTTAGGATCTTCAACAGCAATGAAGAATCTTGATGACAGTAGACAGGAACTGCAAAAGCTCATGTGTTCATGTTAGGTCTTTTAATTCTAGTAGAGATAAAATATGGAGAAAGAAATTTAGAATGGAAATTGGAGAACTGTTGTCTAATAAGATGCTTGAGGATAGCCACAAATTAAAGTGTTACGTCTCTACAGCCACAGCAAATTTTGCATCATCCATAACAACATGCAAGTTCAGTCTGAACTTAACAGAAGCCTACTCCCGTTAAAGTTCATCAAACATCTCTCTAATTACAGTAGAAATAAGAACAGATCAGTGTTTGTTACAAGACACATTTTTGTAATGATGTGCTTCATTTTGAACCCCTGTAGTTCTAATCAAAGAACCACAGTTCATACAATTTTGTATTTGTTTGAAGATGATATGCATAAGTTTTAATTGCTTTAGGGCTGTGGCACGTAATTCCTCCTGCTGAAATGCACAGGAGGAATTTTATGTCTAAAACAGAAAAATTTTAAAAAATAGTACAGTAAAGTAAAACTTCCTAAATTTCCCATTTTGCTGTTCAGCTGTAGGAGTCGCAAATTCACTTTTATTTTTAAAGGCTTCAGTTTAACACTGGAGGAGGGAAAAATACATATATGTATTATAGCTAGGGGGAAATAGCAGATGAGAGAGTTAAGGCTGTCTTCTACACAAGTTTGTGTTGAAAACAGTAGTATAGAAATAACTTCTGTCTAGATTCCAGTTAGATGCTCTAATCAGACTTGACCAGGTGTATGTTGAGGACGTGCCTAAATGCTTAGTTTAAATGCAGTTGGAATCTAGACACTTTAAATGTAAGAATTATACTGCTTATTCTGTAGCCCACTCAACCCTATAGATGCTTCGTTGGGGCCTCGAAGATCCTATATTGACTTAAAATTAGATTTCCTGGAAGATGCTCAGAGCTGCTGAGCATGAGCGTGCAGATAGGCACCTGTTACTGCCGTGGTTCCATTGCAAAATGAGGGACAGGCAGGCACTAAATATCCTTACAGGGATCTTATCTCTGGGGCATGTTCAGACCCCATCTAACGCCTGCTGCAAGGGTTGATTATTTTACTTCAAAGTGCAGCACTTTCATCGGGCAGGGGGAAGCTGCAGAGGTGGCAAAAAGAAGCAGGAGAACAAAGACAGCTCTGAGCCTCTCATGTCATTGGGTTGGTTCCTTGCTTAAAATACAGGAGCAGTGAATCACTATGAAAAGGTGCATTGTCCAAATCTCTGTGAAAGACCTCTGGTTAATGGGAAAGGGCATTCCTCACTTGAGCCCATTGAAAAGTTTCTCACAGAACTGTGTCCCTCAGCAGAGCTGAGGAGAGCCCACCTCCCTAATATAAGAAATCTTGAGTCACTTTGCCAAAGCCAACCATCTGCGTTAGCTGACCTGGGTATTCAAAATATGTGGTTGGAATCTGTTTTTTGATTAAACTTCAAAACCATCAAGAAAACCATGAGGACATCATCCAGAAATGGTAGCTATTTATATAATGAAATTAGATTACTAATATTGAAAGTCGGCTGTTGTAATTTAGATTTATTACAGCTGAAATTGGCCCTTGGACAGCAGACTTTCATGTGAGCTGATCACCAATCAACCAAAATGGAAGTTAAGCTAAATGTAATCTTTGCTCATGTCCCCAGTGCAGTTGTGAACTTAATTCCTTTAGTAATTCATAGCAAAGCTGAAACAAATGTTCCAATTTTGTTTCAGTCAGTTTTACTTTTTAACAGCTATTTACTATATGAGTTGCAAGCAGGCCAGAGAATTATTTAAAGAATCTGGGGAAAAAAAAGTTTGCACTGAAAATGGAAGACAAAAGACAATAGCATTATTATTAGTGGTAACTTGATTTCTGTAAACTTACAACTGAGGCCAGAATCATACATGTCTTTGTGAAGCTGTTAGTAATTGCAAGCCCATATTCCAAAGTATGTATATACCATATTTATCAGAACAAGTAGGCTAACGGTGCAATGGTAAGGATGGCCACTTAGGTTTGTTTGTTTATTTAGCAGAAAGTATTATTTACCTCTCATATAACACTAGAGAAAGCAGGACAAATTTATTAAAGTTGTTAGCTGGTAGAATTGGCAAGGAACATAGGTAAATAGATTATTTGCTTTTATCCTTTGCCTATATGTTGGAAAATGGCCTACAGTATATAGGTCTATGGTATATAGGCCTATGGGAATTACCCTGGGAACTTACTTTAATAACAAAGTAATTTTGGAAAACTCAATTATTGTTTTTAAAGTACCATCAGTGTTTAGGCAAAGCTCCTCACTGATTCCAAATGAATATTTGCCCTCAGAAGTCGGTGGTAAGGTATGAGTCTATGGAAGTACATGGAATTCATTAACACATCTCTGTTCCTAATTCAGTGAGTACATATATGCTACCAAGGTGACTCCTGTGTCCTATGATTTGAAACATTACCAAAACCATAAGCTATGTGAAGAACTCAACAGTCATACACTTAAAAGTAATTATGCATTTACTTTTCTTCTAATGATTATAACTAATGATTATGATTATAATTATCATTTTCAGTCAGCAGAGTTGATTTGTTAAACTAGGTTAGCCATTTTTGTGCCCCCCCCATTTTGGCAAATTATTGCTGTAAAGGAGTCATTGCTGGGCCCCATGAAATTCCAAAGCAATTTTTCATTCTGCTGGGTTTTTATCCCCCATTGTTCAGTTGTGTATAAACTGAATCCAGCCTGGTGTGAAATCGTTAGAAGCATGGGCTCATTGATAGCTTGAATCACAGGAATATGGAGAAGAATGAAAAAAATCAGTTGTGAATGTTAACTGCAAAGCAACATTAGTGGTAATATTTCTCCCTTTTTATGCAAAGGTCTGCAATACTGCAACAAGCAGTACACTACAGTAGTCTAGTATTACATTGATTGTATTAAACTGTCTTAATTACAATACCTTTATTTATTTTTTTCTGCAGATTAAAGAATGGCTCTGTTTAAACTGCCAGATGCAAAGAGCATTAGGTGGTGACCTGGCACCAGGTCAGGGGCCTGGGCCACAGCCACTACCACCCAAACAGAAGACGCCCATTCCACCTTCAACAGTTAAATCATCCCCCCAGCCACAGCCAGTTCAGAAGAAAGATGCTGCTCCAAAACCTGATCCTTCTCAGCTAGCTGAATCTAAAAAGCCCCTACCACAGAAGAAGCAACCATCCATGCCTGGGTCTCCCCCTGTAAAATCAAAACAACCCCGTGCTGAACCTACCGAGATCTCCCAGGAAAAGGATCCTGATCAGGCTAAGCCAACACAGGTTGAAGATAAGCAAAAACAACCCAGTATACAGAAGCCTATGACTGATACTGTGCCTACCTCTGCAGCACCAGGGCTGAAACAGGGGTCAGCAGGTTCCAGACCCCCATCAACTCCACAGAAAGTGACAGACTCCCAAAAACCAGAGCTTGCCAAGCCATCACAAGATGCTCCTCCAGCTGGGGACAAACCAGATTCCAAACCCCTACCACAAGTGTCTCGGCAAAAATCAGATCCCAAGCTTGTTTCTCAGCCTGGGCCTAGATCAGATGTTAAAACTCAAAGACCTGTTGAGCCAACACAAGTGAAAGATGATCCTAAGAAGTTACAAGCAAAGCCAACTCCAAAGCCTGATACCAAACCCATTCCAAAAGGACCACAAGCGGGGGCAGGCCCCAAGCCTGTGCCAGCACAGCTGACACCTCAACCCCAGCAGCCTCAGAAAACTCCAGAGCAACCAAGGCGTTTCAGCCTTAATCTAGGAGGTATCACCGACACCCCTAAGCCGCAGCCTACAACACCACAAGAAACAGTTACTGGGAAGCTCTTTGGATTTGGAGCTTCAATCTTCAGCCAGGCCTCAAATTTAATTTCCACAGCAGGTCAGCCAGGGACTCAGACCTCAGGTCCTCCTCCACCCAGCCCTGCTGTGAAGCAACCCCAACCCCCATCGCAGCCACCCGCCTCGCAGGCACCCCCCAAAGAGGCTGCTCAGACTCAGCCTTTTCCAAAATCTCTTCCTGGAAAGAAAGAAGCTAAGCCTCTTATAATGGAAAAATCAGAGCCAACAAAAGTGGATAGCAGCGTAACCACTAAGGGATCTGATTTAGAAAAGAAACCTAGTTTGGCTAAAGACAGCAAGCCTCAGGCTGCTGAAGCTAAAAAGCCTGCTGGGCCCTCTGAACCAGAAAAGGCCAGCCAGCCCAAAGTGTCTTGTCCCCTTTGTAAAACTGGACTCAATATTGGTTCTAAGGATCCTCCCAACTTCAACACGTGTACAGAATGCAAGAAGGTGGTGTGCAATCTCTGTGGATTTAACCCGATGCCGCACATAGCCGAGGTAAGGCAATGTGATTTGTATTTACCCTGTATTCATACCAGCAGGTTTCCTGTACTATGGAGGCCAGTCTGTGTTTTAGCTATCAAGTTATTGTGAAAAATGTGAATGCTTCAGCTGAGGGCTTTTAAAGTTAAATATTTGTGTTGTGTGAAACTTGGTCACAGTCAGAAAATGCTTCCAATGACTGATCAATTTATTTTTGCAGATTAAAGGAGTCTAGGACAGCTGGTTGCTGTGTTTTTGAGGCATAAGCAGATAGCTAATTATGTTTATGGAGTCTTTTGAAATTGGTGCCACTACAATACAGCAAACTACTGCACTTTCCAGTCTACCCTGGCATAAAGTTCCCTTTCATAAGTTTCAGTATAGTACATTAGCATGTACTCTTCCTCCTTTAATCAATACGTCTGATTCAGGCAATTATTGAATGAAGGAATGTGTTAATTAGATTCCCCCCACCCCCAATATACCATTTAATGCATCCTTAAGTTTATTCCATTAATCTCCTTCTGGCTCTGGAGTCTTTGTGCATGTTGAGGTACTCATTGGAAAGGTTGAAGTTAGAGTGGTTCCTGTGTGGTATAGTGTAAGTACACAAAGTTCACAAAGCCATTTTGTTCATTAAAGGATGTGTGTTTGAAGGTACCTTTCCCATGATTGCCCAAGAGATCTAGTGGGGCCAACTCATGTTTGAAAGAATTAAACAACTTATTTTCAACAGTTTCCTCACATTCTGCCTTTTTACCCTCCTTTTTATTTTTTCCTCATCAAAGTTTTTATAAATGGCAAGGGGATGGGAAATTTTGTACAAACTTAAGAGAAAGGCAGAGACACATCTTACAACCCATACCAAATTGGCAAGTTTCAACTCAGCAAAAGCAGACCACCTAAAAATACTTGTGAGTAATTTAAATGTGTAACTCAATTTACTCAGCACCTCAGAAAAGTAGCTGTCAGTGTTGAGTGTTTGGTGTCTGATTGAATGAATTAGAAACAGCTCCCTGGGTCAAAGGCGATCACATCACTGCCCTAAGGTGATTAGGAGTGTAGGGAGAAATAGGAAGTTGCAGAAAGAAAATTGCTTACGTTGTGAGTATGTTTTTCTTATGGATTATTTTCTTAACCACAGTATGGCTTACCCAAGCATTTGAAAGCATTTGTCCTACTAGCATCATCCCTTTTTTGTTTGATTATGAATATACTGTTTACTATCTTTGCAATCCTTTAGAGTCAAAAAACAAAGGACTGAAAATGCAGGAAGATTAATCAGTGATTGAAAAGCAGAAAGTTCCATTGACTTTTAATGTTGCTTGGGCACTGAAATCCATCGAACATACAAATCCCTTCATCGCCATGCTTCTTCCCACCCCATGCATGCACACGTGCACACGTGCACACGTGCGCGCACACACACACGCACACACACACACACATATATATTTAGGTCTTAAATGCAGAAAAGGTATACCTTCTATATGACTCTCTACAGTGGGACTCAACTGTGTTAATACATACTCTTCAGGTCTGGTGAAACACTGTGCTAAGCTGACTGTTGTGCAAGTCCTGGCGCGTGAATTGACTTGTTCAGAGCTGACCTAGGTGTCGTGGTGTGGGAACACATTGTGGTGTGCAGATTTATCCTCTCTATATTTCTGTTTGAGATGAGAAGGCTAGTATTCTGTTTCCTTTCTCCTATCTCAGTTATCAGGGGTTTCGCTCTTTCAACTATTTTAATATGCAGATTGTCAAATACTAGTGATTTTTATGTAGTCTGGCTTCCTCATGCCTTTCCTTGCCTCTTTCTGGTCTCTCTGTTGCGTACTCTTTTTTCTTATACCACACATTTCTATATCTGTCCAGTTTTCCGCTTTACCTTCTCATTTCCCATCATTTTTTTTTTTTTTTATGTTTGACAAGCCACTCTTCCCTGAGAATAGGCGGTAGCTGTCTTGGCTGAGGACAGCCTGACTCTCATTTGAATAAAGATGGAAGACAGAAGAGGGAGCTTACCCTCTCCTCTCCCAAATAAGCTTTGTACGTCGCATATTTAACCTGAGCTAGCAATTCTGTCCCTGTATGCATGGATATAGTATGCAGTAGTTGCTGTTGTACAACAGGAACGTGATGACGAGCTTATGCTCACTAGCACACTCTTTTCTACAGCAAGCCGCTATCTCACGCCTTTAGTAGAATGTCGGAGTCTTTTTTGGAGGCTAGGGAGGAGGAATAGAAATGCTTTCGGAACTGGTCTTTTGTTGCGTTCTTCTGCCCAATATTTTTATTCCTATTCTCTACATTCAGGAGTATAAAGAGAAAAAAATGCAATTCTAAAAGCCTGTATTTCCTTTGGTCCGAGAAGGTGTTTTGGATGAACAAGCACAGTGGGTATTTTACAGTTCTGCTTTGGGGCGGCAGCTGTATTTCTAACACGCGCTTATGTATTATCTATAAATTGTTGCCTCAGTAACAGCTGAAAATGAGGTGAGTTTTATTGATTGAGTGATGGTCCAAATCCTGTTGCTAACAAAGCTTGTATTCAGCTACAATGTAAAAATCAGTCCCATGGAGCAGGGCAACCCGTGTTTCATTGGCAAGTATAGAGAAGCATCTAAACTCCCTGGACACCGCTACCTTAAGAACTTTTGCCAGGGAATATCTTCCAGGCAGCATGCTGCTGTATTTTAAATATGGCCAAGAACACTTTAAAGGGAGAAAAGTGCTTTCTCCCAGTGAAAGTTGTTTATTGTTGCCTGTATGTGACAGAACTAGCTTTTAAAAAAGTCTTTTTTTTTTTTTCTTTTTTAGGCCATTGCAAAGAATGCCTCCTCTGATAACCCCTCTTTTGCACTAAATAAGAGAACTAGACTTCTACCTGGGTCTAAATCAACAATGTTCTATTTATTTCAGTGAATTTATGCTGATTTGTGCAAGCTGAGAAATAGGCCAGAATCATTTTTCTTATAATGGGCTTCTTTTTCCTCCCTGATTTGTTGATCCAACAGTCAAAGAGTTTATTTGCTTAAATGGTAATTTATCCATGAAGCAAACAACCACAAATGATTAAATAAATGACACTCGATAGATTTCAAAGATCCCCAGGACCATGTGAACCCTAGTGCATTAGCACAGACTCCTCATCCTGCTATTTGCTCAATAGGGAGGAGTGTTGTTTACCGGCTCTTTAATTAGCTTTCCAGCTCAGGTAGTTGGAAGCGGTTCTATTTTTAGTAGCAAAGCACAAGATCACAACTGCAGGAGTGGGAAATGAAGTGTGTGGCAACGACCATTTTGTGCATGAAAACCTCGGTGAAGCTGGTGAGGGAATATCGAACAAGAGCCGAGATGGCTGGGGCTATAGGTACATCGAGGCAGCAGGGTCAGTAGCACAGCACCTGCCATGAAACAATGCAGTAGCAAAATCTAGAAGAAGATTAAAAAAAACAAGCAAAGAAAAGCTAAGAAAAGATTAAAAAAAAACACTGAATCTGTATGGGCAACAAGTAAGAATAACTTATTCATAGAGTTACACCTTATGAACAGAAAGCTCAAAAATGTGACGTGTGTATGTGTGAGTGTGCTAACAGCTCTAATCTAATAGAACTGCCAAGGGAGCAACAGAAGCGCTTTTTAGTCTACTGATAGCTATAAAATTATCTGGAAGGGCACTTAGAAATAAAAAATGTTCCATGTGTGAAATAATTTATTGGGGCTCCAGCAAGGAGAGAATTGCTCGGAATGAAGGAAGGGCAGGGAGGCCTGGGGAAGGGCAGGAATGACATTGTCTCAGACCTGTAAAGGATTTCTTCTTTGAAAAAGATGTGATCAGAATAGATGATATTAACAATTTTATATGGACAGTAATGTTTCTTACAGAGATTATCATCGGTATGAATTTTTCTGACATTGAGTGCATGCAATAACAGAAATCTGTAAGCAGGAGTTTATAAACCAGTGATCTGATGGTCCGTCTTCAATCCATATGCTTATGTGGTAGGTTTTAAAAATATATATATACACCCACCAACCCTGATAACTTATTTTATTACTGGTATTTATTAGGCCAAACTAAATAATAAAGATTTTTTTTCTCCTCCACAAACACTATGGAGAGGAGAAAGCAACAAGACAAACTCTAAATAAGCACAGTGTTATCATTAAACTCAATAGCATAACAGACTTAAAAAATGATGCCTTGATCTCTTGATCAGGACTTCTAGAATTAACAGTAAGTAGCATTTTGCAATTGATATAAGCCTCTTTGGAGAGGAGGAGACTCTATTCTTATGGTCATATACCTGTATACTTCTTGGCTTCTTGTACCTTCTCCTAAAGGAACTGGAGAAAGGATACTGGCACAGGTGGGCCCCTGGTGTAGGTAACTGGCAGCTCCTGCTTTCCAAACTTCACTGATGTCTAACTGTAAATGGAGCAAGGCCCTCGGCAGGTGTGACCCATTATGTTTAAACTGGACAAGAATTTACCCAGGTTTCAATAGTAGACTTAAAAAAATAAATAGAAATCTCCCCCAAGTGAAATGGGCCCAATTAAATGCTGAAATGTAGATCAGGCTCCTTAAAGGAACTCTACAGGAACATTTTTAAAGTGATGAGCGATCTATGATCCTAATGAAAAAGCCTAGAAGGATGTGCTGCATCGTCTGAGATGACACCCGTTGCCTATTTTTGATTTAATAACAACTCTGTACTATCGTGTTTTGCCTATTTGAGAACGTTTAGGCTGTTCTGCAAGCTGGCAGGTTTGACTCCTCTGAGAAGTTTGTGTCTCTTCTGATGTGTCTAGTGGTGAATTGTTTTGGAGACAGCTGGTGTCTGGGAAACACAGTGAAGAAGAATTTGCACTTTAGGTACAAAGAGAAAACTAACAACCGTTCCTCCCAGTTGCATAATTTGTCTGCTCTGCCTCTTCTGTTTCCCCTTATGTTTAAAGCTCATCTTCAAAATTTAACTGTAAGAAAGTGAGCATTATTATTGGTTAATAACAGCAGCCAAATCATACAGAAATTAACAGGCTAACACAATGCATTCACTAAAGTTTATGGAAATTTTATCTATTAATTGATAAGCCTTTATGATTGAGAAAAAAATCTTAAAACTACTATTAATTATTATTATTATGAAAAATAAAATCTGGCATTGAAAACAGAATGTATGTGAGATAATAAAAACCCCAGTGTATTTCTCAACTATCAGAATGAAACTAATTAAACTCCAAATGAGATATCCTACTTTTCCTGTTGAACTGATTCAATATGTTTAATAGACTCTATTAAAATAGAGAGTTATTTTATAGCAAAAAAAAAAAAAAAAAAAAAAAAAAACAAACCAAAAACCTCACCTCTTCCCACTTTCCTGTAAATCATGCGTATAGAAGATGGAGGGACAATATGGAATGACCCTTTAAGGGATGATTCAGTTATATTTTAACACAGATAAATATTTAAGGAATGTTTAGTGCCTGAATTCACCTTCAAAATAAGGTTGAAGTTTCATCAAGAGGTATCCATAGCTGCAAAGGTAACAAAATCTTGTAAGATGCAGACTTGAGTTGTCTAGGCTGTTTGAAAATACACGTTAGGAGCCTACATCCTTCCCTAGATCTAATGTTATGTTCCAAAAATTCCTTACTTTGACCTGACTGTTCTCTAGAGGCCTGAACTTCTGTCTTTCACACATGGCTTGACCTGTTCCTGTTGATCTGTGGCTAGTTTCTGTTTAAATCCCTTGAAATACAGATATTAGATGAAACCCCTTTGGGAATCTGATTTTGGCATGTATCTGAGTATAGCTCAGCCAGAGGCAGTATATTTGGCACTAAACATATTAGTGATGGCCACTTAGAGAGAGAGAAAGAAAAAAGGAAAACGCTGCTCTTAGTTGGATACAAGGTGCTGGTGGTTTGCTTAGTTTATTCTCTCTCTGATAATGTTATGTACAAAATACAGATCTGCAAATAGACATGTGACTTCAGGACTCCCACCCCCAGTGCAAACCTGACACTGTGATGTTAGAGCCAAGACTCTTGTCTCCAGGTCTCCATCAAACCCCCATGTTTTTGCATTTTTTTAGGTTCAGCAGGGGAAGTGAAGTCCAGCACAGCCCACTGTCTCCAGATGAGCTAATAATTACTCGATATCCTACGATGATTTTGTTTGAATTCCTTGTCAGTGTGAAGGGAAATAAAAACATCTTCACTTTCTCCCAACGGTCTCCATGAGCTAATGTCTTGCATTTCAGTAGGGTTGTTCATCCCAAATGAGCTAGGCGCAGATGCAGTTTCATTGTTTTGCCACATAGGTTATCTTTGTTACTTCTGAACCAGAAGTTAATTCTGGGGCAGAATTTGAAAGTAAGGCTTTAGATCCCCCGAGTTACTAGTGACATACATGCATTAGTTAGAAATGTGCATTCTTGCTATTTTTCCTTCGGGTGATTACTACCATAAAATTTGAGAATTGTTTTCCTGGAGCTAAGCTTGAGGAGTGGAAAAAAAAAAGACTAGTATCATTCCTCAAAGTAACAATTTGACCTTTGGAAGCATCGTTATCACAATTAATTGCCTGCTGCTTGTTTTCTATATTCAAACCTCTAAAAGTTTCCAAATTGTCTCTCAAAAACAAGTACTCCAGGGAAGGTTAAATATTGTTGAAACAAACAATAATGCATAGACATAAAACTATGAAAGGCCAGATGGCTTTTATTAATGTTTGTGATGGCCTTTGATGGTGTGAAATCCCAAGGGGTGTCTACCGCAGCACTGCTGCTGACACACGTGCAGTTCCTGTCTAGCTGGCCATTTTCCTCGTCCAGTTAGAATTCATGTATGCTGAATATTTTGCCTATATAAATTTAGTCCACGTCTCAATTTCTTTGCACCTTCAGAAATGAAGACTGCTTCGGTGAATGATTAGCATAGAGCTTGCAGGCTTGCTGCTGTGTGCGTTCGACTTTCTCCCATGCTATTAGGAAACCAGACGGGCTACAGAGCCAGAGCATTAGTGAGGGTCAGGCTGGAGTCTGAGATCTAAAGTAGATAATCAGGAAAATTACTGACCTGGCCTTGAGCCAGGTGATTCTCTTCTTCAGAATTGCATTAGAAATTTGGTTGGTTCCCCTATTATTAAGTGAGGCAGAAGCCTTCTGAAAGCTAGCCTGCCATTAATTGCATCTAAGTTTAGCATTTTCTATAGAACTTTATAATTTGTAATAATATCTTAAAGAGATTTTATTTCTGAAGCCTTTTTTACATCAAAGAATAATGTACTTTTGTTCATGTTTTACTGAGAAATGAAAATGCTTATTTTAAAAAGTTTAAATATTGGTGTGAGACTGTTGAAGGTAAGACTCAAGGATTCTAAAATACTTTGACCCACTTTTTTAAAATGAACAGACAAAATCTGGTTCATAGTAAACATTTACATTTTTTCAGTGCCCAGCTGAGATACCTTAATAAGACATTGATCACTATCTGATCCCATTAATAATACATGCAGGCACTGTCTGAACTTCTGTGATCAGAAAAATATAAAGTCTTCACAGGTTTCATATCAGAGTACTTACTTGGTTTGGTCTTCTCATAGATTCACTGTAGAGGAAGCTTGTAAATAATTCTTTTTCCTCATCCTGAAAAAATGAAAAGCTGGTGCTCTTTCTAGGAAGAAATGCCAGAATAATTTTTTCTTTGTTTTGCTTTAATATCTGTGATGAGGATTTTCTGTATCTGAAAACAGAATATTTTCATTGGATATTTGCTAAAGTAATAATCAAATTACTAGGACTGATGGAAATATCTAAACTTTGGATATTTAATGAAAATCTGAAAAGTCTACTGTAAACTTAAACATTTGTATGCATTTGGTAGTGACCTTATTTCTTGAATAATTAAACTATTCATGTTGTTACAGTAGTTAGTAAATTCTGCCTTTGTTTAAAATTTCATGTCACTCTTGTGCTAACAAAAAAGCTAATATTCATCAACACCATGACTGTATGGTAGTAAGGAAGGGTCAATACTGTGCAGAAAGCAGGTCTTAAAATCACTGGTGTGTCACTGCTGTGGTGATTTAAACCCAATGGGATCACACAAGTGTAATCAAAGGCATGGGGAGTTAATTGTAACTGCTTGCACGATGTGTGATCATCAGTAAAAGTGATTAATCAAACTTTAAAATGTAAAGGAAGAGTGAGCAAGATGGGGCACTTTTTTGACTCCTGTATGTTACACAATATTAATTCATGCTGTCCAAATTATGTAAAGAATGTAAGTATCACTTGAAAGGATACTGGCTAGTAATTTTTTTTTTCTTTTTTTGAGTACTGTTGAAATGCATATGATTCAGCAGACCAGAATGAGAACAAACCTGGCTTTACATTTTATATCATTTATGAATAAATTTCATCTCTCCAGTGTTAGTAAGAGAGAGGATGGGGCTTGTGTGGAGTCTAAGCCATTGCATAGCTGTGAAAAAGAGATTAGATTCATGCCAGTAAGCTGAGTTGCTGTCCTGCAGCATTTGAAGCAGGAGGTCACAGACTGATGCTGAAGAGGGAGATCAGCAGTCACTAAACTATTCCATCTGAATTTGGTACAAAATGGTGCTGCATCAGGAAAAACAAAAGTGATATTTTTTTGGCCGTAAAAATTAGCAGCCGTTAGGCTGTACCAGACCAGAACACTCACTGAGAAGAATGGAGAAGGATGCTAGTTTTGCATTTATGTTTTGGAGGTTAAGGAAATCACTCAAACAGTGAAGTAACCTAGGTTTCTGAGGACAAGACTCAAAAGACCATATGGTGATGTTCTGTTTTTAGTATTCCTGGGTTAGTAATCTTCACTTTTTTTTTTCTTTATCAAACAGCCTTCATATTGGAAATAGTCCAGTTGTCATGTAAAGAGATACTAGAAACTGAGCTTAAGGAATCTTGTCCTTAATTTTATAATATTAATGTATGTAACTACTTTTTTAGGAGACTGTGTCCTAGCAGTTAGCTGAATAATTTATGCCAAAAGCTGTAGGTGTATTTCTGTTTCTTCAAAAGATTTTCCCATAGGAATACATCGAAGATAATGTCAGAGCTCTGCGAACCTCACAACAATTTCACTGTAGTAGTCTGAGTCAATACAAATCTTTTGAAATTTTTTTTAGATGTCACTTTTGTAATCGATCAATATTCATATTTCCTTTTATATATAATGACCAAAAATCTCCAAATGCTGATAGTTCTTTCATGACTATGATCTTCAAGGTACTAGGTAGCTCTTATCTCTTTGTACATTTACGGTGCGAAATGTAACAAGCGTTACATTTGTGAAAAGACTATAAGATACACCTGTTCATATTAAAAAGTATATATATAACAATATTTTTTTTCCCATGAAAGTTCAACCAGAATTTTTAATCAAAATAGTGAAATCTTGGGCTAATACATAAAACCAAGCTGAGCACTTACTCAGCTTTGGGCACTGCCTCCTCACTCATTCCATGCTCATGGAGATAAAATGGTGCACCTCCTATGTAGGTGAGAGCTGCCGTTGTGTCAGGCACAGAGCCATAGAGATAAAGTCTGGCAGGAGAATAGGAATCTGATGTAAACTTGTGCTTTTCCTGAGCTGCCTATTGGCATTTCGGAGTTGGCATTTCCGCTGAAAATATAGATATGACAATTTTTCTGGCATTTGAAGATATAGCAAGTTTTAAAATACTCCTTTTTTCAATGTTTTATATTGAAATAGGCACTTAATTTTTTTTTTTTTAATCAAAAGCATATTTTGACACTGAAAGTTGGTTAAAACAGTAAGATTCCAATGTTCTCTGACTTCTGGTTGAGGTTTTTAGTGTCTCCTTATAGGCTTGTTTTCTACTTTTCTCTTAATTTCGAGTCAGAACTGGAAAATTGAACTGATTAAGGTTTCAATCCTTTATTTTTATTTTAATTTGTTTTTACCATTTTTTAAAAATACAGTTAGATAAATTAAACAGTTTGACTTAGATTTTTCAGAAAAGATATAATGAATTTGATTTTTTTGCCTGTCCAGTTTAAAATGTTTTAAATATTCGCCTTGGAAAAACTGCATCTGTTTAAGGTGACTCATGCTTGGCGTCAAGGTTAATGGTGCCCAAGTCGGTCAAGGTTTTGAGAGTGTAGGCTTTGTCCTCATTACAGGAAGGGTGAAATAGAACTATTTAATGCTACACGTCTCTTTTGCAGGGTTTGTGTACACCTTTGTGCTGACCTACAGCATACTTTTATTTTGTCCTGAATCACATCTGAGCCAAGTGCATTTGTATTATGCTGTGTAGTGAATTTTTAAAATAGTGAGCCCAGTATAGCTGGAACTCGATTACAATATTATCCCAGACCTCTAAAGGGAAAAAGCACTGCCATTTATCTTCTACATCTCCTATCAGCACAAGGATCTCTTGAGAAAAAATATAATCTCTCATTTGATTTGACATCCTTTTTAATATTTTAGTTTTGCTGCTTTTCCTCCAAACCTGTAAGATTTTGTTAATGCTGTATCATCCTTCAAATGACAAATCTGGTCAACACTTTTAACAAGGTGTAATGCATAGTGAAGCTAAAGGGACTTTTGTTTGAATACCTAGGATATTACAATTAGTGACAGTCATAATTAAAGGCTTCAGTGAGATTCCTACTCCCCCCTGCCCCCTCTGTTCTTCTATATGCTGTTGGTAATTGAAATCAAGAAAGGTTCAATTTGGAATGTGCTTATACTTTTAAATTGTCATGATCCATACGCCTTGGTCTGGGATTTACTTTCTCTGATCTTTCTTGCTTCTGCTTGTCTTTCTAGAAGAAAGTACAGATGCATTTGTCATGGTTCTTGGCTTTAGGATCAGGGTTGGGCAGGGTGAAGTTCCCTCCACCTGGGACATGATTCACAGAATTGGGGAATGGTTGAAGTTGGAAGGGACTGTTGGAGATCATCTAGTTGTCCAAGCCCCCTGCTCAAACCAGGGTCACTTAGAGCAGGTTACTCATGACACTATCTGACTTCATCTTCCTTATTCTCCCCCATCAGGTATTTATACACATTGAGATCCTGCCCCAAGCCTTCTCTTCTCCAGGCTGAACAGTCCCAGCTCTCCCAGCCTCTCCTCATATGCTAGATGCTCCAGTCCCTTAATCATCTTTGTGGACCTTCAGTAGACTCACTCCAGCATGTCCATGTCTCCCTTGTACCAAGGAGCCCAGGACTGAACATGGCATGGGCCATAAGGCATGGGGCAAAGCACATACCTGGATACTTGCAACATCCTGGGCTGCATTAGAAAGAGCGTTGCCATCAGGTCGAGGGAGGAGACCCTTCCACTCAACTCAGCAGTGGTGGGGCCACGCCTGGAGTGTTGTGTCCAGTTCTGGGCTCCTTAGCACAAGAAAAGCATGGAGCTACTGGAGCAAGACCAGTGAAGGGCTATTAAAATGATTAAGGGACTGGAGCTTCTGTTGTATGAGGAAAGGCTGAGAGAGCTGGGATTGTTTAGCCTTAAGAAGATTCAGGGAGGGTCTTACCAATGTGTATAAATATCTGATAGGAGGGTGTAAAGAAGACTGAGCTGGATTCTTTTCAGTGGTGCCCAGTGACGGGACCAGAGGCAATGGGCACAAACTGCAACACAGGAAGTTCTGGCTGAATATAGGAAAAAAAGTTTTACTATTTTAAGGTGACAGCACTGGAACAAGTTGCCCAGAGAGGTTGTGGAGTCTCCATCCTCAGAGATTTGCAAAAGCCATCTGGATGTGGTCCTGTGCAGCGTGCTCCAGGTCACCCTGTTTGAGCAGGAATTGGACTTTAAAAACACTTTGCAATTCGTAGATCTCGTAAGTATGCTGAAATAAAAATTTGCTCAGTAACAATTTGTTTTCTGAACTCTCCAGGTCTGTGACAACAGTTAATCTCCATGTTCCGATAGGATTTATGAGGCATTTATTGCTCTTAAATAACATGCTTTGCTTGGATGACTTGCTCGTATATAATTAGTAATTTCCCATGTGTACATAATCTATATTTTTTGATATAAACTCTCTTTTTTTAAAATCCAGAGATATCACAAAAGGAGAGTTAATATAACATCACTAGAGTGAAATTCTACTAGAGTAGGTATTTTTAAGTTCCAGTCTTTTAGCACTATACTTCATGATCAGTAATAAATAATCATTGCTCTGTTATAATTATAACAGGAATCAGGGTGAAATGTTTGGGTCTTCATCAGCATACAGGATATAATTTTTAGAGCATATCTAGAAAAATTGATGCTAATTTTCTTTCTGAACTCTTGAAGCAATGATAGTGATTGCAGTACTTAGATGGCATTTTTCCTTCCATTTACTTTCTTTCAGTTGATTATCTCTGTCCTTATGACTTGGATTAATTCTATGTGCATTGTAGGGCATTAATATCTCCTTTAATTAGTTTCATATTGTTTACATACATGCATTCTATAAAGAATGCTTCATGTTCTGGGAGGAATCATTGAAAAATGCATTAAAAAGCATTGAATTCCATAGGATATTAAACTTTTGTATGCCTTTTACGGAAAGCAGGAGAGGTCAAGGTGTCCTCACAGTGGTTTCCTTTTCTCAGGTACCTCTCTTCATGCATTAGAATCTTGTAATTTATGTAACTTCATGACTAAAAAGGAAGTGAATGAAAATGAATATAAAGATATGGCAGTGGATTGCCTTTCTTTTTAAAAGGTTGTACTTTGAACTTACATGTAGAGAAAAATATACCTTTTGACAAAGTAGCATCAGGTAGCAGCTGTTAGAAATAATCTTTTCACTGGTGCACCTTCTAAATTATTTCACATTTAAAAATATACCTTACATATAATTTCTGTTCAGATAAAAATATAAAAATATTTATTTCTGTTGACAGATCTTGTCTGATGTTTTCTTGACATTATTTCTCTGCCCTTGTCTTCAAGTCGAGAAGTCTCTCTGAGAGGAGATATATCTTGAATTTTGTGACCAAACCACTGCTGCTGTGATAGTATCATTCTCTTCTCTCCACCTTTTATTTTCAGCCATTCTAAAGCAGTTATTCTTATTGCCTATTTTCCACTTGATAGAAAAGTTAAATGTGTGAACATCTCATTTTATTTAATTACCAAAAAATAAGATCCATTCTTAAACATTAAGAGAAATGAAACTAGACAAGTGGAAGAAAGAAGGTGCTGACAGAAAGATGATTATTTGCAAGTTAGTGTAATAAAAAGTAATAAGATCAGTTGTTAACATAAGTATATTTCCTTACAATTATGCTCTTTTTGTCTACTGAATGTACCAAACCTGAAGCCAGTGCTTCAGCATTGTAGAATACGATAGATGGAATTATTTATAAGTTATTGGACATAAGGACTCATATTGGACTCTTAATTATTTACGTCATGATTTAGGTTTGCACTTCAATTTCTATTATTCCTATTTATAACATCATGAAAATTAATGGAAGTATATGGTGATTCAAATGCATGGGTCTGCATTCTATATCACTTTCTCAAATGTCTGCAGATGGTGTACATTTTTGGACCTCTTAAAGTTTGGGGTTCATGATGGTTAAAACACATTGCAAACCCTTGTAATTGATGGAGTAAATGGGAAGGGGGAGTGCAAGAAGCCATTGCAGATGAGGCCCCCCCCCCCCAAACTGTCTTTCCTTAGCTTTTGCAGTGGCCTTCAGTGTCTGCTGGAGGTAGAAAAGTTGTGGCACCAAAGGATAACAAGATCTTCAAAACTACAAAGATGTGTTTAAATTATTGATGAGAAGAGTAAGAAATGAAGTGAAAGGAGAGGCACAGGACAAGTAATTTCTTCTCCAATGCGGGAGTCTTGCACTCACTCCTGCCACAGGCTGCCTGTCAGTACAGTCCTATCAAACCTGTTGCAATAATGCAGCAGTGTTGCCTTGGAAGGTGAGATAAGGGAAATCAGGGGAGTTTTGGTTTGGCAAGATATTTTGAGAGTATAATATGAATAATGTGGTTGATTGCAGAGATTGCTTATATGTTTATAAGTGATAGAACCTCCAGAGACAGATTCTCAGTAAAAATAAGTAGGAAGGCACTACCTTATCAAGAATAATAATACATTACACTTCTGTGGCCTCGAACGTAATGTACTTCCTTCATTTAGTCTTGACTGATTAGGAATTTCTATTGCTCACTCTTACTGATATAACCCCCTTTTGGAGAGATTAAAGCTATAAACTAGGAAAAAAGACAAGAAAAAATAAAAAAACTACTAAAAATTTAAAGATAAACTCTTAGTAAGTTGAACTGTGGCAAAGGAAGACAAGGAAAACAAGACATTTGCGGACATCACTATTGGAAAGAATGTTTCTTAGTTTTGTCATGCAGCTGAAACTCCTCAAGCTTTAAAAAAGATGTTCCTCATGTCCATTTGAGAGGCAGCTGAAGTAAATTTTGAAAGTCTCAGTGAAATCTTTCAGAAGAAAGAATTCTCAAAACCAATCAAACAAGTAACATAAATTTCACTTTCCTTGATTTAACTTTCCAGAGGCTGCTCGAAATGACTCTGATTTCAGAGAGTTTAGCACAGGTCAATCAGCTTTATATAGCAACTGTTCAAATCCAAGGAAATATGTCTCTTGGTTTTAGTAGTCATCTGATGGGATGTAGTTCAAACTAGCTGACCTTAGAAACCAATAGAAACAGAAATAAATACTGGTTTAAGTGCTTGCATTCTATCTCCTGGGATATGCTTTCATAGTGGTATTTAAGATTTCAGAGCTTTATCCTCTAAACCGATCAGGTAAGTGAGAAACTTGGCTCTTCTTAGTAGCTGCCTTCAGCTCTGTTCAAAGGTATGGCACTAGAACCTTGAACACAGCACTTTCAAAATTACGACAATTTTCAGGATTACATTTTGGAAACTAGCAGTTCAAGTCTTAGTCTTGAAGTAATAAACCTCCTCATTATTAATCTGATCTATTTTAGCCTTACTACTTATGGGTAGGGTAGTTAGTGATATATTTTAGTCCTTTGAAGGAGTACCTTATCCTATAAGGAGGTCAGTTGCTTGACTGAGCTATTCGAAAAGAAAGAGAACACTCATTAGGAATGTGGGTGACAAATTTCATTCTTCATGAGTAAAGACCATTATGATGAACAAAATCTTTTAGGAAGATGACTAATGTGGCACAATCACTTGAAGTAATGCTTGCTGGTTTTTAATGTGCCGCTTTATTTCTATGCGCAATGATTTAGTGCAGAGGGAAAACTTTTTTGAAAAATGTGTAATTTGTTTATGGTTAGGAATTTTACTCATGTAGTCATAATTGATAAAGAAGAAAAAAGGAGGATATCATAGGAACTTCTGGATGGTTGCTTAATACTGTTTTGATTTTGCCTCAAACTTTCCTAAATGTGCAGTCAGACTTTTTTTTTTCCTTGTATTGGGAAGATATCGTAGCATGTCTCATATAAGCAAATACATTAGAAAAAATTTTAGATCCTCTTTGCCTATTATTGCAAGGAGGTAAAAAAAAACCAAACCAAAACAAAACCAAAAAAGCCCTAGAATTTTGAGAAACAGTTTGGAAGAATGACAACTTGAAATAATAGTGCTATCGAAAAGCATTCTGAAGACACAACATTAACACTTGAACTATGGCTCCATGTATTGCTGAATTCAAAGAGGTCAACAAGATGTCTAAGAGTGAGTGCTAATATGCATTTATGCTTCCATTTTTATTAGTGGCGATAGTACAGAATCCCATGTTGTTGGTTGCTGTCAGCTGTCAGCAAGAATGGACCACTTCACGTGGGAAAGGGAGTGGAAGGTGACAGCAAGACAGTGACCTCACTGATGAGGGGTGCAGTCCCATGGTAGCCGAACAAGACAAGCAGAGCAGGTTTGGTGATAGTGACAAAGTTCAGCCAGCAGTCCAGTGATTGCTAATAAAGTCTGTAGTGATAAGGCACATTTGAGGTCAAGTCAGCAAGGTAAGGTCAGGATTGTCAAGGCACAAGGCCAACCAAGCACAGCATACCTTCAGCAGAGCTTAGGGTAGGACTAAGGCCAAGGACCTGAGCTTAAATGCACCTCCCAGGCCAATGAGTGGAGACTCCATAGGTAGAGGCTCCAGATGAAGCTTCCCACAGTGTTGTCCTACAGCTTAGCTCTTTTTTACAGAAATCTGATGCAAGGTTACACAGCTGTGCCCTATCAGAGCAGACCTTGAACCCAAGCAGCTATACATTTTGGCAGCAGAAGAGATTGCAGAGATGTTTACAGAGAAAAGTGGTTAAAGACTGGGCAGGGCAGTTAGATCCTGTTGGTGCACCTCTTACTGGTGTCTGGGTGGTTGAGGAGATCGAAGATGAGGGTGAAAGGGATTGGAACCTACTCTTTTACATGATCTTGCTGTCATGTGACCCTTAACGCATACATTTTAGCAGGCAGTGCTAATTTCAGTGCTATAGCTCTTTTATAACTCTGTGTAAGTTCATACTAAAAATCATTCCTAGAGTTGTCCGGGCATTTTCTGATGAAAGAAAGTGTATACTTTCAAGTGAATAATGCTTCAGAGAATTTCTTTCTTTCTTTTTTTTTATTTTTTTATTTTTTCATTTTTCCCCCCCAGAGTGGGAAGAGTTGTATTTGAAAATGGATATTTTAAAATAAAAGGGTACTCATATTACTGTAATGTGGACACCTACATCTTATCAAGTCTGTGAAAGCTAACTTTACTCAATAGAGAGTTAATCAATATAGTTAATGAAGCGATGTGATTCATCCTAGCTTAAAATAGACATCTATATTTGGTCATATGAATTATTGACTAAATTCCATTGACTATATTGACCAGAGCTCCAGTGACCATAAGGGGAACTTGGACAACTAGCTTGCATGCAAACGTTTAGATTGTAGATGTAGAGTCCCAGATTCACAGAATAATTCAGAGGGCAAGGCACCTCGGGAGGTCTAGCCCAATCTCTTCCTCAAAGCAGGGTAAGCAGACCAGACCAGGGTGCTCGTGGCTTTATCCAGTCTAGTCTTGAAAACGTCCAAGGATGGAGACTATACAGCCTCTCTGAGCAACCTGTTCCAACGTCCTCATGGTCAAAAAGCTTTTTCTTATATCTAGTCTGAACTTCTTGTTTAAATTTATGCCTGTTTTGTCTTGTCCTCTCACTGTGCACTGTTGTGAAAAGCCTGGCTCTGTCTTCTTGATGACTTTGTAGGTACTGGCAGGCTTCTGTTAGGTCCCCCTGAAGCAATCTCTTCTCCAGGCTGAAAAAGCCCCATTCTCATAGCCTCTCCTCATAGAGAAAGTGCTCCAGGCCCTGGCCATCTTGGTGGCCCTCTGCTGCACTTGCTGCAATTTATCGCAGTCTTTCTTGTACTGCAGGCCCTGAATTGGATGCATAGTGCGAGAAGTGGTCTAATGAGAGCTGAAAAAAGGACATAATTGCTTTCCTTGATCTACTCACTGGCTCACATTCAACTTGCTGCCCACCAAGACCCCCAGGTCCTTTTCAGCAGAGCAGCTCCACAGCCAGTAAGCCCCCAGCACAGGCTTCTTCCTTTCCAGATGTAGGACTTTGCATTTGTCCTTGTTGGATTTCATGAGGTTGCCATTAGCACATTTCTCCAGTCGGCTTAGATTGCTCTGGTTGGCGGCACTGCCCTGGAATATATCTACTGGTTCTCCCAATTTGATGTCTTCTGCAGACTTAACAAGAGTGTGCTCTGTCCTCTTCTCCAGGTCATTGATAAAGATGTTAAAACAGTCAGGTCCCAGGATAGACTCCTGTGGTACTCCAATTGTTATCGGCCACCAGGTAAAGTACAACTCATTAGGCACTACCCTCTGAGCCCGATTGTCCAACCTGTTTTTTGCCCATCTAGTTGTCTAGCCATCCAGATTGTCACATCCTAACTTGAATACCAAAATATTGTGGGAGGTGAAGTTGAAAACCATACTGAAGTCAAGATAAATGATAGCCATTCCCCTTGTCCACAAATCTAGTCATTTTATTGTAGAAGGCAATCAGTTGGTTAGGCATTATTTATTCTTGGTAAAATGCTTACTATTCTCAGTTTCCTTCTTCACCTTCATGAGCCTAGAAATATGTTCCAAGAGGACTTGCTCCCTGATATTCTGAGGGAATAAAGTGACCTGACCAGCCTGTAGTTCCGTGGATCATCCTTTTTCAAGATAGGTACAGTATTGCCTTTCTCCTCAGATATCTGTGACATTTCAAAGAAGATAGAGAAGAGCCTTGCAAGGACATCAGCCAGCTCTCTCAGCCCCCTTGGATGCAGCTTGTTGGGTCCCATGGACCTGAATGTGTCAGTTTCTCTCAAGCAATTGCTGACTTGATCCTCATCCTCTGCTGGTAGTTCTCCACCTCCTTGAACCCTGTCTCTAGGTGCAAAAGCTTGGGAGACTTGGTGAAGACTGAAACAAAGAAAGCACTCACCTTATCTGTGTCTGTTGTTGCAAATTCTCCCACCCCATCTAGCAATGGGCCTGCTGACCTTATGGTCAGCTTTCTTCTTACATATTTTCCAGCAGAAGCTTTTCTTGTTGTCCTTGGTGTCCCTTGACATTTTCAGCCCTAGTTTTGAGCTTTGCTTTTCCTAGAAACAGGCCCAGGCAATGTTTTTAATTTTTTTCTTCATAGCCTGTCCCTCCTGTATATGCTCTTCTTCTGTATTGGACCTCTGCTGTGAGTTTTCTGTTTAGCTGTGTTGGTATCCTGATACATCTACCCAATTTTCTGAGTGTGTTAACAGACACATTCTCATGTCTTGTGCTTGGAGAAGGTTGTCGTTAAGGATTTATTGATTGGATATATGATAGTATTTTGTAAATTTGTTTACATTTTGATTCACAACATCCGAAGATGAAATCTACAAAGTAATTAATGTAAATAAGCTTAGAAACTCTCTGTAAGTGGTTGACAAATATTTGTTTTCTTGCTCATGCTTTTAAAAACTGAATTCCGGTGAATGCCTGTGCTATTGCTCCTGAATAAGCAGGCCACTTTGATCTTTGAAATGAAGGATTGTCCCAAGGTATCTAGCTACAGTTTCCGAGTTTATTAGGGTTTCTGTGTTACCTTGACAATTCATGTATTTCACTGCTTCTTCCCAGCTCTCTTTTTCTCATTGTTTTGTCCAATTAGGGTGTTCATTTTGAAGCAGGAGCTAGTCTCAGTGATCCAGCTGTTCCGTCCCGTGTACATAACTGGTTGCCTGCAGATCTTAATGAAAACTGTATGTGAGTTGCTAGTGGGAATGATTTGGAAGAAAGCCAGCAAGTGCACAGATATATAGAAATTATGTGCTTTACAGTGCTGATGGGTTTTGAAGTAGCACATACTAATGTCAACTTTTTTTTTACAATCTCTTAGTCTAGACATGGGTTGTGCTTGTTATGGCAGTTTATGTTTCTGATAGCCATAAGAATCCATTTCAGTTCCCCAGGCATGAGAAAGCTATTGCTTCTGTGAGTCATATTTACTTGCACATTAATGTAGTTGTCCATCTAAGCTTTTTGATAATGCCTTGTTTTTCTGCATTGAGCTACTTGACACCATTATATCTGTCACATTTAATAAAAATATATTCCTCTTCAACTTTATTTTCTGTAGGAATTGTCAGATTTAGCATATCACCACGTCAAATTGGATCATTGTGTGAAATCAAGTTGGTTTACCATAGCAAAGAGTTTGTTCTTCAACAGTAAAAATGTAGTCAGTGTTTATCATTACTCACAGCAATACTTATTTTACTATCAATAATATCTGATTGAAATGCTGACAGATGAACTGAGGTTGCCTGCAAGATGCATTGCTATACATTATTGCTTCACATGACTGCTTATTTGTATTTGTTCTTTCATTATCTCTAACAGAAAATGACACAGCATGGTGGAGGCAGTTTTAGGCTAAACCAGTGTTAACAAGGTAAACACAAAATTATAAAGGAAAGCGAAGCCAAGGAAGCCAAGCTTTAATATTCGACCCTGAAGGTCAATTTTAGGAAAAGAAAAAAAAAAAGATTTAAAATCAAATACCTTGACAATTAATTAATTAATTGCTATGTAATCTGAAGGCTGATTATACAATTACCATTTGAAAAGAAGTTGCTACTTATATCTGGATTGAACATGAATTATTATTTTGAAACTTGAATCCTAGATTAGTAGTCCGGTTCAGGGTTTGAATTGTAGATAACAGCCAGAAGCACTGACCTCCATCTGTTCTTCAGCAAGGTCTGCCCCATGTCCTTTCAGCAGAACTCTGCAGCCAGCCCAATTCCACCTGGCCTAAGCTACTGACTCTGGGTAGGAAGGTAAAATTTGGTGAGGCCCAAAAACTGGCTGCCTTCCATTGCGTTGGCACATAGCCAAACATTGTAAAGCAATGTTTTGCTACTGCCTCACTGTTTTGGAGGACGGGCAGGGACCAAAAGCATATTTCTTGCTAAAGCTGGTCACAGGCTTGAATTGCAAATTGCATTCTGCTTGATGGAAAGTTTGAAAACTGTTGGCCATCTTTCATCTATAAAAAAGAATCAGATCACCTTGAATACATATGGGGACCAGATAGTGAAAAATTAGCCAATAGTCATGACAAGATAGCCCCCAATCTATGTCCAGTCAGGCATTTTTCCTCCTGTTTGGTATATTTACATCGGTTGGCAGGTTAGTTAATTGTAGCCATTCATTACATGTGCTATTGGACAACTTGATTACTGCTGTCACCTGATTTTTTCTATATGCAAGAGAATGATTATTAGAGTTGTTATAGTAAAGGTATGTAACATTTCCATGTGAACCTTTGAGCTATTATAAACCAGACAGCAGATAACAGCCCATCATCTGCTCTCATTTAAATCAGCATAAATCTGGAGTAACTTCACTGACTCAGTAGATTTTTTCCCTAAATGCACCAGTGTGCCTGAGGTGGAATTCAGCTTTATGGTTATTTCTGAAGGCAGGCCATATTTTTCATCCAAGTGGCTGCGTGAGCTCATATGTACAATAGGTGGACTTGAACTGGATATTCAGAGCTCTTGATTCTAAACCTGACCATCCACGGTCAATGTTTTCCTTCTCTAGTCATTGACTTGACTGTTTAGTCTGCCAGCTCTTCTTGCTCTACGCTGTGCTCAGCACAATCCTAGTCATGGTTGTTAAGTGCTACTGAAATATAAATGATAACAACAGCTCTTAAAATGAGAATTATTAAACTCTAAAAAGTCTGCACCTGTTTGTATATCAGCATGCAGAATGCCTGCTGGCTCTATTTGCACTGTCTACTAGATGGAGAAGAGGTTTTATTGTGTCCAGACATTCTGCTCTGACCCAACTAGAAATGTGAAACCCCAGAAGCCATTGGGAATTCTGTCCTTGTGAGATTACCACCTGCATTTTGCAGAGCCAGGAGGTCTGTGGATTTCAGAAAGGGTTCATCTTTGCATTTCATTATGTGTCTTTATCCAGAATGAATATGTAAATCTGTTTTTGTTTGGTTATTTTTGTTATAGGACATTTCATTATTTCTGCTTTAGTAATGGATGTTGTGTAAGAAACATCTAATAAAAGGAAAGTGTGATCTTAAGGTTAAAATCAAAAAAAAAAAAAAAAAAAGGTTTAGTTAATTATTTAGTTAGTTATTCCATAAGCATAAATTCTAGTAGACACTATGGGGAATGTGTGGTAGTGAGTATATGAATCCTTGGGCAAGAATGCTTGTGTGGTAAAATGCTAAGGTGCTGGACTTAGGGCTATTTGACAAATTATTCTTATTTTATTTATAAAACATATACTTTTGTGACTGTGGTTCAAAAATATACTGATATGTTGGAAGAGGTCCCCCAAAAAGCTACTTTAAAAATTAAAAAATATTTAAAAAAAATAGAAGTAATTTAAAAATTCCTTTATAGCCAAAAAAAAAAAAAAGAAAAAAAAAAAAAGAGAGAGAGAGAGAGAAACAGACCTTCTCTAGGAAGAGAGGAAAAGATATATTTTCAATCTGTTCTGATTAGGAAAAAGTTAGGAGTAGATTTGATCAGACTTTGTAAGATTCTTTGAGTCCTTGATAAAAATATTTGGATAGCAGACAGCTATTGGAGGTTAATAATTTGAATTGAAAACTGAAGATAACTAATATTAGACAACCAGAAAAGATGCAGGACTGAGCACAGTTAGTTATTGCAGCAATGTATTGAGGACTGGCTATAGTGTAGCATTTTTCCATTGCATGCCATGAGGAATAACTACTAAGAACGCAATGGAAATGAAGAAAAATTAGATATGTTCTACCTCATTTATAGAGATTGTCTCTGTGTGGATAAGACTGTATGGCTTGTGTTACACAGCAAATCAGACTAGTTGAAAAAAGTGATTTCCTCGGCCTGTGAATAGTATAATTGAAGATGAGATCTCAGGTAGTTTAAATTTTATGACTGAGTAAAGAGCAGAAAAACAGCTTCACTATAAGAGCAAAGTCTGTTAGATTCATGAGTAAAACATCCTTTCTCATTTACTATTCTGAAGATTCATGTGCCACTAAATTTTGATTGATGGCACTATTTTTTTCATTGATAGTAGGCAAAGTCTTCATTTATTTCCATTCTCTTATCTGCTTATCACCACGTAGTCCAAGGAAAGTTTTAGTCATTGAAAATTCATTATGGTTACAATTTAGTCTAGCTGAAATGGAGAAAGCAGTGTCAACTCTGCAAAATAGAATTTGGATTTTTCCAGCCAGTCACTGAACATTTTCAGCATTGTGTATGGCACTCATCCTAATAGCCAGATTAACTGGAGAAACAGAAAATAGAACGGATTTTTCTTGAATCAGCAGATGAAGAGTGACTTGAAAAAATATATCTTACTATTTATCTCTTGCAGAGATTGTGCTGGGTCCTGCCAGTGCCCTTTTTCACAAAATATCACAAGACTGGGCTACAGAAAAGGGAAGTTTGCAACCCTCAGTGTAAAGACCAAATAAAATGAATCACTCGCGGAGATGGTCTCTAGCCAGATCACTAGATCTGAATCCTTCTGCCTCTTTAAAGTTATATGTATGTACATGTAGATCTACATCTAAACTATGTTCTTGGTACTATTTCTAGTCTTTTTGAGTGAGTGTGCGGGCCTCACAAAGGTCTCTGCTTTGTGAGATTTCTGTCCCTTACCTCTGTCTTCACAATCTATGAATTATGCTTTTCTAATGTAGAGAAGTAAAAGGTATCTTTAGGTTTAATACTTTCTCTTCTAATTCCATGAATAAGGAAATTACAGCTGAATGAAAACATTCCTATGCTAACAGCTACATTTATTGCACTTTTATGCATAACCAATGGCAAATAATCACTGCAAGACAATATCTGGTCTCCATTTGTCTAGTTTCATTTTATGGTAATTTGTAAAGATGAATTGACGTTTTTGATAATCACTTACCTACTTTAAAACTTACTTGTGAGTTATGATATTGGTTTTGGTTGCCAGTTTTTGCATCTGATGAAGATTTAATTTCTGGATGAGCAACTAAACCAAAGATAATCTTAGAAGAAGGTTCTCTGGAAAGTCTTCTTCTATGCCATGCCTGTGCCATATCTGTCACAGGGCTATATTCCAGCTGATATTCAGTTCTTTGTATCACATTTCTTTTATCTAATGCTAGGTACTGTCAGATCTATTATTTCAACACTATTCCAAGATTTTATTTATGTATTTAATTGCTACTTTTTTGAATTTTAGCCGTAGGCATTTTACAGGACTAGTCTTGTATAAACATAAGTTTGCTTTTGTATGTATGTACGAATGGGGCTAGATTAAGGACATCAGAGGCTGGTCAGTTATAATAGTTGTTTCTTCTCTAATTACTGCTCTGCCAATGTGTTTTTGTCTCTGCCTAGGAAAGTGAAGTGTGGGAATGAATACCTTTTTCAGCCTATCCTTTCTTTGTTTCTCGAGGAGTCTCCCAACCAGTGACAGCTGCATGTGGTTTTGGTAATGTGCCTGGGCTCTAGGTTGTGTTCAGATCACCAAACCACCATGATACCTTTTTTCTTGTAATACTCCTGGTTTGTGGTAGGATGGGGTGATGGTGATTTATACCTCTTTTTTACAGCTGCATTAGTAACACTCTATCTTTCATTGCCACTGCTGAATTCTGAAATTCAGCCACTTCGTTGCCCAGTATGGCAAGAATAGTCTCTGTCCAAGTAAAATTCTGTGGAATGATGTACTTTACAACTGTTTCAGTAGAGTCAGTGACTAATCTTCATTTCAACTTAGCCTACACCGATGCAGCTTCATTACTGATTTGATAATTGTGAATGTGAAGTGAGACTTGCATTTAGAGGTGCTTTAGTTCTCTCTAAATATATTTTCTGTATTTTCCAGGCAGCAGAAATTCTGGCAAGTGGACTGTTAGTGTAGCTGTCATTGTACCCAGGGAAACACCGTGGTTCACAGGAATTTCACAGATGGCTGAGGATACTGTTACTGTTTGCTTTTCTGTCTTCCTTTCACTTTCTTTAGTCCTCTGAAGTATAGTAACCACAGTCATACCTGTATGTTATCAAAAATTTAGAAAATATGAAGATACCACTTCTCTCTGTAAAATAACCTTTTGCATGAATTATTCAATGTAAGATTTTATTTCGGAATGTTTAATTTTTGCTTCATTCTCACATCAGATGTAGTAAGTGTTAATAACGCCTTAAAAATAGTTTCCCATATTTTCCCTGAGTTTCTTTAACTCTATTTTGGTCTACTATCAAACATTCTCACATTTTTTTTCACCTCCTGACTGGTCTCATTTTGAAATCTGATAACATGTCAATTCTTTCTCTCACTGAGTTTTCCGTGCTGTCTATCTCTGTGAATCAGGGCCAAATTGTATTCGGCTTTGAGGTGTGTGGGGGAAGGGTTGGTTGTGTATTGCTGCTAGTGACAGATTTTGTACAGCATTTTGTATACTTATAACTGAAAAGTAGTACAGTCTTAAGAAATGTAATTGCTTTTGCACTGTCCTATTTATAGTTATTAATGTCTAGCAGATGGGTAAATTCTCCACCTGTTCTTACTGCTGTATCCAGCTGTGTCAGTGATAATTATAGTTCATCAGCATGGGAATAAGTCACAGACAGACTCAAAAATCTATTTGAGTTTGGACTGAGGAAACAGTAAAGCAAAACAAAAATGCCCTAGAGTTCCACACTGGTGCCTTTTCCTCTTGCATGGTGCAGAGCGAGATCATCATGTGGTCTGTGATACTGAAATCAAAACTGAGAGATTCGCCTTCTATTCCCAGTACTTTCTACTGTGATGATAGGTCGAAAATCTAAGGTAGCATTGCCAAGAACTGTTCAGACCCAGTCAGTGCCTCTTCCTTTTCCCTATATTTCACCGTTCCTGTATCATCATGACTCCTTGCAGCGCAGTGGAAGTGACAAAGTGATACCTAGTCCTCCACATCCCAGCTCTGTCTATCCTCCTACATGTCACCTTACCATATCTTGCAGTTTTTGATGCTATCAGGAGTCTAAAAGAAGTGGGTCTGGGGCAAACTTCCCCTTGTATTGACCAAAAGTATCAGTCATATAGTTGGAAATAAGTTTTTTATAAGCCTGCTGGGCCTCTGGGAAAGTGCCCGCTCTCCTGCCCGCTACCTTTTGTCTCCAACCCAGAACACAGCACGTTCGGGGTATCTCTTTCCTTAGCTGGTAGTAACAGCAATATCTCATTATTGTTAGATTTAACATGTTCTCATAAAAATCATTCAGAGCAGAAAGACTAAGTATCTGAAGCATTTTGAATTAGTCCTTAAGATATAGGAAGATCACGGGCTCGGACACCTACAACTTTGATTGACTTTTAGCTGGAGTTGTGGTTGCTGGCATCTTTGGTGTCCATAAATCTACATTATTTACCTGAAATTAGACTATAAATAGCCATTAACATTACTGTGTGATAGGTAAGGCTCACTCTAATATAGGGTTAAAGGATACAGGTGTAAGTTATTGGCTCTAATAAATTATAGGCTGCAACCTTGTGCAAGTTGGAGGTGCACTTACGTTAGTTTTGTATTAATACTTGACAATAGCAAATACATTTGCCTGGTCCTATCTCTTAAATATTTGTCAGGTATCAGTTGTACAGTGTGGTTGTGTTAATTTTATAGTATATTACCTTGTGGTATTTAGGTGCCTTTTCCAAGATAACTGATTCACTGGAATTTGGGGTGGGGGGAAGAAGTCATCTTCCTTGTAACTATAGTTATACTGTGGAATTATACTTTAACCTTGTATAGCTAATAATTTTAAATGATTCATGAAAGTATGCAACAAGTGAACTTAGCTTTATTTTATTCCGTTTTTGTGTGCTTCTCTAAGGTCAGGTTATAAGGTTTTTCATCAGGTTTATCCTTCAATAATAGAAAATAATCTGCCTCATTTTCCTTGAGGCAAAGAATGGCAGGAGAAAGCTTCCTATTTGACGTAGTAATCCCTGATTAAAAAGAAGTCTATATTATAACAACTGTCTGAAACTTGGGTATTGTCTGACTCACAGTGAGCCTCCCTTCACTGTGAACACAGTTAGGAATTTGTCATGAAGTTGTCAGCTGCAGTTAAATAACTAATGCCACCTGGATTAATCTTGGGGCTTGACATAGAAAAAGATGCATAGACATACATTGGCTAATGTGTGTTTATGTGTGCGTATGCATGAAGGAAAATATTCTTCCTAAAATATTGTTAATTAGTGTATATTTATGATGGCTCAAAAGCCAGGTGGAAGGAAGATCGATGGGGTTAGAGTTCCATATGCAACAGAATGCAACGTGCAGTGCTTTGATCGAAGAATAGGAAGACCTGCCAGTTTAGAACAAATGAGGCAAAAATGGCAGGAGTATATAAATCCTCTGTAAGGAAAACAGAAAATGTTATTGCTATTTTGATAACACAGCACAGTGTTGCTTTGGACATCAGGGTGTATAAATGAACATCTGTGTGTTTGTGAGAAACTATTGTGTTTGATTAGATCCAGCAATGCAGCCTCAGTTCTTGACAAAAGCAGTGGCGTTTAAAGCAGCTCACGGTCACATTCTTAGCAGTGCAAGGGTAGGGCCTGTCATTACTGCAGGGCCCTTCAATATGCTGAGAACCTCCTTCATTTTATTTAATGCCTTAACAATTCTTAGAGTTTGGGAAACCTATCAATCCCCCCGAGACATTTGTCAGCTTTTGTAGAGATGCTATGAAGCTCATCATGCAATGTACAGCTGGGACTAAAATATAATTTGTGCTTCTCCTCTCTCCTTCCTCTTTCCATGTTTCTGACTATGTACGTACATCTTTCCCCCAACTAATTTCCTCTCTCGCTACTGTAATACTGCAGAACCAGAATGGTCAGCACAGGCAACAGAGGAGAGCAAAGGGAAATAGAAATCTAGCCTTTGCAGAGCTCAGATGAATTAGCAGTGACTCCCAGCAAGTCCCAAGCAATTCCAGTCTTCTAAAGCTGTAGACAGATGTGTCGTGCCTTAGAGGTTCTGGGGCCGGAGAAACTCGGTTTGCACCTCAAGCCTTCAAGTGACAGCTGGTGATATTTTACATCAGCTTCAGCCAGAAGTATACTTTATAAAACTAGAGTCTAAACTTCTTGTCACTAGCTATTTTGTCATACTTCTATTTTTTACTGGAATTGAAATAAAATTGTGTTATCAAGAGCTCAGGACCTGCTGTCTACTGTAGCTTGCTGTTCTGGAGACTTGACCATTAAATCAAACTGCTGATGTTTGGTGGCTGAACTCAGAGAGAGGAAGATTGGGTTGTTTTGGTTTCTGGACATTGGAGGGTGGGTTTTGGCAGAGTTTTCCTTGACTCTTGTGCACTGCTTGGATTAGGATGATTTCCTCTCATGAATTGTCTCAGACAAATTTTTCATGTTCTGCTTGAGTTTTGTTTTGTTTTTGTTTTTATCTCAAGTAGCCTATGCATGTGTAAGCAGGTTTGTATTGTTGCCTTTTTCAAAGCTATAGCAATTTTCAGTTCTGAATAGCTTAAGGAGCACAGGCCTCTGCTTGTAGTGGTTGTGCGAGTCTATGAAATTTGCAGTAACTTTGAATGCTTTGTCATGGTTCTTCTCTCTTGAATCTCCAAGTACGAGCTTGCAGGTCTACAGTTCTGTGCTCAGTCTGTCATTCTGCTTGGAGACTTTCTCTTACCAATTGCTAAGTGTCCTCAGCTTCCCCTGGAAGAAAGGAGGCCCTTCACACATATGTCAGCATTATATCAGATCATATAGATCAGTTTATTGAATAAATGTAATAAATGTCTGTGATATAGGTTGAGACTATCAGTTTGACATAATTATCTGTGTATGCAAAGCCAAAGGTTTGGGATTCATATGCTCAACTCTTGCTGTTCTCTTGCCTTTCCTGCACATTATTCTTACTATTTTTTCCCTGTTTCCTCTTAACTCCTTTTATCCATCTAGTAATGCAGCTGATACTCTCTTTATTCCAATTCAAGAGCTTTTCCCATAGCAGAAATTTTTCTGACCTTCTGGGTACTCTCATTCATCTAATGCACAGTTTCTTAGGGTGGAAGAGCCTGCAGCACTGAACTATGATATATTTTGAAAGAGAAGACTAGGAAGCTCCAAAGAAATTCCAGGTGTTATAAATGAAAGTGATACCACTTTTTTTTTTTAATCAACTTATTTATATTCTTAACTTGTATTACGGATGAGCATTCCAGGATCACCTTAGTTGCCTACCCAGAAAGTTCATTCCCTGCCAGATACTCACATGGGGCTGCAGTGACACGCGCTCTCCTGAAACAACTGCTGAAGGCCAGGTGGGGTGCTGTAGAGCATCTCAAATACCATAACAGAAATAACTATATTGAAACAACGAAACAAAGCTGCTTATTTTGTCTGATTTATAAAATCTCTAGATACCCTGTATCAGTTTTGATTTTATTTTTCCAATTCTTGCAATATTTTTTAAATATTCTTTTTGGCTGTTTTGGTGCAGGTTGAAAATGTTCATTTTCGTATGCCTGAAGAATACTAAAATTAATCTGGCTAGCTTTATCCTTAATTGGTGCCAGCCAACATTTCTTAATTGTACCTGTTAGAGGAGATTTTGTGGCAGGGGTATTGAAAATTTGGATCTTATTGAACAGCTGTTGGCTTTTTTTTTTGCTGTCTGGTAAAACAGACAGCAAAAAGAGGAGGAGGAGAGGGGCAGCACATGCTGCAGCAGCAGCCAGCCTGGCTTTACCAGGTGCTGGCACAAGCGCAGCCGGCAGGAGGGCCACAGCCATTTTGCTTCTCCTGGTAGTCTGTTGCCATGGGCAACTCTTTATTTTGCCTGTGTCTGGAGCCAGGTTTGACTTTTTCTGTATTGTTGATCATTTTATTCAATAGAGCTGCATCATTTTCATTTTTATAGCAGCCTCAGGATCTACCTCTTGTTTTGGCTGATTGTAGCTACACGCTGGTGATAAGGGTTCATGCAAATATCCTCACTGATACCCAAGCTTCTTTCCTGAGTGTTTTCAAATTAATTTGGGAGCTGATAATGGTTATTTATTTTATTCTACACTACCTTCAGGAATAAGCTTGAAAAGATTTAGGAACCTATAGTTCATCTGTTTTGACTCACACCTTGCAAGCATCTCCCTTGCTTTTTCAGCTATGTAGGTATTTAGGCTCCAAATTTTTGGTGATATAATTTGTATTTAACATGAGTAGTGCAGATATGTCCCTGTGTGTCATCTTGGAACTTCAGCTCACTTTCCATTCTCCATTCGTTTTACTTTCAGTCCTTCTGAAATGCCTTGCAGCCTTTCCTAGACATGATTAGAAAGGAAGAAAGTGGTGTTCCACTATGAGAGTTTGAAATCTCAGAAATCTTCTTTTAATGCATTTTTCGTATTTGAAAATGTGAACAAAGCAACATCAGTGAACACAAAAGTATATAGATTTATATTCCTTAGAAGCTACCAGCTGTTTCCTTTTATACTTCTAGGTGGTGAAATGGTACAATCTAAAAATAAATAAATAAATAAAAGAATTCAGAAAACATTCCTCAGTGGATTATAATAATCTCCAGGAGATATATTTTGAGTTTATATTATTACTTAGGTGTAACATTTTTGACTTGGCATTAATAACCTGACATGAACATTTATAAACAAGGTGATATAGATATATATTAAATTATCAGCCATGGAGTGATTGATCATTGAGTGACATTATCTGCTCTCAGCTTAAAGAGCCTAGTACAGTAATTCATACTGCAGAGATATGTTTTTATTGACAAAGAAATAGCCAAGATGTCATGCTGCCATATTTTGCTATTCATGATTTCTCTCAATCTGAACCATACAACAAGAGATGGAAATTCTTGCATTAACTAAATAAAAATAGAGCTTACAGTTTCTTGGTTGAAGCATTTATCAATTAAATCAGCAGTTATACTTACATAATAGATCAGGAAAGTGAAATGATCTGCACAAAGTTAGGTTTTTAGATGGCAGACTGGAATTTTATATGCTCAGTAATAGTTCCAAGGTACAGAAATAATGAATATATAATGACTTGAAACCCCAGTAATACATTATATCCAGATTTTATATAAAATGTTTTGCCTGTCCAAGCTGTCTTATGCCACGGCTGTCTCTTTTACCCTTAAATCTCCTTTTGGCTTTTTCTCCTTACTCTTGATCTTTTACACTATTTGCTCTGAGAAATAAGATTTACATTTGACAGAATTTATTCTTGACACCTTGCAGAAGTGCATTGCCTTCTGTTGAGATAAGCACTATAGGATCAGGATAAGGTAATAAGCAGTATTCCTTTAAAGAATAGTAAAACATCTGAAACTGTGAAAGAGCTCACATTTTTCCATAAACTGCTGGCAAATGAGATCACAATTTTATTAGTTGTTATCATCTTTTGGTTCTGTTGTTGTTCAGCATATCTTGTGTAAGTGCTGCCTCTAATTATGTATCTAAAGAAATATATGATGTGGGCCAAATAGTACTTAAAAAGGAACATTTCAAATGTGTGCAGGTGAACTCCATCACCACTCCAGTTCTAGGAAGGGAGCTGTGTCACGTGTGGGTTGTTGTCACTGCAGAGTTGTTTGGGATGAGACAGTTGAGTAATTCTAGTGATGTTGCTTTTGGAATGAAAATAAGTTGTCGCTTCCAGCTAAATATCTATGCATTCTTGTATAATTTAATGACAAAAATACACTGATTATATTTCTTTCTTAACTAAAATGACTGTAATGGTTATGTAAGTCGAGTTGGGCAAGTAGTTATGTGCTTTATACTCAGCCCTCAAAGTTCTCCTAACAGGCTACTGGTGTAGCTTATAGGCTTCACAGAAGTCATGTTTTGCTTGTTGAATACTTTTTTTCAGCTTTTGAAAAAGAAAATATTTGAACCAGTGACTTTTACCATTCAAGAAAAAAAAAAAGGAAAAAGGAAAAACTGACTTTAATTTGCTAGCTGCAGCCTTGTTGTATAATTGTGTTGGATTACTGTTTGTATGCTGATAGCTAAAGCCTCTAGCTATGATATAGAGACCCTGCTGGACAAAGCAAGATGGAGATTAATCTTCCCTAAAGACCATGTAAGTATTTGCATAAACAAAGCATTCAAGAATATGCAAAACTTCTAGCACTTAAATCTAGTAGTTTTCAGCTGGATGGAACAAGGTTCCATAGCGCTTCACTAATTCACTTTCTAAATGCATGAGATCCAAAAAGGAAAGAAGACGAATTACTATGCTACTAGTGTTGCAACTATACCAGCAAGCATACAGCAATTTGTTAAAAGAGCCAGGGAAAGAGTAAGTTTTCCTACTACTTGATTAGATTTGCAAGCTGATCAAACTACCAAATATTTGGTCGGACTCAATTTCACCATTAAAACATGCACATCAACCAGTCCTTTTTTCGGGAGGCTGCATAGTTTTTGATTAGTCTTTTTCATGAATCTCCAGAAAACCAGGAGGTTAAATGGAAGAGTTAAGGTGGAAATCGGAGATGGCACTACAAATGTTAGTTTTCTGTAATTTAAAGGAAAACAAATCAGAAACTATTTTTAAGAAAGTGAAGCTGAATCTGGTGCTGGGTATATCTATAGATGCTTAGATAGTGCAGTGAAGGTAGCAATTTTGGTGCTGGAGGCTAGCTGTATGAATTTCCCTTGGTATCATAAGAGACATGTTGATTGCAAAATGACTTTCTAGATTTGACTTGTTAATGCATTTAAGTAATCCAGTAGTCTGATAACTAAATCAGCCTTTAATTGATTAAATGATAAAAAGAAACTTGAAATCGCATCAGGCAAATATCAAAATCCCAGATTGATAGCATTAGCATAGAATGACATATATTACGTGGGGAAAATTTAGGGAAGCAAGCAGCTTGTTTAAAAAGACTTAAGAACATCTGGAAAGGAAAGTTGTAGTAGAGAGTACTGCATATTTTGCTTGTGCCAAATAAAGAACTCGCTGAATTTAAGTAATACATCAAAAGCTAATGGAATTTGCCGTTATGTAGTCCCTGGCTTTTTCTGTTTTCCTTACTGCTTCCAGCTCCAGTAATACCAGTTATACAGAATTGAATGGTGTGCGCTGCCTATTCTGTCTATGAAGATGGTAACTTTGCAGTAGCAGTGAGTTTGGCTCTTTAAGAATGAGTTTCTAGGAAGGCAAAAATATCTAGACAAAAAGCTGATCAGTATCTTTTCCTGCAATTCAATGTACAAAGTACTAATGAGGTTATTTAGTTCTATACCAAACAATGAGTATGATAACACTGAGAACCGATTAGGACCTTAATCTGAGAGAGCATTCCTCAGCAAATTTAAACATGCAGATCAAATCAATATCTTCATCATAATTATGTACTAACACAATTTAGGGAGGATGTCACTCCACTCAAAAAGAACTACAGAAATACTTACCAACCAAGAAAAATTGAAATGGTATTTTTATGTGATATTGTGACTCTAAAGCTACATTTTTTTTTCTTGAGGGAGCAAGTATAGAGTACCTCATTTCTCTTTGGATTGTGTTTTATCCTAGTGGCTTTTGCACAAGTATGTAAAACTTTTGACTTGTAAATTTTAAAACCATATGAGTTGGTTGGGTTTTTTTGTTTTTGTTTTTGTTTTTTTTCCTACTCTGGTAAGCTATGTAAGTCAGATAAGGTAATGTAATCCTCTTACCCCTATGCTGAAGATCTGATAATCAGGTCTAGGAATGGAGTTAATCCTGACTTAAAGGTGGCAAGTGCATATGATGGCATTCCTGAGAGGTTTATTCCTTTGACTGATCATCTTCCTATCAAAAATTGTTCCTTATTTCTAATTTGAATTCATCTGCCTTAGACAAAACCATGCATATATATGTATTTTACTTCCCTGTCAGAATAAAAAGCCCTTTAGTTCTTATTATTTTGTTCTCTTAGAGGACTTTAGACACCGTAAGCAAGTCATTGCTGTGTCCTCTTTCTTCTTTGTCCTTCCACTGAGTGCCTTAAGTTTCTCACCGAAGGATTATTCTTTACAGGAGAAAAGTACTACATTGTATGAGGGAGTTATGCAGAGGAAGGCAAACCCTTTCCATTGGCTACAGAGTTACCATCTAACAGAGTTACTCAACCAGTAAGTTGTATAGAAAATACCACAAAATCAAAATAAAAACAAATAATAAAAAAACCCTGAGCGTGTTAAGTGAAATTGTTTGTAATACCTTTAATAGAATGAATATGAGTTAGTAGAATTGTATTTTAATAGGCAGATGCTCTTATTGACTAGGAAGATAAGCTATAGGTATGTATATAGGAGTAGAGGGAAGAACAAGATGGTAAGAAGAGCTGGCTATGAGATTTTTTGAAATAAAATTTGAATAAACTGCTTAATATTTTTTGTTCGAAATACAACTGTCATGTTAAACAAGTTTATAACTTGATTAAAGAAGTTTCATCTCATGTCTCGTAATGTAACAACACTCTTCAATACAAATTTGATAAAAAGACTGCTGAATACTGCTTTAGTACAAATAAAGCATATTCAGACACACTTTTAACAGCAAACAAATACAGAAGGAGATATTCCATGGTAAAATAGTCTTCTTAAAGTTCACATATAATGTCAAAGAGTCAGATTACTAAGTGGTGTGGAATGATTTCAGATCTTACCATATCCGGTTTCAGGTATATAAAACAACAGAAATTGTGCAGAATGCCTAATGACTGCTACTGAGAGTGCTTTGATGAAGGCTTCCATTAATCTGCGACTTAAGCTGAACACTCCTCACATTAGAAATATTATGTCAACACAGATATTCCCCTGTCTTGCTTCAGAGTCCTTCCATGCTGGTTTTAGATTACCTGACTAATCTGATGGCCTATTTTGGGGGGAGAGAAAGCAACATCATGGTAAAAAGGGCAAAATTATTTCACTCAATATTTTTTTTCTTAATTAGGTTCTTTTCTCCAGAACAAACGATTGTTTTAACTTGTGTTTCAAAATCTACTCCTCAGCAGGTGCATTTTAAATTTATAGTGCAGAGTGAAACCATCTGTTTTCATCTGGTAATGTGTCTTCAAAAGAAGGTAAAGTGCAAGCAGTGCATTCCTAACGTACAATACATCCTTACTATGAAATGCCGCCTTAAATGATTGGAGTTACTCATGTAATAGGGAAAAGAAGCCACTATTTCACCTCACTTGATGATTTGGGATGTGAAAGTGTCTTGAGTAAGTTACATCTTATGCTTTCAGACAGAGAATTAGTTACCATTTTTGGTACACTGTAAACAAAGTAAGTTCAGTGTGATTTTTGGATATCATGTTGATTCTGTCACATGTCTTTTTTTTTCCCCCATACCCCAAAGCTTTTCACAATAGCACATAAATAAATACAAAATTAAAATGCAGACTGTCAGTGTGAAGTTTTTGCTAGTACACTGTTGAAAAAATTAGGATTGCTGGTTGTCAGTATGGTCGACAAAATATCTAGTGAACTGCTAGGCAGTTACATAAAGAGTGGTAAAATCTCCTAGGGTGTATGCTGGATGTAGCAATATATCTAATGTGACATGCAGAAGAAGAAGCTGTGTTTTAGCGAAGAAATGATGCTCCAGAATTTAATTTAAAGAACCATTTTTTACATGATTTAATTTATTTCAAGTGAAAGATCATCTCAAATAGTTACTTTCTTTCCTTTCTTATGTTGAACGATAAAATGCATTAGATAAAGCAAGCTTTCAATTTAGAGACGCTCTTGGCTTTCAAAACTCAGAAACCATGATTAATTTTTAGGATAGTTCGTTATCTGAAAAGCGTTCTTCTTTCAAAGCAGGGTATTTAGGATAAGGGAGGGATTTAATCCTGTTTCAAATGAAGACATACTGTAGAGACCAACACCATACCATAGTATCACACTGGACAGTGTTAATGGATAGCTACACCCCACTCTGCCTATTGGGATCTCTTTTCTTCCCTAGGATGTCTGTTAATTCCTGCTATAGTGATAGTTTGCATTTAATAGTCATGAAGCACTAGTTTCTAACTGCAAATGTAGTGCAGATATTTCATGAGATGGCCATGAGCTATCAGAATCTGTGCCACAAATTCTGTGATGAGTTGCGCTGTGGTGGTGGTTTTCATCTAGCTGCTTTACCGACTCCCTTCCAAAAAAATCTGGACTGTCTTATATGGAGTTACTGATCCTGTCACGTTAGACTTTTAGTCCCTAAACTAAAAAGAGCTGGAGTTGGTGAAACCTGCCTGCCAGTTGGAAAAGTGAAGTGAGAAAAGCAAATAACTTCAGGATGCGCCAATTTATCCTGAGGTTTTATGTTAACTTGAGCAAGTTGTAGTTCTTTTCCTTTATCTTTCATGCACTAAAGATAGGACCAATTTAGATTTGCTTAAGCATGACTGCACTCTCTTGTCAATGTGTGACGTGGAAATCACTTCTGCTTTTGCATCTGTACCACAGTTCCAGCTCATTATTGAATGTGCTTTAATAATAATTCACCAAGTGTTACAGCAAATGAAGAACTCCCGCTGAGGGAGAATAAAGGGCTGAGTTAGAAAACAAACTGGCTGTTTTCCTAAACAAGCAAACAAAAAGACCTCAACCTAACTGGCTGAGAAGTGTTTGGATGTGAGGTAAATGACAATCAGCGCAAGTATTTTCCCGAATAAATAGGTATTGCAGGAAAATGTGTGCCTCAGTATTTGGTCCTTTACAGTAGCTTTCTTATGTCTTTGTGTTGCCTGAAGGCACAAACAGTGATTCCTCAGGGTAGAGGAGTCTGCAAATGGCAAGAAGTCACCATTAGAAGGCTTTTGCAGCCCATTTGCCCATGACATCAGGCATGCCCATGTCTCACCTTGTGTTGTATTTTATTTTTCGTTTTCCATATTCAGTGACTCAGATCCATAAAGGAACCTTCTTTCCTCCCACTTTTGTGAACTCCACAGCCTGCAGCTAAGTGCAAGCAGATCCTGCTGTAGCTGTGACGATGTGGCTGCCTAAGGGCGAAATGCAGAGGTGTGGGAGCAGTGAGCCATCACTAGCTGCCAGCTACAGCAGCCCGTACAAAAGTTGGATATCAAGACTGTATTAAAAATCCCACTTTGGGACTTAAGCATTTTTTCAGTGTTATAAGAAGGAATGTTTCAGCCCAGAATCCTTTCCTTTGAAAAGTTAATCATTCATTCTTTTTTTTCTTTTTTCATTTTTTTTCTCTTCTCTCTTCCTGGTATGGATGTCATGATGGCCTATGTTTACAAAGTAGCCTCAGGTTTGGAAACCATCAGGGAGAAGTCCAGTTCAGACCCTTCTCTATGTGGGCGGATTCAGAAGCATGTCTTTCCAGACACTATATGAACATTCAGTCAATTCTGGGGCTAAATAGCTGCTGCGTAATTGTTTGCAGGATTATGAATTTGTATTTAAGCGCTTTAATTTAGAATAGCGAGATTTAAGCACATTAGGTGGCAGTTCTTCTGTTACCTAGCTCAGGTGTCTAGTGTGATATAATGTGATTGGCTTACTAGTCTTGTGATTTGAAGATGAATATATTTTCCAAGAATGTTGCTGCAGGCTTAAAAGAACAAGCAGAAACTATTGGTTCTCTGGATCCCCTACTTAGCTGTATTCAGTCTTGAGTTAATACACAGTATATTCTTCACATTATCATCGTAAGCATTATACAAGTTAGGGTATGTGATTGTGTAACACGTACAATGTTACTGATATTAAAAATGGACAAGGTAGTGTACCTAAAATATGTTGCTGTTGCATATGTTTACACATCTGTAAGCTAGAAGTGCTTCGCCTATGTCAGTGATATTACTCTGATGTTACACTCAGAACTAGAGGAGGAAGAGCAGTTGTTTTACCACCAATTATACCACACCTTGCAATAGCAACATTTTGGGAAAATAAATATTCTCCTTCACAGCCTGGAGGGGTGGTCGTGGGCAGGTCATTTAAGATTTCAAAGTGAATATGGTATGTATAATAGACAAATGATGAAAAACCATGGTACTCCTTCTCAGCTGAGTACTCTGTAAACTCAGGAGCAGACTCATGTCACGATAGGATTCTTTTGACCCACTGGTCCTGAAATTATTTTTCTACATAATGGACAAATTCAGAGTAATGTAGCCCCTGACAGCCACTTAACTTTGTGGTTACGGAATTTCTGAAAATATGTATTTGAATCTGCTTGTGCAGAGAACAGAACTGAATCTGGATCTCCCATAGCAAATATACAAGCATTGTAACCAGTTGATTATTATATAAATCTTGACATTACTGTTATTTTCCCCCCCTTTTGGTTTTACCTAAGAAAGCTCTAGATGCCATTGCAATTTGCATTGTGTTTTACTTGTGCTGTTGAGAGGCAATACTGGATCAAGTCCCTCCTGGCTTTAGATGGAGGATTGCCTACTTTCTGGTTCCTTGCTTGATTTAAGTGTAAATTAGCAGCGAAGATGTATATGCCAGTATCCTTAACCAAGTTTCTGTTACAATTTTTGGTGCCTCAGTGTCCCTTCCTAAAATGGAGGACTATGGCATGTCCTTCAAGGGTAATGTCTGGAAAATATGTTAAAAATTATGAGATATGTAGATTAAAGGCTGCTGTTTTCTATGGTTGGGAGTTTCTGAGCTGAATGCATTTATTTATGTAACTATAATGTGGTAGCTGTGCAGCTAAGTTTTACAGTTTGTTTACTTCTGGGAAATAAAAAGTTGGACAAAAGAGATTTGAAATTAAGGTACAAGCTTATACGTAAGCAGTTATATGTAGCAAAACTGCCATATGCTGAGTTAGTGCTTTTGACCTGGATAGTAGTTGTGTTTATATTTAATTGATGATTTTAGGTAAAGAAGATCAAAGCTAAAGCAGTTCCTTGTCTATAAATTTGAATGTCTTAGATCCTCAGCTGACATCTCTGGTATTTTCTTGGAGCTGAGCCCATTATATCACATGAGAAACTCACTTTCCCCTGGTCTTTAAAACCTGGGATCACCCAAGATGCAGCTTTCCCTGCTCTGTTCTGGTTGCTTACCTGCCTGTGCCCATCGTTCTTGTTAGGCAAAAAGCTTGGTGAGATTCTCGTTGTTCATGTGGTTCTCTGTCTGTACATGGTCTCTTCCAAGCACAGCTTTTCCTTAGCACATGGAGCCATTAAGTTTCATCATATGAGAGTGAAAAAGCTAAATAACTTATCACAAAGAGTAATACATTTAACAATATTGAAGGAGTATTAGATGTATTTTGTAGTGAAACTGGACATTGTGATGTTGGTGTGGCTTTGAAATTATTTATTTGATTTTATTTTTAAAAAGTGACAAAAGAGAAAGAACAGAAACTATAGAAAATAATGATTACTTGTTTCAGTTGACTAGTGGAAAAAAAGGAGTAAAGAATAAATAAACACACAGTTTGCATGAAGGCAGCAATCCCATTTTCCTTGATGTACTATTACCCTTGGGGAGACTGGAGGAGGTTAGAAAGCTCAGATGTTAGATCATGGAAAAGAGCAAAATCAGCAAAATTCTTAAGGAAAAGCAGTAAAAAGTAATACTGAAAACAGATGCTTTATGGCTAACTCACAGAAAAAGCAGTTGAGATTAAATATTAAAGGTAAAAATCATGCACTCTTTTGAAAAATGAGAGGCTCCTTTTAAAGTAGATTATTCCAAATTTCTGGAAAAGTTAAAAAAAAAATCCATCTCTTTATCTGATTTTAGTATATTTAAGTGAAATGAAGAAACCTGGACCACTATTCAAAAATCAGTTCAGTACTCTGCTGAATCTCTTTTTCTGAATTTTTTCAAGTTGAGTTTTCAGTGAAATCCGTATTTTTTTTAAAAAATGGAAAACCTGAAAACTCTGATTAGTTTTAAAAGTCAAAGGCTATGTACCACTACATATTCTTACATGTCCATTTATAGAAAAATTATCTATATAAATTGTATACCTATATCCAGCTATGGATATATATTTACATCTATATAGAAAAGAGGAATATAGATATAGCCCATAATTTATAATAATAGTCATCTGTTTTCTCTGAGTCTCAAATTATTTTTGTAATACAAATGTGTGTAAAAAAAAAAAAAAAAAGCCAACAGAAGGTATTAAAATAAGCTTGAATATTCACATTATTGTGTGTGCTTAGTCTTAAGGTGTTTTAGTGAAAGACACAAATGTGATATAGACCAGTTAAGGTCAGCATTTGCAATTAAGAGTTCTTGACTTCTTGTGGCAAAACTGATACCTTAGCTTTGTGGAAGTAGTGATAAGTATCGCTATTTTTAAAGATATTCACAATATTATGTTTTGCATTATGTTGAATACATCTTCTTGGTTTTATTACCAGGGCTTTTTTTATTTCAGCAGTCTAGATGTTGAGGTAGAGGAGAGGGTAAACATCAAATTCATAACATTCACAAATGGTTGTAAACTGAAAGCTATTGCCACACCACAGAAGTCAGAGAAATGGTTCAGACCGATTAAATATGTGCAATATATACACATAGAAAATAGAGTGAACCACACAGCAAATAATGTGTATATATATTTCCGTGTATTCAGTATGTGTATGTAAATGGAAAATGAATAAGAAAATTAATTCAAAGTAGTTACTCCATATGAGGAAAAAACCCTGGAACCACAGTAGAAATGCGTATCACTGTAAGGTAAGAACACAAAGAATAAACATGCAGATAAATCAGAGTACCTTTGCGTATAATCCTGTGGGACAGCACTTGAAGTACTAAACACCATTACTGTCTGAAAAGATTAAGTACAGAAATCACAGAGAAGCAACAAAATAGAGGAGAAAATTTATGGATGGAGAGACCAGTTTGATGATGACTTCAAGAACAACAGATGCGTGACTTGTCCGAGTGAATAGGAGGAGACAGTGTTGTTACATTTCCATATTTTTCAAGAGAGTAGATGCAAAACATGAAATAAAGCTGTGTAAATTTCAAATTATAATTAGATCTGAATGTTGTGTAATAATCTCCCAAACAACATAATGCAAAATGTGCCCATAAAAGCATTAAACTTAAGTAAGCATCTCTGTAATAAGCATTGCAGAGAAATCCTGCATCGCTTGCATGAAATTAACTGGTCATCTTACTTATACAGCTCTTAAATTCAGTTTCCTAAGCTGTCAGTTGTAGAGTGCTGAACTCTTAACAGTTTTATATAAAAAGATTTTTTTTCTTATCAGAATATACCCATTTTTATTCAACATTTATCTTTTGTGTATACTCCAAAGAGTTGAGATTAGTATGCTTTACTTCACCAAAAATGGTGTCTCTTAATTTTAAATGCAAGTTTTACTGACACACGCAGACACGCATACAAAATTGGGTTTCATACTGCTCCCATGTGGTGTGAGGACTTTTTTTGTGTGTGAGAGGGAAAGTTTTATTTGAATCCTGACTGCATTCAACATTGTTACCGCAGTAGGAAACAATACTGGGTGTCCTCTGACAAGCTACTTGGGGTATCAGCAAAGCAGTAGCAGTGAGAAGAGTTTGGAAATCACCCATCAGTATAGAAGGTCAGACAGTGTAACAGGGATTTATGATTTTAGCGTTACTTCTGTCAACAGCAGGTTAGCATGCTGGAAGCATCCTTGCTTTATCCAAGTCTCAGAGTCATCAGAGTAATCTGTTTCCTATTCAGTGTAGTTCCTAAAAAAAAAAAAAAAAAAAAAAAAAAAAAAAAAAAAAAAAAGCATCTCATACCCTCTTTGAATGTCTGCACTGTGTTTGTATGAAGTGAGACAGCTGGAAGTGATTAGAATAGACATGTGAAATCATGTGGGAAAGGATTCATCCAGCTAGAGAAGAGGAATCAATGCTCTGTACTGAAGGGGAAGAGGAATTTAAGTACAAAAGTGAGATTTTCAAAGGGACCCATGAGAATTCAGCTGTGTGATTGCACTGATGCCATTTAATATTTCAAATCAGATTCTAGCCCCAGTAGGTTATATTTAAAAACAGACTGATAATCACGGGTGATAGTTTTGTGCGAGCATAGGAATTGCCAGGCAGGAATGAAGCAGTTGTTTTTTTATCCTCGTCTTCCTCATTCTCAGCACTGCCGAAGTAGACAGTGTTATCAGACAAAAAATGGAATATTAATAACGTACATCACTGTAAATGTTATATTTCTATTGTGAAGAAATGACATTTCCCAGACATGAGGTTTGATAACTTCGCTTTGAGTGTGCACATTATTAATATTGTGGATAAATCAGTTGGAAATCTTTTGCCCTTGAAAGGGAAAGAGGCTTTGTATAACATAAGAAGTATTCTTTAAAAAGAAAAGCTCACGCTATGTCTTCATTTTCTCCCCAATTGAATGGATATATTGTGCATCTTTTGTTTGAATTGTGTGGTCTTTTGTTACTTAAGTCTCTTTATGTATTTTAAGTTCTAGTATGACATACCTAACACACACCTCTGTTGGGGTACCTTGCTCATGATGTTACTCTGTATCTGTGTTATTCTATCAATGTGATATTGTAACTGTTAATAGATTCTTGTTGCAGCAGCAAATTCCTAGTGTAGGAGCTTATGGTTTTACAGACATATAAACCTACATCATTTGGGAATGAGGCAGATGTTTTCTTACACTATCGTAAGAAGATGGGGTTTTTTTTGTTTTTTTGTTTTTTGTTTTTTTTTTTAATCTTAGGAGAAACTAGATGAGACAGCCTAAGTAACAATTGAATTGTAAGAATATTCACGTATGCTTTAATCATGTACCTAGATAATTTTGTATTTTGGTTTTGACTTGGGCCTTCATAACCATGAAAACCACGGATAGGATTCAGAGGATTTCTAGTTCATCACCCGTCTGCAATGATTTTTTGCTTGTTTTAAAATTAGGTAATGCTCTGGCAATGATGCCTTCATAGAAGGTGGGCCTTGTTATTGATGCAGTAAAGTGTCGTGCCATCTAGTTGTCTGCCATCTAGAACTGTTGACAAGTTGCCTTTTGAATGTCATTTCTCTGCATGACATTTTGGCAGTCACTTCCACCTGCGGGTGTCCTTCCTTTTGGTTATTCAGCTCAAGCAAATCCAGTGTTCAAAATCTTCTGTGATGGCTGTTATGAAGAGCAACAGACTATTTCTTTTTCTGTAACAACTGTGGAAAAAAAATGTCATCCAATGGATGACAGTTACAAATAACAGGTCACTCTATGATATTGTGAACTAGATAGATAGCACAGAAACAAGAATGCCTGGAAAACTGAAACTCAGCAAGATGCTTGCTTGACAGAACCTTTCACTCCTGGTGTGTTCCTTGAATTAGTCTTGGATCTAGGTCTCCCCCACTTACTATCCTATTACAGCTGAAGTGTTTGCATTTTGACCAGAGAAGGAACAGGTTTGATTGTCTTAATTTAGCTTCCTGCTTACTCAAAGAACTGTACGTGGTTGTTTATTTCTCCAGGTGGTAGAATGCTTATTTCATACTTTTATAAGTTGCTGCTATGAATCTTAACAATTTATAAAATGAACCAAAAATTAGGTTTTGCAAATAAAATAGTTAAGGCCTGCAAACATTATCATATAAGATGTTAAGCAGAGAAACTTTACACTTGGGGGCATCAGCCATTTGGTATCTGCAGCCATAGGAACTCAGCTTTATGCCACATGAAACTCTGGTCCTTCTTCTCTCAGATTAATCTCTTCTGACTCCAGCTATGTAAAAGTTAAGCATCTAGCCTGAGTAATTCATTAAAGCGCTCTCTGGGTATTTATTGGAGAGACGTCATTTTTACAAGGAACCAGGCATTCTGCTTAGCATGTAAGCATTTATCCATTGGAGATGGCTTTCTCTATTGGCCATAGCAATACCCATAATAACTGACTTATATTAAGCACTAAGTGCTCACAAGTTCAGAGGTGGGTAGACACCCTGCTGTCAGAACAGCCGTTCCAACCAAAAGTATGGCCAAACACTAAGACCCTATATAGAAGAAAGTTTTGATAAGCATTTTTAGCACATTGCCTCAGTCACTGAATGATGCATTAGTGAAAATAAATGAAGAAGGATTTGAAAATGAAATAGCAGTAACACAAAAACCCCTTTGAATAATGAAGAATGTAGTACTTATTCTCATCAAGAAATGGGAAACAATCAAGCAAATTAAAGAATTTTTCTGTCATCAGTTATGAACAGAGTGACAGAAGCTGTCTGAAGGAAGACAGGGTTACTATTCTGACAGACAAACTAAACATAGGTCTCCTAGTAGTCAACTGGCAAAGTACAGCAACACCCGCTTTATTGCTGTTGAGCCTCTTACTCCACCAACAGCGGGCACCAAGTGACCTTGCTAGAAATCCCATCCACTTGTTTCTAAACTTTGTTCTAACTTTTGAAAGTATCTTTACACACACACACACACACACACACACACACACACACACACACACACACACACACACACACACACACACACACACACGTGCACACACACACGTGCACACACACACACACATTTTTATGTATAAGTAAAAGCAGAAAAGTTAAATAAATTAACTTAAAGGAAATGGTGGAGGTTTAAAAACCATTTTTCATGTCTGCTGAGATGATTTTTGTTTTAAAGCTTGGAAACTTGTTTTCAACTTACCTTTCATTTGTATCCTTATGTGTGCAAATTCTGCATAGTAGTTAAACTAGGTAAAGCTCACAAGGCATTAATAATTTACACCCAGAAGAATCTGCTAAGGCAAGATCAGGCAGGTTTGTTTATGCTTTCCGAGTAGGCCATAGACATCCATTCTGTGTAAAATACTCCTTTTTGATTTTCAGCTGAAATATAGGGGTAATAAGAACATCGGAGTAACTGTATTGGGTCAGACCAAGATACATCTAGCAAAGAATTCTCCCTCCATTACTGGTAAATGATAAAAGAAGAATAAGAACAGTGACTTTTCTCTGATACTCTCCTAGTCTCCACTTCCTTAGCCAGATCCATATGTACTTAGGCTCTGCCAGCCTCCTTTTTGTCCAGTTTTAAGTTCTTTTCCTCACATTCAGGAGGTTCCTACTCTCCTGAGGTTTTTGTTTGTTTGTTTGTTTGTTTGCCCTTCCCGTTTGTCCTTGCACCATCTTTCTTGCTATTTGTTCTCAAGCTTTACAGTCTGTTTTTTCTCTTCATCCATTACATTGTTTTTTTCTGTGCTGCTCCTTTTGCACTGAATTTCTTTTCAATCAAATTCTGCTAAAACCTTCATTTTTCCATAGTCAGACCTATCCTAAAATCAAACACTTTTCCTGTTGATTCTTTTCCATTTGAAGAATTATCAACCCAAATTGACTGCTCTAAAATGATTTTTCCCTAAAATCCTATCTTGTTGGCAAGTTCTTTTGTCTGTTACATTTAAAAAATAGATAACTTTGAAAGAATATTACAAGTTGCAAGGTCAAGCACTCAGATATGCAAGACTTTAGATGACAAGTGAGACCTTCATTTGCACCTTCCTTCCAAAGTATAAGATCTTTTTAATTACATAACAACTTTCTGGTTTTTTTCCCACAAGACAAACTACGTAGTTATTCAATATTTCTTTTTCTCCTTTCTGTTAAATATCTGACCCTGTTCATTATTTACTGTGTAATGCAAAAGTCAACAAGTGAATACAGAATTATTCATTTTTTTCTTGATATACGACATAAAGATTAAAGCTAACATGTCAGCTAAGTTACTCAAATAGAGAAGCATAGGACCTGATGTTTGGTGTATTTAATATGTGATAGCACTTTGTAGCTCCCAAAGTGATAAAATGATGTCAGTTGTATTTGTGTCACACTCCTACAGATTAGACCCTGTCCTTCAGCAACCTTCCATAGTCTGCGAACTGAGATTCCTGAGCAGCTGCTAAGATATCTCCAAAGTATTTTATGAGGAAAAATAAATTAGTGCAAGACAGCAAATCTCTTATGCTATGCTGTAAATTAAACTTGCCTGTACCTGTGTTCTGGCACTAAGGCCATCTGGCACAGAGAGGCTTCTGACCATGCTATTAAATCTACTTTACTCTCCAAAATGCAGTGGTGAGATTTGCAGTGCCCGTTGAGGGCAGACCCTAGCTCTGCCTGGGAATGGTTTGAGAGAGCGTTAGCTGGCCCAGGTCAAAACCGTTCAAGACCTCTTCTAACCGTTTCACAGTATGGGCGATTGCAGTCCTGTGACTATGTTCTGGATCAGGCATCGCTTAATTTAGACGTGGGTCCCCGTTCATGGTCATGGCTCTGGAGAGTCCCTTTATGCATCCTTTCTGAGACGGCTTTGTGATGGGTAAAACAATCAAGCAACCTGATAGAGCTCACCTGTAATCATTACGCTGCAGTCTAAGGGGAAACCACATCCCTTTTCTAGGATGCATATTTAGTACAAGGATTGCATTGCAGGTATGTTTCTTATAAATACTTCATGGTGATGTGTGACCTTTATTTGCTTGCCAGGCATCTCATGGCTCTAATACAATAACCTGTGACAGATTGTTTGAACTGAAAAGCCCCGGAGCCCTGCTGTAGGTGAAAAGTGGATGCTCCTTACTTACAGTGAAGCATGTCAAACAAGGGAACAAAAAGAGATCTTTAATAAAATAGCCTGAAAATAACAATAAACAGCAACAAGAGGAAATAGAGAATTGGGAACCTGTTTACTTCAGAGGCACATCTATAAAAGGTTCGTGCTATTAGTACTAACGAATTTACGCACATAAAGAATCAGCTGAGTCCACCACCTTCCAGCATATGCTGCATATAGGGGTCACATACTTTGCTGTCTCGGGAGTTGAGCAGGCTTTATCACCTTGGCTGATACTTTTTCTTTGCTTTCTTGAAGGTGTAAACCAGCTGTCTCCTTTCTGCCAAATAGTAAATACTCGATACTGACTCATCTTCACTGATTTATCAAGAGAATATCTTCAGTCTTTGTCTCTGCCCACTTACCACGCAGTTATGTGCAAGAAGCATTGGTGGGAGCTCACAGAGGAAAGCTGTACAGGGCACCTCACAAATGAACACATCCTGTGTTGTCAGATTTAATGCTATAATTACATTTTTCAAGACTTTGTGCTCTTTACATTCTTTGGTTATTTCCTTCTTGGTTACTCAGTTGTAAAAGCTTTAAAAGTAACATACGTGGAGTTGACTAAAAAGGAATTAGAATAAGGCAAGATGCATGTGTTTCTGGCAGAGAGGATGAAGCAGCTCAAATGTAATTTCATTGGTGGTGAGACAAAGCCATACTTCTGATTTCTGAGTGAATGCAACAAGAAATTTGTTTTTTTAAAAGTTAAAAGGAATTAAATACTTTAGTTAGATACCCAGAATGAGTCACAGAATAAACTGGTGCTTGGATGGAGTGGGAAAGGTGCCATGGCTGCCAAGAAGAGATAATGAAGAGCATGGTGTTTTACAGGGACAGAACTAATTAGAGACAGGCATAGCAGTCTGGATACTGGGCAGGACTACAAAGAGGAGAGGTGGTTCTAGCTGGAAAAACAGGGTATGACCTGAGTAGTGGATTTAATTTGAGCTACGTCCATTAAGAGGAAGCGGAAGCTCCTGAATGTCTCATTACAACTTCTGATGCTGCAGCCCTTGTACAGGTTTCAGGGTTTTGCTATAAATTTTGTCTGGTAACCGTGCTCCAGAGGACCATAACGGCTGTTACATATAGTATGTTGTGTTTAGGCTACCATGTCTGTCCTTTCTGAAGTACCTCAGCAAACTGCCTATTTTGACTCAGGCAGTAGGAGGCACAGAATTCACTATATCATTGTAGTTCACCTGAGCACATTTCCAGACAAGTTCTACTCCATGTAGTATTCTGGAGCTAGCTGCTTTCCATCTTTTATGTTTTCTGTTTGACACCCAAATCTCAGGAATCACTTTGAAAAACTTGTTGAAAAGTTGATTGCTAAGCTTTTATTTTATTTATTTATTTATTTATTTATTTATTTATTTATTTATCAGCTTTGTGAAGGTCTATGAAAAATGCCTTTCTCTGCATAGAAAGTGCATTGCACCATGTTGTTCTGTGACACAGCAAAGAGGCCTTATACAGCACGGCAAAATGTGAGGTCAAGATGTAACATTTAAAGCGTTAGACTGGAACAATCCACTAGTGGACACCTCTGCAGACTATCGCACAGATTGCCGTGACTAGCAGTGTGTTGAGAGGACTGTGCACCTCACCTTCCCTCATGGGACCATAAGACGATTCAGTTTGGAAGTGACCTTTGCCCAAGCATTTAAACGATAACCTCCCTAAGTCATTCACTTACAGTGACATAAAGGAGTTAAACTGAAGTTCTGAGCTGACTCAATGCTTTATTCCTAGGTAGAGGTAGAGGCAGTTCTTCCAAAGTATTTCTAGGTATCTGTTAAAAAGTTAACATTTACCAACGATTACGATAACCTAAACCAATGAAATCTCCCTCTGTACTGTCAGACCAGTATATACCCTAGTCACTAGGATGCGAAGGATATAGCTGTATAAACATATAGAGATGGATACCAGCTGTGCTGTCTCATCCTCTGAGCTTGCCAGAGATAAGACATCTCCAGACTTGAGGCTATGTATTTGGGTTTAGCACTGCTCTGTGCCTGAGGAAATTCAACCTGTTTTCCTGCTGGGCATATTGCTAATATAATTATTAGGGCTTAGGGCTTTTCTTTAGCCCTAATATATATTACTCTCTTGTTTAGATTGTTGTTTTGACAAAGTGGTCCCGATTCCCTAAAGCATTGAATTAGTTGTTTGACAGTAGAATTTCAGGAAAATCTATCTTGATCTAGTGCCTTTTTTAAGCAGCTTTATCTTGTGCTCGTGGGCTGTTGTGAATCTTCCTCTGAAAATCCTGCCATCATTAGCGTACAGTCCCTGTGTGGCAATAACCTTGAGTCTGCACCATGAGACTACATTTTTTAAAAGACTCTTTCACTGATTAGCTTTTTTTTTTTTAATTAATATCTTCCGTTCTGTAAATAGAGGAATAAATTCAGTTTTGAACAGCACTATAGCTTTTCTGCTGGTGATAAACACTACTTTCACTTGTGCTGTAGCTGAAAAATGATTTCTCTGAAAGTGTAATTAAAACACTGCCTTCTTCATAATCACAAATTGTTTATATGATAAACTTGATTCAATAAATAGCTGTCTGACTCATGCAGTAGGAATGAACACTTGTTTTTTATGTTTTTTTTCTTCATTAGAGGCATAAAGAAATCTCTCTTGCAAAATGGTATATTCATTTCAGTGTGAATGCACAGGATCATAGGATAATTCAGGTTGGAAGGGCTTTATCCAGGCTGGTCTTGAAAATCTCGAAGGACTGCACAATCTCTGCACAGTTTCTCTGGTTGCAGCTGAATGCATCTTAAAAAGAGAAGTACCAGGGACTGAAAAAGAAATGAAAATACATAAAGACAGTGAGAGAATTGATAAAACAGGTGTTGTTAATTAGACATCTTTATACAGAATCTTCTGATCACTTAAGTTCTTAACTACTTCAGTGTTTACTTCTTCTTATTCGGTGTTTAAAGTACGCTAAGTGGCGTAGCTTATGTTCTAAGGAGCAGTTGGCAAACATAGGGTGAAATTGCATTGGGTTAAATTAATTTTCTCTTTCTTAGCCTTGAGAAGTTACAAATTAGCAAATTAAGTTCCATTGTGTACTGGCCTGGTGAGGGAACTAAATGCAACGTAACACCTGCTGGTGCTACTTTATGCGGTTCTCTTAGACTCGGTCTTCTTGTCCTGGGCTGTTGCCAGCAGTCTGTATGAAAGCATTCTGCTCCTCTAACCTCTGCCTGCTCCACTTCTGCCCAGAGAAAATGTGAAAATTGATACTTCCCTTATTCAGAACAACATTGTGGTGTGCTTGGAAGTTATACCAACAAGGGCTGTATCCACCCTTCAGAGGAAAACTTCCCTTTGAGCTGCATTACTTTTTTGTGCTTCAGTGCTGCAGTCTGACTCTGAGGTCTGGGAAAGGTGACAGGTTTAAGAGCTGTAGAAGAGTAATTGTACACTGTTCTTTGGAAAGGAAGTGCAATCTTTGATCGTAATTGCAAATATAAATTGCCCATCCTAAAAGCTGAAAACTCAAAAAGCTTAGTTTAGTTTGTCTGAGGGAAGCAGACATGATCAAGAACAACAATCACTCCAGTTTATTTACTTCTCTTAGCAAGAAAGACTATATTACTGTGAATGAATTAAAAAAAGGATTAAAATAGAAATGATGCTCAGCTAACTCCATAAAACTTGATAGTTAATGGACATTGTGTCTTTTTTTTTTTTTTTTAATATAACTTCAGGGTTACTGAATCTGATAATATCTGCCGTACATAATCCAAGGGAAAAAAAATCCATCTTCAAGAGTTAGTGCACCAAATCAATGATTTGGGAATGTAATATTTGCTTGTTTGAGTAATTCATGAATTCCGTCTTCAAACAGCTTTTTGCATGTCACGTGACATTTGTGGCATAGCTGTGCTCTGAGGGGTATACTGAAGAGAAATATTTTCAAACCTTCAAGCAAGATATGCTTCTTGGTCTTGTAATGCCTTTTTACCATTTAGCAAAGTTGGGGCACAGATGGCATCAGCGTTAAGCTGTTGCTGAGAGTTTGCACTAAGCTGCAATGTCTGAGGATTGATTAAATCTTCAGCTCCTCTGTTCAAACAATGACAGAGGATTTGGTTCTACCTTTGTGTTTAGAACATGGCAAACAACCTGTTAAAGAGGCTATACCAGAGACCTATAACTGGGCTGGCAGATAAAAATGTTGTTAAAGTGGAAGACGTGACAATAATTTGCAGTTTCTCTGCTGATTTGCAGCGTTTATACACACTCGCAAAGGCAAAATGTGGTACTAACACATCACTCTTGTATTTATGCATATGAAAAGTTGCAGAACACTAGCTATCGGCTAGGAAATTAGGACTGTTATTTTCCATAGCAAAAGTAAAGAAAGTAAAATCTACATCTTGATTTAGCAGGGGCCATAGGCACATGACTAGTTTAAATAGGTGAGTGGTCTTATTGGCTCGGTCAGTCTCTACTAATGCAGGCAGTTTCACTTTTTCCTTCAGCTATCACTGGGAGAGGCAAGCAGAGTCTGCTGCAATGTTGCAGAGCAGTTTCGCTCTTACTAATACTATGGACATGATATTTAAGAGAGGAAGAAGCATATTTGCTTGTGGAAATTGGAATGCCTCAATCTGAGAGTGACTTTTTCAGAGAAGAGAGAGAAAATGGGTAAAAGCAGGAAAGAAGAAAGATCTACCACTTGTGTATAATCTGCTTTGAAAATGGACTGCTACTTTTAAAAAGCAGGCACTATGCATGCTTTTGTACGTATGCCTTTTATAATTACTTTTTGTACACCTTTATCTTTACCTTTCAGATTTCTGGTCACAAAAGGAGAATAGGATTGTACACAGGCTTTGTGTAGACAACTTTTTTTTTTTTCCCAAAGTGCAACTTACTCTTGAACACATTTTACTGACATTGACTTCAGATCTTGCAAAATGTAAATTTAGCTTTATTTTATTGAAAAAATAAACAATATGAGATGGGCAAGTACAAATGGCAAATTATAGTACCTTAGGTTTTAGGAATTTTTTGATTTCGGGGGGAAACATGTTAGAGTAGATAGGTTAAAAGATAGCAATAAATGTTTGTTTTTTATTATTTGATGGGCTTAGGTTCTAAAGAAGTAGATGCTTCCGTATGTTGTAACTTCAGCTTGAAGTTAGGTTTTTATACTGCAGAAAATTCAGCAATATTACAAGCCAGAGCATTTAGCTGAGACTCCATTTTAGCTCAGTCAGTGCTGAGCATACAACTAAGGTAGAGGAAATACCCTTTGCACTGACTTATGTATCAAAGCCATTCTGTTCTGCTTATGAGCATGAGTCACCAAATGTACACTTACATGTAACTTAATGCCACAACAAACCATATAAAAACGAAATTCAGGTTTAGTTTTTTTCTTGTAAATGTGACACATGATACATTGCTTAATGCAATGTTGCTACTGCTGGATAAGAAGGAAGTTAGATGACTGTAGAAAAATAAATAAATAAATAAATAAAATAAAAAGTCCTTTTTTTTCACAGTTCAGGGAAGCTATCAATTGCTTCCCTCAAGATTTGAGCTTGTGTCCATGCATAAATGACCTCTGTACAGCATGCAGATTGAGCTGATAAAGTTTGCAGGTGTTACCAAACTGTGCAGGATGCTTTTCTATGAAGCTAATTGAGAAAAATTGCCAAAGGCTATCAAAATGCTAAATAAATGGGATGTAAAATGACAGATGAAATTCATTTTTGATGAGTAAAATAGCCCCAATTAGTGTACTAGGTATTCATATACATAAATATGTACATATGTATTTCCTCCCCTCCCCTCCCCTCCAACAAATAGTAAACTTTAAAATACATTTTCTCATCTCAGGAAAAGAACTTGAAGTCATCAGGGACAACTTTTTGAAAAAATCATTTCTCTGTTCAGTAGTAAAAAGATTAAATAAAATATTAAAATTCCAGGGAAAGGAATAAAGTACAAAACAGAACAAAAATACATTCTTCTTCTCTTTAATTCTGCATTACACCTGTATCTTGAGTAAAATGCATTCATTTTACATTTACATTAATAATTGTATGAAATCTTGGTGTGTTACCAACAGACCATTCGGTCAGCAATAAAGCTGTTACAAAGTAGACCAGCAGCTCCCTAACAAAGTTTGTCACAGTCCTAACCTTCTGTAAGCTGCAGGTTAGTCCTGCAATCCACAAGCCCTACTAGACCTTTCTAAAATGCCACAAGAACAAAACTGTCTAGGAGATTTTCGTGTTATGCCTGCCATGCATATCTATACACAAAAAAGTCAAAACAGTTTCTTACAAATTTTTTTTTATGTGTACTTCAGTATGTGGATTTGTGTTAATGTATTGTAAATGTGTTTCTGCATTGAAAATATCTGGTTCAGAAGCACACATCAAAGCTAAGACTTCAGTGACTTTTTTTAATAAGATGATTTTCTTCTTGAGCTATATGGATCCAAGAATATGTTTGTTAGGCCTGTCAAAATGGAAATTTTCCATTTAGGATCACAGGACAATTCAGGTTGAAATGAACCTCAGAGGTTCATCTAGTCCAACCTTCTGCTCAAAGCAGGGTCGGCAGACCAGACCAGGTTGCTCAGGGCTTTATCTGGTCCAATCTGGAAAACCTCCAAGGATGGAGACTGTACAGCCTTTTTGGGCAGTTGTGTCACTGCTTGACTCTCCTCGTGGTCAGAAAGCCTCTCCTTATACCCAGTCTGAACCTCTCTTGTTTCAACTTATGCCTGTTGCCCCTCACTCTCCCGCCATGTACCACAGCAAAGAGCCTGTCCCCATCTTCATGATAATCTCCTCATAGGTACTGGGGGGCTGCTGCTAGGTCCTCCCGCAGCCATCTCTTCTCCAGACTGAACAAGCCAAGCTCCTGCAGCCTGTCCTCACAGGGCGAGTACCCCAGACCCCGACCACCTTGCTGGCTCTCCACTGAACTTGCTTCAGTTTATCAATATCTTCCTTGTATTGGGGAGCTCCAAACTGGACAGAGTATTTAGATACAGTCCAGCAAGTGTTGTTATTGAAAGAAGTCAGTCCTATGTGTGCATCTCATGACACAGCTTCAAATCCAGTCACAAAATTTAGCCAGAGCCGACTTTTTGTGGACAACTGTAGAACTTATTTAAAGCAGGGTAGAAGAGGATTCTAATTTAAATTACATTTTAATGAGTGCGTAAAGGATGAACCTTGTGTTGCATGCAACAGACATGAGTGGGGAATCTCAGTTCAAGGTAAAGAAAGGAAGGGAAGACTATTAGTGATTGAGGTACATTTGAATACAGATTGGGCTTTTCCTGTACCTACTCTTTACGCTTTGGTGCAAATGGCAAAATGATTAATACAATGTCCAGCCGTAGCAGAAATCCCTAACCTTTTAAAACCCGCTGATATCACTTACGGAAAATGTATCTATGTGACAGGGTATTGCAAAGATGAGCTAAATATTTTGATGAAATTTCATTTAGAAAGTTAATTTGTATTTTTGCCTGTTTGCTTTCAAGTGCAAGCTTGCAAGTTCTTCCAACTCGAGCTTACTAATTGTTCACATTGGTGTTTTGAAAATATTTCCACAATAGCTGTTACATCTTCTTTGCTCATCTTCATCATTTTTTTTAATATTCCTTTGTAATATTTTAACAAACATATCAAATCCTCTGTTCTTAGGTTGTCCAAAAGAGTCTCTTTAGAACTAATAATAACTTTGCTTAAAAGCTACCAGTTTCTGCTTCCCCAAAGTAGGAGCTTTTTACTAAAAGATAAAATTCCAAGCAAAATGTTAAACTTCCTTTTACTGTATAACAGTAATTCGATGTGACATTTTTGCATTATATTATCATCAAGCTCTGAAAACTTATTAAATCATATTCCAAATGATCAATGGTTTTGTCCTTTGCAGACTAAAGCTCTCATCATTCATGGCACTCCTCCTTTGTTCTGACAGAATGCAAGACAGTTCTAATGCATCTTGTCAGGACCTCATTTTCTTTATGCCTTGGAACATGATCTTTACTTTTCCATAAGAAATTGGGTAACTGGACGCTAGGCAACAGCCAGATAAGTTTCTTTGACAGAGATGCAAATACCCACATGACTTTTATTGAAAGAAGAGTCAACCATAGCATCCTCTGTGTGTCTTCAGTAAGACTCTTTCATTTTACAAATTAGGTAAAGTGGACTTATCAGTGGAAGTCCAAAATAACAGAAACACTTTTTTTTTTTTTTTTTTTTTTTTTTTTGAAACTCATCGCGTGGGATGGAGAAAACAACAAGATATTGGAAATTTTCTACCCAGTACGTAGTTCAAGCTGACAGTATTAACATGTCAGTTGTTAACACTTAGAACATGCTTCAAGTAGTTGCTACATGCTTTCTGAAATCTGCTTTCTAATTTATTCGCAGGTGGGAATTCAGAACTGATGACCATGGGAACAGGCAGTGCTTTGATTCCTGATTAGGATCAATGAATAAGCTTATGCTTTTTGTTTTTAAGAAGTAAATTCAGGAAGATTTTTTTTTTTTTTTTGATAACAGTTGGCCTAAACCAAGCAGTTTAACACTCAGGTATTAATTAATGACAGTTTAGTTATAATAAATTATAGAACTTGCCAACCTAAACTGTGAAAAATAACAGGTGGTCCCACTTTCTTTAAGTATTTCTTGAGTGTAAATAATAAACCCTACTTTTTTTTATTTATTATTATTACTTTTTTTAATAGCCAGTAAAGCTATAATGCTGCACTTCCATTCATTCATAATTCAGCAGTGCACAGTTTCCCTAACATTAGGGATATGTGAGCATATTGTACAAAAAAGAGGAAGATCTATCCTGTTGTGAAAGGCATACAAAACAATATCATGAAAAATATATAGAATACTAGATGGGAGAGTTGTGTCTTAGCTATAGAACAAAGTATTTGACCTCAAAAAAGATTTCCTGTGGAAGGGCATATTTTAGAGAGTGTGTAAGTAGGTGACATGCCTGGGTGAGTTTTTATTGTTTTGTTTACATTTTTGCATTTTTATGGTTTCAAAATTTGGTTTTGTGGTATGTCACAGTGAAAATAAAACCTTTTCCAGTGTTGCTATAAAATACAAATATTTTAGAATTTCTCTTTTCCGCTTGAAATGGTCAGGTATCTTTCCAACCTGAGAACACACTGCGTAAAAGAGGAAGGGGAGAAAAAGGTTACAGTTATATTTAATGTAATCCATAAGATCCCTCTTTCTCTCTAGATTTCCTGCATTTTGATATGAGACTCAAAAATCTCCATAACTGAAATGAATGAAAAATCCTATGGCTGATCAAATATGCTATAAAGAAAATGACTTTAGAAAAATACTTAGGGCTATTTGGTATTAACTAAGAGCGACATGAATAGCTCAGCTTAAAGGTGTAGCTTTAGAATTAGGTGATAATCAAAAAAGAATTAAAAAAGGAATTGTCCTCATGCTGTATCAGCAGTATTATTTGCTGTATCATCATCTGCTTTAATAACAGAATGGCAAATGATTTTCATTTAGTAACCCCTATGAGCTCTCTTTTTCTCTGTGTACAAAATAAAATTCAAATATACATATCATTTTTCAAATGACATATAGTTCTGGGTGGAATTCGGCTGCCTGGTGCAGGTGTCTGCTCTTCCGTTCTCGGGACAGTCAGTGGAGAGCTGTTCAGTGCCCTCAGTAGAGTTTAATGTGCAGTGTCTTCCTCAAGTAGACACCTGTGCTTGGTGAGATGGGTAGTGCTCTAAACTGTAGTGACTATGTTGACCAAGGGCTTGATTCAGTTGCCTGAACAGTGACATGTAGCGCTGGTCGAGATGCCCGTGGGCATTTTGCCTAGCTACTAGCTGTCGATCCAGAGGGCTTGCAGATTGTATCTGTCACCATGTAGATGGCTCAGGGCATCTCTGATGGCACTGGTTTAGCCCTGATGGCCCTCTGATGGCATCTGTTCTAGGCCACTGAACTGAATTCCAGGTCTCCATTCACTGTAATAGGAATCTAAATGGCTAACTGAGGCATAGATATCTGCTTTGTACTCATCTGAAGTTAACTGAGAGAAAGCCAGTTTCTATAATTCTTTGCATGTATCAAGCCAGTTTTCTCAGCAACATAGCAATGTGCACATAAAATTGAATAATTTTCTTATTTCAGTCAGCTGAAGTCTTGCAAAGAGGAGGATCAAATCTAGCCTGCTGCAGAAGGAAGTTTCTTACTAGAGAATTATGACATTTTATCTAAATTTGCATGTAACTAATAAACATCTGAACTTGGGATACTTGCCTTTTGTATGTGAAAATGAAAGCAGTTAGCTTTGTTCTGAAATTTAAGTTATGGATGATGTAGGAATGGCCAGTCACACAATAGTAAAGGTGCATGATATCAGTGATACCTTATCATTCAATGTTTTGCAGTTTGTGTGTGGAATTCTACAGGCAAAAAATAAATCCTACATTGATTACCTAGACAGATCTGCAGTATCCGGCGTTTGAGAAGAGGTGCTCACTGAACAGTTACAATTGCAGGAGAGACTTCTCTGCTGCCGATTCCTTAGAGGACCACACCGACGGTGGACAGATTGTGGCTCTTGAAATTCCATTATAACCCATCCTGCTGGGTCTGCGGCACAAAGTGCCTTTGAGGATTAGAGAGGGGGATTTCAGAGATATTTGTTATCATCTCAGAGAATAGTGTTTGCCCTTTTAGTGATGGCCATAATATTACGAATTCAGTATTCCATTTGTTAATGCTGTGTGTGGTTTTTTTTTCCTTGTCGGTCTGCTTACAGTTGATTATTGCCTTTTCTAAATTGAAGTATTGGACAAACAAATCAGTAAATTGCTTTATATTTAAGGCAATATATGTTGTCAGATTGAAATTGGCTCAAATTGGTTTTTTTAGGTCATTCCATTTTGAAAGAAAATAGAAAATCGGAATTAGGCTGACCATTACACAGGTTTCAAAGTATGATGATAGAGCATAATAAATCCTAGTAAGAATGTAAACAGAATAACATTTTCATCTGCTTTCTAACCTGCAAAATATTTGATAACACTCCAGTTAATGTCTAATGAGTGCTCTCAGGAATTTTGAAACACAGAAATATTTCAGATATTTGAAAGTCGTATTTCTTCTTCATTCTATTTTTGTTCTTTTTCATTCTATTTTTGTGTACATATACATATACACATATACATAGATTATATATGTAGAGATTTTTTTCTTTTAGAAACATGAAAGCAGTAAACATTTTTTCTATCTGGGAGAGAATACTTAGCGGGTAAAGGCAAGGAGATCTCAGGTGGCTTAAACTTCCCATGGTTTAAAGTCATTATGAGTAGTGAGGAATTAAACAGACTGAAGTGTTTATTATTGTGAATGTTATTCAGCAAACTAGATGTAAATAAGCTAATGTTTATAGGCTAATTTCAGAGATATTTGTTATCATGCAGTTTTTGTATAAATAACCCATTTCAAGTAAGTTAAGCCTTTAAAAAATGTGTGCATATATGCACATGAGAAAATAAAGTATGTCAGGTTGCTGATTTCTCCTCCTACATATGATGTCTTTGACATGTTATCATTTATTTCTGGTGACAGCCAATGTCCAAGCATATTAAATGTCTCTCATTCTTTGTGAAGCTATACTCGAGTGTACTTCAAAATCTGGATAAAGTTATGATTTTGAACAGCATAAGAGACTGTTCCATGGACACAGAAATGTGCAAGTTTAATCACACAGCACAAATTTTCAGAGTTCCCAGTTTAATATTTAGACTAAATATGAGACAGAAATAGTCCCAGCTGTTACAGAGACTTGGTTATTACACTTTTGAAGATGCTTAGTCCTGAGGGGAAGGTTAGTTTTAGAGGTGGCAAAGGTAGACAGAGGGTTAGAGATCCAAAAAAATAAAAAAAGTTAGCCTTAGGCAAGAGAGAAGGAGATTTCTGCTTTGGAAGACGTGACTGAAGGGTTGTGCCTAGCTCAAGGGCAGCCACAGCGTATCATTTCTGAAGGCATTGTAGTAGCCATGAGCCATGGGACTGAGCAAGCTCTCATCTTCAGTAACAGGTAGCAGCATCTGGCCTTGCTGCCTGGACCTCCAGCCCTCCTTTGCCTCCGCTGTTGAGAGGAGAGGCCATAAACACAAGCGAAGTGTGGGGCTTGGCATGCAGGGAGCAGAGCAGGGTCTGGGGAGCCTGCTCAGTCTCAGCACCCTTAGGCATTTTGGGGAGGACAGTATGCAGGGGAGCTATTCTGCTGTGACCATGCAGTTGGGTGTTACTCTCATTTCTGGGGTCTGGGAAGCCCTGAGGTAGCTCTGAGGATGGAATGAGGAATCGACTAAATATATTCTGGAATATAAATAGCTATTCTGTATATATAAAATTCTGATAAACGGAGTATCAGATGAATGTCTTAAATAGAAATCAAAAGATGAAGTCCTTTTTTATGGAGGGGGGAGGTTACACTTTTATAACCCTATTGAAAGACAGTCAAATAGAATGTAAATTTGTCTCTGCAATCTGGCAGAAGAGAAAGCATTAAACAAGTTACAAATTTGAAATAGCATACATTTCCATGTTCAGTGTTTCACTGTCCAAATCCAAAGCACTTTCCAGATTTTCTTCAAGTATACTTAATTTTTCATTTAAAATACAACTTTCTACTGTTGAACTTTATGAATATAAATCAGCAGGAACAAGAAATGCTGGCTGCAAGTTCCAACTGTTTTGACTGTATGTCCGAGTTCTTTTTTGTGCCTGTAAAATCACTGTTTTAGGCAACAAATAAAAATCTTGCTGGATTTTTATTGGAACATTCAAGGGAGCATTACAGAGCTTTTACCAGTAGGACATTCTTTGGGGTTTTGAAGCATCTTCAGCAGCTTATTCAGGGATTCACAAACTGTTCATAATTCTGTGTCGGTATCTGTTGCTTGTTTGTGATTCACTAAAAATTTGAAACCATGTATGTATCCAGTGAATATGCGGAATCCAGATATTAACTTCCGATTCAAACAGCCACTTTACAGCAATCACGACATCCTGAAATAACAATTCTTGCTAAATCAGGCAGAGAAAAGTGGCAACAGCTGAGAAAGTCTGATTTAGGAAGACTGGAGTTTTGGTGGTCTTTCAGTGCTGATTTTTACTTTGTTAGCCTTTCTTCAAAAAGTTATTAACATTTTTTTTGAGGTATGAGTGTGATCAATTATATCTCTTTTTGTCATGTTCAGTGGAAGCATCTCTTTGGGACATTCTTCTGTCAATAACAAAATCTAGCTCGTCAATCATTCTAAGAACTCTGTTTAATTTTTATTTGGTTAGATCCTTACGTATCTAATACAATATTAACATTTCCCTGAACTCCTTTGCAATGCCTAATGTTAAAACAACAAGGACCAAACTCATTTTTACAAAGTCCAGTTATTTTTTTCAAAAATAAACAAAGATCTATACCAGTCATTTAGTTTACTAACAATTATTTTTCTGTAAATTTTAAAGAGATCTGTAATTTCTCCCTTTTTCTTTCTTTGTATATTTTTTGTATAAGTTTATATTTATCATTCCTTAAGCCTTTAAAGGTTACAAAAATAAAAAAATAAATAAAATAAATAAAATAATTGCCACTAACAAAGTCAGTGAATCATTTCAACATTTTTTTCTATAATAGAAACATTTTTATGGGACTGCATATTAATTGTAGACCTCTCAGAAGAATTATATGTTCCTATAATTACTGAATTAAGAAAAATGAAAATTAGAGAATTTTGTGCATCAAAATGTTGCAGAAACTGTTGTCCTTAAAAAGAATGTGCATATATACAATGCAGGTATAATTCTTATCTGATCTCCATAAAGAGGGAAATCTGGCAATGCATCTTCAAAAACAAATGCTATAGAATAGGTTGTTTGAACATTCTCTTTCCTCCATAATCTGAACAGGAAGAAAGACAATGCTACATTACATATATTTGCAAATTAAAAGATTTAAGTCAGAGAGGATGGAGAAACAGTCAGACCTCCAACCCAATATAGCTGATCAAGTTCCTCTAGTAATTTTTCTGCCAAGCTCAGAAAACCAACTAGGGAAATAAATTGTCAATACAGCTGTAATTACAATTGACTGAATTGTTTTGTAATCTGTGTGAAAGCTATTTAATTTGTCTTATCCACTTTTTCCTCCACATGTCCCCAGCTGAAGGGAAAAAAGGAAGATCTGATAGAGCTCCTGTCCTTTCTTCAAAAATACCTGATTTGTTCCCTTGACAGAGACAAAAAAATTCCTGCTGGGCTCCCTGCTGTTTCTTCAGATTCCTTTGATTTACAAATTGTGAGGAGGAACAAAGTCATAGGTGAAGTAGATCCTGTATCTAGAATAATATCTGTGTCTGGAGGTAATTCAACTCAATAAATGGAGGGCGCCTATTGAGTAGAAAGGGGAGAAGGATATCAGAATAATTGCTGTGATAGCCCAGTAAACGTGATTTTTCCTTTAGCAGCAAAAAGCTGTAGGCTTTGGACTGACGTGAGAGTGCAGGGTGTCAGGACATGTCTGGGTTTGCTTTGGCAGGAGTTCAGCTTGTTTTAACAGTTGTCTAGTGACTCTTGCCTCACCTTTGTGAGAGCTGAAGCTCAGTGAACACCATGAAGGGTAAAGGTCTGGCAAACCTGGGGCATCACCGCCTTGCAAGCAATAGCCCTTGAGGTCAGATGAGCCTTTTTGGGGGACTATGCAACTTTCAGACTTCTGCTGGAAATCAGTCAGAAGAGGAAGCAGACTGGTAAAAAGAGATATCAATGTAGCTCCAAGTGGACCCCAAGACAGAACAGGAAGAAACTCCCACCACTGTGAGCTTCATACTCCCAGCAAGGATCTCAGGCTGCACACAACTTGTAGTTCTCCCCTCTTTCTGCTTGAGGAAGACTGAAACTTTCAACCTTAGGAATAAGAGGAATACTGAAAGAGTGAGCATAACAGCAGAGAAAAGGGACAGATTCCAGAATGGTTTTGTGTAACTGTATTATTCGTGAGGTTTTTCCTGTATTAATTATATAATTTGGATTATTGAACTCTTAAAACATTAATTGAGCTAACAGTAAATTCTTATCTCCATATAGACAGTGTGTTCCCTTTTGCCCGTAACAAGATTTAACTGAAATACTATGTTCCATTTTGATGACTTTCAGTAAAGGGCAGGACACATGAGTGGAGCAGTAATGTGGTAAACAGTCACAGGGAAATCATCTGGGAGAAGTCCAATAAATCACTAAAAGGGCAATCTGAAATGCATAGAGAAATCAGAGCATATCCTCCTCTTGTATGGCTGTGTCTGGGACATTCTGCTGGATTTGGGAGATAGTAGGCTCGGGAGGGTCTAGAGTCAGGTTTCTAATCCTTTGCTAAATGCTTTAATCCCTTTGATGTGCAAAAAGGCTACCACTGCTTCCTCCTCTGGGAGAGAGACGGTTATCCACCTAAGCCTCAGTGACAGTGGAGCTCTGGGTGGAACAGAAACATCTCCTGCCCAAGGGCAACTTCTTCTGAACAGTCATGAGTGTCTAAAGATAATCACAGAGGGAACTTCAGATGAGCAGTTAAAATAAGGTTAGGGACCGCAGAGACTCACAGTGCTGAAGGTCGACTAGGGTGAGATGTGGGTTGAATTGATTCACACTCGCACTGTTCTGTCACTGCCCTTTTAGAGAAAAAAATAGTTGTCCTTGTCCACTGTTAATACTGTGGACCAGGCACTGTTGTGCAGAAGCCAGTGAAATCAGTCTGCCAGATTGCATTGCTGGGGGTTATGATTATCTAGCTGTTGGTGTCCTGTTCTCACATACCCCTCTGGAATAAAGATAAGCTGTGATTGCTAGAGTACTGAGAAGCTTGTTGATGCACATCAAAAGGGATACCTAAAAGCTTGAAACTGAGTAATGTTAAAGGAAAGATGTCCTTAGTATTGTTGCAGCATCTACTGTGCGGAATAATGGAAACAAAAGTACTCATAAGAGGAAGCTGTAAATATATAAACGTAAATATATAAAAAAATACAGAAGAACACTCAACATAGGCCTTACAGGAGCTGTGAAATGTTTGCAAAACCCCCACTTTAGAATAACATTAACTCCCGGACACAGTAGAACCGTCAGCACAGTTTAAGTTCTTTGGCTAAGCAAAATCTTTTAAGGCAAAAAAACCTCTCTTTGAGCAGGGCTCTGAATGAAAATACATTTTTTAGTTGCCACAGGCCTATGTTTAAGCTGATTTACCAGGCCAGACTGTCACGTTGAAAGCTGAGGGAAGCAATGTAGTGTCACGCAATACTGTATCAGTGACCACCTCAGGGCGTGATTGCAACATAGTAAGGGGCAATATATTGAAACCCTGAACAAGCCTCCATCACAAGGTACCATGCTATGAAATGCTATTACTTCAAATCTGAAAATAGTATGGTGAAATACCTGACTGATCCTAGCTCCAGACATAATTCACACGAAGCTCGCTCAAGGATCTGTTTGAAAGTTGTTTCATAAGGAATCAGCCTTGAACAATAAGGAGTCAGCCAGAGCAATGTTCTTTGTTTTCATGACATAGATATGGCCCTAACAACAGACCCATCTAGAAAGTCTTGCCATTTGGCGGCAGATCTGATTATTCATAATGCAAGAGCTGTGTTGTTGTTTCAGAGATACTATTGCTTGGTGTTAAATGCTTTGCTGGCAGCAGAATTATTGCCAAATAGTGAGTCTAAATGAAAAGAACTATTGATTCAGAATGGTGTGTCAAGTGTAAATCTGCAAACTATGAAATGAGCTCGCTTCACCTAGAAGGGTGAAGCCAGAGACATATGAAAAGGCACTGTCATCATCGATAAAAATAGTTACTTTTTAGGTGTAAATGTTCTGCTGTTTCTTTTCTTCTCCTTTTTTTTTTTTTCCTGTTACAGAAAGAGAAACAATTAAGTAAATTGTAGTAAGACTTCTTTGGCAGTATCTAGACTCATTAGTTTTATTTAGCATTTCTCAATTCCTTCTGAGGTATTGGTACATTAAAGACATTGCATTGATCCCTGCAAGCAGCTGCACTTGAGTTGAGAAGAAACATTAGATGGCCACAGTGTTTACAGGAGCCATCACCTGTGTCTTATAAAATTTGATGATGTGGTGTTTACACACGCTTAGATCCTACTGATGTCTTTCTTAAGGCTGACAGAAGATAGTAATGGGCAGATTTCGAGGACTGCTAAAAGGGATATCTGCAGTCCTTTATTCTCTTATTATTGCTGTGTGTCTCGTGTGTGTGTGTATAAATCTTTATTATAAATAGTTAGGTAAGAAAGAAGGAACTTAATAATCTTCCTAGTTTCATTTGGGGATGAAGGTAAAATGAACCACAATCTTGCTGAAACTGAAAATTTAGTATAAGTTTTCTGGTTGAGCCTCATCCAAGATAAACTGAGAAACTGTGAGGAAAAAAAAGGTGGGATTATATCTCCAAAGCTGAGGAGTTACGTGGTGCTTGTTATCTAGGCGCGCAGAACACGCTGACTTTTTCTGTGCGTAGAGTGGTGTTCACCAGTTGGACTGTATCCTGTGCATCACAAGGTGAAGAGTCGCGTGGTTCAGGTATGCACTCTCACCTATCATTACATGGAATTAGAGCAGTCTGGAGTATTTGAAGCACCAGTCTGTATAGGATATTAAGACTGCTTGACTCTGGGCATCCAACAGAGGAAGATTCAGAGTACCAAAAGTAAGCTCCTCCTCTGTGTCACCCTGTAGGGTCACTGAAAGCTTTCCTTTTGCAACACGAGGAGCTGGGAAGACTAACTTCCTAGCTGTCAAAAAGAGGCCAGCACATTTCCAGACTCATAATACGTAGCACCTCAGGAAAAAATAATGATTTGGGGGAAGTGGATAATCCTTCAGTTCAAGATGAAGAATAAGGAGAGCAAGAAGATAAATTGCTTTATGCAGATCTAGGAGAGCCTGTCAACCCTACCCAGAGGCATTTTTCAAACTCCTTTCCCCACCAGACAGCATCACTAAGTAACAGAGTAGCCATGGTAGCAAAATCAGGTGAGTAAGTGCTTCTTTGTTTTTTAATGAACACTTTACTTGAATTTAGATTGCAGACTCTATGACAAGAATTTAGCTCAGGATTTTCACTTGGCTCTTGCAAAGTTGTAGATTATACATATGCTGTCTTGAACCAATAATCTCAAAAGTAGTGTAGAATCATTATTGTCTGACATGCTATCTGTCCCTGTCTCTCTCTCTCTCTCTCTCTCGATTTGGATTTTAGGTTTACACCTATCTGGCAACACGATTTAGTCTGGTCAAGGAGCAAGTTGGGTTAGCTAATACTAAGAATGACACTGTATCCTATCCTGCCAGATGCTTTATAACTCTTCTTCAGATCTTAGTGCAGGTGGCAAGCATACTGCAGCATTCACTTCTCTTTCTAATGCATGGACAAATGATGCTAGTATTCCTGGCAGACGCTGGAGCCTTTCATGACAGAGCTTCTTGGAACTTTAAAGGCCATTGTTCACTGGAGACAAAAGTCTCTGTGATATTCAGCAGGTTTTTGTTCAGCTCAAGGTGCTGCCTGAACAGCTCGATAAAGTCCTGTGGTACCGAAGATACACATATTTGCATGCACATGACCCCCTTTCCTTTGATTTGTCTTTCTCTCTCTCCCATTTGATTCTGCAAGCATGAGGAAAATTTTTAGCAAGATGCAGAGGCATCTGTTTAGCTATGCAGTTTTTTTCCTCTTCGTTAGCATCTTTGAGATCCTGTAATTACACTTCTGGGTAAAATATGCTGTTGCAATAACTTATGCCTGGAATACTCTGTTTAAAGTGGTGGGGCCAATTCTGCTTGGATTTACACACAGAGTAAAAGTAGTGCTTGATAGAAGATAGTGCATTATAGTAAATGTCATCTTCCTCTGAGAGAAACAGATGAAGTTCACCAACTCAGCCCAGAACAGAACAATTTCTGAAAACAATATAAAAGGAAGATTCTTGTGTAATATGGAGATATAGTATATGGAGTATATGGAGACAGTATAATATGGAGACTGTAAATTTCCTTTCTTTTTCTGGTAGATTTGTTGGGGTTTTTAGATAATGAAACTGTTGTTCAGGTTGTGCCATTGACCTTTAAACTCTCGTTTTAGCAGTAGGGAGGATTACAGGAATGGCAGATGTTGCACTGGTGATATGAATTACTCAGTTAAGGGTATATAGCCTGTTGAGAGTGAGACTGATGATCCTGTGAGCACTTTGAAGAGCATAACCCAGAAGATTAATCTAGTGAAATGTATTCTGCAGAAACGCAGTTGCTGAGAGAGAGATAGTGTTAATCTGGCAACGAATGCCTTGTAATATCTTTATGGCTTTCACTGTGAAGTTGTCTGGAAAGGGTTGTTTGCTGTAATTCTCTCTTGAGCAAAGGGTTATTTGGGCTTTTTTTTTTTTTTTTGATTGTTTGATTGTTTGTTTTGAATTGTGGAAAGTTCCATAACTGTACTTCACAGGTTTCATGCAGAATATTTTCCCTCTTGTATTAGTGTGAAAGGTTTGTGCATCCTATGCCCAGACAAGCAGACTGCATGCAGAATTACATTGGTTTCACTGGGAGGTCAGCAAATAGAGAACTTGTAGAATGAGGCTTTAACTCATGAGTATGAGGCACACTAAATAAACTCTAAACTCCATCTGAAACCTCTGGTCAAACCACTTAGCTTCACAGGAGTTCACAGTGGATCTCGCAATATGATAGCATTTTGACTAGAGACTATACAGGGACTCAGATTGCTAGAGTTAGCTCTTAGTAGCTAACCGATTTCCATATTTAACACTTCAGTTACATACACGGTTTTCTATTAAATCTCCAACAGAAGGTAGTTTCTTATTGCTTTGAGTTTCATAAGAAAAGCTTTGAATTTTCTTAAGTCTTATTTTGTTTTGTATCAAATGCTGAAAAGGAGCAAAGGTTCGAAATGAGTAGACCTTCTTCCCACCACCACCTGTTTTTTCCCCTCTTAGCTTTATGCTACAGATTTATCAGTATTGGTCTGTTTGAAAGAAATAAGAGCTTCTCCCCTTAGGACAGACTTGAATGTCTGGTTTGCTGAACGCTCAGCAGGCTGATTCAAGGGTGAGTACGGTGAGCTCCACTGGAATAAAGTGGCCCATAAAGTAGCTGATGTGAAAAATATCTACAGAAAAAGGAAAGATGCTATAGCTTTTTAAAAGGTAAGGATTAAAATCTCTGTTATTTTAACACAAATGGAAGTGGCCTTGGAAGCAACTTCCTTGCTGGAGACAGGAGAAAACTTAAGAGCAATTACACACCTATTCCACCTTGAATCATATACTTTGATCAGTTGTACTTTTTGGATTTGAGACAGTGAAAGGATGAAGCCTGAAGATTAAAATCTGATCTGGTATCATTAGGATGCCTTTCAGAACATGCTTTTAAAATCAAAAGTTTTCAACCTTTTCTTAAATTTTGCTGTCTCTTCTTTTAAGGGTTATGTGCACAGCCACCTTATTGTGAGTATAGTACATATTCATGTGCTCCTGATAGATACCCAGAGATGGACTCAACTGCAGATTTTGTTACAGATTTTGCCTAAATAGTGTTATGAGAAGATGCTTTTGTAATTAAAATTGGGGAGGGAAAAAATACTTCTGTCAGTCCAAGCTGTACAGTCCTGTGTATTGTTTGTGTTGGTAAATAAGGTTTCAAATACTCCTTCATGACTCTCTGTGAACTGGTTAGCTGTTCATAAATATTTCTTATCCCGTACAGCAAAAATCTGATACATTTACACTTTCCCACAATTCTGATGATTTAAAAAGCAAATCTTCTTTCTAATTACCTTAGATGTTAAATTAAGAAGCAATACAAAGAATGTATAATTAATTTCTATCAGGCAGCCAATCTAGATATTTACATATTTGCATTAAAAATACATAATTGAAGGCAAATACAACATAATTGCTGTTGTGATTAGCTTGTCCCCCCAAATAATAAAAATATGAATACCATTATATAGAAAAAATACTAATTATATGTATTTTGTTTTGTTATTTCATGTGTAAGAATTTGCCTGGAAATGCCCACAATAGTAATATATTCAACATTTGTAAACTTTTGGTTGGATAAACTAGAGCAAAGAGAGATTAGATTATATCATTAATTTAATCAACAAAATCTCAGGCAGTGGTTACAGTGCAAAACAAGGATCAGAATCTGTTAGTCAAGTTTTTCAGTTACCATCCAGGAGAGATTAGCAGCTGCACACTACTAGTTACAAAACTGTAAATTTCATTGTGAAGGTTACCACTGCTTTAGTGAAATCTAAAATTTGCCTTGTAGTATTGATTCCCATGGGCTATTTTTCAAAAACTGTGTTGTAACCTGTACTTATCACTTAGACATTTAGATCAAGAAACAGCATCAACACAGGCAGAAAACGCAACACTCAAGCAAACAAGTGGCACCAAGGGCCTCATCCTGTTCCCCTTTCCAGCTGATCAGGAAGAAGGGCTTTAGTGGGAAATTATACATATACATGATATAGGTCCACTTTGATATCTGGTTCCCAGGCCACTTATCCTACTCTTCGGCTAGTCCAGCTTGGTATTTGCTAGCAGTCGCACGCTGACATACGTACCCAGACAATCTGCGTGCACTCCAGTCTCTCCAGTTGCTGCCACCACAGACACGTGGCCCTGTGACCTATGGTCCCCACTCCTGTTGCTGGTGCTTAGACCTCCATACCCACACGTGCCACAGAACAGAGAGCCCCTCACCAGGAAAATAGTTAGAAGTGGTATTTAATAGGAAGACAGGACGGTCTGCGCTGATCAAGTGCAGGGCATGGCCAGACAAGCGTACTGGCTAGCAACCTGCTTAGGGGCAACCAGACCCTTTTATCCCCTTATCCCTCTGTTTTCCCATGCTTGTTCCTCTCCTGACTTCCTCAATCTCTTCCTTTCCTTGCCTTTGATTCCTGCCCTAACCTTCCCATAATAAGTCTTGCACAATCCCAAGACGCTCAACCACTGCATCCTATAGCGAGTCCGGTACCCCTGTAGGCAGTAACCCCCTCTGACTGCAAGGTGATGTGGGAGAGTCTCTCCTGTTGACTCATCTTGATGGGTTTCACACCAGACTGTGGGCTGATCACCCTCCTGGGACAACCCTGGGAGGGGCCGGGTGCTCCATTTCACTAATTAAGTTATTGGAGTTCCTTCCTCGTCTGTCATTGTGCCTCTGTGTTCCTTTTTTAGAGACGAGCTTTCTATTGCATAAGCTAACAGATAAATGGTAAAGATGAATGGAGACATCAAAGCACCCGAACAGAAAACAAACTGGAAATTCTGGCACTGTTTAGCTAGAGAAGAGACAAAACTTTCTGTTTGTACAAGGTGTATTATTCGAGAATAATGAGAATTTGATAAAATAGTAAAGTGAAAATGTGAAATAATTTAGAAGAAATACATCTATAAGATATTCGTCTGTGGAGCACTTTTCCACAGATTTGAGATTGGATTTGATACGTCAAAGAGGATGCTATTAAGAACAACTACAATCTACCAACATAAATGCATGAACAGGATTATAAATACACATTGCTCTCAGTGTAAAGCTGAGAGAATGTCCTTCTGTGGAGATGCTTTTCCATAACTGTTCACTATTTTTCTCTACATTACCCTTAGGATTTGTTGGGAAAAAAAAATTTTGTTTTTTAATAAGAAAATGTCAGTGTGACTGAAATTTCAGACAGGCAAGAAAGTCATTAGGTTTTCTTACATGAATTTTCTAGTGTGAAATAATGTGGTCTGATAAGGTGAAAATGTTTCATTTGGCATTCATTCCCTTTGCAATAGCAAAGTACAATGGACGTGGAGTTGGCTAATAAACAAAATTTACATTTCACAACAAATTTAAAAATCTTGACTTTTTCTTTCAAATTTGTTTGAAGACAGATTCCCTGATGTCAGATTTTTTTCTAATTTTTTTTTTTACCAGTTTTACTTTAGAAGTGGTCACTAGTGAAGGCTGAATAGCAATCTAGCATCAGCATGCCCAGTTCTTTGGTAGAAAATGATGTGCCCTGATGTTGAAATTAAAGTCCAATTTCATTTTATGTCTGTGTATATGTTGACAAAGTTTTAGGAGTGATTTCACAATTTAAGTTTATACATCCTCCAGTCAGTTGAGTGAAATAAAGTTACCAAGTGATGAGGAGAAAGATAAAAAGATAAGGAGATGTTTAGTGTACATTAAACAAACTTCATTGCAGACACTTCTGAATTCTTCTCTTTAAACATTACGTTTTAAGAGGATTGTTCAAAAGACATTTTGAATTGTGGCCACTTATAGAGATGCAATTTTTTTGGAATCGTAGATTAGTATAGATAGCCAACATTTGTCATGAGTAAAAGATAGTACATTTCTGGATCAGTTAAGCATAAATGATAGAGTGATTGAATTAAAAATTCTTCTGTTTTCTCACACTAGTTCACTTCCAATGCTACATATCATTCTGCTAGTCAATATAGATAAAGGAAGAATGGTTACTGCAGTGTCCCACCAGCAGGTGAAATACTTCTCAAGATATATGCAGCTCAGGTTAATTTATATTTTGGCCTTTTAAAACAAACAAACAAGCAAACAGTTTTCTAATTCTTCAGTGTTGATAAGAGAAAATGAGTTCTTGGCAGAAGGACTTATCTCATTGACTTCACTGCATTAAATATGTTGTCAGAGTAAAAAGCTTTAGAACTTGGCCTCTTTTGCTGTCTATATATAGAGGGAGGCTCAAACCAACTTAAAGACCTTTGCTTACTCTGTAAGTCTTATTTATTTGTGGACTCCTCTCTTAGTTTCCAAAAAGAAATTGTGATATGGAGAGCTGTAGGGAGAAATGCAGTGCAGAAAGCAAAATGATGCTCTTGTTTCCTTGAACATCCTTGGGTTTGTTTTCAAAACATAAACTTGAAAACTAATAAAAATGCTATAGGGACAAGGCATAAAGATGAATAATATAATTTTTACAGCTTCTAACTGAGGCAAAATGGCTGTATTGCTGCAAGCTCTCCAGGGGAAGGACTTTGATTTTATTTTTTGTTTATTATTGTTTTAGGTTTTTTTATGTTTGCTCTCTATATAGTTACACATCTGCATACATTTCCAGACAAAAGACTAGATGAAAATAGAGTTTAATTCAGAAAAAGTTCCTTGCAAGTACATGAAAACCCAAATGTAAAAGATTCAAAGTGAAGAAAAGAAGCTTTAAAGATTGTAATTGAAAATAAAGCATCTTAAACATCAAGTGTGTAAATGCTTTGTTAAAGCACACATACTAACTGATGCTGCTGTTATGTTGGGTTGTGCATTAACTGTATTGTTACAGTTGATATGTGAGAGTAACTGTGGTCCAAATTTTCATTAATTTTTTGTTTTTATGCATATGAATAATACATTATACCATGCATGTATGTGTATACTTACGTATATATGGTGTTTGGGTTTGAATGTCTTGCTTTCGGCTATGGTAAAAATGCTGAGCATGCCTATTTTACCATTGAAGCTCAAAACATATTAGTTGCCTCAAAACTTCATGTTCAGGTGAGGAAGCTGGTGAGAAATCTCATAAGCAGGCCCAGATGGAGGGAGCCCTTGCTGCATTCATTAGCGCAGCCTAAGTTATCTGACAAAGTCAAAGTACACAGCTAAAAATCAGAATGGCTTTTATTTGAAAGGATGCTAAATTTCCATTTCCTAACCTGCCCAATTTTACTGTCTTTGAGAAAATTTTCATTCAGTGGCTAAGGGCAGTATTAGCAATAACTTATTCAAGACTGTGCTCCTATCAAGAAGTTATACTTTAATGTGTTAATCATCTAATATGCTAGTTGTCCAGAAGACAAATGAATAGAAAAAAAATATCAGACTGGTGATTCTGTCACTCATTTATAATGACCTTCTAATAATTCTACTTTTTAACTTTTCAGTAATGTAATCTATTTTTAAGCACTTAAAAATTGTATATTCAAAATTTCAGATTTCAGAGCATAATAAATGCTTTCAGAATAAGCATTCTCAGAAAAAAAGGAAAAAAAGCACTTGTTCAAGTTTTAAAGAAGTATACAGTTTGATACAAACTGGCCCTTTTACTTATGCATGCCACTATTTTTATTCAGTATCACTTTTCAAATGAGAGAAAATATACTTTGTGCCAGTAATATACAGCAGGAGTACCATCTGCATTATACAATCAATATGCATGTTTGTTCAATAGAATTTTAAATGATTCAGGTAATGGATCTAGTCCATTCCTTATCTGTGATGGTCTTAATATGGTTAATTTCTTCCTTCCTTCCTTCTTTTCTTTTCCTTCCTTCCTTCCTTCCTTTTCTCTTTCTCTCTCTCTTTCTCTCTCTCTTTTTTCTTCTTTCCTTCTTCTTCTTCTTTTTTCCCTTAAAAATAAACATTTTAAATTACAGGAAAATGTTTTGGATACTTAAAGCTCAAGTTATTTCCCTACAGTTTAAGCAGAGATTTAGTTGACTTCTCTGTACTTCTGAAATTCATATGGAACATTATTCTGACAGTATTCTCAAAAGCGTCCTTCTTTTGTGATGTTATTCAAAACACAGATGCAGATAGGATCGGTTTTTTTCAGTCACTATTTATTCATATTTACGTTATGGAAATGTATGAGCTACAACATAATACCATTCTGTTTTTTAAAGAATATTTTCAACTGACACTCTCCTTAGTTTCTAGTTTTAGTGAGAGACTACAATCCACTGGAGGAATCACATGCCATGTTCATCACTGCAAATATTTATTAGCCTTCCCTTATCCCACTGCTGATGTGAAAAACAAAAAATAAAAAACAAGAAAAACAACAACAACGGCAAACCCTCCAACCAAATAAACAAATAAAAAAAACCCTATTCAATTTGGAAGGCAGGGATGATTACACAACTACTTCTGTGCAAATTGCCTGCTTTTGGAATTTCTGCTGAATCCATCTCTAGATGATCTCAAATAATTCATTTTCACCTTCCTTAGTTTCCAAATCAAAAGGATTCTCAAAAGTCTTTTCTGAAGAGCAAACATTTTAGTCTAAATGTTAAGTTTCCATGTATGATTTTTGGACTGCAAAGTAAATATTTCTGTAAAGTCTTCTTCTACTAAGCGTTCTTTTTTTTAAATAGATACTGAAGGTATATTCTGAGAAAAATACTAAGCTATAATAAAAAGAGGAGATTAGTCTTCACAACTTTGTCTTGTAATCAGTAGTAAAGGTTGCCACGTCTTCAGGTGGAGGATCTTTTTTTTTTTTTTTTTAACTTTCCCAATAGTAGACAATATTAGAATGCTAGGTAATAGCTTATCATTGTTTTACCTAAAGTAACAAATTAAAAAAAAAAAAAACAAGGAGGGGGGAAACATGCTTTATTTCTTTATCATAGATTATATGTAGACATAGACATTAAGGATTTTGGCTTTGGGTTCTTATGAGAAGAGAGAGCAAACCCGAAAGAAAAAGGATAGCTGAGATGGGACTGTGGTGACTCAGGTTCCACCTTGAGCTGGCTTAGGCTTAGGAAGAGCTTTACTTACTGAAGCAATCTTCCTGGGTGAGAAGGGTCTCATGAAAACACTGCACCATTGAATAAATGTGACCCCCCCCTTAGAAATTTTTATTTGTAAAGGAAAATGTGAGAGAGAGACAGTTATGCTGGCAGGATTTACACTGTAGCAAGTACGATTAGTCAAAACATTGCTAATTATGAAAGACATTACAGTAGTACTGGTTATTTTCTTGTCCAAAATGGCATACTGGCTCTACTACGCTCCTCACTAAGTGACCATGAGTTTGTCTCAGCCTAATGTTACAAGAATTATGTAACCAAGTTTTTTTAGTAATTACATTTAGGAGTTTGCAAGAAGTCTTTGAACATTTATTATAATAAATCTAACAGATGTATATATGAAAGCATTGACTGTCTTTAGAGAGTGAAACTAACTGCAGATCTCTAAGCAACTGGCACCATGTTGTTAAAAGGGTTTCTTATTTTTATATATTCGCTACACTTAGTCTTCCTAACTTGAAGTGTCTGTATAAACTTTGCCATATGTATACTAGTTTTTATTCTAGCACATAACAAGTTTAAATATAACAAACATATAATACTGTATAGCTAAGATTATATCAATGTTTCAATGTTTTTTCTGCATGTGTACATGCAAGTCTTGTGGGTTCTCCATTTTCTCTGCATTCCTCATCCCCGCACCCCCCAAAAAAGTTTTCCCTGCAAACACAGTATTGTGTTTGTGTTTAGATGTTGTTAAGTCATTTTTGTGTCCTGCCAGCTTGCTGTCTTGCTTGATTTTTTTTTTTTTAAAAAGACTCTTACTGTCTTATCAGGGAGCTCAGGTATATTGAGTCACTTGTACTGGACCGAGTCCATTTTTCCCCTGCTGAAGGCCAGTTTGAACAAACAAGCAGAACTAATCTTATTTTCCACAATGTAAGGGACTCTCCTTTGCCTTATTAGAATGTCTCATTTTTTTGTTTTTATTTTTGTTTTGTGCTTGGAAAGATGTATTACCAGAGGGCTTATTAGTTACAGACTCAGCCAGTGCCTTGGATTACCGGAAGTGTGCCAAAGATCATACAAACATTAATGAGAATTAAATCTCACAGGAGCAAAATTCATGGCATCGCCATTCTGCTTGGGCACTTGGCCATTTTGAAAATCTGGTTACAACAGATACCAACCCATAAAATGTTTGTTTTCCAAAAAGAGCATGAAAGAAACTCCTGTTGGAGGCAAAATACCTTAAAGCGTATGATGAGGGCGGAAGTCTTTAAAAGGGACATGTGTTATGAAATATTACATAGCAGGAGGAGCTTGGTCTTCAAACATCCACTCTGAGCTGTGTATTTTCTCAAGAGAACTTTGATTGTAATGAGAAAACATATATGATAGACCTGATTGTATGTCTGAGATGCAGTGTATAGAGTGACAAGAAGACACTATGATTCTGTACTCAACTAGACACATATATATGATGTGGAAGAAGTCAAAAATGTTATAGTTATTAAAATTCTCATACTACTTGAATTTATATTGCTAACTGATTCAAAGGATATTCAGTTTGAGAGTTTAAACTGAAACAAAGAAGTAGGTGAAGAAAAAATGTAAAAAGAATTCATAGCTGGCAAAGCAAAATTATAAATCTGAAAAACAAAGAGGATATTGAGTTAGAATTGTGGCCATACTGGAGAACATGGGAAAAATCATGGTTTTCAGAACTTACTCATCCTTCCAGAATAAGATATCTGAAACTGAAGATGGATATGCCCACCCTAGCTTTTTCAGGGGCGTTTGTGGCATAACTTGTGGCATTTATGGTTAAAAATGCTCAAACATGCAGTCGGTTGTTCAGTGGAGTTAATAGCATGGTAAACTAGATTCTTGGGACTTTTCTGTTTGAATATCGTTACTCCAGGATCTCATAAGGGATGTCGTTAGAAATGAAAGAACTTATTTTTTGTAATTCTGCAACTGCCCAAACAAACAAACAAAAACCTCTTAATGCTTACGAAATACCCTGCAAATTTGCAGGTGCTGCCTCATGGTCAGAATCATTGCTTCCAAGATCCATATCAGGTTGAAGCTTTCATCAATCAAATTCAGCCTGCTGGCAACATGATAGGAAGTGTACTTAATCTCAGCTTCAATATTTGTTTTGCTCTTGATCCTTTTTCTTTTTTTTTTTTCTTCAATAGCTTTATATATGGCTCTCTAACCACAGTATTGTACATCCTACTTTAAACAGTTCCAACTATTCTTTTCCCCGCCTCATCATTTTGCAGTATATCATGTCCCTTTCTGCACTGCCTTTAATCCCTTCCTCTGGGGATTAAAAGTTATTAGGAGTCAGTATTATGTCACAAGTGTTACAGCATGGACAGCTGAGTGTACCAGAAGTAGTGGTTGTGAATGTATTTCTGGTGAACCAGAGGAAAAGGTCTGGTGAGTGTACATTGCAGGTGAATGACCTGTTGGTAGTATCTGCTGGTGACAAACTTGTAGCATTCACCTAGGTGGGATCCCCTCCTATGATCTCTTCTCTTTATCTGCATCTATCTTAACTTTTCTCCCTCTTTTTCTGTGTCTGATTTCTTTCCTTCTTCTCCCAACTTTCCCCTCCTGGGTTTCTTTCTATTCCTCCTCACTCATTTTATATTTCAAGATTGACAGGAAAAGAGCAATCTGAAACCTTTTTAGAGGAAAGCTGTTGGGGCCGATGTGACATGTAAACTTATTTTTATATGTAAAATTCAGTGAAGAAATTATACAGCCTGGCAGAGCAGAATAGAAATGCTTCATAAAAAATGTAATTAACCAAATCTTGGTATTGAAATCTTCATACTTCACCTCATTTTCCCTCTGATTTCATTATTATTCTGTGAGGATATTTTCTGCAATATTACTCGCTGTTAAGTGTCCCATTTTAGAAATGTCAAAACACTAAGTGATTGCCTTAAGGAAAATATTCTGCTCCCTAGCTTCCCATTTTATGACATAATGGAAGTAAATTATTGAATATACATGTAGTTCTCTCTTTTGTCATCCTGAATTTATTTGTTTTTTGGAATAAAAACTTTTGCTTTTTTTTGGTAAAAATAATGTATTAACACATTGAATGTAGACCTTTCTAAAGTAAGATTAGAATTCTTTTAAAAGGAAAAGTATTGAATCAGCTTTGCAAAACTCAAATTATTTGAGTTCTGAGTATTTATTGCAGTTTAAACTGTTTTTTTTTCTTTCCATCTGATGCCAGCTGACTTTAAATAAGCTGAGCAAGTCCCGTTTATGGAGCACCTATCGCTTCTGGGGTCTGGTCTCTCCTGGGCCGTATGCGGCATTCCCGGGACCCTGACACATTACTGGGGGGAGTGGTGTGTGTGGGGGGGGGAGTTCATTTCAAAGTGCCTTCCGTACTGTGAGGACTGTGTTGATGTTTTTTCTGACAGAAAACATAAGGCATGCGTTGCCTACTTTATGGCATGATGTAGCACAAGAACACGTATAGGTGTTTGAGACTACAAAGCTTGCTGGGATAGTGTTGAAGGACTGTGTGGGATGGAGGCAGCCCAACATAGTGAAGCCTTATCCAGTTGCCTGTCGGAAATGGTGCATGCCATGGTCTGTTCCCTGATCTGTTGCCAAAAACATGGCAGGAGAAAACAAATCATGGACCATAACAGATGAGAAGAGTTTTAGAGCTTATGCTCACTTATTCTCCCCATGTTATTTAGCTAGATGGATACAACCTCTCTCTTTTGCTGTAAGTGTTCTGCTTTATAAAAAATACTTGAATATTTGTTGGGACAGCTATCTCCTGCCTTTTCTAGGCTGGAGAGTCTTTCTCTAGTCCAAGGAGTACATAAATAGAACAGCTTCAAACAGGATGAATTAATAAATCAGTGTTTCATCTGTTGGGGTTGTGTTCTCAATAATGCCATTGCAAATGAGAATATTGACATTGAAGCTGGGATATATAAAGGAGTGATAAAGGTACATGAGGAGACCCAGGCTCCAGGATCATATGTTCAATGGAATTAGTTGAGCAGATGGTGTTTAGGGAGGCAGGGAGAAAATAAAAGGCTTCAGGGAAAGGCAATGAAAAACTCTTAAGCTGAGACAAACAAACAAAAAAAATACACTCTTCTTCTTCTTTTTTTTTTTTTTTTTTTAAGTGAGGAGGAGGTAGGGACGCTAAAGGGATCAGAAGAAGGAAGAAAGAATGCAAAAAGGGCCACAGAGAGATAAGGAAATTGTCAAATATGAGCATGATCATAGTAAGAAGTGAGAAAAATATAGCAGACAGCAACAGTAGAAAATGCAAATAGCCAGTGGAAGGACCAATACTGAGAAGATCAAAGGCAACTGAAAAAAAAGAGAGAGAAAATACCTAGCTAGGGAAGGTTCCCCTCCTCACTCATCCCCCTTTCTATTCCATGCACTGAGACACTTGGCACCTTAATGTTTGTAGGCATAGCAGATGTAGGTCCTTGGCACTGCTCAGCATCAGCCCATGATCACCCACTATTTTTATTAATAGACCATGCACGTGTATTCACAAAGCAGCTCCTTCAAAGCTTAAATTTAAATTGTTTGGATTTTTTTGTTGTTGTTGACTATATCAACAAACTCTCTCTGAACTTTTGTAGATACCTTTTTTCCTCTAAGCAGCCAGGTTGTTGAACCATTCAGAATAACAGCATGAGGGCCTGAATTGCCATTCTGTAAGTAAATTCTCATTTTATTTTTCAAGACATTTTAGGCCAGCAAGTCATGATCCCCTGCAAGGGAAAAAAAAAAAATCTAGTCAAACACATCCCAATCGTGAAGTTGTCAGGGATGGTTGATTGAATTTGCTGCTTTTCTCTGATCAGATGTAGCAACTGTTAGGGTTGCTTTGTAGCAAATATGACAATTTCCAAAATAAAACTAAAGATTTCTTCCTTTCCAAAGAAGAATCAAAGGAAGTTTCAGTGCCTCACTCAGCACATGTTTTCAACTGATGGTCCATTGGAGAGGGTGAGAATATTTTTTGTTAATTTAGAGCCATTTCAATGTCTGCCGAAATTAATGGCTTACCCTTTATAAGGCAATGTGTTTCTTTCAAGATTGTAAATGAAGATGAGGACTCTGCATAAAAGAGTTCAGAAAATGAAATACAGTCTTAAAAACATCTATATACTATCTTCACTCAGACAGCTCTGTAGCACTGAAGCCGTGAGGATTACCCGCACAATCAGCATGTGCAGATGCATGCTTGCACTGACTGAAACAAGACACAGAAATTAAATCTGTTTATCACTATTGTTTGTGCTACATAAGTGTCTCAAACAGCATTTACTGTACTCTAATGGTGCATTTTCTCTGTTTATTGCTAGTAATTTTAACTCTCATGCCATTATGCCTTACAATTAGGAATTCTGTTCTGCAGATTGCCTATCATGGATCTCTTTAAAGATCCCTGGCAAGAGGTTAGAAAAATACTAACGATCTTCTGCAGTACATAATGTATCATTCTAATGAATAAAATTCTTGCAGGTGGATGTTACAATCATTATTTGTTAAAGCTTAATGAAGAGAGTTCAATTCAGATTTCATGACTTGAATTCTATCTTGACATCAGCTCTGTATATTTTTTCACACTAAGTTGAAAAAGTTTATTTTTTTGACTTGAGGGTTGAAAAAATCCTTATCCATTCCTGATAGGGTTGATGGAAGTAAAGCTACTGTTAAAATAACATGTTCTTCAGGTCTAACACTTAAAAATGTGTTTTTCTTCTGTGCAGGCTGTGGCCCCTACCAGTTTAATGAGGTGTGCCAATTTATGTTACTTTTGTAACATGAATGCTTTCTGTTACTTTGTATTGTGCAAGAGTTACACCATTCCAGAGCAGATAAGAAAATAGAAACTATCTTCTGAGTTTCAGTTCTCTTATTTATATCATAATTTTAGAAAATACCTTATGAGAGAAAAATCATAAAACTTGTATTAAATATTCTCTGTGGTCTTTCTGAAGTGAGACTATTATTTTAACACATAGTGACCCAAACCAATACTATGAAATAAAGTTTTGAGCATATCACTCAGTGTCTGTTCCCCCCCTTTTTTTAATTATCATTACTGAAACATCATTCTTGTTCTTAGAATGTCTTTGATTTCTCAGTCACTAAATGGTCATCTTTTATTCTTTCCTGATGATTCAACCACTCTACTCAAACCATTCCTGGTAGTGAGCACTTTCTACTGTAATGTTAACAGTATTGTACTTTTGAGCCCCAGTTTTGTGAACACTTACACATGGCTTTTACCCACTGTGAGTATCATTGGAACTACTTATAGTACCAAAAGTTAAGAATATATATAAGTAGATGTGTGTCAGTATTTGGATAGCCTTTTCCTTTCCATAGTGTACTAACTTATATTAAACAGTAGGATTTTACAGATGAACTGCTGAACACTCAATATCCATCTTGGTGCATTTTATATAAACGCATCTTGTCATATGCTAAAAAAAGTGAGAATCTTTATTAATCTGGCAAATTATTTTATTAAGGAAGCATAGTATAGTTATTGGTAGTTTCCGTGCTTTCTTTTTGTGATGTCAAGTCATCATTCCACAACATGACTCTCAGCACAGCAACATTTCGTAGAATTATGTAGGTTGAAGGGGACCCATGCAGGTCACCTAGTCCAGCTCCCCCTCTCCCCCCCCCCCCCCCCATTAGATCTAGACTTTGTCCAGTGGAGTTTTTAGCATCTCCAATGATGGACATTTCACAGCTTCTCTGGGAGGCCTCTCCCTGTGTGTGACCACACTCAGGATGAAAGAGAAATTTGTTATATCTGATCAGGATTCTGCATGTTCAGCTTCTGTCTCTTGTCTCTCAGGACTCCCCAGGTGGGTGTCTATGGCATGTGATGGATCCTGCTGCCAATAAGCCTTCTAGCTAACTTTCAGTAGGCATAGCTATCATTTTCTATCATTTCCCGACTGTTTGTTTAACAGCCAGAAGTTCTCCAGTATCTTTATCAGGTCCTAGAAGTTAATGGCTTTGTGATTAAGACTTTGTGTCACAACATTTTAAAACTAAGATAATTATCCAAGTATTTCATCATTTGCATTTCTGTGGTGAATATTGTACTATTGCCCTTTTACAGTGTGTGAAATAGAATTAGAAGAAATGGGCTACTTCCCAGGGGTAAAAGGATATCAAACAGAAGGGAAAACTAAGATTACATTGTGTTTGATTATGATGGTAGTCATTATAATGCTTATTATTAAATGTCTTTTGTAATGAAAAGGCAGAAGGCAGATATGAGCAAGAGGGACTTATCTAACTTAACGCATCAAGTCTCCAATGTATGTAGCCAAATTAGTCACTCTAGGCTACCTGCATTCTCGGTGGAATGAAATAGGCCTTTTTAGGCAGCTGTTCATCTCTCAAGTAGACATCTGAAGTCAGTCAAATTAACTGCAAATCTCCAATCACTGTAAACAGAATCAAAAGGTATCTGTGATGACACACGTTAGGTCAGATGAAGTCAATCAAGGATTTGGGGGAGGGGGGTTGTTTTTAATGGATAGAGTCAGTGCCAACCTGAAGACTTACCTACTGAAGGACTAAATTACGTTCTGCATCACATGACACTGAATGTGATGTATGTTTCTTTCCCCCCATATTTGCAACAGTGAATTTAAAAAACTATGATGGGATGAGATTTTGGGGATATAGGGAAGTTCATGAAGCCAGAATTTGGTCTACTTCAACATCAGCATATGTAGAGTAGTAGAGGATTCATTGTTAATGTTTTAACAGTATTAATTAGTAATGGAAAGTTATATCAAATCAAAAAAAAAAAAAAAGTAACTTCATGCCAAAATGAAAAAAAAAAGGAAAAAGAGTCAATAGTTTCCTTTTAAATAATCTCCTGAGCTAAAATATATAATTGTTTAATACTGTATTTTACACTAAAATTAATATGATTTTCACTTGTGAAGAAAGAAAATTCCTTGTCTTTGAATTTACTTGCACACAAATGAGATGTACTAGTTCTACGGAAGGCTGACTTTAGTAACGATTTCCTCAAAGCAGTGCTAGTAGAAGTAAGTCTGCGTTATGTGAAAATACTGACATGTTTTGGAGAGGCAAATATTTAGTGTTGTGTATGCTTCATTCACAAACATTACCATAATTATGCATGAAGAAACAGGAGAAGCATGTAAGGTCAGATACTTGCATGAGAAAATCCTTTCAGGGGCCATTTAAAGTTACTTTTGTAATCCTGGCAAGTAAGAGGTAGAGATGATTGATAACAACTTTTGCTCAGATTATTCCCCTGATTGTAGTAGTTATATCTGTAGTTAGTTATAGACTACCTAAGCATGATTTGGTACTTTCTTAGAGGCTAAGGCAAAGCTGGAATGTATTGTCCACAGAAATGAAGTTCTATCACCAATCTCATCACCTTTTTTAGCATGAACACACAACCACATGTGTATATATGATGTGTGGGCCATACAAAGTCTCCACAGGAGTCCAGGCTAGAAGATGGAGGAACAAATAGCTGTTGTCATGTTGTGTAACATTACAAAAAGCACTCAGACGCTGTAAAAATAAAGTGAGATGAATTTGTTGCAACTTGACTAAGAAATTACTTCCATCATCCACAAATAGCAATGTGATTTTACAACTGGAAGCTTCTTTTTCATGAAAATAAAGAAACCAAAGAATGAAAGAATCAGAAATAAGGGGAAATCCTGATTTTTTTTACCATTATGCTAGTTTCAGTTAACAGCAAATGAGCAAATTTTAGTTCAATGACTGCAGTTCTTGTTAATCAGTAGGAGCTACATCTGTTTATCGCAATGCTCATTGCTTCTAAACAGGGAAGAGCCAGGAGTATTCCTAACTCTTATTGAAGCTCGCTGGAATATGTGTGTCTAGATTTTGTACATTTGAAATTTCTCCCACTTAACTTTTACAAATGGCAGTTGGAAAAACGTGGTAGATGCTAAAATGACTTTGGAGATACATCATAATACGGAGGTCATAATTAAATAAGGAGAAGTCATTATTAGAGCAACTAGAGATTTGAATTTCTCAGGCCAGACATCCATTAGTCTTAAGAACATTGCGGCTAAGACTTCACAGTCTTAAATCCTTTGTAGAGAGAGGCTAAAAGCAAGGAAGACCCTTTAAAAATGCACACTATTTTGAAACTCTAAACCCTTTTGTTCCACAAGGCAAATTCACTGTTACAGTTGTTACTTTCTACCAGCTAAACTACTTAAAAGTGGCTGTAAAGTAGCTGCAAGGCTTTTCTTTAAACTCTCAATAAAGAGAGTTTCCTTAGAACAGTCCTGAAGTCTTGTTGGGTCTATCACACTGCTACTGTAGGAAATAGGTCAATAATTGACCTGGAAGGAAGGACAGGGCCCAGCCACCAAAGCCCACTGCCCTTTGTAGTCAGTACACAAACTGTGGCAACTGCTCAAGCTGCTTCTCTCTGGGTGGTGATTAGGCTTCATTCTGTGCCTCTCAGGAAGATGCCTTTTCTGTTTTGTTTTGTTTTGTTTTATTCATTTTTTATTTGTTTGTTTCCTTCAGTGGCTGCATGCACCAACTGCAGCCTCACGGTACCTCTCCCAAGTTCGTCCAGTGAGGGCAGTCCACCAACGTACAAAACTAAATGAATATAAAATGAATATAACACCCAATTTCAACTGCACACAAGGAACCTAATGACTTCAACTCACAAGTATTATTGATTAATTTGTGGAGCAGTCTTGCTGGGCCTGTTGGCTTCCCTAAAAAAAAAAAATAAGGTTAAGAGTCCGTGAATCCTCTTGTCTTGGCACCTCCATTTTCTCATCTTTGTGTGGTTATTGTTTATCTGAAATCTTCCGAATCAAAGCTGTAGACTGTACAGGCCTCCTTTCCATTTCCTGTGGGCCTTTGAGGAGGTGTTACTATTTGGATGACTAATAGTTGTTGTAGTTTTCTGATTATTTCCCAGTGGAGGCACACGCCTATTGAGTTATAAAACAGTGGCAGCTCATGAATGTCCAGATCCTACTGATCTGTCTGCTGTTTTCTGTCTATCCACGCTTTTTACATCATCAGTTATTTTTCTTACAAAAATGCTAATCAAAAATACTGTTTTTTTTTTTTTTCCATTTTGTCTATGCAATGTCTGTGCTGGCCAAATTTGCAAATGTTTTGTATCTCCTGGGCATTTTCTTGGCTTATTTTTCATTTTGTCAGTGTATGCAACTATGTGTGTTGTTTTTGCTGTACTCCTGGTTTGAACTCTGTCTGCCTTGTGCCCTCAGGTCTCTCTCTCTCTTTTTTTTTTTTTTTAGGATTTTTGACACTATTTCATGCAAAAGTTTGTCATTTGCAATAAGCCCCATTCTATTAGATGACTTCCTTGGCTTGGCAGATTTTAGTTCATTTTAACAAGGGTCGATTCCAATAATTGTAACATTTGTAATTGTTCTTTTTTCTGTTTTATATTCTTAGTGGTCCTAATTACAATCTCATCTTATTTAGGCTCCACAAATTGCAAGAATGTCTTTTTTGGCTCAGGCAAGGTTTCATGTGTTACGTCATTCACAGATTCTCCTTTGGCCCTCTTTTTGTACTCTAATTTGTTTTTTTCCACCAGATTTATGTCACATCACTGTTAATTTCATAGTTAACCATTTCTGCCTTAGTTGTCTGAAAATTCATGAGCTTATTAGCTGCCTCAGAACCAGCAGTTATGAGGCATCAGGCTCTCCTGATTGTCCTTCCTTTTTGCTGGTGATGACTGCTTACAATTAAGCAGTCTAGTCTATGTAAGTCTTTGAGTTTATGTCACTGTTGTCTTCCAAATTCTTCACGTTTCCTTGCTGGTGGATTTTAAATGCAGATTTCTTCCACTGTTCTTTGCTACTTTCTTAGTGACCGTGTCTGGCAAGGGACAGAATCCAGATATTTGGTGTTTGTGGTGCTTCCAAGAAGTCTGCCTAATGATACAACCTTCCAGGTTGCATCTCTACTGAAGTCCATCCGGTGGCCCTTGCATGGCACAGCTTGCATCCCTACAGCTGAACTTGCTTTTCACCAAAACAGGGTAGCCTTGTCAATGCTACATACAGGGAAGAGTGCTGGCCAGTCTACCCCCCGAACAACTGGACAGTTTTTGACACAGGTCAAAATCAAAGTCAAAATCAAACCAGGAAGCATACTAACTGTAAAACAGGACAGTCGTGGACCAGTACTGTCTCATTGCCCTGTTTATTTTACTAGGCTAGAAGTAGTGTCAGTAATGTTTTGGAAATATATAGAAAGGAAATCTGGCTGCTACATGTTCTGTTCTTCAGGAGCAGGAATGGATTCATTCTCCAGGACATTCTCCAGGACAGAGGGAATCCCACATTCAGATGTGTTTCATGCCATATTTGGAGTGAAATTTGAGCTTTGATTGCTCATCTCTGAACCCCAAGGCTTGCAGAGTCAGTCTGTCTCTATCTTTAGTCCAGTGAATATTTAATTACTGAAAAGCGAAGAAGTGTTTACAGAACACATGACGGTGTACAGTTTCAGTCTTCCATTTGAAAAATAATTATTTCAATGGTTTTAATAATTACACCTGAAGTCTTTGCTAGCTAATCTAAACCAACCTAATTCATTGAGCATTAATGGTATATAGTAATTTCAAAAAAAAAAAAAGAAAATGTCTGTGAACCCTATGTGCCAGGGTAAACTGAAGGTATCCTGCCTTCCAATTTGACTTGTTTATAAGAATTTCAAACATAAATGGCTCTGACATGTTTCTCTTTTCTGCGTTGCTCTGGAACATCATGTGCCTTTGGCAGTTTGCTGTTCTGGTCTAAGTATTTCCATTGCTTTTGCAGCTTTAATCCTGTAAGAAAAATTAATTTCAGCTGGCTTTTTAGATTATTTGTGAAGACACCCTTTAATTAATTTGACCAGGAACTGGACTTCCCTGTGCAATTGAAAGATTTATAATTAGCATTCTCATTTTCACTTGAGCTGAGATAGTACTCTGCATTCTTTCTATTTAGCTTCACTTGTTGTGGTGCTTTTTCCTTCTGTTCTTTCAAAGTTACCCTCATTTGTGTGCTTCTGGAAAAATACAGTAATTATACCCTCATGAATCACAACCTCTGTCCTGTTAATTATAATTAAGGGAATCCGTACATTATTATATTTAGATTTCTGTATAAATCAAGACAGGAAGAAACGATGTGGGTTTTAGAAGCTGAAATTGTTTCCTCATGTCCTCCTTCTTTATAATATTGCTTATGTCTGCAAATTGCAAGAACCAGATGGAAACTAGAGGCATCCAGTTAATAAACTACACTTCTCATCTTCATACTTTTAAGTAGAAAAAACTTTTTAAAAAAGTTTACCTAGTTTTCTTCCTACAAGACTCTTACAGTTTGTTCTCTATGAAATAATAATGTGATGGCCTGTTCTTCTGTGTTCCTACAAGTATCTAGAGAGTTCATGCAGCAAAAACTATACCTTCATCTATGTAAGGCTGGAAGTAAATCTCTGTCTGCATGTAAAAGTTAATATTCCTATTGAGCTAGAGAAGATCAACTGCTGGAGAGTCGATTTGACGTTGTTGATGGAGATGCCTTTTCATGTAGGATTACTGGCTAGTTTATTTTGTTGCTGTTGTATTTGGGATTTTTTTGGTTTTTTTGGTGGGGTGGGGGGGGTTAAAACAACTACAAGACAACTCAGGAATATTCAGATCTTTTAAAAATTTCTTGTCTGTGCAAGAGGTGCTCTTCCTGGGTGGTTGCCTGCTGAATCAGGTCTGCTTAAGGAAGTGAAGAAGTTAGTGTTGTCTTCCCTTCTCTCTGTGAGCAAGCACCCTTCTGAGAGCTAGGTGAGAGGGGAGCAGATGGCCCGATAGCTCAGTGCAACTCCATTCACGTCTCCTTTCCCTTAAATATTTGAAAGAGTTTTCTTTTCCCTGTTTTGTTTCCTCTTCTCCATAGCTCACAATTGGGGATGAGCCAAGGAGTGAAGGAATTGCCCTTCTCTCTTCAGCGATAAACAGAACAGTGTTGCTTGTGGTGGCGTTACCCCACTCACAAGCTACAGGAAGACCAAAGATCTAGTGCAAGGATGCAAATAAGTCAGGCAAAAGGAAAGGAGTCTAGAGAGAGATTTGACAGGAAGGTGGAGCACAGGAGTAATTGCCGTGAAGGCAGATGTAGGAGGAGGAGTTCAAAGTGCACAACAGTCCACAAGCATGTGTTGGTTTGGCATATTTCTAATGATGTAAATTTGGAAATTTGCGTCCTGACTTTTCAATCATGTCTGAGGTTGTCAGCACTGATTTTATGTATGACTTTAGTCAGCTGTTCATTCAGCTGTAATACTTTTTGTCAAAAAGCATTAGCAAACAATTGGAGGCGGGAACACAGGCTTTGACTCTGATCCTTTAATTACATAGATACAAAGCAATATTAGATTTTGGGGTCCTCCCATGTGGGGCTGATTTGACAGTTGGCATCTAGAGAGTCTTTATTGTTGATCTACAATGTACAAAGTGTTAATCTTTTTTTTAAAGATCAGTTTGCCTCATCTGTACATTTCAGGTAGTGATTTCCTGGGTATTTGTTATGTTTCTTCAGATCCCTCGCTTACAATTTAGAGAATTCTGGGAGCAGACGATCTTCCTGCTATCCTGAAAAATGCAGTGAAGCCTCTGACTAACGCTTGCTACTCAGATGAGCAGTTTCAAAATCGATATCCCACTTCACTGACTTTTAAACTATGTCTTGCAGATTAGTGGAGGAGCACACTGCAGCATCTTGGAAACCTTTATTCTTGTGTATGGGGAGAGCCTAAGGAATGGACTGGTCCCCCTGTTCAGAACTGATTGACTCAGGGGTGGACAATAGTTTTCCAGCTACTCTCAAGTCACTATTAATTAAGGCAAGCATTAAGAATACATTCTACTGAAATATAGAATTTAATAGTATAGCTGTTTTATTTAGACACAGATAAACAAACATAAACAACTCTCCCACAACTGATACCTTCCTGTTCTCAAGTTTATCTTCACATAATTTTTCCTCTATTTCATTCAACTAAAAAGCCCTTACGATATTTGCATGGTGTCAGGTGGTATCCAAAAATCAACAAGCCTCATCCTGATGTTCCTTCTCCTGGGGAAAAAAAAATGGCAACAAATTTATTTTTATTTGTCTATTTGCTGCCTGACAATCCAATCAGGGATCCAACCTTCCCATAAATATTTCCTAAGAACCATAAATATAACACTTAATCATGATATGTGTTTTTAACTCACTATCCAGAAGCCTTTTGATCTGTAACGAGGGTTTAGCCAGAGACAGAACAACTTGTTTATTAAAGGCAAATCCATCACCTACCAAATTTGCTACTAAACTGATTATAGTTTGACTTGCCCTGCTGTGAATGAGAATTTCTCTGAGGACTGATAGGATGAGGTTTATATCTCAATACCAAGCTCTATACACATACACTTTTACGTTTTCTATATATAGTTCTATAGTTTATTAGTAGCTCTTAGTAGAGAATCAGGGATGACAATCATTAAACACATATGGGGACAAAGCATTTTTGGTGGTGGTCACCCCTAAGCTAGCTTGTGGGTTCTGAGGAACACTGGGGAAATCCAACTGATTTCAGTCTGAGACTGAATGTGAATTTCTCACTTATGTTTTTCATGTGTTTTCTAGTCCTGATTGTGTGATGGGAGATCCAGAAGGTAAGAAAGATAAATATTAGTTTGTTTTAGTTTGTTTCTTGATAATCCTAAATTTTAATCTAACTTCTTGATTTGCTCAGTGAAATTCAGAGTTGGTGATGTTCACGTGGCAGCTTATTGATTCTGATTTTCCAGTGGATTTAACAGGACAGTAGATGCTCATATGACAAAACCCATAAATTTTTGTACTGCCAATTTCATAAATAGGGCTGTATGACTGCCTCTAATGACATAGGAACTGGCCAGCTGGAGCTATTGGCCTGATCCAGGGCCTGGCTCTGCTGCTTCCTTATCAGCTGGGTTCCCCCTTCTTGCACTGCTGTCCTGATCTCTTGCTCAGTTCCAACTCCTCTACCTGCTGACAGGAACCATATTTAGCATCACTGTGATCACCATGCAACCAGCAACCAGCTTTGGGTATTTTTTCCCTCATTTTCCCACCCCTTTGCCTTCAAAAACTGGCAAAGTAAAATCCTCTTTCCTTTTCTTTCTTCCCCATCTCCCTGTCCCCCATTTCCTGAGGTTTCTTATACCTGGGAAAGTCAGAGATAAATTAATGATGTGTAAATATTGTGTCATAGTCTTATTCAGTAAAATCACAATAATCTGTACTTCATTAAGCAGTCCACTATAATCTGCCAAGAAAGAACAGGAGGGAAGAAAAGAAATCCTCGTCTCTGTTTTACAGCCCTTAGTAAGGATTGAATAGTAGATGCTGTAGTGAGGTCTCATACTACTAAGATTTGATGACATATTGACAAAATGTACTGCAACATATCTGTTAGGGTACTGAGCTACAGCTTGTCAAAATAAACAAATACAGTATAATTGTGATAACCATTTTTAATGGAGTTTTTTCCTGTCTAATTTTCAAAATATAGCCATTCCTAGGAAGTTTCTCTGGCATTACTGTCAAGTGACTTCATTCTATGACATCGAATAAATTAATTTTATTTATGTAAAGATTTTTTTCTGCTGCTTGTGAGCACAGAAGCTGAATGTCACAGCAACAGTTTGAGTTTGGTTTCACAGTATCTTCTTATGGTGGTGAAAGTGTGAGTGATTTGGTTTTATAGAGCAGAAAGCTGGTATATGTGGATCCTTCAAGCTTTTAAAACTCCGGTGTCTGAATGTTACTCATTAGGCCACCGGACAGGGCTGAAAGCTTAGTCACATGGAAGGTGCATCTCCACTTATGAGGCCAGATCACCAGCACAGCCTTGGCTCAGTCAGGCAGAACAGGAGGGTTCTTGATGTTAGGCTGCTGGTGCGGAACATGAATTTTATGGGACATTTCCTCAGCTGCGGTGGAACATCACAACGTATTTCATGCTATGGGTACCACAGACTATGGGCCGTCAGTCGATCCACGAGCAGCTGTTCTAGGTGCCTGGGGACGCTGAGTGGGATTAGAAGCAGTGGCACCATGCTTCGGACTCAGGATGCAGGTGTCACAGCAGAGCAGTGTCAGATGGGAGCTACATGCATGCACTCCCTGTGCAAAGCTTGGCAAGTCTGGACTTCAAATCCCGGCTCCATTAGCTTCTGTGGCAAAAATCCTAATAATTTCATCAAGGTTAAAAATGCATTATGAATCAAATCTTCAGCTACGTCTGCATAGGTGATTTAGATAGGCCTGGAATGTACTGAGACCTGCTGGCAGAGAATGACCCACTCCCCTAGAAACGAATTATTTTACCCTGTAAAATGAAGCAGCGACATCCATACTTGACCAAGACTAGCGATCCATCTAACATTTAGACGACATCAGGCATTGAACTGCAGTGCCTGGGAGCAGTCTATAGCATTGCTTAACTTAATCTCATAAAAGCCTCTGAGGCCTTTGTAGAGTGTCTAACTTTTACAGAAAGTTTGTGCAAGAGTTGAGGCTAATACCCAGATGATCATGTTCCAAGATAAGTCTTCCTCTGTGATAGAAAGGACTTTAATCTTTACTATTCACTTGATTGACTGTCACACCTACAGGCAATCCCAGACTCAGGGGAATAATACTTTTCTTTTAGTAAAATTTGAAGATAGATTTGACAATAAGGGTGTCTTTTTAGTTTTGCAGCAGTGAAAAGATTAAAGAAAAAAAAATTGAAGCAAAGATCTGTATCTTGACTTTGGTGAAGCCAGGAAGTGCATTTTGGTAGTGCTCAGACTGTTCTGCTGTTGCTGGCTGGATCACACAGATAACCAGCTGTGTTAGAGTTGCAAAGTAGGCCATTCAGTGGAATCAAATGAGAACTTTATTCAGACTTATTGTGTTTTGGAATGAAGTCTGCAGAAAGCTTGGTGCAGAAAAGCAATTTTGCAAATGCTTTTTGCTGTTCTTTTTGATGTTCTCAAGAACAGAAAATATCAGCTTGAGAGAAGGAATATGCTTGGCAGGGAGAGATGTTGGATATGTGAAAAATGAATTTATATTATGGCATTGTATTCCCCTTGAAACATTAATATAAGGAAGTGCAAGCTATTTTATTAAATCATGGATTCTTGGTCTGGAATCTGTCAGTTCCCCCAAGACATTTTATTTTTAGCACTACAAAGCTGCTTGTCATGCTCCCACATCTCACCTGCAAGTAGTGTGCTAGAAACAAGCAAAGATAGTCTACCAGTGACTAGTATGCATGAAGTGTAAACCTGGCCACTTACATCAGCAAGACTCTTAAAGACTACATTTTAGAGTTTAATCTGAACTGCTGTATTTGCTGACGCTAATTGATATAACACATTTTGGTTAATCCCATAATCTAAAATGGAAAAAGAATTTGCTGCGTATTTGTAACAAATTCTTCTCAGAAAGAACTGAAGTTGGAAAAACAACAGATGATCTACCTGTTGGCATATGCATTTTGTTCAGTCCTGGACAAGCCGGCTGACATTCCCCTGTGAATGCTTCCCAGTGGGGAGTGTTTTGTCTCCGTCAGAAGATATGCCCACTCTACACTTCAGCTCTCTCATACCTCCTCAGGCAGAGAGAGAGTCCAGGTGTCTAATAATCTCAAGAGATAACTCATAAAAAGTACTTGAGGGACACCAGGACCTGCTGTTTCATCTTATAGCCAATTCTTATGTAATCTAGCCCCCGGCTTTCCAGTGACCCCACAACCATTACTTTTGCTGTGTAGTTCTTTAAAACTAATAAGTGAGAGGTAAACTGAAATCTGCATAGAAACATGAAGAATATTTTATAGACTATATAGCTTCTCTCTCAGTGCTTTATGAATTCTGATTTTATTTCTTTAATCTTGACTGAAGTATTGCCCTGGTAGGCTGAATCAGATTATTATTCATGTCTCAAAGGCATGAGTCTTGCTCCCACTTTGTATTGGTTAGATAAATAACTTGCAACATGTATTCACATTGCCTAAAGGATTAGATAAATTGTTCAAGGGTACATGTTAGAACAAAATAAAATAAAATAGATGTTTTTGTAACATTGATTTTATATTTGTTCCATTCATTTTGTGATAGTAAGTAAAGTGAAAGCCTTTCCACTGCTAAAACCATAGGCGAAGGCTCCTTATTTGTTTTTGTTTTTGTTTTTGTTTTGTTTTCTTTTCTACATGGAAATAAAGTATGATGTTATTACTAAGGAGACTTTGACTTAGATTTAAATAATTGCAATGAATGAAGTTTATTCATGTTTATTATATTCAATATAGTTAGTATGAGAAGCTACAAGTGGATGAGGTAAATTTATTTGCAAAGTTGTACAAGTTTGCAGTGGAAGATGCATTATCCTTCTAGCTTTCAGCTGTACTACTGACCTCAAAGACCATAAAATAATCATATAATGAAAATAATGTAATGAGAAGGCTTCCACAATGCACTTTTCCTAGCTCTTCATGTTCTCAGGAATGTTATTTTACATGCTGTGTGCTTTCTTAGATTCAGCCCTGAAATTTCCTTGAATTTTAATTATTCTTTATTTCTTTCAGTCTTTGGACTTGCTATGTCCACAGAACTTTTTGATATCATGGAACTGTTCTGATCTTTCATAGCACTTTCACTCCTCACTGATGTGATGTAATTTACATGCAACATAATTTACATCAGTATTCAGCTTTAGAGATCTTCCATATCTGTAAACAACTGTGTTTTTCCCCCTTCCTCACTGATTGGTAATAAATAAATTAGATGCTGAGTTATCTTCTGTGTGTGTGCGTGTGTGTGTGTATATCTCAAGATAGGTTACAGTTTTGGAACTGTGCAGATGCAGGCTTAGTTTCTGCCCGAAACATCCTTTTTGCAATGGTAAATACAAGGAAAAGATGACAGAAAAAGGCAATAAGTAAGAATAAGCATCCTTACATGGTTCTTTTTGGTGGCAGTTACTGAGATCAGCCAGAGGAGGGTCATGGTGGGGAAAAGCTGGTGCAAGGCAGGTGTCCTCCTGTGTCCTTCCACATGGAGTCAGCCAGCTTTAATGCAGAATCTTCCAGTCGATTCTTGCTTCCCATCTGACAAAAAAGCCAGGCAACTCTCACCAGTGAACAACAACAGCAACAAGACTTTAATTTTCTTTTTAGCGGGACAGCAGTACTTGTCCTTCAGCCAGCTCCACAGAAAGACATCTTAGGGCCTGCTTCTGGGAGCATCCTCTGCCTAGAGGCATGTATTTACCCTTCTCCTTTTCCTCTGGACTGCAAACTTCTTTAAATCTACCAGCTGGGAAGCAAGCCCCTGAGCTGATTCCCAATGCCTAGGCATTATTTGCTTACAGAGATGGGCCAGTTGCTCTTCCAGGGCTTTAACAGGTCCGTATGCCCTGTTACATTTGCCGCTGGATTTGGCAGCAAGGAGTCAATTTCTGCACTGCAGAGATGCTTAACACTAACCTAATTTCACAGTTGTGTATCTGAACTGACTTTCATGGAGTTATTTCTGATTTACACTCTTGAAAGGGAACAATTTCTTTTATAAAACTGTCTTATTAATTTGTTCCACTTCTGGAACTTGCACATTGTCCTATGAGAAATCCTTTTGAAAGTCAGTATCACATTATTTTCAGTACCTCCCCCTAGAAGTCACAAATGCTCATCCTGCAAAAAAATTAACATCTGTATGTAATTCACTGAATGTGCTTTCCTTGAATTCCTTCCGATCACTTATATTTCAAGAAAGCATCAAGTGCATAAGAGTTTGCTGGACTGAGTCATTATTCTGTATATTAGACTATCTGCTTACACAGAATTAAGTGATTGTCGAGGTTGGAGGAGACCTCTGGAGATCGTCTGCTCCAACCCCCCTACGTAAAGCACGGTCACCTACAGCAGGTTGCTCAGGGCCGTGTCCCATCAGGTTCTGAATGTCTCCAAGGAGGAAGACTCTGCAACCTCTGGGAACCTATTCCAGTGCTTGATCATTCTCGTGGTAAACAGGGTTTTTATTATGCTTAAATGGAATTATCTGCATTTCAATCTGTGCTTGTTGCCCCTTCTCCTCTCACTGGATACCACTGCGAAGAGTCTGACTCTGTCTCCTTTACCCCTCTATCAGATATTTATACACATTGATAAGATCCCCCTGCACCTTCTCTTCTCCAGGCTAAACAATCCCAGCTCTCTCAACCTCTCCTGGTATGTCAGATGCTCCAAACCCTTAATCAACTTTGTGGCCCTTCGCTGGACTCACTTCAGTATGTCCATAATCTGCTTCCTGGGTGAAAACACGTGATGTATACATTCACACACACAGGTGTGCATGTATGAATACTATTATTTTTACCATAGTGGTGGAACCACTTTTTGGACAAATGAGTGTTCTCTGTCTTGGTGCCCATCAGTTCCTCCCACTCGATTCCTCACCGTCATTCATTCTGAAAGACTGAGAGGCATTCATTTCATTCGTAACATTCTATGAAGTCATAAATTCAGGATTATACAATTAATAACTTGAACATTTTTGTTGTTCATGAGGTAATATCCAAATTCTGGCTATATAATACCTGCAACTGAAGGCCATGGTGTTTATTAACATAGGACTGATTTTATTGACTTAACAGGAAGGGCCATGGAGGTGTGGTTATTTATTTGCTAGCACTTTGATCCCTCTCTCCCTTCCTCCCTCCCTTTCTCTCTCACTCAACTTCCCAGAATTACAGTACTTTAAATCTTCCTCTTAGTATGATAACCCATTTTTATGTAGTTGTATTAAGCTGCTGGTGATTCAAAAATTCCATTGCAAAGACAGAATGAGAAATGCACAGTGAGGTACTGAGAAAAGGCACACCAAACCCCAAATGTTATAATTAAAACAGTGGGTTTGGGTTTTAATTTCTTAGTCATTTGGCACTGTCTTTGAGCAGTATGTGCCAAGATGGTAAATCACTACCTTTAAAAGATTATCTTTAAGATTAAGAACTTTGTGGCAGAGACTTTTTTCTTATTCTGTATTTGTTTTAGTGGTGTCACAGTCCAGAACTACAGTTCTACACAAAACTGTAATACCAAAAGTTAACCAATGGTGAAAGTGAAGCACTTTGGGTTTTAAACAGAAGAGATAAAAATCATGAATAAATGGATGAGGCCAAGAATACATTTGTTTATAGTAAGAAGCATATTAGAATAAAAATAAATGTATGTTTCATCTCAGCATACTTCATTTATGAACTGTTCTTTTGAACTGCTCAAAACTCAGATGGGAGAGTTAAAGACATATAAATGGTTCCCCCCCCCTACTTCAGAAATATTTACGTTTCAGTCCATAGTAAATACAAAGAAGTGTCTGGCAGAGCCATTGGTTCTGATTTTGTGAAGATGAAACTAGAAGTATCAACATCTGAATCTTTTATATAAAACTACTTTGATATCCTTGAGTTATGTGGCAGCAGCTTTATGTTTGTAACAGTTCTAGTCTCTCTTGCAGTTGTTGTAAACTGTGCAAGTTTTATCTCAAATTTTGATTATCAAAAAATTCTGCAGTTGGGAAAGTGCGATCTAGAGAGCTCTGGAAAGCTTTATCAATAAAATGTATTAATCAGTCAGATTTTTGCACCAAGAAAAAGAAAGGAGGGGAGTTTGTTTCTGTAAACTTTTAACTACAATATAAAATTTTAAAATCTATTTCAGGTATGTTTTAGTACCTCTTATGCTACACTGTGTGATTTAAGATTTATATCTATGAAAATTTCCTTGGAATATGTAACATATGTCTCATCTGTAAAACTGTGCTTCTTTGTGGGCATATTCTGCCTGCCTTTGGGTACTGTGAATATATACAATATTATATTCTGCATATTGTATATAGTGTGTATATTATATATTTTATATTTAAATATAAGCTTTCTTAGCTGTGTTTTCATATAATTGCTTTCAGTTTTGCCTGTGAGGTCTTCTAAATGTTTTAATTTTATATCATTTGAAATACTTTTGCAGCCGTCTGTAAAATGTCTGTGTCCTTCTAGTAGCTGAAAATCAATAGTGACCTGATTACATAATAATTCCAAAATGGGACTAATTGTTACTAAGGATATGGGGAAAGGAATAATCAGAAATTTCTTAAGGAGGAAATATAAACTCTATTTGGAAATTCTGCTTTCCATACCTTCCTAGTAATTGCCATTATTCAGTAGAGAAAGCTGCTCGATCACTGATATATGGCAGTTTGGAATCATTAAGCAGTCACTGTAGTTAAAAGTCACCTTTTCTCTATTTGTCAGATGCTATGACTGCAGAAAAAAGATACTTAATTTTTTGTCTCATTTTCATCCCATTTTTGTTGCTTAAAATGCTGTTCTTCATCTTTGACTAATTAGTTAATATTTGCAAAACATTTTGAGGATGAAAAAGACTGTTTAAATGCTACTAAGCATCACTGTAAGGCAAGTGTTGTGAAGAAAAATGAATTTGGTTTTTGATTTCCATTTCTGTGAGGAACATTTTCCAGCCAAAAGTCAAAGTTGGTGCTCGGTGTTTAGCAGTCCTTTGACCTTCATGCATTTAGCACTGATGGTAAAAAGCAAACAGAATGGCTCCTCCTTTTCCATGGATTCCTCCCGTTTGATGTTCTGTACAGGATGGGTGGCTCTTGCCGCACATCTGAGGAGCAGCCCAGACAGTGGACTTATTTATTGGACTGCTAAACCAGAAGTGGAATATCTTCATTCCCACCTTTGCCACTAACCTATCCCATGTTCTCAGTGAAGGCAGTTGGCCCGTCTGTGCCCTGCCTTTTCTAGTTCTGGGAACTGGACACTGACATTATTCTTCCTTCACGAAGATGTTCTATAAAATCTTGCAATTTATTATTGTAGAAGTGAATTAATGATAACATACCTTTTTTTTTTTTCCTTTTTATCCACCTTATACTCTACAAGTAATATTAACAGGGAAGAAACAGCTGCTAGCATTTTTCCAACAGGGTGCGTTGGAAAGTATGCTTGTGAGAGCTTTTCATTCTGAAAGCTGTGTTTTTGCTTTTACCACTCAAATTTGCTTATTCTGATTGGACATTAAAATGTCTGCAGATATTTTTAAAAATAATTCCTACGTCTCTATTCACTGTGAAAAACTCTAAGACCAGGGAGCAAATCAGTTTCTGTAGAAAGGAAGAGCTGGTTGGGTGCTTTCTGAATTCAGATCTGTGCATCATTTGCCTCCTGTGAAGGTCTTCACCAATACGGTGCCGAGGATGAGATTCAGTTCAGTGTCCAGATTCAGGTGTGTAACCTTAGATGTCAGTGTAGGAGTTTACATACAAAATAGATCTGTTTCACATGTAATTAGAAAAAGATCTCTAAGTTCCTGTTACAGTCAATGTAGATCCAGTCAGCACAGGTCAGCAAACTAGAAAGCTGTTCAGCCCGTTCTAAGATAGACACCTACTGTCTCATCAGCTGAATTGCTCTCTGGGCTCCACTGATAAGGATCTCCCAGCAAAGGTATCTTGTGCCATTTGAGGTTCTTTAGGGATCCAAATTATCTGCAGATAATTGGGCTAGCAGAGAGGTGACTTAGGACTGCGGAAGACCATCAGCCTTCTGGAACAGTGGTTGTAGGCCAGGCGGGATATCCAACAGCAAAGCTCCAGCATCTTATTCCTTCTGTAACTTTCCAGTTCTTCCATTTGCTAGACAGGGCCATATGAGGGATAAACTGTGTTTGCGTGATAGTCCTGTAGGCTGAGTGGATTTGACTGTTCTGCAAGACTTACCGTTGGAAGCTGTGCCTGATGTGAACACTGCAACACAAATCAGCCGCTTCAAAGCCATGCATTATCTCAGCAGAAGCAATGCAGCAGCAGCAGCACAGTGAAGAAGTGTTTTCTCATGTTCAGATGGAATTTCCTGTGTTTCAGTTTGTGGCTGATGCCTCTTGTCCTGTCCCTGGGCACCGCTGGGAAGAGGCTGGCTCCATCTTCTTTACATTCTCCCATCAGATAATAATAATAGTATGTGTATTAATACAACAGTCTGTACGCAGTCTTACCTACAGCTCTTGTTTGCTTAGTTAAAGCAGGGTTCTTTGTTTCTTTCTTATCTCCCATGGAGGTCACAAGTTGGCGTCTTTCCCAGTAGTGCCAGACAGGCAACTAAATTCTGTGTGGCCATATAGAGACTTCCAGGGAACTGCCACACGCACAGTGCTTCCTGGTATCGGCTGTTGGAGGGCTATCAGAAACACTTGTCAGCTTTTTCCTGGGAATTAGTTTCTTGTCACCTTCACGTGGCAAAGAGCCTAACAAAAAGCAAGCAAACTGACAGCATAGATGATATCCACACACTACAGATGTCTTTCAAGTTTTTCACCGCAATGTGTTGGAAAGCTTTACAGGCATGGGAAGCAACTCACTTCTTCCCTTCCACATGCAAGAATGCAGATATTTTCTGGTCATAGCTGTAAAGCTGGTAGGGCAAAAAAAGTTAACTATTCTAAACTTCATGTTTTAAATGTCTTGCCACTTTATTGTTTTGTTTATAACGTTAAAAAAAAGATGTAAAGCTGAGTGTTTTGGAATAAATTGGTTGCTGCCCAATTACAATAAGTTAGTGATGATTTTTGGTGTGCATGAACACAACAATTTCCCCTTCTGTGTCCTCCAGTCTATACATAAGCAGGATGCCCGTAAATTTCATTATTCTTCTTGTTCATGGAATGAAACAGAAATGCATAATGGGGGAAAATAAATGTTCATTTACTCATCTGTGATTCATAACATGGAGGAATATGATATTAGCACCATCCTTAGAAAAAAAAGACAGTAAGCCAAACTCTGAGAAAACAGATAAACAAACCATGTGGGTGAGATCCTGAAGTCTCACTTGAAGCAGATAGCAGCTGCACTTTAGTTCTTGCATTTTTGTGCAGAAGAGCAGTTGTAGTCAGTGATTCTTTCCACCTAGCTGATTCAGCCTACATAAGATTGAAGAACTGCTCATCTTCGGGACTCTAAGGCAATGCTCACAGTGCGGATCTAGGCACAACTTCAGTCCATGAAGAGTGGTCTGCATTAGGAAACATCTTGCAAAAGGTCTGTGGACCTGTATCTTTTCTTTTCTTTGTATTATTTACATTGTGTTTCAGTCTGATGTGGGGAAGGTGATGGGCAGAAAATGTTCAAGGATTGAAGTGTTAGTGTAGGAAGTCTGGGAACCTTTGATATACACAACACAGCACTGTCCATTCGCACCACTGGGGATGAATTGTTATCTATTAAACAAAAGTAAAATTGAATTCTAAAATATGATTCATTTTTTTCTATACATCAACCAAGACAATTTGCCAACTGCACATGAGGAATAAATGCAGGATAAAATTAAAAGAACATTGATGATTTCAGTTCAGCCACAATATAAAAATTATTAAGCACATGGAGTCTTCATCATTTTCCACTTTCTTGAGTCCTTTACTGCTGTCCTGAACTTGATTCTGGTACTCACAGGCTAGGTCCTTCTATTTATGCTGCTTTCAACTTAGTTTTAAACTTAGTTTAATATTTTGTATCCTTATAGTTACTTAGTTTTTTTTTTTTTTTTTCTTCAATAGCTTTTATGGATTAGTATGCAAAAGCTACCTAAAATCAATATTAGAGAGATGATGTGTAGTATTCTCTTTAAGTGGACCCTATTAACCTGTAGGTGCCTCTGATCTTACTCGTAGCTGCTCTCTTTTCTGCTTTCCTCCCAGAAGCATGGGAATGCTTGAAGTTAGAAACAAATCTTGTGCTTTTTCTTTTTTTTTTTTAGTTAGGAAGTATTTAAATATACATAGGAAATCTATTCCATATTAAACTATGTATGCTCTTTTCACATCTCTTCCATCTATTCAATTTTAAACTTTGCAAAATTCATGACCCCGACTAGGCTTCCTACACCCTTAACTAGCTCCGTCTCTGAAAAGGGACGTTGATCTGGGAGTCCTGGTCCAAGCTTCATCAGCCAAGAGCAAAATAGCCTTAATGAAAATCTTGTGAGTCAAGAATGACACAGGAAGGTCATGACTTAATACATTTTATTTATTCTGGTTGTAGCTTACTAAAACATCGTGTAGTATTCAGTTCGTTGCTACTTGCCAGTTCCTGCAGTTTTCATATTAAAATGCAAATCCAGAATGTAAATTTCTTTTCTTATTCCTGTTTGTATTCTTTAGCCATTTTCTGGTAATAATACAAGACATTTTGTGCAAAATACTGTATTTACCATGTACCCCAAAAGCTTCCACTTAATGGATGCTGTTTTCATATATTTTTCTACTACTTATTCCAAGGGGAACAAAGTATGTTCCCATCCCAATTTTGAATGTGCTTACAGCTGTGAATGAATACATTTCAATAAGATCAAGACATGTAAAATATTTTAATGATACCTAGGCAACATACATGCCGTTTTCAAAATTTACTGACGATAGGATAGAGTCCTATCTCTGTGCTTCTACACATATGACCTTAATACTTCTAAAGGGGCTAGATTTGCTATAGTAGGTAAGTCTCCTTTTGTAGCATTTTATATTTCAATACTGCCATTTAGACATCTTACTTTCTTTTTTTCCCCTGCTTAATAAAGATTTATCTAGTTAGACCATCTTCATATTTCCTATTTTTAGCCTTGCAAGTCTTTCTGTCAATATCTTCACTTTACTGTGTTATTTTGCAGTAAGGACAGATTTTGTACTGATAATCTCAGTGGGCTTGGTGAACAGTATCAGTATTATCTATTATCACAGGTACTGACATTCTTCAAATTGTGTGATTTTATTTAGTTTTCTTTTTTATATTGCTTTCTGCACTTTTCTCATTATTCTTATGAAAGCCAAACTATTCTGTTACTGGGAACAGGTCCAATACTAGGAAATGCAGACTGTTTACTTTGTAAGATGTTACAAGGCAGCACATCGACCAGACTGCTGATTCATCCATCCAGCTCTGACTATCATCAAGTTCAGTTTCAAATGGAAAAAAAATTGTCCCGTTTGCAGTGCAGTGTTGACTTGCATAATGTGCATCTTAGAATCTGAATTCATGCTTCTTCCTAAATAACTAGCTACTATAAAATGGTTATTTTTAGCTATTTACTCGTAAATGCTGTATGTTCTCTATTCATTTAATACTTCTCAGCATTTTTAGTGCAACCTGTGACTGAATTTCATGTTCTGTTAGCACAGTTCCTTAACGTCTTACCTGTGGTTAAAGTTATTTTAGTAAATTTGTATTGGACACATTAAAAAATCATTTTAGAGCCTGTGTATGCTCAGTATGCTTCATTTTTTTAATAGAAAATTGCATTTTCTACATTGGAATAAATCTTGAAAACAAACATTCTTTTAAAAGCTGATTTTATTTTATTTTTACAACAGCATAGATAGAATGCCACTAGCATCTTCTAACTGCTTCAAAGAATGCTACCCTTAGTCATGTTTACAACTGAACATTTTTATGGAAGGCTATTAGAAATAATTAAATTGCCCAAGTTTGATTAAATTGTATGGACATTAAAAATCTTGCCACTCCCATGGCTTTTGCTTTTCTGAAAAATAGTAAGTACTCAAAAAGCCACACATATGAAGATGCCTTTTGTTGCAGAAAAAAATCAGCAGGCCAAACACAAAGGGGATTGAGTGACTATTATTTCAGCAGAATTCGTTTTAATTTGCTGTTTCAGGAATGATCAGAAGTTGTTTCCAAAAATTACTCAGAAACTTGGTGTCCAAGCCTTAGGTTCATAAGAAGAGGAAGACTTCCCTTGTACTAAGGTGGGCCACAACTCCAGTGTCTGTAATGTAGAAACTGTTCTCCAATGAATTTCCACACTTGCAAGCTGCCATTGTGGAGTGGTGATGCTCCAGCGCTGATTACTTAATACCCAGGCCAGCCTAACTGCTGCCTTTCAAATTGCAGAAACTCCCCTGGTTTGGTTGGGTTTGGTTTCACAGTACAACTCTGGCTAGCGCTGAACAGCTATGGTGTTGTGCAACGGTGAAATGTGGTAGAGCATAACACTAGTAACTGCATGGCATGACTAATTAGGTATTTACCCCTGTGTTTTAAATTTAAAATGAATGCAAATGTCACTCCTGCTCCAGATGCTAAGACAGATCTGGTAATTACAGTAATGATGCTATACAGAATGCTTTTAAATCCAGTTATGGCTATTCAGTCTTTCCCTCCAAATAGTCAAAAAATGATTCACTAGTGAAAAAGGGCAGACATAGTTTTTCTATTTATTAGATTCAGGAAAATGCCTTTTATTGCATTAGAGGCGTTAAAAATAACCAGAAAAACCTTCATTTGGAGGGAGGAGGGGTAGTGTTGTTTGGAACATGAAGTATATGCTATTATAATAGGCAGTTATAAAACAGAACATAAATCCAACCTGTTGTGTCTATGTATCCCTTACTAAGCTTCTCTGTGCTATACATTTTACTGGACACATCTACAACAGATGTGCTAGGTTATGAATCACAACGTACTGAACATAGACAAGTACTTTACGTGGAAATAATTCAAATATATAGTACAAGAGTAACACTGAAAACTGAAAACCCTATTCTATGTGATGCCATATTTATAGTACTGTTTTGCAATTCTTAGAACAAAGACTAGTTCTTAGACTTCTTGCGTACTTTCCATAATGAATTGTACTAGGATGGAGGGAAGGAAATTGATACAGGTGCTATTTATAGCAAAGAATAAGTGCATTGTGCAAGACAAAACCTGAAATGCACACAATCATTATTGTGAATTAGAGGAACTAGAAATGAAGATGAACTGGCCCCTGACCTGAATCTGATCGCATTTCAAATGTCTCTAACTTTAGGATTCAAACTATTAGATGCTTTGTTTTCACTCTCAGCTTTTCATTCAGGCTTGCCACAGATTAGATTGTAGTTTTCACAGAAATTCCTAATAGCTTTACAAATTGTTTTTGTGTTATGGTTTCCACTTGTTATGTGTTTGCTGTAAGGTCCACACTGTGTGACTTCCAAGAGAAGCTGTGGTAGCTCTGTCATATGAAGGATACCCAACCCAGGGGACTAGCAGATAGCGGTGAATGAGAATTGGAGGCACCTGACTTTTACAGTTTGTCCAAGAGACTGCATTAGATCATGGAAACATAATTTGGTGTGAAACTAAGCTAAAAATAAAGCTGTTGAAATAACTGAATAAAAATAAGGGAACCTTTACACTATGTGAAGAATTAAAATTACACCCTTTTCCAAGATTTGAGATGAAGGGAGGGAACATAGTTTCAACATCCATGATACTGAAATTACCATCCTCAACTCTTCCCAGGCCAGACAGAATAACATGGAATAAAATACTTCAATTTGAATAGACAAAACTAAATTAATATAATTTGGAATGATTTTTTTTTCTTTTTGTAGTAAAGTGGTGTAGTTTAAGGTTTTATTGCATAAAATTTTGTTCTAAAATTTGTGACAAGGTCTGCTTGTTGGTACATGTATAGGTAGGCTTCTTAGAATGACAGCTACAGGTTTATCTTGTTGCTAAAAAAACAATGAATATATTGTATTAGCAGAAAAAAAAGAGTCATTTGATCTGTGTTATCTCTCTGATTTTTGGATACCTTCATAAAAAGTTAAAATTTGTTATGTAGCTAGGAAAAGACCTCTGGAGGTAAATGCAGTATTGAAAATCACTGCTGTATTCTCTAATTAGCTAAAAATTTATTTTTGCTTTTTATTCATATGCATTTGAGTCCATTAGTTGAATAGCCATTGAGGCCACTGAACTGAACTGAGCTGTGCTGAATGCCTAGAATCTAATTATCTTAAATGTCTTATGTTTATATGCAGTAGTTTGGCACAGATTTGATTATATAAATAGCAAAGTTGTTCAGTTAAAACAGTGTTAACAACTGAATAATGACATAAATAAGTGAGATTTTTGAAATAATTTAACCAGTGCCTGACAAAGCGTAGAAGGAAGCTTTGGAGATACTGAACTCCAGGCAAAAGGAAAAAATAAGAAAAAATGTGTAAACTTTGAAACCTCTAAAACAAAGTGCATGTGACTATAATGTTAGTTTAAAGTTACCAGCACAATCACAAAAAATCGTTTTTATATTTTTTTATAATATATTAGTTATATGTTTTGCATGGAGGCTTTGAGTTAAAGCTGCTGTACAAACTCTAGTACTGTCTTTTCAGAGAAGGCACTTTGAAGATATTTGCTAGGAGAGCCACTACTGTGTGTGTTCCTGCTACAAGCCACTTTAGATCAGATTCACCTTTCTTCCCTTGTTAATGAGTGGAAAGAAATATGCATTTTACGGTGTATTAATTCGACCCTCTCCATATGTCTATTTTATGGTACAAATTGTGACCGAGAAGTGCCTACTCCCAGTGCACTGGGAAAGAAACCTGGCCGAATCAAATGTTACTCTTGCAAATGTCCTGCATCAAGTACTGAACTGTTAGCCAAGGCAATGGTGTTAACTTTGATGGCAATGTTGTTTACTGTGATTTAAGCAGCACCTGTTCACAGTTGCTTATTCCTGTCTCAGATCAACCCTCTGAATTGCACTAGCCCAACTATTCATGTGGCCCTGTCCTGGAAAGTTTCCTCAGTACTCCTAAATAATATCTGGAAAATACCTGTTTTTCTGCCATATCAGTTCCTCAGTCAAGTTCACATCTGTTTTCATTAACTCTTGAGTAAATGGATGAAAAGGCAGAGGCTTTTTACTCTGGCATTGTTGCCAAAGAAACGTAGGTGAAGCCACAGCCCATGTTCATAAGGCTTAACTACACATTCTTAGGGGGAAGAGGAGAAGGGAATAAGTAGCTATCAGCCTTCATGGAAGTCACCAAAGTGAAGAGATGTGGAATTGAAGAGCTTTGTGAGTAAGGCTTTTTTTTTTTTTTTTTTTTTTAAGGTTGTATTGCTTTTAATAATTACTGAAAAATCCTTTCACTATTGCCTGGCTTTTATTGAGCAATCTATGGCATTTTTAATTCTCATTATCCCACCTGAAAGTAGGGTAATTTTTAACTATCTGATAACGATTAATAATATTAAAACTCTAGAAAAAGTGTCAGTTTTGACTGCTTGAGTAGTTGTCTGGCTACTTGCAAAGTGTAAATGGAATTCTGGTCAGATTAAGCAATCTCGTAGCAGAGTTAGCATCCTGGAGGAGCCTGAAAGCCAAGGTACTTGATTAAGCTGCAATATCTTCTTTTTTCTATCTTTCCCCAAAAGTGCAAGTATAAAATGAGGTTTAACAACAATCATTAAAAAAGAGCTATTTTTAGGTGTGAATTGGTTTGGAAACCATTTGGAAAAGATTAATATATTCATTTAGTAGGTCATGATAAAAATATTGGAACCACTTCATCAGAGTACTGAGAGTACTTAAAGATTCATCTAAAATAGTCTGTGACCTGTACATGACTATTATGAAACTCTTGGAGTACAGGAAAAGTCCCAGAAGACTGAAGAAGGAGACGCATAATTTATAGGCAGCCAGCATGTATTTTTTGAGAACAAATTGTGTCCAGACAGTTTCTTCTTATGACAAAGTATGGGACATAGAAGATACAAGGGATTGGGTTAAGGCCATATTTCTTGATTCAGTCAGACTTTCACGGGGGGATTCTGCTGCAGATTCCCACACCCGAGTTTAGTGTCATTTTTGACACTGTGAAGTAACCACCCTACCTAGCTTCCAAGTGCTCGTTGAGAAGGTTAAAACCAACAAGTAAATTTATTACACAGGTTCTATAGGAGGCTACAAGAGACTTCCTTTCTCCCATTTATCTGTGACATATATATGTATGTATATTTTATGTAAGCCTGTCTTATTATGTTTTAATAAGCTTACTCTGGAGCATACATAATTTGTGTGCAGTTAAACTGAAGCAGTAGCTGTAGAAAAGAACATCTGGCCCTCTTCAGCAGCAGTATTTTACTCAAAATTATATATACCAAATATCCAGTAATGATTTTTTGTCTGCTCTAAGACTAAGTGAGCACTGATTAGGAGCTGTGTATATTTTAGATTAATTATGTCTTGTGGACAGTATAGCATATGCTTCAGTATACAGAAGGCTAAATTTAAGGATACAGAGATTGCCTCTTAAGAGCAAATCAAAGTCAAAGAAACAAGGCAGTCTCAATCCCATCTGCTGTCAGGAAAGAGCAGACAAACACAAGCTAACTAAAAATTTAGAATTCTTCCTTATGAATTACCATCATAAATTTTTCTTTTAATATATGACAATTGCCAGCTGTAACTAAATAATTTGTAGGCAATGTAACCATAGACACTATGGTTACTACTAACTTTCTTCAATCCTGGCTAGTTTTTCAAATTAACAAGATTATCTGATAGTGAGTGTTGTTGCATTTATTATTTCTTTTACTCAGTGTTTCTTTTTTTGCAATATAGAAGAGGAGAGACAACAAAAAGGTATTACAATCATCTGCAGTCTAATAGACATTTTATTTTATTTTATCCAATTTGCTCCTTCTGTTTTCTCCAAAAAATGTACTCTCCCCTGAAAAATTCCCACAGGAAAGCTCTATTTTGTGTGTGCATCCATTTTCATAGTAACATTGCAGGCAAAGGATGTTGAATAGCTAACCAGTAGCTTATAAATGTATGAACAAATCAATATTAAATATCATACATAATTATAGGCAATGAAAGCTATTTCCGTATTTACTCGGTTAGGGATTAGCATATATTCATATATATATAAGGCAATCTTTATTTAAAAATAAAATAGGGAGTTCCTATAAAAGCAGTCTCCATCATTCCCTTCTCCCCAAGCTAACCATGTTCACCTCCCTCCAAAAGCTTATAGCATTGTTTTCTTCATCAAAAATAATAACGTATTTCATACCCAGATGTCTGTGCTATCTTATTGAGGTCTGTGGTATGATACTTAAAAGGTTCACATGTGTTTTTGATACTGCTTGCAGAGTAATTAGAAAAGCCTGTTTTAACACTGTGTACATTTGTAGTCTAGCTGTGATAATCAAAATGTCTCAAGCAATTATCCGCAGCTTGGCTGAGAGGCATCTTTGAAAGAGTGGTTAAAGCCAGAGCTTGACATACGCACTCAGCTACTTGCCAACTGAAAACAACTCTGTGCTAGAGAAAGGGGGTTATGATGCTCCTGTGAGATTGTTTCCCCACAAACTGGAAAGTAGGAAGAGAATGTGGGATGGAGAATGTGAGGGTCCCTGCTCTGGAGCTTGAAATGTCCGGCAAGTCATTAGCAGACTTATATTTCATGGACAAATGGTTAATTGGAGGAATATCCATCCTGTTTGCAGAGTTTAATCTGTGTCCTCGTAACAAGTTAACTGGATAGTATGACTGGATAGTATAACTGTAAGTCATTTAGCCTTCTGATCTCAAAATTATTTGATACAGATTGATAAATGTGTTAGATTAAAAGCCACAGGAAAAGCCTGCTTTACGTTATGCTCTGCAGTTCCACTTTCTTTCTAAATGAATGAAGATAAGCACTACAAAAATACCTGATATAACCTGCAGTATTTGAATGAACAGAAATGTAAGTCCACACAATGAAGAATTAACTTGTTGATCTTAAGGGACGGTGCTAGTGCATGCTCCTTTGCTAGCATTTCTGTGCTGACTCTGATGCTGTGTGAAAGGATGATGTAGGCTTGAGGAGTACACCGTAAACAGCAGACCTCCTCTTAACTTGCATAAATAATCCATATTCAGCACGTAAGGATAGAAGCCTAAATATATACCTTTTCTCTTGGTCCAAGAAATAACTGTCTTTAGGTCTAATTAGCGATGTGCTTAAGGAGAGAGGCAGAAGACTGCAGTCTGGGTCAACTGACCTTTTCTGTCAAGACTGAAAAATTGTCAGCCTAAAATTATGGCCCTTTGTGATAACAATCATATGGAACACCTGTACTCAATCAGTCCCAAGCTTTCTGTCTCCCTCCTGCCCCTCTTAGATCCAGTGTGGTGACCTTCATTCTGCGTATCCCTGAGAGATGTCTGGAAGAGATGGTACTAAAAAAGGAGCAATGAGAGAGCTTTTAAAAAACTTTCTAGCTGGATAGAGTAAATGCTATAGCAATTTTTCCTCCAATGCCCAAATCTGTTCTTATTTCAGAACTGGAACAAAAGTCAAGAGAGCTGCCCCTTGCTACCCAGCAAATACACTTTTTGCCATTTACCAGTAAAAGGCTATAGGCTTTGGACTGAGCTGACAGTGCATGCTCCTGGCAAATCTGGATTTGCTTTGGCATGGCTTCAGTTTGTTTCAGTGATCTTCTAGTGGCCAAATGACCACTGCCTCACCTCTGTGTGAACCGAAGCCCCGTGAACACCACGAATGGTAAAGGTCTGGCAAACCTGTGCAGTCACCACCTTGCAAGCAATAGCTCCTGATGTCAGTTGAGGCTGAGGTGGGGGCAATGGTGCAACTTGCAGACTTTCACTGGAAACCAGTGAGAAGGAGACAGACTATGATAAAACAACATCCTTAGGCATACCCAAGAACTGTAAGTGTTATACTCCTCCCAGCAAAGAGATGCTGATAACTTGTCATAATCACCACTCTGCCCTTCTGCTTGAGGAAGACTGAAACTGTCAGCTTTAAGACCCAGAGGAGCACAGAAAGGGTGGGCACAGCACCAGAGAGAAGGGTTATATACCCACAAGATTTTTCCATATAACAATTGTAACTGTATGATTAGGCTTTTCTATATTGCTTGGATAAATTGGACTATTAGCCTGTTACATTAATTACATTGTTACACATTAGATGGTTACATTAATTAGACTAACAATAATATCTTAGCTCTGGTGTGCTCCTTTTTGCCCATAACAAGATTTTGAATATAACAACCTGTACCAGAAGAATTATTCTAAACTGGCCTAGGTTAATATCAGTGTGGTCAGGGGCATTTATCTTTAGGACTGCAAAGCAGATTGGTACCTGGCAAGTTGGTAGCTCTTGAGATACAAGAACAAAGAGCTGATATTCCATGTGTGGTCCTTTCATGAGCAGCAGGACAACCAGTTTTCCTCTCTCCTATTTATGTAATTGATCAAATATTTGATGTCGTTGGAATATTTTCCCTGTATATCTGAAAAAGAAAGCAGAACTAACTCACCCTAAAAACTCCAAAGAAAACAGACAGACAGAAAGGCCACTTGGAACAAAGTGAGCCAGTAGGATGAGGGACGTGATTCTTCCCTTTTGTGAGGCTGTCTGGAGTACTGTGTCCAGTTTGGGGCTCCCCAGTACAAGGAAGACATTGACATGCTGGAGCAAGCCCAGAAGAGAATGGTCAGGAGATTGGGGCACACAATGTACAATGAGAGGCTGAGAGAAATGGGTTTATTCAGCTGTAAGAAGAGAAGGCAGAGGGAAGACCTTACTGCTGTCTACAGCTACCTAATGGGAGCATGTTGAGAAAACAAAGCCAAACTCCTCCAAGAGATGCGCAGTGAAAAGCAACAGGAAACAAGTTGGAATGTGGAAACTTATGACTCTATAAAAGGAAAGGTTGCCCAGGGAGGATTTGAAATCTTCATCTTTGGAGATATTCAGAACTCAACTGGACAAGGTCCTGAGCAACCTGTTCTTAACTGGACCTGCTTTGAGCTGGAGGTTGGACTAGATGACCTTAGGTAATCCCTTTCAGCCTCTTTCATTCTGTGACTCAGTGAAAATGTATTGCAAATGTACTAGTGATTGGAAGGGTCCAGAACATACAAAACAAAATCTTCCAAGTCATTTGCCACTAACATTTAATCTCTGCTTGTACTGATATTACTTAGGGCTCTGAACAGCTACTTCAGAAACAAATTGATTTGTTTCTGATGCATCAACCAAATAATTGTCTAACAGCTTGTGTATGACTGTCTGTGCCCCAGAATCTAGGAAATTCAAAAAAAGGAAAAAAAAAAAAAGAGAGAGAGAGAGGGAGAAGATAGACTACAGATGTGGCTAGTCCTCACTCATACAGTGTGTCCTATGATACATTATCTAAAGTACCTGAAGGGGCTTGCTGAGCTGCCTGCCTTAGCACTGCCTGAATCCCAGAATCTGCCTCAGCCTGACTATACAGCTGAAACATTTTTCTTGTTCTTAAGGCATCGTCTTGAATTTCTTGCAGGTCACAGGCACTAGCTTTTTGAAGCTGTTATCAGGTGAGTGGAAGAAACCATCTACTCAGCCCTTAACAGATTAAATGTCCGAGAAAAGATACCCATAGTTATATGGATAAATGAAACTATACCAACATTTGACAAGACTTTTTGCTTGTTGGTATTAGGCCAAGGTATTGCACTCAGACAAAGGTGTTTGGTTTTGAATTGGTTACTCCATCCTGTAATCACTACAAAGAAAAGGAACAGTTTCAAGAGAGTATTGCCCTTATTAATGACATTTTATTTAAGCAACGAGGGAACCTCTTCATAAACAATCCTGTTTTATAAGAAATCCAGTCCACGTGTCACCAATTCCACACATCACCAATTCCATGTGTGTTTCCCTGACTAGCAGCTCCCTCTGGGCATGGAGCCCTGTGTGCCATGCAGAAGCCTTGTTCCATTGCTTCAAGAATCTCAGACTGCCAAATCATCCTTTGTACATACCCTGCCATGAGGATAGGATATCTTGGATATCTTGGATATCTCAGCACTCTCAGCTAACAGATGGGCTGGTAGTGCTTGCTGGGTGCTTCTATCGTGCAGATACAGATCCAGTACCCAAGCCTCATTCTCTGTACTCTGTAAGAGTTCCCTAAGAGTGAAGGAACATCTGTTTGAATCAACCTGAATTTGCTGGATACATTTTTAGGCTCCAAGTAAAGCAATGACATTATTACAATTACTCCATTTAGTCCCTCTCTCCTTCCCTTCCAGACTGTGCTGAAATACCTAGCTTTTCTAGAGAGCTACAAGGTTTGTTACCTGATTTGTCACTAGGTGCTAGTGCTCTGTGTCTCTTTAACAGTGTGTTCATTAATAATAATAAGTCACAGCTAGTGCTACTGTTTTTTCTTTCTTTCTTTCTTTCTTTTCTTTTCTGAGCTCTGCATTCTTACACTGTTCAATAATATAAAGGAATCTTATTGAACCTTAATGTGTCAAGTCACTTTATATGGGAAATTATCATCCATCATCAAACACTTCATCCTTACTGAATCTAGTCAATCTAACCTTTGAACAGTACCAAAAGCATGGTGCTGATATTATTTCAAAAACAGCTAATTCCTGAGTCTGTCCAAGTGGTAAATAATGTGCATATATCCCATTTTACCTCATACGCATATTAACCTGTTTTGAATAAGAAAGTTCTGTATAATTGAAGGCATGAGAGTCTAGTAATATTGCTATATAAAGTCTCTTATTTCAAGCACTGAAGAACAGCAGCTTTTTCCAAGTTCCCAGCAGGGCATTTTAAGACTTGACACTACTATAAAATATGTCATTAGGTCATATCTTTCTTGTAACAAGAATTGGTGGTCTTGTTATGCCCTCACATAACGACTCTGGAAGAACACTTTGTTTAATAAATGGTCTTTTGGGATGCTCGGTGCAATAGTTTTAATAACTCTTTCTCTCTTCCTTCCTTCCCCCCCCCCCCCCCCCTTTTTATTGTCTCCTAGAGCTCTGGCTTTGGTCTATTAAAAACTTAATTCCAGCTGCATTGTATCCTAAGGTACACACAAATTTAATTTCTGCAAGTCCTTTCTCCAGGCAGAGATCATTCCCTGTCTTTTCATATCTTGCTGTCAGACAGTTAACTGTGGAAGGAGACCAGATTCCTAGTCTCCTTCATTTAATGGAACCGTGATCTGCATTTGGCGGGAAAAAAGCAAGCACTCCTTCCCTGTGCAGACATAGCCTCACAGCTGCCTGCCTGCAGAGCAAGCAGTGCTGAGGAGGGGTTTTCTTCTGCTTGAGTTCTTTTTGGCTTAATCAATTGATCCTTGTCTGGATGCAGTCCTGTTTGATTTAACGTTGAAAATTTGAATGCAAGAGTAAGGGAAAATTTCTACACCCCTTGTCTATACTTCTCAGAAGTGAAAATCTAAGTACAAAAACCTTTACCTTATTGGCATTCCACCCAGATGTGGCTCACGAGCTATGAAGGGCCACCTCCTGTTAGTCTGCAGAACCTTTGCAAAATGGTGTGGAAAACCACTTTGTGAAGAGATGCAAACACCTCTTTGTTGAATTCTGAAAACAGTAGCCTGCCTTCCTCATCTGCAGCACAGCAGGGGTAAACTCTGCAATTACACCGATGACTAAAGTGCTGATCAAACAGCACTGTGCACCCTAAGGAATGTTTTAAATAAAGATCTGCAGGGCTGTCCCAGTTTCATATGTGATAGCCCCGATGGTAGTTCCAGGTTCTGCCAGAAAAAGGCCTGCACACACCTGCACAGAAAACCCTATGTCGGATGAGATTGAAAACCCAAGGTCCCCTACGTTACAGCCCTAATCTGCTTTTTTATTCCTAACTTAGAAATGGCAGAATCTAAGTACTTTGAAATGCTAAGCTGAATTAACTCTGGCAAGCTACCTTGGCCATAGGCTTGTCACTTGGATCATTCCAGGCTAGGTTTTCCAAGTCTTGGTAAATACACTGGATGCTTGCACATGCTCCTATTGCTGCCTACACTTTTATCCATCTGTTAAGATGGCACTGTTCCTACCTAGAAGTTGGGCATACCATTAAACTAGAATGCAGGTGCCAAGCGAATGTGGGTTTAGGGAGTTACAAAAGCTCTGCTGCAGGATATCTCTGCTCTAAGATAGAATTGCCACATTCATGCCACATGCTTCCTTACCTCATGACATCTGTTGACGTTGAAATGCCAACAAAAATTCCTGCATACATATAAAATGAAACTGTCTGTTGCTTGTATGTGTTGATAAATTGTATTGCCTCTGTTTTACAGAGATGCTTCATGAGATTACATTCTTCTCCAAATACAGAATCCCTTTGCTGCTGTTTTTAAGGCAGTTTTATGACTTATAATGTCTCCAATCAGCCATTTCAGTGCCCCCAGTAAATCTGTGTGGTATGCAGGTACACATTTCCAAAAAAGGGGAAAAGGCTGTGAAAAGCTGTGTAATTACTGATGTATAGTGACAGGGAATCATACAGTTCTAGACTGTTCCAAAGAGTATTACTGATATCTAATTCCATTGGTACAAAAAAATCCGTATCAATCCCAAGTCACATAGGCTCAGTAGCTATATTATTTTAGCTACAGATACCTGGAGGAGCTAGATAGCTAAGTCCTGTCATTACAGAGCTTCAGCATGCAACTGTTTGATTACAGTTTCATCACAAAACAGTGTTGATCATGCAATTTTCAGTAAATTTAATTTCATTTCTTTACTTAGTCAATTTCTTTAACCTAACTGCTTAATAAAGGATTAAGTTATTTTAGAATAAGTTCTAAAATGTGCTCAAGCATATGATTAAATATGAGCTGAGTTGTAGGAGCTTGACAAACTACTGCTTGTGAGCTGATCTGTGGTATCTGCCCATGTTACTTGTCCACTGTTAAATGATTGCAAAGCAATTGGTGTCACATTTGAATGAGTTATCTTGTGTCATCTGAGCAGCATTAACCATACGCCAGCATAAGCATTAAGCATAAGCCATCTTAATTTGTTACAAATGTGAGGTAAAATATATTAAATTAAATCTTATAAGTGTACCACATATTTTAAAATTTAGGCATAATGGCAGTGAACATTTAGTCAGCTGCTGTGACTACACTAGAAACTCAAAGTCGCGGTAACTTGACTGCTTGTAACTATATTCTCAGCTCATCCTTATTTTGAGTTAAAATGCATTAGCCTAAACATCAGTAGAAGTAGTCTGAGTTCAATAAACTAATGTGCTTTAATTGGCGATGGAGTGGGCTGAAATTGCACGTGCAGGTAGTTGCACTAGCTTATCCAATGAGTGCTTGTTTGTTAAGCACTGTAACCTGACTGTGATATCTGATGTTTGTGAGTCCATATAAATACTTGTAGGAGCTTCCATCTGTAACTTAAAATGTTTCCAACAAGTTTTTCACTACTTCTTAACTAACAGAAATTGAAGAGGAACTGTAACTAGTTGTTAGAGCAAAGACTAATGTGACCTCCGAGACTGCATTTTACATCTGCCACATATTTTCTGTCATCATTTGCAGGAACATTGCTGTATCCTGTTTATTCTTATTTAAAATTATACTTAAACCTTTAAACTTCTTAGGATTATTGTGAATTTCATGTAGTGTTTAAAAAGAGTTTGAAACCACAGATTATACTACAGTGGATTGGATATCATTTAATACAAAGTTCACTAGAGAAATAGCATGAGCTTAGGACATTGGATCAGCTTTCAAGTTTCCCTGCTCTCTTCCTGGCCTCTGAGACTGTGGCCTCCGAGACTGTTGGTAGGAATTAAAAATTACTACCTCTAATTTTAGTTGTCTACAAGGAGGTATTACAGTTAAGGATCCGGGCTCCTATTACAGTAAATGGAGATCCACTCAGTACTGTTAATGGAGCCTAGAAAGGCATTTAACTAACCTAGAAAGATGCCACTAAGCATCTGTTTTAGGGTGAATTCTTTATACAGGGAGCTCAGAAAATGAAAGTAGGATACAGGTAACTAAACGTAGCTGTTTCAAGCACATAGGGGTATCGTTCCTTGCCTCTGGCTTGCAGTCCAGAAGGCACAGGTCCTATCTCCCAGATCCATTTTGGTGTCTTGGTTATTACAGAGTAGGTAGAATGGTTAGGCAGAGATTAGTCAGGATACACTAAGGCATCTGAAATGGCAGTGGTCCCCAGATTTAAGCAACCGAATCCCACCCTTGACACATGAAAAAAAACAAAATTGAAATGTCCCAATCCCAGATCAAGTTCCTCTCCTTATCTCCTGGTTTTAGGCAAGTTAAGGTCTTATATTCACTACAATGCCTTTATGGTTCGGAGGCTGTGTTTGTGTATGCTTTTTAAGTAAAAAGACATCCCACTGTACAAAGTGGTATCTTGCAGTCCTGCATTTATGTTTTGTTCATTGTTGACTTTCTGGCGGGATGAAAAAATTATCTTGGCATTCTTTACTTCAAGGCATATTCCCCTGATAAAGGAAGCACTCAGATGGAGCTCCTTTATTTTATAGATACATTCACATTTTCCATCCCCGTGCTTCATTTTGTCTGCTATTCTCTGAGCACCACAAAAAGATTGTTTAAGTGTCCTCCTCTTTGACAGTTTCTATCAATGTTAAGCAGTCATGTCTTTGCACATTGACTGTCACTTTGGACACGTGAGATTAATCAGTGTCTTTCATAACAGACTTCTGGAAACAGAAATTCCTAGTACACTTATCTCTTGCTTTCACTGCTTTCTTCCTCTGTGCATGTGAGAGAGAGACTTGTCTAAGGACTTTATCTTTAATGGCAATGTTGCTGAATTAAATTAACTGCTTAAATAAACATCAAATAAGTTCTCTAGAGTGGAAGTGAGTTAATATTTTCTGAATGCTGGCTGAACAAGAAAGTGAGATTACGTCTTGGCAATAATTATAAAAACTACTCCATAGGAACACAAACATTTCCAACTTCAGATACGACTAAAAATATTAGAGAAAGGTTCATGTTAGAATTGGGAAGGAAATTACTTCCTACTACCATAATCTCTTGACATTTACAAAATATTCCTGGGTCAGAGATTGTGGAACACTTTGGAAGAGACAGTTTCATATTTATTCTCTACCTGATACATCTAAAGTTTTATTCTTCTCATTTCTTGAGTGGTGGCTTTAAGTAACAGTATTCTGGGGTAGATTACTTTCATTTCTCTGTTTGGAAGATTATAACTTCCATAAATAATTAGCCATACATTGAATCAAAAATGCAAATATAGCTCTTTGATATCTCAGATGTCTCCGTATCTCTTTTTTGTCTCTGTTATTCTGGATTTTCTGTATCTCTGTGAACACCTTAGCCATTAGTGTGTTGTCCAACTTGGATAAGTCTGAGAACACCATCCTGACAAAGGTTTTATGAAAGGTGATATGCTTCCCCAGGTAATTTTAGGCTTGTTGAATAAGCATTTTTGAGTTAAAAAATACATCACTGGAAATTCTCAATGAAATATTTTCTGACATAGGTGCTTGAAAACTGAATTTGATGAGTTTTCTTGTTCTTTGCCATCTTTGAACACATAAAATTCCAATTTTCCAAGCAGAATTGTTCAAGAAATGCCATTTTGAAGCAACTTACATTTTCAGTACTCTTTTTGGTTTGTGTGTACCATCATATGGAGCTTTTAAATCCTAATCCACAGGAGAGGCTCTGAGAGAATACATCATACAACCTAATAGTAAGAAAATATCATTGTAATTTCATTTAAAACATTGACTTCTAAAACATCAGTCTGCTTTAATATATAGTCATTCCTTGACCATTTAGAGTAAGTTCTACTAGCCAGAATTGCTTATGAAATTTATATCGCGCACAGAATTTCTCTCTTTTGAACCACAGAAGCTAGATGATACATGTTAATTAACCAGTTCTTTTATCCATTTAGGATTGTGTTGGTCTCAATGAGTAAATGGATTGTCATCTAACATTTAAATTACTCAAGCGGGAATATGTTACAGAGTGACTCAAGGAGTGTGCATACCATAAATAGGGCAGTGATTCTACTTGTGTTGTGTCTCAAATAAACCTTACCAAGGTCTAATTTAGCTCCTGCAGAAGTGAACAAAGAAAAGTTTCTCCAGGCCAAAGTGATTTCCTCTGACCTTATCTCAATAGCAAGAAAAATGTGCGAATTGCTCTTTCAAGCTTCATTAAAGGCATAATGCAGATGGCTGAAACAGACAATGAAATCCTGCTTCTGTCAGCCACTTTCCATAGGGGTAAGAAAAAGCAAAAACTTTACCCTTGTCTGAGCGATAACAAAGCAAGTGTTAAACATTAATCTCTCCCTAGAATCCAGTCAGTTCTTTAGAGTGTCTCCTATTGAAGCTAAAGGGTCTGTTCCTATTAATTACTGGGAAATTGCAATTTGTGACATGTTATGCATAAAACAGCTCAATACACTCTATCAGAGAGACACTATGCCGTCTGGGTACCAAACTGGTTTCAACAGGGCCTAATCGCACTTTCCGTTTGTTCAGGTGCAACTCGGGTTATGAATGCTATGAATAGCACCCGTGTATGTAATTTTTGTGTTATTAGGGTATACTAGTTCAGCTCTGATTTGTGATGGGATTTGTACATTCACATTGTCATTTGTATGCATGAGACAGGTCAAAAAATACATGTCCAAATGTTTTCAGTGCTTATTATTTTATGTAGAAAAATAACGGTATATATGAAAATTTCATCTAGACAAAAGGGAGTTAGATGGTACAGAAAAGCAAATTTGGCCATTTTTTGGTTATAATTTTTAACTAACTTAAGTTTATTTGTGCAAATAGTTACACTAGTTATAATAACACATAGAATACAATTTGATGCCTTCCTGTCCCCAATTATACTTGTAAAGATGACTTGATTTTCACCTTCAGAGTCTATTATGATACAAATGATTGGTTGATTCTCTGGACTTCAGTTCATTGAATCTGTTGTCAAGAAGGCTGCTGTACTAGAAGGGTGAGCAAAAAACAAAATAAAATAAGATCTCCATCTATAGAAATGACCCATGCCACAGATATGCTCTGAGATTGAAGGCCCATTGAATCTCAATAATACATCAACACTTCTGAGAAAGGCAATTTAAAATCTTTGTGTATTTTCTTCTTAATTTTTCAGAATAACAATTTAAAATATCATATAGAATTCAGAACAGATACATTTTCTTTTTACTTGTTCAGACCTATATTTTCCTCCCATTGGAGTGTTTTTAAAATCTCATAGATAGTACTTGAAATTGTAAAGTGTTTAGTCACCTGTTTTATTAGATTCTTCACTAGTGATAATAGAATTGGGATTTCCAAATCACTGCTATATTTATTTTCTTCATTGCATTTTTTTTTTCCTACAGGGCAGAATTTTCTTCTAATAGAAACTGTAAATATAGGTTCAGTGTAGGTTTTCTTCTATACTCACATAAGGACTCATGTCTTACAATGCTAAACTAAGAAACATAATTTATCTTTCTCATGTGCTACTTCTCTAATTCTCTTATTAAAGATATATTACTGAATTTGGCCTAAATTTAGATTTACTGAAGTTGCATTGAATCTACAAAATCCAAATCCTGATTGCAGATGCGTGTTATAAACATAAGAGCCAACTGCAAAGTTCTGATCCACTTCAGTGCAGATAATTATTTAAAATAATGGATTTAGTAAAGATTCTCAGCCCTCTACTTCCACCTTTGTGTGGAACTAGAGACAGAGTTAAGAAAAAATTCTAGTGTTAAAACAATGCATTCAAAATGAATCCACGGAAATGTGCTTTCACAAAAATGAAATTAGACCATGTAACTTATTGCTACAAGATGTTGATACGGTTAAATCTCAATGTAATTAAAAAGTGTTGAGCAGCCATACAAACAAGAAAATCTAAGAATTCCAATAATTACCAATGAAAAACAGAGATCAGTTCAGTCTGGGTGTTTCAGGGTTTCAGCTGACCTGCAGGGAGTAAGCAGCAGATGAGCTTCTAGCCTCTTTTTGAAGTGATGGGTATTATCTACTGTTAGACAAAATACTATGTTAAGCAATCCACAGGCTCAGCTTTGAAATAAGCTAGACTAAAAATAATTTTCAGTTAAAAACTTTTGTTGGCTGCTCTGAAAATGGGATTGGAAGGCTCTTGGGGTGCCTTGACACCTTTCTGAATAAGGCTCTGATCACTGTTCTACAAATATGTATCATTTTTATTTGAAAAATGTAGGTGCAAAACAAACTCATGAATTTAAATGAGGTAGCTGGCTGATCGAATTGCAGACAGGTGGTGAAGTTCTGGGGAGTATCGCAGGATCTTGTCGTAAACTATTTCAGATTTTGGAGTGTACAGATAGAGGTTGGAACCTGGGCTTAACAATCTAAGAGACTGTAAAAGACTTGTTGACATGAGTTAGTAATGTAGAATTGTAAATCTTAGGATCTCTCAACAATTTGTTCCCAATAGATAGGCAGTTCAATATGAATCATTTTTTTTCCATGTAGGGACTAAAGTTTTCTGTCAAGACACTCAATTCCATGCAAAGCATGCAGTATTTTCAGACCTGTCCAGAACTGCTATGTTTGCTACCTTTCTCCTTATTTGTAATAGGATACAATATTTTTAACAGAAAAATTCTTTCTTTTGTAATTCATCCCATTACTGAGAGAACATTGATGAAACTGAGTGAAGGCTATATGTCTTTGGTTATAGACAAACACAGAAATGACTAATAGAAATGTTAAAATATGTAAATAATAGAATTGAAGTGGTGTTTATCTTGCATATATGAACCTCAGATTTCATTCCTTTTTTACCTCAAAACTAGACTTGACAGTGATACTTCTTTAAAAATATTACTGAACTTCATGGAAAATTAAGCTTTCTCTGTAAACAGTAAATTGGTACCACATTGACATTTTCCTGCAGTTCTACCCCAGGATTTCTCTCTCCTTTCTGAAAACTAAGGCTCTAGTCTATTTAGTTGGGCTCATTGCTAAGACTATCAACAAATGTGTCCCATGCATTCCTGTACATACACTCCTTCACAAATGCACACATATCTGTGCATGCTACAAAAATGATGCTATTTAGTTTCTGTAGTGGAAAGTTAAGAGGCAGATCTGTGTCCTGTCAGTTAGAAGAATATTTTTTTTACCATTTGAGGTCAGATAGAACTTGAAAGAAAATGTATTTCATTTCTCTTCTGCTATCAGCTCAACACCACTGGTCTGTGATTCAACACTTGTAATTTCATAGTATTAATTGATTTCCGTTATATGTGATAATTTGCAAATTATGGTTAATGAACAAAACTGCAGGATAAAGCTTATCAGGCAAGAGAATAATCTCCACATACTGTAGTGCAGTGTGTTACAGACGACTCTGAGCGTATTATTACTCTCTCTGCCTCTCTTAAGAGTTGCTGTATGGTGCAGATCACCTACCTTGTGCTATTCTAGGGCTTGTAATTAGCTTGTGGCAAATAAAATATTGGGTGAATTCATTTGGTGTCCATTCAGGAGTAAACTCTGTATTGTTCAATCAGAAGGGAAAATCCTTCTGTTTTTATTCTCAATGACTGTGCTAAAGTTGGTCAGAAGTAACAATTTCTTTCTCAAAGAAAGTCCAATGTTTCAAAGCATAGGTTTCTCCTGAATACACTGAAATATTTAATTAAAGTGTTCACAGAATGTTATTGGATGTATTGAAATACTGTGTTCGCATATAGTGGAGGTAATAAGACCATAAGTTATGCCCATGCTAGGACATTAGCACAAGCTGTGGGGCAAGCTTGAGTACTGGCCTCAGCTGGCCATGCGGTATATTTTGCTAACATGCTCCCTGGCACGGCTTTCGCCTGTGCCACTTTCACACTCCCAGGTAACTTATTGTCATGGTTTGAGTAATAACTGCAAAATGTTCCCAATAGACACTCTGGATAAGGCCATTCCCTTTTGGGGTGAAGTGTGTTTGGGGAGGGAGGGGAGCAAAGTCACATGGACGTGAGCTGTGCTGTGCCAGGTGACCTCGCCGATGGAGAGCAGGCCCTGACCCATTCATTGGCAGATGTTGCCATGGAGACCTGCCTTTAAGGAAGATTCATTGCAGAAGGCAACATGAGTTTTACCACTCTTGAGACAGTGTGATGTAATGGCTCAGCAAGATGCAGATCTAATTGTCCCTCTTAACATGTTTTAGGCCTGTCTTTCAACTAATTTTAAGAAAGATAAATGAGGTAATGAGTTGTGTTCTTCAGGTGTACATTTCTTTGCACAAACTGTAGAAGCAGTGCAGGGTAACTAGCTAATATATCAATATAGTCTTTTTAGGTGTTTAAAGTCAGATGATGTTAATGTCCCAGTACCATCTGTGCTGACTCTTTTAGCTGTCTACTGTTCATTATTCATCCAAATATGAGATGATGTTTATATACTAAGAGGAGGAGATAGATATATAGCTTTGTGTCTCGTCTTCATCCTTTTTTATGTTTCCTAGAAGAGAGGGTAGGCAGCCTTCAAAGGCTGTCTTTCTAGGACTTCCACATTCCTTTATTCTCCCATCTTTTCTGCTCAATATTAAAGTGGGATCTGCTGAATTAATCATTTACAAATTCAAGTGATTCCAATTCTCACTACATAAGTACCGTTAAGATTGTGGTGACTCCAGACATAAAAATATAAATTTCATTTTTTCATAAAGGTTGGGTGGCTTTTGGAGGGAATGGTCATAGTCTACAGACTGAGAGACTTAAAATTGCATGTACCCACACGGACATGCACGCACACACGCACACTTGCAAAGCATTTCGGAGCCTTTATTCAGCCACTGTAGGCTGATCAAATCAAATTGATTTCAGTTATAGTGCTCTATATTCAAGGAACAGTTATTGGCCCTTCTGCAGTTTAAATAATCTTAGAGTTCACAGGTTCTGCACAGGAAACAATTTCATTTAATTAGAGCACCCCCTGCGAATCTTAATTTTAAGTGGCCTGTTTAGGATGATCTTCAACAGAGCTACCTTCAATCAGAATGATGCTTTAACTTACAGTTCAGATGAGTTTTGTGGGAAGCACAATTTCAAGATTTTTTATTGAAGTTCTTTCCAATTGCAATTACTGATGTGCATTGAAACAAGTCCACAGGTTTTGAATGGGACTACAGTTGGCACTGTACTTCTGTTTTAGATATGTATTACATAAGTCACTAAATGCTCTTGCCATATCAAGATTTGATACTGTTTTGCATCTAGAGCTTTGTGTGTGTGTGTGTGCATGTATGTGTTGGTGTGTGTGTAAGTAGTCATTATATTATAATATTTTTCTAAAACCAACTGAAGTTTGTGCTAATTCTTTCTTTAACCCTGTTATTCAGAATCTCCACAATCTTCCTATACAGAGTTAAAAAGAAATGAGTAAGAATTGTATTTCTAGGTGAAAAACCATCTATATATTCCTATCTGAAGCTTTCAGGAATACCATAGAAAACAGGAGCTTTGTAAAATTTATCACTGAATTATTGTCACATTTCATTTTCCTTTTTATTTTCCTTTTCTACCAAAAGATAAAATTGGATTTCCTTAATAACACTGTGAGTAAAAAGGAAAGGAAATCAGAAGCTAAATTAGCAGCCAGTTCTGGGTTTGTTTCTTGCTCGCTAGTTGGTCAAAAATAAATCATAGCCTCTCCAAATGCATTTTGATTATTCCACAGAAAGCTGTAATGATACTTAGCTTTTTCATATGAGGATTGTGAATTAAAGTCTGGACAGGACTTTGATATCCTGAAATGAGCAAACTGTCTTAATGCAACACATCATCATCTGTGTAGAACAGCAGGAAAAATGGTCTGGAGTCTGGAGTGTGAGGGATCTTTCAGAAAAGATGAATTAGGTCTGCAGAAACTGAGTAGAATTTATAATAAATGACCTAGATCAGAAGAAAAGAGTAAAGAGGTGACAGAGATAAATATTATTTATTCTCACCTCACCTGTTGTTACACCAGATTCTCTGTTTTATTTTTGCATCTGAACTCTGTAGATTAGCCTTGTGTTTACTTACATCTGGCATTACATTTGCATAAATTCTGAAATGGCTTATTTTTACTGATGACACCCTTGACCCTCCCCAGGTAAACATGAGATTAAACTCAGATACTGCTTATCTATCTATCTGGTTGATCTGTACACGGAGTGATAATCTGTCAGCCATGCCGATAGAATTTATTCTTATGGCAATGACTGTGGAACAGACAGAAAATGGCAAACTCATAATCCATTCTTGTCACATAGATTGTGATGAGAATAGAAAATATCACAAACTTAATTTGTTCTGGTGACAATTGTCAGACTGTAATGAGAACAGAAGATGGTATAAAATATATCAATTCTCTGAACTTCCTAAAATGCCATCTCACTGTTGTCCTCAAATGCCATTTTCCAGGTGCCCTGGGTCTGCTTCATTGTATGGTGAATTTTCTGCAAGCTCACTTAGCCGCCTCTTAGTGTCTCATTAGAGACATGCACATTTTATAACAATGTATTGTGATCATGCACGTCTTTTCATAAGAAGTCATTTTAAAAATATTTCATGCCACTCATTGTTGTAAAGGTATTGTGAGAAGATGATGCACCTCCCTAGCTAATCGCAGAGAATTTCAACCAAGCAGCACCATTCTGCACCAGCTTGGGAAGAAGGGTAGTGGGTGGTTCTGGGCAGCAAATATAAACTCTTTCATATTGATGAGTGACATTTGAGAAAAGTAGCCTGAGTTTGAAGTACTGCATTATATTCAGTACTTTCTAAACCCTCCATCAAGTCCTTTATGTGCTTATAGTCTTTTTTCCTTGGTGAAGATAGGGCATAGAGTGTTATCTTATCTCCAAGAATCCTGGAAACGCAGTGAGTGTCCTTCCTGGCTGGTTGCATGGAGAGCTGTCCAACATAGATCCTTTGGACAGTCCTTTTCATGACATGGATTTATCTTTCTAACACTCTGATCGATACTGATTTACATTAAGATGAAGGTCTTAAAAAAATATTTTTGCACATCAGTTTTCAACCCCGTGGTTTGGCAGGCAGCAAGCTTTTACAACAGATTCACAATGACATGCTTTTAAAATCTGACTAGTAAACATACAACTTCCTACAGGGTTCATCAGGTTTTAGAGAGGAAGCTCTAAAAGCAGATTAGCCAGTCCTACAGATGTGGGGTTTTTTTCCCCTTAAAGTGTGTTGTTACCATAGTTACTGCTGACATGTTACATAAAACAAATTACTTGTCGAAGCATGAAGGCTTAGCAGACAGAGCAGCACTCTCTTCCCCCATCCCCCCTTTTCTAAATCAGCATTTTTCTGAGTAAGATCTTTATTGATGGAATGAGAGTAAAAGATTGGGGTTTTTTTGTTTTTTTGGTTTTTTTTTAACTTGGAGCTGTCCAAGGGCTTTGGGTTTTTTGCTGTGCTTTGTTCTCTAGCAGTTCAGGTCCCAATTTATTCCAACCTCTGTCTGTTTCTGAGCATCCATCCTGCCAAATCTTGCCCTTCTGCTTTCCCTTACTTCTGTAATGGTTGAGTTTTACTGTCTTACTCAGATTTTTGTTCATTGTTTGTTAGATCGTTTCATATTTTTGTTTGTGCTTGTTAAACCAGTTGATTGAGGTGAGTGGATAAATCTGTCTACATAAAACCAGAAAAAAATCAGACTCAGTTGTCTTCTGACTACTTCTGTTCAGAACAATCTTTTCCAGAATTACCTATCTCTGTATCCTAAAATACCCAATTTTATTGCAGCTATGGCTTTGTCTCCCTACTGGTGGGAACATTATCACTGGTGAACTTTATTAATGATTATTCATAGCAATATTTTTTTTGTAAAGTCACTTCTAGGGAACATTTTGGTAATAGTATATAACACATTAATTTAAAAATCTCAACAAATGAACTTTGTAAGATGCAACGCCCAGTGAAGATGTATTAAGCAAATATTCCATTAAAAAGAAAGAGGTGAAAAGAGCCAGTAGTCTTTGAGCTATCTGCAGTTTAACTGTACCACATTATAGTTGCAATATGCATTTTTTAAGTATGGTGAAAAAGTAGCCAGTGAATCATTAAAGTATACTATCCTTTCTAGATGCCTATGTACTATATTCAGAGAGATTTAAGTCAACCAGTGATAAGTACAACTAAAGTGAATCTTCCAGATTTGTTACACAGATAAACTAACTAAAATACAGTTTAAAGTGTAAGATCATGTGATTTAAGCTCTGTTTTTGCACTTACTGCAAAGTATTGCTTCAGTAAACTGATGTTTTCTATTCTGTTGTTTGCCCATAATTCAGTATTCATTTAACATCTTGCCTAGCAAGACTCAGATGCAAAACAAGACTTTTACAGTTTCTTTTTCTTTTCTATATTTTAGTTATTTGAATATCTAGATTATGAATTGCATTTTTTGTATATTTTATTATTTTGTATTTTAAAATGAGCACTATAAGAATATTGATTGCATCAAATATAATCAATAGCTACTTTAACATTTTCTCAAACATTTCTATACTTTCCTAAAATTCTGCCCGCTCTTAAAATTTTCACTTTTTCAGCTCTAGCACTGACAGCTGAGATATGAAAAGATTCAATACAGGAGAGGAGTAGCAACATGCTTACATACGTTCTTCAAATTTTAGTAATAGCTCGCTCAGCCAATATTAAAATCCCCTTAACAGACTCATGAATGATCAATTTCAAAAATCTGGCTGGGTTTTGGGTTTAGGGTTTAACTTCCCATACCAGACTAGGGAATGAATACTCTATTGAAATGACTGTTTGCACAGAATTACTTGTTTACATATATCAGTGTAATTTGAACACATTTGTGTTGGAATTATTACTCTAACTGTATTTTAACAAAGAAAATAAATTTATACTGCAAAATATGAAAACACACCAGTAAAAATTCAAGCTATTTAAAAGAACCTGCTTAGCTGTCTTTGCAGAATAATTAGAATGATTGTATGAAAGTGCCATCGTTAAATAAAAGGGAGTATTTTTGAAGCACTGCATCCAGTCGGGCTTTTAAATGCAGATTATTGGAGGACATCATTGTAACTGCTTTGATGTATAAAAATTCACTTGTGCACTCTGGAAACTGCTTCCAGTTCTGCCCTTGAACACAGATGTGAACTTTCCACTTCATTGCCTAGAGATGTCTCTTCCAAAAGAGCCCCATAAATGGTTCATTTTACAAGCACATTGTATATCATTTTAGTGTTGGTGGCTTGGGAATTGATTATACAGACTATAATATGGATATTATAATTTCTGTTATGTTTTAGAATGAAATTTGAATTCCATGTGCATTACATCTGGAGTTATGATCTCCATAACACACTCTTCATGCATTTATGTCTGCCACTCTCCATAACACACATTTACAAAGGCTCGTGCTGTCTGTGATTGTTTATTTACAATTTTTTGACAAGCATGGATCAATAGAATAACTGATTTTTTATCTAATCAGATGCTTATTTTACCAAAAAGGTTATTTTGATTTGATTTGATTTTGATTCATTTTTTTTGAATTGTACGTGATACATGTGTTTTTAAATTTAATTTAGAGTGCAAATTAGAATCCCTAATTTAAACTATATATGTTCTATCCCTGTTTTTATCAACTGTGAATTGAGGTATCAGTAGATTAGCTACGTTGTTCAAGCACTGCAAGGCCAAGAACTGAGCCATTCTGTTTAATATTTTTACCAAAGGCTGCCTCCTTTTATTTTTCTGCTGAAAACTCTGTGATAATTTTAGAAAAATTAATAATATTTAGAGATAACTAGCAAAGTCTGTTCCATTGCTTATTTTATAAAATGTTGTCAAACATTTCAAACCAATTCTTAAATAAATACCCTTAGGAGAGAGGAGGGGTACTAATTAACAGAGAAAACTCTGGATCTGTCCCTGAGGATCAATAAAATTACCATAAAAATGCATGTAAAAATTATGCTAAGGATTTCTACGCAGAACAATGGTGGCAAGTATCTGGATAAGACCCTCACTTTAGTTTAATCACCTGATTTCCATTAGCTGAATTTAGACTGTCTTAGCCTAAGAACAGTCATGATCACATTTTTTTTCATTAAAAACACTGTTCAAGAAAACATGCATTTTTTTCCTGAAGTGGTTATTTCTCAGAAAAATTATGCATGTCTTTGACAAATCTAACCCAGCTGACTCTTCTCTTGTTCAACTTCTCCTCTGACTGCTGTTTTCCTTTTCTCCTTAGTCGTCTTCTTTTTTTTTTTTTCTTTCTACATGAGTAAAGAAGGGGAAAGAGATAGGGGGAAAAGAAAAAAAACTAATAAACTGAGGAAGGAAGAAATATTTTGTTTTAATTTTGATTTTACATCAAAGCAACTGAAAGCTATTGACTTTTCTATCATTTTTATCCCCAGATGTTTGTTCTTGAGTTAATACAGAGCATACAATTAAATTAATTAGAAGCTGACATTAGCAACACTCATCCTAGAAGACTGCATCATGTTATGTTAACTATGATGTAAACAGGATCTTTAAAAGGCTGTTTTAAGGGTTGAGAAAATGCTTCAAGATTAATAGAAGACTTGAAATTTGACTTTCAATGAGGTAAGAAGATCAGCCAATCCAAAATAACAGCAACACATTTGATAAATCTGTAATTATAGTCCACATCATAGGAAATAATGTAGAAATAAATATTAACAACATGAAAGAAGTTCAAATGAATGTTGATCCTGTTTACTTATTTACTATTTATATTAGGTTGTGGGGGGGTTTGTTTTGTTTTGTTTTGTTTTTTAAATAAGGGGTACAGTAATAGAATTCAGGCCAAGATTTTGAGAATTATAAGTTTGCTTTGTTGACATTTTGTTGAATGTTGACAGACATAAGACATCACATGTAAAAGTAAAATAAGAAGAAAATGGTTTACTTCATCTTCAGAAAGGACAGATACTTGTTAATAGAGTAAAAAGAGCAGTTCACCTTAGATCATAGTAACATTTTAGACTAAAAATACTTTAAAATATTTCAAAAAATTTTCTAGAAGTAGCAACATGTCTAAAAATTGTTGTAAGGACTTTTAGAATCAAATGCCCTTTTGAAAAAAGGTTGAAGACTGGCTGTGCTTTCAAGACAAAAGTTAAGCTTCAGTGCAGTTCCTGCTGACATTGTGAGAATGATACAAATCAAATGTTATCCACAAGAACAAGGTTTCTTAATTCTAATAGAAGGTACAAAACCAGTAAGTATAATTTAAAATATATATGGCAATTGCGTGATTTAGGAAGAAGTATAGACATGTTTATTCTATTTCTTTAGAATTATTTCTTTAGAGTTTTGTCTAGTTTAAAAAGGAAGCTATTTGCATGACAAAATAAGTCTTGATATTTGTTACTCATCTTTCCAAAAGGGACAGTGACTGCAACATTATATGATGTTTAGCAGCAGAAGGGTTGAACTTACATCACATGCATTTGAGTCTTGCCAGCATGCAATACTTTCTTTAAAAATTTTTATTTATTTATTATTTTAATGTGATTCATTAGAAAACCAAATATAATTAAAAAGAGATATTTTCACTAGCTTTGCATCTGTGTTTTCTGTTGTCTAAGGGTCTACATGTAAGAAGATTTTTACAGTTAGAGTAATTATTGGTACAAGTCACTTTAGAGATGGAGGATATACCTCCCCTGCAAATTTGCACATCTTTCTAGAAGAAATGCTCTAAGATTGAAAATAGAAGCCTTTGGGTGAAACCAGATGGATCGTGGCATAAAAGGATCAAATGCGATGAGAATAATGGACCCTTCTGGCCATAAGAATCTATTAATATATTGAGTGAGTTTGTTTAGCTTCCTATGATGTTCTGCATATAAAATATATATATATATATTTGTGTGTGTGTGTATGTGAGGATCTGTCTTTGTGTGTCTGTATACAGTTATACATGTATGAATGTAAGACCAGCAATTTATCCTTTTCATGAAAAATGCAATATATTAGAGCAATTGGTTGAAGATGTAGGGAGCGATCCTCTGACTGTTCCTTGAGGAGAAATTCTGACACATCCTTCAGTTTGTAAGTATTGTGCAGTTAACATTGAAGCTGAACAAACATTACAGTTGCCTAGAGAGGATCCTTTATTCTTCTGGAGATAGCAAAGAACAATGAAAGAACCACAGGACTGCAGGGAGGTTGATTTGAGGGGCACTATACTTTTCACTATCTGTACAGCTGGAGCTATTTGTTTAACATTATGGTCACTAAAGCAGTATCAAGTGTGTTTTCAGTCAAGTGAAAAATTGATCTATACAAGATTATAACAAATAATCTTTTGTAATTAATGCAGCACTGCGAGAGAGTGGAAGCGCTTCGTCTGGGAGGAAATGTTCAGAAACAGTTGTAAGGTTTTGATTAAAACTTAGGCAGTCTTACACAAATAAGCATTTAATTGTAAAATATAAGTAAAGTTAGTATTTTTAAATGTTCTGCTCTACAAATGTGTTCTTGGACTCTGTGTGTTTGAGCTTTTACCCTGACTTTGGCACGAGGTGACAGCATAATACCTATGGCTATTGCCAGGCAAAGCAAGTTCAAGAAAACGGGCACTCTTACCATAGTTCAGCTTAATATACTATGGTCTTGTTACCCTTACTGACTTCCAAGGAGCTACTACTGGTGTGTAACGCTAAAGAGAAAGAAAAATTAATTCATCCCATTTCACTGGCTTTGGTTTGTTTGACTGTTAGCAGTCAAAACCTGTCCTTTCCTCCATATTCACTATTCATGGGTAGAGTCAGCAGATCATCTGTTTTCAGGAGGCTTACGTGGATTTAGACAATTTTGTTACTTTCTTTGCATAATTGTACTCATGGTGTCTCTTGAAAGGAAGCTCAACTTTATTATGTGTGATTACTGGAGTATATAGGATTTATTTGCACATTAAAGGCCAGGAAAACATCTGCTTTCAGCCATGCGGTAGCATCACAGTGTCTTTTGCTTTTGCAAGGATTGCAAGCACATTTCTATGTGAAATATTGAGAAGAAATTTTGATGAGTATTGGCATGATGTTTTCCAAGAAAAAATGTTCTATTTTGATCACTTACGTACGCATCTGGTAATATAAACTGCTAAATTATGGAAGGGAACATGAAGGGAAATATGCTCCCCCTTTTTTGTGTTTCAATTTTTGACAGGGTTACCTTGCTGTCCAAACGGCATATTCATTTTTAAGACAATCTTTCCAATATTTCATGTTGTATAGTAGTACAAGGAGAAAGATCTAGGCAGGAAAGTGCAAGCTAAAAATCAGTGAGTGGGACATGCAGGAAAGATTGGTATAGTATTAGTAAAATTTGTCTACCACACTCTTGAGACGTAATCAGCATAAATCTCAATGCAGGCAGAAGCCAACCTGCTAAAAAAGCTTGGGTTTCCTCTTTTCTACCCACGTCTCATCTCTCCTTTCACTTTTCCCTGAGCTAGGGGACCCTAGGGACCTTGAAACATTACCAATAGTTCTCTTTTTTACTATAGAATTCAACTAATCTTGTACCACAGTTGAGCACCAATTTAACAACTGTTTTCCTCTAGACTCTCCATGAAGGTCACCGTTGAGCACAAGGTTGAACAGACCACGAGCTCTCCAGGGGATGGAAGTATTTGTTGTTTTAGTGCCATGCATGACACCAGGCATTTTGTCAGTTCAGAACAAATAATAGCAATGCGGCTTTAGGAATACTCACACTCACTGCTGCCCGGTGGAGTAATAGTGATTCAGCTGCTAGAAGGTACAGAAAACAATTATTCTTCAAGACTGTAATAATAGAAAGTACAAAGGGGCATACTAGGGCTATTAAACACCTACAAATAGCTGAAAAGGATTACGGTAACCTAACATTTTTAAAGCTCAGAGTAAATTAGTTTGTAAACAACTGCTTACTAAAAACTGTATTTGCTATAAAATTATTACTTCAAACACTAATACAGCCTGGAGTTTCTTTGGTTTATATGTTCTAAATGGAACAATTTACAATAATGCTACTAAACAAGTTAAGAATATAGGAAATGCAGCTCATATCCTGTTTAATTAACCCACAATAGCATGTTCATTTGTCATGGATGCAAGTAAACGCAAATCGTTTTAGTCAGCTAATTGGAAATCTGCTTAAAAGAACCTGAGAAAGAGAATGTCATCACAATGTCACAACTGGACAGCTGACAATGGTTATCAGATATGTGTTGAAATATACTTATTAACGTAATTATCTTCTTATTCTTGAATCACTGGGGTTTTTATTGAGTGTAAAATGAGATATCAAAATAATGTTGAAAATATAAACTGAGATGATTTTGTGGATTGGAATGTAATATATAATATATATTAATATATAATTTAAGATGTATAATATAATATACATAAATATACCATATACACTATAATATCGATTAATATAAGGATTGTGCTTCCATTAAGGTACAAGGGCAGAAAGATCCACAAACCTGATTTTCATACATATTCAACTGCAAAATGCAATGTTCAAAAGTATCTTGAAGACTCAAAAACTAAAGAGGAAATGAAAAGAAATCTAGTTCATGTTTGGTTGGTTGGCTGTTTGGTTTCTAAAAATGATGTTACTTTTAAGCCAATATCACGAGTGCCTCTGACAAGCAATACAGCTTGCACTGTAAAGCATGCAGGCTCAAGGCGGAGACTATGGTGTGAGTAAGGATGGAGCTGATTCCCTTATGGCTCCACTTGCCTTTTATGGAGCTCATCACAGGAAAAGCAGGGTATATTGTAATTGCATAACCTTTTATAGAGCCTTGAGTGATAGGGGTGGGTTCCTTCTTTAAATTTGACTAAAGGACAGGAGTTAGCTGTGGAAGTACTATGATTTATCAAGAAACCTAAATACCATTGCAGATACCTAACCCCTCAGATGTTCAAACTAAAAATATGAAAATAAGTAAATGGTAATATGTATACTAAAATAAAGTCAGTACAGAATCTGTAACATTCATATGTAAAGGTAAAAACATAAAACATTATGTACATGAGGTAGATATTTTCATTTTGATCTGAAGAAATACAAGATACATAGGACACATTTTCATGAATATTTGGAAGAGATGGAAAATCAAGGAGATTTCATAAAAAGTTTCACTTTAATGGGAGAGACATTTTTAACCCTTCCTTGATAAAACACTGACTACAGAGAGGCTTTCTTCAAATCAGTTTTATAGATTCACTAAATAAAATATTTATCCAGTAAGCTTACAGGATGTCTTTGCACCTCAGTTAGAGGTTAGTGTTACTACAATTTTGTATTGCAGTAACAACTGGAGAGCCTTAGATATCCATGTTCTACTTTACCATGACACTGCAAGTAAGATATACCAAAATGTCCTTGCCTAAAGGAGTTACAGTCTCAGAATCTGTTCCTTACGCAGATATAAAAACGTTTATATTCCTTTTCAGATAACAACAGTGGCTGTTTATTTTAAATTGAAATTTCTCTAAGTTGAAATAGATGTTAATCTAAACCCCACTTCAGTAGTTGAGACTCTGCCATTGACTTCTTTGGCCTTTGGATGAAGCTCATATCCAATTTGCTGGGCTTTTTCCTTCAGTAGATGAGTTTTGCCACAATGGCAAAAGAAATGGTCGCCAGAGGCAGTGAAATGTTCAGTGAGAGTTCCTCTGTGTGAATAAGGCTGAGGAGGAAAGCCATTTGCTGCTTCACCTTGGGCAACAGCACTGCTACAGCTAAACCTTCCAATACAAAGAAGAAGTAGTATTCATACGGTTATGACAGCACATGAAAAAAAAATGAAAAAACACATGACAATGAAGCTAGATATTGGAGTAAAAACAAGCTTTGATAATGTTCATTCCACGAAGAAAAAAAAATGTTATTTTTCCACATCTTTGCTTGTGTTGCATTTCTGGTGATTTATATAGTAACGATAACTTTTTGTGCATTGCCAGTGTAATACTAAGCCTGCCAGTGTAATACTAAGCCTCTTAAAGAGCTTCACCGAAGTAACTAAAAAGCAAATTAAAATATACAGAGACACCAGGCCCATAAAATTCACATTATCTATCAAACTTAATTACTGTAATATAAATTCCCAAACAACAAAGCAGTTACTACAAAAAGGCAAAATTTGAGCTTTTTGTGAGGGTGCTGGGATGTATCTTGAAATCATATAAGGGCATATACATTTCAGAGTTGTCATCACTTGGAGAAGTAGGTCATCCTTGTGTTGCCGTATTCTGTATCTCATCTGTTCATAATAAAGTGGAATATTGAACAGTCCCAACCCTTTTCAACTTTAAAATTGTGTGACAGGCACTAGAGAAGCAGATAATTCCTCATGTATGGGAAAAATCACTCCTTCCTCTGTACTTTTCTGGTAAATCTGCTACAGAAATATGCTCCAGTATTTATACCTTTCTTCCTTTGACAGTTGGCCTGGGAGAAAAAGAAGGGCACAGAGGCAACAACAAAACAGTTAACAAGTTTGCAAGAGTGCTTTAGGGTTTTCTGAAACCAAAGCCTCAGGGCATTAGAAATGACTTCCTGCTTGCTTTACCACTTTATAAGATAGACCTTTAAGGTTTTAGATTTTAGAGATATTCTTTGAAACCTTCTCACTGAATAATAGGGTATGGTTGGTGGTGCCAGGTTATTAATTTTTAGCAGGTTCTCTTTAAGAGGATAATAACAAGTTAGGAAATAATTTCCTGGGATGTACCAACACTTTAGAAACACAAATGGATTGTCTGACACTTTCTTTATTAGTTAAGTATCCAAGATATGCCTGTTCAGATAGTCACAATCCCTGAAATCTTCTGTTAGCAAGCATACACAAATTCAAATGGAAGACATTGAAGATACTGGAAAAAAACAAAAAAGAGGGGAAGGTCCAAGTAATGGATGCATAAGGTCACTGCAATCAAGAATAAATCTCCAGAGAAGATTATGGGATAACTATGCACCTAATTTACTGGTCAACTTTATTTCATTGCCATTGTTATTTCTCCCATATCCTTATTTTTTGCTATTTGTTGCAGTTTCTTCCAGGTCATAGACCAGGATGGGCTTTACTAGGTCAAATGTAGACATCAGTAACTGATCTAGTCAGCGAGACTCTTGCTCTATTGTCAGTAGACAGGAATAAGCACTTCTACAACCTCATTCATCCTATCCCAGTGTCCTAAAATAGGTGAGATTAACCACAGTCTAAATGTGCCTGATTTTCTCCATTGAAAGTAAAAGTCAACAACATCAGGTTTAAATGTCTACCCAATATATATCTACAGTTTAGTGGAGAAAAATCCTAAATCCTGTTTTCTTATCTGCTTAGGTAGTGCCTGAGGCAGTAGATTCTTGGGTGCTTGAACAATGGTAGGTTGCAATTAAGAATTAACAGTCTAAAGAAAGCATTCAGTTGGATTGTACTGAATATACTGAATAATTATACAGTAATTCCAATAAGCCTAAATTTAAGTGAATTGAGTATATGCCCTCTAATATTCTGGAATATTTCTTTCTCCTTGTAAAAGCATAAAATATATTTTTCTTTAAGAGATGTTGGAAGATACTTAAAGCAACAGAAAGCAAAAAAATCGAGATGTAATTTTTATGGAGTTTAATGAGAGTTTTACTCTGAAAAGTTTTATTCTAAAGATGGCAAGCTAAAACAGTCTTCATAAATTTAGAAGTGCTTTTATTAGAAGTGCTGTCTTTCCTTCAGTAGTGATTAGAATTCCCATAATCCAGGACAGAAGATTATGGACTGCAGCCATAGACTAGAATAGATTTTATTTTTACTGCTGTCCATCAGATAGCAAGAAGTAAAAAAGGTCAAGTGCTTTACAGCAGTGCTTTTCAGCATGCAGAATGACAAGTGATCAATAAGACCATGTGCTAAGGTATCACAGCTTGGAACTAATACCGTCACTGTCAGTGACAATGTTTTTAAATAGGTGGAGGTTAAATATCAATTGTTTGGGATTTTTTTTTTGTTCTGTTTTTCTGTTACACTTTAGAGTTGACATAACTGGAGAGAAGGAAGCTTGATTTTCTTCTTATTTTGATATTAGTTATATCCTTCGACAAACCAACTGGAGTCTTTTGAGAGTTTGGTGCATATACCATAATTGAGCTTTGTAAGCCAGCACAACAATAATTGCCTTCAGTAGTTATGCACAGCAGTACCCGGCCAGGATACAGCTAATACTTCTGCTCATGCTTACAGCAGAAATAGATGAGTGTCTCTCAGTCCTTTCTGCTATATTGGTTTCCCAATGATAAGAGAAATAAAGTATAAAATCCCTATTTTTATCATTAACACTAGCTTTTGTGGCTTTTTAATGTATGTGCCCATAATCAGAAGTCTTTCATCACCACTGCCTGTCACCTAAAAAGTGGTAACTAGGGATATACACAACTCTGCAAAGAAAACAATTTTAAATAGCACACTTTATTTCATACTTGAGATGGTTTAAGAGTAAGCTTGATCAATTAACGACAGTGATGTGAGAAGCTGAGATAACTTGATCTTTCTCAGGAACAAGCTGAAAGCCTTCACGTCAGACAGAAAAGCTGGTTATCTTTTTGCATTGTTCATATTACAGTCTCTGACTGTAATCTCAAACAGAAAAAAAAAGTCATTTTAAGACTAGAAAGGTAGTCTCTTTCTCTTCTGTTGACAAACTTTTTTCTCCATGGATACCTACTTTTCTTTAATTTTACATCTTTCCTTTATCTGAAAGAAGTTTCATAGATTTTTGTGATCTCTCTTTGGAGGCTGTGCTAAAAGCTATGGATGTCTTCAGTGTTATTAATATAATGTATTCTGCTCATGAATACCATTTGTTACAGGAACATAGTTTGTAAAACTGGTAGGATTTTATGGATCATTTTGTTAGCAATTGCATCACAGACAGCTGAACCTCTGGGCTGATTTCAAGAGTCCCTTCCATCCTCGGCTTTGAAAAAGGGCCACTGTGTAGCAAGCGAAACAGGGATCTCACAAGAGGAAGATTGTCTCCAACCTGATGTTACAATATATTTCTCAGGACAGGATGATGTGAAGGCTTCCAAAGCTTGAATACATATCTACTTAAAAAAAAAAAAAAAAAAAAAAAGAAAGAAAGAAAGAAAGAAAAGAAAAGAAAAAGAAAAAATAATCTAGGATGATTCCCCATATAGGGGATTCTTTTTGTCCTGGGCAATTCTTGTACTTATCTGTACTACCCTAGTTTGACTAATCATTTCTTGGTGACACAGGATCAGTTTTCCTGAAATCCTGATATCCTTAGTCTGTAACAGCTCCATTTTTACCTGGAAATTGAATGATATTATCCAAGAAAAATATAAGATTAATCTGAGACAATCTTCCTCCGGTAAGCTCATGTTGCCTTTTAGTAGATTTTTTTTTTTTTTTAATGCATCATTCAATTTACCTTTCTTTTAAATTACGTTGGACTATCAGACCTCTAGTTACCAGTTACACTTTTTTACTCATTTTAAGTGAGGAAAAGTATGAGTTGAACATGAGTAATCTGTGTGTTGCTGAATTTGGATGGATTATGTATATCTCATAACTTCTTGGTGTTTGGTTTCCTATACCAGTATCCCCTAATGAAAGATATTAGCTCATGATTGTATATTTCTACCTCCAATATGATAATTTCCATTCAATATACTCAATTCCAGTCGACATTTAGTTGTGTCCAATCTCACTATCATAAAAAGTGAGATAAAAGCATGTATTATTTGGACCATACCTTTAATTGTGAATCTGTCCTAACTGCATGGTGACCTATATCCTTTATCCTACCAGGCTACCAAATATTCTTTTGTTTGTTTAAAATTCCTTTGCAGTATCTGACTCAACTCAAATTTTGGAAATTCTTTCCACATTCATGCTCTTTCTGGTCTTCAAGGTGCACTTTTCTATGCTCATCAGACTGTTTTCCATTTCTTTATTGCTCTTTCTTTACTCTTTCTGTTCTTTCATGAGTGGTTTACTCATATAGAATCTCAGAAACCTACTGTACATGTTTGCAAAAATAAAAACAAAAGCAATTAAAAATAAGTATCTGGGGTTAAGTTGTCTTTTAGTCTTAGAACAACTAGGTTATACTGATATTTATGCCAGAAATGTTTTCATTTTAAATGTTTGTTTCTTTTGCTTTTGAGAAAACACACACTCAAACTTATGCATAATAAAAAAGAAAAGAAAAAAATGGCAAATTTGAGCAGCAACAAAAATATTTTAGTGACTGTCTATCCTCCTAATATTTTTTGTAAGGCAATTAATAGGGTTTTTTTTTCCTTTTTGTCTTTTCATAGTTATATTCATTTCCTTATAATTACTGCATGGATTGTGATAAAAAGTATTTGGTTTTGCAATGCCCTTATTGTATACAGTCAAATGAGACGGGAAATGATTTCTCAGAGATCTGTTCTTTTTTTCTTTCTTTCATTTCTATACTAGTTATATGGGGGGGGGGGGTTGTTTGTTTGCTTGTTTGCTTTTTTAATGGGAGTGGGAGCAGTGGAGAGGAAGTATTAGGAAGGGATAAAGATATGATCCAACCATGCCAAAGAAAGTAGTTGGTTGTTCTCTAAGTTAGACTACAAGCATTTGCATTCTGATGAAAATTTAGAGAAGGTTTGTGCGGAGAAGTATTTAGCTTCACCTCCATATATATGTCAACTACTCTTAGTTACCTTCAGGTAGAGAAAAATTCTAGTTTAACAATGAGTGGTTACCAGGAGTGGATAACAAATCAATCAACGTACTGCAATGAAAAATCCTTGTTTGGCAGGAAGATGGAATAGTTGACCTATTATTTTTAAATTGAACTCCAATATTGGGATATATGAATAGAAAAACCGGAACTCAGATGCTTAAGCTCTTGTATGACACTTGAAAAACAGACAGTAGCAATGACTGCTGGATGTATGCCCTTTACGTGATGGCAGGTGTTTCTTATAAAACTGAATGAGGAGAACATTGTGACGTGGCTACTGTCCAGCAGTACGTCCAGTCGGGACTGCTGAAAACGCAGAGACAGAGCTATGGAGTCAGTATATTAAAGCGCACTAGTATCACTTATGATACCAATAATCTCTTCTGCAAATTCAGGAACCAAACGGTATGAGGATTTCCTCTAAAGGACTAGGAAGATTTATCTAGCGAAGACTGCTAAAGGAAGACGATGCCCATTTTCCAAGTCCTAATATATTTGGGTTGACAGGCTAACTGAAAAGGTAGCCCAAGGGAAAAGCTTGTATTCAGGGCATGAGGTTAACTGAGGAAAAGACAAGACTAAAACTTAGGCATATGACTTCATAGTACAAAATTTGATTTTACAGAGAACCATTCTGACAGAGAATTAGGAGCTAGGGGCTGGTGATATAAGAAGATACTTATGGGTTCTTTCGTGATCAAATATCCACATGATTATAAACACTTACACTGTATTTTAAAATGCATAACTTGGGAGAAGTATTTGCCACGCTTATATAGCAATGCTAGGATATAAACTGGTAAATAGATACAAACATAACCAAAGTCCATGAGGACAATGCCAAGGGTTAAATCACCGCATATCTGGACAATTTCAGGTCATTTCAGTAGAATCGTTGTGTCAGTACAGCAGGGAGGACTGGGACTTCCATGTCTTGATAAGATTTAGCTCAGTTTTCCAGTTAGCTCATCATCATCTGTCTTTGTTCATTTTAGTTATCAGTATTTCCCATTTTAAGAGACTGTTTCTACTAAGTGGTCAGCACAAAACACAGTCCTTGAACTGAAGAGCTTTACTGTAAGGAAAGAGACTGAGTAGAAACACATAATGAAGTTGAGAGGAAGCAGAGGCTAGGTCGCTGTCTGCTTCGGTTTTTAAACAATTCCTTGCTATTACTAAAGTTACTAAAGATGTTATAAGCAATTCAGAAAATATAGTCCTTGTGAAGGTTTCAATGTAGGGAGGAAAGTGACTTGGTGAATCTAAGAAGGGGTAAGTGTATGAGCAATGAGGAGGTTGTGGTTGAAGAGGTGCTAAATGGGATCTACATAACCAGCAGTGCTAGGAGGAGAAGTGATAAGAGCCAAATGTGGATGTATGAAAAAGATATAATCATAGAGATCCTAGAAACTGGAAATATTGCAGGAAATAAATGAAAATTATGTCATGCACAAACATCACTGTGAAAAGAACGTGTGCATTTAATGTATTAAGTAACATGCTCATTAAGGACACCTATGTAGCATGTATGTGAAAATCAACAAACTCTTGAACAACATTTCATGGTAGAAACCATTTATATTTTTATGAGCTAAGATGGCTAAGGCTAGATTCTCATGCTTAATAACATGTGACTATTACCTTATTCCCATACTCAGGATTAATAGAAACTGTATTAACACAAATAATAGTGGTAATACTTCTACTCATATTCATGAAACAAAGTATTTGTCAGGCTGACTGAGGGGGCTGACTGGTCCACTTTTCTTGTGTTTAAAAGCTTTTTGGACTTCTTTAATATAAAAATTGCCTTTAATATAAAATTGGTCTATTATAATTATCTAGTAATCTTTGTGTAGCAGTTTTTTCAATCTTATGAAAAACAGAATTGAGGATACTGTGAAATCTGTTCTTCTTTCTGTAGTCTATTTTTACTAAACATTATCTGGTATACTTAGTCACCTAGAAACTCTTGATGTTATTAACATCATGATTTTCCATGAGTTTATGGCCAAATTTGATTCTAGCTGCACTCCTTATCTGATATTATAAAAGTCAATTCACAGCATAATTCTGTTTTACGCTATTGCTTTCTAATTTGTAAACAGGAAAAATTATGCTGCCCCAAAAGAGGGAAGAAACTATAGTAAAAATTCCAGAGAAAGCACTAGAAAAGAAATATTTTTTCAAGAAAACTGTTATATTTTACATATTATTCAAAAATGAAGTTAGTTTAATTTGGTTTTTTTTTCTTAATCAGTGCTTCTCAAACAGGTGGCATGGGTAGTTGTAACATTTTATATCCTATGGAAGAGGCTAATGTCCTTTGGGGGACTGTAGTGTCATGCTTTTTTCCACAACAAAACCAAAATGAAAACCAAACCTGAAAGTCTGATATAGATTCCCTTTCAGTTTGGAGTGTCACAGGGTGGAATATTAGGGGCTTAACTACATAGAGCTTATTCAGTGTGTAAACTCCTTTTATTGGGACAAAATTGTCAAATACTTTGTATATTTATTTGTGTCAGTTACTAATACTCACTAGTTTGGTCATTTTTTTTTTTTAAAGTAGGATAGTAAATAGACAAGGCAATTGTTAGATGAGCTGAGTGATAATGCATGCATTTTTGCATTCTTTGTACCTGAAACATAATTTTTCAAAGAAAAATATTTTATACATTAAATAGTCTTTCCTTAGCTGCAGTTCAACAATTATCCTATTCAAGCTTTTCCTGCTAGATTTTGCTTCCCATTCAGTTGTCATTTCATCTGTAATTCTTGTAATTTATTAATCTTTGTATATCACTTGTTAGCTTAATCAGCTATTTTCGCAAATGAGCAGTGCAATAGTACTTTTAATAGATAAAAATAAAAAATAGATTAAGTAAATAAAATAAATAAAATATTAAAAACAGGAAAACTGTAAAGCCATGTAACAATGGGATTTGCATCTGAAATATGTAGACTGACTTCAGAAACTAGGACTTCTGTAGATTGCAGATCCAAAAAGTGTCTCTGACCAGCTAATCCCAAAGTGGTGTAATTTCTGAAGATAACTAAAAATCGTGGTATCCTAGACATACCTGTTCTGCACAAAAAGTTTCTTAAGAACCAAAACATGATCAGACATATCCTGGTTGGGAGGTGAAAGCTGTGCACGTAAGCTCCATCATTAGAGATGCATAGTGAGATGCTTCCCTTCTGCCTTACTATCCTGAAAAGTCAAATGTGGCCGTATCATGACCACTCTATCACACTGTTGTGTTGCTCAGAAGTGTCACATCAATGACAGTGGCACCAACTTCAGATTGTTTAGTGCACAAAGTGCATTCGAGACCTGCTTTGCCCAGAGAGGACTCGAACTCACAGGTCTCATATCCCGGCCTCACCAAGCACTAAGTACTCATGGTAGGAAAACTTGCCACTTCTTTTGTTGAAATTGAGCCTCTCTTTATACAAAAAAAGCAGGATTCGTGGAATCAGGGGGAGAGCAGGGAATCTGATACCTACACCCCTGTCAGTAGAGCATCCTTTGCTGCCACAGGACAGTCCTGCAGTTCCAGGCTCTGCTCCTGGTGTTACCCCATTTATTACTCAGTGATTCTTTCATATGAAATGCATGAATGGTTCTGGAGTTAGACCCTCTCCCAGGTACACCTTCTTCCAACTCAGTGCCACATCTTCTGGGCTACATTCTGACATATCCAATAGTATAAAATTGAACAGTCATCTGTCCTATCATAATATTATCGGCAATATATAATTACTGCTAGAACAATTTTACTCTGTTTTTCGTATAATTTGTTTTCATTAGGTTACTAAGTTCTCTAAATCATAAAAATACAGTAAGTAAACTGATGAGACCTGGTTTATTTATTTATTTATTTTTAGTGCTTTTCTGTGTCTTGGGATTTCATTTTGCTAGCCTACTGCAACTGTATCCAAAACTCCACTGGAAACAGCCTGATTTTCCCTCTCATGTAGTAGACAGGCAATTACCAACAAGATCTTTTGGACAGATATATGCAGTTGTCCTTTTTTTCTCATTTTCAGGGAAGAACAGAAAAAGGAGCCAGTGTGCATCAGGGACTGAGCAGGGAAGGAGAGGAAACAGATGTCCTTCTTTTGGGGCTAGAGCCATATTAAATTTATATACCGATGCATAACACCGAAAACAAGAAAATCCTAGTGAGAAAGATAATTTCTAAAGAGAAACACAAACAACCATGAGTCCCAATCTGTCCCCTTTTCCTCAAATTTCCAAAATTAGAGGGACGTATTGACAGATGATGGAGGCTTTACAGAATGGTAGATGTTAGTTAGATATATATAAGTAAACTTTGTCCATAAAGATCATCAGTGCTTTGGAATGACATAACTGTTACTATTTTTCACAATGTATTTTTGTACTTGTTCAGTTTGGCCTTCTGGAACCTGACATACTTCATTTCTTTTAGAAAGGTCTTGTGGATCTTCCTGCAAGAGCAACAAAATAAACCAAGAAATAATATTTCAATATGCATAGCATTCAAATTAAAAGCATTTTAATGACAACTGTAGCAGCTGAAAACAATACAGTTTTTCTGTTAAGTATTCAAGTTAGTAACTTCATATGTTTATTGTATTATAGGTGCAGGAATGGCTGTGCTTAAATTGCCAGACCCAAAGGGCAATGTCAGGACAACTTGGGGATATGGGAAAGGTGCCACTTCCGAAACCAGTTCCTTCACAACCAGTATCCAAACCACCTGTCCCTCCTCAGAAACAGCCTATGCCTGCTGTCTCACATTCCCCTCAGAAGACTTCCACACCATCCACTCAAACAGCAGAGAAAATAAAAGAAGAACCAGGCATTCAGAAGGAAGTTCCAAAACATCAACAGGGGAGACTGGAAAAAACATTGTCAGCTGATAAAATCCAACAAGGAGTTCAAAAAGAAGATCCAAAACTTAAGCAGGGTAAACTTGCCAAGATACCCTCAGCTGATAAACTCCAGCGTGTCTCTCTGAAGGAAGATCCAAGACTCCAACAAGCAAAACTGACAAAGACACCCTCATCTGATAAAATTTTACATGGAGTTCAGAAGGAAGATGCAAAATTTCAAGAGGCAAAACTGGCAAAGACTTCTTCAGCTGATAAAATTTTACATGGAATTCAGAAAGAAGACCCAAAACTTCAACAGACGAAAATGTCGAAGGCACTGTCAGCTGACAAAATCCAGCCTGCAGATCAAACGGAAGATGCACAACAGGTGAAATTGTTAAAGGCAGTTTCAGCTGATAAAATCCAACATGGAATTCAGAAAGAAGATCCAAGACCTCCAGATGAGAAAATAGTGAAGACTTCTTCAGCTGACAAAATCCAGCATGAAATCCAGAAAGAAGAATCAAAACTTCAGCAGGGGAAACTGTCAAAGACACTTTCAGCAGATAAAATGCCTGCAACAGTAAGTTCAGATCCAAAGAAACCCCTCAGCAAATTGGAAGAAGATAAAAAATCTGTGCTTCTGGAAAAGAAAGCACCACATCCAGAGGACAAAAAAGAGCAATTTAGAGATGTGTCTAAAGACCAAGTTGCCGAACAGAAAGCAGAAGTTACAGCACCCCATAAGGAATTCAAAGCTAAGGAGCAAGAGGAGGATTTGACAACTGGAATTCCACAAATGGTTTCAAAAGCTGAAAAGGCTCAGGAAGAAGAAATCCCTGCTCAGACAGCACCCTTGCCAAGATCTGACCTTGTAGAAGCAGTGAAAGAAAAAACAGTAAGTGGTTTTTTTTTTTATCCTCCCTCGCCCCCCTTGGCTGCAATAAGCAATGTAGAATCCAAACCCTACAGACCCTGTCCTTTTGATCTTCCTGCTCTCTATCTTTAGTTGCTGTGAATGTAATGATGTGTATGTGATGATTCTCAATGATGAAATCAATTACTCCTGTTGAGTACAAGTTTTTGCCAGTTATTCCTATGCTCTATTTTTCAATAATCTTTGCATGATTTTCAGTCTCAAATAACTCAGCATTTGAAACTAAAGAAATGTTCCTGTTTAAATCAACTTCGAACATTTCTGATTTAACTGCTTCTGTAGATTCTCAGGACTTTGGAGCTTAATTATTGAAGCTGGAACATTTTCATAATTCCCAGTCCCAAAAGAAAATAAGATGTAACCATCAGGTGTAGAGCGGTTTGCAATACCAAAGTATAATAAACATTTGAGGAATATTTTGTGGTGCCTGAACATGGTATGTTAAAATATGTAACCTTTACATCTTTTTAATATTTCATTTGTTTATCTCATGTTGAAAAGTATTTCAGGTAGGGTTCTTGATGGGCTCTCTAGTCACATGAATGGATGAATTAATGGTAGCATGTGCTAGAGGGCTGGCTGTGCAGTGATCAACAAGCCATTTATCAGCTGAAGTGGGTAATATACACAGCTTGTGGAGATATGAAAAATGATTTTTTTTTACATAAGTATCCCAAATTAGGTTCTGATTATTCTCATAAGAAAGTAGAAGTAGGTATAATAAAAGTCTTTTGTCTTTGCCAAAGTAAGGTTTTCAAATAATCCCAGACAAAAGAGTCAAGTTTCTTTTCTTGTGATAACCAAGGTATTTGGGCAGAAAAATATTCTGATTTTGAATTTGTGCTGTAGAGAGTTCTGTTAAAACTGTTAAAAATGCTACCATTTTTTGTAAATCAAGTTCTCTGTCTGAAATACATCTCCCATCACATAATGTGCTCCCCCCCAAGGAGTATGGATACCTTTTGATGGTACCAAGAGATATGGTATCACTTGATCGTGTCAACGGAATCCTTGAACGTAAGATACTAAGCTCGAAGTAACATAACTGGAAATCCTCTCCTCTGGAATAAAAAAGGAGACTTAAGAAAGTGGAATATCAATTTGGTTATCACTTATCAAATGTGAGACACTATTGCAGGACTTTATAAGAAAAGTATGTTTAATTATGTCAACAAAAATTTCACTTTGGCGACATTTTCTTTACAACATAAATTAAAATCAGAAAATCTAGAAAGTAGACTTAGAAATAAATTTTATTCTGTTTAAAAATTCCGTCTTTCTGTGGAATAACACTTGTGAGGGAAAGTGTTCATCCAGTACTAGGCTCAGTTCTATCTGGTCATTTTAAAGTTTTACAAAGAGGAGAAAGCGTGTTGTGGTCTGGACAAATCTAAGATTCATATATTTGATTTCTAGACCTGGTAGCAACTGATTTTAATTTTAGATTAATTAATAATTTCTAATAATCTCTTTATATACCACGTGAGATATAAAGGAATATATATTTCACTTCTAATTCACTTATATTTTACTTGCTCCCACTGCCTTTTTATTAAAATCAGGAGTACTTGAGTTAATCTATGGATAGGGCTTGGCTTTCTCTTTCTCATTTTGTTAGACTGTCAAGTGAATATAATACATACCTATTCCCAGTTACCTTTGGAGCACACTTAGCTAAAGTTTGCAAAGCACTTAGTTTCACGCATAAAAGAAAATACATAGATATCCATTGTTTAGATATTTTTAAAACTAGAACACTCTGAAATGCAAAAGAGATTTTGGAAAAGAAATACCTATTTTTATACACAATTTTTTTCTTTTTTTTTCTCTCCTTGGAAAAATCCTTTGATCCAAAAAAATTGTTCTGAAGTAAAGATAAAGCTGATGCCTCAGCTAGTTTTTGTTTCATAAGAATAACTCTGATCTTTTATTTATTGAAGTCTTTAAATATTCTCTGTGCTGCATGATGAACATTGTTGGACACAATTCTCCCTTAGAAAGCATGTGACAGAAGTGAAAAGGAGATAAAAATTTAGGAATATCACACATTGATACCATTGTTGTGGGTAAAAGACAGTATCTAGACATTAAAGAGTATTTCGGGGCAGAATCACATGAAGGATTTCTGTGAGGTGCATTTTTAAGGAAGGATAGAGAGGAAAACCTAATACTTGCTGCACAAGATAAACTGCTGATGCCATTTTATATCCAAATATGTGCAAATAGTAATTAACTGTCTCTTATAGCATTCTCATGAGCTCAGTAAATAGCACTATCCTAATTTTTCAGCAAAAAAATCCCCTGTCACTGCTCAAACAAGACCTGTAAGACACAGAGAGACTGAAGTTCTGATTCTGAATCTGATAAAATTAGTGGAGACCCTTTCTTGAGCTTTGGAAAGATCTCAATGGTATTTAAAAATCTGGTATTCTTTGAAATAACTGAGAGTTAAATTCTGAAACATATTTAAAGATTTGGGCCTCAGAGTATAATTTAAGGTATCATAAATTCATTTTTCTTCCATGCATTCTTTTTTCAGTAATTTTTTATTCAGTAATTTCTTCAAACAGATTTGGAACTACCTTTTTCATGATTTACAGGAGTTCTTCCTGAGAAACCATCCTGTAATATTGGCTGCTCACATGTGCTATAGCAGTTAGCTTTTCTGGCAAGGACATGATAGATGCCTAGAAATCTTGGATAGGCGTGATGTATGACTTTGACAGTAACTGGGAAATGGGTAATTAAGTAAGGGTATAAGTAGTTTAGCATATCTACATAAACACATTACCATGGTGTAAGTTGGACATGCATTTACAACACATCAGCTGTATTGTATAGGTGCCCTTGCTCCTATCTCCTCATGCTTACTCGGGAATGATCGTGTGCTTAGGTTCTGTTAGCGGATAGAAGTTAATATATTGTAAATTGACATCATTATTCTACCACATGCCATAAATGACAAAACACAAACCAGTGAACACAAGCTCCTATAGGTAGGAAGAGGTTTGTCTATAAGTGTTTTTTTCTGGACACAGACAGAGAGTATAAATAAAATGAAGTATTTTGATAAAAGGATTAAAAAATGCAAACACAAATTAAGCAGTAAATGAAGGGCTTTTTTCACTCTCTGAAACTTCTTTTGGGGATAATGTAGATATGTTTATTTCTTCTATAAACAGAATGACCTTTTTAAAATGGTGTGTTCCTCTGCAAAATGAGATTTCTGTTTCGGGCAGCAGAATTTAATCCTACTAACTTCAAACAATTTAAAAAGCTGACAAGACCTTTTTTTTGAATTTCATTTTTCTTTCAATGGAGTTCTGATGTTCTAAAGTAATTAGGATACTAAATATTGTCAAATACATTTTTTTAAAAAAATTGAGTAAGTGTAAGCATAAATGATACTTAGAAGTAAAAACTTTAATACAACAGTTATATGATGCGTTGTCACTGGTATTGTGTGATACTGTAGAAATGATGCTGAAATAGTACGAACATGTCCTACACCAGATTTTTCATTTCATTTTTACCTTTAGTGCAAGTTAAGGGTATTACATTTGCTGTTTTTAAGCAGTCTTAGCCAACCAGCAGCTTACACAAATTCATCATGTCTCAGGAAGATCCTCCCATTGATGTCTCTGCTGGAGCTAAATTTGTCAAGCATCAAAAAAATCACAGTAAGCAAACTTACAGACAAAAGACCATTAAACTACTCTGAAAGGCCCAGTAAGTCAACATGTACCAAAGTAATCCCTACTTTCACCAGAAAAAAGTGATTTTTTTTCTTATTGATTCAAATACATTCTTCATTTTCCAAGAGCTTTTATATATGATCCTTAACAACATTGTTTTCTCAATATTTTGTTATTCATCTTAAAATCCTATGTTGAAAACAGTATGTTACAAGGTCTGCAATGATGCTGTCTTTGCCATACATAATAACCAACCCTGTCCAAAATAGATTACCAGTTATTTAAGAATAGATTTAGCTAATGACAGTATCCTAGCTTTCAGTCTGCAGAATGTGGGGAAAAAATGCACTGTGACCACATATTGTTTTTCATGGGCAAATTGCATGTATATGATGTCAAAATATGAGATAAAATTTCTGCATGACACGTATCACAGGGCAAACAACTATACATACAAAAATGATAGAAAATATATTCATATTGCAGTAGCCTTAAAAAGAAAATTGGATTTGCTCATCACATTTATTCCTAGAGATAAAAGAAGTCCCTCCTTAATGTAGAACCTTATCTTCTCCTTATGGTACAATGTAGCACTCTTTCCCAAAATTTGAGTTCCTATTATTCATAGCAGTGATGTTGTAGTACACACTCTTGTTCGGTCATTAAGTAGATACTACACATCAGACTCATAAATAATGGTGCCGTCACAGACTACAAGGAGAAAGGCTGAAGCTCTTCAATGCCCAGTTATCATCTACCCATTTCTGAGTAAAAATACGTAGTTTACACCTTCTGTCTCTGTTTTGCAAGTCACTCCATCACTACATCTTCTTGTGGAGAACCAAGACCTTACAGACTCACTTTCACCACTAGGACAGAGTATGCCCATCAACTGCTAGGAGACTTTCTGACCTAGAACAACATCTGAATTTTCTAATAGCTCATCTAAATTGATCATGGTATTTGTATTTAGGTATTTTTTTTAATAAATATGAACATATTGGAAATAAAATATAAAATCCAATCAAATGTTCAAGGTTAATTTTTAGTGACGGACATAATATTTCTATATGCAAACATTTTTTTTTGGTTTTAATGAAATGTGTATTTTTTAAAGCATGCTCTTATAAAACGCCCCTTAGATACTTCCTTAGTGTAAAAATAATGTATAAAAAACAAAACTCCATTCCCAACTCTCCTTTATTGTTGACCTTGTTTACAGCTTGTGTGAAGAATATATATGATTCTGTCAGTAAGGGCTGGGGAATATCTTACAGTAAACTCTTTGGAATAAGATGCACTGAAGTGGTAGTGACTTCCCAATAGTCATGTGGGGTACTGTCGGTTTCTCTTTATTAATATCTTAATCACAGCCTTATCATTAGAATTGTCCTCAGAAATATTTGTAGTCACATTTGATTTTTAAATTCAATAATTTTGGCTCTGATAACAGATATTTGGGTCTATCATATTGGCTACCATACTGGTAAGAACAGATGTGTTTTATATTCAGGATAGTAACTGATTTTGCAAAGCATATAATAAAGTATTTCTGTGAAAGAGATTGTTTAATGTAATATTGATGAGTGTAGTAGGATAATATTAATAGCCATTATAGTGTTTTAATCTAGGAATATGTACACAGTCATGTGTTTATAGGGAAGAATAGGTCCTGTAAATATTAATCAAATTATTAAAAAGCCAGACTGATTATTAAAAATAAAATAACAGACAGCATTTTTAATGATATTTTGATATGAAATGGAACTTTAGTGTGATAAGCATTTGAAAATTTTTGTAATGACAACTGAACATGAGTGTAAATGTACCTTTAAATTAAACTTGACCATTGTTATCATTTCTTTGATATATTTATTCCAAAATAATTAAAAAAATAAAAATAAACCTCAGTGTGTTGCTAAAAGGAAGTTCATAAATTAGAGCTTTAGTTAAGTAATTGGCTGTACTTCAGAAGTGATCAACTTAGATTAGCAAAGTTGTTAAATATTACTTATCCGTATTACTGAAGGAAGTAACAAATATGAAGATCACATCATATTATTAAAATCAAGTCTTTGGCATGCTTGTTTTTCAATTCCCGGGAAGATGAGGACTTTGTAAGACTGTCAGCTAAGATGAATGCTGGTCCTTTAGAGTGTGAGCTGCACAACGAGATGCTTTCACTGAGAAATAGAGAGCGTTTTGCAACAAGGAGAGGCAGGAGAGATTTTTTTTTTTTTTTTTTTTCATTGAGAAACAGGAAACTGTGGTGTGGAAATACTTGCTATAGGATTTTTTGGGTAGTTTCATCATTCCAAGAAGGATTTAGATGTGCTCCTCTTTCAGAGCTGTGCCTAAGGATCTGGAAGCTAGGAGAATGACTAGGGGTGTTTAACTAAGGTCAGAAGGAAAACATAAGTTATGATCTTCAGTTAACTATGTCTGCCTTGTTTGCTTTTTTATTTTGTTCAATTAGTGGCTGACTCTTCCTTTTCTCCATGCAATTCCACTTCCCTAAAAGCAGCTTACCTCTACATTACATATTTAGTGAGAGACTTCTGCCGTACTAGATATTCAGAAAATGCTTCCACAGTACCAAATCATGGATATGGAGGCATTCCAGATCACTTTAACTCATGCTTCAATATTCCATATATTCTGTTGTATGCTACAATGTGTAACACTTACTTAAACTGGAAAAATGAAACCGAAGGTCAAAAATTTGAGATCGAAGTGTTGCTAGAGAAGTATAAAAGATTAAATGGACAAAAAATAGAGCAGACCCTGGAAATACTGCCAGCTGACATCCGGCAATCTGTATTTCTTTATATCTAGAACTATATAGGCAGTTTTGTAACTTAGATAATTAAAATCCTCATTTAAATTAACCTACAAAAAGCTTGTCCCATACATATATTAACAAGTGATAGATTACAATAAGAAAGTGTTCTGAAAAAGAAGAAATACTAGTATTTGTTTATGCTTAAATATAAACTTTCATCTTACAACTGATAAAATCAGTTGCCAATGTGAACTTTCATGCAAAGCATAATTCAATTAAATACAAAATCTCAGAATTTGAGGATCTTTTTGTATTATTTTAGTAGCTTTGCATAATAAATTAGTGTTCAGTTATTTATGTTTTAATATAATTCTTCTTGTCATCATAATTTTTCATCTGAGACATTAACTCATCTTTTAGAAAAAGAAAACGTATTTAATTGCCTGGAGACATTAAGAATTCATATATAAATATATACACACGCATATGTATTTATTTTTTTAGGAAAAGGAGGATGAGAAATCAGAGACATCAAGCTTTCAGCAACAGAAAAGTCCACAAGGTCTGAGTGACACCGGGTATTCTTCCGATGGGATATCAAGTTCGCTTGGTGAAATTCCAAGTCATATTCACAGTGATGAAAAGGATTTACTCAGACAACCTAGTAAAAAAGACACAGTCTCACAAGAAAGTCCACCAAGCCCCTCAGACCTAGCTAAGTTGGAAAGTACTGTCCTGTCTATTTTGGAGGCTCAGGCAAGTACACTTGCTGAGGAAAAATCTGAAAAAAACAAAGAACTTCATGAAACGTATGGTGAACAGTCAAAGGATCCGCATAAAACAAAGCCTTTGCCAATTACTCCAGAATCTTACAGTTCAGATGAGGAAGACACAGAAGACATTCAAGAAGATGAAGAACCCATTGCAGAAGATGGCGAAGAAAGTACTTCCTCACGGAAGGACTACAAGGAAAAAGATGGAGATGAGACATCAGCAAGAAGACAACGCTATGATTCTGTGGAAGACAGCAGTGAGAGTGAAAATTCACCTGTCCCAAGGAGAAAAAGAAGAGCTAGTGTTGGTTCTTCAAGCAGTGATGAGTACAAACGAGATGACAGTCAGGGATCAGGTGATGAGGAAGACTTCATTAGAAAACAGATTATAGAGATGAGTGCTGATGAAGATGCCTCAGCTTCTGAAGATGATGAATTTATTAGGAATCAGCTCAAAGAGATCAGTGTTACTGAAAGCCAAAAGAAAGAAGAACTGAAAAGCAAAGCCAAAGGAACAGCTGGAAAACATAGGAGAATGACACGGAAGAGTAGTGCAAGCTATGATGAGGATGCAGGAAGACGACATTCATGGCATGATGATGATGATGAGGCTTTTGATGAAAGCCCAGAACCAAAATACAGGGAAACTAAAAGTCAAGACAATGAAGAACTTACTATAACTGGAGGAGGAGGCCTTCGACGTTTCAAAACAATAGAATTAAATAGTACAATATCAAACAAATATTCTGAGGCATCTGAACAACAGAAGGGTATTTTGTATTTTGATGAAGAGCCAGAGCTAGAGATGGAGAGTCTTACTGATTCTCCAGAAGATAGATCTAGAGGAGAAGGGTCTTCTAGTTTACATGCTTCTAGTTTCACACCAGGTACATCTCCTACTTCAGTGTCTTCACTTGATGAAGATAGTGACAGCAGTCCTAGCCACAAAAAACTGGGAGGGGAGAGCAAACAACAGCGCAAAGCCAGGCATCGGTCACATGGTCCTCTTCTTCCAACTATCGAAGATTCTTCGGAAGAGGAAGAGCTACGGGAAGAGGAAGAGCTGCTAAAAGAACAAGAGAAGCAACGGGAGTTAGAACAGCAACAGAGAAAAAGTTCTAGCAAAAAATCTAAAAAAGACAAGGATGAACTAAGAGCTCAGAGAAGAAGGGAGCGTCCAAAGACTCCTCCAAGTAATCTTTCTCCCATTGAAGATGCATCTCCAACAGAAGAATTACGACAGGCAGCAGAAATGGAAGAACTGCACAGATCTTCCTGTTCTGAATATTCACCTAGTATTGAGTCAGATCCTGAAGGATTTGAAATCAGTCCAGAAAAAATAATAGAAGTACAAAAAGTTTACAAATTGCCTACTGCTGTCTCTTTATACTCTCCAACAGATGAACAACCTATTGGAATCCCAAAAGAAGAAAGTGGTCAAAAGACATTAAAAAGTGCTGAAGAGGTATATGAGGAGATGATGCACAAGACCCACAAATCCAAGCTGTTTCAAATGGCAAATGAAAAAGATGAAGTATTTGAAAAAGAATCTTTATATGGTGGAATGCTTATAGAGGATTATATTTATGAATCTTTAGTAGAGGATACTTACGATGGAACTATTGATACTAATCTTGTAATGAGACAGGATGAGAGTAATGAATATATACAACAGAGAGGAAAAGAGAAAAAAATAAGAACTTCAGATCAGATTTATGAAGAACCACCAAAAATTACTGATCTACAGAAAGACTACTATAGTATAGAGCCTTTGCATTCAATTGTGCCTCAAGAAGATATTGTTTCTAGTTCTTATATAATCCCAGAAAGTCATGAAATAGTTGTGTTAGACAGTGTGGTAACTTCAACCACTGAGGAAAAGCAGTTGTTAGATGCAGAAGCTGCTTATGAAGAGCTTATGAAACGACAGAGAATGCAGTTAACCCCTGGGTCCAGTCCAACTCAGCCAACTTCAGGTTTCATTCCTACACCTGATACAAAGGTATCTACTGGTGGAGAAATAGTGGATAGTACATCTTTAACATCAAGCACTACTTCAGCAATCTCAGATGTATCATCTGCCAGTAGTGCAGCACTTTCCATTCCAGATGTTAAAATAACACAACATTTTACAACAGAGGAAATAGAAGATGAATACTTAACAGATTATGCCAGAGAAATTCAAGAAATAATTTCTCATGAAACATCAATGTTGACATACTCTGAGGCATCAGAAGGAGCTGCATCAGTTTTACCTTCTGATGCTGCTTCCTTGACGTCATCTACATCTTCGGTTTGTACCACAGATAGTTCATCGCCTATAGATAGTGCAACCACAGGTTATGTAGATACAGCAGATGCTCTAAGTAAGCTAGGAGATTCTGAAGATATCAGAATGATAATGCAAGTTCCCTTAACATCTACAAAAGAGTATTCTGAAGTGAGCACACCTTACACCTCTGTTGCCAGAGCCACTAAAAAGCCAGCTGTAGCATCAGATACAAAGAGTGTGGATCAAGCTGTAATTTCTTTTCCTGAAACTGCACCTTCAGTAGTGGCAACTACAGTTATAAAGCCCAAGCAATATGCAACTGATTCCACTGCCTTTGGTACCTCCAAAGCAGAAAAGGATGCAGCTAGAAAAATTAAAAGTACAGTAGAGGCTGGCATTATCAAAATTCCTCATGAAGATTCACACAAAGAATTGGGTCATGATATTACAAGGATTAACTTGACTGGTGCTACATTCGAGCAACCACCCGTATGTATAGCATCAGTTCCAGTTACAGAGCCTGCATCAGCAACATCTTCTGTACTTACTTCTAGTATTGTAAGTAAGACCACCATGGTCTCTGTGCCTTCCTCAGCTCCTACTGTAACATCCAAAGTATTCTCGCTTTTCAGAAGCTCTTCTTTGGATTCTCCTGCACAACCTTCTCCACCTCCACCTCCACCTCCTCCTCCACCTCCACCTCCTCCTCCCCCACCATTACCTCCACCTATTTTACCCAAGCCAGCTATTTATCCCAAAAAGAAGCCACAGGTTAAGACTCCAGTGACAACAGCTCCCACAGTGGTACCTTCAGTCACAAGTGTTACAACAGTAGAGTCCACAGCTGTTTTAAAGAATCATGTGGTACCTATCACAAAAACATACACCCCAACACCACCTCCAGTACCACCCAAACCATCCTCCATTCCAGCAGGGCTTGTTTTCAGTCACAGGCCCATTGAAGTAACTAAACCTCCGATTGCTCCTAAACCAGCAGTTCCTCCGCTCCCAATAGCTGTTCATAAGCCAGCAGAAACACAGCCCAAACCAATAGGTTTGTCATTGACTTCAAGCATGACTCTGAATTTGGTCTCTTCAGCTGAATGCAAATTAACATCTCCCACTTCCCCTTTGTCTCCACATTCTAACAAATCTTCACCAAGGTTGACAAAACCCGCACAGGAAACCTATGTTGTCATCACATTGCCTTCTGAGCCTGGAACTCCCACAGAAGCTATAACTAGTCAGGCTGTTACTGGTTGGCCTTTAGAAGCACCTTCTAAAGAACAGATTCCCCAAATTATGCAACCATTGTTTACTCCATCCATGAAAGCTATGGAAATTCACAGTATGACAGATGAGAGTATGTACATTTCAGGTGCTTTACAAGCTGTTCCTGTCACAACACAATCAAGTTTTGAAAAAGTACCTAGTTCAAAAACAGAAGTAATAACAACAGAGCTAGCCAAGACTGCAGTGTCTGTAGTTAAGGGCCAGGTGTCCAGTGTTGGTTTAGGTAGTGTGTCTAGTAGTATACCTCCAGAGCCAGTACATATAGTGGATCAACACAGGTACAGAGAGAATGGAAGATTCCATCCTTTGGGTGATGTCATTGATCTTCGCACTTTAAGTAAGATGGATATCGAAATGAGAGACAGCTGTATGGATCTGTCTGCTGTTTCGACGGATGTGAGAAGGCAAATGCCAGCAGGTGATACATGTGGGCGGCCAGTCAGTACCATCCAGCCAGCTATAATAAATCTTAGCACTGCATGTGTTGCAGATCCTTCTCTCCCTGTAGTCACTGAAACAGTAACTGTAATGACCTGCACTGCCACTGTAAGCTACTCTGCGAGTACAGAGAGTCTTGTGGATCTGGGACATGCTATGACAACTCCACTGCAGCTAACAACATCAAAGCATTTTGAGCCTGCATACAGAGTAACCGGAAGCCACGCATTCTCTGCAAGTAGAGATGAAGTGCCAATAAATTTATCCTTAGGTACTTCAACACATGCAGTGACATGGGCTACTACAAAGCCTGTTACTGTACCTCCTGTTGGTGTTACAAATGGTTGGACTGATCTTTCCACTTCTCAGGAGCCCATGGAGAGTGGAGCAGTTGACCTTAGCACTACAAAATCCCACAGAACAGTGGTAACAATGGATGAGACTACTTCAGGTGTCATAACTACAGTAATAGAAGATGATGAAAAGCCTGTTGATCTGACTGCAGGGAGAAGAGCTGTTTGCTGTGATATGGTTTATAAATTGCCATTTGGTAGGAGCTGTACAGCACAGCAACCTCCAACTACACTTCCTGAAGATCGTTTTGGTTACAGAGATGACCATTATCAGTATGATCGTTCGGGGTCATATGGTTACCGAGGAATAGGAGGTATGAAACCATCTATGTCCGACACAAATTTATCAGAAGCTGGACTGTTTGCATACAAAAGCAAGAATAGCTTTGATTATCGAGTTGGGGCAACTGACGCAGCAGTAGATCTTACTTCTGGAAGAGTTACTACAGGTCAGTATGACACAGCAGCAGATCTTTCTTTGAAATATAATTATGATGTTCCTCACCTCATTTCAGGATGATTTTTTTTTATTATTATTTTTTCCCCTCCTTCTCTTGCTTTGTTTTCTGTTGGACAGTGTGACAAATTATTCTGGATTACACATGTATTTCATTTCTTCATTTTACATATGTGTTTTGCACAGAGGTGCCTGCATGTGCCTGCATGTTCAGAAATGCTGTTTTCTCCACATCTAAGGTAGATCATTAACCTGAAGATTTGCATGCGGTTTCCCCTTCCCATTTAATCCATCAAGATGGGATGACTTTCACAATCCACAAAGCAGCATTCTTTTGTGGGACTGGACTGTAACTTTGCCCTGTAATTTCAGGTGAGGTTATGGATTACTCAAGCAAGACCACTGGTCCTTATCCAGAGACTCGACATGTGATTTCTGGCATCGGGATCAGTACACCACAGTATTCCCAAGCAAGAATGGTATCATCTTTGGGTTCCCCATATGGTGTTGGAAGTGTTTTAAGATCATCCAATGGTGTTGTTTATTCTTCAGTAGCGACTCCAATCCCATCCACATTTGCCATCACTACACAACCTGGCTCTATTTTCAGTACAACTGTCAGAGATTTATCTACTCTCCAAACAATTGACTCAGTGCCCTCATTATCAACTTTGCAACAGAATCAACCACTCCCAAGATCATACAGTTTCTTGACAACAGTGGCAGCTGAAAAAGACAGTGCGATTACTGCCATTGATATTGAGACAGGGTTGCCACCTCTTAGTATAGAAGCGATTACCACTGAGCCAACCAACTTGATACCTGCTTTAACTACAGCATCTGAAGTTTATACAAATGTAATCGAAGATGAAGTTGCACTTCTCATTGCCCCTGAAGAAGGCAAACAGCAGCAACTTGATTTGGAGCGTGAACTTCTTGAGCTTGAGAAAATTAAGCAGCAGCGCTTTGCTGAAGAGCTGGAGTGGGAACGTCAAGAAATTCAAAGGTTTAGGGAACAAGAGAAGTTTATGGTGCAAAAAAAGCTTGAGGAATTGCAATCCATGAAACACCATCTCTTGTTTCAGCAAGAAGAGGAACGGCAAGCTCAGTTAATGATGAGGCAAGAAACATTAGCCCAGCAGCAACTGCAGCTTGAACAATTCCAACAGCTTCAACAACAGCTCCACCAACAGTTAGAGGAGCAAAAAATTCGTCAAATATATCAGTATGGCTATGACCCTTCAGGAACTGGGTCTCCACAAACTACCACAGATCAAGCACTTTTGGAAGGACAATATGCAACAACAGAAAATGGACAGTTTTGGCCTACTGATGATGCAACCACTACAGCTTCAGCAGTACTGAGTATTGAAATTCCGCAAAGCCAAACATGGTATACAGTTCAGTCTGATGGTATTACACAATATATACCTAGGCCTGGTATCCTAAGCTCTGTTTCAGAAATGTCGCTTAAGGATATTGATGTTAGAGAGGAGAAGCAGCTGAAAAAGAGAAGTTCTATGCCAAAATTACGTGGTCAATATGAGGAGCTTGAGGAGACTATAGAAGAAGAGCCCAGGTGCTTCAAAAAGATAGTGGACAGTGGAGTGCAAACTGATGATGAAGATGGGGCAGACAGAGGTTACACAAACAGGAGACGGAGAACTAAGAAGAGTGTTGATACAAGTGTTCAGACAGATGATGAAGATCAAGATGAATGGGATCTTTCTAGCAGATCCAGAAGAAAGTCTCGTGTAGGGAAGTACAGTGAGAGTACGACTGAGGTAGACAAAGCTAAGCAATTCTCCAAAGTATCTAGTATTGCAGTTCAGACAGTGGCAGAGATTTCTGTACAAACAGAACCTGTAGGGACAATAAGAACACCTTCAGTCAGGGCCCGATTAGATGCAAAGGTTGAAATCATAAAGCACATTTCAGCTCCAGAAAAGACATACAAAGGAGAAAGTTTGGGATGTCAAACAGAGGCAGAGTCAGATACACAGAGTCCCCAATATCTGTCAGCTTCTTCTCCTCAGAAAGACAAAAAACGTCCAACACCATTAGAAATAGGATACTCATCCCACCTTCGCCCAGACTCCACATTACAGGTAGTCCCTTCCCCTCCCAAATCTCCCAAAGTTCTCTATTCACCCCTTTCACCTGTTTCACCAAGCAAAGTTATAGAGTCAGCATTTGTACCCTATGAAAAACCCATCACTGATGACATCAGCCCTCAGAAGATGCTGCATGCTGACATTACCAAGGTTCCTCCATCAAGCCCAAAGGCAGCAAAGATGATGCAACGCTCTTTGTCTGATCCTAAGCCCCTGAGTCCCACAGCAGAAGACAGTTCCAGAGCTCAGTTTCAGTACACTGAGGGTTTCATGGTAAGAAGTATTTGCTTTCTTTTTTTTCCTATTTTTTTCTTTTTTAATATACATTTGTATGGCTGACTTTCTGTGCAGCATGAGGGCTGACACACTCATTAGCAATACTTGTGTATGTAGTCTTTTCACACACCTTGCTGAAAAGTCCCAAAGAATGTCTGCTATCTAATGCAATGGACATGTGCTTCATTGCTTTGTCTGAAAATAGAAGAATCCAAATTACAGTTTTAGTGAGATTCAAAAATACCTCACAATAAGGTCTTGTTCAGAATTTGAAAGCCACTTAAAGATTTCAATAGTAATTAATTACTAATGATAATTTACTACCATTTCTTCAGAAAATGAAATGCATTTTATTTCTAATAATATGACACCCAGATCTTGTGGTACAGTGTGTAGTGCATTTACAAAGAAATTACTGAATGTGCCTTCTGAGATGTAGCTAAGCCCAGATTTATAATTGCCTGGTTCAGCTGTCCTTTTTGTCCCTGGTGTTTTTCTGCCATTAGTGATTCAGCGGGTATTCTTTTGTCCCAGCATATACATCTTTCATCCCTCACAGGCTAAAAGGTCTTATATCACAAATCCTTTTCTTTGGTTGTTTTGGACAAGGAGGATTATAAAGAAGTTATGGAAGTGCTGAGGGCTATTTCTTAAGGGGTCGGAGGAGGCAGTTTTGAATAATATGAGGCTTCCATCATCAGGGCTTAAGTTTGTCATTTCAACAGTATTCCTTTTCCTTGAGAAGTAAGATTTCTGATCTGAGAGTCAATCCTTTATTTTACGTGTGAGAGGAAGCAGTCCTGATTAAAAAAAAAACAAACCAAAACCTCATAATTTAACGTATTCTTGGCTGTTCCATTTGTGTGAGTCCATTCCCTTCTGTCAGCTGCAGGGTCAGTTGCTTGTTTGTAGGAGTTCTGTGAGAGTTGCCATTCTAGGTTTTCTTTAATAATTTTTATCTTTTATCTTTATCTTTTATCTTTTATGTTTACCTATAAATACATAAATGATTATCCTGTACAGGATTGGGTAGAATAAAAAGGGATTGTCCCTTAGGTAATTTCAGTTTATTTCAGCAGCAGGATTGTCAGGTTATACTCTCTAAGGCCAAGACTATGAGCAGTTTCTGCAGCTTCACACATATGTGCAGATATTAAGTGCTTCCTATACTGTTTCTGCTTGTCAAACAGTACTTTGAAGTTAGAAGTGAAAACTGTAGTCAAGGCATTGGCACTCCACATCCACATCACTCGCTAATGCAGGATTAGCACAGGGTGGGAAGCAGTGGCATTAGCACTTAAATTTCATATATAGGGCTTGGAACAGCATCAAGAACATTGCTCACAGGTGAGGAAGTAGTGGGTTGTATTAGATTTTGGATGCTGCGTATAATATTATAAAATAATAGGGAATACAGTGAAACTATAATTAAGGACAAATAATTGAGCTCACATTTCAAAGATATATATGGATTTGATATGAACTGTATACTTTGTATGATGATGGATGATACATTCTATAAGGAGCTGATTGTTTAAAGGCCTTTACATTAGAGTTTGAAAACATGCAGTATGCATTAATGAAGATATGGAAACAGGAAACAAAAAATCTTTGTTTATTACTTATTACCATTTTGCATTGAGCCAAACCAGTAATGAGCTATATTGTTCTTATAAGTATACAGCCACCAAGCAGCAAATAGTCCCTGTGTCAAAGTACTTACAGTCTAAATAGAATAGAGGAACTTTTTGGAAAAAGTTGGAGGGGGGGGCAGGGAGGAGTACAGCTAGGCATATGCAAGAAGAATAAAAAATTTCCAGGAGTATAAAGGGGGCTGCACTAGCTGTGTCATGTGGCATATGGTGGGATAACTGCTCTGTAAAACTTTTTAATAGTTCTTGTTTCAGGGTTATATCTTTGTCCCCATTCATACACATTGCAGGAGAAAAAGGCATTCATGTGTTCATACATATGTTTCACAGATTTTTTTTATGACAATTTAACAAGAGTTGATCCTTATGCAGTCAGTGGGTGTTAAGGGGTCAGAACAAAATTGGCCTCTTTTTGAAGATGACAGTGAAATAATGCCTGGTCCTTCAGGTAATGCATTTTCATCATGCATCTACTTTTTCTTAGTAAAATGTATTTATTAAAATATTTCAGAAAAAAAGACTATGTAAAATGCAAATAAGATGATGAATGATATCTGAACTTTTTACAACTGCTGCTTTAAATACAATTTTATGTTCTGCTTTAATGTGTCTTTTATAGAAAATTATTGAAATGTTTTCTCCAATCTCATGTAAGTGAAAGGCTGAAAAATATTCTGCTAATCACATTATAATAAGTATTCAAACAATATTGCTTTTGGTGACAGCATATTTCTTTTTTTTAATAATGAGTTATGTTCGCATTACATTTCCATTTACTGCCTATGGTAGTATTTACTCCCTTTGCCATGAATGCTAGAGTGAATATAGCTTCCCCTTAATCCAGAATAAAAGTCCTCCTTTCTATTACGTTCCCTTTGGTCGTTCTTAAATGGTGTGCAGTTCTGTGATATATATTAGTAATCAAATGTAGCTATGCCGAGGGAAAATTGTGAGCAGTAAGTTGCCTTCACAAAAAAGAGCATTGGAAGCCACCCATCTAGAACTGATATTAGACAGATACCTAATTTCAAGTTTTATAAGCTTTGTGCAGCTTGAGCTCCCAACAGCAATGGGCAATGGGCTGCCCAGCGTAGCCTTTGTTAGAGCATCATGCAGCGTGGTGCAGTAGGGCTTCACAGCAGGCAAAGCGATAGGCAAGGCTTCCATGAAGGCGCCAGACAGCCTTAGTGGAGTGTGGAAGTGGTGCGGGAGATTCATCCATTCAGCAGCAAGAAGTTGTGAGTACCTGACTAGTTTAATAAAGAAATAACTTAACACCAGTGGATCACAGAATCAAGTCATATGCCAGTCACAGTCAACTTCAGTGCTGGTACACATTATTTATGTGTATTCAAAGGTGGAAGTTGTCTTCCTTTTGCCTTTAGATGTAAAATGCTTGCTCAACTAAACTGAAGCAAGATCGTGCACATGAACTGACACACACACAGCGTATACAGCTAAGCAGGGCATAAAGCCTAAGCAGAAGTGTTTGTATTAGTGAAACTAATGCAAAGACACATCTGTCAACAGCCTGTCAGCTTCAGGGTAGAAATTGTATATTTAAGCTTCAACATTCTGAACAAATTCTATCAATCTGTTTATTAAGAGAGTTAATAGAGACTTTTCTCCAATTTTTTGTTTGACATGTGTTGCTGCATTTTTCACTGCAATTGTAAAGCGAATGTAATTCAAATCTGCATATTATAGTGAGAAGGATAATGATTTCCAACCAGATCCGAAAAGACTGATTCTTTATCTAGATAAAAATTGTGGGACTTCATCTACTGCTGTAGTAAGAACAGAAGTCTTTTTTTTTTTTAACTGATTTTAAAAGTGTCAGGTTTTTTAAGGGACATAAATTTAGAAAGAACTAGAACGAAGCACATTAATCTGTGTTTTATCGTCTATAGTATTGTACTGATAATTGATTTTAAAAAGCACTGAGCAATAGTTCTGAAAGTGTTGGCTCAGATATATAGTACCTGTTAATATACATGCATAATAAATGGAAATGTAAATTACAGAATGCAGTAAATTTTGTTCTCTATAATTTATCACTATTGTCAGTTTAAAACCAAGTTAATGTAATTTGTCTTATTAACATTTCTCTTTCATATGTTGACATTTCCACCTTGTCCACATCACATTCATAGCAACATGAGTCCTCCTTTTCATCACTAGCAGCATTACTTATGATGTGGATAAATCATTACCATATGCTATGCTTAGATGAGCTGTATTTGTTATGAATAGTTCCATTAACATTACATGTTAGAAGTCATTTGATATTTTCATTTATAAGGATATGTTTTCAGCTCTTTTCAGTTTTAAAACTTTAAGACTTTAGGGGTTTGGGCTGTTATCTCCTATGTCAGGTATGTGCTGTAAGTCTGGGGACTGGGGGGGGAGAAACTGGATAGCTGCCTCCGGTAGAATTAAGGTTTGGTTCTTTGTTATAGCCCTTGTATTCACTATAAAGTGCTCAGGATTGTTTTGTGGTCTGTGAGATAGGTGGTCACATGGTTGTAGTAGCAAAAGGCTTACTTTAAATTTTGCTTTTCAGTGACATGATCCATTCTATAAAAAAGGAAGAGCATCTTCTTTTCTGTAAAAGCTATCTTTCATTACCTTTTGCAGAAACAGCTGCTATTTGGGTTTCACTTCAAGTACAGAAGGGTGTTGAGCGAGGAACCATGTATGTTTCTTCTTCGGTGGCAGTCTGACGTAAGAGTAACCCAGATTTAAAGTACAAGTTTCTCTCTTTGCTTCCAGGAAAACTAAATGACATCTGTAGGCTGCGGTTTAATGGTACTGTTGTTTAGGCATTGGTGACACACTTTGGCTGCACATGTACTGGTCTTAAAGAACAGTCTGGAGGTGGCCTAATCTGCATGGTTCATACAGTCTGCATGCAACCTGCGTGCAGCCGACGTGGGCTGCTGGACAGTATGCTAACAGGCTTAGCCACACTGGGTCTGGGTAGGTACCCAGGTTCTTACTTTCCTGAAGAGTGCCCTGCAGCTACGTAGGAGGCTCGGTCATTGTTTATGTACAGGAGATTTTGAGATTGAATTCAGGCTAGCAAACTAAAGAAAATGTAGATACACACACTGAGTTCCTTTGGTACTGGAATGCCAAGAGTAAAGTGCTTGCTTGCTTGGTTGTGCTCATTCTAGCTGCAACAAGGCATGTATAAGCCTGGTTTTCTTTATCCTATTAACCTTTATATGCCACTCGTTTTTCCCTCTCCCTTCTTTCATTCTTTCTGAAGAAAGAGGAGAGGTTATTAATTTGCTAGACATGCACCATTTGCATTCTGTCACCCACGAAGGAAGTAGGGATATAGAGCAATGGTTCTGCCTATCTCTGAATCATGGACATAAGCATACAGTGCCTCCTCATTCCTGTGCTTTCAAACCAAATCAACAAATAACTTGTAGAAAGGCATGACAGGAGAGTTCTTCCTCCCTTCCTTCCATCGATACAATTTTCAGTAGATCCTAAATACTGCAGGAGGATATATACATTTGCAGAAGTGACTTAAGCACCTAAAAGCTTAAATATTACTGAATTTTTTTAATGGGGCTTAGGGTCTGTTAGCAATTAAATCACTTTTGAAAGGGCTTTCCTGCTTCATGTTCTCATAACTAATCTCTCTTACTATCTAGATGTTCTTTTAAAAGGTATTTTTAATAGCAGTATCTGTCCAATAGAGCAAAGTATCAGGAGGCAAAAGCTAATGATTCTTGCATTCCCCCAGCACACCTCCTTCCTTATTTTGTTTTAAACAAATCCAGTTGAAACTGAGTCAAAAAGTTAAGATCTCACTAATATCTAGAAACAAGCCCTGTATAAACAGTAAAACAGGACTTACACATTTTTAGCTAGATTTAAGAACACTTTTTCCACTAAAGGCTTGAAGTATTTACAGTTTAGGGCCCTGTTAACATTTCAAGCTATTGCTTCCTGTGCTCTGTTTGAAACCCTATGGAATAACCTTTTTATGACTCAAATGAGGCATCTTTTTTCCATCTGTCAGATCTTCAAAACAGAAAGACTACCCCACATTCGGTCAATGGAGCATGCAAATATTATTTTCTAAAAATCATTTCACTGGGTCAGTCTGAATTTCCTGTAACTTTTACATTACTTGATTTGGCACTTTCTCTATTCAGTGAGGGGATACTCATGCATAATAGAAAATTAGTATGATCTGCAGTCTTCTGCTTTTCAAAGCGGATCCTTCACAGTCTTTTATAAAGCATGAGATTTATGGCGTAGAGTTGACAAAAAACCTAGGCTTTGTGTCACCTGGGCTTTTTCTCACCTGCTGACAGCTCATCTATCTTCCTCTTAGCAAGTTCTCAGCTAGACCTTAAAAAAACAATCCCCCCCAAAAAACCCAATCCTCATTTTTTTATCTTCCATAAAAGATAGGGAAGAATGAAGGTACAATAATCTCTCTTCACTCGTTCCCAGCTGGTCTGATTATATACCCACAAGTTAATTCCATTCCAGGAATACCTTGAATTTCTGGTGTGAAGAAAGGCCAATACAATGTTCCTTGCTTTAAAATAATAAACACAACATATATTAAAAAAAAAAGCAGTGGAATCAAGCAGGTGCTGGAGAATGAGAGAGGAGCACCAGTAAGTTTGGGTGCACTTCACCTCTGTTTTGGCTCAGACTTTCCTTGCTTATGAAGCCAAGTAGTACTGTAGTTTGCTTTCTCTGAGTAAATGGGAGAGGAAAATTTCTGCTAGTCTAATTGTCTGCTTATCTTAGATGATCAAGGAATAATGCAACTGAACTCAAAAGAGAGTTTCTCTCATTTGTTCTGCAGGTAAGTTTGGTTTCTTGCATTTTATTTTGTCCACTGTTTCATGAGCAGCTGTTAACACAGGAGAGTCATACTGAGAAAATGGACATCCATTCTCTAAAAGGAAAATTTAGCAGAAGACCAGCGTATATAAAATCCTCCTTAGAAAGGAAGCACTGCCTGCATTTGTATCAGCAAGTCATTTGGTACAATCAAAGCAGCTGAATAGATCAGAGCAGTTGATACTAAAGCGTCTACAAGTATACTGCAGGTGGTTGGGGAGATTTACCTTGGACTAGATTCAGTCTGAGGTTTGAAGTTGTCCAAAGGGCTAGTCATTGGTGAGGACTGTTTTTCCCCTATTGGGATTTAATATGATATACATTTGGATATACATGATACACGTTTGATATACATTTGGAATACAGCTTCCTATTTATTTTCCTTCAGAAAGAATCTATTTTTACCTGAATAAACCTCCCTCCAAATTGAACCAATATGCAGTAACTAGAAAAAATCAAGGGATTTCTCTTAACAAAGTAGTAACCTAGTACCTGCTCCAAACTTCATCTCATAACAAAATGTGAGCTTTCATTCCAACACTTTTTCCCATCATTTAATTCAAATATTAAATATTTAATGAAATTCTTAAAATACTATCTTGAGCAGCCAAATGTGATTAAATGTTGCTTGGAAGTGATCCAAGACTGGCAAAAAACCATGATGCCTCATATGTCCTATATGAAGGTTGCTAAAAAAGGACTCAGTACATGCGAAACTTATGATCTGAACTAATTAAAAACAACACGATAATCAGAGCAGCAAAAAGGTGTTTTGTATGCCTCTCTTTCTCCACTCTGTGAGTGGTTACTTTTCTTCTGCAAATGGAGTTTCTATCTTAAAACTTCAAGATTGCTCCTTTAACACAAATCATTTCATTTAAAATTCTCTGTGTTTTTTTGTTTGTTTGTTTGTTTGTTTTAGAAATCATTCAGAGTGTGACAATATTGAAAGCATTTTGTGGAAGCAACTCAAATCAACTTTAAATTCTAATTTAAAGGGTTGCATCTCCATTAAAAACTTACAGCAGGGTGTACTTTCTCCAGGGATGCACTTGTCTCTGCTTAATTGATTTTTATTATATTGAAAATTTCTAAACTGTATCTTTTCTCCTAAGAAAAACATATGCAAAGTTAGAAACACCCCATAATACCTTGGCCACTAACATTCAGTTCTTTACCTTCTGATCCTTCCATTCAGACACTTGTTTTCTGAGTCAGTGATTATGTATTAAAGAGAATTTGTTAAGATAAACAGCTGTATTTGTAGTTGTGAAGGCACCTAAGAGTTTAGGTGCAGGCTTATGGATTTACATATTGAACTGCAACATCAAATGTTAGTATTATGTAATATTGACAAAATAGCTCCTTTTACTAAACTTTTTAAAACTGCTTGCTCCCCCAGCATAACATTATTTATTGATAAACTAATATTTTTGCAATTACGATTTTTAATGTCAGTTTCCCTTTCATCTGCCTGCTAGAAGTGGATACTTCAGGTCAAACTGGTCACTGTCAAACAGGAAGGATGTTCTAAGTGGGGACAAACAAGGATTTGTTTAACTCTTCTTTAATAATTTGATTACAGCTTGGAGTATGGAAAAGGCACTTCTATATCATTTGCAGGTTGAGTCAAATAGAAGGGGTTCCAAGCCCTTTGGAAAGCAGGATTGCCATTCAGAGCCACCTGGAATGAACCAAATTCAAATTCAGTAATGACACAGGCACTACACACGGTAAAGAAACAGTCAAAAACTTAAATATGTATGAAATGCAATTGTTTAGGCAATAGTAATACAGAACATGTCCAGGTGTAATAGCAAAAGCTCGGACTTAGTATGACTCAAAATGTGAAGCATTTCCACAAAAGCCAGTGGTCTTCTTTGGAACTGTTAGCAATTTGCCCATATATAAGATAGATGTAGTAATTTTTTTACCCTACTCAGTGTTGGTGAGGCTTAAATTAGACTATGTCCTTTTCTGGTCAGCAGCACTTAAGAGTTAGAGAGACTGAAGAAATCCAGTGGTGAGCGAAGGAGAAAGCATAAAAGACTGAGAAAACAAAACCTTTGGTGAAAGGCTCAAGGGTCTGGTTTTATTGCTCTAGAAAGGAGAAGACCAAAGCTGGGTAAGATAACAGTCTCTCATTGTGTGAAATATTATTATTATAAATAGTGGTTAGCTATTAACCACTCTCCATGTCCCCTGGAGGCAGGAAAAGGGATTGAGTGGCATGCAGTATTTAGTAGATATCAAGAAAAAAAAAAATTCTAACTGCCATAGCACAGATTTTTAAGAATCAAGATATTTTAGTGAGATTGTGATATCTGAATCTGTGAGATAACATAAAGGGATAGCCTAAATGTCTAATTTCCCTTCCAAGTTGAGAATATGTTGAGTGGTATGAGTAATACAATTAGCTTTGAAAAGTGAATTCTAAAATTCAATATGACTTTCTTTAGCATTCATGATTCTTGTTAGACATTGACATCACCATCATTGCTGTTAATTTGTGTTCATGCAGCATTTAACACAGGCTGCTTGAATAAACTAACCTCTAACCACCTTATGAGACTCTTTCTATAATCTCAGTGACCTCAGTGATACAATCCTTCATTAATAAGACTGGAAACTGAGACAAAGAAAGTAAGGCCGTAATCAAATACTTTAAATGACACCTGTCTTGTTCCTTATATACCTTAGCTGTAAGTGGCATATACTCCCCAATTTACTTTCCCCCTTTGCATTTCTCTTCAGAAGCCTAGAGAGGTGCCTGGCTTCCTGCTTGGCCGCCGCAGGGATGTAGGCTACCTAGTTAAGGTAGGAAAGGTAGGAAAGAGCACAGCTCATGTTAGACTGATGGTGTAAAAGATCACATCCGAGCTCACGGCTGTAGGCTCTTGTTAAAGTCTGCAGGGAGAAGTGTTCCAACAGTTCATCTAGCTGCTTTATATTTGTACTTTAAAATGTGACTAATTCCACCCATTTCTGTTCATTGACTACAGAGGGATTTGAGATGAATGAGACTACTTTTGGTCACATGAAAAGCCTGTTGTGAGGCCACGTCCTCTGAGTCTGTCATCCATCCTGTCATCCGTTCTTGTTTCCTGCTTTTTCTCTCGTTGAAAACAGCACATTCTTTGCTGATGTACTAGTGTGCTTTTATCAGTGCTACACAACAAAATAGGGCATTAGAGTTAGGATTGTAGGTTATTTTCTAGGTGTCTAAGCTCAATTTTTTACAAATTATGAATTCAGCAATGTTCATTTATTTCACCAAAGGGTTACAGAAAAAAAAAATTGTGTTTCCAGGAGTTTCTAGTTTCCCCAACATGCATACTTACAGTCCCTGCCTTCAGAAGGAGGCTGCACGACAGTGGCACTTTGCTCAGTGCTATGATGCCTAAGCCAGCCGTTTAGAAACTCCAAATAGGGGGATAGGTCTGAAACGTTGCCACAGGACTAGCTTCAACAATCTCTGTGAAACTTTGATTCAGAGCATGAAATTTCCTTCTTCAAATTCTTCCTCTCCCTATCGTTCTGAAAGAGTCTGCAGAGGAAGTCTGTATTTTGGCTCTCCTCCTCCAGAGCTTTTTACATTCTGTACAGACTGAATTCAGGTCTCGGTGCAATTTTTATTCACATTCTCCATCTGCCCACATCTTCTCTTTAATCTTCTTGCTAAACTCTACTTCTGTTTCCCAGCTGGTCCCTCCCTGACACCTTCTTTCATCCAACCTAAGTGGTTCCCATAAAAGTACAGCTTTTATTATCGCACCTTACTCAGTTTTCAAGCTGTTGGCTAATGCAAAATCCAGCTCAAGCATTGAGTGCATTTGTGCTCTCACACTGCCTAGCAAGCCTTTTTCCTGGTTTAGGATTGTAAATTCCAGACAGGCTAAATGGGCTGGCTGCTAGGTCCCCTTGGCTAAAATTAAAGACAAGGTGTGAAAATAAATAACTGGCATAGCGGAGGGCTTGAAGGCAAATTGAATGCTGAGGGCTTCCTCTATGTGTGTGAGATAAGAAATTTAACTGTACTGACTTCTCTAAGTCTGGACAAATACTGGATTTAGACAGTCGGTAGTTGCCAAAGGTGAAAAGGTAGAGTGGAAAGGTAGTAGACAGGGTGAATCAGAGTGGGATTTACACACCTAAAATTGAGACCTAACACAGAGAAGATGAGCTTGAGCCTCAGGGTTTGTTCTCCATAGTTGTATAGCATTTATAAAGAGTAGTGACATAAGCCTCAGGAAATGGTAAGGTAGTTTGGACGTAATTTTTACTTCATAAGCTTATGGTTGTGTTCTTTCATGGTTGTGTTCTTACTGTATATAAATGATGTAAGATGGTAACAGTGAAATAGACTGCAATTTCTTGGTCTAGTTAAAGTTGAAACCAATGACTCTCTTTTTCAGAAATGTTACTGCCTGGGTTAATCACTTACATCATATTGATATTCCTTTTATCATACCAGAATTATATTCCACAGCTGAAATATCATAGGCTTCTATGAAGAATAGAGAGGAATCACTGATTTTGTCCTTTCCTCGTTTAATCGGTGATATAGTAGTAGAGAAAGTTGTATAGTACTGCCTCCAGATAATTCTTCAGGCAGGAAAAGTCAGTCTTTTGTCAGCAATAGTGTAGGCTGCTCTTTGTCCTTATGTTCTTACAGCCTGTTTGAACATGGCTTGTCTGAGAGCACTGAAACCCAGGCAGAGGACCCATTTTTATCTGTATTTCCATAAAAAGCCCAAGAGCTCATCAGACAAAACCAAAAAGATTGTGACAATGTTAAAAAGTAACATTTTTTCTTTTTTTTTTTAATAGTAAAACTAAAATGGCTTTTCTGAAGAGTGTTTTGCAAACAAAGGAAAAAGCAAAGGGAAATACTAAGCCAATATTGCTTCTAAACCTTTTGTGATATATTATGATGGCTTAAGTTCGGATCTGAGCTTTGCCATTGACTTTTCAAGCCTGAAGCTTGTGCTCAGAGCTCAGAGATTGTTGTAGAAGACTGTAACTAGATAGCTCATATAAAACTCTCTGAAGTTAATGGTACACTGTATTAATTCAACGAGTGTCAGATCATCCCCTGAGGAAATTAGAATAAAATAGGGAGGAAGGTCCATTTAAATGATTATACTTTGAAATAATTAGTGCTATCAGAAAATTCCTTTTCATTAAATCTGAATTTATGTTGGAAAAGTTTAGGTTTGCACATGCAAAAAATGAAAAAAAGAAATTCCGTATAGTTGAAAAAAATAAAGTGGTAACTTGCCAGCTGCCTATGGAGTGAAAATGAAAATGAGCCTCTGGCAGCCTGCCACCTGAAAAATTAGACAGTGATTCTTCTTAAACACATTTTTTTCCTGTCCAGATTTTAAAAAATAGTGTTTTTTAACTTTTCATCCTATTGAAAATATTATTGAAAAAATATATTTTTATTAATGGGGAAGAATTTCCAGTTGGCTCGTTCTGGAAGTATTGACATTGCAGTCAATAAATTAAGTGGTGGGAAGACACAGGAGATGATAGTCAGCTCCATTTGCTTCAAAGCCCAGCAGAGGCTCAATATATGGAATAGCTCTGAATCCTGTATATCAAACTGGAGGTATTAATAGAATAGTTGAGATTGCAGAAGGCTCCTTTTGCATCAGGTTTGTGATTTTATTTTTATTACTCTCTAGCAACTTACTCTGTGCATATACCTTACCCATATTGATATATCATGTTGCATGGACATTGGAATCAGGAATAAATTATGAAACAAGATGGAACAGGAAAGATCTCTTGTAGGAGATCTTTTAAGAAATGTCCTGGAAATAGTTTTTGCTGCAGTTCAGAACATTAAGAATTTGAGCTTAGTTTGGAAATTTAGTGAACAACTGAGGAAGAGCCATTGCTGTATACTAAGTCACAATGTACACATGACTGAAAAATCAAAAACTTTCAAGAGCAGATCATAGTGATCAAGCTCAAATGAGATTTAACATGCATTCATATTATTGGTTTTATTCTTTACTACCCTAAAGACTGTATTTAATTAAATGTTGGACAACTGTTTGTGAAAAACAAATCATCTGTGCATACATTTAGCCTTTTGCTCTGTATGTCTCTGCTATAGCAGAAATACAGAATTCTTACCCCGAATCTCATCACTTGTGCTGGTGCCAGTTCAGAGCACTGTGCTGAAGCACAGGGAGGCCTCGGAAGACATGTCTTATGTTGCTCACCAGGAAACTCTCCAGTCCGTTCTCCCTTCTCTGAGTGACTTAAATATGAAAATTTTGCAGAGTGTTGCATGTGCTTTAGGTTTAAGTACAAAGTGCTTTTCAGCTTTCTCTGGAATTATTTTATTCTTCCAATATGTTTTGAAGTGGAAATTTGTTAATTTTATGATGTATATTAACTATATTTGTTAATTTTATTTTGGTATAGTTAAGTACTGATGGTTAAAAACTGAAGTGGCAAATGACAGAAATGTTGTAGTGATTCAATAAACTGAAAAAAAAAGGATTTATTAAATGTGGAGTATCCACAGGAAATATTAAGAAGAAAAAAATAGGGAAAAATACATTATCAGGAAAAAGTGTTTTATTGATCTTTAAACAGGAAAAAAATGCAGGTCAACAGGATTTTTTTTTTCTTGCCCAGGCTAGTACAAGATTATTTCTTTTTTTCCAGACTTACTATTTTCTCCTCTTTTGAGTTAAGAGTATTTTTTTTCCCAGCGAGACTATTTTAAAGACTAAAACATCTTGCTAAAGCAAGAAAGATTTGATCCAAGCCAAAACCTGCTGCTTCATTTTTAACAGGCTGCTTTTCTGTCCTATACTTAGTATTCATATAGGAAGCAGTTTACTTTAAAATCTAAACATATTTCTCCTAAATGAGGATATTCTTATGGGGTTTTTTGCATCTCTCAAATTTCTTATGTTTTCTCATTTTTCTGGAGATTTTTCTGGAGAACATTTTTCTGGAGAACATTTTTCTGGACATTAGAACCATTACACATGAAATAAATCTTCTCATCTTGTTTAGAGACCATTTGCACAGACTGGAGATAGTATGTAACAGGCCTTCTCAAAACGAACATTGTTATTTACCAATTACTATTACTCCTGCCCGTAGCACTACTTATCGTTGTTTCAGTTTGCAACGGTCTAATCAGCTATAAAGTCTTAGGTATCGGACAAACACTGCTATAAAGATACGTGCTATTTTATTTGCCGTGGTAGCGCCCAGTGCTGTGCGGCTTGTATATCGATTTCTGTCTGTAATATTAGGGTCCTAGTTTGAACCTGACCTCTCTCCTCATTTATCCTCCACACTACAACGCTGTCATTGCTGGCAGCTGTTGTAAGGAAGTGCCCTCTTATCCCGTGTGCTGACCTTACCCAAAGAGCTTTTAGTTTCAATTCTCTGAGCCCGTGTAGTTTGAGGACCTCTTGTGCTCCCACGCTGCCCAGGCGCATCCCTTTGAGGGCCTCTTTTCCTGTCGCGCAGGTCTGAGGAAAGGGGAGCCTGTCCTCCGTCGGGGCGTGCTGCTTCGTCGCTGTTCACTCAGTTCCTTCTCCGTCTCCAGCTGAAGTGGAAAGCCCACATCATCTGAATAATTAAACGTGTACTATCAGAGTAGGGAACGGGTTTTCACAGTTGGACACACGACAAGTATTAATGACAGGAAGAAGAGCAGTAAAACACTTAGAGAAAGCAGAGAATGTAAGAAGTCAGGAACTGATTTATCTAAATATATGATGTCAATAAGAGATCACCAGCATTACACTGTCCATATTCTTTTCTAAGATACTTTTACATCCCATAGAACCAGGGGCCATGAAAAGGGCCATCAGAGGGTTTTAAGCTCTGCGACCAACACTTACATTGAAAAATGTTATGTATCCTTTTGACCTTGGAAGCAAATGAAGGGGACTTGTTTTCATGTAGATGAACCTTTTTTGAAAAATTCAGTTAATATATATTGTGCAAATAGGTGTTTCCTTCAACATCTCCCTTTCATAGGTTTGCACTTTCTTTAATTTGCATGACTGAATTTGTTACTCCCACTACTGATAAAATATCATGCTTGTCATTTTTAAAATTATTATTCTTTATGATATAGCAGCTAGAAACTACAGCTACAGGTTGCAAAGACTCAATAGCCAGAAGTAACCTTTAACTGATAGCAATTGTGAGTTGCGTTTGCTGAGATATTTATTTGCTGAGATATCTATTGTTGAGATTTGCGTTATAGCTGAGATAGAACCAGCATTATTCTGAAGCTGTATAACTGTTTCTGCAGAATTATTATCAGTAGAACTTACTGGAAGAAATGTATCTCCAGCTTGCAAACCAAAAGTGAAGTTTCATAGTTTGGAATACAGGTGAAAAGAGTGTGTGAGAGTCTGCTTGTATAGATGTACGCTTTGTCTTCTTTTTGAAAGCTCTTTGCAGTGGAGATGTTCTCATATTATATGTTTCTAAAGTGGGCAGCACAGTGTGTTCCAAATAACTAGGTGGGTTTCAAATCACTTGGTTCATTGAGTTCTTACCCTTTCTGGGGTAAGCAGGAGAATTAAACAAACAAAAAAAATCCATGATTTTTACACAAAACCACAAGATTTTTGACATAAGATTTTTGACAAGACGTAGATTGTATTCGTCATGTATATGACTCAACATATATAAAGTGGTGCAGTGTTTTTTCTGTGTTTTTTCAGAATTGCTGCATAGGAGAACTGTTTTGTGCTACTTCATGAGCATAGTTGGTGAGGAAATTTCTCTTGGATGGAACAGCCTGATCTTATGCTCTCGCCCAGATTTGTGAGCATGTGAGAAAATAGTGGCATCACCTTTTCTCTCATCTTCAGTCTTCTTTTTAAGCCTTACAAAGAGCTCAGGGTTTGCTTTTTGTAGGAGACCCTTGTGCAAATTGGTTCATCACGACTTGGTCCTGAGTTTTAATTGTTCTAAAAATAGGCAAACCTAGCTAAAATATAAAGGATATGTATTCCAATTTCTAATTTTTAGTTATTTTGTGTTTCTGAAGCTATTATTATATTATAGTATTGTAGTTGTTATATTTCATAAATATATAATTTGTAAAAGACTATAAGAAGGAATTGGGATTGTGGTAGAAAAGCAAATTACATTACAATTTTAAGCCACAGTCAAATACAAAGTCATTTAGTGTTTTCCAGAAAGAGGGAATAGCAGATAAAAATGTTTCATTATGACTTCAGTACTTACCATTTATGTGTAAACTGATGTTCAAACAACACAATAAGGAATTACGCACTAATACACAGAGCTCATAGCTAATGCATTGTGAAGTAAATGGCATCAATGATTCATCGGTCAAGATAATTTTCATCACTATTCAGCGAGCCTGGCTCCTGTTATGTGTACAGTGATGTGCTAAAATGATTCCTGGGCATTCAGATTCCATAAGAGAGATCTTAGATCTGAATTTTGTGTTTCTTGTTGAAGTTCTGAAATAGCTGGTTCTATAAGTATTACTTATGGGCAAGATTCTTTAATCTTGTTTATGGACGTACATAAATGCTGTCATCTGAAAATACTGTGAAAACTATGTCAGGTTTCTGCCTAAATGATTTAGAAATGAAATACTGTTAACAATAATCTTCATTACAGGACATGAGATCTCTATCCTGGTCTGTCCAAAGCTCTAAAATCAGTGCATGATTGACACTAAATAGCAACCTTTTGTCAGTCTCAGCTCAGAGAGAAATAAATGAATGCTTATTAAGCCTGAGCCCCTTTAAGCATTAATTCTGGCTTAGGGTCAAAATATTCCTGCTAAGCAATGTCGTTGTTGTTGCCTTAAATAAATACTAAACATATTTGTACTTTGCAAAGTATGAAGTAAAAATAATGTTACTAAGTATATCATTTAGACCTAGATGCTCTTAAAAGCTAATGGTCTTAGGACTTCCACAAAAATGGATTTATCTTGAAGTTAGAAAAATTAAAATAAAAATTTTACACCATAGTTTTTCTATAGCTGAACTGATGAACAACATGATTTGTCCACATCAAACAATGGGAAATTAGTTTTTCCGTCAGCTGTAGAGTACTACTAAACTTTTGCCATTATAGCCTGTTACTGAATGATGACTTAGAAACCAGTAGCTTCAATTCTGTGCTTCTTGCCTTTCCAAGCCTTGGTTTTCTCCCTTGTCAGAAACCAAGTCCTCTCTCCAGGGGTGGTTCTTACCTGGGGATAGTGTGGTGCATCACCATCAAAATTTTATAAACCTTGCTTAGATTGGTCTTGGTACTGACATGCAATGGCAGCATAGAGAACTGAAGGTTTAGAAGAACCCTTTTTGTGCTCAGCCATTTTCTTCTGTTTTCCAGCTAAATATTAGCTAACAAATAATCTCTTCTTGTTGGTACTATCTTGATAATACTGTTCTTGTATTTCACAATACTGTTTTTTAAACCTCTGTTGCATTATGTATGTGCAGATGTGTGTGCACACACCTATGCATGCACACAAACACACACACAAACGTACTACAACATTTTCTTCTAAGGCAGCAGGGAGCACATCTTTGAGAAATGACATTTGCATCTGACTGTTCTGCTTTCAGTCCATAAGTACTGACATTTCTTGTATACCTCGTGTCAGAAGATGTATTGATACACTGTGCCTTGGGCTCCTACAGGGCACACGGAGGATAGAACTATTTGAGACTTCAGATCAATCATTTGAACTTCCATGAATACATCTGGACCCAAGCTGTGCTGAGCAACATTGACACAAAGTATGATATTAGGTGAAGTTAAAATGTCACTAGTATACTCAGTAGCTACCTTTAGTTTGGACACTTTGGGCTAATTCTTCAACCTTTACTCTTCCACTGGGCTGGAATGTGCTTTTGAGCAATTATTTACATTCAGAGTTGGATTTGTTTTGTTTCTTTGTAAATTCTTGATTTACTCTGTAAGTAAGATCAGCTTTAGATTCGTTGGTGTCACCAGAAATTTTGTAGCAGTGAGAACACATGAAAACAGCAAAGAAAGGGAGCCAACCCAGATGAACAAACATTGCTGATATCTCATCTGAATACTTTCAGAAACCAAAAGGGCCAACTATATAAAAAGTGATATTTTGCAGTCTTTTTGCAGGAAACATGATCTTATGTGACCAGAGTCAAGAATGCCAAGAACATGTTATACTGTTAACTTCCTATGTTGCTGTAGTAAAACTTACTGTGCACTGCGTGTTTAGGGCAAATGGTGTAGTCCATGTGCACATAGTCAAGCAGAATTACTTTTATTTAGATTTTTCAGAAATATACAGATACAAATTAACTAATAAACTATTACCATTTTGAGCTGTACCCAGCATCACAGTATACATAAAGTGTTATTTTATAAAAGCAATCTTATACAAATGAGCGCAATTTTGAATTTGAATTCCTGTTTTAAATTGTAGCAGTGGCAGGCAAAGCGAATAATTCAGAACAAGAATAATGGAGGCTGTGAATATGGGAAAGAAAAAGAACTTTTTTTTCATTTTGTATCTGCAGTAAAAGTACATGCAAGGTTCAAGGCCAACCTTGGAAATTTCATTCCTATATGGTATCCTGACAGATCACAATTGTTTTTTTAAGTGCCGGTTCTCATTTTCTTTGATACGAGTGTAGGTTTAGAAACTGTAAATGGAACATCTTTCACATTAATGTCAGTTTTTCTGCTGCCTGTTCTTTATTTTTAATTTCATTACTGTTTAAAAGGAAGCTTGCCAAATTTCTCTCTTCCTGTCCTGCTTTTCACAGCAAGCAGAAATGGAAAGAGGAAGGTCATAGTACTAAAATAGTATAATTGATATTAAAATAGTAGAAAGAAAATAAATTAAAGGTTACTGCTGTCTTCTTCTCTAACCCTATACAGTTTGATTCAATATCACATTGACTGCAAGGCTGTAATCTAGTTGAATTTCTCCAGGAGTGAAACACTTACTTTTATGAAAATTAATCTTGATTTCAGGGTGAATCATATAAATGATAGACATATTTAAAAATTGCTAAAACAATCAGATATAAAATCATTTATTTAAATCCATTTATCTTTAAAAAATAATTAAAAAAAGGTAGAGGCTGTTCTTAAAATCAGGACTTTCTCCCGGTTTTATTTACAGTTCCGTTAATCAAGAGTTGAGTGTCTTTACTGGATTTCTTTGGCGAAGAGCTGGTATCGATGTTATGTCCAGTCTAGTTTTAAATATTATCAGATGATGAGACTTTTACCACTTCTCTTTCCAGCTCCAAGGATTAAACTCTGTGTAATATCACTGAGTTAATTTGAAAAGAGGTATGAATTTAAACAGATAACATAGTAAAAGCTTTTTTATTCCATAAAAGATGTCTTCATTTGTATCAATATAGCAGATTTGTGTATACATTTATTCAAGTATTTATGCTTTCTTTGAAAGGAAGGCTTTTTGGAGGTTTGGGAGGAAAAGGGGAAGAGTCGGTTTGGTTTTGTTTAACTTGTATCACTTAGAAATGGGTTTACATCAAATTGGAAAAGCCATTCTTATACCAGGATAAGAACAGGAATATAGGGCTGTGGAATATACAGTCTGGCTAGGAAACTTTCTCTACATAAAAAAAAATCGTAATGGAAAATCCGTCCATCCTGTGAGCAGTTTCCCCACCTCAGAAGTTTAGCCATCTGTGATAGACGAGCTGTTCTGCGTGTGGTCAGGTTCTGTTACCTTTGTTTAAAGAGGGAGAGGATCAGGTTGGCTGAAAGCTTCTGGAGAGAGAGAGAGAGAGAGATTGCTCCTGCCCTGAGAGCTACTGAGCATATTTTAGGGAGAGAAGTTCCCATACTTCGAAGAAAGATGAGTAGAGAAAGGGGAAAAAAAAGTCACAGGGCAGAAATTCAGGGAGGCTCTGAGAAACTGCTGAAAAGAGAAAGAAACAGACTCCTAACCTGAGCTGACGGAGAAAGCGACTTGTCCGGGTGAGCCAGAGGGCATCACGCAGAATACGCTGCAGATCCGAAAGCTTTTGAGTTGTTGGAATGGAGTCAAGCCTGAAAGCGAGGGCTCAGTGGGCAAGCAGAGTTTTATAACCCCTCTTTTGTTTCCATTCAGCCTTGCCTAATTCTATTTTAAAATGTTACCTATATCCATTCAGATAAAATCTTGCCTCTGAGTTTAGAAGCCCTGTTGAGCACTTTTTGTGTGCCCTCTATAAAGAAGAGGTCTAAGCAGTTTCACCACAAAGCTCTGGTTGACTCAGGGTCCTGGCGTGCCATCTAGCACAGGTTTAGAAAGCTCGTGTCTGTGAGTCTTCTCAAGCTCTCTACTTAATCTGTGGTTTAGAGTTAGACATTATGAATGCATACCTTTTAGAATAAAATCTTTGGCTAGCTAAAATAGTCTTTAGCTTCTGGTGTAAAACAAATTTATCAAATTGTTATTTCTAAATTGGCCATAGAGCTGTACTGTTGTTTAATTACTTATTAGCATGCAGTGCTGGACATTTTGACAGCTCTGCCACCACCATTAAGCACTGTTGGTCAGTATAAAATCTGAAAAGCTGTACAGGACTATCTGTGGTACCAAAGTAGAGTAGAAATAGGGTTTTTTTTTTCTTAAATAAAAGGTGTTTTGATAAATTTTAAGGCATTTTTGTAAAGAGGGGAAAGAAATTTGAAGCAGGTAATAAGTTGTGTTGCAGGCACACAGTAGCATGGTTCAAGTCAGGGCTGAGCCAAAAAGGCAAAGATGAGGCTTAACTGTGATGCTTATAGAAAGGTCTGAATTACAGTTAGGCACTTGGTGAGTTTGTCTAATCTGTATTTTACAACAGTAGTTAGGTGGCCGTTGTTCCCCAGCTAGAACCACATTTTAGGGAAAGAGATCAGTCAGAGCTCTGCTCACTCTGCCACATTTAATCTTAGTCCAGGGAAGCAAAGCATCGTGAGTGAAGGACAGAACAGAATAAATACTGCCCAAACAATGAAATCGAGCTGAGCCAAGAGCTTTTGATTGTCGAGGAGAGGCATCATTTCTGAAGAACTGCAGAGGTGGTGAGATTCCTGCGCAGAGAAAATGATTAAAACTATTACAAAGGAGCTCCTACATGAGGAGCTCACAGCAGGAATTGAAGCTGCTGCAGTTGCTAGGAGTGGGATTGACCTCACTTGTCTGGAGACATTTACAGCACGGACACCTGTGTTACATGAGGCTGCATCTGCAGTCAGTAAGAGAAACAGTAATGATTCTTGAGTGCGTCAGATTGCATCTTTAAAGATCTGTTTCTTTCAATTCACTAGTCTAGAGGGCAAGCTCAGATTAGATTTGTACATTATGCCTGTGTTTGGTCAGATGAATCCTCACTTTCATGAATAAATAAGGACTGTGGGGCAGCATATGGAGTCTTCTCAGCCATAGCTAAGAAAAGGCAGAAGAAGCCAAGATTTTCTCACACCTTTTTGTTTGTTTGTTTGTTTCCTGAAAAATAAGATTAATACTTTCTTTCTTTCAGAAAGGGTTTTTTTTAGTTATAACTGAAAATTTGTGAAGTAGTTTGATATCAGTCAAACACAGATGGTGTTAGTTCAGCATATACATATACTACTGAGAAGTATAAACTGTTTTGAATTTTTCTCACCGGTGTTCTCTGGCCAGGATTCTCAGTTAGATTGCAGAGAGATTTAAAAGTATGTTCTCATTGCCTGGGAAAAGATTTTTTATAGACCAGTAAAATTTTCCATGAGGTGATTGAGCACTGGAGCAAGTTGTCCAGAGATATTGTGGAATCTCCATCCTTAGAGATATTCCAAAGCCATCTGGACAGGGTCCTGGACAGCGTGCTCCAGGTGACTCTGCTTGAGTCGGGGGGGTTGGACTAGATCATCTGCAGAGCCTCAACTGTTCTGTGATTCTGTGAGATCTGAGTTTCAATTAAAACTCATTATTCTGACTCTGGGGAATAACATACAGCAATTTGTGTATTACATGTCAAGGAACACTGGTTGACTACTTACTATGAGTGAATGAGCCTGTGCTAAGGATGTTGAATTGTTTGCAAAAAGATTTATTCCAAGAACTTCCTCATTCCAAGATGAATAAGATGGCTAATGTCTTCTACTGCTGCAAAAACCTTCATGTTCAACTACTCCTGAATTTAGTAATTCATCCTTTAATATAATATCCTTTAAAAAAACTGAAGTAAGTCTCATTGCTTTTAGCATAACTGTTTTGAATTTCCAACAGCAGAATCACATAGCCTTTGAATTAGAACTTGCTACTGAGGAGCAGTTAGTTCTGTGTCATTGCTTAACTCAGAAAACAGCATGTACTGGAGACATTAAGCATCATGCGCAGTCAGCTTTTGCATCTTAATCCAGCACAGGCATCAAATGGTCCATTTACTCCACAGAGCTTTCGACAGCTTTTCACAGGTTAGACTGGGAAGTTCTGTATTCCTCATTTAGAATGCCTCTTTGACTCCCTTAATGAAACAATAGGGGGAAAAAAAAAACAAAAAAAAAAAAACAAGTGATGATTGATTAAGAAACATTAGTTAAGCTATAGTGTAGTATACTATGTTATACTGGAGTATATAGTCCCCATAAGTCTACAGCCTTTTTCTTGATCTTGTTAAGCACTTATGGCACAGCAATTCTAGTTTTGCCATTGCTGTTTCTCCAGCTCTTCCTTTACTCCAGCTTGCTGTCATGCAGTTCATAGAGCTCCATATACCTTATCCTCTGATTTCATAATCTTATGTCTCGTCTAAGCAGAATGTTCTTCAGAAACTTTCATGAGTCACAGGGAGGATATCATCTAGATAAATTTGTTTGAATCCTCAGTTTTTGTTGTTGTTTTTAAGAAAAAATTGGACTATCTTCTGAAAATTCACAAATAATTTACAGATAGGGAAAGAGTTTAATTCACAGACAAAAAAGAATTACTCTGAACTCTTTACATTCAGGCTTCGATTGTGGACTAGAGTTTTAGTACTATAGCACTCAGCATAGGAATTAGGATTGGTATGATAAATAGTGTTAGTAGTGTGGCAGTGGGAGAATAGAACTGTCTATCTGTGGAGTCTCGACATGAGTATATATACTGATATATATAAATGAAATGTGTAAGGCTATTTAACAGTGAAAAATCATTTCAATACAGAGCATATAAAGACAGTGTTGAATTATTATGTATCTCCTACATAGCACGTATATAATATATCCTGTGACATTTTCAAACCCTCCATAGCAAAACGTGAATCTGTATTTGCCATTCAGAGCAGAAATTCTGACCATGGTCTTCTCTGTTTTTAGGATAAGGTTCTTCTGTGTGTCCTTCTTCCCCTTCCCTCCAGTCCCCTCCTCCCTTTTTTTTCTTCTTCAGAGACTGTATAGTGAGAAAAATGTATTTTCCCCATTCGGTACAGACATTTTGATACAAAACAGTGCTCAGGTTTGACAATCTGAGTCTTTCTATTAGCTTGACAGATGTCCATTGTGCTGTCTCAATCAGTTTGCCAGAGGATTTTTTTCCCCATTGCATATAACAGAGACACATATGATTCCATGTACATTAAATATAATTGGAGAGTGCATCTCTCATATGAGCACGTATCTCAGGCCCCCTTTACAAAGATAAGTAATGTAATTACAGAGACAAATACTAAAGAGTAGCAGAGGGGGAAAGAAATGAAGGATAAGAGAGAAAATAGTTGTTTTCAGGTGAGCTTTGAAGATAATGTTAGTGTATGAGATACACAAAATGACAACATTTCAGACTAAGACTTAAACTGCAGAAGAAAAAGCTTTACAGGCAGTATTGGATCATGCTGGGGGAATTGGTAAAGAGACTACTGCCTCTTCAGGGAGCAGAAAAAGCAAACAACATAGATATTGTTTACAGATATCAACTGAGGAAATGAAAACATAGCATTGTAAATAAAGTTAATGTTCTCTAAAATGAGTTAAATGAACACATATGGAGTATTGTTCAAGTTATAATATTTGGAATCAAAGTTCCAAAACATTGGATTTCATTCTTCTCACAAGCTGATTTTCCACTGATGTTTTTCTGCTGAGGTAAACTGCTATTCCTCATTTCAACCAGTGCAAATAAGAGAAGAAGTACCCCATTGCCCTTACAGGCAAAATTTGACCTACAGACAGGTGTCAGTCCTATTCCAAGTGATTCTCAAATAGGTTAGTGTTGTTGCACAACTGCCTTTTCCATGCAAATGACTGAGAACAACTATTATGCCTACTCACAAAAGTAGATGAAAAATAGGTTTAGAGCCCTTTGAAAATCACTGTGTAAGGGCCACATCTGTCTGCAGTTTGCATACCAAATCTTCATTGAATTTTTCCTTTCTCCCCCAAAGATCAAAAGAAACATATGGGCTTTTATGTGTTTAACTGAGGAAAGAAGTTGATATCTCCTGTCACGTCAGCTGTTAGGAAGTGCACTGTGCTGTTCCCCTTGCATTTGAAGTGAAAATGGCAATTTCAAACAATTTCACAGAGGAAATGAAAAGAGCAAGAGGATGGAAACTACAGAAGTGTTCATTTGGAGAGTGAGTGACTCTCTGATTGACATGAAGGAAAGCAAAAAAAAAAAAAACTCTGAAAAATGTTTATTGTTTTGGAATAGACTGTTTCTAAAAATTATATATTGCTTTTAACAGAAGAGAAATTTATCTCTACAGAACCTCCAAAGGAGTGAAAAAACATGAGAAAATCAGACTGACTGGCATCTCAGTGCTGCTGCCTAGTGATTTAGAAACTACTTTTCTGCCCGAATGCTCAGTCCCCAAAGCAAAATAGTTGCAGAAAAGAAGGCAAGAGTTGCATTAAAGAAAACCTCTGACATATTACTCATGAAATAGGGTATTTCCCTTCCATATACAAGGCCAAATTCAGCTCATCTAACTCATGCCCTAGGTATTCCCATTGCCAGCAATGGCACATGAGGGAAGGCAGTGCAGATTGGCTGATACGGTTTTAGTGATGGTTAGAAAGTTTTTCACAGCACTTATTACTCCATTCTCAACACTGCTTATGAGACTATCATCTTTTGTAAATACATGTTTTAGTATATTTTCATTACAACAAAGAATTCATCTGCCTCCCTTTTTCCATTGGCTATAGAGGTGGGTCCCCACACTCTGTGATTCTTCATGCAGTGAAAATGATCCCATATCAGCCTTAGCCAGTTGAGTGAAATTGCTCAATATTTTTGCTCTAATGTTTATTACCAAGGGTCAACAAGGCTGGTCCTCTGCAGTTAGTGGCCACCGTGTAATAAATATTGAGTCCAGAAGGATCCACGAGAACTGTCACAAGAAAATATTTCTTTGCACAGGACAAGTTACAAAAGGTTGTCCTATATCACCATCTGCATCCTACAAGATGAAATTGAGAATTGCATATTGATAACACAGTAATATTAGTGTACTGTGTTAGTGTGTGTCTTTCAGAATTAGGTTTCATTTACAAGTACTTTCAAAGTTAGTAATAAATTACTGAAAGATCTTTCATCAGTGATAATTGATCATCATAGATTCTCCGAAGCCAATCAGATTTTTAAAATAATGAATTACAGAAATTTCTAACCGTAGCTAACTGGTATATTTCTAACCATGAATAGCACATACTGTAACACCAAAGAGCAGCTTTTTCTAAGTAGAACTGCTCCATTACAATTACAATTTGTATCAGGAGCTGGGGAGAGGGGAGATTGTATTTTGGGAGCTTTTTGTACATGAAAGATCCCAGATGCGGGAGTTGGAACACAGATAACTACAGTGAAAGCTTCACCTTCCTCCTCCATCACCACTTTGCTAATCTACATCAGTCCCCACCTAAAATGACCTCACTTCAGAATGGAAGAGTGGTTTGTGTCCCTCCACTGTTTGACATCTTTTCTAGATACAAATGATGTATTCCTATAATAACTCTTTAACGTGTTTTGGGACACTAGCATGCATCTTTTCAACTGCTGCTAATCTTGAGTTTGCTGAACAAGTTTATTGACTACATAGTCCTTATCTGAAGAAAAAAACCTGTTATTTGTACTGTTTTTCTGGTACTTAGGGTACTACCAACTTTCTGCTGACATTTCAATCTAGTGCAAGTCAGTGTCAGATGCTGAAGAAAACCTTACACTGCAGAGGTTTTGTTTCTTTAGAGTGTAGAACAGGCTTTCCTCTATGCTGCAAAACCTGCAGAGGATTGTGGCAGAGGACTGCCTTCAGCAATAATTAACTTTACTTTTGCTTTTTCATAGCATCTAGCACATTATCATGGAGTTTAACATTGTAATACTTACCATATAGGTAGTCTAACATGACTATTTATACATCCCAGACAATCTAGTGGCGGCAAGCTCTAATAAGCATGCTGCTATTGCAGTTGTACTTGATTTGTGCACCCACATATCACACCCATTATTTCCATTTTTCCCCCACTTATATCAAAAATTATAGGTCAATTTTAGGTGCAGTGCTAAAAAGAATGCTAGTTTGACAGTTCTAAACATGGCAGAGGAACAAGTTTATGTTTGCTTGTGTGGTGCCTCCGATCACAGAAAATCCTAAATCATGGAATGTTATAAGAGAGGCAATAATGAGGGTTATATATTTACTACTAAAATCCAGCATATTCAAGATGTATATAGGAGTTGTAAACCCAAGGGTGATAGCTGAGTTCTTTGAGCAAATGAGACTAATATCCAGGAACAGCTGGATGAATACAGAGAAAGGAGGATACAGAAACAGCACCACACTGTATTCAAATAAATTCAGTTGAGAAGAGGAGGGAAAAGATGAAAAACATTCCAAAAAAAAGACTGGATAACAAGAATCATGCAAACAGTTTAGAGGTGGAAAGTTAACGCAGATCCCCTGAGTCATTCAGTCCCCCAGTATAAACTAGCTTTTAAAAACAAATAAGAAGCAATGAGCATTTCCTAGTTCTTGACTGGCTTTTGTAATGGGTTAGACTTCTACTGGCCTCATCAGCAGTGCCATCAAATTAGAGGAGACAAAAATTGTTAGAAAAAGTATCCTGGTATCAAGACTCAGAAGGAATAGGATGGTCATCTCAAAGGAATTACTCCAAAGTCACCACACAATTTAACAGGGTTGAGAAGCTTTTATCCAGATGACTTCTAAAAGTTAAAATTCAAGAGATAGTGCAAGTCAAGACTAATGTGTATTGGCAAGATAGCAAGTACCAAAAATACAGGAAGAGGGCTAGACAGCCCAATTAGTCCTTTTTACATCTAATTCTTTGATAAAAATAATGGAATTTAGTGAAGATGAGCCTTAGCTCATCTTTTTACTTTGGTAGTTAACAAATTCAAACAAAATATAAAAATTAAGTTTAACTGATATTCTAATATCATCTGCCAAAATATTGCAGTTGAGCTTCCCTTAAATCGACCCGTGTTGTTCCCAGGTATCATGCTAACATAACTGGTGGTGAGAATATCCAGGAAGAAGAAAACAAAGCACAATTTATTGAAGTACTAAAATATCATAATTATTTTTTTCATATCTCAATACCAAGTAAAAATAATTAAGGCTATCCTCTGTCATCTGTCCTCTTGTGAGAATAGCAACTGAGAAGTAGAGGCTATCAATATTTTTTTCAAAAGCAAGTGGTTCATCTCCCAGCAGTGGCTTATCAGTCTGAGCTTTTTTGTATGTAGATGGAAACAAGATATGATTTTTTTTCAATAAAATGCCTTATAAATTGGCACTGGCATTTATTCATGAGCAACATATCTGATATACCAAAATAATCATTCTTTAAAGTATCATATACCTTTTAATGAGTGTGTTATTAATAGCTGTTCCCCAATACCAGTGACCATCTGTGACTGTTCCACCATCTGTGATTGCTATTTCAGTTTGGGAGGGAGATATAACTGTGGTAATGGACTGAATATACAATGTAAATGAATAGCCAACCAGACCTACTGTAGATGATTGATTAATTTGTCTTTGATTATATCTATACACTTAGCAAGAGAAAATTAGTTTCATTGATTTGTTGGTACAACATAGGTTTGGGAAATAGCCACAGGAAGTTGAAAACAAGATTAAATTAATTTTACTGAAATCTGAAACATGCAAAAGTCGATGGAATTTAGATGAAGAGGAAGAATGAGCTTAAATGGCATTTGAAAAGATACTAAATGTTTATTTAAATATTCATGGCAAATAACGATTATTATGATTTGCCAAGATTGGCTTACAGGAGCAGCAAAAGAAGGTTGTCAATACTTCTTAAAAACTTTTATAATTTGTTGACAACATATTAAGATAAGCTGGGGAAAGTACAGGGTTTTTTTCTTATCCTAATTAGGATTAATTTTGTTGACCTATAATCTGACTGAAGTAGTGTTTCTCTCAGAAGAAATTTCACTTTGTTGTGCCTGCGGAGGTAGAAGAGTCAAGCTGGTATTTAACATTCTTTTCACTCCCTTATTAAATGGTGCTAAAGTGTTGCTCTATTCCACTATCAAGACTGCTGCAATCTGTAATGGCTGAGGTGATTATTTCTAGAGTATGTGTATGGACAAGTCTTTTATCCATTACTGAAGCAAAATCCATCACGAGCTATTGAGAATATAGGATAACATTTCAAAATCATTCCAGTCCCTCTTCTTAATGTGTACCTGCATTGTGTGGGAGCCTAAATTTACTTCAAAGCTAATATGAATCTTTCAAAAACCCTCGTAATTTAGGGTGCAATTCAGATCGCATCTAGGCAGTTCTGTTGCTTACCTCCCTAGCTGATGGAGAGAGACAGACACCTCCAAAAAATGACTCACGAGCCTTCTCTTAAAAGAGGATGAATCACCCTCTGACCATTAACTTTGAGGAAATCTGGACATCTCGTTTTAACTACAGTCCTAATTTTTATAGTGCTTAACTGTAAAAAGTTTTAAACTGTAACTTTGGAACTGTTATTTCTCTCTTCACTTAAGAGAGAAACTGATGGACTCAAGAAAGCTCACACCTAGGCTACCATTTTTATAAAGCACAAAAATCTTCCTGGAAAAAAACAATATGTGTGCCAGCAGAGGTAAGGCAAAACCAGCAAGGGGGACTGAGGACTACCTGTTGTACCAAGTATGCTGGCAACAAGAAAGTTGACTGAATTTCAGAGCAAGTTATAGATGCTAGGTATGTGCTCAGTGTCTGGCACAGAGACTTTGGTTATATTGTATAGATAATTTTTTTATATATATATAATATTTTATATATTATTTCTATTAAATGTTTTATACAAATAAGTTGTGTAGGTCTACATACTCCCCCAATACATACATGCACACACACATTGTATGTTTGTGTAGAATTATATGAGATAAAAATAAACTTTTAAATCACAGTCTCAAGTCAATTTCAAGTATATAGAGTAAATTTTTTAATGTTAGGCTAAACAAAGTTCTAGTCAGTGCCTTTCCTATTTTGGATCAGATAGCTAGCTTATCTTCCTGACCTTTAAGAGACTACAGCATTTTCTTTATGCCATTTGCTGCTGCTTATTCACAGATACCACAACCTCCTCTGCATCAGAGAAAGTATGTGGTTGAGATACAAAGCCATACCATGAGAAATTTGTAAACAGCTTGTGATTTATTAGATTAAGCCTCCAGAATAGTGATTCAGTCTTGCTTCTTTTATTTCAGACAAAAAGTTCTTCAAGCATAACTCCGTCAGGCACTCAGAAGAAGGTGAAGAGGACTCTGCCCAACCCACCTCCAGAGGAAGCAACAGCAGGAACCCAGTCGCCCTATACCTCTGTGGGGTCAGTTTCACGCAGAAGGATTTGTCGGACCAACACTATGGCCAGAGCCAAAATTCTTCAGGATATAGACAGGGAACTGGATTTGGTTGAACGGGAATCAGCCAAGCTTAGGAAGAAGCAAGCAGAGCTAGATGAGGAGGAAAAAGAAATAGATGCCAAACTGAGATACTTGGAAATGGGCATCAATAGGAGGAAAGAAGCCTTATTAAAAGAAAGGGAAAAGAGAGAGCGTGCCTATCTCCAAGGAGTAGCAGAAGAGCGTGATTATATGTCAGACAGTGAAGTTAATAATACCAGGTCAACCAGAATAGAAACTCAGCATGGCTTGGAAAGACCACGTACTGCACCCCAAACAGAATTTAATCAATTTATGCCACCACAAACCCAGCCGGAAACGCAGTTTGCCCCTGCTACAAGTCCATATACTCAGTATCAGTATTCATCTCCTGCTCTGCCTACTCAAGCACCAACTCAATTTACACAACAATCACATTACCAACAGCAGCAGCCTTTATATCACCAGCAGGTTTCACCTTATCAGACTCAAACAGCTTTCCAAACAGGAGCTACTATGTCATATACTCCACAGGCTCAACCTCCACCAACTCAACAGCCTTCATATCAACTCCCATCACAGATGATGGTGATACAGCCAAAGCCAAGGCAAACTACATTATACTTGGAGCCTAAGATAACCACAAACTATGATGTGATTCGAAATCAGCCTCTCATGATAGCTCCAGTTTCAACTGACAATAATTATGCTGTTTCCCAACTGGGCAGTAAATACACTACCTTGGACTTAAGGATAGGACTAGATGAGAGAAACAGCATGGCAAGCAGTCCAATATCAAGCATATCTGCAGATTCATTCTATGCAGATATAGACCACCACCATACACCACGAAATTATGTACTGATTGATGATATAGGAGAACTTACTAAAGGAACAGGAACACTCGGTTCCACTTTCAGCCTCCATGAAAAGGATCTGACCAAAACAGATCGACTGCTTCGCACAACAGAGGCCAGGAGAGCACAAGAAGTGTCAGACTTTCTAGCACCACTGCAGACTTCTTCTAGGTTACATTCTTATGTTAAAGCTGATGAAGACCCAATGGAGGATCCTTATGAGCTCAAACTTCTCAAACATCAGATAAAGCAAGAGTTCCGTAGAGGTGCAGAAAGTCTTGATCACCTTGCTGGCCTGTCACAGTATTACCATGCAGATAGCAGCTACAGGCATTTTCCCAAATCTGAGAAATATAGCATAGGTAGGCTTACCCTTGAGAAACAAGCTGCTAAGCAGCTTCCAGCAGCCCTCCTTTACCAGAAGCAGTCAAAGCACAAGAAAGCTTTGATAGACCCCAAACTAACTAAGTTTTCACCTATCCAAGAAAGTAGAGACCTTGAGCCTGATTATTCAAGCTATATGACTTCTAGCACTTCATCACTCGGCGGAATTACTACTAGGGCAAGGCTTCTTCAGGATGATATCACTTTTGGCCTTAGAAAAAATATCACTGACCAACAGAAATACATGGGGCCAACACTGACTTCATCCATTGGAGCAAGCCTTGGGACTGCGCTAGGTCCAACCATGAGATCCACGTTACAAGATGAAACTGACAAGTCTTACAGCAGTGGTAGTAGATCTAGGCCCTCCTCCAGACCATCCTCAGTTTATGGACTTGATTTATCGTTAAAAAGGGATTCTTCCAGCTCTTCTTTAAGACTGAAAGCACAAGAAGCTGAACCCCTAGATGTTTCCTTTAGTCATGCAGCACCTTCTGGAAGAACTAAACCTACCAGTCTACCTATTAGCCAAAGCAGGGGAAGGATCCCGATAGTAGCACAGAACTCAGAGGAAGAAAGCCCACTAAGTCCCGTTGGTCAGCCAATGGGAATGGCAAGAGCAGCAGCTGGACCCTTACCACCAATATCTGCAGATACCAGGGACCAGTTTGGATCAAGCCATTCATTACCAGAGGTCCAGCAACATATGAGGGAGGAGTCACGGACTCGAGGCTATGATCGAGATATAGCCTTCATCATGGATGACTTCCAGCATGCCATGTCAGACAGTGAAGGTAAATTAGGCCTCAGACTGATATCTTACTATCACAACACAAATCCTCATTTCTATGCATGTGTCTAATTTTTATTATACTGCAAAGACTTGTTCTTCTTTCTGTTCCTTGGTGCATCTTCTGTGTATCTACCTTTTTTGGGTTTGATGTGTTTTATTTGATATTTTTTATTTTATCTTAACAACAGTTGTCTGGATGGTGTTAAGCTACTTTAGCATGCTCACTGTATTTTTGTTGATTTGCTTTCCTTTTGGTTTGCTTGTGCATTTTCCTTTTTATTTGTTGATGTCTACTTTTCTAAAAATACTATATAGACTATTCCATGTATAATACATGCTACCATCCCCCATCAGTACCTATGTGGACCATTCTCCAGTGACTGTGAGTCATTGAACTTATTTGCAATAGTTTTTTGGGGATTTGGAAAATAATTCCCAAATCCTCTAAAAAACTCTAGTAATTTTATTTGCATGAAATTTCATTATAGAATTCAAGAATTGATAATTCCATCTCCTGATGCACCATTTTAGAGCTGTTTATATGGAAATAGTATGTTCATTAAGTACATATTGTATGTTAGAACCATACAGAGTTTAACGTGATAGCAAAATAGCATTCTACATACGGCTTGTTAAAAACATCCTGTCATGTGGACTTCTGTGCATTCAGAATTGTGATGATGTAAGATAATATGTCATTTGGATGGTGCAAGACAAACTCGCCCTTCAATAAACTTGCATAAAGTATTCTACTTCTATTGGTGGATTATGCAACATAGCTGGTTTTATGCGCACCCCATACAGTACCTCTGACAATAAGCACAAGAGTTTATCTCACTTAGGTTCATGAAAGGGACCTTTCTGATGTATTATAAATGGTGCAATTAAAAAAATGTTTCTTCTAATAAGTACAACAGAATGATAAAGCTTATGTTAATTATGTACCAGTTTGTTTGACTCAGTTCAGACTTAATATATTCTAAATTGTTTAAAAATCATAAAGTCAGTTTGAAAGAAAATGAAGTTAATATGTTCAAATTGTATGTGCTTCCTTAACTCTTTCTTATGTGTATTTACTGCACAATAAAAGAGACTTTGCATGCGCTATATTGTCTGTAAATGGCAATGATTGTCTCAAAAGACACATTTGCATGATTATGGAGTAATATCGTTTATTTTTCAGGTTTACATTAACTTCAACCTTATTGCATTAGTTCTTTTTTACATAAGCTGAGTCTTTCATATCGGTTAGAAAATGAAACCTATTTGCTTTCCGGATACTGCAATATATTGTGAGATTTTGTTCTATAAGTTCTTTTCATATTTCTTAGATATTTACAGTCTATCCATGAAGTGTGTATTCCAGGGGAATTTCAGGATCATCAGCTTTTTTAAGTTTAAGCATTTTTAGTATTCTTAAATTCTTAGCACACAGAGCTCTCTAATTAAATGAGATGGCAGTTAAAAGGACCCCCCAGGTTCTAATTGGTATCATTCTTTAAAAGTAAGCAGGTGTTATCCTGTCTAGACTTGACTGATGGCTTTTAAGGGTCGTTGCAGTGTAACGCCTATTTGGTGCTATTCTACAGCATATTAACAAACAAGTCATAGGAATTTACATTTCTGCACTACACTGTTTTATTTTTCTTTTACATATTTATACAAGGTATATATGTTAGATGTTTAGTTGCATGTATTTTGCTTTTGAACTATTTTCTGATTAGATACACTCTTTCAGAAGTATTCTAATTCAATTCACAAATACCTTATTTGGTTGACATGTCCCTGAACACCAGTGCTTCTCCTTCTAATAATATTTTTTACAAATTCTATCAAGCTTAAATAACTTAATTTTGCACCATTTAAAGTAAAGTCTTGGGAAATCAATACAGTTTATATTATTTTCAAATTATCATAGGGGGTGTCTAACAGCATATAACTTAAACTGAGAAGAATTCATGTTATTTGGGTGTAAGATAAAAATTGCTTTAAAGAAGTAATTCCAGTTCTTCGAAGTTACACATTCTTCTCCCAGGACTGCACTTCTCTCTCTAGTGCCCTGACAATGGATAACTGTTATGATATATTTCATCCAGCCATTTAGAATACTTAAAAAAGAATAACTTGCCATTAATAATTATAATTTGCATTACAATTTACATTGATATTAGTAAGATTTCATTAAAATAAATCAGTCTTGAATGCAATCCTAGAAAAACACTTCTTGTGATAGTGGTTAGCAAAGCTGCAACTTTCCTTATTAGACATTTAAAATAAACATAAGTTAAGGTATTGATTTTAAAATGTTTTTCTTCATTTCAAATTGAGAGATGTGTTTGACTTCCTATTCATTTTTTATAAATCACATTCCATATAAATATCAGAGGGGCGTAGAAATAGGACTCTGAGCCCAAACCTTCTGTTTAAGTTAATTTCACTAAAAGCCATAATGTATTTACATACTGTCATGAATCTTAAAACCATACTATAGCACCCAAGTAATACATACAACAGGATTACTTTGAAAATAATGAATGTTCTGAACTTTTGAAACATGGGATATTTTTTCACAGTTTTGAGTGCCCTGAAAGCTTTGATGCAGCAAAGTAGCTCCTTATTAACCCTAAAGCTGCCACAGTTTCCACAAAGTGTTAAAAATGTTGAAGATACTCGTTTTCAAGGATGCTGAAACTAGTGCTTAATTTGATGGATGTCAGTAACCCCCGCTGGTCAGCTCAGTGGATGGAAATTGTACCTTTTCTCACCTCAAAGATTAGTTTTCTCTTTTATATGCTAGTTTGCTAATTCTGCAGTTAAGTTTAGAAGTTTAAAATTCAGCTGTGAAGACACCAAGAAAATTTAAGCTGCACACTGATTTTTCACTGTGCACACACCAGTTGGAAGTATACAATATCTTCTTTACCGATTGTCTTTGTTATGACATGAGATTGCTTGTAGTGTTGAGGTTCAGGGTAACACTCTGCCAACAACAGTAGTGTCTGTTAAGTGTGTCTGACTGTAACACAGCTAACCCGGTGTAATTTTCCATCTGTGGGATTTAGGGTGACCGCTGTTTGTTTGCTGATCTAAGGTTTTTTGAGCTCTTCAACCTGGAGTCCAATCTCACTTTTTTAAAGTGTGTGCAGTTAACAGCATGGGACCTTACTCACTTCAGTGGGAGTTTTTACAGATGGAATAATCTGGCGGCATTTATTAGATTTAGAAACATGGTCATAGCCTCTACGACTATCAATGCTTCAGCTTGGCTGTTCTCAGGGTTCCAACTGAAACAAGTCACAGCTAATCAAGCCAAAAACAATTGTGTGTGTGTGTACATATGTGTGTGGTGTGTGTGCCTATATACACATACATACATATTTTCTTTTTATTTCATATAAAATACACACATCCATCCTAGTTTTGACAAAAAACATAGGCTGCTCTGAACTGCAGTATGGAACTCTGCAAATGTGCTAGCTTTTCTAAATAAGAAATCCAACAAGAGTTAGCTTAGATGAGACAAGAAGAAACCAAATTTCACTCTTTCTCCTGTTGATCTAATGACCCAGATTATGATAGTCAGCATTAGTACCTGGGATCAGAAGAATGCCTTAGGTTCTTAATATGTCTCAATCAGAAGTTCTGGTGAGATGGGTTATGAAACAGCCTGGTACATGCAGGTGGCCAGTCAGCTAGCACAAATGTGCAAAACACAAAGGTTTTGCCTATTAGACCATAACAGTTTATTAAAAACAATTGATCAGTAACTAGTCACTAGTTAGACAAGATTCAACTTTCAATAAAGTTTCTTTTACTTCTTTTGTGCTGGTCTAAATAATGTTTTCAAACCATTGTTAGATTAAATTTGTGCACACATCAGAAGGAACAGCCTGCATGACATCTGGACCAAGATTAAGATTTGTCCAAAGACTTACTCCAATATGTGATGGCTTTTTACCGCATAAACAATATTCTTTTTAAAAGTTCATGTATATATATTAGTCCTATTTTTAGAGAAAGTTAGTGAAACAATCATGAAAAAGATCAACTTTTCCCATAAAGCTTTTTTCCAGTCATCTGTTAAACCAATTAGATCATGTTGACTTTAACAACTGAATAGACAAAATTATGTATCCTACAGTTTGCATTTTAAATTCTCTTCTGTGTCACAGAACAATTGCATTCATCCCTGTTATTATAGCAACAATTACCCTTATTTTGGGTTTGAAATTTTCTGGTGTTTTTTGCTGAAAAAAATACTGTCTTTCTTCTAATTCTACATTTATGTCACTTATTAAAACATTAAATTCAAACTTTCAGTAGTATTCTAATTAGCTGCATATAGCTTTGCTTTACACTGACGGACAGTATAGAGGAAAATCTCTCTGCTGTATAGCATAAATATTATTGAACACGCAAGAGCTGATTCTGATCCCAATAGAGTGAAACCTATGTCAGTTGACCCAATACTCAGTAGGCATAAATCTGTGTATTTACAAAACTGACTTCAATGAAACAGTGTTATTTCATCCCAGAAGAGTGTGTCATGCAATAGATTTTGTACCAGTGTGAAATTGTTGCAAATATAAGAACATTAAGTCTCTAGGTTTATTGCATGAAGACCATTCCAGTTAACTTTCCATGCGAAAAGAAAGTGCATACTGCAAAATCAGTGAATGGCATTCGAAATGAGAACACTTGCAATATTTCTGCTTAGAACTATGAAGAATGTAGATTGGTTTTGCTTCATTTCTTCATTTAGTAAAGCAGACTCAGTTTTCATATGAATAGTTTTAGACATCTCCAAAATATTTTCAAAAACATTAAATTCAAAAGTTTAGGAGTTTGTTGTGGGATTTGAGTTTTGAGGGTTTTTCTTCTAGCCTACTGAAATATATCTACTTTGACTGTTTTTTCATCAAACATTTTAGAAATGTGTGACATCAGCAGTCTACTTCTGAACTACCAGAAGGAAGGAAATGATTATAGCATTCTGCAGTGGGTTTCTTCTGATATTTAATATCCATAGTTTAATATCCACATAGCCAGAATCTTCTCACGCTGCTTTGTCACCTATAGCTAAATTATGCCTGAGTTCAATGTCTCTAGTCTTGCCTGTAACTTTGCTTTAGCTGCATGGCCAATTAATAACCACTATGCATGTTTGCTATGCGCAATGCACATTACTGCCCTTTGCCCAGCACTGGATCAGAACATTTGACCTGTCCTTGGTTTTCAAAGCCTATCACCTCCGTCGTGAAGAAACAGATTGGTTTGACAAGCCCCGGGAATCTCGTTTGGAGAATGGACATGGCCTCGACAGAAAGCTGCCGGAGAAGTTACCCCACTCTCGGCCACTAAGTCAACACCAAGACCAAGTAAGTGTGCCTGTAGTTTTATGAGTGTGTAAAAGTTTGATCATTATACTCTCTGATAGTCTAGGGGCTATGAGATTAATCAAATTCCAGATAAATTCAGTTGAAGTGCTGTTGAACCTGCATTTGTCATCAGGACTTGTGGATGGCCTTAAAATAACATCATTTATTTTCTCTAAATTTTAGTATTAATTTTGCAGGTTGTCTTTTAATTTCTGAAACATATCTGAAAGGAATTAATCTGCTGACCAGTACTATATATATATTAGGTATTCCTATTAAAAAAAGATCCAGTGTGGTCTCATTTTACCTTATCAGCTTTATCCCATCCAAATTCAAGCCTCATCTTTTAGTAATTTAAAGAAGAGTTGCTTTTATGCTGTTGACATTGGTCCCCACTGTTAGTTAGTCAGAATAATCCCAACGCTCTGTGGTCAATTACCGAATAAATCAGCAAGACTACGCTGATCTAAGGATTTGTTTAATTTATAATAATGAGAAAGAAAAATATATTATTCTGTTTTTCAAGCTTGTATACTTTGAAGTCTAGTTCACCTTAGTATACAACCATATATCCTCTTTGTATTAATGAAGTTTATATATTTCATACAATATATTTAAGTTCTTCACTTTCTTTTGAGCTATCATTTTTACTGATTGATTCAGATTATATTCTGCTTTCTATGAGATGTAATAGGAGTAATAGAAGGTATGACATGGCCCTTTGGACTACTTAATAGCTTAATGTACTCATGTTAATTCCTAGATCACATCTAACCAGCAATATACTGCTCGCATGTAGCCTTAGAAACTTTTTAGCTGGTGAGCATCTTCCCTGACATTTGACAGTAGAATACAGGTTTTATGAAGTAACTATTCATATCTTATACTACAGGCTATTATTTACTTTTACTTTTCTCTCTTTTGCCTATAACTAGTTTAGCATGTATTGAGATTTACACCGCCTAGGTTGTACTGTGCCTGCCCCCTTCTTGTTGGGAAAGAGGGCTTTACAAGATATCAGACAGTCTTACAGGAAACTATTCAAATAATTCACACTGCAAATCACCTTTATTGCAGGAAAAAAGATGCTTTAGAGACTTTGCAGTTCTTAATATCACTAATACATGCAATATTACAAAATATCTGCATGTCTGAGCACTTTAATCCTCATGAGAAAAGTGTGTTCTTCAGAACATACATATCTGACCACTACAACATCATGATGTAAAAATAAATATTTTACTTTGATAATAAGGTTTCTCCAAGAGAAGGGTTATTAGCATATTGAGCTCTGTGATGTGGAGATGGTCAGAAAGATAGATAACTTTTTAAACTCCATAGCTTTTACCGTTGGAAATTGGTCCATGGAATGTTACTAGTAATAAATGCCAAATCATTGTTTTTATCTCTCGTTTAAATAGCACTACACCAGGACCGGTTGAAAGACTTTGATAAGAATTTTCCAGAAGGAAAATACTTTTACTTCTTGAAGCTATTGTGATATTCCCATGTGTAGGTGGAAATAGACATACTTCGTTTAAAATATTACCAAAGACATTTTTTAAGGCTTTACAAAATCTGGGATGGAAATTGGAAGAGTGAACACTTTCTAAGTAGTTCTAAATGGTGTTTTTGTTAGTGTAAGCTTTGTGAACCAAAATTTAAAGCTGCTGCAGAAGAAAATTTATTTCAAAGAAAAGGTTTTATAACACTTTTCTCTTCATCCGTTTCAATCCAGTTTAGCTTACTGTCATTCACCCACTGATGAAAAATCATTTCAAAGCATCTGCAGAAGAGAGAAATGCCAACTCTCACCAATTTTGCATCATCTACCTTGTCAAAATGTTGCACAGAGCTCATGTATGCTAAATATCTTCTGTGAACATTTGTTTGAGATAATAACTTAAAGCAAACTTATTCTTACGCACATCTGAAAATGAAATTACTTTAAGATACGATAACAAGGGTCATACTCATTTTAAAAAATTGTGATCATTAGTTTCATATTGAATTCGCAAAGTAAAATACCCAACAGTAGAAGCAAATAAATCAATATTAACATCTGCATTTTTTAACATCCATTTTATATTTCAAGGCTATCAAGAAAAATAAACAATTTGGGGGTCAATTAATTTGTTCAGCCAAAGAAAACAGTCTGTAAAAGCTTTTTCAGTCCTGTCCCTTCTACAACAATAAAATAACAGAATTTGGTGTCCTGTGCTGCCTGACTATAAGCCCAGTTCTGCACAGAGAGCTGTAGTGTTCGGGTACAAAGTATTTTGGGGCCAAAAATGACAAATCATTCCTCATCCCAACCATCTGAACAAGCCCAGCATCACCTGGAGCTTTGCTTGTCACAAAGGCCTTTCAGAAATCAGTTAGGATGACAGCTTTCTGGTTAGTACAGTAATTAAGCCATCACAACTCCTTTGATTTTCCATGCTGAGCTGAAACTGGCCACAGAAGGAAGTGTTTGCATCAACAGCACTAATCTGCTTCTCATGTATCAAAGTTCCCGGATTCACTTATCCACCATAAATATCCCATCTGTATCTGCTTTTTAAAAAATGGGATGATTTTACCTACCACTGCCATATTTATATTCCAGAACATTGTTTCACATGTGTGAAACTTCAATTTCCCTACTATAAGAAATAAAAACTATTCAGTTATGTCCCACAGAGCGTATGCAATTAAAGCTAATACGTAAAGCACAACCCTGTGCTTTTGAAGGCAGAGTCGTGCGCAGCAGAGTGACAGCCCTGCACTTCCAGGGTTCCACGGATTTCTTACAGCCCAGCGGATTAAGCTCACATTTTGTAGTATTAATATTAAAATATATTTGTTTCTATAGCAACTTCTATGGTGCTATTCTTAAATCAAGTTAAATTGCAGTGCAGTTTAGGATCTTAACAGCTGATTCGGTGATTCTGAACCACTCACCTGAGAAGGGTGAACATGGTTTAAAGCTAATCAGTGCACAGTCTATTGCAGCCCCTTGATTTCTCTCACTGATCCCTGTTGACCCCAACAGTTTAATTAATCACTGCCAGTTGTCAAACAGCTTCTGCCAATCTCCAGGGATCAAGGTTCTTTTTGTGATTATTTTTCTGTGAAAACTACTGGTATACCCTGAAATAAATTGGCTGTTTCAAACAGGATGTGAAGGAACAGCAGGAGGAGGTGCCATGGGAGCAAGAGATCATGACACGGAGATGGACAGTGAGAGTGTATTAATGGAAGATAAGTAGCCCCTCAGTGAGGAGTTTTAAACACACAACTTGCAATGATCAAAGGTGGCCTTTGTAAGCCCTAAGCGAATAATAAAATCCCAAACTTATCATAATAGCAATATATTGCCATTACAGTTCAGTTTGGCAACAATTATCTAAGCAGAAAAGAGAAGGCTAGGGCTCTGGAGATGAAACCTTTCAAATGTTAATTCCCTGTTCCTAAAGGCTCTTAGGAAAGTATATGCTTATCTTGGCTCATGAGTCCATACTGGTTCCCTTGAAACAACATTTAAATCAAGCCCTATTAAGAGCACTTTTGCTTATTTAAAAAATGATGGAAAAATGGTGGTTGTAAGGTGAGCAATGGGGTTAAAATGGGAAAATAGTTTGTGAATGTGACGTAGGAGGCTACCTGCAACCTTTTGTTCCACAAATGATAGTTCCCTTCTGCTTAGTTTTGATTGTTTTCAAATTCTCTGGGAGATTTCATTAAAATTGTAGCAAACTGTTTCTCTGGAGCTTTCTTTGGGGGGTGGGGGGAACATTTCATTTTTCACATGCTCTGGAAATATGATGACAAATAGGGCATTGCTAAATTTAGTGTAATTGTAAAATTGTAAATTTTCAATGTCTAATCTGCTCTGAGTAAACTGTCAGCAACCCCCGCACTACAAGTCAAGAGACTTTTTTTCTATGGAATTGAGCAAGCAGTTACTCATCCTTTTAGTCACCCAGCAATATTTAGTTCACTGCATGGCAGAATGACTTCTACGTGGAAAATCAGAGTCCAGTACTGAGCTCAGTGCAGAAGCGCTGACCACTTACTCTGGCTTGTGCTAATGGACAGGAACATTGTGTATGTTTGTTATTTTTTTCTCAAATACTTTATTTGCAAAATACCACATCATCAGCAATCTATCAATAGTGAGAACTCTCCATCTTTAGGGTTTCTAGAGAACTTGATATTCCTGCTCCATGCAGCGGAAATGTAGCTGTAGCTGTTCAAAGGGACAGGATCACCTTACCCATGGCAGTCCCTGGTGCCGGCTTCCACAGGGCTCCCACACACATGCCAGAGAAGCTGTGATATACTGAAATTAGGCTAGATACTCTCTACCCCATGGCCCTGAAGATCCATCATCTTTTTCCTGGCTACCTAGTTCTGGTAAAATTTCTGCTGAAGACCTTATTTCCTAGAGGACTACAGCCAGCAATAACCAGTGAGATTCACATTATCAGTCCTATTTTGGCAGAAGGAGAGGTGCAGCATCATTTAAAAGCAGGGCTTACTGTGGCTATGTTGGTCTGATCCAAAGCCCGGTTTGTTATGCCCTTTGCCTGGAATACTAAAAGCAGAATTGCAATTTATGCTTTTTAGTCTGTATACTTAAATAAAGCACTGGAGAGATTTAATTTTTTTTGATTGTTCTCTTTGCCTTATAGAGTGCTTTTACATGGAATTTCTATGGAATTTCTTTATCAGAAAAAAGTGTCAAGACAACAAGGTGGAAAAAAGGGGTATTTAAACTGATTTTCTGTAACAGCAGAAAACCTGTGGAAATTTATTTGCCATTCACTCCATTCTTCAGAAGGGCTGTAAGCTGACTAATAAAATGAAACATGTGATGGGATCTCAAGTGCCTGGAGGAAACACTTCATACTCCAGTTTTCACTTAACTCACTGTGATGCAAACCCCCAAGGGCCCGCTGAGTAATGTGCCAAAAAATGTGTCCTGAGTCCCATGTCAGCCTCAAACAGCATGTTAGGAGGGAAGATACACTGGAGAGTTAAGATGTGTGTGTAATCAGAAGATGATATTGTCAGGGTTGATGACCCTTGACTGCAAGGGTCATTAATAAAGTGTACTAGGTGCTCCCAGAAAGGCGACGAAAGGATTTCCGTGGCAAGGACAGATAACAGGAGTCTGTGGGGTTTGTAGCAAACCAACAAGGGTTCAGGCCACTTCAGCCCTGTGACCTAAATCTAGGCATGGGGAATGGTGTGTCCTCCATTCCTGCATCCTAGAAGATGAAGGCCTGCCTCTTTGAGGCCATAGCCCTGATTTATGTTGTTGTGGTTTATTGACATCCCTATGGATTTTCACCGGGGTAACTGTGGGAATAATCAGGTTGAAGGGCCCCTTGGCACATGGTGAGGGGAACTCACCCTTAGTGAAAGATAGAGAAAGGTGTGAACAAATGGAAACACCGAATGATTTGTGTTCTTCACTGTTTCAATATGTTAGTAGATTTCAGGTAAATATGGTCATTATTGTTTAAACTAAAACATCAAAACCAACATCACTGTTCTTACTTGCAGAGTCTATTTACAGCAAGCATTGTTCTTTCCTATTTATTCTTCTGCCACTTTCAGACACATACTGTTCCGAAGGTAAATGTCTAATGTCACATTCAATTTAAGTACTGATTCCCACTAACAATAAAAAAAAATAATAATAATATGGTACCCTGAATGCTAATAAACTTTAATGCTTTTATTCATAACTTTATGAATCACCAAGATTTATACTTATCATAAAATTCTGGAAGTAAAAGTAATGAGAAACTAATAGACTAAAGTAGGAGACTATTTTCTGATATATTTGTCAGCAAATTATATACTATATGGTGTTGAATATTCTTGGATTATTATTTATTCAGAAAAGCAATCTTGCTAAAGAAAGATAAGATGGGGTAATAAAAACAAATTGTGAACAGAAGTTTATGAGCTGTGATGTACCTTAGTTAAATTGAATTGCTTCTACCGAAATGGATCCCAGTTAAGGATCTGGTCCAGTGTGTTTATACAACTTCCTTCGAATTTTATTACTTTGCATTATTGTTTATTTATTTAATTAAAGTACAATTAGATTACTCTTCCAGTGTAGATTTTTTTACAATTTTTTATAAGCTACATATGACAAATAGGTTATTCTTACTGTTAAATTTCACTTACTGAATTTTTGATAGTGTCATTAAAAACATAACAATGTCCCTAACCCTTTACAGGCATAGAAGTCTCATGGCACGTTATACACTCCCAGTAGTATTAGACCCTATATATTGGCAAAATTCCATGTTAACTCATAAAGTCTGACTGCTTTCAAGTTCTGATTTATTCTGGAGTACTTCTGTTCACTACCACATCCATGGTGCCTTTTTTGTCAAAGATTAATTATGGCCAATAGCACTCTTACTGTGTTATGGGAGGATCTCGGCTTTCTAGGTGCAGCATAAACCACTGAAACTGATTTATGAGGAAAGATATATAAACTCCTTTGCTCGCTCTGGAACTGAACTAAGCAAGTCACTTGACTTCTCTGTCTCCCCTCCCATCATTTGTTTGTGCTCTCTGCTAGCACCATCAATTCAGTAGGGAGAGACTGAGTTTGAAGTGCTTAGTTCAGAAGGAGTTTAATCCCCTTAAATGCTTCTTAAATAAAAATAATAGTAATAAACACTTGGCAGCAGGCTGGTGATATACTCAGGCTGCTGTACATCCATGCTGATTAATATTATCCCATTGGCTTCTTGAATTCCCCCAAGGGTCTGAGCTACACGGTCCCAAGCAGGCAAGCTCTCTCCTCTCAGTCAGGGTATATTGGCTCGGGCTTGGCACTAATGTGGCAGAGGCAGAGAGGTTATGGGTTCTTCTTTGTTTCTGAAAGACAAAAGACAAAGACAGAAAGAGTGTGTGGTAAGTGTGAGCTGTGTTAGTTTTGTAACCCTCTACAAAGGCATTTTAGTGTGGGCATGCAGCGATCACCTCTGACAAATGGGTCAGTACATGCTATGTGGCCTCTTCAGTGCCCATTTCATAGGGGAGAGGTAGCTTTCCTCACTGTAAATCTGTTTTTTAGTGCATGTTGTGGAGATATGTGCTTTCATCTTTGACATTTTCCAGTATCAGCCTGAGTAAATGTTGCACATTTTCATATCAGGTATAGTCCTAAAAGTTCCAGGCTGGGTCTTTCAAAAGGCCTTTAAAATTTAATGAAAAGAGGCATATTAGAATATGTGGTTTTGATGAAACTAGAGCAATAACTCATGGCTATTTACATAATTCAACCACCATTTTTTTAGGTCACCATAAAAAGCAATTTATATGATTGCAGAAATTACATATAATTTCATTCTCTTCTTGTACATCCTTGGACAAAGGATCAATATTAAGAGATGCTGCAGAAGACAGTGACCACCTTTCATTTATCAGAAAATAAAACTGGACATAAAGCCATATTCAAAATGAATCTGGTTTTATGGAAGCAAATATTTGTTTCCCTGGAGAAAGGTTTTGTAGTCTGACAAACATGTCTTGAAACTTGGTGAATGTTTGAATCATGAAGTTGTGATATTTCCCAGGATGAAATCTGTTTGCTTGTTTGCTTGTTGTCTTAAATTATTATTGCAATTGATGATGTTTTGTCTTTTTGTGACACATGTATTTTGTGTTCCTCAGATAAATGGAAAGCCTCTGCAGTACATTTTTCCTCATGCAAGGCTGAAACTACTGAGAGACCCAAAGGATCACACAGTTTCAGGTAAACAACAACAACCCTCCACCAGACATAATAATTAATTCAATTAGCATGAATCATGCAAAAGATTTGCAGTATTAAAAATAGTTCCTATGCCGTGTGCAACAGGAAATTCAGTGGTCATTTTAAATCTTGCTATTTGATTATAACACAAAGCAGCAGTGCAGAAAAAGGTCACAACATTAGTTTAAGATACATGAGCTATGTAGACATTAAAAACAGATGGAAAATCTGTTGTGTTCATTATACGTATCAGCAGTCTGTTTTTGCTGTTGCTTTTTGTATAACTCTATACTCTCCACACGAGAATTTTCTATTAAATTTAACAGGGGAATTAGGAAAATTGGGTAGGCTTGTGTAGATATTAAACATGTATAGAACTGAGAATTTGGTTCTTTCTGTAAAGCTTCTGGAGCTATTCTATAGAAGTCTATAGATGTGGTTAATAGAACAATATCCCATTTTTTCTGTTTTATCTTCACATAGGGAAATTTATCACAAGAGTTTAGATTTAGTCTCCTTTCCATAACTCTAACACAAATGTACATGTAAGTCTGACTGTGCTTGCAAAGGAGAGAACCGGTCTGTCTCTACTTTTGGAATTGTACTCTTTCTCATATCTAAAAGAGACTATATTGCTAAGGAATTCAAAGCTTTTTAATATGCTGTTTGTCTTCTTTCAGAGGTATGTGTTGTAAGCTTGTGTGTTTTTGTTGTGAAACAATCAGATTTTCTTTTAACTGGCTTAAAGAATTCTAATAATATATGTCAAACTCTGCTTCTGCAAAGAAGTAATTACCGACTGCCAACTTTGGTGTTACCTCAAGCATTAAGTAGAAAGTGGCACGAACTCACTTGAATTGCTAAATATTGTTTTCACAGGGTTTCTGGCAGTAAAATCTTGATCACTTCCACCTCCAGTATCCACCTCATATTTAGGGTGTTACATCAATTTTCTGTACATATTATGAGGTATTTTCTTGCTAGGCAGTGTAACACCCACTGATGATTTCAGAATACACTAAGAGCCCTTCACCCACACACTACACTCTGAAAGAAGCAATCAGCCCCCCTGTTTTGTCAGCCTTTACTGCCCAGGGCCCTGCTAGTCACTGGGAGCGCCTTGACATCCCCGTGGAGATCTCGTGCCCTGCAGGGTGATGAGTAATGCTTTGATCCGAGCCGCACTCTTCCTGAAGAAGAAGGGGAATTATAACCACACAGCTGCGTATAGCTCATGATTTAATGTTGCTAAAGGCCCGATTCTCCTACTGTGAAGTCACTTACACTTGCACAATGTAAAATGCCTATTCCAAATTCTCTGCTAGCTCTTGCTGCTGGCAGCTGTGGCCCTCATACTGTGCAGCAAGGTAAATAACTTGTGAGGGATGAATGGACACCCAAGGTATAGATATTGACTTCCCATTTATTAATGCACTGCTCAGCATGAGATTTCATAGGATTGAACACTCACTTGGGATCCTGCTAGGGTTTTATAGCCCCTGCTGAATTCCCTGCTGCTGTACCTATGCTGTGCAATACCTAAGTTCTAGCTGGTGTAAGCAAGCTCAGTTATGCCTCTACAAGCCACAGTCAAACTTTGGTTTGCAGTCCGGATATATCCTTGGAGAGCTGAAGAGACATGCTTATATGTGATGTCTCTTTCCTTACAAATAAAAAAAGGCTCAAGTGCAGATTGAATGGAGAACAGCCAAAGGTGGAGTAGCTTGCCAACAGAGAGGAGCTGAGGCAGAAGAAATTGTTGTATTTCTCACTCCTTGTACATCTTTGAGGCACCATAACTCCTTGACTTCATACCTCCCTCCCTCTCTCTCAATGTTTGAAGGATTAAAATATATAGAAACTCTCATTAAAAGTGCAGTGTTTTCTGCTGAGCCCTCAGCTTTCTAAATGGCGTTTCCAGGAGCCATATGCATGGGTTTTATTTGCATTTATAAAAAATCAGTTTTTATTAACCAGTATCTGCAAACTGATAGCAACTGTTTATTAACCAGACAATGATTATTAACCAGAGGCAAACTTAGGAATCTATCACATAAGACAAGTTACTTAAATATTGGAAAATTAAAAATGTATACATTTTTACACCACCACAACTACCTCACTACAGCAGTGACACACAAGTAGGATTACTAAATATTAATCTAGATTACACGGTTCAGTTTCTGGTAACTATATGAAATTACCTCTGCACAGTTCGGTCAATTCTACACCAGGGGCTGCTTGGGGAAGTCTGTGGGAATGCCAGATTCTCCACTCAGGGAATGGTCAGCACATCTGTAGTGTACAAGTACCATATCTTAGTTGATCTATGCACAGTGGGAGCTACCTGGGGAAATCTCCAGAACTGTACACTTGCAGTATTCCTGTAACAGTTAGTCACTGCTTTACTGTGAAGCTGCCAAGCAGTGTAATCCATCACCTTGTCTGACATCAGTCCATCTGAGCAGAGACTAGCCAGGGAGTTCCTGGACCAATCCAGGCATTAATGATTAAGTGTTTTGGGCATGCAAACAGGCACAGTCCTGATACCCAGCTATACCACAACTGTAACTATAGGACAAACTTGAATTTCATTCTTACATCATTATAATTTAAATTCCATAGAACTTGCCTCATACTCACCATAGCAGAGGTTACTGCCTGATTAGGGATCCAGAAAATGTCACATTATGAATATCAATAATAAAAATAGTCCCAATGCCTTTAAAATTCATATTCTGCACATATGCATTCTGTTTATTTGCTTCTGTGCTTAATGAAAACTAGCTCAGAGATACAGATGCCTTGGTGCATAGTCTTGTATAATCTGCATAATCTGGCCTTTTGCACACAAAAGCATTTACCACCAATTTTAGCATGTGAATGAAGTGTTTAAGGAATGAGGAACTGGGCCAAAGTTGTGATGGCAAGAGAATAGTAGCTCTGAATGAAAAATAAATGTAGATTTGCTATCTGGCCTCTCTCAAGGCTTCATTTTTCCTTTAGCAGAATGCTATTTTCTAGACCTCACAGCTCTTCTTTTCATGATAATGCAGCATCACCATCCTCAAGCAATACTGATAGATATGAAGGAATTACCAAGGGTTTTCTCAGCAAAGATTCATTAATAATTTATACATTTTTTTAATAGAATTGGCATCATGGTTCTGCTCAGGTGCCAAAGCAATGATGGTAGAGATCAGTGAATGAAAATGTAGCAATATTTAATTCTGTAGAAACTCACTGTTTGTTTTTGGTGAGAATCTCTTGTTTCTTTTGGATTCTTTAGCACAATCAACATAAGCACTGTTTCATTCTGCCAGTATTTTCTCTTCTGGTTTTTAACATGGCATAGTTATGTTTGAAAAAGGAGGACATGGCTATTTAAGACAACGAAAACTTTGGCAATACCTGTTGGAAATATTGCAAAGAGAAAAATGCACATTGTCTTCTTCCTGATCAGAGAGCTGTTTAGACATGCCAAAAGAAAATCCAACAAGGTGGATAAAACTCAGTGGCTCTGCTGGTACACTGAGAGTACCTAAGTCAAAGGTAATTGTTGCTGCTTTGCCTCTCTTGGGACTGAATCACAAGTAACTTTACCCTTTCCAAATGTAGGAAGTATATTTTGTGTATCCAGTGAGCAAAATGTCCCTGTGAACTGCCAGACTGTCTGTGTTGTGGAACATCCTCTCCAATCCTGCTGCAAGAGAAAGAAGGAGACAGAGAAGCAATTCAGAAAAGGCTGTGATGTTCATAGGGTAAAGAAGAGTGTTAGAGTCTGGGCTGAAGACTGTGTCCCTGATCTTCACTTTAGCAGTGATGTCAGTGAAATTGCTAAGAGGATGCCAGGGTAGCTGTAAGAGCGCACACACGTCAGAGATGCCTCATACTCTTCATAGGGGTTATTGATTCCTATATCCAGCACTACACCTCTGCAGCATGCCAGCTCATAGTGCACTTATTCAGGGAGAAATGAAGAGAATGAGAAGAATTTTCTTTGTCAAGCCCACACAGCTGTAGTCTCTAAATAAATAACCCTGTATATTTAGGATCGTTTCACCTGCATGTTCAGTTCTTATAGCACAATACTGAAGTGCAATGAATATCTGATTACTAATCAGTGAAAGAGCACATTAAATGCAGTCACAATCCATGCTGAATGTGAAGTAGCAGCCATAGGTTAAGGTGAGAAATTAACTCACCCCTTGTCCTCATACTCTTTTCTTGGAGGATCACTTATCCTGTTTCTTTGGTTTACTGTTGTGAGGAGCTGAGTTAATACTTTGCACAAAAAATACCCTCCTCCAACACTCACTTGTCAAGTGGGGAAAGATCTAATCCCTAATTAATGACCATAATTTCTTCCATAATTTCTTCAAACACCCTTTCTTTATCAGAAACCAGGCACCAAAAATAACCAAAAAACTGTAAGGGACAGAGCTGTTATAGCTAGCCAACCTCAGGGTTTCCTGTGACAAGGCAGTTAGTGAGGACAGAGATGGAAATAAAGAGTTAGAAAGATAGTGTGCATCTGTGTCTTAATAGTCATCATATAAAGAACTTAACATCATTTAACTTTTCTAAATAAACAAGCATATTTTTGTATTTATAAGAAACATTTTGTAGAGGTACAGGCCATATATTTCATGTTTATGTGCCTTCTCTCTAAATGAGCATTATTTCAAATGCACTAGTGAGTGTATTTAAAATACTTGCCGTGGACTCTCAGCTGAGTCACAGCTCGGTTGCTTGTGTATTTTCCAGTGTATGAACATCTCTTGCAGAAGGTGTAATAAGATCTTAAGATGAATGTAGATAATTGACAGGGTAGTGTGTCTACTGGCTATAAATGTCCAATTTGCTTTCACAGGTCTCATGCCAGAAAAGATGTAGAAGCAGATCACTGCAACACTGAGTGTTAGAATTAAGTCAGACCCTCAGTCTCCCCTGGAACGCCTAGGGGAAGTCAGGCTTGTATGAACAAGATTCACAGAAGCCAAACAGAAATCTCTGTTTTGGAGATAAATATCGAATGTAGGTCAGCACTTTCTCATGAAGAACTAGAAGAAGAGACACTCAGGGACATGTATCACTGGCCAGACTACTTGTCAAGGACATCAGAAAAAGTTAGAACCACAGAAATGTCAGTTTAAGGTTGCACTACACAGATGAGGCATAAATGATCTTAAAAACTCACAAAGGCAAATGAACACCTCATACTCCCTTGTTTACATATGGACTCTGAAAAATATGCATAGGTTTAGTAATTCTACTCCTATGTCCCATAACTGTCCTTGTTCAGGTATCTAAATACTAGAATCAGGCAGTTTCCAAGGGCAATTAATTGGATGTTGAAATAGTTTAAATAAATCACCTTTTGGATATGCCTATCTTCCTCTATTTATTATAAAGGGAGCATGAGGTGACTAATTTAGATTGAGATTTTTATCTTGTAAAGATCTAAAACTAGGTGAGATGAAGCCCACCCTGTGTGTGATTTATGTAAGTACCTCTAGCAGCATGCTCAGGGCATCTGAGGCTTACTTATTAAGAAGCTGTGGAACAGTCAAAAGATGTGTAAAGGACTGGGCCACATTGCCCCTCATCACAAAGTTGCAAATGCTTATTTGAGTTGGATGCACTTTCTAGAATAAGGTGCTATAGCATTTTTGAGAATGATTGCCTTCCACTCACTGTTTACCTCGACATAAATTTGCACAGGTCTTTGTACTGGGTGTACACTGTAAGGCAATCTGGCTGCAGTATGATTAAGGTTAAGACATTCTGATTTTGCAGGTCATTGATGTGATGAAAGTGTTCCTCATGGGTTGATAAGGCAGTACAAGCTTCAGACTGTCTCTCAGCATCACTATACCACATCACCACACCAAGCTAAGCAAACTGAGATGCGGCATATGTCAAGTAAAATCTCTGTTCTTCATTATCTCTTTCTGATTCTTTTTCAGTTTAATATTGTTGACAGGTAATATGCACTCAATGCATATAATGTGGAAAAGCTATTTTTTCTTTGGTTTCCTTTGCAACAGGAGCAACTGGACTTCATTACTGAAGGACATCAGTTTAAAACCAACTTAGCTGGCAAATGATTGGATACAGTTACTAACCTCATACATTAGTGACTGATGTCTTCAGGGTACATGTAAAATAAACTGAAGGTGTCAACATGTGTCTTAGTGGATAGTTCCCTGTTTCCAAATCCAAAGCTAGCCACTATCCATAGACTGAATGGTTAAAAGAAATGAACTGTCAAATGGCCACATAATTGTTCCAGTGGGACAGTCTGAACAGCTGCTCCATGATACCTCTTCTGAGAATAAGCAATAAGCTTCTGTCTGTGCTGTTGCCAGTTTAGGATTTTTTCCAAGCAAAAAGTAAAAAGTTAGTTTAAGTTTAACAACAGAAGAACAACAACAACAATTCCTTCACTCCTTTTTTTTTTAATTCATGTGCATATTATAAGACTTTGAATGAATTATGCACCAAAAAGATAGTGCAAATATTGTCTTTCTCATTGAAAAAAGAAGAAAAATTCATATAAGTTTTATATATATATATATATATATATATATATATATACACACACACACACACACACACACACACACATATATACACAAAGACTTAAATGATTACAAGTATTTTTATTTTGGAAGAAGCATGTTTTACAATTTCTAGTTCCACAAATTCTTCCTCATTCATGGCAGAGATATCCATGCAACACTATTAGTTGATTCCCTTGTACAGGAGAGACGTTCTGGTGAGACATTCCTCTGATTTTCCTTCAAAAGGAATTATCCAGCCTGCAGAGGCTTTGCTGACATTAAGTGCAGGTAATTTCATGTTTCCTACAGATTCCTCAAAATATTGACCAAGAACCATGAATTTTCCCCATGGCCTACATTCTCTCCAGAGGGTCTCCTGTCCCAGAGGAAGTGATAAGATGAAGTAGCTTCTATTTAACAATTGCCAACACATATCTGCACAAATATCACAACTTACTCTGCTCTAAAAAAATTATTATAAAAATTCTTTGATTAATTACCTAGATAAAAATAATAACGATCTGCAGTTTGATATGAATGCGTAATACCAGGACACTATGTAATGTCTGTAATGACAGGTCAGCACACAAATCTGTAGTTAAGAGAAATAACATGTGAAACCCTCAGGCCTTTGCTCAGTATTTTCTTAACAAAAGATAGCTTCAAAAGCTGGAGTTCTGCCTGCAAAACAGCTAAACAAAACCTGAGTTTCAAGCTTTGGTCCAAGATACTAAGATATTTTAATAAGGAAAATAATCACATTCACCTAGGACTGCAATACTATTTGCACTGTATCAACACATCACTAATAAGCCAGATTTGTAACATACCAACTAACCTGTGATACGTCAGCAAAGCATCCTTTATGTAAACGTTTTTCGTGTGTTGATGGTGTTGCCTCATACTATGTGGGAAAAAATAAAATTGATTCAACTTTACCACCCACTGAGAAGGACATTAGCAAAAAGCTTAAGCTACTACTATAAAATTAAAAATGTCACAAAGATTGATTTTTTACAGTAAAGCCATGAATGATTGGCTGACACATTGGCTGACAGTTTGTCTTTTATGGTAGATTCATCCTCCTAAGTATCTTTAAAGTTTTGTGGATCTCAGCTGAAATTACGGTCTTGCAGTAAGCTGAAAGGGTCTCCAGAATTTAGGCATTTTCTTACGTTAACGTTTGGCCTGGAGTTGGGATGTTGCAGTATGGATGAATGGGCAACCAGATGTATAAAAAAATGAATAGTTGGGCTTAGCGGGCAGTGATGAGTGGATTATCCCAGAGGCCAGTAATAAGTCATGTACCGTAGAGGTGTCTTCTGGGACCTACCTTGTTTAGTATTTTTATCCTTGAAGAGCTTATGTAGTGCACTTTCGTAAAGTATGTAGATGACACCAAAGCAGGGGACCAATCAACATGCCTCCTCATCTATCATTTACTAATTTCATAGAAAGAATTTATGATAGGTATAGTCTTTGTGCTCCACAAATATCAGCACTGTGACTGCTGGAGAAGTAGTGTAAAATGAAGGAGAACAGTGTGTTTCTTACTTCCCTGTTAGTATAATTGTATATTGGACAAGTCTATACACACCACCTAAGACTTTTGTCTTGCCATCAGGCAAGATTTTTATCTAGACCTTACCCAAATTTACTAAATACAGTATAAGAAGTCTTATTAAGACTAGGTCTATGTTTGTTTAGCCCTTTATCCTTTCTCTGACAGAAGATGCCAAAGAACTTAAGGCCAGAGTAAGCACAGTGCAATATTCTCCCAGCTTCCAACAATCTGTTGTTCAGCCACTTTGTGAGGCAGTGCTTGCTTTTTTGTATTTAATAGGGAATTACTCTTTCCCTAGAGGCTTTTAATTATGCATAATAATATAGACAACACATGCATATGTATTTACTTATTACACCATATTTACATTAACTCTATTGCTGTTTCTTAAATACCAAAGCTGATGAGGACATGAGAGCTCAAAACTAACATTTTAAACAGTGGGTATCAGATATCAGCCAATAGTGTCTATTGTACTATCAGTAAGCACAAGTAAAGTCAATGCATATTGTTTTTTGTATAGATTTAAAGCTACAGTCCAACACAGAGGGCACTTTGGTAATCTTGCTCTGATGTGACAGAAACCATCCAAAAAGGAGAGGCCTGTATCTCATTTTCAAGTACAAATAATAAGTGCTCCGAGTTACCAATTTGTAAAGTACTTTATGATCCTTCAAGATGATAACCACTGTGCAAATCAGCATGGAACAGATTCTCAGCTGATATAAAACAATACTGTGTTATTAAAAGAACTGGAGTGTATCTGAATTTCAGCAGCTGAGGATTTGGCCTCATGTATATTTTATGCTTTAACTGCCAATGGACAAGAAGTGGAATAGCTGATTAGGCTTAATCATGTTTCTAGGAAACAACTTAATTTAAGCTAATTTAGTTTAGAAAGCAACAAAACAATTTTACTGAGCACAATCTTGAAGACTTTGTACCTGTCCAGACAGCCAGGCTTTGATTTAGATCATCATCTTATGTATTGCACAGAATTGCATAGCAATAATAATGCAAATAAAAATTTACCTTGGATTGGATCATACATGTTACTTTTTCCTGTTGCTTTCCAACTGCCTCATCTAGCTTGTTTTTGTTTGCATTGCCATGTTTTTTCTTAGTCTGTTCTCCAGACTTTCCAGATTCCTTTATCACAACTATGATATCTAAACAAATAGTTTGCTTTTCTTCAGAGGTCATTTAAGTCTGAACTCTCCAAAGAGAAGTCATTGTTGTGGCCAACAATTTTGCTCAGTATGGACAATAGAACATGGTGTAAAATTGTTCCCATAGGTAAGGGCCTACAAGCACCCTATCATATGTCTGATCTAGACAAGACTGGAAGAGGAATAGGGAGATAACGAATAGCAAACAAAAGGAAGAGGAAGGTATGTTCTGTCTCTGTTCCCAGCCAAAAAGAGTTGGAAAACTTCATATTTTTTGGCTTAATTGTTATGCTTTCAATGCGATTGTATGGTATTTTGTCACATGGTGAAATCCTTCAAACCTGATGGGTTTTTTTTTTCATTCTTTAACCTCATGTGTTTTTCTGATTACTGCCATTGGAGCTTGCCCTCATAAAGTCACTCTTATGGTCTTTTTTCCTTTTTTTTTTTTTTTTTTTTTTTGCTATGATTCAGGTTCATAGCATTCTGTTCAAAGTATTGTTAAAGCATGATGAAAATCATATTTGGACTTCTGTCTTTCTTCTTCCCTCAGTGGTATGTCTCTACATTGGTTCATGGACCCAAAGCGGAACACCTAATCTGCACTTTGAGGTTTAGACATATCTTCCGTTTCACATTACTCAAGGACTTGTGCCCTAGGTGGCATCTGGATTTTGCTGTTCAAGCCCATTTCATTTTTTTTCCCCATTTTACTTCTGTAAGGTTTCAGTTTTAAATGCATAATATAATATCCAAAAGTGGTAAGGAGACCATGGTTTTCCAGAAATAACTAGTGATTTTCAACTACCATCTTTAAGAGCGTGCTCTTAGACACTAGAAATCCAAATCAGTAGTTCTTTTTTATACATTTCTCAAAAATTCCAACACCTAGAAGTCTATTAAAAATTCATATAGCTGTTGCTACAAGACTCATATTGCTATTGATGCTTTTACTTGCAGTTTCCTATGCCAATTCATACAAACTTAGATGTGATCACTGAAAATCTGTCTCACACTCTAATTGTTTCTTCCCTTACATTGCCCATCTAATTAGACAGAGAAATAGTTTTATACTTTGAAAATCTAGCCCCGAGTTAGTACATGAGCAATGTTTGCACAGAGCTTCTGGGTCCCATACCTGCATTCTCAAATCAGTACTGAAGTTGTTGCAAATATATGAGACTTACCTACCAACAAAACAATATCAGTCCCTGCATTCTGTGCTGGAACTCTGCTTATTTTTATAAGAGAAAATAAACCTGTAAGTTAATTTTTCACTTCTGTGTAAAAGTAGGAACCAGTGTGGCTTGAAGTACACAGTATTTCTGTGCTCTTATTTTTTTGAGTTTTATTTTATGTAATATGTTGCTGACATTTATTTGGCAAGGCAAGTCTGATCATTGTTTAGATACCGAAATAGTTTCAGGAAATCCAGGCCGTTTATATTCTAATGGCTGTAGTAGAGCTGCTCTAACTAGTAGTAAAAAGATGATGGAACGTAATGAACTTCCCTATGAACAGAGCAATGCTGACTGGCAGTAACCTGATCTTTATCTTCATAATGTCAAAAAAAGACCAAATCCTAATTGCAGATCTCAGGTTATGGGCAGGTTACGAGGAGAAGAGAATGATGACTTTTAAAATACTTCTGCAGTGTTGCTAGACAGGTCACCAGTGACAGAATTTATTAGTGTCAAGTCGTTGGTCACTATTCATATTTCAAACATACATATGTACGTACAAATAAATATATCAATGTATATCATTGAAACAGTATGGGATGTCTGGAAGTTTATGAGATAACTGTTGAGGTATCATTTTGAAAGTCAAAAACTAGGTGAGTTGGCAAAAAATTGTCCATTGAATTTTATTAATGTTTTTCTCTGATAAGTACTGATTTCTCCCAAAATAAACTATTTTCACTTATTAGACATTTGAAACCTTAAAAGTTTATAAGTTTGTATTTTTAGCTGTATAAAGCAGTGGCTCACAAGCTACCTGTGAGGATTTACTATGCATGTTTGCCTGTTTATTAAATTATAAAACAAATTTAGTTGCATTTGATATGTCTTATTAGATTCAGTATCTTAAAGCTTCAGTTGAGATTTGATAGAAGAGTAGGATCACAGCCTTGGGAGATCAGAAAAAACAGTTGTAATTAATTACCAGTCCTCTAGCTTTGAAGCATCCTAAAAAGGATTGTACCTTAAAGTTGTAAAATTGCCTTTGAAGAGATGTTTTCCTGAAGATATTTTCCATGGAAATCAATAGTCAGAGTTCAGAAAGGTGCCCGCTCTCATTTAAAGCACAGTGATTCACTGCTTGACAGTTAACTGGTCGTATGTTTTATAAAGAAAGAAAACAGTAGTTCATTAATCTGAAAACCTAAAATTGAAAGATAAATGTCTGCATATATCAAAACAGTCTGAGATGTAACTTTAGACTCAAAGGTTAAAAAAAAAATCAAAAATGAAGGGAAAAAAGTCTGAGAAAATGATTGATGATATTTTTAAGCTACCACATTCAATGTGATAAATTGAGCAATATCATTGAAAACAGAAATAGTAAGCTCAATATTTTCAATAGATACAGTATCCATAATCAAGTTTGAAATTCCGTCACATGAGAAAATACAGCAACATCCAAGCAATATTGCTTTGTCAGACAGAGCAGAACACATAAAAGGCACTGGACAAAAAGTAACTTACCCATTGTGACTCTCAGGAATTGAACCTTTAATTTAAAAGTTTTGTCATTTAAGTTAAAATATTTCTTATAGTACATTTTCACAACATAATCATAATGAAGTACAATTTTCTAATTTAGTGCAAACAGATTAAATTAAATGGAATTCTCCTTGACTTGGCCAGCAGTAAGAACACATGCATATACACACAGATGTGCACAGACACACACCATGTAAGGCTGTCCCTTTAGCATGCATCCTATTACTTAATACATAGTGTCACTCATACATTTGAATCTAAAAATTTAGAATATAAAATCAAAATCCTTTTCAAGCTCTCTAGGAATAAAAAGCTTTAAATACTAGCATAGAAAATCATTGATTTTATTAGCAATTATGTGGCTAAACACCTTAGATCTGCAAAATCAGAACCAATATATCAACCATGATTTTTAAAGCTATCTAGCAAATCAAGTATCAGAAACACCCATTTATATGGCAACCAGCTCTTTTCTTCTGCCATTCTGGTACAATTAAAATATCGAGAGAGAGCTACTAGCATAGTGTTTCATGAGAAAACTCTGAACCTGTAGACTTTCCCCAACATGATGTCCAGTCCTACTGATAAATTGAAAAGTCTGTATGTTGGCTGTGTGGGCTAAGGGTAAGTTGTCCGCGTGTGTGTACTAATAGCGTGGTATGTTTGTGAGCCTCACATTTGGAATACATTAATGAGTCTTTCAATGGTGCTTTATCAGAAGTCCTCTAATCAGAGTGGTGAATTCCCAAGTCCTGAGAAATTTAAGTGCTTCTGTATGGGAAAGCATTCTCTTTATGCAATGAGGTGCTCATCCTTTAAAGACTGTAACGTTCAACTTCTGTAAAGGGCATTTAGAACTTGTTTTTCTTTTCCTACAAGGTTAGGGGGAAAAAAAGAAAACCTCACAGGTGCAAAATTTCTAATTTTCACTGAAATAACTCATCTAAAATAACTATGCAGTTTATTTCCATCACACTGAAAAAATTATTCTTTGCTTCTAAACAGAAATAAACCTGGGATTTCCCATAGCACAGTCCCGGAGTCTGATATAGCTATTGTTTTAAACACAGCATCTTTTCTGTCTGTCAGATCACTAGCTTCAAAAACTAGTCACCAAACAGTAATATGTTTTGTTAAGCAATTATCATCTGTGCAGAGTTTATAATTAAAGGAATATTAACTGCCATGATGGAGATATCTTGTAGCAAAAATTTAATTATATCCCCCATGCCTGTAATTAGCTTGGGTATTTAGGTGATGTTGTTTTAGGCTGATTATGTCAGTCCATTTACATATTCATTTTAGAGGGTGCTCTTCAAGCTGAAATGTTTATATTTTTCTATTTCTTAATTTACTGTTAAAAGAGCAAGAGACATTTGTTCTCTTGTCATATCTAAAAAGAGGCTAGAAGGCAGTTTTACAAGAGGCTGACTTTATTAAAGTTGTTGATCAGGTTTTCAAATTACAAATTGAAGACACGTGCAAAGAGGGGCCAAATTGGCTGCAAGTTTTAGCAAGAAGTCCAAGAAATTCATTAGCTAATTTCATGGTATCATCTAAGTATTCACATCTCCTATTAAGATTATTCAGATCTGCCTGCACAACGTTTCATAGAGGCTTTTTGAACTAGCAAGGTTAAACTAGAGGAGGAAGAAAAAAAAAAAAAAAAGGGAAATCAAGTAAACTTGAGAGGAAATACTTGCTCTATCAAATCCAAATCTGGGTACAGTTGTAACTTACAGAGTTATAGTTCATGTTGTCATAAGGTTTGGATTTACAGATTCCCTAAATCTCTTATCTGTTCTGTAAGTATCAAGACTAAATTTTACCTCACAGGTGAAAAAAATATGGACTCTGACATGGGTTTATATGACAGAGCTGAAGTCCATCTCTAATTTGCGTCAGAATAAAATCTAGATGTAAATTATTTTCAATAGATAGGTAAAACAGTCCTACCTTACTCATCTTAGTACCATACCAAAATGTTTTCCTGAGGTTACACACTATGGTGCATAAACAGTAAGAGATCTGGTCTGCAGAGGGTGTCAGCTTTACATATTAAAAGCTCAAGATCTCCCAGACTATTTATCATAAACTAGCCCTCAGCCAGCTCATGGATTATCCCCAGGATATTTACCCCTGAATCTAGCCCTTGGCCTTCAGACCATGCTGAAATCTTCCACTAGGCTCTGTATAACCAATCGCACATCACCCCATATGACTCCCAGGTGCTCATCCTCACACTGAATCCCCACCTAAAGTGGGGTAGCTCTCAAAACCTAATTCTGATGGAAGTGTGCCATCTCCTCTAAAAAGGTTTTTACCTACAAGAGGTGCCCACAGCCCCCACCACTATTGCTTTATGGTTGAGCATCTTGCACGTTCCAGCAATGCATACTGTTGGATTTATCTAAGGCTACATTATCTCAGTGCATCAAATATAGCTATGCACACTAACTGCTAGGTTGTAGCTGAAAGAACAGCCCTCATATGTTTCCTTTTAATTCACCACGATGCAATTTTCCTTTGTTGCTCTCCCTCACCTGTTTTATCAGTACATCAGGTGGCTGCACCATCTTGGTCTGGGCTTGCAGTGGTGGAATGAGCTGTTCCCAGGTTAAATAATTCCTGCCAAACTCGATACGACATAATTCTGCTGTGATCTTCCTTACTTTTTATTGTGCTCTGTAGGACCCATGCATGTATCTAAACACCAGGCACCTTCTGAAATAAAATGGTTTGTTGGAAAATGTCTAATAGGCAGGTGTGAAGAAAGTTGAGACACAAATGATATAGTTCTAACTAAACCGGGATACAAAAACTAGTAGGAACTTCTTTAGTCAGAGACCAGGCTATGCAATGAAACACAAAAGACAGAAAAATAATTTACTATGTTGCAATAAGGCCTATGTATACATAAAAGTGGTCAATTATAGGAGACAAAAAGGTGAAATTATAGACTGAAATCAGTGCAAGAAAGATTACTGCTACAAAGAGATTTGGGCCAGAAACTCACTGTGGCTATCTTGCTTCTAAAACAAACTCAGGGCTGATTTATTAGAATACTAATAGCATTCTCAGGAAAAGCCTTAATCTAAAAAGATGCAGCTTTTCAAAGAGATTGTGCCGTGAGCTTCCCATAGCTGATTAGTGAAATCACTCAGCAGGGTTAGGTTATCAAATTAATATACTAGAAATTAATTATTTTAGCCATTAGAACAGGGGTGGGAAAATCAGACTTTACATTCCTAGATCAAAGTGTTAATCATCTTATTTGAAATTTTCTTTTTTCTTCAAAGGAAATATTTGTTTTTCTTATACAGGAAATATTTTTAAAATAACAGGATGGCATGAAAATTTGGCAATGCCTAAGATTAGCTGAATGAGACTATTTTGTAAGCTTTTGTTTTCACTCTCAGCTTTCTATAAGTAAGGGAGAGCAGTAATATGCCTCTCTTACTAAAATAATCAAACTGATTTTAATGGTTTCATCTTTGTAATTTTTGAAGAAGAGAGAAAATATGTTAGATTTGGTGTTGCATTACACAGAGGGATTGTAGGCTTTTTCAGTTCTGGTAATTTCTATATCCTTTGATGTAAAAGATGTCAATTAAAAGGAAATATTTAAGAAAAATAATAGCATCTGCCAAATATAGCTTGATGTAAATATACATGCTCTGCCATTTGATCTAAGAGATCTCTAGCTGTCTCTTTATATGATTGTAAAAACTCAGCTATTACATTTTTCAGCTAAATTGCATTCTTAGGGCATATGATAAAGCTATCTGTTGAATCCACATTTCACATGGGTTTCTATCAATTTAATGCAATTTAATTAATATTGCAAATTAAGGTTTGCTCAAAATATGCCATGCAAATTGTCATTTTGCTGTACAGTAAGGCTGTCAGAAGAACGTAGGATTGGCTTAAACATAACCTTTGGTGTGTTTGGATGGTTCTTTGTGTAATGTCAGTGATACCGTAGTTACTCATGAAGATCTTTTCCTAAGCTGAAAGTCAACCGAATACTCCTACCAAACTTAAGTCTTGGGGAAAGTATTGGGTGGGACTGCAGTTACTCATGCAAATGCTTCCTACTTTTGCAAAGTAACATGTTTCTTTTCATATAGATTTAAAGCTTATGAAATGGGGAAGCTTCCTCTCTTGTTAGCCCAGCAGCACTTCTTTCCTGTCCCCAGGAGAAATTCTCCATTTGTGAAGATATTCTGCTCGGTGCAATAATCTTAACTTTTCAATACAGCCAGATGTTACTGATGACACCCTTCAGTAAGCTCTCATGAGTTTCTTTTCTTTCCAGTGAAATATTCATTGGTTCATCTCTCTTCACAGTTGTCTGTTTCTTTTGATCACAGGCAACGGACTGGGAATCCGAATCGTAGGTGGGAAAGAAATCCCAGGAAGTAGTGGGGAAATTGGAGCTTACATTGCCAAGATCTTGCCTGGGGGAAACGCCGAGCAGACAGGAAAGCTGATAGAAGGTAAGCTAAACATATTATCAAAAAAAAAAAAAAAAAAGAAGTAAGGAAGAGTTGGGATTGCAATAGAATTATTTATAAAATACATTCTCTCTTGCATGACTGGCATAATCTTATGTAACGGGGAAAGGGCATCTGACAGCCCCTCTAAACTTCCAGTGAGTGTTATATCAGAAAAGGACTGATAGGAGGTCCTATAGTGATTTCTATAGCCAGAGGGAATTGCCATTGTGAGCAGCATTATGTCATGTCTTTCTTAATCTGCACCATCACACTGGACATACTGGGCTAAGATGAAATGGCTAGAATCCAGCTGTATCATGTATGTCATGGACATGTACTATTCTGAGGATCTTTAACCTGGGTGGATCATCTGGGCACTTACGTTGGAGAGTACTTACCTTTCTGAGTTGCACAATTAAGATGGATCACAGATGATCACAGATTAAGTTGTACCCTCCATTACGCAGACCAGCTTTTCTTGAAATTCCAGGGATTTGTGTCACTGAGGTCAGACTCGACTGAATTTTAGCTTTCCCATTTAAGCTAGTCATCCAGCCTGTCTCAGGAGGCAACAGAGAAAAAGCAACATCCATAGGAGGGCAATTCATTTCATCCATCGCAAAGCCCTGTTTCAAAAACTGGGAGTGCCTTCTTCACTTTATTGACTTTAAGAGGGCTTCGTTAGACTACACATCTCACTTTAGGCAACTAAAGCTAGGTGAAATAAATTCCGTTCAGTTATCATTCTATTTCCTCTGATTATTACAAATGTGATAATTCTGTCTAACAATGTAAAAGTTACAGAACTATTTTCTTTTACTTTATATGTGTTAATACAGCTGCAGCTACATTATCTATATTTATATCTATTATATAAGCTATATTTATCTGAGTTCCAAATAGCCATACATTTTGAAAAATTGCTTACAATTTATTTCTGTCCATAATCATGGGCTTTTTTTTCTCCAACTACTTCCTGGTTCCTCTTTTCACATGAATACCTGTATGCACCTGAAATACTTGTTCATTCGTGGACAAAAATATCTAACATTTGTTTCTAATCCATTCAACTAATTATTTTTGTTTCTTAAAAAAATAAAAAAAGATATACAGAAAAAATAACAAAAGAGAGAAGATAAGCAGAAGGAATAGTTCTCCACAGGCAGAATTTAATTCACATAAATTTTCTGAATAACAAACACATAACAGAAATGATTAAATCAAATATATATTGCATATAGAAAAGTAGAGTAAATTGACTAAAGAATGAATTCATGAAGAATAATTTAAATATGTTGCAGGCATAACAGCGTAGAATTTCACCTGCATTCCCTGTTGCTTTTTATATCCTTGGTGGTTTCTTTGTCAATACTTCAAGCATATACTTAAAAAGGTATGGATGTAAAGGTTAAGTTAAAGTGAAGGAATGATGTATCTTTCCGTATCCAATTGACTCTGTCATTCACATTTAATCTGAGTATTTTCTTACTCATAATAGTGATAAAGTGCTATTTATCACACGTACCTGTTGAAAGAATCAAAATTAATTTCGTGTCTTTTGAAGCAAGTATTTATTTTGCCTTCATTTGTACAAGAGAGTAGGTCTTTCATAGCTGTGTTGGACTGTGCACTTTCTCAGTGAAATAGTTTTCATACCAAGCAGGTGAAGAGGAGGATGTAGTTGTTCAATATTCCACAGAGATTTGTCATTTAAAGAAAGAGGATGAACACTTAATGCTTGGAATTATCTCTAGGCTTGTGGTTTTCCTTGTCATGCGCTCCTTTGGGAACTGAGGCTTAAAGTCCTTCACTCACCAGATAGTTACATTCTTAGGGGTGCTCTTGGATTTATACTAACCACAGGAGAAATTCAGACACAACTGTTTGGTGTCTTTCTGTTTCCATGATGTATTTTGAAGGTTTATTCATATTTCACAGAAAGATAAATAGAACAGTAAAATATTTATTCCTTCTGCGATTCATTCTCCATCTTGTGATTGGTCAAGTTTCTGGTCAGATCGTTATAAAAGTATCCTAAACTTTGGTATGCTGGCATACATCTGGAGCAAATCCATCAAAATGACTAGACTTAATGTGCAGAATTTGTCCACGAAAGGTTCCAGAATATATATTACTATTGAAGTGTTAAATGTTCCATCAGAGAGAAAAATAGCTTTCTGTAGAACATACCATTACCATAGCATACAAGACAAACACTTCCCCTTACTATTGTTTACCTTTTTAATCTTGCCATTTTATCTGGTTTACTTTTTTATGTTATTTTAGATTGTTATCGTAGATCTACAATGAATATTTGTCAATTTTGCTGTTTTTTTTCCCCATTGGTTTAGTGAAAATATGACTGATGTACATTTAATTTCTGCCCTTTGAAACTGCTAAAATCCATGGACTTTCTAATGAGGTCTTCACATTCTCACCTTCAGCTACGTATACTGATAATGTTACTGATATTGCTGATGTTGTTGTGCCTGAAAACAGAGACTAGTCTTTCCCTTCTTTTCAAGTTACTTGCTGTGTCTCATCACATACAGAAAATCTTATATGGTCTCTATCTTTAAAAGATAATTCTTTCATATTAATAATTTGTATAGTAATAATGAGTCACTTTTTCTGCTGAAATGCTTTGTGACTTCAGCTTAGTGTACATACCTACTCATCAACTAAACATATACTAATATCATTACAAGCTAATATCTTGACTCATTAGTCTTTCTAAGAACATGATTCACTGCAAAAAAGAAGAAGAAAAAAAGCTTAATTAATTCCTCCAGTACTAGAAACATAAAACCCTGGGATAGGTCTGAAAATCCTCTCAGTAAAATAATGAACAACGATAGATTTACTCTGGTTATGATGGAAGGGAAAGTCCTACCCATTGTCAGCATGACTGCATCTATTAAGAAATGACACACTTTAAAATACAGATAGCATTCTATTTAGTGAAAGGCAATCCATACAATTTTAGCCTATATAAATAGCTTTGGAGGAGTCTGTTAGTGCTGAAAAGTTTATTTATAGTTCTGACTGGCAAATACCAGTCTTCTTGGTTCTCTCACCTTGAATTGCTTTCAGATGTCAAAAATATCCCTGATTCATAACTCACTAGCATTACGAAAACTGGAGGTGGAAGACTCATTCCACTGAGCTCGTCAAGTGCAGGGACTTGTGTCAATGTGATAGATGGGTCTGTGCTCCCTCTCGTGTTGACAGAGACATTGCAGTTATCTTCCACCTGGTAAATCTACTAGGGGAGTGTGCATCTTATACTTTCAGTAACTAAAAAAACTAGAGTAAAGAGCAGAAATAAAATATGAATGTGTGTTACCAACTGTTATAAATTTGCTGGTTACCCTGAGCATTCAAGTGTTGTTATTGGACCATGTTCCAGCATTAATCTGGTTAATGCTTTTGAAGACTGTATGTAACATTTTCCCGAGATGACATTCTTTGTTATCAGGTCCTAAATAATCCATATAGATTAGCTGACTTAGTTCCATTGATGGTACTTTTGAATCTTCGACTGAGGAACTACAAGAATGTTTTGCTACAATGTTTATAGAGTGGCAAATCCATTTTACAGATTGCTGAAGAATGGAATGCTACCTCCATTTCAGTCTTTTTCTGGAGGTTCTCTGATTTTTCAGCCAGCTAATAACTCCCAAGATGCTTACACAGCAGTTAGGATTTAAACCCTAATTAAGATGTTAAATCTGGAAATTGATATCATTGAAGAAAAACTCTGTAGCAATCAATGTGTTTTTATATACCCGTTTTCTCACTTATGCACCATAAGGATTCAGATCTTCTGTCTGTAATTTCCTGTAATTCATAAACGCAATGCTTAATCCAAGTCCACAATTTTAATACTTATTCAAAGGTTTCTGGACAGCTCCTCCAGCACGGTCAGGCATTTAGTGCCAGTGCAGTTTAGTCTGGCTTCCCTTTGATCACCAGCCATCATTTTTCTTGCTTGTGCTATGTCCTTTATTGTGCCAGAACGTGTCTTTTTGCATCTGCACAGTAAATCAGGTTAGGGAGCTAATCTTGGCACAAAAATCATTTTCCTTGATCTGGGTTACCAAGTGGCTGTAGATATGACTGGGTCACCCACCGCAGTAGCAGAGGACTGTGCAGGAACAGCAAAGTAGAAAGGAGACCAATTGCTTATACTAATATTGCCACTAAAAAAACAAACAAACAAACAAACAAACAAACAAACAAAAACAGTGCTCACTTAAAAAATGTATTTGTTGCTGTCACATGGCTAGCTGGACTACCTCCTGGCCAGGTGGCAACCAAGCTACAAGAAAAGACTGACTCTTAATTGTGATTGTATTATTAATACAATGAAATGGAAAGTTTTTCTCAGACTAGCAGAACAGAGTTCATAATTCGAGATCTTGCACCAATAACTATAACCTGCAGCTTCATTCAGATGTGCAAAGGAGAGCAATGCATATAGTTAATTTTAAGCTTTTGATCAAGAGTCATCATGACAGTAAAACATAACTTTGGTATGCCAGTGCATTTGGTCTGGCTTTCTCCATATCTGAGAGATACCACAATATTAACATTAAAAAAAAAAATCTATCTACCACATTATTAAACTGGAGATGTTAAGTATTCTAAGTTAGGAAGCATCCAGAATAAATATATTGTTTCAGCCTCGTTTAAGACACCTGGTACAGTTGCCATCTTGACCACAAACTAATTTTTCCAAAGAAACCCTGCATTATTTGATATACAGTGTATTCAAATACATTAAGATCTACTCACTGTTCCTTATTATCATTATTGCTTATTAGCTTTATTTCCTGCATGCCTTATTCTGAGATCTGGATTACTGTTTTTTTCATAAAGCTTCACACTAAAGCACCTAACTCCTTCACATTAGTTAGCTATTTTCATGACAGCCCTGTATTTTCAATAGCTTTAATCCTGTTTCAGACTGGGAAGATGAAGGCAAGAAAGCCAAGACATATCTCTTAGCTTTGGGATCCAAATTTGAAATCTGTTGGAAATAACTTTCCAGAGAACTGCGAGTAGAGTTGGAAAAATGCTAACAATAATAACAAAAAATAATGAGAATTTGCTTACATGCAGAATCAAAATACTGATATGAAGCCTGTCCTGACTTCCTCTGATTTCATCCATCAGATTTTGTGTGTCTCGTTTGGTAACACAGTAAGAAAGGTAGGCTTTCCTGGTCTATGGCTCCTGGTGCAACCTATTTCAGAGGCTGGGTCTCTAACCCTTGCAGATACCTCAGTTTGCTGACTGTGTGTTTTTGGGGAGTTTAAGCCAATATGCTGCCAGCAGAGCTGGGGAACTGGGGAACCAGGGCTGTCTTTCTTCCAAGTTTTCAATCAGCCAGACAAAATGTGTTGCAATGCTTCAACTAGTTAGCATTCACCAGGATCAAGAGATTCCTCTACTTCCAGGTGTCCTAGCAATTCCAGAGAACCTGTAAAATCTAAAAGCTTACAGTGAACTTGATTCCTGGTGATCTTACTGCCTTTCCTGTCTCCACTAAGCAGCAACTATGACATGGATCAGATTTTTGTTAACTTGTCTGAGGCTTTCTGGGTACATATTTTATATATATATGCCTTCTTTAAATAATATTTTCCCAAACTTTAAAATAGGAAAATCGTGCACAGTAAAGAGAAAAAAATAACTCATTATTAAAATTGGAAGGGCAACCCCAGTTTCCATTATATATCGAATATATAAATGTAACATTTTTAGTGTAACATAGAAGGATGCCACCTACCTTATGAGTCATAGACCTTCACTGTAGAATTTTAGTATATAAACAGTCTTTGCTAGCAGAGACATGTTATTCAATTCAGTTCAGCTGAATCTTTCATTTAATAATTTAATAATTATAATCAGTACATAGGGATATTCTGAGCTTCTCTACCCTGAAGCTGGCCCAGTAATAATATAAGAAAGACTGTATGATGTTCATGGAGACAATGAAAGATAATGTCACCCTGTTTAAGCTGTTAAGTGTGTGTCTGAGTAGGGAAAATGCACTGCAATTTGAGAGTTCTTGGTAGCTGAGGGTGTCCTACCCTTCAGTCCACATCCAGTCATTTGAATCTTGATTAATAATTACTCCCTTTAGGATGCAGAAAACATTGCTCCTCGAAGCATAGTTAAAGTCCTCTAAGAAGAGCAACCCGCAACCCGATGGCAATTATGAAAAGTAGGCAAAAATACATTCAGTGTCCTCATCATCAAAGTCTAAAGACTGATGATGAGTTCTTAAAAGTACCCAATACCTTTTGCGCTTGTAATCAACTGCGAAAATGCAGCTGATGAGTGTTTCAGATTGGCTAGTTGTCTTTAACTGTGGTGGAAGTTCCCCTTGCCCTGTGGCCAGTTCCCCTCAAGACTGCATTTTGAATGGTTAGGTCTTTACTGTGAATGCCATATCTCTCTTCCATCCTTTTTTGGAAAACTGTGCAATCTGAAAACTATAAGAGGCCCGCAGGAAATAAAATTGGAGTCTCCCTGTTCTCCTTATCCCTGTTAATTCACATTTCTTTTTTTTCTTCTATAGAAACTCTCACATATTCACTGTGTCACAGTTTCCTTTTGTAAGAAGGCCTTTGATGTACAGCTCCTTTTATGTGTCTGAGGCCAAAGAAACATTAGAATCACTCCTCAAGTTGTGATGGCACACAGCTTACTATCTCTTGAAGCCGTTGATCCTGTTCAAAGCATTGAAGAGAACATTTCCTTTTGGATATTAAGTCAGTGCAGGTTGCTCACTGCTTGCCACCATAGAGCTTCCCACGCCAAGACTAACATATAGGATGAGCCATGCCTGCCAGGCCATCATGCAGTGACTGACAAAAGAGATATCTGGACCTGTGGGAGGTGTTTTCTGCCCTGCATAGAGCAAGGTAGGAGAAAGGAGGAAAGCACTCTTAGGATTACCTCCATGGACCTTCATACAGCTGCCAAGCTCCCCACTCTCAGTTCTCTAAGGAAGGAGGCAGACCCCCAAAAGCCCTGTTAGAAGCCTTCCTTACCCAGAATGCTCTTCAGCTTTCATCCACGGTGGGTGACTTAGAACTTATGACCTAATACACTTCAAACATCACATAGCCTCAGGCTTCACACTAAAAGAATGTATTCAAATTTCTTTGAAGACAGAGAATTTTCCAGGTGAAACACCCAGGGTTCATGAGGATCTTCAGCTAAATGGGGCCAAGTGTCATTACCACAGCTCTTCATTATTTCTGGGACAGGTTGTTAGTTGCACAGAAAACTGTGATAAAAATATAGGGAGGGGGAGGGTAGCAGAGAAAAAAGTTGCTGAGTTAGAGGGAAGTTTAGTACACAAAAACAAGAATCAGTCAGCTATTCCGAACTGTGCCTATATGGGAGCTCTGTGTAAGAAATTTGAGTCTAGGGGGAGCCAGGAGGTGGAAGCTGATAGACAGCCAACAGGTTTATGGTGCATGAACAATTCTTTATCCATGATGGCACAATCTACATACACTGGAGGAAAATATCTTCCAGTATTTATAGTATCTACAATTCTTTCTCTGAGGGAAATGCAAATAAAGCTAATGAGCAGACTGGAGAGGAGCTAGCTAATTTGGGGAGCTGATTAACACACTGCTGTTGTGTAGTATAAGTAAGATCAATCTGGGAATAAGCGATGTCAGACAGGGCTATTGGGATATTAGCATCACTGTTTAATCTGCAAAGTATTTTCTGGGTGCTTGGCACTGACATCTTTGATTACAAGCAGTATTCTTACTCTTCCGGGTAAAAGTACCCACTAGCCAACTTCCAGGAGCTGTTTCACCTCAGCTGTGTGTCAGGGATGTTCCCTTCATGTGTTTTCAGATCATAAATTTACGAGTTTGCAAGAGCTTGCCATCTTAAAGCATATTATTTACTGGCATAGGAAACACATGATTCATCATATTTTAAGTCCTCTCAGAAGAGCAGTGGGACATGCAACTAGATTGCTAACCAGTCCATGAAAGGAGCAGAAAGAGTAAAGAATATTTTTTTCTGCAGCTTCTTCGAGGTAGCTTTGGGCTAGTTTGGGTAGCACTAAGTGAATAATAAGACCAGACCTGTCAGGGAGCAGCAGAGGCTGGCTGCTCCCTAAGGGATGGGGAGCTGGGAGCTGGCCGGGCAGGTCATCATTGGCCAGGGCCAGTCCCCCAGGACCTGAGCGAGTGGAGCAGGGCAGACCCAGAGATTGTGGCCAGCTTTAACCAAGAGTCAAGCTCACCAGGCAAGTCCATGGTGATGAGACAGGTCCAAGGATGGGCTGTGAGGTCACCTGTGGGTTGGGGTGGGGGGCCTGTGATCGGACAGGGGAAGGGCCGTGGGAGGGCTGGAGCCTGGCACCACTGTGGTGTTGCAGGGCAGTAACTGATGGCCCCGGGCTGGGTTGAAATGAAGGCCTGGGCCTTGGCAGGGAGGTAGGCAGGGACGTTACAGCCTGTTGGTGCCCTCAGGGCCCTGCCAAGACCCAGTATCAGAAAATGTCTTATAAATGAAATGGTATGTGTAATGGATGTCCATCTCATTAATCACTTGTCATGTCATGGACAGGCTTTGGATGTTGCTTGGAAATGGAATGTGGCCGGAATGGTCATGGGCACCTTAATAGTTGGAAAACCGGAAAAGAAGCAGTAAGTCCCTATCCTTCACCCTGCTCCTCTTGCCACACTTACCTCTTTATCCCTGAGCTACAGAGGGGCTCAAGCCTAACACCAACTGATCTTGGTCATCTGTGATTGGGAAGTGCAATATGCATAGATCTTGATGAGTTTTTAAAGATCCTAGCAAGTGCCACTTGCAGTTTTGCCAGCTAAAATTAGAAACATTGATCAGGGCATCAAAGTGAAAAGAGATTTCCTAGTTCCTGTCAAGCTAGGGATAGTGAAGAAACAGCATCCCTTCTTGTATCCCTCTGATAATTACACTCCTGGCAGAAAGTAGATAGGATGACGAAGTCGGAGGATGATGAAAAGAAATAAAAAAGAACATTGGAAGGAAAACCTCTCAGAAAACTTTCGATCAGTTCTTATATGAAAAGAAACAGTCCTCCTATCCTGCAGTTTCATTTTGCAGTTTGACTGGTTTAATTTATTACTGCATCAGAGGAAACAAAGAATTAACTTTACCTGGTTCTCTGAGCATTAGTCTTAGTGATTTATAGTGCTGTCAATGCTTATTCTGTGGGGTTCTAAGACAGGAGAGTTTGCTTTCGATGTATCCCTGGGCTACAGGCTCAGGTTTATCTGTCCCAGCAGATGATGACTTTATCAAAGGAAGCATGCACAACATAGCAGACAACTCAGCCCATAGCTGGGCTGAAAGCTTTGCCCTAAAGCTCTTTAGAAAGAATTTAATCCAAACAAAACCCCTAACTGCTCCCAATAAACTATCAGCTGTAAACCTTAACTTGGGTAGTTGTGCTCCTGTCATCTGTGTATTTTATTCTGCCTTGTACTTCTTTTAAAGTTAATATGTTTCAAAGTTAATAAATGTGGCATGGTTTTTTTTCCTAAGTGTGTCTGTGGACATTCAATGGATAAGAAAACAACTGTAAAAATATGTAGAATTGATTTTTTTTTTTAAGCAAAGGTCTATTCTAAAAGGTAAGTTAGTAAAAAGGGCACCCCAGCAAGCTGTATCACTTAAATATTACAATTAACTCTATATCCTTAAGAATGAAGCAAGGAGGGAGAATGTGTTCTCACTCTGTGGTGGCCATTTCATATGCAATCCCACTAAGAGTGACCCGATTCTGGTCTTAATATGATAGGGAGTGAATTGTACTGCGGGTTTAATTTGGCCATTTGTGAATATGTATTGCATTAGGCAGAAAGAATGAGAATTTTTTCACATTGTTTTGGGTTTATAGAAGTAAATGGGAGAAAAAACACTTGCAGTATGAATAGGTTTGACATGGAAGTCTGTGAAAGGCAATTACTGTGACACTGTCCACAACCTTACTTCCTAAATCTGTTTGAGGTAGTAGAAACACTTAGAAAATATTTTCCCTGCCTCACAATATAGGGCATTTGATCTATAGAAAGTTAGTTCAAGCTTATGGGAGCAAACTGATACAACTGGGATTCTGCAAGAATACTTCATTAAAAAAAACCTTCTTGTATACCCAAAATATCTGTATTGATGAGCTAAAGCAGGCAGTATCAGTTTGCAGTCTTTCTGCCCAGCAATGTAATTGCTGTTTTCTTAATTTCCCTGCAATACCAATCAACACTGAAGGGAGCTGTAAGGGAGTGACTTGGATCTAGGAGGTAGCTGGAGTAGCTGGTTCATATAGGCTGAGCTTTCAGTCTCTTCTTGTATGCAATCTAAAGGAAAACGTAAGAGGCTCTTAGACTCTTAGGCTATCTTTTTTTAAGCTGTGAGGAAGAAGCATTGGACAAATACATATTAGGACCAGCAAAGGTCTGGCCCCTTGCATAACACAAGTTACAGATTTTTCACTCTTGCATTTAGCCCTCCTATGCGCCAAGTGAACTAGTATAGATCAGATCTTTGTGATCAAGAGCTCTGAAAATATCTTGAACAACTAATTGCTGTTGGAAAACAATATTGCTGGAAAAGCCCTGTCATACAGATTGCACAAGGAAAGGATTCTTAATAACAACTGAAGAATTTAATCAAAATATCTCTGTAACTAATCTATGTTTAGTCTTAAATAGATAACTAATTTATAGAGACAAGCAAAATAACTTGGGTGCTTCAAACAGAAGGCAGACCCCAGATGCAGTCACTAAAAGTTCCAGAGGGGATAGAGGAGAACAACTGCGAAAGTCAGGCTTAAAACATTTGTCAGGGGCATAACCGCACGAGTTGTGGAGGACTACTGCTACAAATGTCGTTATCATTGTAAATAGTAACATTCCTCTGACCGTACATCAGAGAGCACTGCTAGGCCTGGTGAAGTGCTTACACAGAGCTATACAGCTCTCAGTTATCAGACACACTGCTTTTGACAGTCAGTATTCAGGACCTTGACAGACTTTTCCTGTTAGCAAGAAAATCTAGGTGTTTCTTTGAAAAAGTCCTTGCTGCTTCCAGAGAATGTGCACGAAGTCCTATTTATCTGAATGCAATAGAAATAAGCAGCGTTCTCATCAGGCAACCCACAAAGCTCTGACTTGCTCCCCCATCAGGACCATATAGCTCTCTGCTGCCACTGGATGCATATATATCGTGACCTCTGATATTGGCAGGTATAGCCTATCCGTACGGTCCTGCCCATTCCCTCTCATTCTTGGTAGTTCTCACTGTGCTCTGACACTGTGGATACTATTAAGAGTCATTTATCTCCATAAAAGAGCTTAATTCCTTCTTTCAGTTTTTTTAATATGGCTTTTCTATTCTTGCATCAGAGACGCAGTTGCAGGTCAGACTAACTCTATTACAGTATAAAATTGTATTAAAATCAAATGGATGCAGATTTGTAACAAGATGCAGTTGTATTTCCTATTTCCGAGCTCCCAGTACGCACTGGAAGAAGTGATGAGGGGAAGACTGGGATCTTCCTGGCGTGGTCAGTGCTGGAGAGAAAACGCAAAGCGCCGAGCCAGCTCTGTGGGCACCCAGGTGCTGCTCAGCTAAGGATATGGTTTTAATTACTGGGCCCAAGATGTTCGGGGACAAAGCTACAGCTTTAGTCAACGTCTGTCTGTCTGGGGACTGGGAGATCGCACTCTCTAGGTCACGTTATACCTGATACACTAGCGAATAAAAGCAGAGGGACACATCAATACTGTGCCTGACCCAATGCCTAACAGCTACTTACTCTGGGTGCTAAATGGTAGCTGAATTTTGACTTGAAGTGTCAGCAATGGATGCCCATATTGCTCTGCCTCTTGTCTTCTGTTCTCATGGACACATTTCTGTGTAGAGGATTTTCAAAGAAAACGAATGTTTCCAAATTTAAATCCCTAGGCACCTAAACTGAGGCCATCTGGCTTTCCCTGTAGAAGTCTTCAAAAGCACCCTCCTGTCTCCACTGGCCGTATAGGAAACTGTGGTACTCACTTTAGGAAAACGGGCTCTCTAGCAGCTAAAATGTAGATGCTAGATGCCCACTTTAGGCGTGATTGAGCACATCTTGTCAAACAAAAACAGGAGGTGTGTTGTTTGCTTTTTTTTAAGAGAACAATATATATGTAGGCTTATATACATGTGCACTCAAAAAAGAAAGATTTTTTTATAGAGTGAAAAGGCTTTTTATTTATTTATTTATTTATTGTTAATAAACACTGGCCTGTGTTGTTTAAGAATGGTTTAAACCAGGAAGCTAAAAATGCCATCATTCTGTTTCCTATTGTGCTGGCTGTTAGGCGCCGAAACTAGCAGACTAGAAAACATCAAGTTTAATGTGATTTTAGTGTGAAAAACAATTTCAGTGACATCCACCTCTTCTGAAGCCCAGCTTGGAGTGCAGGTGAAATATTGCTATGTCCTCAAGGATAATTTAACCTGCTGCTGAATTCCAAAAAGTGCATTAAAATAGCTTGTATCTACATGTAATGATTTTTAGCTTCGATCACTTTTGTGAACTCTGTATTTCCAGGATTATGAGGCCAGTATTCAAGTCGGGAGTCTTGGCACTCCACAGAATGCTATATTTTTGTGAAACATAGTCAGGACTCGAGACCTGAGCTGAATTGTCTCCCGATCGGGCATCGTTCTGCTGCAAGTCAGGTAGATGAATAGCCACTGTCACTGAATATCGCAGAGGCAGTGTGTTAGCTGCTTGCAAGACACGCTTCCCAGAAGTAAGTAAAGAGGCTTACAAATAGTGTGTTATTCCCTGCCAGTGAATTCTGGTGCTGCAGCAGGCTGACTTCCTTTAGTGGCCTGTTATTTTAAAATATTCTGTAGATAGCTGTATTTGATTGTGTAGATAGCCTTTGATTCTTCTAAGACTAAGGAGCACTTATCAACAATTTACTATGAAGAAAGAAGGACTCCAGAAAGTGGATTGTCTAAGAGCAGAGCATTATCTATCATTTAGATGGACTTAGCACATGATAATATATAAGACTTGGACACGAATTTGGAATGCTTGGTCATACAGTTTCAGTTCAATTGTTTTAAAAGGTGACATGATCACATAGATAAAGTCCATGTTTTTGGTAGGTATAGGGTAACAGGCGGAGAAGAAATGGACAAAACCAAAATATTTTCTAAATTACTGATATTAAATCAACCAGTCTCTGGAGTAGCTTAGGAAAACAAAAGCAAACAAACAAACAAACAAACTTGTGTGAGCAAGTTATTCCAGAATTGTTTCAGGATTTTTAAACTTTTTCTCAACCATCTGTTATCAATTGCTTTCAGAGGATATGCTGGACTAGGCTGTACTGTGCTTTAATCTGATCTGGTCTGACAGTGTTTTTCTTATTCAGTTGAAATGGCGAAGGAATATGAAGAATGGAAAGCAATTTTCTGTAATCAGTTGATACAGTACATAACAAAATAGGAATATTATGTACATTAATAGAGAAAATGAATATTTTAATAGTCAGATTAAAGAAAGAAAAATTATATGAGCACTCTCAGAAAACTGCATTAAGACTCTTTTAATTACTTGAAACATGTTCTAGTCCAAAATCTAATTAGATCATCCATAAAGTATGGCTGGTAAAATCTGGTATGGGAATCTTCAGGTTTCTTTGAGACAAAAGGAGAGTGTGATTATATCATATGATGGAAAACAGGGCAAAATGTTCTTGATTAAAATCATTACTCTTCATCCAGACTTATTATTTTGATTATTGTACATATTTGAGGCTTGCCATGTGAAATTAGGCAGTTACTACAACTTCACGTTCTTAGATCCCTACGGAGAGATTGAAAAAAAGCTTGAAGTACAACTGTCATGACTGAAATTGAGGAAACTGTTTTGCAAAGTATATAAATTATTAGTGACTTGACCTAGAAATGGAGCAAAAGTTGAGTACCAAATCTTATTTTCATTCCACATTATAACAAAACAATGATTTTTTGAAAAATGCCATTAAAAATAGTAGAACTGGATTTCTGGGTTCTCTCTAAACCTTGGTGCATGTAACTGGTAACATACCTTTTCCAACCATGAACTGTTTTGAACTCTAAAATATCTGCTGCAAAATGATGCCCAAATATTTTTTGTCTGAAAGATAGGGATGTCTGCTATGCCGTTTTTGTTTTACAGATCCTAAAATGTAGGCGCCTAAACTTGTTGAAGTCTGTAATATTTCTCCTTGTTTGCAATGGGAGTTTGCATCAGATCCTAAATGAATATAAAACTTTTTGATATCACTATAAATATAGTAGCAAGCAGAATTCTATTAAACTCTCTGGAGGTTATGATGCAGTTAAAAACTGCTGAAATTCCATTATATATACATTAATATTTTCTTTGAACATTCTAGGTGACTTTTCACACTGCTTTTAGCTAGCTACTTAAATCTCACTATTTTTAGAAAAATGCAAGCAGTCGCTGGATTTGGATAGTTGAAGGGATAGAATAATAACTCTGATTATAAAATACAAGGCTTTACAGACAATTACTTTCGACTCAGATTGTGAGATAGTAGTAATCTTATAGTAATAGCCATTTGCTTCCAATATTGGAGATCAAATTTCATGAGTGATACATGGCACAATGCATATTTTTAAGTCAGCGTGTCTCCTTTTCCTGGGTATAATACTGGAAACAGACTGGAATATAAAAAGGAAAAAAAAAATCTTAAGGCAAAAAGAATTGACTGCTGATCTTGGGGTCTGGCAATTGTGGGCAAAAAGGACCTAAGTTCTCCAAGTCTGAGCCTTAGTTAAGCCTCTGAAAATACATCATGTGTATTTAGTGGTTCACACTCCATTTTATACATGTAGATTTTAAGAATATTTCCAGGTCATCATATATGGTTGTTGCTGCTCCTGAGTGCTTTTATATAAAATCTTAGTGATTCAGTAGTTGCCAGAGGAATGAGAAACCTTTTATTCTGGGCCTTTCTTGACCCAACAGATGTTGAACCACTCAGATAATTCCACTCCTTAGGAGAACTGCATTTGAAATGGAGCAGTTTACCATTAGAGTCCATTGAAAATGGGCACCTGGATACTCCTCATTTTCAATTAAAAAGCATCTGATCTGGCTTTGTAATCTGCAGATGGCCTGTCTTCCAAAGGATGAACACCAAGCTATTAATCAGTGTTATAGTTAGGGCACTTCTCTGAGAAATTTCTACTTGTTTGCTTACATTTTTATTCCATTACAAAGGATTTTTTTTTAATAATTTTTAATTAGAATTAGTCCCATCTTTATTGAGGCATAATTTTGCAATTGCTACTGTGAGGCCAGATCCCACCTGGCATATACAGCTGAGTTCAACCTGGCTCTGAGACATGGAGTTATAGCATTTAACCCTTCAGCTGTACATTTTCCAGGAAAGGAGCACCGTCTTAAAATTAGTTGTGATGATTCATGGATATGAACAGTTAAGTGCTTCAAGGAATCATAGAGATTAGGAAAGAAAGACAAGATGGATAGCAGCTAGACTGCTCTTTGTAAACACTTTATATATAATACACTCTACTCTGTACTTAGTGTACAATAACACAAAAGAGAATTCTGTAGCTGGGTCCTAGCAACTCCCATGAAAGCCTTTGCATCTTCATTTAAAAATCCCAGTGTAGTATTTAGCATCCAGGATTCATTATTTATGACACAATGTTAATATCAACACTGTCTAATCATATTTGAAAACTTTTCTCAGTAATACTTCGTCTTTCAAAATATGCAGGCTGTCTTTTTATTCTAAGTGCCATACCAACAGATTCAGCAACATCCAAATAATGTTGTTAAGGCCCAAATCCTTGCATATTTCCCAGTAAATCTGTGTTACCTTTCCTGGTTCTTTGGTTCCATTGCTTTCCAATATCATGACAGATAGTACAGGAAAGAGAAAATTTTGTGCTGGGTAAAGACATGATGTCTCCTATTCTTTCCAAGGGATGTTTTAGCATCCTAACCATCACTAAATAAGCATCTTGCATTAAAAACAAACAAAACATTGCCGGTTGACATATCGTAGTTGAATTATAGTTTATCTGAAATACATTGCCATTACTACTGTACAGCAGAGTTGCAGGCTGAGGTTAATAATTTATCTGAAACAGAATGCCATGTAACATAGCCAACATTTAAGGCTTAACAGCAGAAAAGTACATTAAAATGGTTAGGGGAAGGATGTCCTAGATAAAACAGCGAATTGCTGTTTTTCATGCTGATTGTGGCTGTGGCCTTTTCAAAGGCACTACACCGCTCAATGATTTATAGCTATGAAGAACACTATAACGTTGTTGCAATATGAAGCAGGTAGCCACCCAAGAAGTCTGGGCCTATGTTGTTCTGTTTTTATCCTATCTTTTTTAAGGATATGGGTATTATTTTAACATTCTCATGCTTCTATTTTGCCTGAGATGTTTCACTACACTGATTACATGAAAATAGACTCATCACTATTCTCTCCTTTGTGCATTATTAAAGTAACAAATGGCAACAAGACAGATATACCACATACCACACACACTAAGGTGGTCATAGAGACAACATTCAGATCTCAGTTATGTTAAAGCGAGAGGCAGGGTTTGAAAACCATCCTGTGTATGATAGGAGATCCCCGAGACTGACTGCGAGGGGTCCATCTGAGATAACTAAGGAAGAAGTCTGTTGTCAATAGATTTAAATTTGATTTTGGGCAAATTCAGAAAAATATATTGCACTTTAATCTGTATTTACATCTTTACAAAAATGAGAAAAGCTTCAGTAAGACTTCAATAAGCTTAGGACTTTAATAAGGCTTTATTAAAGTTTTATTGTGATGCAAAAATTCACAAATTTTGAGAAGGTCCCAAACTGTTGTGACATTGCAATCTCTTACTCAGTGTTGCCATGTGACATACAATTAAAATCAGAGTTGTGATATTTCTGCCTTTGCTCTTGCGGTGCACTTCTGTCTGGGGTTTGTCTGCTCGCAACAGCTCAAGGCTACCTGTTCATAAGTTCTTAACAGCTGTTTTCCTAGAAATGAATGTTACAGTTTGCCAAGAAAAAGCCAAAGGTGCCAAGCATCTTCTCCTCCAACTGACATTAATAGGAATTGCAGAAGTTCAGCATGTTAATTCTTTTTATCAGGTGGCCTTGCTGTACTTTTCCACTCACTGGGCACTATTGCACGTTCCTTTTATTCATCCAAAAATCTAGTTTATGAAACTGTAGCATTTTTAAAAATTATTTCCAGTGAAACTTTAAAACACTCTAGCCCTTGTAGGACTGTGGTGCTCATTCAAGGTCAATTTTCTTTAAATGAAAGCTCTGTGCCAGGTGTAGGTTTACTCCAGGATTAGTCAATTCAGCTTTTGAAGCTTGTGCTGATCATATCTAGTTATACCAAATTTACATCCACACCGTATGTATTCATGCTAAACTAGTCTAGGTGTTAAGTTACATGCCACACTTTTAATTCAGAAGCAATGCCCTTGTAGCGGAGAGGCAGTAATTTTCTGAAGTTTCTTAGTTGTTGTTATGGGCCCACTTTTTCCCTATTTCAGGCAAAAGTCAGCTAGCTTAGATCCAGCTGCATTATAGAGTTTGCTTGCTTGACTTTGATCCAAAATAGACTAAAATAATCCTGGGGTCACTTACCAGGACTCCTGTAGGAGCCAGTGCTTAACAGCTAGAAGGTGATACAGAGAGATTTACTAAACTATTTCAGTTAGGGATGTCTGATTTAAATAAACCTGTTTAACTTTGCACTGGAAAGGACTAGAATGGTTCGCAAGGTTGGTAACAGTGACAGAGACCGAAGCAGCTACCAAATTGAAACTGAATTTCTTAGAAAAAATGTTGCTGATACCAAATAATATGGAAAATTTGGTAGTATTTTTTTAAAATGAGCATTTTGACAATTTATTTAACTGTGTAAATGCAAATTTTGATGAATAAATTTAGACCCAATTTTGAAAATGTGCCATTAAAGCTCTGGAATTTGGACTGTTTGAGTTCACTGATACATTATCATGCAATATAAATTATTACCCCACAATCATTTGGGGGTCTTATATTGATATTCACAAAAGGGACTACTCATTATTGTATTGCTCTATGACAAATATTTGCAAATTAAGAAATACTGTATTCATATGTTTATAAGATTTTAATCATTCTTCTTGGAGGTGGTCACTATCAGTCTAATAAGGAATGCAAAATGACTGTAAACTTTCATTTAGGTCTCGAATTTGATTTAAACACTTTTTTCACAGTGTCTTCATATCATAGCTTATTATTACACAAAGTGCCAGCCTCCTGATATTAAAGAAATACAGAGAAAATACTTTGCAGTTTTTGGTGATGAAGTTTGCTAATAATATACAAACATGAGGAGTAATAAGTCTGCAGTTTCATGTCTACTTCTGAATACCAATACATATTTACTGAATTCCAGGAATACTCCTATTGAAATATATTAGTAATTTGATTTAATAATAACTTTCTTTGATCTAGAATGAGCTTTATCTACCTGCCTAGGTAATGTTATACATATACCAATAAATTGTGACTGTAAGGGACATGTTTCTAAGGATTCATATTTGACAATCAAAAAGGACAGGCCAATAACCAAAAAGTATTAAGTCTTAAAAAGCCAAAACGGCCCGAGAGATCATACAAGCAGTCTGCTGATGAGAAAGGATTGTGTGATCGTCCAGCAGTAGTGTTTATACCATAATTCTTCCTTAGTCTGTGGAAGCATAAATGATCTTTTTCATAAAAAATCTTTTATATCCATTAACATTATTCCATGCCATTAACACTCCTTTTCAAATATGTGTAGAAACATAAAGAAGGTAGGTTCAGCAAGAAATAGAAACATGCATTTTGGTTGAGTGCAGAGCAAAAGCAGTCCCTGTGAACACAGCTTTCCCAAGTCTGCTGTTTCAGGAATCTTTTTCAATTTCCGGATATAAATGGGAAAAATTAGGAAATGTATCATCAGCTAAACTGTTCTTGGAATGTACAGCAAAGATTTGTCACATCTAAAAACTGCATATTAAAGTGAATATCAGGAATGGATGCAAGACACTGTATAGATAATTTACCAAAACTTCCAATATATTTTAATATATTGAATATATGAATGCACAAAGGCAGATCTTATCCTAAAAGGGCAGCAGGAACAGAGTGTAGAGCCAGATGTGTAGCTATATGATAAGAAACTAGCAATGAAAGACAGAGGGGAGAGGTCTGGATTCTTCTCACTAGCTCTTGTGCCACCTAACTGCTCCCTTCCCATCCAAGACAGCTTGGACTGTGAAGAAGCATGTCTGGAGTATGTTTAAAAGGTGGTGGGTCTCATGGGGCGTACCCGGACAAGCCGGGCTGGTTTTGGCGCTGCGTGCAAGCCCTGTTGCTGCACAAGCCTTAGGCTTTCAGGAGGACTTACTGGTGTGTCAGGCCACCACCTTCCAGCGCAGCTGCACAGGGCAAAGGGAGGACTCCTGACAGGGCTCCTGGTTTTATGCAACAGCACCAGCAGTGGAAGGTTTAGTTTGTTTAGTTTTATCTCTGACCTGGGAGCTTGCATGCTGCTCATATGCAGAGAGACCAGACTACAAATGCAAAGTAAATTGGGACAGTCCTATGGCAGAGGCTGTGCATTAGCTAAGCTACAGCAGGTACAAGGTAAAGAAGGCTTTAGAGCAGGTGGTGAAAAGCAATCTCTGATGTAGTTGGACAGTGTTTGATCTGTTTCTTTCTAGAATCTATTTGCACAGAAAACCTAGATCAGCACCATTTGTCTGCCCAAGTGCAATGACAGTGCCATTTAGCAGTGCTGTCCAGTCATTTGAATGAATAGAAGGTTTGATTATTTCTTCATTACTTCATAATGTGCTGAACAGAACTCTACAAAATTAACCTTTAGGATGACACAGTAAAAGGAAATGAGTCATTCAAGGGGATGTTCATCAGTGTGTGAGCACTGGACTTGCCAAATTAGTCCTGCCACGGTGTGGGTGAAATGGAATCAGTCCATATCTTCCATACATTTGCTTCTCGTACACACAGTTGGGGGACTGTTAAATAGAAAGCATTGACTTATGTCTAAAATTTCATATTATGTTTACTGATTATATTTTCCAAATGGATCTGAAGAGACTGATTAGAAAGGATTGAGAGTTTCTGAGATGTGTGTGGAAAGAAAGAATGAAAGAAAGAAAATTTCTAGGCAAGGACTTTCATAACGAGGGCTAATAGGGAAGTAGAAATGGTTTTAATCTTAGCCAATACTTAAAAAAGAAAAGACAATCTTTCATCATCTTATTCACAGACCATTGTACTACTCCTAGAAGTATCAGGCTATCAGAAGAACTCAAAATGTACTCAAGTGCCACAGTGAGCCTTGTTGAGCAGGATGAGGACAAATTTGTAGATACGATGAAAAGAGCTCTCCCCCCGGCCAAGCAGTTAGTTAAACAAGGGCTGAAATACGTGCTCCCATACCCCCATGAGTACGCAGCACTGATGCATACAGACACATTGCAATGCCTTTTCAGAGCTTCTGTCTCTGACGGAGGCTTCTGGGGAGAGCACCTTACAGCTGCTCAGGGATAGAAATAGGCACTGCTCTGCGTTGTTTGTACTTTCCACACAGATGGAAAAGTTTAGTGCCACCTAATGGACACCCCCCCCCCCCCAAGAATTTTGTATATATTAAAATGTATACAAGAATGTTTTTGTAAGGGATCTGTAAAGGCATGCTTCCTTTATTTGTTTAATGCTTCTCATTAACAATTTCTAATTTGGTATGTTTAGTTACATATCTTGGGATATAACATTTATTGTTTATAGCTAAAGATTTACTAAGCCCCACCGGCCATATGAAAGGTAGAATTTATATGTTAGCACTGTTGGGAAAGGTAATTAAAGGACTTGCTGGCTTTAAATTTATGAACTGGGCTCATTCTGCAGCTTCCTTAATTTCAGTGTCACACTTGAAAGTAAATCATTCTACCTAATGCTCAGATGTGTTTTCAGGTGAAACTTAACTAGCCATTGCATAAAAGTCAGATAGATTTTTCTAGACCACCCATAAAACAAGTTTATTGCTCTAACTCCATGGACGTAGATATCTCCTTTGGTGGAGATGGTGACTATGTTGGTAAAGCATTGCTGTAGCCAGTGGAGTTTGTATCAGTATAGTTATATTTATAAAGCATGTTAGCAGGATGGAATAAGATTACACTGCTGCCAATATGAAGGATGCCATAGCGAACAATACTTCAAACAGACATCATTATCCCTGCAAAAGCTGCTAGTGACGACCTCATAATATGTCATATACTTCAGCAAGCAAAGCAAGTACTGAGACAATTAAAAAAAAAAAAAAAAAAAAAAGAATGGTTGTATTAGATCAGACTAACCATCTAGCATGTCCCAGAAATAGTAAATTAAATGCATATACATATATTTGTGTGTGTGTGTATTTAATATACAGTAATATATCTCCAGAATACTCTAACAGCCTGCAGCAGTTTGGGACTCAGGAACGTGGACATGTACATGGCTGTACAGCTTGGTGTCTTCTACTTGTTAACCCTTAGACTCTAAGCATAGAGGGTTGGGGCATTCCACAGTAAGAGTAACTATATGTTGTGTGATTCATGCTCAGATTGGTGAAATTTCAGTCTGTTAAAGCACATGCTTTGTAGAGTTTTGTGTGTGAATAAAAAGAGATTCCATCTGCAGTTTGCATTTATAGGTCTTTGGGGTGCCTTATAGGTTCAACCTTTTTCATTTCCTATGGTTAGGTAGCTTTAGGGTATGACTTAGGAGTGCTCCTGCACACCTTCAGGCAATTGACAGGGAAGAAATACAGTTGTCAATTATATTTCTATTGCCTCTGAGCTATTGAAATGAATTGGGAAAACTGACTAGATTTTTTATTATTTTCTTTAAAATTTGTTATATACATTCAAGACAATCTTTATTATTGTCTGTAGAAAATCAAATTAGAGGAATCTGGAACATTAATTTTACAAAAAAAATTATTATTAGCTTTGGCAACAATAAAGAAATGCCTTTGAAATGCTGATGAGTTGATAGACAATTTAGCAATTCCTTAGATACTTTTAGGCCAAGCAGAATTACTCAGACTCCTTCATCTCTAAAGCATATATCATTTGTACTTTACTCTTTTATCCTTGATATGTTTTGTGGGATTTACGGTTTCAGCTGGCATTTTTTACCGTTTGCATGTATTTCTACCTTTTTTACACCTCGTGCCATTGTTTTATAAGTGATCCCCAATGTTTCACAGCTGTAATTGATCGGTTTTGCAGGGCAGGGTTGTGGTTGCTTAAACTTTCCCTAGAAGAAAGAAATACATAGTTCACATTTGGTTGAATAGTACATTTACTTTTCCTCCTTTTAGCTGGAAAAGATTACTTAGGCAGTTGATGTAAAGAGGCAGATGTGATTATTTGCCTCTCTAACATTCTGTATCTGTAATAATTTTTGGGCTTCAGTCCTGGGAAAAAAGATTTTGACCTGTGCAATAACTTTGGTGAAAGGAAGAGAGTCCTAAAAGATTAAATACTGAAATGATCAAGCTCCTTTCTCCTTGTTCACCCACAGTACACATTGGAGCTTGAGTCTACAGAGCTGAAATGTCAGTTTAACACTTACATTTGGTAGTTTGAAAGTAACCCCAGCTGTCTTATTTGGGGAATGTTTTTGAGGGGGACCAGGCCATTGTAACTCCCAGAGAAGCTAGAGGGAGGCGCAGTGCTGAAAATGCAGCAACAGTTTGGTGTCTGAATGTGGATTTTGATGTGTAACTAAGACACCCAGGTTTGGAAAAAATAAGGGGCAGACCTGGCGGTGGGAATAGTTGCGTGTAGGTGCTAGGTTAAGATTGCCAGAGCAGCACAACAGCCAGGCTCACTGCTGCTGGGCAGGGGGTTGCCTTTATCAGCAGCAGTTATTTTTGTGGAGCAGCAGGACCAGCAGGACCAGCAGGACCAGCACTCCCATTCCACCACCCAATCTGCAGGGTCAGGTCTTACAGCTCCTTCCCTACCTTCTACCTAGCCATGGTTTTGATCGAGACCAACTCCTTACCCTTTCGCCTGAGCAATCCCAAACCAGATTTCATACGTTGTATTATTCCCAATGAGAAACGTATTTTGTTGCTTCAGCAGAAAGGCAGAAAGGCTCCAAAGTGCCTTCAGCAGGCTTGAAAATGAGCCTTTAAACTATCAGCCTTGTTTCTCCTTTCACATGTCATCAGGTATAAGCAGCGTTCTTGGGGTACTCTCATCTGCAGGGAAATGGCAGCTTCTCCCTTGGATAAACCGTTTTCCCTAGAGCAAGTGTTACCATACACTTGTTTTGTCTGTCTTCTTCCTGATGTGTATACAGTGAATTCAGTGTGTTAATGGCAATCATAAGGAACGCACAAAAACACAGGTTTGGCCTGATAAGACAGAATTTGTTTTGGTGTAGATAATGAGAAGGAATAGAAGCTGCTGCTAATCAGTACATGTGCCAAAGCTAGTATGAATTCACTCTTATCTTTATGTATTTCAAACAAATAAATACACACTGTGGATCGCTAAAGACAGTAAGCAATGAATGTAATGTGATTGTTCATCTGACATGTTTATCCCTAGTTCCCATATATTTGTCGTATGCGAGAGAGTAGACGACACCCCACAGTGGATCTGGATCCTGGTGTTTGAGAGCCAAGAAGACTGCAGCCTTCGTCCTCCTGGCTTGCTCTCGTGTTCACTCACTGCCCAGTGCTGCACTCACGGGGTCCCACTCCCCTTCCCAGCAGGGAGGTCGCTGCTGCTCCTGGATGGCTGGGCACAAAGTCATGGTGGCTCCTGCTGTGCCACTGCTCAGTTACCCGTCTTGGTGTCACTGTCCCTGGCATCCCCCGGCATTGGTGTCCCTGCACCTCCCTGATCTCCAGGATCTTCTCCCACTTCTTGGATCTTTCCTTCAGCCAGGATCTTCACCTTCTTTCCTGGCCCTTGTCTTCTGCCCAAGACCACTTCTTTTTGGGAAGCCTTCTTTTCAGTACCCTTATCTTTCTGGACCCAATAGCTTCTGGTTTTCCCAATCCAAATAGTCTATGTGCAGAAGCACACTGTGTGGTCATCCCACTAGCTGGCAGCCCTATCTCATTTCTTATTTTTAACTATATGACTTAAGAAGTTCCACTTTTTTAGGCCATGTGTTATCAGTATTTACAAATAGACCAAACTAGGTTGCACTAGTAAGTAGCAGGCTTCTGCTGAAGAATTCTGAAGTTCAGTTTCAAACATTCAGTTTCAAACATTGAGTTCTAAAAGCTTATTATAATATAAATAATAATAATCACAAAAGCAATATGGCCTGTTTTTTAAATCCTAAAGTACTTTTAGAGAGCCCGACGGAGAATGAAATAACCATGGGCCTGCAACATTTATTCACAAGACTATTTCTTTATTCATGCATGAATTCTATGGTTTTTTTTTCCATAGAACTATTTGTGAGAATAACGCTACTTGATTGACCAAGCACTGCAGATCAAATCTGTGTAGATAAATGTTGTAAAAAAATTATAACTTCATGTGACAGATACAAGTATGTTGGAGATAGGTAAGCATCAGAGGAATCATATTGTAAGATGGCAAGCAGAATATCAATTAAAAGTATAAAAAAGACAATGTCAGCTGTGGCTCATGGACCATTTTCACTGATAAGAGTAGTTAGACTGTGAGATGCACGGCAATTGTTACTGAGGCTCAATTGCCTCTCTGATTCATGTTGCAGATATGCAAACTGAAATGTACTCTTAAATATGGCAATGCACGAACCTCCAAACCTATTTGATTATAGCTGTTTTGCTATACTCATAATATCATTTGTAGAAAACTGCCAGATTTCTCCTGATTTGTGGTTTCTAGCTTGGGTTGTGCTGGGACACTGAGTGCTGCTCAAGCTCCCAGTGAAGGCAACTTCTGAACTGGGAAACACTGCTCTGGGCACCTCAGAGTCTTATGAGGGAGCCTCAGTGCTCTGTGAACCCAGCAGGGAAATTAGACTGCCCTTAATGTCACTTAGCAGATGTTCCTAAAATTGGGGATTTGTACCTGATTTGATCACTGACCTTGAAAGAACAAACAAATATTTCTTGAAAACATATCCTGCACTTTTTCAATGTTACTGTTAGAAATACTAGCCATCACTAACTGGTAACTTTTAGAGTCTCTGATTGCCTAGCAGATAGGTAACCTGTACTTCTTCAAATTGAATAATCCTGAGCTTTTTCACTAAAATCTTTTATGAATGAGTTATAGTGGTGTGAAAGTTAGAGAATTAATACCCAGCCATTAGTATCTCACAAGTCCTGTACTGTAAATCTATTAATGTTGGCAAGACTTTAAAAGCACAGGCACATCTAGCTTTATTACCAGTACTTGTCATGGGTAAAAGTTTATGTACAATACCATTACCCTCCCTGCCACACACCTTTTTAACACAGAAGGAAACTGAGGTACCCAGAGGCTGATTGGTTTGCCTGTGGACACCTGGCTGGCTAACAGCAGAAGCAGGACTTGGATTCAGGTCTCTGAGGTCACTCTGTTAATCCCATTCACAACACTCTCTCTCCATTATCTCTTTCCGTCGTTGATAAGGTACAGCTGTTAGTTTGCTAAGCCGCAAAAGATGTCCATTTCTATTTCTGGAATAGATTTCTATAATAGATGACAAAGCTGCAAACCAGTGCACACACTTTTAGATGTATGAAAAGTAAATGTCTTGCCTGGGTTTGTATTATGGGTTCCTTTTCTAACCACAAAGGAAAGAAGGGTACCCCAAGTGATGTGATTCATCTCACTCTAAAATTAGTGTCAGCTGAGATGAACAATTCTAAGAGATAGCTGCCTCTCTCTATTCATTAACAACTCAAAATTCCTAGACAGCTACCTAGACTAGGCACTTACCTTTTAAACAGCTAAAAATTATTGAATTTAAGCCAAAAGCTAGGTAAAACCAGCTGGAGATTTTGTGAATGGGCATGACAGTTCTTCCCTGCAGATGTTTATACTGCCATGCACACACTGTATTGTTTTAAATATGTTCAAATTTTGATTAAGAAAATGATAATTTTGTGCATTTTCATCTATAGTTCAGATTATTTATTGTTGAAATCGGACAATAATCAAACAACTCTTCTCCACATAATTCCTATAATGTTCCTACAACTATGGACATCTCATATATCAAGAATTTGTCCAAATAGAAACTATGGCAATTAACTTCTGCAAGAGAATCTGAGCAAATGCTGGTTAAAATAAAATCATTCTAATCATTAGAATTCTACAGCTAGGACATCAATGATGTCAAGAGTGTTTTCTTAATCTCTGTAAATTGGTTATCATGCCCTGTAGCAAAACCAATACCTTTTACTTAGAAGCAGTTGTATAAAATATTGCTTTCTAAATTAGTTAACCAGCACATCTTTTCAAGATTTCCCAGAGGTATTTATTTACTTGATGAAATAATGCATCTCAGAATATACCACTAAAAAGCTTACAAACAGATCAGTTTATAGTGTAATTTAAGATCTGTGTTCCATCCTAGTATTCCTTAAAACCAAATTACTGCTGTTGCTGATAAAATCTTCCATGAAATGAGGGAAAACATGAGAAACAAACCAAAAAAATACCCTGCCTCCATTTGGGGAAGGAGAAAAGAAGAAAAAAAAAGTGACTATGATATTTTGGCAAGGCTTCCTCTTTTACTTGTGCCTAGGTTTATATTAATATGAAAGTTGGCTTTCTCATGAAATTTTCCTCCTGAAAAAAGGGGGGAGGGGGAATTACTTCAGTTTAAAAATAAATATATTTAAATTTAGGAAGGAAACATCCTTTTGAAATTAAGAATTGCTATTTGTTTTGAAAAAGATGAAAAATTATTTCAAAATTTTCAGCTAAGACAATGCCAAAAATTTAAATGGATTTTTAAATAGTTTCAGTGATTATGAATCTGTGTTTTTTGTAAAATCAGTACGTGACTGAAAAATTTAGCTCAGCTCAAATTATCACACAAACAAGTTGATCCCAAGATAGTATCACAGCTTTATTTTATCTACTGGCATTATGAAGAGTATCATTTCCTGATTTTTTTCTTGAAAGGGGAATTATACATAGACAATTGAAAAACAGATATGCACAAGAGATAAGAACTGCATAGCACCAGCCAGTTTCTACTCAGTTTGCTTAGTTTTCTTGTTAGCTGGTCCTTACAAATGAGGTAATAGCAAATAAATCCTATTTGAATAACCACATAGTGTCAGAACTATAAAATTACCCACAGGGTGTAGGGGACGGAGTGTCTCCTATTAGAATGCATCAGCTAAAGATCTTACTCTATCTTATATGACAGAGTGGTATTTTAAGGTCATCAGTCATGCTCCTTAAGAAGAATAGACTTTTTACTTGAACAGTGGTGTCTGCTTACTGTGAGTCACAAAAACTTTCTGTTCTTGTTTATTTGTGACTGCAATTATCACTGCCATCCAACGTGTAGAGATGGCCTTCTTTTCATTCCTAGCACTCTTTCGATGTTTCAGTGATCTCAGTAGATCCCTTACACTGGACTCTCGTCCCTTCATGCTAACACAGTGACAGACCAGTCAGTGCTGCATCAAGCAAGGGTAGATCCACAAACCAATGTGGGGACATATCAGAAGAGCCTTTGGCTTCAAGGAGCCCTGATAAAGGCAGCAGTTTGGGGATCCTCAGTGAAGACCAACCTGCAGGCTCTCACAGCACCACAATTTGCATGCAATTTGCAGTCTGTCCTGCTTCTTAATGTAGCAAATCTTAAGGCTGTTAGTGTTCTTTCTCTGTTGTACTCTCTCTCATACCCACAAACTCATTAGCACCAAGATGTGTGTATCCAAGCAGGTCCAGAGATAAGGGATGCCTTAACATATAGGATTGAGTCTTCAGTTTTTCTCTTGGATTCTTAAACTGGCAATCATGTAATGGTTTTGGATGTGCCTTTTGAACAGTTTTAGGAGCTGATAGTGATTGTGATCTTTTGTTTCTCCATCCCATGCCTCCGTGAGTCATTGGGCAATATTGCTGGGTTACTCACTGCCTTTTTTCCCCCTCCCCCCCTTATCTTAGTGTCTTCTGGCTTAAATCCTGTTCATTATCTTCCTGCCATTATCTCTTTATGGCTTCAGGCTGCAGTTTGTTTTAGTCAGTCCTTTGGTGTAGTGTGGGTGTACCCTGTCCTGCTTAGGCCGCCTTCCTTTTCCTCAGCTGAGTCTTGAGAAGCAGCATGTAAATGTGCTGGGACCTTGATGACCTGCTAACTCACGTGCCATCAACTCATGCCTGTCTTCTTCCACCATTCTTTCTGGGAATTCTGCATACAAAAATTCCCACTCATATTTCACTGATACCAATCTTAATGTTTCTATTACATAGCTCCACATGGCAGAGATGAGATCCTAATCTGGATGAGATTCTCTCTCTTGGCTCAGCTTTTCTTGCCACTAAAGTGGCATGCTAAGATATCACACAGTGCTGCTTATTTGCTGGGGTTTTTAATGTACCAAAGACAGCTGGTCTGAACCCATTCTGACCTGTCTTCTTTCAACATTGGGGGATGTTTCAGGGGAAGAAAGAGAAGTGATGGAGCAGAAAAAGGAGACAGAGCAGAATGTCCCTTATAAATCCTCCATTGGCATCTGTAAAGATCAGCACTACTGGGACTAGGGAGTCTGGGTCTGTCATGGATCCACTCTGCTAAAGTTGATCTTGGCAGAAATCCACCTTGTTAAAGGGAAGATTGGGCCACGGGTTTCTTTGCAGCAGCCACAGGTCCACCTTCTGCACAATACAGGGGTGATTTTACTCCACTGTCTGTAGAAGATAGAGCATTAGACCTTTCTTTTAAGTACAAAAGAAATTTTAACACTCATAAATTATGCCATTTTTAATCTAAATTAAGAGATGTGCTTAGAGTCTTATTGTTTTGACAATAGAACAGTGTTTTATATAGGCTTCATTTGACATGTTTGCTACAGTAATTTATACTTCTAAGGAGACGACAAAGTAATAGAGTGTCTTCAGACACACACTGTAGCTTCCACAAGAACTGTATATTTGCATCTGATGACGTGTACCTCTTGCCTTTTAAAAATAAAATTTCAAGGCCAAATATCACTGGAGCAAATTTTCTTCTCAGTTGTAACCAATGGAAGCTGGATTATGAGAACTGTCTTTGTGTGAATGAGACTAATTTTAACCTCAAGAATAAAAATGGGGGGGAAGGTGGGGAGAAGCAATGAATTCTGAAAACACTGGTATATTGATATACAAGGTATATACTGTTCCAAATTCATGCTTGCCATTAAATCACCTTTGAAAATAATGGAGTTATGAAATGGACAAATCTGATTTTATGTAGTTACCACCTTATGAAGATGGTAGAGAGCAGCAAAGAGAAATTCCTGCAGCTTCATTATTTACCCATCTTCAGGTGACCTTGCATGAAAAAACTTTTTCATTCTACCTTATATATTATTACATATTTAAAAAAAAAATCTTTAAGTCATAGCGTATTGCTTTTAAATGGGGATCTTGTCTGTGAACACAAACTGATAATGAAATGTTTAAGATTTTCAGTTAAAAAAGAATTCTCTACAGAAAGCTCATCTCTGGCAAAATCATTGTGATATTTCATAGCACATTATGAAAAGCAAAGTAAATACACTATGTTCTATAGTTGCTGTGAACTGTCTGTTTTTAAAAAGTACCTATTCTTCTCCTGAAACGCTGAGTAACATTAGTTACAGTGCATTGCAGCATTTTGTTCAGCACAGTATAACTCATCATTTGTGATTCTTTCTGCTCCAATATGCTAAGCCTGAGGATGAAGTAGTGGTGAAAGCAGTATAAATTTATAACTTATAATATTATAGCTATTTTCACAAGCAGTAATTCTGATCTTCATTTAGCTTGCTGAGAACTTCAATTCATGTCATACAAATGCATCCAGATCATCACTTGTTGCCCTAGTGCAGTTCACACTAAAGGATAATCATGTGCCAATTATATATATAAATCTTAGCCAGGCTTTGAATTAGAGAATTATTTAGTATTGGGTTGATCATGGCAACTGTATCAATTAGTGGAACGGTGTATGGCTGCTGGTAGATGCAGCATATTCCCCAAATACAAGGTTGATTTGCTCTGGCTATACTTTTATTGGTGCTATTTCACAGTAGCAGTGTAGCAATCAGGAGGCATAAGCAGGTCCATTACTATCATTTCTATTTGATGAACAATGTGTCCATTTTTAACAATTGTGAATGTTGTCCATATAATAATTATTGTAATAATGGAAAATATTCAGCCTGGGCATGAATGATGAATGGGAGAGGAAGTTAAGGTGTCTACAAAAAATAATGAGTTTTGATGTGATTCATGCCCAGCAGTGCAGGCAAATGCATTAACACATTGACTTTCATCAACCTATTTCTAACCATCAGGAAGGTTTAGAAATAAAAGAAAAATAACTAGAGAAAACAGACCATAAAGTAATATACTCTTGAATGTCAAACTGCAAGTTAATATTGTTTTGCCTTGTTCTGAGTGCACATTTAACTTTTATAGCATTTTCTGGGGTTTCAAAGTACAGTTTCTGAATTTTAATCCTTCTATGAAATACATGGACACTAACATTCACATTTTACTGATCAAAAACGCTAGCCTACAGAGACCAATTTTCTTTTGCTCTGTGGGCATTGGACCAGTGAAAAATACAACAGAGTGACACATTTATTTTGCATAAGAATAAGCTATACAGGGTGTGAAGAAGCAGAGAATAAACCCAAGCAATCTGTATGTAAAACTATAGTGTAACCAAAACCAGAAGCTTTAATAATCATAATGCCTAGATCTTTTTAATTTTCATTAGGAAAGCAAGCCCAAGGCTTGTAAAAAAAATAGTTTTTATACATGTATAGTATGATTTTTTTTTAAGTAATTACTAACTCCTAGTCGCAAGCCAAACAACAAAATTTTATCATCTCTCAGGCACCTTGAGTATGTTGAATAGGAGACTGCAGTGTAACAGTGCATGCAAAGCGACAAAGATTAACTTTGTAATAGTGCTCTTTGTGTTGTAGATGGGAATAAAATTCAAGAGATGTTCCATGTCTCAGCTCAGTATTTCTGTATTTGAAGTAGCTATATTGGGACTCATATTCAGAAACATAAAATCCTTTGATGATTTTCAGATTCCTTTCAATTTCAAATCAAATCATGCAACCAGCTCATGTCTTAAAGATGAATAAGACGTGGACAGACAATGTGGAAAAAAACTGAAGATGGATGTAAACATATATGTTGTGTCTTCCAGCTGACAGTCAGAGACTCAAATAGCAAGACCTATTCTGTTTGGAAGCTGTTCTTTGAATATTTTATAATTTGTTTCATGCTTTTCTATCAATAGGAATGTCATATACACGACAATAGTCAGTCAAACAGCACAACTTTTATCACCCAGATGGTGGACTGAGACAAGTATTTATTAAGAGCAGCCACTCAAGCAGACTAGAAGCTCTTCAAATGCATTAAAATATATATCCGTGCAATTTCCTAATGAAGCAAAGAAATATTTCTGCCCTTGTTCACCATTGAGGAAGCAGATATAAAAAGAAATGCTACAAGAATGGCTAGGATAGATCTAGGAACAGATGCTAGCCCTTCCAAATCCAGGCTCAACCCACAAAGACATCTTCCTTTCTAAAAATTGTCTGCATTTCTTTTTTTTTTATCCAGACACCTTAAGCATCACCAACGTTTTAGTTCTTCATATATATATATATATATATAAAGAATACAGAATAAAGTTACAGAAAAAGGTTTGCTATCTTGTTGTCTATGCTAACAGTAATTAAAATCAGTTTCTTAATATAAGTATAGCTAAGAAAACTTGATTCTCTTGTATCTAGCTATTGCACAGCCCGTATCTAATAACTAAATTAAAAAAGCATTTGAGCTGGAGTGTGTTTTACATTAATATAAATCAGGAGTAATGCTAATGGAGTTCATAGAGTTTTAAATTAGTATAAGGGGGAAGAGAATCATCATCTGGGTCTGTGCTAAGGATCATTTACAGCCCCATTCCACTTGCAGAATCTCTTAAGGGATCTAAGAACGAAGAACTCCTACGTCAAACCTTGGACCACAAACGTGGATTTTATACACTTGAAAGAGATCTGATCCTGAAATGCTTCTAGGTTAATACATTTGCCAATTCAGAGCATGAAGATCCTCTAATATTTCATTTTTGTAGGACATCACTCACTTTTTGCCCTAAGTCATTTTATTTCCCAAGTGAATATACTTCTTTGTGAGATGACACAACCATGATGTCATCTCATCCTCACTGTTAACCACTGAAAGCAGCAATGTTTTGAATCAATTTCAGTATCAAGGGTTCTGCAGCAGTGTAGCATAGGAAATACTTTGAAAATTAAGGGTCTTTTTGTATTAATTTTTGGAACAAGACCATAGTTCTTACCTGGGCCAAAAGGTATGAGAGTAAAGTATAAATGTTTTAGTTTAAATTTCTTCTAAACACTGTGATTCATGATTCAGGGTGCAATTATATCTAACTTTTTAAATTAAATGCAAACCAAGATTTTAAAAGAAGCTATGAGATTTAGATACACACACATTTCAATAATATCTATGAAACTAATTTCTGCTCATTTAATATTGCAGACCTTTTCATCATCACTAGATTTTTCTCCTCTTTATGAACAAGCAGGTATGCATTTTGAGTACATACCCACTCAAGTACAGGAGCTGAAATGAGTAAGGAACAATTACTTTTTTTATGTCAAAATAGACCAAATCAGGTAATTCATGGAGCTTCACTCTGAATTCTTCAAGGACATCACAGTGCAGATCTGATGTGCCCAAAATATGGTATTTCTACATTCTTCAATACTTAGAGCTACAGCGTAGGTGTATGAAGCACTAGCATCATCCAGAAAGCAAACTTTAACTATTTTCAATATCTGCAATATTGCAATACTTGCAAATTAATTTGAATATATGGAAACATCTAAAATTAAAAGGTGTGTTATTTTATACATGCAGCTGAATGTTAGTGGTGAGCTGCATTTTGCACTTTTCAACTGCGCAGTTGTAAAACATTGTACAAGACTGAACAGCTATTGCACGAGCTTAAGCAAGCTATTCCACTGTAAACATTTTCTTCTAACAGCTGATCCACATATAATGTTTACAACTCTGCATATCCAGCAATTAGAGCGCTTAGCTGTTCAGCATAGGCAATAAAAATTAATGTACTCTTTAAATGGATGATCCCAATTCCAACCGTATAGCCAGTCCAAGCAAGTTTCAATACGCCAACTTCACGTGTTTGGTTTTGGATTCAGGCTCCTGAGCACTTGTATACTTCATTGTAAGTTCAGGTCTGGCCCTAGATTTGAGCCCAAACTCACTTTTTTTTCCACAGTATTAAAACCCTCTATCCAGGGTTTTTCTCTTTCCCAAAATCTCACAGACCTTTCAGGGATCAACAGAACATGCTGAATGCTACACAGGGACTGCAGATCATTATTTCAAGTACTTTCATCCTGAGTTGACAGAAGCAACTTCTGAATAGCCCCTGACCCTTCACTGTTACAAATGGATTTCAAATTTCATCAGTATTTAATTTCTGTTTCAGAAGCTGTCAGAGAACTAGTCAAGCTGTCAGAAAAAGAAATCAGTTCTGCAGTTTTTATTTTGTTTTTATTTTTGTCAGATAGCAAATAATTAGCCTATTCATGGCTGTGCAAAAATAATGCAAGTTAACACTTTACTAGTTGCTTAAAAGAGCCTGGCAATCTTGAGCAGTGTTAAGCATTAAATAATTACAAAGTACAGTAATATGATATAGTTTAATAATTCCACCCTCTCCTTCTTATGACCATTTTGATGAAACACGTGGCTCTTCCTCACTTGGGCTGCGTCACGACGGACCTGCCCCCAGGAGCAAGTGCTTAGCTTAAGCACTGAGAATAGCAATTGTAACAAATACATGGGACTTTGGGACAGAATCTTAGTGATACTTCTGGGAGTATATATAAATTGTAAGAATATAATGGCTACACTGTGTCAGAGCAAAGGTAGGTGGAGACTTTGCTGATGTCTCCAACTGTGGACAGTAGCAGATGCCTAGTGAGGAGGATATGAACATGACAAACTCATAGTGTGTTTGCCACAGGCTTTTCTCTCTCAAAACAGGACTGTAATGCTTTTTTTTAAGGGAAAAGATGTAATTAATCTAACTAAATGTGGATGTCTTCATGGCAGTTGTGCATGTATGAGTTTCCCTCTCTAGAATAATCAAATAGTATTCAGTAGAAAATAACAAACCTCTCCTGATCCCATGCTCTCAGTCTCACCATAAAGTAGATACCAAATAGAGACTGGGTAAATCGTGACAAATGTCAGCACACTCAGCGGAGCAGGGCAGAGGTCTTGATGTATAATTATAGCTGATCTGCTGACTGTGTGAGTTGATATTGCTAAAAATAAGTTGTCGCTCACCATCAATGCGGGAAGTAACAGTTCCAATTAAAAAAAAAAAAAAAAGGATTCTAGAAGCACAGGAATTATGGATTGGACTATCAGGGTAATTACTAGGTCTTCTGTCAGTAGAGTTGCCATGGAACAATGAAGTTTTTGATCTTCTCCTAGTTTGTTTTTTGCTCACTAACCTTGTGATTTGATGTGTATGGAGTTCTGACAATGTGACTCACATGTCCTGACTACCAAAGACCAGTTGCAGGATATGGCTGATTTTTAGGGAGAAAGTCTTATTATCACTACTCTTCACTGACTTCTTGGTACTTTTTTTGCTCTTTTTGTTGATAAAACTCACATTTCCTTTAAGAGTTTTCTTTGTATTCCTTTAAGAGTTTTCTTTGTAGCATTTTTTTTTGATGAAAAAAATATTTAGCAGTTACTCCTTAACAAAACAGAAATCAACTTCTTGCTTAAAATCCTTTCTTTTAGGCCCTAGGGCTACCAGCTTGAACAGTTAAGTCATGTTTAAGTTGCTTTGATTTTGAACATATGTGAATCCACAAGGCATTCAAAAAAGCAATTTCCCTCTGTACCAAGAGTGTAAAATGGACCTCTGCATGAACCAAAGCTGGTGGGATTCAATTTCCTTTCGGCTCCCTTCTTTGTTCGTGTGTCCGTGGCCTTACTGTGATTTAGCATGGTGGCATTACACTCAAGACCGAAACTCTCATCAAAGTAAATGAGACTAGATTTGCTAGGTGAAGGAGCCTAGCTGTCCCAGCACTGCACTACTACTCCGTTAGGCTCTTTCTGCTACTTTTTTTAAGTTAAAGCAACTTGTTGATAACAGCCTCACCAGCATATACTTCAGTAAATTTTCTCAAGAAGCTCTGCAAGTGGTATGTGATAGACATAGGTAACTGGGTGCTTGCAGGAAGGTTCTTCTTTTAGAAAAGGATATTACCCACTTTCTCAAATATCTAAAACTTTCCAGTTCTCTTCTTGTTTGTTGCCTCTAGTATACGGAAGTGATGGCTTGTTTTGTCTTACTCAAGGAATTTCTACTGTCTTACCCAACATTCTATGCTGTACTAGCTTTCTGAGGGCATACATTGCAAATAACTTTAGTTCCTTCCTTTTTAGAAGTCTTCTAAAGACAGACTACATGCTGTTATATTTATACAGCAGAAAATAAAGAGGAACTGCATTTTTTCGTAGTTATTCTTTGTTTATTCCAGTGGAACTGAGCTTAAAATCAGATCTACTCTAACAAGCAAAAGGAAGATCATCCTTTTGAATAATGGCTGGTAAATTAAAGGGGCTAAATTCTAGAGAGAGGCAAACCTATTTTGACTGCAAGCAGCTGGTTTTACTGCCTTCTGAGTATCACTTTTTAGTCATTCTTCACAGTTTGTGTTTCTGTAAGCTGACTGCTGTGAATAAGATGCTAAATTCTTACTGAGAAAAGTTAGGAAAAAAATCTGATACTTCAAATCCTAAAACATGGAATCCTATGGAAAATGGTGTAATATGAATAATGACTACAGTCTTTATTTCTCATATTTTTTCACAATCACATAATTTCATCTGCTTTATTCTGTGAACAATTACCATTATATTTTATTTAACAATGTGTTCTCTTATGAGTTTATCTCCACATTTTACTCCATTATTTTTCCCATTTGTTGTATGCAACGACACAGGATTCTCAAAATAAAAATATGACCCATGTGAAGACCAGATTTTATCTGTGTAAGTGATAGCAAGCTAAGTGTTTGTGATTTTCTTTGCTGTGCAGATGATGTGGTTTTCAGACATTTTATAATATACTGCTTTTAGTGAAATATTAAGAATTCAGTAACTTGTCCCATTAAGAAAATTATACTGCTAGAGCCTGAGGGTTAGATTTTGATCTTATTATGTACGTTAGTGAGAAGTTAATCTCTTTGGAGTAACTCTTTTGACTAACTACTCAAAATATGAATACAGCTTTCAGAACCTGAGCCCTAACTCCCTGATATAAATCTGCAATGTGTCCTTTGAAAATGTTCTGCTGTAACCCCCAAGATTTCTCACGTTATCAGAATACTTCTGATATGATTTACAGAGGGCTTGACTCTGCAAATACTGAGCATAAAATTTCCCCACAGTGACTTCAGTGGTTTACTTCATGATACCTGGCTCCATACCAAGTTCCCTGCCTCGGTCCTGAGGCAGACAATAAAAAGACAGAAAAGATTAGAATTATGATTATTTCAATATTTTTCAGCCTGTTTATTATATCTCCATTCCTATCTTCTGGAATGAATTATTGTCAACCACTTTGTCATCTTCTTCATAAGAAAAGGTGTGGAAGTAAAATTTAAGCCTGATTTTTTTATATTTCCAGGCTGATATTTGAAACTTTGAGCTAGATTTTCACTTGAAACCAGTTAGTCCAAATGCCTTCATATATTTATATTCTTTTTTAGTGACACAGTCAAGAAAATGCATTTGAATCACCAAATCACATTCACAAAATTAGTGCCATTTTGAGCCTCAACTACTCAGCAGCTATTTGCCCCCACAGGAAGACTGTCTACAGTTATCTTCCAAGATGATGCCTGGCTAGGAAATGTCTAATATATAAAATGGTTTGTTTTCTTGCCATGTTGGTTAGTGTGCATGTTTTTGGCCTTGCAAAAGTTTTTCAGTATCATGCAACCCAGATTGTGTACAGTGCATGTTGAGTTTGAGTCAGAAGGAAATTCAGGTCCTAACTTGTTTGTACAGGTAAGTTGAAGCTGATGGAATCATAACATTCGAAGGTCTCATCAGTGCAAAGTGAAAGGGCTTTGCTAATGTTTTGTGCCATTTAAACAACTTTCACTGAATGTCACATCAAATCATCTTGTCTAAGTAGACTATCTGATGCCTTTGTCAGAAAAATGAGTGCTTGATCTGGTGCTGTTTTGCCATCTTAGGAATGCAGGTGCTGGAATGGAATAGCATCCCATTGACTGGAAAAACTTACGAAGAAGTCCAAAGTATTATTATTCAACAGAGTGGGGAAGCAGAAATATGTGTAAGACTGTGAGTTTTTCCCCATCTTTCTGTTTCCATTTTTTTGGCTTTTCATGGCTTTTTTATTTATTTATTTATTTACAGTTGTTAAGGTGGAACCTTTGTTACCCTGAAGCACCAATGGAATAATTAGCAAAAGAGTTCAGTGTGAGTTTGGGAAGTCTATATGTTTGTCCTTTTTTCTTTTAAAGTCGTAAGGAAATGTAAGTTGAGGCAGATTTTACTAATTATACTTCTATAAACAAGGTTGTCTCCATTTTCAGGCCACAATCTCCTCTCATTAACACACAATTCACTGAATTTATTGGGGCTGGCCATTAAGAGAAAATGATAATTTTCACTGACTTGATTTTTATTGAAATATATAGCCTTTAGATGAAAGTCATTTAAGCATCATGAGAAATGTATGTACTCCAGTATAAATTCACGTTCAATCCATTAAAGATTTCACCTTAAAAGAACCTTTTCTCCTCAGCTCTTTGACTTTAACAGCATTGCTAATATATATATCAGCTAAGAAGGGGCCATGCTTGGGAGCTGCTTTCTGTCATGAACCACTATTCATTTATCTACTTAATACAATAATGAGGGTATGAGGAAAGAGTTTCTTTTGTCTCAGGCTTCTCATTGCTCTCTTTAGGGACCTCAACATGCTTTCAGATTCTGAGAATCCCCAGCACCTGGAATTGCATGACTCAGTAAAGGCAGGTAAGTGATAAGCCATTGCTTTGATATTTAAGGATGGGAGAGCAGCTAAAAATCAGATATGGTATAGACCAGGATATTAGCACTGTAAACCCAAGTGTTACCTTTGAAATCTTTTTATAGTCAAAAAAAGGGACCACACTTTACATATGAAGCCAAAAATTTATTATTCGTCTAATTGAAAGTCATGACAGCATACCAAAATACAACAAACAGTTATTATTAGTAGACCAATTCCACTGATACTGACACAGTCCAAATTGCCTAATTAATACAAAGGACATCTCAGTAGCAGTACTGCAGTTAGCATCTGTTATACAGGGAAAACCTCCTGCTAGCTACTCTTTTTTTTCTGCAGCCTTGTGCTCCCCCTTCCACTGCTCCTTGGAGCAGTGATGTCAGTCTGGGGGCATTGCAGGAAGTTGACAGTGTCCTAAGGAACTGGCTGGAAGGAGTATGATGTTTGTGGGAGAGTGTTTTCCTCCTCCTTGCTGGGATGTGCATGATGTTGATGATTCCTTCCTCTTCACTTCAGGGTCTTCTTGAGGCCATTTTTACATATTTTCTAGCATGCTTCACACCCTTCACTTTCTTCCCTGGTCTGCAACTCTATATTACATATGACTTTACTGTATATTGTACATTTTACATATCTTAGGTACCTCGTTTTTGTTCATTTTGTTGCTCCTAAAATTGATTTTGCCCAGCTCCTAAGTTTTGATTAGTGGCAGTAACTGACCATTGAGTTGCTGGTAGCCCTGGGCCTCAGTTATCATCCTATGCCCAAAGCTTCAAGGTCTCTGCCGTCATCCCAGGCTTGTGCTACTATAAGCTGCGTAGTCTAGAGTCTGGAGTCATGGGGTCTAGAGCCATGAACAGTTCATTCTACACAGCATAATTACTTGTTATTCATATGTGTATATATATATATATGTGAAAATTATTAGCGGTTGGCCTTATACCACACAGTTACACAGAGCGAAGCATAACTAAGACTAATGAGGTCCCAGCTACCTGGTCATTAGACAGTTTCTGTTACAGCTAAACAGCCTAAACCTCCCAGTAAGCTGAAATAAGCTCAGACAAAACCTGACAAGACCTGAGGCCTGTGTTAGCTTAATACAAAGCCTGTGGCCTGTTGCCAGTGATGACAATGCTGTATTTGCTAGGATATGGGGCTATAATAGGAGGGTACTTTGTGTGAAGTTCTGTTATGTGACTTCTAAGATGACAGCTGTTTTGGGGGGTTTTCCTTTTGCGCAGTCAGTACCATGACTGCCGGCTACATAGTCCTAATCTGACTTTGAACCAACATCCACAATATTGCTAGTAACGCAGCCCCTTACACAGCTCAGTGCAGATTAAATGGTAATTGTACCCACTTCTCAGGGCTCCATACTGGGGTCTGTGGTTTCGTGGCTGCACTTTTATCAATCAGTGTATGGGTTAGCTGGATTAAATTCTCCATTTTATGGCCATGGAGCACGTCACATCTATTAATCTCTTTACTGTGAAATTAGCTTTCACTGAAAATTGATATAGTCGATATTAGTTGCAAATGAAAACTGAGTCTGACAGAGCTTTGAGGTAGGTCTGAGGTTTTGCTTCTCTTAGGTTTGTTTGTTCTCTTTGGAAAGGAGCAGTTTCTTTCAGCTAAACCTAATTGAGCCCAGCAGCCAAGATAAGGCTAACATATTGCCTTCCCCTTTGCTGTCCAGGTGAAAAAGAATTTAAGTCTCTGGGAAAAGCGTAACACATAATAAGCTACAAACAAGCAATTTGCCAGACATTGTCACAACAGTGAATTAGGAACAGAAATATGCAGAAATTTTATATTGCCTGATCTTTAGCAGAACCAGATCAATGACTGTAGTAAAGACCTGAAAACTCTAATACTTTTGAGACTCTAGAATGCAGGCTGAGTCTAATATCATTTTAGGTCTTAGCACTTCAAAGCACCTGTGAAACTGGGGCTCATTTGTCTGTTAAAAGGAAGGGGGAAGTCAGCTACAAGGGCTAAATTATCACCACTCACTTTGGACACACTAACACAGATGCCGCATATAAGGGTGTATAATAAGGGAAGATGAATATGGGCTGTGGTTCTGAATTTGCATTCATTTTGTTCCTAAAGTTTTAAACTCATCTTAGTTGCTTTATTTTTCTATAAATTAGCTATCTCAGGAGCAGAATTCAGTTTTATTGAACATCTATTTACCTCAAAAAAAGCTGAGGTTAAAACTTGTTCTAGTAAAGTTCAGATGCTTGGTGAAACAGGAGCAGTTCTCAATAGGGGACTGAAGCACAGGCCAGTCTTTAACAAAGTCATTTGCTCCAGGGTGATTCAAAGTGATCAGCCAAGGTTTAATTTACTTCAGGTAGAGAGTCATCTTTGCAGAGAGCCTGTGAGATGAATAGTGCTATTTGACTCAACAGAGTAAATGGGTTAAAATTGGGATGTTGAAATTACGTGTGGGGGATGCCTCTGTTTTTCATAGATTGGCGTTTGCATCTTCAAATTATACAAGCAAATGATATGAAAATTTGTAAAGATCAATATCCTGCTCCTGTACCACAGCAAGATAGAGCTGAATGTGTTAGCAGTTATCAATGCAAAGCTCTTTTACTTTAATCCAGTAGATAAAGCGAAGTCCCCGGGGGTTGATCCTAAGCAGCTGGCTGCAGAGCTCCAGAAGGTTTCTCTACAGCAGGCCCCTTTGGTTGCTTCCTCAGGAGTGGAAAAGGGATCTCACATCCACTCTGGAACCACTTCTGCCGCCTCCAGCGCTGTTCCTAGCCCCGGTCAGCCTGGTTCTCCCTCAGTGAGCAAAAAGCGGCATAGTAGTAAGGTAAGAAGCTTCTCAGTTATGTGGAAATATCATTCTGATCATAAGAATAACTGTCTATTTATCTTCCGTAGTGTAGCAAGAGATCTAAACATGTATTGATGGATCCATTTCCATGACAGTGATGAATATTACTGTTAAATTATACCATCTGGAAGCAAGAAAAGGGGATTATGTGGTTTATCTGAGGTCATACAAGACTGGACTCTCTTTGAAAATAGATTCCTTGAACTTAATTCTACTCCTTTAAAATGAAATAATTTCCCCTTTTAGTCTTTGTTTGTATTGCTTTTCAGCTGTATGCTACATGATGGGTAAGGTACTAATTACACAGAAAAAGCTTGTATTAGTAAAAACTGGTATTTACCTTTCTGTACTAAGCTACTATTGAAGTGCTACAAGCCATGAATAATTGTAGCAGCATTAAGCATTTCTCAGAAAGCCAGGAAAAGAGTAAAAAATACATTTTGATAGCAAATTTATTTTCTCACTATCTAACTCCTGTGAACTTGTTAACCATAGTTTCACGTTTTCATTGCCACATTCTGTCCATTTCTCAACTGAATTTCTTTCTCCTTGTGCACCCACCTGTATACTTGGTGAGGGCAGGTGGGAATTTAGTAGCCTTTTTTTTCCCCAGTGAAAACTGGATCAGGTCACCTATTCTATTTTTACATTTTCATCAAAAAAAAACCCACCCAAAATAAAAATCAGTCTTGTGAAGACTGCTTTTGCTAGCACAATTTGCAAAATAGAAAGTTGGGTTTTTTTCTAAAATGACTATCCTGAATACTCAGCGTCTTGCTATCTTACTGTTGGAAGCAAGGCTTCCCATTGTTTTACAATGTGCTTCCCAGCTAGCTTTTAACCTGTATAGTTATTCCCACCTGGTTCTGCCAAGATTAAAAAAAAAGACCCTGTCACTAGGGGATTCCTACCACACTATTGTTATTTTTGTACTTTTGTGTGGTTGAAGCTGACTGTAACTTGAACTGTGGTTGTGTTACGTACAAGCCAAAAATAGAAAACAGTGCCCGCTCAAAGAGCACATCGTTTCACATAGCTCCTCAATATGCTTATGTAACTTTTGTGAGACGGGAAACACAAAAATCTCCCCTCCCCCTGGCAATTTAGCAGAAAATGTAAAGATATTTATTGATCATTTTGTTTAGCATAGTAGTTCTGTCTGACCAGAATTCCCATAGACTTTTTTTTTTTTTTTGAAGTAATTCAGATCTATGATGAACATGTTAAATCCTTATGTCTGGATTTACTGCACCTATCATGAGACCAGATGGATCCTGCTGTTGAAGTACATGCACTGAATCTAAGGAAAGGGCAGGTTTCTTAGCACAGGTGCTGGTGTCTACACTGAAGGTGTTCCTGTTTTATTGGAGGAATCACACTCCTAAACTCCCTGAATAGTGAGCGGAGATCCAGAAAGCACTGCTGTACAGTATCATCTTGGAGAGGTGCCTCTCTCTGCCCACCTAAGAGGAGCAGGTTCCCAGCTTAGGCTCTGTAGCGGGTCACCTAACGTAAGGGGCATAAATTCCATTTCCTGGTTCACAGAGGATCTAGTAATTTTTTAAGAAAATTCATCTGGAGTCTTCTAAAGATGAAACAAAAAGATATTACAACTAGTGCCTTCATATAGGGATGCAGAAGTCAAAACTAATCAGGTAAATATTTAAAACATCCTTTGTTTATTTCTGAAAAACTGGATCACAGCCTTATAAATGAGTATAGAGATTTAATGACACTATAGAAATGAACGAACTTAAAAATGCACGTGTTTTTTACAGACATATATAGATGAAGGCAAAATATCTGCACAGTTAAAGGGTTACCCCACTTTAACCGCCTCTGAAAGTGCCAACACAAATTCTCCATGCCCTCTCCTTATGTCTGAACCCTCCTACAGCCTCAGTTGACAGAAGAGACATTCTGTATTACACGATATTTGGGGTGAACCAGATTAATTATCTTTTTGCCATTCAGAGTTCTGGAATATCAGACTGTGTAGAATATCTCACAGTTATTTGCTAGACATGTACAGCTCACTGCCTGTTATTTTGTAGGATTGGCATTGTCAGTGCTAGTATAGACTGAGGTCCGAACTACTAACGGACAATATAATCCCTTTGTAGGGGTAAAGGTAAAGCATGAGAAATATAAGCCACTTATGCCCTACTTGCAGGGTTTTCATGATATTCAGATAGCTCACTGTCTTTGGCAAAAGGAGTGAAATTCTCTTTGAACATTTTTTTTCAAGGACCAAACAGGTTTTAGTTGTTTGCTACCAATACATGCAAGTTAGATGAATCATTTAGGATTCAAAACATTATATGAACTATATGTGGCCTAGTGATGGTCTTGAGCTTTTCGATTAATTATGCTTCTTTACAGGATTTGTAAGGTACCAAAGAAAAGCTGATGTAAAAAGTTTTCCACCAGAATTACTTTTGAAAGGCACATACAGTTTCAGCAAAATCAACTATTTTTTTTCTGGAAAAGTTGAAAAGCTCTTCTTAAAGAAACACAACTGGAAGGCAAGATAATGCATGTAAAACAAACAAAAAATAAAGCCACACAGGACAGTAAATATAAGTATGAACAGGGAGCATGAAATTTGCCTCATCTGGGAGTTCTGTTGTGTAACTCAGACTGATGCATTTTGAGGAGGCAGTTTGGCTTCAGAGACATTCGGATGAATAACAGGCAGGTTTTGACTGTTTGTCTCCCTTGTTTTCTACTGCAGGAGTGTTTGGCTTGGATTTTTCTCCTTAGTTTTGGTCCTTCTGAGATCTGAGTCACTAAGGGAATGTATCTTCATAGCGAACCTGGAATGGGTAGTATGCCGCCCTGATTTCAACATGCTCTTGTCCAAGAGGTGCAGGTCCCATATTGGCCTAATTTAGAAAAATTATCATCCAATGTCCTGAGAAAATCTGTAAGTTTGGGGGGATGGGGATGCAAAACAAACAGATAGCTTTAACTGTTCTCAGAACGTGTGAGAAATCCTAATGGCCCAGAATAGTCTGTCAGGCTGCTGTTCACATCTGGAAAAGCAGGAAAAGATGGTTTCTAGATTGGTCTTCAGAGAACAGTAAGTTTGTCCTTGTTTGCGTCCTTTGTTTTCTGCTGCATCAACCAAGGAAGCACGTGTGGAGAGAATGCAAAAATATTCAAATCTTGCTACAGAACCAGGGAGCTTTCTTGTTTGACTGATGGCTTGCAGATTAGAGGTACGGTCAGGGTGGCTCAAGGGCACCACCATTTAACAGAACAGCATTTGCTGAGAGTCCAAAATTTGAAGCAAATGATGAAATTATGCTTCAACTACTAACAAACATGTGGAAAAGAAAAATGAAATAAAAAGACTCTCTAAGGATTTTATTGCTTTCATCAGCAATCTATAGAAACTCAAAGATAGAGAATAGGCAGGAACAGGTAACAGTTTACAGAGTTGTGAAGGGGAGGACATTAAGCTGAAATTTCTTGTCATAGTAGATGGAAAATCTGTGGAGGGATTTGAAAATGAAGCAATGCAGTTGAACTGATTATCAGAGAACATGGGATAAAGCAAAAAAATATTATAATGAGTTGGTATGGAATTCTTATATCCACTTATAATTTTCACCTGGTTTTAGTGTCATTCTTTCTATTCTTTCTACCCACATTCACCTAAACTTGATTTAAACTATTCTAACCCATGCTGTTCAATAGAAATATGCCCATGTTGCATTTGGTTTCTCTTTACAACATTCAGTTTTGTAAGACTGGGATAATGCTGTGTCTCTCCCTCCCCAGTCTCCCTGTGTGACCAATGTGCTGAGACTGTAAAGATGTTGATGCCCAGGTTGTCTGATTCTGCACTTGTGGGAGGCCTATGAAAATGGCTGGAGTGGAATCCTGAAGTATTATTGAAATACCATAACTGCTACTATTGAACATACAAATTGGAGACAATGAAATCATTTAGGAAAAACAAATGGTAACAGAGCAATGTAAACAACACCTGTTAAAAATGTTATCTTAGATAATCTATTATTTCCAAGAGGCATATGTGTATTTTGTGAGTGTATGCTTATGTGTTTATTTATGTATTTTAATTTGGCAGCCCACTGAAACTACAAAGTCTGCTTCCCATCCAATCACTGGAGAAATTCAGGTAAATATTTAATTTTTTGCTATGTGAATTGTTGTTGCTACTGGCTGTGTTTCCCTGTTGAATAAGTTTGCTGAAAATAATCTCCATTAAGTGATTTCTTATTTAACTCCAACCCCTTGAATTGTCATTAAATGGAAAAAAACGAGAAGGTGTAAGTCAGTGCTATATTTTCACGTTTGTCTTTAATGTCAGCATATGAAATACAAATGGAAGAATGAAAAATGCAACTGTTCCTGAAAGGGCTGAAAATACAGTGAACTTCATTATAATCTTTAACCTTAGGGCACTCACTGTGCATTACTTCTGCAATTCTGGGACTCCCTACGTTTAAGTGAAGACTGCTCTGGGTTTCTTGTAATGCAGTGTATTCCTTTGCATGCAATGTCAAATTTTTGATTATCTCTTATGTAGATTGAGTTTATTCTAATTTTTTTTTAAAACAGGGGAACTGTGAGCAGCAGAACCAAACAAGCCTAATTTCCTGTAGATTTCTATCCTTCACTTTCTTAGTTCATTCCTCTCTCTTTAACTGATACTAAGGGTCCTTCCATACTACTATAATATCCTCCCATGGCTTGGGCTGCAGGCAGGCAGAGGCTGTGTAATTCCTACTTAGTTGGTTGTTGAACAACAGAATATCAAGTGCTTGAATTTCATCTGCTTTTCCCTGATTGGAAGAGACCAATATGGTTGTGTGCTTCTTTTCTAACAATATCTGTGGAATTTGAAAGAATTCTTTCGAATATCCGACATAATCATCTAGCCTCCCATTATAGTTGGTGGGAAGAGAGAGAAACTTCTAAGATGCAGTCATTTCCACCCAAAAGTAAAGATCTAAACCTCGTTTTATTTAAAGGATTTTGAGAGAAGTTGAATCATTTAGGAAGTAATGTTTGAAAAGAAAAATCTAACTGTGTTTTATTGCCTTCTCTAGCTTCAAGTCAACTATGACAAACACCTTGGCAACCTTATCATCCACATCCTTCAGGCAAGAAACCTTGCTCCCAGAGACAACAATGGCTATTCTGACCCCTTTGTTAAAGTTTATCTTCTGCCAGGAAGAGGGTAAGTGCAGGAGAAATTTCAACCCAAACTTCCTTTCTTTTAATTTGTGTTTATTACTTGTTGCTAATAAACAGGACAGTTATTGCTATAGAAAATACAGGTAAAAGATCAGGAAAAATGATGGATTTTTAATGAGTTATTCAAAATTAAGAACTGGATCCTAATCCCTGGATAAAGTACGTATTTTGTTAGCTGCTTCAGAGGCATCGTGATCATATCTTAATTTCTTTTTTTTAATCTTCCTATTTCAAAATTGTAATGCATGCAAAAATATGTACTGAAAGAATGATGGAGTTTGCTGAAACATACCAAATATATGGACTTCAAAGTTCTTCTTAGAAATCTGTCTTTGATTTGTATTGGATTCCCTGGATTTTGGGGCTCATAATGAGTTGTTCTGTGATTCTGTAATACAGGAAGCTACAAGTTAAGGTTAAAATGGAGTTCTTGCTTTAGCTCAAACATTCTGAATTTGAGACAGATTTGCAATCATGCACAATAATAGGAGCTGAATTTGACTTAAGCTTACAGTATAATATTAAAGGTCAGAAATATTAGACAGAAAACATTAATTCATGAGTTCTTTTGTTTTGTTTTTTTAAGCACTAAGATGTGGTTTTAATAATTCTGATAATTTTTTATTTAGTGACTATACGAATCACTAATCATTTCTTTCACAGACCATTTCTTTTTAAGCTCTGATGATAATTATAAATAGCTCAGTAGTGTTCCTTTAAAAATATGCTTCTGTATTAGTGATATTATAGCTCTTTTTTGGTCTAAAGTTGCAGGGTGTATATGTATGCTTATCTATACATACAGTTATAATAATTCTGCTGACTTCCATGACACAATAGATATACGTAAAATTAAGTTGATGGATCAGACTTTAGTTTGCAAAGACAAATTCTGGCAAAATTTTCTATAAGTGTAATCACACTCATTCTAAAAGATTCTTAGACTAGGGCCATGCTATTAAAAAGAAATGTATATCTGACCTTACTTGAGGTAACAGGACAGTGAATGCTATGGTCACAGTTCAGCAAGTAGTATAAGGACAAGCACAGCTAAGAGCACATGAATGGGACAACTAAAGGCATATAGTCTTATTAGCATTAGAATTTAAGGCATATAGTCTTATTGGCATTACAATTTACTAATTCCAGCTATACAGGATTCAAATTTGTTCAGTGACACTGGTCCCAAAACTATCACTTAATGTAATGGGAAGAGATTAGGACTTGTTCTAAACTGACAGTTTATGGTGGACAGATAGCACATTCAATTATTAAAAATCTGGAGTCTTTTTTCACGCACTTAAGAGTCTTGTCGAATACTTACTGAAATACTCGATCAAACTAATCTTACTGGGGATTTTTCAGGTACATTCACCTGATGTAGAAATGAGACTTTGAACTACAGATACATTCATCCTCCAGAGTTCTAAGTCAGATCCAAGTGTAGGTTCAGACTTGGGGCCAAATTATGAAGAATTTAGATTTTGCTTTTGTTTGCATTCATTTAAAATATGGCAGTGTTCTTGTTTCACATGTCACTTGGTGCTTTAAGAATAATGAAAATGAAGAGCTTCTCAGAAGTGCAAAGTTTTTATGGGAAACCAGAAACTTAACTGCTCATAAATAGCTTTTATCTGTAGTTCAATCCAGATTTGGTTGCTTATTCTTTCTAATGCTTCTATTTCTTTTGATTTTTGATACTAGGAACTATCCACTATTCACATGTTTTCTTTCATCTCTGTCTCTTCCCATATTTTTCTCATGCTGCTTCCTCTGTGTTCCTAACTCTATTTAATGCTGGGGTATGCAGACAAGTCATGGTTGTCCAAAATGCAAGGTAGAGTGTACTGTCTTTCAATTTTGTTCTTTCATTTTTGTATGCATGCAGGATGTTATGATAAGACTGTGCACTAAACTATAGATTTCTCTTGAGTTTTGATGACACATGATTACAGCATGGTTTTTTGCTGCTCATCCTTGGGTCAGAAAGAATCAGAAACAAATAACTAACGTTTCTTGATGCAGTGATATTCTAGATTCTAACTCCAAAGACTAAAGAAAACTTCTTTTGAAGTCTGGAAGAATTTAGTCCAATAAGAGACATCTAAAATTGGTCCTCACTCACTGAAAGTGCAGGATGATTATCTATGAACTTGTCTCACAATTTTGAATGATGCCAAGAGAGACAGATGCCATTTGCAACTGAGCTGGAGTATTTCTCTCTCTACCTCTTGCACAGCATCTTGGCATCAAAAGCAAGTAGCATTCTAGATAACCATCTAGATGAATTTAAGTTGGCTGACCATATAAAAGGCCATTTAATGTAAAATAATAATAATAATAATAATAAGAAGTTACATTTTTAGTTACTGGAATTACTCGTACTTTGTGCTGAGCTGGAAACATAAGGCAAGATTCTGTTCTCAAGAAATGCTAGTATCAATCCAGTACATGGTAATAGAATTTTAGCCCTATAATTCTATACTTCTTTAAAAACAGAAGCCTTATCAAACAAGTCAACAGATGGCTTTTTAATAAGCAGATCTGCTCTAACATCAGCCTGTTTCATCATTAATAAAATTATTTAATGAATGTGTTTAAGTGCCACATTTTACGTGTGGTTATTCTATATTTTTTTCATTGGACTTTCAGTTGTATTATATATCAATAAAATATAATTTGGGAAGCACAGAGAAATGATAAGAGTAATGCAATTTCCATCTCTTCACACATGGCATAGTTTATGAATTTCCCCTGTGAATTATTTCATAGTAGGTATAGATTAGCTTTAATGAATGTGTTTTAATAAAGCATTACAAATCACAGTCCAGAGGAGTATGTGTACCAGCAGGATAGACTTAGTGTAATTGGAAAATCTTTACCTTCAGACTTTTAAAGACCTGGCCTGTCATCCAGCTTAGTCTGGATCTGGGCTGCCTTAGAGGTGGCCAGGGTCTCCTGCTTCCCTCAGCTCTGTGGACTTCACTGGAAATGTTCCAGAGTTACAATTTTAACAGCATATTTAACCTTTGTGTCTGCCAGCTCTACAACTCAACACTGCATGAATCACCTTCTCACATATCTCCAGAAAGAATCAGAAACTTTGAAAAGGTGATGAAGTTGTAATATTGCAGAAGGAAATTGAGGACAGGAAGGGGAATGTCATGGTGTTATTTTCTTGGTTGAGTGCATAATAGGACCTTTCCTACTTTCTTCAAATAGAAGGTGTATTAGTTCTTTAAAACCAATAGGTCAGATGACATTTAGACAGGCCCAAGCTATATATTACTACAGTGGCTTCATTAAGGTAAGAAGGAAATGCATTACCCTGGATGTAGGAGAAGTCTGGGTAAGTTAATCTTTCAGTAGGAATTGATCAGATTAGATATCCATTTGAGGAATATTGTGAGGCCAAAGAGAGAGGTGCTCTCAACCCTGCTGTCACTTGCCAATGTTGCCTTGCTCCAAGTGGGTAGGTGAATTCTCAAGAAGACTTTGAGTGATGGGGGTGCTTTTCTGGCTTCAGAGAGTGGGAGAAGAATGCAACAGAGGGTTTAAAAATATTGAAGTGCATTACTGAATAGCCATCAAAATCTGCTTTCCAAAAGGATTCAGATTTATTTCATCTTTGCTTGCAAAAAATAACTTTGGATGAGTTTCTTTTTAACATGTGTTTGCTCCCTGTAGATTCTCATCCATCCCTCTCTTGCTAATATATATAAAAAAAGAAATCTTTCCAAAAAGATACCACTGTACCCCTTGGCCAACAGAACTGATTGCATTATGGAGAGCTGTTGCTTTCTTCTCATAAGCAGAGGTGGACAGATACTATGTTTTACAAACCCCATTTTTCAATAAATGGAAGATAGTGGTATAGCAGGTTTTTGTAAGAAAATAAATGTAACTGCACAGAATGACTATGGTCAAAAAGTAAGAGCAGAAACAGCTGCAAGTCCATTTCATTGGACAGTATCATTCAGGATTGACAGCTTGACCAAAAAAAAGAAGAGGGGGGACTTATTTTCCTATCATGGTGAGCAAAAATGTTTTACTGTTTTGAGCAGAGCTCAACTGTGTTGTATGTGTTGTACCCTTTTCTGCAGCTCTGATATGATATCATTGGGGAGATATAAGAGCCAAGGCTTCTGGTTTTGTTTTTTTTTTTTGTTTGTTTGTTTTAATAACTATGTGAAAATGAAGTGGCATTTGCTAGAAATTGGAGATTTCTCTCTTTAAAAAAGAAAAAAAAATCAACTTATGCACATGACTATTCATTTTTCATGCAAAAAATGGATATTTTTAACTACATAAGTATGCTTTGAATGATTTGCTGAAAGTAAGAACATCTGAAATTGAAAAGAATCATTTTTTAAATAAAAAGTTAAGAGAAAAAAAAATGCTTTTAGGCTGAATGAAAAATTTCTGCCAGATCTAGGTTTCAGTATGGAAATACCAATAAAGTTTATTATCCTTCATGCTTGATAATATCTAGATGCTTTATTTAGATGCTAAGTTCTAGATGCCTTCTTGCTCGCTTAAAAACCCCCCACTATTCAGAGTGGTCCCACAAGCAGAGCTGTTGCTCTCCTTTCACAGTGCATCCCCACTATCATAACGTTGATGTATATGACATTCTCTAGTTTCTTGGCATACCAGGTTTATAAAGCTGATACTATGTCCACTTCAGGACTGTGGCTCTCGTGTTATAGTTGTAGTGAGTGGCTCAGTAATCCACTGAGGATGCTTGTTCTCTACAACATCTGCCTGGCACTCAGTTCAATTACTAAGTGAGTGTTAAGCTAAGTAGTATGTCCTCCTAGTAGGTCCATTGTGCCCAGCCTGCATCGGTACACAATAGCTTGATTATATAAACATTCAAATCTTTCCATAAAGTGAGCATAGCATCTCTTCTCCCCTTGTGAACCAACATTTTCAATAAATGTTGGCCAATTAGATAATGGAACAGAGCTATAAAAGCAGGTAATTACATTTAAAATTAGTTCTGAAGATACATTAGCAAGAATACAGTTGGGAGCAGTGACATTTTGGCAAAAGAACGAACTAGATGGCATAACTTCCTACATGTTTTCTAAGCAGTTTCTGAAATATTGCATGAACTTCAGAAAATTAATTTAAATCTATTGAGCTGCATGCACACTGTCCAATCAATACAACTATTTAAGTAATTTAAAATGTATACTATGTAAAGGATGGAATTTCTGAAATATAGTGTGTTTCTTATTTGGATTTTTTTTTGGTCAGCTTTGTAATGCATTGACTAATATAAAAAAGACAGATAAAGGAAACTCGATCTCCAGAACCAGCCAAAATAATAATTTAAACTGTGTTTTAATTCTTGTAGCAGTGTATTGAAGAGTGCCTCATTACACAAGCAATACTGCTCATTTTAGTGGGAGCACTTGAGTGTTCAGACAGTAAAACCACCGTGTCCAACGCTGTAATTCTGTAGGGGTACAAAGTAAGGCAGTCCCTTAAGAACTAGAAAAGAGAGAAAAACAAAAGGGAATATTAACCTGTAGTGCCTTTCTTTTGCATTTTTAAAATTCTTATCAAAACAGTTCAGAATGCTCCTCCCCCTCAAAAGAAACCCCAAACCTCGTAGGGTGTACTGATTAAAAAAACCAGTGCACAGGAATAACCCTGGGAACTTGAACTTGGTTGTCAGTACTGTTAAATTTTTAGCCCAGGCTAGCCGTGGCTTTTGCCCAGCTCAACTAGCATTCACCCAAGCAGTTCGTAGGCCCGCTTTGGGACTTAGCGAGCTGCCTCACAGGGGCTTCAATGTGGCCACCGGTTTTTAGAGCATAGGGCCACTACAAATTCCAGAATAGTTAGAAGGTAGCACAAGACCCAACACTGACCCTGCATGCCTTTCGGGCAGCTTTAATTCAGACTGGCACGAATGTGGTACCACGTGCTCTACGCCAGTGGTGGCTGGGTTGAATGCATGAGACCCTGGAGTGGGTCTCCTGGTTTAGTTTCATACGAATGGAATCTCGTTCATTAGCACCGAGGCCATGCCACACGGCAAACCCAAACACGGGTCAGCGTTCGCAGTTCAAAGATGGTCAGAAGTGAGAAAATCAGGAGAACAGCACACTGCCAAATGTTAACGTAGAGGCACCACAGCAGAGTTTAGTGGGGCAGATACTGGTCATTCTGTACCATTTGGCCTTATTGCTAAAGAACAGTCCTGAGCACATTTAATTTAGTAGTAGATGTAACATCCTTTAATGTATGGGAAGTTTGGACAGAAGTCTAAGGGCAGTTAACTTGCAGAGTAGCAAAAAAAGAGATTCTTTATATCTGCTGGGTTTTCAAAGTATTAAAAGCTTTTCATGTTCTCCTACCCAATCCTTTCATGATCTCCATTAAAATTTATATTAAATTAAAATTGGAATGGAAGCAAATCTGACATCAAAGCTCACAGTGCTAGATGGATCCACATTCTGCATTGCTGTTTCTGCAGTGCGTTGTTTTCCCCATATTCAGGAAATGCAAAGTATAATAGAATGCACTACTAATTCTTTTTTAAAAACAGATTATTCAGACAAACTTTTTACTCTTGGCTATTGATAAAAACAATCATGAGCTTGATGCACTTTTATGTTTCTTTCCAGTACAGTTAGAGGCAGATTTGAAGAGCAAGATCAATAAGAAATTAGTGCTTATATCATTAAGAGGATATTAGTTACCCTATGGCCTTCATTAAACATTCCTGTGAGATGGGACTGCTATCATCAGAGAATGTAAACTATAAATATAATGGATTCATGCTACCTCAATGCGCTAATAGGAGGATTGTCTTAGAAAAGAAATCAATGCATTATCGCTTTCTGCTATAATCAAAGCACAACTCCTTCAGTGCAAAAACAAAGCATGTGTGCATGTGCTGACTGGTGCTTTAGGTTGAAATGGTTGTGGACAGAGACAGCCTGCTGAAGAGTCACAGGAAGATGTTTCAAAAGCCCATGTCGGGAAAGCACACTAAATGTAAAAAGACCAACAGGCTGTCTTTGTCCTCATGTAACTCTGAGCTGTTGAAGAATTGAGGAATGCAGTTCTTTTCTTTATCCCCCCCCCTTTTTTTTGCATTAGAACTGCAGAAAACAAAAAATCGCTAATGCAATGTTTCCTTCCTTTGTTCAAATTCAGTGCTGAGTACAAGCGGAGGACTAAATATGTGCAGAAGAGCTTGAATCCTGAGTGGAATCAGACGGTCATTTATAAAAATATCTCCATGGAGCAGGTGTGTGACTGTTAGTACTATTTGGTGTGATTTGCTGCTTTATTTGTTTGGTCTGTAGTACTCACTGCGGTGGAGCAATGGCATTGGCAGTTCTGTGAACTCTTGCCAAATTTAGGGAAAATTTGGAATTATGTATTTGGCTTTAATAGAACTCACTACATCAATACTCTTTTATTGTCCCTTTTGCTCATAAAAATGGTAATTTGTAAGGATCAGGGGCAATGTAGAAGGTACCAGGTGTGAATTTCCTTGACCAGCCCCATGCAGCTCCTCACCCTTTACACGTGCATCAAATTCTATATGCACAGATACAATAGGAAAACACCCAAGGGGAATGTTTCTGAATGATCAATATTGTTGTATTGTCAGTAATTTTACAAGTGTCTTCAATATAAGTGTATCAGACAAACAGTGAGTTCTTTTGAGACAAGGATGTTGATCACTACTAACTTTTTCTCCTCTTGCCTAACAGTGGTTCGCAGGAAGCATGTGACCCATCAATTTAATCATAGCTTTATGCCCTGAGATTCACGCTTTTGTCAGCATTCCTCAGATTTGTGGAGATAGGGCCAGGATCTTAACAGTCATAATTATGTCATAAGTACAGATGTGGCAACTCTAAAAATGATAATGGAATACAGGGAGGGAATAAATCAAGACATGAGGAGTTTCTAAAGCAGATGCCGAAACAATCATTCTCGGTTCCAGGAGTCATGCAAGTTTACTCAGAATACAGGTTCTACAGTTTTCTGGTTCAAAAACATATATGAAATGTAGAGATACAGGTTTCCATATAGCAGCAATGTTTAGCTTGAAGTATGAATCACCTGGGGGGGGGGGGGGGGGGGAAACAGAAGAAGTTTAATTTCCTTGTTATAGAAAGATTTCAATCACATCTGGGAAAGAGGTCTGTGAAAGCCTTCTCTGTTTCTTGTTGACTCCCTAACTCTAATTTTGATCTGTGGTGTTAACTGAGGCAGTATGTAGTAATTCAGTCCTCTTCTCTCCATTTTCATTTTAAAGAGACTTCTTACCATTTGAAAAGGTAAAATGATGGTCAGGCCTTTTGTTTAAATTGAATACTGGATCTGTGTGCAGTCCCTAATCTTTTGGCCTGTCTTAATATTTTGTTCTTGATACTTTCAACTTCATTTTTCAAGGCCATCTAATCTTTCAGTACTTCATAAAATATCCTGCAATGACCAGAATTGTGAATGACCAGATTTTTCAATGCCTTTAACACACTTCTCCAACATGACACTAAGACCTCAATATTATCTTCCTAACTTAATATGTTAGTTATTCATTCTTTTTGTTCAGCAAGGGAGACATAGATTAAGATGCTGGCTTTTCAAGGAGCAAAGCCTGTCTCACGGAAGCATTTGCATGTTTGCTCATCTCATCTACAGTCTTTTGCCTTTACAGTCACTACCTCAGATTAATTCAGAGGCACTCTGTTATATCTAGCTGTTATGGTTAATAGAGTTTCAGATGCTGCTTATGGTTAGTAGGGTTTCACATGCTATTTCTTGTAAACTTGCATAAATGGAAGCTCATTGACAGTGAAAGCCTAAGAAATAGGACTTGTGAGTCTTGTATGGCTGCAATATAAACCCTAAATCTTCTAGGTTCAGTGAAAACATCCATAAGTCTTAACAATATTTCCAGACAACATGGTCTGAGCTTTGCATTTTAAAATAACTCTTCAGTTTACTTAATTTGCTTTCAGATTCTGCTGCGAGGTTTCACACAGCTGTAGGTAAGAGTGCTTGGACATCAGACATTCAATCACTGTTTGGTCATTTTAAATTAGATAATGACCTCTAGGATTTAGTAGACATAGATTTATATGTCAGAAAATCTCTTAATATCTTTGATGTCAGTCTTTTGACTATTGTTTGGTGAAATGTAGCCTTTAGGTCACATTGAATTCTTTGATTTTTTGTTTTCAATTTGCAAATTCCCTCCTTTTCCCTTCCTCTGAGATTTTTATACAGTGCTTATGATTGTAACTGTGCATGCTTCTTCCAAGCATCACGTCTGCTATATATATTCTGTCCTCCTCTCAGACAGGGAAGTGCATGCAGGGAATAGCGTTTCCTTCCACACCTCGTCATGGCTTTTATTTAGTGGTTAGATACTTGTGTGAGTGATTCTTCTTGTATTAAGTTTGGTGCCCTAGCTCAGAGAAGACAAAGTAAAATACATGCCTAAATCAACAAACTATTCCACACTGATGATAAGTACATTCTGCAGTTTGAAGAACTATTGGCATGCATAGCTATTGTTTGCATGAAGAGATCTCTTGCATGAAGAGAAATATAAGACAATAGTCATGATAGACTGAGAATAAATGATCTGATCAACAAACAGGCAAAAATGCATCATACATGAAGTTGTACAGAGTTAACAAGCCATTCCCTAATATAAACTCATGAATCTTTATAAATAGTATTTCCTAAAAGAAGCATTTCCTTTCCATTCAAAGCACAGCTTGCTTTCTGACAGCAAATAAGTATTATTAAATATTTCCTAATATAGTTCTTTCACTGTCTAGACATTGGCTGGTTGCACAGTTTTTCATTTTTCTTTTCTGTTTCATAACCTAGCTGAAATTAAACTGAAAATAATTATGAGAAAGAGATCACTCTTTGAAATGAAAAAGACTTTTTCAAAGTCAGAATGATTAGTTTTATAATGTAGCAAATTCTACTTTGACAGTTGGAGATAAAATAAATTATACTCTGACTATTTAGTAATTTAAGGTTTTTTTAAGTAATAAAGTAGAAATAATTACAGTTTCAGAGGAAGGTCCAGTACACACAGTATAAATATTGTATAACAATTGCTAACTCAAGTCAACTATCTACTTTAAGTAGGAGATGATGCATCTGAATAGTTTTAGGAGAGATGGTAAAAGGTGTAAGTTCTTCTGCTGGTTAGGTCACTGGTATAATGTATGACCTCAATATAATGTGTGGCTTTGTTTATCTCAATTTCTTATTCATTAGAAACTAGATAAATTTCCTCAAGTAACAGATATAAAATGAAGCATTAAAACATGTGGCTAAAGCTCTTGCAAAATATTTTCTTTTCCTTAAATTGAAGTTTATATCTTTAGAAAGAATAATATTTTTGAAGTCCATGAGTGGTTTAGGAGCGTAAGTCTCATTCCCAAAAATAATAAAAGTTTTCATAAGAACAAGTTAGGCATTGAAGCCTAAATATTACTGAAGATCTTGAACAATAGAATATAGCTCCTAGGTTACCTATCGAAAGTCTTTTTTATCCTCTCATGTCCCGAAGTACAGCAATATAGAGATGAGAACACTAAAATGTTAAATGTGAATATAAACACAAAATAAGTATGTTGCATGATACAACACCTTAATTTCTACTCATCAAATATGTAAACTGAAATTTGCAATCTTGCACTTTTATAGGATCTGTGAAGTAGTTATACAATTTTCTTCAGGCATAGGAGAAAAGAAAACTACTTTAAAATATTGCCTTTGCTCCAGTCGTGAATTGTATGCACTTTCTCAAGGAAAATTCGTTAAATATTTCAAGCGATGCATTTTTTAATTACAAATAGACCTGCATTATCAGTCACAACACGCAGCGGTCTTAAGACATTCAAATCCAAAAATGGACACTTTTGTCACATGTGTTGTTGATTATGTCTTCAACAAGAGAAAATATTATTCCTAGTAGCAGGTTCCACATATTCCTTCATCTTCTTTCAATGATGGTTGTCCACAGCAGCCTAAAGCTAACTGGAGTTCACATGCAATAACATGTCTTTACTTTGTTTTTCTCTTTAGCATGTTCCTGCAAAGCCATGCCTGAAACTAGCTTAGGAATGCTCTTTTTGTAACACGGTCTGCGCTCAGATAAGTTTCACTGCTTTTCATAGTGTGTATATGGTCAGCTGGGCCAAAGGGCTTTCCCTCTTTTAGGGGCATTTTCTTATTTCCCTGTGAGTGCATTGCCCACTTGCAGAAATCCATTGGCAGGGGTCCATTTCAGAAAAAAATCATCTGGCATAAGTTAAATCCCTGACAGGGATCTGAACTTCTGGCTTCGTGAGCTAAAACAGGATGATGTAAGGCAGAGCCTCCCTTTGCTGTGATAGTATAATGGCTACTTTTCAAGTCACTAGCCATCAAAGGCTCTTTGCCTTTAATAGTGGTACATATACACAGGTTCAGAAAAGCAATTTTCTTCCTGTTTGAAACTCATTTCATGCACCCTGACTAATAAAGCTCTTTTGATGGCTTTTCATTGTCAATATTTTACAAAAGCTTTATTAAACTAAGAGGCTTGAAATAGATATCTCAAAGAAATCTAACTGCTGCAAGTTTTCAGCACAGTTTTATTATTATACTAATGCGAAAAAGCTAGCCAGGTAGGGTTCCAGTAGCTTGAAAGTCTCGTCTATTTTCCAGTTTCCACCAAAAATCCTTCAAGTACATATGCATTTTTTTCCCTTTCCTGGATCTATACATTCTTCTCGTTGTCTTTGCACTGTCATCACTTGCAACAAGAAGACCATGTCCTTCCAAAGTGGCAAAGACTGAGACAACACATTTCTGAAAAGCATTTACGCTATTCCTCTCTTTTTTGAGGATACAGTCACAAATACTTGATATAACAGGAAACTATATCATTCAGGAATCTAAAAGTAGCATGGACCAGTGGCTGCCCAAAACATTTTTTCAGGTTATTTTTCATATTGCAATTTTGATACTGTCTTGGAATAGCAAAGAGAAGGAATTTGATTCAGTCAAGGAAATCAGCTTCGCACATATTCTGTAAAGAATATTCAAAAGAGAATCTTTTCTGTGTTCAACTTTTCGCTTAATTTTTGTAGGTTATTTTTTAAGAAGTCTATGTTAAATATTGCCTAAGTAGGCAGGATTAAAAAAGAGAAAGATTATATATTTTTAAATCTTAGCTTTCAAATCACGTTCTTGCCTTCTTAAAGAGTACATTGTAGCTGCTAAAACTAGTACCATTACCCTTTGTGTGGGTTTACCAGGATATGCTGATTTTAACATGATTTCTAAAGAAACTGGCTTTGCATAGTTGCTTGTTTTTCTAAAACTAGCTGGGAGCAGAAGATATTCCTAATAAATAAGATGAAATTACCAGTTCAATGCAATTTAAAATGTTTAAAAACTGTCTGAATCTGTGTTCCATTAAATCAAGTAGCAGTGGAAGGAAATAGTGAAAACTGGTTTTCTTGAGAGCACATGTAACAGGTACATTAAATGCGATGGCTTATTGTTTCGATCAACAGTCAGATCCTTTGTTGCCCCTCTGCCCTAAGCAGCCAGCCTATAGCGAAAGCCGTGAGTGACAAGTTGCCTCTGTTGGGATGACAATCCTGACTATAGCATAAGATTTCTAGTCTGACTTCTTTTATCCAAGTATGCGAACAGAGTCCTTTTTCCCTCAGTAATGCTTGGAAGTATCCGAGAAATTTTTCTCAGACGTCCCATCTCCCCACAGCTTTTTATTTCTTCTCTCTTTCAAGCCATGTAAATTTATTACTGCCTCTCCAGCCACCGGCTGGACTTCTGCTCCTAGCACACGACACGGGTAATAATCCTTTTGTCCTTTCTTTGCCATCAGTCACCACAGACCCTTCAGATCACACTCAGATCAATCTTTTCTATAAGGTCAACTGCTCTGGTCAAGGGCTCCTCTTTCTCAAGCTGTCTTGTCACGTAAAAAGACTTATTTCTTCCTTTATCCTGTCAGAAGAGTGGTTTACACAGCTATCATGTTTAACACGGTCTGCAGATAATAGGTTTTGATGGTGGTCATTAATGCCTGACAGTACAACTTGTCCCGCATGTCTGAGCTGCTTGCAGAGTCCCAGTGACCGCACTGAGCTTGCAGGGGTATTAGAGCCAGGCCTTCACAGGTGACATTACACAAACGGGGTATTTAAATCAATATATGCAAGCTCCACATTCAGATGCACTTTGGGCAAATGTCTGAGTTCTGTATAAGCAAAAAAACGCATCAGACCTGACAAGAAAAGCTACAGAAAATGCAAAAAATGGGGCTTTAAAAAAAAAAAAAAAAAATCAGTCTGACTGTTGTGGTGAACATGCAGACTGGCAAAAATCAACTTACAGAAACTCCTCAAACGGTGCCAAATACATCTGTCTTGATATCAGATAACATCCCAAAATTCTTTTTCTGAGATCAAGGTTGATGGGAGGACAAAAGCTGCCTGGCTGTCACTATGAGAAAGGGTACAAGGAGATAATAAATAGAACCCTCTATATAGACTTGATATGAAGTTTATGGTGACAATGGGGTTAATTATCTTTTGACTTAAATTGTAGCTGAAAAAGAAAACACTGGAAGTGACTGTCTGGGATTATGATAGATTCTCCTCAAATGACTTTCTTGGTGAAGTGAGTATCTAATTTTCTCCTCTCTCTACACTGACTAGTGAGAAAGCTGATTAATTACATGCTGATATTTGGAAACTGTTTGCTTCCTAGGCATAGGCGCAGTGAAAACATGTATTCTTTAAGTATTACCTTCAATACATAACAGTTTTAATGCTGACTTCATAACAAATTGTCATGATTTCCTTCACTCAGACATGTAAGACACCTGCCTTCTCTTTCGCTCAATGAACTGTAAGTTTATTTGGGACTCAACACAACGTTATTTCAGTGAAAATTAAGATGGTTTTCTGAGCATGGGACAGCAACAGCCATAAGAGTGACTGCATGGGAAATTCTTGTTATGACTGATAAACTGTATGTATGATAAGCTCTATTTTAATGTGATATGGCAGGCTGTGAAGGTATCAGTCTTTGGAAATTATTAAAAGATTAAATTCTGCCATCAAGCCATAATTCAGCATATGCACAAGTAACTTCAAGTGTTAGCTATTTGGTCTTGCTGATTTGAGGTCTCATTTTTAACTCCTGTGAAATAAATAACACTACAAAAGTGTAATTGATAGCAAAATCCCGTAAGGCTTATTGTGAATATCCCAATAATTAAACGAGATCGGTGGTCATGGGAAGCAATGCACTTTCTCTTTAAAAAGCAAACAAACATATGCACATATAATACAGATTTACCAGCAATAACCATGATGTCAAATAAGTAATTAAAAATGTTATTACCGAAGAGGATTATAATTAGAAACAGATGCCCAGAAAAATCAGTTCCTCAAGTTATTGTTCATAAACAGTGACTCAAAGTATTTCTGCTTATCCTGCCTTTGAATTTAGCAAACAGGCACTCACTTCAGCTCCAGTTCCCTTTTGTGTGACTATAAAACTGGGCAATCAGCGTCACTATATGAACAATTACTAAAATAAATATATAGGAAGCAGCTACATGATTACTTACTTCCTGCATACTGCATCAGTATTCTTGCTGAGTTAATATATTTATCCAAATGCAGGGCTTTACTGAATGTTTACATCATTATTATTTATGACATTTAGAAAACGGATGCTCCCACAGCTGCTTTCACAGCAAGATTAGAGCTTCTGGCTTGAAATATTTTCAACCTCTAGAACTATTTTATTTATTAAATGATTCAGACTTAAATAGGAAAATAGTTCTCCCTGGAGAAAGGAAGGGAAAAGACTATCCAGTCTTTCTTGTGCAGTAACATCAAGTAAGGAATATCCAAATCATGCCATAAGGAATTTGTCACAAAGGCATAAGCAAAGCTGCTAATGGGCATCAAAGACTGTAGCTGCATTGAATGTGACTGTAGTCACATTGCCCTAGAAGACAAGTGACACATCATGATTCACATCCATACACTCTTCTCCTCCAGAACAGAGCCTCCAGCCTACAACACCTATTGGGAACACTGCTGTCTTCCACTTGATTCCCAAAATCATAGTCAAATCCACACTGGGGAGCATGCTGATAACTAAGTTATATCCTCTGGTTCTGTTCCATTTATAAGTATAGATCTAACTAGAGAGACCAAGTCAGGTCACCTACAAACCTGTAAAGCTGTAAGAAAGAAGAAAAGGAAGAGAGGTTTTCAACCTCCTAGACAAGATCAGTTGTAAGGAGACTTCCCCAGACCTAAATTTCAAGGGGCTTTCTTTTATTCAATCTTGTAATCAACTGATGAAGACATAGTTCCCTGAGGTATTCTCACTCCTTTTTGTCTAGTATTTCTAAAGCTTCCGTACCTGACCTGACCTTAGTGTTAATTCCTCTCACCTTAGAGCCAAACACAAGGCTGTTTTTGTCCTTTCCTTTGTTCAAGGCTTTCTGATGACCCTTAGATACTCTACATCTGTTTTGTTTTGTTTTTTTTAAGAAAATTTCCAAAACTTCTATTAGCAATGCAGGTGACCTAGAGCTGGTTTTAGCTAGCTATATATATATATATATATAGCTAGCTATCTTTTTTTTTTTTTTTTTTTGGCCAGGTTGCTCATTTCATTGCTACATTGTTATTGCGCCTCCTCCCTGCCACCAGGATTGAAGTTTTCGTTCCTGAATGGCCTATTGAATTCTATTATTTTAGTGAAGTGCAAAGGTGCAAATTGCAAATCTCTATTCTTTTCTTTTCATTACAAATTCTGTAGATATGGAACTTTGAAAAGAATCAGCAAGCACCAGTCTTACATTGTACAAGATCTTATATACTAACAAATATCAAATTATTTGCCCTTCTCTAGTATTGACATAAAGGAGAAAATGATAATACCCCATTCTTCTGTTAAAATGTGTCTATACAAACAACTGCAGGATGACTGAGCTCTTTTCTCTCTTGCCCCAAAGGTAGTGCTTACAAGCTACCCCTTAAAATATCTAGTCATCTTGGTATGGAGCTGTGTCAAGCTAATGGACCCTACTGAAATCCTGTTGAGAAGGCACATTAGTTAGGCACAGCAACATGCTAATGAATGTGTTTTCTGGACCACGACCACTTTACATCAGGCTAGGTCAGAGTGTAGGCAGAGAATCTTGAGTCTGTCAGCACTCATCCTGAGATCCTTAATCCCTTGCACTTGGTTGCAATTTCTGGTAACGTAACTGTAGACTCTTCTGCTAAACACTATCATTAATAGATCAGATTCAGGCCACATATTGTACTTTGAATCATTTATAGGTATTGATTGAGTTATCCAGCATCTCTCAGCTTGACAACACTCCTCGGTGGTACCCTCTGAAAGAGCAGAGTGAAAACATTGATCACGGGAAAACTCACTCTGGACAGAGTAGCCAGCAATCTCCAAAACCATCAGTCATCAAGAGCAGAAGTCATGGAATCTTCCCGGATCCCTCCAAGGGTAGGAATGACTCCGTGCATCAGATATGAAAAGTTTTCCCAGATCATGGAAAAACCTTTGCTATTCTTAAATTCTAATAGAAAATTAAAGTTACTGCTATGAAGTTTGTGTACACTTTCATTAAAAACTTATTTCTCTGTCATGAATTCAGTGGAGGCTTGTGCCAAGACTTAATCTGGTCTGAATCTGTACCAGCCAGCTTACTGAGCATTTGTGTGTTTTAATATAGCAATTTATAAGCTCTATAGGCTTTGCACATCTACTATAGATTCTGTGCCCTTTTCATTTTTGATAGCCTTGACCAAATTCAATATGTATTTGGCTTTCTTTTTCATATTCCTTAAATATTCTATGGGCATTTTACCTTCTGGAAATGTCACATTAATATTTTATAGAATATCAGTTATGCTATAATAATACATATGCATTTCCAGTCAATGATGGTGGGCTGCAGCATATCTCAATTGCATTGAAAAACCAGTGGAGCTGGTATAGTAGAATTATACTAGCATTTGCAAAAGGAGAATTGCTCTCAATGTCTCTCTCCAACAACTTTATCTCTACCTTTTTTTTTTTTTTAACTGAGTACATAGTGGCCAATAGCTCAGCTTAGATACAATATATGTAATATCCAAGTAATAGCCATCCCAAATAGAATCCAGCTGAGAGCACCAGAACGGTAAGATTCTGGTCCATCTCTTCTCTATTTCTCTGTGTAATGTTTTGCTAACAACTTTTTAAATCATGGTGTATTTATAAGATCAATATCTAAATCAGAGGTTATTAGTTAGTACAAAAGCTATTATTGTAAGTAGACTACAGTTTTGTCTGGGGCATTCAGCAGTATGGAAGATAAAACTGCTTGTCTTACCTAAATATTCAACACTGGCTTAAGTGATACTATTTATTCTCTCCATACTAGATAGGTAGAAGAAAACAGGAAATGATTTAGGCTGTAGACTACACCATTGATCCACCAGAACAAACCAGGGCAGGAAGCATAATTCACAGATAAAAAACAAACAGTAAATGAATTATTCCTTGGGCCAAAGAACAGTGAGGAAGTAGCAAATGGTGCTTTGTAGGAGTTTCCTAATCATAACATATCTTGACACTCTGAATGGAGTTGTGCAGCTTAATCACTATTTCTTGGTCTGGAACACAGCTAGAGAAAGAAAATGAGTTTGTCTGTTTTTAATAAATGCAACAGTTGTGCTTCTCCATTTCCCTGGTAGACATGCAGGTGCCCACCATAGAGAAATCTCACAGCAGCCCAGGGAGCTCCAAATCTTCCTCTGAAGGACATCTACGCTCTCACGGGCCATCTCGCAGCCAAAGCAAAACCAGCGTCACTCAAACCCACCTTGAAGACGCTGGGGCAGCCATCGCCGCTGCTGAAGCAGCTGTCCAACAGCTTCGCCTTCAACCAAGTAAAAGACGCAAATAAATTCCTCAGCATGGCAGCTTAATGTTCATCTGTTGCCTTTTTCCCTGCTGTCCTTCCCTTTTTGGCTATTTTTTTTCTGCTGTTATTGGCACACTGTGCTCACTCTGTTCAATGTCTTTTTTTGTGTGCCTGTGTTTGAATACATATAATTACAGTATACTCTTGTATTTAGAAGTCTTTTATTTTATTTATTTTTTTAATTTATATAGACTGCAGTGAAACTGGCTGTTTCTCCATCACTCCCGTCACTCATGGTCCATGATGTTCCATAGCTGTGCATGACTCACAGAAAATCCCATTGTGTGGTGGTGTTTTGATGTCGCTAAATAACCCTATCAATGAAACAAGCAAAACTTGCAGAGAGGCGGCTGCCAGCTTTGCAAGTCACACACAGCAAGTACTGAGAGCACATTAGAAACAAGATGTTACTATGAGCAGTAATCAGGAAGGACAGTGCCACAGAAACAAAAGACAATTTAAAGTTAAAAAAATATATATTTAACTGCATGGCCAAGATTTCTATTTTTTGAAATGTCTGCTTGTAGATATCTAACATTTTTTGGAAAGACAATGTAAGGCAACCTCCTTTCTTCTTAATCTCTCAAATAAAATCTTATTAGTGAGGAGTACACCAGCAACACACAAAACAGTGAAGTTTAACACTAGTAGGTTTCAACATTGTTAACAACTTGTTCTCCTTTCGCTTTGACTTTGCTAAGTCAGTTGTCATAGTCAGTTCAATTTTCCTGGTAACTTCTATGCCATAGACTGATTAAGCATTAGAATAGGTTTCATCTGACATCTTTATCTAAATTAATAAATTACAACTTTTCCATTCAAAAGCGTGGTGCTCCAGAGTATAATTCAGACCTGCATCTTACTGTCAGTTGAGGATTTAGTTGCTGGCAAATTAAAGCTTTCTAAGTGCGGATTCATTGTGTTTGTTTTCAGGGTCTGTTGATGCCATAAACTTACCATGGTATAGTGCAAAAAAATAGGGGGAAAGTTATTTCCCTTGTGTTCACCATCATTAATAAAGAAACAGCCAGTTTTAATACTCTTTAATGCTGTGCATGTGGTGTCTCTTTGGTGTTTGAAAACACTACTTATTTAAATACAGAGAAAAAAAAAACACTTCTGTTTGCATGAATAACATTTAAGCTGGTTCCATCTGAGGATACATACTCTGGGTTTCCATTTCACCCACACTGCCACAGCAGCACATAAAAGCGGTCAGTCTAATCATGCCAGGAAGCAGCACAGACACAGCATAGCAGGAGTCCTCCCTATTCAAAGAACTCAGTCTGACAATCTGCCTCCACCAGCCAATGACAACAAAGACCAAAGCCAACTAGCCCTCAGGAAAGTGATGTCTGATGGACCAGTCAAGCCTGAAGGAGGTGAGCAGAAAGACATGGTTAAGAAACCAACCACATCCCAAATCCTTCTTGCCATGTCTACTAATTCATTGCAATATTTAATTATTTTATTTTCCCCACCATTAACTGCTGTACATGTTAACATGAATCAAGAACTCTGCTTGATCTTTCCACATCAGCGCATAAGTCCATAACGAAAAGCTATGCTAAGCAACTTTACCAAACAGCAAGCTTATGCACTTCCATTCCACTGGAGGACTTGGACTTCTGTCAAAATACGGTATAGCTTTGTTCATGTTGCCTAATAAAAAAGCATGCATCCAACTTGGTCTGCTTACGCATGATTAAACATAACTTGTACTGTGACGAAAACCTAACTGCACATTTTTATTTCTGGAATTCTAATTAGGACATTAACAATCTCTTTTTCCTCTCCCAACTTTGTTGTTATGTCAAAAGCCATCAGCACAGATAATTTTTCAAACCACCAGTGGAAAGGAAAGGAGTTTTGATCCATGTATACCTCAATCTCTTGATAATTTTTCTATCAGTATCTTCAAAAATGACTGTTCTGCCTATAGGCACTTGTACATCAAATCTGAATGCCAGATATCATGAATTTATCCCCGCATTGCAAATAAAGAGCCAGAATCTCAATTGGTTCTAATCAGCACTGTTCCTTTGATTTCTGGAGCATTTTCTTAATTTTCAAAGAATTTGAGGAACTAGCCCAATAAAGTTACAGACTGGACTGCCAGATTCTCTCATACGCTGTAACCCCTTGCCAAGCTCTCATGATTCTTTGCAAGTTTTTCTGTCAGCAGTATCGCACACCATGGGCAATACAGTCTGGTTGAGGAGGTTGTAGGAGAATAAGGGGCATTAAGCTTCAAAACTGTATGTCCTTGATGGCAATGAGTCATTACAGAGAAATAATGTGATGTTGAAATGACTGACGAAAAAGGGCAATTTAACAAACAAGTTTAAACATTCTATTTAGAAATAACAAGTTGTTTCTTACTTGAAAGCTTTAAAAATTTACACTTCTGTAGGTATATATCTATACACACACACATGCATGCTTACACACACACACACACACACACACACACACTCACATATTGTTCTATTCTACAGCTCAGTTCCAGATCCTCAGTTCAGATAGAGGCCAGAGGATATGGCTGAACTTGTGTTCAGCGATCTTGACAAAGGCCCATCCTATTCCTGGGATGTATATCATACAGATCTAAATTACTCGTATGATCCTTCAATGTGTTGTATATGTAGAGATTTATCATAAAGACTTCTAGTCAAACAACATCTTTTGCTGTGGATAAATAATACCAAAATCATTTGTTTGTGATAAGGTTGAACAAGGAACTATCCAGGCCACAGCTTAGCTGCAAGTACCGTTGTCACTGAGCTGTTACACTAGCTTCTTTGCTCTTAAAACTGTGGAAAGGATATGTATCAATATACATCTGGCTCATAGTAATATTATGAGTATCAGTATAGAATCCTGGCATTAAGAGCCACATGAGTGTCATTAATATGTTAATAGGGTTGGAATTAACATGAGGAGACCTGATATTTTTAGCTTTTTACTTCTGACATATATATGCAACGCATGATGACCTACACAAAGTTTTCAAGTTTGGTTTCAGATCTCTGACAAAGTTTGGATTCTTCTTGCTATACCCAAACTAGTTAGTCCTAATTTATTCATATGAAGTGGGTGAATAATTACTTTTTTTGAGGTTTGCAGATCTCATTTGTAATTCAGCAGGAGCAAATACAAGAGAAATTAATTGAACTTTTATTGAGTATTTAAGTTAAACCAAGAGAGATTATGACCTTGGATAGAAAAAGTGCCAAAGATATTCAAACAAGCTTTTGATTTACAGAGCTCTTCAAGGGAAGAGGAGATGAAGTCAAAAGAGATTTTCCCTCTAATTCAAAAATTCTAAAATTTGAGACTATTGTGAACTCTGAGTATTAGTTTGCAAGTCCGTTCCTGCAGGGACACTGCATTGTTGTGTTGCCCACCCATCAAAGCCTGCTTAACAGGTTCCTCTTCCTGGTGCCAATAAATAAATTGTTTTTATGCACTGGAGCTATGACCTTAGCAAGTTATTAAGGTCTGATTTTGCACTTTTTAGTTTGTCATTAAATTTCAAATTCCTTTATTAAGGAAGCCTTTATAAATATTCTGCAAAATAGTTATTAATTGCCACAGCTATTTCCCTGTGAATTTATCAGGGAACACTATATATACATTTTGTTTTGTTTTTTGTTTACCCCAACCACACAAGATGATAGCAAACTAATAATTCCAGGAAAATTTGGGAAAAATTTGAATCATTGTCTATTACACATATAAAATTAAGTGCATTCCTTTCAGCATAAAGGTATGAATTGGACTTTATTCATCAGATGAGTCAGCTTATTCATATAGTATAAATCAGTGTTTCCTCTAAGTCAATATTTTATCCTGGAAAAGGATCTTCCCTACCATTTCTTTATAGGTTGCTTATATTTTAAGTACAACAAATGATTTTAGAACTCTTCTGCTGTGAAAAGTTACAGATATTCTGAGGATACCGGTTCTCTGGATATATGTATACAAGAGAAGTATGCAGGTGTATCTGCAGTATAGTTATTTACTGAATTGGCCTTTTCCAAAACAGTGCATTGTGTCAAAAGAATAAGTAGCATGCTTCATTCTGATAACTTCCAATTAAGCGAATAAGAAAGCCAAGAAAAGGCAACATTTCCCTTCAATGTCAGAGCATAGATTAAAAAGGTGCACAAGCCCTACCTCACTAGGATGGAAAACATTAGTTCCAATGAAATTAGGGGCTCAGAACACACACACACACACAGAATATTCACCATATGTTCAGCCTGTATCTACATAACTGGCTATTTTTTAGAGTACACAATTTTATAGGCAGTTCTGGTCTCTTTGCAGGTATTCTATATACTTTCCTTGTGGTTAAAATTCAGTGAGGTTGTCCTTACTTGTGGAAGAAAAGGTGCCAATTTTGCCCCAAAGGACACAATGTGTAATACATTAAAATACTCACTGGTCAGCAATAAAATCCCTCTATGACCAAAGGAGAGAATTTCTAGAAGACTGCTTTGTTTCTTCCTGGGTTCCTTATATCACAGTAAATTAACATTTAAATAGATGAGTAGATGATTTTAAGCCTGAACCTCATGGTAGCCATATGCATCCTTTCAGACACCCATAAGAGAGAAGTTACAAGTCAATACCCTATTGCTGGAACATCCATATGATGACAGACACCAAAGAAGACATGAGCTTATATATATGTATATATGCATGTATATATGCCTCCTCTTTTATTTGGCACATGAAGGTACTGCCAGGACAAAAACACTGTTATACACCTGACCTGAATTAGTCAGCAAATGTTCAAGATTTAGTAAAAATACCAACTGTTTCAGGTGAAAAACCAACCATTACTGTTGGTACTAGAAAGATATGGTGGGGGGTGGGGGCAGGGAATCATTTAGTGTACTACAAGCAATATATTACTACAGCAATTCCTATCCATTTTCCCTATATTTTACCCAGTAGATATGTTGTCATAACATGACAAGGTTTTTGCAGCCCAGAACCGCTGGCAATTTAAAATCCCAGCATTATCTGAAAACCTCCAATACTAACTACTGCCTGTACCTAGGATCTACTAGACTGTTCCATCTCCTATAGAGCATTTCATCTTTTACATTACAAGTATTCCATTGCGCCCCAAAAGCTTTTCTGTGATATCCTAAGAGGTTACTACTTTCCAAATAGTTGTGTGTGTTTCAAATTGATTTTACTGGTCCGAGAGAAGCCTGCTATCAAAACTAAGGCTGGAAGCTTCCTGCAAGAGCAGACAGACTGTGCATCAGCGTTTCTATAACTGTACCCAAAAGAGCCTGTGAAATCCTATCTCTTCAAAGACCTCTGGTTTAAAACACCTTACCTCAAAAGGGAGCACACCTGCTTTTGTTTGCCCGACCCACCAACTTTGACAAGAGTCCACTTTACTGTCAGCATAGCAGTAGGTTAAAGCTATGAAAAGAAGTCATGTGCTATACGTACCAACAAGGTATTGCTAGCACTGTAAACCCCATGATACAGGTTTGAGGCAGCACTATATAATTTCTAGCCATTTAGTTGTAAGAATTTAAGCCTATGGGTATTTTCTTCATCACTGACTTCTATTTGCTAGCCTTAGCAACACTGCAGAGGGGAAGGAAATTGATTTCTAGGTTCTATGAATCTTTTGGATTATGTTTGATTGTGCAGGAATTTTAAATAGCTGCTTATTTGGGCTCTCTTTAGGCATATATCCTTTTTTACCCTTTTAACAGGCAATATCATGCTCTAATTTCCTAACATAATTTAGGGCGTTTCTTTCACACTGAAAATTATTAACTGCCCAATAAAGCTGTTTTATGCCTAATTTCACCAGGCTCTTAATTTCCAAATAAATTAAATGGGCTCTCATATTGCTAGAAATAACCAGTTTTCAAGAATGGTTATCAAAACAGGAACAGTTTGTCCCCACTCTCTGCAGACAGCAGTAATCTTTGGCTGCCTTTTGAGTCTGTTGTTTTGGCCTAAAAGCCAGCACATTTTGCTTCTGCTATTTCTGCTATTTACTCTTCCACCATTTTAAGCTGACATGTAATTCCAGGAAATTGCTCAGATTCTTCACTTGATAAATCCTATTTAAAAAGTCGATTAGATGGTAGCCTAAGCCTGTGAAGCACATGAAAGAAAATTATATCATCAGAATTGCTTTGCTGGGTGAAGGAATACAATCACCACATTTTTAGACGTGTGCTATTCTGCCACCATTACTCACCTTATATGATAAATTGCTCTGTGAAGAGTTGTGTTGAAATTTCACAAAATATCACTATATGGTCAAAGCCGTATCTAATATACAAATGTGGCTGAAATGGGGCCATTCAGTAGGAGGAAGTGTGAGGAAAGGAGACTATTAGAACTGACTTGCAGCATATCCCTTTGATCACTGATTTTTATGCATCTTCTGTCTGTTCACAGAGATGCAAATAGCAGTCCCAGCTAGCAAGTTTTACTCTGCAGAGCTCTACAGAGTGAGCCATAGCAGCACTGGCTTTTAGTGCTAGCAAACCCTTCATGGCTTACATTGAGGAGGTTCAGTAAGATGATATCAGCCCTTTTTGTTCCCCGAGGTTTGTCACAAGGCTACCAGTATTAGCAAATTTTCAAGCAATTTGGGACAAAGTCTCCAAGGTTAATCCTGAACACATACCCAAGTATTTTTCCCATATTGCTGTTTGGGTTATAAATAGGACTGTCTTTCCCAATGTGCTTACACTCTTACATTTCTGGTCCTAGACAGACCCAAAAAGGGAAACATCCATTTGAGAGGAAGAGAACGTGTCATCTACAATCTAACTCCCAGGAGAAGGTTTTGTGTGAATCTGATCTTCTTTTATCCACATGACCCACAGCACTGCATAGTCCAATTTTTAATTTTTAGTCCTTCTTTAAAGAAAATGTCCATTCACTGTAGAAAAATGGCTGGAGAGGCTGACAGCACTGGATTGTTTCCACTTTGCTACTGACTGATTTGACAGTTCAAAGCTATAGGGATTTCTGTGAATTATCTCCCTTATGTTAGGTTAAAGAAAGAATATCTATTCTCTGTTGTAAGAACAGACCTTTCTGGAAGATTAAGTGAAATCAATCAGGCTTCTGTTCTTTCCTTTCTTATTGATTTAAATAGGACATTTTTGTTATGCTGAAGCATGGCTTACGTGTTTTCCCTGGTTATAAAAGTTGATTTTCTAACTGGCTCCACAAGCAAAAGTAAAATACTCTTACCATATCTATAGATATAGATATATAAAAGGGGATAAGAAGTGAGGTTCAATTTTCTTGAATCAGCAATTCTTTTCCAAGAAGGCATAAGGGAGTAAGCGAGTGAAGATCATTCTGTCAAAGGCATTTTTTTTCCCCAAAAACAATATTGAATACAAAAGACATTTGTCTAACCATTATCATTTTTTCATTGGAAAATGCTGACCCTACGCCAGAGAGATTTTTATGATCTGCTTCCTTAAAATCTACAAGTAGGCAATCAAGAAAACTTCCAGCTTGTTTATGTATTATTCACTAAAACAGTTGAACTGAAACTTCTGTTTATGACAACCCATATGAAAGACAGTAAAACATTATCACTCCATGGTAGCACTAATATCACACTGCTAGCTACTAAATATGACATCTCTACCCATCAACACATCTTCAGATTAGGTAAAGGACATGGCAGCAAGGTAAGATAGGACTCATAGATGAAAATGAAAGTGAGGCTATAACAATAGCAGGAATTCTGTACGCTAGCTCAGAGGAAGCAACCCATATGAGAGTAAGAGAGTTTTTAATTGTCATTTCCTATTTCCATTCTTTGCAGCCAGGTGGCTGGACAGCCTAGACACATTTAGGCTTACAGTCTTTAGAAAGTACCAAGCAGCTGATAAACTTCAGAAAGAGTTCATGGACAAGAGACTGGAAAGAAGGTCTCCTCTTTCACAGTAAGAGGCCAAATCAGGACGCTCGTTAATGCTCTGGTTAAACTTTTCCTCTTCTATCTGTTGATACCTGAAGAATATTTTTTCTTCTCAAAAATACAGTGATTTCAGCATGATATGTAATTTTCAGCAAGACTTTGAAGATGAGAAGTTAAAGGTTTGGGGTTTTTTTTGTTTTTGTTTTTGTTTTTTTTTTTTTGTTTTAAAAAAGGACCAGGAAACATTTTGAAAAACCAAAGGAGCAATGAAACTTAACTCTTCCTTACACTGGCTGCCTAATATTCAAATAATGCCAGTTGCCTTTCCTGCAACTCTTCTTGAGATAACATTGTACATTTAGGCAAAACAAGGCTACATCTTTTACTACCAAGCATCTCTGTGAAGTCAGAAGAGAATATCTAATCTGTGGACCACAAAAAAAAACTGTGTAACGAGTCACTGCCAGACTATTCAACCCTCTAGGGAGCAAGATACCTCTCACCTGAACTTTGATGTCAAGACCTGAGAACTTGGACATTTCCTAGCATAGGCAGATGTAAGCAGGAGCCCTGTTACTCAGAAGCGAACTTTTCCCCTTGAGGCCTGCCCTAGTCTCACTTCAGTTTCTTGTCTTTTTTGCAGACAGGAGCCCAATGGCTCAGCAGGAGAACAGTTGTTCCAACACTTAGAAGGCTTCACAGGCCTTACTTTGGCTGGTGAGACTAGAGGAGAAGCAAATTGAGTTTACGCAGCCTTTCTGGTTCATAAGAAAGTTTTTGTATTTAGTCAGAGAGAAAGGGCAAGACTACAAATAAATGTATAAACGACTCTCTTACACGTGAGAGCACGAATCAGGTCCTAACTTGATAGAATAAAAAAATCTAACTAACCCTGGTTATTCTGTCTCACATGAAATAATATCTGACTACAGGCATCATCATGTTTTCAGAACTTGGAAGTTTGCTGTATAACCAGCAGCACAAGCTTAGAGGTCTAGATTTATCTGTAAAAATATAGATGTGTAGAAAGTGTGGGTGACTCATGAGTTAGGAAGGAGTTTCTCTGTATCCAGATTTTGCTTTTGCCACAAGAACAGCTGTAAATCTATTTGAGGATTTTATCTCCTGTCCCAAAACTGACAGCTGTAGTTCATTACTTGTATAGAGTAGACAGAAAAGAAACACTGAACTTTAGGATTTTCAAAACCTAGTTGTGAATTTAAACTATGTCCAATTATACCCATTCACCAAGAGATCTGAGGGGAAAGGAATGAATATAGAAAAAGCCTTGAATTCGGCTAAACAGTAGACAGTCTAAAAATACGCTATACTGAATGTATGATCAAAAAAATAGCTATTTCAAAAGAAAGTTATATTTTGAATATAAATGGACATAGAACAACTTTTAGGCCATTTATAAAGACTGAATGCAAACTTATTTGGCACATTAACGTAGATTCTAAGTTCTTACTACTTTTAGATAACTACTAGTTTAATGATCTAAGAAATAACTTCAGCCACTAGCTTTTACAGCAATGTCTTCAAATATAAGAGATATAAACTACCCTTTTTGCCATATATGTTATGGTGGAGATGTATGCTACACTAAGCAAGTTCATACATAAGGAAAGGAGCAAAAATACTTCTTTGCACTAACAGTGTATTTTCTTTGCTTTCATATGTTTTACAGATGTGTGACCATCCTAGCTGTCCTCACCTATGAGGTAGCTGTCATGGCATGGCCAAAACAGACACAGACACACACACAGACACACACTTTCACTGGAAGTCACATAGGTCATTCAAACACTGTAGTAACTGAGGTTATGGATGAGTTTGGTATGAGCATGATAATGTCCACATACAAGCTAGGAAGCTGATATAACGCACTATAATGGAGAGCTTGATCTCTGTTCCCTGAAATCTCTCCCTTGCCCAACATTCCCTAAAAGTGGTTTTCTGACATGTCACCCTACTCATAGGAATCAACAAGAATACCACAAACTAAAAGTGATAGAGTAACCTATGTTACAGTGATAGAGTTCACCTACGTCTGAGCAGGGAATAGCATAGTGCTCTGTCTGTGCTGGCAAAACATGATGTCTCTTGCTCTCCAAATTAGATGCTGAAAGTACCTGTTAATTAATCTATGGTTTTGCAGTTTATTGATTTGTATTATCATCTGTGAAGGTAGCCTATGATCAATGTATAAAGTCATGAAATAGAGCTAAGGAACATTTTTGTCTTAAAATAATTTAGATGGACAGATTCCTTCTGTGGCTGTAGGCATTACAGATGCGGGTAATAACTCTTAAAAAAAAAAAAAAAAAAAAAACCTCTATGTGACAGCTGAGTTTAGCAGTGAAGAATCACTTTGCAGAATAAGAGTTCTATCTTAACTGACAGTTCAGCCCAAGGATTGATGATATATAGATTGCTTCATTCCCCTCTTCCAGTGTCAATTATTAATCTGGTTTTGCATTACATTTGAGCAGTCACACTCAGCTTCCTGGTCCCACATTAGACAGTCTGCAGTAGTCTTCACCAAAAATAATATTTTTCCAGTCACACATAAATAATATAAGTACCAACTTTAGGCAACATACTTTTGGGGCTCTGGCTCTTATTTGAAGTTACTTGCATTTAGATTTGTGATTCATTTCTTGTTTAATAAAGAGTCTCTTTTAACTGCCTGCTTTAGAGTTCCAAGGTTCACCAAAATAACAGAAAACTTCACTAAGTCTTCACAGAATATCTTTGCAAACAAGTGTTTTTGATCTTCAGTATATATGTTCAGTCAATTGAAACAGGTGAAACGTAACAACAGTAGATGTAGCAGATGTAGTAGGTGACATTTACCAAAAAAAAAAGAAAAAAAAAAAGAAAAAAAAAAAAGAAATCACAAATTGTATATTAATGTTTCCCAGACAATTGTGTTATTCAATATGAGCAGAGCTGCTCTACTGGTCTTGTATTAATTATGTGTAATGTCACTGCATTCTTTCTGTGTATATTTCTCAACTCGCTAAAGGCTGAATACTGGAAAATTTGTTCATGTAGTGCAACAAAATCTAAACACAAAATAAAGCCTCTGAAATAAAAATAGCACATGCTGGTGTACATTTTCTACACCAAATGTTCCTAAGCATTTATATGTGAATAGAAATCCATGCATTAAAATTCTAGGCATACAGTGAGATAGACCCAGATGGGTGGGAGCAGTTGAGAAATATAATGTAGCGGCAGTGTTATGTCTGAAGAGGGGTGGATGTCTTCATAAAATTTCTGTGACTGTAGATGGCATACATGTGACATTTTCTTTCAGCTTTCTCTCCTTCTCAAAGGTCAAACACAATGCATGTTTCATGAAGAATATGAGGAAAGGCCCCTGGGACTCTCATTTTTACAGGATTATCTTATGAAATGTTTCAGATGAATGGCTGATTTTCTGTAGTTTTAATCAGAAAAGCAATGTTAATCAATCTAACCCTATTTTTTCCCCTCCTTAGGCACTTGATTTGAACTATTAATATGACTGGAGAAAAATATGGTGATACACTGTTTTGTTTAGAACACCTTGTTCTATGTGAAAATAAACATCTACAAAAGATGATACCACAATACTGGAGCATAAAGTAAAAAAAAATGAAAACATTTTCAGCATGTAATTTTGATGAATTACATTTTTTTTTCTTAACATGGATGGCATTCATGTCTTACAAGTTTTTTTGGTAACCCACTGTTCCTGCCCTGTACAGCAAGGTCTACTAACCACCGACCTGCAGAAAGCTCTGTCTCCACTGGCTCGTCAGCCAGTAGTTTTGGCAGTGGATACAGCATGGATAGTGAAGGCAGCAGCAGTACCGCAGGAGAGAATAATCTATTTCCCATCCCAAGAATGTAAGGCTTTTCCTTTAATATACTGTATCCTCCGTGCACTGACAATGCTTTGTATAGCGCTTTCACCTGCCAGTCATTCTCTCATGTAGTTTCCTCTGCAGACTTGAGTTTTATGGTAACATAGCATCAAACTGGGGAGAAATTCTCAGAACTTGTACCTGCATTGTGCTTTTTGAGCACTGAAATGTTAATAACCAATAAAACCCATTCTTCAACCTCATGAATTTTTTGCTGTCACACAGCAGAGAAGTTACTTGCAATTTTGGTGAGAGTGTGTAGAGGTGGGCTTTGGTCATATTTTAAAAGCAAAATTTTCCCAGGCTTGAAAACGTTCAGCTTGAATTTTCAGACTGACCTTCTTATAGAAATAAATGTTAATAGCACAACTTAAATTCAGAGATTGGATCTGACCCAACTTTCTCCAAGTTTCAAATAGTTTGAGTAGAACTTCTCAGAAAGACTTTGTTTGCTGTTTTAGTTAAAGATTTGGGTTTGAAGTCCCTGCAGGAATTACCAAACTATTATCAGTGCAATGATTCTGTAAAATGATTTAACTTTCAACCATTTTCCTGGGTTAACTACTCCACAGAGAAAAGTGTTACCAGGATTTTTTCCCTTCATTTTGTCAGCATGCGCCTTCCTTTTGCAATTTCCTTCATAGGAAAAAGTAATTCTACTCAACTGACTGTTTCTAGCCTGAAATTTTATAGATTGACTATTCTCAAAATACATGGGTCCATGAAAAACATTGATCAGTGCTCCTTGCTCACTCAGTACCTGCAATAGTTGTTCCGTGTTTTCCACCAAGGCACTTTTTTTTTTTTTTTTTTTTTTGCTTTTCCTCTGCAGTCCTGAATTATTAGTCACAAAGGCTTAATATAATCTTCTCAAAACGCTTGACTGATTCAAAACAGAAAACATTCAATTTCTTCCCTAGAACTGTGACATTCCTAAGTATTCATCATTTTCTGAAATACAGTCCAACAGCATTTGACTGCAACTTATTAGGGGCTAAAAAGAAAGACAGCTACCAATCTAATTTCTCCATTTTGCTCTTCAGTATGTAGGAAGACTAAGTGAGCTCAGGCTGTAGTGTGCCAGTGGATTAATCTTTACTGAACTTTTTACTCATCTTGTTCTAGATTAAAATGAGTGGTACTTCACAGTGGTAGAGAGATGATTTTTAACAGGACTTGACAATCTCAAAAGAAAATTATTCTGCAGTCATCCCTAATGACAAAAAGCACAGATGCAGAAAGGCTTTGCATACACAAACCTAAGACACAGCTCTCAATAAAACTTTTTATTTCACTTACTCTAAATTTGAGTCCACATAATACCACCTGCTGTGCACTGTCTAGCAGCATGGCACTGTCTACAATTACGTGGTATTTGCTTGACAGATTCACTATTAAGCCCAAAATCAACAGCACTTCCACTGAAAAGCAGAAAAACCTCTCCATGACTTTCAGCTTTCCTCTTACAGTAATTGGCTCTCAGGAGTTTTACTTAATTAAATAAAATAGAAGCAGCCCTTTTATTTCCTGTTACATGAGCTAGACTACCTCTTCTATTATTGCATTCTTAAAGTAAATTGGTTAGCTACAGATATTGGACAGACCATCCAAAATGTCCTGAGTACATTCACACAGATAACAAATGCCCCCCTCCTTTTTTTTTTTTTTTTTTTTTTCCCCTCTTATCCTAAAGAAGTATATATGGCAGTGTTATGAAAACAATGGCAAAATTACTGTTCATCAGCAGAGACATTAGGGATCATCTCAGGGGACAGGTTTTGAAAGAGTTGGCCCTTTTCATTTTGAACTGAGGATAAAAAAATGTTTATATATCTGAATTTATACATGACAAATTCTAGTTGGTATTTATGTTCACACTAGCTTGTTAATACCTGCAGGGACTCTGACCTCATACACTAATTCAGTATACCAATGGGACCACAGATCACGATTGGGATGTGCAGTGTTCAATGAGCTAAATAATTTAAAGTGTCTTGGCATATAAAACCTATTTGGGTGATAAGCTTTGTTTGGATTAGAGGAAGTGTTTGACTTACATATAGATAATGCATTAGAGAGTTCAAATTTTAAACTCTTTGGTTCAAATGCTTTTGATCATATTAATATTTAGCCAAGAAATAAATTAAAAGAATTAAACAGTGACACCATGGGATTTGTTTGATGAGGTAACTAATTAAAATAGTTACCAATATCAAATATCATTGCAACTATCACAGGAAATTAATCATTATACACAGTTATACACTGTTGAATAATACATTTGAGAAGGTCTTTCGCTTTGGGAAATCATTTGTAAAAATCTCTTATGCAATTGCAAGAGTTTGTAATACCCCATAAAATTGCTTATACTATCATCTAGGATAAGGACCAGATCATCTGTGCCTTTGTCCTGTGTAGCCATGTGCTCCAGTACAATGTCTGTGTACTGCTGTTAACTTAAAATGAGGTTACATCTTTTATACTGGTGAAAAGTAACTGAGTAACAAGCAAGGAATCAAATCCTGGGGACTCATAGTTCTTGTATCATATTTGTAATTCTTTACAAAATGTATTAAATCAGAAAAGAAGAAAACATTTTTCTGTCCATTAAGATTGAATTTTGACTTAAGAACGGACATTTTACACTCACTGTTTTTTAGTCTGACAGACTTTTATTGCTGCTGTGAAACACAAGTCTGGCTCATGGGTTGGTGTGGAAAAGCACTGACCCTCCAACTCCAAAACCTTCACCATACACACCTGAAGATAACAGCCTTATATCCTCTACTAGAGCATTCAGAGGGTCTTAAAGTAGAAAGGCAAACAGAAGCACAAACTTCTCATTGTAGCAAACATGCTTTTGAGGATGATTATAATCATGCCTTAGAACTTTCAACAAGTATATTTAAAGTTAGTTTCTATTTTACCCAGCTTTCACTACCTAAAAATAGACATCTAGATAGTCACTGAGGTTCTCTCTATATGCTGGAGAAAGACAGGTACCTCCAGAACATGATTTATTCCACTCATCTTAAGATTAATGCAAATCTCAGAACTGAATCATTTCTTATGCAAAACCTAAAATGCAATATTAAAGCAATTACTAGAAGATAATAACCACAAACCCACCTTACCTCAGAAGTGATGGTATATTGTACACCAAAAAGTCACTTGGTTACTCCATATTATATATTCCACCATTCCCTGGACCATAAGAGGTCAAAGTGAGGAGAGGCTATGCAGACTGATTGCAGAAGCCTGGGTTGATGGGAAGCAGGTGGCAGGCAGCACTGGTGGCTCCTGCTCTGGTCTTTAAGAAGGCAGAGGCTTAGCAAAGTGTGATTGCAATTGTCTCCAAAACAAAAAATAATATTTTGAAGTGATCTGTCCAAATAGCAATAGAAAAATAAAGTCATTTTTACTGTTTTTTTTTTTAATTTATATACACACACACACAAACACACATGGTTTTTAGAAATGTCTGGGTTATTAGAATATGACTTTATTTTTTTGTGCTGAACCAAGCCTCATTGTCTTGGAAATATTATTTTCTTAGATCTCATCTCTTTATGGCCTTAATCACAACTACCACCATATTTTTTAACAGTGGGAAGATGAGCCAGAATGGACAAGAGCCAGTAAAGCAGTCGGGAGTGGGATTAACCGATGCAGAAGGTAAAAAGAAATACAAACAACACTACGGTGATATACCATTTTGTTTATAGAACTGGTAAAATTATTTCTTCTACTTGTTATGCTATGAAAGATTAGCCTATGCTCTCTTTGTATTATAGAATAAGATCCTGATTTTCACTTATTCTAAGGGCCCTTTACACATAGCACTGTTGTAATGAGTCTTCAGTTTAAATGAAAGTCATGTCTTATCTGTTTATTTAAAGTAATTAAATAGTCAGATTGCAATGAATAATATCTGTCTTTCAATGTTCATTGCTTTTGGTAGTATTGGAATAAAAAACTACGAAGTATGGATCTGACTCACCCATTAAATCAGTAGCACTCCCATGGCTCTCAGGCCGTATTTTTACAGCATTTCAGAATATTTGCTTCATAAAACAAATATTAATTTTGGTGTCTATACAAAACAGTTTAAATAAAAATGTTAGTTGAACACCAGGTTTGACCACTGCACTTGCACTGTAGTAAAACTTTTATGCGATTAGGAAATCCTGAGTGAATTATTTTGTCATGAATGTGGTGCTGCCAAAGAAGGAGCCATCGTATTTTTGGAGCTGGAAAGAGCCGGGCAGGATGGCTGTCAAAGTTTCATGAGTAATGTGATCATCTCTTTCATATGTAATAATGGACAACTGCATGAAAAATAAGAGATGGATATGTTAGGAAAATTCCATTTCCCTTAGCATATAAAATATTTTCTTCCAAGTATGTTTTCTTTTGACCTCAAATATAAAACTTAATTACCATAAACTTCATTTTGTTATTTAAGTAATACTTTTATCATTTTAATGCATTTCAGTATCGTTTGGGGGTTTTAATTAATTCAAAAATTGAAATTCATATGTACGATTGAAGTTAACTCCATTTGAAGTCCAGCATTAAAAGAATCAACCTTTATCAGGTTTCTGCAATCTGTATACCTGGGGAATTAATTGCTGTTACTATATTTGAGGTAGAAGTGGTATAATGTTTTGTAGATTTGAAGAAATGAAATTAGAATTTGAAGGTAGAACAGTAAAACAGTCTTTTCCAAATCAAGACTCCTGAAGTGTATACATGCATTGTGATGTACTGAATCTTTTCAGTACACAGTACTTCTCATGAAAATATCCAAATTAATCTTCTTATCAAATTTCAATTCATTCAATGGCATTTATAAGTATTTGAAAAAAATATATTTTTTGAAAGAGAAATGGTGAGATGAAAATGGGAAATCAGGAATTTTCCATTTTTTATTTTGTCATGATGTGTTTTATGTGGAAACATAATTGTAAACAAATAGATTTTCATCACTTTGTTCATCATAAATTGCCCCTTAATTAATGTTTCAGATCATAAACTTCAGTATATACAAATACAAAATGTTTCAATTTCATGTTTGTATCGGTCAAAAACCCCCCCCCCCCACTTTTATCACATTCTGAAAGATGGTCACTAGACTACATTCCAGAAGAAGGTGTGTTTCTCCTCATCTCCAAAATCCACAAATAACTCCAGAACTGCAATTCGATAATTTTCACTTATGATGCAATTCATCTCCCCAACTAGAGAACTCCCAAGTTAGAATTGCAAATCTGTGGGGCTGGACTGTCAGGAGGAAAGGTACTCCCAGAAACTGAGCCATATTACCTTTTTTAAGGTTGAAATGAATAGTCCTTTGTAAGCATTTTTTCTCCCCATTAAGAAAAGCTAGGGTGATCAGCTAAGTTTTTAGTGTCTGACTTTTAGTTGACTAAGCTTGGACAGATCAATCTCAAATGATAAAATAAACTTCTAAAAGCCATAAAACATTTTAAGAACCTTTTACTTTCAATGCATAGATAGAATGATCTTTTGGGGATGTTGTACAGTATTTAGATGAATTGAAGATCGACCAAAATAATCACTGCCTGTAATTGTGGTATTCTTTGCCTAGATGAAGGAAAGTGGATGAAAATCTTTGTTGCACAGTCTTAAAAATCAAATGATCCTGTAGTATCCATAGCATACTTAGCTATTTTATGCACCAGATGAGCTCTGCAACTAACTGGAAACAAACATTCATTCTCATTTTCCATTAATTTGTAGAGAGAGCGGTGGCTCCCATAGTTGACATTTGTATTCTCATCTGCAGATATGGATTCAGTGTTATGGTTCAAACCTTTTAATGCTAGTACTATTTTTACATTTCAAATATTCTTAATGGATGATTTTTTGTGAAAAGTAGCCTGAGGATTATTCTCTTGAAAACTGTGCAGAATAAAATTCAGTTGCTTAAACATGGGGATCTACTTGAAATGTTCTAGTTGTCCAAGCCATCCACACAGGCCTGACAAATATGGCAGGGGATACAAAGGGTCACAATCTTTAGGACCAGTAGCTGTAGGCAAGGCAAGGTAGGAACTCTTAAATGGCACTGAAAACCTATTTTTAGACTGAAACCACAGTAACAGGGTTGGGATTCAGGTTACAGGGTAAGACACCAAAATTTAGGCTTATACATCAATGGGATCATCAGAGAAAATTATGTCCCTTTCAAATAGTTTTGTAATTGTTTACTTACTTGAGAAATGTGCTAATGTATTGCTGGGAATAAATAGTTTTTGTGCTATCGAGATGTACCAGTTAATTTACAACTAAATCTTGGAAAACAGTACTATTTACTTTGCTGGCACAACCAAATGGTCAATATAAATAACTATGGGTAATGCTATGATAAACTCTGTTTCTCTGAACAAATCAGCTTGTCATTTTCTGTATTTTCATACTACTTAATAATATAAAATAATTCAGAGTTTTGTTCTTGGGCACTGTGCTAGAGTTATTTTTATTGTATGCATTGTTGCATGCTATCTTACACTTAACTGTCTGCCCTGAGCAGATGAAAATCTTCATCTTCATAAACTCCAGTAAATATGATGCTTATTGTGATCTTCATTGATTTATGCAAACCGGTTTCTCTATTCATCTCAGAAAGTGCAATATCATTTGTTTAAAGGTCTATTTTGATGTGTTAACGGAATATTAAAGACATTACAGACAAAATAATATTCATGTTCCATGTAAGGATGTAAACTAACAATTAAAAATACATGATTAATACTTTGATTCAGTCGTAGATCATGATTAGTCTATCTGCCCTGTGTAAGTGCTGGATCAATAGATCTCAGATGGAATTTTCCACCTACCAAGTATCTATCCAATAAAAAATATACGGGAAAAATTATTTTCATGTATTTCAAAAGTGTGAGTTTACAAGGCAATCTTAGCTGTAATTATTTTAGGTAGACAAGAGCCCTTTAAACATATATTCCCTTTTAAGTTAAATAGTTTTCCAGAAGGAAATTTTTGATCTCCTCATTTTAGAGATGCTATATAAATGAAAAATATCATTCTCCTGGGCGTACGGCCATTTGGGTCCATCTCAAATAAAGGTTCTTTTAGCAAAGATGGACATGTCAGTAAGCATCGTCCAGCTTCACTCATTCACTAGCTTTTGGAGGGAATGAGTATTCACAGTGCTCCTGTCACTGCCTATGTTTTGTCTCATTCTTGTCAGGATATTCAGTCAGCAAATCATATGTTTATATGGGAACCGAGTGGCTCCCCACCCTTGTCTTCTGAGAGAGTGTTCTCTCTCTCTCTCTCTCTCTCTCTCTCTCTCTTTTTTTTTTTTCTCTTTAATTCCCATCAAGTCCTTGCCCTGAATACCAAGAACTTCTCTAAGCAGTTCTAGCATGTCTCATAGAACCTATGTCCTGACATTTCCCACAGCTTTTGCTGGTCAGTGGTGCAATAAAATGAAATCCTGTAAGGATGAAATTTTCTCTCTGTGTAGGTGACTGAAGCTAAACAGAAATTTCCAGAATGTAATTCTGTAATTTCCAGAATGTAAAGCCTCTACAGAGATATTTCCAGACCTGAGCAGAAGGAATAGATTTATATTACGCTTTAAAATCCGACGATGCATAGAGTACTTACTGAACTTTTGCAGTAAGAGGTACTAGTGACATGCATTTGTTGTTTACATACCTGTTAATGAACTCTTCCAGAATTTTTCTTTTGCATAGTGTGTGTTTGCCTGAGTTACAGATGAAACCAAAACCAAAAAACCCTGCAAAAATAACAATAAAACAGAATAACATCATGTTTTACTGGACAAATTTTACACAGATTTTACCACAATTTTTAATTCATGTGTTCAGTGTAATCTGAGCTAAAAAAAGACCCATTTCTTTTTTATACTTTTGAGCTTTGTGCTTCATTTTCACTAAAAGCCTAGCTTTCAGCACCCTGGATTACACCCTGAGAAACATGGAATTAACAGTTTCACCACTTAGTATGGTATTTCATTAATTGACTGTCTAATCTTTATTTATGAGAAAAATGAATTAAATATGTCACAAATTTTAAAATCGGGGCAAATATTCTAACAACATTTTGGAGGGATGCCGCAGGCCTCTGAAAATAAATGATTGGCAATCTTCTGACTTGTAAATTTTCTGTTATAGCTTTCTAAATCGTCCTGCTGGAATTCTCTTCCCTATTGTCTGTCTGGAACAGACCCTGGAGCAAGTTATCTAGCAAACCATATCATGCTTTCTCTTGAAGGGGCCTATTTGGGTCTGAAGAGGGAGCCCAGGAATAACATGTGGAGTAGATCTCTTGAGTAAAATAGAGTGAAACAAACTGACAGCAGAGATGCAACTGAGCATTGCTACATTCTTCAAAGTAATTAAAACTCGGAAAAATTGACAGCCTGATTTTCCTTCTACTTGCAGCTTAGTTAATTTAGAGTAACTCTGCTTAAGCCAAAAGATTCACACTGATATGACTTAAAAAAGAGTAAGGGCTTTAGATGTTGCTTAAATTAACTTGCTGCATTTCCACATCTTAAAAATCAGAACTTTGATTTTTTAATTCCAGTGGTTAAAAAATCAGAACTATAATACTAAAGAAACAGTCTGAATTTTGGACCTCCAACTAGAAAGTTACAAATAGGAGGAAAAAGAAAGAAAGATAAAGGAAATTATTAAGGGTTTATCATGCTTCAGTTACTGAGATTTGCAAATGCTTGCCTATTCATACATCTGTATTTTGATGTTTAAGTTACCTAGACTGAAAATATGTATTTCACTGCCCAGGAAAAATTTTTCTTACAGTTATTTGTGTCATTTTACAGAAAAAGAGGACTATGAGGATCAGATTAAAATATGATCCTTAATGTTCATGAAATAGTTTATAATTAGATTTGAAGTCTTGCTGGATTAAGTTTAAGATGGATTTGGTTGTCTTTGCGTAGTTAATGGTGTCTTTGAATGAACACAGTGAGACTGGGAACAATGTAAGGTGGAGATCAGGTAAATCTAAAATTTATATAACTTTGGGATCACCTAAGACTTTCCTTCTTTTATAATCAATTTTAATTTATACCTTTGTATATATTAGAAGGTCACTTCTGTGAAACATATTCTTGGCTTAGGTCATCTTCAGCTTAAAAACTAAACATTGCTATTCATACCTTTTATAATACCTATAACAACAATTCCAGAAGGAAATATTTAGCCATTTGTCCCTTATGAGCATATTTCTTTTTACCTGTTCTTAAATATAAAATTATTAGAAAGGAAGCAAACATTAGGACATTTATAGATGTTTCTCCCACAAATGTGCATACTAAAAATAAACCAGATGATAAAGCACTTGCCAGTCAATTGTTTTAAGTGTTTGGATTCAATTGTTTGATATTTAATGGAGCTGCAGTGTAATTTAGGAAAGAAAATGAATGTGCAAATGAAAGAGTAGTTAAAGAGACTCTATGAAAGAAGTTCTGGGTTTGGGGAAGAGCGGCTTGCAGGAGTCTGTGGATCTTAAAGTACAGAGGAAGGAGGTATCTGGTGGTTTGATGCCAGACTCGGTGGGATTCCCTTTTTTGCGGCCTCGAGAGATATATCCCAGAGGTTCCCCAGAGGGTCTAAGAGTGGGGAGAGGACAAGGTGCCTCTCTGTCACCTCAGCAGCACTTGGCTTCCAGGGTGCTGCAGGATAAAAACCAACCTCACTGGAAGTCAGATGAACCCCAGGTATTGTCCTTACAGCAGCCAGCTGTAGGCAGAAAGTAATTTCTGGAGTGCCTCTGGAGCCCTGAGCACCAAGTTTGGTGACTACATCCTCGTCTTCTGTTGGGACTGGCCACTTCAGGTCAGCACTACCAAGCACATTAGGCACCTAGTTTATATGCTATAATTTGCCCCTGCAGTTGTCTAAGGCTCTTCATGGACTATATGAAAAGCCTAAAACCTCTAGGTGTTAGAAGTATAACCACACCTTTCTTCTGCATGAGGGAAATTCTCTATTAATCTCTAGCAAGAAGGAGAGAGTTTAGATGGAGTTCATATTTGTAACCATTAGTCAAAGATGTGACAGTGATAATTGTGAGACGGTCAGCATAGGACCTGCAAATATTCCTTTCCTGTGTGCCTGGTATTCTGGGAACATTTGCATATTCAGACAAAGAAATTTAGCAGCTTTATAAGTGGTAACACTTTTATTCTTTGACAATATTTTGATTATTCAACAACTTTAGGCATGTATGTCCCCTTGCTTTACCCAGCATTTTGTCTTGAACAGGTCCATTCAGTGTGTCTGAGGCAGGAAAGCTCCACTCTCTTTTCACTTTCTCACCTTTGTGTTGGGTTTTGACTACTGAAGCAACATCAGAATTTCTATGTTCTATATAGAAATTCTATATTTCTATCTATAGTAATAGGCATTAAGGGTCTGAGAACCATTATTTCCCAGGAAGACTGAAAGTATTGTTATACATCATGCAACCTCTCACTTTACTTTATGTAAAGATATGAATGAATTGTGTGAGTCCACATGGCCCAACACCGATAGTGAAAGTAGTCTCCAATAAAGTAGTCTCTCTATAAATCATACACTAACACTGCATTTATTTTTGTTAAATTTAGTTAAACTAATCTTTATCTTCTAGAGACAAAACTCCTATCTCCTACAACATAATCCTTGATTCAAAACACACAAACGGTGTGTTGATCAGCAATAAATAACCAAGAGAAAATGAGTTTCATTCATAATCACAAAAAATTTAAGTAGTTTTGAACAGTTACATGTTTCTGCATCGGGGCTTTATCAATCTCTTTTCAGAGCCATTTTGCACTAGTATCTCCAAATTACAAAGAGCACCATGTATTGTGCTCTTTCAGAGATATCAACTACTATCTTTGCTGTTTGCTGCCTTTCAGGTATCTTAAATACCTCAGGAGTGTTGAGTCTGAAAAAAACAGTCTGGACTTCCAAGTATATTTCTTGAATCAATAGAATCTTACAGTCACTAAGTATGTGACTGTCGACTTGATTGTAATGGATATTGATCCAGGCATTTAAAGAGAAACTTAGCACACTTGAAGTTTTACCAACACAGACTGAATCTTTTGCACATCAATGTGCACTGAATATTCTTTTCTTTTTTTAGTTTTGAGTTCATGTCCAGCAGCACAGAGCAGAGAAAAATGGCTGAAGGCTCTCAGAATCTTTCTTACGGAGCAATATCATCCAGGAGATTTCTTTTTTAAAAGATTTTTAGCAGCAGCAAGCTTTATGTTTATAGGTTTATTTTACCATTTGATTATATGCAGATGAGGTCACTCTTTGTGAAATAGATTTAATAAGAGTGAGAGAATGTGATCCTTACTCAGGAAGAGATCTGCATGAAACAACAAGGTGTTGCCAGACTGCTACACTATGTCTATAAATAAAAAGGCTGTAGTTCAATTTGGTATTGTTTAAATTGTCTTTAATATCAAGTCCTAGCTAAGGTCTACCATCTAGTACTCCTGGCAGCAAAAGACTAATCAATGCCAAAAAATATTTAAGGAAGAAAATTGGAAGAATTTAAGGAAGAAGATAGCAGCAAGGGTGATTTCTGTCATGAATAACTCTGTCAACACGGAGGAAAAAAGGGAACACCGGGGAACAGAAAATAAGCATTTGCAGCCAGCCTGTTGCATTGGTCCCTCATATTGCATCTCCTTTATTTAGAGAACGTTAACTTTCATTTCAAAAATTGAAAGGATTGGGTATTCTTTTTGTCACAGGGGATCCTCAAGCAAGCAATCAGGATTATTCATAGACAGTAGTCTTTCTACTTTTCTTTTTTCCTTTTCATAAACTATCTATAACATTTTATACATGCTTCTATGACTTAGGACTATCCATACTACCAACATCTAAGTACCACATTAATTTGAAGAAGTGATGCAAAGTAAACACAAAGAATATTGTAAAACTAAGAATTATCAGCATCCCCCCTAAACTATGGGAAATGCTTCTTTTTTCCTATCACTTCCTGATTGCCCAGTGCTCTAGTTTGCCCACCTGGCTCTCCAGCCGTATTAGGAGCAGTTAGCTCTGCCTTCCTGAGGTACTTGCCAGGGTGATCCAGCTGCTCTTCCTGGAAAGAAGCAGAAAGAATTTAAATAAGAATAAAGGCTGCTGCCACGGGTAGAAACATAGGAAAATAAGACAAGATAATCTTCTATATTATTGCATCCACATCACAGACAACATTTCTTTATGTAGCTACATAAAAATACAAACCACCCTGTTGCTGAATTGTTATTATGGAGTGTCATTAAAGGAGAAGTGAATAACCCAGGGAGCCCAACTGTGATTAACTAGTTGTGGTCCAAGCAGCTTGTGCCACTTTTGTATTAACTGGGGCTGGCTGGATAATAGCCATTATTTTGTTTGTCAAGAAAAAAAAATTGATTTGTTTTTAAAGCATTCATAAAAAAAGTCTACTCTTTTACGGCATCTGTAGAAAATCACTTAAGATAGAGAAGACAAACAACCAAAAAGAAAACCAACAAAACCTGAAAGCAGAAGTATTTTTTCTTAAAACCAAGGTATTCCCATTTGCTTTGGTGCTTCATAATCAAGTAGAAAGATAATTTGCTTACCTAATGTTCTTAATTCCTTTTATCAGCCTAGATCTTAAATGTGGGTCTGGTAATGCACCTGGGAATTCCAGGGGGATTTCCTGGTGACTCATCAGAGATGCAGAGTGGTCAGAGGGTTGAGCTGAGAATAGGATCCTGCGCTAAGAATCTAGCTAAAAATCTGATGAAGCTACCTGGCATCATTTCCGAAAAAAAAAAATACCAGGGTTTTTTTGTCAAATTACATTAGTTATGTCTTTAGAAAATATATGTTTATGAAGGAAATTTGATCTAATAGCTGGTGGCACATTTATTACAAATCCAGATAATTTAGAAGTCATTCAGCACTGGAAAGCAAATGGGGCCTCCACACCAAACATGGAGTAAGCTGAAGATACCTGGATTGTATCATTATTGGACCTGAGTCTTGTCTGATGCAAGTTGAAGAAGGGCTACTTCACCTAGTGAGTAATTTAAAATGTCTTTGAAGTAGAGAACCACTTTTCATGATCGGTGCTCAATTAGAATCAGCAAAAACTAGCTTGTGGCATTAACATGACAGAAGATGAATTGTTAAATCTTAAATAAATTCCTCTCTGTAATGAAAATGAAACTAGGACATACTGAGTTGGGTTTTCAAATGTAATTTTCCTGGATAATTCTGGTGGTCTCCTCCATTCAGCAGTGTGATTGGTACCTGAAATTCTATGCATACACCAGGAAAAAAGTAAGTAAAATTGATCTGCTTTAAGGTCAATGATGTTCAGTGTTCAAATATGAGAACTGTGCAATAGTAGCAGAATTGGGGTAGAGGGAACTTCAAAAGGTCATCCCATTGCTTCAAAGTGCAATATTTTTTCAGAAGATTTTTTCCTAACCTGAACCAAAAAATCTTAGTCAATATAGAGACTTTACAGCCTCATTAGGCAATCTATTCTAGTGCTTAACTATCCTTAACATTCAAGTGTTTTTCTTAATATCTAGTCTAATCTTGATTGCTGAAATAAAGGTTGAAGGAGAGAAAGAACAGCGCAAAATTCAAGCTCTTCTCACAGATACAGCACATTTTATCTACATTTTGTCTAACACTTCCTATAAATAGATTTCTCCAAGCTTCCATACAAACCATACCACAGCTGCTCCTAATGGATCATTCTATATTAATTTCATATTTATCTGAAATAGGGGAAAAAATAGGAATATCATAACATCTATACTTAAGAATTCTTTGTGACTCCTTACTATTTGCATCTTATTTAAAAGGAATTATATGTATGTGTTTTAGTAGATTATTTATTCATTATTCCTTTCATTAGATAGTCCATAACTTTCTTAGGTATTAAGCTATTATCCTGTGTATTCAGAAAGGGGTTTTTTTTAAGTTTTTTTTTTTTTTCCTTCTCACATGTTCGTGTGGTACAAACCCTTTCAGGTTTGATATTAAAACAGTTATTCCTGAAATGCTGTTTAAACACAGATGAAACTAGAGCATTTCTAAGTGGGATCACAAGGCAGGCTAAAATTAAAGTTCAGCTGATATTTCTGTCAGTATTTGAGACTGCTCAGAGTTATTTATGCATTTCATAATGCTCCACGTGCATTATTTTGTCCTATGTTGATAGTAGGTTTCTAGACTTGCGGCTTTAATGAAATACATGCTATCCATTGTAACATTACTTGTTTAGCAAGAGCTTCCAAGTGCTTGTTTGTCCTGAAGAATTCCCAACAGTATGTCCTGTGTAGGCATTTGTAGCTGGCTTAGGGTGTTATCTGTCATTCTTCCTTTTTATGTATCATTTCTTCTGAAACTACTAGGACTGTGATTGTGAGGGAATCACATGGGTAGATAACTAAGACCACCATAGTGGCAGAAAACTGTTCTGTCGGTATAGAGTAGGGTGCAAACTATGTGTCTTTATCTAGTAAATGATTCATGGGTTAAACACAGGTGTATCCTGTTGTTTTAGGTACTCTAAAGTATTTTCTACCTTGCCTCCAGTTGCTGCTCCAGAAAGGCCTGGGTATCCTATGGGTCCTGCACACATCTGACAGTAGTCAAATTTCCCTTCAGGCAGTGGGGAAAAGAATTGGCACACTCCAGTTAGCTATCTGTTAAGAAGGATCAAATGATTATCAAGAGGGTTTACAGCATTAATTCTAGTTTACATACCTAAAGTTTAGATGGCTGAAGTTAGATGAGATTAGTTCTGGCCTTGGTCCACAGAATGGTTCCCAGGTCTGCATGTGTCTTGATACAATCTGTTGCGTGGGTCTGTTTCTTTGCTGAAACACCCTTTGGTGTGTTTTCATTTTGTCAGACTTTCTCTTTCCTTCAAGTTTTCTTTAGATTTGTTTGACTGTTGTGTTGGCTTTGCACTTTGACTGATTGTGATGTGATAATAATGTGATATGACTTAATTTCCATTCCTTGGAAAAATGCACAAACTTTCTGCAAACAAGCCAGGTCAGACAGTTGATATGTACATCTGTCATCGTGTTTCTTGTTTCATGCTGCTGTAATGCCTAGAAATTCATGTATTTCCCAGAGGCCGGATAACATACTGCCAAAAATAATTAGGCAATTTGTATGATTTACTAGGAAAAGGCCCATATGCAACTTGCATCAGTGCCTGTTGAGGATGCTGTGAATTCTTACTACTTCCTCCTGCTGCTCATCTCATATCTGTAACATTTACTCACCAAGCCCCTGATCATCTTGTCCATCTCTGGCTGAGCGTCTGGCCTTTTAGAAACGCATTCCCATTTCTGAAATAGTCTGCCGTACTCTTGAAGGAGTTGGATTTTCATTGATCTAAACACATTGATTTTTTTTTTTTTTTAAAAAAGAACTATGCCCTTCTGAATAGAAAAAGAAAGAAATCTAAGCAGGATTGGAAAGTTGTATGGAATAATGATATTTAACAAGAGAAATATATATTTTTTTCTCTGTTTGCAATCCCTTTGTGTTCACACAGAGTTTTCACATCAAAAGGGAGCCAGGATTTAGGAAGTAGAACTTGGAAGCCTCTCCTCATCTCCATTACTTCTGTGTCGTTCTGTTGAGTAGAGGGGCTACTTCAGATTTATGACATTACAGAAAGAGAATGAGATTTTTTTTTTTTTTTTAGTTTGCCTTTGGAAAGTAACTTGAGTATGTTCTTCTGAAATTATAAAAAAATGAGGATTAGTACTCTGATTTTATTAGGCATATTTGTAAGACTTCTACAACATCAGACAGACTTTTACAATCTACAGTAGTGGAAACAATGTGAAAGAATATGACTTCCCAGGGGAAAACAGAGAAGAACCAATATGGCTTAGCCAGAGCCAGTCTTCCTACCATGACAACCTTTCTCATACCTCAGACAAAAGACAGTAATTAAACAGAACTGTACACTGTACCTGCTTGTCCAACCTTTTGAAATTGGCTTGTTGAATCTAACTGGCCTTATGCAGGTATAGATTTACTGAGAAGGAGAAAAGATAAAGAGCTTAGAGCCTCCCCATGAGCATCTAGTTGTCTTGGATGCACACCTTGTCACATAACAGGAGACAGATTGCACTGCCACCACACATGCATCCAAGTATAACATGGCAAATCCATCCTCGCTCTACTGGCAGCTTCTACTGCCCTTTGGTTGCTTGTTCTGAATCAAATTCCAAAAACTAAATACTGCAATTTTGCTATTAAAAGAAGTTGAGTAATTTATTTCAAGTAAAATTTTCTGTCACAGGCTAAAGAGTCTAAGTTGAAGACAGCTTGAAAAATAGATACAATAGGAAATGATGCAAATCCTGGAAAAGAAACAAAAAACCCCAGCAAACCCAGACACATTCCTTCTTCCCTTCCCTCTCTTGGGTCAACTGAATATATAAATGTATATTTAAAGGGATGTCATGTCTGCTATGATTATTTGCCCAATATATTACAATAATTAACTTACATAAAAAGTCATCAGATACTTTTGCATGCAGTTTGTGAGTTTATCCACATGATTATTTTTACATGAATAATCTCAAATACACAAAATCAGGATTTTTCCTAAAAAAAGGTGCCAATACACTTCTCAGATCAGATTTTTTTCAAAAATAGTACAAGTTTTGATATTTTAAATTTTAAAATTTAGGAAAATGTAATAAAAATTTAAGAAGTGACACCCTTTTCCACTAGTTTCTCAATGAACTGTCTGAATGAATAATTTGTCTTTATAATGTAGTTTCCCATTGCAAAATGAAGGTACTTCAAATGAAGGTATTCTCAACTGTGTGAAATGCTTTGAGTATAGTGTTTGGGGAGCTTTATGTAACTACCCTTTTTGATGGCACCAAGTTGCTTTTGATTTTTAACTCAGGTACCTCAAGACTTCTGCATCTTTTTGATATGACAATGGAGTTCGTACCCAAAGACAATACTCTAATCTGGAAAATGTACACTGTGTTCTGTCCTTCTGTCCTCCCTTCTTAATTTCTATTGTTGCAGTCTCAGAATGGATATGTGAAATGACATTCAACTCATTGCAATGGCATACAACTCAGGCAGGCATCACTTAAGAGCTGTTGGCCCCTACCCAAAAGGGGACTAGTGGGACAGACTGCTGATGGTCAACCTCCTTTGCTATCCCTTAAGAGCTCTTGGCCCCTACTCAGAAGGGGATTAGTAGATGAGACTGCTGATGGTCAGTCTCCTTTGCTAGACCTCTGGGAATTTTTATAGAGATACCATATATCTTGTGTCCTTCTCTTCCTAAAAACATTCGTCTATTTATCTACCTGTAGACAAATGTAACCTCTTTCACAGCTTCCTCATCCATCTCCATTTCACTTGAGACTCATGGACACTTTGCCTTCAGCATAAATTCAGTACGACTGCCAATAGTGAGTAGACAATCAGTCTCCTGTAGTTTCACAAAAACTCTAGTCAGCTTGTATGTATGGATCAAAATCCTTAATTGTCCAGTCTACCTTAAATTAATCTCTTTGTGGGCATACAAAATCTTCAAACATAACTTATCGACAAGAGGTGGTGAGCAATATATAGAAAAAAAATTCTTTAACCAAATATACAGTGAAAAAAGATCTTGGGGATCACAAAAAACACCTCACTAATCAAGCTGAGCTTTTCTCATGGCAGGGCCGTGACTGAGACCTACAGACCTGCTTCATTTTAGTTCTGCAAGTAGTCTCATTGACATCATTATGTTCATGCAGGTTGCATCTACCTTATTGTTTTGATTCAGAGCAGTAACACAGCTTTGAAATAACTTCTCCAATTGTCCCTGCTTGCCATGTGTTTATTGGCTTTTCAAAACTGTTTTGATACTTTCAAATTAGGTTCTTTCTGAGGCGAAAATAAGCTGAAAACTCTGCTTTAGGCGAGCGCTGAATGTGCTCCAATTCCTGAGCATGTCGTAACCATAACCAATGACTGGTTCTTTGGGCAGATTTTGAAGCACATGCATGAAAGGAACATTTTGTTTTGGGACCAGAGAGAATCTAGTTTCAAGTAAAAACACTCACCTTATACAGTATAGGTGTAGATGCCTCAGAACCAACTGCTCTGATTGCTAATCTGCCTCTATTGCACCAGATTATTTGTTAATGAGATAAATGTGAGGGAGCATCAGCTGCCATATGCTGCAAGAAACCAAACAAGGAAGAAACAAACATCTCATCTGTTTCTACCAAGCTGCATTGATGGAAAGTCTCTTCCAAGCAGTCTTTCAGATCCTTTGGGGGGGGGGGGGAATAAGAAAATAAGAAAAATCCTAAAAGTTTTGGTATTTTGTCCTATTTAATCTTTTCCCTGTAGTTTGTTCTTGTGATAGGTTGCTCTTTTTGTGGGAACGGAATTGGTCTATAAGATGGCATTATCCATTTTTTTTTATATAGTTGTCTTGGAACACTTATCTAAAGGACTTTGATGAAAGTAATATTGTCCAGCTGCATTACAGACCAGCAGGATTCTTTAGTTTTGGGTTTTTTGTTTTTTTTTTTTGGGGGGGGGGGGGGGATTCCACTCACTGCATGAACCGGATCGATTAACTTAACTCCCCAATATAATTATATAACCCTTCAGAAAATGATATTAAACTTTGCATTTCATAAAGCTTTTGGAAGTCAAATGACGCTTAGGAACAGAAAGACTGCCTCCACCGAGTTAATGAGAGTTTTACCATTTATTACAGTCAAAATTCCACATAGTGCACTTTGAATCCTGCAATAAATTGTGAAATAAATTACTCAGATTAATTTGCTTTATTGCATTATGCAGGAAATGTTATTTCACTGCAATATAAAGTATAGATATACATATATAGATGTATATGTATATATACATAGTCAATTAGATATAGCAGGCTAGATTTAAATCTTGTAACAGTTTAAATCGAGACAGACTCCATGAAAGTCACTGAAATTCCATCAGTGTAAGATTGGCTTGTGGGAAGAGTGATCACACAATGAGGGACTTTCACATACTGTGAACAACGCAGAAGCAGTATAGGAAAAGGTGAGAAATTAGAATCAAAGCATTTAGCTGACTGAACAACTGAGGTGTCTGCAAATGACATCTAAAGGTGAGAATTCTGTCCTCTGAGCAACCCTGAGCTCAGCTTTTACTTTATTATTTAGCATAGCAGCACTTTTGTCCTACTCTACCTATGACCTTTAACTCCCCAGGTTTTCCCTGGACTGATTCACTGCACTGCATTCGCCTTAAATAAGCAATACCCTATTACAGAAAGTTTCCTATACAAATGTAAGGAATCCTTTGCAGCACAATCTGGCTGGAATTTGGATCACCCACCTTCAGAGTCCTCAGAGAAATACCTATATTGTGTAATTTCTTGCCTGCTAGCTGGTTTCCCAACTGGTTAGCTAAACTCCAGTTAGACTGTGAAACGGAAGGCAAGATTTATGAACAAATTGAAATGAAAATTTATATAATACTGTATGTCAGGAGCAAAGGTGAAGTTGGTAATTTTAATTGAATTTAGGTAGCCGTAACATCATGAACTTAAGGTGAGCCTGATGACTTGCTGTTGATTAATCCAACAAACTAATACTTAGTGCTCAATCAAGGCAGGTTTAGCATATGTAGATTCCTAGGATTAGATCAACTTCAATGGTTTATATGGATAGGTATGCTTAGTTGCATACATATATATTTATAAAAATATATTATGATCTAGTAAGGGAAGAAGTGTGTTTCCAAAAAAACCCTCAGTTTTGAATGAATGGCTCCATCTGTGCCTGTAGGATTCTCCATTATTCAAAATATCACTTTCATTTCATGAGCCCTTGCAATCTGTGGAATAAACTTCACTGCTTGCGACTACAATGGATAGCAAAAATTTTCCACAAGATTCGTATATCAAATTTGGTCTTACATAGAACGAGAATGAATCCCATTGATCTCATTCAGACTTCCCATTGCATTTTACTTGTTTTACCAGTTTACTAGTCTTTTTTTATATAAGTGTATTTACAACAATGTAATGATTGTCAATTCATTTTAAATTTGAAGTATAGGATAAGGGCAATTCTGGGCTGATCCTTCAGGTTTTATAAATCTGGTCTGTTTACATAGCCAAAGAACTTCTCTGAATAGTAAAGGTTTGATTTCAGTCTTATAGTGGTTTTATTTCTGCTATTTCACTAATTAAAAACCTAGAATTTTGCCTACTACATAAAACAAATCTAATCCAGTATCCTTCTACAGCTGGGACTGCAGAACTAGATAATGCAATTGGAAATTGCATTCAATATCATGGGAGTTATGAGATTATTAACCTTCCGAGCTATTGAAATCAATGGAAAGAAATAAGCATTCGGAGGGCTCAATTCATTTGACCTGTTTGAGAATGAGACAAATCACACACTAGTAGTGCCCATTGCTCTCCTTTGGCTATAAAATGAGCCTTGACAATTTGCTCAGATACAGGCATCAACTTTCAGTCAAATGAATCCTACCAGCAGGGTCTGTCTCCAACAGACCACAGAGTTTAAGCAACGGTCACTGTAAAATGTTATTCTATATGCATCGGCAAGTAACTTTTAAGCACATTTAACTTTATTTGACAAAAATGCTAATCTGATTTGGTCTGCAGTTCTAAAATGGCTGCTGTGCTCAACAGCAAATGTAATTACCATTTGCAGTGTTAAGTTCCATAATTATCTTGAACTAACAAGAAGCACAAGATGGTGTCAATTTATTTTTTGTTAGAAAGACTCTAATTGGAGAGGTGAAAAATGGAATGTGGGAGAAACTTTGGATCAACAGTTTACTCGGATGCACACAAGATGTCTTGAAATCACAGATATGTGACAGGATAACAGAGATTTTGTTTCATTAAGGATGAAAACTGAAGCAGGTCACAAATCTAAATTAAGAACCAATTTAATACGCCTTTAGAATATTTTGCAAAGACAAATTCTGTTTTCATTACAGTTATATAACCTTAATGCTTTCAGTTTTCCAAATGCAATTCTGCATTTCAGGGTTTCTAACCATTCTGATTTTTTCACAAGGTGACAGCAACTCTGCCAAGGTTAATGATCAGTTTAGTGATATAGTATGATCTTTTTCTTTCAGTTCTGCCTGGGGGAAACTCCAATCCTCTCTTTTCTCCACCTTTCAAATCTCATAGGCAAGAGTAAAAAACAACGTAGAGATGGTATAGACAGTCTGTAGCGTTCTTCCAAAGATTTGGTGATTAGAAAGAAGAGAAATAAGAACACTCTAATGATTCACATTTTACCTGGAGCTAATAGTTGCCCCTTAATTGGTTTCGTCTCTCATGAGAGTTGCTGCCTTATGTTTGCTGAAAAAACCTCATCCTCATAACACTAGCAGATAACACTCTCCTGTTGACCTGAGACAAGCTTGGTTAAAAAGCCCTGAATTGCCTAACCAGACCATATATCATTTTGTCTGAGTTCTATACCTCCCTGGAGATAGTGAATTCTGTCCCTGTTGACATCACCACAGCTCACCAGAAAAATAACACGTACAGTTGTAATCTCAGTTATAATCTTGGAAACAAGAACAACAAACAGGAAGCAGAAGTAAACCAAAATAAAATGCAACTCTGTTTTAAAGTTTTAAATTTTCTCCTTTTTTACCCAATATCCCTAATATTTGTACAACTGGGTAGTGGGATTAGAAGATAGATAACAAAACAGTATTCTTGGTCAACTGCCATCAGATTTCAGCCACAGTCTTTTGTATAGCTGTAGATTTAAGGCTTGGGACAGACAAGTGAATATCTTCAAATATGTGCCCCATCTTATACTTCACAGTGATTTCTCCTGGGTTCAGAACTCATCAGTATTTAGACATTTAGTTAAATGCTTGTTGATGGAAGGAACACAAGGATCTCAATAGGGTTGCCTTCACCAGCTGGTAAGATGGAAGATAACTCTGGGATCCGCTAGAGGAACAAAGATGAAGAAGAAGGGACAAAGATGGTACGGGTACTAGTCAGAGCATAAAAAATCACCCTCACAATCCATACTGTGGGCCTGCTTGGATCACAGATCTTTAAACCCTGGGGAGTGAGCAGCCCACTAGGGAACTGGGCAGATTTCTGTGTGAGACAAAACCTGAACTTTGCTGCTTAGAATTGCCCAGGGGAATGGGAATAATGAATCCAGATATCCTTGAACTTTGAGCAACTACCAGTGGGTGCTTCCACATGGGCTTACAACCCATGTCACAATCCCACCTCTTGTATATAACTGATAAAAAATGATAAAGAGGGGTTAAATTGTGTCTTTGATTTCAGCATAACAATTGGGCCAATGAGACAGAAGCTAACCTGCTCACTTCTAAGAATTGCCGCACTGTCTTTCTATAAACTTTTCATGTTTAACTGAGTTCAACTCACTTCACTAACACATATTCCCAGCATTAGAAGCCCTTTGGGAATCACAGTCAACCTCCTGATTATATAAAAAGCAAAACCAAACATACATGGCCAATCAGAAAGACGTATTAATCTGATCTCTCCTACTCCCTGAAGCAAAACTCATCAACAAAAACCAGTTTGCATTCATGCTGCAGTGCTACTGATCTCTATCTCCTGCAGCAAAACTCTAGACTAAACAACTGGACTTGCTTTCATGCAGTAGCGCTAACTTGTTGATAGCACCACAGCTATCAAGCTCTAAAGCTCTTTTCCTGAGGCAGCTTTTTTTATTGTTGACAGTAAAATGGATGGTCTATGAAAAGAGTTATTTTTGCTACTTTTTGTTTTCAAACAGTTGGGTGATAATGCAGGGACTGCAAATCAGATTTAATATCCTTTTGACTTCTTTAAAATGATTGAAGCTAAAAACATACAACTGATGCCTAAAGCAATTTAAAAAATACTGAAAGTGCTGGCATTGGAGACAATGGCCTTTTCTCACACTGCAGCCACTTTCTACATGAACTCATCTCAAAATTTTGTGAAGTTCATTCAGTGCTGCTCAACTTGTTTAAAATTTAGAACTATTATAATCTGATTTTTCTCTCAGAAAGTCACTGTTGCAATGACATCAATATCTTTTCTTTAGACAGTATTAACTTAGAAAATGATCTCATGCTCATTGCCACTGCATCCTGGGTTGCAAAAGTAATTGTGTAGGCAGCTGGTTGTATGAAGTGATAATAGTCACTCCTCCACTGGGCACTTGTGAGGCTGTGTCTAGAACAGTGTGTCCAGTTTGGGTCCTCCAGAGATACTGAGGAGACTCCAACATAGGGCCAATAGGACAGTTAAGGGCTAGAGCACGTGTCATTGAGGAGAGGTGGAGGGAGAGGGGTTTGTTCAGCCTCAGGAAATGATGGGTAGTGGGTCTTCAGCTGTTCTCAACTACCTTATGGGAGGTAATAGAGAAGATGGAGTCAGACTCTTCTCAGAGCTTCACAGCAAAAAAGAAAACAGGTAACATTCAAAAGCTGAAGGAACTGAATATAAAGAAAACTAAGAAAATTGCCGTAAGAACAGTTTAACTGTTCACAGCCTCCCTTGGAGATTTTCAAAACTCAGCAAGCAAGGCTCTTTGAAGCTAACACTGCTTGCAAGTGTGGGGTTGGGCTGGAGACCTCCAGAAGTCCCTTCCGCTTTAAATTATTTTATGATTCTATGATTGCTTCATGAAATATATTTTGTCATAAGCCAGCACTGTTGCTGAAAAATGACATTCTTCTCTCAACCTCATTTCATCCTTCATGCTGGCATAAAATTTTCAATAAGTGTGTGGTGAACTGGGTTGGGTAACTAACCCAAATTCAATATATCTGAGGCTGGGGGAGTTGGGTTTTATTCAGATCATTTCTTCCAACCAGTTCTCCAGGCATCTGTATGAACATTCATAGTTAAGCAAGCAGTTATTACCAGGGAAGCTGTGCGGGAATGAGAAAGCAGGAGTGTAAAGAGAGCTCTTTCAACAGCAATGCCAGGTTATGCCATTTTAAAATGAGTAAGAATCAGTGATTAGTTAAAGGTAAAGATATTTGCCATTAGACTGGTGCCAAGGATGCCAAGGATATTTTTTTTTAAGAGGCCATCTCACCAGAAAGAGTTTAAAGTAGCAGCCTGCTGCAACTGTTTATTAAACACTCTGTAGTACTTTTCATAACCACCATTTTGGCCAAATTCTGCTTGGGTAATTATGTTGTATTGCTTGAAATTCCCTGCTGCAGCTGCAGACAGACAACTTTCTCTTTCCTTTTCCCACTCTACATATCCACAGCATACAGGACCTGGCATGTCTCAGCACTGGCTTTATAAATAAGGTGTTGTTTTTAAAACTTCTGTTTTCTAAATAAGAAGAGAGAGAAAAAAGAAAAAAAACCCCCACTGCTGGTACCTTTTACCTTTTATTTGCCTCAGCAATAGGTTGATGGTTTTATGAGTAAAACATTGAGTTGAACTCAGCACCAGTGTTTGCAGTTCCCAGCAATGGCACCTGTTTTGTCTTTGACAGTAGAGGGGTTAATTGTCATTATCAGCCTCTGTTTTCAAAGCACAACAAATAGCATTCACAATCAGAATGTACACTGCTCCGCTGTATAGCAGACTTGTCTTCTGTGTCTTGAAGTATTTTCCATAAAAGTCATCCTTTGCTGCAGCTCATATGTCACTTGGAGAAAGGAACGGTATTCAGCATGGAGCTTGGAAGCTCTCTATCATGTTGTGTCTTTGTGTTTCTCTGAGATAGGTGGGAAAATAATGATCACCAATATATTTTTAGTTGCAATTACCATCCACAGCTGAAGTTGCCTGACCCTTCAGACTAGAAGACCTGCTTATGAATGCTTATAATTTTGTGGAAAAATTAAGGCAAATATGCAATACAGACTACTTCAAAACATACGTGGACAAAGAATATTTTGTTTTATCCCATATGACTCAGAATTTTAAAAGTAAATAGGATTACATGGCTATTTTTGCAACTGGATTGGGTAATCTTGGACAGCCTTTTCCTTCTTTTTATACCTTAGTTTCTTGTAAACTGAAAATAATGGCACCATTCTCCTTGCTTAAGTTTTGTCTTTTACTAACTGACTACCGGTATTTTTGCTAGTAAGGGAAACAAATCAAAGTTCTACAGGAAAAAATAGTTTGGCCACTTTTAACTTGAGTGTTTCGGACAGTTTGCACATGCAATTAAGAGTATCTATTGCAAAGGGCCTGAGACAGAAATTTTGATTATTTTGTTGGAAATTGTGACTATTAACTGATGGCATGATGGGTACCTGTGGCTTAGCTCTATATAATGTAGAGGGCTATATCTGTTGTTCACAGTGAACTCTATTTGGTATTGTGTAAATCTGAGTTCAAAACTCAAAGTTGAATGCCTTGCAGAGCATAGTTACATGTCTTGCAAGGTTGTAATCTCCCAGATCTGTATGATGTCCTTGGATCTATGTGCTGGATTTTGATGGCTACATTCTTTCCTGTAGTCAAACTGTATCAGGAAAGAAGAACGAAAAAGGTGAAGGAAGTTAAAATCAGTTTTGACCTGAATTATGTTGTATATATTGCCTCAAATTTCAGACCTGAAGATAGTAAAATGTATAAATCGAACCTCTCCCTTTTGAAGAGCTACCCATACAGAAAACTGTGGATTCAACACTGTAAGAAGGATGAACTTAACAGCAATTAGACTTTGCAGTTCATCAGTAGTTCCCGAAAGTTTTTGCTGGTGAACCACAATGCAAGGGGACACCTCTGGTGCATTTGGTCTTACTGGGATAAGATTGTGGCACTTCACTGAAACTAGAAACAGGACGATGATGAGAGAATGGAAGGAACCACCTAGCTGGTTCCATCCAGCACAGGACCTCTGGATCTGTTACAAACACCTACCATAGCCTTCCGGACAACAGCAGATTACAGTTTGCAAAGCACAACATTAAAGTAACTAATACTGAAGTAATTAACTGTTTTAACTAAAACAACTAATACTGAATAAATTGACAGCTCTTCATGAATACATCTCATTTCTGTGATATTCTAGAAACACACTGGCAAATTGATCAAGTATGATCAAGTTTTTTTCTTGACATTCTTTGTTTATCCTCAGTTATAAATGAGTTTCTAGTACCCTGAAACCAACAGGATGTTCAGGAATTTATGAAGGCCAACACTAGAGATGCTAAGATGATCAAGTACATTTCTCACTGAAACTTTCTGGTAGTTCACTCCAAAATGAACTGGATTTTGTATTAAACCTTTGGCTATTGTGTGTTTGAGTTTGTTACAGCAATAAGAGGGCACTGATGAAAAATAATGCCTCTGCTAAATGATAAATGAGTGACACAGTGCAAATGGTGTGTTCTTGATCAGAAGCAAAGATTTAAAAGTTGGAAACTTTTGGCAGAAGATAAAGAACTTCTGAGAGATTTTTACAGAGAGCAGCATATGAAATCAAGGATTAAAAGGGAGGCCGAAAAGAGGCTGAAATGAACACTGGTGCTTCCGCAGTCATTTAGATGAAGGATACTTTCGAGATCTCTAAAATTAAGTATGAATTGCTGGTCAGAAACTCATTTCATAACAGCCAAAAGCTCATGGCCACTTTACTTAGTACTAACAAAATACTCTGATTATTGGCTCTGAGTGACTACAGTGGAGATTCTTCTTCCTTATCAACTGTTCTTGATTTAAGGAGTGTTAGTATGACAAATCTTCACCATCTTCTGTGCCTCTGTGATACACAGAGCATCCATTAGGTTCTACAACTCCATATGGCCTTGCCTCAGTTTGCAGGATCTTTGCTCAATCAAGACTAACAGAGTTCTGTCAGTTCTCATTTGGAAGTAGAGTTTTCCTTCTGCTATGAATGAAAACAACGTTTTTTTTTCTTTTTTCCTAGCAAAATGGGTCTTTTCTGATTGCCCCCTGGTGTACATCTGCATGGCTAAAATAAAAATTGAAAGGTTTACTTGCAGGTAGTTTTCTCACCAGCAGCAATCCTTTATCAGACTGAATTTTCATTAAGTGCAATAATAAACAAATAGGCTGAGGGTCAGATATTGTACTTTAAATGTGATAAACGGGTATCCATTTTGTGAACTGGTGAACACTTTCAGTGTAGAGCATACTGTCTGCCTCCCCTGTCTAAAAGAAGTGAGGGAAATATTAATCATTTGACATTAATTGCATAACAGCCTGCAGAGTGCATTCAAAACAGATGAAGAAGGTTATGTTTCCAGATTTAAAGTAGAAGTAGCATTCTGTACTGTAAAGCAGAAGTAGAGGTTCTGTATCTTCTGTATGAAGGTACACCTATATATTTTTTAAATATAATATCACATCTAGAGAATTCCACAGTCGGCTGGACAAAAACTTTTAGGCTTTAAGGAAGATTTTGATTAGATATTAGAAAAAGCTTTGAGTGTGTAAAGGTACTTAAAGGTTGATTTTATTTTTCTTTTTTATATAATGGATTATACTTGATTTTAGGAACAGTTTAGACATACTTAACCTGCCTTCACATAGGTTTAAAGATTAGATGATTTCTTAAAGTGCTTTTTCAAACATATGTGATCCTATTGACCCTTCTGCTGTTTTTTGCTAGTTTCAAATTTCATGCACCTCTTGAAAAATTAATTGCGTGACTGAATCCAAGCACGCTGTAAGATTATAGACTATATTATAAAAGGAAAAACCTGAATGTATCTAAGTCTTTTGTCATTGACACAACACTGGAAATAATTCCATACAGGTCTGCCAAAACATTGCATGATGGGGAATAAGAATTAAGATAGTAGCTGTAGCCTCAGTTCTTCATGAATTTAGAACTTGCTATTCCAGGGATTAATTTATATCAATTTATACCATCATTGCTTGAAAGGAACCTTATTAACTGAGGTCAAAAATGCCTTGTAAAAAGGCACTTTCATTGTGCTAGCTTTATGATAGTTAGCAGTAAACAATATTAAAATTGTGTCAGATAGTTTGAAATTATTTAAGTTTTTGTAGAGTATGGAATTATGAACTGTCATTTAGATCATAGATTTATCATGAAAGATACAACATTTTTCTAAGGCAATTCATTATATGTTTTCTCACTCTGTGTGTGTGTGTGTGTTTCCTTTTTGCTGACCAAACAGAAAAGTTCAATTTTAGGTCAGTCTTTTATGGATTGATCTAGATCTGAAACTCTGTGTGAGATCACTGGGATAATTTTCATCAATTTTTTTTTCATCATTGTCTGTGAAGGTGTCTCTCTGAAGCAATTTCAGAAAAAGTATCTCACCTGATTCTTTCAAATCTTAGGATCTATATCCTGGTTGTGCTAAAAGAGACTTTTACTTTGTTTTATTTTAACCAATAATAAGATATTGAATATTAGAGTATTGCAAATTGTTTTGAAAAGAAAAAAAGAAACATTGCTTTTTTTTCGGAGAACAGGAGCTTGCTTTGTTTTGAAAATGAGGTGCTTTAAAAGGTTTCAAATTAGAATCCAAACATATTAGTTACTGCTGAAAACACTGGTTCATAGGTTTTTAGGGAAAAAAAATCTTTTCACAGGCAGCAAAAGAAAGCACATCAATCTGAAACAATTTTTAGTGACACTGATTATTACTATTTCTGAGCTAGTCTATAGTCATACCCCAGTGTTTATATATTTAAATAATATTTATACTTTTATTTTTGTGCTTATGTTCTCAGTGATTAATGTGATTAATTGCTTTTTGGGGGAACTCAGTGGATAGCTTTCCAAGTCACTAAATGATGCAAAACACTAGTGAAAATTGCAGACAGGTCTTCAGATCCCTATGCATTCTTCTCACTCTCTTCAACCATTTAATATTCAGCATACACAGTAAGCAACAGAATTTTTTTCTTAGTTGTCTACAGCACCAAAATATGTTGCTAATACTGCTTCTCTACCAAGTGAGGTCAGAAAAATTGTAAGACTGTAAGTAATTATACTTACATAGAATATTTTCCCTCTTGGACAAAGAAACAATTTACTGTGCATCAGGTTGCTCACGAATTGCATTTAAGCCACAACCTGTCACATAGCAGCTCTTATTTGTGCTAATGAAACTTGAGTCTCACACAATACGCTGCATAAGGCTGTTCTTCAAAAGGTTTTGTCGAGTGATTCTGAGAATTTCGTTTGGGTGGTACCCGCAGCCTGGGCACTGGCTGGGTAAGTCATGCTTCACGAACAGTACCCAAATGGACAATGCAATTTCGCATTTTTTGAGCCAACTTCAAGCAGATAATCGATAGACAAGCCACCTCTGGGATTATAAAAAGGCAGCACTGAAGAGTTTTTAAGCATTCTTTAGATCATTCAAGAATCTTTTTATGGTGACTGTTAGGGGCAAGGCATCTTTCTTCAGCCTGAGGTGCAAAACTGATCTCCTATTCATTAGATTTTTATTTGAGCTTCTCTCATATAGTATAGGATGTTTCCTCAGCAAATTTCAAATCCAGCAGAACATATGTTCTGCTGTCCTAAAACTTGTCTTCTTTTTTAGAGGAAAAAACCAGTCTTTTACTTTCTGTTTGAAATTGTTGGATGCAGTGAAGAGATCCTGTGTAATTCCTAGAGGTAATGAAACTGTATTTGTGGATGAAAAACACAGATATATAGTGTGCTATTTGTCATTAACCTTTTAAATCTTAAAAAATATTTTATGATGAATATACAAAAATAATAGTAGTTTTCCAGGTCCTGACTACTATCTCGGAAAACACCAGTTTTAAGCCATGCTATTGCAAATAGTTTGTTATCTTTCTGTTTCTGAGGACCTACAATAGCCTGTCTTTCTATTCCTGTGGACACAGCTTTTGTTGGAAAAGACAGATTATGAGCAAGACCTTTTGGTAGTCATGCACCTAGAAAGGAATGATACTAAATCTCAGAAAGTCTTGATAAAATCATGAATGCTGGCCTCACTGAATAAAGGCTGTTAAGCATTGAACTCTCAAAGAAGTCTCACCACATTGTGGCAGGAGACAGAGAAAGAACTTTATTGCTCTTTAAAGACTGTTGCCAAAAAATAAATCTGCAGGAGCTGTAGCAGCGTTATGCCACTATGAGTTACTCATTTGTATTCACTATTTAAAGGAGTCAGTTAATTATTTTGCAAGTCCTACTGAATACATACTGCCCAGGAGCAGAAAAAGATTTTTAATGAGGTACAATTTTTTTTATGCATGTATATTTCTACAAATAGAGAGTATGTACTTCAGTGACTTTAGAAGACTTAGGGCAAGTTCCTAAGCCAGATAACCATACTGAAATACAGATATGTGTGCGTATGTTTTCTGATTTAACTTTTCTAGAGAATTTTGTTTTGAGAAAACTTCCATCAGTAAAGTTTCCCAAGTGCAGGTATAATTGCTGTTAAATCTAGATGAAGGCCAGCTGACCATAGCTTCAAGATCTCTTACCTGGGATGAACTCCCAGCTGCCCGAACAGGGGATCGAGGACGTATGTTCTGAGTGGCACTAGGGGGAAGTCTCCACATCTAAGATGTGAGGTTTCCAGGAATCTGCCTCGTGACTTTACTTCTCACTTTAAAAATCCTGATGGTTTCAGGCCATCATATCGGAAAATTTTTAATCTCACGCTGGCTCTCAAAAACTTTTTCCCCTTGCACATCTGATAACAGCCCCATTAAAGAATATTAGGCCTTTTTCTCCTTCTAAAATCCATGATTTTCTGTCCTCCCTTTCTTTGTAAGTGGACTTTCCCCTTCTTCTCCATTTCCCATGAATGTTCAGATACATTTCTGTCTTTTTACCCCCATACACAGGTGAGAGTTCTCACAGAGTCTCACGTGGTCTACTTGGACCTATCTCACTGTTTTTAGGTTTCATTACTGCTTTTTCCTGTGATATATAATTCCATTTACTTTAATAGGTTTCTTCCCAGCTTATAAACATTGTAAATGGTGTCAGATTTTTCCTTTCTTTTTTTAGTTTGTTCTTTCCCTCGTTTCAGTCTTCATCACAAAGCTCTATGAGTGCATTTAATTAAGCACTGTCCCTGTACTATTCCTTCTGCTGTGCATTTTTAGGTTATGTCATCTTATTCAAATATATCTCTGTGGACTTTAACCACCCACATCAGTTCAACAGTGCAACGAAAGACCAAGTTTAGGATATGTCTGTGCAGCAGTTGAAGGGACTCTGCATTTCACCAATGGAGAATAATGGCACTGCTAAGTGCCGAGTGACTGGCAAAATGTAAATGATGATTTCAGTGAAAAGCACGTACTTTAAACAAAAAGATTTAAGATGGAAAGTTCCAAATTAAAAAACAGCAACAAAACCAACAACAAATGTTTAAGAGAAGACTCTGAGCAGAAGGTAAAATTCAATATTTCTCCAAACTGGTAACAACTTCAGGAAGCACATCCACATAACTATAAACATCGCTTCCAGGCATCAATCCTCCAAAAACTGCAGGACAGTGAATTCTGCATAATACTGTGGTATACTCTGCATAACATTTCTGTCCATCCTTTCTAAGCAAGATACGGATTAATAGCTTTACTAGTTTTGCCTGAGCTGATTCCATGATTATTCTGATTAATGGAAAGGAACATCCCTCATTCCTCCATTGGCCAGATTATGTAAGTAGCTGAATGCCAATAGTAATTATAAGTAATCATCTTAGAGCTAAAATTCCATAGGTTCTCTATAACCAGCCACAAAATATTCCAGTGGTTCTGGAAGACAGATCTAGCTTTCTTTAGCATATCAGGTACAATGAGCTATGCTAGAATTATCACAGCTCTTACTACCAGACTAAATTGGCAATGTCTCATGCTGCTATTTTTAACAGTCTTATTAGCAACAATTATTTCAGTAATAATTCTTGTTCAAGGATGGACAAATAGCATTCAACAGTGGGCTGCTACCACTGTACCTGGTGATGTAAGTACCCAAAAGAAAAATCTATTAATATAATAGCATTACCTGTCTTCCACATGAGCAGTCAGTGCAGAAGCATCTGCTCTGGTTCGCCAGCCTGTGCAGTGCACACGACTGTGCACACGAGTGTGTCGCTCCAAGGAGGTATGAGCAAGACTTTAGGCACATTTCCCTGAAGAGCTTAAGAACTGCAGTATAAATCAGAGGGGGGATCTGGGAATCATGATGTGAGGAATGAATAGGCAGGTTCTTACCAAAAATTTTCATCTTCTGTCTCAGTAAGTTACAATGAGAGTGTGCCTACTAGGTTTATAGCACAAAAGAGTGTTAACATATTGCGTTAGCTTGAGTATGTGTATGGATATATTTGTGTATACAAATGCCATCTTCCACCTCCTTCTCAAAGAAAGGTTTATAGTTGCATATGCCACCATGTGTTAAGTAATTTTTATGGGCTATAAATGACTTGAGCAAGCTGTGAAATAAAACAGCCTGTTCTACTGCACTAGCAGGGCAGGTTCTGTGCTGTTTGTGCAGTAAATGTGCAGTGAGCCGGTATCCAAACGAACTGGAATGAAAACATGCTGTATGTGGTCCATATAACCATTCACTATGTATATTTCCCTACAATAGCACAGCTTTACATCAGAGAGAAAACATCAAAATACTGTGGGGTTTTTTTGAACTTCTAAGTCAGAAAATATAAGCATTGTTTTAAGATTCATTCCTACTTCCAAATTTTTCTTTAGCACTCCTAAGAAAGCCAAGTCTGCATTAGATGTGTAGGTAATAGCCATCTCCAAAGTCAATATATTTGAAAATAGAGCTGTTTATGTAGGTGTCTTGCTAGCAATCTAAATTCTTTAAAGATTTTCACCTGATTTTATCCATCTACATTTTACATTCATTTTTTTCTTTTGTCAGATCATACCTCCAAGAGACTAAGGGAATGAAAAATCACCACATATGTAGCTCTCTGCCAAAGCAGATGAGGAAGCTCCTGGCTGTTTCTGTAACATAACATGTTTTGTGATTTGCATTTAAATGTCCTATGACTGGTTTTGCTTTTGCCTGATCTGCAAATTTGGCAGAGATTATGTAAATAAGCTTTATTTTCATCTCACTTTGTTCCCCAAGTGGACAATAGGTGACATTTCCTAACAGAACAATTACTTTTCAGAAAAGCAATCTTCAGGTAATTTAGTTTCATTTCTCTCATTTTTAGCTGTTTTTCTTAGCTATTATGTTTTTCTTATTATACTTACCAAGCATTCTTTGTATCTGAATTTAGGCTGTGGGTTGTTTGTTTACATACCAGGTACAAAATATTTTGTTCAAAAGGTTATTTTCTCTTCAGATTGACAAAAGAAAGTAATATATAAAAAACTACTTAGTAACCTAGTTTTAGCTTCTGACAGCGTACTACCTAATATTTTTCAGTTCTATTTATAACTATCTGATGCTCTCTACTGTATCTTTTGGCACACTTCCTCATTTTCTATTATCTTTTGCTACCATCCATGGGTATTCAAATGTAACTTCAGTCATTTCACCAATCTTAAAGTGCTTGTTTTATTTCCATTATACTTTCATCATATTGTAATATAAGCCAAATGGATTTTGATCCATTTCCTGGGGTTTCTAGTGGTTCAGGACAGAATGTCTAAATTCATGAAGTCAAGTGGTCAAAAAGGATTTAAAAAAATCTGTTGTGATATTCACATCCTCATATATATATTGAGTATGAGAAAGTATAAGCTTCTTTCATTATTTTGGCAGAGAAAGCAAAGGTTGGATCAGGAAAGATTTTGTCATTCCAGACTGTATGGTCACACTCTCAAAAAACTTGCATATCAAGGCTGAAAAAGGCTGAAAAAAAAGTATTTGTCAGAGGAGAGAGAGATAGCTTAAAATTTATCATAAATTAAATGAGAACCTAAGCAAAATCTAGCAAAATCCTCCCTGTTTTTGTATAGGTAAAACCCATTTTGTGTTCTCATAATGGAATGGAAAAAGAGCTTGCAGACTCACTTGTCCTACTTTTACAGAACATTTATTCCATATTACACAAAGATTATTGTAGTATTGTGCAAAACACTTTTTTTGAACTGAGGTTATGTCAAATACAGATTTTTAATTGTAGTTTGTAGATTTCCTCTCCCTTTAGCAACACATTTTCTCCTTGGTAAAGCAGCAATAGAGTAGGCTTAAAATGCATTATATTAATCAAGGTGTGGGTAGCTCTGTATGTATGACATTAAACACTTCTTTTCTCTGCATGTAATTCTGCCCATCCAAAAGCCAGGGCAAAACGTGCCTTTCATCATCAGAATTTCAGACCTGCCGTGGCTAACCATCTTTTATGCAGCTCAGTCTGCAGTGTCTGATACGTCTCCTTACGTAAGATGCTAAAAATGTGAAAAGAAACCTGTGAATGTATATTTAAGTTCAGGCACTGATTTATGATAAGGAAGAAAGGGGCAAAGATGACTTAACAGGGTTTTGCCTTCTAAGACACAAGGCTACATAGTTCCCCCTCCTCAGATCAGGGCTGCACCTATCCTTCAAGTTCAAATAAAATAGCAAGAATAATTTCTGCCATAATTTAGCTTTCTTTCATTGAAGTTATGGAAAGTGATAAAGCTGTAGATTTATATTGGGATTCTTCTAGTCTAATTTCCACTCTCTACAAATCAGGTTTCTGAATTAAAGCTAGTTGTATACCCTCTCACGTGTTGCCGCTTAAAAAAAGGAAGGTGCTTCCAGAAGGTGTTATCCAACCAAAGATAAATTTTAAAGTAAATGGAACCTTAAGCACTTTCTGGAACTGCTATTTCTATTGACTACAGAGGGAGTCTAGAGAGTTTGAGTGAGACATCTAATTTTTTACACAATTAATCCTGTCATTAATAATTATTTCTAAACCAAAGCTAAATTTTTGAGAGTTCTGGTGTTTGAAGGAATTGCAGAGAGGATGTTGTCAGAATAATTCAGCTTAGAACATAAGGGAGCCCTTCCGCAAAAATGAAATCTGTAAATAAGCAGAGGTATCTAGCATATGGAAATTAGATCTGTAACTCTTTTGACTTCCCATATCCCACTTCTTCTCCTCCTTCTCCCTGCCTTCCTTCAAATGTAGATATTCTGTAGTCTTCTTCATCACTGAAAAACAATCTCTACCCACCTCAGATCACCTAAATTCGTTGAATATGCCACTTACAGTTATTGTCATTATTTCCCCTCAATGTCTTCCAATTTCCTTCTGTCGTCTCTGTGGTTCAAGGAAAGTCTCATTAAAATCCCGAAGAGCCTTTCTGGACAAACCCCTGATACCTTATACTGTCCTTTCAGTCACTGACTTGGGCAGTTTCTGACACGCATGAAACTTCCTCAGATCCTTCTGCCCTGAACTTATTGCCTCATTAACCTTCTCCCACTTACCCTCTTTTTGCTACAACATTTTAAAATGCTACCTAACAGAAATGAAGACATTTAAAATTGCAGAGAACTGGTACATGCCTATGATTTTTTTCATATTTGAGCATCTGTGAAATATCAGTGCTATTTTCCCACAGTTTTAAAAATCATTTTACTTCAAACCAAGAGTTTTTACACAAGGCACCAGTTCAGAGCCAGCATTCTTTTCTTTTTAAAAGAAAAGAGAGAATCAAATCTCTGAAACAGAGGCATGCAGGAAGCAACCAACAAATGGAAAAGAGATTAGAGCTTTTCTGGGAAAGATTGCAACCTCAGAGCCTCAACAGGCAAAAGACTTTGTCCATTTTCAAAATGTATTTTGCACAACAGTTTAGTTTTATCTGAAAATAAAAGCTTGAAGATAGTTTCCTTCAAATTAGCCTTGTTCAATCCTACTGTTAGCTTCACACAAGAATTTTGGGCATATAGGCAAAATTTCTGCACTAATGTATTCACAGTTTTGTGGGCAGTGTGAATGGCTGCTGGTTTTATGGCTCATAATATAAAACTGTCAGCTGTAGCTTGTTCATATGCCTGAGCCTTAAAGCTAGCCAGCCATTCGCACTGCCCACAGAACTGTAAATTGGGTTTGCTGATAGCAAAGAAGTGCCGTAGCTCTGTCTGCTCTCCCCCATCACATGACTGCATGCACGTTAGGGGAAATGGGGAGGTATTAGTGAAAGACCTTAATCTTCTTTCTCACCTCATTACGTACAGTCTGCTTATTGCAGCTCAGGTCTCCAGGGGAAGGGGAGGCAAGGGAGATGGGAGAGCAGATTCATGCCTGCTCCTACTGCAGCGCATTCCTGGATCCTACAGAGAATCCAGTTCTCAGGAGCTAAACGGAGACCATTTATCTCCTCCTCTTGGAGGAGCACAGCAGGATCTCTAGATACATCAGGTATGGGAGGGAAGAGATTGTAAAAACACCCAAGCCCTTCGTGTATGCAAGGAGACAGATGAAGAAAGACTCTCAACACATACCAGGGACCCTCTCTAGTTTTAACCCCTCTTCAGAGCAGGGACCTGTTCAGTGACCTGTTGATAGCGCCCCATACCCAGGGTCAGCTCTCTATCCAGTTGGAGGAGGAGCAAGAGATTCAGGAACGTGCATGTCTCGGTCATGTCTGTGGCTCTGATGAGCATATTTGTTGAGACAGTCCTATGTCAACAAACCCAATGACAGCTATTTAAGGTACTGTGAGACAGGAGGAAGTAGTAGTTAAGGCTGTATTAGATGTCTGATTGTTCTTACAGTAGTGAAAGCAAAGATGAAACCAGCCTACAGAGAGAATTGTGGCATTTTTCAAGGAGAAAGAAATATGTGGGAGAAAGGTGAAAGACAAAAGCTGGAAGGGAATAGGAAGGTCTCAAAAGGACAGAAAAGGTCTCAGGCTGTATGCATTATAGGCATTCTTTATAAAGCTCATCCATCATCATTTTACAACAGCTTTTCAGTAGCTCATGTCACAGGAAGAGGATGTACGGCAGTATGAATATGAACAGCTGTTACTGCAAGTAACTGGTGTGATGTTAAAAAAAAAAATTAAAAAAAAATTAAAAAAAGGAGAGAGGGAGAGGCAGAGGGAGGGAAAGGTTTGCCTAAACACAGATTGGGAGCTTTTGGCTGGTATTTTGGATTTTTGGCATATTTAGTTTAAAATGTCAGTGAACACCATTCTAACAACTTCAGCTGGAGTTGTTAATACCCCATACTGAAATGTAACTAATAAATGGCTAGTATTTGTGGTAATACTGAATTATTTATTGCAAGAAGATGATGCTATCTTGTTCTGCTAAAGTACAGTTATCTGCTAGAAACAGTGGTGGGTGCTCTGGTTCTCCAAATAGTGTTAAAGGAACTCAGCTGAAACATCACTCTTGCTGCAACAACTCTCTTTGGTACACAGATGATTATGTCTGTATGAGCTTGGTGGATTATAGTGGAGGGGAACATAATCATGGCACAGGTCCTCATCAGCCTTTCTAAGTATCTGCATATTCTAACTGGTTTGGGGATCACAGCTGTAGGCCTGTTTCTGCATACATGAGCAAAGCCTCTCTGCTTATAGTATATCCATTTCCCATTAATAAATCCAAACAAGTCTTTTTAGGAAAATTAGTACTATGTTATGAACTCAATCTCAGAAAACAGGCATAGAGATGAAGTCTAAGATCAGGGAAAGCTACTAAGAGACAGAGGTGTGGGGACAGAACCCATATATCTGGCTTCTCCTTGATGATCTCCCGTATTTTAAATCTGTAAAATTTCTTTCTTCCAATCAAGTTTGCAAGAACCCACCTTGGATTTCTTAAATGTTATGCCATGCTACTACAAATTTTAACTTTCTAAATGTTACCAGCATATCCTGATATAGCTGAACTCAAAATTTTGTTAATTTAAGCAATACAGCTACATAAGCAGCATTTGAGTTGCTCAGTTCCGGAAGATATAATGTCTCATTATACAGTGTTAGAGACAACTATAGCTGCACCCTGTCCAGGTCACTAGATACCTATGAGATAAACATTGGTAGAATACAGCAAAGAAATGCTAGTATTCTCTCAGTGAACAATGCACAATTCCCAGAGCTTCATTAATTTAATCTCTCAGGGTATCAAAACGGATAAAGACCTAAGGAAATGAAATTAGCTCTAGCAAAAGACATCTTTATTTCTGATCATATGGTTATGATGCCACTATGCTAAGCAGTACTCATCTCTTCATCTTACACTGAAAGATTATGGAAATTATGAGGCTTGTTACTTACTCTTTCAGAATTATAAATGCAAGAGATCCAGAAACCACAGTACTTCACATCATACTTAGAAATGCTTTTAAGATAAATTGTGAGACAGAATTCATTCACTTCAGTTTGCTAGAGGGGAACACTGGTCCAAAACAGGATAAGTGCCAGTTTCCAGAATCCACTGCTAATATGAAAATCTGTGGAGATTTCTTATTCCCAAACTTTCCACAAGAGAACATATACAGAGATGGATAATGTAGTCTCATAGTTGGCATTCTTCTGGTGGGTTTGCACTGTCAAGTAATTTATCTCCTTGGTTCACTCCCTTGACTGGATTCTTTGATTTCCATACTGAAAGATGTTAGATTTCTCCTTGGATTTCTTTTAGCCCAAACCAATCTGTTCTTTCTGAGATTAAACCCAGGTTCTGGAGACAGTCTGTTAATCACTAGAAAATATGGAGGAAGCAATGACAAGTGTGGTTCCCTATACTCTATACAGACTGCCAACACCAGCTCGGCAGGCCTTGCACTGTTGAACACTCCAGCAGTCTCACGTGCCGTCCCCCAGAGCAGCATCATTCTGTCCACATACCATCAGCTTCATGTTGCAATAAGACAACACTCATTCTCTCAGGAACTTTGCACTAAAACATCACCAAAAAATTAACTTTTCTGTTCCTGTGCCACAGGAGAACAAGGTGGGCGGTCAGCGACTACATTGCCAATGGCAAACTGGTGTGGATGTGTCCAGTCTGCTCTAGAGGGGGCTTGTTCAAAGCAGCAAAGCAAAGTTTTCTGCACCCACCACTTAAACGTGTGGCTGAATTAGCCTTGATAACATGGACCAACAGGAGACAACCGTATGCTATTGTTTTGGATAATTTTGTTTGGCAGCACACATCCGATCAAAAAGAATTGGGAGCACAATCCATAGTCATTGAACCTTGGAAGTTGAAATTTCATTTACTTTTTTAAGATAACTTTAAATAGTGATGGTCAAAAACAGTGCAGATGACACCTCATGTGATTTACTGCAGCAGTCGTTTAAGACTAATAGCAAAACTAATAAACCTTTGGCAGCATGGAGTGTGATAGTTCTAACAGAATAACAGCTTATGTTGCCATCACTGTAGGAAATGAAACCCCTCAATTTCTCAAAATATCTTGCAGCAATTTAGTTAATTAGCCATTATCTTTTAATTGCTAATGGATTTTTGAAAAAGTATGATCCTCTCAAAGGAAGTGAATTTTTGTGTAAAAAAAACATCAAAATATTTAATGATAGCTATATATTTTGAAGAATGTGGTAGTTACTGTTAACATGTTCCTAAGGTGAACACAGTGCTGCTGTACATGCCTCTGTTCTTCTTGCAGGGCATGAGCAAGTTTGCGTTTGATGTCTGCGTAAAATGTGAAACCACACAAAATCAGCTTAAATATTTCTTCTCACTTGCAATATTTACTCCATCTGTTTGTAGAAAGAACTCTATCTTCTCCTGGTACTTGTTTGCTAGACTAAATCAGCAGGTAATATCTTTTTAGTACCTTACTATACAGTTCTTTGTCACTGTGATAATACCAGTAGATTTGTTTGCACCTGTTCCATCTTGAATTCATCTTTCTTGGGGTAAACAGTAATATTTGAATTACAAATGGTTTTCCTGTATTTCAGAAAGGCATATTAGATATACAAAGTCTATTTCACTGCATTTGCTTTTTTTCTGAGTTGCACTGTAGCATTTGCTGATCATCATCCTATGGTTACTAGAATGCCAGCAATCATTTCTGGTCTCACACCACTTATGACAGGTGTTCTCTAAACTTATAAAAGAATGTCAAAGGTTGTGACTATGCACTGTATTTTATCCTCTCCCTACCGACACAGTCTTTAGGATCATCCAATCCCATGACACCCTGAGCAACTTCATTTCTGCCATATCAGTCAAAGAACATTCATCTTATCCAGCTATAAACTGCCTGAACAGCTCAGTGGTTCTATATTGACACCTTCCCTTATCAGTTTTTCTCTTTTTAAAATATATTTACATTTAAAGAATTCACTCCATAAACTAATATAGATTTTAACTATTATTGTAGGCCTGTCAAAGGAAAGATAAGAGTGATGAAGGTGCATGAGAAAGAGGGAGAAAAGCCAGGGGACTGGAAGGATTGGAAGGTAGCAAAATTCTGCTACCTTTTTATACTGCTTATTTGTTTCAGTGAAATGTTTCATAAGGCTGGTGCTAAGGCTTTTTCATCACATGCTGTGGGAAAAGTGAAAATTAGCATGAAAGCACAAGAGAGCTATCATGGTTCATGTGCTCTCAGCTGGAGATCATTGTTTTCCCCAGGAGGCTTAAATAGTGCAGCAGGATTGTTTGTCATAAAGATTCTCTGGGGGTACCGAATGCTCTTTGGAAAACTTCCAGGCACTGAGAAATGGTGCTGGAGTTTTCAAACATATTATAATTTACTGTAAACATTTCTCCTTGTTCTAGCCTGCAGAATCACAGGTAGCATCCTCCCTACCTGATTTTGTTTTAGGTCGGAAACACATCAAGTGAAAAAGAAGGTACTAAGTCAATCAAAGATGATGCCCTAACAAATGTTGACAATGAACCTTAAAGGGCGTAAAGGGGAGAAAGTGAAGTGTAAGCCTTACATATTTTCCAGAAAAAGCTGTGGTTAAGTAAAGAATTCCTGAAACTAGCATTAGCTTTGTGCTACAACTGTGCATGCTGGGTTTTCTTCATAATTAATCACTGGAGTGGGTGCAAACAACAGTATTGATCGAAAAGCTCAATTTACGCAGCACCTTTCAGGTATGTGGTGCTTTCATCAGTATCTTTGGTAGTTTATCCACAGAGCAGAGGTGGCATTATAATATTTTCCTGTATTCATTTCCAGTAATTCCGCATCTACAGTTCAATCAAGCTACACCCACTGGGCACTCAATGCTTTCCTGAACAGGGACATTTTAACAATATGTTTAAAGCTTGCTGACACACCTTACGAAGAGATTAATAAATAACAACAAGGACACCACTGGCCAATCCTCTTCTTTGATCCTATCAATGAAATCTTACTGCTGCCATCACAAGATGTGGGCTCTGCACGTTCAGACCGATAGGAACAGTTTTCTGATGATTAAATACGATGGCAGAATCACCAGCCTCCTAACAGGTCCTCTCCAACTTTATGGAAATGCCAGGTGAAATGTTGGCCCTGCATAATCCCAAATGCAAATTTGCTATTGACTGTAAATGAGGCAGATTTCAGCCTCATTTTGTGATGAGGGCTGTGCGGCCACATTGTAGCTGTGACTATTTGTAATCAGATTTTTCTTCATTATACAAAGAAACATATTTTAAGTAGGAAAAACAATAGAATGTATGACTGCTCATGGACATCTGCAAAACAGCAGCTGGCTTCTTTAGGGGGGTTATTCAAATCTGGTTATGCATTTGTAGTACATGTAAGTAATCTCTAAATGGCACTTGGTAACTTCCTACTCTTTCATAGGGGAGATCTGCAGCTGTATCATAATTGTTTACTTTCTGTAGAGTTGCTTTGCTCTTTATAACATGTTGGCATCGGCTTCCAGAATTTCCTGGTAATGCATTCAAGCTCCAGATTCCTGGCACTAGGTACCAAATACTCCTATGGGCTTACCCATTTTTTTTTTAACTGATGTCCTAATAAATAATATTTTACAGTAACAAGATGATAGATAGAAGTGCAGCCCCATTCTGATGTGATGCTATTATATTGTGCTGTATGTGACAGTACTGTGCTAAGTGCAGGGGCTCTGCCCACACTGCATTTAGAAGATGTAGTCCTACTGTGCTCTGCCTGGCTTCAGGATAGTGTTATGGGAGGACAGTGAGTGGAAAGGAGAAGCAGCTTTGCCTACGTTGCATTCAGTGCTCTCTCTTCATCTCCAGACTGAATTAGGGAGAAATCCATACACTGTGGGAACAATGGGACTGTGTTTCTGCCCACATAAGGAAAGAAATAACCTTTACTTTTAAAGGTCACACTTAGCACTTGCCTTTAAATTGTGTGAATGATATTGCTCCATATAAATAAGAAGGTGAAATGAAACACTAACTTCACCAAAGTCTTAACTCATTGCCTTTCAGAACAATCACACCTATTGAAACCTCCTTTTTTACACCCTATTGAATGTTCTCCTTTTTTATTTTTTATGTGAACTCCACATCTTGTAGTAAAAGTTTCTGAAGAGATGAATTGTAGTGACCATTGTAATGACTTCTGTAATGGCAATATATCACTGTAATGACAGTAATCACTGCAATAACATTGTAATGACTTGGAATGACTTCTAGCGAAATGTGTATAGTGGTGAACAAAGTTCCTCTGAAGCAAATGCCTTCTAAAGATTATGACATAGTTACAGACGTGTCTATTGCATATATTCACCCAGTTTGTTCACCCAGGCAATACATTATCCTTATATTCCTGATTAAAAATCATAAGCTGGACTGGAAAACACACAACCAAATGAACAAACAAGAACCTTTTGTTCTTTACAATTTAGACAGATAAATTCTTTTTACATTAATGAGGACTGCTTTTTCTACTTTTCCAGGTAAAACACAAGTTATGGGTGAAATCAAGATTGCATTAAAGAAGGAAATGAAGACAGATGGAGAACAGCTGATAGTAGAAATTCTTCAGTGCAGAAATATCACATACAAATTTAAATCTCCAGACCATCTCCCAGGTACGACACAGAAACCAGCATCATGATACAGCATTAAGTATGATGTATCTCAAGATGTTTAAAAATGTAATTAAAATGGACAGGAAGTTATTTCTTAATCAGAATGACATATTCTATAGAGTTCCTGCTGAAGTGTTTTTTGCTCCTATAAACAACTTCAGTGAAATTAAAAACATTTTCTAGAAACAAACTTCCTGTCAGAAGTTAATCCCTTTTTAATCTACTTCCTGATTGCTTAAAATTTCTTAACTTCAACAAAAATGGTGATTCTTAAGGTTATTAAAGAACAATGATATGTGGTGAAAATTTATATTTTGATGAAAAAGAATTTTTAAAATAAAAAGCTCATATTAGTAATAGAATTTTCATAGATACATAAAGACATCAAAATACTTGGGTTTGTTGTTGTTGTTGTTGTTGTTTTTTAATATTGTAAACCCAAAGTAATTCTCCCACTTTTAGTGGGGTGGTTCCATTTCTACACAATGTGTAGGGAACAGAATACGGCTGTGTTATGTCCCATGGTCTGTCTCCTCAGCATTTCCCATCTTTTGAAATCATTAGTAACAATGATTATTTAAAAGCTTCTGTATTGAGCTTGTTGAACTGTTCTTCCCCAGACCTGTATGTAAAGCTGTACGTTGTCAATATCTCTACCCAAAAGAGAGTAATTAAGAAGAAAACCAGGGTATGCAGGCACGACCGAGAGCCTTCATTCAACGAAACGTTTAGATTTAGCTTGAGTCCTGCTGGGCATTCTCTTCAGGTAATTCTGCATCTTATTAAAAATTAATTTTGTATGTTTTCCATGCTGTGCTTTGGCCAGTTGAGATCAAACTTTTACCCCTTGTTGTAGGCTGAAAAGAGAAAATTACAAAGGAAATAACATAATTGTGTGATAACGGAAATATAAGGCTGGAAGAAACTTGAAAAGTTTGTTTAATCCATCATTCCACAGTGAGCAAGGATAGATATTCATAGACCAGCCCTGAAACTTTTATGCTTAATATCCTCTTAAAATCCTCTAGAGAAAGAAAATTCTGCATGCATTCCAAAATTACTTCTCTGTATATTTAGAAAGTTTACTCTAATAGCTACCTTAAATCTTCCACATTTTAAGTCAAGCTAAATTATCCTTAACTATCCCCACAGAACACAGAGGACAATTGATTGCCGTTCTCTTTAGAAAAAAAATGAAAAAGCAACAAAAAAACCCATTTTACTTACTGAAAGGCTGTTCTTGCCTCTCTTCACTCTTATTTCTACAGACTAAGCAAACTGAATTTCTTTGATATGTCCTGTTCTCTAAATGCTAATAGTTCTGTCATTCTCTCCAGTTTCTCAACTTCTTTCAAAGTTGTGATGCCTAAAACTAGACACAATAGTCATAATCTCAGGCACTGCACAGCCACAGATTATGCCAGGTCAAATATTCTCTCTGTACATCAGTAAATGAGAGTATGATATTCCCAGTCTGGAGTGCCTCGAGTCATGTGTGGAACAGATTTAGGAACAGTCCCTCTCCTATGCTTTAGTTGCTTAGGCAGATTTGATCATTTGATCAGATATGCTTCTTTTGAGGGGTAAGATTCACCTCACTTGCCTTCACGTATTTATACACGACTAGGCTAAGCCAGTTATTCAGGCTCTCTCTGTATGCAGTGGATAGAGAAGACAATTCCTGGGGTACCTGCATGCTAATCTTAAAATAAATATCTTTTTAGATATATCATTAAATCTGGATGACTGATTTAAACAAGCCAACTAGGTTTTGATGACTAAAGTTAGGTTAGATGATCAACATGAGGCCAACCAATATAGATACTGTTTTCCCTGAATGAAAATGTTCTAGCAGCATTATTGATTAAATAGACTGAATAAAAATGTATTCAAGATGTTATATTACGTGGGAAAACCTGGTGTGGTCAATAAAGTCATGCAAAAGTGTAAGAGCTAAAATTTCTGTTAAAGTTTTGCTTCCAGCAAAGAAAACTCTTCAAACTTTTGAGGAGGGGCTTAGCAGGCCGGTAAAGAGGAGCCCACAGAGCCCTGACTCTCCAAAAGCAAGTTGTTAAAGAGTAAGGGAAATCAGGGAGCTCATGATAGGAACAGCCAGCCTGAGACTTACAAGATTCCTCTGAAATGCTGTGACCTGCCCTGGTGCCGCACACCAGACTGAAGAGAAGAGGGGCTGTCTTTGCTTTTCAGTGTCCTTTTCATAAGCAGCATGGAAATTCACCTCCCCTGTCTCTCTGAATACAAGAGGTAGAAGGTCTTAAGCACAACAAGCAAGTGGCAAATTTAAAACAAACAGAAGATTTCACTTCCTCATACAACTTGGAGTTTGAGCTGCAAAATTTATAGCCATAAGATACTGCTAAATGTTTTCATGGAAAATTGAGAAAAGTGATTGCACAAATTCATGGGAAAAATACCTCACAGGCTATTAAATACAAGCATACTGTTTGTGAATCTACAAGCATACTGTTTGTGAATCAGGAAGTCAATGACCCACAAATAACTGTAGGTAAGTATCACTACATGGTTGTCCTGTTCTTATACTCTGCCATATGCACTGTGCCTTATGCACTTTAAAAACAGAGTACGTGCGTGGATACATCTTTGCGCTAACTCAGTACTTCTGTTTTTATGTGCTCTTCCCACCTACCAGACTATCACATCCTACAGCAGGACATGAAGGTGGCTGATTTGAATGATGAATTGGAGATTGATGAGCATTTGGGGACATCACCAAAAGAGATCTTGGGGAGTGGGAAAGGAAACCGAAAGAGAACGTGCAAAGCAAAAAGGGAGTTGGGAGCTAGGGAGAAAATATGATCAGGGAGAGGGAGTAAGAAGAGCTCAAACCAGGCACTGTGAGTGGGGCTAGTTGGATAAAGAGATGGGAAACAGTGGATACACAGTATCCACACGCAGTACATTGTAAAGAGAAATGAGAAGCAGCTAGAAACAGCCATTAGGACAAGGCTCAATACTCTAAAAATCAGCATGAGAATACCAAGAGTTGAGAATATTAGCTGCGGAAATGGGACCATGGATTACTGGGGGGTGGCTGGTTTTGGGTATTGTGAATATGAAAAAAAATCAGAAATAAAAATCAGAAATAGACTAAGTGGTTGAGTATAACAAGACTGAATTTAAAGCCTGGAGCAGGGAAGAAGAAAGACTGAGACCCAGACAGGTTCGAGAAGACAGAATGCTAGTGCTGCAGCTGAGAGGAGTGGAAAGAAGAAACAAGGACAGAACTGACAGGAAATTTCTCTTAGAAACTTCTTCTGTCCCTAAAAATGTTGATTTGACAGAATCCAAACATTCTACAGAAAACATTTTGACAGATTTCAGACAGGCATTTGCCTTAGACCCTGCCAGCTTGCTTGGTAGCTTCCCTAATTTCCCTGGTTCCTTGGCAACCCATCTGGAACGCTTCTGAAGAGAGCTGGGCTCCTGGCTCCTTTGCCGTTCTTATTCCGTAGCTGCTTCCTGGCTGATTGGCTCACTGCAATTGGAAATACATAATTTCCTATATAAGGATAATAAAAAAAAAAAAAAAAAAAAAAAAAAACCAGAAGAATGTTTTTCACAGATGTTCTGGGCTGGCTTACCAGCTTCTGTGCTGTCCATTTCTGGATCAAGCTACCTAGAAAGCAACCGCAGGTGGGGGCAGGCTGCCTAGCTCCCCTAAGGATAGGTTTTCTGATGGGAGTGCGATTCCTTAGCTGCTGATTTCCCAGGGCTACCTCATTTGGTCTTCCCCCTTTATCCATTTTACTGGCAGGCGTGCAGATTTTGAAGCCTTCCAGATACATGTCTGATTTACTAACCGATATCAAAGCTGGCCACGGAGAAGCTAGCCAAGCTTCATCCAGGCTTGCAAAATCTCTCTTTCTTTCTCTCTCTGTCTCTTTTTTCTTTCTTTTTCTTTCTTTCTTTCTCTCTCTCTCTTTCTCTCTTTCTCTCCTTTTCTTCCCCCCCCCCTTTTTTTTTAACTTTTCATTGCACTGGAAAGTTTCCTTTTTTGACTTTGTGCCTCTAATGAGAATGGAAAATGTTCAGAAATGTTAAAACTCTTGAGCACTGGGAGTTCTAGTTCTTCTAGTTCTGTTATGTGCCTGTTGCATTATGGTCTCCTCCAGCTCCTCAACTGAGTGCAAAAACCTTGAGTCCTACCGTTCTTCCGTTGTCAGTCTGGATCTGTGAAAGCAAGCAACAAAATGCCCCATTTTCGCTCATGCTGGTTCACACAGAGGGTGACAGCCTCCTACTGCATCAGTTACCTTCCTTGCTCATTGCCTGAGGTCTGCTCAGTGACTGTGAATATTACAAATCTGCTATTAGTGTTCTTGTGCAAGTGCTATTTCTCCTTTTTTTTTTTTTTTTTTTTTTTGGAAAAAAAATAGTTGCCATAAAAAAGTATTGAGCTTTTTAATTCAGTTATTTGAAAATTATGAAGTGCTAGAATTATTCTGTTTAACTATAATTCACCCCCCTCCCCAAGGTATATATAGTATCAAATACATTCTTCCCATAGAATGAACCACAGATCCACTGAATAAATCAAGTCCTGTAGGGAAGAAGGCTGTTTCTTGTGTGCCATTAGGCTGCTCATTTGGAAAACTTGGTGCCTGTATGATAAATCAGGCTGAACCTTGAATGTCCAGCCTCCCTAGCTCATGGAAGTGCCCTGGCTATTCCTTGCCCCCCCACCCTACATCACTGAGGCAACATACAACCAGGCAAGCATGAGCCATAAGACCGGAAGCAACACCTTCACCCTGGCTTTGTAATTGTGGCTTTCAGCTGAGAGGTAGAAGAAAGGCTACTTCAGACAAGCTCTACAGTTCAGGTTAAACTATCACATACTGAGATCAGAAACCAGAACTCTGTTTTTTTGCACACAGAAGTCTACTTTGAGTTGCAAACTATATGCAAGGCACCCTCCAACTTCCATGCACATAAAAGGGTCTGGTACACTGGCTTCATAAAGCTTTACTCTGTGACTTAAAACTTAACCTTGTGTTTGTCTTTGGTAACCAGCAGGTGAACAAATTGTTCAGTGAAGTCCAAGATTGTCATCTTTTAGCTACTACATCCCATGATAGTAAAATAGGAGACAGAGGAGGTTCAATTTTCACTGCTTCCTTTCTCCTGGCAAGATGACCCTTTATTAAAAGTTACAGTCAGTGTTTCTTGTACCAAAGCAGAGCTCAACATTTCCGAATCTTTCTTGTCTGCCAGCAAATACAATATGTTAATAACCACATTTGTAATTTTCTGTTGTTATTATTATTTTCCCAGATTCTGCTTGTCTCCAACGGAGGGAAGTTTATGAAAAAGACACTGATTGGGGAAGCTTATATCTGGCTTGACAAAGTGGATCTAAGGAAAAGAATAGTAAACTGGCACAAACTGTTGGTCAGCTCCACACAAACACATTGAGCGGAGCGGTCTGCTTAGGGCACAAAACCTGCAGAGTCTGCTATAAACAGCATCACTCCAAGACTATAGTTTGATATCATTGTGTTTAGCTAGTCGTTCAGAATACAAAGTAGAAAAGAGCAGTCTCTGGGCTACATAGCACACTTAAATGAGGGCTAGTGCACTTGTTTTGCTGCAAAAGACAGCAAAGTAAAAGAAAACCTGGGCCCCGAACTTAAAGTGAGGCTGTTTGAAATGAAGACCGATATGAGGGCTCTGTGTTGTTGGACTCCGTCAAGAGAGTAACTGGGAAAGAAATGACGAAGGCTGGAAGGCAGGTATTAACGCAGAGTTTGGCTGCAGCTGGAAGTAATGTGATGGAAAGAGCAGTCTGGTTTTCTGTGCAAGCAGAAGGAGATCACTTTATGCAGAAGCACCTAGGGTGACTGACTTTCCAGCTCTCACTTATCAAAAGTGTAAACCTTGTTCCTCTGCACCTTAGGATCTCTGATAATTTGCTGTAGTGAGATTATGCCACATGACACAAACTGCAAGCTGTTTGCAGAAATGGTAATGTTATTTTATATTTTTTGCCTTTTTTTTTTCCTTTAAAAAAGATATGCTATGGAGAACCAGATTAGAATTGTTTCATTTGTTTCTGTGTGTTAACAATGGATATAAATCACTGTCCTAGAATGTAACAAAACTATATTAATGGTCTATAATTTGGGGTGTGATTTTGATGAGAAAGGACAGGATGCAAATTGCACTAAATAAGGAAGAAAAAATTTGTTTTGATGTCAGTGATGCTGTAATTCAACCTACCCTTTGAATCAGCAGTTTAAAAAAGCTTGGAGTTGAAGACGTTTAAGCACTGGGACTAATATAATTATTTCAATTAGTCCTTTTATTTTTCAGTGATTGCAAAACTGTATAAAGACAAAAAAATCTAGAATATATGCTAGGTACTTCAGAGCAGTAGACCCACTGCGGTGACACTACCCTGCTCTGCGCAGGGCTGTGCACCTGCATCAGCGACACACGTGAAGTCTAACTGGAAGGAGTAACAACATGGTTCCTGGGCATAGGTTGTTGCATTAGAGAGAGTTAAGAAAATCCTCTGACTATCTCAGGTGAATGTCTGGGTATGATCCGCTCAACAACGTGGCTTCTCAGTTACCGAAGAAGTAAATAGGAAAGCAACTTGCAACACTGAAGACTGTGTCAGCACTTCCACAACAAAAGTCCCATTTTCTGGGGTTTGTAACCGAGCAGTTAGCTCACTTGGGTCAGAAACTAATGTGAGGGGTGCTTTTGGCTAGGTGTTGCATTTTAATTCTCACTGCTTTAGAAGAAGGAAGAGCTTTTTGTTCGATTCTTAAAAGTGTAGAAGGCTTTTTTTAAAGAAAATCAACATGGTACTAACTCCCTTGTTACTTAGAAGTCGCTTAATATTTCACAGTTTCAGTAAAAAGTGTTTTCCCTTGAAATATTACCTCAAGACCTTTGCATATTTAAAAAGAAATAACCAAACTTCCACAATTCAAGTATTTATTTTTCTTCCCCAATAAGGACTTTCACAAATTGTTTAATATATGTGTCTTCTTACATTTTCTGAATTTATTCATATGTAGCACACTTCCACATGATGTGCATGACCAACAGAAAATATTCTTTTGGAAATTAATAGTTTCTTAATAAATAAATAAATAAATAAGACTTATGCAGAAGCTGAACCGACTGCCGAAAAGCTGCACCATTTAAACTGGTGACACTTCTCTCATTCAATTTTTCATTTATTTTTACAGACTTAAAATAACAGGATGGAAAAAGAATATGAGGAAAAAAACACACAGAAAACTTTAATGATACACACACCACAGAAACTCACATTAAGTTGTTGATAACCTGATGGGATCCTGCTTAACTTGCAAGCAGAGAAATCTTACCAAAAATCCTATTAGCTATCTTAAAACTACAACATCATTGGCAGTGGAAGTAGGATGTGTGCTTTAGTGTTGAATATTATGCTTTCAGCAGTATATGTAAGCCCTACCTCTCATATATTTAAAAAAAAAGTCCTCTGGAGTTATTGTAAACATCCTACATGTTTTGATGTTGTGTATGTTCTTATGAGAGCATAAATACTTCAAGGAAAAAAATCCCCAACCAAACCAAAAAAGTCCTATGTGGATATATCTGACATATGTGTTGCTCTTTTGGTAGGTTATTTTACATTCCTGATGGCTATAGTGTGTTCTTTTTTTGAAAAAAAAAAAAGAAAAAAAAGAAAAAAAAAAGTCCAGTTTCAATTACTGTGTGAAGTACAAGCCATGAGGTGTGCAATTTTGTGCAAACTGCTGGTAATTTTGTTCTTGCTAAGATTTATTACGAAGACAGCAAGTCGTGCTGGTGGTTGCTATGGAGATTTTCAGCAGGAACGAGCACTAACTGGCTGCCTTACTGGGCAGTCTGTAATCATCACTCTTAATTGAGAACGCGGACAGGCATGCTTTGCTCTCACACACATACAAATGTGGCCAATATTTTTATAAAATAGTTCTGTTGGTTGGTGTAGCTGAGGCTGTGCAGAGCAGCCGCCTCTGCCTGGTAAACAGCTGGCAGCAGCTGGCTTCATCCAAGCATCTTTGAGTCTCTGCACAGCACACAGCATGTTTCTGTAGGTTTAAAGGCAGTTTTGGAAGCCCACTATGAAATGCAGAGTAGACGTTGTCAGGAACGAGGAACTGCCTCGGCCAGCTGCAGTAAGGAGAGGACTCCTTTGGTGTCATCGTTCTCCGGTGCGCAGGACGAGCGAGGGACAGACCGGGGCCCGTGCACGCTCTCTTTTCTGAGGCAGCCTCAATTCAGAGGTCAGAGGATGCTCCCAAAGTGTGCCAAGTTCCTGTTTTCGACCAAATTTCTAGGTTGTACTGGAATCACTCTATGCAACACACGTTCATGTTTGAATGCATTTTTTTTCTTTTTTTCTCATTTTATGAATGAAGTCAGGAAAAACTCTCTTGTGACATTTTTTAAAAAATATTCAAACAAGGACTATTAGTATTTTTTAATTTTTTGTATATATCTCAGTATATTTTTTTCACTTTTTTTCTTTTCTTTTTTTTTTTTTTTTGTTTCTTTTATCTGGCCAAAAGTGCTTAGATGTGGCAACAGCTTTTATCATTTCTGAATGATTATTAATGAGTTCACACATTTCTACAATTGCTTTGAAGATGAATATAGTAGGGAGGCAATATCAGAGGTGTTTTAACTTTTTTTATTTATAAATCTGCTGAGTCAACAGAGATTGAAGCTGCTTCTTTGTTCAAGGCCTTGTATAGTGGAAACAAGCTGAAAAATGAGCAAAAGCACAGTGTGTGTGTTTACAAATGACAGGGATTTCTAATATTATCATTATTATTATGCATAAGATGAGCAGCAAACAGCCACTTTTTTATTTTCCAGGTTAAAAATAGACATGAGAGTTTCTATGATGAATGTTGAGCTATTTCTTTATCATTACACTTTAAAGGGATAGTATCCAGGGGCAATGAGTGCTGCTTCTTTATTATTACCCACATTTTTACATTACATGGATCTCATGTGGAAAAAACCAGAAACCCAATCCAAACCAGCTCAAGTCAATAGCAACCATTCTGTTGACTTAAACTGGCTTTAAATCAAGACCTAGAAAATCTTTGAGTTACTTTTCTTGATGCTGGATGTTCGCATGGTTAGGCTGTGGGACTTGGTAGCTGGTAACCAGCTGATATTGATTCTTACTTGGATGATGATGAAAAAAAAAGAAGACATCTATTATATTGTAAGCTAGTGTGTGCCCAATAGAGATTATTTAATTAGCATTTAGTTTCATGGAGATATCATAAAGATGTTAATAGTATTTTTTTAACTTATTATTTGAATCATAACTGACACTATTTTTAACTACTTTATTTTCATTGCTACAATGCTGAATGTCCCAGATTCCATTATTTGAGTATATATCTAGATGTGTACATACCTATGTGAATAACAGAGCAAAATTTGCATTTGTGTGAGTGTTACTTAAAAAGGTAATGAAACAGAGAGGAAATTTAGTGTAAGTATCCACCTACATTATATTTAAAACCTAGTCCTCCTTGCCTTGTGAATTTTTGGTACACCAGGCATGGAGGATCTGTCACTCTTTATGAATACATGTTGCCTTTAGAAGGAAAATGGAAGGAATAAGCAAATCCGGATACTCTCTCTTTAAATCATAAGAAGCATTTTGATGTTTTCTGTATGTTATGTTTTATTATTTTAAAAAATATTAATAAGTAAATATACTGATGAGCTCAAAAGTTATAATATATATAGATATCCATAACTCAAAATAAGTGATTTGAGAGAAAGACATTTTTCTTAATTTGTTACCCTGTAAATAAGTATACATTTTTGTATGACAAACTGAGTTTAAATTATTAATTCCATCTGGCATCCAAGCATGTGAATGTGTCCTTATTTGATTGTATCTTATAGATGTTCAGTGATGTGCTCAGGTGCTCAACAATGGCTGACTAGCGTGTGTGCTGTCATGCTACAGACAACGTGTACAGCATACCCAATGTTTCAAAAAATTCAAAAACACCAAAAAACACAAAAATCACAAAAAAAGTTTAGTCCTTGGAGAAGTGTAATGTTTCCACAGTGAATGTTGCATGCATAGGTGGTGGTTTGTTAATATTCATTTTGGTTTGGATTTCTTTTAATTTTCATTTTGCTTCCAGATTCTCTCTGAAAAAAAAAAAAAATACAGACTTGTTCTAAAAGTTGTAAAAACTGAAACAAAAGCAGTATGAGAATTGTATAAAAAATGCTTGTAAATCTGTCTCAGTTTTCACTTTATGTATAAATCCATGTCATGGTTTTGTGATTGTATACAGGATGTATCTTGAGAACTTATGCAAATTGTGCTGTATAAAGGCTGTTATCCCAGTCTGACAAATAAATATTTAAAATATCTGGTTTGGTTTCTTTCCTGTAATTAACATCTGAATCTATTTTTCCGGTTCAAACTGCCCACTTGCTGACCGCAGCGGATTTATTGCAATGCTGCACACACTGCCTACACTCACCAGCCAGTCCAAATTCGGTATGAGCTCACCTCCCAGGGACGCTGCAGTCCTACTAATGGTCCATGTTTCATTTGGAAGTAAGGAATGGATAGCTCTTTGTGTGCGTTCTTCAAACACGTTAGAACCAGAATTGCTGTGCAGGTTGTTGACATCTTGTACTGTTTTAAGTACCCACAGCTGAGCAAGGCAGAAGATGGAAACAGAGCTGATAATCCCTAAAATGAGTTTCTGGCTCCTTTCCCCCAGCAGAAAGAAAGTTTCCTGGAGCAATGTCTTTAGCCATCAGTATAAATAAGAAATTAGTTTCTCTTAGCAGTCATTTTAATATTACTGAATTTTGCCTGACTTGTACAACATTGGTAAGTTTTTCTCACAGACCTTGCATTTCTGAGCCATGCCCAGATACTTGTGTACTTTTCCTCTTTCATACAAATAATGAAAAATTCATTGTTCCCCAAGTAAGATAAACTGCTGTTGGAATGTGGAATCTCTAGTGCATATCCTGAGATGTTTTCTCACAGGTTTTTTTTTTTTTTTTTTCTCAAAAGAAAAGGCGGCGGAGGGGACAAGAAACAGTCAATACCTTTGAAGATGTCTTTGCTAAAAGAGGTGTCCTTGCTTTTTACAGCTTTTTACGTTGGCATACTTGCAACAGCAGTGACACAGGCTAACTTCTATTTAATGTCAATCAGGAGCCAAACCCTAATCTTCCCAGGGCCAGCCCTAATCACAAAGATGCAGGTTAGGGGTTCCTTGGGTACCTCACTCCAAGGAAAAGTCCATGGCTGAGACAGACACTTAACCACACACGCAGCCCCACTCCTCAGCACCCGAATCCAGCTCTAGAAAACTGTAGCTTACAGAAAAATAATCCTAGTATCCTTTCACACACACACACAGAATGGTTAAATACTCTTCTTTTTAAATAAGTTATAATTTTTAACAAAAAAAAGTATGTTTACTCAGTTAAATCACTCAGTAAAGTAAGCATAAAATAAAACTTTCTCAGGGTGCTATTGCAGGGTTTAAGCTAGCAGTTATACATAGTATACTAGCTAAAACTGAAAAGCAAATCAGGCAGTTTGCAGAATATTTAAAAAAATATAGGCTGGAACTAAAGATTGTATTGAGAGAAGTCACTGAAAATATATATTCAGAGATTCTATCTGGCATTCTGATTCTTAGGACAAATCCCTCCACTTTCACAAAAGTGAAATACGACATTTTTGCTGACTTAATAGAGCCACAGTGGGATGATACGCTCTCTTTCATCCACAAAATTCTTGCAACTGAGAGGCAGTGCTGCCTCCTTGCAGCAACATCCAGCACTGCAGCTAATTTCATTTATATTGATTTCATACCTTTAGAACTGCTGGAATAGCTGTTTTCCGTGATCTTTTTTTTTTCAGTCAAAGCAACTCTAACTTATTCCTGTCTCTCTCAACGACGTCACACATCAAGGACACCTGCTTCTCTGTTCTTTTGCGAATACTCTCCCTCTGGGATTTTGCACTCAGGCCCTCTCCTTTCATAGAGCAAATGTGTCTGCTCAGCACATTTTGGGTTTGTTTGTAGTAGTAAAACAAGCATTCCTGGGCATAAAAACTTGATCACCTCTACTGTTAAATTGTTAAAATTGTCCTCAGGATGTTTTCAGCCCATACCAACTGTTATGGAAGGTTTCTACAACAGCAACTACTCCTCCTGATGAATTCCTGAGGAGTTAATGTAGGCCCAACTGAGACTGTTCCCAAGTCACAGTTTGGATGTGGCCACTCTTTCTAGGAGAGCTGAAGACTGAACACAGACCATTCTATGCTAGATAGCCTCCATGCTAGAGAATGGTCTTGGGCAATTTTAATTTACTTGTAGAGGTGTAGCCCTGTGATCTGATCACGTAGCCCCACGTCAGCCTTTATGACTGCTCAGAATCTCTAACAGGACTGAGTGCCTGCAAGTAATTTTATTTCCAACTGGAGCTGCAACCAGGTGACTGAAGCAGACTTCCTAAAGCAAGTTATTGCTTTAATTTAACAGAAGAAAGGAAGCATAACAAGAGAAACAGGGGTCCAGGCACACCATCCTGACCAAGAATCCCTGTGTATTCTGTGTAGCCTCTGGGAGGGCTTTCTTCCCTGGGACCCCTAAGCACTTGAAATCTAGCAGCAGTTACTTCTTCCAAATTGCAAAACAGTGGGCAGCCTGCCAAACTTCTGCAAATTTTTTAATCTCCCTCCTTAAGGAGGCTAACCTTTCAGAAACAGCTTGAAAAATTAGGGGCTCTAGGAAGAACATTACAGCAACATTGCTCTTTTCACATCTGCTTATAGATGTGAACTAGGAACTTCCTTCACTGTCTGATTTTCCTGGGTGAATTTCCTGACAAACTTTATGCAGAATGTGCATCATGTAGAGGAAAGACATTGACATACGTGAACGAGTCCAGCAGAGGTTCACTAAGATGGTCGGGGGCTGGTGCACATGGCGTTCTCCATCAGGAGACTGAGAGAATTGGGTTTATTCAGCCTGGAGAAAAGAGAGTGAAGGGGAGCTCTTATTCCTGTCTACAGCTGCTTAACAAGAAAGTACAGAGAAGACAGAACGAGGTGCACAGCAATAGGTCAAGACTCAGCAAACACAAGTTGCAACAGGTGAAATTCTAATTAGATATTCAGAAAAATGTGTCGCAGTGAGGGTAGTCAAACAGAGGAACAGGTTGCACACAGAGGTTGCAAACTATCAATCATCTTTGGAAATATTTAAAACAACTGGACATGTTCCTCAGCAGCTTGATCTAATTGGACTTGCTTTGAGCAGGGAATTTTGACCAGATGACCTGCGAAAGACCATTCCAAAGTAAATTACTGTATGACTCTCTGAGTCTGAGTCTAATGTAACAACAAGAAATTGAATCTTTGTATTATCACTTCATTTTTTTAAATACTCAGGAAGAAGGACAGTACCTCTGGCTTCACAGATGTCAGACTCGCCAATACGCATTGTATCTTTGTTAGATTAATCACCAAGTTTTATTTGTACTTGTGAGATGAAGTGCTTCTGTACAAAGAAAGAGTGAGCAATGTCCCTTGTTTGCCTGCACTGCAATCCAATTGTTCTTGAGTGAAATTCACTTTTGGCCAATATAAATGTTTCACATCAAAGAACTATGATGCCCTGTTTGCTAGATTGCCTCCACCAGTGGCAATACAGAAGTTACCTCTAGCTTTAAAGTTACTAATCCACCAATAGGCTTCCTTGTTTCTGCTCAAAAAGTCAAAGAATAGAAAGTAATGAGGTGGAACAAAACCAGGGGAAATACGATGTGCTATCCGACATGCTCTGCCACAGGCTGTGGTAGTGGCTCAATAGCTACATCCGTGCTTGTAGATAAAACAGGGGTAGGGATCACTCTTTTCCTCATAGGCCATCTGGAATAGACTGGAGCATGCCTAAGTGCCCCGAAATGAGTAACTGTGTCAAAACTGCCTGTTGAAAACAATCTGTGGTATTAGGGGGGCATGTGCCACTTGACATGTCGAAGCTGTGTCAAGAAAGAGGTCAAAAATAAAATGGCATGGATAAACGCAAGTCAGCACTCCAACCTGTGTCCTGTGTGCTTCATCTACTTTTACAGAGATGGCCAGCAGTTCTACAAGGGGCTTGTAGAATTCTTCTCATTGCTTCTCACTCCATATTATATAATATTTGGAAATACTTAGATTGCTGTAGCCCCTAGAAGGTGTCGTGAATAGGAGGCATACCAGTGTTTCAGGTTTTTTTTAAACAAAACTTGAAAGGCATGCTGTCTAAATAGACAAAATTGCCCAATAAAACCAGTATCATTGTAAGTCCCCTTCTCCCCTTTAAGGTAGGCATATGTCCACAAACACGCTAAAGATGGCAAAATCACAAAACTGAAAGGGCTTGATATTGATGGACTGGACACCAGGCCCCCACTTTTCTAAGGGCGTGGTGGAAACATTAGCCTACATAATCATGCTCCGACTGGAAGCTTTGCCACTTGGATGTCTGGCTGCTCAGCGGCCTAGCTTCAAAGGGAGGTGTGGAGGCTGGAGTGGTCCATAGTCTGCTGTTTAGGAACCCATCTAAGAATGTGGTAGGTCCTCAGCCTCAAATCCTGGAAGGCTAAAGATGCTGTTGTACAAAGAAGTGCTGCTTCTTGCTTCTTTGTGGCTTCTGGTCCTCTTATTACTGCTTCCTACGCTTTTTATGTCTGATTTTACAATCACTGAGGCCACCTCTTACTCCAGGTACTGTGTTTTAGGCACTTGGAGTATAGGGGTACTTGAAAGCCAAAAGTCTTAATTGTTCTCTGAGGCTTAAGGCCAGAAACCCTATATAAATCCCAGACTGTGCAATTCAGATTTATATAGCCTAAATTGTACTGTTTGTCTATCGGTTCTGATATGGGTTAGATATTAAATAAACTTTTCAGCATTGGCAAGACTGAAGTAATTCTGAACACACAGAATCTCAGATGCCAGGAAATGTGACTGTGGAGAATTTAAGCAGATGAGGAGTTTTGAGGATTACAGCTGAGGCCTTAGACAGTTAAAGTGAAAAGTGCTAAAAGAAGAGATCTAGAAAAGGCTCTCTGATTCAGCATCACAAGGTGTAGGATTCAAATGACCACCTTATTGAGAGCCACGTATTATCAGACAGTCAGTTGCATGCACATATAAGTGCTTGCAGAGGCAGGGATTGTTTCTGCAAAAATGTTTGATCAGGAAGGGTGCTAGAACAGTGATTAGACAGGTCTGCTGTGAATTACTGCACTGTGAAATTCAGACTTAAGCACTGCTGCCCTATTTCCCTGTTTCACTTAGTCCACTCTAGGGATACTATCGTACTACATAGAAATTTCTTACTCATTAGGGAAGAGACCTTCCGAAATAAGATTTCATTTCAGATTGATTTTAGTTGGTGAAATGTTTGTAGCTCATGCAGAATCACAGAATCACAGAGTGGTTGAGGTTGGAAGGTACCTCTGGAGATTTTCTAGTCCAACCCCCCTGTTCAAGCAGGGTCACCTACAGCATGCTGCACAGGACCATGTCCAGACAGCTTTTGAGTTTCTCCAAAGATGGTGATTACACAGCCTCTCTGGGCAACCTGTTCCAGTGCTCTGTCACTGTCACAGTAAAGAAGTTTTTTCCTCATATTCAGATGGTACCGCCTGTGTTTCAGTTTGTGATTGTGCCTCTCGTCCTGTTGCTGGGCACCACTGATAATAGTCTGGCCCCATCCTCTTTACACCCTCCCTTAAGATATTTATATACATTGATAAGATCCCCTCTCAGTCTTGCCTTCTCCAGGCTAAGCAGGCCCAGCTCTCTCAGCCTTTCCTCATAGGGGAGATGCTCCAGTCCCCTAATCATCTTTGTAGCCCTACATTGAACTCTATCCAGTAGTTCCATGTCTCTCTTGTACCGGGGAGCCAGTACAAGAAGGAGGAGGGTCTTAATTCTCATTTTATCAAAACTAATTCAGTGCCCTGTGTGCCAGGATAGGGTCATACTGCAGTGCAGGACTTTGGTGGGGAAAAGACACAAAGGTCCAAACTGCTGCATAGCACTGTCTTCTCTCATGCTTCAGGAGCCTGTGCACCAAAAGTAGCCGGCCAGTGAGACAATCAGCTGCAAGTGGGATGCAAAATCAAATAGACTGAGTAGGTCTGTTGTGGTGTGGTGTAATGTGGTAAACATGGAAGAAGGGAACTAACCCAAGTCCTCTCCACATAAGAGAAGGTGCAGAATGTAGGCAGTGACCCAACAGCACATCTACTGGGTGGTTGTTCATGTCTGTGGATTTTTCTAATAGCACTCTGTTTACTGGACCATGATACTACCTGCTCTCATTCACAAAAAAACCTTGCTTTATCTATTTCTAACTAATTGTTGGAAATATTGTAATTATTAAATTAATTTCTGAGTTTATTGCATCTGAGTCTGCTTGAGAATAAAAAAGAGTGGTGGTTTCATTTTGTAATTTGGGTCACCAACTCATCGTATGAACATGAAAAATTCTATTAAATTGAGGATTTAAGGATTTCACAAAGGATTTTGAACAAACATTCACTGTTAATCCTACAAGTAGGAGCTATAATGACTCCCACATCTCTCACTCAGCATCAGAAAATGACAGAGTAATGTTAATACACAAAGATTTAAAGTCCTGCTCCAAATGTGAATTAAACACTATTTTCTATGAAGAATAGCTGAAAGAAATGCTATAAATTACAAATAATGAAAGAATCATACCATCTATGACCTGTATTTAAAACTCTTTCTTAAGCAACAAATATTGTGGATTTAAAGGAGTTAGAGAAGGAGGATTGGGCATTTATATTTCCATACCTGATTCAAAATTAATTTATGCAGGACTGAATTTCTCCCACAAACATTTCAAAGAATACAGCAGTCAGAAATTGATGGTTTTAGGCTTTTGTGATGCTCATAGAACAGAGAATTTGAAAGCAAGGCCTGAGGAAGTTTGTAAATGGCTGCATCCTAGTGAGAATATATGAGAATTACTAACTTTTCAGCCAGTAACATCTCAAGACTTACCACACACAAAGAAGATGATTATAAAAATTTGCAAGCTTTTTCATCAATGCAATCTACAGAAAGTAGAGGAGAGTTATTCCTTCTCTTTTGCAGATGAAGAAGCTGAGGCTCAAGGAAGCCGGAAGTCTCTTTCCATAGCTTCAAGCTTCTCTGACATCCTCATCTTTCCTTTGTAAATGATAGGCCTTCCTCAGTTCATTCCTCTAAGAAGAAATGAAATAGGAGAGAATCTAATTTTAACACTGTGTTCTGAAAATCAAATTAATAGAAACTGGAATAAATTTTTGTGTCCAAAGAGAGGAGGACAAAAAGCAAACTCAACTAAAGAGTGGTAAGCACTCATGCTGACAGCAAGTGCCTGGAGCTTGCACTCTGTCTTTGAAGTAGGCTCAGGCTGAGCACATTTGGGTAACTGCTCAGAGCCATTTGTAGTTTCTTCTGTAATTGACAGCAGTAATAATGGGCTCATTTTCATCAATGGCTTTGAGAATTTGGAGCAGCTTTTACAACCTGGGGGCAATTCATTTTTTCTTCATCTTGAGGTTTTGAAAGATGGAATGAAAAGAAATAGCTACTGGAAAGCTAAAACTTAGTTTGTTAGGAGTATATTCTGTTCTCAATCTCATCTACTTTGACCTAGGGCAGAGTAGAAGTTAGTATTATTTTCCTTCAGTCTTTCCTTTATTATAGCTATTGAGCGAGGCAGGCATGCAAACTTTTTAACAGCTTTCTACCAGAGTTCACTTGATGTCATCTTTGTTCAGTTAATCTTGGTGATTTCTGCACACTGCTCCTTCACAGAGGCTTTTTGCCTTTAGATCTGGAGAATATCACACAGACTGGCATTCCTCACCAGATTCACTCCTTATCTCCCATATGCATGCAATTATGGTTCGTCTTAGGTTAACACCATTTATATTTTAGGAGAGAAGGGCAACTCAGAGGCAAAGTTCTACACCATAGACATTTGAATTTAGGTAAGATAAATCCCACTTAGGATGTCGTAACACTCGTCATAAAATTGCAAGCACAGAGAATACTGCAATTTTAGGAGCAAGAGTTCCACCTGATCAGCAGACAAGGGTGCTACAGTTTAATGAAAATTAATGCTGTGCATAATCTATTCCTGACAAGCAAATTGATGTTATATGAAATGTATAAAGTTGTTTGAGGAAAAAATCTCCAAAGCTCTAAACTGGGTTTATTTAACATTTATTCACATGAAATGGATTCCTCTGTGATGTTCAGGGCCCTAGGATAACATCTAAATCTACCTGAAATGAATCCCACTTTCGTTGCTTTACTGAAAGCACAAGATTTCTCTGATAAGCAACTATATGTGCTTTCAATAATTTTTAACATGTTTCTTAGTACATGGTGTAGTGACCAGACAAAAAATATGAACAGCATGCACCCTAAACATTCAGAAACAAGAATAAATAGTCAATATCTTAAAAACAATTTTAACTTTTTAATACAGTTTTTTCTTTAATGATTTTTGAATGCTTTTACTGACAATACTGGAATCAATGCTTCCAAGAGGAACTGTATTACAGCGTTACTAAGAATTTTTCTAAAGAGTAGGCAGTGCGTGCATGCCAGGAAACATAGCATAAAACTTCGAAGGAGCAGTATCTGCTGATGTGCAACATAGCAACATTTATATACACATTTGCATTAGAATAGAACAGCACGTCTGTGCTTTCTCAATAATGTGCTGGGGGAAAAAAAAGTTTATCCTAGCTGCATTAAAAGCTTATTGAAATCAATTAAAAGACTTCTAAGTTAGGTAAAACAAGATTTTCTTAAGTAAAAGCTTATGTTTGGAATAAGAGCTCTTTCTACATTCCTACCATGATGCTTATTAAGATATTCAAGTTCAACATGGTTTTACAGACCATGTTGTTCTGATGCCATGAGACTTCTCAAGCAGTATCAGGGAGGGTGAGATTGGGCTGTATCATTGTCATTAAGCTCTTTTTTCTACAACCTGGCATGATCAACCCAAAAAGTAATTGATTGAGGATGCAGGAAAACAATGCATCTATACAGAAATTCTACAGGGAAATATTAATCATTATAATAAGCTCTCCCAGGTGAGGTTTAATCACATAATATAATCAGTTAAATCATGAAGCAGTTGTTAGTATATAGGTCAACAAAAGAGTCAAGAGAAACAGAAAAAAAAATATTCCATCTGAGTGCTAATGAAGGAGCAATATTCTGAAGTTTGGTGCCTGTTGGAAAAAATATTTCCTTGTAGCACTAAGTTACCCTGAAAAAGTTTTAAGAGTAAATCTTTTCGCATGTTTGGAACAGGCGGAAATAAAGAGCCCTTGCAAAACACATTCTGTATAAATAAAAAAGAAATGTAATTAATATTTGAGAAAAGACCATCAAGTGGTGAAAGAGTTTAGCTGATGGGCTACTAATCACCTTGTCCGAGGGTGAGCGTGGAGCAGAAAAACACACACACATACACACATACACACACACACACACACATACAATGCACAAAAATTCAGCTGATTCAAGTAGTTACTTAGTGTCTCTTCATTTAACATTCAGTCGAGCTACTTCAGACAGTAGCTTAGGTCTGTATCTGCAGATGCTCCAAAAGCCTGGATGAGAGTGCAGGAGCCCAGCCTGAAAGTCATCAGAAACTCCAAACCCTGTTTACGATGAAAAGCCTCTAGAGTGCTATTGTGTTAAAAGAAGGAAGCAATGGTTCACAAAAAGAAAAACTTCCAGAAAGCCACTAAGGAGGACTCCAAGTAGATCAATAAAATATGAAGGTTATTCTTTTAGAAGAACAATAACTACTCGAAAGGACAAATGGCTCATGAAATGCTTGTTCGGTGCTATGTACCAGCTACAGCTACAGGGGTGCAAAAGGCCCTAAGAAAGGGAGAGAGACAGCAAGAAAAAAGCCACTTGCTGCTGTTACTGGAGAAACAAATTCCCCATGAAGCTGCTGCTGTTTGGACAGAAGGAACTGCTGCATCGAAGTGCACTGACTCTGGGCTGCACTACTAATCACCTTGTCCAGTGTGACGGGTGGAGCAGAAAACACACACACACACACACACACACACACACACACACACACACACGCCTGTGCACACGAACACAAACACATGCACACAGAGCTGCTTAAAATGCAGATACGCTTAACCTGGTTACACAGCACAAGCTAGCCACTGTGCAGGTGCAGCATCCTTAACCATGCGGGGATGTTTCGCACGCGTTGCACACGTGTTCTCCCTGGTGCCCAGCGTGCCTCAGCCCAGTCCTACCCAGCTCACAGGGCTGCATCTTGCTGGGACCAGCAATGGAGCCCTTGTGATTTGCGCTCATGCCCTCAGGAGCTCTGATGCAATTAGGTGCTTGTACTCTTGGGGCCTTGGCTATGTGTAGGGAGAAGACAATGCCAGTGACCTGTTTCCCTTCTATTATTACAGTTCCAGCTGGTCAGTGATAACCAGGTTCCCGTGGACCAGGCGACTTCCCGATTCTGCAGCCGCCTGCCGTGGCTGGGCCATCATTCATCGAGGGCTGAGGGTGGGAGCCTCCGCTTGCAGCAGCTCCCCAGCTGGGGCAGAAGGTTATTTACACTCCTAAAGCAAAAATCTGCTGAAATTTGGCTCCTCTGACTTGTCTTTCTCAGCCATTCCTATTTAAATTATTACACTTTAAAGCTAAATATTTGCTGGGAACAGGAGCTTAAATAAATTGTTCTGAATCACCCTTCGTGGAGCACACCACCATAGTGAGTCTAACTTTACTAGACACCTAAATTTAGTGTCCTTAAAGACAGATGCCAGTAACAGACTGAAGTAGCTTTGTGGAGCTCACCCAACAGAACATCAGCCATATCCAGCTCCCTATCAGCCACCAAACCCAGACACTTTAGACTTGTTTTAAACCTTGCATGACAGCAGAGGCTATGGCATTTCTACTGTCACTCAAAATCCAGAATCACTTTGGAACTGATCTTAAAAGCTTAGTTATATAAAATTCCATTTGCGAGGATCAAAAGCTAACCTTGACTATCACAAATTTATGCCACAGATGTTAAGCCTTAATGAAAGTTTAATTAGAATTTTGCTTGTTAAGACAAAAAGTTAAAATGGACATTAAATACATCTCCCTCACTCCAGCCCAGCTGAACTCATGTGTTCAGAAATAGTGGGTGTCCAGAAAGGTGCCTGCAAAATTAACATTAATATGCTTGACCCTCCGTAGATATTCCAGTTTTATTCCTCTGTACTCACACTATTAAGTGATTAGCCTGACAAGGAACCATATCAGGTGCAGATGCAGTGTGGGCTTTTCCAAAATACTGCAGTGGTTTGTAATCAGACATTTCTGAAGAATACTTTTTTTTTAATGTTTGTACTTGATAGTAAAAGTGAGTGACAAAATGGAAACAGCAGTTTTTATGTAGAAGTTGCTGATTTCATTCTGTGCTAATCAGAACAGCGATAATAACTCTAAAAAGCTATTTTTATTTGTAGAACAGGCATGAATTATTATGAAGATACACGGGTGTTCTCAATTTTAATATATACATCTTAATGATAAGCTTGGATCTGTAATACATTTTAAGCAAGGCCGGGAAAACCTTGATTCAAACTTCAAAAGAATATAAAGACTGCTGACTAGGCAACAGCCTAGCGATATGAGGACAAGGAATAAAAGAGTGAGTAACCTCTCTGAGGAAAAATAGTCCCAGCGGCCATATAAATCTGGAGCACTCCCCACAAATACATGCTATTTTTGTTAAGAAAACCACAGGTGGAGACAATGTGACTAAATCTTATGATAATAAAAATATGGTGATAAACTTCTAAAAAATGAAGATTGTGCTAAAATAACAAGCTAAATATAATAATTATCATTTATTTTATGGAAATACTGTATTATGCAGACAGTGTTGTTAAGTTGCATTTATTTTAAATGATGAATGTTACCTAGAAGCCAGTGATATCTTTTATATACATATATATTTATGTAGTTTAAAACAGAGACCAGGAGTAAGCTACAATCTTTTGATCTTTTATTAGGACTTGCGAAATTCTGAAGTTTAACTCTAAAATTAAGTTTCGTGTCAGTGTTTGCTCCTAACATTTCAAAGCTGTTGATTTCACAGTAGGCCGCAGATGGCAGCAGCGGCAGCAGACTTTCCCTCGGGCGTTAGCAATGAAGTTTTCAGACCAAGAGCCACATAGCTATCAAGTCTTGTAGCTTCCCGTAGACTTCAGGGAGAGCAGCTGTACTATCTGATCTCTCGGGACCTCAGTTCTAAGGAAAGAATTAAACAGAAATGTAAAATGGTGGTTTTACCTGAATAAAATGTTCCACAAAAACATTTCTTTAAAAATACTCCCTGTTTAAAAATACTCCTAGTTGTTTTGAAGCCAGCTGTTTACATGCAAAGTGGCATTTTTGGGTGGCAGGAGGTTTTGCAAAACCAGAGGGGAAAAGATACCTTTCCAACATTAACATTACAATATTAACTTCTTATTAATGCTCTCATTTTCATACAGGCCTGGCAACCCAAATGAGAAGGTATTTGTTGAAAGGTTGTATCCCGATACATGCAGTGTTAGTGTGTTGGGGAATCGTCTGGGGCCTCCTCTGCTCAGACAAGATGCTCATGCATGTAGGAGGCTTGCTGGGAAACTAGGGACTGACTGGGTGTGCACCAAAACGCTATTTCTTGTTCAGGGTAGGGCCTGAGGAAGGAAACATTGGTTAAAGTTCTCTCTCCATCTCTCACTTTTCCCATGCTCCGTCTATACCAGAAGTAATTTGGGTGAAGTTCAGACTCAGGCACATTATTATTTTTAATGTTTGTTCTAATTTAAAAAATGTAATAGAGTTTTATTTTTTTAATATGCCGAATATTTTGGATGTATTAATATAATCTTATATATTATTCAATAAAATAATTTTAACAAAAATAATCCCATTTTAAAGCTACAGGAATTGTACTGATAAATATATTAATCTATGATTTTATTTACACGTCACTACTTGAATATTAGCAAACCAGACTCAAAGACATAAATGAAAATCCATTGCTGAAAGAAAGATGAAATTGCTTAAGGATATATTTTTCATCACTGTTTTACTGATGATTCCAGCTAAGTTCAGAAAAAGAACTCTTTGTAATACATAACATTCCCCATCGTTGGATACTGCTGAGTATCTGTGATTTTGTAGAAAGAACTTCCAGTTTCTCAGATGCCTCGGAGACTTGAATATTGTTCTCCTAGGATGCTTTATGCAATTTTGAGCATTAACAGCTGACTGAAAAGGTGAATCTCCTCAAGCAATTTACCAACCTAGAAGTAAGCCTATCTTCTGTCAGGAGGCTGTGAAATGATAAGATATGACTGAAGAAAACCTTCAAAAACAATCAGAAGTTTAAACATAACCTTACAATCCTAACTTTACATTTTTATTTTTAAGCATTTTTTTTCTTTCTTTTTTCTTTTTATAATGTTGTTATCTTCTATCAACATTCATCATGGATCATGACTCTGTAAAAACAGGAGAAAGAGAGGGTGACGACCCAAAAAAGTTTACAGTGTGATATGTATGCTAAAGAGACTTGTTCATGCTGTATCGGCTCCAGAGAGAAGGGGCAATTCAAACAGGTGACTAATACCGCTAATAGTTCAGACCATTTGAGAAGTTAAAAAGAGGTCTTGTGATAGTCTTGCTGCTCAGTACAGTTTTTTAAATACCTAGACCTGACTACAAACAGAAAAAAAGAAAAACATGTATTTGTGAACTGTAGATTATTTTTTCACTTATAAATATACAAGCAATTACATGCAAACATTTTTAAATTTAAATCCTAGATTTCTTTTTACAGAGCAGGTATTAACATTCTGAAATATTCATAAAGGGCTAATTACTGCAGAACCTTTTACATTTTAATAAGAAAACTTGCCCATTACTTCTCACATTAAAAATACTCTCATGTGGGAAGATGTGGGAATAGTCAATACCAGTGTACCAGCAGAAGTCTTAGCTGTCTCATATTAATGCTGCCACATTTGCATTTGGACACAGTAACAACATAACATGAGTCATAAATAACTATATCTTCCAAGAGCTCCCTTTGGACATACATTAGTAAAAGTATACTACATCTTCTTTCAGGTAAGCAGGGACAAAATTTAAGTTATTGATGCAAATGGGGCATATTACGGATCACAGAAATTAGGAACACAGTAGAGTTAATAGTAAAAGGTTGCATGCTTGTCTGCTCCACCAAGGCAAGTTTGTCCATGTGATCATGTAAATTTCTACATAACCAAAATGATGGTGTGACCAACATTTTCTTGCAAAAGTGCTGTTTAACAGGTTTTACCATTAGCATATCCATCCTGACAATCTGCAATTTTAGGTTGGTTTAATTATATCATTTCTACAGCTGCAATAAGCAATATCACTATGTTAATAGACTAGCAGGCGTTATAAAGACATGATACAGACCAGTAGCAATAACTTCTATGTCCAAAAATCATGAATCAGACTCCAGAAAATCATCAGTTTTGTTGTGTATAGGTATTTGCATGTTTCTTCTTTCACCTCCAATATCTTCCCCAGAACTAGAAACAATGAAATTATTTCATGAAGTCCAGAGAATCATACCACTGAGGAATTCATGGGATCATGAGATGGTTGAAGTTGGAAGGGACTTCAGGAGGTTATGGCTGATGTGTCTTGGAGTCTCTGCTGAGCAGGAAGCATGAAACAAATGACTAAGTATGATGAGAAAAATTACGACCTTCTGCTTATGCGGTAACACACACTTTCTCATTTCAAAGCTGAAATTCCTGTTCCTGATTTTCCATGCCTAGTCCTCAACTGTCAGATTTGGATTAGGCCCTTGCATACCCCAGTGAAAGGGGGTAAAGGATTGATTAAGAAAATAAAGGTGAGGAAAAGTCAGTCTCTTTTCACAGTGAACTCCCACTGTAACATTTTATACTCTAAGAGGATGTGTGTAGCTGAACACATCTCCGTGCACAACTGCTTACTGGTGCTTTTCAGAAATTCATGGGCATTTGTTTGGTTTTAACTTCCATTTGGTAAATAACTGCAAATAATAGGTGCCTGCTCCCCAGTCTCGATTGACATCTCATGAACTGCTGGGGGCTCTAGCAATGGAAATGCGCAGGAGGAGGATGGAGAGAGTACTTCAGTATCTCTTTGGCTTTGTTTTACAGGACATTTTATCATTTCTGAGCTAACTCTCCAGCTTGCCAGAAGATGGTGCCAAAACTCCAGAAAAAGAGTTCTGGTCCACAGCGAAGCAGAAAACAGGCCATGGATGAAAATTTTCTTTTTAACAGTTTTATACAGAAATTTAAGTCCAATACATAATCCAGAGTTTGATTAGTTTAGTCAGTTCTTAGAGAATCATTATGTTAGTTTACTGTAGCAAACTTGGATCTATTTAATTTTTAATTCATGCATTGAAATTAGTAAGAGTCCTCTACAGCCAGAAGATTGATCCAAATATCTGCTAGTTCTTATGAACTAATATCAAAATAGCCAGGTATCTATGGGACAAAATATTTTGTAGTGATACATAAGGAAGCATGCTTGATTTCAGGATTAATTTACATCTGTAAAACACTCAGAAAATATACCACTACTTTGGGAAGCTTGGGGACATTCCAGAACCTCCTTTCCTGCAGAATTAACCATTCTTAAAACGAAAATTTTGAATAAGAATAAAAATGGCCCATGTGAATTTCAAATGGTCCAAGTTTTTCCTGTGCCATTTACTTTATTATCCATTTTGGAACGTTTTATCTTAAAAAAAAAAAAAAAAAAAAAAAAAAAAACTCCCTGCTTACTTGTGTTTTGCAGAACTTGAGCAGATACAAGACAAAAATGAAAACTAGTAAGCAGCATTGCCATTTTCCAGATTTTTAGACAAGGACCTGACATAAAAGGAGAAATATAACTGGCAACAATTCTGTCCCTTCCACACCTTAGCAGAACTAAGGTAAGTAGGTGTAAATGCTTTTCAGGCAAACATCTATTCCACGGCACAGCCAGATGGAAAAGGAAATCACTTGTTTTCTGCTTCAGATCAGCTGTATAAAATATGAGAATATTCTTTATATTTTGTAACGTGAGACTGTATTTAGATATATGACTATCAAAGTTACCTAGCAGATTATCTCATTTTTATTGTACCGAAAGACCTCATGATTAACAATCATTTTTAAATCTTCATTTCCTAGACCAAATCAGTGAATTTTCTTTTGAAAATATCTGAAAAAAGTGCTGAGGAGAGGTGGTGCAGAAAACTTACTTTGCACTTACTGAAATTATAGCGGTGCAAGCATTAAAATTTTGGCCATATGTCAGTGCAATACGGTGCACTGAAACATGCTTTTTCTTCTACAAGGAAAGAGGGGTAAATTATCTCAGGGCTCAAATCTGGCCCCTGGGGTTCACAACGATGAGCCTCACTGGTCTCTGGTAAAATGTAGGCTTGCTCAAATGAAGTCTCCTTTCAGTTAGCACTTGGCTTCTAGAACCAGCTCAGAGTTTTCTGTAAATATTAGCCTGTTGGAAAGATCTGTTGCAACACCTGATGAATTTATCAGGCTATTTATTATCTAAGTCTTGCCTAGGCTGAATTTGTTTGGATCTGGTTACAGGTTCTAGCATAAGCTATTTGTGCCCGAAGGGATCTTAGTACCCTCTGATCAAATTGCAGTGCTAAACTAAGCAGTTGAGCTTGCCGGCCAAAGCTGTTTAAGCTCAGTTACAGGAGGAGCCTGAAGTGCCAGTGCACAGTGAGGGGTCAGCCCTCAATGTCCATTTTGTGCAGCCTGAGCCACCTCTGAGCTCAGGCTCCTTGCAGGGCCCAGCTGCCCTCTAGGACGTCTCCTGTCTACTCTGACTCAAGTCAGTTCAATGACACATGTAGGACCTTGAGCTGGGCACAGCATGATCTATCTATGCTGCTTATAAAGTCAAAGAATAGTCGAGAATCGCTGTCTCTTTTCGCCACCAAATGTGCAACAGCTGATTCAAGCAAACTCTTGACTGCAGCGTACTCCAGGCTTAGTATTTCCTTCTGTAACGCTGCCCATGACTGTTTTTTTCTTAAGCAGATGACAGTAGCTGAAGTCTTCTCCAAGGAAACGAGATAATTTCTCAGTAGCACCAATCTAAAGGAATCTACCATCTTCACTAAATTTATTATATATTTTATTCCAACATGCTATTTTTTTCCTCTCAAAATTTTTATTTGGTGGCCAAAGTCAGAAATCTGAGATATTGACAGACCTGAGAAGACAAAATCCAGATACCTTGAAGATAACTGTTCACAGACTTTATTTAGATATTGCAAATTTTGTTGATTGACGGCTTAGAAGTGGTAATTATGTTAATGATGATGTTTTCACAAGTGATGATAAGCATATATATGCATTGTAAGCTTACTGGTCAAAAATTTTTATGTAAGTAAAGGAGTAATAATTATCTTTGATTTTTAGTGAAAACTCACCAGACATACTTAAAGGCATTAATAAGACAAGAGATTCATCCATCCACATTTAGTCATTGTAAATTTGTATCCCTGTAATGTGGTATTGCCACTGTTAGTCATAGCAGTGTCAAGCTTTGTACTGAGTTTACAAGGCCACAGGACTGAGACCTGCCAGGCTTGCTTTGTCTGAACTTTTACTGACCTTCCTGCAGCTTTGTTTTACTTGGTTTAGCTGTGACAGCAATTTCTCTAATTGACCAGGTGTCTAAGGAGGCATATAGTCCTGCTCCAATACCAGAGACCTTGTGGAGAGGAGACAGGATGCGACATAGAGAAGTGCAGGCATAGGCCGATAGAAGATGGGGCACTGGCTGGCACTAGAGTTCCCACACCTATAAACAACTCACCAATGATCAGTTGAAGAAATGAAGACCTAGAGCTGTAAAAAAATCGGGTTTAGGGGTAACAAAGAGAACAAAGAAATCTAACATTTCCTATCTAACACATGTAAAAGTCACCACATACAATAAATTTGGATGTAACGTGGAGCTGCAGATCAACGAAGAAAAAGAAAAGTGCAAAGGCATGTTAGCAAACATAAAAATGACCCCAAGTGCATCCTAGAGTGAGGAACATCATATTTCTCCTGGTGATGGTCTCCAGATGCCAACACCCTGCCATAACACCCCCAATGCCAGAGGAAACTGCCAACTTAGGACCTGGAGGAGCAGTGGAAGGGTGAGCATAACGCCAGGAAAAGAGGTAGAAGCCAAGTGTGCGTATAACAATTTCAACTGAATTGTTACTTTTATTGAGACTTTTTATCTGTATAGAAGTATTCTAACTGTATTATTAGTCTTTCTTTTCCTGTAACAATTAAGACTTCACTTTTGATATATATAAGGTGTGCTTCCTCTTTGCCATAAACAAGATTGTGAGTGCCACACCATCTGCATCTGAATGTATCAGGGGTAGACACTTCTAGAGCTGCTTTGATATGTAAGTGAATAAGCATCTAGATTCCTCTGCTTTGTTCCAGGCATTGCAACTCTGTCACAGTCTCCATGTGACCTTTCTATACCTGTAAAGGAGAAGGTCCAGCACTTTTCTATACTTTGCAGTCTGACAGAGGCAACACTATAATGCTCACTGCTTTCCATTTATATTTTCAGTTTTTCCAAGTTCTGTGGCAGGAGATTGAATAAGACTTCTACTTGCATGATGCAATGTTTCTGTACTTCTCTCAGAGTCTATCAGTATAATCCTAAGCAAGTTTAGTTTATGCTGGAGACTGAATGTCTAGGAGTGAGCTAGAGAGAATAATTGCTGGAGGTAAAGTGCTCTATAAGTCATATTCAGTTACCAAATAATGTACACAATATCACAGTCCCTTTAGTACTTGGATGAACACTCCAAAACAAGACTGTAAAAGGCTACATGATGAAGATGAACATTTCTCACAAAAAAAAAAAAAATCTTTCTTATCTCTAAGTCTTTATCCTCAAAAGAAATGAACAAACTGTATTTCTTCAGCGATCTTAGGAACTAAAATTAATCATTCTACTGGATACCTCAAAATAAAACACAGTAGTGGAACTTTTTAGGGCGTATTGTTATCTTCTTTCCCCCCCCCCCAATAAACTCTAATAAAAATTGCTTCTCTCTTTTCCCTCTTTTCCCTCTAGAAGATGACTACCTTATCATCTCTGTTTCTCTCCTCCTTCCCTGCCCCCATGCTTCTCCTATGATGATATACGGTCTGCTCCACAAGCACAAAACACCTCAGAGATGACCTTACTGATACATGTCTAGTTAAGCAATTATTTTCAACTTCTGCTTAGTGTTAAAATATGCCAAGGCTATCTTAAGCATAAAGAAGGGTGGATTTTAATCCTCAAAATTTTGTCTAATTTTTCCAGCTAAACCAGTTACTCCAGTAAATGATATTATTTTGCATAAAATCCCCCATGCTTGGTAACAAATGCCAGCAAAAGCTATCTTGGTGGATTACTGCTTCTCTCTATGGAAACCAAGCTTTAGTCAAAGGACTTCATCAATTGTTCTGCTCTGGCTCATAGGCATAGGGATTCTTACTGTGCTATTTATGTGAAGAAAGCACATGATATTAACTGAATCGTGATTCAGTCCTGAGATGTGAGGAGAGCATGACTCATTCACACCTGGTATTTTGATGTCTCTTCTACTCAAAACTTACTTGGTTACATGCTGATTTTCATTTGGCTGCTGAGCCTCTGTTTCTAGCACTAGACTATCTCTGGTAAGTTTTCCCTCCAAATATATCATGCTATATTGTCCGAATACATGGTACATTGCCCATTATGGCAGTGGTTGGTATACAACATTCATCTAAACTTGGTCACTGACAGGTGTGTCGCTCAGTTCATTCCTTCATCTCTTTCATAAATGAAAACAATCCTGCTGTAAAGTATGAAATTATTTCCACTTCAAGAACACCAAAAAGGATATTTTTTATGAACTCAAACGGTCCTGGTACTGCAAAGCAGCTGGTGTCTGGTTATCAGCTTTTAATCCTTCAGGCTGGGCTGTACCAGGACCCCAAGCACAGGATGAGAGCAGAGGCCCTGAGAGTACAAGTATAAGATAATACTACTGGTTCAGGGGGCATAATGTAAATCACAAATGTCTAATAATTTAAATAGGAATGGCTGAGAAAGACAAGTCAGAGGAGCCAAATTTCAGCAGATTTTTGCTTTAGGAGTGTAAATAACCTTCTGCCCCAGCTGGGGAGCTGCTGCAAGCGGAGGCTCCCACCCTCAGCCCTCGATGAATGATGGCCCAGCCACGGCAGGCGGCTGCAGAATCGGGAAGTCGCCTGGTCCACGGGAACCTGGTTATCACTGACCAGCTGGAACTGTAATAATAGAAGGGAAACAGGTCACTGGCATTGTCTTCTCCCTACACATAGCCAAGGCCCCAAGAGTACAAGCACCTAATTGCATCAGAGCTCCTGAGGGCATGAGCGCAAATCACAAGGGCTCCATTGCTGGTCCCAGCAAGATGCAGCCCTGTGAGCTGGGTAGGACTGGGCTGAGGCACGCTGGGCACCAGGGAGAACACGTGCATGGTTAAGGATGCTGCACCTGCACAGTGGCTAGCTTGTGCTGTGTAACCAGGTTAAGCGTATCTGCATTTTAAGCAGCTCTGTGTGCATGTGTTTGTGTTCGTGTGCACAGGCGTGTGTGTGTGTGTGTGTGTGTGTGTGTGTTTTCTGCTCCACCCGTCACACTGGACAAGGTGATTAGTAGTGCAGCCCAGAGTCAGTGCACTTGGATGCAGCAGTTCCTTCTGTCCAAACAGCAGCAGCTTCATGGGGAATTTGTTTCTCCAGTAACAGCAGCAAGTGGCTTTTTTCTTGCTGTCTCTCTCCCTTTCTTAGGGCCTTTTGCACCCCTGTAGCTGTAGCTGGTACATAGCACCGAACAAGCATTTCATGAGCCATTTGTCCTTTCGAGTAGTTATTGTTCTTCTAAAAGAATAACCTTCATATTTTATTGATCTACTTGGAGTCCTCCTTAGTAGCTTTCTGGAAGTTTTTCTTTTTGTGAACCATTGCTTCCTTCTTTTAACACAATAGCACTCTAGAGGCTTTTCATCGTAAACAGGGTTTGGAGTTTCTGATGACTTTCAGGCTGGGCTCCTGCACTCTCATCCAGGCTTTTGGAGCATCTGCAGATACAGACCTAAGCTACTGTCTGAAGTAGCTCGACTGAATGTTAAATGAAGAGACACTAAGTAACTACTTGAATCAGCTGAATTTTTGTGCATTGTATGTATTATCCATGCATTTGGAAATGCATCCAAATATCACTAAACAGCTACATAGATAAAACTTTTACATCTGTAACTTGAAAATTATACATATTGAAACTGTCCCAAACTTGGTCAGAATCATCTAAACAAGAGCAGGGTTAACAAATATTTATGATATTTACACACACAGTTTCCATTTCAGAGACCATCTTGGAAAAACTACTTATGAAATTAGATGTGTAAGACCAGTCTGCTAAGTTATCAGCTTACATTTTGCCATTTCAAACAATATTGTCACTTTACATAGATGTTTATGACCATAGACTTTTTCAGAAGAGGGTTAAACCTCTAAATTCTTCTGGGAATACTGGCCAAAGTGAAGAAAGGAATTACATTCACACTAGTAATATTTTTTGGAAAGGGCTGCTTGCTTGGCAACAGTGCATTCTTTTAGAAAATGTGCTATATTTTCCTGGGAAGGATCCTATTGATTTTGGTGAAAATTGAAAAATTGGAAGATGGAAGTGTGGGACCAAAAAAGCTATGGCAAATGATAAGTCCATTCATCACCTAATGGGATTATAATTGCCTATAGATCAAAGAGCTGGAACAATCTGATGGCTTTTAACCCTGCCAAACAGCTCAGTTAAGATTTACTTTTCTCCCAGAAGGGAAGAACAGAAGTAATTTAGCAAATTACAAGTTGTAAATGGCTTAACTATTAGAAGACATAAAGTGGGATGAGAAGGTGGTACACTGGGAAATCATGTGGGGAATAAAAGGATGCAGGGAACTCCTGATGTGTTTAATGAGCTCAGCCTACAGAAGCAATAATATATATGACCCTCCAATAGTTTTGCATCCATACATCTCTCCCTCTAGTCTGAAATATGTTCTCAATTAATTTTTAATGAGACAATGTAATTTAATGATTCCCATTTCAGACATAGCAATCTTTTCTATGCATATATTTGCTAGGAACTATAGTCATGAGACTTTTCTGAGACTTTTCTAGGCCGCTTTTTGTCCATGCACTGCCCATTTGTACACTAGATGGCACTCAACGCTTATCACTCAACCAGCCTACGTCCCCAAACCAAAAAAGAAATGACAGCAAACAGTGAAATAATTACTGAGTCCAGCTTCTTGTTACCCAGGGCTTGAATTGTTGAAGCTGCTAAAGCATTAATGGGAACTGATAACTTTCCCAATTATGCCTGCAGCTGAAGGAAATGCAGAGAAGACCTTGACTACCTTCAGTTAACAGGCAGTATACTTACTACCTCAAATCAGACAAGAGTGAATACCCACGATGTTCAGAGTCCCCTTTAAACACTCTGTGCAAAAGGTAAGCTGAATGTTAACACCATTTACATATCATATGAGTTCTAAGTGTTTTATGGACTTTTAAGCTCTTGTTATTGCATACTTGCATCTATCAGTTCTTTGAGTTTTACTATGTTGGAGCGCAGTGTTACAGAAAAGCTTAGAAGTCCTTAAATTCAGACCACTTTGGTGGATAGTAAGAATACAAAGTAAAATAATAATATTACCGAAAAAAATCTCCTAAGCTTAAATTTCAATGTATGGAGTCCAGAATTCTCACTGACATTCAGGGAACAAAGTTATACTTTAGCAGACACTTCTACCAGACGCAAATAATGAAAAACCAATGGAACTATGAAGAAAACCCTATTTCATATAATGTTTCTTTTTTAAGGGTCTATCCAGAAAAGGCAAGGGGCGAACTCCAAAGCAGGCTTTAGAGCAGAAGACACCAAACTATGACTTTCGCACTGATATGCCATTAATGTGATGTGTGTTCTGGGAAAAGTATGTTAACTTTCTACAACCTAGTTTTCTCAAACATAAAGGAGGAAGGACCCTTTTCTTTTCTTTAGCGCTTTGAGCTCTCAAAGAAAAAATTGATAAGCATCAGTATATATGCATTTAATTATAAAATTCTGCCTTTGTTTCATTGCAGTTAGGTTGATCAGAACACAATCTACCATAAAGCAGGAAAATGCAGAGTTAATGGAGGTATCTCCTATGCTCCTTTTTACCCTTTCCTTTTGGAGTGTATATTTTTCCTTTCATACACAATCATGTTCTTCTTTTCCAAGCACAGTAAGCCTGGGAATGTAGCCAAATTCCGGTTCCCATTAACTTCCAAAGTCACACAGGAGCAAATCTCTACAATCTTTCTCAAGAATAGTGAAAAGTCGTACATGAGCAGCAAAATTATCCACCTAAAGTACCGAGCAGCTGTGTCCCTGGCAAAGTTTTAGAAGCTGGTGTCACATCAGAGCACTGTTCTTGGCTCACATATCTGTCTTTCAAATCACAGAGTCCCTGGCACCCTGTCTCAGACTGGGCTGTGAGTGGGCTCTTGAATCATCATCAGTCATCACAAGCCGCTGCATCCTATGTGCCCGCTAAGATTGCTGCCACTCAACGCAGAGGTAACTTTTACGATCATGAAGTTTGAACCTCTTTGCAGTGAACTCCAGAGGTCAGGGAACAAAGACAGTGTCTAGTCAGTGCTGCACAGTTGTGGGAATACTGTGTAGCATTTTGAAAGGAAAATGCCAAATGGCAATTAAAGTTATCAATTCCTTTTTAACAGTGTCTTCTATCACGCTAAAATTCTCACTGCTATGGACATGATATTCCTACTTACTGACTTCAAAAATTCTGGAAGCTTAGAATTCCCAAGACCTATAACAGAGAAGGAGTGTGCCGTGATCATAATGATGCTCATCAATAGGATTTATACAGATGTACTGATCCAGAATGTCACCTTAATGATATTAATTCTCAGTGAGTCCAGAGGGAAGGTATAACAATTATCAGAGTTGAAATATTTGGATTTTAAAAGGCTAGAGAGTAGAGGCAAAAAGTTCTGGCCACCATTTTAGAGGAAGAACTGAGCATAACCTTCCTCAAAGGATATTCAGGGCAAAAGCTGAGAACTTTAACGTTTCTACACAAAATCTGGATGAAAAACCCTGAGGAAAGATTGGCTAATATACATTTCACAGAAACAAACAACAGATTTGCAGAGATTTATTACTGACTCCATCCTCATACAGGGGGAGAATATTACTCCCTGATCTTGTGACAGAAAGGCATTGCAGGGACAGAGAGACTGTTATCACTTCACACACAGGTAAATCCTAATAGGAGACTTCAATTGCAGTAGTTGATCTGGATCATTAGCACTCCTTGACTGGAAGAGAAACAGACAGTGAGAGAAAAGCTCAGATTTAGATGAAAAGCCAGACATGACTCTTAACTGGTGCTATTAAAGTGAATAGTTGAACAGTTTGCCCCCACACTCCATGAGTTGTTTCACACTGTCACCAGGAAGCAGCACAGATATTACAGTCTTTCTTCCTTTACTATTGGTCCATGCAGAAGCAGATTACAAAGACTGGCGATATTACTCAGTGCTGTTTTTATGCTTAGGAAACTCGGGACTGCACAAATTCCAGTAGAAAACATGCACACTACCAATTTCCCTTTGGTGGTTTACCTTATCAAGGTGCTTAAAATACTCATATACTGTGGGGTCTCAAACATATTCTTTGGCTGCAACACAACTTTTGTTGAACATCGTTAATATGTAGACTGAGTATTGCCAGTCACCCAATGAAGAAAGAAGGCTTAAGAAAATTTTAGATAGCTTTCAGCAGAAACAATCATACTTAAGTATCACTTCCATTCCATTGCAGACTCATTTTTAGAGGAAACAACTTGAGTATGGCGATCAAGTACAAAAGACTGCTTTAGTAGGACTTAAATCCTACCTGCCCACACCCCCAAACTAATGATTTTGACAAACTTCATGGTGCTCTGGTGAAATCACTACACAAAGAGGTTCACCTCTTCCCTGCAGCTTGGAATTGACAGTATAGAGTCTCAAAAGTTAATTAAGCAAAGTATAACAAACATTAATTTTTTCAAAATAATTTTAGAGCTAAATTCTGTTAAAGAATAAAATATGGTTTCTTTGGGCTTCGATTACTTGCTGGATTGGTGAGAGCTTCTCATCAGATTTTCATGAAACTTTCTACTTCTGACATTAAACATTTTTGAAAGTCAAAAATGTTTTGGTGCCTTTTTGATTCTAAGACCTTCTGAAAATATTACTACCTGTGCCAGTGGGGCTGTTATTGAGAAACTTCATACGATATCTCATCAGGTAGCTATCACAAGCTTGGTGTTGCTTTGCTCAACATGTTTTTCTTTCAATAATAATCTACTTAGATGGGAGAGAAACCTTTTTTTAATATTATTATTATGGTTCGAAGAGAGAGCTTTTCCTGAAAGGATAAGTGTCCTTTATTTAAGCCGAACATCCCATAGCAAATCAAATTGTCTTTTTCAAGGAAGTCTCCAGTTTTTTATTGTTAAGGAACAAGTCTAAGTGCAATGCTCTGTCTCCATGTGTGGAAAGTTTCTGGACAGAGTTATTAATACCAATTCTGGCTTCACTGTATTTTATTACTACTGGAGTCTTAAAATAATTTTATTTACACTCTCTTGTGGACTGAAAGCTCTCTACCTGTGCTTTTATTTTGTGATACTCTTTCTGTAGGCAGTTGGAGAGTTTTATTTTCATTTTTATACTCTGTCAACCTCTACTACACATATATACAGCTTAAGCTCTGCTTATCATCTATACAGAGAGCAATAACATATTGTACTGGAAACAGTGGGAACATACAATACTCACACTGTTATTGTGCCTCATCAGTGTGTAACACTATGTTCCAATGAGTGAAATCAGGTTTTAGCACCATGAAGCTTTAACAATTTTAACAAGAATTATTGGACTGAATACTATATAAACACCCTTGTTTCCATTCTACAAACAGTAGAAATTAATTCAAGAGATTGTAAATTTGGTTTAGCTTGTTACTGAAGAAAGAAGAAAAGTGTCCCAACAATTTGTTTTACTGCAACAAGAAAACTAGAATTTAATACCTTCTATTACAGTAAAGTCAGAGAATAGCCACTCTACTTAGCTATTTTAGATTATCTCCAGGCTTTTAAAGCTAAGTACCCGTTATGGTGGGCAGGCCTTTTCTAAAGGAACACCACTCATTTTTTACCCAGACTTATGTTAATTAACAGGCAATTTAGGTGACCACAAATTGCAAGTCCTGCAGATACAGCCATCACAAAGTAAGAGTATGATACATCATGCGTAGGATCAGGGCACTAGAACATTAGAATCGATGTGATCAATACAAGAGAACATACCATCTCTAGTACTTTTATCGGTAAGATTGTAGCTTCTACTTAAGCTTGTGCATCTGTTGGAAAGATAAGTAACCGCATATAATAATCTTTTCGTTAAGTTGTTCCCATGCTTGATTTTATTCAATATTATTTCTAATCTGAATTCATATTCTTTCGTCTTTTTGCATTTGAGTCAACTGCATTATCTGAAGTGAAAAATACCGCGCCATCTTTCTTAGTTACCTATATTAAACATTGCTTCATGCAAATTTATCTGTCTGATGCCTGGAAGGAGATAAACAATTCTGTCTAACATACTCACCTATATTCCTTATACAGGCAGTGGAGAGAAATAGATGCCTGTGAATATCTATGTCGGGAAATCCAGTCCACCCCTCAACTGATGGATGAGAGAAATTAGTCAGTTCCAAATGGTAATTTAGCCTGCTTGTTAAATGCCAACATATTTTCCTGGATACAGGTAAGCAACAGAATAAGACAGGCATTTTGACCCACCTAGGGTCTCGTTTCTCAAACTTTCTTGCTGAAGAAGCACAGACTACAGGGCTGCTCTATAGCATGCAAGCCAGAAGAGCAGGGAAGTGGTATCCTGAGCCTGACAATGACATTGGCACATTTAACCAAGTCAGAGCAGAGTTTGGTCCCTGCCCATACGAACTGCCCTGGGTTTTTTAACCTGATGAAGATCTAAGATATACATGCCTGTTTCAGTGAGTCAGGTTCAAAGCTTTCTGCCTTCTCCAGGCGGCTGTCCCAGCCACAAGTGTTTGAATCGGGTTCTTAATCGGTTCTCCAACCGGCCTTATGTTTCTCGCGTGCCTCACAGGACTGAAGAGTCTTTTCCTGCCCACAGGCAAGCAGGCTGGGAGAAGACAAACTGCAATGTCATCTGGGACTAAAACCTGAGGTTTAGCCCCTCAGGCCTAAGTGGCACCCTAGATGGGATTTAAGAGGGTTAGATATTGTCTAATATAGTTAATGAAAATATGCTCTTTACAGATTGAGGCATGAAAAAGTAAATAAGAGCAAGGACAAGTTATTACCTAAGGGATGGGGAGTCAATGTTGGGGAGCTGCCAGGGGGGCAGGGCCAGGTGTGGCCGCCGGGGCCCATCCCCTCACCCCGAGGAGCCGAGCCCCGGGGGCAGCCAGGGCACCCCTAGGCCCCGCATCAGGCAGCACCGCAGGGATGGGCTGAGGCTGGGCCGGGCTGGGACAGCGAGGCTGGGCCCTGGCAGTAGAGGAGGTGCAGGAAGGTTTTGTGCAGAAAGTCCACATTGTTAAAACAAACCAAAGATACTAGTGGTTACACATGGACAAAAGTTACCTTGGCTCAAAAAGCCAAATGAACATTCAAGGCAGTCCTAAACAGTAGATGTGTGAGCACATTCACTGAAGTCTGTGTCACCATGGAGGTGGTGAAATTGCAGTCTATCAGAAAACAGCAAAGACACCTTTGAGCACGAGAAATGAAATGGCACTTGGCTGGAGTTTATCTGAATCATGACTGGAACAAGGATAATCATCAAAACCTATCACAGGACATAGGAAGGACTAGCTGCACTATAACTCTGGGCTCTTCTGGAAGGAGAAGTTTGGCCAAAGAAGCACTATTCCATGCAACCACATTTAGCTTACTTTTGCCCTCTTTGGGTACTTTGCTACTCCCTACTCATTCAGCACATTGGTTTTCAACCTCTGATCCTTCTGAGAAGCCTGGTAAAGGTAATTAGGACCAACAGGTCTGTTTTCAGTAGGTTTAAATTTATTTTAAAGCAAATGACTCCCATATGAGTAAAAATGTAGGGAGCCGCAAATTGAGAAAAAAAGAAAGTAAAATCATTCTATTAAGGTGCTCAAACAAGAGAGAATTCCTAAAAACAGTGCCTGGGTGCGTTGGAATGGGCTTACAACACAACCAAGCCTTTAAAAAGTATTTAAATTGAGTTAAGTTCACAATCAGGCTTCATCAATACTTAACATGGTTGGTCATTACATAGTTTCATAGAAGTTCATTTAATTGAGTTAGAGTATGATTTTCACCTAACATCTGTCTGTAGACAGGATGCTGTTTCTATCGAAATCCGTGGGATATTGGTTGTTTACCATCTTTAGAAAATGAGGCCAGAGTTTTAGTTAAATTTACTTAATTTTACTTTGGAAAGTGAAGTTATAGTCATGCAACAAAGGTTTAGACCATTCAGCACTGTTCTAGGCTTCGTTTTAATTAGTGCTATATTTTACTTTAAACAATTCCTTGCTTTTAAAGCTTCTAATTTTATAAATATTCTTATTCAGCACAAGTCCAGCACAAATGGCAAAACACTAAAATACTAGATGTTTCTCAAAACAAAGTAGTTGCTCCAGTTGCCTTAAAGTTATTATTGTATTCAATCATATTTATGAAGATATGGTACAGCTATGAAATATAATACAAACAAGGATGCAGTTAAGAACATAGCAAAATAGCTCATTATATTAGCATGACAGTTTCATTACTGTCCTACACCAATTTCACAATCGTAATAAGATATGTAGTAAATTTAAGTTATTTTGAGACTAAAAAACACAGCAGGCTAAAGTTCTGTGTAGCTCTGCAGTTTTTAATTTTTATGAATCATAATATCTTACTTGAAATTTGCATTAAAATAATGCTAAAAGGAAAGAAATAGATTGTGGGACTCTTGTGCATCTAATTTAGGCATCTTTAATGCCTACTTCTTAGGATTAGAACTAATACTACAAAATAATTTCTGTAGGGAGAGAGGGAGGAATTTTTGAAGGCCTCTAGAGAGAGATCTGGTCTGTTTAAGTTTAGGCACTAAAATGATGTAAACTGGCTTTCACCCTAACCAGCCAGACAAAATAGCTAGGAGACACTAGTGCCAGGCAGATGACAATGACCTCTTTTAAGTTATCACAGTATTTTTAGACAAACAGGCAGAGCCATTTGTTCCATAAAGGTCAATTGGTCCATTTAAGGCAAGATCATCCTTACCCAATTAACTCAAAGTATGTATCAGGTATTTATTTTAGGTTTTTATGTGAGGTAGTTGCTTTAAAACTTCAAAAATGGATAATTCATAATCTTTCATGAAAATCATTCCACTGCTTAATTATCTGACTCCTAAGATGTGTTGTCTTCTATATAACCTTATACTTCTTAGCAAAAAGTAAATCGCCTACATTTTGTTTTATCCATACTGTGCATATATCCTGTGTTGGAACTGAGCAGCAAGTGCATGCTCCTGATTATAGAGATTGCAGATACTACTTGGCTATCATCCGATTAGGGAGATTATTTGAGGAGAAAGCGACTTGTCTCCTTTCAGCCAAGATTTGGAGGACAGCTGATAACTGAATATCTCCCTGACAAGCCATGACCTCAGTACATGAGTTGGAAAGGACTTCCAGATCCACCAGCTTAGAGATAGCTTCCACTTTCTTTGAGATTTCTGTTCCAAGTTGTGGGTATCTGTGAAGCCATATCTGGATTTCACTCCCAGAACTCAGGCATCTGAAAGAACTGTCATTTCTTTTTGCTGGGTACTACAGTGTACTAGGTTATTTTCAGAGTTACTTCCATGGTTCCTGGCTACACGGCCAGTGCCTTCAAGACTGTAACACTACAGTTATGTCACTAAACTGAACAGGACCTAAATATTTCCTACTATGCTATCATCTACACTGTTAATTTTTTGGATTAATCCCTGGTGTAGTTTTGGTCCTGGCCATGTAAGAGTCTCTTACAAGGTCCTCCAGCATGTTTGAGGAGTTAGTCTGGACAAAAGACACATGGAGGGTTGAGGCAGCTGCAACGGGGCCACCTTTTTGGAGCACGGGTATGGAGGTGAGCGGTCCCATGTCAGCTGGCTTAGGTGTCAGAGCACTACACCAGACAAATTCTGTTTTTCAGCCTGCTGTTTGTTACTTTGCTTTTTGCGGGGAGTGAGGGTGTTTTACAAGACTCACCCAGCGGACAGAGCACTGGGACTTCCTGGAGCTGAGTTCATTCTCCCGTTCAGCTTCATTTTTGGTATGATATTGATTAAATCAGTTACTCTTCCTACACCACAGGACTTACATCATAAAATGGGGTGATATTCCTTTATTTAACATGTGGTTAACAGGAGTGATTTCCATTCCTGACTGAAAAGAGGAAACCCTATGAGTATCCAGCTGTATAATGAGATAGGGTATTTTTTAAGGTACAAATATATCAAAAAATTTTGATAGGGGGTGGGGATTTGATTCTCTGCTGCTGAGCACATTTTAATAGCTGTAGCTTGTATTAAAAATAAAGTCTGACAGTGGAAAAGATTTTCCACTGAAAACTATGTTCTAAAATGGAGAATTTTCTAAAAGAGAGCTTTGGAAACAAGCAGCTTTGGGGAGAAAACTTGCTCTCATTACACTACAATATCCCTTGTGATTTCTGAGTATGAAACCAATGGGATTCTGTCTGCTGATTTATCCTTTTTTAAGTCTAATTTTTAACATTTTTTTTCCTTTTGTTTCACCAAGGGAATTATTTGAAGCTGCACATTCCTCGCAGCACAGGATTCATTTGCCTGAGAACTTTAGGAGTACAAACCTTACAAAATATAGAAGTATATGAGCTTTTCACAACACTTGTGAACTGAAACCATTAAACATCTGAGTATGCTGTAATCACTGTTATGTCTCCCACATAATGTAGGCATCCTGAGCCAGTTTTAAACTAGCTGAATAGAGAGCCAGTAGTCATTTCTCATGTTTAAGATCTACCTCTGAGAATTCACTTGGAGATCTGCAGCACATCCTGAGATCTATGTTGTCATATTAGACTGCTTCTAGCACCAGCATCACCTACTTTAAAGTTGAGAATGTCTGTAACTGAAGTTAGCTCTGTTCCCAGTTTTCCATAGCAATGCTAATTCTTTTCTGGTACTTTGGGGATCTGGAGCACAAAGAATTGTTGCTTATTAAAAACCCAGCCATCTCTAAATAAAAAATGTAACTAATCACTTGCCCATGGTAATGAATATCCAATCAGGTACATTCATCACTTTCTACCTTATTGTATTTCCCTTTAAACTGAAACATAATACTGTTCTTTAGAGACCTAAAAAGCAGGTTTCTATCAGTGGTTCAGTATAAACTATATACTTATTATGACTAAATGTAGAAGACTCCCTAAAATGTCTGCAGCTTCAAACACACCTGCAAGAGAACTCCTTTGACTGCGGGGAACTCAGTATACGCTGGGGATGAATTTGGTCCTAGGAGCTTAAATCTTGAAGGAAAATCTAAGGGAACCAAGGGAAATCAAGAATATTCAATGAATTCCTGAAGCATGTGCATCCTTTTATTGGGTTGTTTCCTCGGGGTTTATTATGGATGCATAATTTTTTGTTCAAAAAAGGTGTTCAAGATTTTTTTCTTGTAAAAAAAGACAGTCGTACCATGAAGGATTATAAAATTATCATATATATTAATCTGCTGTCAAGTCAGAGATTTCTGCCAAGTTTATAAGATGGTTAAGTAGTAGTTCTCTCTACACACAGTGAATTTGAAATATTTTAGGCTTCAGTGATGATGAGCATCTCAGCTGCAAGATGTTCTGCCACATTCATATACATCTCACATCTCTCCTCTCAGGCTTGTATTCTTCATGGTTGTTATGAGATAACAGCAACCCACCACCAAGTCCTACTGGTGGCAGCCAAAAATCTGGTCCTGACAGTTGCTATGACCAACTAATCAATCTCAAATTATAGTCGGACACTTTCTTACCAGCTACACCAAATACATTACACAAAACACAACGGAGAAAATCACCAAGCTGTGGTCCCTTCACAAGAGTGTATTACAAAGAACTGTTTTTAAATTTTGATTTTCTGTTCCAAACAAATGTTCAGCTCTTCTGTACAGACACTTCAAGAGCTAAGTAAGGAAATCAAACAAAAAGAAGGCAAATATCTGACTCACAAATCTGGTTTACTGAACTAATTTCAAAATGCCAGCTGTGAATTATAAGTGTCCCTAACATGGACATCATCAGCAACAAATACTTTGCTAAGAATGCTGCTAGCACCAGATGTTATTCGTTATAATAGTGGTCACTATAACTAAGCTTTTCTCTGCAGCTTGCAGTGACCCTATCTAATTCAGCCTGCTGGTAGTAGGTTGAACTTTCAGTTACAGCCAAAACAGTGCTTTCATGGCAGTGATCCAATGACATGTTCAATCAAACAGATGCTACTGCTTTGGTGGCCTTTTGGGCGTATTCTTTCCATGCTGAAGCTACTTAGGAGAAAGTGGCCAGATTTTTGTCTGTAACCAGTAAAAGTAGTCATAATACAAATAAAATAATTACAAACTACTTCCAAAGCATCAGCAAGGATACAAATTCAAGTATCCAAGAGTCTAGTGATCTTCCTTTGGCCACAGTATGTATATTCACTGCAATGTAGTATGTAGTATTTATTATACGATCACTTACTATGCTGAATACACCCTCATTTTTGTCCAGAGTAGGTCTTTCCCCAGGCCTCTTACTGAAGCGCAGCACTCCCTCCGTCTCTGTTTCCACATAACCCACGTCACCTGGCTCACAGTCTTCTTTTCCCTGATAGCTCATTCCCGGCTGCGTACTCCTTGTACCTCCAATTGCTTCCTTAGTCCTAACACATAATCACTCTCTCTAACCTTCGTGCTTTTTTCACTTCCCAGCTCTTCGTCCCTTTCTGCTCCCTACAGTATATGTGCAAAGGGGAAAACTGAGACAGATATCTTCCTTTTCCGTGCTTCTATCCAAGCACAGGAAAAGGGGTGACTGTCAACAAATGTGTCTGCTCTCCATTCAAGTGTCCTGAGCTGTATATAGCAGAACATGTAGTGGCCCAGCTCAGACTTCAAGGAGAATCCTGATAATTGAGCAGAGGGCATCTTAAATGAGTCTAAAAAGTTAGAGCAAGTATGTTTTGCAGTTTAAGTAATTTGACCAAACGTGATCATTTTTAAAGCCGTAAGTCAAATTTCTGAATTGAAAAAAACACCCACATGTCACTTACCAAGTTCCTGTTGCTGCAGGGCTCTAGAGTTTTCAAAAGAAGAGATCAATATACTTTCTACCAAGACACTTTTTCTTTGCCTTTTCTCAGAAAGAGCTGAACTCATTTGAGTGAAATTGTCTATAAATAACCAAACTTAACAACAAAACTGAGGCAGATATCCAATGTGACAAAAATCAGTCCAGATAATTAGCTTCTGAAGCAACTGAAAGGGTTTTATTTTAGAAAGTGTCAGGAAAGCAATGGCATTCACCAAGTGATAATGCAGCAAGTGAGATGCACCCACAAGTGCAGAGGGAGTTGGCCGATGTCATTACAAAGCCATTCTCAGTTATCTTTGAAAACTCATGGCAATCAGGAGGTTCCTGGAGAATGGAAGAGAGCAAATGTCACCCCTATCTTCAAGAATGGCAAGAAGGAGGATCTGACTGGTCAGCCTCACCTCAGTCCCTGGGTAGGAGATGGAGTAACTAATCTTGGCTACCATTTCCAGACATGTGAAAGACATGAAGGTGATTGGGAGTAGTCAGTATGGATTACAAGAGGGAAACCACTCTTAAACAACCTGAGTGTCTTATTCAATGAGATTACTTGCTTGGTGTATGGGGGGAAAGCAGTGGAAATTGTTTATCTCAGTTTTAGGAAGGCTTTTGACACTGTCCCACATAACATCCTCATAGACAAGCTGATGAAGTATGGGCTAGAGAAGTGCTCCATGAGGTGGACTGAGAACTGGCTGAACTGCCGGTCTCAAAGGGTTATGATCAGGGGCATGAAGTCCACCCTGAGGTTAGTCTGCAGATCTGGCATAAAGTTATGGTCTGTCTACACAGAGGAACATGGCAGGACTACAGCATGGAGTGCTTATGTTCTGCACAGCACTATGTGGTCTAGAGATTTTAAGACCTGCAAAAAAAGATGAGATTTTCAAAACCATCTAAGAAATTTGGATCTACGCAGTTCTTTTTCTTCTTCTGTAGTTATGTGCTTTCAGTGGTAGAGAGCCAAAAAACTAAATGTGTCTACTAAAACTGAACTATCGTTTCAGAGATCCATAAGCCTTGTGCATCTTTCTGTAGGTTGGTATAAGAGAAAACCGGGATGCAGACAAGACTGAGGAAGCTGAACCACTCTCTGACAGTACCTCTCTTTTTTCCACTGACTGTAGAAGGCACAAAGGCTTATATGAAATGTCTGTATTTTGAGAGAGCTAATCCTAGTACAATGTAAGAGGGTTCTAGTGTTGCAGGTTCATCCCCACTCAGTCTTATAATAAATCGCAGGAAGGTATTACACAGCTTAAGCTATCAATTTAGTAGAATACCAGCCTCACTACCTGAGGCATAGGCATGGTTAAGAAGCAGTGCTTGGCAAAACTAGAATAGCAAAACTTTGGAAAGATTTCAAAATCTTAAGAACTATAGAGAGCTGAACAAAACAGTTCCAATTAATAAATCTTCAATTTTATAATTACATGCACAAAAGTTGCAGGATTCTTTATAATTAGCTGGATAATTTCAATATATTTGTAACTTTCTAGTAGAAATTCCAGGATTTTTTTTTAGCTGAAAATAAAGTTTTTTAACACAAGTGAGCCATGAGAACTGAAGAGTTAAAACCTGACACTTGCAGAAGGAACAGAATCATAGTATCAAAAAAGCATATACCTTAGCAAAACTTCTATATAAATGTTATCAGGATAACAAACTAATCATATTATCTGAAGACATTATCCATAGGTATGATTAGGCAAAAAAGGATTAGGTTATAAAATCATAATGTAATTTGCTTTTATGGCAAAGAAGAAATTTATTCCTGAGCTGGAACTCAGTCTGTTTCACACAAGTCAATATAATAAATGTGAGTATATTCAAAATGAGCAGGAATTGTAAACTATACTATTCTGTATTTTTTATACAACACCTCTAAACAGAGGTTCTCCATTTGTATTATTATTTCATAGTCTTCAGAGGCTGAAACTTTTGTAAGGTCTCCTATTTCCTCTGCATCAGTATGCCAATTAACCATGTCAGTTCTATTAAATAAGAGGATGCTGGACTGAAAAAGCTTAAAGCTTATCTTGGCAAGTAATTGCACAGATTATTGGTTAATCTGCATAATACAATATATCAATGAAAACAGCTTCTTCATGTGACAGTGCTTCATTAGTTATCAGAGATAGATAGTCCAAATCCTGAAGACAAGCCTATCTGCAGACTTCTTGGACTGTCAGTAACATCAACCCATCTCAGTCCTTTTTATTGATAGCATGTGCTCATTCCTGCATTTGTGAGTAAAAGTTATGCACTGGTCTAGTATCTCTGCTAAAAATGAGGGGTAATATAGATATTAGTCCTTTATTAGTCCTTTAACATATCTTGGTATGTATGTTTTACAGAACTATACCAAAAAGGATTTGCTACTTTTACTGGCATATTACTAGTACATGCACACTTTGCAATAGATGTTTATCTAGTATTTGTTATAGAATAAAGGCATAGCAGAAGAACTTCAAAAATACATCATATGTGGCTGAGGTTAAAGTGTGAATATTATAGGATTTCTTCTTTGTCTCAAGAAGTGTCTAGAAAGATAAAGCATACTGTATATCATGAATAAGAGCTTGAAATAAAGGATTTGACTCAGGTCCAACAGACAAAGCTCCTGCAGGAAAGACAAACTGAAAACAGTTGCAAATTAAAGATGAATGGTTTGCTTCTTATATTTATCTGAATTTTTATAGGGTTTAATTTTTTTTAGATTTCTTATTTTCAGTCTACATTTTCTTATGTCTAATTTTATCCAACAGCAGTGCTTTTCCCTTTATGCTTACACTCCTCCAATCTTGGTACAACAATTTTGAACCACTCTTAACCCTAACTTAGTCTAGGATGGCAGTAAGACCTTCTGCTGTGCTAAACTCAATGCACCTGATTAACATCATTTAATTAAGAGGGACTTTGCATGCCACAGAAAGCTATGTGTCCTGGGTGCTATCCTCATAGACAATAGGACAGAAAGAGAACTGTCAGAGAATAGATGGATTTTGTATGATAAGAGACAGATTTTGATGCCCATCCTGGAGAATCAATACTGATGCTGCTTTGAAAACAATGACAGTTCAGGTGCATATGAGACATAAAAGCAATACAAATGGTCCTCAGTTATATAAGCCAAACCATTACACTATGGATCTCTGCATTATTGCATTAAATCAGTGCCCTGAAACTTAAAGCTCTGCTACCTTTTGCCTAACCTAATAACTTTCATTCCTCTCTAGGAAGAATATGAATTCTAATGAAACACTTAGAAAGAACAATGAATAAATCATTGAGTTAATCCCCCTTGATAATGCATTTTCTGAAAAAGTTAATTCTTAATTTCTGTTCACACACACAAAAAATGAAATTTTCTTTTCATTAAAACTAAAATAGCAGATATGAGGAGTTTTTTATTAACACTGATGGCAAGCAATGAGTTTTTAAAGGTTTTTAATGCTGTATTTGCTATCCAAGGTACAAGTAAAACATCCCCCTGGGACTGAGCTGTGATGCTAGCTTACTGGTGATTGTTAGTGACTAAGATTTTATTTTCTCTGTTATATTAAAAAGTAAAGAAGAAATAACAGCACTAACACAAGAGCTCAGGGCTCATTAAAGTGTTCTTTGTTCATGAAATCTAATGAATGTCATTGAGAGTTATAAATATCCAGCAGCAAGTGTAAAAGCAGAAAAGGAAAACTTTTAGCATTCAAATGATCTAAAGAATGTAACAGAAGAAACATTTTATGTCATTGTTTATTTCGATGGGTGTTTCTTGTGTTCAGGTTCAATATCAAACCATCTTATTTAATAGGCACCTAATTTCTTCATAAGAGAACTTAGGCACACATTTACACTGAAGCATTTATATAAATCCATATCAAAATCAAAGGCTTAAAGACACCCAAAAAGTGTGCTCTGAACCCATTGAAAGTAAGGAACTATTTGCATTAATTTAATTAGCTTTCAATAGGTTCTACATCTGTCTAAATGTGTTTGTTATTCCTGTTTTCTATGTCAAAAGTAACATTGATATATTGTTCCCAATGCATTTTTCCATAAAGAAATTCTTCATAGCACACAAAAAAAAGTGATGTAGATTCCACAGCTTCTGCAAGAAAAAATCAAGTAATAAACCTGTATGTGTTTTTATGTATTAGAGAACTCACAAGACCTGTGATACAATATCCCATAGAAAGTATTAAAGATGGATCATTTGAAGCTTCAAAATACAATGCAAGGACTTAGAATTGAAGATTTGAAAGAATATTCTCTCCTTAATTTGCTGTCACTAGAAATTCCTAGTAGAAACCCTTGGTATAATCCAGGTTTCTTCTGGGATTAAGTTGTCTCACATGTAAATATGATAGAAAGTTACAATTAATACTTGAATCTAAATGTCATAATGGAATGAAATGAAGCAGTGAGACCTAGGCATTTTCCTCATCGTTTCTTATATTCCTTTCCTAAGCACCAGCTGCTGGCAACATCTTGAGACAGGACAGTGGGCTTGATGGACCTGTTGTCTGACAGAATATGGCAATTCTGATGTTCTTACCGTCTTATAACAGTGCTCTGCTTTTTGCAAGCAGTGAAGCTTTAAAGTGCAAAAGCAAAGATAGGGGGAAGCTGATTGAATGTATGAAGCATAGCTTATGATAGGGAGGCATGGAAAAAGTAGAATGCATGTGCCTCAGGCAAATGCATGGCCTGGGGCAGCAAAAAGAAAGTATTGTCACTGTAACGCACCATGAAGGGGCACACAGGAGGCTCCCTGGCTCCAGCAAATAGTTCTGTCCTTTGAGACACCTACCTGAAAAAGTGGTGAGTGGCAGGCATACAGTATCCTCCTCCTTCTGGGAGTGACAATGCTTCCACTGAGCACAGTTTGAACATGGTGAAATCCATGGTTCTTGGTTTCAAACGTTATGTTTCTTTCATGCACCTTCCCATTTTTACCTACCCCAATGGGCAGGTATGAATTAATTCCGTTCTGCCCAGTTATATTAAAGCACCTCCTTTTGCCTTTGTGCCTGCTGCTCATAACGTTACACCTAACCGCAATGCCTGTGTAGGATGACACTTCTGGACAAGATGTTACTGGGGAAGTGATATTTCAGAACATGCTATTCAGTTTCTTTAGGCAGTAGTCTGGAAGACAGAAGGTAAAATCCATATATAAAGGAATGTACTTTCTTGTCAATTTAACAAGTTCCCTACAATAATTCATTCTGAATTCATAAAGATTTGAGGTAAAAAAAAAAAAAAATCAGATTATAAAACACAAGTGAGGGAAAATATACTGGAAAATACTAGACCAAAATCTATGTAAGTCTATGTAACTCCATTAAATAAATAGAAGTCCACAAAAAAATCAGTAAAATTTTACTAACAATATAGCATGAATGAAAAGCCTCATTTCAACTGCAGTATATTTGGATACAGGTCATACGTGCATACAACAAAAGACTAAGGTTAACATTACTGAAAATTTAGGGCTAAACCAAATAGGATTCAAATACTGAAACAGCCCTCAAAACCTTTACTGACTGTATAAAAACATAGGTATGTTTTTAGCAAAATATTCATCACTAATTAAATTTCAATTTCCTCCCCTCTCAGAATGGAGGAAATGAACTCTAGCTGCTTTGAATTTATTTTAACCACCAGGATACTGACTGTTCTGAATGTGGTCCCCTAAACAGAAGGCTCTAGAAGTGCTTAACCAGTATCACATTGTTCTGAATACTGCTTAGACTTAAGCATGTGGAGGAGCAGAGCACTGCTTCCTATCAAAGATATGTCAGATACAGCAGGAAAGCACATATAAAACCTTAGCACCTACAAGGCTAGGTTGAACATAGGCATTTCAATTCTACTTCATTGCTACGTTAGGGTTCTTATTTCAGGGTGACATGATCAAGATGACAGACTTGGCTAGTGGCAGAGTCATGAAAAAACTAGGAATTCCTCATTTCCACTCCATTAACCCTCTACTGAAACACATTGCATCTTCTGCAGAAGTGTAATCATATCAGAGGGAATTAGACCTTCTAGCGGCACAGCCTTCTGGCACTTCAGCAAGATGCTCCACACCTCGCACTTGGAGGAGCAGACCAGCAGACAGAAATTTAAACTGAGCATCATCAGAATACATGCCAGCTCATTCTTTCCTATCCATAATGAAGACATCCTAATAAATTGCCCAAATTGAAAATGGGGGTTTCATGAAAAAAGTATTCAGATTCCCATATCTATGGCCAACTGAATCCTTAAGGCTTCATTTCATAATGGCTATATAAAATATTTTCAAGAATCTTTAGAAGCATATTTTAAATTATTCCCTTAAGCCTACTCAGAGCTGCTGTATGATGAATGTGGGAGTTTGAGTGAGAGTAGCTTATATGCCAAGGAGCCCGGGAAGAAAAGAATGACAAAGGACAAATTTAATAATAGGAAAGAGGGGGTTTAGTTAACTTACGCATTCTTACAGTTTCTTTTCTTTAAGCCTGTATAGTGGGCCCATTTTTACTCCCTTACACCTTACCCAAGCAGGCATTACTGGGACTAAAGGAGCCTATTGGGTGTAATTTATACTGCCTTTTGTATCTATTCTCATGACTGTATCTCTTTAAATGGCACTTATAGAATCAACCAAAGCAGTCTACCTGATCAGCAGTGTTTTTAAGATGCTTGTCATCTTGATTTCACAACTGGATAAATTAAAGAACTGCAGTTAAAACATCATTAACCAGGTTACTTTTGCTGTCTCTATGATGCAGACCTAGTTCTGTATTCCTCTAATTACCTTAACTTCTCTATGATTAATATTGTTTTTAAAATGTATTCGTCTTCATTAAATACTGGTATCCACAGAATGATTTCGAATTAGAATGAAATACAGATTTTCACAGACTCTGTCACAGTTCTTCAAAAAGTGCTTAGCAAAGGACAACCATAACTTTTTAAAATCAGTAACAAACCATTGACTCAGCAAGTGAACTCAGAAGTTTACATCAGCATGACTTGATGGGTTACTGCACATCTGTCCCGAAACACCAAAGCTGCAGATCAGGACAGCTATCATTTATGGAAAGATCAGACCTTCCGAAAAAAACCACTCCAAGGGTATATACTGCATGAAGGTAATAAACCAGCTTGACATTAGTAAACAATGTGACATCTGAGGGACATATTAGTCAGCTCAGACTACAACTTCTTTGACTGCTGTCCAACAGGGATAACACAGAGACCTCTTCATACCACTGAGCACTAATTATCTGCTACCAATCTTCTTTGTGATACCAGTTATAAATATTAATATCCTTGTATGTTTTATTCATTTTTCTAAGTAGCAGCTTTAGGATTCTTCTCATTTTATGTGGTGATACTTCACATTTAAAAGTGCTAAGTGAAGTCAAAAAGTCAAGGTGAAATGGTCTCTATATTCGTCGTGAAGGTAAAAGGGAGTCACGTGTTGCAGTTTCTGAACTGATGTGTGCCCCCACCTGTTGACAGATAAGATTCCCACTGTTTCACTGTTATGCTCTCCTTACATCCCTTTGTTTCATCACATAAAGATCAGGTCACCTTTTTTGATCTTCTCTTAATGCAATTATCCTATTGTCCTGATTTTTCCAATATTGTCCCAGTTTTAGATGACACCCTTCACTTCAGGGATACAGATTGTGCATACCTTTCTTTATGGTGAAGTATCACATGTGGTGCCCAATCTTTCAGTTTAAATTCGGGAATCAAGCAGCTAATTCTCTGTTGCTTTTCCTAATACAGTCTTTCCTACCTACACAAATAATATTGTGTCTGACATCTACTTTGCACTCATAGGGTTGAATTCTCCTAACCCAACATCAAGAGGTTAGTCATCTCTAAGTCTAGTTACCTCAGGCTCCCTACACAGGCAATATGCGCCTTGTCAATGGCAAGTCTTTGACCTGTCTTTAAAAGCTTTCTTTGGGCAGGACAAGTCATCTACTGCAGAGTCTATTCTCTTCACTGACTGTAAGGAAAGTGTCAGAAAACAAACTGAGCTTTAAACATATAGCTTAGATGCCTAAGATAGGAGAAATGGATTCCATTCAAGTTGTCTGCATGTACATTTCTGTGAAGGTGGCACTGGAGAATTGAGATTTAATTTCTATTTCAGCTGTGCTCATGAGTCACAGGTGTCCTTGAACAAATCAATCCCCCTTTCTTTACCAAGAAGTATTTTTTGTAGAAGATAAACCAGCATACCGATTTGAGGTGGGGGGAGGAACCTCAGCATGAAAATCTGCAGCTGCCTCTACAGGAGTATTTAACTGCAGAAGAACAAAAGACAGCCAGCATTTCCAAAAATGAGGGATATGTCTCCATAGCTAGGAAAATAGAATACTCAAGGGATAGGAAAAGCTTACATTTTAGTACAGAATAGGCCTGCAGATTTCAGAGTAGGCTGCTCTGTAAACATCTAATGAAGGAATATTAGCTAGTATACAGCTGGTTATGCCCAATCATTCAAGGGCAGGCCAGAAGCAGGTTTCAAAGCTGAAGTAAACCCAGGTCAAGAAGCAAGAAGTTTGGCTTTACAGAGTCTTTGGTCTCTACAGAGTCTTGGTGTTGTTGGAGTCTTTCCTGCAAAGTATTTCCAGACAAAATAACACCATGCAAAGCCAAGGAAAGCTAAGCTAAGCATACAGAATGAACCATGAGAGGGAATCTGCAGCCAACTACCAAGCAAGCAGCTAAGCGCAGTCTCACAAGCGCTGGGAAAGAAGCTATCACTGGCCAATCCAAAGTCCTTTTCAGCTGGGTTGAACTCATTAAGTGTTTAGTTACGAAAGAAACTGCCTGCAACCAAGATGCCAGATGTAGACCTTGTTTGCTTGATGGTGCTGATCAGTGAGCCAGCAATCCTGTCACACAATATACTCCTGAGCTATTTGGTAGGGCATTCTCTCATGGGTAGCTAGAAGGATCGCATGTGGTTTGGGAGTGCTCAGATAAGGTGGTGAAACAAACCGATACAAATGGTGTAGAATCACTTTTCTTGAAGATGCTCCAAGCTGGACATGTTATTCTTCTATTATAAGAAGATTATTCAGGATAATTTGTAACTCAGCGGAATCCTTTCTAAGTTCTGTCTCTACGAAAAAACAAAAAATTCCATGTGACTAATACTTTTGGGAAATATATTTAGACATCATGATCAGTAGCTTGGTTAATCCACTACTCTATGCAGGCAGGTAAGTTCCATAAAATCTTTCCAGTTTCTGTGAAGGCAGTAGTTAAAAGAGTAGCTGTGTATATTGATAGGCTCCATTACATTGGCATCAGAAGCTGAATTACAAGTAGCAGTAAATGCTGAGGGAGAAACATATCTGATTGCCTTCAGTAGTACTTCCATTAAATCTCTAATGGAAAATGCAGACTTCAACTTTAAAATTACATAAACAGTAAGCAAGAGAAGGAGAAATGACTCCAGAAAATCAGTATTTAAAATTCTGTGTGCTGCAGTAAAGAAGGAAAGGTAGGGAGAACTGTGAGCGGGCAGCTCATAATATCAAATTCAGACTACAATGTAATTCTCCTACTCACATTCTGACTAATCTTGCAGAAGTCAATGGCATTATTCACATAATTACTCACCTCTGTATGACTAAGACTACGTAAATCTATTCTAGATGATGAGGAGCAATGGTATAACTCTTCCTGTGGCGCTTACTTCTTCGGTCAAATCTCACACCCTTTTCCAGGGGAAATCTGCCCCTTCTCAAACAAAGCATTAGAAACTGGTGCCCATAGAAGCATCAAGAGGCAGAGGGAGAGTAGTCAGGCAGTTCCTGCAAGGTGCTTGATGGACTAATGACCTTGAGGGCCAGAGAGGCCCATTCATTCTGCATACAGCTCGTGCCACCCCAGCACCTTCTCCCACCCCTTCCAGCCCTCCTGGACTCTGTGTTGCTACAAAGCGTCATGCTACATGCTCGTCTTCTCTGCGCTAACTGCCGGCACTTATCTCCCAGCTAGGGAGTATTGCTAAATGTCAAGAAGGAGTCAAGGGGCTGCCGAGATGACGTCAAGGAAAAGACAGAAATATCAGTTTGTTATAAGTCCAGAGCAGTTCTCAGCCCCCCAAATGTCAATGAAAAAAAAAGTTTTTAAGTCTGAGATATATGTAGATATAAACAAAATCTTTATCTAAAAACATTATTTACACTCCTACAACCTTTGGCATTAAAGGCTGAAGTAAAGTGCTCAGTCTCATATTAGGGCCAAGAGAAATAAGATGGAATTTTTAAATATCTCATTTTAGGTGATATTTAGCAGGAGCAACTGGAAACACAGCAGCATTATTCCACAGAGACAAGTGCACTTCTGAGATGCACAGTTAACCTCAAAGAGAAGGAAACTGTTTATGCTGCCTTTGTTTACTAGGTTCCCTGAGAAGCAAAAATTGGCATGAGGAAAGTACATTGCTCTGATCATTTTAATTAAAGCTTGTAATGCATCAGTGGCTACCTAAAAACAAACATCACTCTCTTCAGCTGTTCTCCCACTCCTCTTTCCCCCAAACAGACACAACACATGGAGTGGATAGAACTTAAGACCTAACGATACACCTCCCTCAGCTATAGTATTTCAGTATTTCAGTATTTCACATGGGCCTGAGCAGATCCAAGAATCATTTTGCCAGGTGGTATTGGCAACAGCAAGGTTTAGGTTCAATCTGTCTGGGAGTCCCTTCAAAAATAAGTAAAATGATGGCATGAGCTCTTTCCTGTAGCCAAGCTTTTTATTCCTGTCTCCTGGCGATTGAAATAAAATTTCCTTGAATAAATGACTAATCAAATTTGTATACAGAAACTCCTCTTTGGCAAAACAGTTGATAAAGACCAGACATAGCTAGCTGTAGTGGAGATTGGTGCCATAATCACAAGCAATCACGGTTAATGCCATGAGCAGTGGCAGACCTGCAGGCTTTATGCCAGACAGCACACATACTTGGGAGTATTTCTCTTTACTCTCTTCCTCTATGTTCCTCCTTAACTCCCTGCCTTTCTCAGGCCCCTTATATTTGAAGGCTCACTGGCCCTTCCCTGACTCCAGTCTCACTGCTTCCCAGACCAAAAATGCATGTGTCATCCTCTACCTGGGTGTTGCAGCCGTCAGTATGCTGCAGGCTGCCCCAGCTCCTGTATGTGAATTTATAGAAGCCAGCTCCTAATATTTGCATTTATATTGTCTATAAAGTATGCACCCACATGTGCACTATCCTCTCTTTCACGTTGGGCTTTACCCAGTAGATGGTCTAGCTGGGTTGCTTCAGGCTGGAAACTAGAAACAAGCCAACTGGAAACTTACTTACAGGAAAAGTCTTGTTAGCATGAAAGAAAACAAGAATAGGAATTCTGCTTCCCTGATCATCTTGATCCTGAGAAAACTGGAAAGACTAAAGAAAAATACCAAACTAGTGCTGAGGAAGTTTATGGAAATAGAACTGGGAAATAGACAATTTGTTGCTTCCTAAGACAGCTAGAGATATCCCTGCCAATATAATAAACCCCATCCTCTCCGAAGTCATGTCTGGTACAAAAAACAAGGAGGTCAGAACGTTTTACATGGGAGCTGAAACTTAGAATAACCTTAGTGTTAATGTGTATACTTCTGTCTTGCCTTGCTGCCCTTTTCTTTATAGATTAGCTGTCAGAAATATTCCAGTGAGTTGTAGAGTAAAATAAATGTGTACAATAATGAAGTGAACAAATAGGAGAGACAGAAGAAGAAACTTTCTTTCCCAAAAGCCCAAACATATATGTTTAGGGGATAAGAACCAACATTTTCATGCAAATATTGCAGCAAACCTAAAGTAAATGTTATGTAGCTAACAGTTTGGGAACATACATGTTGCTTAAGTGCAAATATCCAGAGAAAGGCTTTATCTAACAGTTGTCTTGCTGCCTTCATTACTATATTATACATATAATATAGTATAATATATTACATATGATAAATGTATATAATATAGTATAATATATACTTATATACATGTAATATAATGCACATGCAATATATTATACTAGTATCATGCATAGTTGGTGAATCAGTACATTCATCTGAAATGTAGAGAACAGAGTATGCAAACAAAAATGAAACTTAATGCAAGTAAATTTAACTATATCCACTAATTTATAAAAGCTTTAAACATGATCACTATCCATAATCTAGAAAAATACAGATCCCCATGTTTCTAACAAGATTCCTAGCATTCATACAACTAATCCATATACAATTTATCACAGCACTATGAACCAAAGACCCGAAGCAAAGTCCAGTGACCTCAATGTGAGCTTTTCAAGACTTCAGTTCCACCTGGAAGATTAATGGAATCTGCATCATATCAAGAAATTTTTTTTAAGGCAGGGTTAAGTCAAGCTCCAACAGCAGCAAGATGAAGTGACCTCTTGAGTCTTTTTACTCACTGTCTGTGATCCTGTGCCAAAAGAAGTGAAGAGGAACAGCAAGAGAACCAGAACCTAAAGCATCCCAGGGAAATTTCTTTGATTTCAATGTCAGTGGATACGCTGAGATTTCCCAGCACTAACTCCATGATTGTTTCCTGACATCTGCTTTTAACTATAGTGTGGTAGGGGTGTAGATATGCAACAGTGGTTACAAGACAATTGTAAGACACTGGTTTTAGACATTGTTTACAACTTAGTTAACCATTAAATAGTCAGTCTAAAATTTTTCATTCTGTGAGTCTACCAAAGGCAATTTTGGAGAGAGGATTCCTGCAAAAACAACTCAACTTTTATGCAAATAGGGATAGAGGAAATTATGCTGTTCTGCTTAGACAAAGAAATGTGCAGATCTTTGAGAGCTTAACTACGTCCTCTGCCTGGAAAAGCAACAAAACACCTGACAGAGAATGTGTCCTTGCCTGAGAAATGTTTTAGCATTGTCATGAGATTTTCCCCAAATGTGAATATCTGAGAATCTCTTTGTGTGCAGGCTCAATAAAAAATATAGAGTTCAGCAGAACACCGTATCTGCACTGAACGTGTTCCATCCTAGGACAAGTTTCTGAGGCAGTTAGGAATTAAGCTTTTTTTTCTTTCTTTCTTTCTGAGGAATAATCTAGTGCTGATTGCAGGAAATGAGATGAAGGAGGTCATGTGGGGGTTGCAACAGCCCCAAGGGGGACATGTATCGTAATTCATATGCAAAGGGATATAGAAAAGGTTGCACAGTTAATGTCGGCATTTGAGTATACCACCATAGCATTTTGTTAATTATATGTAATTTCATGTAAATTAGAAACGGGAAGAGCATGTATCTAACTTCTCTCTTCATCAGATCAGGCTGTTCCCATTGTATATTTGTATTTGATTCAGTCTTATTTTAGAGGAATGCAATCTTCTGCTACTTCTCCTAGGAAACATTTTCATATATTAAGAAACCTTGTTTTAAGAAGAGGGGTTTTTTTTCCTCCTCCCTTATTATGCATATTAACTTTTCTTTGTTCCCTTTTCCTCCCTGTGCAGCAAGATCTAAGTGGGATCTTCTGTTCCTGTGCCCTTGCAGAATGCCTGCACCAGAAGGGCTAGTCAGATTGGGCTGGGTGGGCACAGCGTAAAATCAGAGCCAAGGATCTCCAGGTGCCGAATGCCTCAGAAAAAAAATATTCTGTTCATAAGGACAGAGCAGGAGAGAACTGCAGCACCGATCATTGTATAAACTGATTGTTCATGCACCCTTACCGTGCGGGTGAACCACGGAGGCCCATTAGCTGCTAGATGTACTGCGGATTACAGTCTGATAGCCACCAAACACAACAGCTGTCACGTCTAATGCAGCCAGCAAACGACTGTTGGAAAACTGACACCATGCACAGTGGAATCCCCAGCTCCCAGCCCAGTCCATCTTGGTGCATCTTTGCAGCACTCTGAACGATGCTTTCTATTCCTTCATGCTTGATCATTTTATTAAATCCCAGGATTCAAGTGTGGCCAGACCTTCCTGCATTTCAATAGCTCTTATTTATGTTTTCTTCCAAAAAAAAAATGTATTGTAAGGTTGGTTTATTTGCAAGGCAATGTTTAACAAAATAGTATGAGATATATCTGATTAAAAACCCAGCCAACAATAAAGTGATTATCTTTCAGCACAGTGTGTGGTGCCATATGGTGACTGAGCAAGTGGGAAGAACTGATGCTTAATATGCAGCTCCAGTGATTTATGGTTACTGACTTCCTGTAGAAAATGACTGTTTCTTTCATAAAAACCTAATTAGTTTAAAAAGTACACATTTGCAGAGAAAATATATGTTGATAAAGTTGCCAATGCATTTTCCAAATATATTAATGATCTATAAACAGCTCCAGTGGCAGGTGCATTCTGAGCCAGCTGTCTCAATCTGTCCCACTGACCCTGATCAGAAGAGTTTCTTGAAATTACCGTGTGCAGCTGTTTTTTTTTATTATTATTATTTATTATGTTTATGAATTTTATACAATTGCATCAAATCAGGGAATAAATCTGTGAGCAAAAATTATCATTTGACTTTTTTTTTTTTTTCCTGCTGATGACTCAAAGATTTTGTAAAGAAAGAGTTCTAATCTTTCCTAAATTCAGGGTGTTCTTTCTCCTTACAACAGTATAAAAATACAAGACAGCAACCTACAAAACACATGAAGAAGAACTAACACAGTAGTTGCATTTTTTTATCAAGAAAAGTTTATAAGATAATTTATTCACAGAATTACAGTGTTTCTCCTTATTAAATCTATCCAAAACACTTCCTCTCTTATTAGTATAAATCCAAAATAATGCCACTGAATTCTGTGTTAATGGGTATAATTCTGGAAGATAGGTGCCTTAAGAGCCAAAATTAGAGCATATTAAAACTATTCGGAGCCTTTCCACTCACCTGAGTCCTTAATTCCATAAATTCCATGAACAGACATTTGTCTTGAGCAAAAGATATTAGATGATTTCTAATATATATAAAATTCAGTCCTATGGGGTATCACAGTAGGTATTTCCTTTATTTCTGTATATCCTGTTTCAACCCTTTTATATACGTGTTTAATCCCCCTTTTTTATCTTTTGAATGCAATATTGCATAAATGAATTCCTTTCAGTCATTCAGCCTCATGTTAAAGAAAGGCTGGATCTCACAGAGGCCTATAGTGGCTCAAAACATGTATTTCATTTCTCTCTGAAGCTAACAAGCTCAACTGTCCTGTCTCCATCCTCCTCATTCTCGATAGTCTCATTTCTCCTTTTTCCTTTCTCAGAGCTCACTATTTTCTTCTAATTCTTTTTTTCCCCATCTTATTTATTTCAGAGGCTCACCTTCTTGATAGAATAAAACTATTCATCTGTTCTCCCATTTGCTTTTGTTCTCCATCCTTACCTTTTTTTCAGAAAAAAAGTAATCATTCTTTTCACCAGATTATGTACTCAGTTCTTCGCCATGTCTTGTGCATATGTTAGTTTAGTGACACTGTATGGTGACTCTGTTTTCTTGTCTTATCTGCTCTATATTTACCTGCAAACTCTTTGGCATGGGGTTGAGGTAAGGTGTCATGCATATATATGTATTTGTCTTCATAATGACAGTGATGGTTGAAGGTTCTGTATTGCTTTAACACCAGTGTTAAACAGAAATATCTTTACTGAAAATAGCAGTTACACTAAAATTTATATTTGACTCTAATTCAAATTTAAACCCAGGTGGACATGAGAATGAAGACTGGTATACTATAACTGCTGATTCAACTCCACGATAGCGCATACAGCTTCTCAAATGAAGAAAAGCAAGTGAGTGACCTTTCTATTAGCTAAAAAAGAATAGCTATGGGAATTTCTTTCTTCTGCATATATGCAAATCTTTAAGAGAAACTTTAAAAGGAATATGCATTAAGAGGATATCTTACATCACACATATTTGTTTCTTTAGTAATTTATTGCTAAAAATAGTAAAATTTCTAGTTTAATTTGAAAAAAATTATGATTTACAGTCTAGCTTTAACAGCAAATTGCAAATATTTTCACTAGTGTTAAGCAGAATATTAGACTAGATTCAGTTGAATAGTCTGAACTTGGCTTTATTCCTAACAAAAAAAAAAAAAAAAAAAAAAAAAAAAAAAGAAGAAGAAGAAGAAGGAAAATGATTCTCTGCTAACTTTACTTCCAAGGTACTATGGTAATAGAAGTAGTGTTGTGAAAGTAAAATCGTCATGAAGAAGCCCCTGAGAACTCTATGAAATGAGGTTACAAAGAAATAGAAAATAGAGGGAAATTAGTTAATATCAAAGTTTGTTTGGTTTTTTTTTCTGCAAGAGTTAAAAAATGGAGAAAACCAAGATGGAGGCAATGATCTCAGCTGGTGTAGGGGGCAGAATCATATCGGAAGAGAGGACATCAATGTACAGTAAACACGAAAACTGCAAGTTTACAGTGTGAAAGTACGTTCCCTCCTCCTCCAAAATATCCTTTCTTCCCTGGCAGGTTTTGTGGAACAAGTGAGAGGTGCAGGGAAGAAAGCAGGGAGCTCACTGGCATCCCACTTCCACAGGCAATCAGAAAAGGCAACTAAAGTTGTTCCTCTTTGGTTGGGGAGGAAAAACCAGACAGGACAGAGGGTACACAGGACATCGGATGAACTCTGAAATAGACTGGTAAAATCATAGAATAATTTAGGTTGGAGGAAACCACTGGACATCATCTAGTCTGAGCGCTTGCTTAAAGCAGGGCTTAGAGTTGGATCAGATTCCTCAGGGCCTTTGCGCAGTCAAGTTTTGAGTATCTCCAGTCATGGAGATCTTATGCTTCCCTGGGCAACCCATTTTAATGTTTGTCCCTCCTCACTGTGAGCAATTTTTTCTTCATATCTGATCTAAGCTTATGTCAGTGGAAATTAAAGTATCAACAATGATTATTTAACTCAAATATGCTGAAGGAGAGGATTAATTTTGTTATGATTAATAATATTTTCATTGGTTTATAATTAACACGGAAACATGAGATCAGCAAACTTAAACGGAGCCAAAAGCATTAATAAAACAGGGAAGCCAAGCATATTTGGTGATGACAAATTCCAGATCTTTTTCTTGTGGTCTTGAGAAACTGGACATGTTAGCCAAAATAGCACATAGATCAGTCCAGAGATGGCATCCTAAACTTGTCTCTTCCAAAGTACAGTGTGAATACATAGAAATAAGGAATACCACACTTCATCTTAAATTGTGTTGTTGCATTCTGAAGTTAACAGGAAAAAATTACAAGCAATATAAAATAGAAAGCAAAGATTACTTTATTCAACTCAGTTTGACAGGATATTTTTACATAGATATATTTAAATTTCTTAAATTGTATTTTAGGCAAGAGGCTAGTACTAAAATCCTGATTTTTCATAATAGGATTTTTAATGATTATAACTGTTTTATTCTTGACTTTTAGCTCTGATGTCCTAGCTCTAATTATTAAGAAAATGTAGGAAGGGTTGGTTTATTATTACCAGGACAAAGAGGTGATATGATATAAAGGTATGCAAAGTACAGTAGGAACTTTAGAATAATTGTGACCTGCAGACCTGCAGAAAATCAGAAACTATAATATGAAATCGGCAGCTGCTTGTCATTCAGAAAGATGAAAGTGCAAAATAGACAGCCTTATTTCAGCACTGTTCAATAATAAATCAACAGACTAGACATGACTCAGAATCTGCTTATGAATGAGTTGCTTGACATGGAACAAGGAAACACAAGGAAAGGCAAGCGAGAAAAGAAAAAAAGGGGAGAAGAAGGAAAATGGCCTCATCTAGCTTTCTGCTCTATCACTCTCAGACAAATATAAGCAATATTGAATACTTACATTACTGGCAAAAACAGTGTTAAAAAAACATGCTATAATGGACCAGATTATTGAAATCAATAATCAACCAGCTATAAATAGATATAAGTTCATTGCTGATGTAACTACCCCATTATATAGAAAGCTGGTCCCAGACGTATGATTCTCCCGTTACACAAATTTACCACTGCGAATTCTATTGAGTACAGCTAAATATTCCTTATTCTCAGTGATGGCTAGTTTAGTGGGAAGGTAACACGTTCAGCTTGTACCAAAACTACTGGCTGTAGCCAGTATACCGGCTACTGGCAGTATTTTATTTTCCAGTACAAGATGGGCCTGAGTTACAAGTTAAATAGCTATTTAATTTTAAAGAATCTTAAGACCCTTGAATGAATCTTAAGCACATTTGCAGTGTCATATTAGGGTAAATTGTGAAAAGAACAAGTGAGTATGAGATCCAGTGGTATAAAATCCAAACTGGTAATCAAATTTTCAAATGTGTCAAGGTGAAGGAAATCCTAGAGGAGTTTTTCGTGGCATCGGTGCTACTATACATGTCCTGGCTTTGTGTTCCCATCTTGTGATTAAAGAATAATGACAACTGAACAGTGAGAGAAGTATTGAGAGAGAAAGATGAAAGTGAAAAAAGGAAAGGTTTTTGAAATGTAATGGGCTCAATTATGGATCCCAAAAGTACGAGAGTGGAAGCACAAATGAAATAACATAAGTTTAATTTAGAAATGATGACATTAATTGCTTTGTTAAGCCTCTGAGCATGCCCAGGATAAACAAAATGTTTTACATTTAGATTTAATTGGAAGCTCATTAAATTGTTATGTGCAGGATCTGTCACTTGTGAAGCGTTTCATTTAACATTACTTTTCTCAGTCCAGAGTGAGCATAAAGGACTGATCTAGTCAGCACGCTGAGTGCAGACCTGTGCTAGGGTTTGAGTCTAACCATGATGACCAGCCACACTCTGCGGATGCAAGTCTGACAACAACTTGAGATAACTTTTAAAGCATCTGAATGGGGGAAAATTCAGGTCCACAATACCTCTTAGCATACACTCAAGAACACTTTATTTTCAGTGGGGGCTCTACTAGGCATACTGCACCTATAAAGGGAGGGTGATATATCCCTGCCCGTTCTTTTTGGATACCAACATATTTCTATGGATCAGTGAAACTAATTCTGTTAGTCTGAGTCAAAGGTGATGTATTTTTTAAAAAAGCTCTGCAGGCTCTGCAGCTTCCAATATTCCACAAAATTTATAGATAGAAGAGACATCCGTTTTGCTTATCTACAAGAGCCCTAACATCACCTGCCAGGAGGGTGAAGGGAACTGCAGACAAGAGCTCAAGCTGCCCTTATGATGTGTGGTCACTAACCCACAAGAAGCCCACAAGTACCAACAATGATGTGCAAAGTAGAGTCAGAGGACAGACTGTTCATCAGTCTGTAGCCTGATCCTAACCCTCTAACCGTGATCCAGAAGTAGCAAAAACTTCCATTCATCTGAGGGAATTATTAAACTCAGCTCCCATCCTAAACATACGCCTGTGCTTAATTCCCACTGAAATGAGAATTTAAATTGAAATTTGTGCTGTTCAATTAAAAAAAAAAATCTTAAAGGACAAGTGTAGGGCAGATGGTACTCTGGAGAATAATTCCACTTTTTCTCAATTCTTGTATCACTGCCTGCTTTCTCCAGCATAACCTCCAGAAACTAGACCATAATTTGTCCATGCCTTTGGTTATCACCTTCTGTCTTTCCGCACTCCCCTGTCCACCCTCTATAGTACCTGTTCTTTTCCAGCTGTAAATTGCTAACACTATTTCAACAGTAACATCCAATGCCTGCCACTGTTTTGCTCAGTGCTATTTCCCACAGTCATCCAGCTATACAAATCAGAGGAGAAACAAAGCCGGTGGCACTGATTCCAGTGCTCACACTGCCCACCAGAGTTCCTTTCATACTCTTTCTCCTGTTCTTGTATTCACCCAGGATCCCAGAAGAAGACAAGCAGGGAAATCAGGAAGATGCACTGAGTTGGTGTATTGTGTCAAGACAGTGGAACTAGAAGGGCAGCAGTTCAGCTTGTTTCCTCAGGCAAGCATTACTTTTGCTGGGTCTCAAATAATTGAGTTTTGGTTGCCTCTGTGGTGGGTTGCCAGAACTTTAGATTTCTGAGGCATCTGCATGGTTAGCATGATGAGTTGACAGAAAGAGCAGGTGAACGAGCATCCAGTTCTATCATAGCTGACTGGGTAGGGAAAGAAATAGCTCATGTAATTGCATTTGCTAGCTGAAGAGTCATCTCTGTGACGTGGTAGGCCATAGTGTCTGGAGCTAGGCAGCTAGTATGTACTGAGTATCCTGGTGCTAATGCGACTGAAATTGGTGAGTCTCACTGGAGGAGTTATCTGGGAGTGAGTGAGTGCTGAGAAAACATAGGTCTGAAACTGGCAGCAAGTAGTTGGAAATTGTTACAGGAACAGACTCAGGTAGCTATTAGGGATTGGGAAGTCTTAGATCAAAATTATAAGACTCTTGTTTTGTATCTGTGCTTTGCCTTTGTCCCAGAAGAATTTTCCTGGTTGGGATCAGAATATGGAAAAAAATGGATAGTACATATCAATATAGAACAGTTACGAGCAAAACTGAATAATATTTATGACTTTTTTGATGTTGTAAGGGAGAAATAGCAGAAGCCTTTAGTTGTTATTTGGATAATTAATAGTGCCTTTTAGTATTAGTCTATCATTTACAATCAAAAAGAAAGCAATACATTAGGACATTTGAAAACTGAAACAGGTTTTTCTTTTACCTTTTTTTTTCGTTTAGCACATTTATCTTAAGATTTCTTGTGGCTGTTTTCTAGCATGAAAAATAGCCATTTGAACCTCCGTCTTCACGTCTTCATCGTGCAATACTAGTCCACTGGGGGGGGGTGAGACCTTTGTCTCACCTACATAACACAATGAAGGTTTGTCAAAGTAGCAGGAGCAACTCTTGAAGAAGTAGAAATAAGAAAGCCCCAGTAACCATACAGCACAGAGCAGGGTGAAGAGGTTCTTCAAGTCACATATTTTTGATGGGTAATGGCAGGAAAAACTTGTCAGTTAAGACATATTCTTATACTAAGTCTGATAATATCATGATGCTATTTCTTTACACATATCAACTGGAAAAAATGATAGTCCATTTCAAATATTCTTTTTTATCTAAATATTACAAAAATAATGAGCAGCTCATCCAAATGTAACTTTTCTAATTGCAGTATTTCTAATAGTGCACTTGAGCGCTGTTGGAATAATTTATTTCAAGATAAAATTATTTCCTCAGAAATTAGTGAGCCTCAGTTCATCAAAGATTAATTAGACAGGAATCAGATCTGGGCTTGACAGAGTGTGTGCTTTAATGAGATTTCACAACTGTGGATACTTGCATAGACACTACCTAGAGATACTGAGTACAGATTCTATTGGCCTCACTTCTGTGTAAGTCCTTGTTCCTGTGGTCTAGCTATCTGTGAAGACCATAAGGGAAAGTTAATCTCAATGACTTACATGGCCATTAACGTCTGCCTTTGGGACCTACATACTACTGTGAGCTACATCAAATGAAGGCGTTCAAAAGACTGAAACTCAGTCTTTCTTGTGGTGGACCAAATTCAGCGTTTTTTCTGTATACACTTAACTTGTCTTATAACATATTGATAAGAGTTTCTTTTTCACTGTTTTCCTACCTCAGGTGCTCCTTAGAAACTGATTTGTACCATTTAATTATATCTCCCATAGGTAGAATCTTTGCCCTTTTGGATCAGGTTAGGACATAAAGCTTGATCATTTTCCTCCTTTTATCTCAATTTGGCAGGCTTCAACCTCCAAAAGAAAGAGAATGGGTTTCTGCTAAAATTGTATTTAAGACTTTAACAATGGTGAATCAAAAGTGTTTTTGATCTTTCTTTATGATCTGGTTCCTTAAGGTTTTCCATGAGATTTTGCTTAAGGATGGTTAAGAATTTTCCATTTCAGGAAATCCTTTAGATCCCCAGTGAGATGAAGCTCCATGGCATGGCATTTGGTCATTAAGCTACAAATCAGCATGTTAATCAGCACGTGCTTAATGCATATTAGCTCAGATCCTAAGGGGCACCAGACTGTATCTTCTACTGCAATTTGAAGGCTAGAGTTAGCTGAGGGGTTAAGATTTTTGTGTTCCCAATATTGCCGTGTCCTTACACCAGTGACTTGTTCAGGTCAATATACATACAGTGCCAACACCTAGAAACAATAATGAACTTCATGGGCTTCAAGAGCAATCTTTCTTTTCTGCTCCCATTTGACTTCTAGCTATTTTGTTTTATTTACAGTATATATGTCATTTTCCATGGTAAATTAAATTAACAAAGAGGAATTGACTATTATGTATATTTTGAGCTACTTGTTAAAGTCCCATGGCAACACCATTCAACATTTCTTTTGGGGTTATACTAAAATAAGATTTTTTTTTTAAACCTACAGTTGAACACAGGCAGAAAAAAATAGAGATCACAGGCCAAGCAAGAGAGTAAAAGCCTTTGAATATCATAATCCCACCGGAAAACACAATGAAAAATGAGCTGTGCATTTTCTCTATTCCCCCCACCTCCTGTTTTTTAGGGAATGGAATTAGGAATCTCTAGAGGGAAAGAAAAAATTTTGGCAGTGATTTTTCATCCTACAGAACTCACAGAGGAAATGTGCTGCATACAGATTTCTTATCATATTCTTATTTGGAACATTAATTATAATGAAATGTATTTCCCATTATCATGCAAAAAAAAAGCAAGATGTTTGCCACTCATATGTCTGATGTGTTCTGCTACTCTCATAGGAGGTCCTATTTTATTTATCATTAGAAAAGTTTCAAAATCAGTAGCTTAGATGTAACCTACCTGAACAACTGGAAAAGTTCAGATCTTGGTGCTAATTTTCTAAATGACTTTCATCTTTATAAGATTGGGTTAAAACTTTAAGTACCCTCTGTTGAGAAGGATTATATCCAGAGTTAAGCTGTGTTTCTAGCAGCGTCTCCACATCTCTACTTCTTACACTTACCTGAAAATGGTCTGCACACCTGATTCCAAGGCATGGATCAGAAACTTTGCAGTAGGTCGTTATGGAACCTGCTTTGTTATTTTGTTAAAGGATATTGACTGAACTCATCAGATTATGGGTAGTGACCTGTTTAAGCATTTATACTCTAAAGAAATGGGTTTTCCTATTAGCATAGGCATGGCCAGGATTTCTTTCTTTTTTTTTTTTTTCCTGGATACTATTTATAAGACCTGTCTCTACAATGGAGATGAGATGCTAGGAAAAGTTTTAAATTTAGGCACAACACAGTGTTAGACTCTCACTTTTCAGTTTCAAATGTGGCATAGAGATGACATTGGTGTGGCATAGAGTGTAGGAAGGGGAATAATATATCATCTGAAATGAAATACTAATTAATGATAAGATGAAATGAAGACTTTGTAGGAAACAAGCTATTCTCCAGCCACCTCATCATACTAGCCAGGAAGTGTGAGCTGGATTTTTGCTAGAGAAAATATAACTGTGAATTGTGGGGAAGCTTGAGAGGAAGTGGGTAAAGCAATGCAAGAACTTCCAAGAGATTTTCTGCCACCTTGCCCTCCCATGTTTTTCTATCTATCTGCACTAAAGAAGTGATGCAAATAGCAGATCTCTTGAAACTACTAAATGTTAGATGTTTAGATGGGATATTTGAATTTATATTTCAAGACTACAGCAGAATACAAAGCATAAGCAAAGGCAGAGATTTATGGCATGAGAATGAGAAACCTCTTGCATTAATAAAACTTTAGAAGAACTCAAACCCATGCTTCTAACAAAAGTAAAAGCAAGTGTCAAGGACTCTCCAATGGGGAGATTTCCTATTATTGATGTACACATGGTACATATGATTCCCCAGTGTTTGGAGAAGTTACCGGTTTGTGTTTTATGTGCCTTGGTAACAGAACACTACTTGAAGTGACATTTTAAGCTAACAGAAGAAAGCAGGCTTCTTAACAGAAACACATATACATGAATTGTGATATTCTTTCTGTTCACAGAATTCCCGCTGTTTTGCCTTGTTGTACAAAAAAATCTTGCACTGAGTGTGGAAAACCTGATTTTTAGTATATACTGCAGGCAGAGGCAAAGGTACATGAAATCCACTCTCTCACATCTCTTGATCTGATCTGTTCACTCAGATATAACTGTCACTAGCAGTCACCAGCAGTCCCATTCTTTCATTTTTATTTGTTTTCTATTTTCTTTCATGAACCAGGACTGACCTGATAGCATCAGCTCAGTTTAGACAAGGTCCATATCTGTGAATCCTAAATGGAAGGAAGAATTTGCTCCACTTCCAAGTTAGGCATTCTGAGGAACAGAACTTCAATATCACCCCTTTCCTCAGCTGTATGTGTGGCTACTCAAACGTCTTTTCACCCATAGGACACTTTCTGTGAACTTGTATTTAAGCACCGAATTGCTGTGTAAAAGGCACCTTCTGTTTTAAGATTCCCATAAATTATAGCACACAGAAAATCTCCTACTGGAACACCAAGTCTAAATTTTCTGGATTTAGCTGAAGTCTCTTGCCCCGTGTAGTTATGTTGTTGGTGTACCAGCCATGAAGTAGAATGCAACCTCTATAGTGTAACCAGGCTACAAGGCGGACAAGGGGACAATGTAAGAAAGGAATACAAAGAAAGTGGATTTTAAGAAAGGATTAAAAGAATCAGAAATACTGTAGCCAGGATTCTTTCCTTTTTATCGTCCTCACCAAATTTATTTTCTCTGCTAAGGCATTCCTCTAGAAATGATACAACCGCATGTGAAATCAAGACCGGAACAAAATAAAAGGAGAGCAAAAAAGCTAAGCCAAATAAACTCTGGACTGTGAACAGGGAATAAACAGACTCTTCAGAAATCAGTGGCCTGAACCAGAGTCTAATGACTTTCGACTGGCCATTCCAATCAGGAAATTGTTAGTTGCATCTCTAGTTTATTGTATGCTGTTTAATTGCATGATGTTTCTAACATGAGAGAGAAGTGTTTGCAATGAAGAGCCCCCCCCCCATCTTAGTTAAATCTTACTGCATTTTTCTGCCTATTTCCATCATTTTTTGGCTATTTACCATTACTTTATGGCCTGGTCACTATCATGAGCCATGGCCCAGATAGATAGCTGCTAGGTTAGGTCTTCCAATGTACTACAGCTGGCAGCGTTTTGTACATATATACAACAATTACTCATATTTAAGGAAAAATATAATTGCACAGACAATTCCTACTGTATTAATCAAAGAAGTGTGGTTTGTAGTTCTTCTATTTTGACTTAAATATTCAACCATGAGTTGCACTCTTTCTTCACTACAATTATATTTAACACATGAAGATAAAATAACCAGACAACAAGTTGCAATGATTTAAAGAGCTTTTTGCACCAGCTATTCTATAAAATTTTAATGAGTACACACAAAGTGATAGACGTTAATGCATTCTGTAGAGGGCAGACAAATCTGCAGATATTTTTTACAGGACTTCTAGTAGTACATATAGAGTTTATTAAAAACAATATTTTACTGAGGCTTATGAAACTAAACAGCTCCAACATCGTGTCAATATTTTATTGACTAACAGTTTTGAAAAGTTAATTTTCAAAAGAAGCAGTGGGAGGGCCATGACAACTTAAATTCCACAAATGATCTTTCATCTATCAGCATTTGTAAAAGAAGAAAAAGCATTGCTGAAAGGATTTTGTACAATGTCACTGTATGCTATGGCTGGTCAGCCTTGTTGGCCCTAAGAGATACTTGTCAAAAGCTTAGCCATAGGACATACATGGAAGGATAAGGGAAGCAATTTGCAAGCTGGAGATAGAAAGTGTTCGCCACTGCAGGATCTGAATATGCTGCTCAAGAACTACAGTCTTACCAAGCTGATTATATTTAGATTCATGCTTCCCAGCAAACCAAGAAGTCTGACTAGTGCACAAGAACAGTATCACAATAACATGCAAAATGTCTTGCTGTTTAAATTCCATGGTCATGGGATAATAGCAATAATCTTTTTTAAAAGCCTAAACAGCATGGCAGAAACCAAACAGAGAGGGCTGAAAAGTACATTCTGTTTAAACTACTTTAAACTATTTCTGAAATCCATGGGAACGCTTGGATTTTTAAATTGTTATAATTATATCACCCTTTAACACTTTCCTTCTTGTGATCTTGGACAGCACAAGTCCAAACAGCTATTTAAGTTCTATTTTAACATCTGAAATGCACCATGACAACAGCTTTGTAAACTCAGAAAATTGAGAAGGGAAGGTAAACTCCTTCCCTGCCTGAACAGATTCTTCTCTTCAGTAGGCATCACATCCCAAATAGTAGCTTTGACATCTGCACTGTTTGGAGGCCAATATACTGAGTGCCTCATGAAGCAAGTGGCCTGCCAATGGAAATTTCTCCAACTACTGTGCAGACCCCTTATCAACATCCCAACTGCATCCCTGTTGCCCTCTGTGGACAGAATAACTCCCATACTGGCTGAAATGGATTTTAACTAAAAATATTATCCATACAACTTGACTTTAAGAGCCAGATTTGAATCTCTGCCTCTAACATTTTAGTGAATTGGAGACAGTGAAGGGTATATTATTTATATTGACCAGTGGTGACAGGGGTGTTTAGGATAAGTATCAGATTTGCACTTATGTGTATATCCATTAGTTTCACCAGGCAATCAACTACATAAAAATCCAGCATGGATCTAAACTTCTGCAGGAGCAGGAATACTTCTGTTGTGACATGTTCAGATTCCCTGATATATGCAGAGAAGAAGTTGGCTAAGGAACTCATTTTATTTTGCTTGTCTAGGATTTTCCTTCTCTAGGATGTGGTGCAACACACACTAACTAGGACAAATGGCTTAATCTTCTCATCACTGCTTGTCGTTAATTACTTTTAGCTGAATGAACACAAAATGGGCTGTTCAGTTTCAGACAGTATGATTCCCTTCAATTCAAAAGCTAAAATTTACAGGCTGATACAAACTACGCTATATAGTAAGTCTCATGCAGTTGTCTTGATCCAGCAGTACAGCTACAGGATCAGGCCAACACCGAAGAATATGTAACAACCTACGGTCAAATAAATATGCATAATTTTTTTTAAATGAGAAAAGCTGAATCTGAAAAAATTGTCTTCAAAACCTTTTCTTAATTGCTCAATCACTGGATGGTTATGCACCTTTAAAACAATCCTGTTTGGTTTGGTCAGACGCATAGAAAAATCGAAATAGAACTTGTTCTCTATTCAAATATGCTAATTTCCTGAATCATATCATGCACTATATTGGCAGAGGACCAGGAAGTATTCATTTTAATTGCTTTCAAAGAAAAATTTGAAATGAAATTGGTTGATCCTTCAAGTACATTGTAGTAGAGAGAACACATTGTAATGATCTGGATGTTGTACCGTTGGCTAAAACAAAAATGAAAGCTTATGGCAGAGATGTACTTTGAGTTAGACAAAAATATCAAGAAAAAGAAAGGAATTAGATTATGCAGGGCAAAGAACTCAGATCCCAATTCTCTGATCATCATGCTGTGCTCTGATTAGAATCCAAAAAATTGCCTTATTTCATCTTTGCTACTTCATACTGTTATGCTTAGCGGGAAGCCAGCACAGTCACCAGACTAAGCTGGGTCAGCTTTAGCTGTGTGCCAGATTGCATTCAAATAGCTCAAAGAGTATCCCAGTGACCAGCAATCCCTGAAATGTCAGCAGCCTCTGTCAAGCCTCTTTGTTCCCAGATATGACCCAGGTGCTAGAACAGAGCTTGGATTTGATGTAGGCATTATTATTTCAGCTCCATCTACGATATTTCATTTTGACTGTAACCTTTGGATTTCTGGACCTGTTGTGTCATGTCCTTCCCTAGCACTTGTGTGAAATGGAATCATTTTAATTTCTCCATTTAAAACTCTTCTTTGAATTCCTTCTTCAGTCTGCTTTTTCTTTTCTTTTCTCTTTTCTTTTCTTTGCTTTGCTTTGCTTTTTGCCTTTTAAGAACACAGAATTCAAGCCAGAACTTTCTCTTATATCAATTCCAAGTTTAAGAAGATACCCACATATATAAGAAACACAATGGTATCAGCATGCATACCGAAAGTTTGAAGGACAAGAGTCTTTTCCCATGTAAGGAATCTCTCCTTTTATTTACATATGGTATACTGCCAGAGATGGACAGTAACTGGTCACGTTTGTGCTAATCCAAAGAAGTATAAAGAAAGGAAAATATTTAAGCTTTTCATCCCATATGAAATCTTCTGTTCTAGTGCAAAGCCTTCACAATCAACAAGAATCCTTTCACTGATTTTGAGCGGCTATAGACTAGACTTTACTATTTAATTTTAGACCTTTTACATTCCAGTAGAAAGTGCTGAGATAAGATACTTTTTGTCTGAACTGTGATTGAGTATCTACAAGGAGGGGATATTTGTCATAGTTTGAAAATAGCTTCTTAAAGTACTGTAAGCAAGTTTATTCTCTGCTTATTGATCTACTTTAAATTAATGTTATTCAAAATGTTCAGACTGTGGGAACTGTAAAATTTAATTACTCTGGCTGTGGCCAAATATTTCTGGTACAGTGGCAGCTTCAGTCCTAAATTCTGCAATATTCAGCACCTGGTGGCATGATCAAGCAGCGTTCCCAGAAGCCATTAGCACTGTTTTTTTCTTCTAAAATGAGTCTCGGTGGCACTAACTTGGAACAGCCAGTCTCCAGTGAAAATCATGAAAAATGATGTCAGAAAGTACGATGTCAGTCCATCAGGCAACCTTGGTTAACCCACAAATATGCCTCTGATCTGATCACAGCTAGACCATAGAATTTTAATTTTGTATATTATTAATATATATAGCATAAACATGCCCAAAGAACTTCTGAGAACAAACTGTATGCCAGCATTTTTCTTTTTATAAACTTTTGAATAGCTATCAAGTAATAATCATACCCAGTCATTGCACTAGGATGAATTCAAACCAGCTCCTATTTCTTGAATTATCCAGTCTTCCAGCTGCACTTCTTTTGCCTTAAAGAGCAAAATTATTTTTCTTTGCTTACGAAGCCGGTTGTTTTCATTAAACTCTTCTTAATGAAAAACGTCCTTGTCTTAAAAGAGCGGACAAAGCAAACAACTTCTTCTGCACCTCTAGGGACTTTCTATAGGTAGACAGTAAATTTAAAGTGACTACGGTTTGATCAGAGTTTATAGACCCTCTTTTAATAGTTTTCTTCATTGGGTCTTTTTTCCACCTGAGTGCAGGTTTCAAGAACAGTATGTAACTCTTTGACATTGGCAGTGAACTGCTTGTTAATGCGATGCAACAAGGCTTTGTTGTTTAATTCACACTCCCCGATGTACCGAAACACCTCACAACTGGACAACCTAGTACTTCTTGCAGGGCAAAGTCCTTTACTTTTACCGAGCTCCTGATATATTGGTAATGTCAGGCTGTCATGTCACAGAAACTTTTCTCATGTAGAATGACTTCCAGCAAGCATTTCTACTGCTTCTGGTCAAACCCTGCACAGCACTCTGCCATGAATAGCTTCATGCATCCTGCACATTTGCTTCCTGAATTATAGGCTATGCACTGGCCAGCTTCAGATTGCATTTTGATAACTTTTTTGTTAACCAAGGTGGAATTGCCGTGACTGTGTGCATTGCTTTATAGCCCTTATAAATATGTTGAAGACTTATGATTCAATATGGTTATTTTTATCAGCATAGGTTTTAATTCAAGCCATTTACACTCTATAATTTATTCCCATCTGATCTTCATAACAATTTCAATATGCAAAACATTGCCATGCCAATTTATTTTTGAGTATTATGCCTTTGGTGCCTCATCTGAAAATGAGCATTTGAAATACTGAGGATGTACAGAAAGATTCATCAGAATACTGCTTATTAGAGCACATCTGCTTTCCTTCTGAGGAGAGCAGCAGTCTTGTGCCAGTTGCTGCATATCTGTCAACAAGAAGGTCTTCTGTTTGTCTGCACTTCAGGAATACGTAATAGTCAGTTCAGCACATTAAGGTCAGTGAGATTTTCAATATTGGAAGTGGGAGATAAAGGGGTTTTTGGTGGGGGTGGAAGAAGGAGTCAGTAGAAAATAGTCCCCTTGGCTCACAACTTCTTCAATATTGTTATGAAAGGGAGGTTAGTTCCACGAGGCTTTCGTGACACTGTTCCATTACTCATCATAACCTGGCAGTCCTTTTCTGAAAGGATAGTTAATGAGGGTTGCTGTGTGAAGAGCTGTTGCTTGAACACAGTATGAGAGGAACATGATGGAAAACTGCATAACTACTGCTCCTTACAAGACTTTTTAAAGGGTTACTTGTCAGTTCTCATCAACACCCACCAGATTAAATAACATCAACAAAGTCTTGTTTTCATTAATCAACATGCATGATTCATCTTGAAAGAATAATGTGAAACAATATGTTCCTGTAATTATAGTGTAATACAGTACCAGATCTTTATAATCCATAAGCACTTTTTTCCTTGAGTGTTATAAAACAAAATACATACATGTGAGTAAGCAGCCAAGCAAACAGTGAAAACACACAGTACTGGCAATAAAAGTAAATGCTGATAGACACTGTTTTAATATACTGAAATAGCCATGTCAGGCAACTTCTTAGATGGAAAAACACAGCAAAACAAAACAAAAAAGCTGTATAAAGGCTACCTAGAATCCAGTCCACCTATATTTAGGAACATAAAATTAGACAAAAAGGACCTTTCTCTTTCAAAGGTAACTACCTGTCTCTATTGACCATAAAAGGAAATTTAGGATGTTACTAGTACGTGACGTAGAATATACATAATGCTAGATATACAGGATAATGACACTGAATTCCATATCTTCATGCTTCATGAAGTACTAACTCCTCTTCTAGACTCTGCTACTGGGCACATTGCTGACTGTGCCTCGGCTTTCCTATTTGTAGGGACTGACTCTGATGCTGAAGAAACTGTCTACAAAAGCACCATGGAGATGGAGAGGGTGGGTTTTACATAAGACTGTAAAATGCTGTTATGTCGCTAAGAGGATTCTGGTGGCAAAGACAGTGCAAATAGATTCCCTTGGATTCAAGTAAATGCTAGGAAAATATTTAGTCTCAATAAGATAATGAGACCAAGATTGGAGGAAATGGGAAAACCAATTCCTCTAGAAAAAAATCACATTACATTATATACTTCTGCTACTATATTTATGTATAGTGCAGACTTAAAAAGAAAAATCAGAACAAAAGGGAAGCAATACGTGATTGTTTATTCCTGTAATAAAAAGCAATAAAAAGCATCTGCAGTAACTCTTAAGCAACTTCTAAGCCAGAGTGTTGTAAACTGAACAGCTCTGCTCAACTCCCTGACATAATGCCAGGTTACCCCCACAGAAGGTCTAGCCTGTGACGTTTGCATTCTGAATGTTGCATCTTTTTTCTCTCCAGCAGCAGGTGAAAGCAACCTTGCTGTTACTTTGAGTATTGCCACTTCCTAAATAACCCAGAAATTTCAAGAGAAAAAAGATTTTAGATTTCCCTGAACATGTGTACTTTGGAAAAGATAGATGGAAGTATTCCTTACATTTGACCTATCCTTGAAATTTCAGAATTGAAATCCATGTTTTGCATTTTCCACAAGGTGCCACGCTCACAGCAGAGACAATAACCATGCCTGCATGCCCTGCTAGTTGGAATAGCTGGGCTCCAGGAATAGGCCTGAACACTACCGACTCAAACAAATAGATTATAGTTTCTAACTTGAAGGACTGCTACGGCAAATGCTAAAGGACCACTCAGGTGGTCGGAGCTCAGGTGAAGGCTATGTTTGAGGATGATCTAGAGAGTAAACTGTGTTCATCGTAGGTAAATCCAGGTTTGAATTCTGTGTCTACACCCAGCCAAATATGATAGTTGTTTGGAGTTTGGAGCACTTTTCAGCTTTCTAAAACTTGAAACATTCACCTAAGAGCCAGGAGTCAAAGCAGTATGACTATGTCCATCCCTTAATTAATATTCTTTCCTTAGTCATTCTGGTCCTTCGCTCTTGTGTCTGGAAGTCATGCTGGCTGCTTCTGCAGTATTTGCATTGTTTGACTCTGGCCATAGGAAAGAAAGCTAAAGGCTGTATTACTAATATAGGCCAGATCTCTCTTAGTCCAGAGTATTGAGATTATATTTTCTAAATCAACATAATCAAATCTGTGGGTTGTCTGAGTTATCTTTTGGGGAAGACCTTGTACTTATTGTGCACACAGTGAGAAATGACATCAGTCTGCAGGGCTGCCATCATAGTTTGCATGAGGGCAGAAAGGGGAAAGTTAAAATTTGTCCAGTTCCTCTGCTCATTTGTGTGCAAATTTAGTGTACTGCAGGAGATGAATAACCTCTAAAGTAGTAATTGTCAGGTCTGGGATCCCAGGCATTGGCATATTGTGGAGGATTTTGACCTTCATCTGACATATCATAGGTCAACTACTGTCAGAAGCAGACATATTATTCCCATAGCTCCACTCACTTTACAGACAAACAAAAAAGGACAGGATCCTGCCCTAAGGATCTTGCTTCTAAATTGGCTACAATAAGCAACAGATGTCAATAAGGAAAAGACAGAGGGTCATACAGCTAGTTGGAGGTTGCAGTACTGGAACATGTGCAATAATGTCAATAATTTTCTGGATATTTACTGAGCATTCAGGTCTCATGATCAGGCATGTAAATTATAAATTCCAGTGGCTTCTTATAGATGTGTGATGAGTATAAGGATATGGATACAGAAACAATCTGCCAAGAGCAAGCGATGCTGTGGATTTGCAGAACCATCGTTTGCATAGTAAAGTATGAGTATTGTCATATTAACTTCTGTTAAAAAGATTTAGCATTCATTAGGAAATAAGCCACCTAATTTACTAGAAGTTAAAATCTTGCACATGGGCAACTGCTGCAGAGTAGTTAATAGCCTGCAAATCTACGCATGACCTTCCTTATGGCAATTTGAACAGCCATGCTCTAAATAAGCAGTCCCCAGCTTTTACTTTGTGCAACTGAGTACATTTTACTATTTCTTTCCTAACAACTTTAATTCTAGCACTAGAACAAATTCATTTTGGCCTCATTCACACCTCTTATCAAGCTTTCCCTGTGCAGGCATTTTTGTTACAGAGTTCTACTGGCAGAAGTGCTCAGAGAAAGTCAATTTAAAAACTGAATTCTGAAATAATCATGAAAAATGGACAGATTTTGTTCATTTGTTTGTTCTTAAATTTATGTGTGTAACTCTTTTCAACAAAAATATTCAGACAATTTCGAGGAAGAAAAACATTTTGCTGCTTACACAATAAATCTTAACAAGAATTGCTTTCAAAATGAGGGGACCAGAATTTCTAATGAGGAATTTCAGCTTGTTTACTGAAGAATAATTCTACAAATCTGACAATATTTTTCTACAATGGTTCACTAGCTCTAGTGTCATTTCTTCTTCTCTGGTTTTTGATTATTAGAATTATGAATCCCTGGTTTTGTATTATTAGAATTATGTAGTGATATGACCTATTCCCACAAACCCTACAGAAGCTTTCCATCAGCCAAAATACAAGACTAGAGAACCTTGCACACTGGGGCTGGTCCCATTTCAGAATTCACATCGATGCTTTGTCTACTCTACAAAAAAACACACATAGTCTAGAAAACTTACAGAGGAGTTTTAATGATGATTACTACAGCTGCAACACAATTTTTAAAAGTCCTAGACTATTAGAATCCAGGGCAGACTGTACGTAAGATTCACTCAAAAGATTGATGACTCAATTCAGAAAGTTTCAAAAAGATCTAAGTACCGTCTTTATGCCTGGAAACGCTTGCAGCAAAAGCCAGCAGCTCTTAATTTCTATCAGTAACTTACCCTTTAAAGTAGGAATAATACAAATGTGAAGGCACAGCAAATTTTTTGTCACACTTCAGATTTAACTGTCTTCTAGAATCTACATCTTCCCTTAAGGAAACACAGAACAAACGTTTCAGGGAACGGCTTCGTTCAAAGTATCCTAATGAAGCGTAGGCTCTTCCATTAACAAGCAGCTAGTTTAAATCAACCCTCATTGGTAAGCAACTAAAAGCTAGATTCAGAGCCCATTAAAGTAAATGACAGTCTTTCCATTGACTTCAAAGGGTTTTAACTTAGGACTGAAAATCAAAAGCATCAGACATCTGCTGGTGTCTGTTCAGAGGCCAAGATGAAATTAATTATTGTTGTTGGACTGTGTCTTGATACTGAATTTGGAATAGGCAGGAAAATGAGGCAAAGCACTCGCAGTGCCAGTACAGAGGAGAAGACACCAGGAGAAGAACCACTGTTTATGCACCTCAGGAAGGGAAAGCTCCATCTTTCCTTCTTCTCCTTACACTCCAGTGACAATTAGCCTACCCCACCGTGTGAGTGTGGTGATTTAATCCATATACCGTGACATACTATAATGACTATGGGTATCTACAATACACAAGCTAACAAGTTCCCATACGCTACTGACGTACATCAGAGGAGGAACCCCAATTTACTACTGTTTGGATTCTAAATATACACCTGAATTATTACATGCCTAAACTATCATGTAGCTCACATCAGATAGATATTTTCTGGAACCTCTGAGGCTAACCATCTTCAGATAATTTCATAATTCCCCTCTGACATATCATCTTCTGGGACAAGCTTCAGTTACTCCCAACACCCCTGATTTCGGAAGTTGTTTATGCTGCAGCCTACCAGCGTAAGCTTAGAAACCTCAACATTTTATACCCTAGTAGCTGTCCTAATTAGAGTGAACCAGTTAGTGTATAAGAAAAACTGAGAATTTAAGATTTGGAAGTGCCAGGATCCTGCCAAGAAGTCAGCTCTATCTATAAGGATCCACTGGATGTATCCTAAGAGAAAAATATGGGGAAGGAATTCAGTTACAGAATGCAAATTAACATGTAGATGTGCGAAGAGTAGAGCTATATTGGGGCAGAAAGGAATATATAAATAACTGTTAACATCTCATCAGTCATATATTATCCAGACAGTAAAAATAATCTTATAGTTTCAGCTAAAAAAAAAAAAAAAAAAAAGATACACAATCTATCTTTATATACACCCACCTAGCTACCAGGTAATTAGTGTCTGGAGATTGTTTAATAGAACCTAAAATATTTGCAGCAGTAAAGATTTCAATTCCTACACGGATGTAGTATTGCAACATTGGGAAATCAACCAGTTAGTGAATACCAAGCAACATAAGAAGCATTTCCAATAATAAACACAATTAGCAATGTAGATGAGAAATCTATCTGATTTATGGGCTGCATATGCAATTATAACACATTCATAAAATATTACCCACAGAGCAATCCAATACATTTGTTTATCCTTGCTCCCAGATTAAGAAAGTAATGTTGTCAACCAACCAATTGTGGGCATTACAGATTCAAGATTAATTACCATCTGCATGGGACAGATGTTAAATCTTCAATTTCACAGCGAGGCATCTATAGCTTATTTCCCATGGAGTGCTTCTTTCTCTGATCAATAAATGTATCAGCCTCGCTGTTCATCTTGCCACAGAGGTCAGAGGAATGACAGAGGTACATCTGTTTTTGTGTCAAATAAGGGCTGAGGAGATGAATCCTATCCAAGCAGATAAACAGCCCTGCTACAATTGTCCTTCAGTCTTCTACTCAGCTACTGATGATGATTAAGTTTTAAGCACTTGGGAATTTGTAAACGTTAGCATATTAAAAAAAAAAAAAAAAAAAAAAAAAAAAAAAAAAGCAAAATGCAACCTTTTTCAGATTCTCAAACCAGAATTTGTGTCCAAAGTTTTTATGCACTAAGCCTGATTCCCCTCTGCGACTTCAGTTGATTCAATGACTGCCAGTATATATAAGATCAGATTCTGAGGCTATACTCTTTTTCTTATTATTTCACTTTATGTATAAAATAAGAAAGTGAATAGCCTAATTAGCTGTCGTGTTACTGATTGGAGAGTGTTGTCTTTGAAAAAGATGTAATAAATACTATGCTAAATGCACTGTTACTTCACAGAACAACATAGAGGAATCCACTTAAATTAGGACTAGACACAGAGTATTCCAAGACAGCAATCCAGCTTTGCCTAACCGTATTGGTCTCTATAGTCTTTAGATACTTTCCTGTGACTTTGGTAACCTCAGTTCCTGTAACCTGGGTCACCCATGACTGTTTTGAATTGCCTGCTCTGCAAAGATGGGAGCTCTAATGTAATGCTGGTTAGACAGATGGCTGCTTCTGTTAGCTTAAGTCCCCTAGAGATGTCCAAAGAGACAGAAAGAGTCAAGGCTACAATTATCTTCATCTGATGAAGTGGCAGCTTTGCTCACCTCTTGCATATAAGATGAGTTGTCTAGTTCTTCGATTCTTATCAGTCCAAGGAAATGAACCTTTATCTGCACATCCCACAGGAGTGCCCTAACTGCCATGGAGCATCCTGGGTAAAAATGCCTTCCTCCCCTCCTGCTGAAGCCCAGCCACTGTGCAGTCTGGTATGCAACAGTCAGGGAGAGAAGAAAGGGCCTGACAACCGCTGGGGAGGAGAGACTGCCTATCCCTGCCCTTACAAGGGGTTTTAATAAACTCAGCAATGTTCTAATATGAAACACACATTGCTGGAAGGTGGGTTTGAAACCTTACATATCCCTCTACACAAATTCGGGAATTCTTTTCACCGAGGTAATCTGTGGCTAGATCCTCCTTCTACAGCCTGGGCTCTGTCCCCGTGGCTGAGTAGAATCGTTTCACTTTCTGGGCGAGTGACCTGGCTTCAGGACAGCCATCAGCAACATCATCGCTTGCCATCCCACTAAACATGTTCTCAGTGAGCGTTGGCTGTATTTTTTTCCCAAGGGACTGGAGAAGCCAAACATTTCTGCTTAGTTTCTTGTGCTCCCAGAAGTAGATTAAATTGGATCTCTTTGTGAAGATGGAGAGAGGTAGTAAATTCAGAGGACTGGATCTCCTGCAGAGACAGCTGAATAAGGCATTCAAATGTTTGTATTACATTAGGCTGACTGAATTTTCCCGCATGACAATCTGTATCTAAAATTTCTATGAGGCAACACCTACGTTAAGCATAAAAAAAACCAGACATGGGTTTGGATTGAGTTTCAAGTTCTACATGAGAATCTAAGTGCAATAAAAAATAAATTGTGTGGTATATAACATTTACTTTAAAAAAGGATGTTAGCAAGTGCTAAACTATCATGTCACACTGTATAAAGGCAGAATTAAGATTGCACAACTAAATTTTACTTTGAATTTTCATACTTAGTCATTTTATCTATACAGACTGCTAGCACTCCTGCTAGATTGGAAAATATATCCCAATCTTACAAATGGAGATTTCAAGAACAATGTAGATTCAGTAATTTGTCTCACCATTTCAATTACATGTGCACTAACTCTCCCAAGTCCACTACCAGTGAATTACCTTCCAATAATTCCTTTTTATTTCTAAGAGGTGTTTCAGATATACCACTACCATGATTGTGACGAAAAGTTTATTCTGTGCTGAAGACAAACATGCTGTTCTCTCGGGACGTTTTATCTCTTGGACAATGTGTCCAGGAGTGTCTGAGAATCTGGTTTACGCTGGACCTCTTTATCTAATTTCGTTGACAGTGCGCTCTATAAAGATAGGTGCACAGCTGTGCTGCTGGAGATTCATGCAAGAGGAACTCATTGACTTTGAACCCTGTTCTTTCAGTTATATCTTTTTCAGTGCAGAAAGGATAAACATGGCTCTGAATCATTTTACACAATCTGTAGAGAACTTGAAAAATTCACTTATACTCTCAGCCATGAACTATAGGAAAGCCGGCATTGTCCACATAAATATAGTTTCCATTAAGAATAAGCTTTTCTAGCTGCTATTGTTGCAGCAACATTTAAAATGGGAAAAAAGTCAAAAGCTAACACTGCTATTAAAGACCTGTGGGGGGCTGGCAAGAATTTCTGTTGTTGCTTGAGAAAGTTAAGTGGAAGAGAGGAAACAGGCATGAGTGCTATTCTGAAGGAGGGGGAGCCAGAACAAGGCTGAGGACTGACCAGGTTACAAAGACAGTACAAAGCTCTCATACAGAGCCAGGAGCTGCGACAAAGTGAATTAATACACACAACAAAGAGGAGTTTTGATTTGGGAATGGGAACTAAGATTGTTTAGGGTGGATTTCTGTTTTTTTTCTTTTTTCCAATATCCAGAGAACACTGTGAAAAAGTGGTGCTATCATTTTCCTGGCACCAAACTCCAGATGTCTTTTGCACTCATCTTTGGTTATTGTAGGCTCCAGAAGCCAGTTTTAGCAGAGGGTAGTATCCAGTAGTGCCCAGGATCCCTCAGGCACCCTTCTACCTGGTGGAACTGGCAACAGTGATTTTTTTCACTAGGCTCTAAGTCTAGACTTTGTATTGTGAGCATCTGCTCTTCTCCGGCTGAAGACGTGTCATTTGGCAGAAAATAATTAAAAATGCAGAGAGGAAAGAAAAGCACAGGGGGGAAACATGATTCTGCAGCTTAGCAGTACTGACTTAGGAGGAAAGCAGTTTGGAGTTTTAATAAATACTGAATAAGAGAAAGAAAGGCAGCACAATAGGTACAGTGGCAGCACTCATCTCGGGCAGTCCATCCTGGATTCTGGTGTTTGTTTCTGGAACTGCTTCTCTACATCACATATTTACCAAATATCTAATAAAAGGGAGGAGAGTGCCTTCTGTGTGCAGGGCCCAGACTATGGAGATAAGTGGGGGTTTACAGGTGCCCCACAAAGCAACATCTACTCTCTAGCTCTAGACAGTTTTTCCCAGGGAGCACAGAGGTGGCCTTGAACTGTTATTGAAATACTTAGCTTTCTTTTTCATTGTCTTGGGATCTTCTGCTTTTTGTTAGTGTCTCATACAATTTCCAGCTTGCTTCCATGATGCAATTTTTATGAAAAGGAGAAAAGAAGTAATCACCAAGAGAATAAAATAGTGGATGGGTAATGACAAGTGGCAATTACAATAAGGGGACTTGTGGGATGAAGAAAAGAACAAATCTTGAAAAAAAATCAAAAGCAAAAATATATCATCAGCTAGAACTGACAATATGGAGCAAAACCAGCAAATGGACCAAAAGTGGCCTGCTATACATAATTGCTTTAGTTCTAGAATATATTCAGAGCATAGTCCTGTTAATTATGGTTTTACATGTCTCTCTTTGATGTCATGACAAATCTTCTTAAACATGAAAATATTATATTAACCTGTTTTTCTCCCAGGCTGAGGTAAAATATACTGAAATGTCCCATGAGGAACAACTGTGGTGCACAGTATTGGCACTGCTAGAGCTGTGGGCCAGAGGAATGTAATCTAGCCCACAGCAGATACTGGAGAAACGAGGGACTAAGAACCACTACTGTTGTTTTTTGTGTATTGCTTTGAAATATTTTCTGTACCACTAATAGTGGTTCAGAATCTCTACTTTATCCTAACACTTAATCCAAAGAGAATATATTCCCTAGGAAATTAGCCCTAGACTTCATCACTGTCACAGAGAAGTACTTTGCAGTGACAAGGACAGAACATGTGATCCTCCCTTTGTAAACTACAGTCCCTTTTCCTTATCACCCAAAGCACATACCTGAGATAAAATAGAATATTTGTAACTTTTAGAGTATTGTTCTACATGGAGCAAAGCAATGGAACTTTTTCCACAGGTCTTTGCTGGTCATTGTGGTCATTGCATGCAGAACTAGATAGGAACACAGAACAAGTGAGGTCAGTTCCTACTTGGTGTCACTCACCTTAATGCTAAATAGTATCTTTTAGTCTAAGTCTTGGTTCTAGAGCAGCACAAGCAGAATGATTCTCTTCTTGCATGTCGTTTTTGTTGTGAATTCTGTTCTTCAAGTCAAAGTCTTTTTTTTTTTTTTTTTTTTTTTTTTTTTTTTTTTTGCTATTTCTGAAATAGCACAATGAATCATCAGTCTTAATTGGGGGAAAAAAAAGGCTCACCCTCAGTAGAGGAGGATCAAGTCAGGGAACATTTGAACAAACTGGACACATACAAGTCCATGCGACCTGATATGATGCACCCACAAGTGCTGAACAAGCTGGAAAATGTCATTGTGAGGCCACTTTCGATTATCTTTGAAGGTCATGGCAATCAGGAGAGGTTCCTGAGGACTGGAAGACAGCACAGGTCACTCCTATCTTCAAGAATGGTAAGAAGGAGGATCTGAAGAACTACATGCCAGCCATGCCACCTTGATTCTAGGCAACATGATGGAGCAAATTCTCCTGGAAGTCCTTTCCAAGTATATAAAGGACAAGAAGGTGATTGGGACTAGTTAGCATGGTTTTATAAAGGCGAAATCATGTCTGACCAACCTGATAGCCTTCTACAATGAAATAGCTAGGTCAGTGAATGAGGGGAGAGCAGGGGCTGTTGTTTATCTTGACTTCAGCCAGATTTCCAGTGCTGTCTCCCCTAACATCCTCCTATGTTCTAGATAAATGGACAATGAAGTGGACGGAAAACTGGCTGAACTCCTGGATTCAGAGTGTTTTGATCAGTGTCATGAAGTCCAACCAGAGGCTAGTGGTGCACCCCAGAGCCTGATACCAGGGCAAATACTGCTCAACATATTTATTAATGACCCAGATTATGAAAGTGAATGAGTGCACCGTCAGCAAGTCTGCAGATGATATAAAACCAGGAGGAGTGGTGCTGCCATTTAGAGGGACCTCAACAAGCTGGAGAAATGGGCCATCAGGAACTTCATGAAGTTCACCAAAGGGAAATGCCAAGTCCTGCACCTGGGGAGGAATAACTCCATGCATCAGGACATGCCAGCGCCCAACCAGATGGAAAGCAGGTTTGCCAAGAGGGAGCTAGGGGTCCTGGAAAGCAAAAAGTTGGCTGTGAGTCATCAAGGTGCCCTTGTGTCAAAGCAGTCCAACAGCTTCCTGGGCCGCATTAGGAAGAGTTGAAAGAGGTCATCCTTCAGCTCCACTCAGCACTGGCAAGGCCACACCGGGAGTGCTGTGTCCAGTTCTGGGATCCCCAGTACAAGGCAGAGCGAGTCCAGTGAAATGGCACAAAAAAAGGGGGAACTGGAGCATCTCTCACATGAGGAGAGGCTGAGAGAGCTGGGACTACTTAGCCTGGAGAAGGGAAGGCTCAGGGGGAATCTTGTGGGATCTTATAAGACATATAAATATCTGATGGGAGGGAGTGAAGAAGACAGTCAGATTCTTCTCAGTGGGATTCATGGAAAGAATAAGAGGCAGTGGGCCCAAACTGAAATACAGGAAGTTCCACTTAAACCTAACAAAAACTCTTTTACTGTGAGGGGTGGTTGGACACTGGAACAGGCTGCCCAGGGAGGTTGTAGAGTCTCCATCCTTGGAGATATTCAAAACCCAACTGCACACAGCCCTGAGCAACCTGTTCTAGGTGACCCTGCTTTGAGCAGGGTGACCAGACTGGATGATCACCAGAGGCCCCTTCAACCTCAACCATTCTGTGATTCTATGATAAATACAACTGTTATATCCATTATCATTCACAGCAAGAAATACTTAGAAGCACAGATTCATGAGCTAGATCTTTTTCTTATATTATTTCTCTCATTCTGGTATCAGTAGCATCAGGACCCTGGGTTTATTTTTTCTCTGGATGGAAGATTTCTCCTCTTTTATCTGCTCATAACTGCCACTGCTTCTGCAGTCTTTTCTTGTATTTCCCCATATTCACAGCAATATTTCTACTTTTGCTGCTGTGTTTTGCCTCAAATATGGATGATAAATGACTCATAACATTAATCTGCCTTGTAGATTAATAAAGAACTGTGCAGTACCAGAATACCAGGTGGATAGTTTATACCACATAATGAGACAGCAAAGACACTGGAGCAGCAACACTGTAATTTCAAAATGACATGTTTTTGCAAAGTGTATGAACACCAGACAGATACCAATAATCATAGGTAATGAAATCCTGCGGGTACCTTGTTGGAGTCCTCGCCAGTGCAATAACGCCGTAGCCCACAAAGGGGCACCCAGGTGCTTTGTTTAAAACCCTTCTCCTCTAGTGCTTTCTCCTGTGTACCTGCAGACACTTAAACTTCAGAAGTTTCCAGACAAAAGTTTCCTCTCACCATGACACCATTCCCAAGCCTCAGTGAAACTCTAGCCTATGAAAAAACCCTTCAAGTCAGTGGAGTTCATTTGAATACACATTTAATTAATCTCTCTTCATTTATCACCGTGACAACTATGATACAAAAGTAATTTATGGGTGCTGCTTCTTTACAACCCCCCCCGACACTTTTTAGGCTAATGAAACTGAGCAACAACATTAAAAAAAGCAGCCTCGGAGGAAAATTGCCAAGTGCTTATTTGGCCAGAATGTTTATTATAAAAATAACATTACACATGCTCAAATTCTTATCAGTCAGCTGCTGCTTGAATTTGCTCCAGTTCTGATTGGCTGTGGTCTTCTGACTCCCTCTGCTCTTAAAGCAGATCCACACAGACATTGCAATTTTGCCCCCTTCCATTGCTGGAAGTTCAGGTATGATTCAGCTTTTCCAATAACCCCACTGCATTCCCACTTTGCCTAGCAAAGTGCACTTAACATCCGTACGCCGGTCCTTTTTCCAGTAAAATCTATTTGCTGTCTGAGACACTGGAGAAATAGAGAAGGGATGGGACCAGTGTTGAGGCAACCATGATGTTAATGTTATACCCAGCTGATAATAAACCTGAAATTAAAATGGCTTTATAGCGGTTGTACAACATTAAAAAATTCATAATGAATATATGGCTGTGATTGCTGTAGAGTACCTTTGCCAGACCACTCCTTTAACTGGCTAATGGTCTCTGAGAAAGCAGTGGTTTGTCTGCCATATTGCTGAGAGGGGAAAATGGAAAAAATCAGACTCACTCAGCTAATGGAGGGAACGGCACTACTGCGAAGCGGCAGACTCCTAACTGTACATGCGCATACCAGTGATGTTCTGACCGAATGAGGACATCCTGCTTCCCAGACACTGAAGGCACTTCTAGCCTACAATTAACTTTTCATTGTTATGGGTCTACAACTCTGTTAATAAAAGAGAAAAACTATTTAACGATTGGAGGGTGGGCATTAAGGTAACGGCATGGCATCAACTTCTGTGGCTACAAATTTGGCCTGTTAGTTTTAATTCTGCCATTCTCTTCTTTTCATAACAAAGCCTACTACTGTATCTAAAATGACAGCATCTGATAATATGTATTTGTACAGGTTTGACGTCACTTTACAATACTAAAATAGGTATCACATTTCCAATGCTAATTATCCATTACAGCAAGCAACAATAGTTCGGGCTCAAGTTGCCAGCTGTTGATGGAGAATGATAGTCACATGTAAGCAGTATGATTTAAGAGGTTTCATTTGGATTGATGTGTTCCCATCTACCATTGGAACACCATACAAAAAACACTTAACTATCACCTGAGAAACTTGAAATAAAACTGATCAATTTTATCTGTTTTCAAAATAAAATTGTAAGTGGTAAAAATAGTAAGCTTAAAATGGTACATCCACTCCTTTTCGTGTTCTTTTGCAGACTAAAGTATCAAAGATTGTAAGGCTGTATGTGACCAGCAGCATTGCTATGCTTGGAAACCTCTTTGGGAAAAGGGCCATTTTTCACCACCTCAACTTGTATTAAACCATTCAGCATATGCTTACTTAAACTCTTGCTGCAGTGAGATATGAAGTGTCATGAGACTCAGCTGTAAGATAATAGTACACAGTCAAACACATTTGTATCTTGATATGTCTGGTACAATGGAAAGATTTATTATATCCTATCCATTTACTGCACATTGCAGTCAGAGTTGTAATTGGCTAGGATGGCAAGATTTGATTTAAGGCAGTGATTCTATCAGCTTGGGTTTTAGCTAATAGGACATAAGTGGTCCAAACTGCATTATATCTCCCTGTGTTATAGTCTGCCCTAGGTTAACTGCATGCTGCAGTCTCGTCTATTCCTGCCTTTACGTCATTTTCGATGAGGAAATACAGATACATGTTTTTGATCACTCTCCATATTTTTAAGAGAGAAGAATGATATTTCTCAAAGGCTTAACCCAAACTACAAACATTCTCAAATCAATAGCAATTGTTGCGAGGATTACAGCTTCCATTTAACTCACTAAGACATTGGATAGATTACAATGATCAAAGCTAAATATCCTTTGGCATTAGGCTGAGGTCTCTCATTCTGTACTTGCTATAGCCTAATGCAGAAAAATCAAAGAATTAGATGATGAATGAACATTTATGAAGCAAGTAATTAGAAGTATGGTTTATGGCCAGTAGTCGTTAAATGACTTCATTTTTAGATATATGTGATGAACCATATTAGCAGAATGGAGTGTAATGAAAGTAATGAATGCCTAATTCTTTTATGGAAATGAACAATGATGGTTTCAAACAGAATCCAAATTACATAATTGTGCATGAGATCTTTTGCTTGTTTGTTTTTCTGAAGTCAGACCTGTGAACAGTTTTAGACTATATTCCCAATAGCTTTTCCTTCTTCTTTTTTCCTAAGAGACTAGATGACACACAGACAGAGATTTATGTGGAGTTTCATCTCTAACACATTATGGCAGTGATTTGGATCCTTCCCAGGTTGGTAGCAGTCATATATTAATAACATTATCTAGTGGCTTTTTTCAGTCAGTTTCCCAGTTCATTTTCTAGTGGACACGCGTGTGTATGACAGAACTACCAACAGCACTGACACCTTTGCTGGAAGCACAAAAATTCCTCGAAGCTGATGACTGAGGCATGCTGGCGGGACAAGACAGCATTAAACTCGATAACCACAGCAGTTGGTAGCAGCCGCTTAACTGTCTGGTAAGTAAAGAAGCAGGATTCTGCAATTCTTTTACTATTGTATCTTTCAAATGCATGAAAACAAAATATCAACCCAGATGTTTTATGCAATGGGATTCCCAGCCAGTTCCTACCTCTTCTATATTATTATTTCAGGTTAAAACTACAGGCACCTCCTTGCTGTTGCAGGAGCTCTGGTTTATCCAGAGTTTTGTAGACACTTGTGGTTTGAGCTATGGCCAGGGACTCTGGAGATAAAAGTTCAAAATTCCTTGCTATGATGCCAACTTCTCATTTTATCCATGACAAGCCAATTAGTCTCTCAGACTCCTTTTACCATGCGTGGCAGCAGCGCACCATGGTGTGTTTGGGCTACCCAGTCTTCCAGTTCAAGAACTGGCTGTAATGTTCCACAGCTCCCTGCTGGCCCAATATCCAAGTTTCCTTGACATACAGAGCAGAGTCTACAAAGGAGGACAGCATGGAGGTGCTCTCAGGTCCCAAAAGTTAGAGCTAGCCAGAGTTGCAGCTTTTCATTCCTGCTGTGGAAAAAAAGAGCATTTTCCTATTATGCTGCTGTAGAGATTGTGAAACACTCAGATACTGTGGAAGTGGACTCAGAGAGCTCACCTGACACATTAAAAAAGAGCTCAGTTTTGTATAATATTTTAGGGAGTGGTGTTACCAATGCCAAATACAGACACAGCACAAATGTTCAGTTGTGAGACAATGGTCATGCTACACACACAACCTGCTGTCATGCTTGCAAAGACAATGCCAATTTGTTAGGTTCCCTTAGTATCTTTTGGAATCACTGACTTACAGGTTTCTTTCATCACAAGTCTTCATTTCATTAGAAAGAAAATCTAAGCAAGGTGCCTGCCTTACACACCCACCCGAGCTCTCTCCTTCAGCCTTCCTTTCTGCAAAAAGTTGGTATAAGTCTGAAGCAGCACATAGAGTATCTTAGTAAAATAACAGGCATATTACTGGTGTCCTGAGAGAGAAATGTGAGGTTATTTGGTAAAATCGATATTTTAGTGGACTAAGAATACCAAATTTTGGAGGAAACCTCGAATAAACCTTGAAGTTCTCATTGTTTTTAAAAGCTAAGTAAAAGCTTTGTGCTTTCCTTGACCACCTTTCATCAGGATCCAGGCTGCTGTGATGTTTCAGACTTTAAAGGAATGTGAGAGTGTTTATTCTTTACACTTTTTGCTCTTCCAACAAAAACTAATATGTAAAAAAGGTCCATGGGGCTGTGAGTGAAAGGAGACATTGAGCCTTGCATAGCTCTAAGAAGAAGCCACATTTAAAGCTACTTATCTTCAGACACTGATACTTTCAGAAAAATGCCCCTGGCTAGTGGGTTTCTTGCAACTCCCAGTTTAATTCTTCTCATAGAAAGTAAACTTTGAAAGTCGCTCTGCTATTGGGGAAAAGATATTGAAAGCAATAGCTAGATTACTGTGTGTTGGAGGGCAAAAGGGGTCCAGGGGGAAAGCTAGAGAAAAAAAATACCAGTAAAAGTCAATGAAAAAAACAGTACACTTCTAATAATGTTTACCAGGTATCACTGTTCTACCATTCTTTTCAGTCTTTCTCCATAAAAAACTCTTCACAAGGGAATGTTGGGGTGTACACAACAAAAAAGACAAACACAATTTTAAGGAAGATTGTTTGAAAAGAAATGAATAAGAAACATTAAAGGCCCTCAAGGGAATGCTCCAAAGGAACAAATGACTTGTGCAATTCAGGGTATGCAATACTGGCCCATGATAGGCCCTCACAGGGCAAAAGATTGGCCATGTCCTTTTAACAGCAAGATTATGATTTTAAACCTGTACAGGGTTCCTTTATTAGTCTATGAACAAAACCACTCTGGTAAATGGGAAATTTTCTAGTGACTGTGCTGATATTTAAGCTAGGACTGTAACTTTGGCTATTTTTATCACTTCCTTTAATGTGCATGGAGAGATATGTACATTAATAGTAGTAACATACCACAACATTCTTTAAAGTAGTATGTACTGTGTCAGGTAAGTCTGATTGGAAGAAATCATTTTGCTGTTTGTGATTTTAGTTGAGTGGGCAGAGAGAATTCACTTACCAGCCTTTCTACCCAGCAGTGGTGGGAACAAACCTTATAAGTGTATCTGTAACCTCACAGTATCAAGATGTTCCAGCTTTACTTCTAAGTGCAAAAAAGGAAAGTAATTTTTCACATTGAACTCTAACATTTTATTTTGAGGTGCCGGTGAAACTACAGCTGGTACCAGGGATAGCAGTAACTAGTACTTTACTTGCCCTTTAAATTTATACATACGTTGAGGAATAGTTAAGTTGCTGAGCACTGGAACAGCTTGCTCAGGGAGATTGTGGAGCCTCCATCCTTGGAGCTATTCCAAACCTGACTGGACATAGTCCTGAGCAACATGTTACAGGTGACCCCACCTTGAGCAGGGGTGTTGGACTAGATAGTCTCCAGAGATCCCTGCCAACCTGAACCATCCTGTGACTCTGTGAAGAGCCATTGTATAAACAGCTGTGATTTTCAGAGCTAACAGTCTGAAGCCTGGGTTGGTCTTTTGACAATTGAAATCTTTTAGACAGCTTCTCAATTTTTACTACGCAAGTTTCATCTAACACATTCTGAACATCAGTCTCTAATTAGCAAAGGATTTAAGTGAAGATATTTTAGCAGACAAAATTTAGAAGGATAGATCTGGAGAAGATGTATACAATGTATATAAGTGACCAAAATGCAGTTATCCAAATTTGAGATAAGACTTAAAATAAAACAAAGCAAAATTCCAAATATCCTGAGTTTCTAATTAGGCTTGTGGTTGAGAATTTTGTCCTGTAACAAATGTGACCTAAACATTTTAAACCCTACATGTAATTTCTTAGTTGATACTAACGTAATTGTACATTGCTGTCATATAAAAACATGGTCTTATATTACCTATTCATCTGCAATATGCAGTATATTGGGACAACTAACTTTTGACTCTTGACCCCTACTATATAAGTCTGGCTAGTGTGCCCCCTTGCTAGAGGGTCCAGTTGCTGTAACTCATCCATTCAATCATTGTGTTTATGTGCACCAATAAACTAGTTGATATTAGTGCATATGAAACAACGTAGAATCCTGTCCCGAGCAGAACCGTGGAGTTCCTGTCCACGTTTGCCCCAGTGCTGTTGAATGTATGGCTCCTCCCTCCCATAACTTAACTTTGACTCCTTTAGATTCATTCATAGCACCCCATAACATGATTTGTTGTCTCTTATCGTGAGTGTGATGTATTGCTATTTCATCAAAATTTTGATGTGGCCCATCATTCAATGTGTTCCAGGTAGCAAAAGTTTCAGTATATAAACAAGCATTGTTTACAGTGGTTCTGCATTGCATTTAACGTTGCAGGTTTATTGGTGCTTCAGGTAGCTCTGTTATCTAGGATACATTCAGCTTTTGCTTTTCCTTTTCTCCCTTCATCAAAAAGTTAAAAATAGGATTGGCTTTGATGAGGAGCATTTGTTCGAGGGAACTGATTCAAAGACCACAAACGAAAGCTGTCATGCCCCACCTGCAGCTTCATCAAATGTGAGGTGGTCTAATTTGCCAAGTTTCCTAGAGATGTCAGGAATAGCTGCTACTCATTTATGGCTTATAAAGGGCCTTTAATCAAAGCAATATGGGCTCCTGGGGACTAGCACCAATAGCAGGGAAAGGCTGAACTCACTAGGTCTTTATTTATTAGTGTTAGGTTAATAGGTTTTTGAAAAAAATAATATCTGGCTGCTGTAGCTGGAAAGGTTGACAGGATTAGGTATAAGTACAGAAAAGGCTGTACAATAGATATTTGGACAGGAAGTCCACAAAGATGTAGCTCCTGAAACATAAATGATGCAATGATAAATGTCAAATATTGGAACAATATTAAGGAAGAGATTTAATGTCAAATGTCTGTAGGAGGAGAGCCAGATAATGAAAGCATTGAGGTTATGCATAAGGTGTTTCTTCACGTGGCAGTTAAGAGGTATGGACAGAATCAGGAGTGATAATACAAAAATAAATAGAATTAGAAAGAATTGCAGGCTTGTTCAACAATAATGAGTATTGATAACAAACAATGTCTCTGAGATGGGCTTGAAGACTGAGTAACAGGCAATAAGTCTCATGTAGAATTTAGTCTTCCCTTTCCTTGGGAGATTTCAATACAAATCTCTCGTTTCTATTAATATTTCTATTTTCAATGGAAAATTTCAGCATGGAAGCTAAATGCCTAGACAAACCAGACGGACTTTGGTTTTCTGGGAAAAACAACAAAAAATTTGGGAAGATAGGTACCCATGAATATACAGCCCCCAGTATAGAAGACAACTGACAGAGCTTGTATGTGAAGGATATGCAGGCTGACATAAACCATCATCTCACAGTTCAGCAAGTGGCTGTAGGCAAAACCGGTGATACGAGTCTGAGGACAAGCTGTATTGTGAAGGTAAAAGCTTGTGTCTAAAGTGTTACATTAGCTGCAGGTTTTAAAAATGGAAAGCTTATCTATGTCAGCTATGATCTAATTATGATCTGATAGTTAGATGCAGGGCACTTTCATTATCAAAAGAAGAGCTAAGGTGTATCTGGCTGGCTGCTTGTAACTAGGTAATGGATTATTTACATGGGTGACTGCAGCGGTCAGGGGATCATAAGCCAATCATAACAGGATGACTGTGTGCCAGCAAAAGACTAATGAGCATCTGTACACATAATCAGTGGTCTGACTTGAATAGTCATAAAAAGGGACCACAAAAGTTATAGGGACCACACAATCAACAGAACAGAGCTTAAGTGGGGGTACTTCAAGCATTTGCATGAAGGCAAGGAAGTGTCTACAAGACTAGACTACAGGAAAACCTGTGGCACCCCTTTGGGGAAATCAGCATGCTCTGATACCTCTCCAAAGTTCCTGTACACAAATGCACACAGCATGGAGAATAAACAGGAGGAATTAGAGATCTGTGTGCAGTTGCAGGGCTATGATCTCATTGCGATTACAAAGGCATGGTGGGATAGTTCGCATGACTGGACTGCTGCGATGGATGGTTACAGGCTCTTAAGGAAGGACAGGTCAGGAAGGCGAGGTGGGGTCTTTATGTGAGAAAGCAGCTGGAATGTACTGAGCTCTTCCTGGGGGTTGACAATGGGCTAGCTGAGAGCTTATGCGTAAGGATTAAGGGGCAAACTAACATGGGTGACACTGTTGTGGGTGTTTGCTACAGGCTACCTGGATCAAGAAGAAGAAATAGATAAGGCTTTCTACAGAGAGCTGGAAGTAGCCTCATGTTAGCAAGCCCTGGTCCTCGTGGTATAGGACCCTAGAAGGAAGAAGAGTCCAGGAAAGCTGGTTGTTATTCAAGAATGATTCATCCCAATCAGCAAGAAGCCAAGCAAAGGGGGCAGGAGACCTGCATGGATGAGCAAGGAGCTGCTCCTGGCAAAACTCAGATATAAGAAGGAAGTATGTGGAAGGTGGAAGCAGGTAACCTGAGAGGAATATAGGGATGTTGTCCACCCAGACAGGGGCAGGGATGGGGCTAGGAAGTCCAAGGCTCATTTGGAGTTTAATCTGGTGTGGGATGTCAAGGGCATCAAGAAGGGCTTCTGTAAATACATCAGTAACAAAAAGAAGACTAGAAGAAATGTGGGCCCACTGCTGAATGAGGCAGGGGTCCTGGTGACAAAAGATACAGAAAAGGCTGAGGTGCTAAATGCCTTCCTCACCTTGTTTTTACTGCTAAGACCGGCCTTCAGGAATTCCAGGTGACAGAGACCAGGAGGAAAGTCTGGAGAAAGGTAGACTTTCCCTTGGTGTGGAGGAGGATCAGATTAGGGCTCAGTTAAGCAAACTGGACATACACAGGTCCATGGACCCTGATGGGATGCACCCATGAGCACTGAGGGAGCTGGCTGATATCCTTGCTAGGCCACTCTCAGTCATCTTTGAAAGGTCATGGAGAACAAGGGAGGTGCCTGAGGACTGGAAGAAAACAAATGTAACTCCAGTCTTCAAAAGGGGGAAGAAGGAGGACCCAGCAAACTACAGGCCAGGTAGCTTCACCTCAGTTCCTGGGAAGGTGTTGGAACAGCTCATCCTGGGTGCCAATTCCAGGCACTTGAAGGATAAGAAAGTGATCAGGAGTAGTCGGCATGGCAGGGAAAATCATGCAAAGGGGAAATCACGTTTAGCCAACCTGATAGCCTTCTATGAGGGAATGACTTGCTGTGCAGATGAGGAGACAGCAGTGGATGCTCTCTACCTTGACTTCAGTAAGGCTTTCAGCACTGTCTCTCTCCCATAACTCCATAGGCAAGCTGATCGAGTACAGGCTAGATGAGCAGACAGTGAGGTGGATTGAAAACTGGCTGAAAGGCAAAGCACAGAGGGTTGTGATTAGTGGCGCATAGTTGGTGGCCTGTAGCTAGTGGTGTATCCCAGGGCCAATGTTGAGTCCAATGCTGTTCAAATTATTCATCAGTGACCTGGAAGATGGGATAGAGTGCACTCTCAGCAAGTTTGCTGATGATACAAAATTGGGAGGAGTGACTGATACACTAGAAGGCTGTGCTGCCATTCAGAGGGACCTTGATGGGCTGGAGAGACAGGCCGAGAGGAATCTCATGAAGTTCAACAAATGGAAGTGCAGAGTCCTTCATCTAGGGAGGAATAACCCCATGTACCAGTACAGACTGGGGGCTGACCTGCTGGAAAGCAGCTTTGCAGAGAAGGACCGGGGAGTCCTGGTGGACAGCAAGTGAGCCAGCAATGTGCCCCTGTGGCCAAGAAGGCCAATGATATCCTAGGCTGCATTAGGCAGAGCATTGCCAACAGGTTGAGGGAAGTGATCCTTCCTCTCTATGCAGTGCTAGTGAGGCCACACCTGGAGTTCTGTGTCCAGTTCTGGGCTCCCCAGTATAAGAGAAATATAAAGCTACTGGAGTGAGTCCAGCAAAGGGCTACTAAGATGATGAAGGGATTGGAGCACCTCTCACATGAGGAAAGGCTGGGAGAGCTGGGCCTCTTCAGGCCTGCAGAAGAGAAGACTGAGGGGGGATCTTATCAGTGCGTGTAAATATCGGATGGGAGAGTGTAAAGAGGATGGTGCCAGATTATTTTCAGTGGTGCCTAGTGACAGGATGAGAGGAAATGGGCGCAGACTTTTGGAACAGCTCATCACAGGCAGTTCTGTCTGAACATAGGAAAACCTTTTTTACTGTGAGGGTGACTGAGTGCTGGAATAGGTTGCCCAGAGAGGTTGTGGAGCCTCCATCCTTGAAGATATTCAAAAGCTTCCTAGAAAGGGTCCTGGCCCTGCTTGAGCAGAGAGGTTGGACTATATGATCTTCAGAGGTCCCTCCCAACCTCAACCATTCTGTAATTCTTTGAAGGGCACTGCAAAACAGCATATGCAGACTGGAAAATATTCAAGTCTGACATTCTAGGTTTTTTGCATGAGTAGATGAATTAAAGACATGACATTGATAAAACTGGATCATGAGTGTGTGATTAATATGTGGATAAAATAATTCAGAAATCCTTGATTAAGGGGATAAACATACTTTGGAGGAGTCAAAATGTGGAAACATTTTTATTTTGTTGGGATGCTAGAAGAAAGAAGACCGGAAAAGGAAGAGACAGACCATAGGATAGAAAAGAACAGTGGATGGATATGAACTTTTCCATAGTCGCAAGACATTTGGCGCCCAAGTGCTTTCTCCAGGTCATCCTCAGAAAGTAGATTGTCACATTTCTGAAAGTAAAAGTATGAATAAAACATTTTAAAAAACCCAGCTTTTCAGACATTCCTAGGGCAGATAGGCTTTTTCACTTCCAGTGAAGGAGTTCCCACCTGCTAACTTGAGGAAGTCAAGTCCTCCCAGTACTATATTTCAGTCATCTTATCCAAACCATTGACATCAGTCTGGCTTTACTCCAAGACTGCCCTGTTCACATGGTACAATATCTGTTGACAGTCCGGCCTTATCCTCTAACTTTTGAGTGTTTTTTCTTTAGTCTATCTTTAAAGAACATTTCCTGCTTTCTCTTTCCCCCCCCCCCCCTTCAGATTTTTCTTCCCAGGCACCTTCAAACATCTGCTTTACTTATTTGCTCTTTCTCTCTCAGCACAGGATCTCCACATACTCTTATCCAAGACTCCGTTCCATAACAGCTCAAAACAACACCATACTCTTATAAATAGGCCACCAGTTAGTCATCTGCTTTCTCTCATATGAGAAGGAGAAGCTGGGGAATAAAGTAGTTTAGACCTGGGATTTGCACATCTCAAAAGGCCCAATGCATCCTGTGATGTGCCATATGTTTCATATCTAAAATGGAAAGGCCTCCTAAATTTAACTTTTAACCTCTGGATGAGAATGCAGACTCACATACTTAGCAATCTGAGAAAGAAAGGGTTTTATTTTGGTTAAAAAGAAAAAAAAAATCTAGAAAGCTTTTTGTTTGAAGTCTGGTATTAAGGAAAGTTAGAAGTAACAAAGCTATCTTTCAGAGGAGTTTCTTAACACCGCACAGCCTCCAGATGGATTTTAACTTCCAGAACCTGCTACATCAAAAATAATTCATAAGAAAAATAGGTTTGTGCCTTGGAGCTTTCAGTATCAGTTGTGGCAGGATTCCTTTCTGGGAGGTGATGCTATGGAGCTGTAAAGTAAAGCTACTCACTCTAAATTGTGGTAGGGATCAGTCCCATTTCCACTGCTCCCAAAACTGGAAAAAAATGAGCCCTTCTTTTATTCTGTTCTCATCTCATGTACACTAGAGAACCAAGCCTGCTCCTTTCAACACTGTGTAATTTTATATGGATGGTGTCTGCAGCTGTGGACTTTCCTGAGTACATCTGAGCTGCTACAGGAGCTCTAAGACTAGTGCTCTGTTCACCAGGGAGCTTAGACAACCTCTTCTTTCAAAGCCAGCTAGCATCATTATTCACTTTTTAGAGTCTCTGTTCAGGGCTAAATATACCCAACCAGCCAGACCACCATAAAGACTGAGTCTGGAAAACATGTTAAAGTCTGTCCAGGTAGTGAAAGGTTTGTGCAGATGCACCCTGGAAAACTGATTAAATGAAGCACAGGCAGCTTTTCTAAACTTGCTCTCACAGCAAATACAAAAATAAAGCAGAACAGGCTAAGAACTGTCTGTTCTTCTTGCCTGTGCCCTGGTCAGGTTTCCTCATTTCACTTATGGTCAATGCAGTGACAATACAAGCCACTTAGACCCCTTTTGACAAAGTATAGTTGACAGGAATAACTTCTCTGAATTATCCATTGCTTCTAATCTCACATATTGGCATTTGGATTTTTGTTACAACACATTAGCAGTAAAACTCTTAGAAAGTGCTTTGATATTTTCTTTATTTAATTTTTCTTCACAGTGCAAGGACATATTCTGCATATATTCTAAATTATGGAAGAATCAAGAATTGGGCTCTACTAGAGAAAAAATACATAACTAATTTTTTTACTGTACATTTGGATTCCAGATTAGGAAGCCTAGGGCACATTTGCTGGTTAGAAAGCAGGCCTAAGGATTTATGTTCCATCCCCATCTTGCCTTATCATCTTAATGTAACTGTGTCACATAATTTCTATGTATCTATATTCTCCCATCCGTAAAACAGATATGGCAATACTTTTTTCCTTTGCAGGAACATTATGAGATATAACCAATTAATATTATGAAAGTGCCTGAAAGTCACAGAACAAAGATTCTCTTTCAAATCATTATTATTCTCTAAAAGCCTTTTATTTCTCAGTAAGGAACTTGATCTTAACTTCTCCCCTTTCCTCCTCCTCGTCTTTACCCTTCCCACTATGAATTAACGTGTATGCACTGGACAAGAGGTCGGCCAGCATTTTTCAATGCTGTAATCTAACAGAATATGTATACTAGAATCATGGGATAATTCAGGTTGGAAGGACCTCAGGAGGTCATCTAGTCCAGCCTCTACCCCAGGGCCCTGAGTACATCCTTTCTTCAGGCAGGCCTGGCCTGGTCGTGGCCTGCTGATCTGTGCCCTGACCCTGGGCACAACCTGCAGGCAATCATCCAGCCTCGCCTCAGCCCATCCCCATCCCCATCCCCACAGCCCTCCGCCATGGGGCTGGGTCTGACCCCGGTTACACTCTCCAGGCCTGATCCTGACCCCACCCATGGGCAACCACCCAGCCCGGCCTCAGCCCAGCCCCATCTTTAGGAGTGTGCTAATTTTTCTGGACTTTTTACCCTGGCTGCCATCCCCAGCCCAGCTCACTCTGGCAAACACCAAACCTCCCTAGATAACCAGTCAGATTGGCAGATAAGGTCCCCACATCCTGCAGGAGGGAGTCTCCCGCTAATATCACTTGCTTCTTTGTCTTGGTGCTGTGGTAGGCTTGGCTTGCTCTGATATCTCTCCAGACATGGTTTTCTCACTGTTATCTGCTACCAGGGCACTGAACCTATTGTGTAGTTGCACATCTGCAGGTAGACAAGGAGGCTGCCAGGAGTCACAAGCTTCAAGCCTTCTCCATCATGGGAGTCTCCATTTGCTACACAACTGATCTAAGACTCTGGCTGCCTGTTCATCTGTGCAGTTAGGGGTTCAGGCTCTCATCTCTGCAGGGTCTCTGTGAAGGTCCTTTCCAAGCTCTTTTTAATCTTCTCCGATACTCTGCAGTCTGCTTGCTTCCTCCCAATAGTCTTTAACCTGGTGACAGCACCTTACCCAGCACACACCTCCTGTAGGCAAGGCCACCACCTCCACCTGCCCCAGTCCCAGGCACTCCCTGCAGCCCCAGGCTTGTCAAGCTGCATCCTCCCTCTGGAGTTCAGGCTGAGTTGAAGACCCTGATGTGCCCAGGGTGGTTGCTTCAGTGTATGCTGGTGACCATGCCCTGTGGCATATCAGCACCATGGCTGATCAGTCCCATGCAGTCTTCATGCACCTTTTTGCACAAACTGCTGCACAAACTGCTAGCCACTTCTGTTAGCTGCTTCTGCTAGGTGTGCTTTGGGCCTGGTACTTGTATAGCTCCCTCCCTGGCACTAGCTGAATGGGTGTTCGACAGGTCTTTATCTGGAGGCAGCCTTTTCCAGAAGCCTCTCCCACCTGAAGTTCCCAGAAGCTCTATAAGACCTAGAAGCAGAGCCTAGAAACTTGTGTTTTAACTGCAAGTCCCAAGAGTGAACAGCAGCCTGAGTGGTGTCCCTGTATGCAATCTATCACACCGAATGCTGAATCTTCATTTGCAGCCCTTGTTTGCAGTTCTCCCCAAATGCCAGTTAAATAGCAAATAGAAGCCAGACACAGGCACCTCCTGCTCTGTGTGAGGCTTTCCCCAGTGGTTCTCTTCTCACAAGACTACAGGTTCCCTCAAAAGCCTCCAGAGAGCAGCTCACTTAGGTTGTGAAAGCCATTATTGCTACATCTACTTAAAAATCAGGTGACATTGATTTTGTGGTCAAGACTGAACCTTCAATTTATTTAAATTGGTTAATCCCTAAACATATGGTGAGTTTGTTGGTCACAAAGACAGTGATCAGACTCAGTTAAAGATTACAGCTTGACGCCTCTGTTTAAATCCATCTCAGAAGAAACAAATAACTTGTTTATTCCACACATCTTCTAGATAGGCAAAAATTATTCTTTAACCAAGAAAAAATAGTAGGCCTCAGAATTATAAACTTGGTCTCTTTCTACATGACACTCAAGCATCCTAGATATAAATGTGAAAGTAGAAATTCCTCCAGTTCAGAGGTCTTTAAAAACAAGAGTTTTGAGTTCTCTCTTCCTCCTGATTAGAATGTCAGAAATCTTTGCTGGATGGTTAAAAGAAAGGTCTCGTAAAACTGGTAGTTTCTGCACAGGAATATAGAAATAATTATTTGAAGAGCTGAGGAAGGATTTCAGTGTTGAAGGATCATGCAGAGACCTTGTGAAATCTGCCAGTATTTCACATAGTAGGAGGCTAGAAATAGTCATTTGAAGATCTGGCAAAAAATACACTCCCACAATCTCATCATGATTCGATATTTACTGGGAAAAGGAAAGCTTCATCTAACTTAATGCATTGGTTCTATATTATGGGTAGACAAATACCTCCCTCCCCCCCACAATAAAAAATGTGTGCTACTATTTAACAGAAGAACCTCTGAGCATCCAACTCTCATTGAAGTCCCTGGGGAAATTCCCATTAGTGAGCAGGATCATTCATATTTCTTTTTTTAACAGATTAGTGGGTGTTTACATAAAGGCCCTGTAGGCACCATTTAATCTGCATTCACATAGCAAAGGCAAAGCTTAAAAATCCCTGACATTCTTTCTCATTGGTAATTCAGAAGTTTGCTTTGGCAAGCAATAGGTAAGACTGATAGCATTCATCTTTTTCAGAAATTAAACTTCCAGTATTTATTTGTTTAAGATTTATTTTTAACTTATGATTCTAAACATGAACCAAGTATAAACCAATACAACATCTTTTTAAGGCTGTAGACACTCAATTGCAGAGTTTCTGCTGCAGCTCACAGCTTTGCTGAGAAGCCTCAGAAAGAAATTTAGCAAAACTGTTCAACTTCACAGTTACAGTTACAGACCATGTGGGCAGAAGAGAAAGAGTCAAGAATCACATGCTGCTGCTACTTGGGAAATGTTGAGCAGCAACAGAGGAAGACACAGACGAAATTCACAAAATAAGAATGGTCAAAAATCAACTATTGCACCAAAAATCACCTATTTGACCTTCAAAGAGAAGTCTCTGGAGTTTTCTCTTCTAGTTCCTTGCCCATCCATACACCTGCATGCTTACAGACTACCTACAGGTGCCCTGTGTAGAGGAATATGGCTGCATGGTGGGAATAATGTGCTTTGTGCACTCTGGAGGATGTGTTCCAGCTTCTCATAAGGCCGGATTTGCAAGATTGTATTCTGCATGATCCATGGATTTGGTCTTGAGATCAGCCTAGAAGCTGTCTTTAGGACACAGTGCAGAAGAACACAGTGCACCTATCTTCAGCCAGTCGGCTGAAGGAAAAATAGACTATTGATGAACATTCCTCTTATTTTAGTCAAAGGCCTCAGGAAGGGGAAAGTGGCAGAAATCTATCTTTCATCCAGCACCTACAGCAGATGGGCACAAGACCTACAGATAGACAACGGTTTATATTAAAAAAAAAAAAAAAAAAAGAATGTCAAGGATCTTTCAGAAGCTGAGATTTTAGATTATTATTGTTGCGGGGGTTTTTTCCCCAAAAAACCTTATCAGTGTCTTCTATTTCTATCTTTTATCTCTGCTTAGTAAATTTAATTCTGTGAACTGAACCTCACGTACAGGGAATTGGATTGTGGACCTTCTCATCTATAATATGATGATGATGTTGTTTATAATACGATAATGTATGCTATTTCTTTCTGCTCAATATAGAATTTTAAAGCAAATGCAAATTTATGCTGATAGCGAGTATTTTTGTTAACAACTGTTAAACTTTACCTGCCTTTGCAGGCCAGCGCTGGTGGATGTAGACCTCTGAGGCAGAGTGTGGTAGCTGATTACCTGAGCCTTAGCAACCCAGGTAAGTGATGAATGAGGAATGAGACTGGGAGAGAGAAAATCTCATTAAATGAGGGGAGAAAAGAGGCTGTGTATAGTGCTGTGTAGAAAAGAGCTGCAAGTAGTCAGAAAGACCAGCATTATAATGGAAGGGCTGTCATGTGAGGGGACATGAGAGTATGACTTATTCCACATAGTAAAAAAAGGCTGAGAGTAGTTTTGATTTTTTTCTAAAAATACACAGGTGGAGCGAGGGAAGTGAGAAAAGGAGAGTAAATATCATCAGGGGAGAAGAGCTTCACATTCTAACCAGTTCCAATACAGGGATTAATATATAAACTGTCCAAGAATAAATTCAGGCTGACAATTAGAAGAAATCTCTTACAACTATAATGGCAAAAATACTGAAGCCACAGAATGGACTAAAAAAATCTTCAGTCTTAATAAAATAGAATTTGTGGATGGTCTGATTACCAGCAACACAGGAGGAGTGAATGATCCAAAATATTCCATTAATTTCTCTAGGAATGACTGATAGAGCTTCAGGGGAAAACAGCTAGACATACAAAAGTACTAAATGAACTTGTCACCATAGGTCGTATTTCAAAGAAGGAAGATTGAATTTATCCCTCATTTAACCTATATTTCCATCAGTGCAGTTCCTCAGGAAACAAAAAGTCTATTTCTGGGCACACCTGGAACTACCTAAATGGGCAAAAGAGATAAAGTAAGGGGTAATATTTACAAGTTTGTTTACATGCTGTGATTTTTCCTTTCTCAGTGCCCTGGAGCTGGGTGGCTGTCAATGAAGCAAAAACCACAGAGTTCCTGAGCATGTCATGGAAGACATTTTTAGACAAAAGACAAAATTATAGGCTACCTAAGGCAACCAGAAGGTCAAAGCATGTTGAAGAGTTCTTTGTGAGTCACCTGGTTACTTCTAAGTGCCTGAAAAATATCTGTTGTCTTTATGGCTCTTAAACTTTGGAGAGTCACAAATTAAAAATCTTGCTAGATCAGCTGCATAGTCTCATCTGTAGGCATTTTCACTGGATCAGGACATGCGTTAAAAATGTCAAATGCAGAGGGACGAGTAGGAGAGACTATTGCCTCTTGAACCAGGTTTGTAATGACTGTAAAGCAAATTCAGCAAGGGTGTGGAGGCTCCAGCTCGATTCCCCTTCAAGTCTAGGGGTATTTTACATTTAAATGCCCTGCCCCCTTAGGAGGGGGATCAGCCTCTTCAAAATGGATAACTAACTATATATTAGGCCAGAGAGAGTGTATATAACCATAATCTAGTATTCAGGACACCCCTGTGGCAAAGAGAAGACTACCTTCTAACCCGTGCTACAGTCTGAGATTGTGACTGTTGTCAACAAGAAGTTCCAGTGACCGTTCTTTTTCCTACATCCTCAAAGAAAATAAAAGGGTTCACACACATCAGGATGTCTTTAGTGACTGTCCATGCGCATGTCCTAAGTCTGGAGAAAATGTGAGGCACCTGGAGTTAATTAAAAGGGCTTACACCTCCAGTTAACTTCTAACTGGAAATACCTCACCTCTACAGCACACTAAGAGTATGCGCTGAGAGATTTCATACCATGGATGGGAAGACGTGATACCATTTGTTCAAGTGTTTACATGATAAGTCATTTGTATTGCCAAAGTCACTTACCTCAGTCAACAGAGAAGTGCAGGGAAAATTCCCTGGAGTTGCTAGAACTTTTATCAAAAATATATAACTACTCTGGATTCCAGATGACATAAATTCTACAGTGTACACCTCTGTAGAAATAAAATGACCCCTTAAAATCTTAAAGTAGCTATTGATATGTTTTAGCCATATTAAAATTTATGTAATCTAAAATATTTAATCATTAGTATAAATGGTGCTAGGTGGTTCTGATTTCAAACTACAGTGTTTGGTTGAAGCTGTCAGGCATTCTCACATTTTTTTTTTTTTTTTTGCCAGACACAAATCCTTTCAACCTATACATGATAATTATGAGGATTTCTCACATAAGTGCAATAAAAACTGGGACTAGTCCAAGCTTCAGAAGCCTCAGGCACTGTCTTTCATTTGCCAGCTTCTAGCTATTATCCATTAGAAATACATGAGAGGGCTCTGGGAGACAGCTGTACTTGGATTTATTTTTCTGGAGTCTGATGCATCTTTACAGAGGGCATTGGAGTTGGAGGAGGTCAAACAATATGGAGTAATAACGCATTTTGTACCACATCACTGGTACCAACAGCCCTCTTTCCCATTGTGCTGTTAATTATATTTTAGCACAGAAAGGGCCATACAGGCCAAATAGACACTGCTTCAAGTATCCTCTAATAAAGAAAGAAAATATATCACTGCTTACATGATACACATTAACCCTATTGCTTAAAATGGCTCCCATGTTCACTCCCTTGGAATGTGGACATTTCATCATATATCTCCTTTTTCCAATAAGAAGTTTCTAGTCCCAGTTGATAATGTATGGGAAGAACTTATTTTCTATGAGGTTGACTCAATGTGCAGTTTTCACAGCCCTTAAGAGAAAGTTTTGCAGGCCATGTGTTACAACAGAGGAGTGATTTCCTGGCCATGTCCTTCCAGTACAGTGTAAATAACATGGACCAAGAAATGTTTGAACGGACATCAATGTCGCAGGTGCCAGTTGTCTGATTTATTCCCGCTCGGAGGAATGTACTGGCATATATGTGGATAGCAACACCTTGCCAGCTGGCCAGGAGGTGACATCAGCTGCCCTTTCAGACAGATGAATTACACAGTGTGCCTGCCAGAGGACAGACTTTCCAAGAGAAGTACAGGGAAAAAGCACCTCCTGTTTTTCTGACAGTAGTTTTTACTTAATATTTGTTTACAGAATTAACTTTATTGGACCAGCTTATCACCAAAACTATCTTTCTGACACTGCAGTAAGTTACTGGGACTGGATGCTATAAAGCACAGCAATTCACATAGGTATTTGCATTCCCTCTAATGCTGCTGAGCAGAGTATATTTTTCTCAGTGTGGTCATAACACTGTATGTGCAATACGATCTTATTTAATCTCCTTTTTTATAACCCTAGATCACGGGGCCAAAATAAATATCCCTGCCTTCAGGCATCTAAATTAAATAGCCAGGTTTTAAAGCCTATTTAAATGGGCTGAGCACTCATAACTCTAATTGATAGTCATCCACTTGTGAAGGCATGTGACAAAGTCTCAGCTGGCTTTAGGGGACAGAGCTCTGTTAAAACCATCACAGATCACACATCAGCACCAGCCAAGAAGCTGGCAATGCTGATGTAGTGGTTCTCAACACTCACTATAAAAGAATCCCAAATGGGATTTGGGACTCTATGAAAATTGGAGGATCCTATGCAATTTAATCATAAAGAAACTGAGAATGGGTGGACCTAATTTGTTTGCAGACTGAAAATGCACACTCCAGTGTATAGGTAAGGAATGATAAGAATGATATTTAGCTGAGGTTGAATGAAGCTGAATCAGTAAGAAAGGATAAATATTGTGTGAAACAATTCCGCAAGATTTGTAAGACTGCCAGATTAGAAATATAACAATGGCATTCTGATATTATGAGTAGTGGTAACATTTTTTAAAAGCTAGTAGTGTCTTTCTTCTTCATTCCTGGGAAATGTTAGTATAATTGCATCTATTCATTGCTAGAATATGCCCCTTTTCTTCAGGAATGAATTAACAGTGATTTTTTTTTCATGTTTATGGTCTTGTTAATGACCTCCTCTGATTTTCAGTTCATTCTGTCTACAGCAGCTATGTAGTTCGGCACAGGCTCTCTTACAATGCCAATCATATTGTGTGAATATAAGAACTCCATGCTATCTATCCATGCTTTTTTTTTAATGATATGCCTGCAGTTGTGAATGCTCATTGTTCATGCTCTTCGTGCCTTATGCCCTTTAACGCAAGTGTTTAATATATTTCAGCTGAGTGAATTAAAAGCAGAATTAAAGAGAGTGAATGGTAATTTCTGGCTTATCTGGGTGCATCTGATACTTCCCAAATAAGGTACCTGGCTTCTCCAGAGGAGAGAGGAGATTATTTTCCTCCTTTCTAATGCACTAACTCATACATGTGATATTCACAGGCATAAAATCAGATCAATGGTTGGACAGTGTTCCAAGCTGTATAGTCTACTTGAAGTGTAAAGTCTTATTCTAGGAAATTGGGATCTTCTTTGTATATAGAATAGTGAAGGAGCTGCTGGATTTTGTCTCAGATATGTGACTTAGGTAAAAGAGGAAATAAAGCACTGGAATACTTTTACATCTGCATCACTGAAGAAGAAACAGGCATAGCGAAGATGTGATGTGATTTAGAATACAGATGAGGTCTTAGCTCCGCAGTTACAGTAGTTTAAGCTTTTGTCCAAAATTAATTCTTATTCCCCCTTACCTGACGACACCATCTCCATGTCTGAACCATGCCAACACCCTGAGATGGTTTGTCACCAGTTGGAAGTCACCTGGCTTAGAGTGAGTCACCACTGAGGGTTTATTTAAAGTATGTCAGTGGACTTCTCATTGAAGATGAGCAGCTTTCACACAATTAGTTACTGTGACTTTGTTGTGCAAACGTGAGTGAACAGCGGGGGCAGTGCTGTCTTAAAGCACCACAGCTACCAGACCACACTAGTCATGCCCAGAGTTAACGTTCCCATAATACCACCACCTGTTGCTCACCCCAATTAGATATAGGCTTTGCTCAGTCTGCTGGAAACTGAAGGAGCTACTCACAAAATCAACCTCATCAATCCATGCACATGTCACAACTGCTGGACTCCCCAAACTGTGTTTTCTTGCTTTAATTAAAAATATAAATCTGTGTTATACTTCACAGAGGGACACTAGCAACATAAGTCTCTGTCATTTTCCTCTTCACGTAAAATATCAATGTCAGGCTCTGCGATGCAAAGTAGCAAAATACCCAGTGCAGAAGCCATACAAATCTCATCTGGATTCCCAAAGGATTTTGACCCATCCTAGCAAGTACCCTTTAGACTGATTATGTAGCTGTCAATTACATTGCTGTTTCAGGTGCTGAGATTACTTGGACTGTACTCTTTATTACAACCAAAATAAACCCACTGCCGTGGATTGTTTTTTTCTACTAAGCAAATGAATATTGAACATGCATAAGTAATCTAAAGCACTCAATCTTTTTACTCAGTTTTGTCATTGACTTACCTGGTAAATGTGCAAAGTTCAGAGTTGACAACAAATGTACAGCTATAATTCTGCTGTGAGATTGTATAAACATGGCTTTTTGAGTTATGAGATGCAATACTCATTCTGTATGTATTATGAGATTGCATAGCATTAACAGCCTTGGTCTCCATGACAATAACAGCAGAAGATGTTGGATGAAAAAAATGGCTATAAAGAAGATGATTTAAACAAATAAGTATTACAGTACTTTGAAGGCCTGTTTACCTAGCGAAAGTTTTAAATAAGTTGGAAGTAATCAAACTATCATTCTTCCTTCCTTATCTGCTTAGACAACCAGTTTTCTAGGACAGAGACTGACTTTTTCCTACATGTATGTAAGCACCAAGACACTCACAGATGATGGGTCTTATCTGACTGATGTATTTAGCGATCCCTGGACTCCCTTTCTGGAGTGGTGAGGGGTGCTTAAGTGCTTATAGAAACTCCAAAATGTAATGTCAGTCATAAGTAACTGACTATATCACAGCCCCAAAGTCTCCGTTTCTCTCTTCTGGTTGCAAAGATTGCCTCAAGTGTGCAGGTCACCCATAGACACATACTATGAAGTAAGTGAAAGGAACATTAGCCCTGCAGACGGACACAAACTTGCTTGACCAGCCCCTTTCTGGAAGCCACATACCTGTATTTGAATGGTGATTTTAACATTTTTAGTAGGGTAACACAGTTTCCAGCCCCGGTTGATTTAAAGACACGTCAGAAGTGGTTCTGGAATGAGCTCATGCCTATGATATCAAGCGGACTTGTGGATATTTGTATGCTGGGAATTAAGGTTTGTGGGGAGATCCTTAGCGCTATAGCTGTACAAACAAGAAAAATCAATCATTTTGTAACAGGATCATTTCTCAGTCATCCCTCCTGCCCTCAGTTCTTTGTCTTTGAACTTCAGTTCTACCTTGTAGATGAAGTCTTCATTTTCCCTTTCAGAACCACTGGTTCTGTGAAAAACAAAATCTAATGTCAGTAAAAAAAAAATCAAACTCACACCAAATATACAGGTACAGGGTCGATGGTGAAGGCAGGACCAAATAGCTTGTAACAAGGAATTTTGAAAGGAGCCACCAGATGGATGGTAGCTAGCCATGGGTATTTACCCTGTAATAAATAATACGCCTAATTTTTAGCCTTAGTTTTTTGGGTTTTGGCTTTTTTTAATCTACATGGAATGGTCACTGGAAGCATGATCTAGTACTATTACTCCCTCAGCTATCTCACCCAAATGGCATAATTAAAATTTTAGTCACTTTTAAGTTCTTGTTGTTAACTTAGGATCTGAGCTCTTTCTAATCTTTAATATATATCTTCTCCCAGCCCCTCTGTGAGACAAAAAGTGCTATTCTTCTGCCCACCTCTGACATGCCAGCTTGAGCAGTGATTATGGGAACTGCACTAAGTAACTCCTGCCCTGGAGTAGATGCTCCTTGTTTTATTACTTCTCAGCCCTTTTGCTTGGCCTTTTGCAAGAGAGAATAGCAAAAGATCTCAGACAGTGAGACTCAGATTTAAAGACTTCCTTCTTTCTGTAGGCACACTATTAATCAGGAAATTTTCTATTCTGTTTTAACCCCGTTGCTTTCAGACATCCAAACACTGCCTGACAGCAAATAAAAGTATCCCATATGAAACCCCGGTTTATCAGAGCCCTAGTGTGGGGAGCACCTAAATGCTCTGTGTGCACATATTTGCATCAGCAAAGGTGCCTAGATCCAGAAGTGGCTGTGCTGAGTATGCTGGATGGTTAAATACTAAATTCATACCCGAACCCTATACACAGAATGAGCAGTCTTCTCCTGCATCCCTCCTACCTGGCACTCTTCAAGAATGCTCCCCCCTTGAGTCCACCTCAAGATGACAGTGATGTGGCTTCCCACGACATCCTTTATTTAATTGTCCGGTAGTTCGAATATCAGCTTTGGTAAACAACAGACTGAAGCTTCTGGGGACTTTTTTATTTCCCTTTTGAGGAAATGAACCTTTTTACTTTTTTAATTTAATTTCAGATCTGCTTTTGACACAGCATTATTTAAAGGAAAAATATAAAGCTTCATATTTTGAAAATGTGTTCCCTAGTTCTCTTTTCAGAGATTTCACTATTTATTAGAATACAGGTTTTTAATGAAACATTATGTTAGGATAATAGCAGCTGCAATTTATACAGCAGGTGCTCCATTTACACCAAATACAAAATAAATGAGTTAATTTTTCTTTCAGAATAATGCATTTCAAGCACAACCACTATTTCAAACTAGCCATAGGGCATTGTTAGGGAACCCTATTCCTGGATTTCATTAACCAAATAAAACCATTTCAGAAAGAGTAATTGTAATCATTCTGTATTAATAACTGTATTAATAAACATGAAGGCTCAAGATATCTTCAGATGATCATCTCCAGTAAGTACTATTGTGACATTGTCTTTAGCAATTTCCTTTAGAAAAAAAGATAATGCAAAGCAAGGTTATTTTTCATATGCATTGGCAACAAGGCCCTTTGCTGTCTCTCAGCTGGTCATGAACTCTTAATCATAGCTTATTGCAGTATCTTTTACAGTATCTTGGAGATCTCTCTCATCTCAAAATCAAGTTAACGGTTGACTTATTGCAACTAGCACTGAAATATGTGGTAAAAACCAGTAAACCAAAGAGACAAGGAAACATTTTCTCAGATACGTGGTGGGTGTAAAGCTTCCACAAAACAGTGAACTCAATGTCATTTTCAAGTCAAATTCACTATTTTTGTGTTTCATCAGCCATGTGTTCTAAGCAGCCGAACCAAACAGAGTGAAATTGAAACCAGAATGCCAGGTAGTTGCAAAGAAAGATAAAAATCCCTTAAAAGTCCATTAAAAACAGAAATACAATTTTTTTAAGAAGGATATAGAATATGTAAAACATTTCTATCAGCCTGCTTTTCCATGAAACTTTGAGTGATTTCAGTTTTACTACCATTGTTGTGAAAAATGCCTTCCATAGATGATTTTGATTTTTCTTTACAAACATGAATATCTGACACAGATTGTCTCAAACTCAAAGTGTATTGGATTGCATCAAAATACTTCAATTTCCAGGAAATATTTTTTGTATTTCATTTTTTTGAGAAAAAAAATAATATATCCCTGAGGCTTCTTTTCATAATTTCTTTTAAATTTCCGTGTGACAATTGCAGCTACATTTCTCAGATGTTTGCTTATGGGTTCAAAGACACTGTAACAGCTGTTCCTTCCATCTTCACCTAGAGTAAGATGTATGCTACATATCCAGGAAAAACTAAGGCTGTGCTACCAACATCTAAATTACTTATTAAGTCTTCAGTGTGTCAGCTGGGGAATTTGGTGTTCTTCAATCTCTGGGAAATAATCCTCTTTACCAGTCTATGCAAGATCAAAGCTTCCTTGGGCTCAGTTCATGTGGAAACATCAAGATGTGGAACTATCTCTCCAGCTGCCTTGTAGTGTGTGTTATTCCAGCCTCCCACTGTCTCTTAGATGTGAACACACCAAAGAACCTTTCGCAGCTTTCCCCTGCTCAAGAGTAGGTAGGATCACAGGCTGCTTAACGAAGCAAGAAGCCATCTGCATTGAACCCCTATCTCCAAGCAGATGTAAAACTGAGTCACCTCCATCAGTAACTGCATAAAATATGCTGGAGGACATCAGTAATTCACAGAGTTCCCAGAGTAAGATGCTTTATGAGCCCACGTCTCCTATAGAGAGGAGAACCCACCCTGCTTTGCAGCTATCCCCAACCTGGGGTTGAAATCCAATTTTTTTACTTTTCTTAACATTTATTGACAGACAAGTAGCTATCTGTCACTCATCCAATATAACCAGAAGCTGAAAAACTAGACCTGGTTAATTTTGTTCTAAAATGAGAAAACAAGTAAATGGAAAAATGAAATCAAGAGACAGGAGTCTGCACCTACAGTGAACATACTGAAAATTATATCCCAAATGCAAAATCCCTGGTCTATGTTCAAGCATGTGCAAACATCAGCCAATAGTTACAAACTGGAATACAAAAGTGACTCTCATAATCATGCACACACACCAACACACATGCAGGTAAACCACTGGAGACAGAGAAGGTTCTGAGCTTGCACCCTTACCCCAGTGACTTGACATTTGCTCTCTCTTTTCTTACCTTCTCCTTAATCCAAAACCTTGCATTCAGTGCCTGATCCACAAACCTCCTGAAATGAATCTTTTCACTGGTTTTAGTGACATCACATTGGGTGTTTTATGTTTTCCTGACTTCATCCCTCCTTCTCATGTTGTAGCATTTCAGTATTTCTAAGCTTTTACTATATAAGTTTTAATTCCAAGAAATGTATGTCAGCAACCTGAGTTTTAGCAGAGAATACGAATGCATCGCACAGTGTTTATACATAACCATTTCCTGAAGCTGCGTTAAAGCAAAGCCTCCATGCTACCTACGAATTTGCAGACCTATGTGTGTCTATATTTCCAGCACCTGCAGAATTCAATTAGAGGAGAACCTCACTTTTTTCTGTGTTACCATCTCAGGCTTCTACTAGAACAGGAATTTGGCATGATAGCATTACTATCTGCCTCTAACTTTTCTGATAACTCTTACCTATTTTCTCCCAAACATCAGACTTTAATCCAAATGGATCCAGCACAATACTGCAATGAACACTGACACCAAGCTGTCCAAATATTAGAGGAAGCAGGCTCTTCTCATAGGCTTCTCCTTTGACAGTAAAATATGTTAACTTTGTGAGTGCCTGGGTCTATTTATCAGCAAAGATTGTGTTTTATAGTAGAAATGCCACAGATAACAAGATAATGGAATTTGCTATAGAGGAAAATGAAAAAATCTAAGCTGGATAAATGCAGACCCTTTTTTTTATGCTTTCAGAAACTTACTACTATATTTTGAAATTGTCATAGGCCAAAATACAGTATAGGCTAACTGACTGATCCTTCAAATACCTCTGCAAACATGGTTCCTTATATCAGTTTCATGAATACATTTAAGTAGCTTTGGGCACTAAAGTTGAAAACTGATTGAAAGAGGTATTTGAATAATATTTGAACTTACATGTGTAGGGAGTATCTTAAAGGAACTTTCAAGTTTAAAGTGTCCAGTAGAAATCCAAAGGCTTTGTTGCCAAACGGGTATATCCTCTAAATATAATTCAAATTAATATTTTTTAATCATAAGGTGTGTTCCATTTCTTCTATGTATAAGAAATTATGTATATATAATTTCTGTAACCTTCCTGAATATAAAATTTCTGTAACCTTTTCCGCCACAAAGAGAAGCTAGTCAATCTAGAAAAAAAATCATTGTTTCTACAATACAAGTTGCTGTGATTTAATTACTGTACTAGATAAGACAAATGTGTTTGACACATGTGCTAGGCAAAGCTTTGGCTAGTGCATTCATGCATAGCAAGTGGACATCTCCCTTGAGAAGAAATGCATCATTCTGCTCCATTCCTGTTAAAAAAAAAATAGATTTTGTTGTGTCCTAATTAACAGAAACAACAGCAGTTACAGGAGTAGAACATTTCAGCACCTGCTCAGCTGGGGGAAACTGGTGAGAAAGGGTTCATGGCTTTTCAAATTTTAAGGAATAGACAAAGACAATACAAGAAAAAAAGAACCTGATCCAAAGTAAGAACCACTGGAAAGACAAACATTGACTTCAGCAGGCTTTAGATCAGGGTCGAGGAGAATTAATCAAGGAAGTGCAATTTTGAACAGATCATACATACAGTGCTTCAGCAACATTGAAGTCTGTCAGTGATGCCTGCAGAAATTTCTTGAAGAAATAAACACTTTGCTTCAAATGTTCAGAAAAATTTATTTTAGTATCATGTTACAATCTACTTTCCTTTCCCCAAGTGTAAGAAACATTATTTGGTTTAATAAGGATGAGTTAGGGTGAAAGTATCTGTATATTCTTTTTGCCTGGGAATATTTCGTAAATTAATGTCAGTGTCAGGCATTCAAAAACATCTTTAAAAACTGCATTTGAAAACTCATGTTTGTACACAGGTTGAAATGGGAAAGTTCTCATGTAAAGATAGACATTGTAACAGTAGAATACTTTTGGAAGAAACAAGGAGTGGTTTTCTAAGCTAGAGCTGCCAGAGTCTGCAGCAGCACTCGCAGCCTGTAAAGTAGTGTAGGAGCTAGAACACATTCGTGTGAACACAACTGAGCTCCTTTCTCCCAGGACAACTTACTTATTTTTATATAAGTTCTAGTTATTTCAAAAAGATATGACGGAACTGCTGGTCCTGTGGCTGTTCGTGAGGTACAATGCACCTTTATTTATCCAGTTGAATCTCTCAGGGAAGGTCAGCAGCACTTCCCTAGTTTCTGGATCCTAGTTCTGGAGCTAATCTACCAGTGTTGGGTAAATTCTGGTATTGAGGGATCTCTCACATCAGGAAATGAGTCACCTCGTGATTTAAGGCATTGGCTGAGTAGGTCTGGAGGTCTTTCCAATTCAGTGCCACTGTGGTGTGTTACATCCCTGAGGTGTCTTTGGGGAAAGTCTTTTCCTAAAAGCTCACTTCTGGTTGCATCTGCAAGATGCTGCAGGTCACCACGCCTGTGTGGTATTCGACAGGGAAGGGGACTCAATGGGAAATGAAGGCATTTGCACTTATCTGTGTCAGGCCTCATGAAAGAGATTTTAATCTGCACTGTTTTTTTGCAGTGGAACCAATCAGGACTTGCATTTCATGTCCGTACGAACAGAACTTCCCTATACCAGGAGCGGTGATAACAAACTCTCCTGCATTATCCGTAATTTCCTCTCTCCGTACGTCCCTGCTGCATCCTGGGAACAGCGTATACCCTTCCCGATGGCCTCTCGGAAGGTGTGGGGAGGCAGAAAGTGCGGCAGTAGTACAGCCAGCATCTGCGTTGCGTTGCTAGGCAACTCCGGAGAAAGGAAATCCCCAGGCAGGTCGGGCTGCGCAGACACCTGCCCACAGCCCCGCTCCGCTTGTTTAATTAACAACCCGCTCCAGCACAACGAGGCTGGCCGGAGGGTCACCACCACCGATCGATTAGGACCGTATTAAGCAATCCGCCCACCATGTGTTTCCATTTAGTGTTTCAGTGAGCTGGAAACGTGCATCTCCTGAGCTGTGTTTACTCTGGTTGGCTTAATGGGAGGTATCTCAGAGCAAAACATGGACTGATTCCGCTCGCATGTTGCTGGAGCTGAAAGCAAGCTGTCAGATCTGTCTCTTCCCATTACAGATGCATCTTAGGCAGACCATCTTGCATCCACATGAGAAACACAAATAATAACATGGTTTCCCCCAAAAAGAAACTTTAGTATCATTTCATATTGCAAGCGTGCAACTGAAATGTATCTATTTGTTATGTTTGATGGAGAGATAGATGTATAGGTATATACAGGTATAAAACAAAGGAAATCCCTAAGAAAACAATAAGGAGGGTGTACCTGTTCTTTTTTACACTTCCTACTAATGAATACCCTCTGCTCATTGTAGGTATCTGCTGATGTGTAGTATTCTGCTGATGTCTTCTTTTCATATGTTTCCAAATTCCTCGTATTCATCATATCAAGCAAAAGGCCTTGGAACTAGGTTTGCCCAAGTGAAACTCCCCCTTAGAACCAGTGAAGCTTTGATATTATTCCCGGATGTGCCAAGTGCACTCGTTTCCTCAGAGCTCGTACCTGGAGGCTCTGCTCTCTGGAGAGCAGCTATACATCAGACAAATGCTTTGCAAAAAGCTCTGCTCATGGTTCAATGGCAGATTCATTTTTAATATCTGTAAGGTACAACACCTAAAGTAGAATTTCATGTAATCATAGATTTTACTAATTTCCAGAAGCACTGTTTCGGTTGTGAATGAGTTCTTAGCCAGGACCGAATGCACAAAATCACCAACAGAAAGCCGTGTTGTCACACATACATTAGACTCTTTTTTCCCAAACCCTCAAGAGGGTTTTATTGGTGTAGTCTAAGCTGCCAGGCTAAGTTGGAGAGCCTCAGTAAAGACTGTCAGATGGAATAGAAACTAGTAAGAACTAGTGAAGAATGATTTTTAAGTCAGAGGCTGTCTCTTTTTACTTGTATCAGAATACATCCCCTGTAAAAATATTCAAGTTAATGAGCTTTTTCAATGTGATACTGGAGTGAGCTTAGGGTATTGGCAAAAATCTGTAGAAATCCATACTTTTAAAGATAAAGATGAAAACTTTTTTTTTTTTAACATAAAGAAGAGTATCTATTTACCAGAAAGCCCTTTTGTTGACTTTAGCAAATAAACTTTCAGTGTACACAAAGGATACCGCTCGTGTGACCTTTTGGAAATAAAACCTGAAATATCTGTGCCTGGGCACGGAGGTGCCCTATAACAGTACTTCTCATATCTGAAGCCTGAAATGAGCATTGCATTTGCCTGTTAATGAAGGTAGTAAAAAACAGCTATGCAGTCATGGCAAAATGAGCAACAATGCAAAAACAATTTCCCCACCCACCTCTTCAGACTCATTGGATGTATATATAATCTATACTAGCAGTAAGCAAGTAGCAGCCAGAGGCTCCAATTAGTTTAGGGCCCTCACTATGCTAGATATTGTATGAACATAAACAGGAGATATTCTTTGCCTCAAAAAACCTATGATCCAGACACGAGCAACACACAAAGGGGACTGTGGAGAGCGGTGTGGAGGAAGCATGATGAACCTGAGGGCAACTAATTGGAACACAGAACTGCAGAAAAATTATTGGCTGAACATTCAATTGGAAGCCTTAAAGATTTTTTTTTCCATAAAACAAGTGGACAAGAGATACCAATGAATCACTAGCAGCATGTCTACTTAAGCACTCTTATTAAGCTCAGGTATAATGGTGAAGATGGATCTTAAGACAGAAACTCAAGGAGAGTAGGATAATGGTTGTGTCTGTTGTGTCTAATGATTTGGCTGTAAAGGCACAAAATCTAATAAGGCACAAGTTAATCAGCTCACACTATTAGAGAGCTTAACAAGACATAAATGCATGGTGCTGGCAGAATTTCTATAACCAGCTTATACAAATAACATGGGTCGGTGAGGAGAGCTGTGGACAGTTCTCCACACTTAATATTAAGCACTTGCATTGCCTGAGCTAAAAAATCTATCGTAATAATCAGAAAATCATTGCATACCCTTAATTTCTGCGATCAAGCTATTAGAAGGGGAAATAAAAATCAATAAAACAGGAGTTCAGTTCAAAAATATTTACAGTATCTGTGATCTGCAACCATTCCCATGCTGCTGTTTTCCTGGTCATCCTTCTCAGTGTGCCACGGGCTCTGAGCAGAGTCTACCATTCCTGAATCACACTTTCTGACAGCCAGGAGTTGTGTGAGAAGAGACAGACTTATCGTTGCAAAGTCAATGACTTGAATTTTCAAAGACTTCTAGTGAAAGCAGAATATGTTAATGGAAATCTTTGGCTACCTCTTCACAGTTTACCATCTTTTGTGCAACTCCACCAGTGAGTAACCAGCAATGGAAAGGTGACCTGGGAAAACACTTGTATCCTTTCAGCAATGTAAATTTTGTTTAGGAAAAGAAGTCTGTTTTGCAGTTTGAAAAAAACTGAACAGTGACTGGCAAAAGCAGAGCTTTCCAGTACATGTGCAGGCAAGACATTGGTCTGATATGAGGTCTATCTTTGCTAATTAATAAAAGCTCTTGTTATATTTTTTCTGCTTCTTCATCCTATGATACATTTGCTGTTTCTGAGATTCAAAACATTGCGTGAGTCACATTCATAAATATACAGTATAAAGCCTAATGACTTTTCTCACATTTCAAACAACTTTTTTTCTTCTCCAAAGTAAAGCTTTAGTAAGTCACAAAAGGTTATGAGTCACTCAACCTAGAGTTAGGTCATCTAAGTCTAGCCCAGAAAACGTCTTGAGTGAAAATCCTGGTCTCTGTGAGGTAAAAGAAAAAAAAAGGCAGAAAGAAGGAAAGAAGAAAAGTAAAAGATAGGCAGTGGATGAAGGAGAGGGAGAAGAAGAAATACAGTTCAGGAAATTTCCTATTTCAAAACTGTTCTTAAAGAAATTACTTTGTCTCGGAAAAGAAACGGACAAAAAGGGTTTGTGTATCCACTGCTGCTGGAGAATTAAAAAAAAAGAGAAAACACTTATAAAACGTGAGTAGCTTCCCAAGGAAGAACAAAATGTTCCCCGTCTCCTTTTTCACAGGTGGGAGGTTTTTGTCTCCTGTGCCCCCACCATGGCCTTCCTTGTCTTTCCCTGCTCAGCTCCTCTTCTTCGCTCCTCACCTGCTGGTGCACCCAGCGATGGCCCAAGGCAACAAGGACAGGGGACAGCCTGCGAGGAGGAGGTGTGTACAGGGCAGTGGTACTCGAGGATGAGCTGCTGCAGCCAGGGAGGTTTTTATCTGAGCTTTTTATTATTGCCAGGCACCAACACAACTGCCTCAGCTCCCCTTTCTCCTCTTGGGGTCTTTGATGGGAAGTGCGCTGGAAAGCTTCTTACCAAGAGCAGCCCAACTGAAGACAGAAAACAGAATAAACTCTGCGCTGAGGAGTCATCACTCCATCTTTTCTCATCGTGTATTTGACAGACTCACATATACCTGACATGACAGTTGTCTGCAACTCGCAGAGCCATACAGCCAAGGGGAAGGGGGAGGGAGGAAAAAGTGGGATAAATAATGATACATCCCCAATAACAAGGCAGCGGTGTGGAAATCTGTCAAGAAATACACACTGCTGATAATAGGAAGAAAGCAAGGCCTAATCTTATTTATTACAAGACGGGAGTTAACACGTTCTGCTACATGGGAAATAAAGCAGTTCTCTTCGCATGAGCAGAGGTGCCCCTCGATTTGCATAATAGCTGTGCACAGCTTGTGATCGCTTGATCTTCTAGACCCTCCTCTTCTCCTCAGCTGTGTTGTTATCACCCTCTGCTATTATCTTCGTATTTCCCCTGGTTATTATCAGCACGTTACCTTTGCCTTTATGCTGACAATCTACCTGGCAATTTTCTCCTCTCCAGCTGGCTTCCCTCTTTCCTGGGTAAGAAAACTAATGCTCTTCACTCCAAAGTGAATGTCCTATTCATTATTCTCAATGTACTGTGACACAGCAACATGGAATAACAAAAACACCTCCAGTAAATTCTCATCTATTTCTCAGTCATACAGAACAATTAACTGAACAGTACAAGTAGCAACCTGCCTTTAATGGTCCCCAATGAATTTAGTTTTGACTGTGCTTATATTTCACAATTGCCCAGACTTGTGATGTGAATGAACACGTGAGCAAATATTGTTGAATATTATACATTATGATATGCCAGAGAGCACTTCCATTGCACTGCATTCAGGATAGTAACCTGGATAAATCATTTTTCATGGCTAAACAGGCTGAAACAGAATACAGTTAGTGAAAAGAAACTCCTTACTGATTCACGATGCCTGTGTCCTGCAGCCATCTCTATCCATCTGCTCCATAGAGCAGGGCAGTAGAGTGGTAGGCAAGGGAACTCACCTCTTGCCATAGGTTTGTCACCAACCCATTCTGTACCCTCTGTCAGGTCTAGATGAATAAGGGCTTCTTGATGTTACGGTCTGTATATTCTACTTTACCCACAGCGGTACTGAAAATTGTAGCAAGCGGTATCCCCAAAAAATTAAAACAAAACAATACTGGTCTTCAGGAAGCTACTGAGTACTTCATCATGCTTGAGCATCACCTTGAAGCACACACTAATAGGCTGGTCTTCTGGTCTTTCAGTTAAAGATTAAATCTCCTCTCGTCCTTTAAAATTTACCATGACCACATTCTTTCACCTTTTTTTATAAACCCATCAAAATCTGTAGACCTCAGCAAAGACACAGAAACAGTAGCTAGCATTTCTTGTGATTAGAAACTTAAAGTTTTACAAACTTTAGTAAACCGAAGGTCAAGCTAACCATAAAGTCATGGCATGTGAAAAGTAAGTTATGAAAAAGAAAAAACTCAGAGATTAAAAAGCACATATGAACTATCCATCTAAAACCAGTAATCAAAACTAGTAATTAAAGCAGTAAGCAAACCAGCATTATTCACCTTGCTTCTTTATTTAAAACTACAAAATTCTAAGAATTTAAATGAAAATGCTATTGTCAATTTCCATTTGAAAAGAATATATAAGGGGGGTTTAACAGCTTCAGTTTGTTAAAGCCATTTTGTACTCATGGTTAATTAAACACACAAGGACTTCCACTGAGAATCAGGATGTTCTAAATAATATAATAATAATTTGTGTAACCAATTACTGTAAAATAAAACTGGATTATCCAATATGACCTGTCTGGCTTTGGTATTCATAAGTTTAAATCCCATTTAATTAAATCCTCAGGGTACCATATTCAACATAAAAACAACCATGACCTTCTTTCATAATATAAATTTAGTAGCCGTAGTGGGTCAGGAATGAATTTTGGTTCCACAACTGGGTGACTCATTCATCAGAAAATTTTCTAGGCTGTCATCATATTTAAACAACATTATGAGCCAGTTCCTCAGCTGGTGTAAATAGGCTGTTGTAAACTGACTATAATGGTAGTAAAGCTTTCTACCACTGCTCTTTATTGCTAAGCAAAAGAGAACAGAAGAAAATGTAAACATATTTCTTGATTGTAGTGAAGATGAGGTTTATTAAAGATAGCTGTCACTATTCTTTGTCCCCCACCACCTTTTTTTTTCCTTTTAGGGGAGAAGGCTTTTTTCACTGTGAGATTGTATTCTGTGATTTTTTATTAATTAGTGTGATGCTTTCTAGAGCAGCATCAAGGACAGTTGAGAACTTGTCATCTAAAGGTCATGACAATAAACATATTAAATTGGGGAGTGATTTTTCTATGATGGTAGCAATCTACCCACACAAGTTATAATAGTCTTTCCCTTTTTCTGAATTTTTCCCATTCATTTTTAAACCAGCTGTACTCTCTTCTCTGCACAGCAATGACCTGCAAGTATGTTGTCTTCTTATCAGTCAACATATTATATATGTAATTGCTGCATCCATAAAATATAGATTATTTTCTCAAAATAGAAATAGGCAAAATTTACGTACACATGCGCGCACACACACACACAAACAATTTATTATCCAGTTATACAAAATCTTCATCTCCAGTATCTAGGGCTCAATATTGCATTACATAAGTCTCATCATTTGCAGATAACCATAATGAGAGCTGGATCAACCCATTAGTGTGTAATTTCAGCAAATACAATGCTGTGTCCATCATATGATCCATAGGCCCAGATCCGTACCATGATGAATTCATTGCCTTTTTCCGGTGACATCAATGAACTGTTGAAGAGATCCAAAATATACTGTAATTAATAGAGGGGAACAAGGTGTTACACACTAAATAAATAGATTATTAAATAGACTTCATCTACTTTACACATACTTGAAACAGACAAAAAGAGGTTGGACCAAGTAATGACATGAGCATGTAAGAAGGCTGATTATAGATATCTCTCTTTCCTCCTTTTTTCTTCTCATTGCCCTTCTGAGGATGCCTACAGAAGTTTAAATCATAGTTTAAGACCTTGACATTCTACAAATTTAGCAGAAGAATTATGTAAAAAACTACTCAGATTTTTTATTCATCTGCTTTTTTAATGCAAGGAGGAAGTATGTAAGGGAATCACTAATGATGACAGGTCAGACAGTCCGCTGTCCTCAGCATCGGGCAGATACACAAAGCATTTATTGCCATGCAGCCACACAGTTGACATTTCACTCAGAATTTCCACCTTCTTGTAGACTGTCTCTTCAAATATGATTTTGCTAATCAAAAATTATCAACTATTTAACAAGGTTTAAGAGATTTTTCTTTCACAAAAACCACTTTATTCTTTTCTTTTGGACGATTAAGCAATCTACCTGGTTAAACTGTCTTAGTCTTTATTATCCTATTAGCAAATTTACTGTCTATAGAATCCAGTCCCAAAATATGTTCTACCATATAACGGTCCTGTCATGTCAGAAAAAAATAAACCTTTTTTCTTGCTTCTTTTAAAACCTAACCCACAAAAATCTCATTCTTTAGTGGACCTAACTCTTTTGGGACTGGAATGATGGAGCTAGGGAAAATTGCTAGCTACTGCTGTAGACTGAGTCGAAATACGTGCTGCAACCATGAAATTTCAAATACAAGGTAGAAATTCATAAGGAGAAAAAAAATCATAGAAAAGAAGCAAAGGTTCAGTAACAGATGTGTTTTTTATTGTTTTCATATTCAGCCTTTTATGTTAATATAGAAATAAGCACTCTGTGTGCACATCATGTAATCACCTCATAGGGTGAGCAGTTTGTTTCATTACATTAGTTCCTATTTTCATGCTCAGCACATTGATGAGGAGATGAACAAAGCATATATCACTGATTTATAATTTCTGATTTCCAGTGGGGAGTTGTCCGGAAACATTAAATCAAGAGCCACTGAACCATCCTCTTTCTAGTTGTTATTGTTTAATAGATTTTTCCTTTCCCTTCTCACTTTCCCAAGACTTCTTGGTTTTCTTTTTCCGTGGACAGCTTCTGCTAGTTAATTAGCAAACAAATATACATATTTGTTTAAATATATATATACACATACACACTTACATACACATATACATTATATATATATACAAACACATATGGATTTTTTTCAGTAAGATCAAGGAGTTTTGGAAGAGATCCTAAATATATAAACATAATATACACGTGTATATGCACATATATGCATATATATACACATACTTTTTTGCATTATAAATGTTCTTTCTTGTGTTTATAGTAACTATATGTACATCACCAAGGATCAGTTTTGACCACGAAGTACATACTATTTGCAGGTCTTAGAAGAGAGGAGATTTTCCCTTTATCTTTTTTCAGTGTTTCCGTCATTAATCCTTCCCTGGCAATACTTTCCTCTTGCCTGAAAAAAACACAGGAACCTTACTTTACCACTTGAGGGGCCTGTTGTTATCTTAGACACTCCTCCATCCAAGTTGTTGCTATATAGGTAGGTGACTTAAGTGAGCTGCTCTTTATTTGTATTAGTATTTGATTTGTAGGCTATCTTTTAAATTAGATTAGAACAGAAAACACTTCAATCATGCTGGTGTTTCATAGTTACTGTAGGCATTAGCTACGTAACTCTTTCCAGCCACAGTCTTTTAGCCTTCTTGGATAATCTTAAGTACTCAGACACAGCTCACATATAAACCACTTTATGGATAAGTTAGTAGCACTCTCATTTGGCAGAGCCCTTTCTGCTGGTTGTTTTTAAGTGCCTACTCACTTCACCAGATAGAGTAAGAACTCTTGCTCAGGCTGAATACTTATTATTCTTAAAATAACCTCACCATGTGGATAGTGCAATTTGTCCCTAATTAATCTCTTAGCAGGAATTAGCTCCATGCACAAAAATAATACAGTGAAGACATTTCAATATATTATCTGCAAATTACAATCTCTACTGTCTTCCATAGTTTTAGTCTTTTGGTTGAAAATATAGAGGTTAATTATGATGGGAAAATAGGCATCATTCATCAAGAAATGTGTTGAAAATATGTCCTTCCTTTGAAGAATTTCTAGTCACTTTGCAAACATTTATTAACTATGACTTCTTGCACACTTTTGTTTTAGAAAATTTCATTGCTGCTATTGTATATATGAGCAAAAAAGAGAATAAATTTCTTAACTATGATGTCAGTAGCAGATCCAGAGATAGCACCCCTGATTAACTGTGTCGTGAGCCTCATTCTTTAACTTCAAGACTATTCTTGGAGTCTTTAATAATTAATGTTGCAATAGTTCTCTAGATTAATGTCACATTGCAGGTCCTGTCACAAACCACTGTATATGTTTAATGTACATGCATACACGAGCACTTTCTAGGAAGGACAGTAGGACAGTGTCAATAACAAATACTAATAGATTAATATAATGGTATGAATCAGACATGTTTTCTAGGATAGCAGGTGTCACCCCAAGTCCTCTATGTAGGTTAGATAAAGCAACTTAGTTCAAGATGGAAATACCCTGGCTGTCCCATTCTTTGGCCTGTGATGAATAGAAGCTACCACGTGTACCAGCCTGCCAGATTTACATATCAGCTATTGTAAATCTCACATGGGCAAAACAGGGAACAAAATGAAATCATAATATTCACTTTATCTCTTCAGATGAAAGCCAGGTATATTCAGAGGTTTTTCTTTTGTGGTTTGCAATGGTAAGAAGAGAAGCTTAAATAGGCAAAAACACAGGAAAACATAGTTGCAATGAAGTTTTACATTCATGATCGCCGAAGCACATATGTAGTTGTCGTCATTACAGCTCGCAATAACTGCCTACGTATAGTCACAAGTGCTTGGGGTTTACCAGAAGCCAAACAGGCAGATGGATTCTTTGTGTATGTGTCTACATAGTTTTATTCTTACTGCATACCACTGATCAGCCTCCTTCCATCTGCAGTCTGTCTCTCCAAGTGCCGTTTGTCCTTTTCTAAGCCCATAGCAAGCTTTTACAAATACGAGAACAGAAGGGTGAGGTGGTATACAAAGATGTTCTACATCTCTGTACACACTTGCCCAATGTCAGTGGGCATGACAGTGGCTACATATACAAACCCTCGTCATAGTTTATTCTTTATTTCCTGCTTATGTCCTAACTCCTACATTCTCCCCACTGCCTGCATTTTGGCATGTATTGAAATTCAGCTTTGGAATGCACCGGGTAGTGTCCCATAAAGAAACTTGGTTGAAAGAGAATATACGAATGTAAGAATATCCATATTAGGTCAGGCCAGTTGGGTGGCTACTCCAGTAACCTAATCCTAACAGTGGGCACAAGTCTGGCGGACATGACAAGAGCTAGAAGGGTAACAGCATCTGCTACTTCTCCCTAACTAACATTCTCCTGTCCTCCAGGTATTTCCAGTTCAAAGATTTGCTGAGCCAGAGGAAGGTTTTGTCTATTTAGTGAACCCCAATGGATTTCTTTGACGTAAACTTGTTCAGTCTCCCCTCGAATCCACATAAACTTTTCTCATTCAAAATAGCCTTCTGCAAGAACTCCCTCAGGCCTCCTGCATTCTGTGAACAACTATGTCTTCTCAGTTGTCTTGAAGAAACAAAAGGTGGCTTCTATGAGTTTCAGGCGCTCTTGTTTTTCAATTGTAAGAGACTGAAAAATTTTATCTCCACCCACTCTCTTCATAATTTTGTAAACTTATAGCACATCCTGCTCCCATGTCATCTCTTTTCCAGAAGAAGAATCCTAGCTTACTTAAGGGTTCCTTGCGTGGAAGCTGTTACAGACCTTTGATCACTCTTGCCACCTTTCTCTGAACTTTTCTGAGTTCTACTTTATGCATTTGAGATGAGAAGACCAGGACTGCATAAAACATCTTAGGATATGGGTCAACCCATGAATTTATATATAGGGACAGTGATCTCTGTTTTGCTCTCTATTGCTTTTTTAATAATTCTTAACATTTGCTTTATGACAGCTACTGAGTACCATCTGACATTTCAATGCAAATATCTCTCTCAGCCACAAAAGCTTGCTCCTGAATGGCAATGGTCAGCTCACTGCACATCATTTGTATATGAAAGTAGAATTGTCTTTTCTTTTGCTCATCATTTAAGTATGCTGAATTTCATCTGCCATTTTATTGCTCTTTCACTTATCTTATACAGCCCTTCTGCAATTCTTTGCAGTCAGATCTCATACAACCCTGAATAATTTAGTATCATCATTCAACTTTCTTACATCATTGCTCACCCCTTTATGCAGGTCACTGATGACTATATTAAGCAAAATAATCCCCTGAACATATCCCTGAGGAATTCTGCTCCTGACCTCCCTTCACTGATAGAACTGACTATTTACTCCCACCCCTGTTGCCTGTCTTGTAGCCAATTATTTATCCAAGTTATGACCTTTTTTATTTCTTATGCATGGCTGCTTAATATCTAAATCTAGATAGATCATATCAATCAGTTCAGCTTTATCCATATGCTTGTTGACCCTTTCAAAGAACTCCAATAAATTTTCAAGACAGTATTTCCCTTTGCAAAAGCCATGCTGACTTTTCCAAGCTATAGTACATTTACCTTCATGTCCACTAATTCCATTTTTAATTATAGTTTCTCCTGTTTTGCGCAATGCAGACACCAGGTTTACAGGCCAGTAATTCAGCACATCTTCTGGATTATTATTATTTTTTTTTTTGTGTGTTAACTAGAGTCATACTTGCCATCCTCCAGTCTTCAGTTAGCTAGGCAGTTTTAAGCTAGAGTTTACATATCAGTGGTGATAATTCAGCTACTTCATCTCTGAGTTCCTTTGGAACACCTAAATAAACATTACCTGGTCCTAGCAAGTTGTCACTGGTCATTTTGATAGTTAATTTCATAACCTCTCCTACAGTCACTTCAGTATTGAATATCTCCTCTGGAAAGTCCTCTGCAAAGAAGAGACAGTATGAAGAAGTCTGCATCATGAATATGTATAATCAGGACAGTTAGTTACTCCTGATAGATGAGGGAAGTATGCTGTAGAATCCCCTAAAAGGCAGAAAGCTTAGGGGGGCTTGTTTCCTTTTATAGCCACAAAGCCAAGAAGTTTAGCCTTATCTTTCTATTCAATTCAGATACTCGCTATCGATATAACTTGAACCTTTCCATCCACTTATCTATAGGTTATTTAACCTGATATGGCCAACATGTTTTTCTTGAGCATTTTTTGGCATTTCAAGCCTAAGACATGATTTTTTTGCTTCTCCTCCCCTTCCATAGACACCAGATATATAATCAGTTATATCTAGATGAGAAACACTTTTTGTGCCATATGATAACTAGAACTTTCTTTTAACATTTTCTCATCCATTAAAATAGGTTATCTTAAAATACTTCTGCTAAATTCTGCTTGTTCCTCTTATGCAGAAGAACATGGTACATTCTTATGCAAGCAACAAGTAACTGTAGAAGATGAAAACTTGTGAGAAAAATAATAAAGCCTTGTGATAAAATTGTGGTATATGGCAACACTGACAATGTGGAAAGATGATCACAAGCACTTGTAGCCTGCTAGAGCACTTTTCATCAACCTAGCTGCAGTAGCTACTGGTACACTCTGCAGTGAAAGTGGTTTAGCAGGTCTGACATTGCATTTACAATGGGCAAGGTGCTCATTCACACTCAGTTACTGCAGCTGAACTCAGATACCTTAATTCATCCAGCTGTGGTAACCCAATTGCATTTATATGTTTTGAATAAGGAAAACTCTCTCTGACAACAACAACAGCAACAACAACAAATATACATATATATATATATATATATATATTTCATAATTGTTTTTATTGCAAATTCTAATACAATAGAAAACCATCATGGGCTTGGTCTCTGAAGGCCAGCTTGCTTTGTCAGCAGATGTTCTGCAAAGTGGAAGAGGGCAATATATGTGGTAAGCCCCTGTGCTGTTATACTAGTCATTATCTTTCTTTTTACTACACAGCGTTATGCACTCTGAGTTCTCCTCTCATTATAATCTTTTATTCTATTCAACTATAAACTCATTAGGCTCCATCAATAAGACAAGCTGTCCATTTTGTATTGCTCAGCTATCTGAATCTTTGCTAATAATCATCTTTCCTTATTTCACATCCATAAGTCAGCATAAGTAATGTACAACTTCAGCCAGTTTGTATGTCATCATAATTTGGCCATTGGCAAAGTCTGACAGTCTGCATTTTGATCATCCGGCTTAACCAAGCCATCTTTTTTAATATATTTTTTCTATACATTGGTGTTACACACTTGCAGTTAAAACACATAAAATTAAGACTCCATGTTTCATTTTGGAACTAGATGTAATTTTCCTTACAACATACATACATACCCATAACCTATTGTTCTTTATTGCTTTATATACCTCAGAAAATTTAATTGAAAATTCCAGACTGGGTCTCACAGGCTATTATAGTCTTATCCCCTTTACTGTAACAACTAGATTTTAAAAAATGTTATGGGAACTCTTTTTTTTTTTTTTTAATAAGATAATTTCACAGAATTTCTCTTGCTTGTCATAGTATGCATACAAAGCATGGGCATATATATTTATGGATTTGTGTAGGCAATTCTGGCAATTTTGTCACTCACGAACAGGAAAAATAAGGCTATGATTCCAAATGGTGAACCCTTTCATTGTGAAATGGCCATCTGATTCCTTAACGGCAAGACAAGAATAAGAATAAGAAAAATCTCTTTTCTTTTGATATCAACAGGAAGAACAAGGGAAGTGGAATGTTGCTTGTGGTTATATTTCAGAAAACTTTAGAAAAAAATTCCAAAATTTTGGCTTGCTTTACAGATTGCATTTCAAGCTCCTCTATTTTTAAGTAAAAAAAAAAAGCTGATGAAACTCATCAGCAAGTTAAACTTATTTTTAATTTTACTAATAAGTAAATGTAGAATGGCTGGTTCTCACTAAGTGAAATAGTACCCCGCCATGGAATTTATTCTAACTTTCCATAAACACAATATAACCTTAAACTCTTGTACAGGTGGTACCCTTATATTGTCCGGATATTATGCATGAAATACCATGCCAGTGTCCTCAAAAATCACCTCATGCAACATGATATTTTAAAATGTTGTTGGCATATTGCAGGTTTACATTCTGCATGTAATGCAAAATATTCACTATTAATTAAACAATAGATTTAAATGAAACTTCTCTAAATTGTTGCTCACTAGTACTGACTTAACCCACACATACCACACCAATTAATATCATCAGGGGGGCCTAACATCTTGGAGAAGGATATCATAAAGTGAAATAAATCTATGTCTGTAAATTGTAAAAAGAAAGGAGAAGGACAAGAAGGCTTCCACCTTTAGGTAAATCAATGATCTGATATCTTAGAATGTCCAATCTCTAGAAAAGGAAAAGAAAAAAATACGTTCAGTACCTCCCTTCTAGAATGTGACTGGTCTCCTCCAGTCTTTGAAGGAGGCTTGTAAAGAAGAAATGCTCTGTTTTCTGTTTGCACTGCAACTTATATTCAAAGTCCAGAGAAGCTGTGACAGCTGAACGCATCTTTAAAACATCATAAATACTCAATATTTTATTTTTCAGGTTTTTCCTCTTTTACTTTGCTAATTGAGAGACACACCAGCATTTGATTTTAAGCTGTGAAAATATGGTGTACACAGCTATGTGACTGCATGAATTAAAGCTGCTACAGGCAAGGTGTAGGAAGAAATCTTCCCTGTTTTTGACAGTTTCATTAATATACTCACTAAAATATAGTCATCTACAATTTTTGGTAAATAATAATGAATAAATTCATTTTTGTATTGAGAACATTGTCCTACAAATTCCATATCTCAGTTGATGGAAGTAGAGGAATAGCTTCTGGTTAAAAAAAGTCTAAGAAAGAAGGATTATAATTTGTTCTAAGCTATGATTTAGTCATTAGCTAACAGCATGGCTTCAGTAGTAGAATTTAAAACATATAGGTAAAATGCTTGATTAACTTTAGAAAAGTTATTTAGTTTTGGTCATAATGAAATGAAGATCATCTTTTACAGCACTCACAAAGATTATTTATTTCTAATATAAATTATTTTTTGCTCCAGCACCATTTCAATTACTGAGGCTAAACTGTTAATTAACTAATTTGAACTTGATTGCATATCTGTATTGTTTATTTTTACTTAAATACTAGCAAAGCCTTCTCATTGATGGTAGTTATAATTGATTTATTGTTGCTTTTATTTAAATGTTTTAATACAAATATACAAAGGTGATAAAATTACACGTACATCAGTAAGCTTTCAGTGAGTTACATGGACCAAGAACATTTGAGAACCTGTACAGATGGACAGGTCTTTGTGTCTCAAACATCAGACACAAGATTTCAGAGTTTTAGGCAATAATTTACTTCTTTTTATTAAAATATCTCCAGAAGATAGTTTATGGGAATTTTTCCTGAAGCAAGCAGAATGTCTAGATATTAATTACAGAACGAAGAATCAGGCAATGTTTTGTCAGAAATGAATGATATCTGAATTAATCCCATCTAGAATGTTGTACTTCCCACTCTTGGAGCACTTGATTACTGAGGTATGATAACATACTAATGCAAATTATAGCTCAGCTTGTTCAAATGACCCATTATTGGCTGTAAAGAGTGGCTGCTGTGCACCAGGCTTTAATGAAAGAACCTGACATGTAAGTTTTTCCTCCCTAAGATCTGAACATGTTACCAAGTGCCCCAAAGTGTGCAGGAATTCAATTTACACTTCCAAAATTGCACAGAAGATCTCTGTGAACACTTGAGGCCACAGCTGTAATACTTCTGTTTTCTGTAAACCTTCTATTTTCTCTATCACCAAACTGGGAAAGGTTCAGAGCAGTTACTTTGGACACCCAATTTAGGAATAGTGATGTCTAAAAAGATTGGCATATTATCCTGGCCAAATCTCTTGGAGATCCTAAGGTGAGCTCATGAGATGGCAGTGAAATCAATGAAAAGATGCCTTCATCTTTGAAGAGAAATTCAGGTTGTCTCAGATCTTGAATCTCCCTCTTCAGTGAAAGGTATGTGGTACCCAAGCATATGCTGCTGGTCATTTGATGCCTTTTAACTCTTAAAAGTAAACTTTATAGACCTACCTAGCAGGAAGCATTGACTGTCTGACCTTCTGTGGAGCTTAGGTGCCTAAACTTCAGTAGGAATTTGACACATAAGCCTCATCTGTGGCAGCACATTAATCACTTCTGCCCATCTGGCATTGCAGACAGTTGCTCTTTAGGTAAGGACTGATGCACTGTGATGTTAATGAGGTCTCTGGTTATCTAAGCCACCGTGGTGCTGCTGTCCATCGTTTACAAAACAGTATCATAACTGCGACACACCTATGAAGCAAAATGGCTAATTTGGCTAATTCAGTTAGCCAAATCTTATCTCCCATCTTCAGAAAATGCACCCTCTTTGGCACATTAGAGACCCTTATGATGACTTCTGCTGCTTTTGTTCATACCAAACTGCTGCTTCACCTAGAATGCAGGAATCATGCTGATACTACTAATTGCTGGTCAAGTCACTGCCCTTTGAAAGAAAAACATGAGTGATCCCTACACTATTTTTTTTTAATCCAATAACTATCTAATGTAAAATGCATGAACAGTCAGAAACGTGGTCCCATTTAGTAGGGCAGGCTTTCCTTCATCTGCCTATCCTTTCCAGTGGAGTACCTTAAAACAGGAAGAGAAGCTCAACCGCCTGTAGGAATAATTGAAAGTAGGGCCCCAGCTCCATGGAGTAGCTGTAATCACCTGCTACAGATAACACTGTTTTCTGCCCCCACAGGAATTTTGTGGTTTTCAGAATGTTCCCATCACTTCTGTGTTTTGTGCTAAGCTTGACAGCACCAGAATTGAAAGATCGTTCAGAGCACACCTACAAACCTATGCCTTTCATAGAAATTCCTCTTCAGAGAACCTCTTACAGTTCACAACAGAACTGGGAAACAGAGATGCTCAAAACAAAATGTTCAGCCGTTCAAATACATGTAATCGTGAGATAAGATGCTCGAAAAATGTGCATCATGGGGTTAAAAAGACTTCTGAATCTGGTGTCCAAGTCTCAATTTAGGCAGACTGCATGTGGTCTGAGTCTTGCCCTGGACTCTGTTCTTCCTGAGTCCCTCACACGTTGAGTACTTCTCTCTGGAATTTCATACAGCAAATTTTGGGACTGACTGTTCATAAGTTTATTGTTTATTTTGCATGACCTTCTTGTCTCTGCAAGACCTAATATTCACCTTTTTTTTTTTTTTTAATAATAATAAGGTTTTGTGTTCTGGATGTGATTACTAAACAAAAAATATGCAATACTTCTCTAAATTCCACTCTCACATGGAAAAGTGCCACTAAATTCAGCTAGGATCTCAGAAGTCTAAATCAGTGCAAAATTTAATTCTTTCCTTTCTTTATATCCAACATATGTGCCACAACAGGTATTCCACTAAACATTTGTGCCTGGCAGTTTTTGTGTCCTGTGAGTGCAGAATTAGTCAGTGAAGAAGAAAATGAAATCCAGTCTGCACACAGAATAGGAATATTTAAAGTTAAAACAAAGTAGGATAGCTGTTACTTCTGTAGTCTCTACCCTGAATCTGTGCTGCAATCAGTAAACAGCACTTCATGCTTATGTGAACCCTTAGAAACATCCAGCAACCTATGCACATCACCAAATAGCCTCAAGGCCTAGGGTCAGGTTATCCCTCACATGTCACTCAATCATACCAACAAAAGTCTGGGATACAGCTGTTGCAGCCAAGATAAATGGAATAATTGTTTGCATAATAAAAAAGAAAATGTCAATCTCTGATACTTCAGTAGGATGAATTCATGAAGTCTATGGCAGCAGAGCTGAAGACACAAAGACTTACTTTCTGTTTTGTAGATCAAAAAAAAAAAAAAAAGATGAAGAAAGGCACTTAGAGTGCAAGAAGAAACCTTTTAGCAGCTCTTGAGCCAGTCAATATTCCTGGGCTACATGTTTTCTTTTACATCCCATGTGTACTAATGACAGATTAACAAGCCACATAGGTAGAAGTGGGAGTTTGAAGGCCAATTAGATGCTGTGAATTTTCCCAAACGTGTCAAAATAAGAAAAGTGACTGTGCTAAATAACTCAGTGCTGATACACTGCAGAAAATGAGTGATTAATAACCTTCAGTGCTTTTATTTGCTTCCTTGTGGCCTGGTGACATGGCTGCTCTGCACTGTGAAGCAGAGAGGTATATGTGCAACACAGGCAAGACTAGTTAAATATCTTCCAAATCAGTGTTTTATTTTAAGGTAAACATCCAGTCTTCTGCTTAACAATGAATATTCATTCATATGTCATATTAATAAGGGTACCAGAGTCTCTTTCTCACCAAAATAACCAGTTCCTGGCCCCAGCCCTAAAATGATTTCAAGCAAAAGGGAATATTCTGAGATATGTCCTGGTACTGCTCTGTACTGCTTCATACCCATATGCCAAGACAGCGACCACACTTTTGGGCTCCCTCTAATCAGATTGGCTTTGGGAGCCCATAACTGTGGTCATGGGGGATTTTCTGTTTGTGATGTTCTGAAGACATGCATGGCACCTTGATGGATGGCTCCTTTTGCCAACATTTTGTGTATGTAGACAAAAAGCGTACTCATAGCTAAGCATCACAAGTCTCCGCTTCTCCAGGACCAGCACCCGGAGAGAAACTGGGAACTGAATGCCTCAGCTTCATGTTTCACCTCCAGCCTGCCTGGCTCACTAACAGTCACCCTGTAGAGGTAGGAAAGGAAATATGGGGAGGAAAACACTCTCTGGCAGCCCACCAGAAAGCTGGTGTCAATTTTAGTTTTGGCCTGAAGTGTGAAAGTGAAACTGTCAAGAGCTTTTGGGGTAAGATACAACAAGAAAAGATTTATATCAGTTTTTCCAAAAAGATCGATTTCTAGGACTGTCCTTCTACCAAAAAAGAAAAAAAAACAGAAAATTTCCTGTTTCAAGACTGAAAATTCAAAATATGACATGATTTGGAGATTTTTCATTCTGATTTCTACTCCTGTATCTGTGCAATAGCAATGGGTGTCTTCGCCACTGGAAAAGTTTCTATGACCTGGATATGGAGAAATTCCAGTTCAGTGGCAATAATGCTGTAGAAAACCTAACTGTTACAGATCACCTCTCCAAAACTAACACATAAGTGAAAATTTGTTATTGATCTTTGCAGTGTTGGAAGTTTTAATGTCCTTTGAAAGACAGAAAAAAAGGGGGCTTGAAAGACAGGAAAGTCAGGGCACTTGCATTCCGAGTAAAGGTCAAAGGCAAGCCCATTATCCATGCAGTACAGATATGTACTCTATATAACCACGGTTCATGCTTTAAAGTAGCTCACCTGCTTCTAGATATTTTGTAAATTTGGGGGAACTGTGTAAACAGCAACAAGGACTTCTCCTGAATCTTAACACATCCAGCGGTAGAAATATTCCAAAGGTAGCCTTGAACCTCAGCGGGGTGGAGTGGAGGAGGAATGATGAGCTCCCACACTGCAATTTTAATTAGTAGGAAATCAAAGTTGTACATCAGACATAGGATTTTTTCTCTCTCAATCAAAAGGACAGCAGCAAAGTCATCTGCTTTGTGCTAGCAGAGGAAGGGACATTCCCTAAAGAATGCATGATCTAAGAATGCATTTCAAAATAACCATGGCAGTAGCAGAGAAAGAAAAAAAAAAATCTGTGAGAAGTCAGCTTCCACCTGTACTGACTTGGTGAAAGGTGAAAAGGAGGCAAGCAGAATAAAGCCAACACTGTGTCCATATGAAGTTTTCAGGCTGATACTGTCTCCAGAGCTGAATTCGGTATTGGGATTTTGCTGACAGAACTAGGGAAAACACTCTTCTTTTTTATTTGATCTCTCATAAGGAGGAAGAAAAGAGGTCATCTTTTATAATGACTACTGACTTTTTTACTAGAGGCAATGTCCTCACTTAAGATCCCACTTAAATGAGACAATATGTTAAAAGAAAGTTCTTAGATCAGAAGCTTGATACTGTCACTATTTAGAAACATCAAAAGTATAAACCTGCCTGTCTGGGGCCAACTCATAACAAACAAAGCAATAGATTTATGCTGAATGCCTAAAACATCTTCATATTAAAAAGGGTAGAGGGATAAAAAGATCTTTGTAAACAGCAGTAAATGTGAGCTTCAAACCAGAGAAAGGAAATACAAGGTGAGCCAGACACTGTAAATGTCACACATATTTATCTGTAAGGCTTTGCTGCCTATCATTTGCTTTCTGAACCCTACTCTAAGAATAAAAGGGAGTATTTCTGATTGTCAGTGATCTCTTTGACAAAGAAATTTAATGTATTTTTGACAAAAAAACATAATTTAATTTATACGCACCACCCCCACCCCCATGATAGGCCCACTGTTCCACAGAAATTTCCCTGTTTTCACCTTACCTTTTTCTCCCAGGTTTTACCAAATGCTTTGACATTTCTGGGGGCAACTCAGTAATGTTTCTCGTTGATTTTGCTGTAGGGCTAAATCTGGTACAATCTCTCATGAGATTCCTCAGAATGGGCAAGGATAACAAAAAAAAGCAATGTTTTCCATTTGAAAGGCATTATGTGGATGCTTTCTTCAGACTGGAAAGCTCTTCAGCACCACAGAGTGGCCAGTTTGGAATGATATCACACACCCAGGAGCTCCTGGTATCATTCTAAATATCCTAATATAACGCCCTAATGTGATGAAGAAGCAGTTCCACTAATACTACCAGCAGAACAGGTATTTGCCATAATCATGCATTTATGGAGACCTGCTCTTTCCTAGAAGTCTAACATGATGATTTAAATATGACAGCCCAGAAGGAACCATCACAAGTCCTACTCATTTAGGATTGTACAAAGCAATTATCATCAAGTAATGACTATAATATTAAGAAAATATGTTGCTTTTTTGAGCCTAAGGCTAAGTTTACTTATTCATTGTCTGAGACTGAATCTGAAGAAGTCTCCAACATTGATACAGACATTTTAAATACTTTGCTAGGGGCTAATTTTTAAATGACTCACTGATTAATTAGTAGCATCAAAGTGTGGAGCTGTACATCACCTTAGGTATTTACTGACTGCAATGAATAAATCTCATCATATGCTGTGGTAGTATCTTCAGTACTGCGTTGCTGTTGACTACTCTTTGAGTGAAGGCAAAGGACAGTTTTATAAACTAATTGAAATTGTGCACAACAGGACCATAGCAGATGTAGTCTGCAGACTGCCAAATCCCCGTGGTTAAATGGCTGTCTCTTCTCACTCTGCTGAGCATGACGCAGGGTATCACACCCCCTCCAACTTGAACCCCGGCAGCAGGGAGTTTTATGTACATGTTCTGCTACCATTCTCTCTACTCAACACCTCTTCCCCACTGTCATCACCTCATTTCACTTCCTCTTTAGGATTTTGTAATTATTATTCTCCCTGCCTCTACTTCTAACATCTTTACTTTTGTCTTAAGCTGTTTTCTCTTGGAAGACCATGTTTGACTTCTCTGCTCTGCCAACTGTTTCTGGTAAGACAAGAATGAATCCATGAGAATTTAGGGTCAAACAGAACAAAGAAATCCATAGTGAATGCTGAGGGCTTTCTGAAAGATAGGAATAACTCCACGGTTTTAATTCCTAGCAGGCTGTTAGATCCAGGGCATTGGGTTTTCATATGCTATTGGTAACTTTGTGAGTAACATCGAATCTCTCTTTCTGTTCCTGATCTCTCAAAGTCACTTAGCCTTTCTACCTGGGAGAGTGGAAAAAACAGCATAAGGAAGGTAGATCACACTCTGCCTTATCTTTTGCTTTTGGCAGGTACAAAGTCTGGCTGCCAGCCTTTGTCTCTAGGCCTTCAGTCCACTAAATTCTGCCTTGGCAGTGCTACTGGAGATGCAAAGAGAAGACTGTAACTTGATTGACTGCTACCCCATGTCGGCACAGCATCTTCTTGTTGCAAGAAAATAGCATTCTTTTAGTAAAATTAAAAAATCAATGTCAGACTGCAGCCTTTGGGATAGAGCCCAAGTTTGGATTGTAAAAGCTAGGTCAGCCTGGCAAAAGAAAAAAAAAATGTTGGCAGATAATCATAGTTCAGGCCCTGAAAACAGCACCACTCAGACTCATTCATTCATCAGCAAAAACACAAGAGAAGAACACAATTAGACGTCTTCATAGAGCCAAACTAAACTCTGCATGGAAAAAGGTGAAGACTGTCTGTATTTTTTATTGAAACAAAGTGATATATCAAATTAATAAAACTAATTGACATAACTAAACATTCCAAGGATTTCCAATGCCCTTATTATCTTGGTATATGACTATCTCACAATCTTCAATGCCTTTTTGCTTCTAGTATCACTGTGAGACAGTAAAGTATTATTAGCTCCATTTCACAGATGGGAAAGTGAAGCTCAGACAGACTGCTGAGATGGTGTTGGGCCATGCAGTGATACTCAAGCTAGCCTTGAAACAGAAAAGACTATAGTGATAAGTGGTAAGATCTATGGATAATTATTACATGGGCTAGAAGTCATGCAGCTTCCAGGAGTCAAAGTCACATCCTGCCAACATCAAACCACGGATGCAAATAGAGCTAGTCAAGTGCTTGTATAGCATATTGTTTTGTGTGGTGTTAGTGACATAGCACAAATAGTAAGAACAGGGACCTGAACTTGGGTTATGTAAATGAGAGGACTAACATCCTCAATGCTGGACCATCCTTTCTCCTGAGGCGTTGAATAATGCTAATATCACATGATATTGTGGGAAAGGCAGATGCTTTGGAGCTGATCTTGGTCTAACAGCTAGTACATGGTATCAGGAATGATACAGCAGAAGCATGTTAAGAAAATGCTATCTCCTTTTTAAAACTAACATAGAAATAGCATAAAGCTTTAAATAGACTTTCTAAGTTAACCCTTGCTCTACACATCCTGAAGTCATTTGTACCAGTGAGAATGGGGGAAAAAATTACCAGACCAGGATAGTAGCATTTCATACCCACTTTACACTAGTGTAATTGATGACACAGTCACAAAGAGACAGCAAATTAGATCCCCTGTGTGTGTTGTTACATTATTTTCCACACCTGGATGCTAATGGATTCCACATTCAGTCAGTTCACAATGCGAAAGCATATAAAGTACTCTGACGCAGACAACACCATGGAGTTTGCCCTGCAGGGTCAGTTATATTCCAAATAAAATGGGCTGTAGATTTTTTTCAGTGACATTTAGGCCACATTATTTTATTGATTTTCTAACATACAGTCTAGTGAAATCAATGGGCAATTCTGCTTAGTAATCAATGGTACTATCTGGCCATTAGCTTGTATCAGAAGGGAGATCTGGACATCTGATAGACATATCTAATAGTGCAAACATCTCATTACAGCTGTGCAGGTCAAAACACAAAAGTGATGGCCACTTTACCTCCACAGGGAAACACTAATAAAAGAAAAGAAAAGAATGCTGGATTTTTCTTTTTTTTTTTTAGTCACATTATTTCTTAAAGCAGCAAAATCTTTAGAAAGCAAATCTTTAGTGCATTCTTTAAAGAGTAAGCATCATTAAGTTAGGCAATCAGCATTTGCAACATTTGAAATTAGCAAGGAATCCATGGGTGAAACCTTGAACCCATTAAACACCAACTTTTACTGGCTTAATCTTGTGCCCAGGATTTAATTTCCATCTTTCTACTGAAAGAAGTTCTGAAACTAAGCATGGCACACTTTTTACCTTCAGTTAATACTTAAGAAATAGAACTAACAGAGTTCAGTAACCTTAAGAACTGAGCTGATTCACCAGACAGGCTTTGAAGTCACGCCTTGCACAGTCAAACATGTGTGTTTTCAGGACTTGTGATATTTTTAACCATGCTGCTTTCCTTGATCTGTGCAGTTTTCAATTGTTCAGACTTTGTTCGATCGAGCTAAACAGAAAAAAAAGGGCATATGTGTGTTATGGTGTCTTCAAGTGGAAACACAGATAAATCAACTTGCACGGAAGATGAAGACTTTCTGTACAACGTTTCAGGTTTTACGCTTCATAGGGCTAGTCTTTAGGGGGAGCAGCCTAAAGCTTTTAGACAGCTGCTGGAACCAAAGCAAAAAGTTTAAAGCTATCTCAGGTATCTTTAGTCTATATTGCATTAATTTCTGCATGAATATTCCCAGGTTTCACTATGTTTTTGGTATAAAAATAGCTTCTTTTTCACAACATTGTGATTAATCAATGTTTCCAATTTTTGTTGATTCATTAATGCTATTTACCACAACACAAACAGCTTTGGGTGGGCCTGACTAGATGGAATCACTTGATTTACTCATTCTAGGACTGCATTAAGCACCTGTCCTTTGTCTACACCAAACATTTAAGTATTACTGGCTTTTAAGAGAGTTATAGTTCTTATTGGTATCTTCCCTTGACCATGCACTGATCCATTTGAGTACTGACAGCCCTGAGAGCTATTTTGAAACTTCTAGTAGAATTTATAAACTAAAAATATCTACCCCAGTTAACACATTACAAGAAAAAAACCATCAATGATTCACATTTCATCTTGCGCAACAGATAGCAAGGTGGTAGCAGAGTGCCATTTATACTTAGAAGCACAGCAGGTTGAGCATCCAGGTGGCCTACCAGGGAGCACAAGAATAAAGTCTTGTTATTTCTGATTTCTATCTACTTGGGCACGCCATGAGCACTGGTCCTGAGGTGTGTTGTTATGAATCTTTCTTTGTATGCATAATTATGTACTCATTGAAACAGGGACTGGAATCTGGGACTCCAAGCTAGATGCCCTAACATTCTCATTCTCTGTTTCAGTGAATAATTATTTTCATAATAATAATTATATTATGTAAAGTGGAAGACCTTCTCTGATGTCAAGAAGTAGGTCTCCATTTGCTCAAAAACATAAAGCATAAAAGGGTAAAAGAAAAAGAAGTCCTCTAGATACGCAACTCCCCTTTTCTACAGTTTATTTTTCCCCGCAGGTAGGTGAGTTCCTCAATGCCAGGGTAAGACTGGTAGAAACAGTCTGTTCAGTGTTAAGTTGTGTGGTTAAAGGTTAGTCATCACCAATGCAACGGCCTGGCAGGGCTCAGAAGAATAATGCCAGTGCAAATGGGGCATAATGAATGGGATACTCCTAGGGCTATCCAAGGAGAAGGCTTAGAGCATCATACCTGGTGTGAAACCCAACAAGGTGGCTCAACCAAAGACACTCCTTTCCAAGAACGACTTGCAGAATGAAGGGGGTTGCTGCCTGTAGAGGTATAGGATTCATTATGGGATGCAGGGAAAGGGCTTTTGGGGGCAGCATGAAATGTATTATATTTTAGGGGAATTGTGGGAATATGCAAGACAAGATTACAGGATGTGTAGGAGAAGGACCAAAGGCAAGGAAAACTGGGGGTAAAAGTGGATTGGGCAGGAACAAGCACAAGAAAACAGAGCGGAAAGAGATTAAAGGAGCTGGTTGAATGCAAAGGGGTTTCTGGTCAGTATGCTTATCTGGTCTGCCCTGTGCCCGATCGCTGCAGTCTGTCCTATCTTCTTATTTCCATGTGATCTCATGATCCTCTCTGTGTGATGTGTATGTCTGTTGAGAGGTCTAAGTGCCAGCAACTGGAGATGGGGCCACAGATCACAGATGCCCATAGGTCTAGGTGCCAGCAATTACAGAGACTGGAGTGTATGTTCCTAGGGAACCAGGCCTGCATGTGTGAGTGTGTGTGTTTGTATAATTTGCTAGCAAACTTCAAGACAGAGTAGCTGATGAGTAAGATGAGAGGTCTGGGATCCAGCGACTGGAGAGCTACTGGGGCCCAGATACCGGGCAGACCAGGGAGTCTGAGAGCTGGCTGCTTGGGAGATCACAGGTCTGGACCAGCTACTGAAGAGATCTGTTTGTATCTGCATGCATATAATGAGAAGACCTCTGAGTCCCAGCAACTTGAGTAGGGCTACGGGCCTTGGGGACTCATATGTCCCGCTAAAAGCAAGTGAGGACCGGCTACTGGATACGCTGAAAGTTTACAGTCAGCTACTGGCGGGGTCTGTCTTGTCTGTATGTACATGTGCATATACCAGTGGACTTCCATCCTGATCAGCCAGAGAAAGGGAACAGGATCAGGCTGTCTGCACTGTTCATGTTTGTATGGGTGCCATATGCGTTTATGTGGGTGCTGGTATGGCTGGACCTGGGGATACGGGGCCACAGCAGCCTCTTGTCCATTAGGCTGCCAGATTCAGGTGCCTCTAACAATCTGACTGCTTGATATCTCTTCATCTTTCCTTGAAAGCCTGAACAGCTTTCTTTAACCCCTTCTCCCTTTTCCAGAGCCCAGCTCTATAGGCTTTACATTTCCTTTTAACGTCTTTCTTCTGCTTTGCAGAACAGCTGTGTCTCAGACTTACAGAATGGCTGAGGTTGGAAGGAACATCTGGAGAGGAACCTCATCTAGACCAAGACCCCTGCTCAAGCAGGTCACCTAGAGCAGGTTGCCCAGGGCTGTGTCCAGTTGGTTTTGAATATCTCCAAGAGTGGAGGCTCTACAACCTCCCTGGACAACCAGAGAGGACTGAGGACCAGAGGGATCCTCTTCATGGATATAGCACAGGCTATAGCATTGTAATATTGTTGAAATGCCCTCTACCGGAACCATTGCATTTCTAGATGAATGTGGAACGTTGTGGAACAAACTCCATTGTAAATAAGCCACGGTAAAGCCACAGAACCATATACCATATTCATTAAAACAATACATATTTCCAGGTTTATTGCAGTGAGCACAAAATTTGATGTATATGTGTTAACTACTAATCATAAATCTGAATAGTACATCTGATTTATTTGTTCCTATGATGAAAAATAATCACAACATAACCACAAATGAGGTGAAAAAAGAGACAATTTCTTAGCAGGTGAAATTTAGTTTGCTTCCATATATTCAGCTGTGATCATTTACAGCAGCTAAAGTTTGACCCAGCAAGCCAGCTTTGGATTTTCAATTGCATTTGTCACAATACACTCAAGATTTGTTAGTTGTACAGTATCACTCATCATGTTATATGCCATTTCTTTGAAAATGTAAAGGGCTAAAGGGACCATTATGATCATGTAGCTTGACATTCTGCACAGCAATAAGAAACTGTGTGTTTTCCCAAATATTTGATATATTGAGTTTGACCTTAAGCACATATCTTAAAGATTTATTCCGTCTTTATTTAAAAGAAGTCAAGTGGTGGAGAATTTATGAAGTGATGGAGAATTTATGAAACAAACTGACAATCTCTTCCAATGATTAACTTCCATCTCTATTAAAAATATATACCTTTTTCAGTTCGAATAATAACCATATTTAATAGGCAGCCTTTTTCCCAAATGAGTAAGTATCACATGATCAAATAGCTGAATAAATGGCATGTATGTTTGGCTTATTAACTGGATTGTGCATGTTAGAGACCAGCTAATGAATCCATCTGAGAACTATGTCTGCTTAGGAAAAAAATCTCATCAATATTCTCAGCATAAAGGACCAATGTAGGAGTTTCATTAATGTCTCTTTAACTGCTTTCTAATTAGCAAACATGGTGCTTTCCTACGATTTTTCAAAAACTAGTACACAAATGTAATAAAATGTTTTTCAAAAAGAGTAGCAGTGCTTTAAAAAGAAAATCCCCTTGTGCTATAAATAATATGCTGAGAAATAATTGCCAGCTGGGTTTTTAAATGCTTATTTTCAACTGGACAGAGGATGACAGCTATATTTACTCCAAAGAGACAGAATCAGTACAGAACTTCATTGGATCTTTTTCTCCCAAACTCCTTTCTCATGCTGATCCATTTTCTTATATCCCTTTCAGCTCTGACAAAGTACCACACATATTTATTAATGTATATCATGTGTTAAAGAGGCTTAAGATGCCTATTCCAGAAGTGCAAAGGCAATCTGCTGTACATGAAGGGCTAGGGACTTTAACAGTGACTCAGTTAGCCCCTCTTTGAATTAGTGAGCTCATGAGTACTGAAAATTAACCCAAACCCATGTGCAGAGCTTCTTCTGAATGTGTGAGCAAGCTTGGCAACTGCCAGTTGTAGCCTCTGAGACACACAGTAGATGCCCTTTACATAATTGGCCCCAAGAGAGAAAATGCACATTGTCCCTTGGGGGTTTTCCTGTGGGAGTAAAGAAAACATCTGCCCTGAGAGGGTCTTTAAAAATATATATACATATATATATATATATATATATATTTGGTTCAAGTCCAGCAAAAATCTTCAGTTTTATGAAAGGGTAGATATGCTTGGAAATAAATAATATAAAGTAAAAATAGCCATGCTACTGACTTTGAAAGACATTTTGGCTTATTTTACTTAGAGTTTTGAGCAATCTGGCCCTCTGTTTTCCCTCTACCCAACAGGTACTCATCGTTTCTTAGAAAACAATCTATTAATCATTTTCTAACAAGAGCATAAAATTCATATATTGCTAAGCCAGGGTTACTATGAAAATGCAGTTCTAATGATGTATTTGTCCACATGCCAGACATGAAGAAGGCTTTAGGCACATAAACAAAACTTGCATCAGTTTAACCAGCTGAATCCAGAATTGCTACCTAAAAAAAAGAAATACCTACTACTCATTGCCTTCCCGATATAAAAGAAGACTAAACTGACCGCTTCAATTTGACTCAATGATTGTATTAGCATCCACATGTTTAGGTGGTTGGTCCCATCTAAAACCCACCAGAAGCTAAAATCTAGGTGAAACAATTTTACAGTCCTTTAAAGGGTCAGACACAGAAGGCATGTTTAGATCATGATAACACACACTTTTCTACTAAAGCAAGCGGAGCCAGGGCATGAGCATGCAATAATTGTTAAAAATGAACACTATTTAGGCATCGTGCTGTAGATTATACAACCCCCAGCATGTTCCTGACAGGTAGTATGTGGATGAAATTACCCTGTTTTAGGAGGGGAAGAGAATCTAGCCATATGGACATAGGTCCTGCTGCATCACTTGCCAACAGGTTGGAAGGACAGGCTCTGGCCTGTTTGCTTTATTACAATAGATGTAACTAAAAATATTGAACAAATAAATTACAGCAGCCAGAGTCATATTCATTCAAATCAAAGTAAGAGGAATCAGTGATGCCCACTACCTATATCACTTATTACACAGTTGCCCGAAGACTGTGCCTTAGACTCCTATCTTACCTTCAACTTAAGGGATTCAAATGCATATAATTTGCATCCCCCCAAAGTCTTAATCACCAGATGGCTTCAGTGTGCCAATTTCCACTCCTCCCATTGAAACTGGACCTCCTGACCAGCAACAAAAGTAAGATTCATAGGAACAAAATGGAAAGAAGCAAAAAAAAAAGAAAAAAAAATCCAACCCTCTTCAAATGGCCTAATATAGCATTTAGGTCATTCACCTCAGTGAGAGTCCTGAACTCTGGTAACTGTTCCCAGCACTGTTTATACATTTTATATTAGGCAGTCATTGGATAAAATTAAAAATAATTCTGAGAGCAGGAATATGGAATGCAGGCTTCCTATCACTTCTTTGATGAATATCTTAGCGACTAGTCTGTTTTATTTTTAAAATGACTTTAATCCCTAACTTAGCTGGGGTGGAATACTTTGTGTACAGTATATTCCTGCAATGTTTTCTTGGCCAAACAACAGAAATTAGTCATTAGTCATTAATCAAGCTAGCCATTTCGTGCCATGAGGTATTAATTGTGCTGCTTCACTTTTTACACTCTTTTCTTTCCCAGTCAAATAGCGAAGATCGAGACTTTTTGTGCTGTCCTAGACCTTCTTTAGAATATCCCAGTGCTATGACAAGTAGAGCTGCTGAACTATTTTAATGATGGGGACTGTTATAATAAATCACTTAAGTGAAAGGCTGCTATATTGTTTAGTTAAGGAAGAGGTAGAAAGATCACCATTATGAAAAAGAATAAAAACACATTCAAAACATACTTTGTGAATGTTATGCCGAAGAAAATCCTGCTGGTTCATTGTGAGTCCATTAAGATGACGGCATCAGATTTGTGCATTGTTGTGTATGCTTTTCATCCTGTTTAAATATGCTTCTCAATGACTCCATGCATTCAAGCTAAAATGAAAATATTTTACAGGCAATCTCATTCTGCCTGCCAACCGAAGGATCATTGCAAAGATGTACTGATACAGAGTGGCCTCCTTCAACTATTTCTTCTCTCCAGGCCACTTAAGAAATTATCTTCCTCCTTCCTCTCCCCACAATGTTCTTCTTCTAATATCTTTCCCTTTATTTTCTGTAATGTTCCTACTTTGTTCATCTGCAGTGGTTCTGAATGCTAATGAGTTCATTTTTGCTTTAGCATTTTGTGAGGTCAGTTTGTGAGGAGACTGGAATAGACTTTTTAGTTTGAATCCCAGATTATTTAAGGAAACCTTGAACACGGATTCAAGACTCATTGTTGGGGTAGAGAAGAAAAGGAAAATGTAGGTTAAAAAATATTTAACCGGCAAAAAAAATCTAGGGAGGGGGTAGTGACAAAAAATGATGGAGACAGTTCATAGACCCTATAACTTAGGGAGAATAATTTCAGTGCTTATTAGTGTTTGCAAGGCACACATCGATTGTGGTGATGGGGGAGCCCTGTAAGCACCTATGAGCACATGCTTCCAGAGATATTGCCTAAATGCAAGATTTGTCAGGATCACAATGAATTCTCTGTTTTTAATGGACTTTTTTTTCTCTATTCAAAAATAATAAAAGCATGGTGGAAGTTTTCAACTCTGATCATATACATTAATAATTCTTTTTTTTAGTTTGGATTTTAGTGGTCTAACTTACACTTTGCTTGATGAGTACACGTCTTATAGTTTTATCCTCCTCTTCCAGACATCTATCTTCAACAGTATGCACTTAGCTTGAAAAACTGAACTCAAATTGTTTTGAGGACACCTTTCAGGGGTCCTCTAAATATCTTTTACATATATAGTGAAAATTAACAAATTAAACCTCAGCTATTTACCCTGGCAAAAATCAAGAGGCTTACTTTCTTGTATTGATAGTATCACTGTGGTTTGATAAAAAGTTACCTTTCATCACAATGAATTAATAATATCCTGGGAGCTCACTATTCTATTAAGGATAGGTATTACCTCAGTAAGGCAATGCTTAAAGAAGTCTGCACGTTAGCATAGAAATAGTGTTATCATACAAGCCAAGTACATATAAAAGTGGACCTTTCTGTGTGCCCAGGGCAATCTGTGTCTAGACCAAACTCTCCCTGAAGAAAGGAATGTGCTGCCTTAGTTCACGTTTTGGTTGCAAGACTGCACGTGGGTTGTCTACAGAATATAGGACAGAGAAAAGCAGGGAATAGTTGTCAAGTCTGGTGTGCTGTTGTGATTAGAAAAGTATGAGTGCATACCCCATATGGGCTTACCTTACATACAAATGTTCCAGATGCAATTTATTCCTTTGTGTAGACAATATTGAAATAACTCCCCTGAAAATACTGCACCATCACATCACTGGACATATTCCTTTGTGTCCAGTCCCTCTTCCCAAGGCTGCTCTGTTTTGCAGGAAATACTTACGGTCAAATACAGAGTTCAATATGTCTTTATGAAGTGAAATGATGTGACTGCAGAGATTACTTAAGTTTAAATTATTGAAACTTAAATTTTCATTAGTTTAGGGCATTATTGAAACTTAAATTTTCAGTAGTTTAGGGCAATGACTAAATCCTCTTTTAGAGAATTGTGGGCACAAAAACTTCAAGAGTGTGTTTCACAGATGTATTGTCAAGGCAAGGCTTGTTTGGGAGGTTAGTGGAGCACAAAAGCCACATGCCACCATGTACATTTATGTCCACACTCTGTCTCTGTTAATTCACGGCCATTAAGACTATCCTCTAGAGCAAGAATGGGAAGATAAATATTTGTTGTAACCAAACCCACATTATTGGGGAAAAGAAGAGAGATAACAGTAAAATCAAATGGTTTTCAACATATAGAAAATCCAACTGAATGATCCATTTCTCCTCTCTGGCCTTAAAGTCTGTGAAATCTATGCCCAAATAATGACAAATCTGCTTATGGTTTCCTTCCATCACATTCTTACAAGATGGAATGCCCCCCAAATTTTATTTTTGTCTCCACTTAAAATAGAGGCATTTACCAATTATTGCCACATGGTAATATTGAAAGTACTCAACACTTATCTTTATGAGGATAGGAAATAACTTCAGAGGAAATATATCAGAAATCATCAGTGTAGGTGTTAGCTAACACTGACTTTTTCAATTTTTGTACATAAACTTAGGTCCTTAGTCCTAAAATGCTAATAAGTGTCTGTCTCCTCTGTAAGGGCGAAGGAGAGAAACAACACAAGAAACAGAAGAGGGGTCTACGGAGGCCTCCAGAGGGAGAGCCTAGTCATATAAGGCAGGCACTCTAGATATACTATGTTTTCCTCCAGAGGTATTCACAAGGACTTCATTTTTTTGTGTTGCCTGTATAAAGAGCTTAAATACTTAGCTGGAAGAATGCTTTGTTAGATACCTAAAATTTAGGCAAAAATTAAATGTGTAATGTTGATGGAATTTCATCCAGCCCTGTATCTACATGACATTATACAGTTTCAGAGCCAAATGGCTTACAGATACTCTACTAGTCTAAACCAGGAACAAGAGTAATTTCAAAACTTTTAGATTAATCAAATATTGACCTGTAACTAAAAAGCACAATAATCTGTGTATTGATTTCAGAATAGGTGCCAATCAGTAAATCCAACCAACTAATCAATATACATTTTTTGGAACCACTGCTCATTTGTGCTTTATCCTTAAACTCTAATAAAACAACAACAAATCTTTTGCAGATATAAAGCCTATAGTACATTTCATCTGAAGTTTATACCAGGATGTAGGGTCTGTAATATCCTGTAATGTGAAAAAAAATCCCTTTAAAGAATGTCAGCTTACACCTGTATTGGTTAGAAATGTCTTGGCATTATTGCAAATAATATTAATTGTATAGTGGCAACAAAGTGATTTTAAACTTCTTTATAGACCTTTTTAGTGTATAGATTCTTTTTTTTTTAATTTTGTATCTTATTGATGTTATATAACACACAGTATCATATCACTTACATACATATCATTAAATATTTAACAATTTTACAAGGAATAGAAACAAATGTTAACATGGAATACACAGTATGTAAAATGTAACAAACACGGATTGCAAATGGTGCTTAAGTGTGTATGTATTCATGATGCTGGTTTTAGAAATCTTGATAGCTAAACAAGACAGTGTTCAAGCTATACTGTTGGCACTTTTGGTATTATTCGCATCTATTTCATGTGTTTAAGTTGGGTGTGAAATGTATGGAAATTTTTAGGCAGGCAGTGAAGTAGTTCTAAAGTTATATGCCTACCTTCTTCTGCAGCCAGCAGAGAAAGATTTAGAGATTGCTTTTAGATCAACTGAACCTCTCTCTGGAACCCCTCAGAAATGAGGAATGCAGGTTTCTATGTTGCTTTTACAGACATTGATCTCTTCAGAGGAAGAGTTATGCTGATTGATACTGATATTTATGTGAACAATTCTCCTTTAGATTTAACCATATGACAAATTTAGGACGCTCTAATCTTTTATATGTATCTGGGAAAGAATAAAGAGAACATAAAGAGCCTCCCTAAACCATGCGTGAAACAGAGCCCATGGAGGATCAGAGTAGCTATAAATGCCGATGCTTTTCTTTCCCTCAGAGGGTTGGTAATCTATGCCAGTAACAGGGATATAACTCACCGAAACAAAATGCTATGGCCAATCGAGAAACAATGAATTCAGTGATCGACAAATTGAGTCAAAAAGCAGCTAGCTTACTGAACACAAGCACAGTTGTTTCACTGCCCGTATGTGCCTGTGCAACCCGATTGCCTACGCCAGGGAAACCAAAGAACCAACAGTGATGCAAACAAAGCACCACTACGCAGTAAAGAGAGAGCAACAGCAGGTAATCTCAGATATTCACACATCAAAATAGAGAAGCAAGGAATGGTGCCACCCAGATAGTCTGGACAGTTCTCATGGAAAAGAACGTATAATTTCTGTGGGCAGTATTCAGGGGCTTCAGCACCACAATTTGCTGAGGCATAACATCACCGTCCCTTCAAATCTGCCCCTGTCTAACTGAAATTGCTCATGCAGCTTCTCATGGGATTTCTGCAGTCGTTCACATGTTTTTACTGTTTCTTAATGTCATTGCCAATTTGGAACAGTATCTACCACATTCTCTTGGATTACGAGGACCAGTCTTAGGAAACAAATAAATGGACGTATCACTTTGCCCAAAACCCATTTGACTGACAGAAACCAGTGAGATCTAAGTTCAGTTCAAGCTGAAGTTTGGAAGGGGATGGAGAGGTATAACGAACAGTCTTCCTAATAGAAACAAACTGAAAAACACAGTTTTGTCAAATTATGCTTTTCATTTGACTTAATTTTAAAAGTTTTCTTATGAGTATTTCTAAAAGCAGTAGAAGAAATGGAGAGGAAGGATCCTATTTTAATGAAGAAGACAGTAGTTAGGGTAGTCACTGCAAAAATTTAGGTTCAACTCCCTTAGCTGAATGAGGAGATTTAAATTCACAGTTTATATGTAACTGTGCTAACAGCTAGCGCAGGGTGGGCAGCTCCAGTTGAAGAAATATAAATTGGCAAAGGGAGTGAAACTCAAGGAAACCTTTTTCTCACATGAGTAGTCAAAGTCATGCAAGCATGGTCTCTTGCTCTTTGTCAGTGAATATTTTAGTACTTTACACTTCAGTACTTAAAAAAGTCCTGTTTTGCTATACCTCATAGCCTGATGAAGGGAGGAGAGGGAACATGTCTCAGAAGTTCATCGTGATTATCTATCTACTTTGCTTGAACCAAGGTTTCTCAGTACAGGAACGGTGTCCTAACAACCAGGCAAGAGCTAGAACTGTCATACCCTTTCTTTAATTTGTATTTAAGATACTGTGTTCAGTGCTTCCAGACAAACAATCATGGAATGTCATTATAACAATATCTTGAATATATTTGCATGCCAATAAGTATACTCAGAGGGTGCCTATCCTAAGGAAAAAAAGGTACTAACCCACAATTATTGCCATTCGATCTATAAAGGACAATCCCATTCACTGTTATCTTTTCTCTCACTGATGTGCTAATCACTCAGTTGGACAACCAATGCATTGTGCTGAGCAATGAAAACAATATGGTCTTGCCAAGTGCTCTGTTTATAGCCCCTCTGTTAGCTTAATCTAAGACTCCTCCTTAGCTACAACTATAATGGGTGAAAAGTTTTAAGAGCATCCAGAGTATCTTCATCCGGATCCTCGAATTTCATCCTTCTGGTTATTACGGGGCATTGAGGGAGGCAGCTTACACAAATGACAAGTAAACACAGTAACATGGCTACTAGACCATGCATCAAATACTTCTTCATAGCTGCAAAACGTGTCCAAGCCAAACCTTGCTGCTCAGTCAGAAGCTGTCCCTATGCTGCATTCACTGGACATGCAACAGGACAACAAGGTGCACCCCAGCTCCATTCCCTGCATCACTCTTTTCAAATGCAGAGTACACATGAGCTCCCCAGAAAGAAAAGATCCTTTTTTGGCATGTCTACATGTCATGCATTGGGGAGGTACCAGCAACCCAGAAACCACACCTCACAGCTGCTGCTTTTGTCTTTTTCTGTTTTCATTTTAATTCATTTCCAGGGCATTTCAAAACACATGTTCTTTCAGCAGCTGGACTACTGTAAATGTTATGAAGAGTTTAATAGCAGATGCTGCTAGGAGAATATAAAACTTTCTCTCAGAAAACACCAGCCACGTATATTACAGTCTGGCAAAGTGTTATCATCTACATCATAGATCAAATGTTCAGAATGACAGAAGTTGGACTCCTTGAACCTTCCTATACACGCTGCATTATGACAGAATGACAGCTCATCCCCTGAAATTAAACAGCAGGAAAGAAATCAAAAATATCTCACATAGGGTCCTGTCCTGAATTTTATTTTTTGTCATGTTTTTGTGACTTCACTCCAACAAATTCACATCAAATTTGAAAGAAAACCTGAGCAGTGAACCCCAAAGTTTTGATTTATTTTTATGTAATCCATTTCTGGAATAAATCAAAACAAACATCTTCAGTTACTTCACACATACTAGGTGAGGTACTGTAGGTGGACTTAGAGGGCACTTCAATAGGTTATGGTAAATACCATGAAAGTATTGAGGAATTTGGGCTCACATCCTTGATTCCTGGATAACTAGCATTTCTGTTTACATTTTCCTTTCTTTTATGTTTCACTCTTTAAAACACTGATTTCTTTCCAAATTTTAAAGAGCTTCTTTCAATGTTATTAAGGAAATTTACTAGTGGTCTTCTGGAGACTCCAGTTATCTTGAGACATATGTAAATTGTACTAAAATCAGTGGACCTCTCCAGTGTCTTCGAATCAGGACTTTTTAGACTTAACTCATGGACAGTCAAACATGATTGTTAACTAATAGCCCATAGCTTTGTTTGGGGCTCTCTGAGTTTGTCATTAAGGAAGCTTGCCTCTTAGGAAACAGGCAAAATAGAGGATGTTTAATCCTCTTTGCCTAAGCAGAGAACAACATATCAGTACCTTGCACTTTCCATCATACCCAGTTCACACCAGGGGAATTGATTATGCAGCCATTAGACCAAGTTCATTGAACACTGGCCATAAAAAAAGATTCCCCTCTAGGGAACTACATAATCCAAAACAGACTATCTAGTAATTCTCTTAGCTTATGTTCTGGCTTGACCAAAAGAGAAGCCATAGCTTTGATCAGAACATCCCAAGAACTCCAGATTTTTGGTGCAGATGGGTATGCATTCAGCCTTTATAAACCCCCTGGCTTTACACAATGCTGTACCCACTTCATCTTAAAAATCAGTGTCTGAAATGAAGGAGACGGTTGGAAATCACAGATGAGAGGGTGAAGAAAGAGGCACTCAGTATTTTTAAACAAATGTATTAATCATAGCTCAAAAAGGGCTAAGAATGGGTGTCTGCCTGGGGAAGAAGATGACACAGAGTGAAGTATTGGTTTTCTAAATATCTGCTTTTCCAGAGCTCAGAACAACTACTCCATGTGCAAATGTACAGCTGGGATGTGGAGAAAAGAAAGGAAACGGGTATTTTTCCACACTAACACTCTGAAGTAAGCCTACTCATTCTTCTGACGCAGTGGAAGAGTGGGAGACTCACAGAAGCAGGGTGGACGTGTGAATGTGAACCTGTATTAAAATAGCAGTCATCATTAAGTTATCCGTATGCTTCCTAATTAACACAGTTTTTAAAAGAAAATCAAATAGACCTGACAATGCTTTTAAGTATCTGATTATTTACGGCAATTTGTTCATGATGATTTATTTCTCATGTGCTAACTTAGACTGGAGATGCACTGATGAGACTGCTTTATTGCTCCATTTTCAATATATTGTTGTTGAATTTGCAGTCCCACAGCTGGGTGTGATTCCGAGCTGTTCAGTGAAATGAACTTTCAGCTTGGTGTACCAAAAGTCAAAAACAGTTAAAACTTAATCTCTTCTTTAATGTGCATAGACCATTAGCCAAAGAGGAAAGTTCAGTATCATTTATCAGTGGAGTTTACTTTATATACACTGCTTATGCCAGTTTATAACCATATATATACATAGTATAATTTGGAGCACAAAGGGTTTTAGGGCAAGGTAGGTAGGTAGCCTTTGGGAGAGAAAATGAAAACACGAGAAAGATTTAGTTGGGGAGAAAAATTCAGTAAAGAGAGGGGTGGGTTTGAGTTACTTTTAAGCACCTCAAAAGTGATTTATGAGAGAATAAATTAGAGAGACAGATCTGAAATAATGACAAGAATTGAGGCGCTTGTTGGAAGCTGGAACAGAAAAGACAAAAAAGCCATTTACAATTCTGAAAGCAAAAAGGTTGTTTCTGGTAGTTTCCCTACATATTTCAATTATCCTTTCCCTAAAAATTGTTAGGGCTTTCATTTCCCCTCCTTTTTTTTCTTTTTTTCTTTGAAAGAAATGGATTTTTCTAGGCAGTCAACATGGGCAGGAGGATGAACACCTGACTGCTGCTGCTTGGCTGTGCTGGCTGCCCCGCGCACATCACTTTGCCTTCTAGCGCTTTCCTTGCCGAGGCTGTAAGCTCCTCAGGAGAAAAATGGGCCCTTAGCATTCACACAATGCCCAGCACGTCCATGTTGGGGCACATGGGCATGACTACAATACAAATAATAATGCACCTTACTCCCCAGCCAGGAGGGTCTTATCATAATGCTTTATGTTAAAAACTTACTAAAAGCCTTCGCTAGGAAGCTCCTTTACATTCTTTTTTCTTATTCCTGAATTAAACTGGCCAAAAGTAATTGATTTCCATTTAAAGCACTAAAGAGAAATGTTATTTGCATAACATTTCATGAGCACATATTACCAATAAGCAAAATAGTGCAACTAAATAGTTTTGTTTGGGGTTAGTTTAAAAAGAAACGCAATCGTAGCAGTTGTCCAGCTGCCGCATGAAATGAAACTGCATCTATCATCTGCACAAAAGGAGGCAAAAACTACCTACCACTGTATTCCCCTGAAAGCGTGAGTCATAGACCTATTGAGAACAAAATATGGATGTCAGATGGTTAGCCCCTCAGGCTGTCTGGCAACCCGCTTGCTGCTCAGAAAGAGGTAACAGCTGCTTCATATAAGACTAATAAGGATGATAGGAAGGCCTACCCGGCATGCAGGACTCAACACCTGAAGAAAATAGGCAAGGCAGGCAGTGTTTGAACCTCAGAAAACAACAAAATCCTAGCAATGTTTGTGGAAACAACCACTGGGTAGCATTCAGGTATAAAGAACCTTGGTCCACTTTAGTAAGGCTTTTTTTTATTTTTTAATTATGTTTTAAAACCTTTCAAAAATTTAATGCTGTTTTATGGTGTCTATGTTATATTTCTGTTCTCATACTGAGATATATGTCATTTTATATTATATTTATACTACATAAAATATGTCATATTTCTGTTCACATTTAAAAATGAATTGAGAGAACTCAGCAGCCTGCTTTGATTCCAATGAAAGCATGTCTGGCCTCTTTGGTAACCCCACCCTGTTCCTTCAGGAAGACTGTTTGGGAACTCTATGAAGAAAAGAGAGCCAAAGAGCAGAAATCCACCAAAACTCTGTAGGAACTTCAATGCTAGAAGCTTTCAGTTGCAGGAGGTGAAAGCACAGGAGCTGGACCAAAAGTTCCCACTTACTCTAGAACAGAGACTTTATGGTTTTCTTTTCAGGTGCTGAAAGCTAAAAGGTTTGGGACTTTTTCCTCAAAAATATTTTCTTTGGCAGAGAATTTCAGTTGCTAGATCAGACACAAATGATGTCCACCGAAGCATTGATAAGCAAACCAGGGATCAGGAGTAAGTGCAACATGTGGCTGATATGTTGGATTATTTTCAGTGAAAAACACAATTGTGGCAACACTAACAAGAGTTCACAAATGTGCACTGATTTTGCCAAATTCTTTACTCTTTTAAAACACCAATGAAAATATCATATAGGTCTAAGATTGAAAATATCAGGGTGAAAAAAGGAAAGCTTTGATTTTTTTTCCTGTGCAAAATGTTTTTCATTATATTTTTTTTTCAAGAAGAAAAGACCTGAAACTAAAATGTTTTACTGCTGGTCAAATGCAATGTTGTATTTAAGCTGGGTTTTTTGTTGTTTTTGTTTGTTTTGTTTGTTTGTTAATTCTTGATTCCCCAAGAAGCTAAAATCTTGGCTTGACCTAAAAAGGTGGGTTGTTTTTTCCCATTTCAGAACTTTCAGGGGAAATAAAAAAAATCCTTTATTCACACAGCTGTAGCAAGGCAGAGGGGGAGAACTGGATAGCTGATGAGAGGAAACATGCTCAAGTCTTTCTTCTTGAGAGATGCTGCAGCTGATGTACCTCAAGACCTATTATGCCATAGCTGTTTTCTTTCTCTCTCCTCACAAAACAAATACCTTGTCTTCTCTTATCCTTTCTGCTCCCCCTACAAAGAAGCCAAACACAACTGAACATGAGGAAGTGATGTTCTACCCTTGGAAACCAATAACCATTAGATACTTAGACCAGCAAGGACAGAAGCCTTCTGAAGGGTTCATGGGTATTTAGATACAGCTTCAAGTAGCTGTTCACGCATGTAGGAAGTTCTTAATTCAGCCATCTGAGATAGCATGAAAGAATTCACAGATCATCACCAAAACAGCTGGATATTCCTCACTTCTCCAGAAACCTTGATGTAAACAAGGCATCTGGTACAACAGAACCTCTGTTCAGATTCTAGCAGGATACCCAGAGGTCATCTCCAAAACACAAGACTCAGTCCAGATCCAAAGATTTAACCTGCCATTTTCCTGTCCATGGCTTTACTTGTTTTCGGTCAACAGTATCAGGTCTAACAGTAAAATTCAAATCAGCAGAAAGAGTGGTTTCACGACTAATACCCTGGGAAGAGAAGTCTAGAAATAGAAATTTTGACATGCAAGTCTATTGCAGGCTTCCTTCATGATCTCTGGGGAGTCAAACCCTCCTTCCTCAGTCTCTAACCTTAAAAGATGACACTGAATTTTATTTTTTTTACCCTTTGGCTAAAAAAAGTTGTTTTGGAAGTTGTTTGCAGCAGCCGCTATTACAGAATTCCTGACACCGTGCACGTCTAGAGGGTTCCTAAACTGCACCTAAAATATATAACAGCAGACGCCTCATTCAGGTCCAAAACTGGACTTAAGCTCCCTGTCAATGTGTATATGTTTCAGTGTTTAGCTAAAAGCAAGCCCAAATCCTTGGCATTTCACCCATGGCTGACAGAACAAGTAGAAATGGTTAAAATTATTTTCTAGATCTAGGTTATAAAAAGATATTCAATGAAACTGTGTCAAAATCTCACGGAAATAGGGGAGTGTCTTAAATGTCAGAATGCATTTAAATGCTAATGAATGTCTGATTCACATATAAATGAACAAGATAATTTAGGAAATAAAAATGACCTCCCTCCTCCATGCCCTATTGATTATGTGCTTGTAATACCTCAGTGAATAGGATACCACCCACTTCTTTGATCATTATGGATATTCTGAGGTACCAGGCAACTGTCAACATGTGTGTTTCAAATATGCAAGAGCTGCAATGGCTGAAGGGCAAGCTTGTTATCTATTCAGGTAATGAACAGAGTTATAACTGCACTCGTTATATTAGATCCTGGAAGAAATTGAGTATTATCATCTAAGTGATATGACGTGCATTTTTTTTTATAAAAACAGCTTTCCAAAACTTTTCAAAACCTAAATTAGTTAAATGAAGATGGGGGAAAAAATCTCACAGCAATAGCACAAAAATAAAAATATGCCACTCTTGATTAAAAAAATCTATAAAATATTATTTACATTAATTTTTGTTTTAGGAACAGTCAGGTTTATGAGAACACTAGTTATCATCCATGAGTGGTAAGTCCTCTTTTCCTAACTTCCCATCCCAAGCATAGACTGAAGAATTCTTCTGTAGGTTTTATAGAAGAAAGAATTCATCTGGAATTTTACTCCAAAATCATCATTGCAAACAAAACCCGCAACTCTACCGATACTAGAATTCCCATTCTCAAAGAAACAGGCACTTCTGAAAATAATTTGTCTTTGAATCTAGAGAAAGGCTTATATATGCATATTTTTCAATGGTAAAGTCATTTTCCTGCAGGACATTTTTGATGGGTATATGATTTTCCAGTCCAAGCTTACAGGGCTCTCGGGCTACACCATATGAGTTGCTCTGGGGGGACAAAACCATTGCCTCCCCATCAGTCCATAGAGACCCCCAGCTCTGCAGCAGTTTGCCTTCTTTGAGGAATAAGGAAGACCTAAGTCTGCCTCCATATCTGCCCGCTACCATCTTGCAGACTCTTAGACTTGTGTTTCTGTACAGTAGATCATGCAGCACATATAACATTTTCTCAAATACTGTTGAGATCTGGATCAGAAATTTTTCAACGAATAGAAATTTTTCCAGAATTACAGCTCTAGGTAGGCCAAATATAGATATGAATTTAAACTGAACTTGATAAACAGCTTCATCCCTGACAGATAATGTACATTTAAATTTCCGATTTTTCAAATGATTTGTTTCCCACACTCACAAAATTAAACATTTTGATGCTTTGAAACAATGTTCCATTTCCAGTCTTAATTTTATGCTTTGAAATAAAGTTAAAGCTCACATTAAAGCATTTTATTGTTGAGAATAAACAGTGTTTCATTTTAAGTCTTTTTTTGTAAAGAAAAATATTTTTAAGTTGGGTCTAATCAAAATATTTTCCGCTGTTTTTTTCTGCTCAGCTAGTGGATCAAAACTACATTATCTGAACAACTTTGTGATTAAATATGGGATTTTACTGATAGACCCTTTCTTCTTCAAACTTCCTCAGTAGACAAAGCAGAGGCAGGTGTTTCAGTTCCTCAATTAATCCTTGCAGCTTTGATTTCTCCAGATTCTGAGGGTACAGTTTTCAACATCAATCTATTAAAATACACATTCTGATGCAGCATGCAGTCTCGTATAGAGAAGACAGCACGTTTCATGCTAGTTCAGGAAAGGGAAAGAGACTGATCAAAGATATTGCAGTTCTAATCACTTCTTCAGAGCAATCCTAACTTCCCAGGTAGCATCAGAAGTAGCTAGCCTTATCAACGGAAATCAAATTCTTTAGATATGTGTGACCAGCCAGAACTACGTCTTTGGTCTTTCCATGGGAAAGTCAGAAAAGAAGTTGTTTCCAGCACATCTCTAACATGTTGTTCTGCTAAAGGGCAGGATTTATGGGGTTACTAAAACAAACATCAGCCAAAAGCTTTCCCATGTCCCCCAAAGGTAAATTAATGCTAAGAGCATCCTTTTCTCTAGAGCCAAAATCTTCATTTTTGGCACTCTGCAAAATGGAGTGGATGCAGAGTACAAGTCCTCCCAAAGATCATCAGTCATTAACTTCCATCCCACAAAAAATACACTTTGGCCACTGTATCAGAGAGCTGGCTTATGATTCTTAAGACATTAGCACACAGTAGTGCATCATATACAAGAATTATAGCAGCAGCTATCAGCAAGGAGTGAAGTTACTTTTCAGAGCTGAGTATATGCAGATCTGCCTGGATATTTTCCTCCTGCCATAAGTTCTGTGATCTATCTATTTGAATTTCTTCTGAAATTATATGAAAGTTAAACTTAGAAATCAGAACGACAAAAGCAGATTTTTAGAAATGGAGGGTGTTTGACAGATTTTTCTTTTCTCCATCCTCCCCTTTTTTCTTTGATAGTTTTATGCTATTTTGAAGATTAATCTTATAAAACAAAATCTTTGTTCCTTTTCTCCTCCTTTTTCAAAAAAGCCTGTATTTCTGAGTGATAAAGAAATACAAACAAATAGCTTTTCTTTTCTGAACACCAAATATCTGAATTTCAGCAATAATTAATATGTGAAAGTACATATACTACAAATGATCACTATCATCAAATCTGAAGCGAGTGAACATATGGTGGCAGGATAAATCAACACCAAAGCAGTACGAATAACAATGCCAAGTCATTAAGTAAATAGGGAGGAAAGGAAGATAACATTGCATGAAATAACTGATGACAGGATAACATTTGTGAAGAGAGTTTATGTTTAATGATGTTTCCCTTTTCTATGGGGCAACTGAGGGTAACATATGAAGCCAGTGATCTAGATATAATTTGGCTGCATTTTGCTAATTAAGTAGAATAGCTTTTAAAGCAATGGTGAGGAGATCACAGAATACTTAAACACTGCTCTTCAGATTCAGATTAGGGTTGCAGTTCCATGCACAACACCAGCTAAGGTATGGAAGAGGTTAATGTGCTTTTCCCCCATCCCCCTTGCAGCACCCTTCCCCTATTTGCATTCAAGCAAATGGCCCACAGGACTACAGAGAAAGATGCAGCTTGTTAAACCATTGCTGTACTCTCTCAGGACATCTACGACCATAAAGTCATAATAGCATGCTACAGACTGATATCATAACTGACAGACTGCCCTAACACAAGCGCATTGCTGCGGGATTCTGGGCACATCGAATCCCGGGGAATTCAGGAGCTAGGCAAACACATTGCTCCAGTATAGGATGACATTAGAGTGAACGGATCTTGAAGCAGTAGCACATATCAAACACTTTGGATATTAACCCTCTTGAATTTTAATTTGGCACACGGCCAACGATGACTGCCAGCTCCGAGAAGGAGGCGGAGAAAGGATTGATATCAGTTGAAAGGGTGCTGCTTAGGATTGTTTCTCTGGAGATAGAAATAGCATAAAGCTGACGGAGGCAGCTCCAGGGACAAATAACATTCCCTGGTGAAATCTTACAGAAATGGCCTGTACAGTACTTTTACCATGTCACCCAGGGAACAGTGACAGTAGGCAGAGGGTATTCCTATGCAGAAAATTACTGAAGAGCAGTCATAGGAGCAGGAGGCACATTACAAGATCAACATGACAAAGTGAGCAATGAGGGCTTTCCTGAAACAAAGGACAGACTTTTTCTGCACCCTGTCATCAGCTCTCAGGACTAAGGGTAATGCATATGACCTTACACAGGCTGATCACAACAGGCCATCCTAGGTCAGGACCTATTGAGTTACTTGCTTAAGTGCAGGTGATGGAGTTCATTCCAAACGTAGCTACTCTGAGACATTAAATTAATAAAATATAGTATTTATTAAAAGGGCATTATTAAGCTTACAAAGGTTATGAAGTCAGGCATTCAAAAGCTACCACTGCACCCTGAATTCAATCCCCACCCACGTATTTTCTCAAGCTTCACATGACACCCCATTTGCACATCTATAGTAAATTTTATTTACACAATATGCTGTGTATCCTATCTCACTCCAAGCAGTTGGTTTCCACATCTAGTTCAGGCCAGAAAGTAGAGACCACAGGAACCTGCCCTTGAATTTCTCAGAGCAACCTCTAAAGAGAAAACTCAACATCACTCCGCAGCCTTGACATGGAGAGAATGTGTACATTTACTATATAGGGAGGGGTCCTGTGTGCTCTAATCATATAAAGGCACTGGAAGGTTTAGTATGTTCCCTGAGGACAGACCTTCTGGAAATATCTGCTCTTAAGCTTTAGAAAACGTTTACCAAATGTGTCATCTGTGCTTTTCTAAAAGCTTGTAAATTGGCAAAACTTGAGCTGATTTTTTTGAGAATAATAGAAAGTACCTTCCTAGTGCGAAGTCTGCCTCATGCCAAGGTTAATATCCGTGTATGAAAACGTGGGTACACTACTGCACTTCAGATGAAAGGCCACAAGAGGCTTTAAATACAGGAAAAATATTTGTTCCTTTGCCCCAAAAGTTAGTGTTGTTTTGGATGACGTGCTTTCCCCAAAGTTACCTTGAAAGAGCAACTTTCAGGGAAAACTCCCCAAAATGTCACAGTTTATCTACAGTATAATCAATAGAAATGATGTATTTGTTAAGGCGAGCCTTAACAGTAAGCAGATCTGCTAGATCCCTCTCAGACTAAGCAGCACACAACTATAGTGGCAGATAGAGGAATATGTGTCTGTGGAATCAAACACATGGACTCAAAAGCCACCTTATGCGGCCTGATATCCATGACCAAGCTGATGTGTGTTAACAGAGGGCAAGGATTGTCTGCTGGGTGTATATTCAATTACATTTATTTTTCTTTGAAACCTTCAGGTTCTTGTACGCAGAAAACTGCAAACATGGATCAATTGATCTTCCAAGAAATGAAGTCCAGAGAGGCTGTTGCAAAGCCATGCCAGTGATCATTCGCAAAAGCTGCTGGTGGGGATAATTCTTCGTGCAGCTCTGCACTCGCAGCAGACGCATCTTGGTCTTTCTGCTCTGCACTTCTTGTCCCTCCCTTCCAAGGTCCCTGGGCCCGCTGCTTGCAGAGAGAAGCAGCAGCCCTAGGACGCAGGAGCTAAGGCCTACAAGCCCATGCTCTTGCCCCAGGAAAGGTTTTCTCCTGCTTCCGTTGCCTTTTCCCTTGAATGTGCCCTCAGATGTGTTCCCCATACTCAGTGAAGCAAAGCCTTAAGCTTTGTAAATACCTTTACAGGAAAGCAGGGAGCACCTCTCCTCCGCTGTCTGCTGGCTCTCCTCAAAGAGCAGCTCTTCCTCTGTGGAGACAGACCTCTGGGTCATGCACATAGGCACTCTCCTCCAAAAAGGCTGTGGAAATAGCCAAGAAAACTAGTGACTGGCCATTTGCCTCTGACAGTCCCTTCTTTAAAGACATAAATAAGTGGATAAGAAGAAAAACAATGCCTAAATTCTAACTAAAACAATCTGAAACCAACTGAAAAGGTAAGTCCTAGATCCTGCCGAAATGAGCCCAGGTCTCCTCCGTTCCCTGTCAAACTTTATTTCTGCCACAGCTCACATGGATATATAAGTTCTCATTTATTTGCTGCTATTGGGAAACTCCATTAAAAGCTACTCAACAAGCTAGAAATTACCGTAGTCATAACTTAATTTGTCCTCTGGGAAGGGCACTGTCGGCAGGTCAGGTATCCTCAAGTCATGGTGTTAACGAATTTCAGTTGTTAAACTCTTCCTAATGCAATCAGTGTTTGAGCAGGAAACTTGTTAGCGAAAGCCGCAGGTACTGATGAAAGTAGCAAAGAAAATGCACTAAATCAGCATTGTACCAAAATCATACTATTTTCTCTGGCTGGGGGTTGCATTTATATGCGTTTTATGCCTGCAGCTTTACACCAGCTTCATTTCTCTGACTTTCTTGGGCCAAACCTCTTCTCTGCACAAATGTGCTGAGGTGGACGTATGGCCAAACGGGCACTAGTGCTATTGAGCTTTTATGTCATGCCAGGTTTTGTGTTTGTCTGGGAGTAAGTTTAGTTCACTCCTTTGGCCTTGAATTTGGTGAGAATCACACTTTTCTTTCCAAACTTTCTCCTTGATTTCTGCAAAATAAGAGAAAGGTTCATGAAATGCCATTTGCAGATGGGCAGCGTGTGGGAAGAGCAGAGGAGCGAGCCAGGAGCTGGGTTTCCGGGCCGCATCAGGCCCGGCACAGCCACAGCAGCAATGCCAGGGCCCGGTGCCACATACACTTTCTATTATAGGTACCTGCCCTGAAGCATGACAGTCACCTAAAATCCTTCATTTTTTTTCCCCTCTCTCTTTTTTCCTCTTCTTACTTCAGGGTCTTGTATCGATCGGGTTTGTTCTTCGCCCAACAGAAGGCTAGAGGTATCCATCCCCTCTTCTAACCCTGCCATACAACATAACCAAAGATCATCTGAGGGAAAGAGCTGAGTGAATGATGGACTGGGAGGATTCACTGACTGAGAGATAAACAAATAGATGGCTTTGAGTGGAAAAGAAATGCTCAAACTGTGTGGTAAAATTAAAGTTTTTAAAATTTAAATAAATATAAAATTTAAATAAAATATTTCAATCAATTTGGTATTTTAAATTCTTCCATTATATCTTTTTAATTCTATTTCAGCTGCTTGAAAACCAGAGTGTGTGATTTTGCAGTGGAATATTGAAATAAAATGTTGCACACATTCAGAAACCTACTGCTCCTTTTTTCAGGAAAAAAAAATCCAAAACACTTAGCGAATTCAAGCTAATTGTGATAACTGTTTCAGTACTGCATTTGCATTTTTCAGCAGAGTTAATGTTTTTAAATGTAAAATCAAGCCAGTGAGTAGCTGTCTGTGGTCTACCATTTTATTTATGTGGAACAATTTGAAGCATTGGGGGTTTCATGCTTAGCTGGAACAAACCCAAATCTGAAAATTCTTTATGAAGGATAATGTCCCACTCAACACATCCCTCATGACAGACCTTGCTCTGACAGCAGCCGGCTATGAAGGTTATAACGCATGAGGTATTCCTCTAACTTTGGAAAGCAGGGTAGGCACGCAACTCCTCTCTGACCATCTTAACCCTCTGAAACGGAGAGACCTCATCGCCTTTATCGAGGCTTGCATCACTTCACATATCATTAGTTTTAAAAGGAGACAGAGATCGTACATGATATAACTGAATTTAGCAGTCGGACTTCAGTCTGAAAGAATTTCAAATTACAACTGAATTTTAGTTGCTTTTACTTCCATGGTCCAGAAGCTGAGTTAGCATGCAAGCCTACTAAAGGGCTCTTTCCCCAAAACAGTATTGCTGGTAATTTCGTTATTTGAAATCAAAACGTTTAAATAGCCTGCTAGAAGAAATTGGGCTAGAAGACATCAGGCTAACAGACTACTGTTGTAAACTATTTTGCCTTGCCAAATGTCAGAAAAAGAAAGAACTGAACAACTGTGTTTCCCATGGCTTTTTCCACTCCTGATGCCTGTTCAAGAAGACATTGGACAAAAGCGTTATCTGTCTATGTCTAAGCAAGTAAGTGTCAAAAAATAATGTGACCAAACCAGGGTTTGGTTGCTCTATACTTGATGAAAGGGGGGCAGAGGACTTCTGGGGTGGGTAGCTGCACATGGGCTTACTCTCTGGAAAAAGGTAGAGAGAAACAGCCCAGAATATTTTTGGTGTGTCATTAAATTGAGTGGTGAATCAACGATACTAATAAATAATAAGGATGATGGGGAAAAAGCAACTGAAATAGTTTATTCTTGTATCAATCCAAGAAGTAATGCATATTCTTTCTGGCTGTTCCTGTCCTGTGTTCATGAATTTTAAGGGAAAAAGGCTCCTAAACACTAAACATGAAGGAGGCAGATTACAGCAAATGTGCATTCTCTATTAATAGAGAATTTTTACATAATTTCCACTGCCTGGAAAGGCTTAGCAAAGTGATGTATTAGTAAAGAATGGTGTTACTCTTGTTAAGTGAAATACAGGCTCACTGTGGAAGTGAAAATGAGCTGTGAAACTGGTTGGGGCAAAAGGGCAATTGCACTGTTGTTTGTGTGTTTCATGAACTGGAAACAGGCCTTCTCTTTTTGCTCTTATAAACTATTACTGCTCCAATGGTTTTGAGTTCCCCTTTAAATCTTTTCCTGACTAATTTGTGCCCATTCATTCTCGCATCAGCATTGAACATTAACTGAAATGGTTCTTCTCTCTCTTCTGTCTGCATGATTTACTTTTTCAGAGGGAAGTCCTGCTCCTTATTTGCCCTCATTTTGCAAGAGGAAACTACATTTAATCCCAAGAACTCTTCTTAGCACTTGCTGCAATTTGAATGTATCTTCATTGAACACAGTTGGCCAGAAATATATTCCCTATTCAGGACAGGGTCTTATAGGCTATACCTAGATGGCAATGTAAGAAATGGGATTCAAACCCCCATTTTTTCACACTGCAAACTCAGATTGCAACCAAGCACCTTAGAAGAACAATATAAACACACAGAACCAGGTTGCAAGATCATACCTGGTGATTTTGTTTCTATATTACTTTAACTGATCATAGTCATCCTGTGAGGAGCTAACATGTCCAACAATGACATTTTTCTACTTAGTCCTTAAATTCACTGCTTTCTCCTCACCCTCTTACTGCTATCATCAGAGTCATCTTGTCCTTCCTGCCTAGTGTTTGACTCTCGCCTTGTGTTGGCAGTTCCTCTGCGGCATCAGCAAATTTTAACAGAAATTGTTGAAACACATCATGAGCCTAATGAAAATATTACATGGGATAAGTCTCTAAGCTAATATTTAAGGTAATCTTCTCCCCAACATTTTACTCAACTTAACCTTTTTCCCTTTTAAGTCAATTTTTACCCACTTTAAAATTCTTGTACTAATCCCTGACTTCTCTACTTTAGCTAATAATTTCCCTTGTGGAGTTGTGTCAGATGCTCTGTTAAAGTCCAGATAGATTAGGTGCACTTCACTTCCCTTGTCCAGAAAATCAAAGAAAAATACTAGCTTAATCCACCATGATCAAGTCATTGTTAAACCCAGCTGTATTTTATCCCATTTTTTTCTATGTCTTTAATTACTTTCAAAAACTCTTCTGAAGCATCTTATACTACTGAGGTAGTACTGAAACTTTTAGTATTTGTCTTAATTTTAGTTTGATTTTTATCCATTCTTATTTTATTTTAAAACTTCCTGACCTCAGAAACGCAACTTCTTCTGAGCATGTTTTGCTTTCTCCTAGCATGCTTATTTCATACACCAGAATCAGCAAGAAATTCAATCTCCAGGTGGTGGAAAGCTCCAAGTCCATCCATAAGCTCCCTCCTTCATCTGCTAAGAATCCACGTTGCTTCCACCCCAAAAATTCCTGTTGCTTGAATGACCAAAAAGCCTGAGCTGGGTCACTCTTATCACCTTCTGACCAAAGAGTAAGGCATGCTTTCTTTCCAGTGCAAATTCCCCAACAGTATAGATAGAACTAAAGAAAAAAGTAAAGAAAAAAATAGAAAAGAGGAAAGCATATATAACAAGAACAAGTATTTTTTGCATTATTAAATGCTCTACTGAAAAATCAGTCAAATTCTATGGTGTAGAAAAAATATATCAACGTGAATAAAATGCAACAAATTAGACCTGCCACCTGTGCACAGGCAGTTGCACTTGCTGCAAAAGCCATCAGCAAAGCAAGGTCTCTGTAAACAGTGACTCTGCAGCACGTCCTGACCTGGTGCTGAGCAGAGTGTTGCACTGGCGCAGGATCCCAGGGAAATGACAACACATCCCATCGGGAAAAGGACGGCGGGGTGCTCCCCTAAACATTGGATAAAGCAGAATCAGCAACTTTATACCCCTAGTTTTCAGACAGAGATATGAATATATTCATGTCTCTAAATGAAATAATTAACTAGACTGTGCATTTTAAAATCTGTGATATATTTTACAGTCTCATTACTGTTCTTATAGCTGCTGGTTGCTTCATCTAAACTGACTGCATAGCTCTATGGCCAGCATATGCCAGTTTGTGCTCGGCAAGGTTTTAGCAACCTGCCATACCCAACTTTTAATACTTTGCTCCTCAGTACTGATGTCATCTTCTAGTTAATTTTTATGTATGAGCTGAAATGATCTATAACAAAGGAAATTAACCTGTCAGGCTGTTGTACTGGAAGTAGCCTTCAATAGAATAAGCTTATAATCACATTACTCTCTGTTTTGCACACAAACTCTCTACAACAACTCATTTAACAGCATAGAGTTATTTAAAAAAGGTAACAAAATGCCTCTAAAAATACCTCTTGCTAAGCATCTCTCACAAAATAAAATCATATTAGAAAGCCAGATGAAACACAAAATGAATAGATGATATTACAGGACACGAGGTAGTACAATAGTGGGCTAGAATTTTTCACCATTCCCATAATAACCTTGGTGTTTTGGGGTCATAGTGAGCCACTGTAGATTGTATTTGGAATGAAACTATAATTTAAGAATTTTTGAGTTACCAAGAGTTTTACAAAGCAATTTTTAAAGTACTAGAGGAAGAGGAAAATGTTGGGTATTTTTTTTTACCGGTTGTTTGTATTCTTCTTCCTTTCCTTTTGGTTGCTTTTACAAAACAGATTTAAAAAAATACAGAATATTCTTTGAGAAGACTTCTACATTTCCGAGCATTTTGTGGATATTTTGTTTGAAACATTGGAGATTTTTCCAGTTGGAGAAAAAAATAGCTACCCAGCAGATGCACTAGCTATTTCAAAATACTCCCTCCCGCTACTGCAACAGAAAACGGCACTGTTGATTGCCACTGCTTAATATTGTCTCCCACACATTTAGGAAGCCATGATTTTGAGAGTGAAATATCCAGGACAGTTCACTGAAATGAGGCTTGGCATAGAGATTGCTAGCCGGGCTGTAATCACCCTTTGAGCTATAGAGCTTGTAAATCACCTATCAAAACAGGGGAACACATCAATTAATGGGCTACTGGAAACAAATCAAGGACAAGCCTACAGTGTGACATTCTACCAGTTTTATTTTGAATAGACGTGGGGGAAAAGCTGAAATGTTTGGTCACAGCCTTTATTTACCCAATCTGTCTTATATACTATTGCATAATGCTATCACAATATTAATATGCAAATTGCTACTCCAGTAAAAGCCACGCTTTCCCCATTGATTCTCAGTAGAGCTTCAGTTACAAAGAAAAATACTCAGCACTTATATTCCCTTTTCATCTTCAAAACTCTTCTAGTACATTTTAATTAATCCTTTCCCTTTCATTTCCCTGACCCAGCATTCGGTTTTCTGCCTCCTTTCCCCACGCACTCTCAAGGTTACGTCCTCCTTTCAGTGTTTTCCTCAGACTTTTCTTGTTTTCGAAAACGATCTCTCTCTCATCTCTTTTTATGCCTAGAAAGCAGACCTCGGGAGACCGGCCAGACGGAAAGGCCAGACAAGGGCAGGAGAAGTTTCCAAGGTCAAAACCAAACAAAGCCACTCTATTTCCAGGGAATAATGAACAGAGGATCCATCCCCTGCTGCTGCTCCTTCTTCGTAGCAGAGACTCAACTTGGTCAAAGTCATTCTTTGAAGGGGTTTGCAAGGTGTTTTTTTTGATGGACCCAATGCAAGATTTGGTTCAGCTGGCCTAAAGGTAGGTAAAACTGTCATTCCAAAATGCTCCCCTTAAACACTGTGTATTAGGAGCCCTCTTCCTCTAGCTTCTGTTTTCGTATTTTAAGTTATTTCATTATACCATGGGTTGCTATGAATTACCATGTGTTTTAGGTAGATGTTTTGATGATAATTTTAAATACCGGACTATTAATATATGTCAGTGGTTGGGGTGCTATTTACCCTTCTAAGGAAGATTAGGCACAAACGCTGGCACCACTTCTGACCTACTTAAACCAGGATTTAAGGAAGACTCAGGTGGTGCCCAGGGCAACTGCCTATCTGCTTCAAGAGGTTGTATTTCATTCACAGAGCACAGATGGGAGTGTGTAGGACTTGACAGTGGGTTTCCCCTGGTAGGAATAAGGGAAAAAATCATATGGTACTGAACAGTCAACTGCATTTAAAAGTGGGGGAAAGGATTCCTATCTTCTAGAGAATAGATATTTTAAGCAAGATTTTGCATCGTAGCTGTTAAGGGAATGCATGTACCTCAGATTATTATAACTTTCATATGACATTTTAAGGATTATAGTGTGATAAACGGTCACTGCATTTATTTATAGAGAAACAATGATAGTAGTTTTCCAAACTGAAGGGGGCTTCCTTTTTTAGAAAATGTGGATTTTGTTAATAAGCATATTTTCTGTTTCCTTTTTTAGTTTGTTTTTTTTTTTTTTAAGAATGAACACTTAAAAGTGTAAAGACATACTGGAATAATCCTTTGAAATGAAATACTTCAAACTGTTGTTTGAGTTTATCATTTTGAAATATCGAAATAATTCTTGTCTTCTTTTCCCTACCGTATTTCCAAGTTGCAATCTTTTGGAATTTCTTTATCACTAATTGCTTTTATTTTCACTTTGTTTTCTGAATTGAGAGAAGAATATTAAACTGTCTATATCTCCCTTTTTCCAGGAGATTCTATCCGGAAGCTTTCAGAATATTTCTTAATCCACAGCAAATGTTGTTAAAAGACAGAATTTAGAGATGATTAGAAGGTAATAACTGGTGCTCATAGTTTTAACTAACCCATTTTGCTACTGTGCTTGTAAATGTGCTGGGCAGTTGATGTAAAAAAGCTGTATTTCAATTTCAGGAGACATAGCCACATGATTAATTTATAGTTCACATAAAATGAAGCTGGGGACAGACCTAGCTATGCATTTGTACTGCATGCAGTCTGCCTTGATTGGACTTTCCAGACTGTACTAAAAAAGCGCAAACTAGAATTAAACTAAAAGGATCAAGTAAGAGCAAAGATTGCTAGCTTAATTGATTGATTATTTAAGTTCCTTGGGATCTGAAAATCCCAGTGTGCGTTCTGTACTGCTTTGTGTTATTACATTTTGTTTATCTTGTATTGCTCTGGGCTTTAGGTTTTGGGGATGGGAGATGTTCCATTGCCTTTTTTCTTCTTAAAAAAAAAAAATTACTCAATTTACTTTCCCTCACACCTTCTTTAAAGTCTCCTAGTTACTATGGAAACAGCTATTAAACCGGGAGTGGCAGTAATTAATAACATCTGCAAGTGCAAGATGAAGTCTACGACACAGTCAGTCCCAGAACTGGGAGTGGATGGTACCTAGCTGCCCTTTTCGCTTCGCATGGAAGCGCAGACTGCACAGAGCTGATTACAACAAGGGGCCTTGGCACCGTACTGCTGCGGTATGGCTTGTGAAATACTTTGGATAATACAGGAGTCTTAACCAATATGAATAAGTGACATCATTATTATATAGTTTAATATATAATTAGTTGTACTTTACACTTTTCAGACAACAGAAGAATATTCACTAACTGCTAAAATGACAGCAGAAGCTTCAAATGTAACTTCTAAATTCATTTCTTCATTTTAATTATAGAGACAGGGGTTGGTCAGATGTGTGAGCTTACCTATGGCTGCTTTTATCTTTTGACTTTTGACTTTAAAAGTTGAATTGGAATGTTTAAGAACTGCCAATTAAATATTTTAAATAAAACATGAAGAAATGGAGAGAATCCGTCAGCCCTCAGGCTTCACCAGTGAAGGAATATTATAAATATTTATTTATTATTTTATTATTGATTAAGGGTACCTGGCGTAAATTCTACCACGTGCCCCACTAACTTCTCGCATCAGAAACTATGTGCACACAAGAGATTCAAGTTTACCTTAAATCAGTTTTGCAATTGGTGTAAAATGTGTAGAAGACACCAGTATCTGCTTGCAGATATACTGCATCATACACAGACCTAAATGAGGTCTGTCCACACCCTCAACAGAAATAGCAAGTCTTTTGCTCCTAAACCAGCAGAAGCTACATCATGGCCTCAGTGATCTGAGATAATAGTCTCTGTTGACAGGCAAAACATGATAGATGGGGCCCAATCCCAGGTAATGGGACCACTTGGTGTTTGATCCATCACAGCATGGTTACAGCAAACTCATGACCGTCTACAATATGCTCTGCTGATATACTTGAAGACATACTGAATGTACTTTTTTTCTCCTTTTTTTCAGCCCTATTAAGGCTCCAAATTTGCCATCCTTTAACCCTAAAATAAGTGGAAATGTGCACAACAGTATGTGTAGACCAAACACCTTCCCCTTTCTCCTCTTTGTTATCCTTCCCATTTACCTGCACCTCCTCCTTTTCATCACTAAATTTTCCTTCCCTTTAGTGTCTCATCTTTTCCCTTCTCAGTTTCTTCAATTACCTTGTTTCACTTTAGTTTTCCTCATTTTACTCTTTCCCTTCATTTTTTCCAGTTTATCTGCTTTTTATGATACATGAAATCACTGTTTTGACTTATTTCCCATGTCCCATGCATAGCATTCCTTCTTACTTTAAGCTCTTTCCTGTTCTTAACTCTTATTTTTCTTCTGTTCTCTTTCGTTCCTGTTTTTTTTTTCCCTGTCTCTCCCCTGCCCCACATTCCTTCTGAGTTATTTCAGTATTCATTAATAGCTTGCAAGCTGGATCAGATAGGAGATTGATCTCTCCTATCTCAACCACCTATTTTAGGACAGGATGCATGTCTCTGGAGCTGCTGGCTATGTCCAAATGGATCCTTGATCATTAAATCCAAAGGCATGGTAAGGTCGGTGATCCAACACCGGTTGCAGACACTGCTCTGAGAAGCATGGTGCCTCGTGCAGGCACAACACCTGTCCAGACTTACCAGTGCCCAAGTGATTTTCACTATCAGCTGGGAGCACAAGTCACCTGCCCAGCCGTTATTTAATTAAATGCACAATACTTACAGTTGTTACTGGACAAGACAAAAGAAAGTTCTCTTTCCTGAAGGGGCTCCCTCTGCATTCCCCGGTGTGCAGAACGAAAACAGTGATAACTATGATCCCCAAAGTAGGGAGCTGGATGCAAACCTCAGCTAAGCTTTAGCTCTCCTTGTTGAACTTCCAAAAGCAGTGTCTGTGGCTGGCGGCTGTGAGAGCTCATCACCCCTAGGTGATAACATATTTGGTCTCACTGTTGAGGGAATACAAAGTATGGAAGCAGTGCTTCTCCCATTTTGCACCATTTCTAAAGAATCCCAGGAAAATCCAGGGAAAAAAAGACGGTTGTCAGAGCCATGGACAAATGATTACTATTAAAAAGAGAAAAGGAGTTCCAGTTGTTCTGCCAGAGTTCAGGAGATTGGATTCAATTATTTTCTGTCACAGGCTCTTTGTGAGACCTTTTAAACTTTCTGTAATATTGTGCTATATCTGCTAGAATTTTCTCCTTATCTCAGCACTGTGTAGAAGTGTATAATAATAATAGCCAATAGCAGTGTTCAGTTAAGTATTTGAAATAGGTAGACAAGAGACCTATAGAGATGTTAAGTAAGATTGCTTACTTACAATAGGTTATTTTGAAAAAAATGCTTAAATGGTTATTATTCAATATTTATAAAATAACTGCACATCTCTATTCCTACCAGGTCAGTAAAACATTGCATTAGAAGATTAGTCACAAATCAAAAATGAATACACAATGCAAGGACATTTGTTAATGCAAGGACAGTTCTAGCCCAAGTGCTCTGAGGAACAGGATGAACAAAGTTTTATTGTACAAGTATATTTATAGTTAAAATCTCAACAGTAACTTCAGAATGCAGCTTTCCTATCAACTGGTTAGTTAGGTTGGGTAGGTGAACTAGGTGTGAGTTACTGGGGTGACTCCAGCTCACCTGGCTGGAAGTGAAGAAGTTGTTTGCTATGCTTATTCTGGCTGTCGTATCAGAAATCCAACTCTCCCTTTCCAATAGGATACACTATTTCTTAGTGCGAAAAGACTGCAAGACAGAAGATTTCAGGACAGTAGCATTCTCATGTTTAGAAAAGCTTCTGCGGGTGTAAGGATGAATTTTGCAGGGTGAAAATTTGGCTGGGAGAAAATTTGGGAAGAAAATGTGTTATTTAAGAGGTGAAAGAGGATATATGCATATTTTATAATACTTTTAGTTGAAAAAAAAGTGTCTGCTCAAAGATGATGGAAGGGATGGAATAAACCAAGTTAAAATAGACTAGGGGCTGGGAGGAAGACAGACAAGGCTGTACAATAATATCTTGTCATATAAGCCTGTCCTTATATAAAACATGTGTTATTTGTATAGACAGTTCTTAGATGTTATAATTCTGTACAAGCTCAGAACGTACTGTGGTTTAACATTTATAATTGAGGGTTTCCTCCAGCAAGATTACTGACATTTACGGTTTTCTGTGAATGGTGTCACAACATCAATATATGAGATTTACAATGAACATTTCTACTTTACACAGTGGGGCAGAGTACAGTGATGTTTGAATGAGAAAGATCATTTTGCTTCCAAACTCAAAAGCATAATAATAATAATAGCACAAATAGACTGCCTTTCAGATGCAAACTATTATCTCCACTTAGTGCTACAGCGTAGAGGTGCCAGGATCAGTGATAACTGAGTAAACCCTGCATTATGCTGCCTCCTTAAAGGGATAAAGTTTTATCTTTTTGGCACTTCATTTTAAATAATTTTCTTCCCTCTTCACAGAGAGAGTTTTTCTTAAGCTAGGCTTTAAGGTTCAATATTAAACTATCCCACAGTAATTATTGTTTTAACAGCAGCATCAAAAAAAACTTTCACAGTGGGAAAATTCATACTTCCCTACTCTCATCACTAAAATTAAACCTTTTCCTCAAATCTAACAGTAAGAAGAAAAAATAACGCCACACTTAGATCAGGTAGGGAAAGATTTCCTACCAGCTTCAGCACACTTATGCAAATGTCAATAAAGACAGGGATGAGAACAAAATTTTTTTTTTTAATCTTCAGAGTATTGGCAGAATTGGATGTAGCTCACAAAGTTTTAAATAATACGAAGTGATATCCAATTCAAATATGCAAAACAATTCAGCTCACTTGCAGCGGGCCAGATCCTGCATTCCCATCTGGTACAGACTTCAATAAGAGGGTTTTTTTCCCCCTGAAAATAGAATTTGAGATCAGGCTGCCTGCACTCTCTAGTCACCCCCGCATGGCTAAACAGAATAGGAGTTATTTCGTATGCTTACCCCTTCCTGCCCTGTATAGCACGCATGCATAAAAATGATACTATGTGCCAGGAAGAAAAGTGTATTTTGGTGGTGGTGTGGCATTGATTAGGACCTTGTCATACTTTTTAATTTACAGTATTTCAGCAAGCACATTCTGGCTGAAATGAATGACATTGGGGGGGCCTATCCAGCACAGTACTTGTTACCCCAACCACAAAAGCGAAGTGCACTTAGCGTGTTGAAGGTTAGGCTCAGGGACACTAACAGCTACCACTGATTCACCGAATCGAACAACCTCCTGCCGAGAAAACCCCCCAGCCAAGAGTGCCACTTGATCACTATTCGCTGCTCATACGAGTGCTGCAATCACTGCGTATGCTAAGCCTTAACCCGCCACTTCTCTCCCCAAGTTTCATGGCAATGTTGATTACTAAAGGATAAAGTTATCCATGAGCATAAAGCCAGATTAACAAAACTTTGAATCTAGTTTTGATTTAAAATGTTTTGTTCTTTTTCTTTTCCTAATGGTTTACAGACTAAAAACCAAAAGGGGAGGCTGGCTCTTCTGTCTCTCATGCTACGTTTGTGGCAATCTAAATCATTTACGATAATGTAAAAAATATATTCAGAAAATGAGATTAAAGACAAAGGCTTGATCAAGAATTCATACTCCTTACTGATAAACTTAATTTAGAAGAAGCCTTTGATGCAAAATAAATGTTGCATTTTTCAATAATAAATTTTATTTGAGATGTAAGGACCACCAAGGTCAATTTAAAGATTCTCAGAAATTTCAGTAGGTGCAGAGCAAACTTTTTGTAAGACCCCTGTCATTATATTAATGCCCGTCAGTCATCTGCTCCTTCACAGAAAGGTCTCAGTCAGACATGACGGGCAATAAATTTAGAATGAGGTAAAGTTAAGAATGATGAAAGATTTACTTCTGTGGTTTGTCATTCAAGTCCATATTCAAGCACTTAAAAAAGATTTGTCAACCGTAATAGATCTCTAGGAACCTTAGCACAGATAAATTATATCAGCAGTGCAACATTATTGTAAGCAGAAATCAAATATTTAAAATACTGTAAAACATGATTGTATATGGAATGTAATCATCAAATGTTAATAAATTGGTCACTTGGGAGGTTATAATGGCTTTTCAAAATTTCATGATGAAATTAGATTTTTTTTCTAGATTACAGGAATATGAGGAAATACCAAGAATCCTGATTCTGTGAATATTATGTATTAAGTCAACCTTACCATCTCATCAAAGCTAGTGGGAAGTCAGCTGAGTACAATTACTCATATCCATACATGTCTGTGGGATGAGGTCAATATTTGTAAACATTTTGCAACCTTTTTAACTGCCTTGCAAACAAACAGACTTTTAAGGCATAAATAAATACGTGGAAGGAGGAGTGAGTTAATAGTAAGTCATACATTACTCCTGGAGTTTCTGCAATCTTTTCTTCTCTTTGCTTCAGGCTGGCATTGATTTTCTGCATTTCAGACTCAAAAAAATGCAAAAATTCAAAAGTCAGTTCTGAGCTTCACGTAATTTTGAAGGAAAACTGTTATTTGGCTCCGGGTTTTCTCAAAGCTGGGCTCAGGTCCAAGCTTACTTGTAAATCTTGTAAAGCTTGCAGGCTGAACTTGGGCTGCGTATCGGAGATCTGAGCCTTCCCACAAGATTCCCAGAGGTAACCCGTGCTGTGATCCACGTTTCTGTTCCAGTTCAGGCTGCTCCTCATACCTGAATTAGCCTGTTTAGAGCTAACCTGGGCATTTCTCCTCCATGCTGCAGCACAGACATCTTCTCTTATCTTCTTCGTCCCAGAGGTTCAGTGAGCTCCATGCAGACAGGCACTTTCATCTAAGTGGTGTTTGTTGCAGGACTGATACCTTGCTCGGAGTCTTGTTATACAGTTGTAAATATTCAGCATGGTAGTCTTGATACTTCAAGTACTGCTGTATTAAAAATAGAAATGTTTTCTCTAGTATCCTTTTCACATTTCATCTACCATAACAATGTCTTGGTACCGCTGAAAGATTACTGCTTAAGATCTGGACCTTACTGTAGTGGATGGGTGCCACCACACCCATGCATTGCACTGTTGCATTGCTACCATGTTATTGTTGCTAAAATTATTAGTAGTAATAATGATGGCCCTGAGGAGCTCTATAAATGATGAATGCAGCATCACATATGCGGGCGTACAGAAAATTATACTAATGATGAAGAAATTCTTCCTATGTAACCCGGAGCTTCCGGATTTACCAATGGCTTATGTTATCATTCTTGTTGTATCATTATCAGTCTGGCTGGCTACAGCTTGGTAAGCAGCTCGTGGGCCTCTGGGGACCCTGGCGCACAGCTGTGCATGGAGCACGAACACCCTCCCGCGGGGTGCCCCACGCAAGCTCTCGCGTCCTGGGCGACTGCGGCGGCCTGGGGGTGGGGAAGGGCAGAGGGGAGTGTAAGGAGACACCACTGCTTATTCTGAACGAGTGTTGCCAGTGTCATCTCCATCTCTGCATGACCCACTGCGAGGCCGCAGGGGTGCCAGGACACCACTAACAGAGGAACATCTACTTTGAGGACCCCAGTGGAGGTGAGGCACAAAATTGGGCTGACCTTCAGAGTCCTGCAAGAAGCAGATGCAGTGGGGTCTGGGGAACAGTCATATTCCTCACTGAAGTGATTCCCTTCAGATACTGGCTAATGCTACCCCTCCACAGTGTGGGGGACCCAGGAGTGAAGAGACGCCTTAAGCTATACTCTGAGAAGATGACTTGCCGTGGTGTTGGGCAACCTCAACTCCTATGCCTTTCCAGCCTCTCACTTCTGTGCTTTTGCTCCAAACTCTGCCTCAGCACACCAAAAACCTTCCTCCACCTTTTTTTGGCATACTTTCCGTTCTCCTGTCCTGTACTCCACTCTCCCAAGTCTCTCCCCACCTTGCGGTCTCATCTAGATGTGTCCTACGTAAAGGAGTCACCACTCATATACCTCGTGGCACAGGCACGGCAACTTGTGCCTTACACCTGTTTCAGAAAGCAGAGGTACGCACCCGAGCAGTGACAGCCCAGCATCTGCAGCGGGCCAACCTGATGTGGGCAAACCGCGAAGCCTGTGGAGACCCACCCATGCGGGAGGACAGGCACCCTCTGACCGAGCCTGCAGGCTTCAGCACTGCTTCAGAAATTGCTGTTTTGGACTCTCCTCCAAACCCTGCATCCTACGTAACTGCAGGTAGGTGGCTAGGTGAAGACGCTGGCAGTTCTGCCCACCATCTCCAAACTGCCAGCGCCAATCCAGAGACACTACAGGAGAGTGACTACCCCGTTTACAGATTGCAACTGAAATATCGTGCTGGCTTGGAGCCTGGGGAATGTGAACATGTAATTCTCCATTTGCGGAGCTCAGCCTTGGTCCTTCTGTCACCTTTAAAATAGAAATGATAGCACTTTTTGGTTTTACAGAAATAGCTGTGAACTAATACATTCAAGATGAGGAGACCCTCAGATACAATAGGAATGGAAACAGTATGAATACTGGCTCTGTCCTTTTATTTCCACCTGTTGGATTAATTAGCAAAAATGTAGAAAAAAAATCATAATCAAAATTGTCACTGAACTTTAATTGCTTTACTAAATAACCAAGAAATAACTCCCCGGATCACTCTCTCCATTCGTATGGACAATACAGAGCTGCCACCGCGATGGGGTGCGTGACCGCGGGCGAAAGAAAGCCTGGGAGAGGAATCCGCCCGCCGAATTTCCCAAAGAGTCTGAAAATACCACGGGGGTCAGAGCCGCCGTGGGGGCGGGGACGCGCGCCCGGCAGCCCCGGGGCTCCGCGGCGGCGGCTCCTGCGCGGCGGCGGCTTCTGCGCGGGGGCGCCGCCACCCCGCGCCCGCGGCAGCTCCGCCGGGCCGGCGCCGCGCGTGGGGCCGCCTCCGCGGGCACGCGCGGAGCCCAGCGGCGGTCCTCAACCCGAACAGGAAGGGAGCGTCGGGCTTTTTTAAATATATATACACACACACACACACACACATCTATATGTATACATCCATATCTGTGCCATGCACTCCAGATCGGCGGCACACGGATTCCCCCCCGTGCGAGGCTGCTGCCTAAAGGGCGGCCGGCAGCAGGGAGGTGTGGGTGGGGGGGTGGACTAAAATAAGGCACGAAGCGCGTTTAGAAATAGCGGCCGCGCGGCTCGGAGGTGCCGCACGAAGTGCGGGCGCGGCGCTGCGCGGGGCGGCGGCGTGCGGCGGCCGGGAGCGCGGCGCGGCTCCGCGGGGCTCCGCGGCTGCCTCGTCGGGAGCGCGGCTCGCCCGCCCGCCCCCGCGCCGACTTCGCCCCGCTCCCCCGCCGCTCGCCGCAGGGAAGCCGGGAGAAACCTCCCCCCCCGCCTCCTTTCCCCAACTCTTCTTTCCTGCTCTCCCTTCAGGAGCCCCCACCCCCCTCTCTCCCTCCTCCCCGCCCTTCTCCTCCTCTTTCCCGTCTGCAATCAGGGAATAAATCAGGGGAGGACACACGCGCGGAGCGGGCGCGGATCCGTTACAAAAGTCGCGCTGATGGCGGCGGATCGGATGGAGCCGGAGCTGCCGCGGGAGTAGCGCAGAGTCGAGTCGCTCCCTCGCTCGCTTCTCCGCTTCCCCCTCTCCACCCACAGATCTCCATCGTTCCTCCTCCTCCTCCTCCTCCTCCCCACCCCGAGCCGCGCTGCCTCTCCGCGCACCGCCGCGCCTGCGAGGGGGTGGGGGGTGGGCTGGGGGAGGCTTTAAAAACCGCCGGCCCCCCCACCCCCGGCAGTAATTTAATTGAGCGTTATTATTCTCGCCGGCTCGCGAAGGGGGAATCGATCTTCGATCGGGAAGATGGCTGCTGGCTGGCTGCTGGTCTTCAGCCTGACACTTTTCCAGTCCCTGGTGATGAACCGCTCCTCGGAAGGACCCTTCCCTTCCGCCACCACGTAAGTGGCCGCGGCCGCGGGGGCGCGGGGGCGGCGCGGCCGGCGGGAGCGCGGCGCCGGCCGAAACCCCAGTGCCGCGAAATAAAGTGAGTCCTGGAGAGCGGCGGAGGAGGGGGCGGTGGGGCCGCGGCTGCCTCCGCCGGGGAGCGGCCCGGCGGGCGGAGAGGCGCTGCCCCCGCCCCGGCCCCGGCCCGGCCCGCCGCGGGGCGCGGAGCCGCGCTCCGTCTCTAAATATACCCCAACAGTTGGAGCTGGGCTGCGAGGAAAGTTTCGAGTTACACAGAGCCCGCCCCTTCCTCCCGCAAGGGTTATTTCAGTTTGGCCGGAGTTTTAACGCTATTTCTTGGAGGAAAACAAAAAAAAAAAACCCTTAACATTTTTATTTAAAACAATGCAAGAAATCGATGTTCTTGCCTCCCCGAGGCACGCTTGCAAAACAGGCAGGACAGCGCTGCTCTGAGCTGTGCATAGGCGCCTCGGCTCGCTCCCACCTGGACATATTCCAGCGCACACCGCGGCTATTTTGACAGTCCCAGGGTTTGTTTTGGGCACGCGTGTGCTGGGCGGCCGCGTGTGCGCACGCATGGGCGGCCGCGAGCTGCCCTCGCTGCTTGGGGCAGCCCCGCTGCGCGGCGGTGCCCGCCCCGGCGCCAGGGCCGGCGTGGCCGAGCGGGGCTCACCCGAGGCGCCTCTGCGGGGTCTCATGAGCGGCCCTAGTTCGGGCAGCTCGGTGTTGTGCATGGCGGTGAGAAAGAAATCTCTAAAGCACTGCGTACTCATTAGCATGGAAGTGTTGCCCAGAGCAGTGCAAGGATCATGCAATGAAAGGCATGCAATAAAAAAAAGAGGAGGGGGAATAATCCAATATATCATATTTCAGACGCGGCTATAGATTTTTTTTTAATAATAACGAATACTATGGACTAGTGACTGTGTTTTCTTCCTTCTTCTCTTCCTTCTTCCTCACCTTGTATTTTTGGAAGCACTTTAGTCCCTGAATCTGGGTTAAAGCTATCAGTAGGTAACTTTTAAGTGGATGACTCACTTTAATGCATTTTACATTAAAAAAGCGGTGCTAATGGTAGTCTTCCCTATTGTTTAACGCTAGATACAATTTATTGCCCTTGTTCATTATGTGCACAAGGATGAGTTTACAGCAATTACCAGCAATGCATTTTCACCAATTAGTAGTGCTGGTAGGTTGTTATAATTGGATTCAGTTCTGAGTATCGGTTCCATTATGACTCAAAGGGATGCTTGTACTGCTAAATAGAAGAAGGGAATATACAGATAAGTGTAAAATAACCACTTAATATCTTCTAAGTGAATAAATGTAGACATGAAGTGAAAATTATCTTTAAATATTTTTGTTGTAATTTATAGAGATGTGCCATGTGAAAGTAAGAGTGAGAAAATACAAAGCTAGGGCTTTTTAAAATCAGTGCTTTTCATGTGTTTGACCTCCTGCATTTGACTGTTGCCTATTGAATTGGGAAAGTATATTGTACAAAAGTAATCACAATTTATCCTCTATGTATTTATCTAATTTTAAAAGGGAAAGAAATATGGAACATACCAAAATGAAAAAAAGGATTGTATAATTTCAGATAGAACTCTAGATCACTTTTTACTGTAACATTACATAGTATTTCTTTAAGATTTGCATTCTCTCTTCTGTCTGTATTTGCTACTTCTATTCGGAATACCTTTACTGTCCGTCATGATAGTAGAAATTGTCAACAGGGCAACATATTCTTTAACCAAACTCTGATTATAAGGTATACCTATGTTATAGTGACTCAGAATATTGTGTTGTGTTAGTCTATAGCATTTCTGTGTTTCACACCATCTACTTACAGTTAGTGTTCTTTTTTCTCATTACTATTCTACTGAAACACTGTAGAACCAATCTACAGTGCTGTCTATCTTTCATAGTAATGTTTCCCCTTTGAAATTAAATCAAAGTGCAAATAAGATTTGGTTCATTTAGGAGACAGCACAACAGGTTGATAAAGGGAGAGCTGCTTTGCAAAAAGTAATGATGTAACAAGTGAAACGGCCAAGAATCTTGTGGCTCTCTTTCAAGGCTTGATAGTTAGTAGTGTTTTGTTTCCTGCTATTGATTGCGAATAGGGAAGAACAAAGAGAAGTGACACAAACAGGAGTGCTCTTAATGTGAATGATTTTGTATTTTAAGAATATTAAAATTAGGGAAAAACTCAGAAGAGAATGAAAGAGAGAAAGGATATTAACAGTTGAAGAACCAAAGGTTAGCTGATGTTATGTGCTTCGCTGTCTGCTTTTTCCCATTGTTTTCAGTCTATTTTTCTCTTTTATGATTTACTTGAAAAGTTGATTTGAGGCAGCAGTATTGTCCACGTATTTTATGAAAAAATATGCATCTTTAAGGCTAGATAGTCTCTGATTTCATCAACAACTCACTACTGAACAATCACTTTTCCTTCAGTCATCTATTCCTTCTGCATCAGTAAATATTTTTAACATACGCTTTCCCGAAAACATCCAGAATTCCATATCACTGCTAATGCAATAGTATATAAGTATGACATATTTTTAGTAAAAAAATGCTGATGGTTTAAGCAATGCCAGTTTGATAGAATCTCATTCATTTGATTGCTTTTACTTCTCCGGCAAGGCAGAAAGGCTTTGATATATTTACCCAGCAATGTATAGAGAATTTCAAGTGAAGGCATGTGGTGTATGAAATGTGAGTCTTAATCTTTCATTGAAAACCTGAGAAGGTGATATAATCACATTTGTTGCTTCTGGTGTTGAATACTTCAATGCAAATATTGAAGCCTTTCTTTAATGGACTTCTTAATTATAGTAGTAATTATGTCTTGACCTTTAGCTATAATATTTAGCCACCGATCAATATATGTTAGAGATTTAGTTAAACTGTATCATTTTAATTGTATCAGGTATTAGGGATCTGTTGTATTTTAGTGTTTTACAGAATACCATGCTCTTACTTTTAACATCCCAACTCCAAATACTTTAATTATAGGTGCAGCATTGCAGATACTTTGTACTTGTATGAGAATATTGTTTTATATGGTCCTCCTGTCACTATAACTGCACTAACGCTAACACAGTACAACACTGCACTTGTTTCTTTGTAACCACACACACACGCACACGCACTCACCCACTTACCATCCGTATCTATCTAGATTTAAGTAAAAAAATACAATTATGTAAATACATTTTTTGTAACTTTTGTGGTAAAGATAGCATAGGACTCTGGTTTTTACTGTTCTGTTATTTATATTGCACCAAACCAAATAGCCTTGAGTTTAAAAATATATTATAATTATTAAGTATACTTTTGATGTAGTCTATCAGAACAATGTTGGCTTTTTTTTTTGATAATGAGTAACATATAATATAAAGATGTACTTAACTGCTTCCAGAGGATAAGTCTGGCTATTCTGATAAAAAAATAAAACAATGATATTTTGATTTTGACAAACTTAGGGCTGAAGCCTTGTAATATCAATGGTACTGTTCCTGCAGCGACAGTATTCTGGATATAACTTAGTGTTTGTATTTTTTTTTTTCTTAATTTTCCTCCTCTACTTCTTTCGTTACCTTTTATCCTTTTCCCTCCCCTCTACTATCTTTTTCAGTATGTCTGGATTTTAAAAATAGAGACTAAAGTTCTTTGTTATACTCAAGACAGATTTGCTACTTAAAGAAATTGGTATAAAACATCTGAGGATAGATATAATATGCATAGAAATATATATATGCAGGTATTATATATTTATATATATATATGAGTGTGTGTGTGTGTGTGTGTGTGTGTGTATAGACATATAGACATATAGACAGGAAAATCAAGGAATTCTTTAGAAAAAGAAGCTGTGACTTCCCATTTCTTTTTTGTGTGATTCATCCTTACTGTTTTGGAGTCCTTAGGACAACTTGGGGAAGTATCTGTGACTCATAGGAATTAGGGCTCGCACAACTGGGACAGTCATGTTTTTGCTTTCTGCACACGGACCTGACAAGCGTAGGGCTACCACTGATGCAAGTGTCACCGGCTTGGTATATAGCATAACTCTCTATATCAGATCAGTCAGTAGGTAGAAGATATTTATGATGTGTTCTTCTCATACATTCCTGCTGTCATACCTAGGAGTTTTGATACCTCTCATATACATATAATCGCATCTTTTTTAGCATAAGATCTTTAATAGAAGAATGTCAAACTTACGGCTGATGTTAATTAGAAAAGACAGATGCCTTAATGGATTGTAAAATATCAGGTCCTGTCTCATTTGAATATTGTATTTTTCAAGCTATTTAAAAATCTTCACAATTAGGAAAAAAAAATGCCAGCTGAAGCGTATCTCTATGTCAGTGAAGAGGAAAGAAATCCGAAGATGTAATCCACTTAGGGAAGTGCAAAATCACCTCCTTGTGTTTTCTCAGCAGCACATGGCTGCGTATTGGGCATTACACAAGATACCACAGATACTTAAAAAAAGCCCCTATCACTCCAATGCATTTTTCTAGTAGAAACATATTTAAAGATAAGTGTGAAACAGCTTGTTGATTGGTGTCGTTTTCTTTTTGTGAGTGTCTGCACATGTGGTAGTGATAAATGAAAATTATTTGGATCCAGAAAACATTTTTCCATTTTACATATTTTATGAGGTAAATTGTGAATGAATGGGTTTTTATTATTCTGGTTTTCTCTCTTTGTTTCCCTCTTAGATATTTATGCTGGGGCCTTAAAATTGGAAAATTCTATAGATTTAGATTTTATTAGGTATGAAAATTCAGCTGAAAACTTCAAAACAGACACTGGTCATAAGAGACAAAATTTCATTGAAATAAATCAGTGTTGTAGAGGTTCTTGCCATCTTTCATTTTGCAGTGATGCTATTTTCAGAACTGCATTGCTCATACCCTGCAAAATGATTTTATCCAAGAATTCAGCTGCTAGAAGGAGAGCTGGAGCTTGGCAGCACATTAGTTTGAAATGTATTCATTGTTAAATACAAGGCCTGTTGTACAGATCTTAAAAATATTTATCTAGCAGAGCATTTTAAATTGATAGAAGCCTGGTCAAATTATTATTACTTTAATCTTTTGTAACAAAGCAACAAAATGGATTATAGTTGCCCACCGATAACGGTGGTCTGAGCTGCTTATGCCTTTTTTCTTTATTCGTCCCTTTCGTGAGAATCCTTTATCCAAGCTAGTATTATCTTTTAGACCAATGTTTGGCTTAAACTTCTGATTATATAGGTTGCAGTTATATTATATATGTTGCAGTTTTGGAGCATTTTAGTATTTGAAGAGAAAAATGGCTTGGTCAGTTTTAATGTATTGTTGAAAATTACCAAAGCAGAATTGGGCTCCGGACTGTTTTATACTTCTTTGCAGTGATACAAGAGCTTTTGATCCCGGTATGCTTGGAATACGTAGTATTCTTAGTGTGTTTATAAAGGTCTTACGAGAAATGTTGATGTTATGGACTACAGAAAATGTTGTTTTCTAGTGCCTTGTTAAAACATCTGCTTAAGCAGAAGAAAAGATTTACCAGAACATAACACTGGAATGGAATTGTTGGACCATAGCTGTGATTTGTTAAAGCCAGATGACATGCTTTATTTATGACTTTTATAAATACTGAACCAGACTTGCTGGTAGAGAGGATGAAGGCTCTGTGTCCAGGTTGAAAATATCTGTCACGCTTGAAATATGCAGAACTTAGGAAAGACCAGATAATCACTGTATTTCCCCCACCCCTGGGCAACGCCTGTGCTTTGTGTCTTGCATTGCACTTAGTCTACTCCTACGTGAGCTTTTTCATGCCATCTGTGTCAGCTGAAAGACAGGTATCAATGAATATTTAAATGATTTTCATCTGAGATTTCAGCATTGATTTTTCTTGTTGCATCCATTAAAGGGCCTGATCCTATTCAGCTTTTCTCAGACATATATTAGGTAAGGCTCTGTTCTTCAGGATCAGACCCAGAGCTGGATTTTGCAGTAATTGTGCCATTGCTAATTATAGAAATTTAGTCATTGTCATTATGCAGTGTTATGATTTTTTCTTTCATTCCTGATTTACAATAGTAAAAGAGAATAGGACCCAATATTGATTGCAGGATATGTTTTTTATATTAAGATGTACTGTGCAATACATACAGTAGTGATTTAGTGATTATGACGTATGCTTAAGGTGTAAATATGTAGCATTAACAGTGAAAACAGTTCCACCCTCAACTGAACTTGCACCTCATTGATGTCCATGTGTTGGATAGTCTCAATTTAGGGCCAGACTATGCTGCTTGTTCTTAAATTAGGAAGTGCCATTGATATTCTTAGAAAAATTCAGTTAAAGAGCGAAGATTTTCAGACAGTGTCTCAGCACTTTTTAATAGCTAAAGATTAAGGGCGTTTGCCTGCAGCCATTCAGCACAAGCGGGGTTTTCCTCTTCCTCCGCCAGTGCTTCCCAAACAATATTTGATCAATTCTGCGCCTAAGCAAACTCAGCCGTTCACACCTTCCCTCCGCTCAGACTTAGTCAGTATGTTGTCAGGGTGAAATATAAAATATACTCACTCTTTCTCAAGCACCCTGTGCGAAGAACATGGCTCACAACTTAGTAACGTTACAGTAATGATGTTAGGGGAAGGCCGGTGTTGAGAAAAGTTGTGTTGCTCTGTGCTGCGCTCCTCCACACGACACCTGCCCGTGTGCCGGCAGCAAGGAGGTGACAAAGACGGGAAGCCAAGTATTTGTTCCTTGTATAATTTTTGCTGTCTATTTACAAAGATTCTAACAAGTTTATGGAAAAGATTGACATTATTTTGCATCAACAAATCAGTGTGCTTTTGCAGTTAATTACAGTAATTCAAAATCAGACTTTTTTTTTTAATCTGAGGCAGGCCCGAAATACCCATAGTGTATGCATGTGAAGTTATAATATTGCTGACTATTATAAAAAATGCTTTATTGGATTTTTCACCCTCTTCTCTAATTACATTCTCACTCCCTCTCATTTGAGAGTTTGTCAGGAAAAGAAATATAGATTGACTTTGTAACAGATTTTCTACATAGTGGCTTAAACGTTCTACGTTTTTGTAATTTCCTCTGTGAGTTCAGAACCATGAATATTGAATCATGAATGCAAAAAGAAGAGTGTTTTTCTTTTCTTTTTTTTTAATAGCAATCATTTTCTTTATATACCTCATGGAGGTATATATTGGTCCTTTTTTTTTTGGTCTTCATGCATATAAAACTTCACTTGAAGTCCATAGAAGCTGTTGTGAGTAAGGACTGTTAAACTTGTTCATTATAATAAATTCTGATTTGGACCTGATTTCTAAAGTAAATAAGAAATGAAATGGTTGCTGAGTCCAATATCTAGTTTTTATAGCAACCACATGATAAATTCTGTTGATTTTTATTTGTAGGAGAACAGCTAAACTCGGTTCATCTAGCCAACTCAAGTGTTCCTGTTTCCTAGCCCTGTGCGCAGCTCACCACTAGACTGGTCTAACAGCTTAAAACATTCCCCGGCTATATGATCTCCCTCCCTTATCTTTGCTAGGGTTTATTATATTTACAAAGTGTGGACTAAATCTTCTTTCAAGTATTCACATAAATAAAGTTATAAAAGTTCTGTGGGCAGGGGTGGTGGGACTGAGGCCTGAGTCAAGGCATGCCATTTATCTCAGGTGTCACTTTTAATATCGTGCTGCGTTTTTCTTTCTGCACTGAGGCAGTCATAAACTAGCCACTAAATGGGAAGTTTTCTTATTGGAGCGACTGGGAACACGCCACACCTGGCTTGTGTTGACTTATGGTTAGGATATGAAACCCATTGCATAGGAGGAAAGTGAGTCATGGAGGCCATTCTGGTGGAGACGGTGGGAGTGGAACAGTTTCCACTCCAAGCTGGAAGAGTTGTTTGCTGCTATCACAGAAAGGAGGAGAATAATGTAACAAAGATGACGGAAATTAGGAATTACGATGCTTCAGAGGTCAGGCCGTGCGTTTAGGCACAGCGAGGTCTAGAAACAGTGCAGCAACAGCAGCCTCCATGGAAGTGTCCTAGCTGGGGTGTTCCCTGCTCCCTCCAAGCTCCCTCTGATATGGAGAGGGGGCAGTTTGCAGCAAGGCATGACATCGCTTACACCAGCTCCGTTAAGGCTTATGCTATTCCTTTCCCCACTCCTACAGGTGAACAACTTACTCCTGCACACGTAGGATTCAATATCCCATTAGACTAGTCAAAATGCTGGGGGAAAAGTTTGACACTCCATTACAATACAAGCTTTGATTTGCAATATTCAGATGTGGACGACTGGAAAAATGGTTTCTTTCTGAAATGGCTGAACAGACTGTCACAGTAAGTATTTCCCCAGGTGTGGGTCTGACTAGGGCATTTGATAATGTCTTATATACCCTTAATACAGCCCGATACTCCGAGGCAATACTCTTTAATGCTCACCGTGTGAGATTTTTGGGGGCTGTGTTTGGTGAGATTAGTCCAGGAAAGCAGTTGTTTCATGTGCATATGATATGAATGCAGACAGTCTTTCTTGCAGAATAGGACTGAATTGTGTTAGTAGGTTAAATCAGATTAAAATACAATACATAGCGTACTGTTCTTTAGTAAGTATTTAGAATGCTTCCTGAAGGTCCATGTTTTATGTTGGACTCACATGTGGTTTTATTCCTTTTACATGTGGATATAACAAGTCCATTAGATTTTTTTCAAAGACAGATTAAAGTGAAGGGGCATATGTACAGGAACGTATGGCAAGTGAGGGTGGGAACAGGGTACAGGGACGAGTGAGGACTGGTGCACTGTGATCTTCTGTGAAAAGAGTTATCCTTCATTAGGATGGATGCCGCTGAGCGCATATATCCTAATGCAGCAAGTATTTCTTGATCCGAGCCTTCGCTCAAAAAAAAAAAAAAAGAAAAGAATGGAAATAAAAGGGATAATAAGCTTCTTTTCCATACTATTTCTGGTTTTGTTTTCTATGAAATTGTATGAATTGTATATGCCCTGGCCTAGCTCTGCATTATCCGCCTCCCTATGGCCTTGTGTTCTCTCTTGAATTTTGTACTTTAGCTTCCCACACTGATTTCTCTCATCAGTAAAATAGAAAGCAGTGGTATCTTATCATTTAGACAGGCAAGGGTTTATTGTCAAGATTAATTTGTTAGCTAATGCCTGTAAAGCCCTCCGTAGTTGAAAGATGTTGTTAATCTGTTCAGTCTTGTTTATTAAGATGTGTGTTTTCTATATTCCCACCTTGCCTCAGAAACTTGCATGACCAAATCTTTCTTGGGTGGGTAATACTTCTGCTTTACCTGTTCCTCAAGGTTTTCTGGAGAATCTTTGTAGAAGAGGTGCCATCATACGTGCTTCTTTTGATAGCTTGAGGTCTGGGGAGCTGCAAGAAGCTACTCCCCACAATCTGTGCTTCTTGGATGTACACAGATTGTAAAACATAAGCTTAACGGCATTTTTAGAAACTAACAGGAGTCAGCAAAAATCCGCAGACAGTATCATGAGAGAAAGCCAACATATCTGACTCATGCCAACACTGCGTGTTAGTTACACTCTCTTCCACGTTGTGAATCGTTGCTCTCAGCAGTGAAAACAGTTGGGGATGAAGATACCCGGATCCTCTGAAATATGGACTGTGAACATTTTGTTTTTTCTAATTAAAATAGAGGCAATAGGGTGGGTACAATGCTAGCCAAGGACTCGCGACACCTGAGTTCATGAACCTGGTCTGCCTCCCACTTCTCCTGCAAAACTGGCTAGTGCTGCTTTTAATCCTTGTGTTCCCATTTCTAAAATGGGAATGACACCCCGTTGCCATCCTGCCTGAATAAATGTGTTGCCTTTTGCAAGATGTCCCGCTTTTGTGTGAAGGGTGGTCATAGAAGTACATAATATAGTGCTGCTTGGGGGTCTGGTATTGATTTATTTCTGGTTACAGTCTGATAAACATGCCTAGGATTATTATTAGCAATCATTAATTACCTGGTAATCACCAAGGCTGTTAAGATTTCAAGTAGGAATTGCAGAATTTTTATAGCAATTATTTTGACTTGTCCAGTAACAGTAACAACAGAATTTGAGCAGAAATTCAGCAATTTTTTTCAGCAAATTTCAGCAGAATGACTATTTATTTTTCTTTGTTATTTACTAGCCACTTTTTTTTACCTTATCTTCTGGGAGTAGACCTTAAACTGTTTGGAAGATATTTTAGATTACGTAGGTAGATATATAAGCTGGGAGAGGATCGCTAATGCATGCAGGAGCATATCTTAAGGAGATTTCACTGTGCTATACACATGGGGAAAAGCTTTGATGTAACTCAAAGCAGAATCTGATCCTTATAGTCACTTTGAATTGATTAAAAATAAACAAAGGATGAATTGGTTTGTTGCATGACTAAGAATATGTCTTGGATATACTCTAAATGTCTGTGGAAATGATTAGGTACCCAATTTCACCCTTCATCCAATTTTATCAGTGTAATTTCAGCAAAATAAGTATCAGTCCTGTATCATTTAAACCCAAGGTGCAAGGAGGAATCCCTGTAAAATAATTTCTGATTAAACACCTACAGGTTTCGTCCCAAAGGAATGAGTCATCACTGTCAAGACCTGATTGTAAAAATTATATAAAGTAAAATGTAATACATGATTGTATTAGGCTATACAGAGGGGAGTAGTAAGATATTGCGAAGAAACCATGCGTGATATCAGATGTGGTCATTTGTCTTCCTCTTAAATGATAAGCTCTGACATCACTTCGTTGTCTGTGCCCCACTGAGCAAGTGTCCATGCAAAAAGGAACTTCCTAACGTGCCGGAAGGCACGGGAGAATGTTCCCCTAGATTAGGAACAAAGATAATTTTATATACATATGGAAATGTAAAGAAGAAATGCTTCTTCTTTTTAAAATGCTGCGTAGTCTAATAATGTGCAGGATAACTGTAAGTGACTTTCAGAGATTTGTGGAGTTTTGGGGTTTTTTTTGTTTTGTTTTCTTAAGCAATCAGTTTTAGAGCTCAGCACCGCATTTTACAATGGTAGGAATGATAGAAGTCATTTATTTTAACCTCTCATTATGCACAGCTGATTAATTAGTTCACCTTCTGGTATGAAATCTTGATTTTTCAGGTAATTAGGTTTAAAATCGGCAAGAAGTTTAAAGAAAAATACTCATCTTTTCTCGTGAAGATGGGTTTACTCTGAAAGATGCTGTTGGTACTTGATGTGGACATGAAGTGCTGCTCTGATAGCATAGCTGTTTTCATATTAGAAGTACTTGGCCAGTATCTTTACTCCTTTACTATGTAAGTGCTCCTACTCTAGATATACTTTCCCAGTCTTCACAGTTGGGATTAAAAACACATACCACTTCCTTGCATGGATAATGAGAGATACAATTAATAAATGTTCGTAAAGAATATTATAGTAGCTGTATAGAGCAATAGTTTGCCTGCAGATACTTTGCCACTAGTGATTTTTCTGTGCATAGCTCCACTTTGCAGGCCATACAAATACTTAATTCTATGAATAAATGATTTTACACAAAAAATGCTCAATTACACTTATAGATATCCATGCATCTACAGACAGATTTATGCATTCAGTCATGATGCTTTCAGCTTGCCAAGCACAGGTTAAACATCAGTGATTAAATATTTGGTTCTATATATCTAATTACCTAGGGCTGGCTTTCTTTTTACTGAATAGATTTCTATTCTGCAATTGTCCCATTATTCACCATGGAATTAATCTGTTTGAGAATAAAGTGCTAATCCATTTTTAAAAGATCTAAATTAAAAGAAAATTGTCAGGTTGTAAAGCTAAACACTTGAACATTAGGAAATGCAAGACTTTGAAATTGCCTTAATTTGACTCCCTTACACATCTTCATTGTGATCCAGTCTTCAGCTAAAAAATCACCCATTATTGTTTCTGCTGGAAACTCATCTTAATGAGGATATAAACCAGATAACACAAAGGGGCAGAATTATGCTTACATGATAAAATGCAGATATTTTCTAATTTGAGGTATTTGACTTTATGACTTTTATGATTTCCACTTAATAAGATTTCTTTTTTTTTCTGTAGGTAATTATTCAAAATGCAAGTGCTACAGAAATCTTACATGACAGGTGTATTTTGTAGATCACTTTGGTAAAGCTACAGGACCTAGCTTGTCACTGGTAATGAAAAGCTCGTAGTGACTTGCACTGCGTGGAGAGTTTGCTGAAGCATCTGTCTCTGAGGACTGAAAATACGTATTGGCAAAAAGCTAGGCTTTGAACCCAAGGCTATGGTAAAGACACTTCACACAAAAAAATTATTTTTGAAATACGTTTGGATGTTTTCTGTTGGTAGGACATTGTTTCACTGCAAAAGAGGAGTAGGTGGCTGATCCTGTGTTTTTTTATGTTGTGTGACCTCGGTAATTTGTACAGCCCTTCACGAGGCTGGAATTATCTCCTAGCTGGGCTTTTTTTTCTGAAAACAAATATACAGAAAATGTCAGCAGTATACCACAGAAATGTCTGGCACTTGAGTTACCTGAGTGGGCTCTAGTCAAAGACAATGCGAAAAAAAACCCATGCTGCTTGTGTGAGCATCTAGCTCTGCATTTAATCTTGAGGTGAGTTTGGGAGCCACCATATCCAAATTTAAAAGATTGCAGCAGCAGCTGAAATTAAGAATTTTGGTGCATCAGATGCAGACTCCAAACCCTGACACTTAATCATGTGTGTTTGGATAGAATTTAGTCAAGGATTTTTTTAATGCACAAATAGATAACCTGCAAATTGCAGATCATCTGCAAAATGATTCATTCAGAGACTGGTTAAAATCAAGTAGTTCTGTAGTTCCTATAGTGCAACATCTCCACAGTATCTGCAAGGTAATAAAATAAGTGTGTATTATTATTATTATTATTATTATTATTATTATTATTGACTTGCAAAATAACAAATGGCTTTTAGTCCAAAGTATTTTAAAAAGTGTATGATAAGTAGGCAAGTAGAGACTGCATGATGTACATTGTTTTGCTTCTTGTTGGGGAATGGAGCGTCTAATTCAAAGGTAGTTTGGCCAGATTCCAGCTTGTGTTTTGTCACTGCGTAATTTGACGTAGACACACACCCTCCATGTGATACTTGTTTCACCTGGGAAAATTGGATAATGAACTAATGAAGGTTTTCTTGGCTTGTCTGTTTTCAGGATGGCGCAATTATAGAATCTTTATAGCAATCAATGTCTGTCTAAACAAAATCAATGCAAAAATAAGCTTTATTTACAGAGAACTATTGTTATTTTACATTGCTTGTGTAGTTTTCTGAGAGGCTAAAATGATACTGAAACAGTGCAATACAAAATTTTTCAGGAGCCTTAAAAATAGGTTGCTTATTGGCTATTTGAGTTTTCTTTTAACTGAAGTCTTTTACAACTCTTCATGTGCTTCCATATGAGTTTATTGCCTTATCATTGCTAGACTTACTTTTTCTAGAAGAAATATTCAATCTATGCATCTCAGAACTAGATATACTTTGAATTCACATGGTTTGGAAGTTGTAAGTTAGGGTTTGATTAAAGCTGCCAAGCTATTTATTTACAAAAATAAAGCAGGAGTTTCAGGGCCTGCTTTTCTGTTCTTACCAGTTTTCTCTTTCATCTATGAGTTCTTCAAAAGGGCATAGAGAATTGTTTGTACAACTCTTTCAAAATGTAATACACTGCATAAGTGCTGAGTTTTGTTATTATATACCAGAGCATAAGACAAGGATGAATACCGATTGCTATTAGAATTCTGCTAAAGATGAATGCCTATTCAGGGTATCAGCTGCTTCTTCCATTTGCAGAGTTCAACCTACCAATTAAGCTGGGGAAAATTCAGATTAAATATACAAAATGTCTTGACAGCACAACTTGGTGGCTTGCAGAGTCGTTCTCTAAGAGTTTTAGTGGGTGCTTCTAAACCATTAAACGTCTAAATTTGTACTGAAGAGGATTCTGGAAGAGCAAAAGCTCTTTTCTGCATTACATAGGAGCTGGACACTATTTTTTCCATTGCTTAACTCTTTCCTTTCCAACTCTTTGTAGTTTTTAAAAAAATATTTCTTATTTTTACATTCACATTGGGAGATGGAAGTATGGAAAGGTTGCACAATATGGTGCCTCAATAAAACATTGTAGACTTTGAGTTTCAGATTTTTGGATCAAATACTGCTAGTTCATATGAAGCAGTATCACTAATGACTCTGTGGTACGGCATATTTTCTAACTTGATTTTTCAAAGGCTCCTCTCAGTATGAGATTTGTGGCAATTTTGGTATGAGATTTTTTTAAATGCTTCCTTGTATGACCACTTTGTTGCAAACATTCTCTAAAGAAGTACAGGGATGATGACTTATGTCCTCTTTTGTCTCGGGCCATATCTTTTAATGAAATAAAACTTAGCATGGTTGTATGATTTAGCACTCGAGAGAATGGCATAACCCCTGCAACAGATAACATCATTAGTGATAGATAGGACAGAACGGCAGTTTGTCCAAAACTTTGTATAAGGTTCTTAGTGTTCTGTAAATACATATTGTTGTCCTTTAGGACTTCATAACAGTTAGTAATTCTCTCTTAAGGTTCTTTCCCTGGAGATGTTTTTGCATGTGAACATTTCTGTGCTGCCCAGTTTTGGTTCAAATAGTCAAAAAGTAGTAAGACTGGGCACAGGTGGTTTATTATAGGAGCTAGATGCATTAATTTATTACAGTATGTCTAGCGTTGTCCTTTTCTGTTTTCAAACTATGGTCATTTGAAGAGACTTAAATTTCTGCATCTCAGCTTTAATGAATCTTCAACAGCTGTTCACACTGATATGCTTTGTATGCGTACATTGGCATTCCACTGGGTTTGGTGGGAGTAGCACTTGATGTATTTTAACCTCAGATACATGCTTTGGCTTATTTCTATGTGCTAGCAGCATTATTAATACTATATGGTAGTATTGCACTTGCTCGTTACAATGTATGGTAATTACTAGTAGGATATTCTTTAACTGCAGAATTACAATTTATAAAATGCTCATCTACTTCATGGCAAAAGAAAAAAGCATAAAACATATCGAAAAATACATTAAAGTATGCTTCAAACTTAATTTTTTTAAGTCCTTTTATGAAATGCTAATGGCTGTAGGCACATGATGTGGTTATCTTTTGCTTTAGTCAACCAGTCTGTACTATGAATATCATTCCCACTCTGTACCAAGCCAGGCTCAGCAATTTGTTTTGGATCTGATTTTCATCAAGGATTGAATCATTTAATCCTCTGTCTTTTAAGCTATAGGACAAACGCGTGGAAGGTGATTGCAAAATTTGTGTTCTCTTCAGCACAGCCAGAATCTTTTCCTATTCTTTTTAAAGTTATTTGAGTGATATTAAGGCATATGGGCATGCATTGCATGCATGTGTTGATCATATATAGATTTCCTCCACCTACCTCTAGTTCTTCAGTGGGCTGAGTGTAAGTTCATTATCTTCTGCATGTGCTTATATTCATTTTCCGCTTGCCTCTGTATAATTAAAATTAACACCTACATATATGTTAGCTATGTCTGTATGTCACTTAGCAGATAAGCACTGACTAGTGGTTAAAACTCACAACTGATAGGCAAATGATCAGGCTTGCTTTTGAGAAGATACAGTGTTATTTGTGCAGTTGCTGTTTGTGCTGCATGTGCAAACCGAAACCTCCACATTTAGGGGTATTTAAGATCTTTCAGAACTGAGCATTTTCTTTCACCCATCCATGCACATAATGAACCTTTAACAAATATGCAATTCATCTGCTATTGACAGGAAGGCAGGCTTTTTTGTTTGCTTTGCAAGAAAGTAGTAGCTACTGAAACTTAAATTAAGCTTGGTGAGTAATAGATGTAGCTTATTGAACAATGGAGAATACTTAAAGGTCATTAGGTTTCCTCTTCCAAAAAAGAGTGCAAGTAAGCTGGCGATGACTCTTGCATATATTTGTTTGTTTGAAAGGTGACTTTGGTTATTGTGATATGAATCAGAGCGGGTGGAGTCAATTTTAGGTTTCTTTGTTTAGGAATTGGCATGCAGCACTTAGAAAAGGATGCGTGTGTAAAGCGAGACAGAATCATTTTCCCCTCCTTCCTCTGCAGTGCCATTTGTTCATCCCAAATACTGTATAAAACCAAAGATTTCTGCTTATTAGGAGATCCAAAATTCTAAAGGAGTGGCACAAGTCGGGTAGGGAGAAGGAAGTGCCCACATGTTGAAAGCAAGCTACTATTATAGCTGGATTTTGTTCCCTTTTAGATGTATTACTCTTTTATTGTGTCCAGAACTGAAAAAGGAACTGATGCACTTACAATAGGATTTTTTTATTAATTGATTATGTAGCACTGTAACTGCAAACTATGTGTTTTTTCCTTTTATTGCATTTGTGCATGTATCTGAGAATCGCCAGTATAGGAAGAAATACTGTCAGATTAACAGCTTGGATTAAGACAGATGTCACTCAAAGTTGGGATGATCTTTAGTGACATTGATAAGCACAGAGCCGAGTATTTACTGGAGTTCAGTCTGGACTGTAAATGCTGCTGCAATGGCCTCGCGTTTTCTGCTAAGGAGCAGCAGGACGATGGACCCACCTGAAGAGCCCAGGTCTGACATAGTTGGACTGCATCCCGTTCTCAGCATCTTTGTGGCTTCCCGTGGGAAGCTGGAGTCACTGATAACTAATGAGGTCCGTACTGCGTTTAGAGGGCTCTCTGACAGCATGTCACACAACAGCGGGGAAATACAAATAATCAGATTTTTTGCTCTGTTTTCTTCCTTGCTCTTATTGCTTTTATTTTTAGCTCTCTGCTACAAGAGCTGGGTCTCTGGATTGCTTGTTCTGTTGCACACACTTTCTTTTTTTGCTGGCTGTCTCTCTCTGTCTCTTGACAGGTGTAAGGAGGATCCTAAATATAGAAGCTACCCGTCAGTTGGCTTCAGCAATCAGCAAGCACTGATTTAGCATTTCTCTTAACCGACTAAGCTCCAGAAGGATGTTTCTTTTAAATGTCTATACAATTATTTAACTACAAGGTTTCTTTAAGATTATCAGTAAATCAGGTTATGCTAGACTATGAAGAATACCATAAGCAAGCGTGTCTCAGAAACGATAGTTGTCAGGAATGGCTGTAGTGATGTAAGGGAGAGAAAAATGCTTTTTAAAGACCTATATTTGAGCTGTTTAGTTAATGGTGTAATATCTTGTTGGGGAAAACACTGACACTAGAAGAAACAAGCACAGTTTCCACTCTTCAGGTAAAGGAACACATATCTAGCCATAAAAAACCATTTTCCTATGAATCTTTCCTCAGGAGAAGAGACTTAGCTGCAAGTTTGGTGATTAGCTGGGGTTTACTATGCTGCACACAGAAATTAAGTGCATGGTAGGAAATGCAGTTGTAGTGATATCAATGTTTACAGTGCTTAATAAAAGCAGAACAGAATAATTTTTTTCATGATGTACATTTATTTGTGGTTCTGCTGAGGTCAGCACAGTACTGATTCTTCAAGTCAATTGGCCAAATTTAATTCATTATCACTTCAAACAGTTCTAATTAAGATAGCTGAAAAAAGAAATACATCTTTACATTAAAGGTAACTTAAAATTTTTGTGTTAGTCTATATGCAGGAATCTCAAATTCTTTTTCTTCCATGGCCCAATTTCCATTAACTTTCATAGAAATTTTGCACGATCTATAGAGAAGGGAAAGAAATTGGAAAATTCAGTATTAATTGTGGCAAGTGAGTTGGGTTGGATGGAGAACCTCTTTAACAGTGAATATGTTTGATTTTTATGTTTTATGATTGTTACACACCTCTAAAATATTAAGCATTATGTTAAACACAGGAACACAGGTGAAGTCAGTGCCTTTAGTGGATCAACACCTCAGTGGTACTTTTCTCATGATTGCTGTAGTTGCTACATGTGGTCTTCCTAGCTGTGAAAAATTCTGCAGCGAAATATAGCATGGGCTTGTCATTATTCAGTGTGAATCAAACCCCTCGAAAGAAGTAGGAGGGCTGCTAGATGAAAGCAGGGCCTCTGACCCTGAGAAAAGGAAAAAGGGGTTAAGGAAGAAGATGCTTCCAAGGAATGGATGACTCCTCAGGAGAGGAACGAGAGCCCCGGGGATAGGCCTAACTGTCTTGCATAGGTGCAGTTTGGATTTTCAGGTATAAAACTTGAGACAGTCTCTTGTTGAGATTGTCTCAAGTTTTATACCTGAGAATCCCAACTGCCCCTTCCAGGTGTACACTCTTTGGCATTTCACAGATCAGAACTTGAGCGTGCTGAAGCCTAGTGATTTTGGGTAGGTGCTTGAGTTCTTGGGTTCGAGTGAACCTGAACATGCTTGGGTGCAAGTCCGTGAGATCTGAGCATGACTTACAGAAGGAGCAAAACAGAATTGGCATAAGCTGGTAATGCAGCTTTTTGAGCATAGCTGTAGTGGCGTATAAACCAATGGCTGAATACACAATATTCACCAATGGCTGAATATACAATATTTTTGATAGGCAAACACCTGTCTCTGCTGAGGTACAGGCCTCCAGACTGGAAGGCAGAAGTGCATGTTTAAAAACGCATGTGCTAAAGACTAATAATTAGAAGTTTATTCTCTCCTCACTCTCCCAGCCATCATTTTTCAGTGCGGCAATACAGTCTGTGTTCTTGGCCGGAGACCTGGCTAGGTTCTGTCTTCTTTTGACATATCCTTTGCTGAAGACAGTAAGAAGAACTTTTCTGCTGGATTTTACTCTTACCAGGATGGTTTTTCTTAGACAGAAGATGTTGTAGACCCTTCTCACTAGCAGTGATCCTTAGTCATGGTATAGAGGAGTGGTGGTGTGGCCATGGGTGTCCACTGGTCTATGTGGTTTTCTTAGCTGTTTATCCAGGACAGAATCCACATCCTCTGCTTTCACCTTCCTCTTTTCATGATCTCGATACATTTTCTGAATAGGTTAAACATTTGGATCAGATAGAAAGTACCGAACAGGAATTTTTCCATCAAACTCCATGGGCGTTATATCAGGTCCTTATCTGGATTCTGTGAAAATATTTCCATTTTTGTATCTAAAAATAAAAATATAAAAATGTGAAAATACATGAAGCAAAAAAAAAATCATTTAGGAAAACTCATACTAAGACAGCTCCTAGCAAAGGTTAAAAAATATATTTTGGTTGTAAGAATTAGGAAACTACCTTCTAAATTGAAATATTTATTCATTCATTCATTTCTTCCTCTATTTATTTATTTATTTACTGGGATAAAAGTTGGGGATAAGGAACAGTGCCTATAACTGGATTAAGGAAGTAAGAAGGTTAACAAGAGGATGTAAAGGTACTCTGTGGGCAGAATGACTAAGATTGTTAACAAAAATAGAACTACTGGTCTTATTAAATCTTTGGCAGTGTTATGCTTGGAGTGAATGTTTTGGTGCACGTACGTTCAACAAAAGGAATCACTGCGAATCTGTAGCATTAGGTGGATGTGGTTTGCAGTACTGACACTTGTTCCTATAGATACATGTATATATATTTGTCCAAATAAGGAGCGTGGGGACTCTGGAAGCACAATTCTGTAATCTTTTATGATGAAATAGATTCAGGAATAATATTTTGCTTTGTGCTTGGGGTCCGTGATGTGGCTACGGGGTGGCTCTGCTTAGGGCAGGCACTATCTCCCTTCTCTGCTAGTAACCGGAGCCCAGAGAGGAGGGTCGGGTTGCACAGTGCACAAACCTCAGGCTTTTTCAGGCGCTACAGTCTGAGATATAAATCTTGAAAAAAGCACAATCACTTACGATTTTCCTGTGGAGAGCAGCAGCCCTTCATTGTTTTCAAAACAGGCTTGTGACTAACAGCTAGCTGTATAAATAATGGATATCTTGTATCTTATGTGATACATAAGAATTATCCTCTCAAGATGTACTGGTAGTCCCTTAAGCAAACAACGTGTTTATTTTTCAAGGGGCTGGATAGTTTTTAAAAGCCTTTCTTTACTCTCGCTTAACAGTACTTATATTACTAGAATTTGCATTGAAGTAATCTGAGACCTCGTGGGGGACATCAGGCATTTTATCTGTTGCGATGGAAGTAGCGTATGCCCTCATTTGTGAGTTTTAGGCAGTGCTGTTCGGGGTAATGGTGAAGAGAACCCCCTTGCAAGGAGTTGTTCCCATGCTCTTAAATGAAGCGATGTTTTGGTCTTGTATCCTGTAAAATACACTTCTTCATGGTAAAAGTTGCGTGGAAGAGGCCAAACGGGGTGCTGTCAAAGTAAAAGGCTCAGTAAACAGATGGGCAGGATGGCGGTTTTAAGAAGCAGGGAAGAGCTGTGATCCTCATGTCTGAGCGCAAACCTACGCCGTGGCAATTACGTAGTATCATCTTTTCTGTCATTTCTGGCTTAGGGTTCACAGGTTCTCCGAACCTGTAGGTCAGACATATGCCTTCTGTTTTTCTTTCCTTCAAGAAAAAATAAATTTTTAAAGATAGATATTTCTAAGTTTCTCTTTGTGTGGAAGATTTGAGTTAACCTTACATGTTATGAAAATTACTCTTGAATGGAAAACAAACAAACAAACAATCTCTTCTGATAACTATTTTTGTTCTTTCTAAATATTGCCATAACATTACAACAGTCTCCATTAAAACATTCTCCATTCCAGGCTAAAACTGAGATACCTCTACCAACAAAATGGAAGAGTTGGTACGAAAACAAGTCCTCCAGTTTGAAACTTAGATCAGTATTAGGAAGAAAAAACACATCCCTGTGCGCATACAGTGTGTAAGCGTTTTGCAAACATTATGAACTTTGAAGTATGAAAGCTGTCAGTGAAATGGGAGGCACAGCAACAGCCCGGCGCTGATTTATAGCGTTCTCCTGTGGTTTTCCCCCCTCATGTCGGCCTGAGGTCTCAAATGCAGCTGAAACTGTGGCCTCCCCAGACAAAACTTTTCAGGAAAGACTACACTGCCTATTTTTCAGGGCAAATTGTATGGCCTCTGTCCCCTTTGAAACGAGTGTGTGGTGCATGATGTCTTAAACTGAAGTGTCAACGCAAGTTGATAGGGCAGCTGTAAAACAGCGTTAGTGGTGAGCAACAGATAGAAGGGCAGAACAAATTGCAGTATATATGTACTAACTTTATGGACTCTGCTGCTGTGACCAAAAGGGAAACTCAGCGCGGTGAAAGAAAGTGTTGTTTTTTCTGAGTAGTTGTGCACCTGAAACCATCCCTCTGCGTAACCCTGCTTGCAAACTTTCCTGACTGCAGTCATCCAATTTCTAGCTCAAGATTTAATCCCCTGGTGGCTGAAGCATACGAGTTGCAAATCCTCAAGCAGCATGATCCTCTTAAGGGAAAAGTATATATGTCAGGAGAAGTGGCTCTGAGAAGTGCTTAGTGGGGCACCTACTGAGAGATTCCCGACAGAGGCCACCTGTGGTTCATCCAAATACATATGTTTCGTTCATATACCTTGTCGAAGTAACTGTGGGAATGGGATGGAGAGAATTAAAGTGACTCTTACTAGGAGACCGGGGCCACCTGGCAGGGTAACAGCTTGAGGGCTCTAATTTTGCAATTAGTCCTTGTAAGCAGAGTTTTGTAATCTCTTACGAATCACTTGTGCTCAAACTAAGCTTGGGTTGTTTTCTTTAATTAAGAAATGTAATCTAGATTTCCGGAATTGGTAGGAATCTAAAGATATAACTTACATATTTTTACTATTTCTAGGCTCTTGCTTCACACAGAGAAGTCAGCTTCTTAACAGTAATCACACAGCAGCATAAATAGTGCTTCTTATATACGTCCTTTTTGGGAGATTCCCACACCCGTATGTGACCATATTGCAGCAGGCAGCAGATAGTTAAGATATTTCCCCCAGTTTTAGGGCCTATATAAGGACTGCCTAAACTTGCAGCCTTTGCAGTCCAGAACTGTGTAGCTCTCAAAGGATAGCTGAGAAAGGGTGGCAAGGGAGCACAACTTTGTGGTTACTGCACTTCACATATTAGCTTTTGGTGTTGTGCTTTCAACTTTTTAAAGAGAGGCGTCAGAGATTTTTCTTTTCCTATTCCTACCAAAAGGCCCAGAGAGGATCTCTTTGGAGCAGGGCTGATAAAGCACAGCTTAAGCTACATGCCAATATATAGCACTTTATAAACAGTCACCATGTTTTAATGGTTTTTATCAGGACACATTTACTGCTTGTCAAAGTGTCAGCCTGACGACTAAAGGGACTGAAATACGCACAGAATAATAAGAGTTTGGGCAAGACTTGTGTTACCTTCCTTCACCCTCTCCATCAAGGCTTTCTGGCATCAATAAAAGTGTTAATTTTAGAGGCCCCCAACCCCACGGTAGTTCTTGAATCTTTCAAGACCAGCATGTCAGTCCTGGACAGAGCAGAAGTGTTTTAGTGTTACTGCAGAGCAATCACAGCTCCGCTCTGATGGGAACCGCGGGGCGCCTGACGTGCACATGGCCACGTTTGAAGGATGGCCAGAGGCATTCAAAAGACTTGCTGGAAGATGTCACTAGCTGTCTCGCGCTCTCTTTTTTCTTCTTTTTAATGTGGTCTGTCACCTCTTGCAGAAGTGATCTAACTCTACCCGGCCAGATTGGGCTTCTGCCTCTGCTTGCACGGAGAAGCAGGAGGATGTATGTTCCTCCCGAAGGGCTGCTGCTCCCTTCTGCCTGGGCGAAGGAGGTGAATCGGTGGAGGTGGGAGACAGCAACAACCTTGGCTGTCTCCTCCATGCATTTGCAGTAGAGCTTAGCCAGGAAGGGAAGCTGGCAGATCAGATCCTTTCCTGAACCAGGATGTGAGTTACAAAGTTGAATTTCTGCGTTGCTGCTCTGGCCCTGCTGTAATGTTGGGCACCATGACAGTAAGCCAGTCCACCCCTTTCTGTTGCCTGAATGTATGTTTTCCCTCTATAAGGAAGAGGTAGTGGCAATAGCCTAAGTCTGAAGAGGCCTGGGAGCCAACTCCTTCCTCTGGCGCCTTGCAGAAGTCACCTGGTTTCTTTGTCTCTCTCTTCCTACCTGTAAAGAGTTGTCACCTTTTGCTACGCCGGGATGCTGAGTTCATTTCAGATTGTAACGCACTGAGATTTCAAAGGCACTGTGTAAATGTATTTCACAGTCTAATATCTGTTGACAACATATTTTTTAAACCCTCCCTCTCCAACTCCGTTATAACCAACACAAAAAGGAAAGGGTTCACCATGTAGTATTTTTATAGGACTCAAGGTTTTTTTTATTTGTAGCTTAGTGAGGACAGTTAGCTGCCCCTGCAGGAGCAGGGTGGTTGAGGTGATACTAAGCATGGAGATTCACATGCTGGCTGCCACATTTGCTCTGAAACCTCCTCTGGTCTTTTGGCAACTGAAAGAATAAGCACCTTTTCTGCACAGATAAATAAAATCAAGCAAAAGCATTCGGCTCCATTTACTGGTAGACAGCTGCTCATAAAACTAGTGTTGTGGTACCTGGTTCTGGCTTCGCTGACTCGCTGCCCATCACCCTGCTCAGGCGGACGGTGGGCTGGGCAGTTCTTCGGGACGTGCTGCTGTGGCAAGGTCCCTGACGGTCTGCCCTGGGGCAGGATTGGTACGTGGCTGTAAAATTCACTCAAGGGAACGTGGGGGCTAATTTTAATAACGTGTAGTAAATATAATGAGATTAGTTGCAAGCTAACAAGGTGGCAGCTCATTTGATAAGCTTGTAATGTGAGCCTGGATATCGTAATTAATTTACATATCAAAACATTTCTCTGGAAAGTAAAGTCTCATGCAAAAAATGTAGCGGGAGCTTTTTCAGAGTAAAATCCCCCCTCAGTCTGAGTAGCTCAGTAGACTAATTGGAGACTTAGCAGTTAGATCCTGCAGCAAACTGCTCTGATGGAACTTAAGCATTCAGATTTTTTTAGTACAGAATTCAAGAGCCTCTTTATATGAACAGGCTGTTCTGATAGATATTATTATAGGAATCATGTTTCTTGAGTGACTGAGCCATAAATGCAACTCGCCTACCTTTTTGCTTTTGTATTTATACTAAGGGACACCTTTATCACATTTATATTTCAGTTGTCAATAAGACTTTAGCAATTGTAAAGATTACAGTTGCATATCTCTGAAAGTTGAGTTGTGTGAAAAGACTGTGCTAAAAAAATCTAAGAAATGGGAAGAGGGAGGAAGTAAGGAAGGGGGATAGGAGCGTATGAGCACAGCTCTAGAGGTATACAAAAGGCTTCTGATTCTGCACTCCGAGTATGTCAACGTAGCGGTAAAATAGGATAAAAAAAGAACAGGAGAGTACAGGGCCTACAATAGCAAAACTTAAAAAGACTTGTTCAAACAATATCCTGCAAAATTAAATGCAAATTACAATGCTGCAGATTTTAATGTTGAGGTACATCTTTAAGACTGTGGGTTAATGGCAAAGATGACTACTCAGTTCTCATCAGCCACAGTCCATGTCCCCAACCTCCGAACATTTGAACTTCATTATCCCCAAGCAGTTGTCAAACTGTCACCTTTGCATACCCCCAAGGAAGCATAACCAAGTATTAGTTAGCCAGACTGATACAGTCTGTAAATGTGCAGGTCCAGACAGCATATATTTTAGAGCTCTGAAGGGACTGCCCCAGAATCTGTGAAAATTATCTGCTATAACTCCTAGATGTCAGAAGAGATATTTGATATCTGAAGGGAAGAAAAAAGTGCAGAACAGTGGCTGACCTAGGGACATACCAACCAATTAGTCTGTTCTGGAAAAATATGCAAGCCATGTCAGGAGTCGTTACAGAGTCTTTCAGAGGGAGTTATGGAGCTAACCAGAAATATTTGAAAAGATATTTCTCTCATTAAATCTAGTCATTTGTAGCAAAAGAAAATCGAAGAGAGCTCTGATATGAAGATACATAATAAAAGTCTAAAATCATCTGTTTAAGCAATATCAGGTTACCGTCGACATTCAGCAAAGTGGCAAGGGAACGAACTGACCTAACTGCACAGAGAGACTAGAAAAAAGAAGATCTGTTTAATGTGCTGAAACTCATTGTTAACTCATTAAAAAAAAAACTCTTAAAGGAGAGAATGTAAGAAAATATATTAGAAATATTTTTGGGGAAGAGGTATTTGGAAACTGTTAAAAGGCAAAAAAAAAGGGCAAACTTGATATGAGGCAGAAGAGTAGCCCATTATAGGAAACAACACTTCTTCTCAGCAGGAAGAAAAAATTTCTTCCTTAACTGAAAAGAAACATATATATGTGCATCTGTACATTTTTCCAAAGGGAGTCCTTGCTTCTAGAGAGGTCACTATTACATATATTTGAGTTCAGATTTTTGTAAAAATGGCCATTCAGTAAATCTGGAAAAATCAGTCCTCGTTGTGATGTCTTGCATATCCGTGCAGAATAATTAGATACTTTTAAAAGTCTTGATCATATAACCTGAAATTTTGAGATATTAAATGTAGACTTGATGTGGACTTCCCTGTGTGGTATATGTTGTTTCTGTCTGCAACTTCTTAGAAAGGATACGAGTATGAAAGAGCTACGGAAAATAAAAAGGGTTTCTTTTTAAAGATCTAAAAATTGGAGGATAGGTCTCTGAAAGAGGTTAAAACAGCTAAGCTTTTATAGTTGAGAAAAGAGAAGACTGTGGTCATATGGTCATACCTTCAAGGTAGTGATATAAATGGAGGAAGGGACTTGTGCAGTTTCAGAAGAAAGTGGGATAAATGAATGGCTGCGTATTTACAGAAAGGTTTTAGATCGTAAGAGCACATGGAGGATGGAATAAACGGCCAATGGCAAGAGTAGCTTGTAAACACTTATATGTTATGCAAAATAATTGCCAGTGACTATCATTGCCTTTATTATTGTATCAATAGTTTATTTTTCCTAAATCTACACAGTACAAAAGAATTTCTGATCATCTCTGGTAATCCTGAGGACTCTGCATGGGTGCCTGGTAAAAAAATGTTTCACACCGTGCCATCAGCCAGCTGGGCCTTGTTTGCCTGTATCACCATATCACACATTCCCTACTTCTGCTTTTCTTAAACAGAGTGATGATGCCTTGAATCCTCAGGTAACTAAGTCTTTTCTACACATGTTGGTATCCATCTTTCATTTGGTAAGACTGTGCACTTAAACAGGCTTTCTCAATTTTCCTTAGCAAACAATGCTTTTATGTATTTATATGGCATGATGTTCTTTCTTAAAGCAGATGTTTCTTGACCTAGCGTGTAGGAGGAGGATAGTGCATTTATGTATAGAATAGTTCAGTTTTGTTACGTATTAGATGCTGACTGTAGTAAAAGCACCAGTGCTTTGTAGCTTTTGGGATGTAAATAAAGACAGATGCAGTGAAGACATTCCAAAACCTTGCACAAGAGAAGAAAGTACATTTTCTTTTCCTTAGATCTCCTGGTATATCTCATGGAAGAAGCTGTAATTTGAGTTCAAATGAAGAAGTTGGAGGCTTGGTGAGTTGGGATTAGAAAAGTATTCCATGCATAATAAATTACATAGATAATTGGATAAAGAAATGAAAGAGGTGATGGGGAGTCTGCTGGCATCCTTTTCAGCCTGTAAGAGCAAGTTGGGGAAGAAGGGCACTATCACAGGGATGCAAAAATATTTCACAAAATGAAATGAACAGACAAAACCCCTTCCTTCTTTTGAATCACCTACTTGGCCATAATAATAAGAAAAAGTGGAAGACAACATGGGCCTGGGATGATTTATGCTGTTTACGTGATCCCAGCATGACCGTGGTTTAAGCTAACTCTCAGACAATGCCCGAGCATACTTTTGAGCATAGCAAAATGTTCTGTTCTCAGTAAACAAGTTGGAAGTGGTCTCTACTTTGGGAAGAGAAAGAAAATTGAGGTGCATGCATGCAATCAGTGCTTTGCCACTTAGGACAACTGTGCCCCTTGTTCTTAAGAGAGCTGCAGATTCTTATACATTTAGTAAGCGTCCAAATTTCATAGCTTTTGGAGTTCTGCTGCAGTTTAATAACAAAAGCCCTCAAAGATGAATAGATTGCTTTTAGCTCTTCTCTGGCCACAGTGGTCTGCTGAGGGCCAAACACTGGAGTGTTGACTCTGCTTTTATTTGGACTATACCCAGGGAAAGCTTGAATTCAAAGGAGTATTTGCAGAAGGAAGGAAAAGTAAAAAAAAAAAATGTGGAATTCTGTTGCTTTATCGATGAACGAAACAGCACAGCTGGCGCTTCCATGTTTGCTCCTGTACTGGAAAGATAGTTTCAATTTCAGTTTAGTCTATGATGATAACTGCCATCAGCAACCTTCTAAAATCTCAGACAGTGTTTTCTCTGTTGCCCATTTTCTTGAGATGACCTCTATGTAAACATCTTAATAGCCAGTGCAAAGTCTTCTCTTTAGGTTTATCTTTAATATTCTCTTTTTTTCTGATTCTTCAGAAAACTTGACAATGGTTAGTCCAGTGATGTGCTGAGGCACTTACCTGTTACATGGAACAACGTTGCCCTGCTGTGTTCTTAAACTCCCTTATTCGCCTGCTATGTCTTGTCTTTGGTTTTGTAGGTTATAATTTACTTGTGAGATAGACACTCTTTGGGCATGACATAAAGGTGGCATAACTGCATACAGTGGATAGTGATATGGTTTATGGCCTATGAGTATGACTGTGTCACAGAAACAACAACACTAATGATAACAGCCATGTACTTTGGGTGCAGGTGACTATTTTCTATTTGTGCCCTATCTTCTATGTTAGCTCAGCAGGGTAAGAATTAGTTACAGATGACAGTTGGTGCCTTACAGATATTTTGTAACAGAGATTGTATTATCACCACAATAAATCTATCCTAATTTTCCCTAAAGATGTGGATGAAATTCATTCATTGTGAGTTCATGTTGGGATAGTGAAAAGTGGCAGAGTATGCTCTATATGCTGGAGTTATATGTCCTAGATTTGATAATCATATGACCTTACTTTTTTCCTTTCTTGGAAAAATGCTAAAGAAATTAAATTATGAGTACAAGGAGGCTGTTAAGACTTACAGCAGATAGTTTGGGCCTAGACCATACAGCAGAGTGATCACCTAGTTTGACCTTCTGGTTAATGTGAAACCTCATGCAGTAATTTCTGTAGTCAGCACATGACCTCTACTAGGGCTATAGGATTGCATATAATTATAGAATTTCCTGTCCAGTTGCAGTTAAGGACACAGGATTCAGTAAGGGCTCGGACTCGAAGGAAGAAGAGAGCAGCGATTAGTGACATGGAGTAGGCATTTTATTTCCATTCATCTTTAAGTACAGTTTGTCAGGCCAGTCTTGTGTCGAAGAGGCTGAAAGCAAAAAGGCCAATAATCTTCCCTGATTGTTCTTCAGGAAGTCAGAGCCCGAGCGCCATGATGCCTCTACTTATCCCCTCTTTTATTTCTGTCTGTATTTTATTAGCAGATTTTCTTTTGTCTATCACAGTCTCACAGAAGCTTCTTAAATAAGGGCCTTTGCAGGAGGACGATACGAGTTTGCTGTGTCCCGAGATGCAAAATTACCCAGCCTGTGAATGCATCCTTCGTTTTAGCGCGACCTTGGCTGCTGCGCTGGGTGGGCTGCGTGGAAGGGCTGCGTTCTGGTTTCAGCAGTGTCCTGCATGCAGAGTCCTGGGGGTTGGACTCCCAAAGAAAAGAAGAGTCACTATCACAATAGCAAAGCAGTTGTGTAATAATTAATTGAAAAAAATCCTTTGTTTTCTGGAAACAAGGCTTTCTCTGCTTGCTTTTGCTTTCTTTCCAGCTCCCTCCAACTACTCTACAACTAACTCAGTCTTCATGATTCTTTCCTTAGTTTAAAATAAACAAATATATATATAACCACCAATCTAAAATGACATTTGAAGGTGAGCAATCATTTTCTATTTAAAAATGATTGATAGGAAAAGGCAGTTTTTGTCAAACTTCTCAAAAATATTAAACTGCTCTGATAATTGATACTTTTTCCTTTGCATTAAATATAATAGGCCACAACTGGGGAATACAAATAAAAAGCAATGATGCTAGAAAGGAATTAACAGAAGCTTTTAAGAATCTTGTAAGACTTTAAAGCATACAAGATTTTTAAATGTTATTTGAAGGCGAGATGTTAAATTTTCATACTTCCTCAGGTTCTTCAAAGAATAATTAACGTGTGTATGAAGGGCTTGAAAGAAATGTTTAAAGCAAACTATTAGTGTCAGAAGGCTATGTGCAAGGGCTGTCAAGAAATCAATGTCCAGATACGGCATGGTTTTACAACATGGTAATGTATTTTGTGCCATTTTCCTGAGCAGACTGATTTGGCACTTGTCGAAAAATTCCTATATGCCAAATGTGGAAAGTGAAAGAGTTCAGAGTGGTTCAGTGTATGTGCTAGAGAGCACGGTAGTCTTGCGAGTGTGATGAGTAAGAAGATTTGGCTATATCATATGATACGGAAGTGTATTCCACCCTGGGAAGCATGACCACATTAGTCGTCGTAAATCCATGCTAGATTCCAGCATTAATGAGAATGGGAAGGTCTGCATTAACTGTGTCCAGCCCAAAGCAGAAGGCTTGACAGCAAGCCTGGAGAGGGTATGTAGTGCAATTCTCTGAATAGGTAGATCAAGGAGGGAATAGCATTATAGGTTGCATGTCCTTTTGCTTTTTGAAATGATTTGTTCAATCACAGGTTGTGGCATACTGACAGGTCATTCTGGGAGAGAGTTACAGTATCACTCCTTGCAGACCAAGAGGTTGCTGGTTTCTGGGTCTGTTGATTTACGAGCTCTTTGGAATTAATGTCACAAAGACAAAATTAGAGAATAGGGAGCAATGTTCATGCTTATTTTCCTGTAGCAGGTAAAACAGTGGCACAGGTTCTAAAGACAGAAAAAAAAATCATAACGTTCTTAAAGTTTTAACATTCCTGGCTTGGTAATACTCAGCCTTAGGGCTCTGTCCTGGAGGGAGGATTGAATGCCACTCTGTACGAAGGTGAGAGCATGTACCAGATAATCCGCTTGAAGGTCAGCTTCTTAAATACTATCATTAAAAAAAGTTTGTGCCTCTGCTGCAGCATCAAGATTCTCCAAATCTTCCCTGTTGCAGCCCGAAGCCTAACTGTCAACAGGTACAGTGCGAGCAACATATGGTGAGATTGCAATAGAGTAATTTGTTAACAGAATGGTTATTTTGCTTTGAGGTGCAGGTTTCTGGCATGATACTTACTTTTTTTTCTTTTCTTTTTTCTTGTACTCTGGCTTATTAACGAAAAAATCTGCTGAGTTTCTAACATCAGGAATGGATCATTGGATAAAATAGCCTCACTAAGCCAGTCATCGCTTCTCAAGATTTGTAATGCGTATAAGACTTCAAAAAGCTGTAAGCCTGAAGGCCAAATTGTGCTCTCAGCTAACACTTTGCAACCATTAGCACTTAGCTTTTGTTTTTTGCTAAGTGTTCTCATTTACCTCACTGCTGATATATTAGAATTTTATGTCTTTTTGTCTTGCTGGATGTACAAAATCCTCTCCTTGGAGGGTGAAATAATGCCAGACAGTTGTGTTGGAAAAGAGATTTGGGTATTTGCCCATAAGGATACTCTCTGTCAACATGGACTGCATGTACACATGCTTGGCACATGGCAATGCTCTTTTGCAAAAGAAGTGTAAAGCTGATGGAAACATCAGAGTTTTACCTGTGACTGAGAGGTGTTCCTTAGGCTATGACTATATGTGTGGGCAAATGCAAGCACACCTTGCTTGAATACTAAGCTATCCGGCAGCTAGACTCTGCGTAGCCACGTTAGCAATAGCGCTGTGCTGGCTAATAAGCCGTGTGGGAAGCGGGTTATAGTAGCCTGGGTACAATGCAGTGCTACCACCGATTTTAGGCTGGAAATGGCTCTTCTGCAGCCAGCTGGAAGCAGGCAGAAAACACTGAATTTCTCCTGAAGATACACACTTTGACTGATAATCTGTTCTTGCAGGGATGATCTTTTGTACTCCCTGTTTATATAGCCACAAGGCATGGTCCATGGGTTCCCACAAGCTACCGCGGAGGAAATAATTATTCAGAATAAAATTCAGTATCCAGGGCTGGGCGTTTTGCACAACTCCAGAGCAACTTCTTACCAACTTGGGAAGTTGCTTTTCACTACAAGTGTGTGCGATATTTGTCTAAGCCTCCTTTCCCAAGCTTGCCTCTTATTTCCCCTATTTATTTTCAGCATGAAACTCCCTGTAATACTTAGGCCTCTGTTCATATAACTAATCTTCCTGTAACACACACAACCTGCTTCATTATCCAAAAATTATAATCTTTTGATATTTCAGTCTTTTTATCAATACACTGCAGACAGGGAAGTTAGAGTTCTTCACATTTGGAACATGAAAATCAGGTAACTGATCTCCTCATTACTGTATGTAGGAGAAGCTGGTAAGGCTTAAAGTCCTCCCTGTGTTGATTTAAAGGACCCTTCTGGCCATGCAATGCCTTCTTTCTTTTCAAGAAGCAAATTAAGAAACTCATATTTTTAGGTTTTTCCCTATCTGGCAAAGCTTTATTAGCTATAAATTAAAATACAAATTGAACTCATTCTGGCTTTTTAGTGCACCAGTCTAATTTCTTATATATATATAATTTTAACTTAAAGTGTCAGAGATTGCATTAGCAATATTTTTTCTGGCACAAGTAATTTTATGTGTGCTTGAACACCTTTGTACATCTAGTCTTTTTAAAGTGTATTAGAGATCTTCTCTTCTCCATTAAGCTTGTATATCACAGCTCAAACTATGCTCCAAGATGACACTGCTGTGGATTCAGATTACTCTGATTAGCCTAAGAAAATGCAGACTGAAACAGCAGCAAAATTCTGTTCTCTGGTCTGCATTGCAGATCTCTAATGCCTGCAATATAGTCCATCTTTGCAATGGGTTCCTGGTGCCTTCAGTGGAAATGGTGTATGGGATGAGAAATACCTGATGCGTAGATAAATCATATACATTGCAGGTAATAAGAGTAGAAATTTTGCTGTTTTTATTAGCTTGTGCAGGGGAGGTGATGTTGCCATACTTGCTCTTACTTGCTCTATTATTTGTAAATTAAAGCAGCAGTTCTTTAATCAGTTCCACATGGGAAGATGCAAGTTAAATTTCCTTTGTACCTTTTGTGGTTTTCACACAGGCACATGAGATTTCCTATGCAGAACAGTTTGCAGGATTAAGGTCTAAGTTTAACACAAGAAGATATTAAAATGGAATTTTAATATTATAAGACAAAAAATCAGATCCTTATTCTCTGAAAGAGTTGCATGTGGAAAGGTATATTTCTGTGTAACCCTCCCACCCCACACACATCAACAGGAGGTTTGTGCATAGCAATAGCACACACAGATTAAAAAGAAATTCAGACATTAATTCACTGAGTACCTTTTAGAAACACTCCTCAACTACAACACAGCTCTGGTAGGGACTAAAGGCTCTGGGATGAGCTTATATATTGCTCTTGGGCCTATGGGCAGGGCAGTATGGTGTGGTGGAGACCCTAGGTGAGGCTGATCAGAGCCATTAAGGCCTGTTAGTGCACTCAGGGCCGTGAAAGAAAATTGGCTGGACTACCAGGCTGAAAGGGTAAAAAACAGTGGTTTGACATCTAGTTGGTGACTGATAACAAGTGGAGTACACCAGGGGATGATAGTGGGGCTGATATTGTTCAGTATCTTCTTCATCGACAACCTGTATGATGAGCCACAGTACATCCTCAGCAAATTGAAAGGTGATACTAAATCAGGCAGGGTGGTTGACGTACTGAATGGCAGAGCTTCAATCCATAAACACCTTGTGAAATTTAAGGACTGAGCCAACAGAAACCTTATGGGTGTTAACAAGGAGACACGCAAAGCTCTTCACCCATGATGGCATAACCGCATGCATCAGAACAGGCTGGGACCTGGCTGGAAGAGTAACAGCCCCGCTGAAAGCAGCTGGAGATGAGGGTGCAGGTCAAACTGAAAATGAGCCCAAAGTGCCCCTGCTTAGCAGATAAGGTAGGCTTTCCACTGGTTACATCAGCATCAACATGGACAGCAGATGGAGTGAAGGAAGTTCTTACCCTCCTTATTGTACAGAGACTCATAGACAGTGCATTCATTAATAAAACCTAATTTATTGGTTCTTTGCATAGGATAATTCTCTCATGGGGAGTCAAATATCTCAAACAGGCTAGTCAGCCACTGTCCAGATGGTGACGGGGGTCCTTGTTGCAAGACTCCTTGCAGTGCTGTTTCATCCAGGTAGGGTGAGACTCGCTGAACTGCTGCCCTGCTGAATTCTTACATACAGCTGGCCAGCAGTCCTACACGACCACTCCAGAGCCTGTGGGATCCGTTGCTGTAAGTTATCTTAAACGATATACAGAACATCTCCTGATTATCTTCACTATGTACAAAATATTGTCCTTCATGTTCATTTCTTCACCTGCAGGAACAGTTTCTTTTGACCGTTTACAAATATTCAGTGTACAATTTGGTTGATTTTGCAGCAGGACCCACCTAGGGGAGTTTCTGAAATGGACATATTCTTCACTCGGGATGTTAATCAACACAGTGACATGTACAAATTATTCTAGGTGCAGTGGGAGCTGCATAAGGGGAATCTTCAAGACTGGCCAAAATTCCCACCTTCTCAGTACGGGCAGAGAAGGGACCGTGACCACAAATTGATGCTAGGAAAGTTCAGGTAGGACATTAAGGAAAAAAAAAAATCACCGAGAGCATAGTGCAGCTGTGGATCAGGTCACCCACAGACAGAAGTTCTGCATTTTCCATCTTCAGTGGTTTCCAAGACTTGGCCAGGTAAAGCCAAGCTGTGCTGATGTAGTGCTGCAACAGACCCACTTTGAGCAGGAGGTTGAACTAGCTGACTTCCATAGATCCCTTCCTACAAACGTTTCTATCAGTCTATTGAAATAAAACTAAATTTTACATATACCTTTTCTGACTGAAGGAGCTCTCAAATCTAAAAATAACATTTTGCCCATATACAGCCTGATAAAAAGAATAAATTAGCTCTCTATATAAATACCTAGACAAATAAACTTTCCTTTTTTAGATTGATAATGAGCCTGAAGAATTTCAGTTATAAAATTATGTTCATAGTGCTTGATGTATTGACGAATTAGGCAGTACATTCTTGTCTCCAACTATTGTGCTAGTACCACAGAATGACACAGTTATTCCAATACTTCAGAAAAGCTTTTTTGATTATCCATTTTCTTACCAGTAGTTGAATGCATTTTGATTTACTTCTGATTTGATGAGATGACTGCAGTGAAGCCCATCATTGTGAAAATAAATGATAAAGGGATAAAGCACACTTAAAAATCAATTCTTTACGTGGCAAATTATTTTACAGTGATCTCAGTTTATAAAAGAATTGCTCTTTGTAAATGAAGAAGGAATAGTGTTTGAAATTCTCATGACTGAGAAAGGGAATACAAATATTATTGCAAAAGCTCACTGAGTTCAGCATTTTAGTTCAGAGCAGGAGTATACATGTTGGATTCGCATTGCAGAGTGATCCTGGTGCACACAGATTTGATTCCAGGTGAAATTAAACTGTAAGATGTGCTTCGAGAACATGACTAATATTCTCTAGCTGCTCACAGGCGTTCAGTCCATGGCACCAAACTAAAGTTAGTCCAAAGTAAAATCCTGAAAATGCACCTGGATTGGACATTTTGTCCTTAGCACCAACCGTTTGGCTTCCTGCATTTGCTCCTGTTCGTAATATGGGCATAGCTTCTTTTTCAGCAATGTTATTCAAGACATTGGCTACCCGCATTAAGTTTTCCTTGGGAAAATCCTGACCTTACTGACATCAGTGAGCGTTTTGGCACTAATGACAAACTCAGCAAGTTTTCCTCCCTCCTACCCTCTCCTTTGTGAGTGTTTCCTTGCAATTGCTGTGATTTGGAGATCTAGCATTTTATGGAAGACACTTGGTGTTTGTAGAGGAACCGGACCATGATAAAGAGGGAAAGAACCAAGTCCCTTAACGTCTTTTCTTTCATTACTGAATTATTCCATTCCCCTGTCCATTCTTCAAGTACCCATTTTTCATTGTGGTACTGCAACTGGAGCTCATCAAATTCCCCCAAAGAATTTCAAGTAGAAGCTGCAGTTACTGTTCAGATGCTTCCAGAGTGTCGGGCTTCATATTTCTGGATGACATTGCTCTGTGTGGTGTAGTGTATATGCTGGTGCGAGGCGTTTTGACTGTTGAACGTTAACGTTCAGAGGCCCATGTTGAACATTGTAGGTATGTGCCGTGAGTTTCCTCAGCTGCTTCCCTATTAAGTTGTGCAATTTTAATGTGTTTGTGTCATGAGTTAGAGTGGCTTTTTACTTAAACTAATTGATGATATAAAGTCATGGAAGTAATTGCAATCATGAAGATGGTAGATAATCAATAAAACTGGACAGGCAGTAAAAATATTTTATAGCTGCTTGACATCTTTTGGAAATAGAGCTGTGTGAAAAAGAAACCATGGACTTGCTTTCAGATAGCAAGCAGCAACAGTTCTGGGTCTCTGTACTACCACTTTTTTGTTACTCTTTCTCCTTTCGCTTTGTTAAAAACTGAGTTTATAGGGAGGATGTAAATGGTTAGCTTTGGTTGGAGCACATGTAAATTCGCTGGAGTCTTTTCAAAAAAGTCATGTTTTTAAAAAAATATAAATAATTTCTCAAAATATCTTCTAGTAATTCATTTTTTCTAAAGGCTTCGTTCAGTTCAATGGATAGAATCACATTAAGCCCTTAGTGAGATTATTTACCGTAAGAGTTTTTTCCTGATTAATAGGCTTAGCTGAATGCAATATGTCACAGCATCCACTTTTTTCTTTGCTTAAGGCTAAAAACAATGTTACGTGAGTCTGAAAAATACTGTCTAACATATGTGTGCCACTCAAGTAGCAGGAGCTTGAGTGTATGGCTGATTAAACAGTTAAACAGTAGATGATTGCTACACTATGTATAGCCACAGCAGTGACTATCAAAGGACTAACACAAGTCTACACGGGCCACCTGTAGCAGAGGATGTGCAGACCAAGAAACATCCAAATATGGCAGTTGAAAATACATAGCACAAATACAACACATGCTGTTTGCTAGTGACTGGAGCTTGAGAGCGTGTTTAGCATATGGCTGAAACAATAAACTAAATAAAAAAGTGTGTGCTAGGAGATGAGAACTGCTGGAAGAATGCATGATCTCATGTGTGAGGAACTTGATAAATGCATATAAAGTAGAGCCATAGTATGGATTCTTTGGATTCAAGCTACAAGACAGCTGACCCCTCCACTTTGCCTATTGTTGGGCTTCTTCACTGTGCTGTGAATAGAAAAAGCCCTCTGTGAGAAAGGCAATGTTAAATCTTACAGCAATGCAAGGTGAGGAATTTGTCCCTGGAAGAGGTGTGAGTAGGTAACAGCTTTCGGGCAGCCAGCTGTGACTAGTGCATGGGACCCCCTGGCTGAGAGGTGACCTAGTTCCCGAGAAGCTCCGAGCCGCTTGTCCATGGCACGACATGGCCTAGCGGCCAGTGGAAGAGAGGAGCCGGCGGTTTGTGGGAGAGGCAAAGCCTGGAGGGAACAGGTAGCATCTGTCTTAGTCCATTATCGGGTAGCTTTAGAAAAGAATAATAGCTTCTCATTTATCTATAAGCGCATGCCAAGCTGTTGGCTTGCCTTTCAAGGTTTTAAATGCTTTGTTGATCAATATCAGTTTTTCACACAGTATAGTATATACGGTATACTAGTAGGACTTGGTTTTCTATCATGTCCTGTCACTCTTAATTCTGGTAGCTGCTAAAACTGATCAATTTATACCAGCATAAAATGAGCAAAGCAATGTAGAACGAGATTCCTGTTATAATGCATCAAGTTAGTGCTGCAGATCTGGGCGGAAGTGCAGAAGTATAACTGCTCTGGGTGGTTCAATAATTTTCCTTGTTCTTTCTCCCTGAGTTTTAGGGGTGAGGAAGGGTTAGGGATTTGCAAGACCAAGCTATCTATTTCTGCTCACCCTTTCTTACCCCAAAGTCTGGTGAACCAAAGACAAGGATGATGATTCTTTTCACGGTTCTGCCATGATCTCCTTTATGATTTTGGCAGGTCACTTGTAATTCATTTAGCCTTTCAGGAAACACCGTTTTGGAGCATGTAGTGTTGACAACAGCCTGATAAGCATAACAAAGAGGGTGGTCCCTTTCACTTGTCTGGGTGACTGATAACAAATAAAGGGCAGTTTCAGATTTCATAGGTCACTTGCTTTTTTCTTTTAGGAACAAAACAAATTTGCCCACTTTCCCTCCCCAAGACCCTTACAAATAGACTGTGTAAATGATGATGTGACTCCTGTTGTGCTGACACACTTCTTGCATTGGCATTTGAAAGGAGATGGTAAAAGTCAAAAGTCGATGCAGTAAGTGTGCACTTGCTAAGGGAAAGAGGGTTTTGGATGGTGCAAGAGAGGATCTAAAATTGTCCCATCAGAACTGGAGGAGAGAGAATTTTACAATCTTACCCTGACAATGAATATCAACTTTTTTTTGTTTTTTTTGCTTACTAGTGCAGAACATGCTACTTGATTAATCTGTATTTAGCAACTGCCAAGAATATGCTAACTGAGCAACCAATACCTTGTTTGTGTAGGAAAGTCAATAGCCATCAGATCATTCTACAGTGCGATCTAATATACATTCTCAATATCTCATTATGTTCTTCTATTACAAAAAGAGTGTGTGTGTGGAGTAATCTTTTGTATTTTGATAGTTAAGTTTATAAACACAGACATTTTATTTCATCTAACACCGTGTATTTAGGACATAGATCCACTTTTGTGGATAACATTAATACTGTCTTCTGCCTTGGCCTTTTTGTGGCACATCATTGTTTTGCTTCCATTTTGTTCTACTGTACCAAGAACTGGTTTTAGCTGTCTCAAAAAAGGATTGCTAGAGAGTGGTAGATGGTGAAAATATATCTATATTTTTTGCCATGCAAGCTGGTCAGTGAGATGCATTTTTCTCCCAGCATCTGATGGTGTTGTTTTTATACAGCAAATGAAGAGAAGCCCATCTCTGATGAGTGCTGCTCATAAACTACAGTTTAGAAATGTCTTATTTCATGTTCACAATATGAAAGTAATTTATTCAGAGAAACAGAAGAGGTATAAAAGATTTATGCACAATTAGCAGTTTAACTTGAGTAGAAATGTCAACATTTTTTCCCCAAATGCTCTTCCTTGAAAGTACTCTCCTCTTTCCCTTGGAGGATATACAGTAGCCTATATAAATCAAAGTATTAAGTTGATTAAATATTAAACATGGATTCTAAACTTTAATAAAAGTGGTCTGTTACCTTCGTAAGACTGAAAGCTCTCTCATCCTTCTTATCCACAGTATAATCTGTTGTACTGCATTCAGCAGATCCCAAATAGCACTGCGCTCTCTTACTGTGTATGAGAAGAGATTATGTTTCAGAGACAGGCTTAGCAGGGGGTATAAATGGATCACATTTTGATTGTACTACTTCGTTGGGTGCTATGGGCCTTTTAACATCAGTTGATCTCACAGTGCTTTCCAGCTAGCCCTCCAAGAGTCCTCCTGATGGCTCGCAGAGAAAAGGCATGCTAATCCTGCAGGTGAGGACGGTGGTGGTCCAACACCTCTGACTTTTTTTAGACTCACTTATACCCACACAGCTCAGGTGGTCGTAAGTGTGCTGGACTGGCCTAGACTCAAACTCTTCCTTGACTGTAAGAGGGGGATTTTGTTGAGAGAGGCAGGTTAAAAATTTAGTGCAGGTATCTTTTCTTTTGCAAAACAACCTTGGGGATTTAGACACTTGTGAAAGCTCTTGTACTATTTGCCTCATGATACTATTCTTAGGTGCAGCTCAGAAAACCCAAGTCAGGCACTTGACTTCCACGTGTAGTCAATGGAGAGGGGCAGGAACTTTCAAAGAGGCAATTTAGAGAACCTGTGGTGAGCACCTAGAGCACGTCACATAAATATCCCTCAGATATTTCTCAGATCCCTCAGAGATCCCTACACAATAGAGACTGGGTATACAGATCCTTTAGGCATTTAAAAAAAATCTCAGCGCAGGAAAATATTCAGAGACTTCGTTCATACTCCCAGGCCCTGAGCCTGGAAAGTTATAGTGAGGACATAGTCTATATCTCTAGAATTAATCATGTAACAGAACACTAAAGGTGTATGGCTTAAACGAGCTAGTCATATAATAAATGATAAACCTACTTTGACATCAGGTGTATGCACACAACCCCCCCCCCCCACCACCTGCCACTGATTAACCTTCAGACAGCAAAATCAGCACAGAGGTTTGTTGTCTTTGCTTCCTCCTGAAGCCTGGCTAATACTTCATGGGTAAAGGACTGTGACCAACTCCCTCGAATAACCCAGATAAAGCCAAGTCAAATTAAAATGTTACTGAATATTGCATTTTAAGTGTAAATAGGTTCTAAATCACACTCTTGAATTTGAGAAATGATTCGTGATTTCTGAATGCTGTTCTTTAGCTGCCTTTGCCACCAACAAGAGATTAGGGGAAATGACAGAGGGAGTAGAATACTATTATTTGTATTCATAAAGGAATTCAGTGGAACTTATTTCTTGGCATGTGGAAATGGCTCAGAAGATGTTTGTCAGGTTGTGTGGCTTCAAATCACCCTTGAGGATCTGGCCCTGTTTGGATCCCATCTGCTACATTGTCTAATAAAATGTCTGTAACCCAAGAAAGAAAAAAAGAAAAAAGAGGACTTTCCAATGCACCTCTGAAGCATTAATCAGTAACTGGGATGTAAGATATGGGAAATGGGACAGGCATTGGTTTTAAAGCTGGCTTTGTGATCACAGCATAATCAACAAGTTCTTATTTGGAGTACAGTCTGACCTTTTTTCTATGCAGTCTAACTAGAATCTTTGACAAAATTTGGATAATGGGTTAGTGCTGCTTGAAGGTAATTTTATTTGACTTACACATGGTGTGAAAGGTGCTTTGGTTACTATTATTTCAATAGATATACCTCTGTGCAAGAGAGTATTTTGAAACAAGCACCTTACCATGCCCTGAGGTTTATTTTAGTTTGCATGCAAGAAAGAACTTTGATGCAGAAACTACTAGTCTATGTATTTTCCTACTTGGTCTCTTCTTTTCCATTTAAAACTTTTTTTGGGGGGGATGAGGGGGAGTGCAGCATTTACCTTGAAAAACCATCTTTGCTTCATGCAGCTCTCAGTCAACAGTGGACTCATTGCATTACATGGGACTAGTTTAAGCCAAGCACTAGATGTTTTTGTCACTAAGGAAGAGAAACCAAGGTGTTGTCTAAAGGTCCAAAGTGCAAGTAGCATATACACAGAGATTTACAGTCTGAGCGCAGAGCTTTTTCTGTAGTGTTTTAACATGTCATATGCAGACAAAAGGAAGACATAATCCTTATGAGGAAGAAAAGTGTACTCACTACGGCTGTTAGTGGATGACTGGCAAAGGAATGGTTGTACTGGTTAAGAGCTATTTCTACAGTGAACGTGAGAACAAAGTTGTACCAAAGTTTTTCCGTGTTAAGTTTCCCTTCCATCTGGGGAATTTTACACGTTAGGATATGTCAGGGCATTTAATATATCCTTGTAATTTGGTAGGTTGTCACAGCAAAATTGTATTATGGTCATGCCAACGAAGAGAAATTCAGAAGTTGCACCTAGTTTAAAAGGTGCCTTCATCTTTCTCTAGTGATCTTGACAGCCTTTTCACTGAGCTGGTTGGGAACTGCCTTGGGTAGCATTTTATACATAAAATTAAAGAAATAAAGTTGAAATGCTCTCAGTCAGGGATATCTGTCTAAATTAAGCAATACAGGTTTTTTTAGTTTGTGCAGTAAACTTGTCCCTTCATTTCAATCCCTGCCAGGTCTTGCTCTCTTCTGCTTACTAACAGTCATCCAGGCCTAAATGAATGCAACATGATCCTGCAGAGCTGACATTTTCCCTCTGCCTCTATAACATTTTAAAGTCTTTTTTCCTGGCTTCTTAGGCTCTTTTCTCAGTTTCTTCTTTTCATTTGCCTGCATACTTCATATCACCCCTGCTAAATGCTCTTTAGTCACCTCTGATGACCCAGGTTGGACCCAAGAGGTCTTTTGCTTGCCGCAGCATAGGGCACAGCAGCCTTTAGTGAGGTGTCTGGAGGTGGAGGCTGGCTTGTGTTATTTGCATGATCAGATGCAAATTACCATTGCTGTTTCAATTTGAAAACCTTTACTTTTTATTTTTTTTATTTTTTTAAGGAAATCACTCCTTTTCTTGACTAGTATCAGTGAATCTGAAATTATATATTAAACTGTTGGTAGCACCCCCCCTTCAGAACAGCTATCACCATTGGTTTGGATTAACATTTTTCTTAATGAAATACTATTTATGGCTCTGTATTTGGAAACCCCCCCAGCACTTTATACTGGGAAACAGAAACAGAAAGATGCGCTGGAAAAGGGAATGAAATGCACTCTTGCGATTTATCTATTTTGCATAACACAGAGAGGAATTACTTTTGCGACTGACTTTTTTTCTTTGCTCACTGTAGTGACTGCTAGAGATACTGATTTAATCAACCAACCATGCAAGTGCTATGATTGTGATTCAGATCGTTGTGAAGCAAACAAATGTTTCGCAGTAAATTGCCAAGGGATACCAACTACTCTGCTCTGTTTTTACTCAAATAGATTGTCTTTTAAGCAGCTGCCTCATAAAAAGCCTTTGCTATGTATGGACCTTTAATCAAAATGTCACTAAAGCCTGAGTTCTGGTATGCTTCATTTGAAACACATCCAATACTCTTATTTATTAAATTGTCCAGTGTCGATTCTAGCCACCATTAACCCTAGTAAGCAAAGATGGATGAGTGAGTGACAAAAAGCTTGTGTCAGAGCTCAGATCAGTTGTGCGTGTGTGATGTCTTGATCTATTTGTACATCCCTCTCGGGGGACCATCGGGCAATGAAGTTCACCCATTTTAAGCACAGCCCTCCCTGTATGCTCTGATTTGATAGGAGAATGGGTAATTCCTGGTAATGACTACTACAGCTGTTCAATTATATTGCATTGTATTGATGCTTAATTAGAGAATGTGTTGAAATTAGGGAAGGGGACAAGTGGAAGAGGGGAGGGTTAGCTCCCAAATAAATGTCAAACACTTCCTTAATAGCCTGTCTTTTTAATGTGCATTGAATACACTGACAAGCATTGTGGCCTCCTGACCTGAGAGCATTTACCCCAGCCTGAGAAAGGAGAGCAAAGCCTCTTTGAGAAGGCATTGTTTTAAAGCTGAATTACATTTAATGTCATTCTTGTTCAGATTTACTGTGAACTGACCCTTACTGCCCTTTGGCCCCCTGTGCACAGCTGGAAACCATTTCTGTGCTGGAGCTTCCTGAATCAAACACATGCAGTCTCACCAGCCGGGCTCTCGAAAGCAGCGCCCAAGCATCAGGAGAGCTGGCTTAAAGTCTTGAAAGTTAAAAACATACTGTTATGTTTCTGAGATTTTTATAAGTTGTGACCTATTTGTAAGTTTTTTTTTTCTTCTTCCCTCTCTCTTATAAAGAAAGAAGCTGAGACTTTCACGTATGCCCAGTAATGGCATTTAGTATATTCCTTCCATCTCCAGCTTCTGGAGCTTCTGCAGATTTAAGAAAATGCTACGTATCATTATCAGAGCATCATAATAGAAATACTAGCCTGGTGAAGCTGTGCCTGACTTAATTGGCCTGTGTAGCCTGGCAATAGCTATTACAAAAGGTTAATTTTGTAATGTGGGGGATTTGGATATAATTTTGGCTGGTGCTCGCTTTTTACAGGGTAATTGTATTCATTTTTTTTCCTGGAAGTTAACAGTATGCTTTCACTTCTGATATACAGTTGGTCTGTCTAAGACACTGGAGAAACTTAGGCATAATTTTAGTATAACTTGAAGTCCATCCATGCTGCTTTGGCCTGATTCTGTGATGAGGAGTACTGCTCTCCACTAGGCTTGCTAGTGTACCCAGACTTAATGGATTTGGACCTTATGGCATAATGGACAGCTTTCAAATTGGTTTCAAGATGGAAAGCTGCACTGTGTATGGGGACAGATTGAGACTTCCTTAAACAGGAGGAAAAGAGTGCATTGATTATTCGCTCACATTACTGTTTTCCTTCTCAAATAGCCATTGATATGCATGTGCCTCCCAGGAACCACAGCATGCCAGCTGCGCTTCAGCAAGAACTCCGTGCAATTCGGTGCGACTTTGTGGAACGGAAAGAATTTAAAGATAGCATGGCTATTGCTAATTTTGATGCTAATTTCTGTGGAAACTTAATATTCTATGCCACAATCTTTTGCTCATACAATAATCCCTACTTTGCCTCTTTTGTGGTGATATTTTACTTTTTGTTTCGTATGGCAGCACTGAATGCAGATAGTGCCTATCTTTCAGAAGATGGAGTCTATTTAGGTCTTTCCAGAACAAATTCTCCTTATGGTATGACATTAGTGGCATGTTAGGGAGGTGACAGCTTTGCACATTGGAAGTCAGGCTTTGAAAGCAAGAATATATTTGCAAATGAAACAGCTGATTAAGTTGGATGCACAGCTTTCAAGCAATACTCTTTGGAGTACACTGTACAACCAAGATTTCTTAATGTATGTAATAATTTGAAACACTATCATAAATTAGAAAAAGAGGAGAATTACATTGATGGAGTGTGGTTGGAGGCAAGCCTTTTTTTTTTTTTTTTTTTTTTTGACTGCATGGGCTTATCAGAAGGTGGCATTCTGCTGTGATATAATAGATACTTTACTTATGAATCTTTGTCATTATTAAACAAGAGGAATGAACATCACAGAAAATGACATTTTAAAGGAAGTTATAAAAATTGAATCTTGGTGGTGAACGGTTCATGGCTGTGCAGTGTTTAAATGATCATGGCATACTTTTAAAATTACTTTCATACTAAATGACCATTCTATAAACATACATTTTTAATATTCATCATTTCACACAGAACTATTAGAAAGATTCCCACTATACAGTCAAGCCCTGTCTTCCAGAGTACATAAGTACCTGCTTGTCTTTAAATGTGTGCTGCTGAACTCAAGCAAAGCTTTGCTGTTATTCTGTTTTATCTGTAACACTATATCTATCTTTTAAATGTGTATCTCTATATATCTATCTTTTAAAAAGGTAAATGTTTTACCACAAACAGTAGATCAAACTAATGGCAGACTTTAATGAAATGAATGTATCTTTGTTATCCTCATGGTCTGTGTGGTTTATTCAGTATGGAGGGCACACAGCTCTAGTGCGTATATGTAGCTTCTGCAGTCTGGATGCATGAAAACAAGATATTGCTATGGTAATGGCACAAATTACGTGGCTCAGATGAAATTCTCACCCAGCTGGAATTGCTCTAGGAACACACATATGTATGGATGTCCATACAGAAGTACATTTTTGAATATGTTCCTGATTTGTGTGAGCCTCTTCACTTGTTTTCTTTAATCTCTTCACCGGTATCCAATATACCATATTTTAATTTCATTATCCTTTTTTTCCTGAAGCTAAAATATAGTGTTTATTATTTTGTGGAAAAATTATTTTGATATAAATTATAGGTAAAGTATGACTCTGAGATGCTAAATAACTGATAATATCATTTTTTTGCCTAAAATATCTTAATAGAATTGTGAATTTAAACACTTTTTAAAGTTCCATTATGCTGAGATTTACTTCTGAATTATGTTTTTTAAGACTTATTTTTTCTTCCCCAGTCATACAATATAATACAATACAATTGTGTAACATTATACTTTTATTGTATAATGCAATAACAGTGAATAATACTTACCAGCACTTACATATTACTTTTTATAGGGATCAGATTCTCATCCAGGTTCCATTGATACTGGAATAACTGCATTAATCTATGTAGATTGAACTTTGGTCTCCTTTTTACTGAATTCAATATATTATTTTAGTGGAGCAACTGTTTGCACTAGAGTAATGAACCTAATCCAGATAGTACTGGATACTCTTTAAATTAGTGATCAGTGTTGAAGCAAAAAGAGGATAAGAGGTGATTTAGATGCCATTTAGATGCCAACACTAGAAAGAGCAAATATACATTTGTCTCTCTGTCTTTTCGTTTTTGAAGCTCAATTTTTCAGCTACAGAAATGATAACCAGATTTTGATTTTTTTTTAAGGCTAAGCAATAAATTGTATTGGATTTATATCTGATTGTAAAAGCCTTTAATGAAACACATCTAAGAACCAGTGACACTTATTTGAGCCATAAATTTGTTATGTCTTATCTGTTAAACTGTTTTAGTACTATAATTTTTGATAATTAAAACATAAGAATTTTTAAGGAGTTCTTTTTATAGCATATAGTAATTTTGGAGCTTATTCTATTTGTCAGACTTGCATTAAAGATTGAACTTAAATTACTGTTGCACAAAATATCATCTAATAATTTGCATTAGAGGATATTTTTCATGTAATTTGCTGGGAAGCTTTCGACTGCAGAAGACCTTTGGCAAAAAGAAGAGAAATATTTGTGGAACAGAAGCTGTAATTATGAACATGTGTGGCTAGACACCTGTCAACCACTTGGTTTATACAGAACAAGCTTATAAAATAGTATGGCCCAGCCCTGATCCTGGTACTTTAAAGCGAACGCCTGATTTAAGGAATTACTTGGTCACTCCTATAAAACACCTGGCTGGTTTGAACTCTGTTTAATACACTTGCTCAACTGGGAAATGTGGTTACGGATAAAGATGCATAAGGAGACCATATTCAATGGGAGTGACCAGCAATGAGTTGGTCAAGGCGGCTGGGTCAGAGAGCACTGTTCCAGTGGCGACCTTTGAAGCCTTCCGGTGGAGATGTTTAGGTGGGCTGCACTGGCCGTTTTAGATGGAAGGAGGAAGCAAAACAGCCATTCAAGCTCTGCTTCAGGGCTACGGAGGAGATGTCAGAGTTGAAGGAGTTAATTGGGGGAGGATGGAGAAGGGGTTCAGCTTTTCTTGGCACTTGGGCAAACACTGAGCTGGTCATAGTGCCACTCACAGTTGACCATTTCCATCCTTGAGCCTGCCACTGGGCTCTAAGGAGAGGAAAACCATTGCTTAGGACATAGCCAGTCACTGGGCTGTGAAAGATCTGCCCTTCACTTGCCACAAGTGTCACCAGTCAGGGCAGGAACTTAAATCTCTGAAGCTGCTGGCCAAAGCAGGGGCCATTGCTTCTCCCTTTTGTTTGTACAAGTGCTGCTTTACTGGGTTCGTATTTCCGCATTTATCTGTGGTGCCAAGGGATAACTTCAAAGAGCAATTGGTGGAACAGTCATCAGTGAATGCTCCTGAATGCTTGTTCTGCCGAGGGCTAAGATGGAGAGGAACCGTGTTTATGCAAGTAAGAGCTTAGTAAAGGAGTGTTTTGCACTTGTTACATTGTCTTTGGATCTATTTTAAAGAGAGCTTTCATTTCTCTGGCTCACTGGAATATGGTAGGGAGTGTGATATTGGAAAATTGTTGAAGTTTCTGTGATTGGACAGCTTAAACATGTGGAAAAGGAGTCCAAACATTAAGAAGTTTGCTACTGAAAATCAAGTGTATTCCGAAGAGTTTGCAGCCTGCATCGATTCTAAGTAAAGCCATTCTACCAGAATAAGGGTGACAGATATGACCCAGAAATTAGGTCTTACTCCCTGAATGTTTCAGTTTAACAAAAGCAAAATAAGCATTTCAAGTAAAATTTTTACATTTTGAAAAGGGGAATAGCAAAAGGCTCCATCTGGCCTTGGCTATTGGGACCTTTTTAAGTAGGGAAAGTTCTTGCAGACAACGTGGCCAGCAGCCTGTCACATTTGGGCAGTTAATACAGATAAAGAGGGCAAAGAAACAAAGTACTGCTTTTTGTTTAGTTTCTCTTTTTTTTTTTTTCTTTTTTTTTTCTCTCTTGATAACAGAGGAAATGTCTTTGCACATGGTGTAGATGATGCATTTTGTGCAGGCCATCAGAGAGCGTGGCTTCCCAGCTTTCCCCAGTCAGGACAGTAGCTAAGTGCCATGGATTAATCTATGCTTTCCTTTTATTAAGCAAAAGTTGTTCTAAACATTTATAAAAAACTGTGATTAACCAAATAGCTAACAGTGGCTATAGATGCCTATATCATCATCACATGGGGAAAGGCAGGATCTCTAATACTTACAACACAAGCTCTTTTCACTTAAAGTTTCTGAATCTGTAACTTCCTTGGAAATTGCTATATGGCATATATATAGTATTTATACTAAACTGTCAAGAGAAATACTTGTACATTAGCAAACAGCAACAGAACAGATTTCCCAGCAACAGAAAGAGGAGTATCTGAGGAATATATGTAATACTTAATGGTTCAAAACTGCAGAGGTTATAGAATGAGTTGAACATATCTCTAGATGACAGATTTGAAGTTCATGCATTCTATAGCACCTAGTGGAACTGTTAAAAATCCTGTAGCAACATTTGGAAAAATCATTTACTGTAATATCAGCTACTTTCCCTTACTGTGTCTTTATGTCACATCTCAGTTCTCTAACCCTCTTTTGTTCATCTTCGACTACTCAGTGGTTCATGGACTGCTGCTTTATCGAGAGCCTAATCTGATAACCATGGGATTTTAGTGATTTTTGCACTAGTCTTTCCATATCCAATCCTCTGCTCTCCTCGATTTAGACTCAGTGGGATTTAGGCACAATGTATGACAATTTGTTCAGTATTTCACAAAACCTGCCTTTTTTACTCTTTGCAGAGTCTGGTTTTCTGTAAGTCTATCCATTCACCCACATATGTGAAATACAAGTACTGTCAGCTTAATAGGTCATCAAAATATATAGCTGTATTAAAACTCGGTAGTTTTGCAGTAGGAGGTATAAATGCAGCAACACTGGTAATTTCTGTGTAGAAGGTTAGTAATTTGATTGTAATGTATGTTCTTCTTTCACATGCCTTCTATAAATTGTAATAATAGTTTCTATCTGCCTTATAGCGTTGCTTAAGAGGCACAAAGAATGGCTGAGAATCCTGCTTTTATGGTAATTTTGTAGCCTTTCCCCCCTCCTTCCCTGTCAGCAAGAACCCTTCTAAAACACATCTGATTCTGAAAGTGAAGGTTATTCTGAGCAAGAAATAGAGTGGCGTTATTTTGAAAAAAAAATACAGCAAAGCTTGCTCTCTCACTGTTTCTGAGTCAAATCTCATTTATCTTCATTTCTGAAATGCCACTTTTCTTAGGAGCAATGTGATATATGCATTTTTTTTCTTTCTGATAAACTGAGAAATATTGACCTATTTTGGAAACAATTCTCTTTCCTCTTGCTACCTACAGCTTTCATTATTTTAATCGCCATTTTTAGGTGTTCAGATATATACAAGGAACTATTCAAAAATTTGGGCAAAATGTAATCTTAACTGGAGAGGGCCATATGTGGAACACCAGCATACAAAATTGGCAGACTCTGAAGCTGTATACCTGCCCCTTTTATAGACAGTATCCAGGCAGAAGGCAGGTAACGGGCCTTAAATTATTAAGCAGATGTGGTCTACAAAGCCATGGTGTGTAAGTACATGAATCTCCTTTCCTTGAAGTCAGTGGGAAAAAACTGCATGAGTTTCAGTGGGAACAATGTTATGGCCAAGTAGTTCTGTGTGTAGATCTCTCCGTTTCCTTCACTCTTGCACTTGCCCAGCGCTCTGTTTTGCAAGTATGGTTTGGTAAAAAGAGATTTTAATGAAGTTAAAAGAAATATTTGTTAGATTGGCACCATTTACTCTGAGTTCTGCTTGGAGCATGACTTGGGGCACATGTAAAAATCCTCTCACTTTAGAAAATGTAATTATGATGCTAGAAGAAAAAAGATTTCTGTGCCGTCAAAATGGCTGTTAGGCTGGGCTGGATGAAACTGTAATGTGGATGGATGGATGGATGTAGTGTTGTGGCTGTTTCTTCATGAATCTGATCAGAGCCTGGGCCCAGCAGCAGGGCTATACCTTCTCATTCCCCGGGAAACGACCTGTGTCTGTCTGTCCTTAACCTGACAGTCCCCTTAATCTTCAGTCTTTTAGAAATTTCTGCTGAAAGGCACATGGGCACGCTTTGCCTCTAGTCATTGCCTGAAATGGGGAAAACCTTCGTGTGTGTGAGAACAGGGTTAAAATCGATTGGAGGGGGACATCCATCGCACTGTTAGTGCCAAGCTAATAACGTTAGAAACAAGCTAACCTTTTGTACCTCCTCTCTCTTGCTGCCCTTTGCAGAAAAATGGCTGCTGCTTCTTTAAGGCATGGGAGCGCGTGTTTGCTGTGACAGCTTTCCGATTGTTAAATAAACTCTGACCATGAGCAGCTGTCAGACAGATATTGCACTGCAGGCTTCGGTTAAAAGGAGTACCAGACAAGCATTTCAGTGCCCACGGGCTCTGGTTTCATTTTTTCAAAGATGCATGATTTAAAAAAAAAAAAAAAGAAAAAAAAAGAAAAGAAAGGAAAAAAGAAAAGAAAAGGTAATGTGCTTCCTTAACAGAAAAAAAAAAAGTTTACATTTCAAGTGTTCTGCTGAATTTTCCCAATAAAGCTTTGGGGTTTGGCTTTGTCCTGTTCAGAAACAGTCCAAGAGGAGCCTGAAATACCTGAAATACATGCTACAAAGACATGCCTGTCTGCTGCCAAGACTGGAGAAGTGGTGTGTAGAAATATGACATTAGACCTTATAAATAATGCTGGTGGAGTTACTTAAATTCTTGTGGGAAGGAGAGCGTAGTTATACTCAGCTTCCACAGAGTTTTAGAATGCCATTTTATCATTTGTACTTTTAATAGTAGCCTAGAAAAACACTTCCTAAGTTATTCATCTTCATTATGTTGGACCTTGTTGTACTAGCTATTTATTGCACAGGCAGGTAAGAGAAGGTCCAATAGGTTAAGATGAATATGCAAGAATAGGCAAGAAAACAATCTTTTAAGGTAAGCATACAGTCAGTGTTGGAAGGAGCTTGATTACTTACATGGAAGTTACAGCTAGGGAGGGAGATGGTCATTACATTGGAATGAAAGTGGACTTTTCCCCATTCCTTCTAAATATCATCTAACTTAACCTACCTAGAATTGAGCATCTAGCCTAACTGTACTGGGGGTCCTAGACTGGGAATCATTGCTGTCTGGGGCTACATTCGAGGCAATGTAGAGAGATGGGTAGTTCTGCTCACCTTTTTAAGGGTAGAATCAGTCACCCCTAGGGATGCTGTTTCCCAGGACTGTAGCAAAAGCCTAGTTTAAAAACAAACAAACAAACAAAAAACCTCAGTCTAGGTGCCTACCCTTCAAAGATTAAGGTCCTCACCATTCCAGGTTCCTCTCATTCTCAATTTTGGCTGAAGAGCAAACTATTGCTGCCTTAGGGAAAAAAGGGACAGAGAGGGAAATAATAAACAAAGCAATGGCAAATGGAAAAAGTCAATTTAAAAATCAATCCTCCCTGATGTCTTCTATTGACTCTTCTTAGAAACAACACCCAGAATTTTTATAACTGAAGTAGATCATAAAAAAAATTGTGTGTTCAATTATTTATTTTATGCTTTGGAAAACACTTGTGTGTAATGGGTTTCACTGTTTCACCTTTTGTATACCTCATTCTTTCACACAGAAAAACGGAAAACATACAAAAATGGCAGATGATAGCAGGGCCATGGAAGACACTTTCTCAATTCCTTCTCCTTCCAATAGCCACTCATGTAGCTTCCCATGAAAAGGCTCTATTGCTACTGAAGCACTTTACTGTTACTAATTTATTAGCAGTTTATTGTCACTAATCAGCTAGGAGCAGACTGAATTCTTCATAGCTGTTACGGTACCCACTGGTGCCAAAGGGCTTGTCCCAGGAGGCATTTTTTAAATTCCATGTATCACACATTCGTCAGAACTCGCACAATTTTGTGCACATCTTGTTTCTCTATTCTTTGCAGAGAATTAGAGGAGTATTTCATATGCTAGAACTCTTCCTATGAGGATGTTTTTGTCCATTTTTCTTTTGGTTGTTTTTTAAGAAGACAGTTGGGGAGAAAAAAGGAACTGTTGTGTAACTAAGAGCGACAGAGGTTAGAAATTTTTAAAGGTGAGAGAGGAATTATTCAGGACAGTGAATAGGATTAATTGTGAGATAAAGGATGAAAGAAGTAGTGAAGAAATGGTAAAAGGGAGAAATAGGGAACTTTCAATGAGTTCTGACTATGCAGAGTCTCTCAGTAGATATGAAAAAATCTGTTAAATGCTATAAAGCTGTAGAACGTGCGTTGGGCTGTGCTACATGTACACCAGTAGGAAGATGAGTTAGGCAATCGAGGAAGTTGAGATAACCTCTGGCGCCTTGGTTTGGCCTCGGAAGCTGCCTGCCTTAGTCTCAGCACAAGCAGCTTTCGCTTGGGAATTTGCTCCATCTGAAGACGTAACCTTCAGAAAAGCTTCGGGTATTATGTGGATTTCTCCAAGGATGTGTAGCGTTTTAGAGACGTGTGTGTACAGGAGGAGAAAGACTTGCAAAGATTTCAGCCCAAATGCTCTCTTGTACCAGTCTTCCACTGCATAACACAAAGGGGAAGGGTCCGTTAGGGCAGCTGCTGTTATATCTTAACATGACACTGGCTATCAGCTTGCAAGACTGCTGTCTCTGTGCATATTGCAACTGTCTCTGTTATGGCTATAGAAGGTGGTAAAGTTCGCCAGAGGACTATGTGATATGTGGGAGGTTGGAGTTTTTGTTGAATATGACCACTTTGCTTCATGATGTGGTTGTGTATCTGAGATTTGCAGCTGGACGTATCTAATCCATTATCTGATATATCCGATATATATCACTACACACACACACACACACACACACACACACACTTCACTATACTGTTATACTGTTCAGTATAACACGCTTGGTAGAGTGTGGTGTGTTAAGTATACAATATAGCTAACTATATAAAAGGAGATTTATAACAGAACCTTGAAAAATAATTTATAGTTATAATTCTCAAAATAATATGGTTTGGATTGAGGAAAAAAAATAAAATATGCTTATTGAGTCTTCAGATCGTTGTGGATGGAAGTAAAAGGAGAGAAAATGGAAAAAATCTGTGACTTCAACAAATCTTACAAGTATTTTAAGACATTGATTTTTAAGAGGTCTACCAAAAGACTTTTAGAAAAGATTTTAAATAATTCTTTTTTTAAAGTAGGTCCAAGTATAAAAAAAACCCAAAACCTGTAAACAAACAAAAAAGTTTAGGTAAATCTAGAAAATAATAACCTGGGTGAGAAGGTCTCGTCTTGCACAGTCGGTTTGGAACACATAGTGGGTCGGTCAGTGCAACCTCCCAAGATTTCAGAATTATAACTTTTATACAGTGGACATTTTACTGTACCAGTGCTACCTTCTAAATCAAAAACATCAGTGAAACGATGTCCCCTTGTGGGGAAAAAAACCCTTGATTACATAGAGGGAATATGGTGTTGCAGCAGTTTGGTAGAGGGCTGGAATGATCTGTATTCCTGCAAGCTGGAGCCTGTTTACATGACCCAGAGCGCAACTGAAGCACAGGCATTATATGTGGCCACTAGCAATTCTTCTTCCCCCCCGTTTAGCCGAGCCATGGCTCTGACTTGGAGCCAGGCGAATGTCCTGCTTCCCTGTTTCGAAAGGAGGCAGAATCACGGCTCCAGGCCAGAGCCGTTCTGGCTCCAGGGCTGCAGGGCGACTTGGTCTGCACCATCGGCAGCGCTTGAGCCTGTGAAAAACGCAGGGGAATTAATGCGAGCTGGAAATTGCAGGGCTGAGGCATTTAATCCAGTCTCAGCGGTGAAGCAGAGAGGGTTAGCCTTGTGATAGGCCTTTTAGTCATCATTCATAAGTGCAGGGTGCCAGTCTGACACTATCAAACATGGAACAAACCATTAAAATAAGGATGAGATATTTTGTTTATAGTATCTCACGCAAATATTATGCTAATACAAAGTGATATAATGGCAGTCTGGAGGATAAAGTCATGTGTGTAGCTTGAGCAGCAAGGTATTAATCACAGTACCATTCTCTAGTTTGGTTTGTATGTTGCCAGTGAAAAGACCTCAATTCTCAAACCATGGGCTGGGAACGATTGAGATTATTATTACAGCTGATCCACAAAACTTTAAGAGTGTTTTCAGTTAAAACACTGATGATAAAAATGCCTGATGCACTGAGAAAATTTCAAGCATTGACAATCTTCTGAAAAGCTTTTGGCTCTGGGAACAAGATCAATTAAAATTGCTCAGTGATGAATGGGACTAGTGAAATACTTTCAGTCTAAAACTTTTTCTTTTTTTTTTTCATTTCTCTTTTTTTTAAGATTTAATTTTTATGCTGCTGAAGCTCCCAGAATCCAGTGAGGAATTAATGGAAGTGCTGAACAGGCAGTGCAGAATCACTATTTTTAAGCAGAGATTTAGAAGACAGAAGTAAAAGATAGGACACAATAGATGAGAGCATCAAACAAGCCAGGCCAGAAGGCTGGAGAGACAGGGTGAAAACAGTAATATCACAGGCAGAAGTTAGGGTCAATGAGAAACTCAGGTTCTAGCTTGCTAGTTGCGTATGTGTTAGTTATAAGGAATGCATAGCTGTATATATGAGGCACTGTCCTAGGTTTTATGAAACCAGACTTCTGTTTCTTTTCTGCTATAGATTTTTTGTAAAAGCCTCAAAGACACTTTGAACTAAATCTACAAAAAATTCTTGTTTAGTATGTCAGTATATTCTGCCTGTGGTTAACTGTCTTAAAATAGGAACCATCAGAGACAAAGTATTGACCGGGGAGCCACCTAATATTGATTGAAAAGAGAGGTTTGTCTCAAGTCTGGCACCTTTGTAAAACTCAGTACCTTTCTGTCTGGCTAGGTCTTTTTCCTACCTGTGCACACCTTATTTTGGGCTGCCAAAAGGGCTTTCCTGTAGAGAAAACAGCCCCAAATCTCTTTTTGCATTTGGATAGCTAATCACTTTCCTCTGAAGCATGAGGAAGGATCCTTTAAAAAAAAAAAAAAAGAGTTGCCAAGTAGCAACTCCATAGTAGAGACTGTGCCCTTTTAAGATACAGATTATGGTTTAACATAAAATACATTGGTAACTGTGAGGAGGATTAAAATCTGGCCTCCATATTCTTTCTTATTCTTCCAAATTTTCCTTGCTAGAGCAAAAATGGAGAGCCTCTCTTTTTCCTGTGTTTTCTACTTTCATGCATGTAAGCAGTCGGTTCCCCAGTATCAAATTGAGGTCAGGACATTCCTAGGATAGATATTTATGTAGGTGTATGTATATGTTTATGTATCTGTTAGAGATTTCAAAGCAGAGAGCTGTGACAATGACAGGGATGACACGGTAGATGAGTGAGACCAAACTGAGTGGCTAGACAAGCTACATAACCTTCTTTTGTCGCTAGAGTAAACACGTACCTCACTGGGATGAACTTGCACCGTGGCTCCTTTCCTCCTATGCAGTGTGACACAACGTGTAAACTGTTAGAGCCAACACTCTTCCAAAGGGTCAGGTTTTCTGGGCACAGGGAGCAGAGGGCATGCAGCAGCTAATCACTGCCTGTTCCCCAGGGAAAACCAGCAGCTGGGAGCAGACTCTTGTTGCCAAAACAACTCATGCTACCTATACTCGCTGCTGCCTGTCCTGCTGGTTTCTCAGAGCACCTGGGGATGGGCTGCAAGCCAGAAGAATTATCCCGGTTTGTTAGCCTGCTTCCAGTTGCCATTTTTCTCTGCTTGTACTATGTGTTGGCTGTGAGTGGGCTGCAGGCCAGAGAGACTGTCCTAGCAGGCAGCGCATGGGCGTATGGTAGCAGCCTGTGCTGCAGCTAGTAATAGATACCGACAGCATGCTTGATTTTACAGCTGGCTTAGTGTGGTGGCCTCTACAGAAAACTATGTGAGAAGAATCCTGTGGTGGGTGGTAAGTTATGCTCTATAATGGTAGGATCTCAGTAACTGCCAACAGGGAACAGCTAGTGTGATCTATTTTATGATAGGGAGGATGTCTGGAGACCGACTACCAGGCAGACTTCAGCTGATGAAAAGAGAAAGAAAGGAGAAAAAAAAGTGCCTTAGATTTGAGTCAGTGAAAGAGAACACTGTTAGGAAGGATGTACCTTGAGTATTTTGGCCCATTCCAAGGAGATGATTTTTTTATCAAAGACAGTTCTTGTACATTGTATGTTCAGTTATGTCAGTGTTGTCTGACTTTTTGCCCTTTTCTTGTGCTAAATGATTGCATACAACTTCCTCACGTTAGGTTTTTGAAAAGGTAAGAGCTTGTATAAGAGTGAGAAAAGGAAGGTAGAGACTGTGTCTAAACTCAAAGCCATATGAGGGGACTTCACCATCAATCTACCACACGGAAGTTAATCTGTCAGCCTTTATTTGTGTTTGAGATCTTCATAGATATTTGCCATTGATCTGACTGGACATCTCTCTCTCTTTTTGGTTTCTGCAGGATAAAGTCATGGGTAGATAAGATGCAAGAAGACCTTGTAACGTTGGCACGAACGGCAAGTGGAGTGGACCAGCTTGCTGCGGTGAGTTAGACAACACGCCTTAGACTGCAGTAATTAGAGGAGCGAAATGAATGGTGTATATCATCTAGGCATTACAGTTATTTCATCTCAACACAGTAATACATTCTGGGGAATTAAACTTGGTAGTGTTTATTTTCTATAATGTTTACCAAGAGAGAAATGAGTAACAAACATCCATTAATTCACTCTTTTTAATTTTGCAGCACTTGCTTATTGCTAATATTCAATCATCTTTGCAGTAATATGACATAAGATTTACCATTATTACAACATCCTACCTGAAGCAACCTCCTTTATATTATGTGTTTGTCAAATATGGTATCCAGGAAGCAACCATTCAAGGTGATGGAAAATTCTGCTCTCTTTTAAAAGGGGAGACCATTTTCTGACATGTATTCACTGAACTGAGGCAGCCTTTGTTGGTCAGAAGAAATGAAGATGGGTATCAAAACAAGTTTTATTCAGCTATTCTAATTTAACCCAAAATATGTTTCAGGGAAGAACTTAAAATTCTTGTATTATTGAGAAGAGACTTTTGCAGTGTGTTTTATGGATGGAGGCAATATATTAAAAGCACATTTCATGACTGCAGAATTGCAAAGTCACAGTTCAGGAAATGTCAGGATTAGGCTGTCTATGCAACTTTGTATGTATACATCGTGATCCAATATGCAACCACATGATCATGTAGTTCCCTCTCACTTTCCTTGAACAAGTCCCATGCTTCTTTCTGTGAAGCAGTGGATCTGTGGGATGACGGAGGATTGTGTAAGGAAAGGAAGTTTTCCTGTTAGGACAGGAACTGAAGTTATTCTGTCAGCCAACAATAGGCCTTGATTTTTTTTTTTTCCTAAATTTCTTCATCTGCATGGTGATAAACCTGTATTTTTGCATTTTATGAATATTTTTTGGAAAATCCACACGTCATTTTATTATAGCTTGGCCAATAGTGAAGGGATGTTAACGAGCCAGATTCAAGTACTAAAGATCTTGCTCATTTAGATGACTATCCAGAGTACTTGTGCTTAGGCACAAATTACAAAATCAATCTCTCTCTGCCTAAAAAAACACCCCTGAAATCATCCTGGAAAAAATATGCCCCAAGGACAGGCTCACTGAAGTTGATCAGAGCCTTCCAAGTGTTTTTCATTTGGCAGAAAGAATATTAAATTGAGAAAGTCACATCACTTCTAGTGAATGAGGTTGTAGATTGTCTGAAAAAATATTATCTGTCTAGTGTTGTAATGAAGGCAGCTGAGCACTGTGCTGGGGAACTGAACATGAAGCCCTGAGGTTTGGGTTTCAGATGTAATAATCTCTCCAAGTCATCCATGAAGTGAATGACAGCTGTGCATCAAAGCTATTAAGTGTAATATAAGAAACATGCAAAAAAAACCCAGGTCTTAATTTTCTCAAATTTGACACTAAAGGTGTGGTACCTGTGGTACCCAGATCTGTACCTAGCTCACATGTATCCTGTCACAGAAGTCTCTTTCTCTTTGCTGACGAATGAAGAGGCCAGATTACTAGCTCATATGTACATGTTTACATGTAGAGGTTACATGTAGACATCTCAGGTTAGATGAGATCATCGCCAATCTCTTTAGGGAAAGACGGTATTGATGCATACTTGCGAGGCATAAAGGAAGGTCATGGAGATGATTTTGGTTTTGGCGTTTCCTAATATTTGAGTTCTTGATATTAAAACATATTTTAAGGCAGATACTTTAGTTACAGTTTTTAATTTTGGAAAGACCCAAACAAGCTGGAAAAAAAAATCTTTGAATTCTAGCACGAAATATCAGATTGATATGTACATGGATTCTAGCTTAGGTTTTCAGCAACGCAGAAACATCTATCACTTGACCTTTTTGAGGAACTGTAAGGTTATCTCAACATGGAAAGCTGATCAGAATTTTGTAGGTGGATCTCACATCACACAAATCTGATGACAGAGGATGATAAGGCTTGTGGATCATGCAAACCACTCCAGGTTTTGGTGAGGGGTTTCCACTAAAAGAACGAAGTGTCCATTTTGCTCATCTGATCTAGGTGCAAGTCCATTCTGCTCCATACTTGCCATGCCTTTTTTTCTTCACCATCTTCTCATTCAAAATCATACCACTGATTGACCAGTGGACTTCACATTTCTGCTGCACTGGATGGGCTAGCTTTCACCTCGTTGAGACCTACTCTATGTTTCTCTCTCTCTCTGCCTAGCCTATCTGCCTTTGTCCCTTATACAGTCTTCCTGTCCCTCCTTTGAAATTTCTGCCCTAAATTTGTTCCCAGTTCAACATCCCTCCCTGGGCTCTATATTCTGCCTTAGCATTTCCAAACGGTGCTGTCCAAGTGTGTGTGGCCAGCAGCCTTACTGCACCTCTTCTCTTCAGCAGGTGTGCTTCTTTCCCGCTTCTCACCTTTTCCTGCATCTCTAGTTCCATTTCTACTCCTCCTGCCCTCCCAAGTCTCTTCTCTTCTTATTCGTTGCCTGCTGTTTTCCAGTTCACTGGCCCCTAGGTCTGTATCTTGTTTGCTCTCTGTTCGTCATTCAGTTTTCATCTCCTCTCTGTGTGGATCGTTCTGGCTCTTTCCCCACGTGCCTCGACCACAAGCGGGGCAGAGATCACCTGAGAGAAGACAGCAAGTCTGTGTTTTAGCTGCGGAGGATGTATGATGCTGGGTGGGATGCTCGCTAGTTCGCAATACACTTGTGCTTAGGATCCTGGGGATTTAGCTGACAAAACTCTGCGGGGACCTGCACTTGTTTTTCAGGCTAAAAATTTGCTAACTTTGGGAAGTGTTCACCAAGGGAAAAAAAGTATATCTTCAGAAAATCATTAAAGATGTCAGCTTCTTAGTCTAGAGTGTAGGGGCAATAGGGCATTTCAAAGCAAAATGATTTATAGAGAATTTCTAAATTGAGCAAAGCAAAGAACTAATGTCTGAACCATTTTGCTTGGCATTTCCAGAAAACAAAGTATAGTAGAATAAATAACAAAAAGCCAAGAGATTGGTCCTGTCACTCTTTTTTTTTCCCTGTGGAAAATTCTAGTTTAAGTAGATAATATTTGGTAAATTTTCAAGCTGCTAAAAGGTCTTATAATGAGAACTGTTGGGCAAACATAATAATATGTAATGCTAGCGGCTATACTTAAAACATACCACAGTGACATGCAGGCTGAAGAAAATATTGGTCTGTGAATGATGTAGGCAAGTTTCTTTTCAAAAGCTAAAATTTATAGCACACAATGTAAATCACAAGTTATCTCAGTGGGTATTTGCAAGGTGGGTTAAAATATGCTTGTAATCCTAGAATTGAAAGCATGGAAGTGATATGTTTCCATGTAAAATATCCCTGTATATTAAGGCCATTTGTTTGACCTAAATTTTCTTCTGTCTTTCACTAGCCACAAGTTTTAATTAGCTCTCTTCTCCGCAAGGGAGAATGAGAAGCCCTGCAAGGTGTGACCCGTGCAGTCGCTCCCGCTTTCATCTTGTTTACAGGGTATTGTTGTCACTTCCAGATTTCAGAATGACATCTTTTCTTTTTTTTTCCCTCTGCTCACGGCCTATTAATGTTTAGTCAGATCTCTTCTGAAATGAACCACAGTCTTGCAAAAATGGAGATTACAAGAAATTAAAAACAGAATGCTTGTACGCCTGTCACTTTTATTCAAAGAGCTTGTCTTCAGTTGCTCAAGCTGTGAAAATGCTGAACAATTGGACTGAGCTTTCAGCTTTGATTGTGACCCATAACTTCTAGTAGTTCCAGCATTCTTTGGAGCAGGGCTATAGTCTTCATGTTTTTGGAAAACTTCAAAAAAGATTTTTTTGTGTGTGTGGAAAGAATCATTAGTATAAGAATAAGGAGCACATTGTTTCTATTATAAAATAGTTGACATGACTTTTTGTGAGCAGCTGCAGTACCAGAGTGTGTAAGGGTGGAAAGCTACACTTTGGATAGGCAGATTTTAGGACGGAAAAATGTTTCCCATGTTCTAGGGAAAATCTGTTTTGATTTGGCTGAGTGATGAGGGGAAAACTCGTAGCAAGGACATGTAACAGATCATAACCATTTCACAGCCTGGTCCATCTCTCCATGGACTCGGTGGAGGAATCGTACTGATTCAGCTGAAGTTACAGTTTGTGTGCTTCGTACATACATATAGAGATTCCTAAAGTGACGCTGAAGAGAGCTCTCAAAGCTGCTCAGTTTCTGCATTAGTTCTTTGAAAACCAGGGCTTTTTTGGTTAGCTGCTATTCCACACAAGTTTACGGTGTTTCTACCAGGGAAGCCTTGTTGGAGATATCTCAGGGTTCACCAGTGCGATATGCTTGTATGTGAGTTGGATGTCCTTGGCTTTTTGTGCTGCAGCAACTTATACTGCACAGTGGTCCATTCTGGAGAACCATAAGATATTTTGTCTTTTTTCTGGCAATTGTAGAGGGGCATAGGAGGACTGCCAGAGCTCTCCGTTCATGTGATTTTAGATTGGGGAAACTTTTGATCAGAGAGAACGTGAAACTTGCTATGTAATCTGTATTTCCAAAGAGGTAAAGAAATTCAAATCTAAACCACCACTAAACTTCTCTAGCTGGAAATGTCTTAGGTGGAGAAGAGACCTGTTAAGATCAGTACTTGTATAAACGTCTGAATTACTCTGCAGTGCAGAAATAGATATCCGAGAAGAGAATTTTTATATATGTACATAAAATATAGATTTAAGGTGTTTACAATCAATATGTACGCAGTTTGACTGAATCATGTATAAGGAGAGGAATACCCTCGAAGGAGGAGTCCTTCTTCTCTGTTCATTGACAAATATCTTGCAATGACTTGAAATCATAATATTATGCTAATGATTAACCACACTTCCTCTTGCTTTTGGATAGATAATAGAAGTACTATAAACTTAATGATAGAAACTTCCATTAATCACAGCTTTTGAAAACCTCGGTATGGTGAGGACACATGGTAATCTACTCAGGAGTATCCCACATAGTGTTAAAAAAGAGAAATTATTTGGAATTTTTTTTAGTGAATTACTTCAATAGTGAATGTTTCAGAAAATACGAAAATGTTTATGCTGACAGACATTTCACACACTCTTTCTCTTATTAGTAGTAATGATGACAGCAGTAGAATACTTGCAGTAAGCAAATTGCCAAAAAAAGCTTGCACCCCATCGAATTAGGAGCTCTAAATTGAGGCTACGGTTATCCAAACCCTTATCCAAGCAAAACAGTATAACTGGAGTAGAAGGAACAGAGCAAATGGATATGTGTAGGAGTTGGAGAAACAGATGGAAGTTGAGGTTTTACATGGTGCAGAGACAAAACATGATCTTTTATTTATAGATGTGCCTTTATCTCTAGATGATTTTGGCCATACAGAGAGAATCCTGGTCTAACCAATAACAAAGCTCAGATTTTCATTTAGAGCTTTAACTCCAGATCATTATTCCTCTAAATTACTTATGCTAAATTATTGGTTTGGTGGTAGGAATCAACAAGAATAGTAGCAACACTGAAATTTAAGTTCTGCTGTCAGTAAGATGGATCACGTTTAAAATGTAGTTCCTCTTTGTGTCCATAAGTCTTATTTATACTATATGGGAATGGTCTCACAATGGTCTTCCAGAAACAGTTTGTAAGTCTACTTTTAAATACTGCTTTTTTAGATGTTAATTAGGAGTTTAGGCAAGATCTGAGAACTCCAAATTGGATTTATTACTGGTTGTAATACCCTCATCATAGTCCCAGTACTGCAAAGATTGCTTCAACAAGGAAGGAAGTCATAATCCAAGATGCCAAAATACTCAGCTGGTCAAAAATTGGCAGAGCTCCACTGACTTTAGTGGATTACATTGATTTACATTTGCCTAACAACTTCTGTTTTAAATTTCAAGCAGGTAAAAAGTACTTTGGAAAAAAAAATACATAACACATATACAAGAAAGAGGACATATTGCAGTCTCGCTGCTATTGCTGTTGTCCAGATGAAAAGGGTATTGTTGGATACTTTTTATGATTTAATATATCTTTTCTTTTTTCCCCTAAGAAAAAGAAAAGGAAAGTTTATGTGAAGGTGTTGTATATACAACAACTTGGGACTGGCAAGCTGGAGGACAGGATGCCTCTTAATGCCTCTTAACAGACACAGCTTCTTATTACTCTTTGTCCTTTCATGTTAAAAAATTGTGGGGTTTTGGTGGGAAAAAAAAAAGACATGAAATTGTCCTTTCAACTTAGAAAGGTTCATGTGATTTTTGTCCTGTTCATGAACTCTGTGTGTTGTCAGGCATTATGAAGCTGCTGTGGTGTAAATGATATGCAGTCCCTCAGAGCAAATAGGCTTTCAGGAAAAATATGAAGATATAGACAGCCATTTAAAAGATTTTTAAAATACATGTAGCAAAATAAATATAGAGGTAATGAGCATGTACGTGATTTCCTTAACTCTGTTTATCAGTAGACATTCTTTCTTAGTAAATGGAAAAAACCGAGCACAAAGTGCTAAGTTGCTTCTTTACCTATCAACAGTTATTTTGGCATGCTCAAAAAATGGGTGGAGAGCCTACTGAATTACAGAATTAAGTAAATAAGTAGTCACTTTTTTGATAGAAGTATGCTCAGCTTCCAGTTTTACATGGACCTTTCACAGTAAAGGCCCATGACTAACCTAATTGACAGCTCTTTTAATTTAATAAACTACAACAAGTATGCCTCTGATTTGCAGCTCTTAAAATACCTCTAGGGACAGGGCAGGAAGGGGAGGGACCCTCACAGTGCTCAGGAGGATCCCTGGGCAGAGGATTTGCCCGAGAGCGACACACAAGCATGTCTGTTCCAAATTGATTGAAGAGAATCATACTTTGCATAAACACTATATTAAAAATGTGGGTCTGCGTTAAGAGCCTTGACATGACAAATATGCGGGAGCTTCACTGTGACCGCTCTGGCAAAAAATGCCATCTTGTACAGTGTAACCTTTTCAAGCAATGGGATAATTGAATAAAACAGCAGTTAGAGACGCTGTTCCAAGGAAATCTAGTCTCTGAGTCCGTTTCCTTTTTGATACGTAGCTGCAGAAGCAATCCATGCATGATGTTCATGAGGCATGCTGTTATCGCAGTCCCAGGAGCTGTGGAGTCAACCCGTGCAGAGCGACTTGGCCTTTAAATGTTATTCATACTAAGACAGAAGCACAGTTTCTCCCTCCGAAGTGAAACGGAGGTACATATGGATATTTGATATGCGACAATAAGTTCCAGTCGCAGAATCGGTTGACCAACAGCTGTTAGAGTTGTTTTTATTTATTTTATCTCTGGAATTCTGGTTTATAATGATGAGCTCGCTCTTGCCGAAGACGCGGCCGGGGCTGTGCGCAGATGGCGTGAGCTCGCTGCGGCGCTCAGCCTGGCAGCGCGTCCCCAGCCCCGGCTCCTCGGCGCCTCGGATCGGTCCCCGGAGTTTAGTTGAGAGGAGCGATTTGTAAGAGAGACTGGTCTCCGGTTTGCACTACCCTGGAGCGTGAGCATTCAGGAAAGCTTCCTTCTGCCAGAAGGAATTAAAACCTAGCGGTAATTTTCTGTTGGACCGATGACAGATTTCAGCCACGGTGCTGCTCCATTCTAGAGGCTCTGTGGGTAGAAGGAGGCAAGGCACTAAGTTTTTATATGTAGAAACTGTCTCATATACATACACATATGTGTGTATACATATATATACACACACACATATATATGGCCTTGTTCTCTTCATTAACTGTATAGAGATCTGTGTAAAGGGAGGCTTGAATAGCTTTCTTGAACTTAATGTAAAATTTGTTTCTGCTCGTGTCTTACCTACCGTAGTAGGTGGTCTCAAATTTCTGGTTCGAAAGGTGGTGTGTCCGGCAAGTTAGCGGTAAACATTATCGTCCTTCCTGTTTTTCTCTGATACGGATGATATTTAGTTAGGTTGCTTATTATTAAAAGTCATAAAATTAACGGGGTGAATTTGTTGAGGCTTTGTAAACTTTGTAATTATTTATTTTAAAAAAACTAAGCCAATAAAGATAATTGAAATTTCCTTTCTTTTTTTTTTCCCAGCAGCTTTATTTATTTTTCCATTGACTTTATTTATCAGGATGGATTCAGCTTGAATATTCTTTAACCAAATGCAAAGAGATTTGTACCTCATGCTAGTCTCTGATGAACTACCAGATGGACTCAGGGAGTGTATGGCCAGCGTCCAGAATATGCTACATCCATCCTCGTTAAGGTTAAAGTAATGGAGAGTTTTATGATTAAGCAAAAGATACAGAGGAAATGTGCCAACTTGATTTTTTTAAAGAGTGGTTCGGGTTTAAGAATAACATCCCAAATACAATTGGTTTGTGTTTTGCTAAAATTATTTTCTATTGACTTTTCAAGTCTGAATTTCATTTGAATGTTTTGATCGTTACAGATTCTGATTAGTGTGCCACTATTTTGATGCAGAATTTTAAGACAACAACTGACCCATAAAACATGTACATATTCTCTAGTGCTTTAAGAAAATAAAGCAATGCTTAAATAAGTGGAATGCAGGTATCAGGGACTTTCTTATTCAGTCAATAAACTGTGCCACCCAGTAAGGTGCATTGTGGCTGATCTCAAAATTCAGAAAAAAACTGGACCTGTACTTTTCTCCTTTTCTCTCTTTTTGTTGTGCATAATGGAACAAAAGACTAAGACACTTTTTTTAACATCAAACAAAATAGGAATTTTTACCTGTGTAAAATAATGCACCTAAATTTTTAAGCAAAGTACCATTTTGAAATGGAAAAAAAAAGTTTTGAAGCTGCTGAAGCACTTCTTGTAGGCTCATCAGGTTCTTGCTTTCAGTTTGTTTTAATATTTGCTGAAACTACTGATTTCAGGGTGTTTTTAATGAATGGCTCTGGTAGGTCTATGACTGCTGTTTTCTGCAAACTTGCACTTTCTTGTGCATGTTTTTCTAAGGAGCAGAAGGAGAAAAATGTGAAGCAAGGAAGCAGCTTTGTAGATTTTTTGTAGGCCCTCTGTAACATGTGGATAGATTGTTTGCAGGAAATTTGGTGTGGCTGGGTGGACTCAGCATGAGGCCAGTGCTCCGAATGTCTTGAATTCTGTGCACAAATGGGCTATCCTGCACTGCTTACATTTGTGTCTTTTGCCCCATACCCTAAGGCGAGGATGACACTTGACTCTCTGAATAGGGTATGGGGGAGGGAAATTAGGTCAGGATTACTTTTAAAATGTAAACTTACAACTGAAGATTGTTATTAAGGGGTTGGTATAATCACGCTACTGAACACAGGCATTGTATGCATTCATTGAGAAGTTAGAGTCCATTTGCCAAAATTGAATAATGTATGAAAGGGGTTAGACAGATTAGAGATTCCCAAAATACAGAAACATTTTTACAGTACTATATTTACAAAGGTATGTCCCATTTAGGGTATATCACTGCCACCACCATCTCCTATCAACCAAATGCCAAAGCTGCGAGCGTTAAGAATAGAATCCTGTAAAGTAGCTTCTGCTGGGCGTACACATTGCTAACCAATGTCAGGAAAACTAAATCACTTTTGAAAATGCAGACTGGGAAATTTGAAGACACATCTGCAAGTTCTCTCTATAATCCAAATGGAAATTAGGAGCTTGTCAAAACACAGGGAGCCTCATTTATTATTTGCAGATGCTACTGTCCCTCTGCTCCCTGAGCAATAAACTGGCATTTTGAAGAGTTCCTTCTTCAAGCAAGTGAAATCAGCTGTAAGACACTAAGGCTAGGTGGCTCCAATAACAAAGCTTGCTCAGACTCAAGGGAAGGGATGGCCTAATATTACCACAATTTTAATTATTTTTTGATGGTCTGGTAATCCTTGAGCAAAAACACTGTTCTTGGTTCAGTTATAACTTTCCATTGGTTTTAATGCTGATAAAGAACTGTCCTATTCTTGCCTGTCTTGGTGCTTGTGTTCTGAGGTTTTCATAAAAGCAGAGAACAAATTAAGTATCTTCCTTTAAAGGTAATCATTTTACAAGTCCTGTGGTTAGTAAAATACCAAAAAGAATCTGCTAGTGCCCCGTTAATGAAAATAATCTTTGGGAAGAAGGTCAGTAGGCTTTAACAGCATTTGTGGTAAGACAGAATTTCCTCTGAATAGGTGAGTTTGAAAAATGACATAAATGCCCATCTCAAAATATGCCAGATATGCAGAAGAATTGTGAAACATTTCTTCCTATTATTCTTCTTTTGACACAAAAACCATTTACTTGTTGTGCACGTTGTATTTGCTACATGAGTTGGGATTTGTGGGGTTCTCATCCAGTCTTGGCTAAAAGTCAGAGCTAAGAAATAAAAATGCTGTGAAAATGTTTAAATGATGTGCTTTTATTACTTATTCCTGCATTGCTATCACTGTGAAACAAAATAAAATGCCTTACATTACTTTTTTTTTTTTTTTTTTTTTTTTTTTAATATAAGGGGAGTTTTAACTCCCTTGTTGTTAGCAGAGGTAGAAGGCTGAACTCAGGTTTTAGGAAGATTTTAATGCAAAATGACAATTACAACAGCTACTTCTTAATTTTACAGTCCTACAGACTGTATTCTTAATTACCAAGGATCAAAAGTGTCGACACAGACACAGACATCCTGCAGAGTATTGCTGATTTCCTTGGAGTAAGCGCCAGAGTGAGCCAACTGACTCTGGGGCTGATTATGCTCTCGCTGATGTCTACTGAGGCAGAAGTGTTCGGGCTGAAGTTCCCAGCACCTTGCAGATTTGAGCACAACCTGCATGTGTTACTTAAGAATGAACTCTCTCTGATAATTCTTTCCTAATGTGCTCGTCACTCCTATGAGATGTCACGGTTTTCAAAATGTCAGCTGCCCTGTCACTTGTCACCTCAGATCTTTATAGCAGTCAGTGATTAGGGAATTGATTCTGAAAAGCAATAGATGTGGTAAACTATAGGGGCGTTTTTTCCCCTTTGTGTTGTTGCAATGAATTTCAAGAATGGAGGCATCTTGTAAGTTGCTGGGGAGCCTCTGTAACCTTATTTATACCATATATTTAGCAAAAAGTAAGACACATTTAAAGTACTCAGTCTGATTTTTTTTTAACATGCAGGACTTGAGGGAGCAGTTTTAAATGTGTTTCACAATGGATAACGTATGTTTCAAACAAAAGAAACATCTTGTTCCAAAAAATTCTGTCGCGTGTATTGGAAATAGCAAGTATTAGTATAACTTTGGGAATAGGATATGGTAGTGAGAAGGCAGAACCTGTTCCCTCTGGGCAGATGATATAGTTGTTTGTGGCTATACAAAAATTGAGTCCAAGGAAAATATCCACAGTAATAAAAAGTTAGCAATGATAATCACTCAAATGAATTGGAGTGGTTATTTCTATTTTCTAACTTTTCCTGCTCTCAAGATCTCTACTTGTGTTGGGATGTCAGTCAAATGGTTTCCCTTCTCTGCTTTCCTCGAATAAGTGCCACAGGACCTTGTGAGATCATGATGTCACTTCGTGGCATGGATGAAGCCAAAAAATTAAAGTAGCTAATATGTGGGTGTTTTTTAATTAACATTTTATTAGCTATACAAGGTTATTAAAATTGAAACTTTTTGTGACTTTGTAAAATGTGATGCATGTAGTTTTGCTGACAAAACAATGTTATTTTGTCAACATTACCCAAAATTTCAGTTAGAAATGTACTTCCTATTTTTAAGTAGGATGAATTCTTTCTCTCCAGAATGAAATACAAAATTTAACTTTGGGCCAGACTGTATGTTTTTGTTTTGGTTGGGGAGAGGGAGAATGGAGAACAATGAATGAGCTCAGAGCTCAGCAAGAAATCTGGTCTATGTTGAAGCAGATGAAAAAATTACAAAATCTCTTAGTTATTCAAGTAGCTTCATTTCTGTTTGATATTCGGATATGGTTCCTTAGGCAAGGATTTTATTTCAATAAAGGGGCAATTTTGTTTATATTTTGTTTAGAAGCATACAGAAATACTCCATATTAAAATAAATAAACCTCTGGAAGTGCCTATTTCTTTAAATAGCTCTAAAGGTGACCTGGGATGCTTGCTCAGCCTTATGTTTAGAAGTCTCAAAGTTACATAAATCCCATCCTAAGTGTTAGCAAAGAGCAAACAGTTCATCAGTCCTTATTGTTTTTTACACAGTGCACACCTTTGGTGTAGAGTTGCCTCCAAGGCAATGCCCCAAATGGCATGATGGAAGTTAGCTTGAACCTGATGGCTGTGCTGGACCCCGCTGATGTCCTGCAGACACTGCAGTATTTTTGCATAGTCCTCCCCTGCAGTCAGGGCTCTGAATGCTCTTATTAGTTTGAGGGCAGCTCTAGACCTAAACTATTTCTCTACATTCATGATATACTGTGCTGCTGCTAATAGATATTCTGGAGTTTTTGGCATGTAAGGTGTCCATTGCAGAAGTAATGGCGCTGAACTGGGAGTCAGATTAGCTCTTTCACAGCCACAGGAAATAAGCTCAGCTGAATCTGGGGTGGCTTCATGAAGAACCATCCAAGTGTCCATGCAGAGTGTTCTCCAGTTCTTCTAGTTCCAGACACTTATTGATGAGATGATGTAGTTTCCTTTGTGCGGCTTCAACTTGAGTCAGGGAAGGAGAGCAGTTTTTAGCTCTGACTGTGCAGTTTCAAGGGAGCCGTACTATTCCTGAACTTCATCTAGTCCTAGAAACTGCATGTTGGCCAATAGTTCATGTCTAGCAGGATTGTCCCTGTGTCTGTGGCATTGCTAACTTGCAACTTGGAGAGTCCAACCAACTTTTGTGAAGTTGGTTGTATTTTAAATATTTCACATAGAGCTTTGGTCTTCCATAACTAGAGGAGGAACTCTGAACCTTTTTGGTGTGAACAGTGGTGATGATACTGTCTGTGGTTTGCTTTGTGTGTGTAAAAGTGGGGATGATGAAATAGCAGAAGGGAGAGCTGTCTGCCTTGCTGGAGCTGTTGCACATTGTGTCAAGTGGAACCTTTGGAGGGACAGAACCTGAGCCTTCCTTGAGGGCCTTGGAGCATGCTGGAAAGGGTGGAAAACCCTGAACTTCTAGGTCTCAAGGGCAGGCTGAGAGCAGGGAGGGCCAGCTGCTCCTGAGGGCAGGCAAGCTGGGAGCCAAGGGTGACCCCAGCGCAGGCAGTGCCCTCACTGACAAGTGCAGTACCACAAGGACTGGGTGCTAGTAATGGGTCCATCAACAGTCCCAGACATGGCAAGTCATGAACCAGGCCCGGGGTCCATCCAGAGAGCCCGATCAGGAGCAACAGGAGACAGGGCCAGAGACGGAGCTGGAGACAAGGCTACAACATATGTCAGAGGGGTCCATCCAAGAGACAGGTACCTACAGGACAGGGCCAAGGTCCATCCAGGAGGCAGCGACAGATGGGGCTGGAGACAGGTGCATCTACAATACAGCTCTGGCAGGGGCTGATGGCCCTAGGCTGAGCTGAAATCTTTTTTCTTTCTCTTTGGAATTTTTTTGAATTTTTTAAGGACACAGAGAGAACCATGTATGTTTTATGGCAACCAAGGAAGGCCCTGGAAAGCCCTCCCCATGATGGTAGAGTGGGCAGGAAGAGCTTAATTTACAACCCTTTTATTTCAGTTCTGCTCCATTCTGAGTTTTCTTTATTTAATAACTTAATTGCTCTATTTTATAAGCTTTTAAAACCTAGCTCTAAGTACTCCTTGTGTTTTGAGGTAGTCACCTTCAGAAAAGGAAGATCCATCTTGAAGTTGTGGTTGATTTGGGATCCCAAGCGTGGTAACATCTTTGAACTGTAGTTATAGCATTGTGATAATCTCCAGCTGGTCAAGGTTGACTGTAAAGCATTGGTTGTTGCTAGAAGCGTCACCGCAGCGTGTGTGAGCTAAGTGGTCTATGTTACAACTGTGCTGTAGACACTGCGGTGTCGAGATAATACAAACACCAATAGATTTAGCTTTCCGTAGACAAGTATTAATGGCTTTGCTGAGGTGTTTTTTTTCTGTATGCCAAAGCACACTTCAAGGTGGGCAGACATACATTGTGATCGCTTAACATCTGGAATTCTGGGTGTGAGCTTCTGAGGACATCATCTCCTCTGACTTCTGTCATGCAGATATTCCCTGTTGGAACTAAGCTTGGCATGTAGCCACCCGAGACCTCTGTTTGGGGCCTTACCCAGGTTACCCCTGTCCTAAGAAAAGGCTCCTTTGTTTCTTAAATTGGGAAACCGACAGTTAAAAAGAAAAGGCATGCAAAGGATTTCGGTTGTGGTTTAGAATGACTCAACATCAATTCCTGTTCTTTGTTAGCTGGGTAATCTGTGCAAACCATGCCAAGACCACTGGCCATCTGAAACACAGATTGTTTCAGAAACTTGTGTGAGAAGCCAGCTTTTCTGAGTTGTGAAGCGTGAGGGCCACTTAAATGAAATGGCAGTGTTACAGCAGGCCCCAATCACCTGGTTTTAGGTAAGTGACAATGTAGCGAGGTTCATACAATGAACGTGCGTCTTTATTCTCTCCGAGTTTGGACAGAAATGCTTGATTTTCCCTAGCAACCCTTACAGAAAAGGGGGAGAATGTCTCTTTGTAAGCGATTTATAAAGACGTCCTTCAAGACTGAGTGGAGAGAGGCATGTTCTGCTGGGGAATTGGCAGTTTTTCTGATATTTACCACATTCAGCTATTGTTCTTGCTCTTGTGTTGTTTCATGCTAAAGTGATCCTTCCTGCCCTATTCTCTCTCCTAATGCCTTGCAGTTCATTATATCAGAATAAATATTCAGCATTTAGAAAGCAATTTTAATATACTCTTTCCTGAACAGAAAAGTACATGGCTATTGACTTCAGAGGAAAAAAAAATTCACTTGGGCGTGCAATGAGACTTTATTCTGTGAAAAATGGCAGGGTTTTACTGACAATTTGAAGAGCTTTTGTCAACACATTAGTGATTAAAGCACTAAAAGTGATTTCAGATGTAAAAGCTAACAGAAATTTCCATTCGCTTGGTCAAGGCAATTTAATAAAATGTATTCAAACGAGCCCCTTTTACCAAGCCCCAGAGCCTGCCAAGTTGCATTTTGAAAGGCGAATGAGTTCACCTTGGCTGATAAGACCCTTTATGGCTGTTTGAGATCGGCTTTTGCTAACCATGTTTGACTGCTCGATGGGAGGCTTGAGAAGGAAAAGTTTGTTGCAGGATGCCAAGCTCGGAAGCAGGTTTCATTTCCCCTGGCGCGGTTGTTCTGAACCGCCACGGTGCTGCAACCGCATTCAAAGAAACGGGGAGCAGACAGCAAATAAATTATGTAAGCACCTCTTAAATAATTAGTGACTGTTTCTTGCACTGCTCCGTGATAGTTTAGACAGGTCTTACACTTCAGGAAAATAAAGAAGGGAGTTAATACTTCGGAGGTATTTCTCTTCCCTTTTGTTTAGGAGTTTGTGGGATCGATCTTGCGCTGTAGGTAGCAGCAGGGGAGGTAGGTGCTGGGAGCCCTGGCGTGGGGCAAAGTGAAGCGGAGGAGAAGGAGAGTTGGTGACTCAACTCTGTTGGATCTTGTGCAGAATTCAAGGGGTTTGGGGCTTCGTTTTGTTTTGTTTTTTTGAGTCGCTGATAGATACCACCTTCTGAGGCCAACCTCTGAGTCAGGCTTTCTCATTGACAGGACCTGCAATGTCCGTTTTAAAGGTTACATGCTGAAGTATGCACAGGATTCATGTCTGTTTTCTCCTTGTTAAATGACTCAGGCATTTGAGCTATTCTTCTGCAGGTGCAGGAGAAAAAAATGAAAAACTTTCTTTTTTTCCTCGAGAATGCACACCCTAGACCACACTTCAGTGCTCCACAGCTTTCAGACCATTCGATTTGGGAGGTTCAGGAACAACTTTCCTATAGCAATGGGAGTGTGTGAAAAACGTGAGTGGTTTCCAAATGGATTTTATAGGGTCATATGTTTGTTTTGGGGGGGATTAGATATAGGAATGCAGATGGACATTTTCAGTCCAGTTTTTTGAGTGGTTTGGGGGAATTTTGCTCTGTATTGAAAGACTGAGTCCAATGACATTGCCATTGTATTCCTGGTTGGTGGGATACAAAATCATACTTATGTGAATGCATGACTGTGTCACCTTAACTTCTTCTAAGGCTGTTGGATCGCACAAGTCTGTTTCCATTAAGTATTTAAACATGTCTAAGAGTCAGCGCTGCGGCGCATGCCTGGTTGGCGTGGTCCCCAAGTCATCCCTATCATTCATTTCCTCCAAAACTGCATTACTCGAACGCATGCTTGCCTAAGCCACTAGTGCCTATTTTCTTTGCTTGTAGTCTTAAAACTTAATGTTTGTTTATAATATTAAGGGAAAATTTTACTTAAAACAAAATGGCTTTTTTGCAAGAATTACTGCTTTCTCCATTTTTTCCCCCAAATGAAACTCACAAATGAAAAGGAGTTATACTTAATCATTCTTTTCACCACTGAGAAGCAAATGAAAAGCAATGCATGGAAAAATGTGAAAAAAGATAAACCAGGAAAAATCTAGATGAAGAATAAACAGGCATTCCCACAAAGAAAAACAAGTATATACTTTTAAATGAAACTTTTTATTTTTAAAAATTATAGTGAGAGTTAGTCTACAGTTTTCCAGCCTATTTGCAAAATCTTGTGAACGTTTGTTTATAAATTTAGTATCAGTTGATGCAGATATACAACAAACAGGTTTTCATAATGGCTTTCACAGTCACAAATGAAATTTAAAGAATTAGGCAAAGCATTTCACTTCAAAGAATAAAACATGAACACCTGTCAAATGCCCATATTTTAGTGGTTGTCCCTTAGGCGATCAGCATGAATATTGGCCGATGATGGGAAAACCTGGTAGTTTTGCCAAGTTTGATGGTCACTGCAATTTAGATGCTTCTCTGAAATTCTCTAATTCAACTGTTGGAGCTATAAAACTGATTTCAAATCCTGCCTGGCTACTGCAACTGTAAGGCTCTTATCTACAATGGTCGCACTATCATAAAGATTGGTAGTCAATTTAACTTAAAATCCAACTTCTGACTGCACAAATTGTAGGGAGTATTACAAGAAAAAATGTAAGAAATTCTGTATTGTCAGTTGTAGGCTAATTTTCTTTTATTTATAATTTCATTGATTAGTAGCTGGCCTCAGAAGCAATAAGATTTGTGGGTCATGGCTTTTCTTCTAATAGGCTGTAATTCTACTATTATCCTATTTCTTCAGAATAAATGAATACAGGATGCACTAGATATAAACTTCTTGTGTGTCAGTTTTGAAAGCTAAACACCTCCAAAATGTCCAGATTATCATCTGAGTTCGTTAGAAACAGTGTGTTCTTTTGTAGGTGGTTTGTTTCTTGTTTTTTGGGTTTTTTTTGCCCGTGATGCACTGAATTTTAAAAATAATTTTCTCTGTATCTATAATTAAAACATATTCCAATTAGTCAGTTTCTTGTGTAAAGGAATCACGGTATCCCTGGGGGAAAGAAAAAAAACCCCACACTTCAGTGTTGTGAAAATCAGAAGTGATGAAAACCTGTGCTAACTTGGGAGAGACATGCCTGATGCAGTTTATCAGATATAGCTGTCGTTGTTCGAAATCTGTGTTAAAGCTCCACCAGCCCTGAGCGTCGGAGGCAGGGTTTAGCGAGCCCCTTTAAGGCCCCCGCAGCGCTCGCCCCGGGAACCTGGCGGGGCTGGTCGGCTCGCGCTGGTCGGCAGCGGCTCGGTTCCCCGCGCTGGAGCCCGGCCAGCGCATTAGTGCTGGACCTGTTCCTGCGTGTGCCTGGAATCACTTCCCGGGAGACGGCATGGCCCCATCAGGCAGCGTTTCGGAGAGGCACTGCACTTGAGTAAACTCAGGCCATCTGTTGGTTGCATAAATTAGTCTTCCCCATTTGCCCATCTAACCATAAGGTACCCATTTTTTTTTCTTTTGCCAAATAACATATTTTTTCTTTATCCAGTTCTAGCAGGACACACAAATGCATTTTTTTTCCTATTTTTCCTATTTTATTTGTTGTGCTGTGTGCATTTCATTATTGCTGTTTTGTTTAACAAAACATCTCCTTTATATAAGCATCCCCACCAAAGATAATTTTTATTCATGATGCAGACACTATTACAGTTTCTTTTCTTTCTCCTGTCCTGTCCTATCCTGTCCTCTCCCCTTCTCTGCCTTTTTCTTTGTCTCCCTCTGTCTTTCTCTTTGTCTTTCTCTGTTTCATTTTGGTTTTTTTTTCTTCTCTATCTTTTTTCTTGTATTTCTCTTTTTCCTCTTCTCTCCTCATGAACACTAATATGGATATGAATAAATAGATAGGGAACTTAATTGATCCCGTCAGCGTAACTTCATTGATTTTACTTCAAATGGTATGTTGTTCAGCATTCAAGGAAGAATTAAAATCAGCAGTAACTATCTGATTTCAACTTCAGTTGTTTTAAAGGATCTTTGTTTTACATTGCCTTTAGCACTTTATGGCAATCAGATTCCTTGAGCATTCAGAAATTGAATACTTAGTCACCAAAATCAGTCAATTTTGAAGATTTCTTGTATGTTTTTTTAGTGCCACCTTCTACCTGTCAAACAAAAGATGAAGTATGTCTTTCACAAGGCACATTTGGGCTTTTTAACAGATTAGTCTTTCTGAAGATCACCAGTAAGAATTGAGGATTTATTGAAGTCTGTTCTGTCAAGCCACTTTGCTTCTTTTGAATGTCTGCTGCTATTTTGAATTATTTCCTTTTTTTCCTCTTGCAGATCTATTTGAAAAATAGAGATTTGTATACTGTAGAAGCCAACAATCCTCGTCAGCTAGTGGAAATAGCAGCCAGAGACATTGAAAAACTGCTGAGTAACAGATCTAAAGCCTTGGTGGTAAGTACTAGTTGGTTAGGTTTTCTATTTCTCATTCTTTTTAATCCTTTATGTATTACTGAAGCATGTTTTTATTGTTATTTTTGCTGCCTTTGCACTTACGGGCGGCATCAGCCTGATGTGTACAGGACATGACATGTGGAACGATGGCTTGTGACTTCATGGTAGAAAAGGAACTCATTAGTTAGCTGGCGTAGGGCAGATGCTTATAACCGTGATGGACAGATTAGGAACCAAGGCCAAGTAACAAATGAAGGCATAAATAGATGGAAAAATATTCCTCTGTGACATACATGAATGTTTATGGCCTGAAGATCACTGTGCTTTGCAAACAGTAATAATCTTGGGGAAAAAAGGCATGGAGCTTTTTAAAAGGTGGTTTAAACATAATGGTATCTTTGAGGTTAATTTTGGTATTAATGCTGAACAGATCTGTTGATATTTAGTCTCTTTGTCTTCTCAGTTCCCCAGTCTTTCATGGTGGTAGCGGTTAATTCTTCTTCAACAAATGTAGCCATGTGTGAAACACATGATTCATTTCCATAGCTATTCTATTTCTGACTTGCTAATTTAATCTGTATTTCAATCATGTTTTGTATCAGCAAAATTAATCCTGAACTACTGGTGCGAAGACTGTGCTGCATTGAAATCTCATGATTCCTTATGCTTTAAATAACAAGTAGCTACTCTTTCAAAGTGCTTCTGCCAAAGCCTTGCAGATCTATCAGCTAAGATGCCAAACCTGGATAACTGATCCTTATAGCTCCTACTCACAAAATCTTGCATCATTTCAGAGTTTAGGGTGTATGTTAGAAGATACTGACCAAACATGCTTAAGGTATTCGGGATGAATTTGTAATCATGCCTTTTATAGAGTCAGAGCTGTTAGCAATAGGCTTAAAGGACCAAATAGTAGACTGGGATTGCTTGGGGAAATACCTATCTACTTTGGTTTGAAGATGAGTTTGGATGTGTCATTTAAAGCAAAAGAGAGAAGGAGGAGGGATTAACTCACCTAACATGTAGTGCTAGATGTTAAAACTCAGCTGGTTACCCTAAGCTCCTTAATGTTCAGTGGAGCAAAATAGGCACTTCTCATGCAGAACGCACCTGACCTGTTCTAAATAAGACTTTAAAATGGGGTGAACTGCAGCCCAGAAGTACTAATTTCTCTCTTTGATTATTAGAGGAGCCCAAGTGCAGATGTCCATACTGTAGGTGTCTCAGGTTAGGGGAGATGGGTTCCTCCCAAGCAATCCTGTCAGTGCAGTTTCACCCTGCTGAAGTACCAGTCTGGGAGTGAAATTGCTGCTCCATGCTCTGCTGAGGACTGGCCTTCTTAACGCTTAGGACAGAAATGAGAAAGGTCATTTGCTTAGTGAGGTGTCTGTGTGCAGGTACCACCGGAGATGCCCATTTTCTTGCTTTTTGTGCTTAGCACGAGGAATGTTAGTTCACTCTTCCAGTTCCCATAGCTTCCCTGACGTGATGTAAATTGATGTTATTTGCAAAAAAGCTTCTCTGTGTGTGTAAAAAATAGTAATAAATGGGTGTAAAACAAGTTCTCATTTTGTTTTTTTGTAATAACTCAGTGGGTGTGTGTTTACATAGCACTCTGAACTTTTTATTATTCATGCAAAGCGTGATAAATGACTTATAGTCCTTTGTGAATATATCGGTCCAGTTTTCCCCTTTAAAAAAAAAAATACAAAACAACTTTTTGGTCTGCAGAACTTCTCAGATAATTTTAAATGGTCAAGTCAATACTTTCCAAAGGCAAATAAAAAGTCTTCCAAGTATATTAGTGGTTAAAGACATGACTTTAAAACCAATTTGATTATTTGGGGGGATGTGACTCATGACATCTTTAATGGTTGAGGTTGGCATTATTGCCAATGCTGCAGTGTATGTACAATGATCATGGTTTTTAGCTGTGTGCCGTAATTTCAGGATGCGTACAATGATCCTGTGCATTTCAGCCAGACTTCTTCATGGCATTAGTGTCAATCTTGCCACTTCATGCAGGCTGAAATTCATCCAGTGCAGATGGAAATAATTGGTCTTGGTCCCTCCTTTCACACAGTTGAATTTAACTTGCTAAAGGACAAATTCGCTGCAGGACAACTTTTTGGCAATGGTCAGTTATAGCTGCTTCCTAAGAAAACTTCCTTTTGTATCAAAAGCCAGACCTAGCATAATCCATACATCCAAAATTGTAAAACTGGCTCAATGTTGATTAAGCTTTTTAGTATTATTTTCAATATTTTATTTACCTTTTGGTTTCGGATTCAGACATTTTTAGCTGCCATTACGAAGGCTAGCTCTTCTGGGGAGTTCTGCTATTGTTTCTTTAAAGAATGTGTTTACCATGTATATTCATGAATGCAGGGGCTTAGCCTGATTAAAGCAACATAGGGGAGAGGAGGCCAAAATTCCCACTTAAGGGGAAAAATAGCCTTTTATTAATCTCAGTCCTACTCAGAGGTCTTTGCTGGCTCATAGTCTTCATGGTTATTAATTTTAGATCTCTTTGTGTTGGTTTCTTTTGTGCTATCACCTGACCTGAAGAGCTGTGAATGGCTCAGTTATTTGTACTGGCTTTTCTGTTTGCAGGAATCGTGGATTTATATCACAGTGATATTCAGTGACTTCTGATTTTAAACATCCCTCCAGGTCACTTTATGCATTTGTGACACTCACTTGTTATCCAGAAATTTTTTTTTTTTTTTCCCAATGACTACCCTTATGTTTGGATTTTATAAATAATTCAGCTTCACTACCTAATGTTTATCTGAAATATAAGTCTTGTTAAATCTCCTGGGTCACATTTTCTCTGAAGTCAGGAGTGGAGCTGAATAGGACTGATACTAATCACTGCACTTAGGGTTTTACCATTGGGGCTAATATGACTCCAAGTGTTAATTAAGACCTGAATGCTGAAGAGAGGATGATTCAAGAGGAGAATAAATCCTCCAGTAATGCCACGAGGAAGGTGCCAGCGAATGACATCAGCAGTCTCGTTGTTCAGACAGTAGTGAACCCCAGGGACACTGCTGATTTTCCCTAGGCATGCCATGCAAACAATGTTGTGGCAAGGTTACAATAAGCAAATATTAGTGGTGACTTTTCTAACAATATATTGGCTCCCCTTGAGCTGCAAGAGCACCTTTAAATGAAAAATAACTCTTGCATAGCAGAATTATTTGTGTTTCTGTGCACCTTTGTGCTAGAAAAACTATGTAAATATGACTTAGAGGTAATAATATTTCATGGTTCTGTGCATTACACATGAAAGGCTCAGGGCTTCCAAGGTAACTTGGAAGACCTATGTGATTTCATTTCTGAAATATAATAATGCATGTGTGGAAATATTATACTGAAAATCTGGACAGAGGTGACTTTTCCCACTGTAAGGAAAGAAATTATATTGTTATTTTTCCATGCATGGGCATTTATGCTTGGAAGCGGCTTAAAAATGGCTTCATGCATAGCTGAGGAAGGACAAAAGGGAAAGCCCTAATCTGAAGTCGAAGTCGGAGGGACTTCATAGATAGCAAGTACTGGAAAATGTTATCGATAGAAGAAAAGGTTAGGATGGAAAGAAGAGGGGGACTTTTCTAGGGATGTGCTATGGTGGAAGAGTGTAGCTTTGGTAGTGAGGAGTTAGACGAGCAACAGCCTTATATATTCAAGGATGTCCAAGGAAGTGTCGTGGCAGAGCTGGTTGTTGAAAGGGTGTACGTTTCTTTTTTGCATTACTCTTGTTTCATGTTGCGTATTTGCCTGGGCTAACCCCTACTGAACACACAGTGTGATGACATTTGCATATGCAAATGTGCAAGTTCATATTATGTCTCTATGTATCCAGCTGAAAGGGAGTGTACAGACTGTCTGTGCCAGCGGTGAGACCCACATTAGCAGGTTTATAACGGCAGAAGGGTGGGGATTTCATTGAACAGGTATCTTGTAGCAACTAAGGGCAAAAAGTTGTTCTCAGACATTTTTCAGGTGCACAAGCTTCCCCAGGGTATCACCAAAGACTCCGCCTAGTCCGTTGGGCAGTTTGGCACCTAAATTGCTACGTTTCATTGAAGTGGTCCTTTTAAAGTTCCTACCCCACACATGATTGCAGTAGCTTTCATGGAGATATGTAGATCACGCTAGTAAATCATGATCTTTGAGTTCAGCTGGAACGTAAGTAATTTAAACAAAACCTTTTCTATACACAAGAAAGTGAAGGCATGTGTACTTCAAAATTACTGATATTTATTTCATTAGTATTATTAGAAATACTGGACATGGTACATGACAGTAATGTATTCATAGATTGTGATTTGAGGAATTACAAATATTTTCCCTCTGGCTATATATGTATAAAAAAGCCTTTTTAACTCATTAATCTATGAGATAGGCTCACGATATATTTATTAATCATGCAAAATATTACAGAAAGCTGAAGATTTGCAAAGATCCTAAGTTTTGCTTTCATACTTTAAAATTTTAAATATTACATTGATTGTATTTTTTAGAAAAGCAAAATTTAAATGGCCAATGTTTTCCAAAGGGTTGTTTTGGAGTTTTATTTTCCTTTTATCCTTTGTGTTGTGAGGGAAGTGAAGAAAGACTTATCCTAATGTAGTATTAGATCCAATGCCACATCCTAAACGTAGAGGTGCAGCTTTTTTCCTCTTCTACAGTGTGAAGTCATTAGTTTTGCAATCCTTAGCCTTTTTCTGCCCATCTGATCATTAAGTAAGAGGGAGAATCATTAATCTTCTACCTCAGGAAAATCTGCATTTTTGCCTTCTTGCTCATTTTTGTCAATATATTTAAATGAAGGAGAGTAAGCAATTTGGGATCTTTTGCTTAACAAAAAATAAAAGTTAAGAGAGAAAATGAAGAATAAAGAACACAGTCTTTTCAATAATGAACAGTCTTCGTAAGCACAGTCTGCAGAGAATTTTGGACGAAACTGTATCATTAACATCTCGCCTTGGATAAGTTTCCTTTCCATAATTCCACATTATTTACCTTTTCACTACTTATTTGTATGATACTTCGAGATGAATCCTTCTTGTTCTTCTTTCGAAATTCAGATGTACTCTTATTCCCCTGCAAATCCTCTTTTCCACAGAAAAAATACCTCTTTGCAGAAAACCTCAGGGTCAAATCCTTGTTGTCAACACTATAATCTATGGTCAGAGTGCATTTATTAATAATTTTTTGTTCCATTGCTGCCCACAGTCTAAGGGAAAAGCATAATCACATGTGTAAGATAGAAAATACTCAAATTCATTAAAATACATTTTGCTGGAGGATGAGAGAAATTCGTATTTTAACTATCGTATTCTTGCTTGATTTTTTTTTTGTTTTGTTGTGGGATTATTTGTTTTTACTTTTAGCTTTTAAAGTCTTACTTTAAGGTCATTGAGGGAAACATACAAGTTTTACTAAAAAGTCAATACTCTCCGGAGTGTTGGACTTGGGCTACATGCACACCATGCAGGAGTTAGGTGCAATTTTGCACCTCGTTGTCTAGATTTCTTCAGACCTCTCAATTGGAGACCTGGACATCATATCTTCATTGCAGCCTTTAAGCCTTGGCTTCTTTTGCAAACTGAGGCAACTGAGTTTCCATGGAAACTGAGGCACAGATTGTGTGCTAGGAGACAGATTCCCCATATATGATGTTGGGCAATGTCCAAGCTATACAACTCTGCCTGAGAACGAGGCGCTCGGGATGTTTATCTTCTTCCTAGTTCAGATGCAGTTTCAACACAGCTGTGCAACTGTGTGCAGATCCCTTCGTATTTCCCTGACCATCTGAAAGGTGGCTTCAGTGTTTCAAATCAAAATCAAAACCAATTTCAGTATAAAAAGAAGCATCAGGCAAATCGTGATAAATTTGCTTTTTTTTTTTTTTTTCTTGAGATCTTCAAGTGTTCTTACCCTTTTTGACTCGCTTGCCACTTACAGGCGGCGTTAGACAACTGGACTGGAAAAGACTGGAGAAGTTCAGAGAAGGAGAACAGCTGGAATCGTGGTTAGTCTTGCAGGAAGCACCACTTTTGCACATTTTGTTAGTATGGTTTGTTTGTTGGCACATGAGAGGCAGCCCATCATAAGGAAGTGGGGCTTGTCTACAAAAATAATTTCAGGTGTGACTTATTAGGAAGAGGAGATACACATGGATGAAAAAGAGCAAATTGGCAAGAGTAAATTGCTGGTACAGCAGTTGCACCAAGTTTTATCTATGCATGATTATGTGCAGTGTGTACATAAACCTATACAGAGGTTTTATGTTGCATTTCACTCTGACATGCTCATTTTCCCCTCAAATTGTTAGGCCATAGCCATTTACTCTATTTTAATCTTTTTGAAATACTTTATTTTATTTTAACATTCCATTTCAAGCTGGAGGTCGAAAAGGAGTTTTAAAATCTGCTCTTAAATCTTGCGCTATATTAAAAGATACTGAAAATTTCTAGACCCAAGTGAAAATATTACACAAAGTGTGTACCAGCATCACAAAATAAATGGCTTTAACTGTGCCAAAATCCTATATTAAAAATACCATTTTTATAGCAAAATAAACATAAAATAATCTTTTGTCTGCATAAGGACTGCAAGATCATGCATGCTATATGTCTGTATATGACAGTATGTCTTGGTTCTTTACGTTTTTCCATTATGTATTTGGTGGAATTTTACAGAGTTAGGACTCTAGCTCTATTTATGTATTTGCTTTTTATATCTCCATCAATTCTCTATATGCTGAGTAATTCACTGAGGTGGAAAATTTCTACATTTTATTTATGGATGCTGCATGTGAATCTTGAGAATAGACATTCTTGTCTCTTTTCTGCAGCATTATATTTAGATTTCAGTCCATAACTAGAATTAGTAAGCCTAAGGTAATCCAAGTAATAGAAATAGCTAATTTGGATGTGATAAAAACTTTGCAAGTATGTTTACAACTGATACTACACCTTTTTTTTTTTTTTTTTTTTTTTAAAGACTGGCTTAATTGGAAAGTTTTCACATTAGGAAGAAGGTTTTACATATGCTTCTTTAGGCTATAATACCAAGTCAGTCAGCGTGTATGAACTTTGCTTAAATCTCCAGATGTAAATGCAGTCTATTTTGAAAGTCAGTAGTAGTTGCTGAAGCAAATGTGTTTTGGAGTGACAGCTAGTGAGATGTGACACTTACGAAGTCAAACATTTGTCAACTTGTCCACATGTCAGCTGTTGGAATTTGTTTTTACTTGTCTTGCCTTCAGTCTTATTTTATTAACCAAAGTCCAGGTTGTATCCATGCTGCATTATGCCTCAGAGGATAAAGTCACAGAGCTCGCACAGCTTGCAAAACATCACAAAGTCTAGAAAAATAAATCAGAGGTTTTGCAGTGAAAGTTCTTGGCCTGTGTCTGTGTTTTTTTTCTGTGGTTTTCTTGATTTGGCTTCTGCACTTTTCGCATTCTTGTTGACACATACGGAGAGGGTCATCCCTCCCACTTCCCTTATCTTCGTAGATAGCCGTGAGTCACCAGCGTGGTTCCCCTGGACCCGAATGGGAGATAGTGCTGAAGTGGCATCTAGTCCGCTAGCTTAGAGAGGCACCTGCTGCCTCTCCGTCCTGCTAGTGCAGCGCATTGCAGTTGGAGTTGGTAAATGTGGCTGAGATGATGGAAGCTAAAAAGAGCCAGAGGAAAATAGTCTTGTTGGGTGATCAGCTTCACAGTTTAACTTCTCTTTCTCCTTACATGGTGGACTGTCACTGATGTCACAGCTTCTGTGTTGCCTTAGCATTTGGTATGTAGAGAAATCAGGAACACTGAGAGCTGTAGCAGTTCCTTTCTATCCATTTCTATTTATTCATTTGAAAAAAAATTCCCTGACAAAATAGACTTGCATGGCTAATTTTCCAGAGGGGGTGCGTGTGTTTAACTCCCTCTTGGAGATAGTTTGTGTGTTTGTTACAAGCTCGTTCCTTTGCCTAAGACTATGAATGCTCAGATCCCATTTCTGAAAGATGTTCTGCAGGTGCATCGCCTCATCACAGTGAGCATTATCCTAAGCCAGTGGGATGTGCTAGCAGCTGTGAAAGGTGGAATGCTGCTCCAAAGACCTCTTTCTGCTTGCTTTGGTTATGACTTATTTTTTCAGCTGTAGAAGTTAGGATTTAAAAGAAAACAATCTGACCCAAACTGCAACTGTTGCTCTTCTTGGATTTGTCCCAGATTTTGTCTCCAGGGCTTTGCTACCTTCCTTACCTGAGGCTTTCCCTCAGGCAGCTTCTGCTCCTGCAGTTATTTTTGTTTTCCTTGTATGTCCCTCTGCCTGATAGTTGAGAGAACTATTTTTTTTCCCTTGATCTGAGGACATCCACTCTGAACCTCTTCCCAAGGAGCAAGAAACATGTTCACACATTCATAGGTGTTGGACTATTTTCCACCATGGCTAGTTGAAAATTTTATAAAAGTATGATTATCCATGGTAAAATGCATAGTTGTCAAAATTCAAATATTTCATACAAGTAGTTTAAGTTGCTCAGATTTATCTGGTTTAATGTAAGGTTGCCTGTCCCAGCAGGCTTAAGAAGAATGTAAGAGTTTACATACAACACATTGTGAGTGTTGGCTTCTGTACCCCAGTGCTATTTGGCTGGCCCTCCCAAGGCTCCTAATCTTTCCTTCAGCCACCCAGTTCACTGTGTAAATCACAGCAAAACTAAATTTTGTAATTTTAAAATCCTCTGTGAAATGAAAAATTTATTTTCTGAGAGCTCTGTTAAACATTACACTGAAGGACCAAGTCTGAGCGGTGACTTCAGTGGTCCAAACTTGCCTGCACAAGTTACACATGCACTGTTGTTCAGCAGCTGGATACTGTTCCAGTCCCTAAGTCTTGAGTATTTCTTTGCAAGGCCTTTTTCCCAGACCTTGGATAATTTTGTCACTTTTTTCTGAGTCTTCTCATGTCTTTCAGTGTCTTTTCTTTGAGAATGTTCATTCCTGACCATGGTTAGAATTACAGGATTTGTCTCAGTGAAATGAGGATTGAGATACCTGTTTTGTGCCTTTGGCATCTCTTCTTCCCCATTCCCCATATCAAAAGCTTATATTATACTGCTTTGCTATAGTGTCCTACTAACTCAGGTTGAATTGTTCACCTACTTCAACTTCTAAATGCTTTTCAGGGTACCTGTGTTTCAAGATAGAGCCACCGTTTTCTGAATATGTTGTGGAATCCTTATTCCTACATCTATTTCTGATGGTACATTCAACAGTGCGTTTGAGCACTGCGTTTGAGTGGGATTGTCTTAGCCTATGTGCTCTAGATTACTTTGTGTGGCCATCGTACCTTCCTTACTATTTACTGCTGTTAACTACATTGCATCAGTAAAAATTTTTATGATCATATATATATATATATATTATTATATGTATGTTTGCATACCTATAGCTATATCAGGTTTTATATTCACTTCCAAATTTTTGATAATGCTGAATAGCCTGGAGCCTACTATACTTGCTGAATACTGCTGGGCATATCACTGGATAGTAATTTCCTGTTTACTATTTTATGTGATTTGTCTGTTAACTACTTATTTATGCTTTTGATGTGTTTTTTTTATTGGTAATGTGCAGTGCTAAGTATTTCAATAGTACATCATATACTAAGTCAAACATCCTACAGTAGGTTGTGGCAGTTAGGCAACTGTCTCTATTAACTACAACAATTGCATGGAATTAAAAATTGCTCTAAATATTTGTTGAGTACCTGCTATTGTTTGAGCTTCTTTAAGACTTCTAAAATCCAAAGACAACTTACACAGGGTTTTTCTGTCATATTCAAATAAAAAGTCAGGCTTTTGCTTATCATTTATTATCATAAGCTTATCATAAGCTTTTACTTATCATTTATTATTTTTATCTTTCCTTTTTTTTTGCTTTAATATATAAGAATAGGATATGTGTTAAGACTGCTGCTTAAAATAAATAAATAAATAAAGTCTTTTCATGGATCCCCTACAGTATCCTCTGTACCAAGAGGTACCCAGAGACCACAGGCTTAAATGACTATCTTTATTCGCCCACTATGTGAAAGATGGTATTTACTGTAGCACGTAAGTGACATCCCAAGCAGGTACAGCAGCAGGTCCTACATCTCTTATTATTTTACATAGTTTACATATGGAGGGATGGTCTGGTCTACAAATTGCAGCAAGCGTAGTCACTGTGTGTTATTACAGGAAGAGCAAAATACAGAGTTTCTGCAAAGCAGGTTTTCCCACCATAGTCCAGCTGACATGTAGTGTCTCTATAGATTTCCTTAAACAATGATGGCCTCTAGGAAATGTTGCTTTCCATACTACTACGGCCTTAATGGTTGATGTGGTAACAAAGGCCACTGGCCAAAATGTCATATCTTTGTTCTTGTAGTAGACAGAATGCATAAGTAGTATGAACACTTTTTAAAAATAGGATATACAGTCCAAATGACAAGAAGAATGAGTTTTACTTTTTTTATTCTCCTCTCCAAAGAGAATAATATAGAAATATATGACAACTCTTGTGATTTGCACCATTTTCTATTAGAATTATAGAGAGCTTTAATAAATTCTGAAAACATCTGAGTTGTAATTCAGTATCGTTTGCATTTCAGAGGGGGAATTAAAGCACAAATGAAAGTGAAAGCTAGATTATTTGCAATGCAACCGCAAAGGCTGGGTACAAAATTGTCAAGGCGTTGGGTCTCCAGGCTTAGCATGTCACTGTTCTGTGTGCCTGGCAATGCTAACTTTACTAATCAAGGTGTAGTATTGGAAACAGGAGATCTCTTGGGGCAAGGCAGAGATTTTAGCAGGGAACAGGTGTCTGACATGCCCTCTTTCTTTTTTTTTTCTTTTTTTTATAAATGCCTTTGTCACACATATCTTCCTTGCTGCTCCTCTTCTTTCCTTCTCATGCTAGTAAGTAGCTGTAAGGGAGAAATCACAGATTTATCAAGGCCCTGTTCTGCATTGAATCGATGATACTTGTTACTGTTTAAGTATATGAGAGAGCTGATGAAATTTGTACATAAAAGTGGAGCCACTGTGGTCCCCCTGTTTTACCTGGCAGGTAAAGCAGCAAGTTAGGTTTATCAATAGTTTGAAGGTCCAGAAAGAGTATTTTTCCCCTCCAGCAAAATACTAAGTTTTCAGCTTTGTATTTGGTTGAAATCACAGGGTAGTGTATAGAGTAAGAACATAAGAAATGCCGTCCTTGGTTGAAGTAGCCCCCGTAGGCGTTATTCTGTCCCCAACATTGGCAAAAGGAGAGAGTGTGCAACAGGAGCCTGCAAGTGTGGCCACTCTGCCGTTATGCTTTTATACACAATTTTCAGATTACAAATTTTAAAGAGGACATACCTGCCTATTCCCTTCAATAATTATTAATGAACTTATCCATAAATTTGCCTAGTCCCTAACCTGCTTATACTACCTCCTGTAGTAAATGATTGCAAGACCTTACTATCTCTTGGGTGAAAAAGTATTTTCTGCTGTTGGCTCTAGACTGATCTCTGACTAGTTTCAGTGAATGCTCCATAGTCTAGTATTGCCAGATTTGGTATATAAAGTTTTGGCATTCACTTTATTCATTCCCATGATGATTTTGTAAACCTCAACCATATCTGCTGTCAACCTTTTCCTCTTACAAAAAAAAAAAAAAAAAAAAAAAAAAAGTTCTAGCTTTCCTAGTCTCTTTGTAAGGCTGAGTAACTGATACATGACAGCTACCTCCATCCCATTAATTGTTTTATGAAGGTGATTGGATTAGGTGTAGTACAGCAGGTTCTTCTAGCTTGTCTTGGCTATGTTAATAGAATTTGAGTTTTGTAAAGTCTATGAACAGTTGGGCAAATTTCATTTTAATACCACTGCCTCATGTTGGCGACTCAGCAGTTTTGTCTGAAATAAGAAAATATTCACATAGAAAAGCATAAATACTTGTGAATGATGCAATAGTATCTGTTATCTTTATTATGTCTTGTCTTCTTCTCTTTAGAATCAGATTTCTTTGTTATCGTGTCTGTTCCAGTGTTATTTACATTTTCAAAAAGTATTTTCCTATTCCAAAATAAAATAAATTTATATCTAAATAAATGCTATCCAAAACAAAATGTTTTAATTATATTTTGTGTTTTTTTTTTTACTTTGGAGGGAAAGTGTAGTTAAATCTGTTTTTCCTAATGAGAAATCGAAACATTTTGCTAGAGTGAAACTATCCATTTTCTCCAGATGTTTTTTCATTTTTTTCCTGGTCAAATATTTAGTACGACTGAGCTGAATTCAGTCAATTGTCATTGTGAAACCAGAGTGGGATTAAACTAACAAATGTATTATCATTAAAAAAAAGTCCGAGTTTTGACTGATGAAATACGTACATGTAACAGACTAACTTTCAACTTCAGCAGAAAGCTTCTTGCAGTAGGAACCTATTAATTTGCCATAAGGGTATCAGAATCTGATTGCAAGCCCCTTGCAAAGCCTTGTTCTTTGCATATCTAAAAGAAAAAACCCAACACTTTTGGACTGGATGCTGGGCATGTAATTAGAAAATACAACATTCAACCATGGGTAGTTGAATAGTCTTTCCTTTCAAACAATCTTTGTAATTTTTTTCCTTCAGTTTAGGAAATCTTTTCTGAGTGTTTACAGCCATCCAGAACATGCTTATAATGCTTATTATATAGCTGCAGTATCCTTAAGTGCCCTGCAGGAAAGGGTAAAGCTGGGGCTTCGGTAGTGTAACAAACTCTTCCCTGGAACATTGGAGTTTTTCCTGGAGCATTTTGGTAGCCTGGTCTGTGTCAGTTTTCAGGCATGCTGTTAACTGGAAGCCCCAGGAAAGAGGGCAGGTACATCTGGAGCTCTTCCAAGTAAGCTTTAAAGGAATCAGATCACTGCAGCTTGAATCCTTGGGAAACAGCTTGCATGAAGAAGAAATGCCTAATTTCTATCGTCCTCAAAGCATGAAGCAGACCCAAGTAGCACATTCCCCTGGCGTCTTTCTTTGATGGGTTCCTCTCACTCGTCAGTTTTGAGCTGTCCACCGGCTACCTTGCTCATGCCTTTTGGGCTTTCTTTGGGAATTTCCGTGGTACAACACTCCTTAGGGGCAGCTTCTGTCAGCTTTTTTGCAACATTGACTTTTGATGTACTTGTTAGCACACAAGACAAAATTCCCCAGAAACCCAGCCATTTCCTTGCACCATAAGTGTCAGTGGAAAGGCTTAGAAAGCAGGATATGCTGAAAAAGAGCAACATAATGAACTGTTTTGTGCTATTTCCTGAAGGTATAAATTATAGTGTCCTGACTCCTCCTCAGAAGGGCTGGAAATGACGACCACTGGATGCAATGCATCTCACTCCAGTGACTCGGAGCCATGGGAAGCCACTTGGCCCTTCATCTTCTGTGCTTCAGCCATCATCATTGCTCCCTCCTCCAGCCACGACAGCCCTGGGCAGGGTGGCAGCTCCCCAGTTTGCAGGTCCTATTCCAGCTGCAGTGAATGTCTGGCAGCTCCCAGTGCATCTTGCTCTGTATTCATTTACAAGCCACGAAGTCATGGTAAAACACTTGACGCACACTAGCTGGTAGGAAATGAGTAAATAGAAAAAATATATTCAATCTCGTTGTAACAGCTGGGCTTATGAGTAGGAGAGGAGAAAAAGGAAGACGAAGAATGTGTTGAGACTGACACCAATAGGAAAAATCAGGTTCTGCATTTTAGAAGACACCAAAACAAAGAAACAAAGAGCCCAAAAAATCTTAATAATCACAGCTATTCCAAAACAAAGCAACACCACAGAGCAGGAGATTGTTTTGGCTGAATAAATCAAATTATAATTTTACAGCAGTACTTCAGGGCACTCCCTGACCTGGTATAAATCTGCATTACTTCACTTGTATTTCGTTAAGCCTAGAACCAAAAGGGCATAGCATTTGTACAGCTAGATAAAAGACAAGTATGCCTGATTTTAACACCTGACTATCATGGTGGAATCAGAAACGCAGAGTGACCTAGGTAGTGCGCGGTCTGGACGTGAGGCGTGCACCTCCGGAGGACCCGCTTCCCACAGAATGACCTACACAGATGTATCTGAAATCCTCTGTCTGGGTCACTGATGTTTGGATCAATAAGGGTGACACCTTAATTTCATTGGGATCAGAGTCTGGCTGGAATTTTCCAGTTATAATTGGTAGTTAGAGATATTTTAATATTTTTAAAGTTTTTTTTATGTGATTGAGAGAAGATTACATATTTGAAATGTATGTCCAAGAAATTAGGGAACTGGGATCAAAGCTATCTTAAGTCTAAGAGGGTTTATCTCTGTCTCCCACATCTCAAAAGAGTTTCCTGATTACTGGTTACAAGATAGACTGAACAGAAAGACAGTATTCTTCCTCAGTTATTCTTCCATCCTACCAGTGCTTAGGCACTGTGCTAGGAAGGGAGGATTCATGAAACTAGACAAGAGCATGACAAAACAAAACCACCATCAAATAAAATCACCATCAGTAGAAGATGTACAGCACTCGTTCCCAAGGGAGGCATATGAATCCACCATAATGGCTTGAATCTTAGGTTTTATAATATTCAGCTAGATGAAGGTGAAAACCTTTCCCATTAGACTATATGTAAAGTTAACACCATCATTGTCACCTTTATTCTGCAGAACATTTAAGATAAAAGGCAGCTGGTCAAAACATGTACTAGACAGGGTACCTCTGACTCAAGCACTCTAGATGCATCTTTGGATGTTGAATAGCTGCTTCTGCAGTTCTGGAAATGCCCCAAAGCCAGACGTACAGTCACCTGGAGAAATCGCTGGTTAAAAAAGGAGATCTCTGAATTTCAGCTGTCAGCAGAGTCAGGCTGCCAGGGAGTAAGATTTTTTTTTTTCTGTTTGGCAGTTTTTGACTACATTGTTCTGTGTCTTGTTTTAGGGTCTTAATTTCATTTTTTTTTTTTATTTTACTTTTGGGCCTTTATAAATTGTGCCTTTGGTACCTTCCAGGCTGTATTTATGAAATTCTGGGCTAACATTTTGCATAGACAAAACCAGTCAGTTTCTCTCCTGGGTAGAAGAACATGGTCTTTGTCAAATAAAATCACCATCAGAAGATGTAGAGCACGTGCTCCCAAGGTGGGCATGTGGATCCACCAGAATGCTTCAGCAGTTTGCACTGGATTGCAAATGCCAGAGAAAATCAGTTTCATTTAATACTTATAGTAATTTTCAGAATTGTTAAAGAAAAAAAAATGGCAAGTGGTCTCACAAATAAAAGTAATTTAGAAGCCACTGTTACAGATGAGTGCAGAATATAACACAGTCAGACAATGGCAGCGGTCATGATGTCTATTTTAGATATAAGAAAATACAGTTTATATTATAAGATGTTTTCCTTTAATGGTCTGTGCCCTCCATCTCTCTCCCTCCCCCCCCTCCCCCCCAAAAAAAAGATTTCTAGTGTTTTGGGTTTTTTTTTTCAGGCATGCAGCCTAGCCATACATCTAAGTTGGAAGAAATTCATTATGGGAGTTTCTAACAGTGCCTTACCTATGTTTAGTTAAGAGTGACATCATTAGCCTGTTTCAAATTTTTCATTTTTTCATAAGAAGAGAAGTTCTGCCGGTCTTAAGGTTCAGTATATCCTGAGACAGAGATTGCTTTTTTGCAATGGCCTTTTTTTATAGAATGGTTTAGGGATTAAATGCATTTTGAATTCAGCATTTCATATTAAAACTTCAATCACCTGCCACTTGATTATAATTAAAAATGCCCCTAGGCAATAAATTTTGTTCTATGTAAATATGACAGGCATAATTATGGCAAACTTAATTGTTCATATATTCCTAGTTTTTATGTGATGATAAGTTGAATATTAAAATAAGTGAAGAAGTAATTACATTTCCCCCCCCTTTCAAATAATGAAACAAAACAACAAAGTTGGTACTTTTCCTTGATCTTGGGTCCATAATACAATCTCCTGATTCAATAAATTCTGAAATTAATTTCATACCAAAAATACAAAGTTGCTAATTTGCATCCTGTTGAATTACTAAAGAGGAAAAAGTGGCTGTGGTTGGAGGGGATGGCAGGGAGGATTCGAACATGCCGAGGGAACTGTGTTCTCCATCTCATTCCTAACACGGTCACTGCGGTGTTCAGGGGAGCAGAGGAACTACGTTTCCCCCTAGATCCCTGCATTGCCATCTTCTTTACATCCAGCTCTGACGTTGCTAAGGAATAATGCTTATTTTTTCTTTAAGTGCAGTTAACAAACCTGTAATTCATCAGTGGTTATGTTTTGAGAGGAAAACCTGGCATGTTTCTGTGGTGTGATCTGTTACAGATCTCAGCAGGTTCATTAGGAAGGAGATTTTTTTTTTCCCCCCAAGGAGCTAGCAAGGAACGCTTGCCAAAAGCAGAAAGATCAATGAAGATGCTTTAGGTCTTGCCCTGCTGTACAGAAAAACCTTACATAACCCTTCAGATTCAATTTTTGCTTGCACACTGGCTACGGCCAGGCTTCTTCTCCTTTGCTCTTTATGCCTTCCCCAAGTTGGTCTGTGTTACAGCAGCAGTGACTCATTAATGCTCAGTCCAGTGTAAAGTACTAAACAGACAGGCTCTGCTGCTAAATTCAGTAGCTATTCCCCAAATACCTTGTCTGAGTCAGAGCACTGTGGAGCGATAATTTTGTTTCTGCTGGCTCTGTTTGGGAGGATGGCGCAGGAGTGGGAGGCTGTAAGGCTCTTGTTGCTGAGCAGGCAGTGAGCAATCCCCCTTGACGTTTGTTTTGGCTTTTTTTCTTTTTTTAAGGGTTTGCATGTATTTTGGATTTGTCCATATGTATTTATGTTTAAACAGGTCTTTAAAAACATTAATGTGCATGAACAGAAAGTGTTAGCGGAGCATGTTTATCTGTTCTCAAGGTGATAAAAGCAGACTGAATTGAAGTCCTAGGGGTGAATATTTTCAGGTAGATTTCAGGCAGAATCAGTCTTTAGAAACACAGAAGATATTGCTGTGTGCAGCCCATGCGGGCCCACCAAGCGCTTACTCAGCATGTCGAAACTGTGCTCATCCACGGCTTTAGCAGCATTACCAGCCAGACTTTCCATGCGGTCAGCAGAGAAGTCCTTCTCCACCTTCCAACTTTTCATTAGTTGATTTTTCTTTTTTATATACATATCTATACATTGTAATGGGTTATAGGAGAAGTAACCATCAAAGAGCACCTTCACCCACTTCCAACTTTTCATGAGTTGATTTTTCTTTTTTATATACATATATATACTGTGTAATGGACTGTATACCAGAAGAAACCATTGAAGAGCATCTTGAGGACATTACATGAACCATGGAGGCGAGTCAAAGGACTAGCCCATGACATTCTGCAATTCTAGAAGTTTCTCCTCAAATGATACATTTTGTGGGCTTCAGCTGCCCCTGTAAGAAGATGACAGTATATCTAAATTTGTTCCTGTCTTCTTATTGGTTCCAAAACTCTGAAAATACTATGTGTAAATGAAAGTACACAGTAGTAACTTCAAAGTTAAGACTATGATCTGAAAAAGTTTTATTGAGAATATATTTCTGTTTTTTTCTCCACCAATAGAAATCCAGTTGATGTAATTTAAGCCTCAATTACCCTTTTACGTATTCTTTCTTTTTTTTCGGTATCGTCTCTCTGTAAACTATGCACAGCAACCTTAACACTAATTTTTGGTATGTGTCTTATTTTTAGGATATCGTTTTCTAAAACAAGTGCTTACCACAGCCAGCCTTTGTGGTTACTAAGAGAATATGGTAAAGAACTGAACACAGAGGGATGAAAGCAAGGAAAAAAAAATATTACACTGTACAAACTATGGTGTAGGATAACTATAATCATGTGCCATTGTGGTTGGGGGAGTGGAGCATAGTACTGTCATAAGGTGCTTTAACTTTTTGGTTTTATGGTTTTAAACTTTTAATGAAGCATGTTATGTTTTTAACAGTTCTAGCATTTCATCAAAGTGCTTTCTGTATATGCAGTAGCTTCGCTTAAGATGCATATTTGCATAGATAATCATTGCTGTATTGTGGGCAAAGTTTATGGCTGCAAGCTATGTCCCTGATTTTGTGCAGAATTAAGCATGGATTTAGCATGTAAATACTATCACTGACTTCTTTTTTTCTTGAGTCAAAGACTATAGTATGATATGTAACTAATGTAAACTATTTAAAAATACTGTAATAGGGAATATAATAATAAACATCACATAAAATTTGAATAGAGTTATATTCAGGCAGTGAAAAGAATCACAAAGTCACAGAGTGGTTGAGGTTGGAAGGTACCTCTACAGATCATCTAGTCCAACCCCCCTGCTCCCCTGCAAGATAAGATATGTTGTCTGGTTTAACCTAGATTTTGAACTTCCACTAGTTTCTCACTGAAATATCATATTAAATGAGCACAATGTTTGAAATTGTGTGTACGTCTGCCTGAAATTTTAGTGTTTCCTGTTTCTGAGTGTTTTGTGTATCACCCTTTTTAGCCATGGTTGTGAAATTTAGGTTGAGCTACTGCAAAAACTCTTCATTTAATTGGCCCCCATTGATAAGAGTTTAAGGATTTGATCTTTCAAACTCAGTGATCCTGAAAGCAGGTGGGAATGCATTGCATGAAAATTCCTATATAAATATTAGTGCTATTTGCTCTATGACAACAGTGTGCCTGGTTCGTTGCAGTTGCACTGTGCCTAGCGTACAGCAGGCCGGATAATCTGGATAGTTTGCCAGGCCCTTGAACAAGTCCAGCCTGAAGTGGTGAGGGAGTACTTTCAGGACATGGAGGTGACATGTCCTTGCTGTAGCAGATGTTAGGCTTTTTACAGTGATACTAAAGGAGTTCACATGGGATGGAACTAGCACTATTCCGGTTCAGGTTCAGACACATTTGGCAAAACTGAATTAGTGGTTCAGAATTGCGTTTATATATATATATAAAACATATATATATATATGTATGCATATGTATATGTATATATGTACAACATAATCTTTGCAACAGTTTTGAGCTTTGGAGGTTTGAATAAGTTGCTATAAATTGTTCATCGATTTGTTTTCTCCTACCCTTAGCCACATAATAACACAACACATCACAGTGCTTTTCTTTGCCTTTTATTTTTTTTTTCCTCAGAGCTTAATTATACTCTGGATAGTCTCATGAATTATTAGCATCATTCTTGGTTATACTGTTTAGATGAACTACCTCTGTTAAGACTTCTTCATCGTGGTCTCTGCTGCAACAGCAGCTGGGTCAGATATTGGCCATGCATTAGGATTTATAGGAGGGACATGAAGCAGCAGAGATGTGGGAAGGAGATGTGCTTTTGCAGGATGCTTGACTACATGCTCTGATTTATTATTTAGCTGCAAGTTATGTTCAGTTCAGCAGGGGAGCTTTTCTTCCTGCAGTTCCACTGAGATCGCTGTGTGTCAAGTTACTATTGTGCAGTGACTTGGACAACATTCCCGATTGCTTGCCCCCCACTGCATGCTTTCAGCAGAATGTATTTTCACAATGGCTTCAATGACTGCAGAAGACTAGTTTATACTTGTTTTTGTACTCTTTAATACTCATCATGTTCACACGAACATTATACTGCTAATTGTTTCTTTACTGGCTACCATTTGTCAACTTGGAAATCACAGAATCCCATTCTGTTATATAGAATTAAAACTAATGTTATTAAATAGCTGCATAATTAAAAGCTCTCTTACCACTTCACAGTAAACTACCATCTTTTCACATTGCATGTAACTCAGAAAAGGTTTTATCTTTTTTGGTCTGTTTGAATGAGGAACAGGCGAGTGGGTAGGGGAAGCTGTAAGTGCTGATAGAACAAAGTTTTCATTAGGTTCCTGTAAGCAGTGTATTTTGATGGAATGAGTTTATATCAACATATACTAGTGGGATTCCTGAATCTGCAAAAGAGTCTTCTATGCTATGAATAAAAACTGTAATTGTGGTCTAGCTAACCTTGTAAGTCATTAATACATGGGAAAATACAGCTGTCTAAACTAAAATAATAGACATAGAAATATAAAGATTAAAAGCTATTGTAGTTAAAAATTTTCATTACATAGTGAGAGTTGTTGCAGTATCTATTCTTTTCAGTATTATAATGGAATAAAAGTCTCAGCTTTGATTTTTTTAGGCAATTTTTTTTTATCTGCAGTTTTAATGACTGTGATAGAAATGGAACACTTTATAGCAAAAACCAATGGGAAACCTTTGTGGTCAGCAAATAAATTTGATAGGCAATGGCTGGGTGACAGCCTGAAAGCTGTCTGTAGCTGCTTTGTTAGTCCCACTAGTAGTTTTGTGAGAAGGTATTTCAAGGCAGCCCACAGCATAAAAAAGGGGGCTTAATTAACCCTAAAAGACAGGAAAAAATGACTGCAGATACTTTCCAACTTTTTGTAGGTTTTTAAAATGAGACTGATATGCCAGCTGTGTTAGTACTGTCTCGGTTTGTGCTCCTGCTGAGACATCTCTTTGTTCTGGAGTCCAAGTGGACTGCACGTCGTATGTACTGCCTCTTGCAGCTGCCTGCAAGAAAGTCTAATTGCCAGAAACACAAGACAAGCCACAGACAGGTTCATTATTTTTAGCATTCCCCATAAGCTATCCTTTAGGATACTTGGTATTATTTATTAGATGCTGCCTATTCTGGGCTCTATATAAGACTGAGAAAATATGGGATATGATTCATTTTGCTTAAATTAAGATACATAAAAGCTAGTTGTCTAGTCTAAGCTGGGAGTGTGGTTCCGCTGTATCTGCTGGAAAATGGGCACTGCCAGAACGAAGATTCATTTCACTGTCTTTCAGGCCCATTGCTGCTATCTCCTCTTCTGCAGCAGGAAGAAACACATGATCCTTTTAAATTTCTTTACAACTTAGCTGCTTCTTACTCATCTGCCTTGTGGATCATTCTCTTTTATGCCAGCAGTGGCCACTGTTTTGCCAACTGCATTGCTTGCAAACTATTATTCTCTTTGGAAAGCTCAAGCTCCAAGAAATTCAAATACAAATACTAATTCTTGTGTGCACTTGACAGTCTTTCCATCTTGACAAACATTTTAAAGTGGAGAGAAAGAAATAGCAGGCTTCTTTCTCACCATGCTGCAAAATGCAATATTAGTTTTCATTAGTATCGTGATAGGTAATAGGTATCATTTATCCATATAACCTCACTAGACTCAATAGAGATCTATTTTTTCCCATCAATTGCAGACAGAAGTGTAAAATCCTGTCCTACGTGTGCCAGTTTTGTCACTGACCGACCCGAAGGGAGCATTCTCCCACTTCCTTCTTCCTCATTGACTGAAAAATATGATGCAAATTATGATGGCTCAGATCTTCCGCTATTGTTGGCTCCACTTGAATATGCAACTTTCGTGTAGGTCTGGCTCAAGGCACTTTTGGGATGAGATCTTTGTACTTTCTGGATTTTTTTTTTTAAACTTTATGTGAAATTAACAATTTGAGGTGAATTTAAGAGACTGAAAAAGAGAAAGTGGCTCAGATCTGGTCCTCTTCCCTCTAAACTACCGAAGTGTTGAAGAATGATGAATGGTTTGGAGGCTGACTTCATACAGTAGTGTTTTATCCTGAGATCACTTACACATCATTTTCAGCAAATCTTCATCTAAGATGAAGAGACTAACAAAGACCAAAATGAAGGGCCAAAAGCCATTTACCAAGATATAAGCAGTCAGATGTGCAAAAAGTTGCACAGTGGAATTTTCCAAAGCACGTAAGAAAATTAGACCTCGACTACTCCCATTGGCCATGGGAGGAGGTCATCCAAGCTCTTCATATGTTTGTGTGTATATCACCAGATGCTTCTCTATCTTCAGAATCATAAATCTTGGAAATCTGACCCAATCTGCCTACTGTTAAGCACTTCTGTTTTCAAAGCATGAAGAGTTCATTCCCATATCAGAAATACTAACAGTTTTTAGCAATTTGCAATTGCATGTTAATTGAGTAAGCAGACGGAGCCATTGGATGTATCCTCTTCCACTGGTACTGCCTGTGGCATGTGTTACCATCTCAGAGGTAGGGTGAGCTCCGGCAGAGCATTTTGATTTCCAGTCCTGCTCTGACGTAGGTTGGTTTGACCGTCTAGGCAGTGCACTGAAGCATGTTGAACAGACGTTGTGGTCTGAAGAGAGAACCAGACAATAAAATGCACACGCAACCGAGGAGCGTTTGGTGGGAATTCAGCTGTTGGAATTGGAAGGATTAAAACATCCGTAGAGGGGAACCACAACAACAACTGCACCATTAAAAAAAAAGGAAGAAATTATTTCTGGATCTGCCTGAATGAACAGACCTTAGCAGACAGGAGATGAAGCTCTTCCACTGTGTCATGGGCCATCTTGCTATAGCAGGGACAGAGGAAATAGGAGACAGCTGAACCACCACACACTGGTTGATTGGCATGTCAGGCATGGAGGAAGTGCTCTTGAGGCCATGTTCTGGAAGCCTCCCCCAAAAATGTCCATGCTAATCATCAGTGTCCTCAGGTGAAGGCAATATGGTGGTTAAAAAATAAAAATAAAAAAGTGTAGAAGATAGAAATAATAAATAGTAGATCACTTGAAATTAGATGACAGTTTGATGTTTTTGTCCTTGGCCGCCAGGCTGTGTTTCTTATCTTCCTGCATGTTCTCGTGAGCTGGACGTGCTGTGTTGCTCTCTGACACCTGTAGATTGGTCAAACTGACCCAAATCAGCCTAAGGGGCAACATGTTATTATTTTTCTTTGGAGATGGGTGGGTAGGATCAATCTGCACTTTAAAAAAAAATGGAGCAAAGCAAGTTTCTCTAGCCTTTTTTTCCCCTATTGCTTTTCTGTCCATATTTTGCTTTGTTTTTCTCCTCTACTTTTTTTTTTTTTTTTTTTAACCTCCTCTCTCCCCCGATGGCTCTGATAACACACAATTGGGTAGTCTCCAGCCTGGGGAGTCCTGCACCATTTGTATTTTTCATATTGCACAAAATAACCTTCCAGAGTGGATACAGGGAAAAGAGAAGTTAATGTCACCATTTGGATGTTTCTCTTTATTTTAGAGAATAAAGAAGTGAAATGTCATGTTTCCCTAAATGTGGACATGGATTATTTTTCTCTGTGCCTGCTATGAGCTTATCAAATGATGTATTGTGAAGGAGGAGTGATAATTTTCACTCCTGTGGAAATGGCATCAAATGATTTTTGTGGTTTCTGAAAGCTCCTAATACCACAAGCTGCTAATTGATTAAAAAAAAATCGAAGTTGCTATCATTGCAACACATCATGCTTACTTTTAACAATCTTATATGAAGGGGAAAACCTTGAATGTTGCATTACTGAAGCAAAAATCTAATTTCTGGGAAAGAAGGAGCCTTTATTATGATATCAGAGACCTTGAGGCAATGTGTTTACCTTCTGTTCGTGAGAGTCAAGGAGCAGCACTGTCATTAAAAAGAATGAAGTGCATTCAGGCAATTAAAACAACAGTAAGATGTCAATTAAAGAAATTACAGAAAAATATCACACTCTGTCCTCTTGTTCTCTATGGGAATTTAATCTGTAATCTTTTTTTACTAAAGTAAAAGTAACAGAAGAGATTAGCACTTTGCTAACATCAGAGCCTAGCAGGCAAAGAATCCTTTGGCAAAACGACAGAACACTTGATCCTTAAACAGCAATATTTTTATATATCAATGTTGTTTTAAATATGTGTGTAAAATTTGTCTTATGGGTCTCCAAACTGCTGTAAATGGAGAGAAGATGTGCAAAAGACAAGCCAAAAACACAGACTGAAAATAAAGAAGAAACTACAAGAGGAGATAAACAGCAGAGGTGGATTCAGGTGGAAGCAGCAGTTGAGTTGTGTGCAAGGAGAGCAAGGTGCAACTTCAAACAGGCACCTCCAAAAAGAGGGAAAAAAAGAAGAAAGCATGATAGAAATTGATTATTTTGTCCATGTTCATAGTTATCTTCATCCTCTTGTTCTGCCTTTCATAATTGATCAGTGCATGATTCTTTATTAACTTTTCATTACAACTATAAAACTTTTATGATATGGATTGGGGTCTTGGACCTGGAAAGAGAGCTGACTCAATCCATGAATGTTAGAGAGCAAGAACAGACTATAAAATAATTTCTGTCATGGCGCAACGGAGAGGGCTGCATGATGGTTTACCTGGTGATTGGCAATCACGGGATTTACCTGATGACTCTACAGAGTCTACAGAGTCTTAACTTAAAGCGTGCGGAGCTGCTGTGGATTGAAAATCTGATATAGACAAACTGCACTTTGCCCGTCGGAAAGACAAGGGGACACGTAAGACACACTGATTTACTGGGCTGATGTAACCTCCGTTGCGGAGGATGAAAGTGCCGGGAAAGGATTTCCCCTGTTGATGTTTTTCACTTAGGAACTGGGGAGGAAACTACGCCTTATCTGTAACTTATGGATTTTTGATTTAGCTCACCATAATTTGATAAAACTAAACACTAGGTCTAACCGAATATATTCAGAACACAACCTCAATCTGTCATGAAAGGAGACAAAATAGGTGGCATGGCTGTATCTAATTGGTGGAACAGTAAATCTCATTAACTTAAACAGTATGTTAGCCTCTGGCACATTAATTAGTTTTGACCCCTTTTTCAGCAGACAGCAGACACCCAACAAGCGCTTTCTTTCAGTAAACATATTTTGAAGAGGAAGCTTATCTTGATGTATGAAGGTACAAATTGCAAGCCTGATTTGCCATCTACTAGGCAGAACTCCTGACTAAGTCCTCCACTACAGGTTATACCAAGAGCCTAATATATTTCTTTGATATTTCTTTAAATCCTTTGTTGGTTTATCTGTATTTTGTATACAAAAAGCTAGTAACTCGCTAAAAGCTGAGAAAATGAGTACTAGAAAAAGCAATAAAATATTAAACGTTCTAGTCTCTATTGATTTCTGAAGCGAGGACTATAAGACTGCAGTTCCTACAGATAAATGTTACTAGGATTTGATATTTCATAACAGTGGGCATATTGGTCCCTCAAGGGAGACCATCTTGTGGGCAAAACATAATTACTCAGGCCTGTTTCTTGCATTCACTTTTTTCTGAATTCAGGAAAACAGAAGGTTTTGCTTGGTTCAGAGCTGAAGTTAAAAGCTGTTGGAAATTTAAAGATATAGAATCACAGAAAGATATTAAAAATGTTCTGGAGACACAAACCACTGTAAATTGGCAGTGAAAACTCCAGCAAGTCTTATGTCTGGCTAGATTTACTGTCAACATAGTTAACTGGTTTCAGGTTTTCTGGAATTTTGCGAAAGAAGCATTACTTCAAATGTAACACTGGACTAGTCTGTGCTCACAAAAGCATCCCTGTACAGTCAAGGCATGTAGTTAATATGAACACAGATTTCTGTTTTAATGCTCATTCTATTCACCAAGACCAGATAGCGGGATTCATGTTTCAGTCTTTTCCTTATCAATGGTTAGCTGAATAACCCTTCTTGCTGGGGTCGAGAATTTAGAGCATATATGACAATTTAGAGCCTTGTTTCCTAGGAAGATTAGGACTTGGATCGCACTGTTTCATCTAATGAAATTCTGGTTTCTGTAATACAAATGTCTACATTAAGGTAGTTGTCTAAGCAAACTTCCCAGGCAGTGGGAAGAAACAACCCTTTGTAGGTCATGAGTCATTTGATAAAGTTTAGACACCTACTTGAAGGTGAGATGGTGAAAGTCTGGACGGCCTCAGGTATAGACCACTGGTAGGATGAATCTCACCTTTCCTGTTTCTCTCCATTTCCCTCTCTTCATCCATTCTGTCCTCTAGTAAGTGGCTGGAAATCAAGAAGAGGGGAAAAATACTGATGGGGCAGTACTGTAGGTGAAAAGGTTAGGAACACACAATATTTGTAGGTTATAGGAAGAGCATAAGCGAGCTAGAAAGTGTAAGTATCTTTCAGTACTAGGACCCTTCATGATGGCTTTGGGGACAGGGATGATTGTCAGGCCTATAAAGTCATGTTTGATTTGTTTGGGCATAAGGAAACTTGTCTTGATTGTTGAGCATTAGTTTTTGATGCAGTCAGTGCTGATTATTGCTGTTTTTACTTTTATCAAAGGTGAAACGTGAGGGCTGATGGCAGAGGTGTTAGAGTTAAGCCTTGGCAAAGTAGCACTGAGAAGAATTAAATTCTAACTGATTTCTTTAAGCATTGCTGTGTTAAGGAAGTGCTCATGTTGCATCTTCCACACCTACTGCATTGCTTTGGTCCTGGCTTGCAGTCTGATCAGATGCCATCTGGGGAAATTCCAGCACATACATGAAATAATATGTTCCTGCTGAATCAATATTAGTTATTAGGGCAAAATCCATTTTATAACATAGTTGAAAAGAAGGAAGGAGGAGAAACTACTGGAAGTGCCTTCCCCCCCCCGCCCCCCCCCCCCCCCCAAAAAAAGCTATAAAACATTATTAAAAATCCCAGAGCACATTTTGTAAGATCAGGATACTTCAATAACTTGATTTAGTCAACTCAGACAAATTCCAGTTTAGGAACTGAACTGTGCTTACCTATTCAAATAATTCCTGCAGTTTTGAAAGAAAAATATATCCTTTACCTTTTCTTATTCTACCCTTAGCTATAATGTCTTAGTGTATTGTGGTAGTGCTGTACATTTCAAAACTTTGTTCTGTTGCAGGAAGTAGCTATATTTCAGTAGTTTGTGAAAATGTTTTGTTTTCAAAGAGAAGGACATATATATATCTGATGTTATTTGTTTACCCTCAAAAGAAAAGGATACACTGTTTTATGCTCCTAGAATTAGTATTGCAATTTTCTGTTGATGAAGGTGACCTTAAAAAATGCTAGTCACCATATGTATCCTACACATCTCATCTGTAATTCTCATCGCTGACCATAAAAGCAGTCCAGTGAATCCCGAGCAGTAAAGGTTCCTACAGCGTTATGAGAAAATAATCAGACTTGCTTTGCACATGTAGCTCTGTATTAAAGGAGTGAATAGAGTAGAACTGATTAAATAAGTGAAATAGTTGTGCAGAGCTAGAGTCGCAGAAGGGCATTAAACTGCAGTACTGTGCAAACGTCATTAAATTCTGGGTCTTTATGTGAATCAACTCTGACGAGATATTCCCCGAGCTGTCTGTGATTTGTCACTTTGTGCCATTGAGAGTATTTGGCCTTTCATCAGTTAAACAGACTGAAGTGTCGCTTTTGGAAGATAATTACAGGTTCTCAATGAAAATGGCAGAGTTAAAGCCTGCTAGATGGTGCTTGTCTCGCTGGAGAGAGTATAAAAGCATACCCAGGCCATGGGCTCTCTGCAGAAGGGCCCCTTCCTGGGCTAATGATACAGCTCCTTGCGGCAGCGATGGATCCGGATAGCAACCTGATGGGAGACGTGCTGTTTTACCTTGTGTGACCAGCTGTGCTCCCCATTCCAGAAGAGCAGCAGAGCTGAGGAGGAAATGTCGAACAATAGGCGGACTCTGCCGACTCTTTTGTGTAGGATCTTTGCATTCAGAATAGCTCTGGTGAAAAGGGGATTTGTTGACTTAGAGATGTTCTGGGAAGTATCCAAAAGTATTATATTCTCCACTGCTCTTTCAGAACGTGGCTCTGAGAGTTACAAACCTCTTGCTGGAGGTCCTTTGTAAAGTCTCATGTTTAATTAAAGTAGTAAGGTTTACATTGCAGCTTAATTGGCATCCCCAGTGAGACATGTCTGTGTGGTGGCTAAAATAATGTGTAGTGCTTGTGTTTAAGTGTTTACCGTAAGTAAAGCCTGTTTTGTTATTGTTTGCATGATCACCCTCTACAGGGTTACAGTTACTGAGCCAAATCTTCAGCTGATGCATAGCAGGGTAAGTTCAAATTAAATTAATGGATCTTTACCAACTTACCCCAGCTCATGATCTTGCCCATAAAATGCAGGAATATTAAAGGGTATGTACGGAGGACTTAACACTTTCAAAGCAGCATGCTGATCTCTTTATATTTGTAATTATATTAATTTATAATTATCTCATTAGGAATTGGATCCTTGAATCGAAAAGCTGTATATGTTCCATTTTTGAATTAAAGAGGAAACTTCTTTTTTTGTTGTTTTAATTATTTCTTACAATTTGTGGGACAGTGGAGGATGCACGGTGGTGTTGAGAGCCTGTTGTTGAAACAAATGTGGAGAGCTAGAGAAACTGTCACGCTGCAGGAGTGTCCAGCAAAATCCTCTATAGGATTGAGCACTTGTCTACTGATTGATATATATTAATCATTTACCAGCACTGTTTGCTTTTAGAAAACTTATACAAATATAATATGAAAGAGAAATGAATCAGTACAGAAATGGCAAGTTCACAAAGAGAGAATCTGGGAGCCAACGATTAGCATCTTTTCAGAAAACTTATTAAAATGCAGGAGGGACAAGAAAAAAAAGACGAGAAGTGGAATCAAAAGAATCGTCACCAGGATGAGTTGGTTGCACATTTCTGGTGCTAATGCTGGCTAAAGACTTCTCACTTCTGGAGAAGCAGACGAGAAGTTCCCTTTGTGAGCACACATCAGATGGCAGCAGAATCGCAAGCAATGTGATTAGTTCGACAAGTTGTCGATTCTCACAGACTCTCTGCTCAGGCAGGGAGCATTGATGGGTTTTGTGTGGGGAAGACAGATGTTCTCTTTACACTCTGTAAGCGAGATAATAAAAGTTCCCTGTCATATGCCAACCTGCATTGGAGCAAACCCAAAAAGAGATAATAATGTGCTGCCACTGCCACTGCTTCTGGTTCTTTTGTGCAAGACATTGGAAGGCACAAGAAAGGGGATCTAAAAATAATAACAGATGCAGAGGCTTTGTGCTACAGAACTGTATTAGTGCTACAGGAGCCTTTACTTTTTATTTTATGGTATTGCTTGTTTCACTTCTGATTATTTTGGAGGACATGTTATAAAAATATTCATTATGGAGAAATGTGCAATGCAGCATATCAGGATAAGAAAACTAGGCAATAAAAAAATTCTACTCTGTTCATGTTAAATTGTTTAGCAGGGTTTTCCACTGACAAGCTGTTAGATCAACCCGAAATAATGAAAGTGCATATGATGAAGGGAGAGAAGAGAAAGGGCAGCATTTAGAGCCAGGCAGTGCTAATTGGTTTGAATTGGCAGTGAAACATTTGCATTCAGAAAAGAGTAAATGCCATTTTAAATCCATACCTAATGCCAGCTCAACTCAAGCTTTGAATCTAATTACCTTAGAAGTTTTTGTTGAATTCATATTTGATTCTCCAGCATTGGGATCTGTTTCTGTAGATTTACTTTTGGGTTGGAGCCAAAACTGCAAGGAGTCTGTGGGCCTGGGTCTCATTTGGATGCGTGCTGCAGCTCACAGGAGCAGCTGTTTTGCAAGACACGTGCCCAAGTTTTCAGAAATTTTATGAAAACAAGTGATTGTATGTGGATTGTCTTTTTGGGCTGAGATCTTAAGATTAAGTGAAATCTTAAATTAGCCAAATTTTAACATTTTTTATTTTAGATCTAATTCTGACTTAATGAGGAAACCTCAAACTGGAAATCTGGAACTAGTTTGTCTTGTTGAACAAGAGGATTAGTCACAAAATTGCTCTTCTGAGCAATGTGGGGACATTCTGGAAAACCCTTCAGTATTAGAGAATTAAAACCAATGGAAAATCACTGGACACTTGAGAGATCATCTGCTGGTAATTTAGGCCTTTGTTTTGCCTCTTCTTTAGCTCCTACAGATTTTAGGCTGTAACTTAGCTCATGGATGCAGGATATCGGCAAAGACATAGTACCCAATGAAGAGAAAGTTGCAGACATGATGCTCTGTTGCTGGAATTCGTATGAGGCTGTATGAACCTAAAAAAATGAAAAATGAAAGTCAAATTTGTAGGTTTCATTACAATACAGAAGGAGCATGAAAAAAATGAAATGATAAAGGACTCCAACACCCTGATATTAAAGACCTTTACAATAAATTAACACATGGTGCTCTGCCTCCGAAAACAGCAGAGAAACATGTTTTGGGACAATCTGTAGTAATTTTTTCAACAGCACTTAAAGCTGGTTTGTCAAAAGCAGTATGAGAAGCTTAACTTCTGTTGACTTGTTATGTGACTTTAGGCTCTGTAACAAAAAATGGGATGCAGAGTTTCTGCAAACTGTACTCTGTCTTCAAGTGTACACTGTAAAATCTGTGTTCAGTAAGATTGCATTAAAAAGCTACTTTTTGCCATATTGATTTAGAAGTCAGCCTTCTTTTAGGTTTGAAAAACTTCAATTTCATACACAGATTTAGGTAGAACATGCACCCCAAAATCTTTATTGCTGAGTTCAACTGGGCTGTCTCATATGCAAAGCATTCAGTGCGAAATATTAGAGCCTCTGGCCTTTCCTACAGGCGTGATTTCAATACCAAAATAAACTCTTTCTCTTTGATTAACTTACTCAGAGATTCTGACTGTTCAATTAATAGTTCAGGAAGAAGTAATTCAGCAGTCAGTAGAAGCTCTTAATTCTGCATCCATGTTTGGTGATTTACATTGCTGACAAATTGTAAAAATTGTTTTTCAGTATCTGGTTTTGACACATTTATTATGTCTTGGTTTCTTTTTGATTTTTTGTTTGTTTGTTTTGGTCTTTTTTGAAAACAATTAATTATTTGATCATGACCACAGTAGCATATAAGGTGAGTGGACAAATCCCATTTTTACATACCAGCTTCGAACTGTGCCTTGCCACAGAAAGTTTCTCCTTGATGCCAAGCAATCTCTTAAACCAGTCAGTCCTCTGACAGTCAATCACGGATTATCATTTTCTGTGAGTTACCTATTTTACTTTACACAAATACTTGCTTACAGCAGGATAATGAAGTTTAGGAATCTCGAACTCTGCTTAGGGCTCTATAGGGAAATGTGTTCTTGTAGGTAGAGAGTCTTTTACTTAATTACCTCCAAATAAAATTGCCATGTATCCTTTCACTCTTCTTGTCCTTTTTTTTGTTTTTCTTTCTCTCCCCCTTAACCTGCCTCCTCATTGCATTCCTGTTTTCCTGGCATAGTAAGTCCTGCCTTCAACTCATAGTCTTTTCATTCTAGCCTGAGTCCTCATTATCAGGAGGAACTTCTGGAGATTTCCCTTCATGTCTCCATCAGCAGTTCCCAATCTTCTGGCTGGCTTCTCATCTCATCTTAATTTTACCTTTTTCCCAGCCTTTTGTTAGAAGGCTGTTTATCTTTTTTGCTGGTCTTCTGCCACTGTTTCCTGTCCTGGAGATTTCCATCCTTTCTATCTCTTTCTACTTTTCTACCGGTCTGAATCTTTCCCCTCTTGGTACCCTTTCCTCCGTCAGTTCTCATTTCTTCCCTATGCTGCTCCCACAATAAAGGATGAGAATGCCATATATCTGTATAATTGCTGCTTTGAAACCTAGACCTTTTTGGCTTTTCTTCCTGGGACTGAATGAGCAGTTTCTAGATGAAATATTTCTGTTATATACCAAGTACCTCTATGTCACAGGCACTATCGAATCATAGAAATATTGGTAGGAAAGGACTTCTGGAGGTCATCTCATCCTAATTTGAGCTCCTGCTCAAAGTAGGACTGTTGCCAGCTCTAGACCAGGTCATCTGTGATTTTACCTGCTCAAGTCTTGAAAATCTCCAAGGATGGAGACTCAAGAGCTTCTCGTGGTGACCTGATCCAGAGCTGCACTACCCTCTTGGTGATTTTTTCCCCATTAATGTCCAACCTGAACTCTTTTAGCTGCAAATTGTAGCCACTGGCTAGTGGCTAGTGGCTAGTATATTGTCTGCCAATACTAAGACTCTGGTCTTTTTATCCCCTTCAGATAGTTGTAGGCTGTTACTAGATTACCCCTTCGCCTCTCCTTTGCTTTGGACTAAACAGCCACAACCTTTCTTTCTGTGTCATGTGCTCTAGGCCTGTGACCATCTTGATAGCCCTCTTCTGAACTCTTCCTAATTTCTCAATATCCCTCTTGAGCTGGGGAGCCTAAAGTTGGATACAGTATTCCAGATGCAGCCTCACCAATGCTGAGTAGAGGGGGGTAAGAACTTCACTCTGTCTGCTGGCCACCTTGCTCCTAGTGTAGTCAGCAGACTGCATGCCCTTTTTGTGATGAGATCCCAGTGCTGGCTCATGTTCAGCTTAGCACCCAGGTCCTTTTCTGCACAGCCGGTCATCTCCCAGCCTGTTCTGCTGCGTGGGATTATCCTGCCCCAGGAGAAGAACTTTGCACTTCCCCTTGTTGATTCACAGGAGGTTTCTGTTGGCTCAGTCCTCAAGTTTCTCAAGGTCTCTCTGGATTGAAGCTCTTGCCATTCAATATGTAAGCCACTCTGCCTACTTTAGTATCACCTTTGCATTTGCTGAGGATGTACTGTGTCTCATTGTCCAGGTTGTCAGTGAAGATATTGAACAACAGCAACCCCACTATTGATGGCTCGGGTGCTCCGCTTGTTACCAGCCACCAACTACAGATCAAGCCATTGATTACTACCCTTTTAGCCTGGCAGTCCATCTCCTTCCTGCGCAGTAATATGGTACAACTTTGTCTCTTTTCTTCACTCTAATTTTCTGTTTTTTAGGAGGGAAAAAAAGTTCAAAATCCCCATGGAGAAGGGAAGGAAAGTTCAAAGAATTTTTGAAGAGAAGATGTGAGAGACAGGAAGCAAAGCCCTAAATCCTGTCGTTCCACTGCTGTTAAGAAGAGTGATAAATACATACATTCACTTTTCAAGAGATCAAGTAGACACAAGATTTATTATTTTTCATTGACAATAAAGACATTTTTCAAGGTAGCATCTGTTTCATTTCCACAGCTGATCAAGAGTCTATTAGCAAAAAGCTCCATAAAAATTTTGTTCAGGAACAGCTGTATTTTGCCAGAATATTTAAATAAATAAATGCCCCCAAAGAGAGTAAGCTTTAGGTTGCATTTGAATAGAAATGTGGGAATTCATAGAGGAAAAAATATTGTATTGTTGGCCTCATTGATCCATGGTCTTTCACTTAATATTTTTGCTGTGTCCATCCTGTTCTCTAATTCTTAATGATATTATTGATCCAAAGAGCAACCTTGTCAAAAAAATCCTCTTCCCCCCAGCCCTTCCCTGCAAAAGCAGGCTAGACTAATATTAACTTCTTTATCGCTGCATCCAGTTTATTCTTCATTTTCAATTTGATTCCTTATCCTTTAGATTTCAAAATTTCCCTTCTGTTCTTTCCTAAATGATGTATATCTCTTGTTTGCATTCCCTTTGTTGCATTTTCTTGTCATTACCTAAACTTTCAGTCCTTGACTCTATTTTTGAGATTTCTATGTGTCATAACACTTTTTAGCTCTGTTAATAAAGAAGAGTCATTCAGTATGCCAAGCTCCTCAAGCATTAAGGGAAATTGCTGCCATGCAAGACTGCTCATGCTGGAGAGTAAACTAGGACACTTCCTATGATTTTTTTCTTGCTCTCATGAAAGGCTGGATGGGAACAGCGTCACTGTTCTTGTTTCAGTACTAGTCTATGATCAGTGAGATCTTCGAACGCTCCATAGAGAAGGTTAGTTATCTCTAAGACCTGGAGTTCACCTAGTCACAGACGATACGGGTATCTCACACTTAAAATAAAGCAACAGTAATACACTAGAATGTGATCCTGTTACTAATGCAGTATCAATCGATTTTGCTAAGCTTCAATGCTTGTTTACTCTTCAGGTTGTAAGTTAATGCCCAGCAGACTCTGTTATTTGAATTATTGATAGAGCATTTTGTTCAATGTAAGAATTCAAACCCAGTTTTGAATCGGGATGGTAAGAGAATGCCCTCTGCTTATTCTCAGGGTGTCATTGTGAATATGTAGCTTGGAATTTAATATCAAAATATAAGTGATTTTGCTTCAGCTTTATCAAATTTACAAATGAATGAGATTATTAAATATGAAGTTAACAAGGAAGCATTTGTCTTGCGCCTGACTCAACAGCCTCCCTGTCCATGGCGTATGAGAGCTTTCCAGATTGCAGCAGTGTCCAAGGTGGCTTTCACAGCAAAGAATGTAGTGTCTCACAGCCAGACTCTAAGTTGCAAACTCAGCCCATTATTTCCTTTTTCTCTGAGTGCAGAGTTGAACATGTTGTCTCTTCCAAACAATAAAAATCAACCTTATGATTTCACTCTTGAAGGACAAAACTCCGGTTTTGAGTCTAAAAGGGACCTTTATGATTCTGTGGTCCTACCCCAGCTCATAACACAGGCTTTAGGAGTTCCCTTAACATTTCTCAAATAAAGTTCACAGGTACAGGCCAAGACTATCCTGCAGAATGTGTCCCAGCTACAGGCTACATTTATTGTGGCATTATGCAAAAAGAATGAACCTAAGACTGAAGCGAGAACTTTTGGAGTCAAATTAAGGCTTGATTAAGCCTTCTAATTTGCAGTCTGAACTGTTTATAGACACCAGTTAAGTAACTGATGAAAAAGAAACACATTTTTCTTCAATATGTTGATGTCTAATGAACCTGCCAGAAGGACTCTGTACCTCATGGTGCAGGATTTACTAGATGAGGCACGTGGGGGTGGATGTCAGGTGGATTCATGACTTTGTTTGTGTGTTTACTCTTTTTAATATATTTTTTGGTTTATGACATGAATAGATGTGGGAATTAATACCTTCTCAATGAACTAGAATAGCTTCTTAGTGAGCACACATAATTGTGTGCACATTCTTTAGTAGGCACATGAACTTAAAAACAGAATTTATTTACTTACGACGCCTCAGCCCTCTCTGAGTCAACACTCACTATTCTGACAACCTGAGCTTTAAGTCTCCCCAATTCATGGGCAAGACCCTACAGTCTTTACACAGGCAAAACCCTCCTGAAGTTGCACAGAGCTCTGATAGGATGTTGGCTGTGCCTATGAAACCCTTTCCTCTGTAGTGATAGCTCAGAAACAGCAGAGTTTCTATTATACAACTTGCTATTCACAAATTTGACTATTAATTCCATTCATTTGTACAGGTTTTATTTTATTGATTCATAATTACCTTGCCACTTCTGATATAGTGCTTATTTCTGAAAGAAGTGTGAATGAACTTTCTGATCTTAGCTTTTGTTGTGGCTTCTTTACCTTGTGGTTCTGTGGCTGCTGTCTTTTAACACATGCCAATTTGTGGCTTTGCTTTGGTTCTCAGTTTGGCTTTGCAGTCCGTAAACACTCACTGTTGGGGAGGAGATTATGAAGAAGAACTCATGTCTTCTCACCAATACGAGGAATATACTGTTTGCCAGGCTTACATTTTGTAGGGTGTCTGTGAAGAACCTAGCACAGTAGAAGCTGTCTGATATACATAATAACATTAAAACTATGATGTTCTCTAAGGTATTCTAAGGAACTCTGAAATAAATATTTATATTTTTAAAACAATTTACCTCGATTTTTTTTCTGTTGCCTTTCATTTGGACCATGGACTTGCAAAGAACCAAGTGTGTTGTATGCTATTTTTATGCTTATTAACAGTCCTAATGAAGTCTCTGTGAAAATGGAAGAATATAATTAAATGGAAGCACATATTCATACATGAGCTTTTGTTGAATTGGGACCAACATGTGTAAAAAGAGCACTGGTGCAGTAGTTAGAGCTTTAGCTTCGGTCACAAGTAATGTCGGTTGAAGATCTTGCATTCCTTCAGACCTTTTGTGTGACTTCAGTCTACTTACTTAGGGTAAGGTTCATCTTATTTAAAGTTGTCTAAGTAGGTGTTTCTCTAAATTTGTTGCATCTCCCTTCCTCTTTAGAAATTGAAGAGAGATGGGTACCTCCAGGGAATATCTGGGAGTGCCTTCTCTTTCCATAGTGAGAACATGGATAGCTAGTTCAGACTAGGCACCTAATATTTATGCAGTTGAAGACTCATCCATTGGATTTTCTGTCTGATTCATTATAACTATCCTGGAAGTGTGGACAAATTAAGTCTTAGGGTGTACCATCTCTGTCATGTTCCTTATTTTCAGTGATCTTAAGTGGAATGCGGGGGCAACCCATGTGGTACACAAACTGGCAGAAACTTGTGGTGTGCCCTGTGCTTCGAAATGCATTGGAAGATGTCCTTGTGTGTGGTGTAAACATCTGACTACATCACACTGAGCCTTGTCTGGCCATTGTCATACCGATGCCAAGTGATTAGTGCTTGGTGAACAAGAAAACCTGATCTTGCTTGAACAGAAATCCCAAGGAGATGTGATTTGAAAGTGATCTGAGTTTCTAGTCTTCAGGGTGCTCCTGGGACTAGCCAGGTCAAGTATAGACGTTTTTGTTCTGCGTTAGCTCATATCTAAAGTGAAAATACTCTTTTGTGTTTACTTCACAAGGCTTTGGGGTAGATGAGGGTGTTCAGGATTCAGTCACATTGGCCACACCTAGCTTGGGCACAGGTGTGTGATGTGACTCCTTTTTGGCCTGTGTATCCAGTTCCCTTCCTGCAGACGCCAAAGAGTTTGTAGGGAGTGGGCCAGCGGCAGGCTTGTAGGTCTGGCCCCTGTGCAAGGCGGGATATGTGCCCACACCGAAACACCCGGAATTGCATCTGGAAACAGGAGCTCAGAAAGGTGCCTTGTCAGCAGCTCCAATTACTCTAGTGATGGGCCACATATACCACAAGACTTCTCAAGAGTAAACAAGCGCAACGTGTATATTTCTGTGGCTTTTAGTGACTATCGCGTTATTTGAACATAAGATAAACAAGAGAAGTCAAAATATGTGGTCTCAGATGAGCTGTGTCTCTTGAACAAAATGCACTGCATTCTGCACTGCAGGCAATTCCCATACGCTTCTGATTACTAATTAAGTAATAAAATTGTGGCAATTTATCATTATCTCACATAAAATACCATTACGACAGTTTTGACAAAACGCGCTTTGGCCTGTCTAACAGTGTGGGCTGAATTCTACAACTCGAGTTCTAAAATTAGAAGCGTGGAAGCCCACGAGCACTGTATATGGTATCAGTATACAATAGTATTTCAGGAAGGGATCCAGACAAACCAAATAGCTGCCATTCAAAATAAATCTCAGGGAGTTTGGATGAAAGCCATAGCAAGTTTGGATTGCTCATTATTTTTTGAAAGAAGTTTTAGAAAGAAAAGTATTAATATGCGCAATACAAATCCAACCCCAAAGGTCACAGAGAGTTTGCAATTTGCAAGTGCTTTAGGAATAGTTGTTAAAGATTGGCAAGGAGGAGGGGTAGGAAGTGTCAGTAGGAGAAATAGGGCTGTAGTGCTAATGAGCAGATGCTCTGCTGCCTATTGAGAGACCTCCTTGCAATTAAAAAATAGTTGTAGGTAGGAGGAGATCATTCAGCTGTCTATGTGCTGTCAGTTTTACCTTGACCAGCTTGTTGTATGACAGATGCATTTTTATTTAACCGAAGGGAAAAAAAGGGGGGGGGGGAAAGAGCCCTTGGTAGCTAGCGGCCAATGTGGCAGCAATGTTATGTGTAGCAGAAGAGTGAGACCTGGGTTCAAAGGGAGCTGCAGGACATCTCTTCTGTTGGTGTCCTTCACATGGTGACAGATAATGATCTCCCACAGATGTGCTGGCTCATCTGTATATAAGGGAATGTGGGCGTTACCTTTAGGAGTGGAGAGAGTGGCAGCTCCCATCTCACCTCTTCAGGCATGGAGTTGTCGCAGAAAAGAGGAGTAGCAAGTATTTGATTTCCTAGCCTTTTCAAAGAGGAGATATAAAGAGCAAGCATCAAAAGCAGAGATGCTGCTGTAGCTCCTTACCCTTCCTTTTCAGTCGGGGGCAATGTGCAGGTGATGGGGACCCTCCTTTGCGCGGGAGAGTCGTGCAGCCCGAGTAATTCACTTAGAGCCGCAGTATGTCTCGCTTACGCGAGGCGCTTTGCTGGGGGGAAGGTGGGTGGGAAAGAAACGGCTTGTAGAACTATTGTCTCCAGCTCCAGCTTTGTGTGTAATTCTGTCATTTTTGTTAGAGCAACACTGAGAGGTTTTAGGAGCAGGTGCATCTTGCATAGGCGGAAGAGCTTAGTAGGAAGAGCTCAGTTGCTGCAGGCATTATTTGATCCAGCATATGCACTTTTCCCCTCTCTGGCCCCCTACCCTTTCTTTATTCCTCTCCAGGTTAGGGGGCTTACAGCATAATTAGAAATTGAATTATTTATGAAGAGTCATTAAAGTGGGTGGCTTGCAGATTAGTCAAAGGCAGCATACATGTGACATGAAACTGCTTTTTTCTCCCCTTCTTTTGCTCATGCTGACTGCACAGAAACCTAGATAAAGCTTTTGAGCCTTGGAACAAAAAACAAGTGTTCTGTGATATTACCTGTGTGTGTGCAAGTACCCATCTGAGTGTTTGGGAAAACTGAAAATACGGTGGACATCAGCCAAGGGAAGGGTATTTTGAGAAAACAAAGGGAAAGGATAGACTCATTATGCAGCTTTGGAAATTAAAAAAAATGTAATTTCTCTGTCAACTAGAGGAGTTTAGGAGCCTAATGAAATTTAAAATCAGTGGGAGCTCATTTAATAGCTGTAAGTCATATAGTATTTACTAATATTATGAGGAGTCTATCTAAAAGTAACATAGGAGGCCTTTATTTATATCCTGCCCTGATACGAAGGACATATCTCTAAGTAGATAAGATCTGTATCTCTAATCAATGAGATCCAAGACAAAAGAAGTTAAGCCTTTTAACTGCACTGCTATTTTTGTCTTTGTAAATCTTACTTTAGAGGAGGAACTCTGAGAAACACACATCCACACCACTGAAATTAGTCTCCTTCTCTCCGGCTTTTCACTTGTTTTCAAGTGCAGTTCTAGGTGCTGATATTTGTCCTTTCAAAGCTAGTTCTTTACAGTGTGAGAAACTCTGCTTTTCACTGCGATCTGTGGTGAATTCAGGTCATCTAAATTACTGAAGCTAGCAGCCCCTATATATTATTAAAGGTGCTTGTGACACTAATAATAGATTTACTGGATTTGTGTGTATGATGAGGAGATGGAAAGGAAGCAAGAATTATTTTTTTCTTCCAATCTTTGGAGCAAATAACTTTCCAGATATCTGAATGTTTTTGAAGTGCATTCTTATGCTCTGAGCTTACTGAAGGCTAATAATCATCACTGAATATGGTTATGCAAGAGCTGAGGTCCTTTACAAAAGGTGCTCTTATTGTCAAATTTTCAGTTTCATCATCCTGGCAAATAATAGCAGTCCATCCCTACATGCAACACTGGAGGAAAGGAGTGAACAGTGTACCTGTTAGCTCTGTGTTCAGAGGGACATAGAAAATTCATAGTAGCATCTTGAAAATAAGTGAATTCCCTGAAATGAGCTTTCTTCCACATGAATTTTGGCTACAGATTTTCTGTTTTCCTCAGTTGTCAAATGAGATAACCTAATACATATCATGCAATAAATAATTCAAATTCAAGACAGACTTTTGAAGTGGTAGACGTCACTGGCAGACATTTTAGTTATCTATTTTTCAAATAATAGCATCAAGCTGCTCTTGCATCTTTGTACAATAATTATTTTTATATAAGCATAGTACTGGAAAAGTAGTCACATTACCAGTATAAGAATAAAAAGAGGAAAAATTAGGTAGTGACAGAAGGAAGAAGTACAAGGAAAGACCAGTAGGGTGTTCTAAAAAGTAATTGGTAATTTAGGGGAAATTTTCAAAGTGTTTTGTTTTTTGAATGAAAGTTCAAATCTTCCATATAGATTATATGTTATCCCTTTTATTCCAGTAGCCTCAATTTTTTGTTGCTGAGCTATGTAAATAAAGTATGTTGTCCATACTAGTAATTCTTTAAATATGGCACACTTACTCATGTGCCCAACAAAGTAATAACATATATACATAAAAAAGGGCTTGTAGTTTTCATTCCGCTCTTTTGAGGTCGTTCCTCTCTTCCTAACTTAGACTTCTTTGATATGTTTCTTTCCATGACCATGCCAATAGAAGTGGATGGTTACTAGCGGATATTAGGAAGGATGCTAAGTGCTGCTTAATAGGATGCAATGTTAGGCATCTCAGGGGATAACTGCAGAGGCATGAATTTCATCACTCTTCCACAGTTTGGGATATGACCTACAACATCTTTTTCCAACACTTCTCTTGGTTCCATGCTGGTTTTTCTGTGTAAGAGTAAACAAGCTTCTTCACTGCTCTGTGCTTTATCCACAGGATGATTCTTTTATGTGTAGAGAGCTTTGGGTTCTACAGATGAAAAGGCACTAAATGAATACTAAGCATGAGGACGTTGTTATTTTACCATTGTGTAAATTGAAGGACATGAACATCAATGGCACTTTACTCTCTTCTGTTTTTCTGGTCTAGCAAATAGCATATAATTCATGAATTCTTGTCCTCGTTACGGATAATGCCAACATTTCTATGTTGTAGTCTTATATTTTTAAATGATTCCTACAATCTGTCAAATCCATTTAGGTACATCCCACATTTGCTTTTATTTATCTACAAAGTGGAGCCTCTTTATTCATTACATTTTGGCTGCCAACATGGGTGGAAACCATCCTAAGATGTATATGAATTTAAATGGCAACAGAATGACTGGCACTAGATATGTGTTTTTAGTGTCAAGGCTATGGTAATGTATATCATTAGTTGTTAAACATAGTCTGCTGTCGGCTCGGCGCCAGTGTGCTGTCTTGTGCGCAGTGCCAACCCTTCCTGGGAGCCTAGTATGTTCTTTAGTTCAACTGCGCATTTTCTCAGTTGTATCTGCAGGAATGAGACACCAAATGTGGTGATACAAAATAACTTCTGAACCATGTTAGTGCTGTATTCGAGTTTAACATGAACATCTGTCTTGCTTTAGGCCAGGTAAGTCGCCATTTTATCTTCCTTTTGGCTTCATGGGGCATAACCCATCCTAAATGAGAAAACGGTAGTAAAAGCATCCCTAAATTCTCCAAAAAGGATGGGTAATCAGATGCAGAGAAAAAGAAAGGCAGTTTCCCAGAAAATGTTGAAATAATTTATTCCCTCTACGGGAGTAGTTAGGAGATGAGACTGAATGGTGAGTCTGAGTTTCAGATTGTTTTCCACCTATTTCCAGGGACAGCTCTGTGCTGCCTCTCACTGTGGGCAGTGGTGAGGTTACAATCTGGCTCTTTCTAGCCTATAGATATATTGCCTACACTAAAATAGAAGATCTTGGAAGAAGACTTTGAGTGCTGTTTCCAGACATGAACATGTGAAGTGAAAACTTGCAGTTCCATAATGCGACTTGTTTTTTGATGCAGAAGTATTCTACCATTGTGAATTAAAATTTGTGTATACTTATGTGTATCTGTATATATACACATACATTTTATATAGATTAGATATAGATATAGATATATGCATTTGCTTTTACCCACTATAAAATTAATCTGAAGCACATTGCATTCAAGGAAATGTGAGACAACTTGGCTGAGACAGATAGTTACAACTTTGATCCCAAAAGGGAGAGGACAATTAACAGTAAGTTACAGTTCAAACTCTAGAGTATCTATTGATGGGAAATAGGCCTGCAGGAAAGAGGGTGAACTGACTAGAATAATGTATAATAATCCAATAATAAAATCCAGTATTATTTATCAGATTAGAGTATTTCAGTTTATTGTATTGTACAGGGAGATGGTTGTCCTTATCCCCTCCTGTCTCTGCAGAAGTGCTACTATGAGTTACCGGACCCAAAGTTTAGAACAGACAGCATAAAAATACATAAATAAGTGCAAGTTCATAAAGGTAATATTTGATGACTCTGTTGGTCATTCCTTGATAACTCTTTTTCATTTGCTCAGTGAGAGAACCCCAAAGTCACCCCATGGTTTTCATGTTGCTATTTATTTTAATGATCTTTGGATGTAGATTGAACTGTATTGCCTATAGTTCCCTTCCATCTCTCTATAAAGAGGAAGGTTCCATTTCCAAGAGGAAATGTTGGACATATATTCTAGACGCTAGAAAAGGGACCTCAATCCTGTCATAAGATCCATAGCCCTCACAATTTAAATATGACAGGCTAAGTGTCACTTCTGTCTAATGGCATTAAGACATGTGCTACCCATCTCTCCAAAATGCCTTCAGATGATTTAGTAACTAGTGAGGACTTTGCATAAAAGTAATCATTGAAACAACTACAAATAAAGCTAATCAAAATGTATAAACCTTTTTTGATTTCCAAATGCTCATCACAAGCTATTCCCCTGCATTACAGCCGTGCTCATGCTGAGCAGTAGTCTGCACTCGGTGAGGGGAAGCCCATGCCCCAGGGATTCACTGCGCCTGTGCATGGGAAGGGGATTTCCATGGTGCAGAACCTCATGCAGGTCTAGCAACAGTGACCACAAGCAGGAGTCCCATTTAATGGGGGACCAAGGGCAAAAGAGGATTTCAAGAAAGTGGCCTAGTCAGACTGATAGAGCCTGCAGGATGCTTCCTTGGGACCCGAAGGCTTTGCTCCATTGGCCTGGGAGAAGATCAGGAATGGCTGATGTTAGGTCCGTTTTGGGGCTTGCTTGCTTGTTTGTTTGCTGCTGCTTTTGTTTTGACTTAAACATTTATTCTTAAAACTTCGGATGCTTTTGTCAACTATGCATGGGTGATGGATAATTTTGTGTTTCCTCAGTGCCCCAGAGTCCTCAGAAGATTTGAGAATTCCTACTTCCTCCAAAGGCTTCCTATTGGACTTTGGGCAAGTCGCTTGCTCTGTGTTTGGGTTTCACTCAGTTGGAATAGCATTTTCTTGCCTTGCAGGATGGGTTAATGGGGCACTTCTGCCGCACAAGGCCACGTGAATACCTACAGAGGAATGCCTGATATCTTTTGGAATTGTGCCCGGGTCTTAGTTCAGTGTTAATTTAGTGTAGTGAGTTCCACCAGCTAATTATCTGTTGAGTGAAAATGTATTATGCATCAAATGTGTTTCACTGGGGGGGCTGTAAAGTGACACATTTAGACTTAGCTTTGCAATTTAGGACTTTTGAGTATTTCCCTTTGGAGCCTTAGTTTTGCTGTGACATCTGTTTCGCTGTGTTTTGTTTTCAGATGTTTCTCTGTAGTAGTTTGTAAAGCCTGTGTGATTTCTCAGAATGAAAAGTGCAAGTAAAGCAACATGTTTTTGCCTTTCACTAAGCATTTAATTTTTATAGAGTTTTTGCCTAGGAGATAAACAATTTTTTTATTTCTCAAGATTTTCCTGCACTACCTGAAGGCATCTGGAGCTTGTATATAGGGAACTCACCGAGACTATTTGCATGAGCCATTTGTGGCCAAAGATTCTTGCTATGTGATTGTGAGTTTGGGAGAAAATTTCAGCCTTCATAGATAGTTAAAACATGTTTTACCTGCTTTAGTAAGCTAACTTTTTTGTCTGTTCTAACTTACTTCTTTGTTCCTGGTAGCTACCTTTATTTTCAGGTTATGTTGTTATATATTGTATATATTATATTATGTGTTTCCACATACCCCAAATGGAACTGAATGCAGAAGACTACTTTTACTGGAAGATATTAATGAATATCAGTTGAACAGTTGAGGCCTTAAGTGTAGTACTTAGTCAGGACTTTGGTTTTCATAGCAAAAAGAAGTAAAACTTCTGCACAGGTGTGAACAAACTGTAAACACAAGGAAAATGCAAAATGTTGCTTTTTCTGCAAGGAAATATATATATGTGAGACTGGATGACAATATGCAATAATGAAGGTGCTAAATAAATAAAGCAATGTCAGGTTTCAGGATGAAAGATCAGTAGGCACCATCACACATAAGCATGAGCATCGGTCTGCAGATGCACCTGATGCACAGGCGACTAGTGATGTGGCAAGAGCCAAATGCTCTACACCATCTTGACACTCCTATGAAATATAAACATTTAGCAGGACTTGAAAATAGCCTGCAAAATGGAAAAGGGAAGGTAACAATTATTCTTATTTTACAGTGCACTGCACAATGTAATTAGTACAGTCTATTTTGAGATCCTGTGGACTTAACACTAAACTAATTAAATAGTGTTTAAGACAAAATGGCTGTGTTAAGGAGTTTGGCATTGGTAAACTGTGCTTGGATCTCTCAATGTAATAAATTACTATCGATCCATTAGTGCACATGGACATGTGCACCCTTGGGCATGGATGATTGTCTTCAGCCAATAAAAGCACGCTATGGAAAGCTTTTAAGGAGATACACTGTCTTTTATTAGGTCAGATGATAAACTAAAAAATGTGGAATGCCTTCTGATCCATGGCTTGCTTTCTCCTCCCAGATGTATAGGCTAAGTTTCAGGTTACCATGTTTGCCAGCTCTTGCTTGGGCCCCTGCCTCTTAAATGTGTGCCTGCAACCATTCGCACCCGAAGAGGAGGAATGGAAAGTACCGTTACGTGGGATACCTCATAGCCACTAGGATGGCACACAGTGTTGGGACATACAGGTTCACTCCTCTGCTTCGTGGGACTCAGCAGGCTGGATCACAAATGAGCGGGTAGGTAGGCTCTCAGGATACGCTTCATCTGGGCAAAGCGTGCAGCTTGCTAGAGAAGACAGGAGAGCCAATGACGCAAGAAAGTTAAATTGCGTAGACTGTATTTCCTTTGAGAGGTCTTTAGTTGCAGATGTCTTCTTTGACTGTGGAATGACCTCTGGGAGAAATGTTGGCTCTCCCGTCCCTTCTGAACAGTCCACATTTATAAGGTTACAACAAGGCAAGCCTAAATTGTGGGTGGGTTGGATTCCATCCAGGAGTTTTATACACATATATAGGTATATGCATAGACATAAAATCTTCCAAGATGAAGGAGTTGTCTTCTTTCTTACACAGATTTAGCTTTATTGCTGAGTAGAGGTTAGATGATTTGCTATGTGCATTAAGGAACATAAAAATAGAACTATTTCTGAATCCAGTAGAGAAGATTAAAAACAAACAAACAAACAAAAATAAAATTTGCAGACTTTTTTTTAATTTGTGCTAGGAAGGATGAATGACATGGCAGGAAAACTTTAATTAAGCCAAAACATAGATTACATTTTCAGCACTCAAAAGTATTATTTACTGCGTTTTATATCTTCTGCAGTGCATGTATAACTGTTTGCACTGTGAATGCTGTAGAGCATGTGGTTCATCACCATCTCTGTTAGTATATGGTCTTATACAAGTCAGATTTGATTATCAGTTTGGTATCTGTACTGAATGAAGAGCAATACACAACTTCATTTCTCCTGGAGGAGAAGAGGGAGGACACTAAGTTTTGATGTCACACAGCTGTATGGACTATGCATTTTGCTTTGTCTGTGGTATATAGTTCTGTTGGCGATTATCAGAAGCCAAGGTTTTGCTTTGTGTATTTATCAGCTATAAAATTGCTTTTTCCACTGGAAAAGAGCATGGTCAACATTCTGGAGCACACTGATCATGACAGTTTTATTTGCAACTATGAAGCTGCACAGTGGTGTTCACTGATGAGGAAATCTAGCTCTTCAAAATTTCCTTGTGCATATCCTCTGTCAAATCAGAAAGCAGGATTAGATTACCCTACACTTAAAGTTAAAAACAGTCCTTGAATATTGTGTTGAAACAGGATTTTACAGACCTGTTTCTTGACTTACAAGCATGAGATTTTATTCCTACTCGTGCTAGAGGTTTTTTTTTTTCCTTTTTATTATGGTGTTAGTTCTGAAACTTCTATTATTTAAGATATAAGGTTCCAGAAGGAAGTCACTTTACGCTACTGTAGTGCATGAAGGGGAGAAGGTGCGCCCTCCAAAAAATTAACAGATAGTGATGCTAACATTTTATATTGCATTTTATTTCATATGTGCTCTGGCAGTTGATAGTGTCACTTCTGCTTTCTAAAAGCTATCATAATTACAGTGTAAAATGTCTGTTTGGACATAAAATATGTTTTCCAAGTTGCAAAATACTGAGGGAAATAAACAATCCACACTGGTTTATAGAATTTATCTTTTTTCTTTTTTTTTTTTTTTTTTTGCTAGGATTCTTCCATGACCTTTGTTGATAGTCATCTCTGTTGAAAGAGGGAAGTGTCTTTGAATCAGATTAGTGGTAAAGTCTGAAAGACTGTTTCCACTCAGTTATCCTAACAAAGACTTTAAAGTTTCACCAAAAGAAAAAATTACAGCAAGAGATGAAAGGCCTCCTGATGTAAATATAGAGGGGCAATTTAACATGGAGAGAAACGTCTGAAAATGTACTGACAGCAAGAGCTCCACAGCACTAGAGGTGTCTCTTCTTAAAGCAGCTTTAAAAGTTCCTCAATGAAAAATAAGCAGCTGCATTTTATGGTTTATTTAAAACTATTACGAGGTCTCAGAGCCCTGGCTTATTAATTCCTCCACTTGTATTAACCGTAAGTGCAGTAACTGTTAAAAGGGGTTAAATTTTAGGTTTGTGTTTAGCCTTTCAAAGCCCAGTACTGATAGAACTATTTTCATAGAACCTATCAAAATATTAATTAAAAGCTTTTTCCCTTTTGCTACATCTTTTGATTTAAGCGTTCCCATGAAGTCTTTGCAGTTCAAATGCGGCAGCAGCTTGCAGAAGAACAGAGAAATGAAAGGAAATGCAAACAAACGAGGATAGTTTCATCCATAATCAGGACTTGCAGAGTAGATGAACAAAAATAAGGATCCCATCTGGCAGTTGGGCCTGTCTACACACAGAAAAGTCAATATTTGTTCAGATTTAGCTACAGCAGCATTAATTGTACTTTCCAGTTTTACATTTGACACTGAATACTTTCCAACCAATTTGATTTGAAATAAGGACTGTCTGGACGTACCTAGAGTTTAAAGAAAAACTGACAGCCAGGAGTGACCTATCTAAAATTAATTAGTGCTCTCATTCTGTATCACGGTCAGTATGTGTCCATCTAACAGAAATGTTGCCAGGTCCAATTATCTCTAATTGGCAGTTCAGCTGACTGTGAAAAACAAGGCTAAGGATTTAGGCACCCACCCTGCTCTCATTAACATAGAGAACAAAAATGCTAAAAAATACTAGAAATGAGACAGAAGAATAATACAAAGAGAAGTCTGTATCCCTGTATTGCCTCCAGGCAGTCGACTGAGGAGCTGATGGGGTGAAATAAGGATTGTTGTGCTCCTAGCAGACCAGCCCAATGCCTGACTTGCAGGAAATCAAAGACCTGGAACAGTGAAGCTGTGTGTGAAATTCTTCATAAAATGGATTAGCAAAAGGAAATTATTATAACTTGGCACCTAAAGCTTTCTTTAGTGATATAGAATGGAAACTGTTGAAAAAGAGTTGCAGTTCCCATGGTGCATACAGGAAACCTATAGATTTTGTGAACTGAGATAAGAAATACCTTTTTTGGGGGGAGAGAAGATTTCTCTTCCTTTCTATATATAAAAAAATAGCAAAAGAAGCTGCAAAATAATTACAAATGGGCTGGACAGTGGCTTTGCACTGAGACAGATACCCTTGCATTGTACAAGAAATGAATCTGTCTGTATAACAAAGGGCACAGGCAATGCTTATATTTCATTGCTCCTTTTCCTTTTCCCTCTGGCAGGACTATTTAATTAGTGTATAGTGGAACTCTCTGCACTTTAGAACTTAACCTCTTCTCATTGAAACGGGGATACTGTGACTGCTCAGCATTGCAGCTGGCTCTTCTACCTGCAAATCTATGCCATATTTCCCTTCATATTAAATAACCATTTTCCCTTGTCATTAACAATATGAAAAAACGATCCTTTGTTTCTGTGAAAGCTCCACATACTGCGGCTACCATGTATTCTGCATTACCACGCTGACAAGGGACAAAATGTTTTTCTTGAAGGAAGGAAAAGAACAAAAGAGGATTTTTCCTCAATACTTGCAATGTGTTGGCATCTTTCATCACGATAAATTTTATACATCACTTGGTCTCTGCAAACTGGTTTGTCCGTGCTAATTCCAAGGCTGCAGATGCCTTCTGACTGCTTGTTGGAGGGATCACACCCAGCCATCACCTGGGTGAACTGTCGTGGTTGCACGAGTCTACTTATTCCACTACAAGAAGTAGGAGCTGTCACACGAAGCTATTATGAAGCTATCAGATAACAGGCTGTATTGGAAAAAGGAAGTGGGTTTTGACACAGCATGGCTGTAGGTCTCTGCAGGTGCTTTCAGGTTGCACTTAACGGTGACAAGCAAGTTTATAAGGAAAACGCCGTCAAGACTCTTGAACAGGGAAGCAACATGTGTGGCTCAGGAATTGCATGAATGGAAAATTACTGAAGGTCGTGAAAGTATCCTTGTTTGCTTGCCTTATTTTATATTCCTGTCTGGATATCCTCTTTTGCTTGCTGCCAGAGAAAAGATATTAAACCAGCTAGACTCTGTACAACTGTGTGTCTGTTTGTCAGGTGGGCCCAGGGCATGGTTGCATTGTACAGTAGGTGGACAGTTGAACAATATGTTCAAAGCCAGAAGGTCTCCTGCTCCTCAGCTGAGTTCCCTGTTTGTTGGGCTTCAGGATCACGTTCGCTCTTCATTCCTTCCCTGAGCACAATATAAATTCAATTGTTTTCTACAAACTGGAAAAAATTAGAAGGACGATATTCTCATTCCCATCACTATCTGATCCTGAGTAGGTGATTGAAGCCTTAGGTGATTGCTTAGGGCGCTTTGCAGGCAGGGACATGAGTTTGGATCTCCTTTGGCCAGCCCGGACTTAGGACTAGCACTTGGAGTGAACAGGCGACCCAGCGATCTGTCCTGCCGGCAGTGGCATCAGTGAAAGCGGAGCTTGGAAAGAAAAGAATGGCCCCTCTCATCCCATGGCAGCTTTCTGCTGGCTGCTGTGGATCCACTAAGAAATGCTTAATAGTTGGCCAAGTTTCTTCCACTACTTTTTCTTAAATGTTTTTGTAGAAATGTAGCATGTTGCATTGCCTAAAGTCAACAGAAATGCTGCAGAGATACAGAGATGTTGTCAAAGTGACTATCTAGTGCAACAAATTTTGAGCGATCTCTCTAAGTTTGCTGGATGTGGAATGAGATAAGCATAAACAAGGATTATAACCTGTATTTCTAACAGAAAAGAAAATCTGTTATGAGCAATCCTTTTCTTTTTTTTCTTTTTCCTGGTGAGATTGATGGAATCAATAAGCAGCAACTGTAATGCGCTTGATGTAGCAATGCATCAGATATTGTGTCTCATGCATCCTTAGTTGCAAAATTAATTACAGTTGGCTTACGCGTTTTCATGCCATTACAAAATGAGTACATGACCACAAACAAAGGCTAATGATGAAAGGCAATGGGCCAGAACCATTGCTTACATAGACTGGTGCAAGTTCTTAAAACTCAGTGAAATTTTCCTCTGTTTGCACCAAGAGTAAATTTGGCCAACAATGTCAAACTGTGGAGAGATGGCTAAAGAAATATCACAGGGGAGATTTTAAGTTAGGCCTGGATTAACATCATCATTAATGATCTGGGAGAAGGAGGTAGTCAGCAGGTTCATTAAATTTGCATGTGTTACAAAGCTTGATTTCAAATACCTTTCAAGGCATAAAATCACAAAGGGGCAGAAGGAAACTTGACAAAACAAAACAAAACAAATAAATAAACTAACAAAATTTGGGTCAGCAAAATGTAGGTTGATAAATGTAGCGATTAATATTCTGAATTACAGTGCAGGAAGGAGAAGCCTGGATAATGCTGACAGAGACAAAGACTTTTTGTATCATGAAGGAAAAAAAAAGTAACAAATCATTTTTATGCTCTTTTAGTGGGATCATACCACTGATACACTTCCTTAAACAGAGATACACATTATATAGACTTTTGGGCATACTCAAATATTGAGAGATTAGAAATAATTCAAAGAAATACCTATAAATGCACTAATGAAGTTAAGTGAGAATGGGTTGATTTAATAGTGGAGGGTTAAAAAAATCTGTACAAAGTACCCAAGCCAAATGGTATTTTCAGGGAGGGGTTAAGATGCGGGGGAATACTGCTGCGTGCGTGTGAAAATTGCAGGAGTGTGCTGAGGGTGATGCTGTGGGGTATATCTGGATTTAGGGGAATGACATTACAAGATAGAATTCAGATTGAGCGTAAGGAAAATATCTTGGAAATAAAATCTTTTAGTCTGGGAAATAATTTCCCCAAGGACATTTCTGGGTATTTTAGCCTCTTTAGTATAGCCGTCTTCCCAAACCCCTGAGGGATAGGCCAGAGCTAGTATCCCCATTTACATGACGGGGCATTAAGGATGCTGGCTAACACCGCTGCTGAGCTGTAGGGGCGCGCTGCTGCTGCCCGGGGACAGCCCAGCCCTCCCGCGTCCCTGGAAGAGAGGACGTGCCTTGAAAATGCCTCCAGCTGCAAAGAGAAGTGAGCAGAGGCTTTTTTGCAAAGGGCAGGCTGAAAGTAAGGCCATTTGTATTTATTGCATCACCCCCAAATAATAACTGCTCTATTTTTCATCTTCTTTCCCAGTGTTGAGGATCTGGTGACTTTATTATAATTTGCCGTGTAGGAAGCAGTTATCTTAAAGTACTAGCTATATTGAAAGGCTGCTTTGCTTTAAATGTGCCCTTGCAATGTCCCACTTAGCTGTTTGAATAATCGCTTTTATTGGAACAGAGCAGGAAAATACATGGCTTTTTCTTCATTAATCATGCTGAAATTACTTATAAATGCTTCAGAAGAAAGCCATCAGTTAGTATTTCTTTTCGCAGAAGAATCTTAGGAGTATGAAGATTTTTGCAGGCAATATATTTCTTCATTAGTATCTTCTGTTTGGTGGTGGCCTCTTCAACTGATGTAGTGAATTCAGTGAGTCCTCCTAATTTGTCTGCTGATTTCAGTTTAATTAATTTTCTTACTAAGTTTTCAGTAGTGGATGTATCGAGGAAGTGGTGATGTAAGTCAGAGATAAAATTCCTGCTTCAGATAGCTTGAGTAAATTGGTAGATCAAAGCAGCAGCTATTACTCACTATCTTCTAGTTTTTTTAAATAAAATTACTTTTTTTTTGCCATAATATGATCCTTGAAGCCTGTGAAATTGTGTATGCCAACTTTCTAAATTACACTTTAAAATAATGTAATTACTGTATCAGGAATGACAACTCCGGAGACCTCTGTTTGCAGAAGAGGCTCAGCGCCTGCGTCTCAGCAGTGTGCCGTGCCAGCAGAAGGAGCCAGCGTTGTGAGGTGCTGTAACTGGTTCTCTGTTCTCGTTCAAAAACGTTAGCGTGACCACAATATTGGAAGTAATCAGAGGAATGGAAATGTCAGCGCCGAAAGACGCTGCGTGCAGGAACAAGAGTCTTTTGGTGAAGACCTGCTTTTCTGCCAGACATCCTGTGTTTCATGATTAAGCCAATTGACTTAATCACTTTATGCTGCTGAAAAATTGGGTAATTATATTTCTCTTTCCATCTTTTTTGAGATAGTAAGCTTTTCACAGTAGGCAGTGTCATTTGCCATGTGTTTGTTCTGGTTGAGACTGAAACTGTTTGGGGATCTCCAGATGATACTGTAATATAGATAATTGACCAAAAGGCTTGTTTCCTGTTGGCAGCAGCCTGCCGGCAGAAACTCTAGCATACAAAAAAATAGTTGCAGTTTTGTCTTTCTGTTGTTTTTTTAAACAAACAAATAATAAAAAAAACTGGTGAAAGATAGTCATTAAAAATGGTGTAATTAAGTGTAGAATGTTAATATAGAAGACCTGAAATAAAAATCCGTGACTACAAGTGTAAAAGATAGCAGTGTGCACAGCAAGCATTCAGCAAAGCATGTGTGCTCTAAGAGTTGCTAGGTGAACTTGTAGAGCCTAATCTCAGGAGAACAGTCCAAGCAGCTCCCACCTGCTCTTCCTAAGAATCCCTTTGCACTGTTTGTGCCAAATTTTCAGAAAAAAACCAGATTGTGCACAGGCCTTCAGACTGCACATTTGGTGCCTGTTCTGTAGTCGCCATCTTAGTTTAGCTGACTGTATAAATGTGCATCGCTGATGCCAAAGGCACCTTAGGCTATAAAATCAGTTTCTTTCTTGCCTAGTTTCCTTGTAGACACGTTTCCTGCATTTTTGGCTGCTCGCTGAGTTAACTGTAACAAATTCATCGGTTGAATCCAGGTCTTCAGAATGTTGGCAACAGATACTGCCTCATAAATGATGATCATTCAAAATAGCTGCTGTATGATCCAGGGAAGGCAGCAATATACTCCTGATCGGAGAGCAATAAAACACTAATTGATGAATAAACTAAAGGGATGAATAGCAACATAAAGCATGAACATCCTGGAAGTAAGATAGATGCATACATCTTAAGGAACCTTAAGAATCAGCTGAGAAAACGTCTGGTCTAGTGGTAATACTTTTTAACATATCTTTAAATAATGGATTTAAATAATGTATCTTTAAATAATGGATTGCAGGAGTCTGGAGGAGCGCTGACATTTTTTCACAATCCATAAAAGCAAACTAAATGACTTGCTGAACTTGGTACTACCAGTCATGCAGCAGTGGAAGTCATGATCCTGTGTTCGGCTGACAAAGGTTCGGTCTGCTTTAGCCAGGAAGTGCAATACCAGCAGATCGGTAGGTCAAAGAAGCTGATTGATGGCCTACATCTACAATATCTGCTTTTTTTTGTTTGTTTTTTTTAGCTTCAGACTGGATTTAGTGTGGTCCTTTGAACTGAATGTGCCCATGGTAAATGTGTTCCTCCAGGCATGAAGGGTATGAGGAGCTCTGGAGAGGACGAGCTAGTGATGCTGCACAGGATATAGAGATCAGAGTAGACAGGCAGTTCAAAGCCGCCTTCCCCTCTTTCAGCTCCTTTGCAGCTGTTCAGATGGCCCCTTCTGGCTTTAAACTCTGGGGAACATATTAAAGTAGCGGAAAGGATTGTTATCAGTATTACTACTTTTGTTTATACAAGAAGTCTGTCTATCGGCAGTGCTAAATGCAAGTGCCGAGCTGTAACTGCAGATGCGCGAGGCATTTCAGCACAGAATCTGTTCTTTAGGTCAGTTGTGAAGTCAAATCTAACATGATGATAAACTCTTTAAAATAGACAGTCTATTGGTTACGCCATATGGCTGCTGCGAAGTGATAGTGATGTTGAGAGCAGGCACATGGAGAAAAGTATGTCTATCAAAAGTTACTGAGACTGTCAGAAAAGGCAGACTGTGCATCAATTACAGATCGACAGAAAAAACATTCTATACAGATCACATTATGGTACATCCATAGTATAATTAACTTATGCTACAGCATTAATTTATTCATTTTATACTGAACTAGCAGTAAGAGTTTTCATTCTAACTTTAGAGCATTTAGAAATGCTCTCTTTGCCTTTTCAATTTTTATTCATTTGCCTTTTCTTTGTAAAAACAAGGTATAACAAGGTAATAACTAGATCATATTGTGATCCCATAACACTTCACCACACCTATGCTAGCGAGAAAGACTTAATACTTGAATAATAGATCTTTAATGAATCTGTGATGGGTGCTATCAGAAATAGCATTCAGTTAGTACTGGGCACTAGAAGACAGGATTTCTCTACAATGGAAATTTTCATTTAATACATTTGTAAATAGAAAATCTATGTGGTAATTACTTTTAGGTGAATTCCAGAAGATTGTCATTTTGCCAGCTTAATTTTGTATTTAAACAAATCTGTTACTTAGAATAGGAAGTATTTGTGGTCTCCTAACTCTGTGGTGGTTGCTTATGGTTTTCATGGTGGGTAGTGCTGTTACATATTTAAAAAATAGAGCGGTTACAGGCTATTTTAGGTAGATCAGAGACAAAAGAGGCTGCACATTGCAGACAGAATTCTGCTGTGAAAAAAGGAGCTTTTAATCTGCAAATACAGTGTAATGTCTATTCCGGGGTTAGTTGCTGCTTTGCTCACTGAGGCAGATGGTGTGAATTGCTTTAAATAGGTGGTGGAATTAAAGTGACAAGAGTAATTTACGCTACCTGAGGTTCTGTTTGCTCCTTTGAAATGAGGAGATGCTCTGCTGAAGTCCTTGAAGACTGCTCGAATTGGGAATGTATCAGGATCTACCTCAAATACATTTCGTAGCTAACATACGCTGGTCCTGAAATGCAGGGGATTTGCACTGCCTGCTACTCATAACATTTCATCCGCAAGCTGTGGTCGTAGCAAAGCATGCCTTAGGCTCAAATGGGCTGGATTGCCCAACTAACTCGAGTCCATGCTGTTTTAAGCACTTGGCCCTCATAGTTAAAGCATGTATGTTGGAGCAAACAAATTCTATTGTAGCTGAATTCCTATCTGGAAAAAGTGGTGTGGGCAAGGAAATGCACAAAAAACAATTCATCCTTCTTTTTATTCCTCAAAGAGGAGCAGAAAGCTGTTGCTTGAGCACTCTTTCCTCAAGCATCTTTCCCAGTAAATTACAGAGTTTCTCTGGCACGCCACATGTATCATTAAGCACTCCGTGCATCTCCCAGTGCTGCTCCAGCCAGTCATCAGATTAATCGACATTATATTTATAGATGCACGACAGGAGTCAAAGGTTTAGCTCAGATCACTAAATTAAGGGTGTTCATCTGTACACTCAGTTTTCTCATACCTTTTCTCGTCTTCTTGTGCTGCCATTATATTCAGGCATTTAAATGCTAATCCAGGGACCCAAATGACTGGTAGTTAACCAGCTGCACTTGGTATGAACTGTTATATCAAAGAGAGGGCAGGGCTTGGAAGTGTGCCTGCGTGCTCGCGGCGGGGCCCGGGGCTGGGCACCTCACACCAGGAAGCAGCATCCTGCAGGAGTCAGGTCAGCATCCTCCCTTCGGTCCAGGCGTCAGACCGAACTCTTAGCCAGAGCTGTCGGTTCAAGGCAATAGCTGATCGGGGCGTCCCCAGAACACCAGGGGGAAGATGGATATGACTGATCCTATGAGCAGATACCCCTCCCTCTGTGGTTAGATCTAAGGAGGACTTAGAGCTCCCGGTTTGTGGAAAGAGATGCGGAAGGCAACACAGATTCATGCACGGGCCTACCTGCACCGCAGCAGCTCGCCAGAGCACGTAAAAATGAAGCAGGGACTCGCTTCTGCCCCAGTTCTCCCCATCATGTGAGCCTTCACATGACAGCGTGCTCTTTCCAAATCGACCTGCAGACGTTATTTTCAGGAGTCTCCCGCAGCTCCCCCGGGGACCTTCCCCTAGTGGTTTTACTCTTCCTGTGCTTCGCTCCCATCTTCTGACCCACTGAATTCTGTTGCGAACAGCCCATACCGCTAGCAAAAGGTGTGGAAGGTGCAAAAGTAAGGTAGTGCAAAGAAGCAAGTGCTGTTCAGGGTGAGAAGCAGCATGTAATCTGGATTGTTTTCCCTTCTCCTGCATGCACGTCGGTGTGAGCGATACTACCTAACTGCGTAGGTACACAGGAACAACGCGCGATGCCACTGTTGTTAACTATTAATTATCTATTAATTTTTACTTGGTCATTTTTTTCTGGGCTTTACAGAAGACTTCATAGGACCTTTGGGCCTTTTCGATAGTGCTCTAGATAAGCAAGATACGGTTAGGAAATTCTCATGAGGGTTTTACCCTCTGCTCTCTTTCTGCATACTTTACTTTCTGTAAAAAGCTTGGTCACGGCTGTTAGCGGACAACATCTATTCTGCGGTCAGGGCATGTCGGCTAAGCCCGAGTCCCGCAGCCCCGAAAAACAGATAGGAAGCAAAAGCAGCTTCCTGATCCCGCCGAGGCGTCAGGGCTGCAGGCGCCAGAGAGACGGCTCCCATCTCGCCGGACGAGCCGAGGTGCCAGCGTGGCAAGAGGCGGTGGTGGGAGCTGCGACGGAGCTGCTATGCTCGGTGCTGAGCCGAGAGGGCTCCTCCGGGTGAGAAGGCTCTGTTGCATTTTAGGAATCCTTCAGGATGGAAAAACGTGAGAAAACACTGCATGTGAAAATGAGAGGGCAGGGTTTTTTCTTTCTTTTATTCAAGCCCCAAAGGGAGTCCGCTAAAGGAGAAATTTGGGAAAAAGGAGGTGATGGTTCACATTCTCCAGCATATATTAACTTCCTTTCAGTAAAATATTTTGACAATATAGGTATGTCTAAACCCTGTTGCTCTGTATATATGTAGCTAATTTGGGACATACAGCAAAAAATCGCTGCAGAAGGGAGGTTTCTAGGTAATTTATTTCAGATTTTTTTTTCCTGTTTTCTGCTAAAAAATAGCTAGGTAGGGAAGGATGTCTTTCATGTAAAATGAAACAGTGATGGAGTTCCCCCCACAGAATGCAAGAGGTGAGTTTGAAACCTCTCAAGATGAGGAAAAAGATCAGCGTGGTCTCATTCTGTGTGCGTGCCCTAGCTACTAGCACAAGGAGGGCTCCAGGTTTACCTTGCTTTGCTTTTTGAAGGAGCGTGAAGGCTAACACTGCATTTTGCACCACATCTGAGCCTCCAGGTATGTGTTAGGCGTCCTCTGAGAATGGCTACCAGGTCTATCCACCCGAGAGGACTGAAAAATGAACTAGTGTCTGGATTTTGCTTAGGTTTGTGTGTGAGGTAGGTGTCAAACTTCTTGCTGTTGTCAAGACCATGGTATTTCTTGGTATGTCCAGAAGCTAAACTTGAGCAGCTTATTAATTGTACATATCTCCAAAGAGAGGTAGCCAAAAAAGTGGATTTCAGGAGACTCAAGACTCCATTTCAGTCCTTCCCTGGGTACTCCCCTCCTCTATGACTCCGCTTCCGCCTCTATTAAAATTGGCTAATAGTATCTGCGTCATGGAGGATTTCCAAGTCCAAATTAATTAAGTCTGAAAAGCATGTTGAGAAATTCAGATGGAAAGCACTATATAACTGCACTAGTATAATTATATAGTGCATAAGTGATCCAAGTACCAGAGAAGTGGAACACGAAAGAACAGCTAAATTTATCCTAGAAAATGGGTTCAGCAGTTCAGCGTTCAGATTTAGATCAGTAGAGCAGCCTCACTGCTGTTAAAAGCTATGTAATCAGCTAATTTTGGCTGATGTACTATCAGTTGTTGTGAAGTGCGGTTTTGTGTGTGTTGTACTTGTTAATTAAAAGACATTTTAGCAAACAATTAACATGTATATATATTTTAAGTTCTCTAAATAAAACATTTATTGCTTTATTTCAATTAAACTTTTAAATTCAGTTAATATATTGCACTTGTATGTTATACAATTCATACAAAGACCATAGCACTGATAGAAAAGATCACAGCATTGATAAAATATTTTTAGAGTATTGAGGTGAACTGCTTTGCACAAATTCTGCACACTGCAAATGAAAACTCAGAAAATTCTTAAAATCCCCCTGATGGTATGCAAAGATTGGGCTGTGAGTAGAATTTTTAATCATTTGCATTTTTCACTACCAAAGTGTCATGTAAATAAGTGCCAGTGTGATCTGCTAGGTACACATGTCCCGGAGGTATACCAGTGTGTTATGTTATTTCCAAATTTTGGGTTTATGGGCGCTTGTGCAAACTGGGATTTTATATCTTACCCTGTGCCTAGGGAACAAATTGTGTTAGCTGACAGCGGTGTTGCCTATGGTTTTCCTGATGTCACTAGCCTAAGAAATCTTAAAACTTTTACCATCTGATTCTTTTAAATGACAGTAACCCCTTTAGAGAAGGAGATCATGTAGGTATCTAGAAGTCAGAGGTGCTGGAACATTATGCATGATGCCCAGAACCATGGTCTAAAAAGCAAATTATGAAAACAACCACCCAACCTGTTCCCAAAAAAGTATTCACAGCCAAATTTTCAGTTAGTGTGAACTGTGCTAGCACTGTTGCAAGCAATGGAGAGACGGTGATTTATAGCGGTGGTACATCTGGCCCAGGGAGCTAAGGCAGGAGCATCAAGTCCTTCCAACCCCTTTTCATAGTAGTAGCAAGCAGAAGAAAGGTCTGTGCTCAGCTGATCGCTGGGTGTCTGGATGAGTGCAGAGTGACAGCCCGAAGGACTTCGCCTTATGGTGAATGACGCTACGGGGCATTACTTCAGCCAAACAAAAGCGTCTGGCCTGAAAAAGAAATTGAGTCCTACCCAAAGAGATGCTGTCCTGTTCGAGGGTTATGTGTGGGGATGGAAATTAGCCCACTGCATAACGTGAAGCGCATGGTGTTCTCAGTGCTGCTGTTTAAGAGGCACTTACTCCTTATTGCTTGCAGTAATTAAAAATACTATATATTTTAGAACTCTACAAGCGCAATTCATTTTATAATATGTTGACGATGGTCAGAATTCTTGCGCTCTTAAATCCCAAAGGACTTGTGTTATTGGATGATGTAGTGGATGCTGGGTTTTAAGTGCTAAAATAAATGCTGCAATTACTGTGGGGTAATGAAAGGGATGCGTGGTTAAGTTTTACTCTGTTTGAGCTCTCGCTGGTGTATGCTTGTTACACGGGAGAGAAGCACAGAACGGTGCTACCGCTGCTCCTTCGTACTCCTGAAATCAGCTTTTCTTTTTCCTACCAGATGCTGACAAATCAGGTAGAAATGTTGGAGTACTCACCTAAAAAGTGATTTCAAATAAAATCCGTACTGAGACACTGGTAGTAATGAAGCCTGCTGGAGAAAAGAAAAAATCATGAAAGATAAGAATAATAAAATTGAAAATGAAATAATTTAGTATTTTTAAGTCTTTGGCTGGCTGGTACTCAGTGGAATGGGTGTTTAAGGATTTCACCGCATTAAATTTTCAAAAAGGAAATCTTTTCTACTGTTCTAAATTATAACTTAATGTATAAAATTGAAAATAACATGTTACTTTTCAAGATAAAGGCATTACAGCCCTATGAGCCCTAGGTGGAAAGTTTCTAACTGAGGCTATTTATTTGAAAAATTTATAATGAGCGTATTTCAATTATAACACATTGGTGAGCATAATTCATAGCCATTTTTTAAATCAAGCGGCTAGAGGCTGGATTTGACTGCTTTCCATGCGGCTGCACGTACGTATTTACTGATGTTAATTAATAATAATAGTAATAAGTTTGTTTCTTTGTTAGGGATTTTCTTAACAGATTGAATCCCTGGTTTTGTTCTGTGTCTCTCCGTATAAATGTCAAGGCTGCTGCTTTATTCCCCGCTGCTGTAAGCAGAGACGGCCGGCCCTCTGCCGGCTGAGCACCCAGCCTCGCCGGAGAGATGCGACAGCACGCAGGGATGGGGCGGCGGGGAGGCAGCGCTCTACCGTAGAGATATCCTTCGGGTCACTCTTTAACCATTGCGAAAGTGGAAATTTGTCTGGTTTGGGTTTTTTTGGTTTTTTTTTGTTTGTTTGTTTGGTTTTCCGGTTTTAAATTAATTGCTCTTTTGGCTTGTCACTGGGCTTCTGCCAGGCTGAGCGTTAGAGACGGAGGGAGCCGCTGGCTCCCGGGCTTTGGCTGCGGGTCCGCGGCCGCCTCGGAGACCCCGGCGCTGCGGCTGCAGCCCGCCCGGCGCCCGGCACTCGGCACCCGGCACCCGGCACCCGGGGCCGCAGCCGGCAGGTGGCGCTGCAGGAACGGAGCGAGCGCTCGGGCCAAGCGCTGCTGCCCCGGCCCTGCCCCGGCCCTGCCCAGGCCCTGCTGCCCCGGCCCTGCCGCCCCGGCCCTGCCCCAGCCCTGCCCCGGCCCTGCCCCGGCCCTGCTGCCCCAGCCCTGCTGCCCCAGCCCTGCCCCGGCCCTGCTGCCCCAGCCCTGCCGCCCCAGCCCTGCCCCGGCCCTGCTGCCCCAGCCCTGCTGCCCCAGCCCTGCCCCGGCCCTGCCGCCCCGGCCCTGCCCCAGCCCTGCCCCGGCCCTGCCGCCCCAGCCCTGCTGCCCCGGCCCTGCCCCAGCCCTGCTGCCCCAGCCCTGCTGCCCCGGCCCTGCCCTGGCCCTGCCCCGGCCCTGCTGCCCCGGCCCTGCTGCCCCGGCCCTGCTGCCCCGGCCCTGTCTCAGCCCTGCCGCCAGCAGCCACTTTGCTCAGCTTCTGGTCACTGCACGCTTTGTCCCACTGAAGTTCCTCCTGATACAAATAACTCTAACCACTTACCAATATCTCAGCTGAGAAATAAGAATTTCTTTTTTTTTTCTTTCTTCCCCTGAAGAGTTAAATTCTGTCAGACTCTTTCCTCAACACTCAAGGTGTAAATCACTGTGTATGTTCAGTGTCCAGCTGCCTTTTTCAAGCTCCAGGGCAGTGGAGGCCTAATAAACCCAGGTCGCTGAGTATTGCCTGTGTTACCTTACTAGCATTGTATACCCTGTTGACTCAGGAGCTGTACAAATTGGAAGCTAAAATGAAGACGCTTTTCCCAGTTGCTTAAGATAAAGGATAACTGATGGAATGCAAGGGATCAGTGAGCCAGTGTCCTTCAGCACAGTGGGAGGTTGTCTGAGGATGCTGGCAGAGCCTAACTGTTACTGTTACCAGTGGTTTTTTTTTTTTTTTTTTTTTTTTTTTTGCTTGTTTTTACAGAAAGAAAGAAGTTTGGGTCTTGTTTTGCCCAGTGGAATTGAGCAGATTGTCAGTCACCTACCAAAAGCTTTTAGTTTGGACAAGTAGTGGGTATGCAATAAGAAATGAGTCTGTGAATCATCAACTTAGTAGTTGAGCGTATCGCGGATGGTGGAATTTGCAGCTACAGATGATCTTACCTTCAGATAAGATATACAGGATATATAAAAAACAGGTCCAAAGTCAGAGCACTACATAATGTCCATAAAAGTCCTGCATAAAAATGCCAGGGTTCTGCTAAACGTGATGCAGTAGAGGTCAAAGCAATGGGAGGAGAGCTGGGAAAGGACAGGATCAGAGAAAATGAGACAGAAAACACTTCCGAGAGAACCTTCTGTGATAGAGGTGATATGTCCAAAAGATGAGGTCTGCGTATGGATTCTCAAGTTTAGCTAGTGAGATTATTAGGAAAGTTAATGATGCTATTGTCATTGTATTACAAAGAACAAGTCTGATTACAGATGGCCAATCCTCTTATTAATGAATTGTGCTTAGCTCACATGATATATTTTCTTTTCATGCTCAAAATTGAGAGTTCGGAGTCTGTAATGGATATTCCTGCAGCCCATATTCTTGAAAAACTTGGCAAGGTTAGACAAGGCAAGACATCCAGGGAGATACGTATTTGTAAGTGATGAAAAAGACAGAGAGAGTTTGGAAACTGGAGAATTCATAGGTGGTTACTGGCCGCCACTGACCCAGGAAAGATTGGCACATGATAACACAGCGAGACAGCCAAATTGGGAGTTACTCTGGCTTGAGGTCATGGCAAGAGATGACTCTTGCCCTAGCTTTGCCTGCCAGAGTAAGAGTCATTTCTAGCCCTGTACTTTCTTTTCTTTAGATATAGATATATATTTCAAGGTGTGAACCTGTCTAGGAAATAAGTTCCTGAAAATGGTATTTTGATGCAAAAGTATGTTATGGAGAAAAAGCTATGAAAAAGGAACTCTCTAGATACCACTGTTTTATTTGCATGCAGCTTGAAAATAAGGGCAGATTAATATTAATCAAATTATATCCTTGCATCTGAAAATTAGGTGTTTTGACTGGGGTATGCTGGACATATATCCCCAAATAATTGTTCCTATTTAATAAGTTACCGTAATACTCGAAATTCTGGATTTTTTCTTTACAAATTTCTCACCCTCATGTCTTTCAGTGTGTGTAAGCTACCATCATGGACGATCAGTTCAGGGACTCATTTCTTTTATGTTTCATGTAAGAAGAGGTGTTTGGCCTTCATTGTGAATACCGTATCTCAACTCAGAATCCAGATTTTCAGATAAGTTCAAAAGCAGGGACTTAGTGTGTTTCAAAATAAGCCTTTTCCCAGGAAACTGCTAAAGAGCTAGGAGTGAAGGGTTTTATATTTTTGTGAGATTAATCAGAAATATTTTGTTAATAAGCTGCTGTAAAGCCTGCTTTGGATAGAAAATTGTCCAAATAATCTAAACAGATTTCACTGTGTGTTTGAAACATTTTTATCATTGATATTATGCAAATTTAATGTTAAAACTGGACTCGGGGATCTGCTGATGAATCAATGATTGGTTTTACAAAGAAGCAATTTGTGAAGCAACAAATGGCATGAAAGATAAAATCAACATCTGTCAATCCTGTAACTAGTCTTATGATTTATAAAAACAAACAACCCATTAAGTCTTCAATAGAAATTTAGGAAATCCCTATTAGTTAACAGAGATGTGCTGTGGTTTGAGGCAAATGCCTAGTTAAGAAGATGCAAAATGCCATTGATAACACACAGTGTATTAACCTGATCGATCAAAGCAGCCCCACGGCTGGTAGGTGTTTTCTTCTCAGAAGCTCTGGTAAAATGCCTCACGAGAGCAGGGAGGCTAAGCCTCAAATAAAGGCCAAAAAAGTTAAATTTGGAATGTGAACTAAACAATGCCTTACTGGAAGGGTCTGACCGAATTTTGCTGTTCTAAACTCACCCCATCAGTCTTGGCTGTAAGTTCATCCTCTTTTTTGAGCTGTCAAAACTCCTCAGTCATTAAAGCAAGAGACATTTATCATTTTACTGTTACACATATTTTTCTAATTTTTTGTATTAGTCATCAAACTTGTGGCAAAGCTTTATGAATGCTGATGTGTTTATGTATTTCTTTTTACGTGATATCGTGCTTACATTTCGCTAGTTAATATGCCTTTAGAGAAGATGCAAGGAGATGTGATACAGGTTTTTTTTGCTGTCGGTGTGTTTATTTTGATAACAACAGTCAGGCCTGGGTACGCAGAAGATACAACTAACTCCTGCTGAGAAGGAGAGGACCACAATTCTTACTCTTCATTGTAAAACAAAATTATCCCTAAAATGATAATGCCAAAATTGCATGTCAGAATCACCAAAAACGAATAATGCCTCCTAAAAATCACAGCTGCTTTTCCAGTTGTCCATATAAATTTCTAGAAGTATTATGGAGATGGGAAATTTTAGTTGCCTTTATTTTCTCTTGGGTAACAGCAGACTATTGAAATGGGAACTTTATGCAAACCTGCGCTGCTTTCAGTGAAACTTCCAGCAGAAATTTAATGAAATGTCTGGCCAGAGAAGACACTCTGAAGTGAGTAGTACATCCACAGTTTATTTGCTGCAGTGAAGCCGAGGTTTTGCATGATCTGCCTAAGCAAAGCAAGAGACATGAACTGTGTTATCTTACAACACAGAGCGATATTTTCTCAGAATAGCCTCTTTGCCTCCAACAGTTTGCAAGCCAGGGATTTCCCTGGTCACAGATGGTTTTAATTGCATTAATAACCCTCAGTAGATTTGCTTTCCATGAATATGTCTAGTCTGCTCTAACCATATGTAAAGTTTTAGCTCTCACAATAATCTGAGACAGGTTCTGCAGTCTGTGTTGTGTGAAGAAGCATCTGCTTTTCCTTGTTTTGAGCTGGTCCCTGTAAACTTGTACTGGAAGAGTCAGAGATCAAACAACCTCTATTCATTCTTTCTGTGCCAGTCATATTTTATAGGCTACTAACGTGAGTCCCCTCAGGGATCTCTTTTCCAAGTTGATAATAATGCCTAAGAAATTGAATTTTATAGGAGTAACCCTAAAATTATGTTCTCTAATGTGACAGCTTATACTTGCCTTGAATTTTCCTTTGTTTCTGTTCGTAAGCATATTTTGCATAGTGTTGGGTCTGAGGCTCACTGAGGTGTCATATAATGTCTGGTTTTAGTTTGAAACCAGACTTGTGCATGTGCCTTTATTAAATATGTTGCTTTTTTGTCTTAATAGATGTTGTAAAGCACTTCAAAGTTGACTGATAGAATGAGCTACGTAATCGGCCTCAAAATAAATGTAAGATGTTTCAGCAATATATATTTGTTATAATTATATCTAGGAGTTTATTTGGGAGATGCTTAGGTGCTTTAATGATAGAGTGGTTGTCTGGGGAAATAGGCAGATATAAAAAAAGAGGAGAGAATTCGTAATAAAAACAACAACAACAAAAAAACCCAGTCCCCAGGTAGCATCTACTCAGCAGGGCCACTAGTTCATGGGCTGAGTTATAACTGACAGCCCAGGATTCGTCATCTGTTGTAAAGTGATGTTGCTGTACGTGTCTGGATAACACTGCTGACTTGAAACTACACAAGTGAGAATAAAACTAGTATAAAATTTGGATGGAAATCAATTGAAATTAGAAGCGATGGCACAGAGTTTCAAAAGCTAATCTCTAGATTATTATTATTATTTTTGATTTAGTGTGGATGAGGGATACAATGAAAGAAGACTGTTCCTCAGATCTCATCTTAACCCTGTGGAGAGTTACTTCAATAGCGCTCTGTTTTATGCTTCAGGGTGCAGCCCGATGTAAAGACTGAAAGCTCACAAATTGCATTGGTTTGTCTGTGGTTTGCTACAGCTTTATTAACAGGGGCAATATGTTATTTTCCTGAGTCTTCCTTTGCCCCCTGACAGGTTTTTAAAGGGTACAACACATCCTTTCCAAAGGACACACTGAACCTGAGCAGCAGAACTAGGGCTGAAAATATACTGGGTATTTGTGGTGACATGGGCCCTGATTAAGATTGAAAGCCCCTCCTGATCACTGTGATATATGCCAGGAGCTAACATGAGTATGTTTTGGGGTTATTTTAAATTGTAGAGGTGATAGACCAAAGGCAGAAAGAAAAAGAGATACAGAAAAGTGATCCCCAAGCATGCCACTAGTTTAGTATTATGTCCCTCTTTTGGTGCTGTCGATGGTTTCATACTTTAGGGTTGTCCATCATACGCCGGGGAGTTTAGTGTCCTGTGCCCAGCACGCTCATCTGCTGTGTGGAAGAAAAAGGAGGTTTCTTGTGAAAAGGAGAAGCTGTTACTGTTAGAAAAAAATTCACTGCGTGAGCATCACAGAGCACCCAAGGAGCAGCTCCTGACTTGGCAGTTCGAAGCTATGCATCATTGTCAAGGAGCAGGGGAAAATTAAATTAATTGATACAGTCTTTCATTTAGAGTTAAACTTAATAGGCAATTTCTTCTCGCTATGAGCATATGTTATTTACTAGTTTTGTGTTTCCAGTGTTTTGTCAGCCTCACATCACCTGATCTTACTGAGAAGAAGCTAAATTTAAATTCTAACTACTCGTCTAAGAGTTCTCTGTCCGGTTTACTCAGATATAATTATAAAAGATCAAGGAATGAAAAGCCAAATTTAAAAGCCTACACAACATTTTTTTTCTAATCTCTGGCAATTATAACTAATATCAAGTTAAATCTCTTACATTCATATGCCTTAGTCATTAAAAAAAAAAAGAAAATTTTGTTTTTGATAAAGAAAGCGAATGGGCAATGTATCATGTAGTGACAGGCTGTGAAGAGCATCAAGTGCCTGAGGAAGTTTAGAAACAACCGAGGAACATGGAATTATTTAATGGGATAATAAAGGAAGAGAAGAACAATAGCTTGGGGACAAAGTGGACAAGGAATGTTACTTTTTTCAGAAAGTGAATCATCTTCCCTTTCATTTTTAATTATCAAGGATGAATAGTATGTCTGGTTTTATCACAGCTGAATACAAATCCTGTGGTGATGGGGAATTTTATTTATAATGAGTACTTTAGTTCCTACGCCACAGTATCAATTTTTGCGTGGTTCTGGTTACATAATATTTCAGGATTCTCTGATTAAGCCATTATTAAGCCTATTTTGTGAGGCTTGATTCATCTTCAGCACTGATTCTGCCTCTGAATTGAGGCTATTGTCACAGCTATCCTCATTTGTCCCGAGATTTGTTTCATGCGATAAGTAGTGTTGGCAAACTAATATATGTGTTTTTAAACAGCCCGATTCAGTGGTATTACAGTGCTACACAAAAATAAGCTTAAGGCAAAAATTAATCATAAAAATAACTCCTCATCGTAAAAATAACATAACTTGTTCAAAATAGTCCTAGCTTATGTCATGGAAAACTGTCAGATATTACTTAGTTCATCTCCTCATGATGAATGAAACTTTGGTTGACTCAAAGTTAAAAAATAAAAAATAAAAGAAATCCTTCTTCCTTTTTATGTAACTCAATTAAAAGAGGATAATTAAAGGGCTTTATTGTCCCCTAAAAGAGAATAATTAAAAGGCTTCATTGTCCCCTAAAACTCATAATCCCTACTTACACGTGGGTAAACCCCATGGTGTCCTTCCGGTGGACAAACTGAAGCGCCAGGAGCTTACGTGATGTGATGAGGGTCAGGAAGGCAGAATTTGGTGTTTTAGTTTCCATCCTTATATTCGATGTGTTTTTCTTGTTAAAGAGGTGCGTTGCTAAAATGAAGCAATACCATCCTGCAACTCTACTGAAGCCAGTATTATTAAAAGCATTCATAAAATCATCAAGTACTTCTTGACACAGGTTTCAACACTGCACCTTCTTAGTGTCTTCTTTTGGAGGGTATTGAAACTGCGTATTTTGAGTCCCAAGTAGAATATCAAAAGACGGATTATCATTTCATAGAGTAAATTGCTAAAAGCATATTTGAAATCTCTAATTTCTGATTATCAATCCAAATACTTGTTTTGTACAAAGTGATTTTTAATCTTACTCCAACTCCTTTTGGATAGGCAGCAGTCAACATTAAAGTCTTCCTTCCTCTTCCAAGTCTGTAAAAGTTGAATAAACCAACATCCAGAAACTCCAAACCTTATTCTTCAACAGAGTTGCTTCACAACAACAGTTTCACAGGTGATGTTAATCAGGCCACAGACAAAAGTTAGTGTTTCATATCTTTAGAAAAACTGGTTGGTTACAGAAAGGTTTTTCCTTATGTTTTTCTCTTATATGGATGGAAAAATATAACGAGCCTAGGGTGTGAAATTACCGAGGAAAAGGTAACGTATACTACAGTAACTACCCAGTTGCACAGTCTTAGCCCAGTTTTCCTTACTTGATCACATAGTTTTAACCTAAAGGCTGAATAGTGTCACCTGTAGTAGGATCTTACCAAGGGCAGGGTTTGAAGCAGGGGAATCTGCTCTCATGCTATAGGTTGTACATTGATCCCATAGATGGATAGTTCATTTATGTTCCTAGATACCCAGCACAGATACGGTTATTTTCTTCAGAGCATGAGAATGAAACACAGGAAGAAAAGTTTAGCTTGTCTTATAACTATTTCCTCCACCTTAAGGTTTGCTACCTAGATATTTATAAACTTATCCAAATGAATGCCTACTACTCATCTGTAGAAAGAAACATCTTCCTTATCCAACAGAGTATTGCTGTTTTCCCTACTGTCCAATGTTATTGGGAAACAATTATCCAAAGGATTAATCTTATCACAAAACTTGCTGTTAAAGCAACAGATCCATTTACTCTTTTCAAAGCTGGCATAGTGCCAATGAAACTCGTGCTATATAAAATTGGAAGCCTGCATAGGGAAGCTATCTAATGGATAAAATGCGTTTATGCTGAAAACCATTCTCCTTCCCATGCTTCGTGAGCTCTGGAACAATGTCATTAATTATCTTGGCTAATTCCCTCCCCTAGTATCTCAATTTGGTCTTTCGTGCTTCATAAACCATGCCATACGTTCCTGTAGTACTTGCACACTGTCTAGCTTAATCTCCTTTTGGTAATTATTCTCGTATGCATTGCCAAGGTCTGGATTTGATTAGCTGACTGATTAAAATATTTATTTGTCAAACCATATTCACGCCTACCATGTATTTTCTACCTGTGTGTTATATGAGAAATATGAAAGTGTGGAAGCCAGCGAAGTATTGAACACAGGCAGAAAAGCAGAGACTTTGGTGTCACTTGCTGCTTTTGAAAATTGGGCAGTAGATACTAACAGGCAAATCCGAAGCTACTCCTTTCTTGCCAGGACTTGGTATGCTGCCTAGATGTAGAGCTTGCTGTTTGATACAATTGTAATGCTAAAGCTCCTATGACTGCAAAAGAAAAGCTACTGCTGCTCTTTGCAGGATTTAACCTGGAGTACCGCAGGGTGATGGTGCCACCCTCATCTGATATAAAGGGCATTGAATAAAATCGCCATTGCCATAAAATTGGGAGGTATGTTTTTTTCTAAAGCCGTATTTTTTTCATTTAACCATCAGATGACTAGCTGTTGTAGAGATCCAAAGGATTTTGGCTCTACCAAGTAAACCACTGAGAACTCTTACAGATTTTATATAAACTAGATATTCATTTGAAAATGGTTTATAAAATGTCTTCCAGCTTTCTTTATACATGTATTCTTCCTTGATTTTAAAAACTGTTCACATTAACATCACAATTTGTAGAAAGAGGAATATTCAAAATATTCAATACTCAAAACAAAAAATACGAAAAACTGAAAATTGCTTGCACTGTGTTTTCCAGCCACATTGCTTTCATTTTAAGATCTGATGCGCCAATATTCACCAGGGTTTGCCTGCCAGAAAGTTGGCCTGAGGAAGGATTGTTCCGCTCTGATGTTGTACGGTCTTCAAGTGTTTGGCCTTGATATTTGTTTAAACTTGACAAATGTTACCCTTTGGTATATCCCAGAGAGACTATTTCAAATTATCTGTTTCGTATGATACATAGTTAAGATAGATAGAAATTCGGTGTCTGATGATACAGAAAGAAAGCAAAACCTATTAAGTGTTTTCAACTTCGAACTTACCCAAAAGCATTAGATATTTAAAGTTTCATGAGCCATACCCATCTTTGCCTTCCTTAGAAACAGAATGATTTAGGGTGGAAGGCAACTCAGGAGGATATCTGGTCTAACCCCTGCTCAAAGCAGAGGTTATGAATACAAATTGGAGATAGAGATGAATAGCTAATTAACAATTTGCCAACGGATTACCGAGTGTGATCGTCGTTCTCTCAGTCAAGTACCTAATCTATTATCAGGTGATAATGGATTAAGGAGAAAGTTGTTAATCTTTTTAACATTTCGATAAATTCACTCAGTTCCCAAAGAGCAACATGACTGTGTTCAGATGTACAGTTCAGTATGAGATTTAAATGAGGAAGGGACATGCTGAAGGGGAAGAGTTAGGTGTTCCTGCCTGTTTACTTACTATCCGAGTTGTCCTTGCTATTATCATACAGAATTGGGAAATCTGGCTTAGAATATTCTGATGCAAATAGAATTACAACTCTCAGCCAAAGTGAAGGGATTTTTTTAAGGTTTCTTTCAACTTTGGGTAGACTTTTTGCTTAAAAAAAAAAGCTCAGTATTCCCTATTGTTTGGAGAATTACTGCACAAAGATCTAAAATTACTAGCAATTCTGAAATCATCTTTCTCATGTTTTTATTATCAGTTGCTCTTCTGATTATGATATAATGAAAAATATTGTGGAGGATTGTATCTTGAAGTAAGAAATGATTAATCTAAATAATAAGGAGATCATATTTTAATAGCTTTTAGAGTTACTTGGGAAATCTCGTTGCTTAAATAATGCATCATGAAAGTAAGTCCAAAAGCAATGTTGTGAATATGTTCAAAGTTGTGAATTTAATATACTGAGAGACATTAATTTATTATCTTTTATAATTTATCAATTATTCCTTCCCAATCGATATGTAGACATATATATTTAAAATTATTTGCATGACTAACATTTGTATATATTATTGTACTGGTACTAGGCTTACTTCATTAACAAACACTTTGTTTTCTTCTTCAGTGTTTACATTTCCATGTTTTAAGAACAAATCAAAAATTGGCGTGAAAGAAATTAAAGTTGAATTAAATTAAATTAAATTAAATTTAAAAAGAATTAAAGTTGTTGTAGCTGGTATCATTAAAAGAGAAATCATTTAAAAATGGATAGTTCTGAATTCCCATGTATGAGCATTGCCTTTTTCTTGAACTTTTGCCCAGTTCAGCAGTTGTTACAAGACCCATCGAAAGTATAAAAGCAATTTCTTAAAAGAATATTAAAAGTGTAATAGGATTTACTACGTTCCATGTTGAAGTCACAGTGCTTATGTTGGGCAGTGCTTGAATGAGAAATAATCTTCCAGAACTGAGTAATCAGGTTATGCCTGTTTCTTGCTCTGCTGTGTCAGGGATCTGCAACAGAAGTGTGTGGCTTATCAGTTTGGAGTAACACTTGTGATCTGTGACTATCTTAGGGCATAGTGCAGAAGATACAGTAGTATGAAAAATCTCTTACATATTGTGTATTACAGAATTCTACATGCAGAGTGCTCTTTGACTTGGTGGAGTTTCCTGAACTATATTTTAACAGATTTAAGATTTTTGGGTTTGGCCTTTAGTTAGCTTGGAGCTGTGATTCATAGAAGTTGAGCAAAAACAAATTATTTGTTAAATACAGTATACTGAATTATTCATTTCGGATATGTAAATAACTATTTCTATTCATAAATCTATTGAAGAATAATCATTTCTGAGAATTCATGTACTAAATAAGTGCATAAAACCAGGTATTTCGGTATGGGAGTGGTTCAGAAACTGGTTGCCACAAGAGTTCTCTTTGTGACTGACAGCTCGAATCATAGGATGCTCCCTGTGCTTCCTAACTAGATAAGTGCAGGTTTTTTTCACCAGGGCATATTGCATAGCAAGTGATAAGACACTTCCAGTATGAACAGTGTTTGCTTAAATGGAATTTGCAGCACTTCTGAAATTTGCCAGCATGCCCACTGCCACTGCCACCCCAATGCCAAATTTAAAATTTATTAAAAAATACAAGCTGAAACTCACACAGTTTACATGTGACCATGTAACTGGTTAGTATTTTGTTTCACCTAGATATTCTTTTAAGGCTAGCTTCAATGTAGTTTTGACTGCTCAGTCTTAGGCTAGCAAACTTAAGATGTTTGACTATATGACTAATTCCATTCATAGTAATAGAATAGTCATATTATAAAATTAAACAAGGCATAAGGGTTTTTCCAGCAGGAGCCCCAGAACTGACCTTTGGGTAAGTACTCAACAGCTTGTTGAGACTAACTTACAGTGAAGGCATCCCCAGGTTACTCTCAGAGTGTACCTGTGTTTTGTGAACTTCTTTAATTGGAAAGCTTTTCATTTCCACTGTGCCCTCTGGGAAATCTAAATTTTCACTTGAATATCTCCAGTGGAGAAATGGGGTCTCGTTTCTCATTGTAAATCTTGGTTAGTTTTATCATGCTGAGCATACGGTGCAGTGAGTAAAGCAGATAGCCTTGCGGAGAAGTAGAGTGGCAGCATGATGGATAACAAGCTGCTCTGGGATGAAGGACACTGTTTCAGATGTGTGTGAAATACTGTGTGGGCATCTGGGATCAGGTAGGCCCAGTTTTATTTCCCTGTTCCTCCCAAATGTGAGAGTGAATGGTTGCAAAAAGAAAAAAAAAAAAAAAAAAAGCAGTTTTAAAACCAGTTAGTCACCATGAATGTTTCCTTAATTCCATATCCTTTGCTTATTCAAGATTCAGATCATCGATAGGGACTTTCAGACCGACTAAACTGTGACCAAGGAAATGTTCTTTCAGAAATGGTGTTCACATCAGGGTTCTTTTCGAAAACTTGCTCTGCAGCTTTTCTCTGAACCCTTCCACCTTTTTGCATTAACTTTTTTTAAATTTTTAATGGAAGAACCATATATGCTATTTAAACATTAGTCACACCACTGATATACACACACATAACATCATTTCATTTGTATGTTAAATATCACTCTATTAGCAATCTTGTGTTGGTCTACTTTGTTGTTGCTTCTTGGGAATCCTTACCAAGTTGGTTGTAAGCAAAGTCCTTTTGCTCATCTTGCTTTGGCCTATCTGAAGAGATAGATGAAGATACTAAGCAGTATCAGTTGACTGAAGATTTTACTACCAGACCCATTTTTAATTAAAGTTGCTTGAGATCTCATGATGCAAGAATCTATACAGTTACTTATAACTATAATCAACTACTATTGAAATTTTGCACGTGACATCTTTGAGAATTTGAATGTTCTCTCATGTTTTTGATGATATTGTTTACCTAGGAATAAAAGTAGAGATTACTTCTACCTGTTAAAAAACATTTCTGAGCCTTTTCATTTCAATAATTACGACACCTTGATGCTTTTTTCTGGGCCCTTAAAATTTGGTGTGGAATATCCTTCATATCTGGGATTAGTTTCAAAGCTCCCCTGGAAAAAGAATTGTAGGAGACCACAGTACTAGATACTTGACCAAATAGTATCACATAGATCAACATTTACATTTGAATAGAGTGCTTTTATTTGGGGATTTTCTAATTTGTGAGACACTGATTTTGTAATTTCTCTCTCCTATGTATATATGTATACATATTTAGAGATAACAAGAATCACAGGAAAATTCAGGTAGATGCTGTCGCCAGTATCACTGAAATTTGTATCCACTGAAGGAGGCCAGTTTAGCATTTGAAAATATGCCTGTTGATAAATGAAGTCATACGGGACTGGTGACTGAAAACAGATAAACACAGATGCGATAGGACCTTGAGCTGGATAGGTCTTTGCGATGGATATCTTGACCTTCTCCTACAGTATGCTCCCCAAAGAAAACCAAAAGACTTCTAAACTTGAAAAAGTCAAACTTCATATGTGTAAACAGTAAAAAATTAACTTTTTTAGCAGGAATAAGAGGTTTCTAAACAACTTTTCCCCTGCCTGCTTTGCCCCTACAAGCAAGTCCTTGCTTCTGTGCTTGGTTGCAACTAACTCAGTGTCATCTTGAGTTGCAGCACAGCAAGCTCTGAGTCTCTTCTGGTTCCTAAAACGTTTGTTCAGTCTGTGAGGCCTGAGAGTCTTCTCCATGCTTCTTACTGAAGTTTCACAGCCTCTTCTGGAGCGTTCAGGACCACTCTTTAATGCCTGCTTCACTTGGTGGTCTCCCCTTGAACACTTCTCACTCTGAGCATCTCTCCCCTTGAGCCTGCTCAGCAGGTGCCATGGAGGAGCATCGTTATCATCTCTCTGGTGGTTCTACCTCACCCGTCTTGTTAAAGGAGGTTAAGGCCTAAAAACAAGAATGCCCAGAGCCATGGAATGGGTTATGCTGAGCTGCTTATGGAGGTTGTTATGTAGAGGCAGGTGGAAAGGAGCTTTTGGGAGGTTAGTGAAGAAGAGTATTTAATTTGGGGGTGGCAGGGCTTCTTTTGGGGACTGCAGAAGTGTAAGAGATCCAAGCTTTCTTAATTTTTTTCACATTTTATTTGCGATGCATTTTTTGTATTCTAAAATATAGTGATCCTCTGGAAGTAAAAAGTGAGTACTTTTTGAGTAGGCCTATTTTTTTCAAGGCAATGTTAATCTGATTGTGTTTTTAGGTCCACTAGTGTAAGTCTAGGGGGCCCAAAGAAGCGGATGGTTTCAATAATACAGAACCTGGCTGGGCAAAGTCTAATTGTTATTTTTATGCCTATAGGGCAAGATCTGTGGATGATACTGAATGCTTCAGCTCTATTGACTTCAGTGAATGTCAGACTATAAACTCCTAAGTGAAATCAATGGAGTTATGGTAGGATATACACAGGGGATTTCACTCAGTGAGTTTAAATGTACTCAATAGCCTTTTACTGCTGAATGTTTAAACTTGTGTGAATTTGTTATTAGACTTCTGCCTTATGCATTTTTCTAAAATGCTTACTGATATGGATTAAGATGCAGTATGATGATCAGTTTTTTATTTTTTTGGTGCATGCTAATTGGTATTTGAATATTGGAGCTACAGTATTATACTTGCAGTCATTTTATTTATTGAAATAAGATCTCAATTAAGTTCTGTTGATTTACTTTCAGTATTTCTGATGGTGTTGGTTGGGAAATAAGTCATTGTTTTTTTCCCCAGATTAAGACTATTATACACTGAAAACTGTCGGTACGGTACAGTATTTTATTTGCCAGCCTTCCTTCTGCCCACCTTCACTTTGATCACTAATCTTTTAAACCTTTCTTGCTTTTTAATCTGCAAGATTGAATGATAACTATCTATTTCTTCTCTTCCCTTGCTCAGCTTTCTCTTGTTACTCAAATACTTCAATTTTTATTGTTGAAACTTTTTTCTTATTGCTTTTTGGCCTAATGGGCTTCCTTGCTGTCATTCACCTTGCTTTTCTTCTGTCTGTCAGAAATGCTTTTGTCAGTCTGAGGTCTAAGGTTGTAAAAAATCCTCTCCTCAGCTATTCATAGTTCTGCTAACAATTTCTTATTATAGCTGGAGTATGGGGCGAAAAGCCTATCACGACCACTTCTTCACTTCTTTATGTGACCATCTGCAGAGCTTAGCTAGTGCAACAGCAAAGGAGTACACAGCTGGTGAAGAGCTGCAGAAAATTAGTTTTTGGTGGTGCAAGAAAGGAACCTAGCGTAAGAGGCATAATTCCTACCTGCGATCTTGGTTGGTCGCGCAGCAGCGACGGATGGTTGTGAGGCTCCAGGTACTCTCGTGGGTCTATTTGCAGTAGGATGGGTGCTAAGCAATGTAAGTAAATGTACTGTCATGTATTCTCAGTTGCTTGTTGACATTCCTTGCAAACAAGTCTTTGGCTTGAAGAGAAGAAGGAAGGTTTGGTTTATGTTCTCTGAGGAGAATATTTCTTTTCAGGCTTGTTTGACATTTTTAAACCTTGACAGCTCCTTTAAGAGTATTTTGTACCAGCACTGTGAGAGAGTGAGTTGGGAAATTTTGTGTGACAGGTTAAAGTGGGACATTTGGGGCAAAATGAAATCGGAGTGTTTCAGTGAATGTGTGACACTTTTGTCATAGAGGTTCATAGTAACTCAGTAATTATATGATCCATTTCTGCTTATGAGACTAAAAGAGGTCTTTCACTGTTTCTATAAAGCTACCAGATAATGGATTTATAAATTTAAACTCACTTTATAGATGTGCTTTTATTATACATTTTATCCTTTTATTTCTGTGTTTAAATAGGGAATTGCATGATTTTCCTAGAAGGTTAGAATTTTACTATGACCATTCTAGCAACATATCCAAAACACTTTACTAAATTCAGAATAGAGTATGGTACCTGTTCAAAGTTTTTAGTTTCATGTTAAAAAAAATAAGAATATTACAAGTGCATGACAGTGTTGATTCTGGCACCTAGGAAACAATGAAGACTAAATGTAGACTGTGTATGACTCTCTTTTACCTGATGCCTGTTGTTTGAGACTGCTACACTGCTTTCTCTGATAGTGCTGTAAGGTAAAGCATGATATTATCAACATTTTCATTACGAAAAGTTGCATTTTAATTTTTCGTTCTTATAGAGAAAAGCTTGTAAAATATTTCATTTTTTAGTTAGAGGATGAGAAGGATATGTTCAAAAATAAAACTGCTTTCTTGGTGTCAACTCATACACATATGGAACTTGGTACATGTATGTCCTCCTCTGCCATTTCACAGCAGCTTTCCGTGACACAGTGAATTCCACATCGAAACATCTTTCACCTGTCTTCCAGAATCCTTTAAACTTGTAGCTAGCAGTCAAGACACAAGCAAATTTATGTCTTTTGGGCTAAATTAGCAGCCAGCCACCGAGGCTGATTTGTCTTGAAAAATCCATAAATTAAAGAATAAATTAATAATTAAATTAATACTAATAATCATGAGAATAAATTAAATTAATCCATAAATTAAAGACTGATCCCCATAACAAGAGGTAGTACTAGGAAAGAAATACCACCGGACTGCCATTCACACTTTTTGATGTTTCAAGTGAAAAAGGTGAATGAATGACCCCAAGTAGTGTTAAAAGTCATCTATGCAATAGGATGTCTTCAATTTCCAAAAAAAACACCATTAATATTTCATATTTCTTTGGCATACAACCTATTTTGCATAGATGGCAGCTGTAGGTTCAAAACAGCATTATATCTCCTCTACTGTCACTATAGTTTAGCAGGTAAATAATGCATGAAGTAAGAAGAGTTGACAAGGCAGATGGTAATGATATATTGGTTCAAAAGTCTTGTCTCTTTGAAAGTACCTGAGTATGAATTACATGAGACCTGTTATTTATTTTGTATTACTGTTCAGTATGTTCGTCGATACAGTATATAATTGTCTTAAGGAATTTACAGCTGGGGGGTGCAGAAGACAAGTAGCTTAGTAAAGTTAAAAAATCCTAATATTCGTATATATGCACGAACAGAAACACTTGCAAACATTTCGGCTGAAAATTGTGAGAAGTATTAATCCTCACTCTTTAGCACACCAGATCAAGGATTTATGTCTAGGAAATCAAATGTTCTTTGATATCCTATGCCGAATTGCCCAATTCAGTCTAGGTGTGATACTAAAAACCACTCCAGTCTTCTATGGCTCATTCGCCCATTTCTGAAGGTTGGCTGCCTGTCTAGCTGCGGTATTAATATCCTTTGAGATGGTGTTTTTTATCCAGAAGGCATCCTAGGAACCTTGACTAAGTAACAAAGAACGTCCTGACAGGTGGAGTTATGCAAAGGCAGTGCTGATAGTCTACATCTGTCAGCATTTTTGCATAATATGACATCTGATAGAAATGCTGGCGGACAAAAACCGATACAGCACCTAGCACAATAAACTGTTTGTGCTCAGATACAGCAATGGGGATAACAGTGGGTATACAGTGGCCATGGAGCAATCGAGGGGGGCAGAAATACCAGGAGCAGACTCCTCCTGTTCATCCTCTCCATTTGTCAAAGGTGGTAGGATCTTTTTGTGACTTAAATTTTTAAAAATCGTCCTATCCCCGTCCATTGCTCACAGTCTGCTTAACCCGTAAAGGTTAATCTCTTGAGCTAGTTTTGGTTACTAGATCACTCTCTGTAGCAACACCTGCATACCTTAACTAAGCCAACATATTTTATATTATATCTGGCAGCTTATTTAATTACTGGTCAGGCATCACTTTTTAATACTGCAGCCAAGCAAAAAGGTAGTTATTCCAGCAGCATTTTTAACATGAGGCTGAGGTATCCGAGCTTCCCTGGAGAACTCTTAGAGCCAGGGCTGGCCAATAAATAGCAGCAGCTCTGCTGCAGCCTGAGGTATTGACAGATGCTTCAGACCGGACGCTTTATCCGCAGTACCTGCTGCGAATAGAAAATCACGAAGGACCGATAGGCCATTCTTTCGTTATGAGTAAGCTGTGCTGATTTTCTTCCTGTCTTTTAATAGGAGATTGTGAGGCAATTCTTCCCTATCTCCACAGTTGTTTTTAACCTTTTTCGCCTCAAGATGTACAAGATACACCACTGACTTACTAGGATTACTGTATTCAGCAATGCAGTGTGTGTAATTCATTACACTGACATCAATTTGCATCTAAGAAAGAAAACCATTTCCTTAACCCAAAGAAGCAGAAAGTAGCAATAGTGCCAGTAGGAATGTGGCAGGACCAAACAGGATGTGACCCAACACAGTAGAGGGGATTAGGCCATTCATGACTGTAATAGAGACTGTCCGCAGTATTCAGACCAAATAAAATAAGACAATAGACTATATCACACAATGGGTATGTGGAGTTGTTCTTTGTAACTGTAAAAAATAAAAATTGTAAAAATACAAAAAAACCTTTACTGTAGAGCCTCCTAGGGAATCGGGATTTCCACTGTGTGTTATGTGCTCTACAAATACTGAGCAAACATACTTCTTCTCAAAAGAACTGACAATACAGGATTGATTCGGCACTGTATCTTTTCCTGATTTCAAGATCTGCTTTGCAGGAAGTATGAGGTAGTGTGGAAGCGTGTACTTAAACCCTATAGACTCCAAAGACATATTAGCATACACTTCTGTTGAGTAGGGAGGGGATGGAAAGGAAAAAAAAACCAAAAACTTTATTTAATGGAGAATGGAGAACTTGGTGAAGGAGCTTCAGGAAGCATGAAGTATAAAATTCAGATGTTTTCAGACTGCGTGAGTATCCGGCACTCTCGTTGCATGCAAGCCCTGGGGAGCTCGTGCCACTCAGACAGCTCTGCATTGGAACTCAGACAGCTGCTAAGGAAAATGACTTTTCCTCTTCCTTCTCAAATCTGTTTTAGCATCTTTATTTATTTATGGCCCGAGTTAGAAAGAGACTAAGTTCGGTTACATTCCCCATTATTGAGAAGAGCATTCTTGCTGTAAAACGTGAAGTCCTCGGGCTGGCCTGGCGGTGGTTGGTCCACCTCAGTTGAATGAGTTAATAACAGTGCCTGGTTTAGGAAAACTGTACACGTGTTGGCACGCTCTGCAAGTCATCTGCAGCTGCTTTTTACTATTGTGCGTGTATATGATGCCATTGTCAAGACATTGATTCATTATCCAGCTTAATGGCCATTCCTAATGTGATTTGCAGTTTAATGCCAAAAGTTATAGCATCAATATGTTCCAACAGAATAAACAGGTTGGAATTAGCCTCAAATGTATATTGAGTTAAAACAGAACATAAGAAGTGTTTAATAGAACTGGAGCCGTTTCTGTAGTGGACTGATTCTGGTTTGTGTGGAGAAGCTTGCAGAAACTGTGATGTTTGAGGCACCAGGATGGTTGTAAGATGATTCATTTCCTGGAATATTTGTAGTGCATTTATCTGTTACAAAGAAGTGCATATATATGTTACAAAGAAGATTGAGAGAGTAAGATAAATGCAGTGTCCACTGTCCACTCAGTGCTTTCCCATTCAGCAAGATACAGTCATAAAATGCTTTGTTTTCTTTTTCTGATAAATTAACCATCAATTTGGGTGAAACAATCATATATTTATATAATATATATATGAATATACATCATATATATATATAAATATTTTCTCGCTTGAAACAATCTTATATTTTCTGACATCTAAACCAGATCCTTAAAAATACCATCATGTGATTGCAGAATAACAGCATAAGAATAGACCATGGTAAAGAGCTACATTATGTTAAAGGAAAGATTAGTAGGGACACATAAAGGCGTCTTTGCTCTTGTTGTTGTTGCCTTTTAGTTCTAGTTTACATGCACAAAATTCCACTCTACCAAATGAGACTTGAAAGTTACATTCATTGGTGTAAAAACTTGACAGTAAAAATTGCTCTGTGAAATACTATAATTTGGAAAACTGATAAATATAATACCATGTATAGTTATAATTACTCATCTTTTCTTCCAAAGGAAAGTAAATTTGGCTTCTGTCACCTGGAATTTGTTCCAATCACTGGCAAGTGACAGGTCTCAGGGAGATTTTCCTGTTAAAAACACATTTTTTCTTTGCAAATAGTTACAGGAAACTCAGAGGTCTAAGCTACTGAGTCTCCTGTGGCAACATTATCATGTAGAATGGAAATACCTTTTTCAGTGTCAAAATCCAGTTGTATCCGATATCTTCTGTTCTGATTCCAAAAGGGATTTTTTTTTAACAGAAGGAGCATTTGGCAGCAGTCAGATTGACCTGGTACATTTTCCCAAGGTTCAAAAGAGCTGCAGCTTCCATTAGCTCAAGAATTAGTAGTGCAATTAATAGGTAGGATTAGTAGTGCAAACAGTAATCTTAGGGCAGAGCTGGGATATTTCTCTTTTATAAAATGTTTGTAAAGATTTAGGAAGGGGAGCTTTATATTTTAGATGCGTTTCAGCATCTGCTAATTTGCATCGTTTGCGAGTGCCATGAGTGAAGAGGTTCATGAATACACCAGTATGCCGAGATGTCAACCGTGTTGCCTGGCCTGCTTTGAACCAAGACCTTTCTATCTTTAAAGACTCGTCCTGGATGGCAGCTGATTGTGTGACGGAGACTCATTTAGGAGATTTGGATGTTGAATGGTTGAGTAGGAGCAATGCACTTCTACATCTGACAGGCTGGGACTGGGTTACAGGAGCTCTGGCTGGGGCACTGGCGTTTCCATGTTGCATGTTAGGCCTGGGGATCCAGCGAGGGACAGAGGCACAGTTAATTAGGGCTCTGACGAGCAGTCGCAGCAGAAGTGCCGAAGAGACACATGAAAGTAAAACAATGAAAGAAAACAAGCTCTTTGGAAGTAAGATGGTGCTGGCAAAGCGTGCGTGTAACCGGAGCTGCTTGTGCTGCTGGGTTTGGGCAGAGGGTAGAGCTGCGGGAAGGCCTCTCCTCGGGCGTGCAGGTGGCGCGGCATGGCGTTGAGAGGCTGCCGCGTGGAGTCGGCCGGCAAGCAGCACCCAAAAGCGCGGGTCTGGCTGCTGCGGGAGGTGCCGCGTGCGACTCGGAGAGCTGCCACGTGAACAGCAGCAAATCCTTTAATCACTCTCCCTTTAAAGTGCCAGAGCCTTGAACATATTAATAGTTGAGCACTGATTTTCAGGAGATAATTGAACGTGCTGGGTAGCTAGGAGTCCCAAGGCAAGGTAAAAAAAGTGTTTAACTGTACCCTTGAGGTCAATTATTAGGTAACACTTACTTATGAGCAGTTTAGTGTCATTAACTATTTCAAATAACTCCGCTGAGTGCCTGTGCGGAAGGACGCTGCTGCCAGTCAAAAGCTGCGTGCACAGAGCTGAGAACAGACTGTAAGGGCAAAAGAGCCGAATATGGTAAGATGGAGAGGAGAAAGACCTGTTTGCCCACATAAAAGCAACTGGATGAGCAAACTGTCAAATAAAGAAAAGCCTTTACTTTTCTCCTTTATCGCATGTTACACGATTCGACAGGGAGGATTTACATGTTCCTGAAGATGAATACCATGAATATTTTCAGCCACACTTTTCATGAATATGGAAAACTGGCTGTGCTTTTATTGCTGTACTCATAAAATATGCATCTGCTGAGTTTCTGTTTTCACAGCATGAAATATGGGTTGGAACTTGGAATTATTTCAGGTATTTTTTTTAGAGGTTTTTTTTTTCTTTTAATAAGGTGTTTTAATGTAATGATTTTGAAGGTGAATCCTGTCATGGCTAGTTATGGAAGAAGTTGCCTGTAGAAGAAGCATTTGCTGCTTCGTTTGCCCTCTTGCCAGTTATCTCATGACTTCAGAGTGAAACGCTTGCACCTCTCTTGCAGGCTGGGGAAATCGGGCTGTTTCTTGACATGATGACGTTGTCTTGTCTGCCTTCAAAACATTTAGCAGACTACTTAGTTTTCAAAAGCTTAGGTAGATGTAAACCTTGGGAAACGGAAAAGAGGAATGTTTGAGGAAGCACTAATGTCATACCAAAGAAAAAAAGAAAAGCATATCTGAAAGGTAACATAAATATTTTTATTGCTTAGTATTCTATGCCTGAAAATACTATTATATTGATATATCACCATTTAATGTATCACAAAGAGGAGCAGTAGTATTAGATAAGTAGAGTTACACACCCAGAATATTTTCCAGTGAGGTTTCTTCATTGCCTTTTAAAATCCTTGCTTTGAAACAAATGAGCTTCTAAAAAGTGTGAATTTTTTAAACGCTATAGCACCCTTTTTCCCTGTGGTGTATAGTTGTGGAGCCACAATATTAACGATACTACTCATACCCAGTGTGTATTGTTCATTTATGATTTTGAAATTAAATGACATTAAATCTTCACATTCAGTTGCTGCTGAAAGGTCCTATGTTGTATCATTAAGTGCCTTTTGTAAGACTGTCTGTTTTGACAGTGCAATGAATAAGAGAAATTAGATTAATTTCTTCTATGAAATGTCTATTTGGAAAGTTTGCTTTTGCTAAAAATGAATGTATAATATTTGCCATAGTAGTGATAGTTAACATAATTTTACACATAATTTGCTGTGAGTATTCTGTACATATGCTTGGTCTGAAACTCATGTTTGAGTTTGAGACAGGCTTCAGTGTTGTGCTGTTGTATTAGATCCATAAATATTATCAGTAAGATTTTCAAAAGAACAAAAGTAAATAAGGAGTACAAATTTTTCAGGAAGTTCAAGGAACTGGTCCATAAAGTTTTAATTGGGATAAATAGCAGATGTGTGTCTCACAGCTCTTCCGTACAATGGAAGGTGAGTCACAAAGTTACTGCCAAAGCCTCTATCTTTGAAAACTTCTCTTTTTTTCTCCAGATTATTCCAATATTTTTGACATTTCAAACTTTGATTTTAGTTTTATTTTAATTTTTATGAGGAACATATTGTAATTGTTGGAATTTATTAGTTAACCTCATGCAACATGCATTTATTCCTTCTGCAGTGTCAGGGGTTTTTTGCTAGCTTGTGTAATGAATTTATTTTCTTGAAGGGTTCAAAGTCAAAAAATCTTTATTCAATTCAACAAACCAGGTATTTTAAGAGTGGGGGAAGAGGGAGGTGATTTCTTAAAACAGTATTACTCATGGAAGGTACATACTAAGTGACAAGTATGGTTTCCTTGAAACTTTTTGCTTAATGTAAATTTTGAACAAATGGGGGAGTGTTTATTGCAATGCAGATTCTTTCATTTTCAGCATATAGTTGAAATTTTCCACTGAAAAAGGACAAGAAGTAATAGAGAAAAAATGCAACAAGAGAAATTGTGATTAGGTATTAGGAAAACCAATTTTAACAAGAAAGGTGGTCAATAGTGGAAGAGATTCCTGGATGCATTTTGGACTCTTCCTCTTGGAGAGGAATCCAAGGGCAGTGGGGTAGGAACACCAGCTGCCTGATTGAACTGCATAGCTGGCCCTGCTTTGAATGGGCACAGGAGCAGGTGACCACCAGAGGTCCCTTCCAACCTGAACTATTTTATGCATCCTGAAATCAGTGTCAGGAATTGAATGAGGATGAGGTGCCTCTTATATTTTATCAAAAATATAAGTTATCTTAAAAGAAAACTGAATCTTAATAAGAAGTACTTCTCACACCTGGAAAGGAACCATTAGCCATGGTGAGGAAAAACATGTCAAACACAAAGACAGGAGTAAAAAAATAAATAGATGTTATCACAACAGTTTCTGCCTTTCAGAGTTGAGCTCAAGATAGTCTGTTTTGTAACATCCATAGATGGCAATTAAAGAAAAGAATGAGGAAGGATAAAGTCCATAGATTCCATTAACAGAGAAGGTATGATATGTTGACAATAAATCAATAGTTATTTTAGACGTTAAAAACAACAAAGGAAATGTTCAGAGAATGACTCCTTTTAGTGGAAGAAAATGACAAATGGTCTCAGATTAATGACAAATGTCAAATTGTCATTAGGAAAAAGTAAATTTTGAAGGCATAGATCAATACTACGTCTTACACTCACAAAGCAGAAAATCTGGAATCAAAGTTAAACTGTCAGGAGATATGAATCTCTCAAAATACAGAAAATACACAGGAAAAGACCCAAATACTGTGATTCTGTCCTAGAGTGGTATCCTTAAAGAAAAGCAGAGATTTGTGTTCTTATTCATCCTAGCCACAGGGAGGCAATCTTTATCTTCATGGACTGACAATCATCCCTTTCAAGAAGAACAAAACTAGGGATCCACATGTGGAAGAGGAGCGGGATTTAAGCAATGCCTGTGCGCTCTTGCAGAGAGATGTTGGCTTCTGTCTGTAGGCTTCTATCTAGAACCGTTATTGGCACTCGGGGGAGATCCAGCTTCACTTGTGGATCTCCGAAGTCACTCTGGAGAGCTGCTCAGCTCGCTGTTAGGTGGATGCCTTCGTTTAGGTCTTGACTCCATTGACTATAGTGATGTGGGCTCTGCTGACAGAAGAGGAAGGTAAACACCTCAAACACGGTATCTGAACCTGAAGCTAAATGCCACCCTTTGTGATGCATAGTGTCTTATTCTGAAGATAGTGTCATTTCAAAGTTTAAGTAGGGAACTATCAGATATAAAGACAGCAATGCTTCCCAATGATTTTCTTTATGACCATTTACAGCATAGTAAGAAGTTAGACATGTAATGTTTTGTTGCAAACATTTTCCTGTAAAACAGACAAAAGGTTTTTACTGAGGAGATGAGAGAGACTGGGACTGTTCAGCTTGCTAAAAAATAGGACTGAGGTGGTTGTGAAAGTGGTGTTGGGAAGCCGATTGAAATATATGAAATCATGACTGATATGGAGAAGAAGAGTTTGAAATGATATGATATTTCTTAAAACATAGGAACTAGGAAGCACCAAATGAATTTTTTGTGTGAGTTTTATTTAAAACAAGCAAAAGATACTTTTGTATTTCTTTCAGAGAACATAGTTAAATTGTAGCCTGTTGTGGATGTCAAAATACAAATGCATTAAAAAAATCTGTTCTATCAGGGACTATTAAACGTGGTGATGGAGATATAAATTCTAGATGAGGAGGTTCACTCCTGTCAGAGGCAGGTTCTGGGCTAGAGCAACCTTTCTGCTAACCAGTACACACCTTCGACATTTCCTATCAAACAATAATTCTTCATCATTTAATTAGGAATGCAACTAAACTGTCTTTAAAAAGAACAAATTCTTTAATAAGAATCTTTTATAAGAACACATACAGGAGAAATGTAAAGCTGACTGCAGACATGAAACACTAGCAAATCTGTGTAGGATTTATCTAGGTGAATAAAGGAGGAAAAAAGCTGTTCATAATTGGGTGGAACAGGGAAAGGACAGGACTGTGGAAAGAGAATCATACATGTATTTTTCTGTGAATGTGAATTTTTGAAATACACAGTATTTTAATATGTCAGTAATTCATGGGACTCAGGTACTTGTGTTAAAATGCCGCAGAAGTGTTCCTCAAATAAAATAAAATGCTATAAGGATTTTGAAGGTGCACATTGCAGAAACGGATACAGATATTTGTTGCTTTGAGAAATTTTAACCATTTTCTCTGAATTTCTTCCTTACATTTGAATCAGGCTGCAGTGTTTTAAATTTTTAAACAGAAGTTGTTTAGCCATTTCCAGGAACAAAGCCGAAGCACAGAAAAAGCTATTTTTGTCCTCAAGTTGGAAATAGTTGAGAATTTGTCTTTGAATCCTTTCCTCTCATGGTTTTAGAATGGAAACTAGTGCTGTAGGGAAGCATGGCGTTCGAATGTGCCTGGTGCTATCCTTGTGCAAATCTAATAAGTGACACAGAACCAATAGAGATGATTACTTATTTTTGAGCAGCACTACACAGTCATGCTGGGGTATGTCTAACTCCTAGATGTGACCAAGCTGTCCAAAAAGAGACTCTTCTTCAGCCTCAGGTCTTCCTGCCTGCTTTGGGCTCGGTTTGAAGGAGGTACCCAAAGTCCAAGCCTGTAGAGTTTCTTTCTACATCTCTTACGCCGCTTAGTGACACCAAAGCATGTGAAAAAGAGCATCCTAGAAAGATTAATTTGGGTGTTAGTTGATTTTGGGTGGTCCTTTGACATCCTTTCTTTTGTTTGTAGTGATATATGCAATGTCAAAGCAATCTTAAAGTTTATTAATATCTCATCTGAGTGTATTAAGTTTTTTTGTCATAATGCCTGTTGGTTTCTCGTTCTTTATAGGTCAGCGTGGTCACAGCATCAGCATCTTTTCCAAGTGAACATATAAACTACTAGTATTTGAAATTCCTTTCTTCCTTCACTTACAAGAATGCTATACTGTACATGTCAGACATACACATCTTTCTTTTGCTGTTTCCTGTCTTATATTCCACCCTGCAATCACTTATACCTACGCTTAAATGTAAGCTTGCCATTCATCAGTTGAAAGTCAGTTGGAGGTTGCTGCTTCACTCACATTTCAAAATGCAAATTATTAAGAACTCAGATTGATAGAATTAATAGCAAAATAATATAGAACTTTTTAAAAAATGAACTATGCTAGGATTTATATTGTTTCATATACAACATTTTATAACATTCATCATCCTTGCATAGCTAAAACAAAATGATATATAGAAACATCACCCTCAGAATGGTGGAAAGTGCCTATTTTTAGGCTTGATAGATCATGAAATATATATTCAATCTGCTACTGGTATCGAAAATAATACACTGGCCTTTTTTAAGCAATATATTCCAAATTTTGATGGTGAAACTTTTGGTCATTAGCTTGTTTTTACTTAGATAATTGCTTATTTTAAACCATATAACATCTAATTGACATTTCTGAAGAGTTTTGAATATTATTTTAGTTTCAGGAGATACAGATTACTGAGCAGAGAGAAGGTAAATGGTCAGAGGCATTTGAAATTAGTTCATCAAATACTGTATCAGCATGGTGAATAAATCTGAGAATGACACAGGATGTAATAACATTTAATTCAGTTCTCAAGAAAGGAAATTTATGGGTGAAAACATATTTGTTCGGATATTTTTTATGCTTGCCTATTTACACACTATTTCGTCCAGAAAGACCTAGCTTGCTCAGTGTATAGTGTGGGTCTATGAGGGAACAAATACAGTTTTATGCTCTTTTCTCAGTTCTTTGAGTTCTTGATTGGGCAACCTAAATATTGTTGTTATTCTAACACTGTAAATCATGAGCAATGAATATTCTGAGTTGGAGCTTTTTAACTACAATGTGTCTTTTGAATAACATTGGCCAAATTAACAAACGTTAGCGAAAGGTGGTAAGGGAGAGGAAGAGTGATGTCCAGGAGCACACCTAGTGCATACCAACCTCTAAGGGGCATTCAGTCCACCGGACTAAAGCTAGCTCAGAGTCAACACCCTCAACACGTATGGTGGCATTGGAGGACCTCACCACCAACTGCTCCTGCTACAGATGGAGGTTCTTGACATACAAGGTTATTTGCTAATATAGACATAGGACTACAGAGGGAGGTTCCTTAATAAATGTCAACGGTTTGAAGGGTCCTCCACAAAATAACGGCCATATAAAGCTAGCCAAAAATTCTCCTCTTGGGTACTTGTGGTAAAAACAGCTCCATGTTCAGCTATTCATTACATACTTTGGTTTCAAAACTGCACTGTAGCTGCAGTTACATGCAATAGGAATTCAAAAACAAAATGAAAAGACCCAATAATAATTTATGAAATAAATACATAAATATATGTATTTTTTAGTAAGGCAAAACTTTATTGAATTTTTCATGTGTTTTGAAAACTGGGATTTTGCTAGTGTGCAGCTAGAGGGAGAAACTTGGATTCTTTTCCCATAGGACACAAAATTGAAGTGAAGCTAGGAGAAAAAATGATGTCAAGGTATAATTTCCAGAACTCTAGCTTTCTGAGCACTGGAAATAGTACCCTTAATACTCAGGCTTGTTTAGAGGTTTTGGGCCTTTTAACTGAGAATTCGAAGTTGTTAAAAGCAAGGTGTGTTAAAGTGATCTCCAGCACTAACTTGGCAGATGGGAGTAACATGACACAACTAGCTGGTTCATTGGCCTACGGACTTAGACAAGAGTGGGAATGGTGAGCGTGTGGAGAGTCCAGGCCAAGAGAGCTTTTTACATTATACAGTAACACAAGTTCATTTTTGATTTTGTATGCACTTGATACATGTGTAAATGTGTTATTAATACTGAAGTAAAGTAAATAAGTACTTCATGAAGTGGGATGACAGAGCAGTAGATTGATGCTGCAAACTATCTTGTATGTAGTATTCTCCTTTTTTTTTTTTTTTAATCCTCTCTGTTGGTGGGTAAGAGGAATTAAAATAAAGAACATCTTTGTTATTGGACAAAGGCAACCAAAAGGGGAGGGAATGTATTGAGTGGAAACAGCTGGGAAATGACAGAGTCAGGAGCACAATAATAGAAATTTGTTCCCATGTGAAGTGACCTTTTTTAATAAATTTCCTTTTCACTGGAACTCCAAGAATTTTGTAGCCTTGGTTAGACTAAGATAAGATTTCTGTTGAATGTTTTTCTTTTCTGCTATGTGCTAACCGTATTTGCGGCATTGTTTTGGGAGGTACAGTTTCCCATCCTTGGCATTTCTAGATTTGTGGTAGTAAAATGAGTAGTAAAACCAAAAATATGTAATGTAATGTAAGTTTGCTTTGCTGTAAAACTGTGTTTGTTATGGAAGCATAATTCTCATAACTGTGTTAGGAGTGGGAAAAAAAGGCAGAAATAGACCACTTTAGCACTAGCGAAATAATAACCCACACTTGGCCTCGTTAATGCGTGACTGGAGCAGTGGCAGGATATTTCTCTTTGACTGCGAGCTGTAACAGCCCCCGTAAGAGCCGTGCTGGCACGCAGTCTGATGGGTTTGTTAGCTCTAGGATCCATTTTCTTTAAGCTCTTAGGAGCAAGGAAACAAAAACCAATCTGTTTGTGCACTGCTTCGTATTCATGTACTTTCTCCTCTCGGAGGCTTGACTGACAGCCTGGGCATCCGCTGCCCAACGTCCTCCCGCCAAGTCGGTGACCTCAATTCACCTGTCGTTCCCGTCCATCATGTCAGCGGGGCTTTTTGTGGGTGCCCACGATTCACACGCTGCTTTGTGCTATGATGAATTACCCTCTTGGGAAGTTTCAGATGTCTTAATCCTAGTCTGACAGAAAACTCTGCGAGGAATAATCGACAAGCCCCGATGCTGAATGCAAGTCGATCAGCGGATGCAGATTTTTGACAGCTTTCACTGAACCGAGAGTAGCAAGAGAGCATGCTCCCAGCGCTACTGAACGGTTTCCATTCCTCATTTTAATTTCCATTGGATGCTTTTCTGCTAAGAAATTGCATGCAGCAGGGGATGGAGATTCATTATGACTTTTATCCTCAATTGCTTTCCTGATAAACAAAATCTATCATTAAGGAAAACAATTATAGTGAATTTATTATAATTTAATCTCACCCTGGCCTCATTCTCCATCCATGTACGTTAAGAAAGGAGAACTTTGTTGTGAGAAAAATCAGTAGCATTCAAAAGTGTGTTCCCACTGACAGTGCCACGTGCCCACGTGCGGTTTGGCATTTAAAGCAAGGCTAACTCCTAGGGTTCACGAAGCTACGCAGAGATAGAGAGTGGGGAATAAAGACACTGTGTTTTCTTATATTGACAGCTTAGGACCAGCCAGAATTGCACTGTATGGTGAGCTGACGGTTTGCAACCAATTATTTTCTAAAAAGAAATGTGGAAGAAAAGGGAATGAGCAGAGGCTAACCTTCATTCCCTACATCCGTGCCATGCCGTTAGCATTAGTGGTGGGGTAGCTCTGACTATATACCCACTGTCTGCGCTTCCCTGGAGTTTGTCGGGTGCTTTAGCACGTGGTGTGGCCCTCGGATCGAAACTTGAGGGGAAACACAGGCGTGCTCCCGTGGTTCCCAACGCGAGCAGGTTTGCAGGTGCCCAGAAGGATTTGTCTGCAGCATTATTTGAGTTTGCTGTTTCTGGAAACCAAAGCCGGGTGCTTTGAGCTTGCCAGAGTTTCAGGAGTCACTCCTTAACAGCAAACAGAGAACAAATTTTGTTTAGAAAATCACAGACTTTGGGGGAGAAAAAGAAGATAAAATGTCAAAAGCATTTCTAGAATGGATATAACACTAAAACTGCTTTTTAGGTGTTCTGGTGTGCCAGCTAGCTGGAGCAGAAGGGAAAAGAAACAGAATAAAATTAATTGTGTATTCTGTAGTATATCACCTTCGTATCATCCCTTTCAGTTACTTGGAAGTAAATGATACTGTTTCTGCCCAAGTGTCCCCTTAATGTCCTTCGCCACACCTGGAAGGCCTAAAATTTTAGACAGGCATGTTCTGTGTATGGAAACTAGTGAGGAATGTCTCTTCTCATTTCATAGCAAGGAGGGTGAAGGGAAGTTCGTATTTATTTCTGTAATAATGCCAGAGGGAAGAGGCTGCTGCTTTTAAACTGCTCTGCACGGAAGGGTGAGATGCGGGAATCGGTGCAGAATACATTATAGCGCTTAGCCCTGCCAAGGCACAAAATAACTTTCAGGTGTAGGTAAGTCTTACTGTCACAGGCATATTTGCAATTTTTTTCTCTATTCTGAATCTAGCTGAGTCTTTTCTTTCACAGTTAGTCCTTTAACTGAGATTTGAGGATCTGTGGTCTGAGTTCTTGTTTTCTCTGATCTGGAGGAGAAGTTTGACCTGTGGATACCTTTGTCTAAAATGTGTATTTACTTTCCCCTTTTCTTTCTCCCTTTCTCCCTTTCTCCCTTTCTCCCTTTTTCCCATTCTCTTTTTCCTTTAATTCTTTTTCGGGCCAATAATTCTACTGTGGATCTGAGAAACCATTTCCTGATAACATTGTTGTCCTTTCAGTAAAAGCTCTTGGTTCAGAAGTGCTGTTTTTGAATTAAGAAAAAATAATACTGTTAAAGGATTCCTTACCCACTTGGGTTGTAGCTGAATTACTGCTGTGCTGATATTTAATTCCAAATATGCACAGCCTCCCTAAAGGAGGTTTGAAGTACAGTAGGTTACTAAACGAAAACAATTCTCTTGGGGTTTAATGCTAGTTACAAAGCTCGTTACAGGCAGTCTTTAAAAATATATTACGTTTTCAATTAAAAGATTCTAGATACGTATGCTTACTAAGTAGACAGTCATTAGCGGATATAAAAGAAAGGTAAGGCCATTAAAGTCTAAATCCTGTAACGCTGAGACCGAAGGTTTAATGTCACGTTTTGCTCTTTCTTGCTATTTTCTCGCATAAGTTGCCTCTTGCATTTAGGCTGAGGCTGCTGTCAAAACCGAGCAGCAGAAGCAAATTCTCATCTTCTGAACTGTCAGCTGCTGCTTTAATTAAGCTACAAAGCAGCTCTCGTCTAAAGCGAAAATGGTAGGTGTCTCTTCTCACCCCGCAGATCCAAGGCTCGCATTGACAGCATAAAGTCGGGCTGTTGCCAGTTCTGTAGTACTGGGCCATGTAGGTTAGACGGTTGGAGGCAGTGTGTGTGTGTGTGTGTGTGTGTGTGTGTGTGTGAGAGAGAGAGAGAACAGTTTGGATAGTAAATGGTAAGGACTTGAGAAGAGCTCTGACTCCACTGTGCTTTTGCTAATGGGCAGCTCAGTGTGCATGGGGATGTTTGGAGCAATGTTACTTAAATATTTCTTGAATATACTTTGGAATATGAATCCCAGTTTTATTTATCTGTAACTGTGACTCACTTTTCGTATTTCGTAAAGAGGCATGGGTGAATAGATTTCAAGACTGCACAATTAAAGAAAGGTCAAAGAGTAGGAATAGATTAACACTTTATTTTCTGAAAATGTCCTTGGAGCTGTGTGCTGACTTTTTGCCCATCTCCGTATGTGACACTGAGCAAGGAAGTGCAGAAACGTGTCTTACTGTGCATTTGAAAACAGGTCATCTGAGGGATAAAATACTTCATTGAAAATTAGGAGAAAAAGAAAGAAGACAAAAAATGAAGAAGCACCTGGGTCTGCTGGTGGAAAGGGCTCCCCCTTTCCCCAGCCCCCCCACCTCTCCCAGGGACACAGAAGCTGCCAGCAAAGCCTGACCTTGGTAATATCTTCTAAGATGGCACTCTGAGGTGGCATTTAAGTGCTCAATGTCTTAATTAAGGAGAGCAATTAATAAGCATGATGGCATTTATTTTAATGTGTAATTACAGAAAATCACATTATATAGTTAAGAACACAATATTTAGGTTTTATTCTTTTAATTATGATTTAAACGGTTTCCCCCTCCCCCAAAAACTCCCCACCTCTTTATTGGTAGCATAAAATCAATGCAACTGAAACCTAAAGGCTTCTTTGTAAGCACATTTTTACTCTGGTGAAAAAATACTACAAAAAATCATTGTCTCTCCAAAACAAAATGAAAGGCAGCTTCAAAACAGAAAGTAGCTATCTCCTTAAAAAAAAATGTATTTATAATGTGTTTGGCTTTCGAGTTTTAGCTTTTAATTAGCTTGTATGTTTTTTCACACTAAATTATTTACAGGATTTTTCATGTCTCATATCAATTTAAATGGAGGGGGAATTAAGTAGGGCATATATAATGAGTTTTAAATAACTGAGGGGAAATCAGTTCAGCTCAGTTTGTGCTGTTAGCTAAGTTGCAATTCAGGATGTGCTCTAATATTGTGTTTGAACCCCTATTCTGTAGGGATTTCTAGCAGTGCTGTCCCAGTATGTGAAAGCTTCATCTGTGCAGAAAGGGTTTGCTTTGTATTGCTGCGTCCCAATTCCGCAGTGATTTCTGTGGCAAAGATAAAAAATCAGGTCGCACGATTGGTAATGAGACTGAGCAGGTCTGCTATAGTAACAAATAATAGGTTTCTGGACAGTATGGAACAGTTTGGTAGCATAGATTGGCAAGGAGTATTTTGGATGTGCATAAGAGTACGACTTGTTTGTAGAGGTGACCATAAAACCAGATTTCACAACCTGTTCAAGTACTAAATAGCTGTTAGTCTCTCAAAAGCAAATACATTAACATATATATGCCATCTCAGATAGAAAAGACATTGTATGCACGTGAACACATACAATTTATTGAATCCTTACGGCGAATACTAAATCCTCATATGCCGAGTGATGATAGATATCTAAATGAAGATTATGAAATTATTAGAGTAGATAAGGGGCAAAACAGAATAATAGTAGTGTAGGTGAGATTGATACTTCCATAAATCTTTTTTTTTTTCCCCCACAGTAAGTTTCCTGATGATGTGGACTGATCTGAAATTGAGGAATTCAGTACTTTTGCACTGAAATTACCCTGTAAGCTGATGCCTGTTCTCCAGCAATGATTTTGAGTGCTTTGTCTCAGACAAGATTTCTCTTTGGCCCAGAATTCAAATAGTGTTACATAGTTATATATAGCACAGGTCTATAATGCAGAACGATTGATTTTGATCAAAATTGTACTGAGGGAGGAAAGGTTTTGTAGTGGCCAACTTTTTGGGCCTCTGTTCTGCCACAGACTTCCCCAGGTTGGTGCCGTTTAGGTTTTTCATGGACCTGGGGTTCATCTTATCCTTTAAAGAGCTGGGACTTCAAGCTGTTACTGAGCTCTGGTGAATCTAGCAGCAAAATTAAGGATATTACAGTTCTGTGTTTGTCCTTTTTCTGTCAGAAATCATTGTCCCGTAACAGAAAAAGTTGACGTGTGCTCATACATCAGCTTTTTAATTCTACGATCTGGTGCGCTAGCTAGAAGTGCTGGAAAAGACAAGTTTGCTATAAAATGCTGGGCTTGCAAAATCTTGCAGCTAGGGTGATTAATGGTCCTGAGGCACTTACATACCATGGAAATGTGGGACAAGTAAATTCATGAGATGAAGATGTTCTGTTCATGTATTTCACCATCTGTATATCGTTTCCTAAATTGTTTGGTATTGGAGGAGGAGAAGTTTACACGTAAAGCTTGCCCCGTCCCAGTACGTGTCATGGGTACTTCCTTCTCTTTTTCATGTTCTGCGAGATTTGGCTTAAGTCAAACTTCTGGGAAAGAATAAGTTTGGATCAGAATAAAATTGTTTATAGATGCCATGTAGCTCTAATAAATCCCACTGGTTTTTAATAATTTACCTGGATCTTTAGGAGCAGGCGTGAGATGACTATCTGATTGCTGCATCTTCTCAGAAGGTTTGCATCCCTCTTCTGACTATTCGGGCTTTGCACAAGTAACATATTTTGCTTAGGAATGATGATATTGTCCAATCAGTCAGTGCTATTTCCAAGATAATGCTAAGAAAAAAATAAAAACAAAGAAAGACATCTCTTGTTTAATCAGATACCTGCTATGTTAAGAGTGAGCAGTTTGGCACAATGTGGCATGAATCCTATTAAAAACAAATCTGACAACTTGACTGTTGAAAAAGAAGAAAGCACGTTATTTCTCTGACACCATCAAATGTGCTATACCTGGAAAGAGCTTTTTTTTTTTGCAAAATAAACATTTCAAGTATTATTAACAAGTTCAACTTCCTACTCCAAACTGAAATATTTTTTTATTATTTTTTTTCCCTGAGACTTTTGACTTGGTTTATGCTAAAATGGTGGGATAATAATACTGAAAACCTTCTGTTTTCAGAATCTTCCTACCTGTAAAAGACTCTGATGTGCCTCTAAGAAAGAAGTATTGCTAAATAGAAAAAAATATTCTTATGAAGAAAGAAATATTCTTATGTCCAGAATCATTAGTCATTCACTCTTGTGATTTTCTTGCATAGGTAATGTATGTATAATGTATAGCCTACTATTAATGTATACAAATGAGAATGATGGTTCGAGCACTGGTCAGGTGAGCTCACTATAACTGTTATAGCTCAAGTTGTCAAAAATGTATGATGACTGATTATAGCTATATCAAACTTCTTGACTCCTTACATGTTGAGAAGAACCTTCTGACATCCGGATTTAGAAATTCCATTATAATCTGAGCAATTTCAAATAAATACAGAATTTGGAAAATGGCAATGGGGCTAATCTGGTATCATTCCCCATGCATGGTGCTCATTTTGTAAAAGTTTTTGTTCCTGCTAGACAATGGAAGAACAGTCTCTACCAGAAAATGAAGAATTTCAATAAAATAGGCCTTTTGTATGAGAAAGTGAGAAAATCATGTCGTAGTGTTGCATACAAATTTCTTTTTAAGGCCCTCTTTTTCTGTTCCATGATTTGGATCAGTTCTTCCCAGACGTGGTCGTGCCTGGATGTGAATATTTTTCTCAAATATGAGCAAAGCTAGTCCAGCTACTTCTGAAGTAGGAGGTAGAGGAAAGGCAGACTTTCCCCTGCTTTGGGGCATGCTTTGTAAGGCTGGCAGGAGGCGGCCTGCTTTGGTATTAGTGGATCAGGGTGGAGATGAAAGGTAGAAAAAGCGTGAGATACCACCTTGATAACTTGCTGAGGTGTCTGGGTCAAATCCTCCTCTCTGCTTGATTCACAGAAATTAGGCACCGTGGCAGTTTCGTATAGTACCTAAGGTCTCTTTAAGATGTGCTCTTATTTCAGGAGACTCTCGGTCTGGTATCTGGCATGACGATGAGCATGATGCTTTTAGGCCGAACTGCATCAGGGTTCTTGATGATTCCAGATGTAAAACTCTCAGAAGATGAAGCTTGCTTTCTACTTACCCTTTTTACTTTTCAAATTTCTCCTTCCCATGTTTTCTTTGTCCTTGAGGTTTGCTTTTTCCTTGAGGTTTTCTTGAAGTTAAAAACACAGAAAATAAGAACTAATCAGTTAATCAGTCAGTTGAGCAATCCAGAAAAAAAAAAGAAAGCACTACTCTAAAGAAGGCATTTCTCTGGATTATATGTGCTGCCCCAAAATCATGCTGTGTGGAAACTATTTATGTTATAGATGATACTTTTTTTTGCATTAGTTACATCATATTTATTTACTTGAGGAAGCATTCAGAGCAAGAGATGTGTACTCCAAACATAAATTTTGTAAAATGGGCATATGGTTTATGAGACAATTTTAACTTAGCTATGTAAACATAAAACATTCCAGTTTGTTTTCTGTAAGCTCAGTTTGACATATGTGGTATATGACAGTGCTATATTCTGCTGCTTACATAGCATACAGTGTCTGTAAAACTCATGCACAAAATGTGAAAGTCAGTCTCCCTTCTGCAGCATTTTTGTTAGGACAGCGAACATCGACTGTGCTTTTTGCCTTTGCTTCCTGTTACATGATCATCGAGGCTGTGATCTTGCCAACAAGTTCGTGCTTCTGTGTGCAGCCTCCTGCATTTCTCTTGGGTAGCTACAGTCTGCCCGAGGGATCGAGACCCACAGCAGCGTTGCATGTGAGCAGCTTCTCTTGGAACTGTAGCTATAAAAAATCATAAGTTGACAGAAGCAGCCACCTTGGGGGTTTTTTGGTACCTTTTTTGGTACTTGGGAGTTTGGCTGCCAGCTACTGCATGGAAAGGTTGGGTGAGAGACCTGGGGGCCAGCAGAGGTGATGGGGAGGGATACAGTGTGTGTCCAGGCGGCCGGTGGAGTGCTTGCTACCTTTTCGGATAGATCCCAGAAGAACTCTTTGTTACGCTGATACCTGTCACCATTACACGTCTGTCTGTACCTGCTAATATTTCCAGTTCCAAAGGGAAAACAATAATAAAAATCAGCTAGATCCCTCAAAATTATTAAAGCAGCTTTATAAGCTCAAGCTTTATAAGCCTGAGATAAATCTAAAGAAGAGAAAAGTCCCATCCCGTCCTATCCCCCTGACCAGTATTAGGGCATATCTGAATTTTTCTTCTGCTTTTTTCCTATGGAGGATGAGATACACATTGAACAGCTGAGAAGAACGCCAGCGATAAGAATCTGTTTTGGCAACTTGACAAATAATAGTAATAAACATCTTAAAATGCAGTTTAGATTTTTAATTTATTAAATAATGTTAATTTTCCTCCTTTTTCATCTCTTACAACCTCTACCCTACATGACTGGCCTGTGCAGTCAGGAATTCAGCTGGCGAGGAATGGTCTTTCATAACCCAAATCTCCAAATAATTACATTATCATAAGATATAATGCAGAAGATGCAGGAGGGGGTCCCTGTTGTCACTGGTGCCTAGCTCCTTATGGAGGTGATTTGCTCTTTTTCATAATTCCCTATGCCCCATGTTCAAGTTTGTTAAAACCATCTGATCGTAGGACACAGGGGAAGAGTTGAGTATATGATTAAATATAGCTCTGGTTTGATTTAGTAAGGCTCTAAAGTTAGGGTTTATTTGCTTGAAGCTTTTGTTCTGTAGGCAGATGAATGTGTTTTCCTGTCATTTGTGGGAACATTAACTTACAGTGAAGCAAAAGTTCTTGTGTGATGCAGCATGTTTTCAGCCAAGATGAAGCTGTGCTTTTATCACAAAATTATGCAGTATGGATGCCTAAATCTAGAGGCTGGTTTTATGCAAGAGAGTAAGGTGCTTCTCTCCTTATCACCAGGAGTTACTTTCTAGTTCCAGGGGTAGAAGCCCAAAATGTCAATGCTGTCGATGACCTAAAAGGGTGCAGGAAGTGTCTGATTTCCCAAATCGTAATGTTTTGTATGGCTGGGGTGGAGCCCAGAGGACTCTGCCTTTGCACTCAGAGAAATTAATTTAGTTATCTCTTTTGCAGGATTCCTTAGAAATATAATCCAGACAAAATCCTAAGGAAGGAATATTCTGTAGATTTTAAGAAAATCACAAACTTTTAACAATTGTTTTAGTCTTTCAGTTTCCTCTCAGATCTCTAAATGAGAGATTGGGATTGTGACTGGTGACAATTCCTTCAGCCGTTTCTGCCATCGGATGTGCCAGGTCAGCCGCGCCGTGGAAGGACGTCCTCCCCGGGGGCAGGTCTGGGGGGTTGTTAAGAGCAGTGCAGGTCACTTGTGCTCAGAGGCACCATGCTGAGTGAGCTGGATCCACCATCCAGCCTGGCACAGCTGCTGCAGTCTTTTACTTTAAGATATACTTGTGCTATGACATTCTTGACACACCCATTTGGTTTCTCTTTTTCATAATAATGCTTTAATCTTTTGTGTTACCTTTTGCCCTTCACAGTTTCATTCTGATGATAACTTTCAGTAAGTAGCTCCAGCTGGAATGAAAGAAAACACCGCTTTTTTGGAGGTGCTAGGTTTGTGGGTATAATTCAGTATTTTTTCTTTATAGAAAAGAGGCATACAAAACTAAAAAAAAAAAAAAAAGAACAAAGTAACACCAGATGTGGAAGCAACATGAGGAAAACAGGAAATCTTGAGATGGGCTAATACTTCTTGATTGTATTCTTTGAGTTCGAAGGTGGTGATTAGATTTTCGTACACAGAAAAGTGTGAGACATCCTAATTAAACACCTTTTGCTGGAAGCCATCCTCGATAAACCCAAACCACTTGTAGTAGCTCTCACATGTGTTACCTCTGAGGCTAATGCTAGAAAAGTCTCTTAACCCCCCCCCCTCCCACCGCCCAGGTTAGAAGGAAATTGTAATTTGAGTGTTGATTCAAGTGTGTACATTGTAGACTTTTTCATTGCTCACTAGGAGAGTCAATCAATATAGTTTAAGCATAACTAGAGGTAAGGTATAAACTCATAGAAAGGGGAAAAATCCCTGGAAGGAAAAGGATAGATTTGCCCAGAGGAGAAATCTTATGTACGGCCTGAGGTTTACCTAGTGCCTGACATTAATATTTTGTGTGACTTTGGTCAGATCATTTGACCTTTCTGCTCTCTGTTCCTTAATACGTGAAATAGGATTGACAAAACTTACTTCACAATGGTTGTGTAAGGCTATTAGAAGATATAGCAATGACAGTATGCTTTTTAAACTTAAAAACAATGCTTTTTCCATATATGAGGCCAGTTTTTAGATCCTAGGGTAAGGTTTTATCTGCTGTATGACATAGCCGTGACAAGAGGTGCTGAAGAGCAGGACTAGACTGCAACAAAGCATGGCCACTGATGAACGCTGAGCCTAGATGAAAAATATCTCTAGTTACAAATTTCATGATCTCATACATATGGCGCTTGAGGAAGTAAGAAGGAAATTTCAACAAAAGTAGCGAAAGTCCTCACTTGAACTGTAGAGGGGTCAGGATTTCAGCCGAAGAGGATGGCTCTTTGGAGTGAACTTGGTGACCTTGAGAGATATTTATATATCTGCTGAAAGGCTTTGCCTATTAAGAAGGATCTTTTAATAGCCCTCCCTGGGGGTGTAACATTAAGATAGTTACATAAAGCCTGTGAGCCTGTACTGTAGGTGGAACTGGGCCTAGATGGGAAATGACCTCTGCAACTGGTTGTGATACAGCTCCAGCAGCAGTTGCCTTGCAACTTCCTCCCATGTCTGAAAAACACAGGAGGATACGGCAGAGGCTAAATGGACTGAGGTGAGGTAAAGACACCATTTTAAACACTCACCTCTTAAATTTTTGCCTACTTTTCTCTTTTGAGCTATTTTTTTTTCCACCTTAGGATCTCAAAGAGTTTTCTGTAAGAAGATGGGAAAAGAGTAGACCCCATCTAGTCCTTTCTAGAAGGGAAATCAGTGGCCAAGGAGGTGAATTGTTTTTACCATCACATAAATACATATGAAAGTTAAAAGTTTAATCTGTTGGGATGGAAATAAAAGGTCAAGGATGCTGTGTTTCCTTTAAAAAAAAGTGGGAAAGTTTAGAGATGTTTTAAATAGAATTAGAAGAATGATTATAAGCAATGGTTATGCTCCATGTTGTAAGAAAGAAGTGAAGGAGATTTGGGCTTCTCACAAGTGAAATGACAGAGTACCTGTTTGGCAGAAAGAACATAGATCATCAGAAGGGAGAGGGATTTATGGGCTGTAAGTATAAAAATGGTTATTAACGTGTGATTGATAGGAGACCGACTGTACGGGTAGAAGCAGAAGAGGTAAAGAAGGAGCTCTGAGGAAAAGGGAGAGAAGGAAGGAGAAAAAAGTCAGAAAAATTAGGGAGAAATAACTATGAGAAAATGAATTTTGAGATTTATGAAGGAAAAATGGTTCAAATAGGTTTGAAAGGTCAGTACTGGCAGAAAGTGTTGAATGATCAGGTATTACAATTTGACCAGAAAAAAATGGTTAGGTAATTGAAACAGCTTACTGGAAGGTGGAATCTGTAAACCAGATGATAAAGAGTTGAAATGAAGGATGGAAACTTCAAAGGATAGATACAGCTGGTTTTCTTAGGACATTTGGAGAAGAAGGGCACAACATAAACTGGTTAATAATTTAAGAGCAAGAGAAAGGTGTTGAGATTTGTTTTCTTTTTAACAGGAAGAAGCAAAATAATCACTGAAATGAGAAAAAATTGGCAAGAATTTTGGTTGCAGGGAGGAGTGAGAAGAAGGGTGGCAAAAGAGGTTCAACGGGGCAGATGATGGGCTCTGCAAGCCAAAAAGCTTGTGAAAGGGACAGCAGGCAAGAAAAAGCCAATTTGCCTGCAGTTCCCATTAGTCTGGCTTCAGCTTGTTAAGTAGAAGCTGGGCTTTTTAATAAATCCTGTGCCAAATTAACACTGGGAGGAATTGATTTATGTAAAGCCATTTGAAATGAGTAGTTGTTATGGTCTATGCCCTTTTTAATGCATACCTGAACATACAAGACAACAAAAATTCCAGAAATAGGCAACAAACCATACATACACAAAGAGATAGAATAGGATTTTCTCAGAAGACAGCAACAACTACCCATTTTTTGCTATTCTACATCCTTCAGCCTGCATTTATAATAAAAGCTGGTCATTTATAATGGAATCGGAGAGTCAGTGAATCTCAGCCTTTGTGTGGAATTAAATTTGTGTTGGAGACTTCTCATGGAAAAAAGCCCATTTTCAGATATTTCCTCTAAGTCCTCATAGCTTATTCCTGACTATGCCTACCAGGGACAGAAAAAGCATTATATGGATTTGGAAAAGAAGGACTGAGGAATCTTAGTGATATCCTAAATGTATTACAATTTTGTTCAATTTGCCTTGGGGATAATGAGTTTTAAAACTACACACTAATACTTTATACAATATTTTTAAAAGGGGGAATTTGGGGAAAGTTGATGAAGTTTAATCCCCATTAGAGTGCTTCACTTTTCTACATATGTGATTGATAGCCAGCAGTTACTATTGTCTTTTAGTAATTAATCTCCTTTGTGCCACAGACCAGCTCTTTTGTGCTGAAACAATTTATTCATATTTTGTGAAATTAGATATTGGCCCACATTCAGAGAAAACTAATTGGTAAACTGATCTTGTTTTTTTAAGGTGAGATAACATTGAAACCATTTTTCGGTGATGAATCATAAGGCTTTGTTCTAGGAAGCAGTAGGAAATTAAGTAGGATTTGAAGAGTGAACTTGCTTACCTCCTCTGTATTCAAAAACTGCCCATGGCACTTTTGACCGGTGTTTCTGTAATTAGTTCAGCATCCCTAACAATTTTATGCATAACCATAATGCAGAATAACTTCAGCTGTGGCTAATATGCTTGTACTTGTTAACGAGCATAGCTGGGTTAAGAGAAGAGAAACAGAAGTGGGGATTCTGAATTTTTATAGTTAGTCCCAGGGTTACCTGTATTTTTAACTGTGATTGTTTAAAGCTGAGCATATAAATGGTCCTAGAAGCTGAAATCTGAATTATTCTTTCCATCCGAGTTTTGTAATATTCAGAGCCGTGCTAGTCAAAGCTTTCTTTCTCTCTGAGCCCATGAAGTTAAATGCCATGTTGCATAGTAGTGCCAGCTTCAAGGGAGGCGCAGCAGATAGTCCAGCCCTGGGTTATCTCACATAATGGTTGGGGCACTACCATGGCAGAATGAGCCTGGGGAGGGAACTGAAATCCTAGTCCTGGCAGCATGCTTCAGTTGTAGACTAAAATCTAAAAAAGAGGCAATATTACTACCATAATTTTAAACCCAAAGTGTGTGATCTGTTCATAGCTTCCCTACAGAGCTAAAGGGATGGCATCTGCCCTAACGTCTGAGGTTCAGAAGAAGATGGGATTTTAGACACTCTCGTGCTTTTCATGTCCTGCCAGCTATTTATAATGCTTCCCTACTTAGTGTGAAGATCTTTCAGATTGCTTTTCTAAGGTGTACAATATCCTCATGCACGATAGAGACAGTTTAGGTGCTTAGCTTTGATTTCAAGTATAGGATCCAGGACCCTAAAACTTAAGTGTTGCTCTAACTTGTACTCACCTAAGTCTTTTTAAGCCTCAGGTAAAATTCTTTGAACAAGGAGTTTACCAAAAACGAAACCAAAAAAAATAAAAAGAGAAAAGGAGAAGGGCTTTCATAAAGAATGTATGATAATTGGTGGAAAAAAATGACTGACAAAAATAAATGGAGAGAAAATATCTTCTAAGTAGATGTGTGTGTTATAGGCAGGCCACTTAAGACAGGTGCACAAGCCTGTTAAATTTATAGGGACAAGTCCTTAAACTGTTTGCAACCCTTTAGAGCAGAGAAAGTCAGGTTGCTGGTACAATGAAATTTTATCTGACATCGTATAGCTAATCAGTGGAGTCGTCTGCACATCTGTGATAGCAAAATCTTGAAAAGCTTTTATCTGCAAACATTATTTTTTTTCTGCAGTTCCTTCTAGCATCTTGGAAAACTGCTGACTTGCTGTACGCTTTTAAAAGAGGCAGTGAGGAAGACAAGGCATGGCAATACGGTCCATTTGAAATGGATTATTTTAGAAAAGTAGTGATGTCAGTTTTGCTGTTAATGACATATAGGCATGATTTAGGTAAAAGGTTTTGCTAAACTGAAAAAAAAGAAAAAGCTAAAGCAAAAAGATAGTATAATAAATAGTTCAAGCTATTGCTATCAGCAGCTCTCCCTCTCTGTCTCATTTTTTAATTTGGGGTCAAGCTTGGGTGCTTGCAAGTTCCCTTGGAGAGGGAAAGTTGTTTAGAGAAACCCTGACCACACTGGACTTCTGCAATTAATAGATTTTATAGTCACAGATTATTTTCCTACAGTCCCTTACAGTTCCAGATTATTTTCATTTACATCAGTGAAATAAGCTTTGGATTATCCAGTTTTGACTCGCGTGACGTTTCCCCAAGGGGAAGGCCAGCACAGGTGTTGACCGAGACGAAATTTTGGTCTGTTTTCAGTATGGTCATCTTAATAACATAATAGCATTTTTCTGAGAAGAAAAGAAAACATTTTTTACTATTTGCCAGGAGAAGGGCATTTTCCTTTCCACTCAATTTTCTATAGGACCCTCAGTTAAACAACTCTTTATTTCTTTTGACTAAAATTACTGCCATCAGGGAAATGCTGCCTGAAAATAGCATGCAGTTTTAATATACAATTTGTTTCTGCTGTTGCCAAGAGTAACATGTTTCCTTGGCTCTTACCCGCTGACTGTTGATGAGATCAATTTGATTATTCAGCAGCTATAGCCTACCACCTGCTCCAGTTTTTTCCTTGACATGCAAAGCTGTTAATATGTTGTCTGCCTTGTTAAGGCCACATTTGTTATTCAGCCATGTTTAAAAACAGAAAAATAATCTTGGGGAAGTGGATTCATTTTTAAACAGGCTTTAATCAGTCACATTCAGAGTGATGCCAGTTTATACTGTCTGAGAGTCTGGGAGAAGATAGAGCTTTTTTCAGGTTCATGTTACCGTTCCACCATTCGAGCTCTGGATTTTATTATGAATAAGGTTGCATATTATGTAGACCCATTTCTGAAAATGCTAATGCAGACTTCGCGTTATCTCGGTTTTATTATAAATCATTAACTACTTTGGACTTTGCCATGTTGTCTTAGGTTATGAATGTGTCCTAATTAAATAAAATCCTTTACTCACATCCTCCAAATGAGGCGGTGGTAATGAGTCCCATTCATTCGTGTTATCTGTTCAACTTCTGGATTTTGTTCCTTTTTCATGTAAATACCTATGTGATTTTAACGGAGCTTAAAGCTGTTTCTGATGACGCAGCCAAAAGAGACAGGTGACTAGTCTGTGTTCTTCAGCAGAGCTTTTAACTTAGCAACTTTCTGCTGAAATTCTTTTGGAATTACAACAATATCATCTCTAAGTGTGCTTTGTAGCACACAGTGTAGGAGGAAATCCAGAATGCAGTGGTTCCTACCTGGTTATTCTCTGCTTCCATGAACTGCATTAACTAGCAGTATACCGTAACTTTTAACCAAGAAATAGGCAACTATTTCTTTGAATTTGAATGAAATCTTGAGACAGTATTCCTGAGCTTGTATAAAACTATAGTATTCTTTTAAATCTGCTTTTCAGTTTGATTGGAAGATGTTGCTGTTGTATTTGAACTACTGTTGCATCCTCTGTTTATTTAAATGTAGCTGCCTTCATTAGTGTTTTTCTTGTATAAATAAGATTGCAGACTATATGAATGCATTCTTCTCCCTGTCCTTAGTAAGGATGCTTTTATGTGAGTTGATCTTTTTTCTCTGATACTTTATTTCTCTTCGTTAGAGCATTGAAAGTAAGCAGAGGTGTGTGTATTTCAGTGCCTGTTCTGATGTGGACTCTCATCAGGTTTGTTGATTGCAATGTAACCGCTAACATGTATAAATTTTAAATATTTTATTTTATTTTATTTTATTTTATTTTATTTTGTTCTGTTTTGTTTTATTTTGTTTTATTTTTTACTAGAACCAGAGTCAGCAGATATTACAGTGAAGCAGGCTGAACTGCAACCATGTCAATTTTTTTTAGGTTAGCAGAAAATTAGAGTGTTGAAATTTTAGAAAACTTGTTTAGGATCAGAGTAATTTTGCTATTTCCAAAGGATATATTTGTAGTCATGATTTCTATTCCCCAGGTTGTTAAGTACTACACATATACTATAGTTGAAAAATCAGGGTGACAAGGCATGCCTACGCAGTATATGTGCCATCTTCTAATCATGGATGTGAAGGTAGAAGCTCAGCTGTAAAGCTTAAAAGGTTTTGCTACAGCAGCCGGGGAATTGTAGCTGGTAGTGTTATGCAATTTGTGATTTGTCAGAGCAGTTGGCAAATTCAATCTAATGGTTTCAGCCTTTGTCCTTCACTTTGAGCTTGTTTAAAAATCTAACACTAATGCAGCTTGCGTTTAAGGTGTATGAATTACGAGAGTGAAAATGTAATAAGAAACTGTAAGGGTTTGAAACCTCTGCAAATGAGAAGGATAAATTGTATGTTAAAAGAAATGGTCTTTTACTTATTGTATAAACCATTCTAGGAAAATTTCACTGCTAGATGTCAAGATGGATTTGACAGACTATTTCTTATTCCTTTTTTCTGCTCATTTTTCTTCATGACTTTATCTACAGTTCTTTCTATCTTACCCTCTTGTCTACTGAAATGTTTTTGGCAGTATCAAGTTGTCATAATATTGCAGTTCTTCAAATCTCCTGATTCCACACATCCTATAAATATATTCTGACTTGCAAGCTGAACCGCCTCCCTCCCTCCCTCTCCCCATCCATGTGTAAAGTGTAAAATTAAAGAAAGAAAATTTCTCTACCTTCCGATATGAGGAAGGTAGTTCTCTGTTGCTGCTCAGTAATAGCCAAAAAGTGATATTTTGTAGACTCACTTTGCAGCATATTAAACTTGTGTTAATACTTTTTCAAGGGTTGGACAACCATGTGCCCCAGTCATGAAAGACTATGTTGTGGTTCCTCTGTCCATCATTATTGAAAAATTCTTAAATACACATTTATAATCTTAAATGTATGTTTGACTACTTGAAAATTTCTAGATTCAAATCTCCTACTTTCTGCTTATACATTCTTCATATCCCATTTTCATCTGTAGGTAATTCTGCAGTCCAAGTCAAAAGCCCTTTCCTTTCCTGAGAAATTCAGATGAAAGCAATGAAGTCATACCCTACTACCATGGCATGCTTTTCAGTGAACATCCGATGCAAAGTCTATGCAAAGTCTATGTATATACATGCATCATGTATATACATGAAACAACATCATTAAGAAGGAAGCTCTTTTTAATTGCACTTTGCATTCTCATTTTTTGATGTGCTTTTTTCTGTGATGTTCCCAAGATTTTCCTTATTGCATGGCTCCTAGCCTGTTTAAATACTTGAGTTTTCCGTTTTGAAAAGGGACCTAAGAAAAAACACTTATTACAAGTATTTCTTTTTTTCCCACCTCAAAAGAGTTTGAACTTAATTCTCATGAATTAATTCTCATATGAGAATGGACCAAATCAAGGCATATACATACTTTTTTGCTTATGATTTTCCCTAAATAATGCAAAGCACAGCAATACTACAGAAGAAAAATTAAGATGATACAATGCAAAGGGTTATGTCAGATTACTAACTCAGACTACCTAATCCAGCCTGCTGTCTATGCAGATAATCTATAATTTTATAATGGCTTCATATCTCTCCTCTTGTATGTATGCATTTCTTTCAGCTCCTAAAATTTGACATTTTAGCTTGACATTTGAGTTAAACAGACCTGAAATTTATTTAAAATCTGAACAAGGGAGTCTATAGTGAAAATACTACTGCCCAAATGGCATCTTTTAAGTGAGAGCAACGTGAGAGAAGTGCATCTTGAACAGGTACCCAGAGAAGATGCCTTCTGCTTTCCCTGGGGAAACTAGGGTTTCTGGGCATGGAGGCAGGAATAGTTATCGCCTTAAATGTGTGGGTAGAAACTCAGATGGGTCTCTGCAGATGTTCAAAAGAATTTTCTTTTTCCTTCCAGAAAATAGAAGAGAAATTCTATATCTTTAAACACTTTTTCCCTCCCAGAAACAGGTATTCCATATTGTCTTAGGAAGATTCAATTGTTTCTTATTTCTTTTATTTTTTGAAAAAAAAAATAATATTTCTTTGTTTTTAGTAAAAGGGAAAATGTACAGAGACCTCTAAATCAATAGTGCTATATTTAAGAGTACGGCACATTTAAGAATAATTGACTTCTGATTAATGCCCTGTTTATTGTGACTGGAGCTACAGAGTATGTAAGGTTCTCTTGCTGGTGCAGATTAGCAGAAATCATTCAGCAAGCCCATGCAACCTGAAGACACTTCTGGCTCCCAGTGCAAATATATGGTGCTTTAACCCTTGAACAATGATCACATCACCTTCGTGATCAAGAGAAAGAAAGAAACCGTAGCTGCCTGTACCAACCTCTTGACCTTTTAATAGCTCTTGACATCAGGACTATGTTCTCAGAGTATCAAAGGGGAAGGGAAGAACAGACCTTTAGAGAATTTTAGGCTTCTAAAAATGTTAAGTACCTTGTTTGACTTTCAGAAGTGCCCATGGCACTTCTTAATTCATATGGTCTGTGTTCTTCAGATGGAAAGTGTTGGAGAGGAAGGGAGAGATCTCAGAGCGGAGTGTTTCATGAGAGTTGGGCTTGACCCGGATGGCCCAATGGTGTAACTCTGTGAGTCCCCCCATCTTGGGCTCCCTTCTCGTTCTCGGGCACCTTCCTTCCCCAACCTGCCGTGCATTTTCGGGGCTCTTGGCTGAGACGAGTTCTGATCCTGAGCCGCTTGGAATAGAGAAAGGGGGGAGAAGCATATACACTCTATTGACTTTACTCATTGAAAAATATTATATATATCTGTACATATATAATATATATACATATATATACACTCAAATTTGGGCTACTCTGCCTAATTTGTTGTTTAAACAATGAGCTGATTGTATCTTTTTGGAGTGTATATGAAATTATCTTAATATTCTGGGACTGATTTCCACGGGCTTTTCCATAAATGACACTACAAACATTCTTAAAGCTAAATTTTTAAAGCCACATTACATCAGTTTTCTTGTTTTACAATCACTGAAGAGAAGAATTTGAGACTTGATATGACTACAACTTTTTATTATACACTGAAAATTGGCACTTTCTACTTAAGGCACAGTCTATACTTGGAGATTTCCTAACTTTTCATCCTAGATGAATATCAAATGTGGAGCAGTGACAACTGGCTGTAAAAAGAATTGATTGTACTGAATTGCATCAAATAGTAGTATACTATATCTAAAAGACTGTTTTAGCACTATTTTAGAAGGAGTACTAGCACTGTGTCACTTTTGCTGTACTTTATTTAATAATGCATGTAGCATCAGCAAAATTCTTAAATCTACATATTAAGAGAAAGGAAGAAATAGGACAGAACAGCTCTTTCTTTCTATTTCATGCCTTAGAGAAGGAACTCTTATGTAGCGCAAAAAAAATTACTGTGCCAAATGGACTTTGTTTTTATCCACTTTGACTTTTCTCGTATTATCAGTTTTGCAGAAGACAGATTGTTTCACCTGGTAGTTTAGATGTCAAAGGCCAGTTGTGCAATGCATTCATTTGTGGTATTAGGGTATTTCATTTTTTCCTGTTGAAATCAATATGATTATTCATGTCAGAAGGTGTTGACTTCACCTGCAATATTGTAATCTCAAGCACTCTCAGGCAGATTTGTATTCTCATTTAACTTCTGTCCTTATTTAGATCAATGTCCTAACTGCTTCTAGATCTCCCTCAGTGGAGTTGCAAAACCTCTACAGGAGTAAAAATTTTCTGTGGAAAATCAGTCTGATCTTTTGCTCATTTAATTAAACCATATGAACAAAGATTGTCTTGAAACATAAGAGAAGTTGTTCAGTACATTTATTAACAGATACTCTGCAGAAATCTTTCAGAGTCATATATCCTGTATTTCTTTCAAAGCCATATTTCTAAATTTATGGAAGATAATCAAATTCCTACATTGTATTTTATTAGCCAATGTGACAGCCTCATGTTGGACATGAGGTCATCTTGTTACAAAAACTGATTAAGAAGGTCTGAGATATAATTGCTATTTATGTGAATAAAGCAGAAATGGCTTGGAATTAGACAAGATACACAAGATTAGATACACAAAATATGTAAATTAGCTTTCTGTTAATAGTTTAATTAAAGCTGAGGTTTGCAGTCCGCATTTGGATTAGAACATAATTGCAGCAACTTGTCACGATGGGGCCATAGGAAATGTAAAGTTTGGTAATGGAAGACAAAATTTGAGGCATTCTTTTAAATTTTGGTCAAGAGTACAACAACTTTTTTTTTAATTGGATTAATTGCTGATTGTATTAGATTCTGCATAAATTTAGGTCAGTAATTACATGAAGAGTGCCTTGGTGAAGCGCACCGTATGGGCAGCCCTCTACGTGCCCTTTTTTCTTATGAATATGACTCATCTGCTGTTTCAGATGACAAAGGTGAAGCTGTGGGTCCAGACAGTAGCTGGGGAATGTATCACATAGGGCCTATGGTGAATATAGGGGATCAATTATAAACAAACTCGTTGTCTGTGACCTTATGTGCTTCCGATGTCCTCGTTATCAGACCATAGATCAGATTGTCAGCATGAGGCACAGCAGATCCTGGAGCAGAGAGAGGCCATGGCTCTGCAGTGTAAATACATGAAATATAGCCCTGCTGCTGCTCAGCACGAGGCAGGAACCAACTGTCAGTCACGATATAGAAAATCTTAAGAAATCATGTATGCAAAGAAGGCAAATTTGGCCATGCTCCTAATATGCTTATTCTATCTTTGTCAACTTAATGGTAAAAAAAAAAAAAAAAAAAAAAAATAGTAATATCTGCACAGCATGAATCCTCTTAGCTTGTAATTCTTTGAACAATTGCTGCAAAATTACTTTAGCAAATGTTTTTTAGCATAACAACTTTCAATCTTAATGTGCCTGGTTACATGCTGTATAGATGCAAAGCATTTTATGACTTTTACCTCACATTCAATGAAATGAAGTTGAGAAAATACAATGCAGTGACCATCATTTACATTACTGTGCCCTGGTTTCTTCCATGCAAGGTTTCTCTGCCGTAGAGATCAATTATATCGCCTTTAAAGAGTTGTTACATGTACAATATACTTGTGCTAAAAGGCTCGGTTTTCCCCCGTCCTATTAATTTTGCCCGGCATACTTTCCTGTACTGAAAAATCAGGCATTGCATAATACAAGTGCATTCACTGACTCTCATTTTTTGTAACAGTAATTGTGGGATATCACAAATAATAAAAATGTAACCAAGTGGTCAGGTATTATTTATAAGACTTAGGACACTATGCAAAAAGAAAAGGCTATGTCTAGGCAGGTGAGAGGGGATATGGCATCAAGTAAGAAATTTCATGCAGATTCCCAGAAATGACCATAATATATTTCTTGTTTTACACTACTCTTGTGTCTGTTCCACTGCGTCATATTAGTGTAAGGGTTGTAACTGGGGTCCTGCAGAGCTAAATTAGAGGGCTTTTCCCATTTGTATTAGAATTATTTTTTTCTAGCCAGACTAGAAACAAAACAGGGCCAGACGGAGATCTGTCACTGAGTCTTGCTAATAACTGATGCTCACTAAGCTTGACCTAGCAGTGCCTGTCTCTGACATAATGGTTTTACTGTCCAAAGTCTACTGTTTGTTATCGTCATCATCCAAAAATCCCCACTGTAGAAGCTAAAAAACCATAATTTCTCCTGTAAACAGTTAGTTCAGTGGAGAAGAGTGTATAAACCAGAACTGTGTATTAACATGCACTGTTAGACTTTTTACACTGTTGCAATTCTACTTTAAAATTATGCTTTTATTTCCACAATTCCAAGAGGAAATGCCTAAATGGGGGTGTATGATCTGTGCTCCAATGAGCTGTGTAAGTATTGAAATTCTGATTACACTTCTACTGAGCATTATGAGAAAAAGTGATATTTAAATAATGGAATACAGCAATACATAGGAGAACAGTTTTTTGCTGAAGCAGGAAAATACGGATTACCTTGGAAATTTATGTACTCAAGTGTTAGCGATCAAAATATTTTCAAAAGCAAAAATAACAATAATAAAAAAACCCTTTGGTTACAGTTTAAATCATCAAAATCAGGTCTGTGTTGGTGGCTCAGGTGTAAAACACGCTTATAAGGTTGGGACCTACTTGCCAAAGTGAGCAGCTAGGGTTATGTGCTGCAGATCCATCAGACCTAGATCAGCTTTTGTGCCGATGATAGTTATGAATGGCCACACTCGAGAGAGGTCATATAGCAAATATCATTATAGCAGTTACAGGCATATAGGTAAACTGTCCCTGTTAACTCCCCCCCCACACACACACACACTGAGTGTATGGAAATAAAAAGCATGGCAAAAATAACACCCTATTTAATATTTATATTTCAGATGCATATATGAAAACCATGGTATGAAACCTCTGTTAGAGACACCACTTGGTAATGGCTTTGATACTGTTCCTGCATGAACAGGATCGAGTAGTTAGCTCATACTTCAATATCAGGACTTGAAGTTCATGGTATATTTCTTTATTGTTCTATGCAAGTTTGATGTTAGTAATTCTTTTTTTTTAAACAAACTTAAAATACTGATTCCATGGAATTTTTAGAAAGCTTTGTGAAGCTACTGAAGTCTAATAACTCTCAGCTTACACATTTTATAATAGCTTAATGTATCAAGGGGTAGTCAAATATTATTTTCTAGATAAAATACTTAAGAAGAGTGGGAAGCACAAAAAGATTGATTTCATTGTACTGAATATAATTGTAACAGGGCCATTAACTGACGGGATTCGTGCTGGCTGGGAGGAGATAAAGATATGGCATATGCGGACAAAAAATGAAGGGTGGAAGATGAATAGGCCTTCTGGGGAGCTGATCTTTACACATCAGATAAGATCCTGCAGGTCGCTCGCCTGCAGGCTCTGCTATATCAAAGGCTGCCTCTCCGAGACAGGGACGTACACCCTGAATCGGGGGACGAGACCTTTAAAACAGGCAGTTTTGAGATTGACAGTCGGGCAGTTGGGTTGTGGGGTGGGTTTTTTTGGTTATCATCTTTTGTAATCCCTTTAAAACTTAAAGGAAACTTCATAGGAAAGCAGAATAAATAAGATCTGGATCTCTTTGGATCTTTCTATTTTTTGCAGTAGCTATTTTGCTTTAAAGGTAACAAATCTCCTCGACAGATTAAAGGAAACCTTACTGGCAGGGAACTCTTCTTTCAAAGTTTGATTAAAACACATAGTTGTGGGCAGTGGCAGTCTTTCAAAGGTTAATTATTCTCTTATTAGTGATCAAAGTGTTCTGGAAGTTCCTGGAGGTAACGCACTCAGAAGCACAGGTATTTAGAAAACAGTAAGGAAGAGAGCCCTTTTCATTCATTTAAAAAAAAAAAAGAAAAAAAAAAAGTAGAAATAGTTCAATTTCATCTAGGAACATTTATTAAACCAAACCTTGTTTAATCACAGTGTTTTGAAGTATCTTAAATTCAGTGTCAGGTACTGTGTCAACAGCATTGGCTGTCTAGCATCAACCCTTTTGATCTCTCTTACATACAAACATCATCTCGCAGATCTCTGTCAGGCATCCTCCGAAAGCATAGCAAAAACATTAAAGCATTCTTTTCTTTTTTTTAGCCTTTGCAGCCTTCCCTTTCTCATCATATTTTCTCTATTTACACACTCTCTATCTAAAAAGATAACGTTCACTGATCCTGCGTTAAAGGCCTGGAAGTGCTTCACAGCTTCACAACAGGCGTACAGAGAGCTAAACGGAGGCCGGTGGTGAGAACCGATTACAGCGTCATGTGCAGGAACGTTATTTTGCATGTCGGTTTAGATCTTAAACACAAAAATATCCACCTCAGCATTTTAGTATTTGCTAGAGAGACCCATAGGGAGCTGCAGTGGGTCATGGTGTTACAGAAGGTGTTGCATTATTAAACCTTCGTTGTAACGAAAGCGCAAATGTGAAGTCTTAGCTGTCAGCCTGCTGTTGTGGCCTTCTCCAGAGTCTGCCATCAAAACAGGGAGGCCAGACCTGGCATCTGCATACCTCAAAAGGAAGCAGACATAGCTTCTTTGAGAGGTGAAAAATTAATCTCTCCCTATGTAACAGTAAGGGCACAGGTAACTTGAATTTGCTTCACAATCTAGCTATTTTTGATCTAGGAGTCCTGACTTCTTACTCGCGCTCTTAACGACGCATTTGCTCTATGGCACAGCGAGCGTCTCAGGCGTTTGGCTGCATGCTTTTCTAGCAGGAAACTCTCTCTCCTTGCATAGAAACATGTTAACCTTGCATAGAAACATGGAAACATCTTAACTTCATTAAAAAAAAAAAAAAAAGTATATATATATTTTAAGACTCTTTCATTATCTTTCCGAAAAATATCAAAGGTATTGCACAGGGCAGAATTAATTTGTTTTTGCATGCACAACCTTCCTATCCGTTTACCTGTATCTTTTAAAATGCACTCTTGAAAATGAAATCCTTGCGTAATCTGTGTCCTTGTGATGGCCTGCACGTAAAGGCTGATGGGGAGTCTGCTGGTGGAGGTGGGCTGAGCAATCAGAGCGCTGTAATGTACTGATCATTGGGAAACTTCCCCTTGCGTTTTCTGCGTATATACCAGATGTAGCTGTAGAATTACAGGCCTGTGCAGTTGCCGGAATATAAGGGGAAAATATAATATTTATCTTCATGTCATTAAATGACTTGTTCTTGTGAACACTGTCAGCTACAGCTACAGATTCCTCTTAGTCCTGACTGAAAACCATTATGCTATTGATCATTTTACAGTATTTATGGGAACCGTTGATGGAAAAAACTATCTGTTCCTGGCTAGACTTTAATTCTATCTCTGACATAGGATGCTGGACAAATAATTTAGGCCTACATTTTCAAAACTGGCCAGGAGTTTGAGTCATCATAGTTATAAAAGGCATTTAGAGTCTCTGCACTTCTTGTTGACTTTGGCTGTTGGATAAGTTTTGGAAAATGGGTCTAATAAATTATGGAATAGAGCAGAATGCAGCTTCTTTAGTTATGTAGTGAACAAGACATCATATAGCTATATCAGCATGTCACCGTGCCTTGTGTAGTTAGGCCTGGTTACTTGGCTACCTTTGACAGAGCTCTGTAAGCATACCCCTAATGACTACTACTAGTTTCAGGAGCTATTTTTAAGCAGCATAGAAATTGTGTGTAGTGTTATTTAGCAGGTTATTTAGATACCTATCCAAACTCTTAAACCTGACTGAAAAATTTGAGAAGAATAAGAACGCAGTATTTCTTCTTTGAGGAATATTCTTTTTTCTCCATTTGAGAGAGAAAAGAGAGAGATTTATGTCCTTCCTTGCTTTTAGCATTTTTGCTGTATAGTGCAGATGAGCTCAGGAATATAACAACTTTTCAAGAAGAAATTCAGGTTTGGCTGCAGTTCATTCAGTGTCAAATTCTTGGTGCTGTTAATGCTCCTTATACATTTTTCTTCATAATCCATTTATCAGTATGCACATTTGGGTCCTACTGCCTTTTGTAGGAAACAGTTGCAGTTCACTGGGTACTTCCAGTAATGAAGCAGACTGTGAGAAGTCTAAGGCAGTTGCACCTACGTACACGTGTAGTAAATGTCCTATCTCGCTTTGTTACAGTCTGGCAAAACTTGACTTAATCGGCTATAAATCATTAGGGCATAGGCTAAAATTGGATGCAGAACTGGCTATACTGAGTGAACAAATTAGATGTACAAGATTGTTTTGGTGTGTTATAAAGAACTGAAAATCCTATAGGTATCTGTAGGAATCTATTTGTCCAGTCGGGACAAGGGAAAATTATGCTATGCTTTGTTCCAGAGTAATCCATCAGGTTATAGTAGGATTGTTTTTCTTTTGTGGCTCTGGTACCTGGCTAGTTTGGAGGGTACCTGTGGTTGGGAATGCCTGTAAGATACTAATAATTTTCCATTAGCTCAGAATCATTCGAACTGACAATAAAGCAAATGAGTGGACACAGTTATCTTCTTGCAGCAAAGCGTACAAATTTTTTTATAGGATGCTTGCAAATAAAAAAGAAAGGAAAAGGTCCTAAGTTTTGCTCTGTGAAGTGCATCAACCTGTAAGTTGTTAGAGGGAAGACAGACCGCCCTCATGGGACCAGACCCCGTCGTAGCTGATACCCTGTGCTGGGGCTGAGATGAGATGCTGACAGCACCATCTCTGCGATTTCAGCTTACGTGAACTTTCTGGTCATCCTTATTTTGGTTGTTTGGGAGAATGACAGTTGACTCAACTGAAAATGTGACTAAGACCACCAGTTCCTTTTGTGTAGGCATTGATCTGAATACTAAAAGGAGCGTGAGGCCCACAGTGGATATATATCATTACACAGTAAAGCATTTTCTTCCCTAGTTATCTAGTGGACACAGAAAGGCTATTTCTATTAAAAAGGGACCATGGTTCCTCATAAACAGTTGCTTTTTTTTTTTTGTAGGCTATAAAATAGTTCGGTTTTCAAAGTAAGTTGCTCGAAAATTAGCATATGGGCTGTGTTCAGATCAGGTAGCTGCTTTTTGGGAGAGCGAGTTTTCCTGCTTCAAGGATGGGTGCCTGCCTCGAGGGCTGTGGTGATGGGGATGCCCTGGAGAGCTTGTTCTCCAGCTCAGGAGAACAAGCATTATATTTGGAAACATGGCAGGTTTTATTTGCAAAATTTTAGCTAACTCCTCATAAGCATATACAAATAGTTATTTTTCAAAGGTTTAAAATTTTGTATGGGGAAACACGTCACCAACACCGCAGTTGTGTTTGTGCTCTCAGGAGAAGGCTTTGAAGGAGAATCATCTGATCTCCTCATTCACTTGTTTTGCTTCCTGTGGAGCAGTCTCGGAGTAGAATTCTTTCAAAGTAAATTAAACTGGAAAAATGCCCTCTAGGAGCATACTTGATGCTCTCCAACGGCTAATGCACATTCCGTCCATGGGACCAGACTACAGCTAGTCCAAATTAATGAGTTTTTATGGGTCGCTAGTAATCACAGGGGCTGTCAGTACAGCCTGTAATTGAAGCTAAATAATGTAATGGGAAAATAAATATCTGTAATACAATGTTTTAAGATTCTAATAAATACTGGTGTATTGGATGGTAAATTAAATTAATATACATACTGAAGGTGTTATGCATGTTAGGAGAAAGGATTTTCAGAAGGGTATTGATTGATTTTTGAACTTACCTAGAACTCCTTAAGTGAAATTAGTTTTAGGATTAAGCTTTGTAATGCATGATTGCTGTGTTTACATAAGCAAATAAAATAATATAAAAAAATCCCTTTTTGAGAATGTATGGTGCATCTTTACTCAAATCTGTATTAATTCAAAGTAACTGCAAAAGAACATAGATGATATATAGAAAACTATACTGAGAAAACATATATATGGAGAAATTAAAAAAGAAATACTTTACTATATGACAAATCAGTAGGATTAAATAAAAATAGTGAACACCAAGATGACTGATAACTGGACAGTCTGTTTCCCTAAAATACGTATTAGTAGATAATTAATTAGAAACCGCTTATTTATACACATATATTTATATGTTTGTTCTACTCTGTATATTCAATTCATTTATTATACAATCATTTTACAGAAATGTACAACGGTGAAAAGATGAAAATAAACAACTTGTTTGTGTGTATGAAAAAGGAAGGAATTTACACATGTAAAATGTGTAAATCAAAATTCATTCATTCTCCAGGCGAAGCAGAATGAACTGGTTGCCTACTTTAGTTTGCATTAGTAGTCAGAACGCATAAAGTTTACCCACTTGGACTTCTAAATGTGCTGAACTTTATGATTAAAAACAGCGACCTTAATGTTTTAGGTGCTTTTCAGATTGCACGTAGGTGTCTTTAAAAGCCTTCTCAGTGATCTCTTAAAAAGTTTAGTGTTTTATGAAGACTGAGGAGAGAAAAACAGATGAGCAGTGGAAGCATTCTGTGTTAGGATCCGTATAACGGCTGTGCCTTCTCCATCTGATGTTAACAATATCATGTGCAGCCGTTATCAATCTAAGAATCAGCAGAAAGTCCATTTTATTCTCTATTGTTTGCATGTGCCTTTTTAAGCCACGTATTAAAGAAACTAAAACTTATGTCCTTTTCTTCTTTGGTCTTCAGCGCCTTGCTAAAGAAGCAGAGAAATATCAAGCATCACATCAGTGGAGGGATGAGTTTGGGGTAAGTTTCACCTTTTCTCCTTTTACCTTCTCAGAATTTTTCTCTTTGAAATGGTAACTATATTCTTAAAAATATGCTGTTTATAAATCCATCACAAAAGGAATCATTGCCTGTGAACCTGTGTTTTATTTTACTTAGTAAACAGAGCTTCCGTCTGGGTCTCCAGTGAATAAAGTGGGTTTTCCCCTTCATAAGCTCCTAGAGAGCTTCACAGGCTCAGTGATATAGCTCTGAGGGGTACCCAAGACGTCTGTTTGTTTTGAGATGTAAGGAATAATTGCAGAGAAGGCATCTGAGTGATAGCTACTATCGGTAAAATGTGTGTGCTCCTCCAAGCGCTGGAACATAGAATCAGAGAATTGATTTTTAACAAGTTTTTGTTTACGTGGTGGAGAAAAATCAGAAAAAAACCATAATACAGAAGGTTTTTGTACATCTACGTGATGTTGCATACTAAAAGTCATAGACTTTTTAAAAAATCCTCTTTTAATACTTTAATGACTGTGTCTCTTCTCGGCAATATTCTAGCACTGCTAGAAGAGACCTTAACCTGGTCAGATGCTGAGCCATGCTCTTCAGTCATTTCAGACCTTATTGAAAGACAAGTGAGATTATTGCAAAATGTACAACATTAATTCTTTTATATGGTTCAAATCAAATTAATACTGTGTTGCATGACTATAAGCCTGTTAATTTTAGGCTACAGTTCCCTGCTAAGTGTCAGAGTCATTTATTATGCCTTCATTACCTGTTCTTTCAGAAATAAAAGCAGATGGTACTTTTATCTGTTGCTGCTACAAACCTAGACTCTGCCTGCGCATATCCTGGAATAATACAGGCACACCATTAAATACACAATGTGTTTTTTGAGATGTCCCTTCTGATGCCGTGCTCCTCAGACACTTTAACATGGAGATCTGCAGAAACACTCCTAAGGTCAGGCCAAATTCAGATAGAAGTGGTTGGCATCTAGGAGTGCAGAGAAGGTCTGGGCACAGCCAGCATGGTTTTAAGTGAGATCTATGCACAGGCACAGCTTCAATACGTGATATAACACAGAATGCCTGTTCCATAGGGATGCAGTAATAAGAATGCTGCAGCGACCTTTCTACTAGAAAAAAGCCTGCAGTTTTGATGGACTCTGTGCAGAGCAGTATGAATATTATCAGATGCTCTTTCTAATGATTTGCTTTCTGTTACTGTAGACACTGGCATCACATAAACAACACTGTCCCGACTTTTTGCTTTTCTTTCTGCCCTTCACCTCCAGTAGACATCACTCAGACCAGAGAAATTTCTGATCTCATCGGAATTCATTGCCAAGGAGAGATCTCAAAGTAATTTTGAAATGTGATTTTATATTAATGTGTGTGGCTCAGGCAATGACTGTGGTTAGAATAAAAAAACTGTGCAGTTAGATTTATAATAAAGTAACTGCAAACCAATCTTGTGCTTTAGTATTTTGAATTTGGATGAGAACACTATGCAGCATGTAATAACCTTGACATTAGGTTATGCAATTAAATTTCGAATAAATGTATTAAGCTTCTTATAATTTAATTTGTTCCATTTTTGCCAGAAGTAATCTTTCTTCTATTCTGGCCTACTTTTTAGAAAATGCCTGTTCAAATTAGTTTGCACACAGATCTTTCCGATAAACTTAATTTTCCCTGGAAGATTTATTCTCCTAATGGCTGGGATGGAAAATAGAATATGTACTGTAAAGCTTTCCGTGGTCGATGGTTCTTAATGTACTCCCGGTAGCGTTGTGAATGGTCTGCTATCATGTTGCATGAGGTTTATTTCTTTTCCAGGAGTTGTTTTTGGGTGGTGAAAGCCCTTCAAACTCTGTTGTGTATGAGTCATAAGAGAAAGACACTCTTTGGGACAGGCTGTTTCTGCTTCTAATTAGTTCACAGGCAGCAATGTCCTTGATAGTCAGATTGCAGCGCAGCGATCGCCTATGGAGTTTTAGGGAGAAGATATCACAAACAAACAAACAAGACCAAAAGGTTCCTTCTAGGGAAGTCCATATGGGCTGGCTTCAGTGCGACAAATGGGAAAGAGGAAGGGCAAAGAGGGCTGGCTTTAGCGCTGCCGTCTACCCAGGGCTGCCAGGGCTGTGTTAATCAGATGACTGCGAGAACATCGCTACTAACAACCTATTCTGAATGTGAGTGTTTATACACAAATGCCCAGATTGCAGCCAAAAAAAGTTTGTAAGATTTTACTCAGCAGGTTAGAGTCACAGTGTAACAAAAAATCAGTATCCTGATAAGGTGTTTTTAAATTAGCTAGTGTGGGAAAAAGCTGTGAAGGTCCAGATTTGATGCTGCAGTCTCACTTTTGTTAATTCAGCTAATAATTTCCTGTAAAGGCTGTCAGAACTTGTGAAATGAGAGAATTTATTTGATTTTTAGGAAAACAAATAGTTGCAACTAAAATGCTGAGAAAAATACAACTTCACATCCATAAAAGATCCCATTTTCCTCCTAATTGCAACTATTTCAAGAAGACCAAGCAAACAAAAACATAAAAATTAAAACTTAAATAGCTAAAGGAAGCTTTACCGAATTTTAAGACTTTTTTTTATATGGTCTTGGTTTTAGTTAAATCAGTTTGTTCATAATCACCAAAACCAAAAATAGCTATGAACATAGACATCTCCAATATGAATGTGAACCTGGGAAAGTGTGGCCCAGCAACTTGCCGGCCCATGACTATCTGGTGTTAGTTTAAGGATTCTCATATTCCTATTCTGTGATCACCATCTTGTACATCTTTCTAAATACACAGACTAACTCTGGGTGCTATACATTTGTGTTCATACACACACACACACACACTCTTTAAAATAAATGAATACTGTTGAATATATGTTGAATGTCTTGAAATCAAAAGGAAAATAAAAACCTAAAAAGAGTGAGGAGTGTGTTTTATATTTTTTTACCTTAATTTTTGGGTAGCTAACTGAAGTAAAGATTATAATGTTGTTTACTGTTTTGCATGAGCAAATATCAAAGTAATTTTGGTAATGTGAATAATTACTACAAAAAGTGCAAAACAATTGAAAGGAATATTAAGGAAACTGAATGTTTTCTGCATTAAAAATCGCAATTTTTATTAGCATTGGTTTGTAAAATATGTTGTTTCCTGATTAAAGGCTGCTCCAATTAAAGTATGTGATCCACAGTTTATCTCTAAGGCTCTAAAATAATACTTATCTATTACAAAAAATATTAGGTCTGTAGAGAATATTTGTGAAGTTTATGAAGGCAAATCCAAAGTACTTAACTGCAGGCAAATAAAGAAATGCTATTCTCTGCTCCCTGCTCCATCAGCATTGCACAACTCCCTAGCTGCATATATACAGCTGAAGAAATAAAAACTACTTAAGTACTTTTAGATTAATGCAGTTATAAATCAAATATACGAAACAATATTTCTAAATAGAACAGCCTTGTCAGTTTGAATTTCCTCGTATTCTGAAGAGCTAAAGGATGGTATTTTTGACACTTGTGATGGTCCAATTATTTTGCTGGAGTACAGATGCACGAAAAAATTTGTGTGTGTGAATTGGAAGGAGGAGGGGAGAATTCTGCACGAAATAATTACTGTTATTCCCCAAGTGAAGCTTCTACAATTACATTTGATACCACACTTGATTGCATGGAAATGGTTGGTTAACTAAACCAATTTTGTTTCCAATTGGGTTGCAATATTAATTGTACTTACACATGTATAAACATAAGGAATCTCATTTGTATTTTAACAAGGTGAATCTTTATGCATGGCCTGTTAGCATCCACTTATTTATATGGAGACCGAAACTCAGACTTTTAGGAATTAATTATCACATTAAAAAGCCACATGAAAAAGTCTTTCAATATATATTATCTTTTAAGCAATGGTATTGTTTTATATTCTTCTGGGTAAGTGTTGATTCCCTGAATCCTCCAGTTTCTGAGACAGCATTTACTGCTACAGACCTGTGTGTGTACAATGTAGGCTTACAAGTGAGACAGGAGGTCATGGAAATATTACTTTTGAATTTTGATTTTTTTTTTAACTACGCATATGGGGCGCATAAAAGCATAGTGAAAAGTTGCTCAGGAAAGAAGTGAAGGACAAAAAGAATAACTGAGGTGAAAGAAGTCCTCCTTCACAAGGGGTGATCCACAGAAGTGACCCAAGAGGTGATGCACAAGAGCAGAGCAGGAGCAGGCATCTCTCATTGCTTGACCTCTCCTGTAGGTTGAAGCTTTGAGTCTCCAGGACTGTCTGTAATTCATCATGGATGTTACAACAACACTAAAACACTGTATTGTAAAAGCTTCAAGTCAGAAAACAAGCAAAAAACCCACTTGCCAGCTTTAATACTCCTTTGTTCTAAAGTGGCAGTATACTAAATATATTTAATATCTTTTGAAAGAGGGGAAGACTTAGACATTCAGGGAAGGAAATCATTAAGGATATTATTTTCCCCTCATGCCTTCATAGAAAGGATACAGCTCTCATAAATTGTACTTCTAATAGTCCTCTTCAGGGCAAGGAATGTGGGAGATGATAGTCCTCAGATTTGGCTCCAGCCCCCGGGAGCAGAGTGGCAGTCCCACCGGGCAGAGAGGTGCTGAGACCTTCCCAGTGGAGTGATCCATACTGAGTTATTTCATGAAAGTATCTATAGCACCAAGCATAGCTTCATGCAATGTTCTGATCCAAAGCCCAGTTTAAGAAAAAAAAAAAGAACCTTTGATTCGTTTTGGGTGAGGCCTCATGCTTCTAAAGCATATGTGACTTGGAAGAAGAAACATACAGCATGATTGATTTGAATTGACAGGCAGATGGTCAAGGTCTTCGGGAGGATAATATTTTCTTCTCTGAAGGGCTGTGTGCCACCTTCACTTACGTGGCATCTAGCTTTGATTTGTGCATAATTTAAATGAAATGTGCCATCTATCTCACTGCAAGGATATGAAATCAGCTTTTGTCTGTCAGTGACTGTATGCACTTTGGCATCTTTTCACTCAGGGGACAGAGCTGTGTATATGCCGGGTAGGCTGTAGAAAGGTGAGGTGCAGAGGAAATAAAAATGAATCATGAAGTACTGAAAGTGGGTGGTTTCACAGGTTGTTTTGATGTTTACCTGATTCTTACCTAAATAACCCGCATCTCTTCCATTTGAAAAATGAACAGCATTTTCTGCAGGAATTTGCATTTCTACAAGTTTTTCAATAGTGCTTTCTCAAACGAGGACAGGAGACACAGCAGTTACAGCAATTTCATCACTCCTAGGCTGAAATAAAGTAGCTTATTTTTATTCCTTTTTGTGGTTTTTAGCTAAAACTTTTCCCCATTAAAAACAAAATTGACTTCAATTCCTACTATATTTCAAGCAGTCTTACCTTGCCTTCCTAGGATTTGCACAGTTAGCAAGAAGTTCACCGTGAACATGACCATGCTGAAGCCTGTCCAGGGGAGTGTGACATAGTTGTCATCGTATGAGTGCCAAATTTGTCTGGCATTCCCTCCTGGGAACAGGATCTCATTGTCCAGCTCTCTGTCTCCAGGATTTTATCCCTAATACTGAGATTCTAATTTTCACAAAGACTTGCAGATGCCCTCTGCATTGCAACTTTTTAGGAGACACTAGTTAGATACAAGAAACATGTACAGAGGGTAAAAAAACTACAGCTCATGAGAAGACAACTTTTTTAAGGGCAATGACTCTTGCTAGCTTGCTTGGAGTCTGCAGCTGGAAGAAGGTGGGCTCCATCTGTGCTGACAACGGGAGGGTTTCCTGAGGCTCATCATGCCAAGATCCTCGGAAGTGCCCAGAAGGATTGGCTTGGTGCCTTTGCTCTTATAATTCCCTAGTCTTTCTCTGGTGACTCTTGATCAATTTTATCTAGAAATCATAGGCTCCTTCGCAAATCAGTGTTGCTGTAGGGGACTTCTTCCATGCACTCGTAGAAGATCTGTATTATGGGTTAGTGCGACTGATCACTTAAGCCTATAATCCTTGATTTTTTCACCCGTAGGAATTTTAATCCAAGATGGAATTTGTTAAAGGGGAAAGTATGAAGGCAAACACTAGCTTTACATTCAGAATGGAGATTATATATAAGCAGGGATCTTAGATGGGTAACTATAATAAATAAATAAAATAATAAATATATAAAACCAGTTTTTCTAACAGATCTTTTGGTCTTTGTATTTTCGTTATTTATGCTAGCTCGTCTCGTAATATGTTTACATTTAGTTTAGGAGCGTAACTCTAATATAAATCGTTGCAAGAATCTCATCAATGCAGCAAAGTAGTTCACTGGCAGGGAACATGCCAAAAAAGCTTTTAGGATAGAGAGATGAAACACCTTCAATCACTGTTGAATCTTTCAAGCATTCCATTTTCTATGAAAAATCAAATACGTTAAAAGATGTCTCATATTCTTTCTACTTATTGACCAGGCAACTCATTAAAAATTGTGCTGCTTCTGAAAAAAGCAGGGAGGAGGGAAGGAGCAAAAAAAAGGAAAAAAAAAGAAAAAAGGTGTGATTTCTTATTATTAAGACACCATACATATGCATTATCACCTTCTTTTTGAATGATTCTTTAATGTGCGTTCTGAGCAAACATCTTATTAAAAGCAAGATGTACTATTGTACTCAATTTATTAACACCCTGCAGGTTCTTTAGTTTACAGTAGAGAAGTGCCGTATGTTAAGAAAAGCTCTCTGCAGACTGCTGTTGTATGTATTTTCTCAGAGTCTTCGCTGACTTTGTTACACAGTTAGATGAAGATAATTACTTTTTTTCATTCTATATTTCACCTTCAAATTCAATTTCTGATATAAATTTGTGATAAGTAGTTCTTAGCATAGTTTTGCTACCTTAGATCAGTAAGTAAAGTAAATTAAAAATTGAGTTTTTAAAAGTTTTATATTAAGGATGCCTTTGTCACAACTCATCATCTGTAGAAAATAATAATAATAATAATAATAAAGCTTAACTTGGCAGTTGGAAGGTTTAGGTATTTTAATGTTCATAATTAGAAATGTCATGAAATAGCATGACAAAAAAGAATAAAAAAGAAAAAGAAGACCAAACCTAATGGCTTAAGAAGCAAAATATTTACCTTCTCCAGACAGTGTGTACTTAAATGATACCAAGAGCTGATGTGCCAATAGTGACTTGTGTAGAGGTTGAAAACAGGAAACATTTGATGGCTGTAACAGTTTGCAGTAGCTACACGGTAGAAAGGTTAATGAGAATTTCATTCTCAATTGACTTTAAAATGACCTCAGAGCAGTCCTGCCGGATGCCTACTGCTAACAGCCACCATTTGCACCAGGGATTTGGGAATTCTTGTCCTTCCACTTCCCTGTGCAAAGTATGCTTCTGTTTTTCATGGAATTTAAACAAATGATGAAATTCTGACTTTTCTATGCTCTGAAGATGAACATTGTGTCACTCAAGTAATGACGGGTGTTTCTGAGGACTTGCCGCAAAGCAAGAGATGGGTGTAATGCAGAGTGGAGAGACTTTTCAGTAAGCAATCTGTTAATGTTCTCCTACTTTCTACAAAGAAACAATAAAAAAGAAAATCTACCTGATTTGACCAGAAATGTGGTCTGTTAAGTATTTCTTTCCTTTTCTCTGGTTCACTTTTGCTATCAGCGATGAGCAAATAAGGACTGTATAAATGCATACGCAAGCAACGCTAGGTCGCATCGGAGTGATATTAGGACTTCAGCAAGTCTGAACAGCTCTAGGCTGACTCTGCGGCTGCCTCTAATTTATGTGTTTGTAGAAAACACTACCATTCTGTCTTCTGCGTGCTATTTGATATTCCCAAACTATACTTTCACTGAAGCACTCTACATTGTAACTGTCTTGAAAATTTTAAAAATAAATATAAATATATGAGTATGCTAATCCAAAACAGATCCTTGCTTTTAAAAATGGATGAATAATCCCTGATGAATAATTAATTCAAGCAGGATTTTCTTCTTAGTCCTGTGAGTATTACGACTTCTCAAGAGAGGAACTTCAGTTTTACATTTCTTAAGAGTTACACATGGGAATGGTAAAACTAAAGAGCCTGGCCCTATTGAGATGCTTCGGTGCCTGCACATAATTCTAGTGTTTTTTCCTGATAAAACTTTTATGTATAATTTTTCTATCTAAAAAGTGAAAGAAGACTTTCAGCAAAAAAAAGTTTTCTACCAGACTCTGAGATCTCTATATAGGCCAGTTTAATTTTACTGAATTTACTCTGGGTGTAGTAGTTTAATTTATTTCTAGGCTTAACATATTTTGAAATATGCGTTGGTGAAGTACATACTCTTGCCATAGCGCTTCCACACCTTTAAGGAGAAATATTACTGTTTTATTTTAATTGTATATAGAGGCATTTTGTGCTATGGTTGCATTACTGAAATAATGTATGAGTGAAAAACTTGGGTGTGCTTTCTTTTGCTGAAGAATACCAGGAGAAGAAACCCCAGGCTGGATTAAGGCTCAGCATTTGTTTCTAGAATGTTTTGCATAAATTTGCTAATCTCTAGTGATGGATCATTTCTATTTCTTCTGCCGATAGCTCACTTGGAAAGGGGATGATTTCCTTATTATAGGGGAGCATAGGGCATACGAGATTTACTTCCAAATGCTTACATTTTCTCTCTCTCTTTCTCTTTCTTTTTTTGTCAAGATATCTCTGCCTCAAAGCTTTCCTTGAGCAGAATTCGATTCATAACGTTTGATATTGGGGAAAACGCCGTAAGCCCTAGCACAGCATATCTATAGCACTGCTGAGCAACACTCTGAAAATTAACTACAGTCTTCTTTGGCTAAGATATTTGTCAAATGTATCTGTAAAGATTTGCTGATAAAATTGCTCCCTAAGACTTTCAACTAACTGAAATCATGTTTTGAGATTATATATTTGAGTCTGGAAGCTGCTGTGCTGCTTTCCAAAGTGTGAATAGTAAAAAGGAAAATTGGTGAATAATGCTGGAGAGGAGGATCACAGATCAGTTAGATAGCTTTTGAATAGAGCCTGGGACTTGCCTGAAGCCTTAGCTCGTTCAGTGCTTTCCAGCCCCTGCAAAGAGCAGCAGGGAAGAAAAGGCAGAGGGCCCACGATGCCAGCAAAACTACTGTGACCGGCTTTTATGGGAGAGGTGACAGAAGCAATCTCGAATCTGTGTTTCCCTCTACTTTAACCCAGGGGACGCCTTGCTTCTGACGCATGCACGCATCTTTTACAAGGGATGATGCATATGTCTGGCAAAAAAGAATCGTGTTAGAGTTCTGCTGGGATTCTTCTTCTCCTTCCAGTATTTTATTTTCCCACAGCTGGAGGCATTTGGCCATTAGATGGGTTGGGTCAAGTTTTCTGAAGGCTTTGAATTTGCTTATGAATATCCAAAATTTTGTCTGCTTTTCTCTGGTTCTGTGGTGTTCATGAGAGTGAGGGCTGGGCTGCCTGGGGGAACCACTCTTGTTGGGTGTGCGCTTCATACACAGAAGGGAACAGAGTTGTACCTTTGACTCCCTGAGGCACTAAGAAATATGTTTATGATAAAATCTCAACTCAGTCTCTAAAGTCTACATCTATACTGTTGAATAAAACAAATCTAGCGTCCTGGTTCTGGCACCAGGTGGCACAGAGTGGCAGGGTTCAGACTAGACCTGGTCTTGTGACTCCTTTCAGTGCTACCGGTGAGTCCCTAAGCCATAATTTGTGTGTGTGTGTGCGTGTCTGTGTGTGTGCGCGCATGTGTTTTTCTGCTCAAAATTTCTGAAATAACCTGAAGAAAGTGGTGCAGCTTATAAAAAAGTATTTTCACGGCATGGAACTCGGGGGTGTGCATGCTTCAGGTGCTAAATCCGTTACATCATGTAAGAGTATTTTAGGGTACAAAACTTGTTGAGATGATGTTGGAGGAGTGTAGAAAGCAAGGCAGAGCACAGCCTGGTGGAATCAGTGAATAGGTGAGGTTGGAAGGGACCTCTGGAGACTGTCTAGTCCAATCCACTTGGTCAAAGCAGGATCAGCTAGAGCAGATTGCCAAGTACCGTGTCCAGTGGAGTTCTGAATATCTCCAAGGATGGAGACTCCACAACCTCTCCAGGTGACCTGTTCCACTGTTCAACCACCCTCACAGTGAGGAAGTGTTCTGGCATTCCCTGTGTCTCAGTTTGTGCCCGTTGCCTTTCATCCCGTCACTGGGCACCACTGAAAAGAGTCTGGCCCCAGCCTCCCATCAAATATTTATAAGCATTGATAGGATCCCCTCTGAGCCTCCTCTTCTCCAGGCTGAACAGTCCCACCTCTCTCAGTCTCTCCTCATGTGAGAGGTGCTCCAGTCCCTTCATCATCCCTGTGGCCCTTCGCTGGGCTCGCCCCTGTTTATCCATGCTTTTCTTGTCCTGGGGCACCCAGCACTAGACCCAGCACTCCAGGTGTGGCCTCACCAGGGCTGAGTAAAAGGGAAGGATCACCTCCCTCGACCTGCTGGCTGCCTAATGCAGCCCAGGATATTGTTGGCCTCCTTGGCCATGAGGGGACATTGCTGGCTCATGGTCAACTTGTCCCCCGGGACCTACCAGGTCCTGCTCTGCAGAGCTACTTTCCAGCAGGTCATCCCCCAGCCTGTACTGGTGCAGCAAGTTATTCTTCCCCAGCTGCTGGACACTTCACCTGCCTTTGCTGAACTTCATGAGGTTCCTCTCTGCCCACCTCTCCCACCTGCCGAGGTCCCTCTGAATGGCAGCGCAGTTATCTTGTCTGCACAGTCTGAGAGTGGTCCCTGGGACATGCGATGCCACATCTGGGCCCTGCTCAGGCGAGGGCTAGCAGTCACCAGCTGCAGCCCTCCGAGGGAGTGGGCTAGCACACCCAATGTGGGTGATCAGCAGTGTATGCTCAGGATCGGTCTCTGCTTTATTTTTAAGAATGCATCACCACAGATGATAAAACATGTGCTGTCCTAAAACCTACCATGGTTAGTGATCAGTAAACAGCCTGCATCAAGAACAAACACTGAGGAATGCTTTTTAAAGAGAAAACACATTTACGTTAGAGCAATATGCATAGACCAGTTATGAATAAATTTAACTTGAAAATTGGAAGAAGAAAGGTGGAAGGGAGAATCCATCAGTTTAATGAGTTTCTCAGACAGTCTTCCAATAGCGATAGAGCAAACATCCCACTACTTTTATGAAAAGAATTATGACATGATTATGACTTATGATATTGTTATAAATTATGAATACTACTTTTATGAAAAAAGAATTATGACATGGGCAGCGAGACTGGATTTCCTCTCCAGATTCGTATCAGTAAGTTTTACTGACAAAAGAATATATCACCGAAGTGGTTACATGCTAGTAAGAGTACAGCACTGCAAATCCATAGATTTAATTGAACTTGGGGCATGTTTGTCAAGTATAGGATGCACTTAAAATCAAGTCATTCAGATCATCAAGTCATGTATAAATTGATGAGGAAATACTGAAAGAAATAACTGAATATGTCAAAAACTTTCATCTCTGCCTGGAAGCTCTTCAGTATTATATGTGCAAGAGTTTTGAAGGCTTTAGTACGGAACAAGACAAATCGTTCTCCTATTGCTTTAAGATAGAAAGATTTAAAGCTTATACATTTCTGAAATACTGGCTATGCTTTTTCCTGTTGTTTTTCAGTGTTACTAAGCAGGAATGAGGATATATATTAAGAATCAGACAAAGCATGAGCTTAAACTAGTCCTGGTGAAAAGGGTGGAAGGTATGTGTATGCATATATAAATTAGATAAATATTCCTCTGCATATGTGTATATAAACATACATACACAGTCATATATGTGTGTGTATATGTGCATATATGTGGATATATATGCACACACAGAAATTCATCTAATGTGTGTATATTTATGTCTATAAACAGGTGCATACTATTAGATGACCCTCTGTTTTGCACATCTGCAAGGGACCAAAGCTGGTGGCGCCAGGTACCTTGAGAATACAAGCAGTTAAACCAGTATGTGCCAATTCCTTTGAAGTTTCACCCCTGTCATGTTTTAAAACCGAGAATTATTAGAACAGAAATGAAGACACAAACTGAGAAAACATAATGCATGATTTCAGCGAGCTCAGTGTGAACAACGTCTGTGTGGAGCACAGCAGGGAAGGCGTCCCGGCCTTTGCCGCCAGCTGGCACAGTTGGCTTGTGTTTTCGCTGCCCTGGTATCCATGATGTTTTGAGTATGTGTGTCCTTTATTTTCAATTCATTGTGCCCACAGAATGAACAGACTGTGCTGACCGCATCAGAATATTGTTTTTATAGCATAATGCTGATAACATGTGGCAGCATGACATAGGTATTTAGGGACATTTGTGGCACACGACCTGTTGAAATAGCGTTGGAGGAGCTTTGCAGGCAGACAGAACCTAAGCTAATATGGTTTGTGCCCATGCAGTTTTCCAGAGCTGTGGGAGTTACGAGCCCACCACCTTCAGCATACTTCCTGAAGCACTACACAATAACAACAACAGACGCTTGGGTAAGGTGGATAGTGAAGTTTGTACCCTGAACCGTGTGAAGAAAAGCAGGGTGGGTATGAAAAGAGGGATGAAAGAGTGCCAGGAAATTTAATCTGATGCCGAAGCGGTCGTTGATGGGGAAGGTGTTGGCATGACGGCTCTCTTGTAACTCTGTCTCCTGCCTTCCTCCACAGTTTTTCCTTTTATGTCTCTTCTGGATGTGAACATGGCTTCATCCTTGACAAGACACTTCTTTCCTTCTTCCTTCCTCGTCAGCATGAATTTCCTGTGTTCCTGTATCCCTTTTTATTTCAGCAATTGTGATTTCTTTCTCTTTGGCTTTTTGAAATCTCAGTTCACATTTCTGTAATGTTGTATACTAGTGCTATTGAGGAGAGCAAAGATTAAGTAGTCCTCAAGCATCATAGGATACATTTTGCAAAAAAAAAAAGATGGATTTATTTCTTCAAACTCAATTTAGAATACTCTTTTAATATACCCTTTCCACTTTCTTTTTTATTCTCTTCTTTATTTTGTTCTTTTAGTGTTGCTCTCTCTTTTAAGTTGCTTTTTTGGTTAGGCATGCAGGAGCTTTCTGGCTGCCTGTCTCTTTTCATCAAGTGTCTCTCTTAATTTCAGTCTTTACGGTGGATCGATCTTTCTTGTGTTTAAAGTATCTTTTTCCATTGGCTCTTTTCTTGCATCTCTTATTCACCTGTCTGTTATTTGCCTATCTGTCCACCCTGATTTTTGGAAAAAAAAGATGAGTTTCAAAGGAGTGCTGGCAAGACAAAAATTTTAAACTAAATTATGCAGAACAGAAGGGCCCAAATATACACACGTTACCACGGATTTAAAGGAGAGAGCTAAAATGCTGTGGAATTTAATAGCTCTCTGCCTTGAATAAGAATTATGGGTTGTTAAAGTATTTCCGAAGTTTGTTGGAAGGTGTGTGAATCCACGACAGGCTGATTCCTTCTCATGCCAGTTGTTAAAAGGAGGCAAAACAGGCAATGACAGCACTGATGATTTTACATAGCCATATATAAATTCATATCTGCATATTCAAAGTACATAAAGCTGCTATAGCGTTAGTATGTGGCAGTTGTTATCAAATGTGGGCTCTTGCCTGACGTTATTATTACAGGGTGTATAACAATGACTTCTTATCCCTATTTTACAGAAAGAAAAAAAAAGTTACAGGATTTCTCCAAAATGAAAAAAAAGAAAGAACACAGCAAGGCTGAAAAGTCCACAGTCCTTGCCTCTGTTTCTCTGTACAGTTCCAGATTAATTGCCAAACAAAAATTAGGAAACAAGCCATAATGCATTTTAACAACATGAATTTCTAATCTTGTTTTTTTTAAAATTCTTTATAAAACTTTGCATTCAAACATCTGTTTTTTAATTTTATTTTTTTCTCAATTTTTAGTATCAAATAAATAAATCTAATTTGCCAAAATTATCTGAAATTACAGGGTGACTAAAGAAAAAAATGAATCTTTTTTTCTCTAGATATCCTGGACTGCTCTGTTTAGTTTATTGCTGAACTATCTGAATATCTTGCAAAAAAGCATCGAAGGGTCTAGCTAGCATCTCTGTCTCTGTATCCCCTGCTTCCAAAGAGTAGTTTGGTAGCTTGTACCTGCCTTTCACAGTACTAAGTAAAAAAAATAAAAAAGAAAAACAGAGTTTTGCTATGTCTAGAAAATAACAGGACTGGATGGTGAAAAGAAGTCATATTTTTCACTGTTAAAAAAGAATATAAAGTCTATTGAAACTATCCGCATTGTCAAGAGATACGTGAGGTTGTCACTAGTTTGTGGTTGTGATGGTGCAAACTTTCATTTAAGCGCCATGCCCGGCTAACAGACCTCAGCTAGCTCCCTCTTCATCTGGGTATTTCTTTGCATTTTGTTCTGTAGCCATCCCCAAAGCAGCAAATAAATTGCAGATAAAAGTCTCTACTGCGATCTGTGAGAGAACAGTGAGAAAATACAAATAATTTTACATTTCTCAAGCCTCATAACTAGCTGTTCACAGTAGCCATCAGAGATTTAGCATCATTTAAAGTAAAGCCTTAACAAAGTGGGCAAGGTTTATATCTGTAAGAAGAGCCCCATTAAAATAAGTTCAAGTCAGTATGCCCGATGTGTTTGGTATGTGCATGAACCAAAACAGTGTCAAAAGAAGGCATGGCCTGAAATTCTTTGAACTTCTTTCCCTTTTGGAAAGGTACTTTCCACACTAAGGAGGAAATAGAGGCATTTGGGAGTTTTTTTCTCATCTTTCTGCAAATTTTCTAACATTAGTTTTAGCAATGCCTTTGGTTTAGATGCAGTATAACATTTTTATATATGTTTGTGTCTCTTACGGCTTTCTGTGGAAAGACCGTGTGATTGAGTAAACCAGGTGAAGACTTAATGCAGACAGGGAAAAAAGAATCAAATGCTTTTAAAAATTGTATTTAAAAGATACCATTAACTTTGACTAACAAGTCAATGCCAGGGGTGACACTGGTATGATCCAAAGTTTGGATCAGACTCTCATAATTTATGTATGAAAACTCGTTTGCCCTATGTTCATGCATAGCTGTAAAGCTAATGCTAAGCCAAAAATCCTGTGTGTTTAATTTTTCTATGGAAATACAGAAAGTTATACGCTCTTTGTAAATTAGTTTTACATATGGAAAAAGAGGAAAGAAAGAGATGCATAAATCCCTCAGCTGCTGCTGCTGCAGTTTAAAGAAAATTATACAAAATGCTAGCAGTTTTTCTGGTATAGTGAGCTTTTTAAAAGACATGAATCTGGTTTGAAGGTTTTTGCTTAGAATTTAATTACCCTGAATTTGTGTAATAGATTCCTTGCCATATGCTGTTTTTTTTGTTTGTTTGTTTTTGTTTTGTTTTTTGTGAAGAGATAAATAGAGAAGGAAATTTCTGTTTCTGTGGAACTGTTTCAGCTCTTGGACATGTTCTCTAAGTTTATGTATGTATGTAAATGTAAAAATAGCTTGTCTTACATAATGTTTTCATCTTTCATTTCAAAGCATTTTTCAAAAAGTAAGAAAACATACGTTTTGTAGGAATTGATATTCCTTAGAAAAAAGTGTTTATAAGAATTAAATCTCTATTTTTGTGTGTGTGTGAAAATGTTAATGATTTGACAGAAGGAGGAAAGAAACAATATTGATTTGGTTTTGTTTGATAGTGTAATTTCAGTAAGGAAAACAAATATTTATTTTTACATTTTGTTAACTTTTTATGCAGAATATAAAGATTGCTTCTATATATTGCATACAACAATTTAATAGAATAAACTGAATGGATGGAGCAAGAAATACAAATTGATGCATTTGCATGGAACCAAAGCGAGTATGTTGAATTAATGCCGTTGCTTTTTCCTTGTTGTTTGCTGGAACAGACATATTCATAAGTAAATTTTATCCTCCTGTTTAAATTCTTTGCTTCGTAAGAATTATATCATAGTCTTCATGATCATATGATAGTTTACTAACTTCTAGGATTTCTGAGAACTAATCCATCTATCAGTCTGCTCATTATAATATCAAGGTTAAGAATAATTATGAGCACTGATATTTCAAAATTTCTGCAACTTATTGCATATGTCTATTGCCTTATTTTTATTTTTTTCCTAATATTAGCTGTTGTTGTGGCTTGATTAACTGTGTGTGCTTCCAACATAGGAGCTCAAGTAATGGCTTAAAAATACAGTGTGCAGACTTTGAAAAGAAATTTAAGGAAGGTATTCTGGTATAAAAATTAGGCTTTTTGTATCATCTGACCTGTTCTGTCAATGGATTTCCATTAGTTGCAGTGTGAGCTGGATGAGATTTCTTGTGAATAAATTGCTTCAACATTTATTTTTATTATATTTTTATTATTATAAAATTATTATAATAAACAGATTATTTTCATGGTAGGACTGTGGATTTGAAAGGGAGAATAACCTTGTTTATGGAATAATAATGGCAATTTTATGGTCAGAAGTAAAAATCCTCTTTAGGAATATGCCCTATATTTTATATACTGGATCATAATTACTTAAATAGAAAAGCTGGTTTCAGTTTCTTATGGCCATCAACTGCTTAATACATTACAAAGCCAGAGGGACTATTATGGTAATATAAATTTAGTTGTGTAATACTGGCAGTTGTGCCTTGTGGAGTTCATTTTTGTGTAGTCTATTCTTTATACATTTTATATTACTTGGCTAACATTTGATAGAAAGAAAAGCTGAAAGCAGGTCAGGGTTTCTCCGTTGAGAGTCCTTGTCTCCTTTCATGGTCTAGCCATACTTTCCATTAGTTTTGTTTCTGCTCAATGCTAATTGGTTTTAACAGCTTTTGAGCAGGTCCATGTGTTGCCTAAGTAAATATGCATCTGCGTGCAAAAATGATACAAGTACCATTTAAAAAAAAATTAGAGGCATTTATCCTCAGCTTCTAAGTTCTGGAGTTTGAGTTGATGAAGCAAAGTATATCCCTGGGAAAGCTGTAGCTGACTGCTATCTCAGTGCACAGGGGGTTTTGGATAAGCCTTGGGAGATACCTGGTGCCCTGAGTCATAAATTTGGATAACCTGGATGCCAACCTCTTGGGTTTTTACTGCACGGCAGTGTCGCATGCCTAAACGCTAGGCATTGGGCTGTCCACTTCTTTGATTTCATCCCCTTAATATGTGTTTCTCCATGTCTCTGCTGCTCTTCAGCCCCCAAGGTGAAGATGTGTTTAGAGGTTGGTCTTGCCTGATTTTGCATCTCTTGCCACCTCTTGCTAGTGCTTGCTCTGTCTCAAGCTTCATCTCTTAATGAATTAGTTTATGAGCATTCAAGATCTGTTGCTTCACAACTGTTAGTGGCTCAGAAACAGGTAATACAGTTTTAATGGTAGCATGTTGCTCGATTCCTTTGAAATGTTTTGTAACCATTGATTTTAACATTCCTAAACATGATCTCTCCAGCTGGCTATAGTCATTATAACTCTTTTCATAAGGATCATTGAGAAGTATGTTACCTTGCTGTCTAAGTGTTCAGAACTGGCACGATAGTTATAATTCTTGGCCACCGCTCTATCACGTCTCCGTCAAGGCAACAGCGCTCTACCATTTGCACTAGAGCCTACTACTCTGCCTAGTAGCACAGTAGCTGTGTCACAAGTGTAAACGCATTTTCTTAGAGGTAAATCGTTTATAGGTTTACACATTATTTGGCAAAAAAATCACCTCCCCCAAGGTTGCTAAAGATCTGTTGGAGCTGGAGAACTGGCACATTTTCCATAGGCAGTTATGATAGTGCAAGAGTTGTAATAAATGCAGCCTAGTTCATTACATTCTAACCCCTATCTAAGATGAATTCAGAAAGCCAGTGACAGTGTCCTGCAAATCTGATTTAAATATCATGTTCAAATTGTTTAACTAGACTTATGTACTGTAATGATCCCAGCATTTACAATCTATATAAAATCTGCGTTCAGTTTAGACAATTTCTGTTTTATTTTTATTTTTGTGTTCTGCCAACAACCAAAGAAAATAATGCTAAATAAACTAAGTTAAAATAAAAATATGTTAAGGCTTTCATTAAGTGGATAGGATAGTGTGATATAGAGGTTAATTAGCTGCTAATATATTCATGTCATTTTCCCACCTGGAAATCTGCTTTGTAACCAATTGCATTTTGCCTTATAAGAAGAATCCCTACGCAGTTTGTTGTGCTTTGAAGAAGTTACTATGATGAGAAAATTAGCAGTTTCCTGAAGCTTTTGGAAGAATATATTTACCAAAAAACCCCAAAAGGATTTAAAATTTTTTCTCTCTCAAAATTGTCTCTGCTTATTTTGCCTTTAATTTACTGGTGTGGAGGAGGGATACATGAGATAGATGTGTACATCTATGTTTGTATATAACCATTTCTTTAAATTTACTGTTAGTCTCCTTTTCGTGTTTTTTTTTTTTTTTTTTTTTTTTTTGCCATGCCCATTTGTGATGCCGTTTTGCTATTATAAGAGTTTATAAAATCTTAAGCTTTTTGTCATTCTTTGGGAGGATGCTAAGAATATGAGCGGGGCTTGGCTGGTAGGAGGAGAGGGAGAGAAGGATATCTGTAATCGTTACCTTTCCTTTCCCTCCCACCAGGACAGGCCAGCGGGATGTTGTAAATCTTTCTACTTTCTAGTGGGAGTGGATATTGATTTTGGAGTTGGTATCCGGTGGGACTATAATCATATTATTCATGGCTTCCCATTCGTAATGTGAAAAATATGTCCACAGAGGGCCTATTCCAAAGCTCTTCTCTTGACTTCAACAAGTTTCAGTTTGGACTGCAATCAAATGGTGGGAAAAAGTCTTTGGAGCACACAGCCTGAAGGGAATTGTGTGCAAAATTGTGGTGTCTACCATGCGGCAAACAGCATCCAGAACAGTCTTCTTAAAAAATAAAAAATAAAAAGAGGATTGAAATCATTTCAATGCTGTTTTCAAATGGCTGCAGGGTTAGAAAGTGGAGTAATCAATTCTCAAACCATGGAGATGATAGAAGAGCGAGAGCCTCTGGGAAGATTTGTGTTAGGGGCGGCTGCCCATCACTGGAGCCCAGGGCTCGGGACTCCTCTGTGGGGAGACACTTGGAGACTTGGAGAGACTTGGCCTTGCTAACATCTGAATCCTTCTTTTTGACACACAGAGCTGTCCTTTTGATCGCCCCCTTTTAGAGGTGGAAATAACTGCCCACCCAAGGTTTCCCTTCTGAATCTTACCGTAGATGTGCTGTTCCTGGCTGGTAGTTTCGTGCTGGGGAAGGATAAGAAAGTAAGCAAATAATGCATAGTGTTTCAAAAAGGAATAATTGCTTTTTATTTAAGAGAAAGCCAAAAGCAAAACAACGCAAGATAGCTTACAGACTGCCAAAAAAGCATCAGTCTGTCCCAAAACAAAGCCTCTTGCTCTCTTTCACTTCTCTCTTTGAAAGCTATGAGTGAAAGTATATTTTCAGAAATGTGAGATTTCCCCATCTGCTGAGAAGAGGCAGACTTCCTCACTTAGACATGCTGAAAATAAATGAACAAAATCAGAAAGCTTTTCCACATTTACGCTGGGCTGCCAAGAGGTGCCCATGTCCTTCTTTCCAGGCGATTGTAGACTTGTGCTGCTTACCTTGCTAAACTTACCTCTTCTCGGAAAAAGAAAACACAACAATTCTTTGTGGAAATGTGTACTTTGACATGTTAGCTTAATCAGGGCAGAGTTGCATTCACTAGTCTTTTATTGTTAATGTCTCTGTGGCGAACAGATGAATGAATTTTTTGCCTTAAACATTTCTTGGTGCATGGGGTGCAGGCAGGCCACAACCCCGAACAAGCCATCTGTCCCTGGCGGAAACAGGACTGGGCTGCTGCGACCCCCCGAGATGGTCTCCCTGCGACCACCCGGGACACACCGAGCCTGCACTGAACGAGACCACAATCGGGCAGAGACTTTGGGATCTGGACTGTAAATTATTGTCCATTTTTAGCACAACTTCTATAAAACTTGCTTGGCATGAGTGGCTAAATTTGCTGAAGCCTTAGGCCGCACTCCCTAGTTCAGTGAGAAAGGGCCCCAGAGCTGGTGCAGGCGGGAATGATAAGGGAGTTACCAGCAATTTGCATTCCTGTGCACTGCTGAAACAGTGCTAATTGCTGGAGTTATCACCTTCTTTGTCAGGACCTTGAGAGATGATGGCGGGACCCAAGAATGGAGACACACCTGTCAGCAGAAACGGCAACAGTAAACGGCCTACCTAGGGACAGTGAGGAGACCCAATAAGGAGCAGGAGACCCCAGACCCAAATATTACTATTGGTCTGAACTACCATGTGAGAGGTGGGAAACTTAATTTGAAAAAGCTATAATTGCCGAGGGATTTCTTTGTTTGGCCCCTCTCTCTCGTCCCTGGCCCCTCGTCCCTCGTCGGAGGCACCCAGCTTGAGCTGTAATTCGATTGGAGTCAGCGGAACATCATCAGCCTCAGAGTGGTGGTAGCTAGCTGCTTCTCTCCTTTTCCAACTTTCTCTATCTTTCCCCCTTACCCTTGTTCTGTTCCTCTCTTCCCTTCGCCTCCCCTTCGCCTTCCCCCCACCACCACCACCTCTTCTCTCCACTTCGTGGAAAATAAAGTTAAAAGGTTGTACGATATTTGACCGGTTTTAGCGTCTTAATCTCGTCCTTGGGATCGTAACAAAACCCTCCCGATATTGGATCGGGACAGTCTCTTATGTCGGAGTTTCAGTTCAGCGTGGACGTGAGCAATAACAGGAGGTGGCAGGTTGCATAACCAGACTGAGGCAGGTAGTTCAATAATGTTAGGGTACAAAGAGCGTTAACAGTATTTATTCAAAAAAGAAATGTACTCTGTAACAGTTCTATGCAGAGCTCTAAAAGGCTGAAAGTATAGAATGGTATGCTTTTGGTATGTGTCCCCGTATACAAGCGCTGGGACAGGCTGAGCTGTAGCTGTGGGGTAGTGTATGGTTAATCTTTGGCTATGCATGAGCATAGCTGCACTTTCAGCTTTGCTGTAGCTCTATACTTCAAGAAGAAATTTTTATTTTAGTTAGCTAAAACAAGAACTATTCTGTGCCATAATCAACTATAGCCGAGGTTAACAGCAATGTTTTAAAGTCTCTTGAGTCTTCATTCCTACATGAAGTATTTTGCCTTTGGAATTTTGCAATAAAAGATGCTTCACTGGTTGTTGCACTTGATGGGTGTGTAATTCCCCATCACATGGAAAAAAAAAATCACCAAAGTTGGAAATAGTTAATACAGAAAGATTTAACTAGTGTTGCTAGTGGATAAATTAACAAAAAATCCACCATATTATTACAGGTTATCTTCATGTCTAACAGAGATTACCTTTTGATATCGGGACATTGAGCTGTAGGATGCCTTTATGCAGAAATTATTCCTGGAGTATGTTTTATTGTTTCACAAGAACACACAAGAGCTCTATAGCTTCTGCTTCAGGTGTTTGTTTGTCTGACGAGTATTTCTCATCAGCCTGGGGGTTGTATTACCTTTATCTTGACACATTCAATGACTTCTGTCTTTTAATCCTACAGTCAGGTTGCAGTAAATATTTAAAATAAATTCTTAATTTTTTCGTGAAGTTAAGTATCATCCTGACAGCTGAAGCAGTTTAGTTATGTTATAAGAGTTCTTATGGTGAAAATGATATGAAGATTGAGTTCTGTTTGAAATAGAAAGGTTTTTCCTGTTCTTCACTAGTACAGTTTGTATCATCAATTCCAGAGACTATTTGAAGACAGCAGTAATCTTTTTAGTAATCCTTTATATTTTTATAGAGCATATGCAGCAAAAAAACAACCAAACAAACAAAACCCACCCTGATATCAACATAAAGCATTTCTGCTATTCAGCTAAAATTAAAAAAAAAAAATGTCAAATGGTATTGTTAATTGCTTTGAGGCAGACTGACAGAAATATTTCAGTTTCTAAAAGACATCAGATTTGTGCCAACTGCACAGATATACGCTTTGCTACTTCCAATTTTTCTAAGTAAACATAGAATGTAATAGAATATGGACAGTGGGAAAAAACAAACAAACAAAAACCCACTTATGAACCTTGTAATAAAATAACATAGTTTTCTCCTGTGCTTTGTGCATGAAATAAAACCAAACATCTCACTCGGTTTTACTGATTATAATTTACATAAGATAAATTAAATCAAGTATGGTTAAACTCAGCATCTGAAGGGATACTGTCACGGGTGAAAAGGAACGCTACGGGGAATGGGCACAGCCCAGCCTGGGCTGGTGGGACGCATGCCAGTCTTTGCATCCAGGCTCAAATCCCTCAGTTTTGGTGTCAAGGACTTGAAAATGTATTCCTCATATAGTATATTTTTTATTTTGAATCTGTATTTCTACATTAACATTATCTAAGTTATCCTTTTATGTCAGGATTGCATGTTTTAGTCACTGTCAGCCAAGTGTGCAGATGAATAAATAGCTTTTTTTTGGTATTCTAATGGGTATTAATCAGTCAGTTCAGTCCATTTGAGAATGGCCAAATGTCTTTCTCAGGAAAACAATAATTTTGAAGGTTCCCAGAGAAATAAACTGTAGATGAACACTAAATAAGTTTATCTTTCTCGCCTTTTTAAAAAAGTGTATTTTATGAAAAAGAACTTTAATCCTCTTTATATTTTTGTCTATAATTGTCACCTTCATCTTTTCATTCCTGTTATTAGTCTTAGTAGAAGCTTGGGGAATGCCTTCCAGGCAAATCCAGGCAGAATGGGCTTTGCATAAATTGTAGGGCAGACCTGGAATTTTTTCATTAGTGTATGAAATTCAGAATTGTGGGAAACTAGTTCTTTAATAAATGATATTTCTGGGAAAAAACCATCGAACACAAGTGATTCATACCGCCACATTATGGGTAATGTAAATATGAGAGTATTTCTAGATTGGGATGTTGTTGAACTGTTTTACATTTGTCAAGTTTTTGTCAAACGTAGTTGGATTTTTTAAGATTCTGTTTGAGTCCTCTTTCAAGATCCTGTTTTAACTGCACTTTTCAACCCATTTCTTACAACACATGTTCAGACACAGTAATTCCCTCTAGTTTACTATATTGCTGGACTTTATGTTCAGTCTAAAGGTAGGAGGTAAATCAGCATTTCTGCTCATAGGAACTGAAGGAAAAAATCTTATTAACTGCTAATGTTTTTTTTTTATTCTACCTGTGACATTTCATTTATGTAAAATCGTAAAGCTATAATAAAAACAGGTTGTTGTAGTTGGCACTCTCTCTTTTTTTCCCCATTTGAGAAGTAGGCAAGCTTTTATTCCCTAAAATTGTATGGTTTAGAAACAGAAGTAATTTTTTATTTGTGGTAGGCCACATTTAGCTTTCTTTTCTGGAGAGTCTAATTGTGCCTTAAACTGCATGTCATACAATAAGAAGGATTAAACTAAAACTAGATGGCTTATTTGTCCTTTTACCTAAGGGTAGTGGAATGAACATTTCTTTATCCACACAGTCTTCTCGAAGGGGAGACAAGACAATGTTTGCTAAAATTAAAACAGATATATTTTACCAACACTTCATGAAAAAGTATTTATTAGCTTTTGTAGAAATTTACAGTGGTTTGTCCTCCAAGTGTTCAGCTATTCAATATGTCTGTGAAAGAAGAGATAAAAGTGTATTATTTGGTATTTTCTTACTTCATTCTTGGCAATAGGATTCCTAATTCTTTCACTAATGTTCTGTGTGTTTTCAAAGGGTTTGGGACTAAATTGTGAAAAGGCAGAGGTACTCAATGCTTTCTGCACCTTGGTTTTTACTGGTAAGACTGGCCATCAGGAATCCCAAGCCCCTGAGAGCAGAGGGAAGTCTGGAGCAAGGAAGGCTTGATGGAGGAGGATCAGATTAGGGGAGGGCAGTAGATATTGTTTACTTTGACTTTAGTAAGGTGTTTGCCACTGTCTCCCATAATGTCCTCACAGACAGGCTGATGAAGTATGGGCTAAATAAGTGGTCAGTGAGATGGGTTGAAAACTGGCTGAACTGTCAGGCTCAAAGGGTTGTGATCAGTGACACAAAGTCCAGCTTTGGATCTTGTCACTAGTGGTGTCCCCCAGGGGTCGATACTGGGGCCAATACTGTTTAACATCATCATTAATGACCTGGATGATGGGACTGAAGGAACCCTCAGCAGGTTTGCTGATGACACTAAACTGGGAGGAGTAGCTGATGCACTGGATGGTTGTGCTGCCATTCAGAGGGACCTGGACAGGTGGGAGAGATGGGCAGAGAGGAACCTCATGAAGTTCAGCAAAGGCAGGTGAAGTGTCCAGCAGCTGGGGAGGAATAACCTGCTGCACCAGTACAGGCTGGGGATGACCTGCTGGAAAGTAGCTCTGCAGAGCAGGACTTGGTAGGTCCCGGGGGACAAGTTGACCATGAGCCAGCAATGTCCCCTCATGGCCAAGGAGGCCAACAATATCCTGGGCTGCATTAGGCAGCCAGCAGGTCGAGGGAGGTGATCCTTCCCTTTTACTCAGCCCTGGTGAGGCCACACCTGGAGTGCTGGGTCTAGTGCTGGGTGCCCCAGGACAAGAAAAGCATGGATAAACAGGGGCGAGCCCAGCGAAGGGCCACAGGGATGATGAAGGGACTGGAGCACTTCTCACATGAGGAGAGACTGAGAGAGGTGGGACTGTTCAGCCTGGAGAAGAGGAGGCTCAGAGGGGATTCTATCAGTGTGACAGGATGACAGACAAAGGGCACAAATTGAAACACAGGGAGCTCCTCTTGAATAAAAGAAAACACTTCTTCCCTGTGAGGGTGGTCAAACACTGGAACAAGTTGTCCAGAGAGGTTGTGGAGTCTCCATTCATGTCCAGAAACTGTCCGGACACAGTCCTGGGCAACCTGCTCTACGCAGCTCTGCTTGAGCAGGGAGGTTGGTCCAGATGATCTCCAGACATCTCTTCCAACCCCAACTATTCTGTGGTTCTGTGATTTAAAATTGTGCTCCAAACTTGTATCTCGAATTCTAAGAATTTATTTTTAAATTGAACCATGTGAAAGTAAATACTGTCTGCACATTTTTCCACTTGAAGGAGAAAAGCTGATAGGCTGCAAACTGATTAAATAGTCGCTAGAAGTAGCTGTGCTTCTTGCTGAGCTATAACTACCTGCAGATACACCACATGCAGATACAGGGATCTACCATTGCGTGGTGCATTTACAGCAGCAAGGCACTGTGTGTCTGCATATATGCACTACTTGCATTCTTGCATCCAAAACAAGCCTGATACAGTCCATAACATCAACCTGAAGGAAATCATAAATATGTTTAATGTTTGTAATATGTTTTGGTTTCCCCCCCTTTTTTTTTGACTCTACCTGCGGAACAAAACAAAACAATCCTGGTATTTATCACTACTAGCAGGGTAACTGTGATATATATTGCCTCCTTTTGGTTGCTTTAAAACATTTTATATAAAATGCCAAGATGTTAAGGCAAATAAATTGTTTTAAATCAAAGAAAATTCAAAGAAAATTGGTCTTAATTTCAGATTCACATGCTAATAATTTTGCAATACTGTGAAAGCGTGGAGGGAGAAGGATTATTAGCATAGGATAGGACAGGACAGAACATAACAGAATAGCGAAAAATAGAATAGGGAGATAACAGAATAGTCAATATAACAATATAACAAATATAACAATAAATTGGCCTTCAATATATAATATTCATTTGCTGTTCATATCCTGGTCAGATACTGAAACTGTTTGCTTTGAAAGGAGAATTCGGAACAATGTCAACTATCCTTTTGCGATGTATAAATTTTGCAAGCATGTAAAACCACCAATACTATGTTAAAGTTTCTAATTCATACCTATGGTCTGCTGAAGTCATTTCTTCCATAAACACACCTTCAGGACTGTTCTGCTAATTCCCTTCAGTGATGAACTGAAGTGCTAATGAACATAATGAATATTTGCTTTTCTCTCTCACAGCATTATTGTATGGAAAAAAAAAAGAAAGAGAGAGAGACTGGGGTATTCATGTTATGTCTTAGGCTTGCTGAAAAAGTATGCAATATTCCCTGATGGCAGGGTGCTATAGAAGTGTGTAACAATAGGAAGGTTCAAATTCTTTGTGTCAAGGAGTTAATAAATAACTAAACTACTTGCCTGGGAACCAGCAACAAAGCAATTTGTTCTTGTCATCTAGAAGTGGTTAAATTATGAAAAATTGTCCTCTATAGCTTTAGCCGATCTGTGAATCTAATTTGTGAACTGTACAGCATTCAGTGTGTTGTAGCTCTGTGTAGCTCATATTTTCTATATTAGGAGCAGTGAAATATGACCGATGTCACTTTTTGTTAATGGATTATAAAGGTAATATCTCCAGGCAGGATAATGGACTACAAGACATGTATAGCCTAAAAATGTATCTATCTAATTTATTTTTGGAGGTTTATTTTAATTAACTTCTAAATGTGTCTTGTTCCTGAAACATACTACTTTAATAGGTTATTTTAAAAATATTATTTAGTCCAGTAGAGTTAGATAGCGGTGCTAGATTAGATCAGTTAAAACACACTAAAATCTAAAAGAAAGGGGAAAATACAATTGTGAAAATAGAGAATGCTTTTGTTCACGCTCTACGAAATGGAATTGCATGCACAGAGGACAATGTTGAAAACCCTGTGCATTAAGTGGTACTACGACCAGGTATACTGTTGGGGCAAACCTGAGGAGTGGGAATGGGGTGGGGGAAATGAGCTGATACACTGATGAAAGCCAGTACAAGAGAAGACTTACTAGAATTGTGCTTACATGGAAACATTCCTTTTTTAAATGAAATCGCTATAGAGAAAGAATATATATGTTATATCCAGATAAATACACCTATTTTGCTTTTTCCTGGTCCCATTTTCCTCCAACAGAAGCTTCCAGGGAAAGATTTCCAGGGGAGCAGTTCTAGGAGGTATGGTGAGAGGGTTCTTCCCATTTCCTTGTCTTCTGAACTGAAATTATTTTTCTTTTTCTTAGCTTTTTTTTTTTTCTTAATAAGACAGATCATCTTGTGATGAAAGCATTTGTGCTAGCATTTGCAGTTAGCACCACTCCCAGTTGGATTCTGAGCATTTTTAACTGTTGCTTGTCAAATAATCACTTTTTTTTTTTTTTTTTTTTTTTTTTTTGGACTGGACTTGCAGTACAGTTTTTTCCATACACAACCATGTACAAAGTAAAGAGGACCCAAGTGAAGCAAGAACTAGCTTTGGTGTCTAATGGGGAAAGGAGTTTGCTCCTTTGCCCTCAGCACACTGTGGGCTCTGGTTTAGTTATCCAGCTGTTGGTATGAAAGCAGTTGTATGGAGAAAAGAGCATGGGAAGGGCTAAACGCAATAATGAGCATAAACTTTAGTAAAGGTCTGATTCTGTTACAATTTTGAAGAGAATACATAAAGGAGTGCAGATTTACCTGCAACTATGTGTTTTAGTACAAATTATTGGTTGTGATCTTTATCCATTACTTTTAAACTAACAGAATTCCTTTCTTTTTTTCACAGAATAACGATATAATCTACTACAACGCAAAAGATGATCAGAGCGATGTAAGTAGTAAATTTCCTTTTGTTCCATTGCTTAAATTGTAAGAAAATATAAAGGGATTGAAAAGTTTAATCAAACTCAAAGACTATCAGTCAAATATTTCACAGCAATAAGAAAATAAGAAGCTTCTTAAAAAATTTCCTAGAGAACCAGATTATATATTTTAATTCTAAAGGTCTGGTTTCTCTCATTTAGTCTTCTGAGCTACTGATCAGGGAATGTGTTGGGAGAAAAAAATATGATCCATACACAGTATCATTCATGTCTTGAAATGCAATAAAATCGTAATTATAGGACTGGAGAATCAAAATGATAAGTGTGAAGAGTTTACTGTAAGAAACAATTTTCTGGCCCCATTTTCTAAGCTCTTATTTCCTAGTTCTGCGTTTGCTGTAAGAATTCTTTAACATGAGTGAAAAGCAGATGTAAAATGTTACTGAATAACTATTTGCATCCACTTTCTGATCATTCACATTAATATAATAAGATTTGGGCCAATGGAAAATCCACTCCAAAGTTTTAGATAAAATGCATGGTATTTTAATGCCAAGTTCTAATAAAACTCTTGCTTTAAGTGATTCGAAGTTTCCTATCCTGGCTTTAACTATTAAAAATCTTAATGTCTTCTGGGAAGAAGACAAGTTATCTTCACCATCACTTGAAATAATACAACTGCTTGTCTTCATTATAGATTTAATTTATAAAACCATTGAGAAGATATTGTAAATGTATTAATCAGAGGTATCAGCATGCTTCATTTGCACTTTTTAATCAAGTATTCTTTAGAGATTGATGGCATCAATACTGTACTTGATGCTTCTGCTGTAAAGCAATTAAAGAAGATGCATAGATCATGTCAAGCAGAACTATTTGATATGTTTATATAGAACTAAGAGTACTGGGATTCAGGTACAAGAAACAAACCTACTATCCAAAGTTTTAAAGCTTGTGTGCCCTAAGTGATATTAACTAAAACTGGCCTAAATTTGAAAGCTATTCATCTCTTTTTATTGAATTCGCTAGGATTTTCAGGATTTTCGTAAAAATGCCAGCCACTTCAGAGAACAACATTTCTTTTGTTTACCAAGCTTAAATATTGTATTTGGAGTCTAAATATATCATATAGCTATGGTACTATTTTGGAATGTTAATTGAATTAGAAGTTTTAAATCCTGGGATTGCAAACTTCTCTACCGTTTCTGCCATATATAGTGTCAGAACTACTTTTTAAGAAGGCAACATAGTGTTATTTAAGCCTGCTTTAATGGGTTTCTAGCCTTATAAACCTGGTTGTTTGCACTCCTTATTTGTCTTATTGAGAAAAAATTCAGGCAGTTGCAAAGGTGAATAGCAGTAACCAATGTCTAGTCTGGATTTTTGCATCTTTAGTTTGCTTGGGGCTTTCCAGGTGAATTAATTAGTGAATTAATCATATAAGCAGAAGCAGAGGAATTTAAACTGGATGTTGCTCTAAGTTTTGCATAGATATTTTTGCTTAGTGGACAAAAGTTTTAGAGATATCAGTTGCATGCACTTTTTACAATATAAGAATATAGCATTGAGACTCTGGTTCTAGTGAACTGCAGGTATGTCAAAGTAATCGATTACTTTTCTTTGCTTCATAACAGTCCACAAATGTTAAAGAAGGAGAAGGCAAAGGGAGTGCTTTCTGTCTGTGGACATTTTTTCTTTTATTCTACTTACTTCTTTCCAAGGTTAGATAACAGTATGAATGGAAGAGATTTCAAGGAAGTGTAGGACTGTGAAGTCTGGTTGCTCTGAGAATGTGCTTTCTGTCTGCCATTTCAGCTTGTTTGGTTAGCATGATCAGAAGTTTTTTTGCCTGCATTGAAAGCAAATATTTTGACTTAAATAGATGCCAGTAGGTCCCCCAGGAGTTCTGATTAGACCATGAAAAGAGAGGCCAGTCTCACATTTCTCTGCCACTGACACCTGATCAGTTCAGCACATCTGCTAAGGGCTGGATTTGTTCAACCTAGATAAATTCATCTAATTCTGTTTCTTGCTATTCTGTAACAGTGAAATTCCATAATAATGCTAAACTTTATCCTCCTTAAGTTGCAATACAGATGCTAATTATAAACTAAGATTCTTTCTTATGTTGCTGTAAATCAGTAGTTCAGTTGTTATAGAACAAGAGACAATTAGAACAAGAACAACTAATTTAGAGATGTAATTGTATATGTAGATTTAGATCCCTTTAAAAGGCCAAATATTTTAGGAATCACTAATGTGCACCTCCTAAAAAGGCTCTCCACTGTCTTGCGTTTTTCACTTTACATTTTTTTATGCAAATACTTCTTTAAAAGTCTAATATGTAGCAATAGTTTTCCTTCATCAGTAAAGGTAAGATTCATCAAGTAAGTGTAGAATATGAATCCAAGAACAGCTTGTGTTTTAACTGTAGCAGTTCTTTGGGAATAGAAAGTTGTGGGCATGTGGCATGCTTACTGATGATTTTCATCTCATAAAGGTGGTTATAAAATTAGCTAATTTTTTTCTTGAAGGACATTTTGGATGTGAAAATAGCTGTATTTTTTGTGCTCTATTGTTGTGATCAGTGACTCTGACTTTAAAGAAGAAAAAGTAAGTATGAGATGCTCAGAAATCTAGTACTGAGATTTAGTTGAGCAGACCTGCATCCAAGTCTAAATTCTGTATGCAAACACTGTAGACTGTTCTCCCCTGTTCCTGCCTCAACAGCAGTGGTGGATTTCTACTTCCAGATCCGTTCCTTCCAACTCCCTCTCTTCTATAACTTTAAAATAAGATTGTGTGATTACAAAGCACTGCTTTGACAGCCCTTGGTGGCTTGTCATAAACTGCAGCACAAACGTCTACAGTGAAGGATACAAATGCATTGGAAGACAAGGAATCCCATTTTAAAACCGTCTCAGAGAAACAAAGGATTATGCTCACATGGATCTGTGATTTAACTTGTATCCTTGACTTTACTTGTATTCCTCTTCCAGACCTGATTTAGGCCACTTTATTGTGGGAACTCCTGTTGCCTTCTGTTCACTTTACTTCCTCAGTTCTTATACCTGTAGAGGAACTCCTCTTGAAGCATGGGTGAAATCTCTTTACTCTAGTTTAGTTTATTTAATTGATTTACCTGTTACAATAGGATTCTGTTATTTTGCAGGAGCATAATGGTCGACCTGCCCAGACCTGCTACTTACTCTATTTCTACATGATTTTTCAAAGATTTTACATCTCCACAATTTTTTTTTCTATAAGCTGTGTGAAAAATAATTTCCCATTTATGAGATTTAATATTGGTGTGCCTTTTATGTGCCTGGCTTCCCTTAAAAGCGTTATCGCTGTTGTACTGATATATTTCCTGTAGATTTCCTGTACATTTCAAGGTTATATTTGTAGTTTCTTCAATATCCAGTATGTTAAATTGAAAATTTTTGCCTATTCTTGTAAAACTTATCTTGGTATGAATCCTCACTTGCCCCTCCAATCCCCTGTGTATAAAAAGAATCTAGATTTAGAGCTCCAAAACATTTAGCATTCTTTCAGTGATGGTAGGGAAATACGGAGAAATGGAGAGGCTACCAGGCATTTGTGGGAGAGAGAAGATAGATATTCATAAAGGTTGATTTTGTCCTAGAAGGCCAATCTCTGTAGGGTCCTTCTGTAGTTGACAGAGAAGCTTGCCTACAGCACATCTAATGATGGTCATGCTGTAAATTGCCCTTTGGAGTAACCTTCCTCTGCCAACCAAAGAGGGAGGATAGGAAAATTATTGGTCCTTTAGCTAATAGTAAAGTCTTTAACAGCTTAGTTTTCCGCCAAACTGTTGACCTTGTGAATAAGTAGCGGTGTGCCCAGGCCTTGCAGACACTCACAGGCCTCGCTGTCTCTGTCCAGGTTGGTGGGGGAGTTTATTAGATCAGAATTTATCCATGTACCTAGAGAGAATATTTTTATATCTCTGTTAATACTGGGATACTCCTTAGCCTGCTTGGCTGGTGGAACTGAGACCTTACTGGTTTTCAATGAGAATGCACGAATATTTCATACAAAGCTACTATAGCTTTCCAAACGGCCTCCATGGCATATGTTGCGTGCTGTCCCTTTTGCTGTCCATAGACGCATGATCCAGTCCCATGGCTCTGGTTCCATGACTGCCACCATTCATCTTCCCTTTTGGTTAATACAGTTTATCGTAACCACTATCTTCTTATGGTGGTCAGTGGAGTTACTACCATTTACTGTGTCAGTTCAACCTTTCTTCCCTTGCTCTTAATAATGCTTCCTTCTCTGACTCCTCCATGGAGGGAAGCCCTCTCTCTGTGGTGCCTCATCATTCTTCATTGATTTGTTTACTTGGCTTCTTCTTAATGATTTTTTTCCTGAATTTAAACTCTTCTCTTTTGTTTAATTAATTCCTTTTCTTCTCATTTTTGTGCCACATTGCTTTGCTTTGCTGAGCTGTCGTTTACTTCAGGTAAAACATTGTTCTATGAGATTTTAACAAGTGATTCAAAAGTAAAGCTCTATCTTATACATACTTTTACTTAAATAAAACTGCAAATATTTTAGTAGTGGAAACTTTAGCAATGAATACAGGTAAGAGAATTTAGGTGGCATCTTTTTGTGTAGAGAGATTTTACTAGAATCACCCGGACACATTAGCTAGTAAAACTTACATAGTCTTTTGCCATCCATTCTCTGCTGTCTCTGACAAGTTCATACTTTATGCAGTTGCATGCTCTGACTCTTAAATACTATATCTATAAGTAAAAGTAGGAATAATTAGGAGCAGTAATTTAGTTACTAAAATTAGATATCTAAGGTTAAGCTAGTCATTGTGGATACATCTAGAGAGCTATTCTGTTTATTCTGAGATAGGTGTCTCTGGGCAGATGGATCACTTCCAGGTGTCTGTTTCTCTCTGTTGACCAAGTGCCTATAATGAACCTTTTAGATCTTATTTAGTTGTTCAAAGTATTAGAATAAATTTATCATACTCATAGGTCCTGTCTTCCAGTCTTTCTTTGTCTCCACTCACCCCTTTAAAAATACGATTTCCTTCTGTTCCTTTTTTATCAGAAGAACATTGCTCTAATGTAAATTATGTGTGTTTTCTTCTGGTGTATGTTAATATTCTCCAGTACAGTTTGCTTTCCTTCTTCCTGTTCTTGTACCGTATTCATTCATTCTCTCTCGTTCTCCATCTGCTGTCTAGAGGAGCCTTTTTGAATCTAATTACTTTGTTTGCTTGGATTAAAAAAAAAAAAAAAAGCTTGTGAAGACCAATCATTCTGCGGTCTTTGGATTTCTCAGGTAAAACAATCAATCTCTAACCCTTCAGTTCATCAATCAGTAATACATCTTTTGTACTCTTTATCCTACGACAGCAATTAGATTCTACTTGCTTATTTCCCCCCACAGCACTGTAATATGTGAGCACTTCATGGGAATTAATGAGTTTTATCCTCAAAACAAGGTAGGAGGTATTATATACACATTTTTCATTTCACATAGGAAGACAATGGCCAAACTAGTAATTTAATGCAGGTCTCTTAGGTTTTCATTCACTGTCCTGCTCCCTGAACCCTTCCTGTGTGATATATTGCAGTCTGTCGTACACTTTAATTTGCAGGTGTCAACTATTCTGTGCTATGACTCTTTTGTACAAATGATGCAGTGCCTTTTTTGGACAGGTGAGTGGTACCACATCAGGATGCCCTTTCCCATAAGTTTTAATATTGCTTTCCCAGTTTATCCCATTTTCTCTTCTCGTCCTTTATACTCCATCCTATTTATAGTCACCTTTGCCCCACTGTTCAGTCCTTTTCTCTTTTTTATACTGGTCTCCATTTTATTACTGGTCATTTCATACCTTCTTTATAGATCTTTTCTAAATATAATTTTTCTATTTCCATGTGCTCAGATATTCCACTCCTCCACTGTGAACTGAATTGCTCCATTGCTTAGTTTTGATTCTTCCTTGATTCCTTTCTTAGTGTTTCTCTTGTCTCCTTTTTCCATCTTGCTCCTTTTCTACCTTTTAGTGTAATTTCAAGTCATGTTTTTATAAACTCTTCCCCGTACAAAATACGGCAATCTAAGGAAAAAAGGAAAAAAAAAATAGAGACTTAACTGAAAAACAAACTTTTCTTTAAAATTTAGTTTATCTTATACGACAATAGCCATGCCTCCTTGGAAGTTTACAGCATCTCTTCAGGTCTTCCTCATTAAGCTTTAATTGAGAACAGTCAATTGCATCTCCTGGCAATAGACAGGTCCCTAGTTAATGCAAGTGATTTATCAGAGAAGATTTCCTTCACACAGTCCCATGTTGGATGGCAGTCATGACTGATAGAGCAGTTCTCCAGTGCAGTTGTTAACTGTTTATTAGTAAGTGGCATTAGCATTTTTTATTATTGTTTTATTTTACTGAGTTAACATGTAGGCTCTAGAGTTATGGGTCCGTTTAGGAACTGAGTAGGTACTTGCATAAAATGTGAATTAAATATGTGACGAGGGCTAATGTGTGAGTTCTATCTGTAGGGAAGCAGTCTGGAGCATGCCTATAGCTAATTGTTTTAAATATGAAATACAGTTTTTTATTTCTTTATAAAACTTGTAGGGAGGAATCTTTTAAAACTGATATGCTGTCTTTGCCACATGGCTTACATGGTATTCCTAATTTAGTGACTACTTGTTATGCAGGGACAATATATGGAACATTAGCTCTGTTCCAGATTAAAACTGCAGCATAAATGCAGTTAGTTTTGTAAATACTAATGATGCAAAATAAAGGTGCATCTACAGCAAGTTTAAAATCATTGTGAAACTACAAAAGGAGGATTAGGTTTCAATGTAGACATGATTTCTAAAAATGACTGGTGTCACATACCACAGTTACGGGCATATAATGTGTGATGCCTCAGATGGGGAGCATATGAAGTGATTGTAATAGCCTTTTGTCTGCTCCTTTGTGAGTGTTTTCTAGACCACCCTAATCCTATTTGGGATATGCGGGTAAACTGTAACCTATTCTCTTTCCGTCCACCAGATGACACCACTTTAAAATAGGGAGCTAAGAGAATTTATTTTTTTCTTTAGTAATGGTTTATGGTACCAAGTATTGCAAAACTGGATTTGATTTGCAGCTTTTAATTGCAATTTAATTACAATTTTTAATTACAATTTACAATGAACTTAACAAAGAGATATACAACAATGTTAAAGACGCAATCTGCGCCTACTCCAAATTTGATACCTAGTGCTTTATAGTTTTCTGGTGCAAGTGACCAAGAATGAATTTAAATTTGGGCTGAATTAGAATCCTTGCAGTGTATATATTCTAATGCAGTGATTTATTAGAAAGATTTATTAGTTTATTGCTCAGTTAAGTGAGAAGTAGAGGTGATTGAATCAAGTGAGAGTTAAGATCACTATCAGTCCAAACTTTTAACCTTTCATATTTTATTACATTTGTTTATGAAAGACAGAAAGCAAGCTGTGGTTTCCTGAAAACCATACCAGCAAATAACGCTAAGCTCTTGTCTCCCTCGAACATCCCAGTGTCTTGCTGAGCTCAGACCAAAAAGGCCTGACTTTTTTTTCTTCTGCCAGGACTCTGAGGGATTTGCTACCTTTTCTCCCCATAACATACTATGAGAAATGCTAGAATGATTTGATTTGATTTGTTTTTTGAGCAAACAAGTCCAGTACATTATGTATTTTGTGGTTGGGCAGGAGAAAGGAAGGGCTGCCTCAGCAAGTCCATGTCCCAGGAGCTGCATGTTGGGTCAGGCGGAGCCCTAGGGAGGGAGATGGCACCTGAACATGCTCCTCTGGGAGATGGGTCCAGAGCTGGCCAGGGCAGATGGGGGGACTGCGGGGATCAAGTCTCGAAGGCGAGAGGTGTAAAGAGACACTTCTAGAAACTGCAAGGGTGGTGATGGGTTTCTGCAAATCCAGCAACTGGACTGAAAAGGAAAACCAAAGAGAAGGATCTGCCTTGACAGTACAAAAAAGCAAGGGGAATTTGTTTTAACTGTTATGACTTGTCCAGCAGATTTGAGCTTCCTCTAGTTTTAAGAGGGTTTTTTTTAAACCTTATTCTGGTAATATTTCTGGTAATATTTAACCTTAGAAATCTCCCTGGTGTCTTCACAGATGCTAACATTAGAAAAGACTTCCATTCATTGCTTTGACTGGCTTTGCATCCCATCATGCAAATTACAAGATCAACATCCTACCATCTGCTTTATAGCTAATATGTTTTGGACGTTATCCCTGTCTATGTGATAACAGGTGGGATTCATGTCATCCAGTCTTTCTGGAGTCAAAGCTACTCAATTTTCAACCTCTTATAGAGAGTGAAGAGTAGGCACTTCTGGTGGGAAATGTGTCTCACATAATTTAGGATGAGATTAACTGCCAGTCCCTAGAAGACTTAGACTGTTTTTACACTGGGGGAGCCTAGTGAGGATACAGGACAGCTGACTTCTTTGTCTAAAATTGTGTGATGTGATTATTCCCTCTGCTTTCATTGTATGACAACAACTAATATGGTTTGATGTTAAAACATCACATGTAGGTACGTGAAGTGGATGCAGCCACAATTAGGATGTGTTATGTTCCCTTTGATCTTCTCTTTGCCCTTTATTTCTTTGATGCTTAAAAATTTGCTAAAATGAATCATAATGAATTTACCTCAGGTATTCTCATTTATGATGATTAAGTGGGCAAAATGTGTTTCAAGCGTATTAGAAAGTGTAGTTAGATGTGTTGGCAATAACTGTAGTACATTCACCATCCCCATGTCGCCTTCCCGTTAAACAGGAGAACAGTTAGATGTTCATAATTCTTTATTGTGGAGTAACTGAGAAAACCTTTTCTGTTTATGGAGGCTCACCTTGGTATTACATAAAAGTTACTGAATAAAGTTCATGTGGTTGTGACTGTTATCAGTGTAAAAAAAAAAAAAGCTAGGTAGACTTTTGCCTTATTTCATTCTCAAGAAGGCACCAACATGCAGTCTCTGTAGTTACAGCAAGTCTATTTAGTGATTATATATTTGCTGCTGTTGCTCACATGTGTGAGGTGCAGCTATTTTTAGATTACTTTTGTTCTCCTGCACTCACTAGGGTTTTTTTCAGCAGGACAACACATTGCAAATATCTGATGAAATAATATTTACATATATTCACATATCTAGTTCTCATATTTTCTATTTGAAGTTGCATCTTTTGATGGCAAGTGGACGAATTAGGCCTGTGAAAATTCCCTCGGAAAGGACCGTTCCGCACTTGTTTTAGAGGATAGTTTGTGCATTCTTGGGCATCATTACACTGAAACTGGCTAATGACAGAGCATTGTAAATAGGCTGAAATGTCACACAGGAAAGAGGAATGATGTTCGAAGAAATTTTGAATATTGGCTCTGCAACAAATTGTGCTGCACTTGTGCTACAATTATTCTGACGCTGAGGGATAAGACGTGGGTTTTATTGTGGGTTTTTTTTTTTTCTCCCTTTCTTGCTTTAACTGGTATTAGCTGCACAGACAAATGCCCTATTCTAGCCTTTTTTCGATAGACAAGGAAGCCATTTGGCAGGCTAGTTTGTCCCATTAGACTCATTTAAGCTGTAAGAGCAAAAGAACGTTTGTGCTAGTATAAATTATATCTTCCATTACGAAAGGCTGTCGGGGTAGGACTGTTTATATACTTACACAGTGAATACTTCTAAAGCCCTAAAGAAGTTTCATTAGAACAGGAACTTCTAATCTGTAAAAGAATGTGTATTTTTCAATTATATTTTTATTAAGATGTATTTTGAATATTAATCGATATTTTTGGTACCAGCAGGTGGTACCTGGAATTAGTCATTAAGTCTATAATACATTTAAAATGTTATGAAATGGAATGGGATAGATTTGATAGATTGCCATAGATGTCCTAACCTTTTCCATTTTCAGAAAATATTTCCTGATTGTTGCACTTTTTGATTCCTTAGAGTACTCCAAGCCTTTGGGCTTCCCAAATGTACAACACATTCAGAGGTGTTACTCCTATAAAGTGTTACATTCGAAACTTCTTAGGTCATATTTATTTTACTGCATAAGCTGTGAGAATTTCCATTTGAATTAATCTGTTTGAAAATGAACATGTATAAAACATTTTCTGCTCTTAGAAGGTGGATCCATATTTTCACATTTTATAAAGCAAAATACTTTTGGGGTGTTGTATCTCTCATACCACAGTATATAACAGAAGTCATGCTTATGGTTAATGTATTATACACTTGCCACTGTAGTGAAGATGAGAAAAAAAAATCCTGTTACAAGATATTACCTATAGTCCATGGGGAGCAGGACTCAGCAGGCAAGCCATATTTTTCTGTCCTTGCTCTCGCATCTACTCTTTCTTCATCCTTTTTATACATGAGAACTTACTGTTCCACTTCTAGTAACTTCCTGGTAATTTGACTTCGTGTTTTTTAGGAAAGTGCATACTCCAGTGTTTCTATGTGTACTTCCCACATTCACATTTGGAATCTAGTATTGTTGTTTTTAGCAGTGTGGTTGGGATGACTATGTGAATTAATACCATTCCTTGGAAAACTGGCATTTGACCTGACCATGAGTGTATGATTGACATTGACTACTTTAGCACCAAGACTTTTGGGGTTGTTCACTGAGGTACATGTGCCTTTTACCCACTGGCACTGGGAGACATGCCAGCTCTTTCCATTTCATGGTCTTGCAGAAAAACTTGAGTCCAACCCATAGGGAGAAAAGACGTTGTGCTTACTGCTGAAATTATAATGATCTCATTGCCACAGGGAGCAGGTGTTCTTACTTTTCTTTGAGTATTCTGGGTAAAATACTAGGTGCCAGGTTTCTATTCCTTTATTCAAATCTGTGCAGGTCTTCTCCCCATCGAATGTATGTTTGAGGCTGCAATGAAAAATACATGATAAGGAAATATGAGACTGCCCCAGAGCTACCTCCTACCTGTGAAACAGTTATGGAATAATAATCGTGAAAGCGATACTGTAGTTGTCAGTCTCCTAAAAAGATGAGGATGTTCTTAATGCAGAGAATCCTACCTTGAAGGCAAGTTTGCACACAAGAGCAGTGCTTGAAGTCTCCCCGTGGAGGCTAAGTTTATGCCTCACCAGAGATCAAAATTCAGCCCTAAAGCTAGTGATTCATCAGTTTAATAGAAAACTTCTTCCTTTGGGATATTTCTTACTTGTATCAAATGCATGAATGTAAACAACTGCAGTGAATGCAGTATAATTGTTTACTGCTGAATAAAAGCAACTCCAAAAGCTGGACTTGTTATAGAATATTGATAGTATTTGAAGCAGTAGTTTTTGGAAAGCACTTTATTGCCCAATTCTAGATAAAAATGTTGTGTTTTAATGTTTTGATGTGTCACTTTGAGATGTTCCAGTCATACTGAGTTTTGTTAAATGATATAAAACAAAATGATTCACTTAATATGACATCTTTATAAGGTTGATCTAAGGTGATAGTATGCTTTGAAAATTGCAAGTCATATCAAGAAGCCGGGAATAGAGCATTTAAAATATGTTAATAAGTTTTAAAATTTAGACTGAAGATAGCTAAATCAGCAAATAAACTTTGAGTCATGTTATTGAGTGTGAGAAGGAAAAAAAAATGTGCTGGTAGGTGTGTCCTCTGTGGTTCTGCTGATCTGCACCTTACTTATGATACCTAATGGAATAAATGACCACATGGACCCTTCATCGTATGTATGGCTCAGATAAAAAGTAAATATTGTGACTATATTTTGGAAAACTACAAAATTGACTTTGTTATTCAGTTTGTAGATGAGGCAAAGGAGACATGCTGGAATCCGCATTTGGTGAACTTTATGAAAGTTATTATTAATTGAGCAGGAGTTTAATGTATAATGTTGCTTTCCTCACAAGTCCTGAAATGCTACTTTTCTTGGAGATGCAATATCATATTGGTTTGCTTGGAGATATTTTCAGAATAGTTTATGATTCTGAATATATCCCCAAGCAGAAAATATGTACATTGTAGTGCTTCGGGGTATTCAGTGAGTTCCTGTGGTTTAAGTCATCTGAAATGCCATTCCTCGCCTGTTTCTGCCTTGCCTCTGGCTCTCCAAATGCGAATGTTTCTGAACTGGCCAATGTCATCAGCAAAAAGCTGGATCAGTTTTCCTGGTCTTTCCATGCATCTGTTCCCGACATGCTCTGCCTCTATTGTTTTTGGAGAGTTGGTGGAGAAACACTAGATTGAAGAAGACAACCATATCCAGTAAAACACATGTAGTTTGTAGATGTTTATACGTTGGTGATCAACCTACTCTGTGAAGTATGAGGCTATCTTATTATATCCAGTGTTATCCTCTTCTGCAGTTCTGTCTGCATTAGCATCTCTAGCTTCAGGTAATTGCCATAAATGAGGCAAAGCAGCAGACTTGAAACTTCTTTTTTTTTTTTCATGCGAGGTCACTTACACTGTAGTACTGCACAGGAGCCATGTCTTTCCAGATATGGGCTGAACAGGAAGCAAGGTGGTTTATCTTCAGAAATACTTCTTGCCCACAAGCTGGGGGAAGGTCATCTGTGCTTCTGTTTCTTCAGTTGTGTTCTCTCAGATGACTTCCGGTGTTTCAGCGGTTTTAGTGCTGTTGTAGGAAAAGGTGCTTCCAGCTAATTGAGCAGCTCTCCTTTACTGTATGTGTTGCAAGTAATTTCACTGTAACTCAGTGCAGAGTCCAGACCTCAAACTTTCAAACTAGGCTTCAGCTGACCTTTGTGAAAGGTCAGGGTTTTTTTTTCCTGACTTTTTAAGAGTTCTCACAGCATCTTAAAGCTGACCTATTTGTTCTCCCCCACACTCCTTTTTTTCCTTTTTCTTTCTACTGACAGACCTCTCTTGGACAGACTATTCTTCTAAAATTCCCCTCTGTGGCATTCTTCTAACTTATTACATTTTTACATTTTCACCATAAAACTTATTTTTAAGACCATATAATTATTATAACATACTATTCTGGCAGCTTATTCAAATTATTATACAGTGTTTTGTCTACACGGAGAGTTTATGCTCTATATGTAACCCAGAAGTCAGTGCAAGGGTTAGTTAGTGTTACCTACTGTTTTTTTATCTACCGAGATACTGCTGGCATTTAATTACATGAAAAGGTATAGCATATTTATGTCAGCATGAATTAGTAAATAAAGTTTATATAGTGTCCTGAGCCCCCTTGGTGTTAAATAGGAGAATCACAGGAGAATTTAGATGAGGAGCGGCTTCTGGAGCTCATTCAGTCCAACCTCAAGGCAGAGCTTCAGAGTTATTAATGCAAGAAGAAAGAGCAGCAACCAAATAGTATTCTGCAGAATGTAAAAAACCTGGCCTCTAACCAGCGAGCCTGCTGAGAACAATGATGTGCTGTGAAACAGGATCAGTTGATGGCTTAGGAAACCATGGCAAAGACAACTGGATCAGATAAAAAAAAAATCAAATTAATTAAATGTTCACATTCAGTGTGTATTATTACTAATTCCCAATGAAATATTAAGATGATTTAACAGTTCTTACTTTCTAGGGATCTGATCTTTAATCAGACGTAGGGGTGGTGAAAGGTAGAGAGTATAATTCATTCCAATAAAAGCAAGATTAGCCCTAGTTTGAAGTTCAGTTGGATGTTATATGAAAAACCTAAGTTATCCAAAGCACATTTTAGTCTTGAAACTGTGGAAGACCAAGTATTTTCAGGGACTTTTAGCAATAGTGGATGTATTTTGTTTTAAATTTTATTACATCTGTCTGAGTACTCCGGCGGGATATGAATACCATGATTTGAAGGAGGCTATGAACTTTAAAGGCAGTGGGATTTTTTTTGTTAAGTAAGTGACTGAGCCATTTCTGAACTGCTCATAACATTTAAATCAGTTAGAATAAGGTGTGCTTCTGTTCTAATATAACCATATATTCATAGCATTGCCTAATGACATCATCTTATCCAGTCAAGCCACTATCAAGGTCAGATAAGTCTAGTGCTAAAATAGAGTTATATCCAATAGGGGCTGGCAGGAATTCATAGCAAACACCCCATTTTTTGCCAGCAAGGTCTGCCTTCAGCCTTCTAGGCGCATGAGCACACCTAAACTGATCAGGCAAGTCCATGGGACCAGATGGGATGGATCTGAGGGGGCTGAGGGAGCTGGCTGATGTCAGTATGAGGCTGCTTTCCATCATCTGTGAAATGCTGTGGAGACTAGGAGAGGTTCCTGATGATTGGAAAAAGAAAAAAAAAGGCACATTTATCTTTAAGAAGATATATATTTAAACACATAAGAGAGATTTCAAATATGTGTATGAATTTAAGTGCTATTGTAGTTGAGAAAATTGGAGAAAGTGGAAATGAATTTTTACATATTAATGTTATTAGAGCAGTCTTTATTTACCTTTGCTGCGAAGGTCATCTGTAATCTAAGAATGAGAAAAGAACATAACTAGCCATTCTTTTCTGATTTTTAAATAAGAAATAGAAGGTTTCAACACATAATGACTCCAGCTCACTAAAGTATTGTTTCAGTTTTGTAAAAGACAAGCTGATTGCATAGGTAACTTTAAAATAATTAAGTTAATCTCCAATGTGCTTAGGTGATTTCAGATGTTCAGCCCCTCATCCTTCAGTCCCATCTAGCCTCTGAGCCTTAAGCTGTCAGTACACCAGCAGAATACAGGCTTCTCTTTGCCTTTTCAAATCACAGCCACATACTGTGGCTCGATAGCCTTGGGCCCACTGCCGCAAGCAGCAGGTCTCCCTGAACCCAGGGGGGACTGGAGGACTGGTTACAGGAGGACACTGATCCTGGCTAAGTTTCCTGGTGGACCTCAAGGAGATTAAGGAATGGCCTTGCGTACAAGGTGGACTAACAAGTTCTCTCTGGCAAGTGAAACAGGAATTTGAATTTTTATCCTCAGTTTGAAAGTGTAAACCTTAGCATATGTGTACTCCAGCCCCCATGGAAAAGCATCAGTTGTATGTGCCTGAATTTTTAGTGTGTTGTGTTTCCATGTTCTGCCCCATTTGGACCACTGCTCTACCACAGAATTCCTTCTTTAATACCTGACCAACCATACGGTGATTACTTTTCTCTCTGAGAAATTATTCATCATGCTGTTCAAAACAGCATGTCTCCTTCATTCTCCTCTCTGCAAAAATCTGATAAAAGTTTTATTTAGTAAGGTGTGAGACATATCTACAAAATGGAAAGATAAGTGCTACGGATATGCTTCTAATAAAAATGTTACCTGTGCTTTTAACTTTTTTCTTGACAACTATGGGCTGTCATTACAAATTCAAAATACCTGTTCTAATTTTATTAGTTCCTTTATTACTATCTTTATATCTTAAGCTTTTTAGCTTATTAGCTAAATGATTCAATTTCTTTTATCTTCATAATTTTTTTTCCTTTTGGAACCAGAAATGAAGAAAATAATTGTATTATTATTAGTAACCTAAACTCCCTGAATCTTGGTTACTTAAGGTGTACTCATAGATATAAGTTCAATGCCTCAAAGCAGCAGCAGAAGTTGAATATCGATTTCCATAAACTCAGGTTTATGTTTTGAAACACTCTCCTACTGATGAAAATAGGAAAACCCAGTCCTTTTTGTCTGCTTCTCTAAGGTGTAATTTGCAGAACTGCTATAACAGGGCCAGAGTTGGTTAGTCCTTACATTTGATAAGTGAAATACATCAAGGATTCATTTATTCAAGAAACCATATGTTTCATGATGCAGTGAAGTTTGGTGAGTAGGTCAGGATGCAAAGAAAAAGAAAACACGATTATATTTGGGATGTAGAACAGTTTCATGTGTCTCTAGAGGTTCTAATCAGAAGCTGTGAACCATGAATATTGGATAATTGAATGTGTAAAACAGGTTTTGAACAGTCCCTAAAAAACGATATATAGTTGTAGATAGACAGGGACAAGTCTGTAAGCAGGCGTGTAGAAACTGTTATCAACGAAGGGTAGTTTGCATTCAGAAAAATGACTAAAGAGGCAAATAAATGCTTTTAAATTACCTTGGCCACCTCTCAAAGTTGTAAACATTTTTTTTTTTTTTAAACTTATTTCCAGAAACCAGCTGCCACTTTGGAGGAGTACAGAAACACTAAAACCAACTCATGCACCAACTCATTCCATAAATGGCCATTGAACATGACACAATAACAGTTCTGCAAATGGAAAACTATTTAGCTAACTCTTAAGCTATCCAGACCCTACACACTCTTATATTTAACACCTTGAAGTCATCTTACAGATTAAGTAAGAATATTGAAGTTTTAATCCAAGTGTTTTCTTATTTTATTTATCACTGTTTTGGTCGAGTTTTGTCATTAAGAGCCTGGAGTGGATGGAAGGATGTCACTTCATTCAAAATCATAATGCAGCTGAATAAGCACTGCAGTGCCCCACTGACACACAAACAAAAAGTGAAATGAACTGTTTTTACCTCTGTCACAACCACCTAAATGAACATGGTAATTTGCCAGCAAATAGAAAATGGCATATATAGAAAGGAAATGAAAAGTTATCAGTAGGCCCTGCATTCATTAAACTATCTAAAATGCTATCAAAAAGTACTCTGGCTATTCGAAATGTGTTCTGGCTGCCTTTTCCAAATGGACTTCCCTCTGTCTTGTCCTTAGAAGAGGGCTCCCGTCCTTTGTGTGCTGCAGGCGTCATTGCTGAGCAATGGGCTTCAAGCAGCATCACATTTTCCTCCCCGTCAGCCCCAGCTGCAAGGCTTTAATGAGACCACGAGGAGGGCTGGAGGGGTGAGTGTATAGTGCTGGTGGATTACTTTCCTGGGGGAAGAAAAAGCAGCAAAGGTTATTTTGAGTAAGGAACTGAATGAAGAAATAAATCTATTCTTATATTGTGTATGATAGTATTCATCTGTACAGGGTAGGCCTGGGAGTGGACTAAAAGAAGCACAGGCAGTAAGACTCTGTTGTTTAAAAAATCATGTTTAGAAATTTAAAGAGCTGGTCAGAAACCGAGGGGGAACAGAACACTGCAGAAGAAAATGTGGAAACTTCAGGAAATCCATGAGGAAAGACAAAAGATAATGACAGAGGAAGGAATCTGGCTTGCCTAAAACCCTAATGGTTCCAATGCATCTCTGCATTCATCCTCTACAATACTGCTGATATGCAGGAACAGTGTGGTTTTATGAAAAACACATTCCCTAGACACTAGAGCAGGGCAAAATACTAGCAGCCAATTCCTTTCTATTTCACCTAAGCGTGAAAGCAGGCAGGTACCATCATATCTTTCTGAATATCTGTTTAGCAGTTAACAAGAAGAAATCTACCTTTTATCCTTTTGTCCCTTTGTGAAATGGGGCCTGATATTTGAGTAGCTCGTATGTCTTTTCTGAAAACAGTCTGTGTTAAGAAAAAACTGAAGGGTTGCTTCTCTTCTGTTGATTTTTTTCCATTGATGACCCTTTTTAAGTGAAAGCTCAGTCTTTCTGACCTTGAACCAGCTGCAAGAAGTGAAAAAGAATTTGTTTATATTTATGGAAAAAAAATTTCTAATTTCAAGATTTCAAAATTTCTAATTTTCAACTAAAAGAAAATTTACTAGTAGAAATATAAAATCCACCCATCTGCCTATTGCCATCATGATGAAAAATGATGTGCAAAGGAGTCAGATATTGAAGCATTTACTGCTGTGAAATGGGCAGCTAAACTATGTCAGAGTTTCCAGAAATGGTTTTGTTTTGCTCTAATGGCAGCTTGCTTTCCTATGCACATCTTCCAGAGGGACTTTGTGGCATAAAGCTTCCAGGTACCTCATGGACATGAATTAATTTATGCTCACAAAACCCTTGAGAGAGAAGTTGCATTATTTCTGCTATGTATTTGGCTTACAAAATCAGAGGTTAATGATCCCAGTGACTGGCGAGCAACTTCCAGTTTGTTTCAGATGAAGCTGTAAGTGATTTGGCCAAGGTCACAGAGAACATCTATGGAAGAATCCACTTTACCGAATCTTAGCTGCTATATCACTTTCCCTTTATTCTGATGGTGAACTGTAGGCACATGAAAAAATACTCTATTTATTCAAGATAATGCCTTAAAATGGCACAAATGTGAACTGAAAAGAGAAATGGATTTTATCTGCCTCACAAGGGAGGGAGAAATTGGTCAGGAGATTCATTTCAGAGAAATGAGTGAGTTATTTTGCTGACTGCCAGTGGTAGGTAACAATGTAATTCAATAAGCGAAGGCCAGGTTTGAATAGATAGAAAATTAATCTTCAGCCACTGTCTCCTGTGGGATTTTCCTGCGCCAATATTGATTGCATTTCAGATCCTGACTTGACAAAGAAATTGGTTGGAGTTAGATTTTAATTGTATTCACCTGCCAGATTACTTTCCTTCAAAATATGTGTTACTTTTCTAAAAGCAAAGTTTAACTGAGTATTAAAAGTGTAGCAACCAATGCAGCAATCTACTTAGCCTTTGGTAGAAATATCAGACTTATATCATTACAAACGTTGCATTTTCTTTTATTCGTTTTCCTTTTTTTTTTAATAAGATTTTTTTACTTGTCGTTTGTACTTTTAACAACTGAAAACTACAGAATTCTTACTGAAGGTAGAAAGATCTATAACAACTAGTGGATGTTGAAGGCCAGGCACAGCATTAGTTTTGCTGGTCAGGAAGCGGAGTCCTAGGTGAGTGCAACACTAACTTACCTATAGTGCTGCCCATATTTGCCTCTTGCATTCAGAACTAGTTCAGACACCTTTAGATTTAATAGTAAAATTCATGTGGTGTGAAGGGACCTTTGTCATTTGAGGTATCTGGGTTGCTGGGGCAGACAGACAGATGGTTTCAATGTCAGGTTCACAAAATACTCCCAGAAAAGGTCAACAGTAGGGATGTAAAAACTTCTAAGGCATTTTATGTAGTTCTATTAGTTCTATGTAGTTCTATTACCTGGAATGAAATTAAAATACCTAGAAGAAGAAAGGTGACAATTTTATGGTCAGATGCTGAATTTCCACAGGATTTTCAACCAAAAATCTCAGTATACAGTAGCAGCAAAACTTCTGTGCAGGACCAGCTAGGATGGATATACCCTGCTTTTTTCTTACTGCCTCCCAAGTATTTCTGGTGGAAATTTACTTGGGAAAAATCTCATGACAGCTCCTCATTCTGGTGCTTTATTGTGATAATGTGGCTTGGCGGTCCCCAGCATTCTTTTCCGAAGGGTTCTGTGAAAGCATCGAGCGGGTGTAATTGCTGGCGCTAATTCCAGAAATTAATTAGAGTGTTAGGCTTTTTTAATCAAACGGTTTGCAGGCATGAGAGGAATTTTCTCACGTTAACAATCAATTGTTGAGATCACATTTGCAGAATCAGACAAACTCATTACTTCGAACAGCATGAAGCCGGAAGATAACTTAGGAGAAGAACTCCAAAATTTGCTTTATGTTAGATAACATTTCAGACCAGGAAAAAAATTATCCTGTTTGAACATTTAGAAAAGAAATGTAAAAATTGAGCCAAATTACATTGTCTGAAGCTATCATAATGTTGTGTCATCTCAAATCACAAAACAGCTATAAACTGTTACTGATTTTGTCTCTAGTTTACCCATTTAAAAGTGAGCTGTAACAGTGTTACTTTCTTGCTGAGTTACAATTGACTCCCATTATCCTTTTAAAATACAGTGAGTGGTATTCTGTATCAAAGCATTTCAGGCTGTGCTGTACAAGTATTTCCCATTTTTCTAATCCAAGTTCAAAGCTAGAGCAGCACTTTCTTAGTAGCATCTAAATGCAAAAGTCTGATATTCAGAAGTCCCCTAGCAACCTGCAAACATCAGGTACTTTACACATTACATCAGTTTATATTATTTCGCAACATAAATACCTGGAATTTGCCTGATAATACAGTTAGGACAGAGGAAATACCTACAGTATCATCTCAGTTTGGATCAGGAATGCAGTGAATCTGGTTGTCCCACTTACTGTGTTTCACAGAGCCTGCAAACTGGATTCATTTCAAATGAAACCAAATGAGAAAATGTGTTTGTCTTGATAAAGGCCATACAGTCCATGGGACCAGCTACAACTATTCTGAATTATAACCTCTAAAATGCATTTCTCTGGGTTTTCCACCAGCTATTTCATTCAGAATACTTGTTTGTGCCAGACTATGCTGACAAATGTTGACATAGCAAAAATGGTAGAACCATTTCTGCATCCTTTTATTGAACAAATTGAACTTTTTAGCAGAAGATACAGCAGCTGTGCTGTATAAAAATAGCCATTATTGAGTGTTCACCTTCTTTTCTTCCAGAAGTTTAATAGACTTGCATTGTGAGACTCAGCTCGCCTAATTCAAGGCAGCTGTGTTGCAGGTATCTGCACCTAAGCTAATTGCCCTAGGCTATCCTTAGAGTCAATGGAAACAAGGAGGCACATCTCAGTCATGATTCATCTCATGGGACAATAGGTATGCAATTAAGATGGGATGAATTGCACTTTAAAAGCACCTAGTTCTCTTTATTAACTATAAGGGTAGTCTGGCATGATCAGCTTAGCTGTAGACAGCTGTGCTGTGGAAGACAGTAGTGGTTACTGGTTAGATGAAATCTGCCCTTGGTGTTCCCCAAGGGAACCACCTCCTTGAAACCCCTCTGAAATCGCTGCTTACTCCCGGCAGCGTCGGAGCCCAGTGTGACATTTGTCTGAGCTCCTGTGATGAAGCAGATGAGGAAACTGCATTTTGATTAGATTACTTTGTGGGTGACTTAAAATTTTAGTTGTCTGTACTTTGATAGTGGAAAACAGACATGGTGGAAGTCTACAAATAGCTTTAACAAACAAATGCTTGGCTGATCAGACAGATGTTTCTTTGTCTGTACTGTTTTTCAGAACATAACAAAATTTCAAAAAACTGATGACTCTGCAGTATTAAAAATATCCTTATAATTGCATGAAACTGTTGGCCTAAGTAATTATTTGGTATCGTGGTTGATTCATTATTGGTTTAGGTGGCCGTCTGAGCGTGCAGTGAGGCTGGCTGTTGGCTGCAGCTGAGGTAGATGAAGGTAATGCCTTCATCTTCACTGCCTCCTGCTTTCCACACTTCAGGGGTTGTAGCTGAGTTAGAAAAAGCTGCGCTTTTCCAAATTTTTGAAAAATAGTCTAGAAGAGTGGAGTGGATTGGAAGGAAGCAGGAAGCTATGATGCTGGCAGACGTGGCAGCATGGTAACCTGAGCCAGGCAGGCTGTAGTGAGCGCTTAAGTTTTTGGGAACCTTTCCATCCAGTCAGTTGTGGCTGGAAAAGTACATGAGTTTTTATCAAGACTTTTCAATAACATAAACCAATGACCAAAACCTATTAAAGTGAGAAGTTCTAAAAAGGCTTTATTTCCATTTCTGTGTCTTGATGTGTACCACTATTGGTCAAAAACCTATTTATGAAATGTACATTAATGATATAACTTTAAAGTTTGTGATCTACTATATAATCAACAGGAGGAAAACTGAGATATACGATATTTATCCTTTTAAGATTCAGTACAAATTATTATATGTAATAAAAGTATATGTACATGCCTAACATTGTGGGTGTAAAAATTCCATGTGCTTGTGAAATTTAAGTGTATAAGGTGTTAGGCTCTCATTTTCTTTGCTGCAGCTGTTCATTTCACTGAGTTGTACTGGGTAACTTGTAATTCATAATGAATTAAATGCAAGTTATTTTGGATCTGGAGAAAATGAGTTTGTTTATAGACAAATGCAAAATTTTAGCTATTAAAGAAAGACTGAATCTGTTATGTAAATAGAAGCAAACGTGAATGGAATTGTTTTTAGCATACTTTGTAATATTTTGACCTGTACATGTCTTTCTTTAAAAAGCCTGAAAAGAATGATACTGAATCTGGCAGCCAGAGAATCAGACCAATATTTGAAGAGGATCCTGTTTTCCGCCGGCAAACTTCTTACCAACATGCAGCAGTCCACATACCAACAGATATTTATGAAGGCTGTAAGTAGCATGTGAACAAAATGATTTCATTATAATAGTAAGCTTATTATTTGTGTCCTGTTCTTAAAAACAAATAAGCTCCAAAACAATTTTTTAACTCTGCTTTTAGCACAGGTATGTTGAGATTTTTTTTTTTTCCTTAAAACACTTCAGAAACATGCTGTATTAGGGATATGATTCATCTTAGGAACTAGTGGAAGCCATATTTTGGTATATATTGAACAGAAAAAGGTTCACTGAAGATATTGAAGATAAAGGTTCATTAGGGAAGGGCCTGAATTTCAGAAATGGAATTGGAGGTGAAACTAAACTCTTAAATATTCCAGTTTTCTCATCCATTCTTTATGCTGTTTTCTCATTTAATATGAAATATTCTTTACAGCTCTCTGCATATGGTTTTGGACTCAGGCAAAGATGAATACTGAAAAAATCCTTATGTACCCAAAAGTATATACTTTTCAAGTAAATAACACGCCACAGAAGGTGGTAGTACTTACATTGCATGCAGTGCGTTTCCAGAGCTGTAGTAACAGTCTTTAGCAGAGAATTTACATAATATCTTTTTAAAGTGTCAAAATTTAAATCTATACATACAAAATGAGGATTCTTTAATAGTAACAGAATTCCAAAAGTCACTGCTTAAGTTGTCTTTCAGATGAAAGTAACTTCTTGTCTTCTGTGCTTGTCATAAAGAAAAAATTACTGTCTGCTAAGAAGACTTTTTAGCACTCAAAATGGCTACATAATTTCTTTTTTTAAAAGGAGAGGAAAAGAGGAAATAGCATCTGTACTTTTAAGTTCTGTTTTTTAGGGTGCCAATTCCAAGTCTGCAGTCTTTCTCTTTCAAAATCTCATCAGCAAGAAAGACACCTTAATGTGACCTGAGCTCTTTAAAATTCATGGCCACCATGATGTGCTGCTTCTATAAGTGACAAAGAAGTGAAAGTGGAAATGTCAGTATGATGGGGCAAAGAATCATAGTAGCTGGTTGTAATCTCATACAGTGTGCTTGAATGACACAGACCTAGAGGATTATTCTGGGATTCTGGCTTTAATAAGTGGTAACATGCACTTTATTTGCAGGATAAAAGGGAAAAGACAGGCCATTCCCTTTGCTTTTATTTGAAGAGTATTGATACATTGCTGCTAAACTGTTATAAAACTTGCATGACATCATTAGGATATTTTTTTAAATACCGTGTGAACTTTGATATAAGGTTGTCATCATAACAGTACTTAAAAAGTTTTGTCCTTGCATTAAATTTAACATTTTAGATAGTGTATCTTAAAAACAATCGTCTCTCATAAAAATATATATTAGGTAGTTTTACTGATGTACGGTCCATTAACCTAAAAATAAAGACAGACTATGACTTCCATAGAAAGGTACTATCTTAGTATCTAATCAAATGATTATAAAAGATGAAAAATTGAGTTTCTTGAGAGAGGTAGCTGCATGTGCAATATATATGGCTCATGAGAAATTCATGATTCTCTGGGACTGGCTGTCATATTAACTGCCAGGGAAGTGGACGGCCTGAACGACCAGTGATTTAGACCCAAAGAACAGGAATAAAAATGCATCAACTTTAATTCTGTTTCTGCAAAAGCTCCCGATAGGATAACAACTGGGTAACTTTTACTTACCAAGTTACAGATGGAGTTTTCAGAGTTAACAACTTGCGAATACCTAAAAATTGGAGATTTCATACCAATAAACACATAGTCGTCAGCAGGTTTATTTTACAGCAGCAAAGTTCAAGTGCACCTCCAAGCCAGTAAGCAGCTTGGGATGCAGATTTCTGAAACTAGAGGTTGATTTTCTTTTCACGAGCAATTTTATCTGCAGGCATTTTTTTTTAACTTACAATCCTGAAGAGTGATAACATGTCGCGAACACTGATATTGTCATTTTTTTCCCTGTTCATGTGAGTTAAACTGTCACTTTTTGATAGAGTTCTCAGTGCCTACTATAGCAGAAAGCAGTTGTACATTTTGACAATAGTTTGATTTGCCGTTCCTTGACTGCACCACAGTCTGCTGGCGAACACTTAAAAAGAGATATTACAACAAATGCTTCTGCAAAACCGGGGATCAGACACAATTTACAGCTTTTAGAGCTCCAAAGTGAGGATTTTCCTGAGTGAATTACACCTTGGAAAGCAGATTTTATTTTTCCGCCCTTGTTGCCTATGTTTTGCAGGATGCCAAAAGAAAAAGAGTTGTTCTGTGGATCTCATAGAACAGTTTTCAATGATATTTGAATTCCCTCTTCTTTGAGACTGGCGTTCAATGCTGTTGCCTGCTACAGTACCAGGTCATTGTCACCAGAGGAGAGGGACAATTGCAGTGAGAGCCAGCAACTCAAATCTGAATTTTCACTTGGATCTGCTAATCACAATTCAAATCACGTTATTTATTTTCTTGCTGTCCCTAGCTGGGAATTTTGGAATGACTGACTCTTAGGCAATATCTTCTCTATGGCGGTCTTATTTCTTTTTTTCCCCTGCTCAGTTTTCATTTTTATTGGTGGTTATTATTTATGATTCCTAAAATAAACATCAAATGCAGAATTTCTGTAATATGAAATTCTGAATGTATGGATCCATCCTCCTTCTGGCTTGTGAAACTGGAACAGGGGATTAGCCAATAAATCCCTAATGGTGTGTCACCTGTTTAAACCTGGCAAAGTAGGATGTGCTGTAAAAATAGTATTCGTTGCCTTCCTGCATATTTGGTGATGTGCTTATTTTGAAATGCAGTGATGAGCTTTTTGTGAAACAGCCCCTTTTATTTTATCATAGAAATATGTGACGAATCATTACTTAATATCCATTCATTAACATCTAGATTATTACTTTGTGGCTCAGTCGAATGCAGAAAGAAATACTACAAAAATGATCTTTACTTTCTTCTCTGCATCTGGTGTCAAAATCTCAGTAGGGACAAGGAAAAGCCGAGGGAGTTTGTTTATTTGCCTGCATCTGAGGATTACAGTCGCACTCTAGGAGAGGTCGACCCAAACCAAACGAGCCCCAATCAGCCTTTTACTGGAGTATATTTCCAGACTCCCATTTAGAGCTTGAAATAAAATCAATCTGCTGCTGAAAGCGGAGCAGCCCCTGGGGTCAGCTCTCCACCACGTGCCCTGGGAATTTGTCAGGCATCTTCTACTAATAATGGCCAAATTTTCATGTCTGAATCCCCTCTGAAACTGTATCCTGCTCGTCCCTAGGCAGGACACGGGCGTGAGAGGTAACCTGCCCATGGGCACCCGGCATTGCCCTGCCTGCTGGCAGCACATGGTGCCTGATGCTGATCGCTGCTAAGCACTAAGGTGCTGGGCAAAGCACACAAGCAAGCACTGCCTTTTTTTTTTTCGCTCTGTTCCTGCTTGGCTTCCTCTGAATCAGAAGTTTAAATGTTATTTCCGCCTGTCACAATTTAGCTTGTGTTAGGGTTGATTGAAGGGCCGGATTGGCGGCGCTTATATGCAGAGCGCGGTGTCTCCAGCGTGATGACATCTCTTTGGACACGTCTGGACAGATACCAACAAACGGAAATGATTTCCCCTGCCCAGAGTTTATCAGACCATTCGTAAATAAAGTTGTGATTAATTGGTGGTTCATTTAACTTAATGATTTAGAAAAAAATAATACATGCTGTTTGTTCATCTCGTCCTCTTAGTGGGATGGCAATCAAAATTTTGCTCTCCTTAAAACCTCCTCAGTGTGTATTATTTTTTGATAGCAAGCTTGCCAGTGAGCATCAGGTTTTACCTTTGTAACAGTGTGTCATTTGCAAATTAATGTTCGGCTGCTGATTTCTTGACACAGTAGTCCTCGGTTCTGGGAGGCAATCAAAGCTTTTAAGAATAACTTGAAATACTGTTGTTTTGATGCTACAGCAATTTTTATTATACTCTTTGACCGGAATTGCTATACTATCCAACAATTACTGAAAATCTGGGGTATGTCAGACCAGAAGCTTATTGGGAAGAAACATTCTTTGAGAAGAAACTTGGAAATGTTGCAAATAAAGTCATTGGAGCAGAAATACCCTCCTGCCCCTTCCTCTCCCCTCTCCCTCCCCCCCAAAAAGAAACAGGAAAAAATGCATTGTCTTTTGCTCTTGAAATGTCGTATGTGTAGATAACAAATAAGGCTTATTCAGGAAGCTGTATATTGATAAAGGGTTTTTGTAAATATTTTGGAGTGTTACATCAGCGTCTCTTAAAAAAGCAAAGGAGCAGTAAAACTTTTTTGTGTTTCACTGTCCTTAGTTTAAAGAGCAATACGGTGGCTTTTTTTTTTTCCCCACATACAAGCAGTTTTTTTTCTTTGGAATTAATTGTTTTCATAGCTTAAAATTAATGCTGTTCAATTCATATATTGATGATAGCTGAGAACCTGAAGCTTATAATTTTTCCCATGTTTTCTTCTAAAGGATAAACAAATACTGCTGTTTTACTAAAGCTGAAATTGAGAGGTTTTTTTTTTTTTGGACTCTTGATTGATTGTTTCTTCATGTTCACATCTCTGAATTTGGAGACACCTTTTGCTTTGGAAATAGAAGTTGGGTTACAACATTGTGTATATCTCATGCAGCTGGCATGTGAGATTACTGTTTGTTCTTATTTATTTTTTAATATTTTCAATGATTTTAATCAGTGAGCTATTTGTGGGGGGAAAAAAAATGTAATGAGTGAAGTAGATCTTTAAACAAATTCTCCATCAGCCTATTTTAAATACCAAACACTATGGCTTGGGGTAAGTATAAAGCAAATGTTAGTTCCAGCTAAGTCCCCATGTGCTACTAGCCTGACTGGCTGCTTTCAGTATTAAACCTGGAAGGAAAATACTGAAGCATAAACCTAAGCAAAGAACCTCAGGGTCAGTATTACTTTTATGTTCTGAAAATTATGATCTCATATTATTATTTTTATACGAGGAGATTACTAAAGCTCCCTGAAAGAAAATCTTTTTAAAACAAGCCAGCAGAAAGAAATAGCTTTTTTAACTCAATGAAAATGTTTGTTGCTGTCAGAATTCAGAAGGCCAAACAACTTTGACAGTGTCCTCCGTCATCACTTTGGTACTTGAATTACACTGGTTTTATTGGATGGTCTAGCATATTCACCTGATGTTATGTTTACTATGACTTCCATCTTAAATTATCAAATTTAAGATGATAAGGTAGGATGAAAAAAAAGATCTGAGCTTAATCGCTCCTTGAAATTGCTAACTACTCCTTGAAACTGTGTCAAGAGAAGCTAATCTTGTATATTAGTCTTAGATAGCAAAACTCAACAAAAAAATACCAAACCTATGGTATTTTCTGTTTTCCTAAGTTATTTTTGAAGATAATTTCTGTTTCTAAGCTCTTAGAGACGAACTCAATGTTGTAAGTTAAAGACAAGAAAATGTGCTGCTGTATTGTCTTCTTTGCTGAAACAAAAATTTGATAGCAGTACATTTGTTAACTGCAGATAGAGTTAGACCATTTTGATATTTCTGTAGCATATGCATCCATTTGCTTTTCTGTTGACATAGAGAACCAAGAGGTGCAAGAATTATGACACTAGAAGAACAGAAAATACAGGAGCATGACTCTAGTGGTTTGTGTCTTCTGCTGAAAAGACAAGGGGACTTTCGTTTTGATTCCTGTCTGTAAATTGTTGCAGTGTTGTATATCAGGTGGTCACTGAGGAAAGGAAAATGGAAATCATCTTGAGAACAAGTACCAAAACCCACTCTGGTCTCTGCTGGAGAATATCTAGCAGTTCTAGAAGCCCCTTGACAGTGATACTACAGGCATTCATCCATTTTTCCCTATATTCCTGGCATATTTGAAATCTGTAGTAAGAGTGGTTATTTGCTCAAATTGTGAATGTTTGTGTTTCACCACTCTGGCCTGTATCGTGCCTTGGCACAGGTCCTGCAAGAATACAAGTCTGAAGAGTCTTAGGTTGCATTGCATCTTCAGCCCAGCTGTAGCAGATAAGCTGGTATATTTTGGAGGTCTCAGCTGTTTTTTCAGATATAATAATCAGTCTGTGTGTGTGTGTATATATATATTTCTATATATATAGTCTGTGTGTGTGTGTACATTTTCTATATGTGTGTTTATGATTTAGTCACCAGTGAAAGAACTGGTAAAGTGTATAATATTTTGAAGGTATCAGTTGCAGTAAGAAATTATCAGGTAGGTTGCTTTAACCCTATGTTAATGATGCATTACAAAAATATTATAATGCCATATTCTAGCTTTGAATATTTATGAACGTGTTTTGTTCAGGACTGGTTATCCCAGACTATCTGATCATTAAAATATAGCTTATGGTTATTCATTGGAAAAGAAATTGTTGAAAAATCTAAAATAAAACTTACTTTTGTTATAATTCTAATTATTGTTCCAGACCCAAGTAGTCTTACCTTAAGCATTTGGAGCAGAATTCTGAAATGTTTCTGGAAAAGAAAGCAGGAGAATTGTCATTTTCAGAAGTAACTTTAGAAGCTCACTCCTGTAGCTTTTCAGTAAGATTTAATCTTCTAAACACCAATTTCTTATGAAAGTGGGACTACTGGAATATTTTACCTCTGAATTTACAGAAGTTTATTTGAAGTGAATCTAGAATTAGCCTTTTGAAAGCCACTTACTGTTGATTTTAATTGTTGTCTGTTGTATGTACTAGTGGGATAGGAGACACTGAAAGAAGAGTTTATGAATTGCTCTTATTTAGAAACATAGGGAAAAAGGTGTACAAAAAAGTAACTTGTTTGTAAAACATGCAGAGTAGCTTTGGGGATAAGTTTTGACTTCTACTAGGTTTTGCTATTTGCTTAAAGATGGAAAGAAGAAATAGTTATTTTTACTTTACTTCTCTATCCTGTGTTTTATGTTAAAGAGTTTTCTTAACTCGCACTTCAAGTATTTTTGCAGTGTAGATCTATCTTTTAAGATTCCATTGATCTATATTGAAAGATGTCTTATTACTTCTCAGGTCTTTAAGGAAAATCTCTGATAATTTTGCCTTTCTGTGTGGTAATCTCGTAACGTGAAGTCAGTGAATAAGAGCACTGTACTGCTATATAAAAGGCAGAAAATTTGGGCCAATTCTTATTCCTTCTGATGTAACACACAGTGAAAGAAGAAAACAAATCAAGAAGTTGACCATGAAAAAAGGAGAGGCAGACGTCCAATGGTGCTGAAATTCCTGACAAGGTTATATGAAAGGTTCATAACCCATGGCATTTCTGTGCTTCAACACCATATAGCCTGTAAAAGATAGAGCTTGTTTCCAAAATGTGGTAGATGGAGGAGACTTTCTTTCTAAAGCTCTGTGTGAACAGCCAAATATGATTCTCTTATATTTATAAATACAGATTATAAGTGTGACTTTAACTTTCATCTTCTAAGTTCTAGATGAATGCCGTAACTCGTATATGGAAAAAGGAATCGGAGGGAAGATAAATGGGAGGTAAAGGAAGGATCTGTTTTTCTTTCTCAGCTCTTAAATCAAATCAGTTTGTATAACTTGGGGAAATTTAAACACCAAACTGTTCTTTTAACCAAGAATTCATCTGCATATGTCTCTAATATACCATAGTCTTCCTAAATACTCAAAGGATATGGTCTACTACTTGGTTAATCTTTTGAACATCATGGTGAGAGGTGAAAAGTCATACCAGAAGCCAAACTGGTGATAAATGGTTAAACTGGTTATTATGGTTCTGGCTTCAATAAAATAGAAAACCCTAAAATGAAGAGAATTTTCAGAGCACATTTTCCCAAAGTTCTTTAGTTTTGAAAACCCAGGGATTTAGGCAGAATGGTGGCAAAACACCTCCATGTTCTATCTTTTTACTGTATAATGTTAATCCTTAATTTGCATGGTTGATAATAAAATATGTGAAAAATAATTTTCTGGTAAATTAAATGGTGATTATCATTATGATTCCATGTGGTTATCATTATGATTCCATGTGGCTTTCATTGCATATTTATTGACCATCAAATCTGGTATCTATCCAGAATTATCTTGTACATTAACGTGAGTCTCAAGATTCCAGTGTTTGTTAGGCTGCTTAACTGAGTAATAAATGTTTAAGCTGTGCATAGTGCCAAAATCTGTTTTGGAGGCCAGATGATTACTGCTGTTCCTCAGATCTCTTTCCATTGCTTCTGCAATATTTTTCTCTTGTGCACAGCTTGGAATACCAATTAGTATTGAATCCTCTTGTACCAAGAGGGGAAATTTGGCTCTGCAGCAAGGTTGGCAGTGTTCTGGTAAAGACAGCTAACACTGGCATTTGCATTTTAAAATACAGACTGCAAAGCAGACTACTCTGAATATCAGTAGATCTTTAATTATTGGATATATGGGAAAAAAAAGATATTCAAACACAGGCCTTGTTGAGAGAGCAATTGATTCTGTTGCGTGAGATTCTCTGTACGTAGGAACCAGTGCAAGGATTCCTCATTTCATAAATCTTGCTCAGCTTTTCAAAACAGGTTGGTATGGCGTGTCTATGTTATCCAAGCCTTGTATTTGTCTCCGTGGAGGGCAAAGTGTCATCTTAGACCTTTGTTCAGCTACATCACTTAGAAGCTTGAGTGGATGTGAGTTGTGGCAACTGTGGTCTCAAATCTGCTATACAGTAAGGAAAAATCATCAGCAGGTTCCTCTGGCTTTCTGTGAGTGTATATGACATATAAGTCCTTTTGTAGGATTACTTGTACAAAGATAGATAGATCCCTGTCTTTGTTTAATCATTTTGTCAGGCCTGTGCCTAGAGAACTCTAAGGGCATATGGAAGGAAGTATTTGTTATATTTGCAAGCTTAGAACAGCAGGAAATGTTTGGACATGTTTCATTCTCGTCTCATAAGTAGATATGATGAGGTAAATTGGCTATTAGAAAAAAGTGTTCTAGGATTGCTTTATGTAATTAATAACTACGAAGTGCTTATGCAAGAGCTTTATGGAAAAAATGTTACGTCTAGGGGAGCTTAAAACATGATTTAAGTGGGAGTGTGAGAGGTTTGGAGATATTACTTGGTGACTTGCTCTTCAGAATAGTTCAGGAGTCTGTTATTCCCCTCACTGCCCCCAGCAAGCATGTTTCCTTTCTTATTTCATACTCTGTTGGCATATTAAATTGAAGTATATTGAGATGTTCACATCTCAATTCACATGAGATGTAGGAGAAGAGGAAGGAGTGGAGAAGGGAAGAAGCATGGCCTCTACCCTTTTCTTTTCTTTCTCTCTTCTCACACAAGCTGCCAGCTCGCTCTGGGTGTCATGGATATAACCTCTGCTACCCTCTCCAGAGCTAAAACAAGTGTGCAGGCAAGTTTTACCTCTACCCCTGCATTTCATCTCCTGATGTTGTCCAGGATGAACGTGCAAGTGGAAGCATAGCACGAAGTTGCGCAAGTCCTTAAAGATGAGGGAAAACTGTTTTAAACTCAATATATTGTAGAATAGGTAAAATAACTACTATATATTGCTAAGATTGAGGGCCTTGATGCATACATAAGCTCTATTAACACCAAAAATAGTATATTACTATATGAAGCATTTGTGTTGTTCCTTCCTGGGCCCACACCAGCTGTAAGTAAAGAAGTGCAAGGTTTTCCCTTGGAAAGGGTATTCGTTTTCAGCTTTGAAATACAAAAAAGCTTCCTTGAACTTAGTGAAATCTTTTATTAATACTTTGACCAAAATTCATAATCCATAGCACTCTTAACACCATGCAGATGTAGCTTAAAGTCTGTGGTTACTACTTATGTATTTAGTGTTACATGACTCACTGGTTTAGCTGGTCTGCTTCATCCCTTTTCCCATATAAAATCATTTCCTGTCAAAGACATTAGAAAGGAACAATCTGTAATTTAGTAATAAGGTGCTGCTCTGGCAAAACATAAATCACAGAATTTTTCCTGTTATTGAGGAGTATTCTGTGAAGTTTGGACAGTGTAATTAGAATGCAGACATTTCTATTTAAAACACACACACGCGCACACACACACACACACACACACACGCACGCACACTCAAATAATTAATAATACCCAAGTATTAATTTTCAGTTTGTACTGTATTCAGATGTCCGTTTGAGAATAGATTATATTTTGTTGTATTTTCTTCTCTTGTGCCTCATGTAGATATCTTGCATCGGTTAATTTGAAATTCAGGTTAGATAGATTGTTATGTTTTTATGATGTTATTGAATTAGTATAAAAATATCTTGGTTGCTTCTCTGTGTCAAAACTTGTGTTCTGCCAAACTAGATATGGTTATTTTTCTGTCTGACACTGCTGCCTTTCAGACTTCTGTTTCCATCAGTAATAATGCATTGGTTTCATTTGTTTTCTTCCTTGCCTTCCCTGGGGTCTCTTCATCCTTTAGTCTGTAGGTACCCAATTTCTTCCTTCTTTTGCATCAAATTCAGCCCTAGAAATTACTTAGTAATTACAGTCTTACAGATTTTATTACATTCCCTTTGGGATCCTTTTAAGGCTCAAATGCGGATATATTTTATAACCAACACATGATGCATGCTTCTGTTTGTTGCATTAGCTCTTGTCCTCCATCCTAACAAGAAGCCCACGCTCCTCATCTAGTTCTTTTCTCCAGATGGAGTTCAGATCACTCCAAAGCTCTGTCCATCCTTTCTTTTTCTTTCTGATGATAATTTTGACTTCTCTTTTCCATTTCATATCTGTTCATTCTCGTTTTTTCATGGGTTCTGGTCTGTCGACTGCGTCTTCCTCTTTTCCACTTAAATTTGCATCTCATCCATTTTTTTTCCCCCTCTTGCATACGCTTTATGATTGTTTTTCTCATTGCGTAGTGGGAATTCCAGCTTCCTCAGCTCTGTTCCTCCCCCAGGAGTCAATATCTTCCTCTGCTTCATCCTTACAGTCATGATTTCTTAACCATTCGCCATCTTATTCAGGACTTTTCCTTCTGATCCTCCTGCTCAGCAAACATCTGCAAATTTTTAGTTGTCTGTTCTCTGCCTTGCTTTCTTATCACCTTTAGGATTTCACTGTTTCTCCAAGTGCATCTCTAGTCATTTTTCATCTTTCTATCACAAAATATTTCATACATAAATAGCTTTTGTCATGGTTCTGCTCAAGATAATGCACATCTTGCAGCCTTGGCATCCTGTCATCTTCAGTGTGTCCTTTCCCCCGGGAGTCCCCTCTCATATGCTTCATTAGCCAATATTTTTCTCTGGTTTTTATTCCACTGCTTTAAATAAGAAAGGTTGAAAGCTTACAAACTTGCTGAACTCTCCTTTTTCTGGTAGCTTTTCTGCTTCTCATTTGGTTTTCAATAGTAGTTGATTATTTTCCAGGATATAACTCCTTTGAAACTAAATATTGACAATTTTTAAACAAGGTATTCTAAAATCTAAACCAGTTCTTATTCTTTTCTGTCTTCCTGCATAAAAATATTTGTCAACTTTGCCTCCTCAGTATATTTTTCAATGGAAAAATGTGCTGGAAAAAATAATAGCGCATTATCATTGGCTATGTTTACATCGTGTTATACCTGACTTCTGAGCTGGTTTAACATAACTGAATAAACTATATATGTATTAAAGTGGGTTTGTGTTTGAACTATCTTGTTTCTCAGCGGAATTTCTGAACTCAGATGCAAAACTTCATTGAGACCATTATCTGCCAATTCTACTGGAGTTAACTCCTATCTGTCAGACCTCCTTCATGTAATGCACATTTTTTTCCACTTGTGTATTAAAAAAAAAAAAATCTCAAGCAGCTGTTCTAAAGTGAGATGAGGGCTTTTTCTTCAATCAGCACTACAATGTTAAAGTCTTAATTCCTCTAATAAATGGGGACGTACATCTCATTGCAAGTCAACTTTCAACTTGCAGTTTATTTATTTAAAAGGTTTTATTTTGTACAGCTGGAAATGTGATTCCTTAAAACAATTATCTGGGTAACTGTTCATTCGGTAGGGGTTTTTCACTGTAAGTTATTTACATTTTCTAACATTCTGGCCTCTTCCTGTGAAGCACTGAGTGTCCTTGATATCCATTTATTTCCAGTAGCATTTAAGAGCAGCCACGACCATTCAGGTCAGTCGCTTAGTTTGTAGTGGGGAAAAATAAATCATCACTGATCACAGGAAAAGAGTGTGTGGGGGGGAAGACCTTCTAGACCTTGGCCGTCTCAGCTGGTGCTTGAAAATCAAAGGCGCACTTGGGTAGCTCAGCATGATGGGTATAGCAAGTGACAGACCACTCGGAGCTGAAGGAAAGAAGATAATGAAATCTTAAATTAGAATAGCTTCCAAAACGGGCTGACATAACAGCTCAAAACAAATTAAAAAACGTCACATAGATCTTAGCAAATGGGAAGAAGAAACAAGGGTTGGGAATGCAAGACGACAGGTAAATTTGTAGAGACTTGCAATTTATACATGGATACATTATTGCATAAGCTTGTTTCCAGAGAGGCCAGAGTTCTCTGAGTTTGTGTTAGGTGTCTATTTGAAGTTCCTAAGAGACTGTAGTGTCAGTTGGTATCTTCTGTTTTGTACATACCCAACAGGGTGCAAACAGACTTTTGTAACAGCCCTGTATCAGGAACAGATATATGCAATTATTCATGTTCTTATGACTCTTTATGGAGGAGCAGTACTGAAATTGCTTGCCAGAAGTATCCAAATAGGATTACATGAACCTTGCCCGCAGTTTAAAACCCTTTCTTGGGACAGTAGGAGAGGCAAGATACAAGAAGGAATGAGTGAGTAGGGACTACTGAGCTGGGGGAGGACCAGGTAATTTGGTTTACTGTTTCCTAGACAATTTTTCTTCTGGTGATAAGCAGAGACTTGGTTGTCTGAGCTGTTGCTTTGCTTTATTTGAAATCCAAATTGTAAGAGTGAACATGTTACTGTGACTTTGATTCAGGTTCTCACAGTCAGCCTGGACAGATCAAATATGTACTTTGTGCATTGTGTCAGTGTCATTTCATTTAATCCGAATGTGAACACCCAGTGCCTTGGGCAACATACTGAATATCCAATATTATCAGTTTTATTATTAATTTCTCAAAGGCTTCAAATAAGAGCATGAGCACATTTGGCTCCAAGTTTTATTCTCTGTAGTTCAATGGAACCAGGTTTTCACCTTCCCTTCCTCTGCATAGAGATGCTTCAAAATTACAGTGTCTGAATGAGACACTTTTAATGTAGAAATAACTGTGTGATGGGCAGTTCATATCCTGGAAATACAGTGCCCTGCTCCTGTAAGTGATCAACCCTGCCCTGCCCTGCCCTGCTCTTCGATTCCCTCTGCTTTACAAACCTAAAACACTTTAGCTTCAAACTAGTTGGATTTGTTTGTCATTACCACTTGAAAGTTTTCTTGAATCCTATTACTCTGATGGCTAAAGATGTGAATAAAATTGGATTTAGAACCATTTCCCTTAGAGTAAAATGGAAATATAATCGGTAAGATCATTGTGTTGTATCATTATTTCTCGGAGAAAGAGCCAATTGCTCATTGAAATGTAAATAGTATAATATTCTGGCATCAGCAATCTTGATACTAATGATATTTGAGAAAATTTCACTGTTTGTGGTAATGCCTGTGACACTATCTCATATCATCATGTGGTGACTGAGTTGTATAATAATAGTATCAACAGATTAAAAGGTTCTACTGTGATGTCTATCGTTGGTAGTTATAAAGTGCCACTACATTTATAAACATCATTCATTGAATATTTATTTTCATTATCCAATGATTGCAAATAATCTTAGTGAATACATATTTGAATCCTGGAGAACTTTGATAAAAATCTGGATGTATAGATTACTTACCTATATTTTTCAGAGTAATATGTTCACAGAAGATGAATAAAGTAGGTAAAACAAGCAGCATAAAATTGCAATTCTGTAAGGTCTTTGTCTGCAAGTCTTTATTTGTCACTATATTATACTTAGTCTTGCTGATTGTTGTGTATCTCTGGAAGGCTTTTGGTGTATCATGACTAGTTTTCAATTTCCTAATCAAGTGACATGCTTCCCTTGCCTTTTCCTACAATATCTGTGGCTTGATCTAAATGTTGGTCTCATCAATCTTAACTGCACAGTGTTGCTTCCATTACTGAGGTCTCCTTGCATATTAAGGTAGGTTGGCCATGCTGTATGAATAGCATTACCTTTTGGGTAGTTGCTCATTTAGAACAGTTGCAGTAATGTAGATTCGGTTGGATATTTCAATTATCTGTCTTTCAGGTGTTGCTGAACCCTGGTGGGTTCATTGAGAAGTGCCTTCCAGTTTGTACTTTTGGCAGTATTTTGCCCAGGAATAACCACAGGTCAAGTATATAGTTTATCTTACCATGTTTTCATACTGGGCATAATTCTATACTTGACTTTGTTAGGAAACCTGAAGCTGTAGATAAAGAGAGTATTAATTAGTTCAGGCTTCCCTTTATCATGTTGAAGTACAAGATAATTGTATCTTGACTTTAGCTGGGCTGACATTTCACCTGAAGCATCTAAATAAACAAAATTGATGCTAATATTTCCATCCTAACATATAAGCTACTTTTCATATGAACATTTGATACACTGATGTCAGTATGACGGCAGTCACATTTGTAGTTAAAAATGTAACAGGAAAGGAATGAAAAAATGCTACAATAATTTTAAAAATAGCACATTACAATTAAATTGTTGGATCCTTTGTGGTAGCAAAATAATAGGAAAACCAATTGATTTCCTGTTGACAACTTCTAAATGAGAAGGAATTGTGTCCTGGAAATTCCATTAGTTCCAACTCAAATATAATAGCATGGACAGTGAATAAATGAGATTTCATTGAAGGATGCCTACTCTATATTTAGAAGAGATTGGCTGAGAGATATAGAGTGTAGCCATTAAATTATTTCTTTATAACTGTAAATTTCATTTCCTGCATACTCACCAACATGAGAAATTTACACTGCCTAACCATGAAAATCTTTCTTGATTTGAAAATCTGACGGGAATGTGGAAGCTGCATTTTGACATACAGGCTAGATAGTTGCAACATTTATCTTTAGGTTATGTAGATGGCTGTTTACGTGATTTTAATGGTATTGCTTTTTTTCCTGAAATTAATAATGTCTTTTTTCCACACACGCAAAATGTACTTATGTGTCCACACATTAAGTAATGCTAGTCCATTTGCATAAATATGTTTGCCCAGGATCTGGTGAACACAGCTTTTTTTTTATCATGCTGTGGGCTTTGATGAATTGCAGGTCTTGCTTGTGATGGACTTGGTCTTCTTTTTTTTTTTTTCCTTTGGAGAATAACTTCCAAAAATCTTTTAATTTTTAACTTAAAGATTAATTAGTTGATAAAGTTATATGTAAAAAATGCCTTCTTATGGTTATTTATGATGCATAATCATAATACATTTTTATAATACATACATAACCATTTTCATAATACATACATAACCATAATACATTTTTCCTGATTGCCCACTCTCCGTATATACCTCAGAACTGGTGCTGATTGCCATGTGCGAAGAATCTGCCAGGTCAAACTACAGCACTCGATCATGTTGTGGCTGCTATTTGAAGATGGAAGGAAAAAAAGAAGTGTAAAAGAAAACATTATTTAAAAATAACTGTCATTAGGATTAGAAATTCTCTTATGTATGGTAGTTATTGCATGAACCTCTGTGTTCCTACACGTGGAACAACTTTCTATAAGTAGAAAGAAGTCTGTATGTTGATAGTGTGTTCTCTGAGAGTAATGGGGTATTTGATGGTGTCTTGGCTTTTTGTGTCTAGAACGAAGATTCACAGTTTGCAGACTGTTCTTTTACAAGAGGAGTTGTAATTCTATGTAGATTAGTTGTTTGCAGTTAATGATAAGCTAACATGAAATGTTTTGATTTAGAAAGGGCTTACAGGGCTAGGTTTCATTACAAGCACCTAGTAAGTTGTTGGATTCTTCTGCAAAACATATTGCTAGGACTTCTTGTGTAAGACAGCTAAAATTCAGGAATGTAGAGAAGCAAAATGCTGCAAGGAACTGCGTGCATCACAGGTTCCAGTTTCCCTTTATCCCCAACATCATCCTTGTCTCTTTAAGCATGTCTCCTTGTGTGAGGAGCATTACACCACTGAATAGCTAGCAAGGTACAAACCTGTGCAGGTCAGCAGGGAAGCTCTTCATGCATCCAGAAGTCACACACCCCGGACTACCAGGGAACAGTGCTCCAGGAATAATTGACACCTGGGAGAGGACAGCGACTCCCTTGGAGCCTTTTTACTCCACAGGTAGGACCCAACTGGGGATGTGACGGATGGGTTGCTTTCTCCCAGAGGCATGCATTTGAACAACCCAAAATTTTGAGCAGCCCCAAACCTACGTAACCAAATGTAATACCATGCTCAAGCACAGAGAGGGTGAGGGCTTAATCTCTTGAACTGTTTTAATAGCCACATGCAGCTCAGGGGCCATGGGTTTAGCCACTCGCCATAGCTTTGCTGTTCTCTGACCACTCTTATCTATAAAAAGACTAGAAGAGAGACGCATGAAATTTCTTTATGTGTGCATATAATAGATCAAATAGCTGTAAATATTCTTGTACTATAAAATAAATGCAATGGCTTGTCTGCAGTCAATAAGCTGCACGATGCTGAGGTGTCGCTGCCTCTCCTGCTGATCTTTAAAGTAATAGTGGTGGTCTCTTCCCTTGTGAATGCCTGGCATCAAGTCAAAAAGTTATGACAGCCAAATAGCATCCATTCTTGAATTAAAGATATGTAATACAGGGATTACTAGTTAGTTGGTTAAGAATTTCAGAAAAGCAGAAGGTGCTCAAATTTCCTCAAACAAATTGGATATGGAGTTACCTACAGGTTACCAGGCTGACAGCTTGGCTTACCGTGGGGAAAGTCTTGATCACTTGGGCTGTTTTTTTCTTTTTTTTCCCTTTTTATTGAAGATGAGCTTAGAAAACAGCGTTTAGTCTTTTAGGCAGGCTTTGCTGTATATAGATGTCTGAGATCATGCTGATCTAATAGAAAGTCACAGGATAATGGTCTCTTGCCACTAGCTTAAGTGCAAGGTGAAATGGAAACATTTATTTTCCAGATGAGACATTGATTCAGTAACAGCATCCTATTACTGCAAATTGCTGTTATCGAAGTTCACGTTCTGCTCCCCTCGGAGCAGCTCGCCGTGGTCAACAGGAGCTGCAAGCGCTAGCAGCTTCACCGCGCCAAATTCTGCTTGGCTGAGACAACCGACTTGTTATCCAAGTCATATTCCACACTTAGAGGGACCATAAAATCACAGTTGTTAGAGCTGAGGGGCCTGATTTTGAATTTTTTTTTTTTGGTTTATTTTCTTTGCTTTGTTTTTTTTGGTTTATTTTCTTTGCTTTGTTTTTAAACAAGTGGGGAAAATGCGGCTCTGGAAATGATAAGAGAACAGATTTGTCCACTACAACCCGTCCCATGCTGCTATCTGTTGCCTTAATAAGACTTCTGTTGTATGCTGTAGCAAATTCCTGTTGCTTTATTATAGAAGTTATGAAATTCTTTTTCTTCATTTTGTAACTCTTTTTTTAAATGGAATTTTTCTTCAATCTTTCATTACTGACTGATCCTCTTTTGTAGAAGCTGGGTTAAGGGGGAGAGCAGTTTTGAGCTTGTAGGACTCTTCCTTGGAGACTGGTAACTGGTGTCTTGGATTGTTTGAAACACCCATATTGAAGTGTGGTGAAATATGCAATAAATAAATACATTTATATTGTAAACGGATCCACAAAATCCAGGGAATCTAAGAAAAACAGTTTTTTCACCTGTAATGTGGAAAATAAGTTCTTTAGTTGAGGTAGTTTTTCTTTCTGTGATTTCCGAGAGATTCTTTGCGCATTTTGTTCAGCGTTAGAGTATTGAAAATTATCAGCACCATTAGGAAATACAAAGTCAAAAGACATTAATGGGACTGAGGAGATAACAGCAACTAAAGTAAAATAAATCATAGCCAAAAATAGGCATGTCGTACAACATCTAAACCTTAACTTCTGTGGGTTGGTAATCAGCCGTTATCAGATTTCCTTCTAAGTTAAAGGAGATCTCATAGATAACCAAAGAAAAAAAGATGATTGTTTTTTTATTCTGAAAGCAGTGTAGCTTCTTGATGTAGAAATTATATGTTTCCATTAACTTGTTAATTTCTCTGATCGTAAAAACCTGGAGACATCCTTTTGGGCCCAACTCCAAGTAAATGCAGATCACTTCAGGTAATGTAATCCAAAGTCCTGAAAAGCTAACGGTTCTGTTGTCCTTTATAACAAAATCAAAGAGACTTTCTACATTGCTAAATGTTTTTGAGAAACAGTCCCATGAAAGACTTGTTTACCCCCCCCCTCCCTCAAGAAAGTGGGGGAGGGCATTTTTTAACAAAGATTTGGGGGTGTTTACCTTCTATGCTAGATTTTGGGATTTTATTTCCTGCCTACTCAGCTTAGAAACAACTCTTCAATTTTAGAATATTCTTTTCTAACTATTTCCTAATGCCACTTCTTGAATACATTTTCATAATGCATTTTTCTGAAACACCAGGAACTTCTGTGGAAATACGTAAATTAATGGTAATCACACAATTTAAATTCTAAATGGTGCACAAGTGGAACTAGTTGATGCTCTTTTTAGAGATCTAGTTTACATACATTTATTCAGGTTAATAGAAAATGCAGCTGTATACATTTTGTGTTAATTAGTCTGAAAGGAATTTTGTATTGGAGTAACATTTACATGAAGAAGAAATATATAAGTTATTTTTTATGCAGCTTAGGTTTTTATTTTAACACAGATAACACATTTCTCTCTTTTTTTTTTCTCTTGATGAGGGTTTTATGGCTAACACCATCAAAAAGGCTGAAAAGGGGAAAGCACGTAAAAGTACACAAAAATAAGTGGGGAAATTGCCGTCTCTGCCATGAAAAGCACACCATCAATCTCCTGGTCAATTAGCACTGCATCAGGAAGCATTCTTCAGATGCCCTTCAGAGTATGGATTTGTCTCCGCTTTGTAAATTAGTAATGGGATTTGAAGTATCAGAAGTCTGTTCGTCTTCAGTGTGTGGCAGGGTCGGAAGGATTTCTCTCCTAGTGGTTTCTGAGACCTGGCCTGACACACACTCTTTTGATCTCAGATACTTATCTGAGCTGTCAGGATCTCATGGAGATTCCCAAGACAGACGGGGGAAGAGCTGAGATCTGCGTTTGGCTAATTTATAAAATCCATTAAGAAGTCAGATGAAGGGACAACTTTGCTTTCATTTTATCTGCGTTTGCTGCTTTTATGCCGTCATTTCTGAATATCTCTAAATGTACGTGCAGATTATAACTATAAGAATTCAAAACTGAATTATTTCATTTAGCCGCTGGACTAAAATGTTTAAATTGCATAAAAATAAATAGTCAAAAAAGGGAAGTTTCCTCACAGGAAAAAAGCCAAAGGATCAAATATATGCTTCTCTTTTCACAGGATAAGGGTTCTAGACAAAGATCAGTAACCTTTTGCTTTGATGAATGAAAGAATTCACTAGAATCCTATATTAAAAGGGAAAAGGAAAAAAAAAAAACCTCCTTGACTTGCAGCAACATGTTTGTAAAGTTAATGATAAATGCATTAGTCAAATTCCCTCTGAAGCCCTGATTAACTGTTAATTTAACTATCTATACCCCTTTCATGTCATCCTTAAAAGAGATATTACTGTTGTAATGGTCTGTTTCTAGACATTCTTTTGAAATATCGTAGAGAACGCATTAAATATTGAAACAAAACTTCGGCAATCTTTGTAAAGCAGCAAACGTAAAGTTTTTAACTAGGTTCCCTCCAGCACTATTCATTCTAAAAACAAAAAAAAGTGAACTACCCTCTAATGCAGGGCAGCTTCAAATCTGAGCTTGTACTGTGGTAAATCAGCTTCTAGTTGATCCAAAAGAAGACTATCCCCCTACACTTACCTTATCCTCGCAATGTAATTCCCTATACATACTCTGATATATCAGTCATGCCGTATTTTTCATCATGAAGGGAAGGTTCGGGCTTCTGCTGATATTTCCTTCCCTAAATCTCTAAAATTAACCCTTTGGGCATTTTTTCAGAGTTGGGAACACACATTTAAAAGTATCTGTGTTTATATATTTGAGAAAAAATCTTGTTCTCGAGGCCCGTAGACTCATGGTGCTTCTGCCTGGTGGTTACAGGGTGCAGGCTCGTTCCCTTTCGTTCTGCTATCGTTTACTGGCCATTAGCATCGCATTTTTGGAAAAGCCAATATTACATGAAGTGTTAGTCAGTAATAGCGAGGTATAGCGTCTCAAAAGGAAGGAAGGGTCTACTTTTAAATGATGCTGTTTCAGCACTTCAGAAAAAGCTTAATTTTGATCAAAACCATTTGTATCATATTTCCATTCCTTCTTCTGCGAGAAACTGAGTGAGACGATAGACGTCCCTGGGAGCATGGCCGGTCTCAGTGTTTGCAGGCCTCTGGAGATGATGTGTAGGGTGATTATGCCCAAAGCCCCAGCAATAGTAAACAAAATCCAAAATCTGTCCGTGATACAACTCATATGAAGAGCAAGGCTGTGCCACAGATTCAAATGTTACATGTTGTCACTGCAAACCTTTCCAGACAAAATATCACCTTACAGCTTTGGGGTCTGTTAATCACAGAAAAACAAACAATCCCTCCCCCCCCAAACTTAATTTGGAGGGATTCGGTAGTAGCATTATTTTTTATATCTTGCGCAGTTTTTTAAGAGAAAAGAGGTGGGCTTGTAGTTAGGATGCTGGAAAGGGTTTCAGGATTTGGGGGTGTGATTACTTGCTCAGTGCAGCTGAACTTAAATGGATGCCACCTTTTTTCCCTGTCAGGGGCTAAAACACCTTGATTTTTCTCTTACAAAGAACAAAAAATTATTTAAAATGGAAATGTTTCCTTTGGGTCGTACCTGGACTCTGCAGTCACGATGCAATACTAGTTTTGAAATCCGGACTGTGGTGGCCTGTCTGAGAAGCAGGGGCTCTGTACCGAGCGCTGCCGCCTGCCCTGGCCGCTGCGGGGACAGGAAGGATCAGAGCGTCAACACAGCTGGTAAATTGCCCAATTTGACAGCATCGGTTGCAGAAAAGCTGTAATAAAATGTCAAGATAAACTATAATTAACATATAGGCATGAATAAAGTACATTAAACCGTGACTGCAAATATTTCAAAGGTGGTGTTTGGGACACAAGCTGGTGCAGAGCAGTGGGTGACCTGCGTTATCCTGGCACCCTGGTGAGCAGCAGTCCTCTCCCCCCTCCTGTGCATCTTGCTGGACAAAGCAAGTGAAGCTGCTTTCAGACTCTTCTTTCCTGCTTTTCTTCTTTCTTTCTTTCTTTTTTTTTTTTTTTTTTGATAACCCTTGAAGATGTACTCATCAGCCCTCCTTCTGGTGCAAATTCCTCTTTTTTGAATATGAATGGCTGTGTAACCTCACCAGTCCTATGTGCAGCGACAGCAATGCTTCCTTACGTCGACTAGAAATGCTCTCCTTCAAACACTTTAAGATCAAATTTGCCTTTTTATGATGAAGTCACATTGATTGTAGCTTCTGTTTCTACATGCTCATTTACAGCAGTTGAGAAGCTTTATCTGTGGATTCCTGGCAGGGGGGAGGGGGGCAAAGGGGGGAGAATTTAAAAATAAGGTTGCTAGGAGAAAAAAAAATAGTTATATATTTGACAGCTTTCACTTTTAGTTTAATTTCATAGCATTTGACCCAGCGGTCATACCCAAAACATTTCTTCCTGATGCTGAGGAACTGTGTTATTTGTTCTCCCTTTTGTGAGAGGGCTAGATCTGTACTTGCAAAATAAAGGTATGGGCATGCAAACACATTAGAAGGCTGTAACTGTCTGTATGCATGCTCTGCTCCACTACACATCTGAGATCATTTACCTTTTGCAGAGAGGATTAAGCAGTGTAGCATTGGCCATGGGAAAACCACATATGAAAGCAGATTTACTTTCTGGTAACTTTGCTTTGTCTGTACGCTAAGTAAGCATTGTCTTAAAGCAGGATTTTATCCATACACAGGCTATTTATCAGTGTATGTTTCTCAAATGGGATGTATTATTTAATATCGAAAAGCTGCAAATATACTATACTCCACCCCATCAGAGGCTTTATTTTTTTTGCTTTCCGTGCTTTAATAACTAGTAAGGCAGTACATATTAGCAACCTATAAAATACTTTTTTTTAATTACCTCTCCCCATTTACTTTAAATTAAAAAAAAAAAGAAAAATGCCTAACTATAACTATTTTAGATGTCACCAATGGATAATGTGTCTCTTAGTAAGCTTCATGGAAGACCATACCTCATTCTGAGCTTTCAACTGCTTTCTAGAAGATTTTTATCAAAAGATTGATGACCATTAAGGGACAACTTACTGTGATTCTCTTAAGGAGACAAAATGCATTTCTCTTTCCCACTAACCAGAGCAGGAGTCTTTCATAGAGTGGAATGGTATGTGTATCTCGAGCCACTATGTAAACGTCTGGTTTTTGCTCTGAGATATAATTTTGTTCAGGCGTAGTATTACTGTATCAATTGGTAGAATGTTTAACGAATGTAACTAAAAGGAGTTCTTTAGCAAGAGTGTGTTTAATATTTTGCATAGTTCACTTGTGTTTTTCTCCAATTCAAAAAAGAGCAAATATGCTTGAAATTTCCTGAGGCAGCATAATTCACTGCCCACATACTAATTTTTACTGGGGTAGTTCATAAAATGCGACCGCATTGCAGAAAAGTCCCCTTTGAAGCTACTGTAGCTTCAAATGTAAGTAAGCCCTAAGTAGCCCTGCATGTCTCCTAACTTATACCAATAAATTTGTTCCTGTTATTTCTACATCACAATCAAACTAATCTTTTCATTGTGATTAGGTCAATAATTATTGATCACTTAGTCATTGAGCATAGCTGTTGAGTGCTGTTAGGAATGAAGGTGCAAGCTGATAGTGAAGAGCTATTTCTTTTTATTTAAGTAATTTTTCTAGGGAGGTAGAGCAAATACACAATAATTTCTGAAGATTAAGGAATTTTGATTTCAATTTCTGGGCAAAGCACTTCCATCAATACTTTCCACCAGTAGTAAACTTAAGAGCTGAGTAGAGTGTCAATGCCAGAGCTAACGTGGGCCACAAGAAGTGAGTGGGAGAGATTGCCTGTCCTTTATTCCCACACTAACAGTACATTTACTAAAGCAGCATGTGAAGTGGAAAATGTTGCCAGTTTACGTAAAAACCTATTTAGTACCACTGGCTAATGGCAGCTTTCCAGGAAACAGTTCAAAGCAGGGCAAGCATATAGCCTTAATACTCTTCCAGTCTACTGAAATTTGTGGCTGGGGGGCATCCTGACTGGGGTTGATGCCTTTTCATTTAATATTCCTCAGCAGATTTGTTTTTTTCTTTTTTGTATGGGTAACTTTTTGAAGCTTTGTAAAATCAGTCTCTGCAACCTAGGGTGGCAAAGGATTATGTATCGTGCAAAGAATTACCGCCTTTTCTTTTTCACCTGACACTGGTAGTTTCACTTGATGTCTCCTAATTCTTGTATTAAAAGAGACAGAAAGTATTTGTTCTGTGTTTACCTTTTCCAGAACTCTTGCCATTTTATAGCCTTCTTTTATATACTGTCCCGGGGTTATAAGGCTTCCCCCCATGGTGAGAGAGTTCATATCAATTCAACTCTTCAGTATATGAAAACCATCTTCAGTATATGAAGACCATTTTATACCTTTTATCCTTTTTGTTATCTTTCATTCCTGAATGACTCTAAGTTGAGCCTTCACAGTAAAGAAGATGGCAAAAGAAACACCATATCAGTTTGAGCTGTTTTCAGCTCTGGCATCTGGTTTATCCCTTAGCCTCAGCATGAGTAACAAAAGAGTCAGCAAGAACACTGAAGTGTATCACAAAGAGCAACAGCCTTGCCTGCTTGCTTTCTCTTGCTTTGGGTGCTATTTGGAAGGAAGGGAAAGCAGAACAGTAATAGAATAATAATAATAATATCCAATTATTCAAATATGTAATAATCTAAAACTACTATTAAGAACATAGTAAAAAAAAATATTCATCGGGAGGTATAAAATCTTCCTCAATCATCCACAGAGGAGTGAAATGGTAAGAGTAGCCTAAAATAGTCTCAATGTGCAATGGTACTAGTAAGTCTTCTCTGCTAAAACACTTTTCTCTGTCCTCAGTTTGCCTAGTCTTTCTCATATCTGCATTTCTCATACTGCAGCTGAATATCATCCTGTGGTTAAGCATATGCTTAAATTGTTTTCCTTCTTTGCTACGTTTACTTGATTAATCCTGACTTACAGGAAAAGTTTTTATTATTGTTTCCAGTGATCGTAGTGTTCTGTCCCCAAATTTACAGATTCATGATACTGCTTCATATTAGATGGCCATTTTATGTTTTGTTTTGTATAATATTCCAGAATGACCTTTATCCAGAACCCTGTATTTTCACACTAAACACTGTGGATTTTGCCTTTACCTTAGATACTGTAAATTCTGTTGTCCTTTCTGAATTTTAGCAAATACCCTTGCAGTACGCTATGATTCATCAAATTTATTAAAAGCTGAGGCAAATAATTTATTCAGCACTTGGGCCATATCCATTATCTGTAATCTCTGTTCTACCAGCAACGTGTGGCAGCTCCATTCTTCCCTTTGTGTTTACGTGACTAGGTATGTGGCTACTTATATTTTCTCTAAGAGTAAATTTTAGAGAAGTCTGTTTTTTAACAGTCTGGACTTTTTCCAATATCTTCTAAGTTCTAAGACATAATTCTGCTCACTAACCAGTCCCTTCCTACATTCTTGGTATGCTGTTTAATATGCTTACTTGTCTGTTTTCCTCCTGAAATGCATATTGTAAATATTATTTATGCTTTCCAGTTAATCTGATTTAATGTTCCTTCTCTAGACTTTGAGTCTTTCAGTTCAGCTATTTTTCTTAATTTCCTTATTTTGTTTCTTTTTGTTCCTCTTGATATTTTAGGATTAAAATGAGCCATTTTTTAATCATTATCCCCAAAATCATTCCTGTGAGCAGCAATTTTGCAAAACCCTTGATCTTTGCAAAAAGTGATTGCAATGGGACTCAGACTTGGGCACCGCCCTGAGGTAGATGCTCCTCCTACCTTTTAATCTCCAAAGTTATGTTTACTTAGAAAACAGAAGTGGCTAATTACAGTGAAGTAACTAGATTTGCTGGATGAGACCAAGAAGGTAAGAGCTGTGAAAACAAATCTCTCCTCCACCCTATATGTCCATTCCTCTTGTTCTGCTCTCCAGTCTAGCTACTTCTAGGATATTTTTGGTCCAAATAGTCTGGACCCAGGCCCCTCTGCACAGGTGGGAGATCTCCTTCTCTGCACCAGTTGTTTCTGGAGGTTGTCTTTGCATCTGCTCGTCACTGCAGGCAAATCCCGAGCTCCTTCCAGGAGCCCCTTGGCTGCCTTCCCCCTTGAAGCAGTTCCCCCGAGAGCTTGTTGCCTCCTTCCTCCGCGGACCCCTGCCGTATTCAAGGTCGTTTCCAAGCTGCGCGTGCTCGGATGCTGATGGGAAAGAGCAGTCTTGCCTTTCTCCCCGAGCATTTGTCCTGAGCTTGAGCACAGCAGTTCGGAGACAGCGTCCTCTCCGCTTTGCAGTTAGCCCATGTTTAGCAGGTGATGCAGCACCTGGCAGTGGTGAAGAAACAATCTGTCGCATAAACCTAAAATCACATCTTCTCTTATTTTCCTTATTGAGTATTTGGTAAAGAAATCTATCTTCTGGTTGAAAAAATATCTGAGTCTTTTCATTAGTTGTGGATTTTCTCAGGGAGGGAATTACATATGTCCTATAATAGCATGATTTTCACTGTTACCTATTTCTTTTTACAGAGATCACTCTCCATATACAAATGTGACACTGAGTGCCTTTAACACACCTCAGCGGTTCCTATCTGAGGCCTTTTTACTTTAACGTCTAACAATATTTTCACCCAGCGGATTGCAGAAAAAAGAATGAGATCGTATAAATAAAACATTTTTAATCATTTTACTACAGATATAATGCTATGACATTATATATATATATTTAATATATATGGATATGGCACAGTTGATGTGCTGACTACCTTTCTGTTTGGTACTCCCAGGTATTTCTTCTCAACAGCGCTGCATTTGTCTCATTTCTGTCTCTGTGTTTTTGCATAAGGTGTGGAGGCCATACAAGCGTCTCATGTCTTACCCTTTTAGCTGACTTAGGCAACTCTGTTGCAGCTTTCCTCACTAATTCTTTGAGTCTCTTAAAAGCTTCCCCCCCATCCCCAACATGCACACACATGGGCACATGCGCACACACACACACACACACGCACACACACTTTTTATGCTTATTATGGTGAGACATCACACAATCTTCTTGATAACATCAATTTCTGAGCTTTTTTTTTTTCTTTCTATGGACAAGAAGCCTTTTTCTGAGGATTGCCTGCATCTCCACTGCTTTGAGCACCTTTTGTCACCTGACACACTCGCTTTCAATCTGCGTGAGGGAGGTTCAAGCTGAATTATTTATTCCACTCTGAAAAATAATCAGTAGCCTTTCTCCTGCTGTCACTGGGCTCTTCTTTGACGCTGTATATTGTGGTTCCCAGGAGGCAGGATGCCTGTTTGATCTGTGGAACTGCTTTTATAATAAGCCTGTCTGTTATTCTTAGGACTGTATTCCTGAAGACTTTTAGTGGTGCTAGTGTGACTTTCTGGTTTTCTCTTTTCCAGTCTTTCATCTAATTACATCATGCTGACATCTCTCTCTCAAATATTGAAAGAAATATTGTCTTACGCCGTCTGTGAGGAATTATGTTATCTTCGGGTCCTCTTGGACTGGCTGCCCATTTCTCTTTTGTTTTCATCATTTGACACATTTTTTTTTCCTTCCTGTCTTTGAAGACAGCAAATTTATACTGTAGCTTTTTCACTAGCTGTTCTTCCTCTGCCTTGTTTCTGCCGTTACCTTCTTGCGCTGATTGCCCATACATCACGGAGCCCTTTGGCTCGGCTGCTCTGGCACGAGCTGTTTGATGTCCAGTCTCCTTCCCTCTTCCTTCCATCACACCCTCCGATTCCGCCTGGCACTAATTGCCCTTCTTGCTGAGATTTCCAGTCCTTGGTTTTCTCGGGCCTAATTGTTTATGAAGAAAGACAATTCCACTTACAGTAGCTGGAAATGTGGTGACTTAGAAGCAGCAGCAATTTTCACTTATTATCAAAGAACACAAAATACCATTTGATTCTTTGCTGCATAAGTAACAGTACTGGCAGGCACATTATAATAAATAGCACACTTTGCTTGCTCACACCAAACAAGAAGTAACACAGAAAAATTGCCCAAATGGCATTCCAGTGCTGGCTTCTGTATGGAAATTAATGCTTCGAGTTTCCACTGCAGATGGATCAGATGAACCGTACAGAGTGCTTACTAGTGTGTCAAATCTCTGAAAAGCACCTGCAAACAAGATAACCGTGTTCCACTTGGAATAAAAGCAGGTGCATATTCTTACAGTGCCCTGTTTATTACTTTTATTTATTTATGGTGCTTATCACTGAACTACTGTCAGGTAACTTTTTTTCTGCGATGACAGTACAAGATGGAGCATTATTATCTTTATCCCCAGCTTTGCACATTAGAAACATACCTAACTCTGATGCCTCTGATGGTTAGTTACTGCTCTAAGACCAGAAACCCCTGTTCTGATTCCAAGTCTTTTACCATGAGATGATGATGAAGAGTGCTCGTGAGCTATGCTCACATGAGCAACTGGTGGGATATACTCTAAAGATTAAATGTAATAGGGCTGCGCAGTGATACAGATGACTGTACTTTTACTTTTTTAGACATTGGTGTGTTGTGATGCTAAAAATAGTTTTTTAATGCTTTTGGGGATTTTGAACATAAACCTAGAATGCATTCAGATGTGTTTTGCCATACGTGTTTTTTCTTTTTTTCAGTTTCAAAAACAATTTCTGATGTTAGCCTCAAAAAATGCTGATGCATTGAAATTGCTGCATTGTTATATTCCCTTGGAAAAAAATTGCTCCTGATATTTGTGTGTAGGTGTAGGACTTAGAACCCACACACTTGCACCTGACTCGTGTTACAGAATAATGCCAATTTAAGGTGCCATGTGCAGCATGTGAGCCATCAACAGCTGGTAATTAATTACAAGACATTTAGGAGGATCTGGACCAATTTTTTGCCAGCATCTGTACAGCAGTGTTATCTTTGCTGTATTGATTGATACACCATTCTTTTTACACTGGCCAGACACTTCTGTGGCTTTTTCATTAAAAACCGTTGTTCATGGCTATAGGTTGGGTTCATTATTTCTATGCTGTTTTTTCTTATAAAAGTGTATCTAATACAGCCCAGTAAACCATTAGGAAAATTGTTTCATTATGAATAATTATTTTCTACTGTTTTTTGAAATGTATTAACTAGAGGAACTACTGATTCTGGTAATTGCTAGGATTGCTTGTTGAATTGATTTTGTTTCTGTAGATAACATGGTTAAAGGAAGGCATTATTGGCAAGATAATGGTTTCTTTGCAGGACAGACCATGCCTAGTCTATGAAATTTCTTCTTTTCGTGGAAATGAATCATTCCCTAATATTCTGCTGTTCATGGATTTCCCATAACCTGGAAGAGTTGTCTGTTTGTTCCTTTAGGGTTCCAACTTTATCAGAGTCTTTTCTTTCTTTTAGTACACTTCTACTAACTTCATGTTTGTGAACTGGTATTATAAGTTGACTATTACCCAAGAGATCTGAATATTCATACTTCAAAGTAAAAAAGGAAAACCCCACTGGGCTGCAGTCTCGAGATCCTGTGTGATGCCAGAATTGCATTGTGCGAGTTAAAAGACAATTCAGAATCAAATCTGTTGCTTTGGGGAGTTGATTAATTTAGGGGTGGGGGGAATTCAAGAGTGATCTTTCAGTGAATAGATACTTAAAATTTTGTCTTTGACTTGTTTTAAAGTGTCACGCTGCACTTTTTTGTAATATGGGAAGAAGTGCTGTGATCAAACAGTGACGCAGGGTGCTGCATCCCTCCTTCAACAACTGTCGGTAGAAAATTTGATGCTATGTCTCCTGCTTTCAGGAAAATACCAGCGAAATGAGGATTTGAACCTTTGGCTAGAGCTTTCCCACTCTGTCGCTGTACTTCCCCCAACTGCCTGTTGTTTTCTCTGCAGTAAATGGCTCAAAATTAACTTCCACAAAAGTTATATCTAGCCAGACTGGCCTTTGCTCTGTCTTGCGGTATCACTTGTAGCCTGGGGAGGATTGCGCCTGCTCCAACTTTTCTTACAGCCTGTCTGTGTTGCTTGCAGATTGAAAGTTTTGAGCTCTCTGCATTTCCACTCGGGACATGTTTTTTGTCCCTTTTAGCCTGAAATGGAGCCAAGCTACTATATGTAGGTAAATAGCCTGTTTGAGGGTCAGCTCATTATTATGGCCCATTTGTGCTGAAAGATTGATTTCTGGCTTTTGTGCGTGCGAGTGTATGAGATAAATTTACACAAGTATGGTGTTTCATTTTATTTTTACTCTCACCAAAATCAGTGGGATAGTTTAAGGTGTAGACAGTGTAAGTAAGGATAGGAAAATATGATCCAAGATTGCCATGAATTTAAAACTGTAAAAGGCACTGACCAAAGTCACCAATGCATTTCAAAACTGTCCTTCTGAGCTGTTAATGATCATGTTGAAATCAAATCTTGAAGATGGTTTTAGCTATAGAAAAGCTGCAATGTGGAGAAAGGCCATGGAGTAGCAAGGTGAGCACTTCAATATAAAAGTGAACGTGATGCATATGAAAATGATAAGGAGGTGGAAAGCTGTTACTTGGAAAAGATCAATACAAAAAAATTCAATAGAAGCTGACAAGAGAAGTGAGACACGTTTGCTTGAATAAGATGAATATCAAATAGGAATAGTATCTGGCAAGTGAGGTGAAAGATTGCTTCTTGCAGGAGATCAATATAAAAACAAATGCAATGCAAACAACAAAGAAATGGAAGATTCTTTCAAGAATAAGATTAGCATGAAAATATGTACAGTACACAAAAGCCTAGGAAAATACAGATCATTGCATCAGAAAGATCAAGGCATATGATAATACATGTAGAAGTATAAACAGCAGTACTGTTGAGTATTTGCTACTTTTACTATTGTGCTTCTAACTTTTTTTGAATCAGTCGTTCAGAAATGCTGTTATTTCTATAATGCCAATAATTCCCCTTTTTAAACGGCTTTTGAAAACAGAGTGGCGTTTCCCAAGCCCGGTGGCTTGTGTAATGCCTCACCGTTCCCTGCGTAAGCTCTAGCACTGGAGGAGGGTGTCAGTTAAGTCCTAAAGCATGATCATCTCTTATGTTACTGCAGCAGAACTGGTGAAGGAGATGGTGGGTGAGCTGTGCCCTTAATCTGGGCAGCCTCTACCACAAATAGGTGTTTCTGAAAAGCTTCAGTACCTGCCCTCCATATTCCTACCAAAATATTTAGCTTCTAGTTTCTAATTCACCAGCAATGGAGCTCTGGCAGAGCCTTCACAGCAATGAAGCCTGCTGTATCTACACGTTCCTGCAAGACCTCAGAAAGTAAATCTGCGACACCCAAATTCTCACTAGAATCAGTTTCCCCCCCTCAAATTTGTTATGTATCCTATAAAGTGTAGTATTGCTCAGCCAGTCCTGGTTCTTTATAAAATTATTTCAGGCCAAATTACTCTTTTTTTTTCTTTTATTGTTAATAGCCTTGTAAAGGACTGACAATAAATGAATATATTTTTGAATTCAAAAAGGAGCTGTGTTTGTTACACTTCTAAGGAGGGTGGAGGAGACATAAACAAAAAGCAATAAAAAAATCAAGACAGAATTAAGTACGATTCAAGGAATTATGTGTCCAAGGAAACTTTGTCCTCTTGATGGAGGCTTTGTCCTGTTTGTATTTTGAAGACTTATTTCTTGCATTACTTACTCAAAATACTTAGAGGCAGATGCTTCACAGAAATATTATTTCCCTAATGAATACATCTTTAATTCCACAGTGAACTTTATCATCAAGACAGAGATATGTTTAAAGACTCATTATCTGCTAAAAGTAAACACTTCCTTCCACGGAGCCTAAGAAATGTATTTACTGTCCTCTCCCAAAACTAAATCTTCTGAAATGCTCCGTGGTCATCAGAGACTTTCTGAAACTTTCTAAGTGCTGCAGCAGACCTGCAATTCACCTGCCTTATTTTACAACACAATAAAGAGAAATTTCAGCATCCTGGTGGGTGGCCTGAGTTCAAAGCCTGGGGCTCAGTTCTGCCCCAAAGCTCCATCATTTGGCCAGAAGAGCAGCAGCTTCCTCACTGAGGTGACTGGACATCTGCACTGCTGAAACCTCAGTGAGCGGCTAATCGGCACCAAACTGAATTCGTTCTTTATCTCTTAAGATTGGAGTTATAATAGCACTTAGATTTCTTTACTACTTCCTTAGGTAAGCTGTTTGGTTCGTGATCTTTCATTGATGAACCATAAGCATTTTTTGTGCATTAAGGTCCTTAAAGTTTCCCAAGACATATTACTTGAGTGTTTGTTTTCAGTGCTTGATTTCATATGCAGGTTACTTGGTTGAACAGGGAAGCAGATAACCATTGTCATGATGTAGTGGTCTAAAAAAAAGCCAACCAAAATCCCTGCCTTAGGGTTTGTCCCGTTCCTCTTTCAGATATATCCTGCAGACCTATTGCATTGTTTCCAATACTTAGGCTAATGTAATGCTAATTAAATCAGTGCATAAAGTCATTGTATGAAATGATGAATTTGATCCTGAATTCATATCCAAGGAAACTCTGAAGGTCAGCATATTTGAATGAGAAAGGAATAAAATTTGGGGGTGTGGTCATCATTGGACTTTTGTGTGTGTGGCTTAATGAAGTTGTAATTAATCCTCAAATATATATATTTAAGGATTTAGATTATTTTCATCCACTGCGATGTATGCATATGTATGCCAATGGAAAATTTCATTAAATGAAGCTAAATGTTTGAGCGTGTGGGTGTGGGTGCATATACATATATACATATATATGTGTACCCATTTATACGTATATACACATATATATCTATGAAACCCTGAGGTAGGACAGAGACGGTATTCATGCAATACGCGGCCTGGTCTTCTGTATTGAGAAGCCAGAATTGTATTTTCTTCCACAGTGACCACACAGAAGGTGGTCAGATAAACGAAACAAGTTTAGCTACATATGGCCATTTTAGGAGTTAAGCCTAACATGATGATGGCAAAGCTGTTGTTAATTCAGTACCTTTTCCTCTAGTTGAGTTATCAAATATTGTCTTCTGCTAGACACATCATGTATGTGTAGGCTTATGTGCTGCTGACGTGTTACACTGATCCAAGCAATGAGCTCGTATGGGTTTTCTCTCCCCTTGCTTTTTGCAAGATTTTTTTGAGCTAATCGGGGTATGTTTCAATACTAAATTAAAGTTTTCTAAAGAGGGCAGTGGTAAGCTCTGCTGCTTGGTGGGCTTTTTCACAGAGAAAACAAACTCTTCTGGTTGAATATTTGTCTTTTATACCTAACAGCATGTTGTTAAGTGTATACACTGACAGCTCCAGGCACAGAGCAAGATTGCAAGCAAGATATAACTGGCTGGAACAGCTAGGAGAAGCCTAGAGTAGAACCAAAGTGATACGCAGCTTGGGGGAAAATGAAACTACTGTTCAGTTCAGCTACTTCCGACTCGAGTGTGAGAAGGGCAGTTTTTTGTTGTCAAAAACATAGGTTCAGCTGAGATCTTGTTTATTCTCCATGTAACTAGATATAGTATAACCACGTAAGTCTATAACTATTGAACTATATAATTTGCCAATCTATGTAATTATTGCATAATTTGCCAATCTATGTAATTATTGCAGGGAAGGGAGGTGTTATGTACATTTTCAGATATTGCGTTGTAGTTTTGGCCAGCTTCGTGAGTCCTGTGCTGATTCTACCATACAGATCCCCTTTCTTGTGCAGTTCAGTGTTTTTTTCCTGGACAAGGTTTTTAAAAATTCAAGAATTTATTTTTAATTACTTTTGCCTTCATAAGATTATTTTAAACTACCTATTTTTCCATTTTCATGCACGTGTTCTAGAACTAAACTATAAATCTGCTCTTTGTATTATTAATCTTTGTCTCAAAGCATTAAAGTAGCTTCCCAGGCTCATTGGTGCACAGGACTCATTCTACGAGTCAAATCCTGACCCAAAATTCAGTTATTTTTGTAGAAAGTATCATGTTTTGTTTAAGTATGTGTAAGAGTTGTATCTTTAATTTTCACCTCATTTCTAACACAGGAATGTGTTGTGTCATATTGATGTGAAGCACATGGGTGCTGCTTGTATTGTTATCCTTGACATAATTTTATTTAGTCAGAAATGGCATCAGTTGAAAGGTAATTAATAATTTTGTGTCACCCAAGTGAGCTGGACCAAGAATAAAATGTAGGAAATACATGCAATGGTTCTGAACATAGATTAAAAATTAAAAATGAGTTTGTATTATTTGTTTTAATTTTCAAGTCTTCTTGTTTGAGTATATATGTATATAAACTAATAAGCCTTTTGGGGATGGCTCTTTACATTAGGTGAGAGCTAAAGGCGCTAAACTGCAGTCCAACCACTGCATCATTTTGACAGTCAGCTGCAAGCTTGAATATATGTTTCTAAATGGACAAATGCTGATTTTTATTCTTTCCTGAACAGTAGCTCCATAAAGAGCCTTGTGACATTTGAATCATTCTTTTTTTCTTCTTTTGACCTGAATATAACTTTGCTTCTTTCTAAGCCAGAAGCAGCTGAATATTTGTAATGTGTTTAGCTACAAATGATAGCTCTTGTATGCATGTGCTTTTTTACAGGCTTGTACGTGTTTGTTGATGGTTGCTGGTGGAAATGGCACAAAATATATGGTTTGCCAAGTATCTTTCTTTGTGCTTCTCTGCAAGCAGCTCTGTTTAGGGTGGTCAAATGGGGTTAATGTTTTATTTCTCTTTTCACTTCTGAATAAACAGTGTAAAGTTTTGAGCTAATTTTATAAATTGCTTTCTGCATGTCTTGCAAGAATTAATTTTGACTTACTGCCTTGAAATGTCTCATTCATTTCTTGCAATTTTTGATCTCTCCCCCTTTTTTTGAGGTATGTTTCTTTTTCTCATTTTTTGTATTTAACTGCATGGCTGTGCAGAACACACCTTTGCTGCTAATTTGTCTCCAGTGTCCGTCCATATCTACAGCAAAAGTGTCCTTGCACCACTTTGCCTGTCGTCGTTCCATTTCTAGTCAATGCAATTACTTCCCGCTTTCAAATTAAGGAGTAATTTGATCGGACTTCTCTGTCACAGAAAACAGGGAATGGGAGGCTAGAGGCAGACGGACATTAAGCAGTTGTTTTTATTTGACTAAAACATGGAAAAGGACAGTGGGTAATTGAAGGATATGGCACAGTTTTGCAATAGTCAGCTCCTGAAACCACCTTTTCTTGTTCTGCTGCCAGTCTGGTCCTTCACACAGAGATACTCCTACTCCCCTACTCTTGTTTGCCTTAATCATTACGTTACATCTTAATTTTCATTTTAGATCCTTCAAGACATAAAAGATTCCTGCCTATGTGATTAGACAGTACTTAGCAAAACAAAATCATAATACAAATAATACATTAATAAGCAGCCGATTGTGGCAAATTACTTAGCAATGGCATTTCTCTTTCCTCATGCCCTGCCTTAGGGACGAGGGTCTCCTGAGCACACGCCTGCTTGCTTGTCTGCCGTTTCGGCTGGTCGTGCGCTGCCAGGAAGGGTGGCTGCCTCTTTGACAGCCTGTTATTCACTGTTTCCTCACATTCAGGCTGTCTCTGCTCGTGCTTTGCTACTGCATTAGCTGCCCTGCAAGGGGGAAGGGGAAAGAGTTTCTCCCTGCGCAGAGATACCTGGGGAGCGCTCGCTGGGACATTTGACTGCTAGTGCCCAAAATCCAGCTTTTTGAGAAACAAATTGTATCTTTGGCTGGTCCTATAACATGTCTTTCAGGGTTTATCCCTGCTTTTTGGTCTGAAGCTACTTTGTAGGAGTCAGTCATCCATAACATTTGTACCATTCAGGGTTTTTTGGTTCTGTGTTGCAGATAGCAGAAGGAATAAAATAAAATTTTCTGGGTTGGTTTCTGCAAAAATAGAAGGGTCTTACTAAAAATGGATGAGTAGGTCTTAAAAACTTATTTTTTTTATTTCTTGACTCTAAATATATAAATCTTTTCAAAATTCTGTCAGTGATCAGGCATCTGAAAATGTAAAATAAAAGATATTATATAAAAAAGTGATTTTTGTTTGATTGCTCTGCAAGCATCAATCGATGTTCCAATTGCTTGACTGATGCTAAGAAAAAAAAATAACACTTGCTTACATTTGTCTCTCTCTGTATTGCTTTCTGTGTTAATTTACAATTGCAAAATGCTAACCAGATACTGAGTTGCGTTAAGACAAATATCAATATATAAAGTACATTCATCATGAATTTGCTTTTACACCAAGACACTAGATTGTGTCAAGAAATCATTCAAAATACCTTCAAGACATTAAGGACAAGCTTTAGTTGTTACTTAAATGTGACAATGAAGTTAAGAATATATAATTGTTCCCCTACTGTAGCTGAGGAGCTGAGGCTTAGTAAGATTAAAAGTTAAAAAAAGGTTAAAAGCACATAGATCAAAGCAGCTTAGTCCAATGACTTCAGTGTTGTTACATCAGTTTATGTCAGCGGGGGGCACAACTCTGGTTTCTTTACTACTTGTCTCATTTTCTGAAGCACTGCTATATGCATAAAGCATGTACAGGACCTATTAAAGTATAACTCTGGTACGGAGTGCTGTCCGATCCCTAAAGTGCCATTATTGCTTAGCTTTGCTTTACGCTTCTCGTTTCTTCATGGTGAAGGAAATATTTATAAAATCAGGGTCAGATTTTTGGCTGGTATACATGGTGGTATTGTATCAGTGAAAATATGGCAATTTGTAGCAGCTGGGAATCTGTCCATTACATATTATTTTACCAAGAAAGCAATGCTCTTAGATAAGAAGCTGCGTTGTTACATACATACTCTTAGTTGTTGTGTGTCTAAAAACATATATATTTTCTTTGTTTTATCATGCTCAGGCCCATTTAGGTGAAATTGAGTGTCCTCCCCTGTCAGTTATGGCAGCTAATACAGACATAGTTGGATCCAGCCACATTTGCTGCTGAAGATGACTGGGGCAATGAAAATCACAGGATGACATTTTGCTCTAGTCAAAATGACTCTCTTGAGTATAGAGCTAAGTATGATGTGTTGGCTGTATACTTTTTATCACTGAAAGTCCATTTTTTTCCTCAGCTATCTAGTTTGTATGACCCTTTGTAATCGTTTCAGGAGACTAGGGCTGGATCTGAGCTGGATCTGCCTACGTTAGCATTTTAGCTGGGATTGGGAGTGACGTAGAGGCGTCGCAGAGCGTGCCAGCTGGACGCCCTTCAGATGTGGCCCTCTCAGAGTGGATCTGACCTGCTTCAACTGCAAATGTGCATTCTGTCTGCAGGACAGATTAAATGTAGGAGAAAGTAAAACCTCCAAGACATGTTCAATGGGAGCTTCACAGCCCCAGCACCAGCAGTCTCACTGAACGAGCCTGTGTCCGTTGCCTTGCACGGCTTGCTGGTGGTGAAGCCAATACAACCAGAACAGTGTTAGAGGAACAAGGCAATGAGTTTCTGAGTTAGGATAAGTCTTCTGTTGCTTCATACACTCTTTTTTTTACAAATTGATCTGAAGATCTGCTAGGTGTCTCCTTTTCCTTTTTTGAAACAGTTCTCGAAATAGGTCACCAGCAGATTTGGGCCCTCATTTCCCTGGGTTATGTCCTGAATTGATGCAGCTTGTCACAGCAACATGAGAATTAGCAGGTGCTAAGCTCCTGGCTCTCGGTGTTGCATCCTTCATTTATCGAATATGAAGGTTAAGTGTGTGTGGAAATGCCTGTAAGTCTGAAGTTTGTTGTATTTCACTGTGTGGTATGGCTCCTTATTAAAGACTTATATTAAACCCAGATTCATATTAATGTCTTTCTCCTTATCCTACGGAATGTGGTACTCTGCCCTCACTCCCTGACTTTGTTTGAAAGTAACTATTTAACATACTATATTGACTTGAGAGATCTTTGACATATACTCCTAACCGTTTTGGTTCCAGATGCTTTTTTTTACTTCTGTTCACTTGTTCCGTCTGTGTCTGTTTTTCCTGAAGACATTGGTCTCTTCCTATTATTTAGAATGATTTATGCATAAACATTTAGAAAATTCAAACTCAGCAGCTCTGGTTTTAAAAATTCTGCTTATGCAGATCTACTTATTCCACATTATTACTATACTAACTAATTCATGAATGATTATGGCCTTCGGATTTAAATATGGAAAGCTAAAGCAGCTGAAGTTTAGTGCAGTTTAAATTATCTCAAAATAGAGTATACAAGGTGGTATGATTTCTTTGTTCGTCTCATTCTGGTAGTTTAAACCATTTTGTGCAACTTTACTACCTCCTCCTGGGGTTTTATGTAATCACAAACTAAGCAAATGAAAAATGAGGAGACCTCCGGGAAACACACGGTTGTAAAATGTGTTTCTGTTTGAACGCCGTTTGTACAACACAGAGAGAGCTGCTGTATTGATTAAAACAAGTTTAGGTGAATCCTGAGAGAGTACGTCACAGCATGGAAGTAGACACAAAAGCTTTACAGGAGCTGAATTTTACTGCATTTATGAAGATCCTTTTGAGTCTGTCATTATTTCAAAGGTATTTTGATTTTACAAAGTGATTTTCAAGTTCTTGCTCATCTGCTTTGAAAGCTAAAGTGCTAAGTCCTGGCTCCTGGTTCTGTGATCTGCTCACTGCACCAGCCTGGCAGCCTGGGGCATATGGAGGGAGCAGCTGAGCACTGCAGGGTAGGCAGCGTGTTTGAAGACGGAGGATGAAATCACTTCGCACCACGGTAGGGGAGTTCTGCCATTACCTTTGGGGAGGCCAGGATTCACCCGAGCAGTGGGATTCAGTGGGGCGTCTTGGAAGGATGAGACTGTGAAGCCGTACCTTGTTCCTCGTAGATTAATGATATAGATTAAGTAAAAGAAACACATCTTTTTCTTCTGTAAAGATATGCAAAAAGTCTTTATTTATAGCAAGAAATCTTAGCAGTGTCTTCAGAGAGAGAAGGAAAAGCTCTCTTGCAGAGGCAGCTAGCTTTGAACCATATAACCTGTCTCGTACCGTACAGACTCCTTTCCTCTTTAAGGAAGAGTTATATTAATATTCCCTGTACATAACCTTGAAAATAATACAAAAGCAAGCTTAATTAACAGTCAAGGTACAATACCTATGGCGATGTCACGCTGTAGGTGGATGATTTCTATTTCAGCTTTATATTCTGTTTCCAGGAAGGCATAATGCAGTAGCCTATGAGACCCATGTTCCAGCTATTGGAGGGAGAAGAGACTTCTTCCTCAGGTAGCTGAATTTTAGAAAATATCCATCATCTTCAAATTTCTGTCAGGCAAATTTCTCCAGGGAGAGAAGACAGTGGCACAACCTTTGGCCAAAAGCAAGGAGAAAAAAAGAAAGGAGGTGGAAATTTCATTATTTTAAGTCTGCAAAACTCTTCCGTGAGGTGGCTGGAATATTGACAGGGAGCAGGGGCTGTCACCTCTGTGCTAGCTCAGGTGATGAAACGAACTTGGTCTCATCATCATTTTTCTCACGTTTCCCACTTGTGCATTGTATTCCCCTCACACTCGGTGTGTCTTGGATTTCTGTTGCCAGAGATGCATTTAGATAGATTAAACCAGTCTGCTCATTTCCCTGCCATTCATTAAACTTTCATTTACATGGGGATTAGATTAGAATCCATTAGCCAAATCCACCGTACCATTTTAATATTTATAAAAATGCCCTAAACCTTAGAAAAAAACCTTCTTGTCTATGATAAATGTGAATATATATTTAATTTTATTTATTTTCTATTTTAGGTGTGTGTGCATTCATGTAATAAAAATTTTACCGTAGTTTATTTGCAAGCATTTAATATTCATTATTTAAAAATTAATAAGAAAAGCTGTTTTACTGCTAGTTCTTGTGCTTCGTTAAGTCTGTATAAAGCTGTTGTTTGTAGTTACTGAACTTCAGCTTTTAAAAGGACCTTTTCTTTATTTGTAACAGAGCATGGTATATCAGAATTGGATTGGAAACACCTTTAGGGTCCTCCTATCCAGTTCTTAAGCTAGCTAGTCCCTGTCATTCCTTTACTGAACTGATCAAGCTCAGTCTTAAAAGCAGAGGAAGGTCTGGCCTCTTTGCTCAGTTCTCCTATCAGAAGTTCACTCTAAGGCCTTCTGCTCTAGAAAAGACCTCCTAATTTCCAGCTCTGTTTTATTCTTAGCTAGGTTATACCCATTTGTTATTGTGCAGCACCATCCTTATGCTGACATACCCTTTCCAGAACTGCTCTTTTTTACAGGCTAAATGAGTCAGGCTCTTTGTCTCCTCTCAGAAGAGAGCTATTCTTTGTCACCAGTTATCTTAGTGGCTCTTTTCAGCACTTTTTCTGCTTACAGTTCATCTCTTTGGCATAATGGACAGCACAGATTGTCTGCAGTATTCCAGACAAGGTGTCAAGCGATCTTTATATTACTGTACAGACACATCTTTATTTTTGTGGGAGATACTTGTGCTTTCCAACTTACTAGGACTGGGAAATTGTAAGAACTTCATAATAGGTGTTCTGTATAAAAATTAACTTGCGATAGCATCCATTTCCAAATTAACTGACTTTTCAGACCAGAAGTAATTGTATTGGGAATGAGCAAAATATTTAAAATACGTTGCAGAAAGCATGAGGTAAGACAGACCGTATTTTTGGATGAGATGGCCTGTTTCCAGTTCATTTATGGCAGGTCAAAAATGTGTTTCTGTATGTTCCAGAATTTTCTTATTTCTAGTATCTTTTTCCCTCTAACTTACCCCAGCTACTGCTTAGGGTTTACTGATCTTGTAAGGTGCCCTAATGACTAGAAAGTAATTGAAATGGTGGACCCTCCCAGACTGAAGACAAAGTTGAATAAATTATACCAAAAAAGATTTCTAGACAGTTTTTTGATTGCTTTAGTTTGTTTTGTTAACACCTAATTAGCATTTTTGTAGAGAGAAGTCTTTACTGAAGATCAAGCATATCTCTATAGTAGTTTAGTTTGATATATCCTTTGAAATGCTAATAAAAATTAGAGCAAAGTGAGGGAAGAACAAAGTTAACGAATAATATAGCTATGAGTATTTTTAAGTGGATGTTTTGTTGATATTTAATCCCTGATATCTTCATAAAAAATGCAACAAATTTTTAAAATGAAACTTCATCTGTTTTTAAAGAAGAAATTATTTTAAAGTAGAGGCCTGTAAAAATTAATAATAAATGTTAAGAAATGAGGAAGTGTTATTATTGCAGAATACATGGGGTTGGAAGAGATGTCTGGAGATCATCTGGACCAACCCCCCTGCTCAAGCAGGGTCACTTAGAGCATGTTGCCCAGGACCATGTCCGGACAGCTTTTGAATATCTCCCAGGATGGAGACTCCACAAGCTCTCTGGGCAACCTGTTTGGTGTTTTGACCACCCTCATGGTAAAAAAGTGTTTTCTTATGCTCAAGTGAAATTCCCTGTGTTCCAGTTTGTGCCCATTGCCTCTCATCCTGTCACTGGGCACCACTAAGAAGAGTCTGGCCCCATACTCTTTATACCCTCCCGTCAGATATTTATACACATTGATAAGATTCCCCCTGAGCCTCCTCTTCTCCAGGCTGTACAGTCCCAGCTTTCTCAGCCTCTACTCCTATGAGAGGTACTCCAGTCCCTTCACCATCTTCGTGGCCCTTTGCTGGACTCACCCCAGTATATCCATGGCTTTCCTGTACTGGGGCGCCCAGCACTGGATCCAGAACTCCAGCTGTGGCCTCACTAGGGCTGAGTAGAGGGGAAAGATCATCTCTCTTGACCTTCTGGCAACACTCTTCCTAATGCAGCCCAGGATACTGTTGGCCTTCTTTTCCATGACGATGCATTGCTGGCCCATGTTCAACTTGTTGTCCACAAAGACCCCCGGGTCCTTCTCTGCAGAGCTGCTTTCCAGCAGGTCAGCCCCCAGCTCGTACTGCTGCAGGGGGTTATTCCTCCCTAGGTGCAGGACTCTTCGCTTGCCTTTGTTGAGCTTCATGAGGTTCCTCTCTGCCTATCTCTCTAGCCTGTCCAGGTCCCTCTGAATGACAACACAACCATCCAGTGCATCAGCAACTCCTCCCAGTTTAATGTCATCCGCAAGCTTGCTGAAGGTGCATTCGGTCCCATCATCCAGGTTATAAATGAAGTTGTCAAACAATGTTGGATCCAGTATCACCGCCTGTGGGACACCATTAGTGACTGACTACTTGAATCATTCTGTTTCTTGCTTTACGTAGGTTCTCATACTGTGGTTAGCTCCACAAAATCTGAAATTCCTCCAGAACTTCCCTAAGCAACCTGACTCACATCTTTCATATATTATGTGTCTCCTTACCCTCTTTACTGAGAAAAAAATAAAATAAAATAACTGGAGCACTGTGTGATTGGTTTTGATGTTTAGCTGTTATGCTTTGATATTAGGGGAAGCAAAGTAAAAAGCACTGTCCATCCTTTAGAACTTAGAAAATTCACAAATAACATAAGCAACAATAGGACACAGTATACTAATAAGAGCATCTTTTCTATTTTATAGTGAGATGAATAACTTTCTAAAAACTATGTGCTGAAGATTTCACAACTCTACCTTTTATTAACTCTTTGTTGAGCTGTAATAGAAGCTTAATTCCATCTTCTGTTCTTGACATTTTTATTTTCATTTCCTTCTCCTTTTAATGAGATTTAGTGTGCTGTTCTAGCTATCAGCATGTGGCAGCTAAACCAGTCAGCATACATCACATGGCATTGCCAATTAATTTACTTGATTTGACATAGACACAACAGTATGCTAGACTTCAGTGACTTCTTCAGAGACTCATTTATAGAAGTGTCTGGGACATAATGTCAGATATCTAATGGGGAGTAGAGAAGTTGTTCAGTTAAAGGAGAAAAGGGAAAAGTAGATGGCACTTTATCATTTTATGCTTTTAATTACTACTGTAAAATATTTACTCTATAAAAATGTATTTCAGCAGATGTTGAAATTATTTGGTTTGCTTGCTTTTGTGTATGTTAGAAACCAAATTATATATAGTATATATAGTATGCATATATATATACACACACACATATATATACACACATATATATACACACACACACTCTGTTTCTTACACAACATTGGCTGCATACTACCTGAAAAATTCTAATTATCCAGTAATATTAAAGTTGATCATGGTAGGAAATACAATAAAGCAAGGTTTTGCAACTGATTTATATTTACAAGATCAAGCAAAGCATCACTTAAAACAATGACTTATCCAATTAGAAATCCCACTATGTGATAGTTATTTGCTGTTAACTTTTTAGACTGTTTTTTATTTTCCTCCTGTGCCTTAAATGAAAAGAATAAACTTCCTTTCCATTTCTTAGAACATTCTTGTTTTGATAAGACTAGACAGAGCCTATTTAATTTGTATTGTTTCCCCTTTTCTAATTCTTTACTTTGCAAAGTATGTAGATAATTTCTAATATAGTTAGCCTACACACAGTAAGAGTCCTTTCAAATCAGCTGATAGATACTTTCAAAACTAAGCACAAGTTATTACAATGTTTATAACTAATCTGATGAATTTGGCATTCTGGAATATATGCACAAGCTATACTTAAAACATGCAGTTCTGTAGATAAACGTTCATATGATCCACACATATGTATCTAAGAGGTGCCTGACAGTTTACTACAAAAGTATGTTACCAAAAAAGTTGGAGTCAGTTAAGAAAAAGCTCAGGGCAGAAGAAATTCACTTATGCAGCACATGTGGCAAAAATCATTTTCTATGTAGTTATTAGATGTGTATATATATGTATATAATTAGATGTTTGTTTTGGGTTTACAGAAGCACTTTTTATCTACATAGAGCCTGATATTAACCTTCAACAAATTAAATATGAAAGGAGCATTAACATTAAAAATACAGATCATCACAATCCTCTTGCTCTGTCCCTTTCAAAGGATAAAATATCATAATTAGTTCATAGGCTTTCATTATTTATTGTTATTGTCTATAAATTGGCAGGTTGTTAGGTGTGAAAAAAGTGAGGTGTATCTAAAGTTAGTATTCTGTATATACCTTTGAAAAATGGTTGGTAGCAGGATATTTCTTGGCTAGTACTTTGGCGTTTGTGAACATTTCTGTGTTAATGGACAGTGTTGCTTGAGGTCAAGTCTGTAGAGATGATAATGTTTTCTTAGAAAAATAATAAATAAAGGAAATCTTCTAGAGTATTTTGAATATCAAGGTGCAGGCTTTGGATGGGTTTCTGCATTCAGCGATAGAACTATGCTGCTGTGAAGCAAAAATGCAAGATTCATGAGGCTGGGAAGAAAACAAGAGAGACAGCAGAACATACGAGTTACAGTGTGATGCTGCGACAAGCAGCTCCTCTGCTTTGGTCTTATTCTAGGATTATGTCAGGTTTTCTTAATCCAATAATTACTTGCGTAATAAAAAAACAACTTAAGAGCACTACTTGGATCTTCTTTTTGAGACCTCATGTTTCCTCTTTCTGGAGGACTGTGCGCTCTGCTACTTTAAGTCGATGGCAGTGCATCCTTTGCAGCTCTGAGAGGTGGGATAAAACACTCCCCAGGTCCAAGACATCTCTATTACTCTCCTCAAACTGATTTTTGATGAGATGTGGAGGTTTTTGGATGACTGTTTTGAGTTGAATACTTTCCTGTGGTATTCCGTGCAAAGCCTAAGTGTCTAAATTCAGACTCCCAGTTCCACTCAGGGGAACAGTTACCAAGGAGATAGTATTTAATTTGGAAGCACTTAAATCTTTCATTGGCTCTGGCCTTTTGCTTATGCTAAACTTTGCATAAAATAGATGACTTAAACCATGCATCCAAATTTGAAGGGTTGAAGTTCAAGCTGCTAACAGAATTGTTCTTTAAAATGACTATATTTGGGAATCTAGAAAATGAATATATATGAGCCAGTACAACCATCTAATACAAAATATTCATGGCTTTTTGAAATTTATGGGAGACCATTCCTTCTCAGTCCAACATGAGTAAAATTTTCCAGTGACAGTTGAGAGTTTGTAACACTATATTTAATTTAACATAAACTGGAAGGAAAGTAAGCTTGAAAAATTGAGTAAAGCAGACAAGTTGTAAAGAAGGCTACTTTGCGCCTTCGGTAGAATATCTATAATACCTGAAAATTATCGGTACAGACAGAAGCCTGTCAATGCACACACATAAAAAACTGTGCTTGCAAATATATGCTTCCTCTCTGCCCATTTAAATACCCTAATGTTTGACTGCAAATATATGTTTTATTCATAACAATAGCTGGGCAATGTTGTCTTTAAAGAATTCAATGAGTCAACTTCCTTAAACAGGATATGGAGCTGTAATACTTTCCATACAGTAAAAGGCCATTAATGAGGTGCAGAGCTGGGCCCTTCTGCTCTCCCTGGTGTGCCTATAGCTGCTTCACCAGGGAATGGTAGCTGTCATATTTTCGGCTGTAGTAAATAGCTCCCAGGATTTTCAAATAAAGTTACACTCTGCCTTATATGCAGGCCAGGGCCTATACATTGAATAAATCATCAGAAGTGTGTTCTTCCATTTCTTCTAAAGAGAGAGCAATAGTGCTCTCTCTATTTTATTGATTGCATTTGCAGGGGAAAATTGAATCTGTGCCTTGTCAAGGCCTCTGAATCTTGTGTCATAAAGAACAGAAGAAAAGAAAAAGATGGATGGAGTTCAGTGGGATTAGCCAGAAAGAATCATGTTGCCTATTGTGCCATGACGAATTTCATTTTTTCATCCTACCCATGTCAAGTGAAAGGTAGCAGTTGAAGTACTTTGAAGAAGCAATCTTCAAAGACTTCTTTTAGCAGAATTGGAAATAAGCTTATTGGAGAGTTATCTCAAACTAGATTTTCTGCCAATTATCAGTCAAAAACTTTTTCCTGTGCAGAGGTTAACTCAAAGGGAAAGGTAAGTGCTTCTAGAATATACAGCACCTCAGTAAGTGTGGCAATAATGCCTCTAAACATTTCTGTTTTACTAAGATCCATTTTTTAAATAACAGAAAAACAAGTGAAATTCTCACTTATCACGTGAATCCAATAGAAATTCATGTCTTCAAATTAGGGTATTCTGAGAGGTGATACGCTCTTAACTATGAGCTAGTCAAAGTAGCACTGCATTGACTTAAATGTACATATTAAGAATCATGATATCTTAGGAAGAACTACTTAAAAAATTGTTATTGCTGTTTGTGATGTTTTTATTTGCTTTTCTTCGGATGGCAAGTTTCAAATCTATCGCTGTAGGCTTTAAACCAGAATCAGGTATTGGTTTGAAATTGCCTACTACCAGAGATACTGCATTCAAAAAAGTAGGGGAACTGATTTTTGCTTGCCTTTTAAAGTCCGGAGTGTATTCTTTTGCAGAAGCAAAGAGGCACTAAATGCTGCAGATAAAGACATGGGGAAATAAATGATTAATGCTAAAATTCCTAACAACTGTTACCTCATTTATTGTCCACTGGATTAGTTAACACAAATTGGATGTACTCTACGTGCAAGTAACTAATGGCAAAAAACAGAAACAAACTAACAGAAAAGCAAGCAAGCTTCAACTGCAGATAGCAAAGTACTCCAGAAATAATTGTTTTAATGATCATACAATGAGCTATTTACAAAGCATTCCTATCCAATAAATTATGTGTTTGTTCCAAGTATGGGACAAGTTATTTTTGTGAAGATAAGAACATTAATTAAGAGGAAGCTGATGTGTATTGAAGCTTACAATTATGCTGTTAAAATTTATTTTCAAAATGGGACTGAGGTACTTAACTATTGATTTCTGGAGTTCAGGAAGATGTGTTTTTTGGTATGGGGGAATAGATACATTACATACTGTTAGTAGCTTTTCCTCACATTTTATTCATATTACTCATGTGTGGACATTCTGCTCTTCTTCTTTATGTTGAGTTGTGCATTGTTATCTTTATTTTCAGTCATTTAGACTTGATACAATATTTTTTCACGGCTGCAAGTCTTTGGGTTTTCTAGGATGTTTATCTTTTTTAAAAAGTCTCTGAGAGAGATTTGGAGAGAGAGAGGAGGAGGAGAAGGGGGAGGAACTGGGACATAAATAAGAAAATAAAACTCTTGACACTGGGGCATCACTTCTCCACAAATATTACAAATAGGATCTAGGGAGATGTATTTCTTGCTTTATAGCCTAATCTCGACAAGTCTAACAAAGTGCTGAAATTATCTCCTTAGTTCCTCATTTTTTATATATGTATGTGTGTGAGATATATATGTTTGGACTATATTACAAAGACTCCCTTTGCAACAATATCTGTAAATGTATAGTAATATGTTTGATATATCTTAATATTTAATATAGTTTATTCATTTGTAAGACTTATTGTCTGAAGGAAATACTCTCTTTAGAAATATTGTATTCCATTTCATATCAGAGAAGGCAGTTTCAGGGGATGCATAGCCAGAGATTTAGAAAAGCAATTATGAGCATGATTAACTTAAAATATATTTTTTTCCCTGATTAAATGTTTTGCTGAATAGGAGTATCATTGGTCTGAGCAACCTGGTAAAGTCACTACCAGATTTGGGGCTAGGGATTTCCATCCTCCAAGTTTCAGTTCCATGGCTTAGCTGAAGACCACCTTTTTCTATCCGGTGTCACGTAGAACGGTATTTTTCAGATGGGGAGGGGACTGCAATCTAAGTCAGGTCACAAGGCCAGATAGATGCATTTGTTTATGTTTTGATGGGGCTTGGGAATCCATGGAGGACCCTGAAACCCAAATGTTTTGTCAGTGGGAAAAGCTGCTGTCTCTCAGGTGCCTTTGGTGTCCTAATCTCCAACACCCTGAATTTCATTGGGAGCCATAGGCTTGCACTTGCATTGGGCCAAGTGCCGTAAATCAGGTGAGGAAACAGTGCCATGGAGCAAACAAAATTAAAGCACAAAAGGAAATTCTTGTCTCAGTAAGTAAACGACAAAGCTTCTAATAACTTCATGGAGCCACTTTGGGAAGTCAAAGGAAAGAAAGTCAAATTTCGAAGAATTTAGAAAGATGGTATATAATGCTTAATTACACAGTAGATCAAACTGGTTCTAAAAGACATAATAGAATAGTTATCATTTTAAAATGATAATTAAGTTATTATGGTACTTAAGGGAGTTATTCCTCTTTCTCAAGTAAACATATATATTTTTATAATTGCCTACTTGACAAAGAGACAGGTATATAGTAAAGCTTATTGGTTACAGGAAATCTCAAGAGTTAGAAATTGTATGTGATATTTCTATATAAAGCTGTATCTTCAGAGAGTAATATTCTCTTAAAACTTCTTCGAAAAACAGATAAACCTTTCTCCAAAACACATGGTGTAGCAATTTTCTCCTTAACCTTTAAAAACAAGCCTATAAAATTCAATGTTACCATCTCATTTCTTTAGTACCTACAACAACCATACTTTGGAAATAGGCTATCAAATGTTAACTTTTAACCTGTCCTTATTTTTATTGTTTCTGTTTTTTCACAGTGATAATGGGCTAGAAAGTAGACATAGATACAGAATTTTGTACCCTGATGCCACTGATCTGCCTTAAGCTTGAAGTGTTTTCTTACAGCTTGACTTGTCTATTTGCAAGAGAACTGAAACTTCTTCCATGCAATACTAAAGCATAAGCAGTGTCTAAATTACAATATGGCTTTTCTTAGGATTTGTGTCTACATCTTCAGCTGTTTTGAAATGTTTTTTTTTCCCCTCTAGCTCTCATTTCACTCTCAGTGATCACTGTATCACTATTATTCTAGGTGTTTCAGAAATGTTACTTATAATGCCATTGGGCAACACAAAGGAAAGAATCAGTGACCCAACCAACAAAAGAAAAAAACCCTTGCTCTTTCTAATTAACTGAATGCCAGCTGTTGCCTGACATGAATAAGATTTTTTTCAAAGTTAATGAGATCTTTACAGCTGATTAAATCATGGGGAAAAGCATGGTTATCTGTACCATAATAAAATTTCATTATTTGTTCAACTGATTATTACTGTAGCAGTGTTCATTGGCTGTAGAGCAAGGCTCCCATCATCTCTTTTTCACAGACTCGTAGGGCGTGTTAAAATGTATATTTGCGTGGTTAACACAAGCATCAGCTGCGAATATAAATTTCTGCCTACCTGGCCACTTAATGTTTAACTGATCATGCTTAAGAATATGAATGTCCTTGTATTTTCAGCTCATTGGGAAACTGACCCAGCTCATAAATATTAATGTTCACTCTGCTGGTCATTCCGTAAGTGATCACGTCTATAAACGTGAAGGTCTTGTCAGCATGCAGTAATGCGTGCTGTTGTGCGTGCTGCTCCCACCTTAATTTTACCATTCTGATGCTCATTGTTGCCTTTTTCCCACAGAATCCACTTACAGCATCCTTTCTGAACAGGAAAACTCTGTTAGCTTTTCTAAAAGACTCATCTACTTTTGTTGGCATCATTCTAGTCTTTCTTCTTGCAGCATGGTGTGACTAATCGAAATACCACCTTTACATACTTGCATTTACTTTTCTATGTCTGGGAAGTACAACTCGAATGACATCTCAGAAAAAAATATTTATCAAAGATATTGAATATGCAAATAAACCAACAGTTATGGCATGTAAATAATGCATTGGGAGGAAGAGAGTGTAAGGAGCTTAAAACTGCCAAGAAAGAGGAGTGTGTTCCCTTAAATTTCCTTAAGTCTTTGTTGATGCGTTAAACAAAATGTTATGACCATCTGCAACAATTTAGTTTTCTCTTTGTAGTCATTGCTACTTGTCTGAAGATGTAACTGAGTAATATCAAATATGTTTTTTCTTTGACAGCGACGATAGTATTAAATGAACTCAACTGGACAGCAGCCTTGGATGATGTGTTCAAGAGGAACAGAGAAGAAGACCCCACCTTGCTATGGCAGGTTTTTGGTAGTGCAACTGGCCTCGCCAGGTATTATCCAGGTAACTGAAGTCTTCTAAAAAACTGTCCTACAGTACTGAAATGCAGTCACACATTTCCTGAAAAAATTCTAAATGATTCACAAGCAATAAAAGATAACCAAAGATAGCTTTCTCCTATAACTGGGCTTTCCATATATGAGAAATAACTCAAAATCTGTGACGTTATTCTGGTATGAAGGGAGAAAAACTGGATATGGAGTATATAGTTAGGTGCATCCTTTGCAGTAGAAGGAACAGTGGACAATGTTCTTTGAAAAGCTAAATATTTACATATTATTTTGATTGTTATGTAGAGAAGCACTTGAATATTTTCCAGTGAGTTTTTTTTTTTTACCTGTCTAGTTTCAAAAATAGCAGATCAGTAACTAAACAGACAATCTTTGTGTTAAAGTCAGTGAAAATACAACTGCACAATGCTGTGTTTACTTCCTGCAGAATCCACAATCTCTGACAATTATGATTTTACCATTAGAGCTAAGGTCAATGAATACAACTCGATTATTTCAACCAGCATCTGTTCCACCTGTCGAAGCATCCCATTACTGAATCACAGCAATTAATTTAAATAGGGGTATAGTTTAATGAATTTAGGCCATCCGTACTCTGAATTAATATATTTGACATGCACCACCAAAGGGAAGGCTTGTTTTGTGCTAGGCGTACTGCCTCCACGGCTGCTGTTCTGGAGGAGTGATGTTGTTAGCAGGGACAGAACAGTGTGACCGCCAGACACAAGCTAATTGTGTGCGCTGCCTTCTATCTGTCTTACCCACAACTGGTTAAGGAAGAACGTGGGATTCTTTCCCTTCTGTTATAGATTTCTGATGTTTCTGAGGATGAAGAAGATTATTTTAAAGCTGTTAACCATGTCATTAACCCAATTGCTAACACTGCCAGAGAAGCTGCCTTAGGCTAGTTTTGAGGAAGAAATACTTCACAGTACTTGAATCCTGTTTGTATTATTGGCTAGAGGTCAATGAAATAAGTACAGTGAGATGTTGGCAGAAAAACAATATTGAAAATGCTAATTTCAGATTTTATTTATTTCAAAGGTTTCTCCTTCAATGCTTGTGAGATCTATTAGTACTATGTTTGAGGTCACCATTTATCACCACTTATTATATAGTGATGTTTTTCAAGTGCTGGGAAAGAAGTGTTTCTAATACATTTCTGTGACAAACTCTAGAAAATTCATTTTCATGTATAAAATTATCTTTTATATTACTGAAAAGTTTATTCTTATGTTCTTATATCTAGCTAACCTATATATTCGGTTATTTACCAACACAACACAGGAGCCTCAATCTTTATATAGTTGTCCTCAGAACACATCTATAAAATAGGAAAAGGTTGTTTTTTCCTATTTTGCAGGTGGATATGTTGCCTGTATATACTCCATCTAAATACAAATTTATGATTAGTATAAAACCAAGATCCTCAAACTTGCTGCTGAGTGGCTGCCTAGTCCTCTCAGGACCTAACTTGCATTAGAATTTTAGTTATAAACTGGACCATTTCCATATGTCCATATTTCCATATTTCCAATTACTGAAGGCTTAAGTTAGGTAGACCAACTTCAAATTTAAGTAATTTAGTTTTCTTTGAATTCATTAGAAAGTGGAAAAATATGTGTTTTGGTAAGTATGAGGAGATGACTGCATCACCAGGCAACCGAAATACCTCAAAAATCAGATCCCAGGTTCATTTGCTCAAGCTCCCATGGCAAAATATCTGTCATGACAGAACTACAAAAGATGGTGCTGAACAAAAAACAGTGCAGTTTGTTACATCATTTTCCTACTTTGAAAAAGATATCTGCATAGCAAAACAAGGATTCTGCATATGCATAATATATAGCAGTAGCTACAACATATTATTCTTTTATTTGTGCATAGAGTCAAGATAAAAATGACATGGTCCTGCTTCCACCTAGTAATAGTAAAGTACTCATTTCAGCTGAGAAAGGGTTGGGGTTGACACAAAACAGTAGTTGCATGAATATTGAATACAACTGAATGAAAATACTGATTCTAGGTTAATACCAGTATAATTGGCAAAAAGCATGAGATGTGTGGTCCACTTCCTTCAAGGATGCTGCAGATAGGCGTAGTGTTGTATGTCATTTAACTAGTCGTCACTATTGTTATGTTTAGCCAGTAAAATATGATTCCTTGGTATATCCTACCTGAGTAATTCCCCGACTCTTAAATTTTACACATGCACAGAGTAATGTGGAGCAGTTTGATGGCGATCTTAAGTTGTATATGTGTTTTTCTGTGCTTCTTCTCCTTCCCAGTTCCTGTTTATAGCTTAAATTGGTAAGGCTTTGATTAAGTCTTTCTGCACGTTTGTCCATCTTTCTCTTTTTCTTACTTTGCTGAGACCTATCTGACACACACAGATGTTCTGGAAATGAAATCAAGTTTCATATAGTTGACTGGATGCTTTTCATATTTACTTTTTGAAAATGATTTTATTATATTGTAAAAATTTGCTTAATTATATTAGCCTTAGGTAAGCCTGCTGCAAAAGGGTGATTTTCTCCATAGTGATGATATTTGTGAAGGATTTGGACTTATCAAAAATCAAAAGTAAAATAAAGCTGTTTGAATTATTAGCTGCAATATATCCACTGTCTTGTCTCTCCAGAAAATCGATCTTTAGGTATCTCTGAGCTATAGAGGATGTCTTCAATCACAGGGTTCTTGAACTAATGTTTTTATCTGATAATATCCCACTTCCTTGAGTAATTGGATGGTATATCACTTCTGTCCTAATAGGCTCTTAGGCTGTCCTTATCACCATGGTAACCAATAGCATTAAGGGATCATTCTGTGAGTGACTCCGTGGGTGGAAAGTATGTGTGAAATATTAGATTATTTTTCTATTACATGTATCCTGTTGTTTCCTGTGTGCATGCTGTTGCCGTCACTTTTGGGCACTCCTCTAGCATCACAGATAGGATCTTTTATAATTTTCAACAGTGCTTTGTCTGACTCTTAGATGTCTGACTCTCCTCTATAACAACGGGACAAGACAGATGTCCGGCTACAACCAGGTCGAGACGCACAGTATTTAGACCAGTCTCTTTCCTCAGACTTTTTTCTTTGTAGACTCTAGCAAGTGGTATTAGAGTTAAATTGTATATTAATTAGATGCAGCAGAATGAGAATAGGAAGCTCCCTCTTACTTGAAATAAATAACATCTGGATTTATTTGTTTATTAGTATTAGATAGAGGAAGTAATAGAAACAAAGTTTTCACTTCCTTTATTGTTATGATGTAATTAGTCTATCAAATATTTGTTAGTCCAAATGTCATTTTTATTTAGGAGAAAGTCACATTCTATGTGAAATGTTATCTTAGGGGGCTTCTTGATGTTTTATTTGTTTTATTTATTTATTTATTTTTGAGAAGAAGAATGTATGTAATACAGGCAAGCTAGATTTAGAAAGATACATATGCAGATAGATGGTTACAGATATATAAGAAAGTTAGGTATTAGAAAGATATATGGAAACACAGATCTATCTGTCTTCTTCCATATCTGCAGTGACAGCAGAATCACTGCAAGGGGGTCTGTACAGCAGGGATGTGTACAGCAGCTTCCTACCTTTACCTTACAAGATGCCCCAATAGAAACATTAAAACCTGCATTGAGATCCACTTCTGCCATTATAAATTAATAGATTATTTGCTTCATTTTGTTTGTTAACTATTTTTCCCTAGAAGATACTCAGCACAGCTTTCGTTTTGAAATGTCAAGATAGAAATGGCAGAGAAGAACCCACAATGCAGGATACTTCCATGGGCCTTAAGCCTTATTTTCCACATTTTTCAATTAGAGCCTTAATCAGCTTGATAGACTCACTCTATGCTAAGCTTTTCCTTCATCTAATTACTTAACAAAGTGTGTCTTGACTAAAATAATTTTATAGATTAGAGAGAGCACTTAGTGTCAGCACTTCTGTTAGTTTAAACAGCAACATACTTGTGAAGAGAAATGCTATTCTCTATTTTTCCTCTGTTAGCACTATCTCATCATTCCCTGAGAACCATTGACTTCATCCTTATAGTAGATATTTACAAAATATTTCAAGAATGTTTTATGTGAGTTTCTGATGCATAGATGTTCCACTGTTAATGAAAAAAAACATGTATTTTTTGCGTAGCTTGCATCTATGTGGTATTAGATAGAGTGATGATGGTTGACCGTAGTGCGTTGAACCATTACTTTAATAAATCTTGATTATCGTTCTGGCTGGAGAATCATATTAGGGAGCATTTGAACCATCTGGACATACACAGTCTATGGGACCTGATGGGATGCACCTGCGACTGCTGGGGTAGCTGGCCGATGTCACCGCAAGGCCACTCTCGATTATCTTTGAAAGGTCATGGTGACTGGGAGAGGTGCCTGAGGACTGGAAGAAAGCAAATGTCACCAGTATCTTCAAAAAGGTCAAGAAGAAGGATCCAGAGAACTGCAGGCCAGTCACCCTCACCTGGATCCCCAGGAAGGTGATGCAGCAACTAATCCTGGAAACAATTTCCAAATGTATTAAGGACAAAAAGGTGATTGGGAGTAGTCAGCATAGATTTATGAAGGGGAAATCATGCCTGACCAACCTGATAGCCTTCTACAGCAAGATGACAGGCTCTGTGGATGAGGGGAGAGCTGTGGATGTTTATTTTGACTTCAGTAAGTCTTTTGACGCTGTCTCCAATAATGGCCTTATAGGCAAACTTAAGTTTGGACTAGATATGTGGTCACTGAGGTGGATCGGAAACTGGCTGTACTGCTGGGTTCACAGGGTTGTGAACAGCAGCACAAAGTCCATATGGAGGCCAGTAACTGGTCAAGGATTGATGCTGGGGTCAGTGCTTTTCAACATCTTACTAATGACCTGGATGATGGGACCAAGTGCACCCTCAGCAAGTTTGCAGATGATACCATACTGGAAGGAGTGACTGATACACCTGATTCAGAGAGACCCCAACAGGCTGAAGAAATGGGCTGACAGGAACCTCATGACGTTCAGCAAAGGGAAATGCCAAGTCCTTCACCTGGCGAGGAATTAACTCCTTGCACCAGTACAGGCTGGGGGCTGACCAACTGGAGAGCAGATTTTCAGAAAAGGACCTGGAGATCCTGGTGGACGACAGGTTGAGCTAGCAATGTGCCATTGTGGCAAAGGCACACAGCGTCCTTGACTGCACTAGGCAGAGTGCTGCCAGCATTTTAAGGCAGGTGCTCCTTCCCCTCTGCTTTGCCTTGGTGAGATAACATCTGTGTGTAGTTTTGGGCTCCCCAGTGCAAGCAACACATGGATATACTGGGGTGAGTCCAGTGGAGGGCCACAAAGATGATGAGGGAACTAGAGCATCTCTCATATGAGGAGAGTCTGAAAGAGATGGGGTTCTTCATCCTGGAGATTAGAAGATTCAGGAGGCTCTTTTATCAGTGTGTATAAAAATCTAAGGGGAACAGAGAGAAAAGAGGATAGAGCCAGACTCTTCTCAGTGGTATCACAAGAGGCAGTGGGCACAAACTGAAATACAGGGAATTCCATTTAAACAGAAGCAAAAGCCTTTTTTTTTTTTTTTTTTCCCCCAATGAAAACACTGGAGCAGGATTGCCCAAAGAGGCTGTGAAGTGTCCTTCCTTGAAGATATTCAAACCTCAACTGGACACAGTCCTTTCCCCTCCGAACACTGCTGCAGACTTGTCACTGAACATCCCTGAATCACTTTGTTCTAAAATGTGGAAGAGTGTTTCCTGAGAGCACCCCCGGCCAGCTCACCCATTTCATCTGTGATCCTGCAGTCAGTTTCATCTAACAATATCAAATATAGTGGTCAGGTTATGTGTTGAGAAATGATAACTGTCGCTCCAAGGGACTAGCGACTGCTGGGCAGCAATGGAGGACACAACCAATTAATTGATTAGCCAGCACAAAGGTACCCACACAGAGATACCTTTCCTACTTATTCCCATTTTGTAGAATAACGGTCAGTTCAGAGGTAAGTGTAGCGAATGCTTGTTTTAGAAAGTAGGCTTTTATTTTAATTATTATTTTCTTTAATTTACATGTTAATGGATGGAAAGAGAAGGTTGAAGAAGTTGCACATATTGGGACCTCGTGGTGCATGCAGCGTTTCTGCCGGGGTCAGCGCCACGTGTCAGCCCGACAAGCCCATAGTGAGGAGGCAGCTCTGAGGGCAAGCCAGGAGGTCCAGCCCGTGGGTCAGGGCCAGCAGAGTGCAAGGCTTGGACATGCAAACAGCATAGCTCAGGCAAGGAACAAGGGCCTGGGCTTAAATGCAGCTACCAAGCCAAGGGGCAGAAGCATCTGTGAGGTTTCTCACAATTTTTTCCCCCTTTCCTCTCCCCACAGCAGTCTGATCCAGGCTACACGGCTGAGCCGTGTAAACGTGGCCTCGAACGCAGGCACCAGACCCCGGGGAGGCTGCAGAGCCTCCTGCTGCATGCAGGGATCCGACTGCTTCACATTTAAGGAACAGACTGATTTCATAAGCCACAGAAACAAGCAGATTTGTGTGGGACTGCAATTTATACCTCAATCTCTTATGTTTTCCTCTCATTATTACCCTCTTGCTCAGACTGGGAAATGTTTGCTGATATAAAGAAGCGACAGACAACTTCCTTCTCCTCAGTAATTAACTGCATTGGCTGGCTTATTGAAGGAAGACTCTATAATTTTTTTTTGTCCTTTTCGTCCACCTGCGCGGAAACCAGGTGATAGCACGGAGTGGCTGTTGTTTGCAGTCTATTTGAAAATTGATATATCTGATCTAATGAAGTTAGCCTGCAAGTCCTTATAATTCTGCATAATGGCAAGGTTCTCTTCAAGCCACAACTGACCATTTCATCTGTCATTAAACATATAAACAGTACTAATTTATTTAAAAATGTGAAGCATTGCAGGTTCAATATAAAATATACAGATCTCCAGGGGTTATGTTAGATATTTTCTGAAGATTTCATCCAGATGTTATGACATCAAAAATTCTAACAGCAACATGCTTGCTAAAATATGTGATGGTAGCAGAGTGACTGGTGAGATTGTCAAGCCATTAAAATCAAATGTCTCAGACATTTTAAGTGATTTTTATACCTAAATCGTTCTTTTTCTATGAATTACAATGTCTGACCTCCATTTCTTTCATGGTTTTGCAGGAATATTTTTGTTTCGTAAGGAATGCCATGCATACATTGATTAGCCCTTTGGTGGCTGACACTGTTGCACATGATTTTACCATCCCACCCACAAAACTGCAACTAAAGAGTTTTCAAACATGAGAAAATAAGTTTTGAGTTTCTTCTTCTAGTTCTAGAAACTGGTATATGGACAGAATATAGCTTTTAAAATAGCACTTGCATACTGCTGGCATAGGGTTTGACTAGTTCTTGATGCAAAATTAAAACCAGAAACGTGTCAATGTTTTAGTAAAATCATCAAAATTGCCAATTAATTCCAATCCAAATGGAATTTGAAAAGATATAAAATTGGAAGTATCTCAACACAATGTTTTACTATTCAAAACTTTCATTTCTGGAGTGCTTTAAAAGAACAGAAGACGAAGAGGCAGGCTGAAATAGTGGTGAAGGAGGAGCAGCCCATGGTTTGTTCTTCCTCCACAGCGACTGGGCCACTACCACAATGCAGAAAACGCAGCAGTGGGTTGATCTGCTGCCTTTGTGTCACCACTGGAGAAGTGATTCTGGGATACATCAGTCTCTTGGTCTTCCCTGCCAGTGTTGCCTACTGCCCAGCATTGTCAGAGCCACCCGGCAGCAGAGGAGGGATGGACAAGGCAATAGACTTCCTGCACGGCTTGGAGTTGGGCAGCCATGGGATAATAGGTATCTTTCTCACTCACAGCTGCTGTTTTCCAGAGGGTAAGATTCATCCCATCAAATGGGATGGCTCAATTTTAGCCATTTAAAATCAAGGTGTGTTTGGGCTCTCTTTAGGCGCCAAAGGAATATGGTTATTCTCAGATGATACAATCGTCCAGGTAGGCACCTGCCTAAAAGAGATGAAATGGATGACTACTCTGGAAGGGTGTATCTCATCACCAGATATGGACTATCTAATAGAGGATGCCTGATGCAGATTAACTTTTTAAAAGGTAAAATTAACTGAGAATAATCCCTAATATAGTTCAGGGTTTGTTTTTCTTTTATAAGGTTGTTTCCAAAGTGATTTTTCTTAGATGGCAGGAGTCCATGCAAAATTTTAACTTTTTTCTTTTCTTTTAATCTTGAATTAGTTTGTCACAAACAGGGAATGGTGGGGTTTAAGCCCACCTACTTTTCCTCCTATAATCACTTCCCTGGGGGCTGGTGCATGTAGACTGTACATAGACAGAAAGGTGCTTCTGTGTAGATCAGATTACAGATTAAATTTATGATTAACCAGAGCACTGTGGACAAATTCGTTACCCCAAAATAAATTGAATTATTTAAAATAGTTTAATATAGTTTGACGGATGTTAAATTATTTACATTTTGTAAGGCAACTATCTGGCTAATTTTACTGCTAGGTGTAAGAAAGCAGCTTTTTTGAAGGAACAATTTATGATCAAAATTTTGGCAGGCTACTTGGAGGTGTAGGTGCAAACCAGCCAGTTCCTCTTTTAATCTTGAAATCCTTCTTAAAATTGCAGAGCTAATGGGGATTATAATTGTTAATCAATTCTTCATTATAACCCTGCAATGGAAAGCACATTATTTTTACTTTAGTAATTACTAGCTAAACAGATTTAAAAAACACTTTGTATTTTTGTGACTTTTGCCAGAGACCATATTAATCACCTCCTCACCTGTCTGTTTATTGTGTTTTGTAAGGATAAGTTCCTTAGTAAAGGATGTATTTTGTTTTGGACTGCAGACAGCCTAACCAGTGCATTTATTTGCAGCTAAATATGACATAGAATCTTTCTAGACATAGCAATAAATAAGCTTAAGAAAACTTGGCTGCAAAGACTTACTAGAGTAAAAAAACCACACTCTTGATTTAGATGAATGTTTAGTATGAAACACTATTTGGTCAGCAACACCAGATCTATTATTCTCTCAGGGAAAATATGAAATAATATTTGCCACAGTGTAATACTAGAAAGGGTATTCCTGAAATGAGTAGTCTCAGATTCCAGTTAGTAGGTTTTATTTAGCAATAACCTTAACATGGTGACATATGAATAGTTTCAGTATCCTTTAAGGAGAATTGTTGATTATAGTTGCTATGTGGCAGAATATTTGCAGTTTTAGGAGAGCATTATGTCTGCAGCAGCGTGCAGAGGATGGCAGTGTGCCATGCCAGGTCAAGATCAGAAAAGCTGAGGCAATCACTAACAAAAATAAAACTGAAAAAGTAGTACTGTCCTGTCTCAAATGTTCCACATCCTTGAATCTTCACACCTCCTCCAGAGATGTAACAAGGGGGCTGCAGGAACTCAGACTTACACCTCACTGTCCCCAGGCAATGCCTCCGGCAACTCCCGCTCTCGCCGGCTGTGGCACAGCTCTGTGACTTATCCCTGGTTTCTTCAAACAGGAAAAATCAGCCTCCAGCCAGCAGCTCCATGACCTTCTCCTCTCACGTAACCCAGATGGACATCTGTATCCTCAGCATTTGACCATACCCCTGTTAGAGAAGGAGGCAGAGGCGGGAACGGGGAAGGGAACAGATAGAGGAGGGCTTTGTTTTGGTGCAGCCCTGGTTCCTACAGCTGTGGGAAAGCCAGTAAAAAGTGAAGTGCTGCAATATCAACTTCCTCGGTGAATGCGAGGGCCTTTGTGCTAATGAGGAAAGATAGTATATTCTTGCCAGTAAGGTCCTAAAGAGACTGAATCTTTACCAGACTTTCAGGTGAACTAGATACGAAGCAGCATTTCAAGATGTGGATGATCCTGTTATTTATGGAGATACATCTTTGTTGATGTGAAAAGTATTGAATTAAAATAGCAAGGTAGCTGTAAAGTGTAGGTCCCTCCTTAGCTAAATAAATAGATGCTGAACAAGACTGTAGTTTTGGAACTAGGTGTCTGCATAGTAGACTTAATTCTTACTTTAAGCACATATGACTTAATCATGCATAGAGATCTGTCTTAAGCTCATCTGCCTCCTCATCTCCACAGGTATGTCTGTATTAGTAAACAGAACAAGCCAGAGTTTTATTAGCATTCTTCCAGACAGTCCCGTGGTAGGATTCAAGGGTCAGCACATGCTAGCAGCCTTTCCTGATGGGCAGCACTGCGCCAGTTCTGGTTTCCTCCATCCTCCATAGTCCTCCTACACTATTGCAGCAGGCTTCATGTTCTCAAGCACACCTTAATGCTCTTGTGCTTTATGGCAGGACGTGTGACACACACGCACATCTTTCATCCTGTAAACACCCTCTGATGGGCCACAGTGCAACCTTCCTGTTGCTTCAGATATTTTGAACTGAAAAATTGAAAAACATAAGGCTGAAGGGCTGAGAGGAGACGCAAAGCCAACTGCTTTGTAATGTGGACGTGAGATTAGTTCCCACCATTACTTTATTTATCAGTATAAAGTTCTTTGTCCCTTACTAAATATATGCCTAACCATTTTTTTTAGCCATATTTTTCACCGTTTTCTGTTCCTTTTTTTCTGTGTACTAGGCTTGATTTTAGCCTTACTTTGTTTCTCTCTCTAGTAAGTGTAATATGATGGGAACTTTACATTCCTCACGCCAGCACTTTACTAGGATGTTTGGCTCCTCTTGTGTAGTTAGAGCTTACTAGAAACTAAATGGAGAAATGTAGAGGTAAGGAAAAGAGAACGCTGAAGTTGATTATCCAGAGGAATACTTTTGCCCATAAAGTCTTCTGAAATCCTTTGATTAAATATAGACAGAAAAGAGCTAGTATTATCTCATTCCCTTAATGAAAAAAAAAAATCTTAAACATCTTCCCAGATGTCAGCAAAGCAGGTTTCACTCAACTGCTGGAGCACTCCCTGCTTAGACAAACTAATAATGCACCAGCTTTAAAAATCAATTTCTAATAACATAAAATGGTATCTCTCCAAATGAAGCACTTGCTGTGCACAGCTGCTCTTGTGTTAACCATTAATGCCAAGCAATAGTATTGCTGCCATGATATTGAACTCCCCAAAGAAAGTCATTACTGAAGCAGATAAGAGACTAGAGAGTCTAAAAAATCCATACAAAATGAATCAAAAGCTTTGAAAAACTAAGGACTTCACTTTTTTTTTTCAAAAGGTTTTCTGATTATTTTCATAGCTGATAGTTCCTGCTGAGAATTGAACATTCAAAGGAGGCTTTAGTGTACGAAGATAAAAAAACCTTTCCAAGTAATTTAGCTTATAAATTCTCAATCAGTGCAATTAGTCCAAAAGTTGGACCTTTATTCTTTTTGCATTGAAATAAGTCTCTTTAAGCATTATTCACTTTTTCTTTTCTTGACATCTGAGAAGAAAAGGTATGATCTGCACTGCTTATGGTCTTACCATAATCATCATATGGAAAATCTTACAACATGTTTAGTTGGGCTTCATTTCTTGAAAGCTGTTGTGCTGAATTTTGTAGTTGTGCAGATCCCTCAGTCACAGGATTGCATGCTATTTCTAGTGAGTTAGTGAACATTGCAGCCAGCATTTGAAGTTTATACCATCTGAGTCTTTGTGATACAAATTGAAATCTCCAGAATTTGCACTTATGAGAAAACAAAAAACACTGTGTTGTTGCTTTCGTACCTGTCCTCCTCAAGATTTAAGGATACTCCAGCCTGTTTTGGGAGAATAGTTAGTTCAGATGAAGCAAAAAATTTATGGAAGATGAAATTCAGTTTATATATTGAGAGGCAGAGATATTTGACTTTGATATAACAAAAATACATTTTGAGGCTAATTTTATGTTGCGGCATGCAGTATATGTCACATATTCAAATTGCTTTCCTTTTTTTTTTGGTGTGTTTTAGGTCTGCATGTTAGGACCATATAGTAATGGATTTGGGATCCTAGTAATGGAATACTCATAAAAAAACTCAGTGGTAGACTGATTGGGATTGAAATATAGCCCAGCAGTCTGTTGTCCATAACATGGGCAATGAATTCGGAAAACCTCTGCGAGATGACTCTGCTCTCTTTTCTGCATAGCGAAGGTGCTATAAAAGTTAGAGATGACATTGCACAGTGCTCTCTTTTCTTAGATAGATTTTACCTGAAGATAATTTGAGCTCTCGGCAATTCTAAGTCATTGTCTGAATAAAATACTTGAGAAGTAGCTGCAAACAGCCAAATTGGCCAGGATGAGTCTCTGTTCTGGGGCGGACAGTATCTATTCATCCAGCAGTCAGCTTTATGATATAAGTAACTTGTGTCTTGGGTATAGCAGTGCAAAGCACTTCATGATGGTTAATATTAATGGCTATTAAAGTTATGTCTATTTATTATTTTTATTTACCATGTCTCATCACTTTTCATCTTTTATTGAAAAATAACTGAGCAATTCTACGAAGCTGCTGCTGCCACCAATCTTCGCTACTTCCTTCAGAGTAGTAAGCTGAGGAATAAGGCATTTCCCGGGCAGTGTGGGCTATCGCATACTTAAATGCAAATTTGTTGACATGATTTCTCTAAAAGATTAGAAGAAATATTAAAAAGAAAACAGGTGCAAAGGACAAACTGCAGGTTGCGCCTCAAACTTTGTTCCATCTGAGGAAGACTTTACTGCATCTGGCACTGGGGACTAAGTTTATGGATGCCTATATTTATGCCTATATTTATGGATATTTCGAATGTACATATAATCTTTTTTTCTTGAAAGACAACAACATAAAATTCAACTTCAACAAATATTTGTTTGCCTGACCTAGTAAATGCTGTATTGATGTGATTGCCTAGTAGCCCTTCTGAGATGGAAATATAACGAAGTTTGAGTCAGAATAAGATGTATTTGCTAAGTGGGATGTGTGTAGCAGGTGGATAGCAATTCTTACCTGAAGATTTCTATTCTATGCATGCTTCGCATTCGAGCAGTCAAGGCTTCAGCCCATCTGCGGCAGTTTAGACCTGCACCAGGTCTAGGCCTCTTTCTCCAGGTATATTAGGAGGATGTAAAGTTCATAGTTCACCTGCGCCTCTTTGTTTCTTCCTGGTGCGTTCTTAAACCAATGGAGCAGGGCAGATGTGCTCCAGGTCCCACTGAGCAGTATTACCTGTGCCACTGTGTTATGCCAGCATCATCCAATGAATTAGAAATGGGCAGATGTAGTCAAGGTCTCACTTACCTGAGCAGTACTTTCATTTAGACTTCATCCGGTGACAACATAAACTGTCTTGAGTGTGTGATCAACAGAACAAAGGATTTCCACCCTACATGGGCACAGGTAAAAAAGTAGCATAACTTCCTCTTGCTTGAAATATAGCCAGACCTACATCTGCATAAGGCAAAGAGCAGAAGGGGTATCAAGCCAAATGAATAATTTATAAAATATCAGATCTAACCATATGCCAAACAGGAAAATCATCAAAGAAGAACATAACTAAAGCATAATGTATGCAACAGAGGACTGTGTAGTGCTGACATAGTTCAAAGATAATAGTATGCAACAGTGAAACGCATGCTGGAGCTGACATCTCCAAGAAAGTCTGGAAGCCAAATTCCAAGGCATCTGATTAAAATGCATGTTTTAAACAATAGGTTATATAAGTGTGACCATAAATCTCAAAATCATTGATCTTCAATTTTACTGTTTTAGGAAAATTTGTTAATTTTTTTGTGTATTTCATATTTACTTTCATCTCAGGCATTATAGTGGCCTTAGTCAGTACCCAGTTTCACCAGATGGCTTTAGAGCGTGTTCTATATACAGGCCAATGGTAATGCATGCTTTCCAGAGGTGAACGTCTAATCACTTTCTATATTGTTATAAATCTGTAATTACTTATTTTTGCATTGAGAGCATTCGTCATCTTTTGAAATTGGTAAAACATGAAATCAGGGTAAATTAAAATTAGATCATTGGAGATCAAATGTCCTATGGGAATTTTAGTTTCCCAGTAATGGTGATTTCAATAAGATCCTTAAATAGTCAGAATGTATCCAAAACCAGTGAATAGATTTGAGACCATTCAAAGCCATCTAAAATTAAAGTGCAAATCCAGAGAGATAGCTTAGGATGAGTGAGTAATTTAGTCATGTTGATTCTTGAGGATGAAGTGGGATTTCAGCACTTCCTTGGTGTGAATGAAATTTTAGCTAGTAAGCGCTGAGTCCTTATTTGTTCAGTCATGCAGACACTTGCTACCAGATTATATTTACTGTTGTAGAAAACATCATAAAAATCAATAGAACTACTTCTGTCAGTAAACATTACTTTTCTTAATTACTGTTTGCATGATCCAACTTCAATTAATATCTGATGAAAATTTCCACAGTCACAGTGTAAATGCAGTAAATTTTGCTCCCATGGAAACTCCAGTATGCAGGTGCTCGTTATGTTTACCTAAATTGAAGATACTGTATTAATTACAAAAAACTTCATCTTGACACGTGGGACAGAAAATTATTCCAAAACAGCTGTTTTAAAGGAGTGTAATAAGATAATGTTGTTAAAGACCTTCTCCAGAACTCTCTGAAGCTGAGGACAGTCTTTCCATGCCTGTGCATATTGAAGAGGGACACGCAAGTTAAAGAGAAGTCATAGAATTTAACTGTTGTGTTTACCATTCAGTCTAGCTCACAAAATGAAAAATTGCATATTGTCATTTACACTAATCTGAAAAGTCATAGGTAGGCTATTAGTTGTGTCCTGATTTTTTTTTTTTTTTAATCCCACAATTTATTCTGTGATCCTTTAGAAAGGTATGATTGGACCATTCTAATAGTTCACAGTATAATGGATCAAGCTCTGGGACTGTCTTCCCTACCAATGTGCTATTTAGCTTACTAATATAGATATAGCCAGAAGAGATAGTTTGGACTTTGTTGCAATCCAAGAAGCTATTGAAAAAGTGAGAGCATGACTGAGTTGCTTGAGTCTTCAGGGGAAGGACCTGCTCTGAAGAGTTCATCAGAAAGGGGATTTGTTTTCAAGTGTTTCATTTTACTGTATCGCACCCAGAAGTTTTGAGTAAAAGAATATAAAAAACATAAAAGAATATATTTTTCTAGTTTGTATTCCAGTAAAAACTAGCTTTTGCTATTCAGAGTCTTTTGGTGCTTTTTGGAAATGCTAGGAAAGGCATCTCAAAGTTTGTTGTTTTGGATTTCCTCTAAAAATATAAGTTAATGTTAATTTTGCCACTTTATGTTTCTGAAAGATTTGACACATTATATTTGGGTTAAATGACCTGATTCTGATGTGTATTCTATGTATGTAACTGGGGTTGACCTCAGGGATATTAAGTGCCTACCTGTCAGGTGTTATTAAGTCAGTATACATTTATGTTGCTCATATTGTCCACTCTTACCCAGATAAAATGTAATCTTAACCTGCGTTTCTGTAAGTGTAAGCTCAGAATTCAGAAATGCCAGGTTGTAATTCAGAATAGTATGTAAAGTTAGTCACGCTGTTATCTTCTTGAAGGTTATGATATCAAATAAATTAGATCTAAATGATGGTTTTCAGAGGATAATTTCTGTAATTTAGATGACTGATTCCATTTTAAATACAGAGGAGGTCAGTTACCACTGTTTTAGCAGAATATGTTGATGTTAGAAGCACTCCACTTCAGTTCCTGCAAGTTGTCTCTGAATTCATTTGCTTGGATAATGCAGTTCAGGAGCTGGACTTGTCTTTTATATGAACTCAATATGACCACTAAAAAAAATGTTTTAATTCACTAATTAGTGGAGATTGTTCAGAGTTACTGTCACCCTAGCAATGTAAATTATATTTTACTGTTGTTTTGCAATAAATCCAGATGGATATATTCAGATAATTGAAGTTCTCAATTTATTAAGACTGTCCTAGAAATGGGTTGATTAAGAGGGACAGAATTGATAGGGCATAGCCTTTTTTTGGATGCTACTGGAAAGCTTAAAAGTTTGGCTGAAGATACAGCTATGTTGGCCAGTATTTTGATTTACATTTGTTGTTCTACCTAAAGTGCTCATAATGCAAACTGAAATCTGTACATTCAGTGCATATTTTTCAAGTCTCGGGGAGTGTATTTGAAGGAAGGATTTTCAGGTAGAATTTCAATAGATGAATTTGTCTAGAAAGACACAAATACTCCATGATTAAATGTAGCCAATGATAATTCTTATTCTCTCCAGGGCATTTGATTCATAAAATATGGGTATATTTAACTTGGATATATCTAAGTAATGATACTTAAATTACTAAAAAGAAAAGATACAGACCAGTCTCAAAAACTCTATTCTCTTTGTTCTGGGAATTGCAAAGTCCTTTATCATCCTTATTTGACCCCAAAGCACCTTGGATGGTCTAGACTGAGTTCTTATCCAATGCTGGCCATAGACTTCGAGGCTCTTCTGATATGCAAAAGTATGTGATGTTTTTTGTTGGCATTATACTGATAAATGTCTTGGTGGTTATGCTCCCTTGAAATGTTCCAGTTACTTATGTGCTTACTCAGGTGACGGCCACTTACTGAAGGGTTCATTTAGTCAAATCCCAGTTAGGCAGCTACTCTAAGCTACTGGCTCTTTTTACATTCAAGGAGAGAGAATCATAATTCTTCCCATTTGTTTGAGATGGCTGTGTATTTAGGAAGAATCACCCTGGAGGTGCCTGTATCTCTCTCCATTTACTAGACAGAAAGATGCTGAACATCAGGAGATAGCTCTCCTGATGCTGTTAGTGTACAGTGAGAAAGGAAATTACAGAATATTATTTCATTTCATGTAACTTTTCGCATTTTTATTTCTGTTCGTTAAGCTGTCAGATGTTTTTGAAAGGTTCATTTTGTTTTTCAGTAATGAAAAGATGGTTGCTTTTGTTGAAAATTATGGTAAATCTTAGATTAAATACTTAGAAAAGGTTATTCATCTTCCCTTTTTCTTTACATACACACTAATATCTTCATCTTGTGTTATTTTCAGGAAAGGTTATACTTTCATGGCTCTTCTCTAGTTTGGGGTTTTAGGCCAAGATGTCTTGAGTCAGAGAATAAATTTTTAGATGCAAAACTGCGCTTTATAGTAGCACTGTATTACTATATATAACATTAATTAATTAATTAAGTCTTTTTAAAATAAAGTACTTTCTTGTTCTAAAAAATATTTCGTATCACAGAATGGTTAGTTGAAATGGTGGTTCCATTAAAGTCATTGGTCAATTGTAGTCAATAAATATTTTCTTCAACAGGATTTTGTCCTTTAAAACCTTCATTATAGTTCTATTCTATTATATTCTATTATGTGCTCATAAAAATACGTGTGTGTGTGTGTGTGTGTATGTATACATACATATTTGAAAAATAGGTTGCTAAAATACAGACCTTGATTACCTATACAAAATGCTGATATTTATGCAGAGCCTGTGACATTGATACATTATATTTTTAAGCATTTAAAATACTTTAGAAAATTTTCAATTTATTTTACACATTTTTTTTTTACTTTTTTAGCTTCTCCATGGGTAGATAAAAGTCGAACTCCAAACAAAATAGACCTGTATGATGTTCGCAGAAGACCATGGTAAGCTCTCTTTAAAGCACTTTAAAGCAAATACATCTCTCTTTCTAGATAAGTTTTTAAAGAAAATATTTTCTAATTATTATTTACAGCCAATCTTCCTCACTTTTAAATATTGTTGCTTTCTTTTTCAAATCAGTTAATTGTTCTCAATAGACAATATTTGCCTTACACTCTTCGTTATGCAATATCCAGTATACTATATAATACTGTTGCATTACACAGGCTTTTCATTAGGAGGATGACTATGAGGACAAGGCAATTAAATACTTTGGTTTAGTGCCAAAATCAAATGTAATTCAGATTATCAGACTGAACCATTCTTCTAGACTTTTACAAATGTTTACAAATATGTCTCACTGTTTTAGACTAACACAGTGATCACCAGACCTCGAAGAGAGAGAGAACACTCTGCAGGCGATGCTCTTGCTTAGTATTGCTTCTAAGGATTTTTGTCTGTTAGTCTCTCAAGACATAATGCATACTGATAGTGGGATTCGTACTACTGCAATGTACTCTTTATATGGACAAAATATCTTTCCCTAAGCTGGGCTGATGCAGTAATTCACCTGTCATCAAGATCTTTATCTCTGAAACTAACCCTTTTCAGTTATCAACATCTGAAATTAATGATTTTTGGTCATTACGTATTAGTTCCAGTTTTTCCCATTGCTGTTGGAACTTTAGTTTAATTAGAAGAATTAATAAGGGAAAATGATGGCACATGGTTTTTTACTAGATCCGATAGGAGGATGCTGTTGGTTCAGCTGGACTTGGTTCAGAGCTCACAGAGTCTCTTGGATCAAACATAACAAATCTATCTTTTTTATTTCAGGTATATCCAAGGAGCTGCCTCTCCCAAAGACATGCTTATTTTAGTTGATGCGTAAGTGTTTAATGAGTAGATATTGACTTTGGAGAGAAAGAAAGTATTTTATATCTATTGCACAAATCTGTACATGCTGAAAAAGGGGGAGAGAATTAGGAAGCCCTTATATACAAGCATGAAAAATCTTGGATATGAACAAAATAACTACACAGGAAAAAATAGTTCCAAAAAGTGCCAAAGAAACCTGAAAGTTGTTTAAACTGTACACAAGGAAGTATTTTTGAATCAATTTGATATTGTTCTGCTTTCAGCCTCTTAATTACTAATCAGTGGGAAATTTTTCATGTGCATGCCAGAATTTGTTGTAAAACACGAAAACAAAAACAAATTACTAGAAGCATGGAAATGTATTTAATCATAATTTAATGAGCCCAAAGGATGAGAATTTATGCAGACTTTTCATGTTTTACCTTACACATTTAAATATTGCCAAGTTCAGTTTCTGTAGAACATTAATCCCTAAGCAATATAAATTATTTTAATGGATAGATATAGCTTATACTTCTACATAAATGTGAAACACAAACAAAATAGGAGGAGAATTTGTGTGTTTTAGTAAAGGTTGCACTTTGTCAGTATAGCCCTCTTTGTTTGTCCTTATTGACCAGTTATTTAAATTGGGTTATTCTGTAAGGACAGAAAAGAATAATGTTGTGACATGGTATGACAAATTTGCAGCTGCTGTTGCTGATTTCCTATAAAAACTCAGACCATGTTTGGTATTTATACTGAGAGATTTATTCCATGTAGTATAGAAATTGAGCAAAGAAATTCAAAAAAACTCTTGTTGCCTTGTCAAAGCTTCCTGTGTTTAGCTAATGTCGAGGGACTGAAGGAGGCATTGAACTCGATGTGTCAAACAGATTGCTTTATGCTGGAAAAAATTCTCAGTAAGAGAATTTGCATTTAGTGCTTTTAAATTTAGTCAAGTGCTTCCATATCAGAAGTGGGTTTTATCAACATTTGTTATTTCTGTGCTTCAATTTAGGTCTTGTCTTGAATCAAACAAGCTGCCGTTTAGGTATCTGAAATTGTAAAGCTGTAAATCTATGTATAGGAGTACAAAATGCTGTGATAATGTATCAGTTGAATGTGATAAACTCTTTAGATTTCTTGAAATGAAAATGAGCAAATGATGTATCACCATAACTTCATCTGAGCCACAAAACTGTGGCTTTGAATGTCAGTATTGGACTTTATTTCTTATTGTTTTAGTGTGAAATCACTAATGGTGAGTTGGGGCTATTGTAGCACTTCAAGAGAATTATTGAATATTTGAGTGTGAAAGTTGCTGAGAGCGTTGGTTTGTGCATTCTATTTTCATTTTACCTTTTAAATGCAATTCATTAAAGTTATGTTTTTTTCTTATTCTGTGGATTTCTGTTAGGAGTGGGAGTGTCAGTGGATTGACACTGAAGCTGATCCGCACCTCTGTCATTGAGATGTTAGAGACCTTGTCTGATGATGACTTTGTGAATGTAGTTTCAGTGAGTATCTGCTCTTTCAACAAAGTTTGCATTGTCAACAAAGCCACAAACAAACTATTTTCAATGCCAGATATGAGGGACTGGAGTATTAAGCTACTAAGAGACTTAAAAACTATTAAAAATTATCATGTTTGGCTAAATATTTTCTTGTAAAGTGTAATGAAAATCATATATTCACTGGTATATATACATTTGAATGACGAGCTAATCAGCTACAATAGCGCAGTAGTCAAAGCAAAGTCACTTAAACAAACTTCTAGGTAGCCAACTTCTCCTTTCCAATGTATAATTCTGGTATGTGTAATGCATCTTCTAATTGCTTGGTACATGCAAATGCTGTTGAAATAATTGGTTATTCCCCGGTGCAATATTGTAATGTGAGAGTTTATTTTTGGAGAAAGAATGATACAGGGAAGGGAAGGGGAAGTCTCTTTTTCCAGACTGTAGACATTTGAGTTGCTTATCTTAATTGATGCACTGTAACCGAAGATGTACAGCCGTATGCCACCGAAGAGGTGTTCCTGATAAGTTCAACAGTTGGCAATTTGATGGGCTGCAAAGTAATTTTTCTCATAATAAGTAATGCAATAAAGGGAGGAATCCATGCATGGTCTTAAAAAATACACACAATTTACATGCAGAGGGACAGAATATGTGATGTGCAGGTCGGAGAGCCAGGAGGAGGGTTGTAAGGATTATCAGATGGAGGAGAGGCTGGCTTTTTGGAGGGTGGCTTTTCAGCAGCTGAGATCTTTCAGTACATGACATAATCTGACACGTCAGTACTGCACGTAAGTACTACACTTTAAACTTGAGTACTAGGCTTAAAACTTCAGTTTCTTTAAAATAGAGTTTTAGAGCAATTCTTTAAAATAGAGTGTTTTGGAACAGCATTTCAGTCTTTTTAGTACTTGCCTGGAATTTAAAACCCAAATTGCCATTTTTCAAAAAGGAGAAAGGCAAAGTAAAATAGATCTGGGGAAGGGGGGAGCTAATATGGACAACTTTTAGTTTTTGAAGGTTCATACCTTGAATGTCATGGTCTAGCCTCAGGCAGTTTTTTTTTTTTTTTTTTTTTTTTTTTTTTTTTTAAGCTGTTCAACTGTAAAGCTTTGAGTCTAAGGATTTGGCATGGGAACACTGACATACCCTTAATGACAAGAAACAGTCTGTGCTCTGAGTAACTCTGCAGTGATTTTGGAGGCAATTTTGGACTTCTATAGATGTGTGGTAGCTAGCCTGCAGGGAGAAAAACCTGAAATATCACTATCAGAAATCTCTTTGAACACCGCTTATTGCTTCCTCTTTTGCTGTCAGTCTAACTAAACCTCTCTCCTAGCTGTAGAGAAGAGCTTTTATTTGCAATGGCATTTCCTTTGTTAAAGTTTTTAATAGTGGATTAGATGATTTTCTTTAGTCTAAGTTTCAGTGAAAAAAAGTGAAGCTAACATTTGTATTAAAGGAAAATAAGCTTTTCAGTAGTGACATTAGAGAGCTGAAATCTTGTTAGGTTCACTATTAAAAAAAAAAAAAAAAAAAAGGCTCTACTCCCAAACTGATGGAAATTGATTACTGCCTTCAATGGCGCTATGTCAGTTTTTGCCATAGGAAGATCTGGACCCCAGCTACCTCCTGATTTACAGAGCTTTCCAAACTCTTTCCTTCATTTACTCCCAGCTGACCAGAAATGGTGCATCTTAGCACTGAGGCTGAGGTAATAAGCCCTGCTTAGAGCCAGAGCGTAGTTAGCTAAGATTCAGCATTATTCTATGGAGGCCCCAAGATTTTGGATTGTATCAAAAGAAGACTAGAAATACTTGAGTATTTTCCACAGTTTGGTTTGTAACTTGTAATATGTAAGGAACTTTCTTCTTTGACTGTCAAATATTTGAGTTGAGAACTAAAGAGGACTTTTTTTTATTATACTGTGTACCTCTTCAGGGGAAGGTGGCACTCAGAAGTATACATACAAAAACATGGCAGCTCTAAATATTTTATGCAGTGCAATTTGGTGTTGTGCATTTATGATTTAAAACTCCATATTAAATCCTTTCAATATTGCAATTCCTCTTGTATAACCTATGTTTTAATGTATTTAAATGACTGTTATTTATTGGAGTTGTAGGAAAGACTGTGTTTGTCTTCTAACATTTTCTTTCTGTGACAGAAAATATGCTACAAATGGAAATAAATGATTGTACTGCTACTTGGCATTCTTTAGGCAATAAAAGTAAGTGGAGGAAACTTAGTTATTTTTTAAGTTTTCTCAGTTTTTCCACAGTCCAACCAAAGCCTCAAACCAGCACAAGAGATGACACTACTTTAGAAGCTGACATAGTGACACAGTATTATTTGTTCTCAGGTTTATTCATAGAAGCATATACACATGCATAACTCTTATAAAGTGTTATCCACTGCAAAGTTGATGTTAGTTGCTGTACTTCTTAATTCTTTCATGTATGCTGTTCTATTTTTAAGTATCTTGACACTTTAGGTGAAACATAATACATTAGAACTGTCATAATTCTGATCAATCGGATCTTTGAAAATGATATATATAATTTTAAGAGGATTTCTTAGCGAGAGTGAAATCTCATCTTTAAGCAGTATTAAATTCTTCACTTTATTGCTGAATTTTTCCCCATTTATCCTTGTTCATATACCCTTGGAGAAAAGCCTGATGATTTATAGGTTGTTGTACAGTGTTAACAGGCAGCTGATTCATTAATTTTTATCTAACCCTAAAATAGTCTCAGTATGTCTTTTTGAAATGATCTGAGGATCGTGGAGGAATAAGGGTTCATATACAAAAGGGTCATCATTATTCTACAAATAATATTCCATGACTAGTAATACCGTTTAAATGAAGTTCATCTCCAGTACTTCCTTCATAAAACCAACCCCCAAAATAACAACTTAAAAATTTTGATCTAGGTGAAAGAAATGTATGTTTGTTTAATATGTTTCATGTTATTGCTTAAGAACATTTTCTCCTGAAGCACGCTAGTATTAGTCATCAATGCCTAATTAAAAAGTTGAAAAAAAATAGGTGGTAATTTTCAGTTAACACAATATTAGTGGATTGATATATGAACACTAGCAATAGTTGGAGGTTATCTACAATTTTTCTTTCCCTCCTGGACCTTTTGGCCAAGAAAGCAACAGTTGTTTTATGGCTTGTTAGATTTAATAAGCATAGAGTATTTAGTAATGAGGTTTTGAGTTAACTAGAGAGCTGTTCTACGGCTAACCTCTGCCAAGATGTTGTCCCACAAAACACATATGTATGGTGATTCATGCCCACAAATGAGAGACATGGATTTAAGCTTGTGTCAATCATTTCTAGAAAGTGACAGGGTGATTTAATAAACCATGCTTGATGTATGGAGAAATGCTGGGGTACAACAAGCTTAAAAGTGATGTGCTAAAATACATTAGTTCTCCTGATTTAATATAATTCTTACAGTTATTTCCAGGGAGAAAGGGTTGAATGAACTATTAAGTCACATAAAGACTGCCAGGGGTTAATATGTCATGATTTCCCATGGGATTTGCATTTTTCTTATCTGAAGTGCTGCGCTTTGTTGCAGAAAGGAAACCTGCTGTTAGAAAGAGCTTAAATGTATGAGTAATACAGCTGTTTTCCCACTAATCCGGTTATATGCTTTGATAGCAGTAAGTGGTAGATGATAGGGGCAGCAATTCCATCCCAGCACGCTATGATTTAGTGACTTGGTTTCAAATGTTGACACAGAGAATGTAATTTGTTTATGATGGTGTGTAGGCTGCAGCTCGCAGGAGAAATGTATTTCAGCTTCAAGTCTGTAGAGGCGGGGAAACCGCACAAAGGAAAATGCTAGCGTACAACAGCAGACATGGTAAAGGTCAGGAGCTAGAGGACTGCTTAGACTCACTCAGCCTTTGTAAAATCCAAACTGCTGCTTACTGTTCAGGAACTGGAAATTAGATGTTATGAGCATACTAGTGATAACAGAGTCCAGGTCTCGGGAGATCGAAAGCTCATCTCCAGCTCTTGTGTGGTTCTTGTGTGTGGACTAAAAGCAGAGGGAAGGGTGAATTGTTTTCCAAGAAAAGAACTATTTATCCAGGCAATCAAATTAGTGTTGGGGCTCATCAAAGTAATCTAAGGAATATACGTTGCCTTTTTCCACTGGTTTTGAACTGCAAATTACTTGATGTGTAATTCCCACAAGTCAGTGGTTGCCAAACTGTTCATTTGCATCCCTCACTCCCAAGTTAATACTAGCTTTATGCCTTCCTAATCACAATATTATTATGATATGATTAACCTAATGCCAACAGAAACGTTTAGTAAAGAGCTTTTCCATGTATCAAAGAGATCCTTTCCTTTTCAGCTGCCTGTTCCCTCCTGTATTCCACGCTTCAAATTACACTTATATTCTCTTAGATCCAGGGAAACACTCCCTCCTTTTCCCTCCTTAGGAAATACTTTCTTAAGTGTGTCTGAAAACTTGGAAAACACAGCATGGGTGGAGACCTTAGCTGGAAGCGCTACTGAAGGGAGCAGGGTGCTAGAGCTTGCAACCTGTAACATGTTAAGCGTGTGCTTTCTTTGCTAGAAGTTTTAGATTTGTATGAGTGTATTTTATTTGCTTATGTTCAATTGGCAAAGCTTCCAGATTTTTTTGTTTGTTTTAAAGTTAACTTTGGCAGCTTCCTTCACGTTTTGTGAGATTTGTAGGTGCATTGATGAAACAGAGCTTGTGAACAAGGTGTATTGAAAATTTAGTATTCAAATGCTGCATTACTAATAATTTCAGGTAGACCTATGCTAGATATCTTTGTAAATATATGTATGGGGAATATCTCCGAAGGACCTGTTTAGCAGATGTAATGATGATGTGTATTCTGCAAATAACAAAGGAGGCAATTTAGGGACCTGGTAAAAATTTGGGAACTGTGGAAAGCCAGCAATTGTTAAAAGTTGTAAAGAATTTTCTTTCTTAATGGAATGAAGGAGAGTAGGAATAGTGGCAAGAAAGACTCTAGGATCAACAACATCATGAAATTTTTGCCTGCTCATAGAATTACAGTTTTATTTTTATTCCTCTGTAAAAAAAAGAAAGCTGAAAAAAGAGTCAATGACACTATCTTAAAGTATTTCAGGTGGAGTTGGAGTAGTGAGGAAGATTAGCATAGGAGGATTTTGTATTACTTAGCTCTTTGAAATGAGGTTAATTGATGTCAACGAAAGGCCGATCCTTAGAAAAGCAGGTTTGTATCAAGAAAAAGTTTTCCTGCAGTCTTTGCCTGACATGATGAATCATAAAGGCTGGTGCAGCTTCAGTGACATGGCTGGAGACAGCTTTCCATCTAAATAGTATATGAGTTGATGATTCACTTTCTTGGCAGGTAGGCGATAAATATTTGAACTCAAATTTTGAATATTTGTCTCCTTTATTCTGGCTGAATACTGATACATAAATGTGTATAGTATCACTAATTTAATGGAAAAGAGATTGGCTCAGATTTTACAAAACGATTGTAGGTGCCTTCTGTCAGGACAGAGGGTGGTTTACAGTTGATTGCTTGATTCAGGAAAGCATCGTCTCAGAGTCCTGAATGAGTCATCTGAGAAGCTGGATGTCAGACATACTCTCAAACTCACAACATTTGATTTTTGGTTTTTGTCTGCTTTAGAGTGTATAAATAAAGAGGCTGAGAACTGAATTCATCACAGGCAAGAAGTGCTGTCAGTGGGGAAAGCTCTTGCATCCATAAAGACTCAAAACTGTCAGTTAAAGGCATTACAGGAATCACCAGCTGAAGCTCGATAAATTTGAGTGGTAAATAAATAGTTAATATGCTTGCATACTGCATCAAATTGCAAAGAAAGATTCTTGTTGTCTTCATATCAATATTTAATGCTTTCCTGGAAGATGAACTTCAAGCAAGCGTCTACCACTAAACATAATCGTTAAGGTCTATTGCAGGAGCAGCCATGGGAATTTGAAGGGCCAGTGATATGCGGGTGGTGAGACAGTGTGCGAGAGGTCAGACCAGATTATCTCATTGCCCTTTTTGGCCTCAAATCAAGATTACATAAAGGTCTGTTTTGTTTTGGTTTGTGTGTTGTTTATTTTTTTCTCTCTGAATTAAACGTTTATCCGCAGTAGTTGTTTATCATCCTCCTTAGTTACTAATGGACTGGAAACTACTTCATCATCCTTGTGTGATATGAATACATTAGCCTTCATCTTTCTAAATAGGGAACATTTACCACATACTTTTGTTTTTTCTCTGTATACTCAACAGTTTAGCCGTATCGATCTAGCAACAGACGTGTTTCATTGTTAGGCTTTCTCTTATCCCTAATGTACTTAAAACTTCCATATTATCTTCAGTTTAACCAGCAGTAAAACTGAATAGCAAGCGGTTGTATAAGCAGACAAACACAGAATAATCCGTGATAAAGAGCTGCAGATGAAGTGTCACTTTGCTATCCCACTGATAAATACTCCCTATGATGCTTGCTTACAAATGTTGGTAATATTTGGGTTGAAATATTATGCCAATATCTAAGACCAATAACGACGGTGGTTCAGGGTAAAATCTCGTATGCTGTCTCTGAAAATTACTGCTGGCACTAGAGACCGTCTCCAAGGGCCGCGTTGGCATGCCCGGTTCAGAACTGTGCTCAAGCTAAGGAGCCCTAGGAAAAGTAGAGGCAGCCAGATTCCACACACCAGCAACTCACACTGCTATGCAAAGACCCTCCAAACATACCCAATCTATTGCTATGAAAACTATTTTGTCCCAATATCTCATTTAAACTGATCATTATGCAGCTACACATAATCCTGAGAAAAGTTTAGAAGATAAAGTTGTCTTTTTGTGTAGGTTACAAAATAATAACCAAGCCATCTGAATTTAGGGATTTGTTTCTTTATACATGTACTATTTCTGCCCACAACAAATGATCTGGGTTTTTTTTGTAAGTGTATCTATAAGATGCTTCACAAGAAGAAACAAAATACATTCATTTTTGCTCATAACTGTGAGATCTCTTCAAGCATGATTTATGGGTGAGGGCTCTTTCTGAAAGCACAAACACTTCAAAGCTATAATTCCAACAACTCGTGTTAGAATTCTTCTCATCTAATTTTAACTATCTAAAAGTTAAGTATCTCCTATAAGTTATTGCCTACAGTACAGTTACTGGAGGGAAATGAAAATCACCTCCAGAGGACTATTCATCTTGACTATGTAAGACACACTCAGGATGAATCACACCTTGGAGTGCCTCGACCAGTGTCTTGGACTGGACTTCCAATTTAAAAATGACTAAAGTTAGATGAGCTGAATCCTACTATTTCTGCTCTGTTGAGAAAGCATAAAGGAGTCAGTGAGAATGGAACAAATTTGAAAACAAAGGCAAGTATTTAAGGATGAGATTAGGAACTTAAGTTTTATACTTTTCTTTTCTTCTGTTGTGTTACTGTTTGTTTTGTTAGCATATCAGCTAAGTTTTCATGATTGTTTTATTAACTGTAACTGTTGTTTGCTATGGAAGAAAAATGTCCGAAAGGTATGTAAGAGAGAAAAAGAAATGGAAAGTGTTGGAAAAGGAAAAAGGCAAAGCTTAAAACAAGATCTGCCTCATTTTAGGTTTGTCACAAAGTGCTGATTCTAGGGAAGAGTGTTCTTGAGTGGATGAAGAGCCAAAGGAAGCGGAAATTAGACACTGAAATTCTAATTTCGGATGTCAGGAACAGGGATGTTGCTGGAAATTGTACAATTATAATTCTAGATGTGTAGGAAAGCCACCTCTATTCCCTCTTTGGGGGATTGCTTTGGGAATCAATACAGATTTTTATTGTCTCCTCTTCTAGTTATCAAGTGTCAACAAGTCAGACTTCTAACAGCAGATGGCACCAGCTTCTGTGCTTTCCAGATTACCCTGTCTTCCTATTAGCAGTATATAAAATGGGATGATAACTCTACCTCATGGTTCCCCTGGTTCCTAAATGTTTGCTCTTTCCGGTTTCTTAACTTTTAGCACAATACAGGTCTCACTAGGGAGAGCCCTGCCATGGTAGCCATATCCTCAGTCCCGTGAATTTTTGTGGCACATCAGTTCTCAGTCAGAGGCTGGACACCCGTTTTGAAGGCTGCTTTCCAGCCGGAGACAGCTCTCACGGGGGCAGAGGTGTCAGTGTAACCAAAACTTTGCTGTGCTGTTCGGGCACGTGGTCTTTAGCGCGATGGCCGCGCTCTTTACCTGCTCTGAAGAGGCTGGGAAGGGACAGGGAATCTCACCCATGTGGTGAGATGTTAGCTCGGTGTGACTTTGAGGGAGCCCTGAGCTGAGACAAGCACAGGTGAAATCCTCCCCGACTCCTCGCGCCTCGCGCTTTGAAGACTCCCGTTTTCCCAGCCCGCCTCACGGGTGGTTATGCTCCCCCAGTTACCATGTGCGACTCTCTCTCGTGATTTGGTGCCATGGCTCGCCGTTCGTCCTAGTCCCACACCCAGTGTGGCAGCCAATGTATTTCCAGAGAATCTTGTTTCTGGATAATCGAGGCAAGAGCTGAGTGCTCAAACCTTGGTCTGATCTTTTTGGACTCGCCAAGAGTGCTTCAATCTCAAAACAGCTTGTGTTTGACTGAACGAAGGCAGAGCGACACGTTACGCAGGTTGTAGCAATACTGAGAACAGCGGGTTTTCTGGGAGAGGTGCTGAAGTTTAGAGTGCATCCACGGTGAAATTTTTGGTAGAGTTCAGGAACACATGGCATACATATTTCTATACATATTAACGTATCATGGTATCATGAAAGGACCATGAATTAATTCATCTTGCTAGGAGACCCACGGCCCAAGCTGACATCCGCCGCTGCCACTCGAAGACGTGCAGCAGCCAGTCTGACCTTCTGGGCTTAGCGCTAATCCTTTTGCGCTTGCTTTGCTTTCAGTTGTGTGCAGGTAATTAAATTGATTGAAAAGCTTAACAAAGTTAACAGAGCAGCTTTTGGCTCAGTATTTGTTCCTTTCCCAAAGATTTATCTCATTTTGTGTTGCAATGATTTCTTCATCATATATTTCATGGCCTATTTGTTACATCGTTACTGAACACGGCTACCTCTGAGCCTTCAAGGTCCTTTTGGCAAATTTAGTATTAAGCATTTTTTGCAGCTTAGATCTACATGCATTCCCTCCATAATATATATGTATCTCTATCACCATGAAAACAAAAGGAAAATATGATGCATTTCAAATTTTGAGAAACACCACTATTACAAATTGATATGTTATCTTAATGTTATTTCATCCTATACTTGAAATATCAATTATAAAATACACGGGTGCTCCTACTAAGCACTAGAATTAGGTTTTTACATTTTCTTTACAAAGCATATGTAGAGTTATGCTATGTAGCTGAAGACTAGCTCTATGTAAGTCATAGGATAGGAGAAAGCGGTTATTGTATAGCAAGATACAAATGCTGAACTTTAACACTGCATATTATATTTTTGCCATGTCAAATTGCAAACCTTTATTCCTTGAACTGCCTCAATTTTTTCACTGTTGTACTGAGATACGTGGCGATAAAACTTTGCAGATTGCTTTCTTACTATTCTCTAAATGGCTCCTGATAAATATTTATAATATTCTCTCACTGCTGAAATATAGATTGTAACTGGCCTTATTCAACATTCAGTTATTCTTGGGATTAACCCTAAAATCCTATTACAGAGCCTACGGCAGCGGGGAAAAAAAGGAAAAGAAAGCAGTGAAGCTGGATTTCGTTAGGAGACGAAAGCCTGATGAAATCAGATCTTTTTCACTATTGCTCATTTAATATGTATAGATACAACTGGGTCACCAAGCTGATTTAGCCATGAGGTAGAAGTAGCATAGCAACAAACCCCAGTAGATTGAAAATCAGCAGTGCTAGTATCTGATTAGATCTTCGGCAAGCTGACCATATTTTCCTCAGTTTTCAGTATTCCCAAAGTAATATTTCTGATTTATTCAGCTATCGTGATAACACTATTTAAAATGGATGAGTTGTGTCTCTGTAGCAAGTTAAAGTATAATTACTGCTCTGTCCAAGTTTATCTGATTTTCTGTATATGCTAAAGGTTTCTGAATGTTTGAAAATATACATAGATTTTAAGACAGTTTCTTATTTAATGTCAGTTTTTTGGGGTTTTTTTTTTTTTAGTTTGTTAAATACCATTTCAGGCGATTCTGATTAGACATGTTTAATCAGTAAATGTTAGTAAACTGTCGGATGAGTGAAGAGTATCTTTAGGGAGTTAGCAAGTAAATTGGAATAATCTGAATTTTTAGTTTGACTTGGTGTTAAACAGTAGGTAAATAAGATTGTTATCACTTGTAGAGTGTTTGGAAAGGCAGAAAGATATTTAGACAGAGGGTTGACTGAGAAATGTTAACTTTTTACAGCTTTCCCTATCGTGAGTATTGTAAACATGGTTTGTGAAGCCACTGGAAATTCAGATGCTTGTTTTGCTAATAAGGATCCTTTGTAGGGAAAAATAGAAGATGTCTGTCCTCCCAGAGCTGGGATCTCCTGTGTTCAGCATTGGGAATTATTTTTTTCTGATATTTTGGTTTTAATATTCCTAAATTCTTTGACTCATTTGGCACACAAGAATTTAATTGCTCTAACTTTAATGAGAAAAATTTGCCATTCGCAGAAAGTGCTAATGACCCCCGCCAAAATTGTAAATTTTCCATGTAAAATAACATTTGTGAGACCATGTCAAATTTTTTATTGTAGTGCCACCTAGTGACTAAAGCCCGAAAAGTTTTTAAAACTTTTATTAATTTACTGGGTTTGACTCATTTGTATTGTTGCGTTTTGCAGTAATGAGATCATTTGCAAAAGATTTTGTTCTGTGAAAATTGAGCCTCATGCTTGCCTCAACTTCTTTTTCTGAGGATTTGCATTCATACATGCTTACTGCCATCCTTGCTGAGGATCATAGCATTCCTCAGTGGGTGAGCATTTTGCCCAGATTGCATCAGATACATAGATAGCATAGATGAACTAGTTTTCTTGATCGTGTCATAAAAACAATTATATATATATAAATACATATCTACATATATATATGTGTATATATATATATGTATAAATACATCAGATACAGCAGAAGAAGTTTTCTTGATCGTCAGAAACTCTAATAAGCAGTTTCTGATCAAGACAAATGAATGCCAAGCATAAAACTCCTTATAGCCTTTCTTCCAAATGCTGATGTTTGTGATGCCCCTGTTGATGTTGCCTACTTGTTTGCTGGTCCTACCATTATCAATAATGTTAATTCTAAGTTCAATGAAGTGGATTCTTTGGGTTTCCTTATAACAAAAGAAGAGAGTCAATTTAAATATTTTGCTTGTATTTAAAATAATACTATACATATATTTGCCGAAAGAAGGATCAACATTGGTTTGTAGATTTAAAGCCTTTAAAATTCTGTGGAGGTATAGGTAGACAGGTAGGTAGGTAAGCAGGTAAATAGATATAAGAGAATTTGAAACACACATCTAATTATACATCACCTGTGAAATCAAAGATTTTTCTCTGGCAGTGCTGTATTATTCGGAATGAATGTCATTAGCTGGGTGTGCATTTTGAAGACGTTTTAGGGAAAAGAGCTTTTTAGGAGAATTTATGCTTTAAGAGTTAGTGCCCTATTTGCCCTTGTGGTTAACATAGGATATAGTAAAATAACAAATATTAAGTTGAAAGGCAAATTTGAAGACAAAGGACATGGAAAAGGCAAGAGCATAGTCTAATACTGGGGAATTAAGGCTTCTAGCTCCATCCTTGCCTTTGATTCACCTGATTTCTTCCCTGTTGGTTCACTTTTCTCACCAATAAAATGAGAACAGTTTTCGGCTATTTCACAAGGAGTCCGAGATACTCAGTCATGTTTGCAAAGATCTGTGATGCTAAAGTGTGGATATCCCAGGGAGTTACATGCTATGTGTTACTTGCTAAATCTTGCCAGCCTGGGAGGGGTTGACTGTTACCTACAAAAGAGATTTATCAAAAAAATTCCCAATAGGCAAGACAGTTTGTACCTGTTCAGTAGTTAACATATGGAACTGAATCTAGTTCCAGGAAGAATATATAAATATAATATTATACATGTTTTCCTTCTTCTCATCTCTTTTGTTCGCTACTTTTCCCAACTGTTTTTCAGCTTTGACCTTTCTATTTATCTACCTCAAATACTTTTCAGTCCTTGTATATCCCCTTTCTTGCCATCCATTTGAATCACTTAGAGTCATCCAAATACTGATCCTTTCTTCCCTTCATTTTGCAGCCTTCCTGCCTGAGTTTTTCTTTTGTTTATTTGTCTCCTAATACCCTCTTAAAGAAAGCACTTGCCTAGAGAGTCTCTTGTTGCTATTTGTTTCAGGTTTCCCATCATATCCCCCAAGCATATCCACAAGAATGGAAAGAGGCAGAGGAACTAAATCCACATCTCTGTACCTCTTCCCCTGAAGCCTCTCATATCCTGGTGTTAGGGTAGGAGTTTTAATGATTTTAAAGGAGGATGCTCATAGTGAAAGCAGGTCCTGGTTCTGGAGAAGCAGGTCTCCAGGTTCTGGAGAAAAGGAGGCTTTTAGCAGTGTAGAGGTAACTCTTCTGGCAGCAGCAGAGGGTCTGAGAGCACCAGCCCTTCCTCCCGTCCCTTGGTTTAACCCTGGGGGCACTGTGGCTTGCAGCGCAGTGGGGGGCTGCGTACCCACAGGGAGGGGAAGGGTCTCTAATGCTTCAACACTTGACTGCGGTTCTGTATAATTTTCCACTGGTTTTGCAAATTGATGCTTCTCTGAGTGGAAGGATAATGGCAAAGTCCTTGTAAGACTGTAGGATTATGTTTCTACTTCTGACCTTCGTGAGGGTGACAAGGTTCAAGCAGCATTAAATTCAGAACTCTCTGTTTCAGTTTTGTGTTGAGTTGAATTGAACTTACCGGCAAGTTATTGAATTGCCTGATATATGGCCAGTTTGAAGTCAGCTGAGATAAATTCTCTAACACTCTAAGCCTGCCTCAGCCGCAGGCTGGGTGTCCCTGCCCCACATCGGTGAGGAGGAGGTCAGCATTTCCTCAGACCTGAGGATTTTTCTGTGAGGTCCCAAAGGCAGACACTGCAAAAGGGCAGAAATAATTTGGGCAGGGAGAAATCATCTGGTGAAAAATAGAGCTAGTTTCTATAGCTCGTTATATAATAACAAGATAAATCTCATGGTATTAATACTTCATGATACTTTAAAATAAAAAGCTATGATTATCCAGTTTTCCATGATTTCCAATATACTATTTGTCTTAGCTCAGATATAGGAGTAAGCATTTTAAATAATTGAGAAAGCAGAAGCTGTCACTGGTGGTGACATACCGTATGGGTGGCTTTAGATTTTAACAACTGAATTGTTTGCTTTCAAATGTCATCTGTTGTTGTATAAATGACTCATTGAGCCCATGGCATAGTACACAGATTCCGTTTAGGTTTCTTTTTATCACAATAGCATTTTTATAATATATATTTATCTTTACTGCAATTATTCAGGAGGAAATGCCAGTCTGACAAATACCCAACTGACATGTTTGCTACAGATACATTGAAAATACTATTTTAAAGAAAGTATAGACTGTAATTACCTTAATTTTAAATCTCTGAGAGGACTTAATTTTTCAAGAAGAATAATATAGATATGGACTTTCCAAAGCGACAACTCATTTTTGAGATCATGCATGTTATTTCTTCCAGGTAGGTACTAAGTGATTGACTATATGGTTAGATGCTTTTCAAGAAATCATCCAAAACTAAGTAAGCATTATTGTGGTTCTTAGGAGATAACCAGTAATTCTCCAAGGCTTATTGAAGTATTTTTGCTTTTGCTGTCTTAATGTGCGAAAAATTTTTCATGCCGCTATCGCTTGTGTAGTTCACATGAGCATAATTGGAAGCCGGCTCAGTGGGATGCTTCTTGCTCGATTCAAAGTTCTGAGTAGTGGCAGTATTTGTGCTGTTGTCGACTGATTATAGAGCAAAATTATTTTAGCACTGGGTAGCGGGAATGACAAGCCAATTTTAAGGGCAGTCTGTAGGCTTTTGCACTTGAAATCCTGCTGTTATTTCAGAGCTCTATTGGAGTTCAAATTAATTAAATGTAACCCTGAATTTTGTCCGCTCCCTCTGGATATTTTTGTCAGTCACATTTCAACCTTCAGGCGCTTGCCTTCACCTCCTAGCAAGCAGGTAAATGTTCATTTTGGAGGATTATTTTTCCATCTACTGATTCCTTTATCTAATAAAAAACTCTTCCCACTTTGTTGACTGATGTCAACATAAATATAGATTGATGTATTTCAGATGGCTGGCTCATGTATTTTCTTAATTAAATTAAGCATTTGCAATCTTTTGTTGATCTAATTCTCTCTTATACAAATGTGTTATTTCTCTCCTCCATTTTACATCAGCCTTTGTCTGTCCATAGACACAGCTATTTTCACCTTGACTGTTTTTCTTTGTTCCGTTTCCATCATGTGTAAGCACAGCACAGTTTACTTGTTAGCTGTTTAAAGAGTTTGAGTGAGAATTCCTGTCCATTTTTATAATGTAAATTTTGTATGCATGAGTACCAGTGCACGTGCTAGGTGTCTGACCTCCACTGAAATAGTTATCCTCATACCATGTGCAGGAATGGTAGCAAGATTTTTTGATTTGGAATTTAATGTTGGTGACATTTCAGGGAGAAATTAATACTTGTTACTAAATTTTCACTTGAACACCTAAGCCTCTATGCAACTGTGGCCTGAGGCACAATATGCATTGACCATAAGACTGAGTTTATGGTTACATGTAAATTAGCTCATTAAATAATTTGCATAAAATGTCATAGATGAAGCAGAACGCTGTTTTCACTCTTCTTCAAAGGAAATTGGATTTTTTAGAGCAGAGCTACCTGCCTGACTGTTTTTGTTCTGCTTTCCAAGTGCAAGATTTGTACTGTAATACCATCTCACAATTAGAATTCATTTTCAGACTGTATATTTTTAAAATTACTTTACTTGAGTAATTTTCCCATCATGGTTACAAAATTAGGTCAAGGCAAGCAGAAATAATTTCACAGCACAATAATGTTTTTACTCTCACATGATCCATGTACCTAATAATCATAGAGTGATTCACTGGTTACTTTTATAAGAAATACCATTAAGTGTGTCAGTGCTTTGCATCAAAGTGAATTTATTTTAAAAATTCTGTGAGCATTTTGTGGTTTTGCTGTGTGGGCAAAACATGTTGTGCTGCTTGTATAAGCACAGCAAATTAGAATCACCAAAACAAGATATGGAGGAGAAAAAGAAAAATGAATGACAGTAATTTGAGTTTGGGAAAAGAGCTCTTATAAAAGACAAGAGCTTCAGAGTCATGCAAATATGAATGTTAAGGGTCCAGCTGGGAGTCATACATTTTAATCACAGCAGAGGATCCACCCTACCAATATTCTAGTCTGGGGAATGTGGGATAGGTCAAAGGAGTCCTCACACTGAAAATTCATTTCCAGGCAATCCAATCCCATATATTTATTTATTTTAAAGATGGTAACTCTTAAGCTTGCATTGTGGCACCGGAAAAACTGGAAAATATTTTTCCTCTTCATTATCTCATCCCGTTTTCATACTTTTCTTACTGCAAAAAGTTTTGAGGCATGATAATACATCTATAGCTGTGGGTTTTTTGAAAATTAAGCGCTGATGAATGGAGAATTATGAAAATAAATAAGCAACCTTTGTCATATCATCCTGCACAACTGGTTCTTTTGTAGAATGCCTGATTAAATCCAGCAGTGTAGAATGGGTTTTCAAAGTTAAAGCCCTTGTTCATGCTTTTGCATTTTTTTAGAAATGTTCCTTGTGAAGCCTAGGGAGCTGCATATTGGCAGAAAGGAGGACATAAAACTTAGTGTAAAGTCATTTGAGAATAACTTGTTCCCACAGATTATAATGGCCTGGGGAGCACTGCTGTAAAATGAGACAGAATAATAACTCTCCTTATTAATTAGAAAGAAATATGAAGATTCTTATATAGGTATTCTCATAAAGTGTATCTCTGCCTAGCACAAATCAATACCATTTTTTAGCAAATAAATACTGTAGGAAAACAGGAAATGTACCATGAAACAATATCAATATCTTGCCAAAAGGCAGTATTAAACCATGAGGAATGAGCAAAAGTAAGCTCCCTGGAAAAATAAATGCAACATGAAGATGACAAAGTACTAGCTTAGCTCTAAACAGCTTAATGCTCAAAATCAAAATAGTGGGTTTGCTTGTCCAAGTTTTGTGTTCATATAGGAATGGCTGGTGATATAGCAGTGATATTGGAAGATGAGGCAAATTCGTGCTTTGGAGTCTTTGCTTCATGGGGCACTTTGACATATGCATTTGCAAGAATAAGAAATTATGTGTGGAATCATTAAGGACCCAGAAGTACTCAGTATAGCAACAACTGTCATAATAGTGTCTGGATTTGGACAGTTATACCCAGGCAAAATATAGTTACAGCTCTGCGGCTATGTTCAAGGGACTGGAACAAGCTAGGAGAAGCCTGCTGCTGAGGATGATGCCCTGCTCTGTTGGTCATATGTGCTATAAGCTGTGCTATGTTTGCCGCTTTACAGTTACACCTACTAAGTCAATGGCAGGAGCCCCATTGATTAAAGAAGATATTTGATTTGTTTGATTTAAATCATTAGTAGTTCATACTTTGGATGGTCCTGAATGCCGGGGGCATGCATATGTACATATCTAATTTCACTGAACTCTAAAGTGACAATTTTCTGGATTTAAAAATAAATACAACAAACCATGGTGCTATTGTTACATTGCTACAGTCAGCGTTAAAAAGGCCCACAGTGTTTCTCAGATGAAAAAAGTGTGTCTGGCGTTCTCAGAAGTAGCCAAGATATTCCCAATTCTATTTTACAAGCACAAGTTATAAAGAAGGAATGTAAAAATGCCCTTTGCACTCTCCATCTGTTTCGGAAAGCCTAGCTGGTGCTGCTTCTCAGTACTTGGTATTTATACTGGAGGTGTAAGAGTAGCTACTTCTGTTTTATCAAGCTTACCTCTCCTGTAAGCTTTCCCAAGCTACCTATTATACAACCTCAAGAAGGTTTTCTTCCCTCAAACCTGAAATCTCCTCCCAAAGTTAAAACCTTCTCTGGCTTTCCGATTCTTTTATTATAACAATAATAATAGTAATAATAATAATATTTTTTTCTCCTAAGGCACAAACTGTTTATTTCTTTACGATACGTGTTATTTCTGACACTGCTCAGGCCTTGCAGGATGATTCTTCTTGCCTTATGCATGACTTGCCCATGGTTTGTACCTTCATATTGGCCAGTCCCTATATGACAGTCTTAAGTTTTGTACCACTGCTATTTATGGTGTCACTGTACTAAAAGATCAGTGGGTTTCTACATGTAATTTTGTGAAGTTTCATCACTCTACCCTTGTTGTCACATTGCTTCCTTGGTATGTGTTACAGAAACAATAAACTGTGCAATATGTATAAAATGAAATTAAATTTCTTCCAAGGTTTTTAATAGGTAGCAGCAACTAAGTTTCTGTGGTGAACAGTGAGGATAAAACAATATTTAATAACCATTTATTAAGTGAACTTCATTTATGCTCTCTGCTGAAAGACACAAATAGCATTTGATCCTATAGTAAAAATCTCATGCCATATTTGAATTTATAACAAGTTAAATTTAACAGGCACAGCCAAATGTAACTCCGGCACCCGCGTTCTTGGTTTTGCAACCTGATCACCTTTTGTTATAGTTTCGCCCGCCTAATTCACGTGAATGTATAAACACACGCGTCTCTCCATTCCCATCCCGAGGGTCTTCTCCACCTCGGCGGTCCAGCCGGGCCGTGGTGCAGCCCGCAGCCAGCAGCCAGAGCGAGGGCAAGGCTGCTTCATTTCTCAGGTTGCTTCTTGTGACAGTCAGGTGAGGAAATGCAACGTTCCCTGAAGTGTTTATCTATATCGCATTAGAAGATCCGTGGGTAAAACGCTTAAACGTGTCAGAAGAAAGCAACCTGACAAAAGGGCTCTTCTGTCTTGTCACCACACTAGAATATTAAGCTTAGTTTGCAATGGCACTAAGAAATAAAACTTGGCTAGGAACATCAATTTTCCGTCCAAAGTGGAAATTAGGTTTTCAGTATTGCCTGTGGAGGTTAAAAAGAATCTGTACTTGGGGGCTAAAGAATATAAGCTGCCGTGGCGCTGATTTTTCGCTGTCTAGCGCTTGTGCTTGAAACACAGGTCCTGTTGACCCTCAGTTGCACACTAAGCAATTGAACCTGCTAATCAAACCTCCAAGTCTGAAGTCAGGCATCTGGAAAATCATAGAATAACTAATGTAAAAGTGCTACTAGACAAGAGCCAAATGACATTATGGGTGTTCCATGTGCTTGAACAATTATAAAGTTGTCTGGGAATAATACATTTTTGCAGCAAATCTGAGGCAGCACCTTTGTTCTGCGCTGCATTTCCGTGATTAGGTTCTCGCGATACCTCTCTACCTTCTGTCTTTTATAGATGGATGTTTGGATTTCCTGACCTGTTAGACATTGAATCATTTATGCTTTCCATATGTACACAGTTCTCAATGCTTTTTTTCTTGTAGAAGTCTTCTTTGCTTTAATATCTCTATTTATTAATCACCACTGCCTGATATAAGAATAATATTGGTGACTTACTTTTAGTGGAATTATTTTTGACCACAAATATAGTACAGGATTGGAGCATTGAATTATTTTTCTGTAGTACAGTTTAATTCAAATCTGTCCTGTGTATTTTAGAAATATAGTATAAATGTTAATTTTAAATTGCTTTATTGTTATTTATTATTATGCATGAAGTTAATAGAAAGTCATAGCGGAGTGCTAATCTGAGCAGTTATTGAAATCTCTGACCTTATTTTCCTTCACATCTGCAGTGCAGTTGAACTAATGAGCAGTGTGGAGACTTAAACCTACCAGGCCTGATTTTTATGTTATTTTCAGGCTTTTCACCAGGCTGACAGAATAAAGAAATTGCACTTACATTTACTTTCGCTAAAGACCTTTAATCAAGGAGAGACATAATAATCTGTTTTCAGGTGAAACATGAATTAGGATGTCAGGATTTAAGTGCCTTTTACTGAGATGAAGTTTTACAGAGATTTGGTCATGTTATTTGCCAGTGAGAAAAAAGCCCACAGAAGAAATCTGGATAGGCAAGGCAGTTTAAAAAAATGTCCAAGATAATATATATTTTTGTTAATATTTCTCAACTGAATATTAAATGAAAATCACCATGTTGTAGTTTAAAAGAGGTTTTCATTCAAATAGTGTTCAGTGCAGTTTATGCACAATAATGTGCACTTTTATCCGAGACTGCAGGTGGACTCGTATGTGCTGCAGCTTTTTTTTTTTTAAGTCTCATCTTTGACTGCAGTCAGATAGATACAGAGATAGGTAGGGAGTGAAACATATATCTGCATCTTTCTCTCTCTCTGCCGTGATATATATATTTACATATATATGTATGTGTCTGTTTTTATATAGCGACAAATTTTGAAGCAATCCTACAGTGATTTCTACCTGGAGAGGAGAAATTTTCCACATACAAATTTTTCTATGTATATTTTTAAGTACTGTCATAGTCTTGTATGAATGGTAGAAATTGGCACATAGTAGTCTTTGTGGGGATTGGAGAGCTCAAAAATTTATGTTCTCAGTACACAAATTTATAATGTTCTCTTTTATCTACAGCTATACCCTCACTTTATTCCTTTGTCCCAAGAGTATATTTTCTTTTGTACAAGCTATATTTAGTAATTGATTATGATCTGCAAGGTTGATTGTGAAATTAAAGGCTTCTGGCTATACTAACCCATACAATATGGAAGTCACCTGATAATTTAGCCAACATTTTTCACTGTTAAAAAAAATTAAATATACATTTTCCCTTGTTTTTGCTTTATTTCCCTTAACTCTGTGTTTCTTAATTCCATAAAAGCTTGAAACAAAATTTGTGGGAGATTTTCCACTGTTTTATTGTGGGGGTTTTTGGTTTACAACAAAGAGTAAAGGACCATATGTCTGCTTTTATTAGGTTTATACCCAAATTTGAAATCTCCAGATGCTAGTGGACATCCTGAATGCAGTGCAAATGAGTATCCAGGTGTCCCGTTCTTCATCTCATGGATCAAGGAAACATCCTAAGTACTCAGCAAAGAAAAATGAATGAACCGTACATCACTGACTTTAATGCTATTTTCTATTTATTTTGCAGTTTAACAATAACGCGCAGAACGTGAGTTGCTTTAATCATCTTGTCCAAGCTAACGTGAGGAACAAGAAGAAGCTGAAAGAAGCAGTGTATAAAATCTCTGCTAAAGGAATTACTGATTATAAGAAAGGCTTTAGCTATGCTTTCGAACAGCTGCTAAATGTAAGTATGAAAGTTGTCTCTCCCTGCTGTAAAGCGCAGTAGTAGACCTCTGATGTCCAAATGGCCACTGCATGCTCCTCCATCAGCAGTGATAATCAGCTGAGTGACAAACAATTCAATGCCTTTATTTAGCAAATAAATATATCCCAACAACACCCTTTTTTCCTTGCAGACCCCCCAGCAGCCTGATAGGTTGCTAAGATTTGGGAATAAATTTGTTTTCCACTATGTTATACTGTTTTTACTTCATTCACTTGGCTAGTTTTTCATTTTTACATGCAATTCTCAGTTGTCACTTAGCTATGGTAGTGGCTGGTCTACAGGTAGTTTTTAAACAGAAAGCTCTGTTATGTTAATTACTATTTCAGTTATAGTATCTCCTAATGTTAAGTAATGCTAATATACCTAATGTTCTCCGATGTTCAGTTAGTGTATAATTTTATATTCATTTTATTTCATATTTCATGAATAGACCATGGCTTGGACAGGACAGAGAAGCGCAAATAAGTTGATAGAGGGGATTTTGGGTAGCTGAGATTATTCTAATTCTTTTCTTCCTCTCAAATATAAAATGATTAGTTTCATCAAAAATTGAATGTGTTGTCTTAATGTTTTAATTACATTGCACTTTCTAGTTGGTACCCAAGCACTAGCTTTCTGGTTAGTAATAATGTGACCTGCACACCACAAATACTGGGTTTTTTATCAGTCATTTTAGAATAGTTTATATATGTTTAAAATACATCTCTACATTACACCTTCATAAAGACTGCAGATTGGATTTTCACTTTAGTATACATAAAGTTATACCAATTTACAGAAGCTAGGGATCTAGCTTAATAAGTAAGATGTCTGTTCATTTTTGATTTCTTCTTTTTATTTCCATAATGTCTCTCAGAGGAGAGACGGATTCTGGCCGCTTTCCTGACATTGGATATGCAGCCTGGGCATAGAGCTGGCTGACAAATTTCTAACTAGGGAAATCTGGATGGAGAAAAAGAAAATACAATATTTTCAAAACATTTTCTCACCACATCTTTCGCCTAGCAGAGGGGTTTGGTGGGGAAATGATTGCCTGCCCTCTACTGATGGCTAGGTGAAACTGCAAATAGGATTTTAGAAGCTTTTAAAAGACTTTTATCAAGTGCAAGAGAGGGCTAAAATTAGGCTTAGAGAACTTAGGCTTAGTTCCAACTCGTGTTCTTCTGTGGTTTGAGCTAATAAGCCAGTTTGGAGATTTTGTGCTGGGAAGCTGATGTATAGGCATGTGTTGTCTTCTGCAGGGTCTGTTCTGGGAGGGCAGAGATGGCCATTGGGTGGTGGGGCAGACTCTTTGGAAAATGATGGAATTACTGCATCAGGTTTTGCAAAATCTCTTCTGTTCAAGCCCTTAGCCAGTATCTCCATCATTATGGAAGTGAGGAAAAAAAGAAAATCTGTTGCAAAGGCCATCTTGCCTTCTGCTTGATCACTCATAAAGGACTGATCTGTTATAGGTTCTTTGACCAGGATGCAAAATTTTTATAGTGGGGGAACATCATGCAAAATTTTGTTTATTCATCTTCAGATCTGTAACACAGCTTAGAGTCTAAAATTTTGGAATTTTTTTCATGACATCTCTTTAGTTTCTACACAGTGCAGTGTAAGTAAAAGCCAAGCTGTATATAGCAGGAGGTATAGAGAAGAAAGTACTGCATTCTTCTGGTGCTATCTAAGCACATGCTGAGTAAACCACCAGAAAAATCCTAGTTTAATCCATTAGAATGAAGACTAGATCGAGTTCAAATTTTGTTTAAAACAGCTGTCCTTTTAAAATCAATAAGACAAGTTATATAAGACAAGCAGGCTTTGGTCCCTTCTATGTCATTGCCTTTGTGTCCCTCTTGATTTTATTTTGGCCTATATATTAAATCACTACAAATGTAGGTGAGTTTATTTATGAAGTATCTCGCTCTACTTTTATTACTTTTTTAATATCGAAAGGGCTGCAGCCCAAAGCAGTATATTGTAGGTTATATCTCTTGAGCAAAAAGTGGTCATAAATTATTTATTTCTAAATGAAACACAGAATGCTGATGCGATGGGAGGGAGTGCGTTGATTTCAAGCTTTTTTTATTTGTTGTTGCATGTAAGAAAATCTTTGGACTTCTTTTTTTCAAATGGTTAAATAAATATTCAGTTAATACTGAACTACCAGTGCAAAACATCTCTTAAATATAAAGACTGCAAAGAAAGTTCATGTGCTATAATCTGCTGAGAGCGTTCTGGAAGCATGGAGCTGCTGCGTTCAGGAGCATCGGGTAGTGCTTGAGGGCCTGGCGTTAGCTCTGTGATCTTTTCTGATGGTGGAAAAACAAGGACTCAATCAGAGAGTAGGATGAAAAGTAACTAAGGGAGGTGGGATCATCTCAGCTGACCTCCCAAGTTAGTCATTTATTCTATCAGATGGTAAAGATCCTTTCCAAAAGCAGGAGAGAATTAGGTACTTTGCAAGCATGACCCTTGCAGGAAAAACAACAACAATAACAACAAAACCAACAAGGAATTACAGGAGAGGAATATTGAGCTGATTTTAAGGAAAATTGACAAAAACAAAAAAAACACAGAAACACTTCTAAGTTCACTGTGTTTGATAGTTTCTGTGAGTAAGAGTCCAACAGAAAAAAGCGGAGGTGTTGCATATGAATTTTTGTTAGTTCATTAGAGGTTCATTGGTCCCAAATTTCCACAGGGGTAGTTAGGATGGAAAAAGGAAGATAAAAGCGTTAGGAGGCCCTCCCTCAGTTGAGGCACAGTTGAGGCTCAGAGCTCCTGTTGGATAGCACATGACGGGTGACCTGATAGGCAGGAACCAGCCAACCACTCTGCATGTCAGTGGAGGTGGCATAGACTAGATGGGCAGTCCTCTGCGTTGGGCCAGATCTCAAATGTGTCCTCTTTGACTCTCAAGGAATGGAAAAATATTTTTTTTGTTTGGCCTGGGTTTTCATTCAGTGTTGTAGCGGTCAAGACCAAACAAGAACATCTCAATGACGTGAAGGCAAAATATCAAATTAGAAAAACTGTCTTGAGGAAGTTACTGGATGAAACCCTAGAAGACTTTAGAATTTTTGTCATTGATCCCAAGAGTGCTGGAATTTTACCTATAATGTTAAAGTCGTAAGCAGGTTGATGTGGAAGGTATCATATATACCCTTTGTTATTTGTTATAGCCTGAAATAATAAATGCTTCTCTTTGTATCTCCTACAGCACAGTGTCTCTAGAGCTAACTGCAATAAGATTATCATGTTGTTTACGGATGGTGGTGAAGAAAGAGCACAAGAAATTTTCCACAAATATAATGAAGACAAAAAAGTAAGTGATATATAAAAGATTTTACCATAAAATAAAATAAAATAAAATCAGCACAAACAAGAATGTTTTAGGCTGGAAGTAAAAGCATTTTTGGCATGTGTATAAAATACCTTTTAAAACCTATTAGCATTGAACCTTAGGCCACTTAAAGCTTTCTCAATCTATAACATTTCTCTGAAAAGATAATAAAATTTATTTAATATTTTATACCTTGTTACTCATTGATGCCAAGTGGTACAAAAGCATGCTGTGAGCCACAAAGAATTAGACTTTTTAATGAGACTGGTCTCATTATTATCCTTGCATTATCCATCAAAAAGCATGAGTAAATGACTATATGTATGTGAGTGTGTGTATACATGTATGTGTGTACATATATATTTAGATATAGATGTATCCCCTCACTGTGAAAATTTCTATGTGTTTTTGTAGTTCATCAGGCAAACAAAACCTGATCTCGAGGTTATAATCTGAAGCTGAGCAAATAACTCTCAAATATGCTTAGAAGATTTATCACTTTTTAAAGGAAACTTAAATATGACCTGGGTTCATATTAAAACCGAGCATTCACCTTTCCTAATATTTGGGGATGCGCCTGTAGCTGTCTTTCTTCGCAAAAGCAGCTACAAGTTAGATCACAATTCACCAAGACACTAAAGCAGTTGCCATGGGTGCTTATAACTAAAGCAGTGGCAGCATTTCATTGTAAGTCCTCATACACTTGAATTAATCCCTTTGAAAGGGGAACTAGGAATGCAGACACGATTTCCATCTCCACCAGTGACTCACTGTGCGACCTTGGACAGTCTCTCTGCGCCTGCTCCATGCTCGTGTTCCAGGTAGAATGACATGGCTGGGGTCGGTTGACCTTTGTGTCTGAGCTGAAAGTATTTTTTAAACTGACAATTAATTAGATGGAAGATCTGAAAACATGGCAACTCACTGTATGGCACACATGGCTGTATTGTGAAAATATATGCAGAGGTTCCTCTTCAGATTTGAACTTGGTAGCTTTTATTATAATGAGTGCCATCAGCTAAAGGAAAGCTACGCATAAGGGGGAAGATGTATGATTCATTTCTTATTATTTTCCATTTATTTCTCTATGTTAGCAGGAAAGTATAATAAGATATCGGAAGAAACACATTTGTAGTCTTACTAGCATCGTGCTTGACAATCATTTATTCAGGGAAGTATGATGAACTTAGGATTTACATTCTTGCTTTCTTGTTACTTCTAGCAAATGAAGGCTTAGGCTTTTTGCTGTATGCAAAAACGCATGGGTGATAATGGTCACTGCTTGGATTTCTGTTTATATTAAAGTGTGTCTTCTTATATAATTAAGTGTAATGGAAAACTTCTTTCACTTCATTAATTTATATATATCTAAAATACAAATGTCAGTAGGCAACTACATTTTTGTTCCTTGTCTAATAAAGTGCCCAGTTGCTTGATGCCATCCCTTACTGCTTTTCTTCAGGGTGACTTTGGAAATACAAGGAATACTAAGAAAGTTTTTTGCAGGTGTACTTTGAAGGACCATTCACTTTCTCCTTGAATAAACTTTATACTTTTCAATCAGTAAAAATCCTTGTGCTCTTGAAGGAGAATTTGTGGTAGCAAAATAAAATTTTTTTTTTTAGAAGGAAAATCTCTAAAGAGAGTGAAACAGCATTTAATATTAGTAAATTAAGCTTTATAAATTATAATAGCTCCCTGACAATCTTTTGCAACATTCTAGTATTTCTGAAAATAAGACTAATATAAAATATGTTTGTGAACCTAGTCTCCTGTTGAGAATACACTTGATCCCAGAATGATAACATGTGTGCTTTCTTGTTTCTCCTCTCTGTGTAACTTAATTTAATCCAGTGGAGCATAATAATACCATGACTGACAGACATATTCTAACATTAAAAATAAATGTATACTTTTAATTTTGCAAAGTAATAGTCACGGACAGTTAAGTTGCCTTCTTAGATTGCATAATAGTAAGCTTTCATAGGCGAAGTGATAGGAAACATAAAGACATGGGGATCTAGGTTCTGGTGTCCTTATTGCAGTTTGGTTATACTTTTTTCCACAAATAGTCTGTTGATTGTGAGAGGGCTAGTTTTATAATTATTTGTAGCAGTACTATTCACCATGAGTCAGGTATTAAAGAGAGTTTCCTGTGTTTTACAGTTGTAGCACTCCACAGTGTCAGTGTGTATCTGTTAACCTCTTTTCTTGCCCGGTCTGCATTTGTTTGATCACTTTTCTCTGTGCTTTGCATGCAGAATATAAAAGATGAATCTTTATTATCTTACTGATTCACAGTCAGTCACTTCTCATCTTAGATACACAGTGTCATAAATTTACGTTTTTTTTTCCTTTCAGTTCAAAGTGAAGACCATCCATTCAAATCTATTAATCCTTGTTTTGAGCTAAAATTGCTTCAGCTCTCAGAATAGGTTGTTCATGGTAGTTACTTTGTAATTCATTGGCATGAAAGGGGATTAAATAAGTTTGTCCAGTCAGACAACATGACTTAGTTACACTTGTTTAGAGTGCCCTTAGTGCAACCTTCAAGTTGAGAAGTGAAGGAATGCAATAAACAATAATAATAATAAAAAATACTAAAAGAATAGCCTAGAAGATAGAGGCAGGAAAATTGTCCTGTTAAATTAGTGGGTTACATCCCTTTCAGCTGGTGTACAGATATATTTAAAGTAGCTTTCTGTCTCTACAAATCACTTAAACTATGAATGTGAAGATTTTTATAAAACAAATAAAACAATATTTTGAGGAGGAACATTTCTAGTTTTTCATCTGTTTGAAGTTGAAAGTCACAATTGTGTCTCACCTTTGCATGCCTTTTTCCTGTAATAAAGCCAGATTTTATTGTCACAGATTGCAAGTATATGCTGTGCGTGATATTTAAAAATTGGCTTATTTACCTTTATGGTGGCATTTGGGGTTGTTGCACTGAACGTGTGAAATACCATGCACATGGCTAATTTCAGGAATGAGGGTGGTAAATTTTCATTTTATTTGCACTCATGCTACAGATGGCTTCACTGAAGATAGCAATATAAATTTAATTGAAACGTAGGCACAGGAGGTGTTCTCCATCCTGAGAATTTTGAACTCAGATTGAAAGTAGAAAACCAGCTATGGCTCTTTGGAGCATATTGTGCACCCTGAAATATGCATATTGAAGGATTGCTCAACTCACGTGGGTAGGAGAAGACCTTAAACATCCCTCATGCACTTCAGGTTGTTTGTTTGAAGGTTTTTGGTGGAGGCGGAGGTTGGTGTTATTTGCTGGTTTCAGGCGGGCGGAGAAGCCTAGGGCAGATCACACATCGCGTTCCCACAGAATCATCTGTAAGATTAATACAACCTCATCTGCTAACGGTATAATCTGAGAGGAAATAGTACACAGGAGAGTTTTTTAACAGCTCTGTTCCATTAAAAATATTTGTATGTGGTGGGCACAGACCTGTTATGGAGGTACAGGTCCTATGTGAAACGTGCTGAAACTCCCCTTGGAAACTGTTACACCTGGTAATGACCTTTTCCAAAGTGGGACAGAATCAGCACATCGGAAGAATGATATATGAGAAAGCACTTGCAAAACTTTCTTATAAAAGCAATTCCCTCTGCTGTTGTTATCCAAAGGGGGAACCGTTGAGTTTATTGGTCTGAATCCCTTTTTGCACAACTACAAGTCAATTTAACACGTGATAGTTGTGCTACTGTGTGTTAATCTAGGCAACGGCATATGAATCATTCTGGAGAAGCCTGAAAGCTTTCATCTCCACTACCAACAACCATTAAAAAAGTGCATGACATTTCCACTTGGGGTAGCCATGGGACTCTGACCTGTGTCAGCCTGAATAAATGTAACTTTCTACGCTTACTCGTAGAGCTGAAAATAGAAACACCATCCTTCTCAACACTGATATCGACTGTTAATAGTGTTTAACAGCTGTCCAAGTGTGCTCCAGCAGTGCTTGCATTTCTATGTGCAATAGACTTGCTACATGGGATATAACATAAAGTACTGAAATTAAGGGTTGAAATGAGCAAAATTCTGATTTATATATGAAAGACGTGTAGTTTGCTAGCTATAATAGCAAAAATTTTAAGCTAAGTTTTAAGCTTTCTATATATTAGGTTGTTCTCTGGGTTCTCTACTTTTCATTAGCTTTCTGTGGTCTTTGGACAGCCAGAAGCTAGGACATTTCTCATTTCTGCTCATCAGTCACCCTGCGTGGTGAATTGTAATGTAGTGATAGTACAGGAACTCTCAAGTGAGAAAAATCTCCAGCTTGCCAGTTACACTTGTATTACCACCATGAAGCTCAGCAGCACCGATATCTGGATCAGCCCTTTCACTGTCAGGTCATTAGAGAAAATTCTTCTGACAGAAGGCTACCTTCGAAGATTAGGAAAAGCCAGCTAGGTATGTAGAGTAACTGCAGAGGGAGATAATTCAGAATTGTTTCTCCTCCAATTGCAGATAGTCTTCTAAAAATGGAACCAGTCTATGGTCATCTAATGGACAACAGCAGCATGAATGATGTATCTTGTCAGGCTAAAATGCCTTTCTCTCCTCAATGAAGGAGAAGGCCTATTTAAAAACAAAAAATGCATCATATTTTTGGAAGCATCTGCCTTTATTCTGAAGAGCTAGAGAGAAAAGAAATGGCAAATATAATTACTAAGACCAAAACCAGCCTTTGCAATGTGCCATTATTGTCGTTGTTGTATTCTGCTTGTTTTCTATAATTCTCTCTCTTCAATCGGACTGAAGGTTTTACATCCATAATCACTTCTATCCTAAAAGTGTGTCATCTTCCAGATACTAATTTTAATTCATTAAATGTACTGTGATACTCAGAACTGGAAAAGCTAAAACATTCTGGGTGAAACTTGGATCAGTAATCAGAAATTTTGTAATCCATTTCTTTTTCTTTTTTTTTTTTCCAAAGTAAAAGTGAAAACTGTGTTAGTAGAGGACTCACTGCAGGCATATCTTAAGGCAAATTACCTAATTTTTATCTCTTTGTTAGCTCCACTTACTTAATGAAGGACTTACAATATATCCACTGTCCCAGCATCTAGGTTCTGGACATAGATTAAAGACATTAAATTGATTAAATAATCCATATAAGTAGTCTTCCTCCTGTGACATTCATTATCCAGAAATACTTCAGCAGTTCAGTTGCACAATGCTAAACTGTTTGAGGTCCTGAGTGTGCAAATCTAAACAATAGCATTTTTTTTTTCCAGATATGACATTAAGCATACTTTTTTTCCCCATAAACCTAAATTTTGAGCCACAGTTACCTCTCAGTGTGTGAAATCCTCTTCCCCAGTGGGGAATCAGAGGTTGGTGATTTTTAGGATACCTTTTCATTTCCAAAAATGTTTATATAAAGTCCTTTTAGCAATCTTATCTCAAGATACACCTCCATCACATGCCCGTGCCGTGGCAACTCTGCTGGGTTAGACCAGACTGGCACAGCCTTTCCCAGGCTGTTTCCTGGCTGACCCCTTTACCTTTAGGCCATATCATCCCTTCTAAATTATTTCTTAAAGGCTGGAATAAGGGACTTACTATATGATTCGTTGTATTTCTTGTCCCTTTTTCACCCGTTTTTCCCCTCCACTGACAAGTGCCTCCTGCTGTTCCGTACATGCGCCCAAGCGGGACATCGCAGACCGAGGAGGCATGGCAGCTAGTGCAGGGGGGCAGCCGGGCGATTATTGTGGGGAGAAGGTCAGCATGCACAAGAGCCTTTTCATGCCTGTGTCCACAGGGTGCCCGGTGTTGATACCGAACTTCTGTTTATGCTGTGGTTTCATTATCTGCGTGAGCCAGCACGGGATACCACGTGGCATTTTTATCTGCTGTGCAAGATCAAATCCACATGGTGGTGCTGAGAACTGCAGAAGCCTAATAAAAGTTTTAATATAGTTTTGCTGAAAAATAATCTTATCGGTCATATTAGAGTCATCCGTACCTGTTCCATAAAACCCAAGTGACAGCTTGTTTCATTCAAATTTGGCAGGGAGGAGGCTATTCGATACTTTCATTTCTGTGGGTCTTCAGTTCCAAACCACTTCATTAATGGTGATTGATTCAAGGTCTCGCACGCAGGTCAGTGCTGCAGGTGGCCTAAATTGATTAATCAAGGCAACAGGAATAGGATACCGCTTAATATAGAAAGTAAATTATGTTTGTTTGGGAATGAAAACAGAGAGTCAGACTGCATTTTACTTATTTATACAAACAAAATGCTCCATATGGCAGAGCTGGTTGAGGTTAGAGCTCAGAAGATAGGTTCAGTGACCGTCTGCCCACATACTAACCATGGGCTCATTCTTGTGGATTTATGATTGCAGGGCAATGAAGTGGGAGCTGGTTGTATTCTTCTGTAATTAAAGAATAGGACTGGGACTTTCTGCGATGGGTATGATCAATGTAATACCTAGGCCATGCATGATGATGTTTGCGTAATGCCTTCTTTAAAGTATCCGGTTCCACAGTTTTCTTGGGTGTTTGTTTTCCTGTTTCACCATCTACCTGTTTAGAAAGTTTTACCAAAACTTCTTTATGGCAAAATAAGCTTACAGTTTTTGTTTGTTTGTTTGTTTCCCTCTCCCCCCTTTTTTCTTTACAGTAGTCACAGAGAATAATTAATTCTTGTCATAATTTCCTCTTACATTTTAGGAGATCATTCTTATGTTGTTATCCTTGTTCTCCTTCCCAGGCTTTGTCTTTTCAACTAAACAAACTCCTTTCTTTCAGATTCTCATAAAATACATCTTAAATTCTTTTCATTCTTTTTGCCCTCTTCCATTGTATATAAAGTTATGCTATCTATACCTCTCCTAAAACATGCTTTGGAACAATTACAGATGGAACTTGAATGATGTCAAGAGAATAAACTATTTTCTGTGATTTTTCTTCATACAGAACTTAGGTAAATGCATCATAATTTGCCTTTTTTGAACAGCACCATATTATTGCACCATATTTGTTTTTTCCACATACTGCTGCTTTTTATAGGTATCCTTCAATTTTAGTTTATGCATTTGTTTCTCTTTTCTAAGGTTTTTCATCTTACATTGCATTAGGCAGTTTTCTCTTGTACATTTAGTGTATTCCTCTTCATGATTGCCAGCTTTCTTTTAATCCTTTATTCTTTAGATTATCTTCCCAAGAGACCCAACTAGCTACTCCTCTGAGTCTGCTCAAGTCTGTCTTTATGAAATCTTATCCTTGTTCTACTGCTGTCACACCTTTCTTTCCTCAAAATAAAAGCCACTCCTTGCTTTTTGCCCCGTATTAGCTTTTTCCTTCCAGATTTTCGGTTAATTCCCCCTTAGAATTCGAAAAAAAATCTGTCAGCTTTTACCATTTATCAGCTTTTACCATTTTGAGAATTGTTTTCTGTTCATAGAGAAGCAAAACTGAGCAACAGAGAAGAATGAGTATGATTATGATGATTAAAAGATGCTTTTCTTTAAATCTACCTGTTGTATAATCATGATGCTTATGCTTGTATATTGACCAAGGCTTGAGTTGTAGAAAGACTGACCTTACACCTTTGACGTAAAGGTGCAAATTTATGGAGAGAAAGTGTAGGATTTGTCCAATTAATAGAATAAATCATGTCTGATGCCAGCCTAGTACAACTGAATATGATGCATTAAAAAAAAAAAAAAAAAAAAAGATCTGTTAGACAGTAAAACTTGATAGAAATCTTAGTTTCTAAAGGGCGACTGAACCAACTGGCAGATGAATGTTGAGCACCACCTCTCTTTTTTTAAGGTGGGATGGGACATACTTGGATGTGAAGAGTTGCCAATATACTGGGGAAAAAAAAGACAGAAATATTTTGGAGGCTTCATACTGCAGCTTAAAGGAAGAAGTTACCGAGTGGGAATCTCTGTAGGAAGCAAGTGAATAATGGCACAGCAGAGGCAGATGGTAGCACAAGATGCATGTATGTAGCAGTGTAAGCAGGTGACAGGTTCAGAAGGAAATGAAAAATTCAAGAAACAAAGTTACATCCCATTCAGAGAACAAGAAGGATGTGTTCATGTATTCAGGCAGTGTGACAGAGGAAACGGATATGAAATGGGAAGTGAGATAGCATAAGTGTAGATGTACAGTAGAGGTCACTTAAGCAAGTAGGAACCCTGTGCTGCTTAAACGTGGACTGTTACAGATTGCTTCAGAGGTGGTAAGAGAGAGTTGCTTTTTATAGGAAGGAGAGCACATCAGTACCTGAGACAGGAGAGCACCGTCTGAGAAATCTTACTGAGAATAAGAATTATTATATGTAATTTAGAAAGCCTCGAATCAAAGTAGTGGAAGAAAGTAAACTAATATCAGAAGTATATGGGATGTTTTAAGTAAATGGGGAAAAAAAGTGAGGAAATAGTTTTTAACTTCAACATCATTGAAGTGGAGACAACACAAATACATCCCTAGTTTAAGAAATAAAATAGAGTCAAAAAAGGAGAGGGAGAACTGGAACAGCACTACCAGAAAGTAAAATTAAAGAGGTGCAAACCTTTTTCTTATATTTAATACTTAAAAATGTTTGGTGCTGGATGATGATTAAACTTTTGTTTCTCGGTCTTAACCACAGACTGGTGTCTACACATTTGACAGTGTATGGAGGTCTTACTAACCAGATTTTAGTGCTATGAGGTGTTCAGTTTCTGATTTAACCCTCCTTTCTCTCACTGGTGAAGAAATATGTTGCCCCCCCCCCCCCCCCCGGTGCTTAATAAGTAATACTGTACTGCAGCAAGTTAAGAATCTGTTCACTCCTGCAGATTAGAAATGTCAACAGAAAGGTGATCCCATTTTGAAAGAATGTTTTTTTCAGTGATGTTACTAACTTTTCAGCTCATACACATAGAATACTGAAACCTGGTGAAGATATGGCAGTTTACAAACTTTTCCAAATTTTTCTTTCCAAATTTTTACTTCTCTTGCAAAATACAGTGTTTTTCCAAAATATTTTGGTTTTGACCAAGAAAAAAAAAATCACCTCTAAGGTAAGGGATGGGTGTTCTGGTGAGAAACAAAGAAAATGCTCTAGCCCACTTAGAATATGACTGTCTCAGATCCAAAATCCTGATTAGTCCCAGACAAAAAGCTAACACCTGCTTTTATATGTTTCTTTTCTTTCTTATCCCAGGGGAATGATAGAGTCACAATCTTTAATTTTTTGGCTATACAGAAATAGACTATACAGAATAGAATAACCTTAATCGAAGACTGAGGTACTAATCTTGCAATCTTGTAGTTACATGGTTATGGAAAATGATACTCAAGTCTTAGCTTTTAATTATTGAGTTTTTCACAAATATTTTTATGGGTCTTATTTTTGTTCCTAAAAAGGGACAGAGAAAAAAATTCAAAACCTGAGCGTTTTCTGTAACAGCAAATATATATACTCATAGAGTCATTAATGTGTGATGTATCTCATTTGTTCTGGTTTTATATTCAACCTCTGTGTTTGAAGTTGGTAATTTTAGTTGAAGTCATACTCAAGTTAGTCCTGTGTCAAATTCAGGATTGCAGTGTTTCAGTGTTTTCAGCATATTCAGTGTTTTCAGTGGTTTAGGTAGGACTTCTGTGCTTCATAGTCTCATTAATAGTCTGCTAACAAGACTTTTAATCCATACTGGCCAAGGAACCTGAAGTGCATCCTGAGAAGATTTTCTTTTCAATATTTCTACCTTCATTTTTAGTGATTCTTTTTAATAGGAAAGAATTTGGCTTATTTACTAATGATTTTAGAAGAAGAGATGTGAACCTCTTTCCCAGCGCTGTTTCAATCTTAGCTGGTAGAGGCTATTTTATCAAAAAAAAAAAAAGCTCTAAGGCAATATCTTTCCTGTGGTAACTCTCTCTGTAAGAAGCATATCGATAAACAAGGTTGAACAGCTTTTTTCATTAAAAGGATAGATTTTGTGGGAGATGATTAAAATTCAGTTACCTCCCATCATAGAAGATTGAAATATGGCTTATAGCTTGTCACCTAAAAGTTCCGCTCTTACTGTTACAACCTGTTCAATACATCAGGGCTACAAACAACCCTCACAGCAAAGTGCAGGACAGTTTTATCTGTGAATTGTGTGTAGGATCAGTTCTATTCTTTTTATTATTATTTTCCAGAAATTTAAGCTTATTTAGCTGATAACAGAAGAAATGAAAAAAAAAAAAGTATCATTCAGTGTAGGAGGGAAATGTGACATGGCTAATTTCATTATCTTTAAACCATCCATGGGTAGACGGTATCTATAAATTTACATGTATATAACATACACGTAGAGCATCTTAGAAAGTCCTGAGCGTCCAGGTGCAGTCTTGCAAGAACTCGTGCGATAAGCTCGCATGCACAGTGACTGCGTTAAAGGCTAACTGCGAAGGACAGTCTGTAATACAAGGTCACGGCTCCTCACCCCCGCGAGGAGATTTGCCAGGCGTGGACAGCAGGCATCGTCAGCACAGAGCGGTGTGCCAGGAGCAGCGCTTTACCTGCAAGCAGAGACAAGGTCGGGTTGCGCAGACCAGTGGTGCAGTGGCGAGTTTCCAGTGCTACACAATAGTCACGGTCATTTTCCCTAAAAATAAGGAAAGACAACTGAACTTGAAGCTGTTTCATCCTTAAATCTCCCTCTCTTGAGATCATACTAGGATGCTGTTCTGTTCCCAGGGCAATCTCCAGGAAATGGGCCGTGGACAAGGGAAAAAGTGCCTTCACCTATTTAGTCGGAATAGCCCTTCTCAAGCTCATTAAGTCGTTTTCCTTAGAATTTCTCATTATTTGTCATGTTCCTTAAAGTCGTAGTTCTGTTATTCTGTGGAGATCTGTCCACTGTAAAATTAGACTTGAACTTTGTGTAACTGATAATTCCAGAGAGGAAGATTTCCTGTAAAAGGGTTCTGCTGGGAAATGAGAGTTTCCAATGGCCCTTCCCTTTCCCCCCATCCTCTTTCCCCTTCTAATACAACTTTTTGGCATTTCAAACAACTTGGTTTCAGTCAGTGTTTTCCACACTGTCAGAAATGGATTAATGAGAGTAGAAAACAGAGAGTAATGATACAAAGGCCATAGGACACTATTTGCAAAGAGAGAACGTTTGCATGAATAAAAAAAACTAGTCGTTGTGGAGTACCTGAGGAAAACTAGTGTTTGAAACATTCGCCTTTTAAAGACAGAATATATTCAATGGAATTGAATAAAATTCCTTTAAATACTTAGCTAGTATTTGTAATTTTTATTCCCCAGGGCTTTTGAGACCAAAAAAAAAGAAGAAGAGAAGGCATAGTGCCACAATATGAACCATAAATATCTATGTAATTAATCTGGTCATTTCCAACTGGTTACCTACCTCCAAATATTGGTTTGACTATCAAAGAAAAACCTAAGAGGCCGCACGCTTTTAATCCAGAACACAGAGGAGCGACAAACCCTAGTTCGCCCACCTCAGAGTCCCTAGCTGGGTGTATGGCTTTGTGTTAGGAAACTTTAAAGCAGGCTGCGGGGCTTGTTTGCCATCCTAGTCATGCATTATAGATTATCCTAGTCCTAGTTATGGATTGAAAAGACTTTTAAGTGGAGAGAATATGGAGGGGAAGGGATGGAGCACAAAGCAATTTACTTTGTCAACCCTTTTGTTCCAGACATGGGCCACCAAATTTACAAGGAACTCCTCAAAAAAGGTTTTTTTGTCTGTTTTTTGGGGGGCAATGATAAATCCTGAGTGTCAGGGAGAATTAGCCCTGGGAAAGGAGGGATTTGTTTGTTTTTAATTTCTACAAAGAAATTGTATTATTAACATAACCGAGGAAGGAAACAAATGAAGCGAGTAAACAGAACCCGGGAAGTCAAACTAAGGCGTTCATCAGTTGAACTGTCAGGAAGAGGATAGTGTAATTTCTTCCTTTGAAGGAGGGCTAGGAGTGCAGAAGACTACTTTAGGGGCATTTGGGGCTCTCCTAGGTAAAATCTATCTCTGCCTTTTACCAGGATCATCATCTGTTAGTGTAAATGTCTTAAGGCACCACCTATACTAGTAAATTAGATAGCCGAGGCATGGCTTGGACACTGTCCTGCCATCATATATCTGTTTCCCTGCTAGTGTGTCCCCTGGGAGGGTTTTCCGCCTGTGCCAATGGCACAGCCCCAGGCAAGGTGCTGGGACTGCTCCCAGGAGGCAGCAAGCAAAGCGGCAGAGGGAAGAAGCAACAGTTCAGCTTGTTTGTATTTGGGCAGTGCTGTCACGGTTGCTCTTTAGGCCCAATTTTTTGGTAGTGTAGGCATAGCCAAATTGACTCTAAAACTTCAAGCCTTTCTTTGTGAGATCCTACTGTTATTTTTGAAAGCAGAGCTTTTCTCTTCTTTATCCCTTTTCTTGAGATCGATACCGTATAACACAACAGAGCTGATTTGTACCTACGTCTGGAAACCTGTGAGATTAAAAACTTCAGCTCACATAGGCAAACAGTGCATACAGAAGGAATAGCAACCTTATTGTCATACAATATTTGTACATTAAGTTATCAACAGCCTACAGAATTGGATAATTCAGTTCTTTGATAATTTTGACTCATCAAAGATCAAGTCTAAACTAGGTAAGGACTTTAAGGATAACTCACATGAGTGGGTTATCAATTAAATTAGAGACAATTCAACAGAGGCAGATTAACATGTATCAGCAGGGCATTTACTCTGGTACTTTTACCCCACATAAGTAAGGTCACACAGCAGGGAGAGGCATCGTCTGTTAGCCCTCTCCTGTGTCAGCAATGAGGAGCTGCAGTTCCACAAGGGGGCACTAAGAAGATGGAATAAGATGTGTGTATAACAGAAACTTTTTTGTTAGTTCTGTGAGAGTGTTAATTGTGAAATTGCTCAATTTGTTACACTGTAATAGTGTTTTCAACCTAGGTACTAGAAAATATCCCCATTTTCATGCATGTAGGGCAACAAAAAAGCCAGACAAAAATACTTTTTTTTTTGCATTTCCAGAATATTTCACAGTTCTCAAAACATATTTTAAAAATTAATAGCATTTGCTTTAGAGGCTTCTTCAGGGAACAGAGCTTTCATTGTGTGCCTGTGTTCTGAAGACTTTAGCTCCTTCGGTGCAGTACTTGTGTATAACTACACCACACATCATTGCTCTTGGATGTGTTATCCCAACATATTAGGACCATCAAAAGTTCTTGAACGCATGTTAGCAGTATAATTTAGGGTCATATCCAAAGCAGGTGAAGATCTCAGATTCTCCAATAATCTCCAGCCAGGTAGCAAACTTCTTTCTTTCTTTTTCTTTTTTAAAGCTAGGATTAACATCGGACTATAATGTGAACTGACTTTTAGAGTGCCATTATTTCTTTCTATATTAGACTATAATTATGAAGACTACAATTAGACTATGAATTCATGATTTGGCATTGGAGCTTGAAGTTTGAGGTTAAATTATAGTGAATGAGAGATATTAATGCTAGAGAAAACTGCAGATACACATAGAAAGTCTGGGAGAAATAATTCCTTGTGGATAAATGGCTGCAAAAGTAGCTTCAAGGACCTACTCTAGTAATCTTTAAACACATGTTTCAGTTAAAGCAATTTTCCTTTGATTCCAGGGGGATTTCTTGCATGGTTATATGCCTTGCTGAATCTGAGATTAAGGGTCAATTATGAAAACACCTGAGTAGATGTTTTCTCAAATACCTTCATACTTTCTTTATGCCTATAAATTCAAAGAAGTCCAACCTGTGATTTTCTTTTGCATCTAAATATTATCATTTGAGAGCTACAATCTTATTCTGTTTCCCATGTTCTTTTTGCCCCAAGTCTATACATATTTTAGGAAAGTACCCAAAGCAGGAGGCAGACCCTAACATGGGCTTAGATATCAAAAATAAAATTTGGTACATTTTCTTTGTTGTATTGTGCCACTGAAAAGTGGCACACTCAATGCCTGCCTTCATCTTGAATTTTCCTAACTTGACATAAAATTTGAGTTCTGTATTTTGAGTCCTTTGTTGCCTGTAGACCTTCACAAGATTTAGCAGCTGATTCGGTTTTGTACTCTGCTCCTAAGATTATCTCTGTGTTTTGCCCAATTATTGGTAGATGTAAAATGCATAAGCAGTCCCAGAATTATGGAGAAAAACCCAAGTGTCCTACCTCCTAGTTAAACGCTAAATGTCCTTGAGCCTGATATTCAGCAGTTGGAGTTATGAATTTGCTCAAACTGAGAGATGTGAACGCAGACACCTTTTGTCTCACCATTAAACTCTCATTTAGAAGGTTAGAGGCACCACTGTCAAAGTCGTTTTGAAAAGGGCAAACCCTCTTCAGTCCTTCACAAGAAACCGTTTACTCTTCGTGTCGTAGGAGTGACTCACACAGCTGTGTCCATGCTACCAAGCTGCGGAGGGCCAGGGTGCAGGCTGGAGAAGTGGCCGCAGTTCTCCATACCATGTAATTCAATGGTATGGTTCTTGCCTGTGGTCCTCAGCTCTTCTGAACAATGTCCTGATTCAGTTTGGGGGTAGCACGAGCTGTTCCCAGAAGAAGTTATTCATGAGACCACCCAGTGCAGGGGTGGAATGGGGAGGGAGGACGGCAAGATAATTTAGCTATGGAGCTGTGAGCTGTGCTGTGCCGCTTGCCCTCCAGGGCTGAGAAATAAGGGATTATGTCCCATTTTATTTACTGTCTAAACATAGCCTAACGGACCCTAAAAGTTCCCTCTAGTACATCACTGTGAGTCTTACGCCTGCTGGTAAACACAGAACTTTTCTCCCTCTCATCCCTCTCCTTACTAATAAAACAAAGCTACTGTGTTTTTATAGATATAACCTAAATGGCTTGGGACTGTTTCCCGTGAAGTCCTGGCTCCAGCACAGACGAGCATGGGCCAGAATTCAGATGAAACTCTGCATTTGATGTTTCTTAGTGGCAATTCTAAGTGGTTTCCTAATTTCCTAATATGTCCTCGGTTTAAACTGGTCATAATTGCCTTCTGATCTCAGCTAGTTCAGAGCAGAATCTGAAGTTTTCTTCAACTTTTTTTTTTCCCCCTCCACTTAGGGAGCTATGCCCACAGATGTAAACACAGTGAGGAAACACATGCACTCAGAAGTTTAACAGTGGCCGTTTGAAAACCACATAACATTCCCCTGACCTGCAGTAGAAAAGTACCAAAATGATGAAGTGGTTTGGAAAGCTATACTTACAAGGGATTTAGAAGATGGAGTGTATAACAGCATGCAAAAAAAGCAGTTTTATGATTTTATTCAGAAAAATAAGCTTAATTGGTATATTGTCCTCTTTTTTTTTTTTCTTTTTTCAGAAGTGTGCCTAGGAAATACAAACCACACACAATTTTTCCATATATCCAATAATCTATTTAAACACATTAATTGGAAAAATAATTTCCAGGGTCATGCTGGAATTACTGAGTTCTTCTTCTTTATTGCAACTTGTCTTGGTCAGTAGTAAAAGAGATAATCTCTGGATCTTTACCTTCAGTTAAAATGATCTGATTAAAATATTCTGAAATCGGTCATCTACTACTGTGTTATTTCTGCGTGTCATCATAACAACTGAGGTTGCATGATTTGCTGAGATCAGTTTTGGACTCTTTTTTTGGGGGGGCCTAGTGGTAGAAAAAAATTTATTCTTCCTATTTTCAATGGTAGTCGTAAAATGGTGGGATTCATCTTTGGAGAGCTCTCTGTAAGGAAAAGGTACAGACAGATTCGTCTCAGTCCCTTGGCTGACTTTGGGTCCTGTCACAGAAAAGGTTAGCACCGAGCATGGTTTTTGCTAAAACTGGCTGGTTTCATTTGACTTGCTGACTCATTTTTCCAGCTGGTCCGTCAGTCTACTCAATTCCAGAAGAGACAATGGGAAAAAGAAAACTCTTTTGAGCGTCCCACCCTTTTGCCAAGCCAAGCAACAATTAAAAACTCCAATTTACATTGCAGTTCTTTATCTCTGTTAATTACCCGAGGAACAGTAAATCAGATGTGTTGTCCTCTGCTTGTTGTCAGTAATTTAAATTCTAGATTTTTTATAGATTAGCTGCAGATTTTACATGCTGCTTCTTTTCCCTAAATTACATATCATTTCACAATTTGAATCCAACACAGTGTTTCGTTTTTACATTTGAGACCAAATGCTAGACAGTCCCGTCTAATTGACTCATGGGTTTTATACACGTACAAGCACACCACTGTGACTGTTTATGATTTGCTTAATTAGCCACTTCCAATTCTGTTAAAAGAGACATCAAGTCACTCAGCTATCTTAGTAATACTTTTTAGTGGATTTTGGTCTTATTTCACCATCATCTTGAAGAAGAATATAATTTGAAGGAACACTAAGTTGTAACAGTTGTGAGTCCAGAAAAGAACAGAAATGTAATAGGGACCTTGTGAGCTGAGAGGTATTGATAGAAAATAACACTGTGATATTCAACTTGGAAAAAATGTATGGTGATTAAATGGAAACAGAAAGATCCATTAGAAGGGTTATGGCTGACACTTTGCGAAAGAGGTCAAGGACAAATGGGCGATGGCAAATATGACTTGAATTTACAAGGTGATACAGCAATAAAAAAGCAAATGAGATACAGACATATCAGCTGACATCATGTAACTGCTATCAGTACTGATATTTTCAAGGTAATGGAAGGTTTTTTTCATCTGCCTCTATACATATGAGCTATGGGAGGAAAATTTTACCACATCACACATGTGCAATCATTCCCATACTTGTTTGTGCAACTAGAACTATAAAGGGCTTGAGTCATTACTCAGGGAGGACCCTGTAGGTCATAGTTTTAGTAGAGCTTCAAATTTTGCCTTTAGTAAAAAGAGAAAGAAAAACTGATTTAGTAATCAGTGCAATAGGCGTTGATTTAGTAATCAGTGCAATAGGCGTTAGTTACATTCATTCAGCTTTTAGGTGCAGAAACAGGGTTTGCACATATAAAGCAGATCAAAAGGTGTTGCTAATTAAAAATGGCATGCAGCACAAAGCTTTATTTGCCCTTCTTGCATATAGGGGTCAACACTAATAAAGTTTCACCAATTGCTAGCTGCTGACTGATGATCCGGAGCTATTCTGCAGCTCTTGGTTAATATATAAGCTCCAATTTTGTCACACAATTTCGCTTACTTATCTGACAAATGAAGGTCTACCTTAGCACATGCTAAATAATATGAAAACCAAGCAGCGATCAGTAAGCAGTTCATGAGTAGGGTCTGCAACTTTACATTGTGACTATTATTTAAAGAAAACATTAATTTATTATTCAATTATAGCCTGTTTGCAAATTAAGTGTAATATGTTTTAATTTTCAACATAGTCATCAAAATCCCCCAAAAGGAATTCATACTGTGATTTCGTACTGTGATCTATGTTTGGTAAAGTGAAATGGTAAAGAAACAGATGCCTGAAAAGGAAAGGCAGTCTGATCCTGGGCCATTTCTTATAAAGGAACCAATAATAATAATGAGCTTATTAAATCTGGTGGGAAAATATTTTTCCCACCTTTTAAAGGATTGTTCAGCTTGTGAGCAAAATGTTCAGAAGGAAGCTGAAACATAACATTTGTAATGTTTCTGTGTCTTGTAGGAATTGTCATCTGTGTACAAAATTACTTTTTCTTTGTTTTTATGTTTCTAACTTAAATCAGACAAATTGCATGGAAAACAATTTCAGCTGAAAACTCTGGTTTCTATCAAAAACTTAGACAGAATCTTTGTGAATTCTTCTGGAACCAGGACACCCTCAATTACAGAGATAGATTGGGGTTGCATTGGCCAAACAGAACAGAAAAATGCTCACAAAACACATAACTTGAATAAATATCCAGAGCTTAAACCTGAAAGTCCTTCCACAGAATTCTGTTGATCTAATTTAGTGGTCAGAGCAAAAGGAGAATTTGTTTCCAGTAGTATTTGAAAATTTCATACCTTTTTTTCCCTGAAATCATTTTATAACCTGAAAAATTTTATTTTGCATTGCTTTGAATCCTGCATCTAACACTGATAAGAGGTTATGTCAACTAATTTAATGAAACTCTGAAGCTATAATTAACACCCTAGGAAAAAATTCTGTAAATGCTTCATAGAGAATAACCAAAGTAAGAGCTTTAAAATATCAAAGATTTATTAAAGAATGTTCCTCCTATGAGTTTTCCTACTTCATGTGCCAAAATATTCGATAGGAATACATAAAATATCACTATACTGGTGTATCTATTATAGTGATATAAACCAGGAATTTTACATTTTTCTTTTACTGTTCGACTGTGTCAAAAACCCAGGTATCATTAACTTGAGAGTAACAGCTAATTAATGACAGGTAGTAAAGCTATATGCATTATTTTTTTCAATTTGCATAGGTACGTGTGTTCACATTTTCTGTTGGTCAACATAATTATGACAAAGGACCCATACAGTGGATGGCCTGTGAAAATAAAGGTACTGTGCAGTTCTTTGAGCTTATGCTTGGCTAGAGCTTTGAATAGGCAATAGCTTAAATATTCTGTAAATATTACAGATTTTTCAGCCTGATTTTTAGTTTTATTGTATTTTTGAATGAACATTCCAAATATATGTGTGTGTGTGAGTATGCAAGCTTACTTTATTACTTTATTTAAAACTTTATATTATAAGAAAGATGTGATCAGAGCATTACTTCTCTCTAATAACAATATGATGTTATGGTTCAATTTTGAGAATTATTGTTGATTTTTACTCTGATATCTTTCTTTATGTGGAAAAGAAGAAAAAGTATATATTTTAAAAAAAGGAGAAAGCAAGGAAGTGAAATACTTTCTCTTAAACTTTCTACAGGAAAAATGTGGACAGAAGCATTTAGAAAGAGTGTGAGAAAGAGGTACAGGTCTGGGAAAAGACATATAAAGAATATAAAGCTAGTATTGTCTTGAACAGCTTATGGTATAATTGTGGTGCAAGAGATAAGAAATAAATACAGAGAAACAGAAAAGAGAGGAATTATTAGACAATCTTGTTTAACATTTTAAATAGAGCAGTTTCTGGGACTGACTGAAAATGTGAAAGTACTTGTTTAAAAATTCAGTAAGAAGCAAGAGGTGAGAGGTAGGACAGGTTACAAAGGCCTTGAAAATGAAGACAGCTGGGGAAGAAGAGGCATGAAGATAAGATAAATCACAGATAATATGTAGAAAAATCCGTAGCCTATATGAATAGCCTGAATATCATAACTACTTGATTTCTTTAGTAAGCTGACATAAACTATTCAGAAGACACTACAACTTAATGCAGAGTAAGAGTAGATGTGACAAAATTAAAAGATAAGTAGAAAGACTAAAAGGCCTTTTTCACTCTATTTATAGGTATGAATTGCATTCAGTGACAACATTGTAATTCCTAAGTTTATTTTGTGAATTCTTGTGGGACCAGGACTCCCCTTCTGACTCCTACATTTATTGTGTGAGAAGTGCCTTTTGTGATCATAAAAGATCAGCAGATTGTGTTGTCAGATAACTACAGAAAATCAAAGTGTTGTGTTTTGAACAGAGCATTTTAAATAAAATCTCTGCATCTCAAAATACAGCATGCATGTAAACTCCATTGTTTTAAAACAAGTTAAGACCAGCTGGCTTAAAGCCTAACCATCTATGTCATCTTGTTATTCTAGCTAAATGGTCATATTCAACTTTCCAAAATTAATGTGATTGTTTGTTTGCCTATCCAAATAAGCAAAGTGTTATTTAACTTTTCCTTAATCAAAACATTTAATTTATAATCAAGTCACATGTTGTTTAAGGCAAAGTAAGTGATTAACCTCAGCACTTCTACCTCTCCAGTCCTCCCCACTTCTTTCTGGTTTGACTTACTAATTCATGTTGTCTGAAACTAGATCTCAGATGCAGGATCAGGAGTGCTTTATATCTGTCTTTTCATTGCTGCTTGCAGTAGAACTTCAAGTCTTTTTGGTGCATACTATTAGTTTAATTCAGACAAATATGTAATGATATCATTACTGAATGAAGATGTTTCTGATGTTTTGTTAGAAAAATATCAGTTAGAATTTTTCATTCTTTTCACACAGTGCCTTATATTTTTATGCTATGAGCGCCAATATTGTGGCTGACTATATAGGTATAGTTGTATTCCTATATGCATTCAGCATATATTTATATTGCTGTCACAGTGTATTATAATATGACCATTAAATATGGTTGTACTTCAGAATAAATGGGAATTCAGGAGTACAATTCAGTACATTATCTCAGCTTTAAAAAAAAAAAAAAAAAAAAAAAAAAACAGCCAAAAGAAACACATTATACACTGTCATTGCTTAAGAATAGCTAGCCCAGCCTAAATGGTGTAGTGTGGTGACCCAACGTATGTGGCCATGCATTGCTGTGGCATCTAATAAAAAATTCTTCCATTCATAAGCATGATAGTTTTCATAAAATTTTAATTGGAATTTACAAGCTAAATTAATTTCCTCCAGATGAAGAGCCTAGCACCATCATATAGTAAGATATTATTTCTGTTCTAAATTTTAGGTTATTATTATGAAATTCCTTCTATTGGAGCAATAAGAATAAACACCCAGGTAAGTGTGCTTGCAGAATGTAGATACAGTTGTAACACAAAGAACTGGAGTAATTTCTGTTCTTAAATACATTGCAACTTGACACCTCCATTTGAATAAATTAAATATTAAGATACACTACGTTAAGAACAGAGAAAAATTGAAGGCTTTCTTTTACGTAGGAGGAATTATTCTGTAAAAGCTTTTTAATTTATTTTCTCTTTTCAGTAGTTGCAGTGAGTCAATGTACAGTGTGTTCCCTGTCCCAGTATCCCGCTGGCCCACAGTGGCTTGTGTGCATACTGGCCATGCTGGTCCACACAGGCATACTGGTGCTCACGTGCGTACTGGCCATGCTGGTGCATGTGTGCATACTGGTGCTTGCGTGCATACTGGTCACACTGGCAGCCGCTAGAGTGGGCTGACCACGTGCACACAGCATAGTCCTTGGAGTGATCCCTACCTGTCCTGCAGACCTGGGTATCTTCTCACTCACAGGTGTCCTAACATACCATGGAAACCACATACAGGACTTGCCCCTTCTCTGCATAAGGACTACGTTTGGGGCTCAGTTTTCCTCCTGGTCTTACGAGTCCACTTTGATCCTTGGACACTTCAGCAATTTTTATAAAGCTCTCTAATAATTTTTCCTGTTTAGACATTCATAGGCTCTTCCTGCCATGCTTGTGTTTCCTGTAGCATCATCGCAGGGGGTTGTATTATGTGGAGAAGGCTGCAGGGCTGTGTGAGGGCATAACCCTGCAAAAATATCATAGCATTCAGCTGGAAACAGACAGGGACCCGGCACAATCCTGCTTATTGGAGAGGTTCCTGGATGGATCCGGCCAGTCTGGGGAGAGACGCAGCTGTTCTCCCGCGAAAAGGATGCAGGAGCAATTTGGCAGACATGAGTGTAGATAATTAAGGGCACAGGACCCTGGGATTATATGGTGTGACCTCAACTGACAGTGTAGATGAACATACATTCTTTCTCGTTGTCTGAAAGTCCATGTATTCATACGTCCAGAAAAGCAAAGAAATACCATGGCAGTAGCTATGTCCTTCCAAGGCCAGGCATGACATTTTTGGCACAAAATATTTAGGCTTGAATAAAAGTCCTTTGATTCTGTTGCACTCTTCCAGGTAGTGTCTGGCAACAGGAAATATTACTAATATCTTAAGACAAATATGAAAAATTGAAGACTGAAATAAGTTTCATGGCATCCCCTCACAAACCAAACCAGAAGTCTGACATCTCATCAGACCACCAGCCTTATCCGTACTCTGGAACTAAAGGAAGACAGGGACTACACAATTTTAAATGTTTAAGTTTTTGTGTCAATAGAAGTTACACAAGTTCCTGCTGTAGAAGATGAACATACCTGTTAACCACCCACCCTCCACTGCCTGCTGCCTCTTCTGGGTTGATGGTTCTGGGACCTAGTTGTAATTTCACTATTAGCAATTAATTTTTGAACAGAAATAATTTTAATTCTCACTTCTTGAAAAGAAAACAGTAGTTATATATCTGTAAGGTCCATTTGACTGGCAAACTGACTCTGAAATACAAGAATTGCCTTGGCAATAGGTACTGCACACTGGAGACCGAGTTGTTGGCAAGTACAATTTTAAAGAAATGTTTAAATGAATTATTATATTACTGTTGGATTTTTACGTTAATTCTCTTTTCATTGTATTCATTTCATTAGTGTTTATTTTTTATGCTGTTTCTGGACTTCTATCTAATAACTACTTCTGATGAGTTTTTTACACTTTTTGGCAGGAATATCTGGATGTTTTGGGAAGACCAATGGTTTTAGCTGGAGAGAAAGCCAAACAGGTCCAGTGGACAAATGTCTATCTGGATGCTCTGGTACGATCTGTAATTATTTCTGGTAAAGTAAAAATCTTTGTATGCGAAAGGCATAGCAAGTCCATAACCAGAAGAACTGTCAAAATGATAAAGCAGGTATTTGGTTTACAAATATAGAAGAGAATATTTTTAAAATAAAGAATTTATCCATAGATTTCCATTATCGACAGTCCTGAAGACTCAATTTTCTACAATCCCAAACATAATATTTTTGCATTTCTAGTATCTGTACACAGTAGAGGAACTTTTCTGAACAGCTCATACCAACATGCTGGTGGTCATTGCTTTCATCTCTTATCCTCATAATCCTTAATCTTAACCAGAGAAACATAATTTATTCTACACACAGATCTTTAAGTGTAGGTCACGGCTGTCCTCACACTAACAAAAGAAAAAGAAAACTTCCATCAGTTATGAAATGGGAACTTTTTCTTTTTTTTCCTGTTTTTTTTTTTTTTAAAGTATACCTGGCAAAATGAAATTTGTCAATGATACCAGGTGTCTGTACAGATTTTGTACTCAGATACTCAGATCTTTAAAGTATCAAAGTTATTGCAATTACTTGATTGCTTAAGGTAAGGATTGCTTTAATTGGACACTGTATATAATGGGGAAATAAACAAAAAGATAGAAGAAGCACTTTCCTTGCTGCTGAATTTATCACTTTGGTCTTGTTAAAACAAACATATTCAGGAAACTACGAAATGCCAAGTATTATTAGCAGCAATCCAGACTGTTGCTTTAGATAACCTTGCTCTGAGTACTTCTAACTAGGCAAAAATTGCTGTAAAATGGTCATCCGAAATCATGTATTTATGCAAGTTCACATGGTCATCTAATGTCATGTCAAAACCCACTTCTTCCTGTCAGCATTACTGTAAAATTTTTATCAACACATCATAGAGCAGAACATGACACAGAGGAACCAATTTTTCTTTCTTTGGAATTTCAATGGCCAGAAGTTCATTAACCACAGTTTCTTGGTTGCTGTTGAGGTTCTTACTGGAAGCATAAAGGATGTTATGAGGAAAGTTCATATGTTCTGTGCATATCCTGTTCTAAAGCCAAAGCTCAGTCTGTGGCCCGGGGTGGAAAGAGATCTATTTAACTAAGCAAAACGAGAGTGATACCTGCACTCATCTCTCCTACTGCTTTACATTTTCAGTGGGTTAATTCAAAGCCTTTTCTGCAAGCTTTTCTGTGTGTTGTGTGTGTGTGTGTGTATATGTATATATACACGTGTGAATACATACATATACATATATACATATAGAGAGAGAGGTTCTTTCTACTAATACATTTATTGACTAAAGACCAGTGCAAGCTAATAGCTGAGATAAAAGCTGAAATGGGTGGACTTTGTCTTCACAGATGTGAAGGCCAAGGTGGGTGTAATCCACTTTTGGTCCTTTTCTGATTACTAGATTTAGCTGTGAGAGGGACTAATTTGTCAAAATGTTTCTTTATCTTAAATTCCATAAAGCAACCTCATGTAAGGTTTGCCACTCTTGCTTGTGACTCCCTGCAATTTCTTCTATCCTTTTTATCTTACTGGGTTGGATGCTAAAATAATGCAAAATGTATTACATGAAGTCACATTATAATTCACCCTAGGTGAGACATTCACTTTTCTTGAAAACTGGTTTAAGGTTCAGGTGCAGTTATGAAATCCTGAAGGCTTATGCTCGTTTGAGGCTGTCTTTCAAAACTGTCTCTAATAATTGGGCAATTCGCACCTTTTCCCACCCTTAGCCTTCAGAGTTCATTAACAGTGTTGTTCTGGGCTTAGTTTCTGCCAGACAACCCCATAATTTTCAGATGTTTTTATGTTTTCCAGTTATTCATAATTTATTTGCAATTATTATTTTCAAACTGTCCTCTCTAGCTACAGATTTTTGGAGGGAAGTCCCTCCTTTCCCTGATTCTTACCTGCCCTGTTTCATTATGTACCTCTTTAATGCTCTTCCTCTCGAATAGCTTTCCTTATCTTTCCTTCTGATTCATTTCTAGTTCTTTCTTTTCTTATTTGTCTAAAAAGTCCACTTCTTGTCTTCACCTTGCTCATTGTAACCTTGCTGACTCTGATCTCATCACCCTTCATTTGGTATACAAACTTAAGCTCATGAAAGATGGATTAAAGTTGGAACAGGTGCTACAGGAGTGGGAATACGGAGAATTTATTTTGTTAAAGGGATTAATAAAGTGTATTAGCTGATTTTATTCTAATGAAACAAAGGCAGAGAGGTGATATGAATCCTCACTAAAAATGCATCAGAGGAATAAGCATCAATAAGGGAAAAGAATTTTTGAAGCTGAAAAGAAACATTAGCACTAAAAAGGTATAATTGCCTGTGGACAATTTAGGCTGGAAAACAAACCTTTTTTGGCTATCTAAACATATGGTTTTCTGGATCAGATTATCAGTAGGTGTTGTCACTGTTAATAAATGTAAGTCAAATTTCTTATATTCTCCCAAGTAAGTGCAAATTCTTGACTGCAGTGCCTAGCAGAAGAGTCTATGTAATTTTGCAGAGCCGATACTGGACATTATTACAAGTCATTGGAAAGTGGTGGTGATATTTCTGTTGATTTTTTCTATGTTACCTCTGTCTGTATGTATTTGTTACCTTCCTATGTACTATCTTTAAGTTTGGTTTGGCTTTCCCTTTTTCTTCTTTTTTCTACTAACTGAAGTTCTTAGTACAGGGAGGACTATAAGTATTAATGTATTTTCATTTAGGTCTTATTAAACTATTATGTCCTCAATTGTTGCACACCATCCATTTTTTAAAAGCAATTTATTATTCTTATGCTTCTACACAAAAAAATGTAGTCTCAACTTTCTACACGTAATTAGTATTATTATTTTTCCTTTTTACAAACTGAAAATCAAGACTGCAATCTAGAGTTTGGCTACAGAAGTCCCTGGGTTGTTTTAATATCTAATAGTTCAATATTTGTGATTAAACTAAAAAGTCTTCTCTTGCCCTCTGTATGTGATTATTTCCTAGGAGCTGGGCCTTGTGATCACTGGAACTCTGCCTGTCTTCAATCTAACGAGAGAACAAAATGGGAAAATAGTAAGCTGTTACTTATAGCAAAAATGCTTGCACTTATTCCAATTGAAAGTGATTCTGTACTTCTTGAGAAATGTGTAATTGCGTGGAAAGCTTTCTACCTATTGTTTTTGTGCAACCGAAACAAACGGGTCATCTCTAGTTATCTGGGAAGCGCCTGGGAACCAGGAAACGCAGCTCGCCCTGCCGTAGCGCTGGGTTCCAGTGCCTTGTGTCCCCTGATCTGCCCGTGTGACCTCGGGGCAGCGGGACTGCGTTAAGCACTCAGTAGAGGGGAAAGCAGATGATAATATTATTTAGGCCTTTCCAAGAGAGGAAGCCCAAGTAAAGTTATTCTTTTTAAACATAGTCTTTGAAGATATGACATTTCAGGGGAAAAGGCAATGATTTGGGACTTTAAATGCATTGGTTATAATGATTACAGAAAATATCATTCTGTGTACAGATTAAAATCTGTATTAAAATATTAAAGTAAGTATTAAATAAATAGAATTGTATTAAATTATATTAAATAAATATGATTCCCCATCCCTATTACCATTTGATGTGGAACCAAAATATTTATTTGCAAAATCAGAATGCTACTTATTTAAAATCAGGCTTAGAATATGTTTTATAGTATATAATAAAATCCTATACATTTGATGTGATATTCCTGTTCATTCAGGTCATCTATTACATCTATTACATTGATTTACTGAAACCTGGGATACAAATGTGTTTTCATAATACAGTTACCCCTTAAAGAAGCAAAGAATGCAAAAGTTTAGCCAAGATACTCTTTGATTATGTTTCTCAGAGATTACATAGCCTCAGAATGATTAAATACAAGTTTGATCAGTACCATTTCTTTTATTTGCTTTCAGAAAACTTCTCTTAGTTTCCTATTAAAAAACGTTTTCATAACCTTATCTACAAGATAATGCCTGGAATTCACTGAATCTGTTGTATGAGAAGTAAAACAGCCCCAGTCTAGGAGGAACTGGAACAGAGAAAAATCTGAATCTGCTCCTGTTATGTTTCTACCTGAACTTTATGGTGCACACTACATGATGCATCTTCCAACATATATTCCAAATTTTTTTTTATATGGAGGAGGAGGAATTGAGGTGATACTATCTAAATGGCTGGCCCTCCTTTGCTGTGTAGGGGAAAAAAAAGTACATGTGAAGAAATTCCTCGAGTTCCTCATTTCAAATGCTGATGATTAGTATAGTCACTTTTTGTTGTTTGTTTTAAATTAATCATTACACCATAGCCAAAAGAGATTTATTGTTTTTGATCTCAGTTGTGAGACCAGCTTAATGAGGGTGCAGTAGTAGTACTATTTTATTGCAGTTTGGCAAACAGTACTTATAACGGTAACATACATTTTCACTGGTTTTTGTTCTTACATTTGTTGTTTCCATGAAAGGCAACATAAGATTATTAGCAATGCAGCCCATTTGCTCCACCATTTATAGAGCCTCATATAATTAATGTCCGTTGCTTGTTGCTATTAGCATTCCAGAATATTTCCCTCTGAAAATAATTTTGTTTATAGGTTTTGATAGAATAAAGACCTTGAAGTCCAAGCATCTGCATGATCACTTTCTTTTATTCAAGAGAGGCTGTAATGAGTGTAGTAACAGATATTCACTTTGATAAGCAATTTGCGTATTCTGTACTGAATCCTGAATATAGTCAATATCATTTTGAATCCTTTTGGATATTGTTCAAACTATTCAAAAGAGAAAGATAAGTAAATGTACAACTTTTTAACTAGTATCTGGCATACATATGATGAAGGCAAAATTAAGACTCTTGCAGTTATTCTGCATTGTAAATGTGTCAGACATATTCTAACATTTTGGAATCTTGTCCAGAATCAGCTGATTCTTGGAGTAATGGGGGTTGATGTCTCTCTGGAGGATATTAAAAAACTGACACCCCGATTTACGGTGAGTTACTTTTGTTGGTGGGTTCTCTTTGTGTATGATTACTTTGCGTGCTCTTTCTTAAGCCATACAGTAATGACTGGAAACAAGTCAAAACAACTCCAAGCTTCACTTCATATGTTCTTTTCCATTGTTGTAGATTTTGTACCCAGTAGATTTTTGTACCTCCCCAGTACAAGAAATACATTGGCATACTGGACATACTGGAGTCCAGTGCAAAGCTACTGAGATGGCTAAGGGCCATATGGGTGGTGCCATACAAGAAGCTGAGAGAGATGGGTTTGTTCAGACTGAAGAAGAAGAGAAAAGGAGGAGTGTAATTTTACATTCCTCACCTACCCAATGGGAGGTTATGGAGAAGATGGACCTAGACTCTTCTTGGAAGTTTTGTAAAAACAAAAGTTTTGCAAAAGACAAGAGGCAATCAACATAGTTGTGTTAAGGGAAATTCCAACTGGAAATAAGGAAAAGAAAGAAAGAAAAAAAAACATTGTGAAAACACAGATCACTCAAACACTGGGGCAGGTTGTCCAGAGAGGCTGTGGAATCTCCATGCTCAGAGGTATTCAAAGTGCACCTTTTGCAACCTTGCCTGATTTTGAGGTTAGCTCTAATTTTGAAGTTAGCTCAGCTTTCAGTAGAGGGTGGAACCATATGACCTCCAGAAGGTCTCATCAGCCTAAGCTATTCTCTGAGTTTATGATTATAAAAGAGTAAACCTTCAAAAATAAATTTTCTAGATTAGTACCTCACATATTTCATAATGCCTGAGGCAGTTTATTTTCCGTATTCCAACCATTGTTGGAAAACAATTTTATAATCTTTCTTTATTGCTAGGAGTCATATAATGCTAAACAATCCTTCTTTCTTTCAGCTTTGCCCAAATGGATACTATTTTGCAATTGACCCTAATGGGTATGTGCTACTTCATCCCAATCTCCAACCAAAGGTATGAAAAAATCTTCTAATTTAAGCCACTATTGTGTGGGAATATTGTCAGAACTAACAGAAACATCTAAGATCTGCCTAAAGTGCCAGTTCTTGGTTTTGGGGGTGGCAAGAATGTTGCATGTTTGTCTCCTGTGGAATTTGGTTTTAAATAAAATAAGAAAAGTGTATATTTCACACATATACATATATATGTGAAATATGTAGATTAATGTACATATTCATAAGACAAGAACTAGGGATAGCTGCACTGTCTTTCTGAAGTAATTCTTGTGGTATGTTACAAGATACACTGGAAGCAAACTGAGGAGTTTATTAGTGAACATGTTCATTTTGTGATGCTTTTTCTTTTCAGAAATTGGAACTTTCATACTAACAAAACTTCAGAAATCAGAGGCAAAGAAAGACTAGTTTACTTGTCTTTTTATATGTGTTTCTTTGCTTATTTTCTTTTTACCAGAGCTTAAACCTGGGCTACAGATCTGAGTGGATCTAGCCAAGAACTCAGTATCCTAGAGTGCTAGATTTTTAGCAGTTCTGCTTGAGCAAGGTGTTTCAGCTGTGAAATCTGTATCTATATCTGATTAGGATGCAATTTTTCCTGAAGTTCAGGAAAGCTTAAAACCAAGATTTCAGTTTGATTTCATCTCCATTAACTGCAGTCCTAACCTTGTAGAGCCTGCCTCAGTACATGTGTCTCCTCATACAAGTTTTCTTGTTTTGAAGAGACTTTTCAACATGAATGAATTCAATTTTTTCCCAAACCATAACTTTAAGATCAATTTTAGCTAAGGATTTCTCCATATAAACCCATTTTCTATTTATCAGAATATTTCAAAATGCTTTTATTTAAATTCCATACTTTCAGCAAGTCTTGTCCCACGGCGGGGTCCATAGCATATGAATGCATCATTCTATAAGAAACAAAGTTTCCAGCCATGAGTCACTGACCTCTTGGCTGTGCAACTGTCCTCTCTTTTCCCTTCATCAGAAGGTTGTATCATAGCTACAAGAGGGATATCAGATCCCCTTTTTCAGTACTTCATCATGTTTAACTGTCATAGACAGGCAGAGAAAACAATGATGCAAGCAATGAGCTACATATTGTAGTGATGGATTTAATTCTCAAGCCAGGGGCAGTCAGCTTTATGAATATGCCCTGTGAATTAATTTCCTGGTGAAGTAATGAATATGTTTGAAATCTTTTGCCAAGTATCTAACAAGGTGTGTGTGTGTGGGGGGGGGGGGGGGGGAGAGGTAAAGTCCTTTTGAAGAAGAGAAAGAATTATTCAGTCCTAAATATTGATGAAATAATATTTCAGTTTTGTCTGTATTTCTGCAGTGTGACTGATTTTGAAAGTACCCTTTTAAAAAGAAGAATAAAGGAAAAGAAGGATTTTACATAGGTTTCATAATTATATATATTACATATATTTTTATAGGTTTAATAATTTACAGGCACTTCAGTTTTTGCAAATATGCATTAGGTCTTGACAATACATGAAGAAAAGTGGCAGTTTCAATTTGGTGATTTAGCTTGCTGAATTATCCTCAAGCAAATAATTGCATCATTATTGACTGAATCTTTTCTTCATTAGAGTTTATTGGGAACTCAGAGGATGGAGAGTGATTTATTACCTTTTCCTTATGTGACAAGGAAAAGAGCCCTGTGTTCACAGAAGGAATACAAATTGAAGCAATATAGTTGTCTTGTTTTAGGCACAATCGCGTGAGGAGCTGATGGATGTGGATTCTGTTAATCTCACATGTGCTGTTATTCTGCAGCATAAGCTAATAACCTTAGAGAATAGAGAACTCAGCTTGTCCCAGCTAAATCTGTGCAAAGAGTGAGCTACCTTATTAGGAGACTAATTGCCGCAGTTTCTCCGCATACTTTTTTATTTAAAAGGATTTAGAAGTCCACAGATGCTTTCAGATGCTTCTCTAATGTTTGATTTGGAATATGTTTAATAAAGGGTATTTTATAAGTGATACATTATGTTTTATGTCTTAGAATAATGTCTAAATGTAATATTAAGCATATGCATTATTATTATTGTTATTGTTGTTATTAACAGTTACACAGACTAGACTTTTTCACTCCCAGTTTGTTTGGGGTGGTGCATGCTATTCAGACTGATACAAGAACTACGTTTTAAAACTAAGGTACACTACAAAGACGGATGTATTTAGACCTCATGGACTTTCTTTAACATGTCATATTAATTGTAGTTGAAACTCCTGGTAGCTGTTAACATATTAACTAACAACATCTTAACCCTCTTTGCCAGCAATTTTTCAGTAGATGTAAACTAAAACATAACTACGTCTTTACCTTTGAAGAGGTGAGGATGTATTAAACTGCCAATAGTTCCTTCTTCCGAATGCCTTCTGCTTTCCTTCTTGAAATCTGTCACCTGAAATCAAAACTGGTTCAACACAATTAACATTTTGAGAAATTTTATTGCAGTCTCGTCTCGCAAAAAAGCCCCTTGAAACTCAGAGCTTGTTAAGTTGGTTACACAACCGACAAAATTTAACAAAAGGCAGGTTCAAAAGCAGATTAAAAATGTTAAGAATTTTCCTATCATGTTTGTATTTGTGCATGGAAACTACATCAAAGCATAATATAGGAAGCCTTTTTAGACTTTCAGTTTAATATAGTTTTAAACTACTTAAAATAAGCATTTTTATATAATAAATAACCCAAGTTAATTGTACTGGTGGATTAGTTATACTACTTTTTAAAATAAATATTTAATTTCACATTTTTCTGTCAATTTTTTATGTGTGTGAGCATGTTTCCCCATTGTCCTGAGAGAGAACAGCTGGATATCCCACCAAATAAATGTAGTCACTGAAATAAGTGGAGTTAGTTTGCATTGAGCATGTCTTAACAAGATTAATTTTAGATTGGATTTGAAAATAGTAAATAGCTCAATTTCTGGATCTCTTCTAAAGATTGACATCCCCTCCTTGTTTTTCATTACAGTTCTGATCCAAATCCTCGTATTATTAACTATAAAAATCCAGATGCCTTCAGTAGGGTCCAGTATTTTGTCTTATGGTGTATTTTTTAGAAAGAAAACTAAGAGGAGAGCTAGTTTTAAGAAAAGAAATAACAGTCAATAAAAAGTGACACTTTTTCTGTATTACAGTTCTGGCAGAATATGTGGGATGAAGAGCTCTGTTAACTTAATTCACATTGTTTTGCATATGCCTGTTTTCTGTTTGCCTAGACAAACCCTGTAACTCTGACAAAGAGCTCAAACTCTTGGTCAAAATGAGCTTCCAGGAAAGTGCACGCTGGACGTTACAATGTTGAGGGAAGACTTCAGTTCTATAAGCGGGCTGTTTACTAACAGTGTAAAAATATAAATTATTGCTTTTTTGTTACTTCAGCATATTGGTGTGGGCATACCAAAAGTTAATTTGAGAAAAAGGAGACCCAATGTACAGGTAACTTTGGATGGAGGTGATTAGTGCATTAGAGTGCATAGATCTGGAAATACAATTAGAAAGCTTCTGCCCTGCTTACTAGGAAAAATCTAACTAGGGAACTGTTTCCTCTGACAAACAGCTTCCAAAGCATGAAGCTTGCATCCTTCTGTGTTGAAATAATAGAAGACATATTATTGGCGGTAGCGAAGGGCGTCCTGTTAAATTATGGTGCTTTACTAATAGGTGCTAATTAGAGCTGCGCTGTAAAAATTATTCTTCAGATTTTGAAAAGAATTTGAAGACTGGAAAAAAAAAGAGACTACTTGTGCTAGCTTTGCTTGCATAAACCCAAATCCAGAAGATCGTTTGTATGACTTTTTTACCAAGCGTTCTGGTGCAGTGTATGCTGTATAACTTTACAGAACTTGAATGTGCTGTTCAGTCTTCTCTGTGGAAGTCGGAGCACGTGTTTCATCTGTTATTTACAGCAGGTTTCTCTGATTAGCGAGCCCAGCTCCACTGAGGATTAACTGCCGCCAACCCCAGCAGGGAAAAGGCAATTAATAACGTTTATGTAATGCAGTCCCTGGGCAGAAAACACTTAAGGAAAACAGAAAAATCGTTAAAGGAATAGATTAGCTATGTAAATAGCAAAATAACAAAATTAAATACAGTACACCATGTTAATGACTCACACCTACGGGAATATATAGCAGGGTGTTAAGATGCAGCAGCCAGCGGCTTGCATAGCAACACCAGTAAAAGCATGGTGTGAAGTCCTGCTCCCATCCAAGTCAGTGATTTGCTGAGTCCAGCGGCCGTGTTCACACAGCGCCCAGAAGGCCATCTCCGCACTAGATTCCCGTTTCACGCGCCAGGAAAGTGGCACCGGGCCATAGGCAATCCCAGCTTTCTGAGCCCAGTGCCTGGGGCTGTGCAACCCTGGCAGCGCGCTGGGCTCTTGCCCGCCCGCGGCTGCTCTTGCACCTCCCTCCTGTGCCCAGCATTTTGCTGCTTTCTCAAATCAGCCCAATCAGACATTACCATCAGGTATTAAAAAAGCCTAATGGCCCCTATCTTCATCCGCACGCCAGGTATGAGTAAGAGCGAGGCTCCTGCACCCCACAGCAAGGAAGGGAGATGCCTTCCACAGCATTTGTGAGAATACTGACCCCCAAAGCCTCCAGTCGGGACATTTTAATGAACTTATTTTTATGTTGCTGCACCAGTTCTTTCTTTCTTTGTTTCCTTCTTGATTTGTCGTTGAAGTAATAGATCTTTGCCTTTATTTGTCATGCTAGAAATGGATCGCGCTCTCTTTATTTGCATGCTTCATTTGCTAGTGATTTACTGCTGTTCTGTTTTATGAAGCTGTGCTGGTAAATGTAGTGGTGTTGTGCTTCTTTTAGTCATGTTGTGTGCATGACTGGATAAAGAGAAGAGCAAACTGAGCAGTAAGTTTGTTTCTTCGTGGCTTGGAATAAATCCCACAAAATGGCAACCTAGGAAGAGAAAATGCTGGAGCCCAAATACTGGTAAATACTCATTCTTTGGAGAAAAAGTGGGGGAAAATAGTCTTCCCTTTAAAGTACTGGGCTAGGAATTAAGTTTTCTATTCTAATCTGCAACAGATTTTGTTGTGCCTCAGGCACATCACATAATCTGTCTGTTTATGCTTAGTTTCCTCATCTATAAAAAAGCATTAATAAGTACCTTATAAAGAATGTGTGGTGATATAAAATAACTCTGACCATAAACTATAAGGATCAGTTAACGTGTATTTGAATTTTGACAGACTGTTAAAGTTGACTGTTTTCTCTTTGGGACTCCTTAACTATGGCTAACCCAGGTTATCATTTGAAATAAATATTTGACCTTGATTTGATGTGATGGCTTTTTTTTTCTTTTTATTACCATTTCTTTTCTTCTTTGTTCCTTTGTGTGTTGGAATGGAATGTGAACTTCACAAATGCCACTTCTGCCATGGTAATGCCTTCATGCATGCTGTTTGGGTTTGACCATGCTATTCATTATCCATTGCATGTAAGAAAATGTATTTTTTAATTTATTTTTACATTTTAGCCTTTCACTATTTATTTTAAGAGTTTGGTTTTGTTGGGGGAAAAAATGCACTGAATAACAAAAGATAAATTGCACTGAATATTTACAGTATGTATCTTAGTGTTGTTATATTAAAGTTACTAGTTTTATCTATCCTATATAAATAAGAACATACAAATTCCTTTGCAGTTATCAGTAGAGAGTTAGAAAAAAAATAGTTAGAATCTTCTGTTTGAAGTATTTCCAGTGCATATTTTCTTTCTGAGAATACTTTTTGCTCGTAGTAGACAATAACTCCTACTTGCTAAGAAAGTGAAAAATGGTTCCTCAAAAATATAAAGGAATAATCTTGTATCCTTTTATACTATTCTATATTAAAGCCTTGTAAATATGGACTATTACCTGAAGGCATCTTTCACCAGCTATTCAGGACTTGATTTTCTCAACTAAAAGTAAACTAGAAGTAAAAACTAGAAGTTAATATGTAAAATTGTGATTAAAGGAATGTCCTGCTTGCATTGTTTGGTAGAACAGTCACGTGTATATTTGTCATGCAGCCATTGCCAAAGTATGTTGTCTAACCCTAATGACTGTCATCTATCAGGATAACAAGAATACAGTCATGGTTTTGAAAGAAGGGTCTTCAGTCTACTCAATAAATACGTTATCATAGCTGAATCCCTGAAATCCCCTAAAAGACGCTATTATCACAAATTACGGTAGTCTTGAAAGAGTAGTATTAGCCAATAACAAAGTTTGTGTTGCTAATCAATCATACCAAAACCAGTGCTGAGCTACTGATCTGAAACTAGGCCTTGAGATACTGTCATATATGAAATGTCCTGTTATACAAAACAAATTATTTTCAGTCAGAATAAAGCACTACCAGATCACATTTCAATGATTAAAATAATAGACTCCCATACTCCATTTTCTCAAAGACTTGAATTGCATGGGTCCATTAAGTAACTATTGAGTGAGGAGGATTGAGGATTTTTACACTGCAGTTAAGAACAGGTAGCAATATATGGTCATAATATAAAGTCCGTGGAGCTTAGACAAAATTCCTTTAAAAAAATGAGTCAGGCTCCTAAAGACTCATGAGGAAGATGGCTTTGCCCAGCACAGCGGACGGGAGCCGAGTCCATGAGGTCTCCATCTCTTCACCTGAGCTAGCAACATGTTGAAAACTCAGAGGTGCTCCAGGCAGTCCTGCAATGCCGACCATAAACATGATGTTTCGTTTGTTATAATGAACAAATACATTACTGTAATGGCTGCCTCTGTAAATCTTGAACCCCAGTCTGGCAAGCGTGCAGTCTGCTTTTGGCAAAATTGTGTCAGAGTGCAGTTGCCCCGCCTTCCCAGTCAACCTTCCCTTCTCCCACCCTCCCAGTGTGCGACTTGCACAAACCAGCCGCTCCCCGACACCAGCACTGCCTGTGACAGACTATGGGCAGACACGAGCCGTTGGCATTAATCTAATTTTCACTTGCCCAATTACCCTCTCCATTCAACAAAATGAAATAAATGCAAAAGGGCCACTAGTAATTCATTACGCTGTAAGGGATTAAAGATAGAAGGGTAAGTAAGCCTGTTTAAATAGCTTACTTTGAAATGAGGGGATTAGAGTGACTTCCAGCAACCTATTTGTGACGTTACAATACGCCGTGTTGATTATTTGACCCTTTAATATCTTCTGCTTCAGAACCCTAAATCCCAGGAGCCTGTTACGCTGGATTTTCTAGATGCTGAGTTGGAAAATGATATTAAAGTTGAGGTGAGACGAGCTGGTTACTGATTACCTGTTGCTGCATGTATTATTTCTCTGCATAATCACAGCAAAGTGGCAAATGTTCTAGATTCTGAATGGGAATCTGCTTCATTATAAATTTTAGTCTGAAATTGTTCAAGATCATGAGATTATAGGGAGATGAAGTTCTAATGAAAATGTTCTGAAAATTATTTTGAGTCCCAATGTTCTTCATAGGTGAAGACAATGGATTTTAGTCCTCTCATTTTGAAAGATACCATAGATGCTATTTAAATAATAAGTATTGATTTTCTTTGCTAGGTGGGGATTCCTGTTTTGCTTTCTTTTATAAAACTTTTCAAAGCAAATAAAGTTATATAAAATGCTCACAGCAATGTGATTTCCTATCTATCTTTCCCAGCTACAACAGATTGAAGCTAAAAGACACATGTGCTGGAAAGCACTAGAAATGCTAGACAAAACTCATTCTTCATACCCCCCCAAATCATATTCACTCTAATACCAAATGTCAGGGGTATACTTTATATGATGGTCTTGCTATGCAAAGTGAATTGGTGCTTCATAAGTCTAATAGTTCAGTATGTATTTGTATAAAACAAGTTCTATTTTCTAATTAGAAAAATCAGAAAATAATAAACTTTTTTTTAAAAGCTATGACTTTCAAATGCATTACTGTTTTTGAATTTCTATCATTGAAAATATTAATTATGTTATAAGGAACACTAGTTCTAATTTTTTTGCTTCTGTTTGTCTTTTGTTTTTTTTGTTGTTGTTCTTCTTTCCTATAGATTCGGAAAAAAATGATAGATGGAGAAAGTGGAGAAAAAACATTTGAAACATTGGTCAAGTCACAAGATGAGGTAAGAAAGGAACACAGGCCCTATCCCATTTATAGGAAAAAAACAGAAACAGAAAAATAATATGAAATGGTGAAAAGGTGTTCATTTTGTAATGTCATTTTATATTTTTCCTCCTAGATTTCCTTTTTTTACTTGATTATAGTAAGCAGAATTGTGTACATATTAAGAGAGAGGTTTGTTTCTCAGTTTCTTTGGTTCATCATTAATGAGGCAGCTGTTGATGAGGTCTTACATTCTGCTCCCCAAGAAGCAGACCCAGCCTCCTTCTTTACACGAATCCCAAAACAAAATACATAATTCGCTTAGGGAGGTGGATGAGGATGGGACTGTTAGTTTATATTTTGGTTCAATGGGAACAAATTAGTGGGAAAAATTTTGTTATAACATGAAGACTGTAAATGAAGACCACTGGGGATTAGCAGATTTATCTTATATTATGTACTTGTGTTTTCTAAATAACTCGTCTGGTTCTTTTAATTTCCTTTTCCAAAATCTTCATTCCTGACGAAGATTGCTCCTAGTTTGCTCTAGTAATCCAGAGGTGCTTCCTAGTAATAGGAAATAGTCAAATTTGATATGTACCCTTGCATGTATGCTCTTACTAAGGTCCCTAAGAACAAATGATTGATGTGGAGAAGTTATGCCCCATCGGTACAGTTCCACAGCAACCTTCTGAGGTTGATCCATTCTGAAATAGCTTGAGAGGGCTAGTTTAACATTTTATCAGAAGAAACATGAAGAGAACATAAAAAGTAAACATCAAACAAACAGTACACAACCTTTGTGTATACATGCACACTGTAACAGTACCAAGCAGAGTTGTTAGAGCATGTGCAGTTAATTTTTCCTGTGTAGTATTAGCTGCCCTGTTGGTCTCCTGTAACCTTGCTGTCTCCAACAGTTCTATGTTTATACTTAAATGGCAAAATGCTCCAGGAAAAAGAAATATTCTCATGAGGCATATGCTACAGAATCCAATTGAGTTAAATTGATAGGAAGTCAGAATAAGTCCTCGGAGGGTTTTTTTTTTTTTATTCTGCTTAAAAACATGAATTCAATACTTATATTTGATTCAACATCTATTAGACATCAGTGACTCTTAAACTCTGCTTTAAATCTTGGTCAGATTACACCAAGTTACCCCAATACCGAGCAGTTCCTGTTACCAGTCCTCCAAATCAGTTTTGCATGAGATGAGGGAAGAGTCTTATAAACTTATTTTGGTACCAAAAAAACCCCCAAAACCAAAACCATAGCCCCACTCTATTTTTGTATTAAATGCAATAGAAACTTACTTGGGGGGTGAAAATCAATGGCAATGTCCATGTTATCTTTGGTAGATGAAGCTGAAAATGAAGTTGAATTTTCTGAAACATATCTCATGTCAATTCATGCACACTATGGTTTGGCAGTGTCAAATTCATGGTCACTAGCTTCCACCACAGACCTTTGGGAGTATACTTTTGTCACCTGAGTGGCTATGCATGTCTCGTGACTGTCCTCCAGTCTCTTAGTGCCCACCCTGAATTTGATCAAGCATGGTGGTGGTGGTGGTGGAATTTGAAAGGAGTGCTGCTGCGAACAGGAAGCCATACTCAAGATCTTCATAACTGTGCAAATCCATGAGAGGCATCTTTCATCCCTGAGTTGTGGGCATCACTGAGGATATCAACGGCTTTACTTGCCATGCAGACTGATAAAATTTATATAGCAGTCTGCTCTCTGCTAACAAGATTATGACTTTGTTGCAGAAATGCTGCTATAGAATATTTTTGCAGAGTCTTTGAGATGCCGTGGACACTGAGAAATAGGCTGGTGGGACACGTGAAGTTTGCATCTGCAGGAGTTATGACCTCTTCATCCTGCACCAGACTGTCAGTCTAAATGGGGGCCTGTGTTGTATGCTGTGTACCTTCTAATATCCCCACTCAGAAACTGCAGAACTTCATCGGCTATCTAGCCTCAACTTCAGCACAAGCAGAGAAATGTGACTGCAGATGATTTTTTGCTAAAAGATGATCATCATCATGTAACCATGTAGGCAGCAGAGTCATCCTTTCCTACTGCAGCCTCTATGAGGGAAATGGATTTAACTCCCATGAAGGAAGGGAAATCTCAAACCTTTCCTATATGCTTACATTGCCCGGGTACAAAGCACACCCATAAGTTACAGTCCTTGTGTCTGCAGAGCCTTGTGATTGCATTAAACTGTATTTAAATAGGTAATATCAAATCTCTTCTTCCCAGATGTGCCCAATCAAAGGCAAAATCAAAGGTGAGAGGGAACTTAACTCTCACCTTCCCTCTCCTTGTGGCCCCAGATTTCTTCCTCTGCTCTGAGCCCTGGGAGAGAAGAAGGGAGCAGCCAGAGACTGCTGCTAGTGTTGGTGGCTTCAAGCCCCAGCACCAGGCTGCTGGAGCCACAGTAGTGCTGCTCTGACTGTGGGCTGTGCGTGGGCCATGCATACTAAAGACTTGATGACTTCATGTATTCCCTTATAAAAAGGGCTGATGTGGTCAGTTGCTCTGAGCTGACAGTTGCAGTCTTGGGGCTTGAAATTAATGTCCTGTTTGTTTTGCTTTGTAGACTAAGGTTGCATTGCTTTCCTTTTGCGTTGTAGCTGGCCCAAGCAGTGTCCTGGGCGACGACCGCACAGAGATGGGGCTCGCAGCAGGCGTGGGTGGGATGTGCTGGAGTCTCCCAGGGCCACGGGGGCTTTCCAGCTCTCAGAGGAGATGCCATAGCAGTGAAAGTGTTGTCGCATCCAGGCAGCCGGGGTGGGCGGTGGTGACGGGTCCCAAAAATTGCAGTGACGTAGGTGGTGCTCTTTGGCATTGACCACCCGAGGGTGAGATGCTGTGAGACGGCTCAGTGACAACACAGGCGGAGGTAAATGGGACCAGACGTAGGAGGAGGTGTGATCTGCTGAGTTGTCTTTGAGAAAATGTAATCATAAAGTTACAGCTGTGTTATTAAATATAAATCGACTTAGATAGGAATCTGTTCAGCCATCTCTTTACCTTAAATACTAAATATATCAGAACATTAGCCACTGATACAAACTTTTTTTCTTTTTAATGACTATCAAATTATTTACACCTGTCTTGCTGTGCTGAAAAAGCAGCAGCTAGGTAGTGAGAGGGTATCAAATCTTAAATGTCCTAAAAAGACATCTTTTCTTCATAACCATGCTCATTTCTACATTTTTATTTTAGTACAGGGAAAGAAAGAATGTAGACATACACCTGTGGTACCTTTCCCTGTTATTTGTAATGTTGCAGGGCAACAGCTGCACAGACTTTATTTCAGGAATACTTATAAAACTTTGACTGTAAAAGAATAATATGCTGCAGCTGGCATAAACCAGTAATTTTCAACTTACAAAACCGAGTAAAACTATTTCAGCCAGGTGCATCAATAATGATTAAATCAATAGGGAGCTGTGGGACTGTGTCTGTCTTGTCATTTTTTACACCGAAAGAAAATGAATGGTTAAGTTTATCTTAGTGTATTAAGTTATTAAAAAAAAAAAAAAGCCACTTATTTCCATGATAAATTTTACACAAACGAAAGACCCTCCTAATGAGATTAGTAACACATGTAAGTTTAGCATGGAGATAAATGCTTATACAGTCAGGACTATCTGGCTATGCCTACAGATATGAGTTGAGTGTACATTTAGTCACTAGTACTGCAATATAGAAAGGAAAGGCAAAAGGTTTTGTTGTGAAAAGGTTGCTTAGAAAGGCTTACTTTTATAACTGAGTTTTTGTCGTTGTTTAACTGCAAAATGATCCATAAAGGAGATAACATCTTTTATCTAATTTAAAGCAAAGAGGAAAAGGTTTGTATAGGCTGGGCTAATGAATGTAAAAAGGAAAATAATAAGTCATGTTTATGTCTGATTTTGTTTAAATTTGTATTTGAGATTTTTTTAATGTTTGATAAGAAAGATGCAGAGCATTCTTTTGCATTATATAATTTTGGCGATTGTTTAAAAAAAGCAATTGCAGCTCAACTCATACTTTCAATGAAATAATAGATAATAAATAAATCCCAGTTAATAAATAACCCCAATAGATTTGTACTGGATTTTACACTATTTCTTAATGGAAGGAAGTGATTGTTGAACCTTGAGAGTTAATAATTTCTTCCTTCACCAATGTTGCTTTGTAGAGATATATTGATAAAGGAAACAGAACATATACATGGACTGCTGTGAATGGCACTGATTACAGGTAACTGATTTCTCTTCTCTGGCTGCTTTTGTTTAATCTAAGATCCTTTCTGTTTATTTTGGTTAATATTTTTGGTGCTACATTTGCTGTACTAGCTAAATCAGGAAGGCAATGAGCAAATCAGATCACCTTGCATTGAGGCCTGCAGGCTTTCCTGGGCTCGCTTAAACCTTTATTGCTCAGGATTGTTGCTGTGTCTCAGGACCAGCCCGAGCCGTCCACCCAGCTGCTCAGAGTCACCACTGCTGCATCTCAGTAGGCGGATAGGAGGAGCATATGATTTGTGTTAAGAATCTTAGTTTGTCCCCTACTTTCTGTGTCACAGTATAACTTTTTTTTTAACCACACAAGTCTGTGATATCAGAGGGAAAGTGGCAACTTGATATCATCTGGAAGAAATAAAGGTTTACCACGTCCCAGAAAAGTTAAACTCCTCTAGCTCAAAACTAAGCATCTCTAGCGGGTAGTAAAACTGAATCTACTTTCTGTGTCTTTGGTGTCCAGTTTGGGTTGCAGGACCTTGCCAATCTGAGCATACTGTCATTAAAAAAGACACTGTTGGTGTAGTAATTTAGATGCATAATGCAGAATTAAAAACAAGGATTTTCATTGCTATACATATATGGTGTTTTAGAGAAGTAATATTTTTATTGTGGTAGTCACAGTAGTCCTCAGTCGCACTGGCTTCTCTTTGCTGCTGTGCGCTGTACAGACATACAACCAGTGAGAGTGCAGATGTTAGTTGTAGGAAAAAACAAACAAAATTTGTTTTAACAAGTGAATGTAAATGTAGGACTTTATTCAGGGTCCTGTTTTTATTCTAAATTGCTTCTGTCTTTATATTCAGTAAGAAAAGAAGTTTATTTTTTAATCATGGTATTCCATCTAGCAATCAGTAAAGAAACACATTTGATTTATATGACTTCTTAGTTCCTACTAAGCTTCCTGGCATGAGATACAGCAATAAATCCATTAAGTCACACTGCAGCAAGCCCATTAAATATAAAATTATAGATTTTAGTTAGCAATTTCTGTTAGCAATAACTGTTAATGACAGGTAAACTGCTACTGATTTCCCTGGAGGAGAATCGGTAGAAGGCTATCACTAAAAATTCAGCAGTCTCACTTACATTCTGTTTAAATGGCAAATGTATTGTTAAAGGTCATCCCTTTTATGGTCCAGTTGTGCAACTTGTTTTAATGTTAATTCCTGTAGCTATCCATTAGAACCCATTGCAGTTCTATATTCATGAAAACTGAGTGCAAATATTAAGACTGTGATGTGGAAGATGATGATACATCTCTGATGATGATTTGTACCTGCTGCCCTTCACATACCTACCTTGTTAGAGCTAACCTGTCATACATGTGTATTGAATTTAGTGGTGGAAAGAAGCCCTGTAATTAGTAAATGCATATATATATAAACTGAAAGGAGTTACATCGTAAATGCATTGCAAATCTTAAAATGTTGTTATGCAGTGATGTTCAAAGGTTATTAGTGGTGACTGCATCATTCAGGAAAACATTTTGCTTCTTAAAGGTAATGTGAATTCAAGTACTGCAAGATGCCTTTCATAATACATACCAGTAGCTGTCTTGTTAGTAACAGGACAATCAGTCATCATATGCTGCTTGCACATCAGCGCAGTTCTATGTACTGTTTTTTACAGTTAATGACCACTTTGACATGTATTACATTGTGATGCCAAATGTGATGAAGATACAAGAAATCTTGTAGGTTACTATTTGGAATAGGTCCATAAAGGAAATTCCTTGCTTACTGATAAAGAAGTGCATTTATGCCTACATGAATAAATAGGAATGGAAATAAACACTGTGAACTTCAATACTGGTATGAACCTACTTGTATCTATTAGAAAATATGGGGCTAGAGTGTCACCATATGACATGTCATCTCACAATAATCCAGCTTTCAAAGTTCTTAATTGCTTTCAAAGTTGTTAATTGCTTTCAAAGCACATAACTGCTTCAAATAGCATAAGGGTTCTCCATTAAATTGTTTATGTCTTCATTTTTTGTTTATACTTGTCTCATTTCTGTTGCAGTTTGGCATTGGTATTGCCATCATACAGCTTTTATTATATTAAAGCCAAAATAGAAGAACCAATAACTCAAGCCAGATGTAAGTACTATGAAGGTTGCCTGGTTTTGTCGAGTATTGCCAAATGTCAGATTTACTTGAAAATGCAATGTTTAAAATTCATAGAATTTGTGGAATTCACTAGTGTTATCATGATGTACCCAAAATCTGCAGCAATGATTCTAATCCATTGTAACATGCAAGGTACAGGAGATATTCTACCTAGCTAGAATATGTGCAGGTACCCCGTTTTTGCTGGCAACCCCTTCCCCCTTGCTCTGTACCTGTAGAATCATTGCTTTGTGTATCCTCTGTTGCTGTCATTTTAAGGGTCTGGATACTAATACTCTCATTGTATTAGCTAAATGTTATGATTTGGATGGTAGTAGCAAAGCTTCTTTTGTTATTTTTGCAGCAATTACAGTGCCACATATAGCAAATTACCTCTGATGCCCTTTAGAAATAGATTAGTGAGAAAGTGCTGTTTGGTTTGGCTTGCAGCTGCTTTTTTATGTTGCACTTTACAAATAGTTTTAGTGGATGTTTGCGATATAATTTTGGATTAGACTAATTTCAAGCCATTTGCAGATTCTGGAGAGATAATGGCAAATGATACTTGTGAGTATTCAAAAGCTTTTTGTTTATTAGATGTAGTTTAGCTGTAATCTGAATAGGCAAAATAGAACCCATCACATCCTTTTAATTTTATCCAGGTTTTACAATAAACCTGACCAAATATGTAGATAAGTACAAAGTTAGAAAAGCATTATGAAGCTCTTTGACAGGCTCTTAGTTTGGAGGAGACTTGATTGGCAGTAAATCACTGTCCTCTTCCATCACCTCCTGGATATGAGACAGAATATAGCAAGTTTTTACTAACAAGTGAATTTGTGTTATTTATTTTGTAGCTTTGTCAAATAGTGAGTAGCTTAAAATTAACTTTCAGTGAATGAATGTGGTTCTCTTTATGGATTAGATCATCTGGTTTTGCACTTATGCCAATATAACCTGCAAAACAGACCCTTGAAATAGCCACAGTATATAGAAGGTACTTGAGAAATAATTGGCAAGGACGTATTCTTCAGTCTTTAGAGATGTTTGTCTTTTTTCCAGACTACAGCTGTACATAAATTGAACCTTTGATCTATCTATGCACAATATTTTTATTCAAGGGGCTGTTTGAATAAAATATTGGTTTGTGACCCCTTTTGCTTTACCCTGTTTTTTTCTGTTTCCCTGCTTTCTCTTTCTGATGGATAGTGGCAATCAAAAAGGGCAAGTATATTCTTGTTGCTCAATTTCCTTCTGTTTACTACAGTTGATATTTTTTCACTTGTATTTCTATTCCTACTGGACATTCTCCTCTGTATTCGTCATCTCAGGATTTCTCCCATTATCATTGGATACCATAGCAATAGAAAGGGAAAAAAAGAAAAAAAAAAAAGATATAAAGTGCTTTTCTGTTTTCATACACATTTCAGTATGTGGCTAATCTCTAATCCTTGTTTGTCTGGTCCTATCGTCTGGTGTTCAGTGACACCAGCTTTTTAAAGCCGTTATTTTCAGTAGCATTTAAAGTGATTTTTATGAAGATGAGTTTGTAAAACCAATCGCTGAAAATACTGTAAACAATGATTTACCATGGTGTTCTAACTGTTCAATTTCCCAAATATTTCTTTGTATCAGACTGTAATTCTAATGAAAATGTGCCACACATTTTCATGTTTTCATGTTAATTAAATGTCATGTCTAAATAAATTGTTACAGAAACATTATTGTTGTCAGATGTGTTTTATACAATAAAGTAATTTTTTCCCACATTCTGAAATACTGACAGCTATACAGTATAGTAGTGAGAATTTATTCCAAAATAAATATTTATTTCTAAATTCATGGATGCATGCAAAAGTTAGCCAAATAATTCAAGAAAAAAAATGACAGTGAGCCCAGGTTACTTATCTGACATTTTCTCTTCATCTTTTTAGACTCGGAAACACTGAAGCTTGATCATTTTGATGAAGCTGGCTATACGTTTATAGCACCAAGGTTGGTCAATTTGCCAAGAGTAACCATTATTTCAGCAGTAAATAGGAAATTTGATCAGGTTAAAGACATTTAAGAAACATGGACTTGACCAATAAAATTTAGTTTTGATGAAAGAAATACTAAGTAAAAAGCAATGATTAAACTCATGTTTTCTAAGATAAATCTTTTTTTCTTGCTAGAGTGTAAATAGCATCCTCAGACTCTGATTGTTTTTAAATTAATGAGAGATCTGTAAAATCTGACCTGTCGTGGTCTTTTGATATTTTTAACAGATATCTTATATACCTCTGTTCATTTCTTGTGGCTGTGACTTTTAAGATTTTATTACTTTATACCTTAGCTTCTCTTTTGTAAAGGGGGTACCATAATACCCACTTCTTCAGTTTTTTTTTTTTTTTTTAATTTAAGGATAAAGAGTGTTAAAGCTGTTATTAAATATGTTTTTACTATCATCATCATCCTCTCCATCACTTTAGGCTGAATTAATTTTTGATTCACTGAACAGAAAGATTCAGTGGGTCATTGAAAATTGATTAAGTGCAATATTTCTGTGAGTTTTCTTGTGGATTTGTGCAGTCCTGATTGCCCTTGTAAATGCATGTTTGTTAAGGGAAACATACTAGGAAGAATAGTTCTGAAAAAATAAGTTCCTTTGAAAGATAGTTATGATAAATAATGGAACCTTCAAGATTAATCTAGAATTGTTCTTGTTTCTTATCTTACAAATTTCTGTATCCTGCTAAATTTATACTCTTTAGATTGATTCCTATGTAATACATACTCCTCTATCTTCAAATGTATTCTTAGCCTAACTATTTAATTTCTCTGAAGGACGGAAGTTACTGATAACCAGTTGTGTCAGTTAGTGGTTGCCACCAAGTTATTAACTGTTAAACTGACCTACATGAACAAACCCTGTTTGTACCTGTGATATCCTGTTGGTTCTCTGTGCAGAGACATGGTAGACATGGTAGAACTTCTGTTAGAACTTCTGTAGGCTGGATCACTTTTGGGAATCCCCGATTTCACCAACCAGTGGAGAGGGCTAAGATGGAAAATGAGTCTGTGATAGCTGGGTTAAATATCCCTCTGCAGATCTGTGGAGGAACTCTTCTCTGTTTCTTTGGTTAGGGTCCTACAGTCCTGCTTGAACTTTGGAATATCTGAGCTTCAGTAGCATATTAAACAAAGCTGACAAGACTTTTTTGTTATTTTTCAGAGAATACTGTAATGATGTAAAAAAATCAGAAAACAATACTGAATTTCTATTAAATTTCAATGAATTTATTGATAGAAATACTCCAAGCAGTCCTTCATGTAAGTATTCTTCTTGATTCACTGAAATTATGCCTTTAGGAAAATACTTATTTGTAAATGAGATAGTCAAAATGACAACTTACATGTCCAAGTCCATGATTTGGAGTTTTATCTTTACTGGTTTTTCTTCTTAATAGAATTACATGTAGCACTGGATTTCTCTACCCAAAGTTGAGATTCTAGAATGAGTTTGCAGTTTTCTGGGTTCGTTTAGAAATGATTGCAGGTCATTATGCCTGCAGTGTTGGCCATGCTTCCCTGCAGCATTATATTCTAGCAGCAGTCAAATGGCAGTTAGTTTTCCTGCACTCCAAAAAATTTTGAATTCATGGTGTTCTTCTTGAGCAAATCAGCTGAAGTAAGTCTCGAGAAGACTTTAAAATCTCTTAATGAAATATTCTGTGTGATTTCTTGTCAGTTTGTATAACCAAAATAACTAAATAAAATAACCAAAACAGCCAATAAGCAAATAAAGATAAGAAAATTCTATTACTGGTTCACAAATTTTTTAAAGTGATCTCACTTGGGCTTGAGTGATTGAAGATCACAGCTGAATGTAACCGCTGCAGCGGTTAGCACTGGGCTTTGGGGTGGTACTCACGTATTGAAATTGGGCCCTAAACCCTCTTTACAATGAACAAGGAAAGCTAGGCATTTGGACAAACAATCAGTAATGAGTTAATATGCTGTTTTTCATGAAGAGTTCAATGGCTGGATTTGTTTACTTATATATACAACTCTCATTAGCGGTATTAAAAACTTTTAAACAATTGGATTTTTTTTTCTTGCTTTCCCCAAGACTTTTTGACATGTTGCTCTTAGGAACCACTGATCAACTTGAGGGGGAGACCAGGCCTTCTTGTGTAGTACTTTTCATCCAGAAAAAAATATCATAAGAATGTCTTTGCTAGACCATATAACTGAAGGGATGTATACTTAGATATGAAATCTTCTTACAGTGAAACTGTCTTATAAGGCTATTTTTTTAATTGTTTTTCTATACAGTGATCACACTGGTTGACAAATCACTGTCTGACTGAAATTTTATTGACTCCCTTAACTCAGTCTTGGAAATGAAAGCATTCATTTCAAATGACTAAACTGGTTAATAAATGAAAACTCTAGCTTAATATTCAGCACCAGTTTTATAAACTAGTTTGAGGATACATTTAATGATAATGTAGTGTACACTAGGGCTTAGTAAATAATTATGCAAAAATACCAAATTTTTGCTAGGTTTCATTTTGGAATTTACAATAAAATTCCCATTTTTCCTTTCTTTTTTCCTAATAACTCTAAATTACTTTAAAATACTCTCTTGAAAAAGTAAACAAACAGTATTGACAGAAGGAAGCAGTGGCTATGGAAATTATCCTTAGCTAAAAAGGCTTTTCGCAGGGAATAACCAACATAATCCCTAAATTGAAACGATATATATAGTATATAATTTTAATGACTGTTATTTTTTTATAACATCTAACCTTATCCACTTATTAGTCAAGAAGTCTAAGTTAGTCATCAGTCAGCTACCTCTGTAGCTACTGAGGGGACAGTAAGAGCAATGCACCCTGCATGTCTTAGACATCTGCTTTATGTAAGCAAGTATCACTTTCGAGAGAGATATGGAATACAGGGAGATCCTAAACTGAAGGCACAGCTAACAAAATATTGGGTGTCCGGATTAGCAGAGATAAATATCACTCTGAGGGACATATATTGATATTTACATTTGGATAGAGTTTCCATTTAATTTCTAGGAAAATGTGGATGCAGCAAGGCCCTCCAAATCTGATCCGTGGGATAATTGGCAGGGCTTTGTCATTTGTTTCAGCTGAAGAAATATTTTTAAAACAGTACCCTGAACATATGTTGCCTACTGTACCACGGCAGTGTGCAGGTGAATGGGCAGGTGGGTCTGGGGCATTAGATACAGCTTAACAGGCTGACTTGGCAAAGTAATGTCCATATCTTAATTAGAATTAAATTAACATGCAAAACAGTGACTCATGCTGGTAGATCAGAGCTCATAGCTCTGTGTGTAGCATGCTTAAGTATTCAAGTTTCAGTTGGTTTTATCAAAAAACTTTTTTGCTAAGGCTTACAAAACTTTTTAATACCCAGATATTGTATTCATCAATTTGTTCTGGGAAAGCAGTTTGAATTAGGGTGGTTTTTATTAAAGCATCAGTCTGACTTTCCTGGAATCTGAAACTTGGGGTGAAACTCAGGGCATGTCATGGATCTGTATGAAGCAAAAGTGGAAAGGTTTTTTTGTGCCTTTTTATTTTTCCCCAGAAGGAGTTTTCAATCCCTTTGCAGGGCAGAGCTGGTGGAGTTTTACACAGGTCAGATTCGGGGCTGTAGCTTCCAGTCATGGTTCTGACACTGATTTGCTGTGTGACATTGAGTCCAAGTGCCAGATTTTTCCTTTACGTTATTCAGTTCCAATTTAGCCTTGCTTTTTCCTATTTAGTCTTGCCTTTCCACAGCGATAAAATGGATATTTAACTACGTACTTTCTTCAGTTGACTGTTTCAAGAACTTTCTTGTGCAAAGTGGTACCAAGAAGGATGCTTGAGAAGCACTGACCTCAAAACTTTTGTTCAAGGTTACTTAAAAAGGACATACCTGTCTAAGTTACTTATTCAAAATTAGTTTATTTCCCTGTGCCCATTTTTGGGTAGAAGACAATATATTTTTGAGAGGCCAGTACTTAATTGAGTTAAATAAATTTATATTGTGGTTGAATTATCTCCATTACTATAATGTGTAAGGATCAGCACTCAATGTAAGAGTTAAGTGTTGTTTAATTGCATGCTTTGAGAAACTGAGATGACAAATGTTTGAATGAAAGTGTGCTTTGAAATAGAGTTAATTTCCAAATTCAATCCAGGGGCCTTACTAAATTGGCACCTTTTCCCTTAAACAATTTGCTTATTCCTACAATGCAAAGATAGTTTTATAGAATACAATGAGAGAAAAGCTTAAATGAAGCCAACAATTACAGAACAGTCTGTTTAACAGTAAATATTTGAAATAACTTGAAGTTAATCCAAGAGAAGTGGCCCAATTTTCAGAGGCAGTAGCATCTTGATGACTTGGAATTTCATTTTAACAATTTAATAAAACTCAGTGTCGTACGGTTTCAGATAAGTGTTTTAACTCTTTTGCTAGGTAATACTGATATGGTCATTAGAGTTTTGCTGGATGCAGGATTTACAAATGACCTTGCCCAAAATTATTGGAGTAAGCTGTCATTGTAAGTATAATTTTCATTTGCTGTGATTTTTTTTAAATGAATTTCAAAATTTGAAAAATTATTTCTAGTAATTTGCTAATAAAGCAGTACATGTATGTACACATAATATATGTAATGTACTGTACATAAAATGTTTACACAGGGTAGATATTTAATTCATAGTTATGTACTTAAATAGCAACCCTTGACATGGGAACTTGTAAGAATTCCAGGTAGTTTTCATTTTAAATCTTATTTTTCTTTATAGTGATGGAGTTGTTGCACAATTTGTTGTTACGGATGGTGGAATTACTAGAGTGTTCCCCAAAAGGTAAGAATTTGTTATAAAATAATATAATATGAAGATAAATTTTGAAACCTCTAAAGGTGCAATGTTAAATGGCTGTTGCACGTACAACTGGAATAACTGGGAATTGCAAAGGCACCTTCACGGAAACTCTTTGTCTTTCCATCATGTTCTGCTGTGTGGTATAGGGGAGTACTGCAACGTCAGAAACACTACTGACATCGTAGGAGTGACATGGTTCATCTTACTTCTGAAGTTCTCCCCCCTGGTTTACCAGCCTGCCTTATAAACTGTTATAGATTAGATGCTTATAGATTCCAGGTCAGTAGCGTGCTATGCAAATGCGAAGATATATTCGTACAGAGGAGTCCATGGCATCACTTCTGAAAATCCTTCCCTGACGGTGCATAGTGTAGCAGCAGCGGTGAATCCTAGCTAGCTACAGATTTTTAACCCTGCTGGAGTTGCTATGTAAAAATAAATAAATAAATAAAAACTCTTCTGAGGTTGTAGTAAGAACGTGGCAAAGGAAGTGTTAATGACATGATTTAATGTATGGGATACCTGTGCTTAGAAAATGCTGCTGTTAGTGGTACAGATTGAGGGTATTCTCTCGTGGTGTGGTTAGTGCGTGTGTACCACGCACAGCTCGGTCCTTTCCAAAGCAGGCCATCCCGACCCACGGTCCTCATCAGCATGGAGTGAGCGGCGGTCGAAAGAGCACCCCTGTGCGAGGAGGGTGGCCGTGTTACCTCCTCGCCGCTGCCAAGTGTGCCAAAGCCCGGCGGGCTGGCAGACCGCTAAGGTCCTAGAGCAGCAGGCAGTTTTCTTCAGACTAAGGGGAGTGGACCATATGGTCCAGGGACTTCGAGAGAGAAAAGGTGTCATTAAAAGTGTGTCATTACCAGAGAGAGGAAAGGGGATTGTGAAACGGTTCCTGCTACCAGCTAAACACGCGGCTTCGGTGACTGGGAATAGTGAGGGCACCTGTATTGACATACTGGTGTATGGCAAATTTATCTATTTTCTTAGGTTATTTTGTATGTTTCACCAAAATGAGGGATTCACAATGGGTTTTTCTCCACAAATCAGTTTATTTTTTGTTTTGTTGTTACGAGTGGTATAAAATCTTCTGGGATGCAAATTTCTTAAGAAATAGTATGTGGTATAAAGGTTCGCTTATATTTTGTTCTAACTAATGTTGCAGTTGTATTCGTCTAAATGTATCTGAAAATGATGAGACGTGGTCCATGTTGTTCGAAGAATATTCTTGTCTTTTTTTTTTCAAAGTTTTTGTTTTACTAATTATAGCTGGCTATTAAATCAATGGAAGCTGAGATTTTTACAAAATGTAGGCATCTAAGCATCATCTGAAGACTATTATAAATGAAGCTCATTATTTCCAGTTGTGAAACCTAAATACCTTGTGCAGCGCAGTTTAAATGAGAAGCTAACTACGTTTTTTCAATTACAATTTTTTGTATGTAGGGCAGGAGAAGATTGGTTGGAAAATGCTGAAACTTATGAAGTCAGCTTCTATAAACGGAGCTTAGATAATGACAACTATATTTTCACAGCTCCATACTACAACAGTAAGTCATCACTGTTTTGAAATTTTCAAAGCTAGTTCGTCCAATATAAGTAAATTTATGGGAGTTTTCCTTGCCAGTTAAGCTCCCTGGCCAAGGTTGCAGAATTACAAAGCGTGACATTTTGTAAGAAAAACAAGCCTGGGGCATCGCCTGTTATTAAAGAAAAAGCACTTAACAGGGCACTAAACAAGGGAAATAATATCCTCTCTGATGTCCCTATATGCTCAGAATTAGCAAAGCCGAGAAGATATGCATAATTTTCATTTATTATCCTCGGACAATGGTTTCCATAGATATTTCGGCAAAATTATTTTAAAGGAAAGGAAAGAAAATCGCACTCAGGGAGAATAACAGTGTCTAACCTTTGCTTCTGAATTCTGTTTCCAATTGGTGTTTTTCACCAAAAATGGTTCTCTGCCCTACTCTGAGACTTAAAACCTATATATGCACAACAATAAATGGATTAGCAAGAAGAGGCTCGTTACTGATGTGAGCAGCATTAACCCTGCCAAGCTCCTCTAAAAGCAGATGCTACCACAAATGACTTTGTCCTCCCTTAAAACATGAGATCTTTTCTTGCTGTTATTTCATATTTATTTATTACTTCTTTTTTTCAATAAACTATTAACAAGGTAGTTAAATAAATTCCCTGAAGCCCTTGTTGCTTCTCAGAGAGCCTCAGGGAATGTACTTTTAACTTGCTTTTTCATACTAAGTAGTGCTGAAAACAGGCTGAAGTCTGTCAAAGTAGTAATTGTCAGCTAGTGAGTGGTGTCAGTGTACTCGGTATTGAAAAATACACAGATGCCAGCGTGATAAAATCTTTGGCTCCGATCCTGGTTTTAATAGAGCTGCTCACATGTAAAGTTATTCATGGCTATGTTTGCTGAAAAAAGGCAACACTAAGTGTATGAAACAGTGAAACCATGTGCCAAAAGTGAATGAAGAAAAGTAAACAAAATTATTTCTCTTAGGCATCCAGGTGTTAGTGATCTGAGCTATTACAGGTGATAAGTGTGAAGGACAGTTGGGCCAGTGTTTTTAAATAAAGATTTTGGGGAACAATAGCCGGTATTTGAATAATAAGTAATTTCAATTTCAGAGAAAGAGGCTTTTATATCATGCTAACCTCCTATTTTTTTTTTTTTCTTCCTCCTTTCCCTACTCTCAGAAAGTGGTGCTAATAGCTATGAAACAGGGATTATGGTAAGCAAGGCTGTGGAGATAACAATTAATGGGAAACTTCTGAAACCTGCAGGTAAGGTAGAACAGTGCTGAAATGCTAAATGCAGGGGTGGTTTTGTTGTTGCTCCACAGTGGGGTCAGTTAGAAATTTAATTGACATTTCAAAGGAGCTTCAGTTTATATAACATTCTATTCTCTGAGACTGTTCTGTTTTTATTAATGAAAATCCAGTCAAATATCTGGCTGTGTTGCAGTGAGAATACTTAATTTATTAGTCTCATGAAGGGTCTTCATGGCCAGGTAACTGAGCAAAACTAATTTTTATTCTTGTTTCCAGTTTAAGAAGTTATATTTATTATAAAACTTTTTACTTCTTTAGGATTCTACAGTTACCTTTTTTTCTTTTTTTCATTTTACTAAAAAAGACTTTTATGTATCTCTTGTTAGTTGTTGGAATAAAAATTGATGCAACCAGCTGGATGGAAAATTTCACAAAAACCACAATCAAAAGCCTGGTAAGCAATTGACCAAGTCTTTTTTGAACTTTATTTGCATTTCTCAAAGCTTCAGATGCAGATAAGTCTAGCAGCTCTTTGTGCCAGGGTCATACCGACGCGTAGTTGCCAAGTAGTTGTGGGACTTGAATTATCTAAATGCACAAAAAAATCTATATTGAAACAGGCTGTATTTTGTTTGTCTTGCCTTCATAATTATAGTACATGGATAAAGACAAAGAGGAATGACATATTCTAGGCAGCAGGCTCCCTGTTCTCATCATGCTGTTACAGTGAATAAAATCTGCAGAAGAATTGGTTTCAAAAAACTGAAAAAAAATAGATCTACTTTTATTTAATACAGAGGATATACAAGCAGTGATTGTAAAGATTTATACTGCAAGCAATATCACAGCATTTTAGCAAAACTTAAAGAAATAAGTGCTTAACCCTTTCATTCCTTAAATCTAATGTTTAGGTGGAAATGGGAAGGAGAAAAAGAAGGAAGGAAAACTAAGGAATTATTTAGTGTCTTTGGAAAGGAAAGGCATGAAATGGAGATGATTATGGGACAGCTGGATGGGGCGCTGTTGCTTGGTTTCTTGTGTACTACTGGAATCGATACCTCTGTCTGGCCAGTGCAAGCATCAAAGCTGTGTATCAGCTGGTGAGCCAAGTGCATCTACTGCAGTGTCAGAGCACCTAAGGACAAAAACACATATCTGAGAGAGTAATATCTCAGAATTAGTTTGGGATGAGCAACTGCAGAGGTATCTGGTAGCTGTTTAGCTCAGGACATAACGCAAGGAAACAGTCAATCCCTGTGTGTATATATGTATTGTGTACATATATTGCAAGAAAGAGAGAGAAATGTTAGTGAACAGAGCCACAGAAATCAACTGAAGGTGAGGGGCTTCCTTATCCCATGGGATTCCCATGCTTTGAGATTTGTGAAACTTGCTGATCTCTTTATGGTCAAAAAAGAAATGTGACCACATGTTTTCTAGTCTTTTCTTACATCCCCAAAACGCAGGCAAATGGATGTGTTCTTTTCCTTCTGCTTTATATTCACAACAGTGACATCCTGACAAGTCCCCTGAACTGTAATACATTAAAATCTATTTATCTGTCATATAGGATTCTCAGTGACTTGATGAAAGGCACTAGGGATTGTGCTGTTGCTAATTACTGAATACAAGTTGTTCAAACAGATGCTTCACGATAAATCACACACACACATACCCGCCCTCTAAGGTAGATTAAGACATAGATACTGAAAATCAGATCACTTTGTCTTGCCTTGATTGATAAACATCCCTGAGCAATGCAGTGTCTTTTGAAATATTTTTGTGAAAATTACTGTGCTTCTGTTTTTTAGTGCAACAGTGAAATCTGTGGCTGTGAAAGAAACAGTATGGTAAGAGTATGTTTAATTTATAAATATCTGGTGGATAATGAAAAATCACTCCTACTCTATCTGGACCACTGGCCACTGTTCTATCATGATATTTTCTGAGGCTTATAATCAGAAATGATTTTACAAAAAAATTTGTTAGTCATTTGTGTGTTGAGGAAAATGAAGATTAGGAGGGGAGGGAATAAAAGAGGGAGCAAAAGTCAGATGGAGTGGTTGTTGCGAAAGTCATTGCAATAATGTTATGAGAACTACAGAGAAGAAAAAAATATAAAGAATAGGAGCAATAGAGAATGATGTGAAGAAAAAAACATGAGAAAAGATAGTGGTAATTTTAAAAGCAAGAGGTGAATCACGAGGAAAGGGAATGATTAAAAAAGAAGAAAAACAGTTCTGAGGAAAAAAAAGAAAAACTAAAATAAGAGTACCTTAGAGAAAGATAAATGCAAACTAAAAAGCACCAGAGTACCTGTTGTGCCCTTCAACAGCCATTAGTCATCTTCCTTTCTTCTGTTTCCTGCCGGTTCAGGATTTTGGGATCCCATAGCTCTGCTAGCACTCAGGAGAGCAGGGCTTGGAGAGGTATCACAGTATCAGTTTCTGCCATGTGCTTAAAAGCTTTCTCCGCTCAAGTCTCTGGGATTTTTTTTTCTTTTGTGGAGTTTGAAGAATGAATGTTAAACGCAGGAGTTAGCGCAAAAAGAGTACTGTGGGAGGTTATCTACGTGGCCTCACCAGTACCCCTGTGGTCTCTGCCTACGAGGATGTTCTACAAAGTGCAAAGCCTAAGTGGCCAGTGGGCTTCCCAGCCCTGCACCTGAACCTGGCAGAAACCCACTGCAGACCTAGGCAAGGCTGACATGCACAGAAATGTGAAAATAATAATGAATAGCAAGTAGAGACTCTGTCTTTAGGACTGCTGCCATTAAAAGCTGCAAATGGAAAAGGTTGTTAAGCATGGCTGAAAGCACATCAGAAGTTGTAGTCCGTTATTATGAGTTAAGACTCAATATTGTGAGGTTTAATAAGGATATTGCACTCCTAGAGCTAACAAAGACTTTACACAACAGCTTTTATGAAATTAAGCCACAGTTAAGCCTTTAATCTGTACAAACTTTTATAATACTGATAATGCTACTTATAATTTAACGCTGGCCCATAGCAATGGGTTTGTCATTTAGCCTGAGCCACATAGATTTGAAGATACTTCTGAAGTGTTGAATAAACAAGAGTTTCTCACAGATGTGTTGTCCTTACAAATCCTTCCTGCAAAACATGTTTTTACGTTCTTATAATAGCACGTGGACTGTGTTATCCTTGATGATGGTGGATTTCTTCTGATGTCAAATAGAGATGAATATACCCAACAGGTATGTATATTTTTAAGTACAGTTAGGAAATGCAACAGGGAGTCATTTTACAACAAAAAGTAGCATATCACTCTCAGCTTGTCCTAAGAATAGATGCTTCATTTATATATTTTGTGCTCATCAGAATTTGGAAAAATGGGTCAGAGATTGGAAAAAACATGTCTGAATCATTAAAAAAATAATAATAATCCCATCAATATGGGTGATCATATGCCAGTGCTCAGCCCTGGTCCTCAGCTCTGTTGCAGGGTAGATTTAGCTGTAGGCTTTAGCCAATTATCATGTAATTTAAAAGATTTTAATCTGTATCCCCAGCTATTGGGAAAGAAATAATCAGAGAAACAGGTATATAGACAGCACAACTGAAGGAGTTTCCTTAGAAAAAAACTAGTGAAAAAATTTCAGAGTTGTGGTTTTTTTGTAGACATATAAGAAGAATATTCAGAAGTCCTGTAACTTCTTTCCTTGTACTTTCCCACATCAGATTGGAAGATTCTTTGGAGAAATTGACCCTGGCCTGATGCGAAACCTGATTAACATGTCCTTATATGCCTTTAACAAGTCTTACGACTATCAGTCTGTCTGTGATCCAGAAGAAGAACCCAAACAAGGAGCTGGACTTCGTTCTGCTTATGTGGTCAGTAGTCCCTTGTGAGGTTAGTGACGTTCCCTGAATAGTGTACAGTTGTCTATGCCAATAACACAATCTTTACTCTTTTTTTCCCAGCCTACAATAACAGATATTTTGCATTTAGGATGGTGGGCTTCAGCAGCTGCCTGGTAAGTGTTTAGGAAATCTATGTATCAAAACTATAGTTATTCAGTAGATGGAGACTTACTTAGTCTTTTTTATTTTTTTTCTTTTAAAACTTAGCTGAACCTCTAGTTTGTGCAGTTAGTTATATCCCCAAACTCCTTTGAAAATTCAATATTAAATCTACAAATTTTAAACTGTTCGTGCCAGGTTTTGTAATTGTGTGCTCCAACACTTCAGGAAGTAAGTTAGACTGATATATTTGTCCAAGTCTGCTTGACAAGTGTGAAGGTTCAGATGAAATTCTTCCATTCAGAATTATTGGTTCCCTGTTTCAGAATACTTTCTTTACTTTCTTCTAGCAAGTAGTCTTAAGAAAATAGGTTTTTGCTCTTCAGTGAATATCATTTTATGTGAACACATACATGATGTGAACACATACAGGCTATCGCAAAGTGTAAAGAAGTCTTGTTCAGAATGCCAGATAACCAATACATTGTTTGGTTGCACATTTAGTTAGTGCTTCCCATGTAAATTATAAGCTGATTCTTTGAAACAAAATGTGAAAAGCACTACTGAACTATTTTAAGGAAGCAAACATATATAAAGCAATACATTTTGAAGTTTCCCCTTTTCCTGTGCTCAGAAAAGCTTTTATATGCACACACACACACATGTATAAACACTTTGTATAATCCTCTAGTAATAGGTCCTACTGTTTTTTACATATTTCTGAAAAAAGCATGGTGATATATTTGAACTGTTGTGATGTTTTAGAATTAACCTTGGGAGATGCACGATTGCACCAGTATTAAGTTTATTTTTCACTGTCACAATCCTGGATGCATCTTAACACGAAAGATCCATTTGGAAACTTTTCTTTTGACTTTGCTTCATGCATGATTAATCATAGCCACAGAAATAATTTTGCTTATTTCAGAGCCATGTAGATAGGCCCCCATCAGCTACTTACCCCAACACCAAATCGGAGTAAACTCATTGAGAATGGTGTGATACTTTGGCAGTGGTGTGAATTGCACCCTTGGAGGCTGTCTCATGGCGCTGATTTTTTTTATAGTAATTACCAAGCTGGAATAAGTTACCTACTTCCTCCTGGATTTAAGAGTTAAAATGTATAGCAGCTGAACAGATATGTATTAATTATCTCATAGATAGCACTACGAAGACTCTATGCTGTTTTTTATTGTTGGTTACATTTTGTTAACAGCAACAACTAAGATTTTGGTTTTCTCAAACAACAACAAACCTCAAAAAAACCTGAAGATGGGCAGTAATCCAGGAGAGAAACTTGAGCTCTTCTCAAGAAGAGAAACTTTAGTTTATCAGTGTTCAAGTCAGACTCAGGGGTCTGGACTCAATTTAGACCTGAGGTTTATTTTGCATGATGTTTAACTTGAAAGTGCCACATAAAAGTATTTCTATGGACATGTTTTTAATGGAGTCTAGGTCAGAAGCAGGCAGAGAAGGCCATGAAGTAAGCAGAGTGAAAAGGACTGACCAAAAATGGATTCAGTGAGGCACCTGGCAAAAGCAAATGCAGAGAAATAGGAGAAACCAGGCTAAAGAAAACTATAATGTTTCAGGCCATAATATGGAATTAAAGAGTGAGTGATAATTTGCAAAGCTTATATGGGATACATCAGCCTTTGGTTAAGAGAGTACGCATTGTTTCTCCTTTGCGCCCTTTCAACTCAGAAGATTTGACGCAGTTCTGCCTTTTTTCCTCGTTCGCTGTGAATACTGTGGTAGACCGTGAGGAGGGGCTAGGTGAGGACTGCTGCCCTCTGTCAGCACATGGACTCGCTGCTGAGTGGCGTTACGTCTCTTCTCACCCACCGAGGCTGGTGCACTGTCCAGCTGCTGATGCAAGGCACAAGGCTGTGGGAATGACTCCAGTGCTCCTTCAAGCTCTACCTCAGCTGGAAAGATGACAGGCAGATTCAGCTTCTTTACATATATACCATGCTAGCGTAGGAGAAAAGTAAATAATCCTGGAGGTTGAACAGAGCCATATGCTCCCTTCCACCTGCAGTGCAGGCGTTAGAACTGAAGGTAATGGGAAGAGATTGGGTCGTTTTTGAAGGCAGCAGCAAAGCTGTGAAGGCAAGAAGTTATAACTTAAGAAAGTTTAAGCAGAAGTAGTGAGTCAAAGAACCTCACTAGTGGTTCCTGTTTTGACAGGCTGGTAGCGTAGAAGGGAGCCGTGCATTTGGCAAGCCAGTACTTGCTTCAAGTAAATAAAATAAGAAAAATGTGATCATGAATGGAGAAAAATAATTTGACATAAATGATGGTCTGTAAGTGTAAATGTTTTGGCAGCATCTAGGAAGAAAATATAGTCCATACCTCAAGAGCAAGAATAGAGACAATTTTAAAAGTTGCCAGTGCAGTGATACCTTTATAATATACTTGTGATATACCAGTATTCATCTCCTTCACAGCAATTTAATAAGCTTTAGTCGGTGCAAAGTACCTAACTCAGGGGCATTTTCTTCAAGAGCCAGTAAAATACAGAGTAGACAAAGATCATTTAACAAATGCATTGTTTTTCTGTGTTCAGGTCTATCTTACAGCAGCTGTTTTTGAGCCTGACTTTTCCACGTTTCCTTGAGGCAGGTAAGTCAAGAAACTGTTAAAGAGTCACCTTTGAGTGAAGTAGAAGGTAAGAAGCTAGGTGGGGGGCCATTTTGGGTCTCCCCATTGCAGCTGTAATTTTAAAATGCCATTATTTGTTTATTTACTTATTTTCTTCTTTCTGTCAGCTGATATGGAAGATGATGATTTTGGTGCTGCCCTGCCTAAAACAAGCTGCATCACTGAGCAAACTCAGTATTTCTTTGAAAATGATGATAAATCTTTTGGTGGCATTGTAGACTGTATAAACTGCTCCAGGTAACTTGTATTCAATATAAATAATAGCTTTTGGACATTCATTTATTTTAGAAAAGTTAATCCCACTACTACAAGAACAAAAAATTACATTTTGATTTAATTATATCAAACTTGCTTAAGCAAGACAGTATATAGAAGTAGTATATAGGGAGTACAGAGGAATACAGTAGTATATAGGAAGTACAGTATACAGTATATAGGGATAAACTGCATTCTCTTTACATTTGTATTTTTATGAGAATAAATTTCAATTTCTATTTGTGTTAGAATAAATCTGAATAGTAACTGGGCTATCAAAGAAACATTTTAGTTAAATTTTTGTTTTCCAGTGGTCGTCTTATATGTATTCTTTCGCTATATATATATAGTTTGTATATACTTCATCAAAATATATCTTATTTCTATTATAATTTGTTTTCTTTTAATCTATTACGTGAACATTGGGGGAGGGTCTGAACTATTCAGAAGGAGATGATGCTCATTAATTTGGTTATGTATTGGAATTTTTAATGGGCTAAAAGTTTGTATTATTAAACTTCAAATTCACCTTGTAGTCAAGAGTGCTGATGATTTAACAGCAGATACAAACTATATCCACTTCAGTATTCATCAGTCTCTGAGGGTACTGTTAGAAGCCTTGGAAATATAATCCACTTTGAGTAATCAAATTGATGGATTTCCTAAAGATGATACCCCCCCCCCCACAAGGCTTTCTAAAGATATTTTAAAACCTCCCTTTCAGCAAAATTATAATTCAGTTTAAAATTCATATGCAAATGTTTAAAAAATGCTAAAAGCAAAGACACCTGTGGTATTCCATATGAATAGGTATTATACTCTGTGCAAATGTGAAGTCTAGCCTGCATTTGCAAGCTGGGAAGATTTCAGCAAAGTAAGACAGGACAAGTGAAGCTGATGCTATTTTAAGTCAAATATTGCTGCGTGTTTCTAGCTATAATAGCTGTGCTATTACAGTGAAGCCAGGAAAATGCACGAAGCAGGAGAAGGCCTGAAATGCAGTGTGTGTCTTATCCAGCAAACCTTGCGGTTTTGTTTTGTAGGTAAAAGGATGATCCTTCAGGCTTCATGTGCCTGTTCAAGAGGGTGTTTAATGTTAGGTTAAAGCCTTCATAGACTTCTGAAATATAGCAACTTGGACATGATTCTGTGTTTCACAAAAGAGCCTGTTGGATGAAGTCTTTACATATACTAGCAGTTTCTGAAAATGTCTTAGAAATTGAAATCTGAGTGTTATAATGATTTCAAACTCCTTGAAGGCGATAGTTCAAGGCAGGAAAGCCAGGCAGAAAGCCCTTGCAGAGTGGTGCACACGGCCTCTCCCGGACGCCCAGCCGTTCCTTCCCACGGCCGTCCGCCTCCTGCACGTGGCCGGAGCAGCTGTGCTGTGTCACCGGCTTGTGCAGCGAACTGATTACACTTATTTATTTATTTATTTATTTATTTATTTATTTGGGGAGTTTTCAGAGGAGTTCTTCAGTTTACTGTAAGATTTCAGAAATGAAATGTGCAAAACCGGTGTAGTGGGATGGGAATTAGTATGAATGGGTGATTTAAGCTGGTTAAAGCATCCAGATCTGTAATCACAGGATCAGTTATTGAATTAGTAGAGGTATTTTGTCCTGTCATTGGACTCAGTCAGTGATAGGAACTAATCTGTGAAATTTCAGAAATAATCAAAACAATTCCCATCTAAGCAATCAAAACTCTGCCTATGCAGGCCGGTATGTAAGACCTATATAAAAAGAATTGCTGGTCACTTCATATGTGTATAAAAATGTACTTAGAATCCATTAAATGCAGTTAAGCTGTTACAGTGTCCTGAATTTATCTTCCTGTAGAAGTTAAAACATATTTTCTTAATAGCTAAGAAATATTACCATTGTTTCTCTGCTCACTGAAAGGTCTGTCTGCCTCTTCTGTAGAGGCAGTAGTAGTTTAAATAGTACATGAAAATCAGTCCTTGAAAATCCAGAAATAATATTACCCTTAGTGTCTATGTCATAACTCAGGAAGTTTAGTATCTACAGCTTAAAGATATAATGCTGCAGACAGTTATTTATAAATTGTTGAGAACAACCCTACTAACTAAAAGGCATTTTGTGTAATTATATATAAACAAACATGCAACAGATATATATCCTATATTCAGTACACATACTCTAAAACCTCTTCCTCTTCCTTCTTACAAATGGGTTTATTTATTTATTTATTTATTTTCCTTACAGTGTTATGGTGTTTCTTACAGTGTTCTTACAGGAAGAAGCGATGCTGAACTCATCTTATGTCACAGTGCAGCTACTGCTTTAGCAGCATGGAGCTAGCTGTTCTGTCATTTGAAGTCATTCTATGCTCTTTTCCATTTTTTTTCCACTAAGAAGTCTAGTCAAAAGAGAGAACCATGTAAATGTCAAATAGATTACAATGTTTCTCACTGTTCACTAATAAAAAAAGATCAACAGTAGCCAGCAGATTGAATCTGAAACTGGGTGACTTTTTATTCCAATAATGCATGTCCTTCCCAAGTACGGCTTTCCTTGTTTTATTTAAACCTATCTTTTCTTGGCATTTTTCCAGACTTTACCATGCAGAGAAGATTTCAAACACCAATCTAGTATTCATTATTAGTGACAGCCAACTGCTGTGCCGCTCCTGTGACCCAAAGCCACTGATGCAAGCAGAGAAGCCGGGTATCCTTTACAATCAGGTTATTTGGTAGTGTGGACTGATGTTTGGCTATGACATACTGGAATATATTTGGAAAAAATGGCCCTTCTATGTATATATTAGCAGCGTACGTGTCATTGGAGAGCCTGAGGCAGCAGATATTTGTGGATGATGGCAAACATTGCGGTACGGAGCAAGGCTGCTTCTTGGGGGGAACCTACACAGGCTGTAGAAATGAGCTCACAGGAACTTAAGGAAGCTTCCAGAAGTCAGATGCAAAGTCCTGGATCTGGGCTAGAATAACGCCATGCAACAGGGCGGGCTGGGGGCTGAGTGGCTAGAAAACAGCTTTGCAGCAAAGGACCTGTGGCAGATGGCAAGTTGGACACAAGCTGGCAGCGTGCCCTTGCAGCCAAGAAGGCAAGCTGTGTCCTGGGCTGTGTTAGCGAGCATCCAGCCAGCAAGGCCAGGGAAGTGGTTCTTCCAATTCAGCACTTAGGAAGAGGAGGCAAAGGGATGTCCGTCTAGAGAAATAAAAAAGAACAACTCCAAGAAAAGGGTGTTTGGTTGCAAAAAGGCCAAGAATGCTGCACTGTTGCCTGCAGCACCCAGGCAAAGTGATTGAGGCACTTCAGCATGTACTTACACTTACTGCCAGTGGAAACTGCTTTAATCATCAAAGACGAGAGTTTATCCGGCTGCTGCTGTACGATTCCTTCCGAACTGCCTGGAGACCTATTACAGCACAGTCAGGCTCAGCATTTTCCAAACATGCTCCTTGCTGTGTTTGCCAGATAGAGACCCTGCAGCACATGCATTAAAATTACAATCATATGAAGGGTTGTTTTAACTTAAAGCAACCTGCATACCAATCTATGCCCCTACCCTGTTCACTCCACTTAGTTACGTAGAGGATGGTGATGGAAATACAATAAAATGAACATATACTTGTTCTAGGTGGATAGAAATTCACATCAATTCATCTATGACTTCTATGTATTCTTGAGGGTAGCATGGAGGAGATAGGAATTTGAATCTTAATTTGGTTCATTATGCCAGAACATTAAAAAAATAATAATAATACTATGGTCAGTAAATGTTTGGCCATGTCAGGAAGTTGAGATAGCCTGCTCCCTGAAAGTGAAGCAGGTGACGGTAGAGAAGACTGTATCTCTTGGGCACAAGCAATACGTTCATTGTCACATTAATACAACGGGAAATCCACCCACGCTTGGGCTGCCAAGGGGTTACGTCGAGGTGGAAGCAGCAGCCCTGTCATCACAGAGCCGTGTAAGCGCAGCCTTGTGTTCTAACCGGCTTTAGTCCGTGATGGTTTGATTAGCAGTTGCTACTGTCTGAATTTATGGACAAGACTTGCTACAGAAAATGAAGCACGGTTAATGGGAAATGGACACATTACTTGCATTTCCTGGTGCGGCCTTAACCTTCCAAAGAGCAGTAAATGACCTCAGGTGGCAACCAGAGCAGCTGGGTGGGCTTATATTGACTAAATGAACTATTTTACTTTCTTTTTCAACTATGCAGCATTAAGCTAACCTCTCTTTTCTATAACCAAGGGACATTGTAAAATGCAGATGTAGCATAACATCACACCAATAGGCAGAGTGACCTTTGGGTGCTATTTGGATGTTTATTATTAGGCTCTGCTTCCTTCTGGCTGTGCACACGGTCTTTTAGAGTATTTCTGCGTTTTGACTTGTCTTTCATCTAGGCCCCCACAGAGGAAAGGGGAGATAAGTCTGATAAACTCTGAATGAAGACAGAAATAGGTCACTGAACTATAAAACTAAATTCCATGCCCTCTTGTCTTCTCCTCCACTGGGCAACTCCATTCACTGCAATAAATTTGCTGTGATATTCCACCATTACTGTACAAATGGGATTGTTTTGAGTAAAAGTTAGAGCTATTTAAGATATATAGAAGTTTTAAAGTGTTCAGCGGTTTTAAGAAGCTGTAGCCTAGATTGAATATGTGTACCACTGACAGTAGGACTGATAAAAAGCTTAATGTACAGATTGGGAACATAAGCAGGTTTCATCAGAAGACTGTTTTACAGAGTTTGCTAAATGAGTGCATTTCAGGTGAGCTGCAATGACTTGTGTGCCTTGATAGCATGTGGCAAATATGAACTAGAGTATTTATGTTTAAATATCAGCAATTACAGACCTCAGAGACTTGTTAATGTATTACCTCACATTTACAGTGAGCTGATAGCACGTTGGGTGATGTGCACTGCTCCTGTTTCTATCACTGTTCTGCCGTTAGAGTTTGGAGAGTATTTTTTTTCTGTCTCCCTTCATAACTGAAACGCTAATGAGATCTAATTAGGTTATATATCACTTAATCTCAATGTATGCAGCACCTTACACGAACTGGGATGATCTTGTCTATGACGTCCAGGTGCTATTATTTTTTTTATATATATGTGTACACACACACACACACTAAAACAAGTAGCTCTTATAGGCCTTCAACAGTACTCCCATATCCTTCAGTGCAATCTTCAGCATGTACATACCATTACTTGTCCAAATAGGCTTCCTGTCTTTTATTCTACTTTACTGTACTTCATTTTACCAGAATAATTCAATAGTAACAAACCGTATTACTCACTCAACCCAAGAAAGCATTGTAGCAGGCTTACTATTTCATCAAATATTTTTTGTGATGTTTATGTAATATTAGTGAAAGTAATATAAAATGTTTTTAAAAACAGCTTTTATTTTAATTTTGTGTATTGCTTTTGAAAGTATTGGTTTTGCAAAGATATGCTGAATATTTCTTAATTTTCTTTATTAAAGAAGCAGCAGACAAAGAGTATTTGATTTCTATTACTCTGGTGGTTTGGTTTGCTTTGGTTTTCTTTTATTTAGACAGGAAACTGAAACTATGGATGTTTATTTCAGTGCTACCTGAACTATCATAAAGCTTCTCTTTTCTGACAAAGATAAAAGCAGACTGTTAATCCCAGTAATGTATTGTGCAACTAAAACCAGTCATGCTCCTTAACCAGAGAAACAGATGAAGGGCCAAATCCTTGTGAAATGGTTAAACAACCTAGATACAGAAAAGGGCCTGATGTCTGTTTTGATGAAGCCAAACAGGTAAAATTGAACTTGTAAGACTTTCGGACTACCTTTTAAAACAGTTGCAGAGGTGGTTTAGAAGAGCAGTGAAATCTGTGTTTAAATGTATCTCGATATCTCGTAACCCTATCTATCACTAAACATTCACTCTAAACCATAGTCACTCTATTTCAAGTATCCCATGATTAACATAAAATTAACAGCTGCTTTCTTATCTGCCTTTCCTATAACCATTGCACTTTCATGCATGATTCCCAGTGAAAAAATATCAACAAGCATAAAGCTGATGATCTGCACAGAGTGCTGTCAGGATCAATTCTTCTTTTATATTGGCAAGTAATTAGATGATAATCCTGGTTTAGAAGTAGAATCGTTTTATTAGTGGTTCCAGATATTATTTAATGCGTTCTGTGGTATCTGGTTTAGAATGTTGTTTTCTCTTTGAAATGCTGCAAATGTGTCATGATACTAGGCCAAATTCTTAACACGTATAAAACTACATTTCTTTTCTGAAACCAGCAAAGCTATTTGGCTTTAGCCTTCCCTGTATTGTATACACTGTTATAGTTTTAGAGCAGGAAAAATGGTAACTTTCCCAGATATGATGCAGTTTATTTTGAATAGAACTTCTCCCTTACCTTTCAAAATCCTGTTGAATTGAAGCTGTTCAGAGCAAATTTCAGGACAGAGAGTACTGAACAGGGAAGTATCTTCAATTATATAAAATAATTTATTTAAAAATGCATTTGTAATGCCTGGTCCCATTTCTGCAAAGAAGAATTTCTGCTAAAGAAAGATTGCCCACAACTTTTAATGAAGTTGGCCAAGAGCACTTGCTCTAACTGCTCTATACCATGTTTTGATACAGTATATTCTCTTCTCTTCTTTAATGAGGCATAATGATTGAGATGTCTGTTGTGTTTAAAAACTCCCAAACAGTTGGCATTAAATTCATTTTTCTAGTAATCAATTTATTTTAAAAAAGGACCAACAAGGTTAAAGAAAGTTGAAAAACTATCCTACAGCTATTTGGCCATTGTAAATATTCTGAACCCTTCAGATATCAGTCCGGATACTATTGTGTGTGAAAGTGCAATTCTTGCTCACTAGCTTGATGTGCTAATCAGTGTGTAAGCCATGTGTTTTGTAACAGTGGACTATTTTGGTTAAGTTTATTTGCAATATTTGCTGTGAATCTCTTGCTCTTGGGTGGATGCTTTCACATTAACTCTGCTAACTGCCAGCAAACTGCATGATATCTCATCTTGTATGTCTTTTTTTCTGTGTTTTCTTTCCTTTCCTCTACTTGCTACTTTGCCTGTTATTAATAGGATCAGCCTATATGCACAACGAGTCGTGCCTCTGCCATGACGTCCGCTCCTATCTTCATTTTTCTGCAAGTTTTCATGTGGTGTGGATGGTCAGTTACTTTCTCTAATTTTTTGTTTTGTTCTTGGCTTAAAAATTTAGCAGACTTTTTTACTAAGTAAGCATACAAAAGAAAACAGAATCAAGCAAGTCCCAAAAGCAACAATCTGGAGCAAATTACTGTTGCAATATTAAGAGGAATTGAATATGAAGAAAGCCTGTCTTGAGCCTTATAAATCAGAATTATAGAACACGATGGCCTCTCTGATAGCAAATACAGCGGCACAAGAACCTGTAGGGTTTCTGGGGCTGGCTCTTCAGGATCGTGTGTGTGCAAACTGAGTCTTTGTCTTTCCCTTTGTGACTTCAAAACACTTTTCCCTTGTTAACCCTTGTCCTTGTTAAAAAGAAATGGAAGAAGAAGAAAGTTTTCTACATAGAAATAATCAAAGTTACAAAGTAATGGGAAGAGAATATAATACCTGTGAAAGTAAAGCTGGGCCTAGGGAGAGTGTAGCTGAGTGCTTTGTGTAAGAATAACTGAAACATCGCTATAGAGAACAGTAAGGAGTCTTCACTGCATTTGAGTTCATGCAAATGTTAATGGTAAAAAATAACAATGTGCGTTGATTAGGTTATTAAACTATGAATTCAGAAAATTCTTAGTTTTACTTTCTAATTTATTGAGACCTAAACATATTCAACTACAACAGATTTTTTTTTCTTCTAAGGAAATACATGAATACATATGTCAAACCTGAAGTTCAGCTAGTGAAAAGACTCAGGGGTTCCTTTAAAAAAAATAAAAAAAAAATCCTTGACATTTTTCTCCATGTTATGTTTAATGGTCTGGGAACTTGCACTGCTGTGATAGTGACAGGTATGCAAAAGAATTGCTGATCTAATGAGAATAAAGGGTCAAAAAACCCATTTTCTTTGACCTTGTTTGTTGGAGGGGGTTTCTAATCAATATAACTACTCAGAAAACCACTAGAGGGAGGTACTAACATATCTATCCTGGTAAGGCTGACAGTCAGAAGCACAGATGGAACCTTATAGGTGACTTCTCGGAGTTAGTGTAGTACAATATTACAAATCATAACAAATTAAAACAGTTCTCATTATCTTTAAATTTTGGGGAAGGTTCAATTAATTTTACTTAAGTACCAATGAAAAACCTGGTCTTCTGTGCAATAGCTATAACTGAGTAATTCTGAAGTTTCATATTCTGTGTTAAATGATCTGATTTCTAGCAAACCTAGGAGCTTGCACAGACATGGCACAAGGTTTTAAGGAAGGGTGAAAGTTCCTTCCCCCAAACCAGTGATATCTGACATTCAAATCTAAAAGATTAACATCTGATACTCTTACTTTAGCAGTTTGCTCTGCAAGTAACCTTCTTTTAATTAAAAAGCTACTACCTAATGTACATAACGCAGCAGAGATTCACCTTGAACTGAATTCTTAATGCCCATAATGGTCTTTCTGCTCAAGAATGCAAACCAAAATGCTTAACAGGTGGAAACCCATGAAGCATTATTTTAGCTGATAGACTTTTGGCAGCAGAAAGTTATACAGGTTATTTTGTTCATCCATACTGTTTTTAATAACTTTGCGATATTGGTATCAGGATTTCACTGGACATTAATCCATGTAGTTTTATTAAAGTCACTGAAGCCAACACAGATATAAACCAGCAGATCAGGTTCGATAACCACAGCTTTTTCTTTTCATCAGGCATAACAATATAGTCTTATCAACCCCTTGAACAGGTTGTTCCTACTTTGTACCTGCACACTGTTCTTGTTTGCCATATCTTATAATAAAGAGAAGAACTCTACAAGTTTTCCTGCCCTTCTGGGAATGTCTTTCTTCCATCACCTCCCAGTGATGTCAGTGGGGGCTTTGAGAGTGATTAGCACCATGGATGACTGTACGCCTCTGGAGGGGGCTGGATGTATCCCCAGTCTATCTGTGCATAGCTGTGTCGCTTTGACTCTGTTGTGTGGTAGTCCAGATGATAGGAAGTGATAGAACATATAAGAAAGACTATGCATGGAAACTGAAATCTCCTAAGTACAAATAAAGGTATTTTCCTTCCAATGTAAAGCGGTTATAATATGCACTTATAAAAGGTATAACTTTGGTATACAGGTAACCAGCTGATAACAAAGGTCAGATTAGCAGCTCTTTGGCACAGAGATCTCTGTTTTATTCTTTTATAGTCAGTGTAGCACATGGGCTCTGATATGTGATTCAGGTTTCAAGACATACAACTTACTTAGTTGCAGAGTGCCTCTAAAGGGATAACAACTATGTGTACAGGTTTATGCATGTATGTGTATATACATGTATATGTACTTGTGTGTGTGCGTGTCTTTGAAATTATATACTGGTATTGCCTTCCAGTAAGATTTGATAATTAGCAATGAATGTGTGGTTTTGATGCTTAGCAACAAATGTATGGTTTTATAAAAGCATTAATTTCTCCCCTGGAAGTACTGAATAATTTTCAGTGTGTGATGTTGTAAAATATCCCTCTCTGGAGTTATTGCAGTAAAGCATGACATGAAGAAGATGACATTGGGATTTGACACTTCTCCATTTTAAATATCTGAGGAAATTTTACGTGTGACTTGTTAATGCAAGAAATTTCTAATATGCTATTGCTAAAAAGGAACCGTGTAAAGAGGATTCTTTCCAGTGAAGAGAAGTCACATACAGAATGTCATTTTGAAGATAACAATAAAAAGGCATCCCAAACCAATCTGTTAATACTTAGAGTTTCTGAGCATATGTAGTAGCAACTAATGTAATGGGTTGGAAAAGTTCAGTGGAAGTGGTTGCTGTCTAATTGCACTGGCAGATGTGAAGATGACAGTGAAAATGATGCTGTCTAATTTATTATAAGGAATTTCATGAGATTAGAGTTAAGGTTTATAGGAAACTGCTTACAAGTTTTCTTAAAGCTGAAGAACTAGCAAGTGTTTTCAAATAAGACATTTTGAAGACCATTCAAAACTGAGGTTTCACTGAATCTGATTCTGTTCTCATCCAAAATAATGATGTATTCCACTCACTTCTGTAAAATGGTTGATTTTTTGAATTTAGGTAAATTAGGATGTAATCAATCTTTCTTCTTTTTCCTTTTGACATTTTTGTGATTTTTTTCACCACACTGAAAACATGCAAGAATACTGAGAATTACAATGTGCGCTGCCGGGGTGAGGGAAGGAATTAATTTAGATAGTATTCAGTATACCTTCCTTGCCCTACTGTTTTTGTCTTGGATTAGGGGACACCCACCCACCCACCCCTTCTGTGTGAGGTTTGCAAGACATTCTCTATTGCTGTGAAGTACTGAATTTTTTTAAAAACTGGTCTGGGTAGTTATATAGTGAGGATGGAAGATATTAAAATATTTTCAATCCAGCAGGACTGTTAACCATACTATAACAGTTGAATTTAAAATTTGTGCACATCAAACATAATGTAGTTCAAAAAAATCTCAGCAAGTAAATGGAAAGTCCCTCCTCCCCTCCCTCCCTTCCCCCCAAAGTACATATACTGGAAGAGTTAATTCATCAGTATAATCTACCTAATATTTGATCTAACGCAGAGGTCATGTGAAAGCTGAATACTGTATAATTCTCGAGATGGAAATCCATCTAGACCCTCTGTATCCAAGCCAGACGGTGTTTTCACTGTGGTGTTATTTTCCCCTTCCTATTATGCAAAGATTTGCTTTAAGACCTACAGCTTTCTTCTTACTTGCTCTCCAGACATCTTCCCTCTGTTTTGGACAATACTAAATTTCATGTTTATGTCTAGCCTGTTTCTTCCAATATGACTCTGTTGTGTAATTTGAGTGGTAGAAGTCTTAAGTACCAAGAGGCAGCACTGAGCACTGTTCACTGAGTTCAAATGAGGAGAAACCTGTACTGATGATTCTTTTCCTAATGGTAGTCCCTGTGAGGAAGAAGCAGCAGGGTTATTTTTAGGTGTTGAGAATAGAAATAAAACTACATGACAAGACACAATGCAGATGCAAAGAAGCAATGGAGCCAAACTAAACAAACCAGGAAGTTCAGTGCATCTTCAAATCTTAGCATCTCACTCCAAATTTGGTGCAGGAAAGTTCACTTATGACTTCCTTGCTGACTGGAAACCTTAGGATTTTTGAACTTATAGAGTGCAATCAACTAAACAAGCCTATGTCAAAATTATAGAAGTAAATAACAAAGCTAACAGATGGCAGAGACATGTCTGGACAATGGCTACTGTTGATAGAGAACAGCAGCTAATCTGAGACATTTACTTTAAGACTAAATTAGATTATTATTTGTTTTTAGAAGAACAACTTGAATATTTTTTTCCAATCCAAATTTCTTCATCCAAGTTTCCATCCAAGTTTCTTCAGGACTGTTGGTGAATGTTATCATTCCTTACTGAATCTAATTTGTCTGCTCGCTGTGATTTCCTGTATATTTACTTCAAGCTGATCTAGTTCCTCTGAACTATCTGCTTGGAAAAATATGTCAGGTGTGGTGGGAATCTCACAGAAGTCGTCATCCCTAAAGACTGGAACAAAGAATTCATTTAAATCTTCTGCTACACCCTTATCACAGAAATTCTTTTTTACACCTCTGTCATCAAGCAGTTACACTACTTCGGTATCTGGCTTCCTGCTTATGATTTATTCAAAAATTTTTTTACCATCATTTTGCCCTCACTTTGCAGGGAGGTTATCATATTCTTTATCAGCCCTCTTAATTTCCTGTTTATATTTAATATGCCATTTTAATGGGCTTTTGTGTTCTCCTCATTTCAGTAAATTTTTTGTTTCTTAAATGCTGACCTTCTCCCTGTGACAGCCTGCTTAGTCACCGTACTGATTGATGCAGGGTTTTTTTGTTTTATTTTGGCTTAGATTTGGGGTTTCGTTTGTTTATTTGTTTGTTTTTTCATTTTAATTGTGGCATTCATTTTACCCAGGCTTCCAATGCAATACAACCTTTGGAATTCTATGGTGGTCTTGCTGTTTAGGCTGCTTCTTTCAGGGTTTTATTCCAGTTTTTTTTTTCTTTTATTTTTTCCTGTTTTTTTAACTGTTTGCCTAATTTTCATGTATTTCCCTTTCTTGAAATTGTGTATCTTTTGTGTTGGATTTATTTGGCCTGATCTCTCACAGAATAATGTTAAGTCCAGTTGCATTGTGGTCTTTACGATGGAGCAGTTCTCCGCTAGTAATTTTTGAAGTGGGTCCTGTGCACCACTCAAGGTTCAAAACACCTATTCTTTTGTTATAGGAGGCAGTCACTTATTAGACTCTGAAATTTCTTCCCCCCAGGGTTTCCATTACACTTTCCTTTTCTTTCAATACTTTTATGCTATTACACTTCATATTATCCTTTATAGGCCGTGCCCCTCTCCCACTGATGTCCTACACTATCACTCTTATAAAGTTGGTAGCCTGACCTTGCTCTATCCTACTTATTCTTCTCCTTCCACCAGGTCTCTGAGATGTCTGTTACACTGGGATGATCATTTGATGACCAGTGTCTTAATTCGCCCATTCTATTTTTACATTCCTACGTACAGAAGCACTTGGAAGTTTTGCTTAAGGATGTGCCAATAACTGATGGTGTCGTAAAGGAGCCTTCCTTATTTATTCTGATTGCACTGTTTTATTCTTTTCCTGGCCTTTTCAAAGGCACATTGAATATTAGTTATATCTGCCTCAGGGGCATGTCAGTCTGAACCAGGCGCTGTTCCATGCCCTTTGGCTTTCCTCTGCTTTCTATTTTAAATATTCCCCTGCAACCTTTGTAATTTCCGTGCCAGCAGCCCAGCTCTGTTACAGCTAAGGTGCAGCCTACCCTTCCTGCACATGTTCCTACTGTTCAGAAAGTTTCCCCAGTTCCTAATAAGCTTAAGTCCCTCCCTGCCTTGATCACTGTCTCGTCCTTGGAGACGCTGGATCTCTTGGTGCAAATAAATGGAAAATGTCTCATTACAGTACAGGTGTAGAATACCGCAAAAACAAGTGGAAGTTCAAATGCTCTCAGCCCACAGATCTGCTCATGGATCTGGGACTCAGAGGACAGACCATAGCAGGGGATGGCTGGAACATTTCCCTGGAGTTCTGGACAGTGAAATGTAGATTATGTCCATCTTGAGAAATAATAGAACATTAAGATGTTAAAGACTCAAGGACTTGTATCAAATGTATTTCAGCCACACTAATGAATATAAGTCCATGATGCAAAAGACACCATGTATTATAGGCAAAATATGGCCAAATAACAGCAGCTAATGGTAAAGGAGAAAGGGAAAAAGGCTGATGTAATCCAAGAGCTCTGATTCCTTGATGGCATAATGAAGTTAGATCTACTGGTGTGTGACAGAGCAGCGCACCTCGCAGCAAGCCCTCAAACTGCCTCAGGAGTGTCTTGTCTACAGATGTCACAAAAGGTGTACAAAAAGCCTGTATAAAATTTGGTTCTTACACTGGAATGCAGCATCAGAGACAGAAGGGAATTTCATTCTTTTTGATTGTATCTGTAGCTGTAAAGTATATTCTTTTTAATGTGTGACCATGTCGATCTAATAGGCGTGAATATAGTCTTGTATTTGTTTTCTTAGCTTGAGAAGTTATCTGTTCTTCCATCTTTCCTTGCATTAAAGTGATACTCAAAATCCTGAAGTTAATGTAATGCTAAGGAGCATAGATGTGGTTTTTCAGGGCTCCCAGGCATAATTTGTATTATTTCTTGTTTGATTGTGTAACCATCCTGTCTAGTTCATAAGTGACTGCAGTAACTCTGTAAGTATTTAATCTTTCCATATTTACAGTTATTGTAATAATGCCACTCTCTGTATCAAACATTAGACAAGCTTCCAAGAACTATTTTGATGTTATTTTAGGCAAAATGATGTATTGGACACTAAAATGAGTGCTTCAAGGATAGTTCAAAATTTTTTAAGTCTAAAATATAGATTATTTCTCAGGAAATATGTTTGTAATTAATGTTAAATTATTTCTTCTTTTCTTGTCAACAGGAAGATTCAGCTGACTGCGGTGGTGTCTCTGGTCTGAGTCCATCACTGTGGTCGATGGTAGGAATTCAGTTTGTCCTACTTTGGCTGTTATCTGGCAGCAGACACTCCCAGTTATGACCTTGCTAAACCAAAACCTGCATAACTTAATGAAGACCTGGACAAAATGATAGCCTCAATTTCATTTTAAAAGGGTCAGCTATTCAGACAGCAGAAGAACAGCAATGCTTGTGTCTGGTTATCACTCTTTGTGAGACTCATAAAGGCACCCACAGTGGCTGCATGTTGGAGTGTCAGATCCTTAAATTTGTGTGAATGCTGCATCATCTATGCCATCTGAACAGAATTCTGTACGTGCTTCATTGGGGAATCTCAGATTTTTGTTTGTTTGCTGGTGTAATATTGATGACTTCATGTAAAAGGGCTCCCCTTAAAATAGCTTATATATATAATTTTCATTTATTTTAATCTTTGGATTTTCTTGAAGATCTTATATTCTTTTACATGAACATTTGTTTTATATATATATATATATATTAAAAAAAAAAAAGTACTGCCCCGATATACTTTACTAGTACCATGATGGCTGCTTTGAACATCAGTTTTGTCCAAATCAGTTAAGTGAAATGAAAATATTGCCTAGTCTTCATCAGAAGTTTATCAGCATTGACATGCTTTATGATGAGTGGTTTATTTTCCAAAATTAATCACAACGGGTAGCCAGCCAAGTTTGGTAAGTTCATAAATTGTTGGTTAAAAAAAAAAGAAAGGGAGAAATTACTGTATTTAGAAATATAAAGGTGCTTGAGAGCTTAACTGAAAAGCGATTTTGTTCTTGAACTTTGTCATCTATCAGAAAAATGTTAATTTCAATGTAATAATCACCTTCTCTTCACAATGCAGTTATATATAATGCTAGTCAAAGCCTTCAAATGCTCAGACAAAATGCTTGTGAATAAAAAAAAAAGTCTTTGTGATTATTGAACGTTGGTTTCCAAGGGTATTTTGCATGATGATGATGATGCTACGTTATTGTTTTTCAGTTTGTTTTCTTTGATGGTAGAGTATAGTCCATTGAAAAGGTAACTGAGTGATTCTTTTGTTGTGTGAGAAACTGATCATTGCAATGTGTTGCAATCAAATCATATTAAATTATATTATTAAACAGAGCTCTGAATATACTGTGCAATGAAAAACCTAAGAAAATAGGGAAAATTTAGCTATCGTAGCAAAAGGGTTGAGGTGAATTTTTTACAAAATAGCGCTCTCATATGAAAATCTGTGTACAGATATTTTCAGTATATAAAAATCAGATTTGACACATTTATTTTTGAAGTTATATGTTCTGTAAGGTTCATATCAGGTTCCCCCTTTGTTTCCTTTATATAAAAACATCTATAATGTTAAAACTTTTTCTGTTGCTGTATATTGTTGGAAATAGCAAATTTAACAGAGCCAATCACCTGGTTGCTAGAATTAGAACAAGATCTAAACAAATGGGGAGCCTTGAATCTCTATGTATGCACATTGATACTTGATTGTGAATAATAATTTTAAAAGTTGTTTTTATACAACCTCATTGGTGATACAGATTGGTGCAGTAAATTGCAATATGACAGTGTAGCATAGTGTTGATGCAGAATATGATTTGCGCTTTTTTCTAGTTTTCAGAACTAAACAGTATTGCAAGACAGCTAAACCAATGAATGTGCAACTCTGCTGATATTGTACAATTTTGCTAACAACTGCAATATGCAAATATTAACATGGCACAATACACTAGCTCTTTAAAAAAGTAAGAAAATGCAAAGCATTGGTATGTATATGCTGGCAACTGATATCATTTTGATCTTGTCAAAAGCTTAAAGAAATAATCGGGCATGCATTAATATCCAATGAAAACTGAAGAAGCTACTCAAAGCCATGGCATGGCTTGAAAGATCAAATGTCTACTATAGCTGTACCCATGGTTGGGTCATTATTTTTCTCATATACCTTGGTTCCAGCTATGTATTTTCTCATGTTCGGGACTACAGTAAGATAAAGCAGTAAAAAAGCCCCACAGATCTTTCTTTGGGGGGTGGAGGGGATCAAATTTAGCTTTTTAAAATTATCTCAAGTCATGGGATTAAAAGTACAATTGACTGTGTTGGATGACTCCAGGGCTTCCTTCAGAAAAGCAAGTTAATTTGAGTAACAGAGGTGAAGATAATCTTGGAGCTCTTCCTTCCAGTCACATTACTATACCTCTCTTCACCCCATCGCCGATACCACCTGATAAAACAATTAGTCTGAGTCTCTCTAATGCTGAGGCAGTATCCTAGTGTTTTCTTTAATATCCTCAGCTGAATTCCTATGGGGAAAGCAAGTTTTATAGGATTAGGCCAATACTTACTACACTCATAGCTCTTACTCTAAGATTACTTAAACTATGTATTAGTTTGGATTTTGCTCTTTTAATTACTCGGAAGCTTGTAGGAATATTAGTATGTTATAGTTTTTCACTTAGCTTCCCAAAAGAAACCCTTCGTGGAAAAGTAGCATTACTTACATTTCAGAAGAATTTGCTCACAGGGGTGAGCCCCATCCTGAGTTACTTCATGAAGATCTGGTTAGAGTTTGGAGGCATAAAGAAAGCTGGCGCAAGGCCGTGCTGCTCCAGAAGACAGCTGGGGCTTTGGTGTTCACCCCATGTCCTTCTGGAGCACTCAGGCAAGGCAGGAGGGAGAATCTTTGTTCCTCTCCTGCTCCCTCCTCTAATACCTGAAGAACTATGTTTCTGTATACACACCCTAGTTTTCTACCAATAAAACCTGTCTGTTGCGATAAAAAGCTCAGGATTTGGCCCTCCTGGGGGGTTTAGTACTGTGCCCATAAAATTCAGTACTTTCAATACAAAAGAAATGAAGTTTTGACTTCTGTTTTCAGAAAACTAATCGTATTGTAGCCAAATGATATCTAAAAGTTCCAGATTTCTTAAAATGCCCTCCCTGTGTACCTACAAAACACAACACACCAGAAGGCAAAGGCAATGTGAACATTAGCTATGTCAAAAAGACCAGTCTGTTAGAAATAACTTCTGGGAGCAGATCCGTATTCTTATGCAGAAGAGCGCTCTTACTCTCGTGTAATGCATAGTAGTCATCTTCTCTTGTTTGTTAGAGAAGAAACTTGATCCTGGGCTTTCAGTTTGGACATTTTCAAATTACAATATGCTATAATTAAAAAAAAAGAAATCACATAATAAGCTATGCTGATATTTGCTTAGAACCTTTAAATAGCATTAAGGGATAAATTGTTTCAACTGTTTTAGTTTACGCAGCTTTTAGTACGCCTGACAAATAACCACCATGAAGGCTGTGACAGCCTGGTACTATACAACACATGGTCTTAGGACTTAACATGAAAGGTTTCTTTCTGATTTTTTCATTTAAACAACCAGCATTACTGCCAAAACACTGACCGTGGTCCATATTTGTAACAGGTTTTTAACATGACATAGCAGGTTTGATTGACAAGATTTTTAGGTCCTGTACCTTTGAGACTTTAGTATGATCTTTTTTCATGTTTCTAATGCTTGAGGCTTTACTGCTTAACTTGACAAAAAACAGTGTTGCTGCCATTTGTAAGTTTTCTTATAACGTTCCTTTTACTAACGTAAAAAACTGGCCTTACTGGGTTCAAATAGGCAGTATCCCTTTTAAGTGACCTTTGCAACCCAAGTGTTACTTGCTGTGGTTGAGAGTTTTTCAGTACCATTTAAAAGACATTGAGACCTTTTGTTCCCATTAACACCGAAGCTCAGAGAGCGTACTTACTATGTCTTAATTTCAAAACGCAACCTCAATCCCGCTGCTTCTAAAATTCAGATCCTGGTTATCAAGAAGTGTGTGAATGCCTACAAGGCACTGCAAAGCTCTGCGATGTTTTCTGAATGTCTGCTGAAGGCGGATTATTAATAACTCCTTTCTTAGTAAAAATTTTCCCCAGCTTCATTGGACGTTCAAGCCTTTAACAAAGGCCAACCTTTTCTTTTTTTTCTTCTTCATACCACAATGTTAATATTGTTAATATTCATTGTACACTACTGTAAAAAGAGTAAAACAAAGTGTCTGCAAACAATTCAAGAGTTTTGAAAAGTTAGCCTGGCCCTCGTCCCAGCTACTCGCATCCGTGCTGTTTATGGTTTAAAAGAAAAATAGCGTCTTGGAGAAATCGTTTCGCTGAGGCTAAAGAGATACTGTCTTGTTCAGATGCCATGAAATTGCGGTTGTGACAACGCTGTCCTCTCTCCTCGTGTCGTATGGAACGTCTGGGTCATGCTTTTGGGGTGTTTTTATTGAAATGCTCGGTGTGCGCTCCTGCAGAAGAGGCTTGGCTTGCTCTCATGAGGCAGGCGGGTCTTTCTCCCTTTTCTTGTGTTCTCTTGACACTTTTGTGGAACTTGACAAGCCTGGAAAAAAACAATTTTTTTGTAAAAATTTGTACAATAATGTTATAAAAAATTTATAATCCTCAAACTGTTGTGTAATTCTTGTGCAAAAACAGTATATTCAGAATAAAAGTTTATCATTGAAAATCAATAACTACTCTGGCTGTTTGTGGTGTATAATAATAATGTGGGGCCTACAGAATTGCTGAAGTGTATTTTTGCGTTTGTCGAAAAATCGCACCAGAGAGCCTAAAAGAGATTTGCCAACTTTCAGGGAGTTTTTAAAGAAAGACGTTGTAACCACTGAAGCGCTGAGGTGCTGCTTCAGGCGGCGCGCGGCGCTGCCGATCACCGCCCGGAGATCACCGCCCGGAGACGGCGGGCCCCCACCAGGTTAAACACTGCCGGGTAGCTACGTGATTAACCCCGCATGCTGAGCTAGTTGTATCATGTTCTCTGTGTGCCGACTGCCGCTGAGACAGAGAAATAAAGAAACCCCCAAATCCCTTCCCAGCGCACGTTTAATTTAAATTTGGTGTTACGATATGTTATCTATTAAGCACCAAGGGTGAACACTTCCCCCCCCCCCCCCCCCCCCATTTCTGAGCTCTACAGGCTCCTTTGATTCAGCAGTTCAGCCTGGGAGCGGCTGCGCTGCAGTGAGACTCTGCACTAGTCCCCGGTGCAAATCATGCCAGACTACACTTGGCCTGTCTTATCACATTATTTTGAGAGATGACTTCACGTTGTCCAACGCAGCGCTTTTGCTGCTAACCATCTACGAAAATCACAAAGTTATATAACAGTGATGTTATAAAAATCCTTCACTGTCACATCTATTAGCCCAGGGCTCCTTGCAATGCTCGACTGAACAAAAAGCACACCCAAAGCGGTACAGCGTTTTCGCTGCCTGTTGCAAAAGACATTGGAAAGAGTGTGTCCCTTTCCAATAGGCTATTATAAGATTTTTTTTGCAGGAGAATGAATTTTAGATAGATTCTAACAGTGTTTCTTCTATTTTATATATATACACGTACAAATACCTATATGTATGTGTGTGTGTGTATATGTGTGTGTGTATATATATATATATATATCCACACATGCGCGCGCGCGCACACACACACACACATTTCTCTGATTTCCTGATTCGGACTATCACATTCCCAGAGGCTGACTCTTCTTTTTGAAAACTTTTCCAGAAACGCAGAAGTGCCCCTTTTGATAAAGCACCTATACCTTTGTTTCTTTGGGGTTTTGAACCTCTGTTTTCTTGTATCACACTATCCAAGTTACATCCCATTTAACAGTATAGTTATTTGAACTTGCAAGTACAAGTGTTTCCCTTGGGGAGCTGGTAAACATGATGGCTGTGGTTTGACTCACCTAACTTTCGTCGCCTAAAATTAGTCATATGAGTTCACTTCTCAGGGAAAAGAGTTTGGGGACTTGCTGTCCAAGCCATTGCCCCTGCCCAGATTTTGACCATCTGCCTTAAAGATCTGAAAATGGATTCTTAAGAATGAAGCTTCTACTTCAGTTTTAGTAGTATGCCTTTGCAAAGAGAGACATCCTCACATTAGGCAAAGCTGCATCTGCTGCTTTTTACATTATTTTCATGCCATTTTTAATGGCTTCGTGGTGTTATTAGTTTCTGACAGCTGGTTTTCAAAAGGATATGTGAAATATAGGACTTCAGTGGTATTCAGTCTTCCTCTTCAAGATAACCTTGCAATCATTTTTCGGTCACTGAATTAGCTATTTCATAAACAAAATAAAATGCATGGAATTTGGAATGGGAGAGATTTCAGAATTTCCATTTTAACTTTTGTTGCTTTAACCCAGACTCTTCTTATGATCTCAGCCTACACTTGTGGCTTAATTATTTAAAAATAAATGTTCTTGCTATTATAATACACACACACACACACACACACACACACACACACACACACACTATAGTCTAGGACAAGAGTCTGGGAAGGGTAATTAACATGCTTGGAATACTGACTAATCATTAGTACTAAGTTATGGTATGTGTGGTTAACATGTATTATTCCACTAAACTATTTTGAGAGTCCAAGCAGTTAATACTATGGTAGGGGTTAGTCAGTTTGTCATATAAGCCTTTATACTTTCAGGAATCATTTAGTTGTAAGAGAAAACTACAGGCAACTAAAATTCACCCCTGCCTGGAAAGTTACAGTAATCCTTAATTTTAAGGGCCTGGAAATTAGGACTGTTCTCCTATGCTGGTTACCTGTTGTCTGTGCAAGGGAAAAGAGGCTGCAGGATTTCCTTTTGGCATCTTTCTAGAATTCCAATATGGGAAATAACATGACACATGAAACCTTTGAGAACCTGGTACTAAATCATGGGCAGCTCCAAGATTCAGCTCCAGGATAAGACTATATTCAGGCTACATGACTAAGTGTCTAGGCTCCTAGGCTGCTCTGTGGACATCCAGTCATTATAACCAGGGGAGCATATTCAGATGACCAGCCAGGAGAGGACTGGTTGCGGCTGCAGTTGCAAATGCGATCTTTCTGTTAAAATTGAGGCACTAGGATGCTAAAAAAGGGAAAAACACACCAGGCATTGCAGGCATTGTATGAATTCAAAACCTGACTTCTAGGACCACCTAGTTCCTAGGACCAAGATCTGGGCTGAGTAGATTCTACTTAAGCCATGTGATATTTAGGCCCCAACTTGCAGGGAAATGCTGTAGACTTACTGCTGCCTTAACTGCCATTGCTGTACAGTCTTAGAGGACAGAACTCCAGGTCCTGAGCGAAACTGGTGGCTGTCTTGCCATCAGTAGAAAAATATGTAGTCTTTTCTTTTTCTTTTCTTTTAGAAAAGATTATCTCTCTGGTAGGGCATGAGGAAAAACAGAGAGATAGCTATGTGAATAGCTTTAAGTTCTAGAGTCATCTAGAGGGGTTTGGTATTTCTACCTAGGTAAATGGCAGTTGTCTGTAGAATTCTGAAGATCAGGTGTTGTGCATTTAGGGACCCAAATTTTGCCAAAGTCACATTTTACGCCTTAAGTACTCTGATTTGGGATTCTGAAGTTGACCAAAATTTCTCAGATACTGTTGATTATGGTATTTATGCCATTAAATCAGCAGGGGAGTTTTTTGTTTGTTTTTGTTTATTCATTTTGTTTTGGGCATTTTGTACTTATGTCTGATTCGACTCTTGCAAATCACATAGCGTCATACCTTAAAATGCATCCTTAATTTTCAGAGAATGAAAAGTTTCCTTAGCTACAATGAAAGCAGTCAGTGCTTAAAGCTAAGCACTTAGTACTACGTAGGATTGAGCCCAGTCTTTGGTTTTGGTAGACTATTTTATTGCTTGGAAAATATATTGTTAATAAAGTCGACCAAAAATTCCATACCCATTAGTGACTGTATCTAAATTCGCATAATCCTATAGCTAGGGCACTGACATGGAAGTTCAAGGTGATAAGTTACTTCTTTTGAGGACCACCTAGACATGGCTTTAACAGTCAGCTCGCGGTCTGGTTAAGAAAGTTCTCCTGTTGAGCCTAACTCACTGTGCAACCAGAAATGCAAGGATAACATTGCCCAGAGGAAAACAGATAGGAAAGCACTAGTATTGTAACAGTCTGCAGAGAAGGGCCCATCTGGCACCACGATAATGCCTCCTGCTCTCCGTGAGGTGCATCTGCTTGGCTGAGAGCCCTCCTGAGGGTGCTGGTACTGCCTGGTGGTTCTCTAGTGGTGTCTGGGCAAGAGCTGTGTGCTGGAAGAGCGAAAAAACCTGGCTGCCTCTCTCTCTCTTTCTCCCCCCCTTTTTCTCTCTCTCTATTAATAGCAGGGAACCCAATGAGCTGGATCGTACCTGAGTTTCAGATGTCTAAAATTTCAGTGAGAAAAATGTGCAAATTAGGCAACTAAGTTAGGATGGTTTCCCCACTGCTCGCACATTTCTTGGGGAAGATGGGTGTTAAACAAAGATTTTGAGGTGTTTAGTTTTGTTCGAGAATGTAAGTATACACAGGGACACACATATTTCTCTGCCTTTTACCTACTATCCGTGGGTTTCTAGTAATCTCCTAGTGTGCCTTTGCTTTCACAAGGTCAAATAGTCCTGCTGTGCTTTTCTGTGCCAGATGACACAAGTAGGAGCGTGCTTTAAAGCAGCCTGTGTGTCAGACTTCCTTTGTAGAGCCTCAAGGAGAGTCTACAGTGTGATATTTCATTTTCTAGAGTCTATACTTGAGTAAAATGTCTTAAATAGAAACTAGTCTTGATCCGAATGAAAACATATCCTGAGGATTGCACAGATAGATACCCTAATTGTTTCCAGAAGAGATTGCCTCATGTAAAGTGATATTCTGTTACTAGAACCTTTTTTCCCCCCCTTTTTTATATTTCTTTTCTAATAGCTATTTTAAAATTACATAATAATGTGGAAAGCTGTATTTTATAGCTCAGCTGTATTCACCCTGCTGTAACTAAGACCGTGGACTGCCTTCACCATAGCTGAGGCTTTTGCCTGCAATTCAGGATTTACACAGTCCAGTGGATCCCAGAATCCAGTTCCAAAACAGTACAATTGATGACAAAGTTAATGGTGAAATTTTTTTTAGATTTTTCTTTTTTTTGTAATAAAAGCCCCCAACAGATTAAAAATCCTTTTAAAAGTAACAATAAATCACGCACAAATTAATTGATTTCCATTAGGAAATACACAATATATTCATTGATTCAGACAGTTAGTATCTTTATGAGCTGTTTTTTTCCAAGTTTATATTGTGCATGTAATGAGCCTATATAGCCTATACCAAAAATAAAGCCAAACTGTAGTTCATTTTATAAGTGCAGAACATGGAATGAGTGTGGTAATGGACATAGCCTTTCTCCAATACATAGAGAATCTGTTATTAAAACTATATGGAATTCAGTGGCTATAGCTTTTTAGGATGTCAGACATACCTAACTTTAATTATTGGTAAGTTGAAATTCACAGTTCCTGAACCAAATAGTTAATTTCAATTCCTCGCAAATCAAAAGGGCAAAGAGATTAGATCAGTGTATCAGTGAGCTTGTATTTAAATTATATGTAGATACTCAGCTTCTTGCCACAGTGTTGATGGTGATGGATGAAGTCTCTACCTAAAGCTTAGAGTCTAAAGTTAAACACTTTGGGTTTGTCCTGTATTGTTTTTGGTATTCTGACTTTAATTTAGTAATGCACTTGAGGAAGTGTCTGAATTTTCAAGACTGCCAAGCATTTGCATGTCAGAGAAGAAACTGGTTAGGGGGATTGAAGTATTAACCACTTCTGAAAAGCAGACATCTTTTATTAAGGAGACAAACCTCTTTTTAGGAAAGTTAACCAGGCAGGAAGAGGTAATTACTCTTTTGCTAGGATGATGGTGACAAGAAGTGTAAAAATAGTGAGCAATGTGAGAATGCAAGGCTGTGAGATGTCAGACTTCTGCATGGAGGAAGCATATGGACAAGCTGACACTCCGTGGAGCTTTTGCTGATACTCGGTGAGGAGTCTCTCCACATCCCATCATTTATGAGTGACAATCGTTCTCTGCCACATGCACATCCATCACATGTGCTTTTTCCACATTCACATCCATCTCGTGTGCTTTCTCGTCCTTTCTCACCCATGCAGGCTGCTAGCAGATGCCAACCCTGTGCTCAGGCAGTGCAGCTAAGGTGGCACTCACAAGGCTTGCATCTCTCAAAAACTGCTATGCACGAGTGCACACCACCACTAGCCTGACCCTCTGTATTTCATGGTATTACTTGCTGTTGGTCAGAGGAAGTCCTAACAGATGAAATACATAATTAAAGCCACGAATAATTTGAAAAGTATTTCTAGAGTGTCTGGATATAGTTTTGCATGGAGTAGTACAATCTTTGGCAGTGCCAGCTGATTGCCTTTTGGAAACATAGTGTCTAGTGTCCTGAAATAAATTTGCTTAGCTTTTGCTTATGTAAAAATGCTCAACTTCATGACCACATCCGTAAAGAACCGAGATGTTATAGATGTCTAACTTGCATTCGTATAAAATAGAGACAGATGCAGCTCTTGGAAAACAAACTATAAAGTCATCTGAATATTTTTTAAGTGACTTCACTGATGTTTTGTCTTAGGTTTTTTAGGATTCATGATTAATATTTTCAAAGGTGATTCATCTTCCATCTTGTGTTCCCCTATTGTTGACCTAACCTTAAGAAAACATGATAGAGCTTAAGAAGAAAGAACATTTGCTGAAACTCTCATTTTTGCATATTTCTATTGGTAAAACATCACTTGCTGTCCACGGATATTAGAAGAAACTTAGAAAATTAGAAGTAAGTATATATTCTTTATTCTTTATTCTTTTTTCCTCCAAGCAGAGCAGCAAATCTGAATAATTCTCACATTTTTATTATAATACTGTTTAATACTGGCTGATATCATTATTTATTGAGTGGACAGCCACTGATTCTCCTTTTGTTTCAGAAACAGTGACTGACAGAGCTAGAATATAAGTAGCAGGCACTTTCTCTACCTCTTTTGTATTAGTAATAGTAGGTTATAACAATTAAAAGACACAAGTCTCTTCTTCATTTCTGTCTGTGGAAATTCAAGAAACATTTGTCTTTAAAATAGAAGTGTTATTTATGGAAAAGATTTCTGAGGTTTCTGGTATTACCATCTGGTTGCTCCCCCAAACAATCATTTGGTGGATTGTCTGAAAACCATAGAACTGAAGCACTTCCTTTAAATTTAGCATTTGTTTCACTATACTAGTGGGAGGAACACTACACATGCATAAAGCCAAGTATGTGCTTAGACACTTTCACTGAATAAAAGTATTTAACAGCTCATATATTGATGCCTACAGTGGGAGTTCTATTATGCCTTCTTTCAAAGCTACTTTATGCTTAAGATATCACAGTTAATTTTATCTTTTGCAATTTCAGAGTTGGATATATTCATGCTTTAAAAAAAATGAAAAAAATACCATTTTGAGAATTGTTACTTTACACTCTTAAACTAAAAGCTATTGCAATTTTCCTCATGCAAAAAGTGTGTTTGCCAAGAGGGTTCTTGATCTGTTATTTCAACAAATGGCAACATTATCAGTAAACTCCTATTTAAAACACTACGATATCTCCTGTGTATATCATATGCGACATTTGGTGATTCATTCTCCTTAAATCAAACCTTCACAGGGAAATGGAGTGACTACTAAAAATATGATGATACATTGTGACTATTGTTCTTTGTAAGAATTCCATATTCATATTGCAAAGATAGCAAAGATAATGCTGCAAGCCATATTCCTGCCTCTTCCAAAGCAGTTTGTCTCTAATACTTACTAAGTAATAAATGCACTTCGGTCTGTATGAAATACAGAATTGAGATGTAGTCCGCAAATCAAGGCTGATAAATTATTGCTCTAAAAATTAAAAATAAATTTAATTGATTTAAATTTAATTGCAGTGTGAGGAAAGCTGATGATGTGTCCAGCAACTCCTCTGTGAAGTCAGGCTCTTTCCAAACAGATCAGTCATGCTTGTGACTTGCTAGATATAAGAACGACAGTGAAGTAACTCTTCTGGTTTAAAATACTATTTTTTTAGAAGAGGAACTGCTAAATATAGAGACAACTGCACTTAACATTTAAAAAGGCTGAGGCACAATAAAATCTGTGAAGTCGATCCATAGAGAAAAGGCCGTTGCACTCTGTGTGGGCCCACGGGCCACTTCTGGGTGTGCACCCCCCTTATTTTCCCAGCGCGCTTTTTACTGGCAAGTGGGAGCTTTGGGCAACGCGGCCGCCAAGGCCCCTCCTCAGCCCTCGGATCTGCGCCGAGCAAGGGGAGCAATTGCGATGGAGGCTGAATGAGCAGCATATGGGACACCTGGGTTTTATTGCGTGTTGCATCATTATTGACAAATCATAATTGTTTTCCAGTTGTTGGGCTTGTTGAAGTTCGCTTTTGTGGATATTTCCCAGCTGTGTGAGTTGATATTGAGTTTATTTGTAATTTTGGGGTGAGGAAAGAAGTCAGTAATTCCATTAGATAAAGTCACGTTCAGTATTCAGAATTTGTATTTCCCACAAAAGAATAAGCAGTATTCATGGGGAAAAGGTAAACTTTGATCTCTTGGATTCCCCAGGTTTTTAACCATCTGTCAAAGACTCCAAACTAGAGGCCCAGGTTTTCTTTTTACACGTATAAAAGAAAGTAAATATCCCGCAAAATCTAATAGGCCATGAAGTTTAAGACACATTCAGCTGGTCAGAATGGCCTCTAGTCTTCTCAGCTTTCTAATGAATGAGGGGAAAAGCTCGAAAGTGCCTTAAGTATCAGGACAGATGTGGAATATTTTGTTTAACCTTTCCTTATCAGCATCACAGCCTCTTTTCAGAGTTATCAGCTGAAATGGTTTTGCAATCTGATTTGTGTGTTGTGCCCTAAAATGTGGGCCTGCCCCTCACCAGTCCCAGAGAAGACAATTCTACCTCTTGATAAATGTAAACTTTCAAATTCAAATATAAGCAATTTATGGTGTTAAACCAATCAGCTCAGACAAATACCGAGCCAAAATGTCCACAGCCTAATACCAGGCATGATTGTTTTCATGACCGTTAATCAGCTAAAAAACATATATATTAAATGCAGGAACAAGTACTCTCCATTTTCAATCCTTTATTGTCCATCCACAAATGCAAATGTCTGGGTCAGTTATCTAGGATAAGTTAATTCTCCCCTTGAATGATATTCACAGTACCTTAATCTGATAAAAGTAAAATGTGAAAAGAAAAAAAAAAAAAAAGGTTTGAGGTTCTCTTTTATTCAGTAATTTGGTTTAGGAACCTTTAAAGTTCACTTCATTCCCATTTTTCTGTGAGGGAAAGAAGTTTTTTAAAAAAAGGAAAGTTGAGGTTCTCAGATCCCAGGTGCTGTTTTTCTTAAATCAAGAAATATTGGGAGACTCCTGATAGAAGACAATAATTGGCAAAATCGCTTCTTTTTTTTCTTTCTTTCTTCATTTTTGTCCTCGTGGGCTTCATGCACCTGCACATAGTACGCTGGTTCTTCAGCAGCTGTACTTGGTAGTGTAAGTGCTGCCTGTCACTATAACATATGCTGCATGCGTCACAAGAATCTGCAAGCTGTTTGGCGATTCATATAGTTTTTCAGAACACTTTTCCAGCAAATAAATAAATATATATTTCATAAGCACAGAGCAGCATTTACAATCAGTGCTAAAAGGATGAGGGTAGGATAATATATTTCATATGTCTCTCTCTTTTTCTATCAGTGACTCTTTTTGACTGTGAGACCTATAAAAACGGATTAGTGTTAGATTTTTATTACTCAAGTACACACTGAAATTCAATACCCCCTTTTCCTCCATACAAAACCATAGGCCTAAAGTGGTCAGGGTCTTTGTTTAAAGTACAAGGAAGATGCAAATATGAGACAGAAGTAAAAATGTCATGACAATGTATAAATAAATAATGAATATATGAGATCAGTATCCTGCAAACTTAGGGCACATGAGCATCTCGTGTGAGCCATCCTGCTGACTTCAGTGGAAAGCTCATGTGAGTCGTTTTATAATCTAAACAAGAATTTTTGCATTAGACGCAGGAATAACTTTAAAGTACATCATTTGCTTCTCTCTCTCTTTGAGGAATGCATTCTCTTGCATAAGAGAAATTAAGGTCATATTTCAGGTCAGAGCATGCCCCTTCTTAAAAGTTCTTGCACTGAGATAATAATAATAATAATAATAATAATAATAATAATAATAAAGGATTTCTATTTCTCTTGTACACTTCCCAGATCACTGCTCCTGGTACAGGTAGATACCTGCATTTCATTATTCCTTCAGTAGCTATTCATTTGCATTTCCTTGTGAAGGTCAGATGTGAGTAAAATTAGCATTAAATATCACATCAGCCTGGAATGCAATGATGTTTTAAACAACAGCTTACTTATGGTTTTGCCTATGGTGAAACAGAGTAAAAATGTTCGTACTGAACATGGGAACTTCAGTATGTGAGAGAGAAACAAAGAATGGGATGAGCTTTACTTCTTATTTCCTCTGAACACCCTGACAAAAACACAATAAGACCTTATTTAAGCCGGAAAGGACCGTGACAACAGTTATGAGTCAATAATAACTTCCCTGGCTCAGAAGGACAGTTAGTGCTAACCTGTTAAATGGATGTGCTGATAGAAGCAACTAGGACGGATCTGGTGATGCCCTTGCTGTCTCCCCTGTTGTCTTCCAGGCCCAGACTATAACTTCTGTCTTTCTCATTTGAGTGTTATGTAGTGTGGACCTTTAGTTTTTGTTCCAATCCTGTGCTGATAATTTATCCTATTGATAGGGAAGAAAAGGACATGTATGTACGTAACAAAATGGGATTCTTATTCATGCACTAGCTTAGTGTTTCTGAGTGCTTTTTCAGTGTAATACTAATTATTTAATCCAACTTGTGCAGAACTTCCGTCTTATTTACTCTCTTAAATTTTGGACGAGATTTTTATCTCCTTCCAGATTTGTATCTATGCTGGCAGGTTTTGACCTTGCTACTGTGTTTTCCAAGCTGTAGCAACAAAGGCACTGCTCCAGAGTGCTAGTGTAGGACTTGGAAATGATGTGTGTGAGATCTGTGTATGGTTGAGTTCACACGATCCACTACCAACAGTGAAAACTTGGCAGGGGCTGCCCATGTCTGTAACACCAATAACTGATACATCCTTACAAACCCAAGCTTTATAAATACAGTTTGGACTGAAGTGGATACTGTAGGGTATGTCAGAAGTATTGAAGAGGACTGATTTCTGGAGGTTAGAATGGGTGGGGGAATTCGCCTACATAAGGGTTATATCCCCATCTGTAACCGAACTGCAGCTGAGTAGAACATGGGAGGACTTAGTCACTTTAACATTCTGCTAACACAACCCAGCTCACCACAGGGCTACAGTAGGTCAGAAGCTGTCAGTGTGGGCTTCACAACCACAAATATTCGTCCCTTCTAATTGTGGTTAATTCAACAGCAAGGCTAGTTTAGGCAAAGAGCTTACACAGTAAAGCCTAAAAAAAACATTATCCTAGATTAGAGCAAATTTCCCCATGCCATTAGCTATGGCTCACCACAGGCTAAGGACTTTGGCTAGAGAGTTTGGAAGCACCTCGACAGTAGGAGCACATTCACGAAACTGCTTCTCCGGGCTTGTAATGCCAGGCAAAATCTTGACAAGAGGACAATTCTCTAGTTACTTTGTGGAGTCAGAATGAATCCAAAAATGAGGCTGGCAGATGGACCAAGCTGCAAATGCCAATTGCAAAGCCCCTTGGATGTGGGGTATGTGAGATATATCTCCATACTTTGCAACTTTGATCCCCTCTCTATTTAAAACTGGCCTAAGGGAAGAAAACAGAGAAACCTAGTCCATAACATGCCAAAAAGCAACTGTGTTGCTTTGCATGGCTAAACATGGCTACACCGCAAAAGTTCAATCAATGTTTTGCAGGTGACTGGCCCAAAAGACTATAATACACCCTCTGGCTTTAAAATCTATGGGTTATATTCTTAGCTTGTGTTCACTACTCAGCTGAGGCAAAATATATCTCCCTGAGAATCTGCTGGCATTTGCCAGCAGCTAATTACTCCTTTTTCTTTCTTCTTTCTTTTTTTCCCCTCTCATTTTGCACTGGAGTGTAACTTCTGTCTGGTTTCACACTTGGTGGTGAGACGGTGAAATCCCTGCCCACAGGGCAGTCACTTGGTAACTGGTGGAAGGCATGTTGCATCCTACTTTATTTTTGTGCTGAAAATATGTACAGGAATTGCAGACTAAACTCACAAGCACCTTCCTAGCAGCACTACTTGGGCCTGAGGCTGAATTTAGTCTAAGAGATTTAGCAGCAATAGATGGGCAGTGATACTAAGGGATCGTGTCATGGACTAGGTCCATTTACCTCCCCCAGGTATTACGAATGAAAGAGGCTAAGCAGGCAGCTCTGCTAAGTTGTTTCAGATGTATGCCGTAGGAATAAACACTTGTGGTGTGACATTCATGCCAGATGTTGTATTGTTGGCTTCAGGCAAACTGTGTAAAGCAAGTTTATATGAGCTGTGCATATTAAATATTATCTTTGATAAAAATGGACAAGGCCATAAACCAGAGACCTACAAATTTATACATTTATTTTAAGGCTGGATGAGTAAGTGCATGTTATTTGCATCTGTTAAGAATCCTGATAAGAAGCTCTCTATACTCCATACCTTTAGTCAAAGCTATTTGCCCTCCCCATTATCAAGAACGACTGAGTCGGTCATTAAAAATGGAAACTCTTAGCATCCCAGGCATCTCCAGTGCCCTGGAGATATCGAAGGCTGAGAGATGATGGCAGGGAGTAGAAAACAAAAGAAGTGTGGAAGGGTAGGGAAAGAAAAAAATGGCTTTGACAGCTTACTTGGCAATGACCCATTTTAACATTAAACCAGGCTTCATATATGAGCTATGCAGGAACACAGACTCTGTCGGTGGAAGTCATTATAGCTTCATTGGAGTCCATAGTTAGCTGTATCAGGACTTAGGGATCTTAATCATAAATTTGATTTCAAAGTAAAACTCAAAACTCTTTTGTTTTCCTGATTTTAGATCACCAGTTGTAAAGCTATGAAAATTTCCTAAAAGCTCCTGAAAAAAAGTTCTTAGTTTTCAGTCCTTGGCCATTGGTTTTTGTATGTGTTTAGATATCTGCCTGGAAAAAAAAAGAAAGCTACAAGGATAATTTGATTTCTCTGCTGTTTATTTTGAATTCAAACCCACTATGAACTTTTGAAATGTAAATTCAATAAACCAGCACTTAGAGCTCTTTGTAGATACACAGTCTAGTTTACAGACGCTTCTAATGTTAACTGTTTATTCTGTACATGGTATAAAGCTAAGAAAGGCAAGGTGACTGATGTTTAGCCATGACATACGGACAGAATTTTGTCTTCCTTTGCCTTAGATAAAGGCATATATATCTTTGTAAAGGTATATAGGTATCAAAATCTTTGGCAAAATTGAGGTACATAAACTTAGCCAAAGTTTTCTGAAAGTTAAAAAGGCTGAGCTTTGGTTTCAGTCATAAGTAAAGCGTAGCTCTGAATCTTATTTCTCTGCCAGGAACCATATAAACTTCTATTTATTTATTTTTTCTTAAAGAACAAAATTTTCCCTTTATTCTTTTCCATAATTGAATACTTATTGGAAAAAAAGTGGGGTTTTTTTCATATGTACTCATCAAATTAATTAATTAATTAAAAGCTAAGTCAAGGAAAATCTTGAGATTCCTGATTATTAGGTCCTTAGGAATCTGCATGTAGCTACACTGCTTACGTAGCAGAGGGTTACTTACAACTACAGTTTTACCCACAGACCCGCACTCCATGGTCTCATAGGCAAGCTCAGGGGTAGATGAGCGGACAGTGAGGTGGACTGAGGACTGGCTGAAAGGCAGAGCTCAGAGCGTTGTGATTAGTGGCACAAAGTCTAGCTGGAGGCCTGTAGCTAGCAGTGTCCCCCAGGGGTTCAGAGGTTAAACCACTTTTCCAAAGGGCCAATTTCTGTCCGCTTTTCTCAAACTGAATTCGTATGACCAGCCCTGAAGTAAAGCACTGCTCATTGTAAGGCTAGTAGATCTGGCCTTCACTATTTATGCCGAGCCCTGTGAGGTGCTTTGCAGAGCTTTCTCTCTGGGAATCTGACAACACCTACATCAGAATACGTCTACACAGTAAGGAAAACCAATTATGCACATAAAGTGATTAGGGATTTTGCTCCTTTCCTCTTGCTGCCAGATGCTATCATAACCTATTCCTTCATGTAAGAAGAATGAAAAGTAAGATGTTACAGGTGATAACACTACTACTCTGTGAAATCAGTTGTAAAGGAATATTCTGGAGTGTCTCTGCTCGTATCATGTGATGCTTTAATTATATTTCCTGCCCTCACAAGCTGACTGTCAAAAGATGTCTACTTAAAGCTTCTCATATAAAACGTAGAAAAGTGAAATAGCAAAAATAGTACAGCTTCATGAAATAGAATGGGATTATGTTATTGGTGGGGAGCTGTGGAGCCACAGAAGGTTAAGGGTAATGGAGGTGATATGTATTTTGTAGAATCTGAGCCTTTTTTTTCCTGAAAAGGACTTTTCATTAAAAGGTAGACAAGATTTTGCTGCAGAGTATTTATGCAAGTGAGCTCCTAATGCCTTCAAAACATTCTGAGCATGGTTGAAGACTGTTGCTGCTACCAAACATAAAACCTACTTTTCAAGGAAAATGTGAGGAAATGGCATCTGAGGGTAACTGAGACTTGTCTAGAGAGGATGGAGGCACAGAGAATGTAAGGACCTCTCTCTAACCATCAACATATTACAAGAACAGAGTGGGTCTTGCTTATCCTTTTTTTGGAAAAAGAAGTAGAGATGCCTATCTTCTGGAGGAGATCCCACTGCCATAAAACTGTTTTGATTTATTTCTGAGGTGTCTAATTCTGCTTTTTAATTGCTCGGTCAAGATTACTGGATCTAATTCCAGGAGTCTGATACCTGAGAAGAAGTCACAGTAGTACCCACATCTTTTTCCTCTCTTGGCCTTAGACTCTTGAATTTCCCATCTTTACAATGGGAATAATTCTGTTTCCTTTAAAGAAGCTCCAGAGAAAAGCTGAGCAGTTTTGTAATTCAAAGGCACAAGGTGGGATCCATCTCACCTAACTTTGCATGCCTATGTTGTCTCCTGTTAAACTAGATAATCTATTTTCTGTCTATGATCAATCAAACAGGTTCTTTTAGATATTTTTCATCTGATGTTTAGAGCCCTTCTTTAGGATGAGATGAACATCACTCTAGCAATGTCTATTTCTGCCTATAAAAGGGGTAGAGAAAACTAGCTCAGATACAGACTTTCCCATTGTAGACTTCGATATACGGTCAGATTAATCCCATTCAGGATGCCTGGCTCAGCCACAGATCTCCTGTGGGATCTTTGGCAAAAGACCTATTGTTCCACGTCCATTCCCCACATGTAAATCACACACTCATCACGATTGTACTGTTACCCTCTGCCTGACTTCTCTGTTTAGACTGGAGGTTGGCCAGGGCAGATGACTGTCTTGTATTAACTGAAGCCTCAATCCTACTTGGAGCTATGAAGTGCTGCACTGATTACAATAATTTGTAATGCTGTACTATTGGTCCATTAACATCTGTAAAAACACCTTGAAGAAGTGCTTTGCTGAGAACGATTCAGAGTTAAAATAGTGAGAAAAACTAAAGGCATATGTTATACAGAAGATGGTGAGAGAAGAGCTGATGGGGAAGTGTAGCTCAAAGTGCTCACTATGTAGTTCTGTAGTCAAAGAAGTACAACCTTTAGTTCAGCTTTATGGTAAATAGCTTTAGGCCTACCTAGGACCTGTCTCCTAAGGATCTTTATCCTTCAGCAGTGGGATGTGCTTGAAAAATATGAATTATTGAGCTCTGTAAAGGTAGTACAGACAGGAAAGCTAAGGTAGATTAAAAAAAAAAAAAAAAAAAAGGAAAAGGCTGCTCTCTGGAGTTCTTCTCCCAAGATGGACCTTTCCTACAGTTTGGAATTTATTAAGATAACAAGGCAAATCCTTCTATTTTCCAAAAAGGAACAAATCTCCTAACCAACAATAAATTAATTTTACTAATTTTTGTGGATGGACATACAGTTTCTTTATTCATTCTTCAAAATACAGCATTCAAAACCTGATTGATTTGTCAAAGATTTATTTATTTTTTGATGTGAATGAGGCACTATCTTGCCAAGATCTGAATTATTTAAAACAGGATAAAAACACATGTGGGATTTCTGCTTTAATCAATGTCAGTTCCCTCTGTTCTGCAAAGGGATTTTCTAAGGGTTAGTGTACATTTTGTATTGTCATTATTAATTTCTTCTCTATATAAACTGGATAAAATTGCTATTGAAGTAAGGCTCATATTGCACTCCAAGCTTATATGTCTCTAACACTTCTTTCCCTTTAGTTCTCCTAAGAGTTTTAATAAGAAGCTTTAAATACTAGGTTGTATGGTTTCCAAAAGCAGCCAAAAAACTCCAGACGAAACAAATGAACCCTGAACCTTCCCTGTATCATTTCCTATCAGTTCAGTGAGAAACAGAGCTAATGGTGCTAATGGAGCTGCCGACAAATGCCTCATAGCTTATAAAACTTCCTGTCCTAAGTGAGGGGGCCCTTTTTGGTATAACATGGATAAAGCAGGGTGTGAGAAAGTTTACACCATGTGATGGAGCACGATGAAGAGATACCCAGTCCTTGGCAAGCTAACACTTAGTCTGATGCTTGTTCAGGCAAGAACAACACGCCCTTCATTTCTTTTCCAATAAATTTTATATTAAGGTGGCCTCTTTATATATGGAGCCCGACCTTGTAGTGTATTTTGAACTGCTTTGGATTAAGCTGGATCCTTAAGCAACCCCAAGAGCTTCAGTTCCTCCAGGATTGATCATAGTGCAATGAATGGTGATTTGGGATTTAGAGGTTGGATAGAGATGCCCAGTAACAACGAACCGATGCCTTTAGCAAATCATAGTATTATGCAGGCAATAATCCTCAAGCTATCAATCCTATCAATACCTATTGGACTTTAAGAATCTTTTTTTACACCTCCACTTCTCTTACAACAGTGTAACTGAAGCAAAGAGACACTAACTATCTCCAAGAAAAGAAAGAAGCAGCAAATCTCTCAAATCCTGTGCTAATACAGATTTGCTGAGCCAGCTTTCACTTTTCTGAATGGCCACCACTGTAGTGTTGGCTTAAATCCATACTGAAAAGAGATTTGGGAGCTGGCTTTAAAAAGTATTTTTGAAACAAAAAAGAAATGCTGAAAATGCATTATTTTTCTAAAAAGTCATTCATGCATAGCTGAGAAACTCCAACCGCACATTTTAAGCAGACAAAAAAATTATTCTTAGGAAGTATTTTTAATATTGTGATTTATCTGTTTTGTTTGATATTTCAGTCTTACTGCTTTGGATTTTCAATTAAAAATTATTAAAAAAAATAGTCAATGATAGTTCCATGGGCCTTTCTTGTTTAAATAGCTACTTTCAAAGAGAAGTGTATCTGGTGAAATAGTTGTAGTAGCTATCCTAATTAGAGTTACAACATTTTCAGTACATAGCTAATTGTTTTAAGAAGGTCGTTTTTCTCTCAACAAATGTTTAGTTCTTTTCTCCGATACTCCCCAAGTCAATGAAGAAAGAAAAAGGAGGAAACCAAAGCTCCCCCAAATTATCAGGTTTATCCTTTTCTAGGATAAACTCCTTGCAGAAGGGAAGCCTGTTCTGGAAAAGTAATACCTCAGAAGGCAGGTGTGAATTCCCTCATTATGTCTTGTTTACGCCTTTAAAAATCTTCAGAACTGGTATAAAGAATGTAAACAAAATTAAGTTTTGCTACTGGCGCATCTAATCTAAGGTTAGATAATCTGTCCCATTAAGTTTTAAGATGGAAATAGTGAAGAGGACAGAACTAGTCCATTCTGAAAGAGTTTAAGTGGGTTGTGAGGTGTAAGTGGAGAGTACTTCAGGGTGATACTTTTTCAGTATTGCTTGGTGTGGGGCTTTGGGACAGGGCTTGTGGGTCTAGGATCAGGCCAATTTTTATCACATTAAGATTTAGGCATTAAATACATGGTGGCCTTTTTTTTTTTTTTTTTAATTTCAATTCTGGACTTTGTCCCTCACTTTAATCTAAATTTTGCTTTAGATGTCTGAAAGGTCAGACTGATGTATTTCAGTGAGACTTTGTGGATCTGATCCTGAGTCCTTTAGTTAATTGATTGCATCTCTTCCTGTTGCAGAAACTTCAGCTTTCTCTACCAACTAAATGCTCCTTTGAAAAATCTATGAAAAAGGAGAACTTACCTGAATAAGTGAGAGCAAGGCAGCAGTCCCTCAGCTCTCAAGACAGAAGAGGGAATTTTGTTTGGCAACAACGTTTCTAGACTGCATAAATGTATTTCAGTTTTGATGGTTTTGGTCTTTTTTTGTTGTTGTTGTTATTATTTTTTTTTCTTACCCTACTAATAAGTCTCTAAAGAACTCAAAAATGTAAAGTAAAATGACAAATAACTAAGATTTAATTCATTAATTCTCAGTATTTTCTTACATACTTTTGTGTTGACTAAAATGGATTACTTAAACTGATTTAATACAAAATCTCAGTAATATAATACTCTTTTTTACCTTAAGAACAACATTTTTTCTCTCTGTTTTTCTTTGTTTTCTTTTTTTTTGGTCATACATTTCCGTAAATCAAGATGTCTCAGAGCTGGAAATTTGCAGTTGTTTAGGCATAAGTAATTGTATTTACAGCCAAAGTACAGCTATCTCATTATTCAGGTCAAAAGTCAATTTATTTATAATACAAAACATTTGAAAACTGACATCTGTTCTTGAGATACACAGAACTTCTGAATTGACGTCAATGATGTAACCACACACAAAAAATGTTTCCGGTGAATTTCCGTAGTGTTTTTATCTGAATGATAACTCAGCTCAATATATTGTAGTTTACTTGCTTTTCTTCATTTTACACAATGGTGTGAAAGGGCAAATTTCAAAAATGCTCAGTAGTCATAAACTACCTAAGCCTAGTTATCTTCATGTTATGAGGGTCTCTTTTGGGAACTAGGAACAGGTATGATAGGCACTTCTGAAAAATTCTCCTTTTCTGTGGAAGCTGAAACTTTGAAATCTGGATTCACTTGAAAACTGGGCTGTAAATGGATAGAGGTATGCTTTCAGATGGTCCCATGCTTTTCAAATGGTAAACTGCTGGCAGCAGCAGCTATTTGATTTCTCTAAGCAACGAGTAGACTCCTGGAAGATTTCTGGCAACACTTCAATCTGCAATTTTCAATTTTTTTTGTAGTATGAAAGATATCTCAAGAGAATCACTTATAGCACCTACTGCAGCAGTCTAAAGTGCAGATTATTTCTCTTTTGATTCCATACTTGCAAAACATCCCTCCAGGAATTTCTCATATGAAAAAGAATCATTAAGAAAGCATGTAACTTTTTCTCAGCTATCTTTGGGGTGTTTATCCCCAAGAAGCCTATAAGCATTGAAGTTTTCTGGGGCCATTAGCAACAGCTCAATGTCTACAAATTAAGGATCTTTCATATAACTATATAAAAAAAGTAATGACTGTGAAAAGGCTTGAAACTGGAAATTTGAGCTTAATTTTGAAATGTGTGTGTGTGACAAATTCTGGAGGCATTTTGGTTTCTCAACTGCCATTTATAAACTTATCTCTAAACCTAAAGAACCTATCTATGATGCTGAGTAACTCAGAGTTAGGAATGACCCAAAACCCTGAGATATTTATTTTGTCCTCTCTAGTTAATGATCTCACCATTGGTTAACCAAGCTTGGTACAGTTGCTTTATCACCATCCTACTACTTAAGGCTGGGAAGTACCATTAGATCATCTAGTCCAGCCTGCTCTCTAAACAAGGGCCAGCTCTTCTTTCAGTTACTCTTTCATTCAGTTTTGGAACTGAGGTTCTAAGAAGTTTGAAAGCTTTTAGTCAATGTGGCTTTTACTTATTGGTAGCAGACCTCGTAGCAGAATTCTTGTTTTGTTCCATAAGTGATGGAAGACTGATTACCTAGGGATTTATATCCTGCCTCAATAGCCTCATATGAACCATATGAACCCCACAGCCAGCCAAGAAATTGTGTGGTTAACCCAGACCTAAACATAGACTGTTCCAGACCTGTATATATAGTGGGATTAGTCCAGACCTATAGGCAGGCATGGCTGGTCAGTCCAGAAGGATGATTACTCTGCATGGGATAGTCACTCTGCACTGACTAAGAATGCAGCTTCTGCCCGTCTTGCCTGTACTGGGAGCACCTCTCTCTCTCCCTTTCTGGCTCCCTCTGCCTTCTTATGTGCTCCTGATTTTCACAAAACTTGCAGAAATCTAACTGTTTTTGGAACATCTGGGCAATGTAGTTGGAATTGGACAATGTTCAACACTTCTGAGAGGGGCTGATGGCCAGACAGACAAATAAATAAACTACGTGGTTGCAAAAGCCTCGTTTCTTAAGGCAGTCATTACTGAAGAAATTATCTTAAGGTAATCGGAATGTTAGGTATTATACTTACATACCCCTTGTTGTTTTGCAACAGACATACAAAATGTCATCTAATTGTGAATTTTTATGGCCCTGTTCTGCCTCACTGAATCTCTTTCCTACTCACATAGAATCTAAACTATTTCACTGCAATGGAGGAAAATTTGAGGAAAATTTTAAAAAGTTCAGTTAAGCGATATAACACAAAGAACCAAATCTTGATGTCTTTCATTCTATCTTAGTCTGTGACTGGAAGCAATCTTCAAAATGGACCTTAGAAAAGTCAACTTGAGTTAGTCCACTTGAGTTAGTCCACTTGAGTTGCACTATAAATTTGATCATTAGACAATGAATTTGTCAATTAACAATAATTACATATTTGTCAGTAAACCTGCTTTTACGTAAGGTTGTGTAATATCAGCAGGCAGTCCTCTTATAAGGATAAATGCAGCTTTCACTTCAACAAAATAAATTATACTAAGAAACAAGTTTCCTTGTTCTCTTTAGGAACATAAGACTAGACCTCAGAGTGACCTCAAGTAGTGACACAGAGGCTGGCTAATGTGCAGTATCACTACGAGTTCAGGTGATGCCTGATGAAGAATATTGCTCTTCAGTTCTTCAGGACATATTACTGTGAGAGAGAAAAGCAAAGTTGGCTGTTGGTCAAATGAATGGGAATAGTTCTTTTTGATTTTTTTTTCCTGGAAAATATATGAAGCACTCAACTGCCTTAATCACAATGTTCCCAACAAATCTAACTAGTGTTTGAAAAATGAGCTTCAAATCTAAACTTTTAAATTTGTCGAAATTTGTCTGAATAGATGTTCTATCTAAGAACATTAGGACATCAGAAAAATGTGCTAAAGGAAGAAGGACAGGACACAGAAAAGGTGAATATGAAAGGCTAGAAGTTAGAAGAAAGTTTTCAACTGCTAGCACAATGAGATTTGAAGATAACTTCTAATAAGATTGTGGTGGCATGACAATGTGGTTATTTTTAATATGTTGATAGAAAGAACTGTATAATATTGTTTTCTGTAATAGAGAAGCTCTGGGCTTGATGATCAAGAAAGTAAGTGCCTTGCAGCTCTGTGCCTTGTGGTTTGGACCACTCCTATTCATTTTAATGGAAATTACATGCCTAATTACTAAAATAATTTTGAAAACGTGTTTTATTGTTTGAAGACTGTACAGGAAGTTTAGAGAATGTGTTGGGTTGACAGATAAATCTCTCTGTGTGTTAGACACCAATCAACAAGTGTGAAACTTTTGAACCAACATTTTTAAAACCGGATGGCTAGAACTAGAATAGTAGATCCATATTTAGGCAATTATTTGAGTTACTTATCGGAAGCGCAAACTTTTAAACTAATGGTTTCCATAGAAAAGGAAAGGTAAGTAAACATCATTCAGAAGTTTCTATGCCTTCGAAGAGCAAGATCCTGAGCATCATAGGCAGAACTCAATAATAGTAATATAATATCCTTTATGCCATGTTATGTAACCTGATAGAAAGGACAATATATTACTTTTCATTGGTTTTCATTCAAAATTCTGTTCTACTTTCCATTGCATGGATGGAATTTATTAACTTTCCTACACTTATCTCACAAAGTGAGGGTGTCATTTTTGAAGCTGGCTGCCCCTGGTGCAGATACTAGAGGCTAAAGGACTGTCTCTGCCTCTCCCTCCCCTACTGCTAATGCCTCTTCAGTAAAATGAAACAAGCATTTGTTTTTCATTCATGTTTGCAATTAGTTTAACTACATAGGGAGGAGGGATTCACACAAACAAATACTGATACAATCGAGACTCTAGAATGAAACATGAACATCTGAGTGCTATAGCTTTATACACTGCTAGTTTACAGGAAATAAAATAGGAAATAAATAAAGAAATATTTAACAAAAGATCTCTTAGCAGGAAGTGGTTTCTCAGCAAACTGCAGACATTTTTATTTTTTTAACACAAACACCAGACTGGATGTGCTGTGATGCATTATTATGTATTTAAGATTCACATTCCCCTTTCACCTCTTCTTCCTGCACACGGATAATTCTCAGTATCTTCCTTTAGCTGGAAGGGGCAAATTAGGTGGCTTACTTCTACAATTGAACCTACTATTATTTTTTTGTCCAGCTGGTGTGCCATGGGCAGTCTGTCTCCATCTGTTCCCCATTTCAAGAAGACATCATTAACTCCACTACTCTGGTAAGCTGAATGAAATAAAACATGGCAAAGAAGAAGTTCCTTTCAAATTCTTTTAAAAATCCCCTATGTCTGTGGAACAGACATGCTTTATTGAGCAAGTTTCAGAGCAGTACTGTGATTTACTGCAATTTCAGCTCACACTAAGTCTACATTAAATCACCAATATATGTGATGTCAAGGTGAATGTGGAGATGGAAGGAAAATCAGAATATATATAAATTTTTGGAATTTAAAGATAAGGGATTTAAGCATGTGCAGTAGCAAATCACTTTAAGAAAGTTACATGTTAGTGCAATGGTCAGGTAGTAAGATTTTGTTGGTAGTTGCCAGCTTTTGGAGTCTGCAATATATGGTCTTTACGTGGTCATAGGTGAAGAAAGTCTGCCTTAGCCAAGAGCCCAAAGTGGCTAGCTGAGCAGCCTGGACCTCACTCTAGTAAGTTCTACCACAAGAATTTGTCATACATTCTGTATTGAAAATGGTCTTTAAGGAATCTGTTTTGCAGTCTCAAAGCCAGCCGGGATTTGGGTGAACATAGAGGGTAACTCATCTGAGAATGACAGAATCACTTCAAGATTCATACCCGTGTGGCTATAGGAATTCATCTTGGGCAGTTACCTACAGATGAGAGAGGAGAGAGCAAGTGGCTAGATAGAGATTTGCTTTCAACTTTTCAATCCGCCTTTCTGGATAGGATGGTATTTATGAGGTCTGAGTTAACAGCAATACTAGATTATGAAGCAAAAAGGCAGCTTTTAATAAAGGAAAGGAAAATAGGAGTATCTAGCTCTACCTCAGTTCTCTGATACAGTAAAGAGTGGTGCTATGGCTGCTTGTTAGTGGCCTCAGGACACTTCTGCACAGATTGATTACATTTTTTGTAATAATTACCAAGTGAATTTGGGGCAAAAAAAACCCCTAAATCATACCTGGCATTCATTTACCTCATCAGTTATTTGATCTTGAAGATCTTTATTCAGAGAATAAGGTCTTGGAAGAAAGAACAGTTATCTATATCATGTAATTGTTCCTAGTGAGCAGGTAGGCCCATAATGAAAATAAAAGGTTATGTTAAAAAATAAAATTTTCCCCAGTTAATGTTAGAGGTGTATAGTGTAGTCATCTACATCTGAGATAATTACTCCATGCTCCTTTCATAAATAAAGGAAAAACAGCACAATTCCTCTGACTGTTTTAGATACCCACATTATGATAAAATGAATAGTGACTCTGACATGCCTGCTTCTTTCCATTGACCATAAAGGGACCCTAGATTAATAGCTTAGATGCAGTCACCAAAACTTAGTAAAATGAATCACACCTAAATTTCTTAACGTCTTGCATTCTTACATATGGTAAAGAAGAGTGAAGGCAAAATATAATCATTTATGTGAAACAGATAATAGAAATTTCTTATTTTATTAGTTGTTTATTCTTCATGCTTGAAAAACAGTATTTGCTAATATCACAGTTGATATCACACTTGAATATTTGCTATCACTGTTAGATATAGAGAATAAAAATACATTTAAATTATCTAACCAAAAGAAAAAGAGCAGGAACTAAGCTCAGAGAAAAATAGTTGTAGTTTCTGAAGGTGGTGATTAGTCATCAACAGTATTCTGCCCTTGGAAGAATGATTAGGAAGTGAAAGTGCAATCCAGGGTATTGCAGCCACCCAGAAAAACAACCAGACAAGATCAAGTGATATGACCTGACTGTGTCTGTGTCCTTTCAAAACAGTTTCTTTGTTTTTGTCTGTTGTAATTGTCCTTAAGAATGTGTTACTGTTTAAGATGAATCTGTGAAAGGATCCTCATTGCATAGTAGAGCATACAACTGCAGCCAAAGAGTCTATCAGTTTGTTCTGATCTTTCACTTGAGTGAAACCCAAGAAAAGCCTTTATTCTTGTTATCTATTGTGTGCCCAGGAAATTGCTAGGAGTCCCACAAAAAAATGATTCAAAGAATATGTCATTTACATTCAACATGTCATAAGCCAGAAATTCATGAGGGGAGAGGAAAGCATGACAATGAGATCATACAATTACCCAGCAGAAGAACATAGGAAAATGGTCCTATTTATTTCTCATCTTTATCTTTGCAATTTCTTGCCTTCTTACATTTTTTGTAGGTAAGATGGAAGAAAGTTTTTAAAAGTAATTTGAATGAAACCAGTGAGTTGGTCTGTTTTGCTAACAAAATGTCTGCGAACACAAGGAACAAGCATGAGGACAACCACAGAGTTTAAAGAATATAGAGACTGATGTGAAATCAGCAGGGAATATACAGGGCTATGTGATGTATGGACTGGAGAGTAAGAAGAGGTGCTGGAATGATGTGTTGGATGCATCAGACAGAGGGGATGGTTGTTGCAGAAGTTTCTGGGGGCTCCTAAAACCTAAAAGACATGTCAAGAGTGTATAAATAATAGGGAAAAAAAGGGGGGGGCTAAAGTTAGATTGCTGAGGAGGAAGAAAGGACAAAATTTGCTCCAGCATGGATGATGGTAGATGGAAAGAAAAAAAAAAAGTCTGAAGATGATTTTAAGCAACAATTACATGGGTGTCAAGCAATAAGAGAACACAAATAATTAGCTGTGACTATTGAAGGAGGTAGTGTAGGCACCTTGCCTTGGTCATATTGGACTTAAAGGTAAGTTATTCTAGAGATATCAAGGTAATAGTATGAATAAGACTGAAACTCTGAGGACAACTCTGCAGTATAGAAGTATAAATTATGAATAGTTAGTCTAGACAAGGCAGACAAAAATCCACATAAATGAATAAGCAAGTAAACATGGAAAAGGGGGAGTCCTGATGTAATGGCCTCTAATGAGGAAAGAGAGCTACCAATGGGGCTGCTGACAGAGCAGCTAGAGAAATGAGCAGTGAAGAACAATCATGGGAGCCAGGGAGAAACCGTCTGCCAAGTAGAAGGGAAATGACTAAATGCATCGAGGACAACAGGAAGATCAAATAGGCCATGAGCCAAGATGGAAAAAGAAAGCTAGAGGGAAGCTACCATGGCTCATGTACTGATTTGAACGGTTATTCTGCAGTGAAGACAGCAACTGAAGATGCTATAAGCACTCCAAGATTTAGAAGAAAAAACAAAGATAAGACAGATCCCATAAACCTTCTCATACAGGACAGTAAGCCTTCACAGACTTTTCATTATTATCTTTAGTATTTGTTTGCAAATTTTCTTCTCCTGACCTGTGCACTACTGATTTAGTGTACAGGGATTCTCTGTTCCAGCAGTTTCTCACCACTATGTGCAAGGATTGTCTCACTTCATGAAGGTAACTTTTTATACTTGTAGGCAATCCTCTTGGGTTGCTAGTGGATCATTTACACATCTGAGAATGTTGTTAGGAAGCTCCTGAGGTGGAATGGGATTCCATCCAGCTTTAGCAACTACCTGCTGCTCTTATTTCTTATGGCAGGCTCCTGGGAGTTGCACAACTGCCTATTAGCAAGCTGATGATGGAAGGAACAGCTGTAAATCTCACATGTAATGATAAGCTTGATGCTCTTAAATTAGCTAGAGAGGAATAACTTGAACATTTAAAAACAGACCTTGAACCAGGATCTTTTTACAGGTTAATGCCACCAGCAAGACAACAGTGATTGTAAGCTCTAAGCATTCCTCAGTTCTTTCTTACGGTTCTCCACCTTTCTTGAAATCAGATAATCCAAATGTCAAGCCGATTTACCACACTGTTTCAAGTATGATTTTAAATTTTTCTGTTGATCAGCTGGATGATCTTTCAGAAGTCATGTGCTCCGCTGATTCACTGGAGTTTGTAGCTATTTTCTTATGCAAAGTCACCTAAACTTATTTATTCTAGAAAACAAGTGAAAAGTAAAAGGAATGAATACACTAAGGAGGCAAAACAAGAATAGTTACTTAGGGAGGATGTCAAAGAAGAAACAACAGAATGAGGAGGAAGGAAGAATAAGGCAGCTGGGTCAGCAGATGGGAAAAAAAGAGAACAACATACCAAAGGAGACTCTGCTGTAGTGCCGACAGGATCTCTAAAAGACAGGCTGAAGTGAAGAGAACATGCTGGGAAAGGAAAAATGAGGGAATGAAATAGAAGAAAGCTTGATGCACAGAAAGTAAAACTTTGTCTCCCTTGTAGTCTTTGACAAAAAGCCAGGAATCTACCTGAAGGACCAGGCAGACACCGACTGAGGGAGAAATGAACAACATACCTGGCAAGACAAATTGCAATATTCTAATCATCCTTACAAGCGTGAAGGGACAAGAGTGAAAGAAGTGACCTCTATTTTTTGCTGTTTCATCTGTTGGTCTTACTCACAAGTCAAAACTAATAGGTGGGCTTGATCTCATCTAACGTTAGAAGTCTGCATCTGAGTTAATTTTTAGCATATGCAGCATTAAGTGCTCTGTCTCTGGCACTCAATCACGAAGTAATCTACAACCGTAATTCTGGGACCCTGGAGAACTGTGGGCACATACAAAAGGACCTGAAAGTCTTGGATGAAAACTCCATTCACAATATACAAAAAGCTGTGTCTACACTAATGTGAACTTCAGAGTCAGTTTTAGTGTATCTCTGGATCTGGTCTAAGCTTAAGAACGAATCATGTGGGAGATCTCTCCTAGGCCTAGCATACTTAAAATACTTCTTCCTTTTGGCAGTGAAAGGATTTCTTATAGTGGAGACTCAGTCTACAAATAGTGATACCCTATGTGGGACATGCCAGGAAACAGAAGCAAAAAAATGAATTTTAAAACACATAAGAAGCAAGAACCCATAGGAGAGCAATATAAATTTAGTAGTCCTATTTTCGTTTTCAAAAGGCATCAGTGTGGACTGTTAATTGCTCTGAGCAGACAGACAATTAGTGAGAGAGTACATGGAGTACTCATTTCACTTAATACTCAGCCTATTCATTTACTGCAGAAACACAACTTATATGAAAATGTGAAAATGTCAAATGTGATATAAGGGCTAAACATTACTAGTAATCACTTTTTATTAATATCTAGACTCCTATATCTGGACTTCAATGATGAACTATGTGAAAACAAACTTGCAACAGGTAGAGCATCGCAGCTCTCTGTGAAAAGGCGAGGCAGCCAACACGGCACGATCCTGGTGCTTGCAAAGCCGGTTTCTATTCTTGGTGTCCTATTGCTACTACCAGCTGTGAAGTCACTGCCTCCTTTCTCTTTCAAATAATCAGAGCACAAGCTTTACAAAACAGGTATCTGCACCATTTCTAGGGCAGTGCTGCCTGATTTTTACTGAGGTCTATGCAGGACTTTGTAACATTGACAAATGTGCTCCCACCACAAAGTGGTGCAGGTTCATTCCCTCTCCCCCTGACGCTTCAGTCTCTGACTTTTATATCCCAGTTATTCATATAACTTAAACATGCACCTGAGTAAATTTTGATGGGACTTCTCACGTGCTTAAACATTAGGCAAATATTTAAATGATGTCTGGGGTTAGGCCTCTATTTAATTGGCCTGCTCTGTTCACCGGTTCTGTATGAAACATTTCTAATACAATTCAATTGCAAGAATAAATGGCTTGCAGCATGTATTAAAAAGAAGGAGAGGAAAATGTCACCAAGGGAAATTAGAGCACCAAATGTCTTTTTCCTTTGGTGCTTTTTTCTTATGAAGCTTGTACTCGGATTGATGGCTTGCTGTACCTTTTCATTGCTTTGGTTTGGAGCAGCCATGTGCAGTGCTTTCCAAATTTAAACATGAAACAGGTGATCCTCTGATTTTTGTTACCCCTCTCCAAAAAAGTAAAGTGACTGAACAGCCTAGTCTGACATCTACAGTGTCCCTTAGAGAGATGATTCCTGACCTACCGTGTCGCGGGGAATATTAAAGATGGAAGGGCACCTTGAATCCTCTCACTTTTATTTCTCTGTTCATTTGCTTTTTGAAATGGGTGACCTTTTACTAGTTCGCTATCTGTTTTTATGGTTTCTGCTACTCTTGGTGTTTTTACAATAGAGCAGTGGCATAATCACTGAAGAGGGAAAAAAATGAGAACAGCTAAAATACTGCTCTGTTTTCTACAACTGTCCCAACAGTGTCTTTGCTAGAACAGAAAGGAGCAAAACTCAACTGCAGCAATGCTGCCAATCAACAAGCACAGACAGCTAACGGGTCGCGTTGTAACAGCTACTGCATCATCTTCATGATACTGCCTTGGCTACTTTCAGGTCAAACTATAGAATAAATGAGTTTAAGCAGATAACTTACCCCCCCCCCCCAAAAAATGTTTGTGTCGTGAGACAGGTTACAACATTTAGAGTTGAAATGTATTGACAAGCTAGTATACAATGTTTAGTTAGAACAGTTGGCTTTCAAAGCAAAACATACATGCTGCTCAGAGTATCTGTGCAAGAACTCCACTAATTAATCATGTTAATCGTTGACTTTTTCTGATCCCAAAGCAAAAAAAAAAAAAAAAAAAAAAAAAAAAAGGCCTATTTTCTTAAGCAAAGTGATCGTAAGTGATATGTCCTTAGTGGAATACATGTGGCACCACTATACTTACAGAAATATAACAGAAATATAACTGTAAAAGTAATTCTTTTTTTTTTAATAGGCATAAACAGTTTTGCATCGAATGCCCATATTAAGAATGTCTCTTGTTAATGCCATTTTAATCCTGGTTTAAGTCTTGCTTACTTCACTGGTAAATTGGTGTCATTAGTGTTGCTCACCTGCTGTTAAGAAAACACAAATTATAATGTTGAAAAGAGAGGTCAAAGAGAGGTCAAAGACCAACTGAAGTCATCCCAGTCACGGATTCTTGCCATGGTGAAATTTTACCGGTAATAATGCAAATAGAGATATGATTAATGGCATATGCAGTTGCCTCAGGAGAAGGCTACTTATGTTCTTATAAACAGGAAAACAAGATTTTAGCTAGTGTCCACAGTCTATCTTCAAAATGTTCTGTAAAACAGCACATTTTCTAGCTTCATCCAACTCCAGCTATGAAAAAACCCCAAACCCACAATTGTGCTTTCCTCCACTCTTGCACAATGTCACCACAAGTCTTAGTGCCACTCTGGTCATGCTTCCTCGAGGTCATCAGAGCTGCCCTTAAGACTCAACATGAAAGTGTGTAGAAACTGGTGAAGCTGTGATGCTTGTAGCTGTCTGTGATCTGCCTGCGAATGCCCAGGGGAGCGAACAGTTTTCACTGGGGTAGGGTTTAATATTCCACTAGATAATGGAGACCAGAATCTGGTCCAGATGCTCAGATTTTTGGCTGAAGTTCTTCAAGTTCGTATTATTAAAATTCCACCATAATTCTGTTTTCTTTTGAGACACAACCCGCTGGCACACTTTTTTGTATGGTGAATCAGTGTGATAACCAAGCTGGAAAATTATTTTCTATTAATGTGAAAATAGTCACAGAGGTGGCATCTTCTCAAACCTTCATGGAAAAACAGAACAACTTAGCATTCCTATCTGTCTTCAGGATGACTAATCAGCAGGCTAATGAGGCTAGCGAACTGCCAGTTTTCCTTTGGGTTTTCAAGGTAGGCAAAGGGAAAGTCAGTGCAGTTCAAATATTACTCTTCATTTTCTTTTTTTCCTTTGAAAATTCTATTACAAAAACATATAGGCACATACATACATGCATCTATGGCTACTAAATACAACAGTTAGAACATAGATCATATATAACTGAATAAAAGCTCTTCTTCGACAGTTGTCTTGCAAGCTCATCTTTTCATATGTTATTAAGAACTCCTCTACTACAACAGGATATGATTTTGTCTTTGATGCATTTGATACATATGCATAGTGTTTTGTGATACATGTATATTTTTGTGTACTTACACTACTTTCATTTTCATCATGCATTTCTAACCACAGGGAGGATTTATTGTAAAAGATTTGGTCTTTCAGACGTTAATATGTCAAAGTGTGTAAAGTGGTTAGGTCCAATGAAGAATAGATTTGACAAGGCCGAGTTTCCATTTGCAGATATTTGTAGTGATCCTATCATAGCATTCCTCTTAAGCATAAACGCATGTACTGTCTGCATGTGCTTGACTGTCTTTTCAGCTTATATACAAGGTCTGTATCTTTTGTCTTTATCTTTACACACTGGAAAATACTTTTCAGTATTCAGTTTTCCTATTTCTTTTCTGAATGTTCTTACTTTAAAATAATACTACCTTTTTAAATACATATATATATTCAAGAACAGATACATTAGAATTAGTGTTCAGAAACTACAGTTGTACAGCATAGATTCAAAAGTTTTTTAAGATAAGTATATTTCAAAATGTTTTTTTTTCCATTTAACTGTTTAAAAATGGGCATTTCCTAATACAAAGTTGTAATATTAAGTATGTTTATAGTTTATGTGTTACTGAAATACAAAGGTCTTAGTGAGGAAACAATTTAGAAATAATATTATAATTTGGTTCTAAACAACTCTTTTATATCCTTTTCTCACAAATTTTGCCAAAAATGCTCTGGTGTATTATCTCCTACTTTAACTATGGTCTGCATAAGTATTTCTAAGACTGTATAAAATAAACTGGGAACAGAATAAAGCCTTAAACAAGCTAATTTTTTTAAAAAAAGAAAGAAAGAGAAAAGGAGAAAACCTTAATCCTAAGAGTCTTCATCAGGCAATTTTCAAATCATGTAGCTGGTTTTGTCTGGAACAGGACTGTACATTGCAGTACAGTGTCAACTATTTTCAAGTCATGTTGAAACTTTTAAACCTCAGCTATTTATTGGGCTGACTTTTTCTTAAAAAAGTCACAAGATGTGGAAATTTTTTAATAAAGGGGAAAAAAACCTATATGTATATATAGTTTTCAATTCTCATCAAGACCTCACTTACACTGGCCATAAAATATTGCCTTTTGGAGCACAGATCAACTATAGTGAAAGAGGTGGGATATTATATCCAAGACGGAAATGTTCCACTAAGATAGGATGATCTGAACAATAAATACCATAACTGATTTAATTTTGAAAGTCTTTTTACTTGCTGAAGTGTGTTTAAGAAAAGAAAGGAGACATCAGCTTAGGCTTGCGGTGTTCTTTTTTTTTTTTTCCTAGAAAAAAAAAAATCCTGTCTATTTAGCTGCACATTGGAAGAAGAATCTCCCGTGGAGTCAGACTGTCCCCAACATAAATATTTTCCCTGCTAAAGGATTTCTGTCTGTGACATGCTACCAAACTACTGCAATTTGTTTGCTGGATAGACCTTTCCTTTGCATTTGAGGTGCAAAGGTGCATAGGGGTGAAGGTCTGGAGGCAGAGTTAGCAGTTCCCTCTGTTAAGGCGCCAAAGACACAAATTTGAGCTTTGCTCTGGGCTTGCTCCTCAGCTGTATAAGGTTATTGGGAAGGAGTCGAAGGTGACATTAACCACATCAATCTCTGTTTCCCGTGCCTGTAGGAATTCCATAGGTGCCCCATAACCATCCTGGCCTGGTAGGCAACCTCTACTAGCATAGTCTTTCTTTGATGAAGCAAAAAGGAAGGATTTGGACTTTGGATGAAGAACACAGTGTCCCTATGGGTGTTTTATATTTCTGTGTCGGTATTTGGTATAGTGAAATAGAACAAGAGGCCATATCAGCCTCCTCTGGGTTTCCCAGCTACTCCATGCTGCCAGCGGGAGAAAAACATGCTGTGGCAGCCTTGGGCCTCTCCTGCTTCCACAGGATGGATATATGCTAAATTTCTCAACTTCATTCTATCCCAGTGACAGATTCACAGTTGAACTGTAAATTGAATCTTGGATTTTCTTTCTCTTTTGTCCCTTCTCAGAGATTTCTCCACCTCTCCCCCCTGCCCTGCCCCACAGAAGGAACAAAGGAGGACGCAGGAGAACACGCTGCTAACACCTGCTGGGACAGACAAAGCCGAGCTGACTTTGTACCTTGCATGTAACACCTCCAAGAATTCAACCCATACTGTCTAAGAATTTTTATTTCCATTTACATATGATTCGTCTTATAGGCTTCTCTTGCTAATGATTGATAGCAACATGGTAAGCATATGAGTTTAGGAAGAAAAAAAATACAGTTTGTGAAGAGGAAATTGTTCAAACAGTATGAAACTGCCAATCTAAATTTAAATGTGCCCTTTAAACATATCCATTCTCTCCACCTCTCCTTTGCAAGTGCTGTAAATGTGTCACTTCTGTTTTCTGTAGTTTCAGACTCTTCATATCTCTTAATAGACTCTGATGGAAGTATCCCACTAGCTCTTCTACCCTTTTTCAACATGTCCAGTGAAGCTGGGTTTACAAAAACCAGCATAAAATTGAAAAACTGCTATTTTCATAACCATATCTCTTGCCAGTTTTCACTTCTGGTCTCAATTTATTCCATGCAGCTTACTTTAATAACAATAACAAAGCTTTTTGATATGCATAATAAGTTTTTTAAAATCCTCTTTTAAAGAAATAGGCTAAAAATTTCCAAATGCAGCTTTTAATTCCTGGTGCAGTGATGATTTAAGCATCCAAATTAAGACATGTGAGAGCTTATTTTAAAGGTGCTGAGCATCAGCAACTCTGAGTTCTAGAGCTTGAAAGCTCAGTGCAGCCAAAGGATCAAGCAGGCACGTATGAGCAGTGCCAAATCGGAGACTTCTTTGGAAAATTTAGCCTGGTTTCTTAAGGGTGAAATCGCGGTCCTTCAAAATCAGTAACAAATCTCCCAATGCCTTCAATAGGCTAGGATTTCACTCTTTATATTTTATAGGAAAAACAAGTAACATCATACAGAAGTTTCTCTTTTATGATTTTCTTGATGTTTGCTCAACCCTGGTTTCCTTTTAGGTAGGAAAAATCATGGTTTTCATTTAAATTCCATAAAAACAAATAAACAGTAGCTTAATTATGAGGGTGGATGGGATGTTTCACAACACTTAACTAATGTAGTAAAGCACCAAGTGTTTGAAAAAACATTTTTAAAGCTCAGAAAACTTCAAGCTCTAGTGTGTTTGCTCCTCCCTGTTCCCAACAATCCTGGAGTTGCTAATTTTACAGTACAAATGAGAAACTGATGACAATCTCTAGTAAAGTAGTTTCCATTTATTTTGGCAGATGTCAATGGCAGTACTATAGGATAACACTTAACTGCTTTATATGTTACACTTTTTAGGTGCTTCAGGGTGAGATACATGCAAGATGCCTGTGAGATACATGGTGCCTACAAACCAATTGACCTCTTCACAATCACTTGAGAATTGTATCTCGTGTCGTAATTGTTCATAAATGTCTTATGTTTGCATAAAACAAACATGCGAACGTGTGTGCCTATAACTGAGCACACTATGAAAATACTTTATAAAATATTTTCACTGAATACATCCTTAAAGATCACAAATCATGATTCAGAAACAGAAAATAATTGATAATATGAAAACTGAAACACAAACACTGTATTATTTTTAAATTAATAGACAGTCCATTGGTCTTTAGTTGTACTACTCAGTTGAAAATAGACTGTACAATGTGCTAAATAAGCTCTGAATCCCAGGAAATCCCACTGAGTGTTAAATATTTTTCTCTTCTACAGTTATGACATGTCTGAAAATTTTATGGTGCTGTCAGTTCAAAGACTGGATATATGGTTTAGGTGTTCTCATCCTTCCACTAGCCCGTTTCTTAAACTGTAAAATAAGAATTGGCCTTGATAGGGTTTATTAGCATAAAGATATGACTCTTTCCTTTTGACATATACACACACGTGCCATCTACGCTGACTTATCTTCCCTAATAAGACTAGGCATGGAAAGGAGGACTTAAGCTCCCTGATGACTCAGTTTAGGAATGAGAGCAACCAAGAACAATGTTGGTAAACTAGGTTCCTTATATGGAGGAAGATAATGGTCCAGCAGCTGTTCTTTGGAAGAGCAGAATAGGTTGTTTTTTGTTTTTTGTTTTTTTGGAATTATGCTACTTATCTTCTGTCTAATAGTCAGAGATTTGGGTACAGGTCTCCCTTTTCCCTGAAGGAGTTGGTGCCTGTGGTACTTAGGTTACAGTTCTTGAAATTCTTTTGGTGCATTGGTGAGGGACCATCAGAGCAACACCAGCAGCTGGACAATCGGAGCTTTATACGCTCCTCTGATGGTTTGCTCACTAAGACAGCAGCCTTTTTAGAGTACAGTTGTCCTTTAAGGGAAGGAAGAGAGAATTGGTGCTCCCTTATTTCAGTGGCTGGTTGTTTTCAGATGGGTTGGTGAAGCTGTCTGTGGCTGAATGGTTCCAGTTACAGAGGTTCAGAAGACAGGGAGCCTCTGACCAACCTGCCCAGGGCACAGCACTGGTTTCCATTTTAGACTGCAAGATTAGTTTTAGAAAATTGGCCTTCGACAGCTAGCAAATATAAAATATCAAGGGAGTATGGAAGAGACTTTTTCCTTGCTCTCTGGCTAGAGGTTGTGTTTTTGTCTGAGCTTGCCAGAGTGTCAAATTGCTCTTTTGCAAAGTACACTTATCACCATGCAATATCAATAGTAAATTTAAGTCATGATGTTAAATTCATTTTTTACCAGATTTTTAACCAATCAATATTCCATGGACGTTTCTAGAAAATGAAGGACAGCACTGGCCTATTGTATTTTAGCTGGTTCTGCTCTTGGACACTGTAGGTTTGTTTCCAGGATTTTGCAAGTCTCTTAGTAGACAGAGTGAATCCTTACCTACCCACCTGTCACTTCTGTGTACATAATGTGCTTAGAAAATATGTTGCGCTATTCCACTTTACCTTTTGCCTGGCAGTACTCCTGAGGCATCTGCTCTCAGATCAAGGGAACACTGAAAGACCTTAAATTTGATCTCTCAGACAGCTGTGCTAATTTAACTAAAGGGGCTACAAGAGGGGATGGAGAGGAATCTATAAAATATTTGGCTGACATTTGAAAAAAGAGATAGGATGTTTTCTTGTTAACCTTTAGAGCAACCCATTACATAAATTGTGACAATGTTCTCAGATTAAATGAGACTGTATTCAGGCTTAACTCTAGATTTATCACTCCAGCAAATGAATTCTACTGTAAAGTCTGGCAATATATCTCTTAAAGAATGCTATTTATCTCACTGGGGAAGCAGAGTGCTGATAAATAAGAAGCACGGCCTTTTGGATGAAACATTGTAAAGATGGTCTGGAAAGAAGATTCAAGAGCATTGCTTTCCTCCAGCAATGTAGGAGTCTTCCATGGAATATATCAATTAAAATTTTAGATTTCTTATAACACCTATGTAAATGTTACATGATAACCAAAAGTACCTAAGAAATGTTACCTTTTGATAAGATTTTTTTATTATGGGGATCATAATTACATGGAAAATGCATGTGCACAGAATTCAGTGGTGGATATTCAATGGTAGCTTCAATCTCTAGTTATCTTTCTGTTCATTCTGAATGAGTAAATATCAGCAGTATACGTCTACAAGAGAAAGCTGGAGGTAAAACTGACATTTTAAATCATTTGATTTTAAAATCTCCTAAAATTAAAACAACTACAATGCAATGTCTGGATTTCTAAGGTATTAAAACTAAATCCTGCACTAGTTTTTAAGTAGTGAGAATTTCTGTGTGCTTATTCAAATGCTGAGTCACAATATGAGAAGCTGAAATAAAGATCTCTGACTGAGATCTGAAATGCCTTTGTACATCTTTAAGAAGAGAGTAGAAAAAGTTATGAAAATGCTGTGCAAAAGTATGAAATATTATCAGAGATAGTCAGTTATAAATAAAATATAAAAATAAATAAATTATAGTTATAAATAGTTTCTGGTTTCCTGAAATTAGTTGTTCAATTTATGCAAAATTTGATTAAAGAAAAGGATCAATAAATTTGTTATTAATAAGCCTAGGACAATGAATACTAACCTTGATTCTAATAGAACTAATTTTGGGAACATAATCAGTGAATGTAAAAAGAAAAGATTTTCAGTGCTAGCTCCTAACCTGTACTGAGAAAGCCTTTTTGAGTTAGTGAAACTTTCAAAGGAAAGAGTATATATTCATTGTAATGTTCCCCAAGAAGGATCCTGATTACACAATGGATAAAATATCAGAATTGTTATAAAGACTATAAGTTTCAATCTGTGATTGAATTACTCATGAGAGTAAAACCTACTCGCCTGAATAAAGCAACAAATGGTTCTTCCTTATAGGGTAACATTTATTTTCAGTAAGATTCTGTGCTCTGGGGGAATTGAACTGACCAGAAAGCAGAAGTACATAATGCTACTAGTCCCCCACACTAATTTTGTTGAAGGTTGCAGTGTTTTCTTATTTTATCTTTATTTACTGTAGAAAGTTTGTTGGGTGATGGTGACTAATAGCTGAACATCTGGATGCAGTGACCTTTAAGAGTCTTTAGTCATTACTGTGCCCAATTAAACTCAGTATCAACAGAAGTGCTTGCATTTTGACTGGACTAGTATAAATCACTTTGCAAATAGATTGTGCAAACAGGGGGAAGTATTACCAGCCTGCGCTCATTCCCCTCTAAATGACTTCAGTAGGATGGGTCAGGAGCTAAGGATTTGTTTTGTTTTTTTCTTTCCCAAGTACAAACTTCTAGAATTAAGGAAATTAATTAATGAAGTTAACAGGACTAAATACCTCAAGAACTTGAATGGGGAACATGACTGGAATTTATTTAAGTCAAATGTCCAAAAATTATCTGGCACTCACATCTTGTGTAGAGAGGAAAAGCTTGTAAGGAAACTTTTTAGAGACTGAACTGGTAAACTGCCATCTCATAAAAAGGATATTAGGGGTAAACAGAGAGCCTATGTGAAATGGAAAAGCAGACTGATCATTAAAGAAAGCTACATTTTAAAGGTCAAAAAGTGCAGGGACAAAGTGAGAATTGCCAAAAGTCAAGCTGAGCTTGCCTTTACAAAGGAAATTAAAACAAGTGGGTAAAAGGCTCTTTTAGTAACATCAGAAACTTGCCCCAGCCCCGGCATCGGGCACTGACATGGGTCGGGGCCACGGGGGTCGGAGGCCCGTGACTGGGCAGGGTAGGGGCAGGGCCGCGGTAGCGCGGGAGCCACTGAAGTCAGGAGGACTGCTAAGCATCTTTCCAGACCTTTAAGAAAACTGACTCATGAAACTAATGTGGCAAGAAATACTAACATATCTGTCAAGCTGAAGGTTGTCTTACATAACCAGAAGCTAAACAATGTAGAGCATATATTTAAACAGGAGAAAAATGAGATCTTAGGAGGCTCTGGAACAACTGCTTGACCTTCATAATATAGAAGACTTTTGAAGACACCTGGAGGAAAAACTTGACAATTAACAGAAAACGGAATTATACTCAATGAGTTTATCAAGGTTATCATAAAAATACTGTTGGCATAATCATGCCATGCCAACAAGAACTTTTAGAAGTCTCTTGGTTTTCAAGACAACAAAAATATTGAAAGAGCATTTGGTATTATGGCACATAGGAAGATATTACTTGAGATGGAAATTCTACTACAGTAAAATGGATTACACATTGGCAAAGAGAAGATAACAACAGGCAGTGATGAAGGAAATGATCAGGATAGAGAAGTGAAATTCTGTGGAACTACTACTGCCTAGTATTTTCATTAGTGACTATAGAATAAAAAGTAGACATGTTCTAATGGAGCTTGTTAATGACATAATATTAGGAGATACTGGGTGTATGTAAGTTGAATGTCACATTACACTATGTAGCCACCAAAAGTTCCAGTCCTTGAATTGTTTGTATTGATGACCTACCTGCAACACATCATGGCCCCCTTCTGGCCCAGATATCTGAAAATCAAAGCTTGGCAGTGAGGAGGCTGCTGTGTGCATTGGTCTTGACCTGAAGTTGGGTTAGGAAAACTGTAATATCAAGCAGTTTGAGTATAAATATTGTCATTATAAGCACTGAAGGGATAGGAATAAAATGAAATTCAACAGTACACTGTGACACGTGTGGGTCTCCTAACAAAGAATTCTCCTATAGGCTGGGAATTCATCACTCATAAATGACAGAAGAGGAGAAAGATCAGGTGCTGAAATTTAGGCTGCATGAATACCACTTAAAAGAATTTAGTTTATTTATCCTGGTAAAATACAGAGATATTACGGTTCTCTGGTAATGCATCTCTATTAATATCATGAAGGCAGGAAAGGGTTCTAAGCTGGGCTGCATTTCTAATACAAGAAATTGGCCATGATTACCCTAGAGCATGGAAATAAAAGCCTAACTATATAAAGATTTCTAAGCATCAGAGCAATAAAATTCTCCAATATCTTTCCAGTGGGAATAAGAAAGCAAAAATCTAGTTAATTTTAAGATGTATATAAATCAGTTTATAAAGAAAGTGTACTACTACAGTAGGTCTCTCCTAATCTACACTCCTACAAGCCAATTTGCACGTTTTATTTTTACTTAATTTTTATTTTTTTCTTCGTCAATTTTTTCTCAACATTTCTGTATTAAAAGATGGTCAGATGTGACTTCTTAGGCTCTTCAACGACACAAACTTTCTGCAAATTCATGTGACTAGACTCATCATTGCCCTTCCTTCTACCACTTTTTCTTGATTTTGCATTGGGTGCCCTCCGGGGCATGCCAAGGGAACCTTTTTACTGCTTTGTAGTGCAGATCATTTCTCCAAACAGAATGATGTCTTTTGCATTGTCATTCTTTACTTTGTTTTTGATATATAAAAGAAAAAAAAATACATATAGGTAGATTGTCTAGAGATGAAAACTATATTGTTTCATTCTTTAAGGAGAAGAAGAAACCCGTAACAGATACATAGAGGTAGGCTGTTTAGTATTTATACATCATAAATCCTAGCAAAACTTACATGATTCTTTTAATCTGTCTGCAGTATTAAGTAGTATTAATGGAAATGAAAATAATCGTGCATTCAGTCTGCTATCTTTGGCAGCAGTAAAGCTAACAGGGTGAAGGAATTCATATACAAAATGCCTGAAAAGTTTGAAGGACTAAAGGAAAGAACAAGAATTATATATCTGCCAGTTGGCTAAAAACCATGTTATTTGGGATCATAGATACCTCAAGTGTTTGAAACTCTGCAAGGGAGAAAGAATATTTAGAAGGATGCAAAAGTTTGTCTGTAAAAAAAAAAAAGAAAAAAAAGGCATGTTACTCCAAAACCAAAACCTGGCTTTCTTACAAGGCCAAATGTGAAGCAATGTGTAGCTGAGTAGCTCAACAACTGAGTAGCCCTAGGATTCATATTGCGACTTTAAGAGCCGTACTCTGCATTTCAGTTTTACTTTCTGCTTTCTGTTCTTCTGCGAAGGGCACACAGCCCTACACTTAGGCACGCGTACTGTCCTTGTACATGCAGGCACAGCTTTTCTGCCTCATGAGCTGCTGAGTGGCAGGCATATCTCATTTCCTCTCCACTTCCCTCCACCTTGCCTTTATTGTATTGGCAGGTTATAGTGAGTGGTCATAGCAGACTCATGGGTTATGTCTAAACTGATCTGCGTGTGTGAATGCAATGTCTGTCAAGATATAGATTCCTGGTAATTCAGATTAGTGAGTGGGGTTGGGCAATGTAGTAGCTCTGATCTGATCCTAGTTCCTGGGTGTTATTGTCTGGAAACCAGGGGCTGAAAGAAGGAAGATGATTTGTACCGGTCATGGAATCAGTGTTCATTAAACTGGAGGAAGCAAGTATTTCATTGTTTGGGTGGTATCTATTCTTATGAATTGTCTGTGAGTCATATGGTCCTTGTTAGTTTTCCCCTCCATTTTGTTCAAACTTTGCTGCAAAGAACATGGAGTTTCTTTCTCATTTCTAAAATATTTGTAAGCTATTTGCTGGAGAAGTAAGAGAACTTTTTAAGAGTAATTTTTAATTTTTTTTAAAAAATACTTTGCTGTGTTTATGGTGTAACATGCAACAAAATAATCAAACTTTTGATAGCATCATTTATACAAGAAGGAACTCAGCTCAAGATTCAGATACCTAATTTTAGGTGACTATAAGACAGAGGTCTACCTACAAGCTGGATGTTTAAGATTCCATCACAGTCAGTGGAGACCTAGTTTATTCAGATCACCCTAATGCAGACATTAAATTTGGTTAGCTGACTAGTTTTGCAGACTCCACGGACTGCACTGCCAAAGGACTTCATTCAGTTGCCTACACATTGGTGGCTAGTGCAATCAGAGATGCTGCAGAGTATCTGAGATAGCTGCATGGGATTAGCAGACATCGCAAAAGACTTATTGGAGAACCATTCCCTCTTGTATTAGCAGCTAGAGGTACAGTAGGATACATAGGGGCATATCAAATGATGTAGATGTCCGTCTATGTTTGGAAACATTATTGTATTTAGCTCTACATTTGCAATAATTATAATGAGTTTAGCCACATACAGATACTTACAAGTAGACACACGAATTCAGGTGTCTATATCTGGATCCTCAAGTTAGTTAGGCTTTCTGGATTTCTTCAAGAACTGTAACTCCACCTTGAATAGCCAAACTTCGGTATCTTGGAGGGGATAAAGGATATTGTCCCACAGATTAAGTGACCACAAGGGACAGATGTATAAAAGAATCCTTAATCATTAGTGAGCTGTTGTAATGAAGAAGAAAAAGTTTGAGAGAAACAAAAATGTGATTAAAAAAGTAGTAATAGAAAGAGACGTGGAATAATACCCTCTCACAATGGACAAACTTTACAAGCATTTGCAGATTGTCAGATTTCCTTTAAATTAAATCATCCATAAAGTGCTATTGTAAATAAATATGGTTAAAAATTAGTCCTTAGGTTGTAAAGTGGTTGTAGAGTGAAAGATAAAACAATATATTCAAGCATTTAATTCATTAAGATACATCTGTAAGCAAAACTAAAGAAGTTTATAACTTTTTTGTAAATATTCTTGATTAATAGGTACATAAAAAATAATAGTTAATCTCATAATCTTATCTTGCTTTTCTTATAAAAATCAGCAGAAAGGAAATTAACTGCAGTGATTACTGACCCAATTATATATAATCTATATATCAACCATTTTCTCAAGCCTCTGCCTGGCTCAAACTAGCACTGATAAGCCTTCTTCTCCACCGCCTTTCAATAGACCATTTGGCCTCCTCCTTTTCTCTTTCTGTTTTTCCCTCCTTAAGTTTCTATGGTCTTATTGGGACTAATTGGCAGTAAGTATCTTACTCCTTTTTCACCCAGTCTGTGACTTCCCCCTTCAGATATTCCCAACTCACCTGTGGAAATAAAAGAAAGAGAGCACCATTATTGAATATCACAATGAAAGAGATGAACTCTGCGAGTGATCTTAAGCAGGGGAGAAAAATTACACCTAACTAATATTATCAAAGACAAAATGTGAGAAAGACATAAAAATCAGAGCAATAGTTGGTTTCGAGTGATGTTGGTTTGTATGCTACATTGAAGTAACCTGATTTATACCCTCCAGAGAAACGGACTCCAGGGGAGGCCAGGCTCTGCAAAGGAGCTCTCTCTGCATAAGTTTATAAAAGCTACACCAGCAGGCAGAGCACAGATCTGTGCTGTTGAGGACCCTCTCAAGGGCAGACTCCCGCGATGAGCCATGCAGGCCACTGGCTTGCAAGTGTGGTCTCTCTCAGCCGTGGCTGGAACATTTCTCCTTGCAGAACGCAAAGCCTCATGCCTCAGGGAGCCTCGCAGATTAAAATGCTGTTAGACACGTCCAGATACGCCCTCTCTGAGGCAGCTCTGTGCACGGGAATTAGCTCAGAAATATGGCATGCCTTTCCCACGGAAAGGAAGTGCTCTCTAAGAGGGGTGTAAACATAGCCATAGACTCAAAAAGCAATTTAGAGATTCAGATGAAACGGAAAAATGCAGGCAGGCTCAGCGAAACAGCATGGTCTCCACCTCACACATATACTCCAAGTTGGTCAAGGAGGGATTTGCACTTCTGACATTTAAATCAATTGATGGATTTTACCCTAAAGATACATCAATCCAGAAACAGGTTAGTGCTGAGTGTTAATGGTAACATCATAAAACAAAAAAAGAAATCTTTCTGAAATGGCCCTCTGTGCAAGCATTAGATTATCACACATTCCTTAAAAAGTCTGCAGCAATTTGCTATGCCTAAGAGGAGCTATGTTCCCATTTACTGCATGTTTCAGCAATGGCAGTCACTCAGATCCTGTACTGTATATTAGTTATCTTCTTCCTTATGTGTTATTCTCAAAGAAAGAAAGAACATGTCATAAAATACTATGCATTATCAGTGGTGACAATAGCAAATAGAAGCTGCAAGGCAGTATGATGTATTTACCTTTGACTGTACAATTCTCGGTTTGGTTTTAACAAATTAGCTTCTCAGAAATTTGCTCATCTGAGCAGCAGCTGTTTACCATATGGATAAAAACTGTATTTGGCAAACGGGATCATTTCCTCATGCCCATCTGATTTTCATGTACAGTCATATATCTGAGTGTTTAAGGAAGAAGTTTGCTGGTCTACCGAGGATGGTTCAGCTGAGAAATATTTGTTTTGACTCCCAGTTTTCTTTTTCTTTTTTTTTTTTTTCAAGAAGTTTCTACTCCTACAGAAAACTTAAAATGAAACAAAACAGAAAAGCCTTAAAACCAAAACATCATAAAAACCTGAGAAAAACTACAGACAGAAGAAAAGTGAAGGAGAAATATTTTTTAATCTTAATAAAATAAGCCAATATTCTTGATGAAATTCTGGCTTCAAGGAGGCAAAAGTAGTTATATTTCTTGTATCTTCTAAATATTTGACCACTGTGAACGAAATCAATAATTCAATTATGAAAAAAGTGAAGATGATGATTGCAAGTAGCAATAATAGCAGTAATACTTTAAAATGTTGGCAGGAAGCTTCCCAATTTACTGAGTGATGGTTTGAGTCTGTTTAACAGGATTATGCAAATATAAAGAAGAAATACTCTTTCTCTGAATGGGTTATAATCCTAACATGATTTTTAATAGTTGTAGACTTCTAGCACTGCTCATGCAAAGCTGTCACAGCAGATTTTATGCTTTTAATGAATGAACAGAGCCTCACAACACCTTCTGGATATTATGGGTAAGAATTATCGCAACTAGTAACTAAAGCAAGTGAGATTAAGAAATTTATTCATGGACATAATGCATATCCAGATTTACATATTATGTTCACATGTTCCCATATGGAGTCCTCCACTCACAACACAAAGCACGGAACATCAGAGAGATAATAGATACATAAAAATTGGATAATGCATAATTGTGGATTTATCTGTATCTTTGCTGCACTATCCTCATGACCAACACTGGTTTCACTGACCTTCTGAACCCTTTGCTCATGAGTTATTAATCAGAACCATAATTATGCAGGAAATTATTTTGTAATATTCTAAGAAATTTTCTACATTTCTAGACTTTTGCTGTCTTTGATGAAATGTCAAAATCTTATATTTTGGGGGATCTTATATTTAAAATATATTGAGTTGCATCACATTAAATGGTTTATTATAGTTTAGTTCTATTTTATTTTATAATTCTTTCTGTTACATATTAATTTAAGTTAAAATATCTAGAAGACTTCAAACTGGAAGATGATATTTTAAATCCTGATATCTATCAAAAAGTTCAGATTGTTTTATAATTTCAGAACTCTTCAAAAATAGAACAGAGACTTGTAGAATATATACTTTCTTCAGTTTTGGTTTGATGGAACACTATTTTCTGATTTTAAAATGTTTGGCCTGCAAATTCCCAGTCTGTTCTAATTAATGCTCATGGTTCAGTAAGCAGGTTGATATAACTTCTATATATACTCTAGATATTAGCAACAGAGGTAGTTTCTATATTGATCACATTTTGGAAGTTTAATGTGTTCAAAATAACATTCTGAATTGTTCATATAAATGTTTTGAATCTTGTCCTAGATTTTATCCTTCTCTCTTTAGAGGTCCATGCATTTATCTATGTTTCTTGTCATCAGTAGTGATAAATCCAAAAAAGAATGTAAAAGGTAAGAACTGCAGCATCTAGTTTTTTAGGAAGCTAGTCCACTAAGAAGAATCCATAACCCAGAGTTGGATGACTGAGCTGTTTAGACAAATGTAAAAAGTTACATCGCACACCAGATTGCAAAGATTCCCTTAGCTACTTCTAGTCATGCTGATACATTCCCATAACAGAAGGGCAATCTGGAGATACTACAGCTGGCCCTTGATGTAATACATACATGCTACTGTGGTGCTGTGCCCGACAGCCTCACCTTAACCTCAGCAGGTATAATTAGCTCAAATCCAGCACAGGAGTGCTATACCTCCCCTATTTCTAGCTCCAGAAATAGAAAGGTGCCATCTTGGAGATATCTTTACCATATATCAATATAGATGTAGTGAACCTGGATGTTGAATCAAGACTTGCATACAGCAAGCCAACAGGAGAAGCTTTAGCATAGGGATTCATCCATGTTCCCCTCCAGAGTCAAATTCTTGAGTCACATCTCCTTTTTAAGTATCAGGGAACTAGAACTCTTATGAGAAACAATATGCATTTCAAACAAATATTGAAATATTGCAGTGAACATCCTTCTTTTCTTTTACAGTGGGGTGCATAGGCAGTAGCGCTGAACAATCTACTCACTCAGGAAGTAAAAGCTAATGGTTTGCTGCTCTCCAGTTTTCAACCCCATACCTGCTGCTTGCCAAAAAAAAAATATTCTAAGATAAATGTCTAAGATGGTTTGTTTCTGAGGCACAGTCTTCCTCAGAAGCCATGTCACTGTACAGCACAGAATTCAGATGCCCTTGGGGGAACAGCTAGTGCCAGACCCTCACAGTCACATAGGTAGGGTGGAAGAGTCCTATGTTCTGGCCTCACTTCTCAGATATATTTATATTCCCTCCATCTAATTTAAGTGTAATCTAAGATTGTTCCTTCTCAGCTGATTCTTAGTTACCCAATAAATCATGTGGATTTGTTTCATTCTTTCACCTGATGAGAGCAAATTCCTTTCTGCTACCATGGTAGCTTGAAGAGGAAGGGTGAGGAGAGTTGCCTTGGTTCATCTGGGGTTTCAGCTGGGAAGGCTGAGGTACATCATCAGGATGAGGTGGCATTCTCATCTAGACCTCTGAGACTCTATGCTTTTGAAGAGAAAGTTGTTACAGATTCATTTTTTGAGGCCTCTAGCTCTGATGTTGCACTTTAGGCATGTTCTGGGAATATCTATTCTTCTCTAGTTATTTCCATGCCTTGCAAAGGGATATCAGTAAGAGTAGGCAGTCAGCAAGAGCAAAGCTGATCAGATATCAAGAGATCTGAGTGGGTAGAGAAAGAAAATTCTACTATATAGGAACATGGGAGATAAAAGGGAAGGTATCTAGGGAGTAGAAGACAGCTATACTTCATGTAAAAGTCAAATGATTTAAGGGATATTAGTCGCTGACAATTTAAGACTTAAGAATCTTCATTTCAAGTTGTTGAGTTCCAAGCTGGACTGAAGCATGAATGCGGTACCAAGGCAGCCTGTTATCTGTCTTTCAAAGTGGAATCTGAAGTCTGTGCTAAGTTTTCTACAAATGCCTGAGTATTCTGTGTTACATCATAAAAATATGAATTTGGCAGTCCCATGTGGGTCCACTGCTTTCAGGATGATTTGCTGGTTCAATAGCATTAGAATGAAACAATTCCTGCCCTTTTTCCACTTCCTGCCTTACCATATGTATTCCATTAATTGTTAGCCACTTTTCTTATTATCCTCCTCATCTGTTAATTCCATTCTCCTCATAATAAAAATTGATGAATTTTAGTTAAGGGTGGATATGTTAAGGACACTGAGAAAGGTATGCATCTGACCAGCAGAAAGCATATACTTCCAAGGTACTTTTAGGGCAACCATCATCTTGTTCTAAAGTACCAGTCAGATTAACTGTGCCACAAAGTACCTATTTGTTTCCATCAGTGCTACAGGGAAGGCTAGATTGATTAGCTCAGACATAATTGTCAAAAAACATAACTATCTAGTGCTAGATGAAGTGAATACCACCCAAACTGAATAGCTAGGTAGAAGTTCAAGGTCCACATAAACACTCCCATTGGGAAAGAGGCTGTAGCGAGGAGTCATTATCTGTTTTATTCAGTCTGTTCATAGTCAGTCAACACACCTATGCCATGTTACATGGTGATTTGGCACATGCTTTTTTTCTGAGCTCACCACTGAGTGTCGGTACCTGTGGGAGGTGGCCGGATCTGAAGGTAGTACAGGAGGCAACCAAGACACATGCACCCAGTAAGCTGGCTGTTGTGGTAAGGCTGGAGGGCTACAAGACAGAAATATGTAGGAACATGGTGGAAATATGGGATACAATGCGGTAGAAATACAGTGTGTGTCAATCAGAAATACACATTTCCCCACCTATTTTATGACTGGATCACAAGTGTCAATGATTTGCCTCCTATCTTGCAATATTTTTACACACACCCTGGACGCTAGAAGTTATCTGAAAGTTTTCCTGTATTCCGTATTTTCACTTGTGGTTTCCTGATGTATACATAAAAAATGTCTTTCATACTGAGTTTGTGGGTAGGCAGCCTTCCATTCCAAACACAGATGGTACATCTGCATTGATTATTTAGACACTTTAAGTGGTACACTTTCTTACAACCCGCTGTAACTACAGTTTTTCCTCTTTGACATATTAAATTTGGATGTGATACAGTGACTGTTTTGTTTAAAAAACAAGTACATTTGTGCTCTATTACCTAGTTAAAAAACAAACAAACAACTACTATAATGCTTCACTGCAGTTGTTTTTCTCTAGCAGCTATCTACAGAGATTTTTCCCCTACCAAGAAAGCTGTGTCATTGTGTTGTTGTTCATTTAGCATGTGGACAACCTTAGTTTAAACTGTGTGGTGCACCTTGGAAAAATGCTTTTCCTTCCTGTTGCAATTATGACATAGTCGATTAAGTGCTCATTTCACCATGACTCCTACTTTACTGGAATTCTTAGCTGCTCAGTGATCTTTCATTCTCATTTTGAATGTTATTTTTTTCCTGTCCTGCCTTTCTTTTTTTTGAATGACATCACAAAACCTAGCTGTTCATTCAGACTGGATTTTACAAAGCTGAGACCTGTATTTAACTAATTTTGCTGGGTCTTACCTCAGGAAAAACTTAAATGGGTTTTCCATTTCACTTATTTGATCAACAGTTTATTTATTATTCTGGAGTCAGTCTTTTGAATTGCCTTCTTCATTTTCATAAAAATAGTCTCATATGCCTAGACCCTCCAAAAATTCTTTTGAATAAGTATAGAAGTATGAGTAGTGCCGTAGATTTAAATGGGAGATAGCAAAGGATTTAAATTTGTTAACATGCTTTATTAGCTTTTTAGATTTGTGTCACACACAACAACAATGAATTTCCATTATTGATGATGAAGAATGAAATCTAGAACAAAGGTCTGTGTTGTACTTCTATTAAAATGCTGTGGAGCAAACATTCATGAGAATTAGGATCTCAAGTAGGCTTTTATATGCTTTTTTGCACCCAGGTTTGTATGTAAAAGAGAGTGACTATAAGCAAAATCTAGAAAACTTTGGACTTGCAACAATTTTTCTGGACTGCCTTTTGGCTTGTAGAGCTCTGTAGAGTTTATATGGTGCTGCATGCTTGGGGGGGTGTATTCTGGATTATTGCTCTTGCTGTATGCCTTCAGATGTGGTCCTTGCAATGAACGCAAAAGCTGGTCTCCAGGGTTACCCTACAGCTTTTAACCTTCCTGCAACAAGAGACTCTTGAAAGTGCAGATTTAATAGGCTGCTGTTCATCATGCCAGGACTCTGTCTGCACTAAACGGACATGCCGTTATTCCTTAACCTCCTGAAAAAGTCTGTTTGAAAATCTGTTGCACTTTGAAGCAGCATTTTCTCCAGTTCTACTGTAACATTAGATTTCAGCAATCACTCAGGTGTCTGCAATGTCAGGAAAGAAAGCAATTAACAAATCACTGTATGCCTTCTAAAATGCCTACTGGCTGGTGTTATAATTATTAAATTTTGCCACCTGATTCATGACACTTTGTTAATATTTTATTCTAGTGCTTGTTTTTAGGGCAAAACATAATTCATAATTATTAGCCTATATATATTTTTTAAATTGACAATAGATGAAAGACTACTGTAGTTGTGTGGGTTTTATACATAATTTCAAGTGGAGAGAAAGAAAGTGACAAAGAGACAGAAAGAGAAAGAAAGATAGTAAAAGAGAGAAATAGAAAGTAAGAAAGAGAATGAGAAAAGAGGGAAAGAGAGAGTTAAAAGAAAGAAAAGAAAGAAAAATAAAGAGGAGGAAGGAAGAACAGAAGGCAAGAGGGAAGGAAAGAGAGAACCAGAGAGAAAAAGAAAAAAAAAGAAGGAAGGGGAAAAGGAAAAAGAAAAAGGGAAGAAAAGAAAAATAATAAATTGAAAGCCATATACGCTACCTGTCAACTACTGGCAATGAGGCGTATAAGTGGTTTACCAGAGTAATCAGTGCTCAAAGTTTTAAAAAATGTGATATACAGCATTCATAATTATGTCATCTGTTAAAATTTGAAAGATTATTTCCAGATATAGAGTCAACTTTTTACACCAGTCCTTTCAATAGTACTACACGGGACATCCTTGGGATAAGATACAAACTGGTTGTAGCTAGTACGATTGCTGGAAAACTAATACCAGATTTTTTTTTTCCTACAGAAACTATAAGAAAAATAGCTTAAAAGTTGCGCATCTCAATCTGGGTAACAAATCTCCTATTTTGTGTGGGTCCTCAGCTCATGTTCACAGTGATTTATTTGAAGCCCTTCCATAACTGAAGGACCTATGCATAAAATAATCTAAGGCAAAAATAAAAGCAATTTGTTATTGCTCCTTAATATGTTAATTGAAACCACATTGCTTGATATACTGGGAATAACTGAAGAAATATGTTAGAATAATAAAATTTAGGTAATCAGATGTGAGGCATGGAAATCTACGTATTTTCAGATGTGATGGTTTCATTTTCTTATTCAAAAATAGTTTGTACAAGTGTTTACATGAAATTCAAGCAAAGAATGGAGGGTTTTTTTTCCTTAGTGAAAAGTAGAAAAAATGTAAAACCAATCATTTGTTGTTCCATAGTATATGAAAAAAAAATAATTTCCCTGGCTGTTATATGTGAAATGTTTTGTATTAGTCATTAAAAACAACTCAACAGAAATGTATATTTGAAAATTCCCTGTCCAGTTCAAATTTAGCTCATATTTATGTTTGTCTGAGTGGTACTTGCACCAGAATCATGTTAGATAGCACAAAGAGAGAGGAGAGACATAAATCATTGTGAAGATAATTTTATAGTGACAAAAATTGGATGAACAGCAAATATTGACGTATAGCAATACTTCTCAGAAAGTATCACTGCAAATTCTTTCTGTTTTTATACTTTTCTCTAAATGATCAGACTGCCATCAGATAAAGTTTCTAGTCTACATCCATTTTTCTTCCAACCCAGTCTATATTCTTAAATTAAAAGTCAGAATTACTATTTAAGGGAGGTAAATATATAATGACTATTAGTCTGTTTATTGCTATTTTATGAAAGCCTTCAACATAACATAACTTGCAGCAATGGTATAAAGTAGGAGATATCTGTCCCAGTTTAAGATAGATCACAATTGGTTTTCAGCAGGGGGGGCGGGGGGGAATTCCATAAAGTTTATTGTGTGTTGCTACTGCAGATGCATTTGTTGTTTTTATGTCTATTCATATCAATCTGAATTTATTAAGAAGATAATTTTATGTAAGAATCAGGTCAGGTTCTTAGATGTTGTCATAATACAGTCATAGGTAGATTTATTTATCTTGAACTTCAATGCTGATCAAAAATATTGGAACAGACCGTTGTGCTAGCTTGCTTAACAGTAATGTTTCAAATGCAAGAACTTTAACTAGCGAGTTTCATTTTGGACATGAAGAATGGGGTCAAAACTCTGGGAAAGCAGAGCAAAGCTGATGCACATGAAACGATTTCTTCTTGTCATTGAAGAAGCAGACATCTTTAGTATTGTAGCTTCAGATCAGAGTCATCTAAATTCTGCTTCAATCTTATTTGTGCTGCATAAGTTGGTAATGAAATCCACAGCAGGAAGAAAAGATGCCAAAGCAAGAGTGTACTCTGTCAGTTATCCCTTCTGGCTGATGTGCAGTGAGCCTAACCGTCCATGCTCAAATTTCACCTCTAAGAGGAAAAAAAAGAAAAAAGAAAGCCTGGCAATGATTAATGTTTATGTAAAATGGGGATCAGATATTTACTAAAAATACATACTATAGTGTTGACATATGGAATATGAAGAATAGCATAAAAAAAGCAAGTGAATATGGTTTAATGGCACAGCAAAAACAGAGGAATTACATTGTTCTCGGTGTCATTTCTGTACTATTATGTCAGTACCTGCGGTCAGATCTTTAAGGGGGGAAAAAACTGTGTTGAAAAAGGTTTCTCTTTACAGAGAGAGAAACAGCTAAGAAACCTAACAGTTTGCTCTAGTCTTCCTCTGAGAGTTCCTGTCCTGATTCTGCAGCCACATGTCTCTTTTCCCTACTTGACTATTTTCCAGTAGCTGCATTACAAAGCTCATATCCCAAACAAGGAGACTTTGATTCAAATAAAGTACCCAACAGCTTGTTCTTGAAAAGAGTTCAAGCTGAGATCCCTTTTCTGATAACACCTTTTCTGATGGCGTGGCAAGCCTTCTGTCTCTGGGGTTACTAACCTTAAATCAGGGGAGATCAGTGCTTTATGGCCATCAGTTGTGAGATCTTTTCGCTGTTTGTGTTTTCTCTGAGCTGCTATTAATATGCCCTTGTGTCCGAGAGATTGCAAGCAAACTGATGAATCCCCATTTAGGTTTCTTTCTAAAACCTTTAGCAGCACCCTGGGTAGAAGTTCTCCTCTTTGATACGAAATCCTAGAGAATTTACTCATGACAAGCAAGTTCTGGAAGGCCTCAGTCTCTGCAATTCAGAGGCCCAACGCTTTCGTCTCTGGGTTTTCAAATTGCTCCAATTATTCCCTAATGTACGATTCGCAGCCAAAGTCCAGCCCAATTTTATTCTTTGTTTCTCTAAGCATCATGGAAATATATTTAAAATTGTTTATCAGTCTGAGAGATATCAATAGTAATTTTTATTGCAACGCCTCATTTTTTAAACCTCAGTACAGTTTTTGGTAGGGTCTCCTCAGCACCCCTCAATCATGTTTCCTTTACAGAAGTATCATACTGGAAGACAAGGACCCTTTGCTGTCTGCCAGCTATTTCGCCAGCTATATGCGTGTTAGAGAGAACCTGTTTTAAACTTTTTTTCCAAGTAAGAGTACACGTTTAAACTGAACAAAACAATATATGGATTTACATTAATTTTCCTGCATTGTTTCTGTCAAAATGCCTGGAAATCTTTTGGGGGAAGCACAATGTTTTTTGGTAAGTAAAATGTTTCTATATATGATTAAAAATGATGGTTTGATTTGGAATTCTTCAAGATTGTTAAAATAAGAAACATTGCTGGAAATCAAAAAATGCTTTGTGAAATCCAATTTTTTTTTCAAGTTTGGGATTTAATAAGTAAAAACACCCGAGAAATCTGAAAAAAATTCTCTCAGTTTTAGTGTTCAGCCAGTTAAAAGAAAATTAATTTGTGAAGGTATACTCTGTGTGGTTTTTAGTTAAGTATTCTCTTCATTTTAATGACTTAAAAAAGGTCTAAATGATCTGTCAAAGTTTCAGAAGTAAGACTTACTGCATTGTCAAGATCACATATTTACAAACCTTGGCTCAAGTATTGAAATCATGAAACTGGTTTAAAAAGCAGGAGATTTTAAAATCAGTGGGGATTTTCTTAAAGGTTGAATATTTTGAGTTCCTATTGTCCAGCTTTCCCAACAACAAGAAAGACTAGAAACACACTTAAAAGTAAATGCGTCAAAATAGTTTTCCTTGGATAATGACTTAGCTTCATAAATTTCATAATTCATAACTATTCAAAGGAATGAAGGCTTTCTAAATAAAATAAAACAAAACAGCTGGAAAAAGGCAGGTCTGAAGACAGAGTGATAACCACAGATGAATATGGCCAAACACTTGATTTTCAGCCTACATTGACATAGAGAATTTATCTTCTAGCAAGCATGACAAAGCACGTTTCCATTTGTTAAAAATGAAATGCTTATGGAAAAGCACAAATATGTACATATTTGAATAGTTAAATAGTAAGAGAGCAACTATCCGCAGAGAAGTAACTCAGTAACTGTGGCATGTAAATTAAAGGGCTTCTGGGGCTATTGCTTAATATGAAATTATTCAGCTTCTGTTTGTTTTTCTAATGGTCAGTACCACAGCTTGGTTTTTGTAGATAAAGGTCAAAGAGAGGTTCATTTATTCTTACATTCTTGCAAGAAATAATCTATTGTAAAGATTTTTGCAGATCAAATTAGGCCCTGAGTGATACAGGCAAAGTATATGAGAATTGATTTAACAGTGCTGTCAATGATGTTTATTCTTTCAAGACTGTCTTGGCATTCCAGAGAATAATAGAAGAGGAAACAAAGAAACAAATTTAAACAAAAAGTTTAAAGTCCTCAGTAAATATAAGTAAACTCTGAGCACGCACAAGGAACAGTTTTGCTGAATAGTATGAGTGATTTTTTTGCTTTATAGAGCAGAAGGGTCTGTGCCTAAAACATATAGCTACAATGTGGTACATTTCAAACAACTTCACATCGATGTTAATGGGAATTTGTACAAAAATAACTATTTTTGCATGTGATTTTGTTTGAAGGATTTGATTCCCTGTAAATAAAGGATTTAGGAGTTGAAAAGACTGGCAATTTGTTGGGGTACTTCCTACAAACAGCAACATGGTGGGTATAGATTCTTGCATTTCTATTTTTTTTTCCAAAAACATTGGAAATAAATAGTCTTTTTTCCAAACTAATCTTGAGAGACTGTGTTATCATCAGCTGCTGTGGGGTACCGTGTCATAAATGGCTAAAATGGCTTTTATACTAGAACTTAAAAATTGCTTTCTTATTTATCGTATCTGTTCTTATTTAGCATATAATGTGTCTTTAAAAAAGCAGCTACAATATGTCTTACACAGGAAAACCAGAAAGGATTAATGTAAGTGAAGGAGTGCAAGGATGAACCTTGGATTATCTGAGCAGTGTTCAGAGTGCAGATCCATGAGTCTGGGTGCAGGGAGAATGGTGAATTCAGGGTGGAACCGAGCACAACCTTATCACTTGAATTCCTGTCCCTTTTTAACCTCAGCAACTTTGAACCCATACTTGTCATTCCCCAGGAGCATGCACCAGTGTATAAGGTGATTATTCAGTTTGTGTAGCATTTCATACGATTTTGCATGGTTTGTGTTTGACAGTGCTTAGGCAAGGTGCAAAGCCTCTTTGCAAAAGCCTGTTTTGGGGTAGAAGAAGGTCAAGCTCTATGGGTTCAAATCAAGCCATATCGTGCCTTACGCCTGCAAATCCAGATAATAGCCCACAAGTCCAGATAATAGCCCCTGACCCATCTTTATTTATAAGTTATGAGACAGGCTGAAGGAATAGGAAGTTGTTTTTTTTTTTTTTAAAGCTGAACACCTTTGGCAATTAAATCCACGTGGGGTTTCATCTGTGAATGGCAGCCTTGCAGAGGGGACTACCTCAGAACTGTAGGTTGGTGCCTCCATCCGAGAGGGAGGTGTGACTTGCCTTCATCCTTGCGTTTCCCTGCAGGCTAGTCACTGAAAATCCCCATCTGAGCTGCCAAACTCTCCCAGTCCACTGTGTGGGAGAGCAAACACTTGGCCGATGTGGTGAATTCACCCTCTGGGACCAGCAGCTCACTGCAACATTTAGCATGATGACATGTAAAATCTTTTTGGCTGAATCTAAAATGACGGACTCTGGGGGAACTTTTGAGCTTTCTCATTCAACTAGACACATCAATCCCTGCCCTAGGATGTCTTTATCCTCTTGTTCCCTCTCTTCCTTTCCGCCTCCCCCCATCTGCCTCTGTGTGTTCGTGGAGCAGCCGGGGGGACAGGCTGGAAATGTGCCACGGGTCTGGCCATGGCTCCGACCAAGGGGCCTGCGGAGGCATCGTGACTCGGAGCTGTGACCTGTACTCATTGCTCTGCTTAAACTGAGCCTGCCTGAACGTGGGCCTGAGTAACCAACCCTGTCTTGGGTCTCCTTAGAGCCCAGCCCTACAGCTGAAAGGAGATTTGGATATGGTGCTGCCTCTCCCAATCCAGTCTTTCCTGTTCCTAGTCTCACGCTTGGTTTATACAAAAGACAATAAAAACAGATCCTGCTTGAAATGTGAAGTGTAATTGCTCAGTTTAACCTTTACTTCTTAGGCAACTTGAGACTTTTTTATCAGTCAGCTCAGTGTTGAATAATAATTATTACATGATCTTGCTTATTTTACTGGGCTTAATGTCCAGTAAGACCCTAACAGAAGGAGTGATGCATACACTGAGTAAGCCAGGAGTCTGGATGGTTGATTTTGAACACAATAGGTGATTCATACGACAGATGTTGGGGCGTTTAGAAAAGTTTTCCTTTAAAGCTACTTGTGACTTACTATTACTCTGCGTGTGTGTGTGTGTTTGTGTGTGTGTGAAGACTGCTGCCAAAGCTGTGAATATCTAGCATTTCTGAATTGCAAATTACATCTGAAAAACATATCTAAGCGTGGTTATGGTCAGAAAAGGGAATACAAAAATAGCAGTTTCTGTGTATTTGGTCATGTCTGCTTACTTTTCCAACCAAAATAAAGCTTTTCAAACTTTTACTCATGTAGGGAGTCCGGAGCCAATACATCTTTGGTAAAGTGTGCAGTGACTCCTTTCTTCTTGGGTATTGTCTACAGGAATGTTATGCTACTTTCCTAAGGCAGCACTACATTGATTTGAAAATCAGGTTATCAGGGCGAGTTTGCAAAGCTGCCAAAAAAACCAGAAGCCAAACCAAACCAAACAACAACAAAAAAACCCTAAAAACCCTTGAACCTTAAGCCCCAAAAAGAGAAAAAAGAAAAAGATTTATAGGTTTGAAAGCATGCCCTCAGGAGGTCAAAAACAATAACAGAATATTCTTGCATAAACCCTACAACTTTTGGTTATCTTATTAAGCTCTTTTTTTAGCTTCTCTGCTTGCAGACCGAAACTTGATATGGAATTCTTTTAGACAACATAGGCATGAAATACAATTTTTCCAGGCTTTCTTCATATTGAATTTCATTTCAAGGTAAAAATTGATTGAACAAAGTAAAATATTATGCTTCAGTTGTAAAATACATGGGGCAGGAAGACAGAGAAAAAAGTGTCGTACCACATTTCCCTGTATATGATGTGGGACCAAAGAGCATTGTCAGTTCCCAGATCCAGATGCAAGGCTTTGTCTTGCCTGCATGGGAATATAGGATCTGAAAAGCCCCTTTTCCCCATCTAATCTCCCTCTGTCCCTGGTCCCCCCACTCCCTGTGCCCTGGTTTTCACTGTGGGGAAATATTTAGTAGGGCACACGTAAAAAGTGGAGGTGTTCTCCTGCAGGTCCCCAAAAATGGACAAGTGGAGAACCAGGACTATGGAATTGCACCTGCCTTGCATATTATATGCAGCCAAAGAAGTTTATGCCCACGACTTGAGTGCTCAGGCAGAACTGCAAGTACCTCCTGAATAATATACAGGAATATGTATTAATAGCAGGAATCCACATAGCAAAATATTTCCTCCATTAAGGAATGTCCTATTCCTCATGAGACACAGTAGAAATTCTCCTAAAATTCAAGAGAAGTCTCACTACAGTCCAAATACTCCTTTCAGGGAAGTCAGTGGCCAAAAAAAAAAAAAAAAAAAAAAAAAAAAGGCTTTAATGGTGCATGATTTTGTGCTTTATAGAAAAAATAAAAGGTCACTCATCACATGCATGGACACCAAGTCAAATGCATCTGGTTTAACAGAATGTGGCTATTTGGGGCTCAGCATGGTGTTACGACTACTTTTGTTGCTTGTTATTAACATGTATGTCTGTCTTAAAGAGAGAGAAAAACACAAAGAAAAACTAAGTGTGAAATCCATGAAATCTAGAAAAAAAGATAGCAGCATCTATTAGTTGCAGTGGGCAAGGATTTCACACAAGGTCATTGGTCAGTGATGCATTTTCTATGTTCTCAGATTGTGCATCTCTAAGGAGCTCCAGTAAATAGAATTTTATTCTTGAGAGAAGAACAAGAACAGCCAAAAATGTAGAAATAGTTTTCATTCTGCAGATTTCAGAAAGACTTTTTTTCTTCCATTTAAATCTTTTTCCCCAAAATGTCAAATGTTCAAAATATTTTGTTCACAGTCTCTTTCAACTCCTTTCTGTCCCTTTTCTTTTCTTTCCCTCACCAAGACAGTAATTCCCAAATGGGAATTTTATGTTTTGCTGCTGGCATAAATAGGGTGAGGGGAAAAAATAAAGATATATTTTGGGAATGTAGGAAAAAAATGAATAAAAAGTTTCAATGAACACTTGTGGCTTGGAAGAATCCCATTTTTGAGAGAAACTTTTATTCAGAGGTGTTTATCAGCAGCACGGCTAGTAAGTATGGGCAAGGGAGGCTGGGCTGGGGAAGGAGAGCCATTTTTTGACTCATGTGGCTCAGGCACATGTGCAGGTCTCTGGTTTATTTGTGGGAAAAGGAGGGAATTAGGGGTTCCCACTGCATGTGTTGTCACACTCATGCTACAGACAGCAGGTAGGTGCCTGGGACGAGGGAATAATCTAAAATTAAGACAGAACTTTTACTAAAGTGATTATTTTTGAACACTCGCATGTCATGAAGGCCATTCTTTTGACTTCAAACCCACACCGATGCTGTTTTTCCCACGAAGTTAGAATGAAGTGCACTAGAGCGACCACGACTGCTTCGCCTGAGACAGAAGAGCAGGCGCTGCTTCGGCCCGAAGTTTGTCTCCACCGAAAGATGCCGGGCCAGCTGATACTTGACCTTTAGCTTCCCCAGAGTTGCCACAGTTTTAGGGAAGCGGCGCTTGTCAGATGGCCAGGCAGTGTGATGGGAAGGCCGGGCTGCCGGCCGGGGGCGGGCGGGGGATGCGCAGGGCAGGTAGTGGGGGATGATGCTCTTCGGGGTCGGCGGACAGATGAGTTTCCTGACCGGGGACCTGGAGCAGGTGGGGAGCGGCGGGGGGGGGGGGGGGGGTGCAGGGCTGCCGGTCCCGGCTGCAGAGGGGCCGGGGCGGCCAGAGCGGGGCCGCAGGGAGGCGGCGGGAGCGGGGCCGGGCGGGAGCCCCCTCCCCGGGCTGGCTGGCTGCAGGGCGGAGAGGAGCAGCTTCTGCTCCGCGGCGGGGAGGGGAGGGGGAGAGGAGGCAGAGAGGGGATGTTGTTAAACAGTTTCTTACCGTAAGAGGGAGTTGGGACCCAGATCTTTCCAGTTAATCACACAACAAACTTAGATCATCGCAATAAAAAGCAGCGCGGCTCACTCTGCCTCCTCTAGTGACCGCCTGTGCGCGGGTCCTCCCGAGGCGCCAGCTCCGCTCCTGCTCCCCGCCAGCCGCGGGGGGCCGGCGGCACCATGCGCGCCCGCAGACTGCTGCCAGCCCTGCTGCTCCACCAGCTGCTGCTTCTGCCCGCCGCCATCCCGCCGGCAGGTTAGTTCTCCCGTCCCTTTGCCAGCGACCCCCGCCTCCCCCCGCGCCTCGCAGCTGCACCCTCCGCCTCTCCGCGCGGGTGCCCGCGGGTGCCCGCGTAGGGGCAGCGCACGGCAGAGCCTGCGGCGGGGCAGCGGGACCGGCCGGCTGCGCAGCGCTGCCCCGCTACCTGCCGCCGCAGCCGTGCGCGCAGCGGCGGCGGGGGCAGCGCACAGGCGGGCCGGGACCCGCGCTCCGCGGCGGCTGGCGCAGCTGCGGGCGGCGCTGCGCGGAGCCCCGGGACAGCCTCGGCTCTCGGCTCTCGGCTCCCGCCCCTCGGCGCGGAGCGGCGCGGTAGGTGCGCTGCGGCGGCGCCGCACGCCGGCGTGTGGTGCGGCCGGTGACAAGCCGCGCTGCGCGCCCGGCGGAGCTTCCGCGGCCCGGGCTTCGCAGGGCGGCGCGGCAGGGCTGGGGATGCTGAGGGGTCGCCGCTGCCCTCCGCCTCCCTCCACCTGACGTGGCGCCCGGGGTCTCGGACGGGGCGACCTGGAGGAGCCGGGAGCCGGGCGGCAGTCTGCACTGCCCAGAGGTGCTCCCAGCCCGTCCCGGGGCGTCGGGGAACATCTGCCCCTCATTTCCAAGCAGCAGGACAAATGTTAAATTACACAAGATGACAGGGAATACCCAAAACACATAATAGCATGTCGCTGAAAGGGAATGTTCCTGCTGAAGTTTAGCGGCACGAACATACTATTTCCAGACTGAAATGACTGTAATTTCTTTAGAGGCTCCTGATGAAATCCGGGGGGAAGGAACAGACAATAAGTAATCAACTGCTGGAAGCTCTTTAGCTGAATTTCTTTCCTGAAGTGTACCCCTTGGACTGGATATCTGAAGAGCTAGCTCTGTATTGCTCTTGGCCCTCTGGGGAGATGTTTGAGGAAAAAAAGTTTGCAAAGGTTTCTACAAACTTTTCCTTCCTTCCTTCCACCAACATTGTTAGGGTCAGACCTTTGCACAGACAGAAACAAAGGACAGTCACAATTGAGGGAAAGGATGTGCCAGGAGGGACAGAGGGACGGTGGCCACAGCTAGGGCAGGCACACACAGTGCCTGGCGCCTTGGGACAATGTCTGAAGCATCCAGTGCTGTGTGGGGCAGCTGAGGTTGATGGTTTCAAAGAAAGAGCTACACTTTCTAGTTAGAACATCAATATTTTGAAACAGGATTTCATGGAATATTCTGTGATCTGAGCAGGCAAGTCAAAGAAAAAAAAAAAAAGACTGGCAGCAGCATCATGGGAAGTAAAACTTGTCACTTTTCTTCTACAGTAAGAGCCTTTGTAAGATGCTGAACATTTCATGAGAACCTCTGCTCCCATGAATGTAGTTTTGTGGGGCACTCTTGGCAGGTGATGTACAGATACACTATGCGAATATTCTTCTCTGAACTCCTTTTCCATGTACATTGCAATTTCCATTCTATGGACATGTGACCTCTGAAAAGTGATGACTAGAGCTGGCTAGGAATTTTCAGAGGAAATGTTTTTTTTTAGCGGAAAGTGCTGACCCATCAAAACTTTTCACATAAATAATTCCTTTTAAACAGAAACTTTCTTTGGCATGGTTCCCCCAAATCCAATGAAAGAAAAATCTCCAGCAAGAGGTGCTTACAGCAGCTTGGGGTACCAGCTATTGGAAAACCCTCACCTGGGATGGAGACTCATCAACTGATGGGCTAGTTTAAAAAAAGTAGAACAAACTCCCAAAACTTTCTTAGTCTGTTGGAGCTTTGTATAACTATTCAGATATTCAGTGGGCCAAAGCAGCAGAAACTGGTCTAGAGCCTGCTTCATAAGAAGCTAGGTCATGCTTACTCTCTTGGTAGTCAGGACTCTTATCTTGAATGAAAAAATAATCCTTGTTGTCCCTGACTGTAGGCTCTTAGCACTGGTCTGTAGTTTCCCAAGCTCAATGAATATTTAATCTATCTAATACTCCAGCAGGATAAATTGAGAGACAGCCTCACTACCCTCAGGATCGGCAGACTGAGGGTCTACCGATGGACTGTTGAGCTACCATGGGCTATTGAGGTGGTTCATCAGGATGGTTCACCATGATGAGAAAAAAAATCAGGTTTCTTCAGATTGTCTCACAGATTAGAAGTCTTGTTTTGCGGCCAACTTTCACGGTGACAGTTTCATGGCAACATTCCCTTCTTAAACTTTCCTTCTTCATCCACCTTAATATTAATCAATCCTATCTTCCCTATGGGCAAAGAAAGATGATTCTTACCACACGCTTCCATTGTGCTTACCTTGCTTTTTAAAATATATAATCTTCAACAAAAGTGTCTGCATTTGTACAAAGCAGGCAAAAGGAAGTCCTACCATCCATTTCTGAAAATATTTTGGTGGCTTTTGAAACATGCATGGTATCCGTTATACATGATTTTGAGTTGTTTTTACTGGGGTGTTTTTAAGATAGTTTGCACATTTCCAAAAGATATGTGAGTATTTTTATTATTTTTATATATGAAAAAACAAGCTAAGTGATGAATGCGGAATTCAAAAATAGAAAAAAAAAAGTAATTTGCTAACTCGTGCCAATACCTTTCCACTGTTCTGTCAAAGCTGATGTTGAATGTACCTAACAATGAGTATTATTTCTTCTGTAAATGGATCTTTTAGGTCTGGAATCCTATGTCCTAAGTTCTGTATGAAGACAATGTCCTATGTTGCTGAGTTTGCTGACTACTGCATGTTGGGTTATATTAATGTGTGTATATATAATGTAAAGAAAAATGAGGGTGAAGAAACAGCAAGAAATTTTCATGTCAGCAAGCTGTCCACACTAGCAAAATATGAATTTCTTTTTAATATACAAAAGATAAGATGATGATTCCTGAAAGAGATAAATGTGCAAGGTTCCTGTAGGCTCATTATCAATATCCTGTAAGTCTCTGTCACTTGCATCAAGAAATTATCTGTAGCTAATAATTTTATCAGGAAGTTTTCTTCCTTGTTCAGATATTCTTAGTACTGAGTATTCTTAGAGAGTATCTCTTTAATAATGTTAATCTAGAGAGACTAAATCTGACTTTTATGAAAACAAAAAGTAGATCGGTATATTGAAAAAGAATGAATATGAACGATTTATTTATATTAAAGATACGTTTTTACGTGAAAAGACTGTCAGCCAAGTGTGTTTCTTTAGTCAACTTTCTTAGCACTTTCTATAGTTCAGATGATCTGAAGCAGTTGCTAATGAAGATGTGGGAGCTGCATTTAGTTCCTATAAATAACAATTGCTTAAAAAAAAATCCCATAGCCAAAATCGATGCACGAATGTTGTGTATTCCTGTGGTCTGCATAGCTACGTGTATTTTAAAAGTCTGATGTGATTTATACTTCCCCATCCCAGCTGTAGATAATCATTATACTATATACCGTCAACAATGCAAAATGATCCTCCGCCAGTTGAAAGACTGTATTCCTTCTGTTTAATGGAATCCTTTTGGTGTGCAGTGCCAAGGCTGCTTGTTTTGCTCTCGTATGTAATACAGCACTTACCCTTCTTAACAGATTTTCTGTTTCTATTAATGCCATTTTCCTAAGCAACATAGCGGGAGAGCACCATGTTGAAAGACATGAGATTAAAATGTTGCATAAAACTGTGGAAAATTATGCACCAAAGTCAAAGGAAGGAAAGCCTCTTATTGGAGGAGCTCATCTGTCATTATTGTAATACTTCAGCTGAGGCCAGAGTTGGACGGGAAATGCACATTTTCCCTCAGAGCGCGTAATATCTCCCCTTGGATCTCCATGCTGAGCAGGACGCTTTGCCACTGAAGCGTTGCAGACCTTTCCAAGGAGTGCGAGGGTAGATCTGAAAGTAGGATATCCAGGCCCATGGACTGGTAAAAGCTTTCGACGGAGAGGGGAGGGTTGCCTCCACATTTTGTAATTGCTCGGTTTGAACGAGTCAAGGAGTTTCACATTTTCCGTATTAACCACGAGGCAGGGGCAGGGGCAGAGGCTACGAAGCAGTGCGAGGGTGAGAAAGGATCGACCTCCTTGCTTGCTGGGGAATCACAAACGTTAGCGGTAGGGTTGTCATCCTCCGAACGGGAGCAAAGTTTGTACTTTGCAACATGGAAATAGGTCAGCTACAAAGCATTGGGAGCGGGTGAAGGCATCCTTGTCTTACCCCTTCTTCTTATGGCGGTTTGTGGCGGGGGGTAGCAGAGCTGTCCCTGCTACCTACTGATGTATGGAGAGACAGAGTGAGGAGCCTGCTCCAGATTTGCCCCATAGGTAGGCAAAATCTAGCTGTTAATTGGCTTGGGGGCCTCTAACCATGCACTGTGTGATGAGCCAAGCCATACTTTGCTCCTTGGCTCTGAGCACCCGGCTGGGAACTGGCTGCTCCCTCTGTCTCTCCTTTCTACCTCTGACTCCTTCCCTCCGCCAGCACCACTGTATTTACTGGTACATAAGGCGAGCAGCAAGGCTATCATTGCTGCCCTCTGCGGCCTGCCCCGCGTTGCTCTGCCCGCATCCTGGCCATGCTCTCTCCCTCGCTCCAAGCAGCCGAGAGCCCGGGGCAGAAGGAGCGCGCGAAGCCCAGTTTGTGCTGGAGGAGGCACCACGTGTGCACAGGCTGCAGAACGCAGTGTGAAAGAGCGGGATTCACTTCTAATGCAAAATGCATAAGGATACAAACCTTGCAAGGGAAGATCCTCTCAATAATTTAGCCAGAGGTTAGATGCAGCAAGGCAGTGTACAAACTGCAGAACATTTGTTTCTGCCAACGGGTCCCAGCATCCTGCTGAGCAGATAACCTCTTCTTGGATGAAGAAGAGCTGTCCTTTTGCATCTACTGTCCAATTTTAGAGCATATTTTCAGTTGTTAACATTATCTTTAGTTTCTCGAGCTTCACGCTGAGTATAGGAGAGGGTTACAAAGAAAGGGCTTAGCAAAAATGTTAAGTTGGGTCCAAGTAAAATGGCAATCTTTGCAGCTGCTGAGGAGGGGCATGCGTGCATGCGTGTGTGTAAGCATGTGGTAATACACAACGTAAAACAAAGAAGAAACATCTTTTTGCATTTCCTGCTGAACAACTGGACTGAAAACCATTGTAAAAATAAGAGGGAAAAAAGACAATATATTTATTTCACACAATTTTCCAAATTTTCACAATTTTTACATGATGACTCTTTGGCCAAGAAAATAATTTCCAGAAATTAAAATAATCACATAATCCTCCAGATACCTTTCTGGGAAGCTATTTAATTGTGACAAGCTAGAGATTCATCTTTGTACAGCTGGTTTTATTTTCGTGACTTTCCATCTATACAGCTGACTGCAGTTTTTTAGGGTATGGTTGGTAAACTTATTTCACGCCAAATTATTATCCTGTATAAATAACTGCATTAAACTTAATCTGGCATCTAAGCCTATTCAGTCTACAAAGTTCTTGAGCACATTTCAGAATTGTTGCGGTTTCTCGCTATGTTGGTCTTCTTTTCTTTTCTTTTCTTTTCTTTTCTTTTCTTTTCTTTTCTTTTCTTTTCTTTTCTTTTCTTTTCTTTTCTTTTCTTTTCTTTTCTTTTCTTTTCTTTTCTTTTCTTTTCTTTTCTTTTCCCAAATGAGAAATCTTGCTTTATTTCAAACTCTACTCAGTGACTTTTCTTCTTACACAAGCTTTGCCAAAGGCATTTACTCTGTACATATAATTAAGCATACTCTATTTATTATTTTAACTTTAAATTGTCACTATTTACACTGAGATAAGCATTCGGCTTCCATATCTCTTTTGAAATGTGTTTTACAACACTGTGATAACCCATATTTTTGCTTTGTACATTTTATTGCATTCTAACAAATGTTTGTTAGTTTATTTGTATCCCTTGAGGTGAAGCATGAACATGTTTGCTTGGGTATTACCTTGCAATTTTGGTTGAGTATGGTGTTTCCTGATAAAAATGTTTGCTGTTTTACTGTGTTAAACTGCATTTTCTTACATTTATTTCAAATGTAGTTAGTTTTTTTTGTTTTTTGTTTTTTTTTTTTTCCGGAGGTTTTTCGTATGATGGCAGAGTTCTGATCTCTCTCTCTTTTTTTTTCTCCTGAGTTTTAAATCAGATAAAATTCAACTCTAGTGTTTCTTTCTTTTTTTCCAGTACATTTGGGAAATTCAGTTTACTTTGGCTTGCAGCGATGAATGTTCTTTGCAAAATTAAATGAATATCTAATCTCATTTTGACCTTCTGACCTGGCTATCAGTTATAACACAAATAAGTCAATCTCTAATTAGCCCATCTGTTAATTGCTTAAGGTCAGGTGACTTCGTTTCATTACAAACATAGTGTAAAATATGAAACAGAAGTCTAACACAGTGACTGGTATTCAGGAAAGGGACTATGTCTCTTCCTTGCATTCTTATGTGATTGAAAATTTATGAAATATTTGTATTGCTTCATGTAACCATTTTTCTTCACAGGAATGTATTTTAATTCTTCAGAGTCTCTGGCTTCCTATACACAGTGCGTGGAGAATTTCCTGCTTTTCATTTTTTTCCCCAATACTACTTCATTTTGGATGTGGTAGCACTACTTGGAAGAACTGAAAATGATTCCTGCAGATATCTGACAGTATGCTCTAGTCTAAGGAATTTAAGCATTTTCTTTTTCTTTTTTCTCAAAGATTTAGTTTAGCTCTGACATTATCCAACAAACACATAATGCACAGTGCTGGTGTGTGACTGTTCATATTATTTTCAAAACTGATAATTAAAAAGGTCTTTTTTTCCTTTCATAGTATGAAGGCCCATATCCAGCTGACATAAGTAGCTATCACAGTAAAAGAAAAATCTTTCATTACCCTGGGTGGTTGAAAGGATAGCGCAACAAAACAAACAAACACTTAGGAAAATATCAAAGTTCTAAAAGATTAGCTGTAATCCAGCTTTGTAAATGTAAGCAAACAAAATCAGGAAATAGGCCCAATATCAAAATAACAAGATTTCTTCAAAGATAGTGACTTAAGCATAAAATTTTGTGTTTATAGTTATTTATCTCCTGAGTTGGAAAATTTGGTGCTACGTTTTTATGTGTTTGTGTTGTGTAATAGAGGCACGCAAAATTAGAAAGAAAGGAATAAGACTTCTCTCATCACAAGGCCTCATGCTATATTTCTTTAAGAAAGGATTAACTATTGCATAGGCTAGAGTGAAATGTGGAAACCTTGTAAGCTGACATGCTGAATGCATCACTACCCTTGTTTAATAAAAGCCTCACAGAGTCTATGACAAGTCAGTAAAAGCATGGAGATTAGTCTGGGGGAGATAGCCAGTATGCTCCAGTTGCGTTTTGTGAGATTACAACTCTTAAGTCTAAATATACATCTACATTAGAAAAAGCTAGGCGACTGGAGGAAGGAGAAAGGGGTTACCAGTGAGTAGATAACATGAGATAAATTCATTGTAAAATTTTGCTACAGAAAATACAAGCAGTGTTTTGATCTCATTATAATGGGCAAAGGTAATCTTTGGGCTTGTTAATGTCTTGTGTGGTTGGGTTTGGTTACTAACACAACAGTATCATTTTGGATATATATATATATATATATGTATTTACTACAGAAGGGGTAATGCAAAAACAAACCCTTTCTGTGGTTTTTAATAAGCCCTGAGAATCTGAAACTTGCCTTGCTTAGGTATTTGAGCTATGAATGGCCTAAAACTATATTTATACTCTCGTGTAGCTTGGTATCAGACCTATTTTCTACTACGTATGAGCTTTTCAGTAAGCTGTAATAACCACACCACAAATGTAATAACATTTTGAATACAGTTTTGAGTTGAGGTATAAAATATATTCAAATAGTTTCAGATGTGAGTGATGTGGTGGTAGGGGAACTGAAAGCCCTTTTTGGTGCCACAGGCCCAGAAGAGAAAAAGGAAACGATATTGCTGCCATTTTCCCAGCAGCCCTGTGGTAAGAAGATACCTGGAGAGTGAGAGAGCTCAAAGTACAAATACAAGAGATACAAGAGATTCAAACGCATTTCTCTTGTTTGTCAGGAAAGTGTCTTAATCTCCATGATACTGAATATCATAGGGTGCGTTACTCAGTTGTTGCTGTTAGACCTATTCTACTTTATATAAAATAGTTACTATTGCAGTTAAGTAGCATCTAGAATACAGGTACCTCAAGCTCCCAGCGAATTTCTCACTAGAAGTCTGCAGAATGATATTTTTCCTCGTCTGTGGTATTTGAGTATTTGCCATAGACTGGAACTGCTCCAAGAAAAGGTGCTAAGGGAAATCTTCCCCACCCAGGGAGAAGATAAAGAGTATATACAGCTAGGGGTTGTTCCTGTTGAAGAAAAAATGTTGCTTCACATTTGACTGGATTATTTTGTATTTGAATCGGCTGCCATTATTTTCAATAGTAAACTGAATGTCAGATTTCCTTAGTAACATGATTGCTAAATACATGAAAAATCAGAAGATATAACCCACAAAATAACCAAAAGTCTTGGCTGACCAAAGTTTAGGAAACTGGAATAAATGGCGATCACAAATTAGCAGTATTAGTTACAGCGTGCTGCATGATAGTCTTTCATATAGGACATTTCTAGGGCATTCTTTTATTTAAGAATTTAATAATAAAAGCACTTAATTTGAAGTAAAAATAAAAGCTCAATTATTTTTATTTCTTTTTTATTGTTGGAGACATAAAATTCATGCCTTGCATTATTCTGATGGTTCTAACAGATTCACACCAAGGATGCATTTGGCCCTTTGCCTTTTGGATTACAGGCAAAGTCATGGAATATTATTGTTTGGAAGCTAAAGTAAATCAGGCTGTTATGAATTGCTAAATGCAACATCAAACCCATAATCCTCTTTAGACAACTGCTCAGAAAAAAAGAATTGAGCACAACTGTGACCCATGTTTTTCAGGCTGAAAAAAATTTCTTTATTTTCTTTTTATCATATTCTTGCCTGATGGCTGATGAGCATTTAAGAGGCTGTTATCATAAGGAATTAAGATAATGACACTTATCAGTGGAGGGGAAATGTTATCATCAGGAAATGAAAGAAAATACTTTGATATTTCTGTAAAGATTCTTACCTCCATTTGACATAAAAATCTTGGCTGAGACAACATAGAAATAACAGAGAGCTCTTGTAAGATAATAGATTAAGACATTTACCACAAAAGCTTTATGGAAGGCTTGCTTTTTTTGTGGTCGTCTTAAGTAGCAGATGCAGTATTTATTGCAGCACTTTGGCTTTATCATAGGTACAGCAAAAAAATTTTAAAAAGCATCTTCAGTATAGACACAATGGCTTTCAGTGGTATGCTGCTAATACTTGAAGCCATAGATTCCTCATAATGTTTCCCTAAACGTTATGATTCACTTTAGGTGCATATACACTTAGCAATGTACAATGCTAGGCTGGAAAACCCTAAAATTGAGGCTATGTCTCCCTAACACACCACTAAACCTACTAACACTTCATCTTTTAATCAAAAGCTTCTTCATATAATAATAACACAGATTTGGAGGGAAATTAATAAATTTATTTTTCTGAAAATGTCTGTAGTTTGAATTAAAAATATGAACTATTGAGCATAGAGGAGTAGCATATTCATGCTCAGCAGTTTGAAAAAGAGGAGAAAAGGATAGGGTAAGGATTTTTTTATAGGTGCTTTGCAGCAGAGATGTTCTATTCCTGTGATTTTTTAATAGCTGAAGCTTGATGAAATCCAGTATAAATGTCTGCCATGCATTTTTAGGTGTTCTTGGGATAACTCACCACTGAGAGGTGTGATTTAGCTGAGTCCAGTGAAAAAGTGAACTCATGTAATGATAGGGATGGAAGTTCTGCAAAGGGAACGCCCTTAAGCCCTCTTTGGCTTTACAATACGTGCAGCCGTCGGGAGCTCATTCACAGCTGGGGGAACCTCCTCTGTTGCTGCCTTGCTGTTTACGGAGTTATTCTGAACCTCTGCACAGAGTGCACCAAACAAAAATTTATTAACCTAAGTGCACTTTGTACTTGGACGAGGAATTATTTATTCAGGATAATGGAATGTGAGGTTGAGAATTCATATATTTTCAGAACTCTGGCAGAATTCAATAAACTGATGCTGAGCATTCAGGTTCTGTCATTGCTGCAGACAGCCATGGAAACTGTTACATGAAAAGAAGCTATGAGAAATAGTGACTATTCGCTATTTGGTAAATTAGAGAGAGATTGATTCACCTAACCTTACCTGCTTAAATGTTACCCAACTAATCCAAACAGATCCTCTGGGATCCTCGAGTGAAATAATAGAAACATCTCCAAAGACCAGTTTATCCTCCCTGTTAATCATCTGTCTTAGAACAGGGAAAATCCCTCCCCGGAGGTACTCGTGTGCCTCCATGGACTGCGGAGCAGTCTGGACCATCTGACAGGTCACCCAGCACTAAACATTGGGACAATGAACTGGACCCTAACATTTTGCACTGAACCAATGGAAACTTTATGCTAACTTTTTGTCCATCTTCACATGCTGGATTGTTGAAAATGTACTTTTCACATAGAGGCATTGATTTCTATAAAAACATATATATACATAGTGGGAAAACGGTATTTTTTTCTCGTAGAACAAATATGGTGTTTTCTTGCAAAAGTGAGGGACCTTTGCTTCTTGCACTTTAACCAAACATCTCTAGCCAGCCTTCCCCGCCGCAGTTTATACTGGCCCTTTTGACAGAGACAGGGAAATCAGATCAGTGTTTTCCTTTTTGTAGAAATCTCTGCAACAGTACACGCTCTTACTACCATGCTATGACCTCTCTCTCCCCTCATCTTCTTTTCTTTGGGTTGATGACTTTAATTCATTCACGCCTAAACTGGACACAACACTCGCACTGTGTCTTCACTGGAGCGCAGTGCAGACAAATGATTATTTTGTGGATCTTCCAGGCTCCAGTTTCATTCACAAGTTGTGATTAAAAGTTTGCTCAGCTAAGAACAGTTTATCACATTCTGACTGCGATTCTCTATAACATGTAGACCCTTTTCTCTCAAACTGTTGCCTGGTGAGTTGTCCATCCTCCACTTCTTAGTCTGATTACACCAATCTGAGAACAGAAACTGAACTTGATTCAATTGCAAAACACCCTTTTCTTTCAGTTCTTAACTCCATTTTGCCTTTCCAAAGAAGACCTTTGTTCATCCTTTTCACTTCTTTTTTCTTTTTTACAATCCTTTTCAGAAAAAAATACAAAAAATAAAAAAAAATACCTCATAGATTTCTGTTAATACAAAATTCTGTTTGAAATGAGTTCTGCTGTATTTCAGAAGAGTCAGGTTTTTGAGAGTGGGGATCACCATCTAAGAGTAATCAATTCTTCCCATATTTCTGCTTGTGCCTTATTTTTGTGAATTTCTCTATGCTTTAGGTACCAATATTTCTATAATTCCTTAATATATGCTATTCATCATGAATGCCATCTTGCCTGTACTCTTCTTTACAGTGTTTGTTTTCTTTTTCTTGTTGACCTTTTTTTAGAGGGCAAAGGAAAGAGGAGAAATCCTCTTCATGATTTCAAAAAAACAGGAGAGATGATGCTCATTAAAGTAAACAAATCACTGGAAGTAAAAACCAAGCTGTTAAATACCACGGAGCAGTGTGCCAAGAGATGCAGCAGGAACAAAGGCCTTTCATTCACTTGCAAGTAAGTTATGTATCTCTATTATTATTTTTTTTCCTAATATGACCACTATAATACTCTCTGGCCAAATGTCTCTCTATAATTGATATCAGCGGCAGCTTGTACTGAGGGCAATCTAAAGTTCTTGCATTTTTCATTTCTGTGATCTTGTTCTACCTGTCCGGGGAGTATCAGTCCTTACTGAAGCCTTAATCTGAGCTGTTCTGTCTTCTCAACTTGTCCAGTCCGTAATCTTTTCCATGATATATCTGAAAAAAATGTACTTGTATTAAGATGTGGATGACTTGTGCTACACTGTAGCCTTCGGTGAACATTTCTGAGATTTTTATATCTCTTATAAATGGTTATTGTTACACATCACAGCTGCAGTATTTCAGCACCACTTCAGACCATATTCTGCCTTCATGCTTTGCACATTACTCCCACTGAAGTTGGTGGGAATTTCACACATGGAATACAGATATATGCACGGCTGAAATTCACTGCCAAGTCCTACGAATGTGATACAATGGAATCAAACCTTTTGGGCTGCACAATCATGGCAAATATATGATAGCAGTTCTGCAGCATCTGCTGTCTCTTATGAACACATCATGCAGCTGATTGCTTGTCTGCCTAGTACATATTCTCTACTATTTTTTGGAACAAACCACTATTATTTTTCCTATGTACTAGACTTGAATTATCCCTCTGGCCTCTCTTAGTCTGTACCATTAGCAAAATATGAAAGGACACGAATGCAGAAGGATGTTTGAGAGAATGGATGGCTTCTGTACTGGTGAGTACTGCACCAGATGTGAGCCTGATCTCGAAACACACAAAAATTTTGCCTCTCGTTACAAAGGGAAGCTAGATCAAATGTGATAACAAGACGCTTCCTAGGCAGAGAAGATCCTCCACTATAATTTAATCCTTCTTTAAGCCTTTAATTCAAGTGTTGCAAGATCTAGTTTGTATCATTTTGTACCTTGACTATGTATTTACATGTGTAATTAATAAGTGGAGTTTGCTTATTACTGTTAGAACATATTTTCCAGGCACTAATATTTTTCACATGGTGACTGAGTAGGGGCTGACTCCTCTTCCCACTGGCAGAACTTCCACTGACGTCATTGCCAAGGGGATCAGGTTGTTCTCGATGCGGCGAAAGATCCTTGAGCTCTGATGGTCAGCAGCGAGGAGTGTTATTAAATGAGGTTTCACAGGATAAAAAGAAAAATTCTGAATGATGCCAGGCATGCAACAATTCTAAATTCCAACGTCTGCTTAGGAAAATTGTTTCAAGCCTCTTCTAGTTGTAGCTGCTCTGGTTGGTATGTTATATGTTCTGAAAATAAAAAGTAAGTTAATATGGTTGTTGATTTCCCTCTACTTGAATAATAATCCAGAACCTCTTTTTTCCCCCCTTTGTTACTTTCTCATTCATGAAGAATTTTCCATTGAGACAGTAACCGTTCATTAAGGGGCAAACTCTCTCTGCCGTAATCAGTCAATAAAAGAATATAGAGGAGCCACGAAGGAATTTGCGAACAAAGTTTGGAGGAATCTTATTCACAGACAGCAATAGGTCTTGTAACTATTTTGCACTGGAGACAGAAAAGAATTGCAAGTCTGACTGCTCATACACTGAATTTCCAATTTTCCCCTACACTGTTTTAAAAGGAAAGGATGGCAGGAGAGGTGGAGGGGATTCATTTTTCATGCTGTCACTATGCAGCAGAAGAGGAGAGATTCTCTGTATCTGTGAGCATTCTCGTGGTTTCACATCTGGCCCCAAATGAGTCCTCTTATAATATGTATAGTTCTTCGATGCTACTGTAATGGCATATTTGGCAAGTATTCCCTTTTAAAGGAATCAGTGATCACTAATGTTTCTTGTTTCTTGTTAGGACCCCCAGTCTTTCGCTTTCCACCAGTATATGATTGCCACAAGGTGAAACTTGTTGCCAATATAAATTAAAACCAATTAATTTAATGTTTGCTGTGGGTGCAAGCTAAAATCAGAAGAGAAGTGACATAAAATGACATTTTAAAAACTTGAAATATGTGATTGGATTTTATCTTTGTTTATGGAAATTTTCATTGCTTGATTGTGATGCCCCATAACCATGTAGTATCTCTCTACCACTTGGGTCATAGCACTGGTGTTTTCTTTCATTCTCTGGATTCAGATTCAGTTTGTTTAAGTATTACTATCAAATGGAAGAGAAATATATTGTAACACAGTTATGACAATAGCAGTGGGAGCAGCAACAGCTTGGTCTGTGCCCTGCGAGCCACCAAAGCAGCAAGCGGGTCAAGCCTTGGCCAGTCTCTTTCTCTGCCGGAAAGTAGCAAAGTGGCAGATCTCAGGAACTACAGACCTATATAGGATTAATTACTCCTTATCTTCTAGAAAAAAGGAGTAAGACAGCTTTTGATTTATTTATCTTTTTTTTTCTCATGCTTGGATATAAATTATGAATGTGGATTATATTTTGTAATCATTAATCCTTTCTCTTTTTAAGATATGCCATTTCTCAGAGCTGGCCTTTCTTCTTTTCCCTTATTCTCCCTTTTGCACACATCTTGATCATCTCAAATATGTGTTACAAGACTCTTATCTAGACCTGTTTATCCTTCATGACACTGTTCCTAAAATTTCCTCATGAAAATCTCCCTTAGATTAATTTACTGTGTCTTTTTGACTTTATGACTACCTGTGCATCATTATCTGCCTTCCTAATCAGCTTTATTAACTCGCTGCCACGCTACTCCTGTTCCTTCCTTTCAGCGCAGTCCATATTTCCCAATGTTTTCCCTCAGTCATCCTTAGAGCTTTTCCTTACATTTCTCATGGATGAGAAAAATTCCATGAAAAAGAACATACTACTATTTTACCGGCTATGCAGATGACTGCTGCAGACATGTCACTTCCTTACCTACAAAGCTCTGCCTGCCTTCTTATTCTCTGTTATTTTCTTGCTCTTTGGAATGCCTTTTACTTTATATTTGTGCAGAATGGGATTCCAGTACACACCATGGGATTCCAGTATCAGATCAGAAACTCTACCGACTATCTCAGTACAAATAGCAACAACAAAAAATGTTGTGATCGGCAGTATCAGTAGAAAAAAGTCCAAGAATTTGCTTAAATATGTTGACTTTGGAAGTGTAAAAACCCTCTGGATTTGGGTCCAAGAAAAGATTGTTAGAAACTTTTATGTGGAGAAGTAGCTGAAGCCAAACTGGAAGGAAACCAAGAAGCAACTGAAAGGCAAAAACTAAAAGAAATGTTTGTAAACAGTGTATTCTGCATTCCCACTTTAGGAGGAGGAAGGGAAAGGAGAATGTAATTGGAAAGGCAGGAAAGGTCAAGGATATTTTTGTGAAGATGGAGTTGGAGAGACTTGGACACGCTCACATTTTGAGAACTAGCCAGCGGAGAACAGAAGGCTGAACAAAGGCAGAAGGATGAAGGTTAGCAGGTTGGAAACATTTGGAGTCAACAGAGTAGAGAGAGCAGTTGGATGAAAAATCTGTTTGGTGATGGAAAAGATAATGAAGAGGATGTTTGAAAGAGAGACAAGTGGGGAGGTTGGATAGGATCTTGTAATATTTTTAATTGAAGCCAGCAAGATCTTACACAGAAAAGTCTTGTGTGGTTAAAGGGGAATTAAATGGAAACCAAAGAGCTTTGTGTTGGAGATGCAGAGTTGTTTAGCTAATAATACGGCAGGGCCAAAATATGGATGTAGTGTAGAAAACCTGTGTGTCCTTTGGATGTCATTAAGCAGTGTTAAAATGCCTTCACAGGCTAGAGCAAAACAGCTGAGAACATTTGGGATGACTGATGGCTGACAGTGAGGACAGACTTCGTGGTGGGGTAAAGGTGATAGTTTCATGTGGGTAATGTATTATTTGATTCTCCTGAAAAACTAGGGGAAAATGAATTTTAAGTAGTTTCTTATTATGCTCTTTTTCTTACAGGAATATCTGCCTCCACTCCACAGCCCTCCACCCCCAGTCCACTGGACTTTGCAGTCCAGCAAAACGTTTGGTGTGGATAAATGTATTTCATTTAATTCTGTGGGTTTTTTAATCCTTAAAATATTTTACCTACGTTTAAAGATATTCTTTTCAAAATGTTGCTGGGAAAAAAAAGTCTATACATTTCATCAAAAATACTGAAAGTAAATATTTTTACTTTTCTGATTTCTGTTTATCTTTCTCCCACTCTCTCCCCCCACAAAAATTGACTGGATTTAGCACACATTGTTCTCCATCCTTGAAAGCAGTTAAAAATGAGAGAGAAAAGAAAACAAAAGCACAGCAAGGACAAGCTTTAGGTACACTATCACAGTTTAGACTATTCGCAAAAATAAAAATAGTCTTGCTTTCAAATAGCTGTGTTGTTCCAGGCAAGACACAGACTCCTTGTGCTTCAATTTTCATCTAGCCATCAGTGTGAGATACTTCACTATTTCACAGGAAAGCAAAGAAGCACAGCAAAGAAGATGCTTTTGAGTCTTCTTTTTTTTTCCCCCAGAAAATGGCTCAACTGGGGACAAAATGCTGTCTCAGTCACATTTATCTCACTTTTAAAATAGAGATATTTAATGACAAGGGAACTCTTAGATTAGCGTGAACAACCAAGCTGGTATTTAATGTACTGGACACATCAATTTAATTTCTTTGTTTCTTTCTTCTTGTCAGCACAGTCGTGGCTTTAAATACTAATTTGGGCTGTTTCTCTGCCTTTCCCAGTAAAAATAAATCTGATGTCATTGCATGCTCCTTGGCAAGCCATGTGTCATTATTACAAACCACACAGAGATTTTTTTTCTCATCCAGATTTTCTTTGCAGGGCCTTTGCTTATGACAGAGTAACAAAACGATGCCATTGGTTATCCTTCACCAGCCTGACAAATGGTGTGAGAAAGAAGCAAGACCACGCGTTTGATCTGTATGAGAAGAAGGGTAACTGATTTATTTACTCGTTTTGTTTTTCCAGCCATGGAGGGAAAAATAGCTGAGGTCAGTCAATGACTTTTATAGGGTAGATGCATCCTGGGCATAGGATGTTTAATACACTCCGAAGACCGTGTCTCATGATGCTTTTTACAAATATCTTTTATCTTTGCTGTCATATGAGCACAATGTTGGTCTATATATTTCGCTTGCCTCAGTGTTTCAACCTATATGTCTGCCTCTCATCACTTATACTAGTCTGATTTGCTACTTCAGTATACTAATTAAAAGCTCAGTCCCATGAATTATTGGTATTGACTTAATATTGCTTTTATTTACCTCACTGATGTGTGTAGGAGTTAAGTTCTCAATCATGGACTTTTAGTAGGATTTTCAGTAGCTTTTTAGGGCAAGTTACTGACTATTATTATTATTTTTTTAAAGAAGCAAGAATTCTTGTGGAAAATGGAACAATATTTTGAATCATGGTATCTGTAAAGACTATCAGAAGCATTTTTTTCTTTAATTTAAAGACTGTGGATAAGCTAAACAAATTTATAAAACATTTAGCCAAACTCCTAATTTTTACCCGCTTTCTTTCAATAGACTATGTCAGGAATTGTATTATTGGAAAAGGCGCGAGCTACAAAGGGACGATATCCGTAACCAAAAGCGGGATCCAGTGCCAGGCCTGGAACTCCATGATCCCCCACGAGCACAGGTAAGCATTCAGGAGCAGAGACAGCTCTCTCAGAGCACAGTTTGACTTATTAGCAGACAAAGAATTTATGAGAAAACTGACCTTAAACAACAAAATCCCTTAGGTGTATTTTTGCCTTTCCCCCAAAGCTGCCATTCTCCACATCCTAGAAAATCCTTACCTTCTCAGGCTTTCTCCAGAGAGGTCTCTCTTAATGCCAGCATGTATGTCTGCATCCCTTCCTCTCCTTCCCCCTCTCCTTTTTTTTTTTTTTTTTTTTTTTTTCTGTTTATATCCTTTTGATCTCTCAACTCCTTGCCATAGTGAAACAGCTGTGTTACTTCAGCTTGGGGTCTGGAAAGTTATCACTGTTTCCTAACTGACTCCTAGGAAATACGTCTTTTTTTAAAAATGCAATGTAGGAAGGTAGGGATATTAGTCCACCTATTTGATTCATACATGATTTTTGTTACTATACTTTGCATAGGTACCATTCATTTGCTATTATTCGTGGCATATTTCAAACTTTACAAAGCACTTCGAATAGGTGACAAGTACAGAGAAAGGACTAAGCAGATGAATGAAGTCCTTCCCTTCAGTTCATGCAAGCAATAACTCACGGGAAATGGAGCAGCTGTGGGCTTTAACTTTTGAGTTTAAGGCCTGATACAGAGGAACCAAGACGATATCAACACTGCGGACAGGGTCCAGAGTAGCCCTATGAGTCCTCCCACCCGCAAGCCTCCCATCCATGCTGCTGACTTTTACTCTTGACTCACAGCATCAACCCTTGGGTAGGAAGAACCAGGCTGGAGATCGCTAGTGAGGGACTGGGCTATACACTGCTCAGGCTTGTCCAGACCAAATCTATCCAGAGGGCAAAGTGAGGGCTTGGAACAACGTTAAAAGGACAAAGGATGCTTGGGTTCTCTCTTTGTACAGTGCGGTACAGAGCTGAGCCTCAGGCAGCCCCAAATGCGAGCTTGATGGCTCATAATATACATGGTAGTGAGTTTGATTTTCAGTGTGGGAACAGATTTGTGCTTAATTGTGAGTATATGCGAAATGTGATCAGCTCACACTGCAATGGCCTGCTGACTCTCTGCACCTTGAAATATTGTACAGTTTTAATCTTTTGTAAGTGAAAGAATTCTCAGTAATTACTGCCTAACCAGGAATGAGCATTTGATTTTGTATGATATATATGTGTTTTTATGTAATAAGAGAAAGATGTGTATGAGAGTATATATTATGTATCACTATCTTGCATTTTTAATATATAGCATATATAGCTTTATCTAATAAATTTGGGCAGCCACTCTTCTATGATGCATTTTATGGGAATGACTTTTCTCCTGCCTTGCCCAATAAGATTAATTTTTAAAAGGTCACTGGATAAATGAGGTGGCTGCATGCTAATTTTGTTTTTCAACATCAGAAAATATGATTTCATCATTAGAGACATGAGGGAAATGGGAAGAAGCAAACAGTAGTAGTGTGTTTGGAACTTATTAGAATGAAAGGCTTAGATTTTTAAGTCATTTTTTGCAACATCTGATTATCACAAAATGCCATTTGGAAAATAAATCCCTTTTTTGTATTCAAGGAAGAAAGGTACTTTACTGATTTCTCACAATCTTGCCAGCAAAATTAGAAATAACTTCAGACTTTAAATTTTTCTTTGGATTTATCGAATTATATTTTTTAATTAATTTGTATTCCAGTAGAATCAGGAGACTCTGATCGACCTTGGGATTCCATTCTTTCCTCACCATCCCAGTACAGATTACAAGATACATTTTTGTGCTCTTTAGAATTTATTAACTAAATGGCTAGAGCCAATATAAAAAGGGTCAAAGAAAGAGGTTCAAAGAGTGGAACAATATCCTGAAACCTTTTTTTGAGTTTCACGGTGACTTTTGTTGTGCTTGAATCTGCTTTTGCCATTACTCTTACTGGCATGAATTTCTGGCTTTCTTCTTTCCTTAGCTAATACAGTTGAATTAAACTAGTTCACTCTTTTAGGAGTGTCTCTTTTTTGCATTTCTGGATGGGTCTTTTCTGTGTCTCATCTTTTCCTTTCCCAAGAGTGTTGCTTCAGTACCTGTTGAAGCCATTTATATATCTGACCTATCTTGAGTCTCTCATGCTATTCACTAGGAAAGACTTCTTAGTTTTTTAGTGTTCCGACAGACTATCTAAGGTTATTTGAGATCATTTTTTCCTGTGTTTTCTGATGATCATCATTTCTGTGCAGAAAGATTTTCCAGCAGGAGAATAAAATTTTCTAATGTGGAGTGACATATCACATTAAAACATACACAAGTTGTAATGCCCCATCAGAAAAGTTTGTGTAGTGGCCTATAGCTAAAATATTTCAAGAGATTTATATTTTAAGACTACAGAGGAAAAACAGAAGCAACAATTTCATGGGCAATAGTGATGACAGAAAAGTTATTCTCTTCAAGGGCCAAAAATAAGAAAATCACTTTTAAGTACTGCTTTCACATTGCCTTGACTAGAACCACGATGTGATTAGCAGAGGTATTTTCCACTTCAGTTAGTTCAAAGATTTCATTAACTAGAATAAAACATGATCAAAATGTCACACATAGGAGTTTTCTTTCTTTCTTTTTTTATTCATTCATAACATAGAATTTGCCAAGGAGAGCAGGAACTTGTGATTTTGTATATAAATTATATCAGTGCTTGTGTATATAGACTGTTCCAAGTGCTTAGTTCAGTTTCCTGAGCTAAAAATGTATACATTCTTCTAAAGGAAGCTAGGTGAAATTTTATGCCTTTTTCTTCACCAGATTATAGATGTGTTCAAATTCCTTTGATGATTAAAAAAAAAAAAAAAACCAAAAAAACCCAAATCCATAATAAATTAATGGGCATTTTCAGGATTAAAAATGTGTTTTATTTGTGATATTTCAGTCAGAATTTAAACATACTGAAGAAAAAACTGGAACAATTTCTTAAAAGCTTAAAAATGAAATAAATTTATTAAGCTGAATTGCAAGTTGTGCATGATCCTTATGTGTTTCCCCCAACTTTTCAGTTTGCCCCTCCCTGCAAAAGTTCTTCATGGAACTGAGCATAATGCTGAATTTAGTGTGGTTTTTCACTGTAGAGACTTAGTTTAAGCACCACTGCAAAGAAACCGCTGGTGACGTGACGCTGGGTATGTCTGCAATATGCAGACTGACTGTGGTGATGAGCTCTTGCAGCATGGGAAAAATGAACCAGCTCGGGGATCGGGCTCCTTAGCAGGGAGTTAGCTATTCTGTAGTTCAAGGGGGAAAATAGCTATTATGACTTTTCTGTATAAAAATAAATGCATACATACATCTGTCTCTCTATATATATCTGTGTGTGTACATGTGTGTGGGGGTGTGTCTAGAGGTAAGAAAGTAATTTTATAGACAGAATACATGAAGAGATAAAACCTTGGCCCTGGAGTGTTCGTATTTGACAAACTGGGCATAGGCAGCAAAATATCACAGTGAAAATGTATTATAGGCCAAAGATATAATATCCACAAACATTTCTATTCAGTCCCTAAAGAAGAACAAAGTGCTTAGCTTGGGCCTGGGAACCCCAGATCCAAGGGGAAAATGCTGAAGGATATCGTTATTTGGTAGCCCCTTACGCCAAAAGCAAGAGATCTTTGTTTAGATACAGCAATTGTAATGAAACGATGAATTGAGTTTTGTCAGCTAGGTTGCTATTAAATGACCTAATTTGTTTGGTAGCAATGATGAGTGCAGACCCTCAGGGTGACACAGCGGGGCTTGTGGCAGAACATGAATCCAGGCAGCAGAAGTGGGATCTGGGGCAAGTTTTATGCTGAAATGCAAAACAGCATATGGCTTCCGGCAGTACCGTGCAGCTCGGTCGCGCTCTCCTGTGATACTACAGGCTCCCACGTGTGTACACAGCACAGCCAGCCTGACCCCGCTGTCACACTGGCTGTGCTCATGCAAGCTCCCACGTGCCGCTGAGCCTTTCCTTGCTCCCTCGCGGAGTTGGTGGCTGGGAGTGATGAGCATGTCCCCATGCTCAGTGCGGGCTGAGGGGTGGGGAAGGGGTTTTTCTGCTGTATCCAATGGATGTACAGCAAGTGCTGCCACATGTGCCTGTGCTGCATATGAAGAGCCGGGCCAAGATGTCCGTGTGCATTTCCCAGGGCCATGCGAGCAGTTGCACGCTCATGAAGGGGAGCAGCGAGGGCTGGCAGGGAGTGTGCTCCTGCCTCCGGCTCCGCAGATGATCGCTGGCTCTCAAGTGCCCAAGGGGTGGGAGTAAAACTTTCTAGAGCAAGCTATGGGCCAGATGAACTGTCCCAGACTTTGGCCATTGATTGAGTAATCCCAGCTGAAGATGTGTATTTGTGTATGAACAGCTATTTGGGTGTGTGCTTTTGTGTAGGCAGGGTGGAGGGAGAAGCAAGCAGAACTGTGATTGCTTGTAACTGTTTATGAAAATAGTATGATTAACGCTGAAGTTTGCATGCTCTTATACTGTAATGATTGTCATTTTAAAACTAGCTTTTTGCCTTCGAGCTATCGGGGTAAAGACCTGCGGGAAAACTACTGTCGAAACCCCCGAGGGGAAGAGGGAGGGCCATGGTGTTTTACCACCAGCCCAGAGACGCGCCACGAAGTCTGCGACATCCCCCTCTGCTCAGAAGGTAACCCGGCACGGCTCCCGCTCTAGACTTGCGTTTTTTGTATTGAAAACACGGACAAGGAACTTTTACTAGTTTTAGTGATGCTTGCACAGGAAGGAAAGAATAGGTGATTTCTCAGTAGGAATGACTCATTTAGCAAGAAAAGCAAAGTTGTTAAAGAAAGAGAAGATCTTTTTATATATTCTAATACATCTGGAAAACTTGAAAAAACTTTCAGGCCCATCGACTTTCAGATCGCAGAGAAACTGGAACAATGAAGCTGTACTGATCACACAAACGAGACCTGTTTCTTCACTGACTAGTCTGCAGTGAATTCATTAATCACTTCTGTATTGCTACTTGATAAAATCTTCTAGTGTTGCGCCATGGCAAAATCAACTTTTCTTCATTATCATGAAGATATTGATACTGAATTAGAGGACAAGTGCTCATACTAAACATCTGCTTTGTCTTTCAAACAGATACTTTAAATAAGCAATTTGTTTTACAAATCCAGTCCCATTCTACTTACAAGTTGCAGAATCTGAACAATGGCATTTAACATGCACCATCATGTTTTTTTGACTTTTATCGCCTCTTAACCTCCAAACTAAGCTTTTATATCTTGCTAATCAGCCAATTCAGTTCCAGTCAATCAACTCATTTACATTCTCAGGATGGGCGGCCTTTAATTTCCTAGCTAATGTGTTGTGTGTAATAGCTGTGCAGTGCTGGGAAAAGAAAAGGGAATGGAAGGAGGGAGGAAAAGATTTACAAGGAGCTGGAAAATTTATTGAGAGATAACATTTAAAGATCAATTTAACTGAACTTCAAATGAGACAAAACCTGGAGGTCACTGCAAGATCAAGACTTCGGTAGTGGATGTTTTGATTTTCTAAGTGATATTTAATTACAATTAGTTGAAACGGGGCTGACACTTGAGAAATTTGTCTGCAGTTAATTATAGTGAATTTATTTCATATTTTAGGACCTCTCATCCTAAATTTTGTAGCACATATTATACAACAGTGATTTCTTACCACTTCAGTAACTTTTGCCCACTTTCCCCCCACTCACACTTTCTCAAAGCAAGGCTGAAAATGTATCATAGTTTAAGCTGCCAAAAAGAATTAGTTTCAAAAAGAAACAGCATTATACATAGCTGAAGGTGCTGGGAACTTAAAGAGGCAGACTGTACTTCCTTCAATTTGTGATGCAACCATTATTCTGGACTTAAACTTTTACTATCTTTATGCAACTCTGTATGACTTAGAGTGATTTAGAATTATGAATAGTCCTTAACTAGAAGGTATCACTTCAAAAAAACAAAAACAAAAACAAAACACAAACCCTCAAATGTGTGTGTCTGTCTATACTATCATCAATCAGCAACAACATTTTTGGCTTGGTAGGGCAGCCCATTAGAGATTAGCATCAGAACTCTAGCAAACCGGTATGATAGGTAAGATAAAATGCAGCTAGGACCCTGAATGTCTTTAGCAGCTCACATTTAGCTGCTTCCAAACGATAAATGTTGTATAAAGGGGTACCAAATTTAAGCATCTGGCTTAGATCTAAGAATGAGATGCAATTGTGTTCCAAAGGTCATTTCCCATCCCAAGGAACCCTGATTTAAAAAGATAGCATTTTTTTATAACTCTCTAGGTTGCTTTGAATTTATTACATGAGTTTCTTTTGTGCTGGGAGTCACCAGTGTTATAAATGACTACTACATTTTTCTTTTTCCCCATCCCTAGTTGAATGCATGACCTGTAATGGAGAAAGTTACAGAGGACCAATGGACCACACTGAGTCGGGCAAGGAGTGTCAGCGCTGGGATCTGCAGAGGCCACACAAGCACAAATTTCGTCCAGAGAGGTAACCCCCTCCTCACTCCCAAACAAATCCACACAGTGATCACTTGAAAATTACACATCCACAGGAACCAGTTGGGCTAAATCAGCATTAGCTCAACCAAAATTAATGGAGTTTACCAATGTTCGTTGTCTGAGGATCTGGCCCCTGGTGTGTGCAGGCTGGCTACAGCCACAATGCAGATGTGGGACAGGGGCTGGGGACTATTCTGTACAGCTGTGGCTACATCACGTGGCTGTGTTGTACTATGAAGTACACGTGCTGCATTAGTTGATCAAGATTTCCTCCCTAGCACCATCACCTCTGGATGTTTCTGTATATGTTATTATACAGCTTCAGTCAACTTAAAATACCTCTATAATGATAAATAGTAATTAAAAGTTGCCTATTTGACATTAACATGTTCTTAACAAATTCAGTGAGATTAAACTTGCAACATTAACAAGTCAGCGAATGTTCATTTCTGAAAGAGGGAATAGCTTTAGAGCTGTAGCTGGTCTTCTATTGCAGTCATGTGCAAGTATCCAGTCTGTTTGCCCAAAATGTTAAAATTATTGTTGCATGGTCTTTTTTTCTTTTTCAGTCTGGAAAAACAATTCATAATTAAGTTTAGCATTTTATATACATGGATTTAGGGCTTAGTCTTTTTTTCTTTTTCTTTTTCTTTTTTTTTAATTTAGACATAGGTGTATAATGCCAGAAGATGAGTCAGAAATAGTAAATTGCAGTCTGGTTAGGATTTGCCCTGGAGGGTAAAATTCACCCGACTGCAAAGGGTCATCTATAACACTCCCTTCTGGAAGGATTCTGTGTGGGGGTTTAGGCCACACAGGAGGGCCTTTTCATCTCTCTTAAACTGGACTAAGGTTTCATTTTGGTTTTACTTCTGTATTTTGGATTAGCTCCATTTATGAAATTGATTGAATAAACTTCAGCTGCCTCAGAGAAAGACTGCAAGAATCAGTAATCTCAGAATGTTTAAGGCCTTTCCCTGAAAGTATATTAATAAATTTTGAATTCCACTAACACCACTAAAATCCTAATTTTTATACGCAGGAGTATGGTATTCATAGATTTTAGAAAGTCTGATTATTAAGCAAAATATTAAGGATCTGTAATACTGGAGTTTATGTGATATCTTTTTCCTTTTTGACTCATATGATCTGCTCCATGAAGAGTAGCAGGCTCTCCCATAGTTCTGCTACAATAAATATTTCCTACTAGCAGACTGGGACTGAAGACAATCTGTTTCTGAGTTTTGCCATGGACTTGCTGTGCAGTCTAGAATAACTCACAAAAAGAATTTTGTTCCTTAGCAATTAAACTTTTATAGAGCTTTTGAGTACAATCAGTAATCATTTTACTGTCATCAGGAAAAAAAAATTTCTTTTAATATTGGATTGTTCACAAAATGACTTGCAGGACTAGCTGCAGTCTCAGTAATGATCATCTTCTTAAAAGTTTTCCTTCAAAAAATTTCTTCTTGAGAATCTCCGGACTTTAAAAAAAGTTTTGTTATTAAAAAGCAACCCATACAGATTATACTAATATGTGTATGCTTTCAGAAATTTAGCTTGTGTTGAGGATATTTATAATACACTGGTCTTAATTAAGTTCATGGAATGGCCACCAAAGAAGGTGGCAATTATACTTTGATTACATTAGCTCTTAATTTTTTTTATTTTTTTATATAGTGTTTAAGTTGTAAATAAGAGAGGAGGTCTGGAACAAATGATCCATTAAAGTACAGCAATCTCCAGGGAGGCTTATAAATATGGGCTCACTATATTATCAAGTGGTAATGTGAATTGCCTGGAAACCAGGAAGGACTAGTACAGCTGGGCGGATTTAATCCTATTTGCATTAGTGGATTCATTAATTGCTGTGATGGAGGAAGAGGTAAAACCACTAATCTTTTCAAAGGCTCCACAATCTACCTGCTGTTGGACATCAGGGGGTTGAACTAGATGATCTCCAGAGGTCTTTTCCAGCCTTAGCTATTCTGTGATTCTGTGAATGCTTTCGGCCCAGGGTGAATACATCTCCCTTTTTCTTTTGTTATCTCAGTGAATCATTCCAGATTTCTTCCCTTCAGAGGTCAATTACTGAAGAAAACTGGTAATTGCCCTCCCAAAACAACAGCTATAATGGGTTTTTAGCTATGAGTGGCTGCAGAATTGTATTCTGAAGCTCTGATTCCCTAGCGTTCTCTTCACTGTCAGGATTTTGCCTAGGCGTGGGAACAAGACCACTGAGGAGAATGGCTTAGAGAGTCATAAAAGAGCATGGAGAAACAGCAGTTCTCTCCTCTTCCACTCATATTTTCTACTCAAAATCAAACACATTGTGGATATAGGCTCTTATTGCTTGGAAGAAAGCAAGGATGAAATGTAATGCAACAGTTTAATATCTGTAGGTATCTTTTTATTAAAATACTCTTTTTTATACCTCTGGTATAAAAAAATTATTTTATGTAAAATCAGGTTTGCAGTCCTGAATATCTTTTAGAACAAAAAGGAGGGGAAAAAAAGTATTTGTGAAGTATGAATTTCAGATGCTAAATTTCAGTTTAGTCCCAGCAGAGCTAGAGATCAGTGTCTGTCTCTTTAAAGAGAATAAATGTTATCTCTTTGTCTAACTTTTTTTCTTCCTAGAAGCAGAGAAAAAAAAACCTCTTAATTTTGACACCAGATGTATATCTTAATGATTCATTTCAGCTTCTGCAGTGAAATACAGCTACTGCTGTTTCAAGGAGAGAAAAAAAAATAGAGAAAGAAATGTATAGAGTTATGAAAGAACTTGGTAACTGAGGACTCTTTGTTGGGTTCAGGGATGAGATTTGGGCCTGAGTGTATTGACAGGGAGGAATATTCAGAGCAGATGGACCAGGCTCTCAGAAAGTCCTCCACAGTTTCACTGCTGAGAGCAGTTTGAAGTCTCATTATTCATCTTACCCCTAATATTTGTGGCTTTAAAAGTGCTAGTTGGCCCTTTTCTATACTGAGGGCTACTGTTCTGTTTGCATGCGTGGGAGGACTCCAAAGGGACTTCTTTTCCTGTATCTTCCCTGCCTGAACTTAGAACATTCATATCAGTTTTGAACCTTGTGCCACACCAGCCATCCACTAATTTATTACTCATGCTGACTCTCTTAAAGGGCACGTAGATAAAACAGGTGGTAAAAATAGAGTTCATGGAGACTGCTCCATTCAATGAAGATGGCCAAAGCTTGATCCTAGAAGAATTGTCATGCATATGCTTAAGTTTCAGCTAGCAAATAATACAGTTTGGCAGAATGCATACTTACATACAGTGCTGAGGACATGTCATTCAGTGCTATGCAAGATATCTGCCTTCTAGAAAGTGAATTATTTCCATATCCCATTGATATGAGAGATACAACTGCACAGACCCAACCATTTGTGGGCTCACCTTGGTTACTGGGTAGTGCCATGGATTCTCCAGTGCTACGTGACATGGCACAGGTGCTGCTGACTTCAAAGCCCATCACTGCCAACTTCTGTCCAAAGCCACTTCACTTCCTGCCACATTGTTAGGCCACAAAGTGTTTGCTTGTGGAATTCTTGCACGGTCTGGCCATTTACAGTTTCTCTCTTACCTAGCAGAAAACAGCATTATAGAAGAACTGGTGACAGAGAAGTGCAGTTGCTAGCGCTGCTAGATCTGAAACTACCACATTCTCAACTGCCCTTGAGTTCTTATTTTTGTGTGGTTTCTCCTTGGGTTTCTTTGGAATTCTACTTTAATCCTCATATACATGAAGGAGCTTGATTTTTCCCAAGCAATGGGAGATCAAATTTCAAATGTACGAGTAGACTTTGGGATGACTGTGTGATACAAAAAGCATCCTAGCAAAAACACATGCTTTTAAATCATATTTTCCTCTGCTTGTGAGAAGCACATCTGCTTGCAGTTGTAAATGGGTTTGGGTTCCCAGGTAGTTGACTTCATTCTCTTACATACTTTTCATGTTTCCCTCAGGGGAAAATCTATTTTTTTGTTTCTCTTCCAAACATGTTTTGATAAAAAAAGAAAACCAAGACAATTTGTATTCATCAGAAGAAAAAAAAGTATACATTTATCTTCTACTTTTCAAGTTTTTAGTTGTTCATATGGCTCATTTAGACAAAAAGAGCATCCTTATCTTGAACCTCTGCCTGACTGCCCAGTAATGGCAGTAGGAACGTGGAAACAATTAAATGGCAAAATAGTTTCAAACCTTGATGAGATAAAGAGAGATGGTCCCCCCCCCCCCCCCCCCGCAAGCTGGAAATGAGGGCGTGACCTAGAATGAGTTCTATTATGAAAATGGAGCTATCATTAGTAGCAAAGCTATTCAAAACAGCTTCCAGTTTGAACTCAGGGCTGTTGCACTAAAGAACCTGTTTTCTTAATGAGTCCAGCTGCCTGGCAGTGTTTATATAATGCACACTTAATTGGGCTGTTTGAAAAAAATGAGTGGCTTTAGAGTCTGGCCATCAGTTGACAGACACGAGAGCAAGAGTTTAGCAATTAGCAGAGTTACCCCATCCGGTGGCCTGTGCATTAACACAGCAGGGGATCCCCTCTGCAGAGGACTGATTCTGCTGCATGCTTGCAAGGAGATTTTATGTTAGTAACTTTCTAATAGCATTAAAGCATGTCTGAATCCATCTCTCAGGATCAGACCACAGGTTAATAGGAGCTGGTTCTCATTTGCCTCTGCTGAAGACTGTCCTTTGCATACCTTGTACATGCCTGTGTAGTATTGCCAGGAAGACTTGCTTGACACGTTTCTTGCTGTGGTTTGCAGATATCCTGACAAGGGCTTTGATGATAATTACTGCCGCAATCCTGATGGCAAGCTGAGACCGTGGTGCTACACTCTTGACCCTAACACCCCCTGGGAGTTCTGTGCAATTAAAACGTGTGGTGAGTTCAAGCAAAATTTATTACTTCCTTTTCCTTTCCAAAATCTGGACATAAGCAATTAATTTATTTCATACTGCAACTGCAAGATGGTGGCTTTTATTGTCCGCATTGAACTGTCCCCATGCCATCTCCCAGATGGGGAATTGTGATGAAGTGGTATCAAGGTATACAGATACTGGACGACCACTTTGGACAGAGCTGTAGGTCAGATTTTTTAGAGTATTTACCATTTAATGTCATGTTCTATATTCAAAGTCCAGCAAGAGCTAGGAGCAGGAGCAGGAGCTAACTGCAGTTGTAGATCTGAATGCTGTGTTGTCCTGAAAGCTAAGTGTCTTAAATGAACAACAGAGGGAGAGCGAGGAAGGAAAAGTTGTTGAACATCTCTTGAAAACTTGGGTGAATCAGTTTTACTACTGTTTCATGGGAACACGGTGGCAGAGGCAGATGGTAGTATTCAGTTTTGCAGCGGGACATTTTAATGAGGAAACCAAGATTTGCATCCCTGAAATTCCTCGCCTCATTCGCAGCTTGTGTCCTGTGTAAAAAATGAGATGTGGGATCAACAGGTGATAGTCTCCTCTGCTATCTCCTTCCCTTCTCTTTGAGGGATTTGGGGCATTGTGGATTCTGTGCACTTAATGAGCTGCGGTCCTGTGAAAGGACCAATATGTAAACACAAAATTCAAGGCCTTCTTCTAATACCTCATGAGTTTTCCTCATTTGCAGAACTCAAAACATTTTGTTAAAAACATCTTGAGATCAAACACAATTTCTGAACACAAGGTTTTGACAGAACACCTACAGCAGGAGCCTGTCTGCTCCTTGTGCCCCAGCCCTGTGTCAGAGCTGCAAGAGGAACCTTCTGAAACTACTCAGTGAAACTTAGAATTTGCTATTAGCTGATGAGGTCATGAAAAAGTCAGCTCCTCTTAGATCAGCAAAATTTGGGAAACTACAAATTTCTTTGTTGTTCTTCTCCAATTTTGACCAAAATTAATTATTAAAAAAAACCCAAACCCTTAAAATCAGATATTCTGCTTTCCATCTAGATCAAAGTGTGACTTCAGCAGGTTTATGCCATTGTAAAATTCATTTGGCTCTTCTAGGAGGAAACTAGAGAAAGAGAATAGATTTATTAAAAAGAATCTTCTTTTAAGTTCATCTGGAAGTTAATTTACATGAGAATTCAAAAAAGAAAAAGAAATGGAAAAAGAAAGATAAGAGAAAAAAGTTAATTTTTATGTTTTCTTTAATTTTCAGAGTTCTCTTTCTTGTGTTGGTTACCTGTTTTTTTGGTTGGTTCGTTTGTTTAAACCAAGATAAGCCATTGTTAGGGTGATTCAAATCTAGTGAAAATAGAAACTGTTGTGGATCTTATGCAAAGTATGCTTCCATAAAGTAACTCAGTATTTTTCCTATAATGCTTGGAGATATACATATATATATATATATACGCACACACACACACACACACACACACACACACACACATATATATGTATTGGAGGAAGAGAAGGGGGAATGGCTCCAACATGAACAATTATATGCAAGCAAGTGGGGTATGTAGAGGAGTAAGAATGGGTTTCTTCATCTTCACTCTGGAATTCTTATCAAACGAGATCACAGTGTGTCTTCCATTTCCCCTATCAATAGGTCAGAATACTCTGTCCTTGCTTATGCTTGGTTTAGGTCACTGTAATGTCTTGGGGTGTCAGTCACCTCCTGTTGGGTAGTCACTTGTTAGAAATCCGAAGGCTGAGTACAGATATTCTTCACGCACTTTCTGATGGTGAGTAATTGGGCTGTCTCTGCACTACCATGTTTCATTGTAAATCCAGTGTCAGGTAGTTAAAATTAGCAAAGTTTTTTAATTGTAAAAAGTTTGGAAAATTTGTCACTTTGAGTGGGTCTGTAATTAGGTTCTGCAGAGACAGAAGACTCTTAACAGGACATTACTGCTTGTTCTGTGTTAGAGACCCATTAGGTCATGCTGTGCTGATACAATACTAATTCACATAATCATATCTGGAGTTTTTGGTGACCTGAACATTTAAGTTTAACATTTCCCTGTTAAGAACATAGTCTAGTGCAGCAATATAATTGAATTGTCTTTCAAATCTGTTAATTAATTTGGTAATTTGGGGTTGGTTGTTTTTTCTTACTAAGCTGTGCTTCCTACATCTCTTTAAACAGTAGATAACACATGAATCATATGTATATATTATAATAGAGTGCTTCTTTTCCCCTAGTAGAAGTGATTTTATTACTAAAATAAAAATATTCCTCTGTTACAACTGACTGTTTCTCAAATGCAACTTTTATAAACCTTTATCCTTTGGCATTTCCTGAGCTGATGTGTCAGTGTTCTGAGGATTCACATCTGGCTTTGTTGGTCACGTAAGCTTATAGTCCATGTAACTCCCAGCATTTACAGCCTGACCTAAGTTTTATAAAATCATTGGCTAGGAGATCTCTTGCAAACTACTGCAATATCATCTCTATCTACATGAGTCATAATTATATTTGAGTCCTGAAGATAAAGTAATCCCAATACTGAAATGACTAAAATTAATACGGGGGGAAAAAAAAGCCCTCCAAGGTAATGGTTTTAATGTTGTGATGAAAAACTTTTTTAGGAAGAAGTTGACAGTATTAAGTGTAAATTCTTTACTCTTCAAGCAGAAAGTATGTTTCTCACCTGCTAGTGGGGATCCCAAAGACCATTTGGGGTTTCAGTGGCTGCTCTGTTTTTGAAGCTGCAGCTCTGTGCAAATTCAGTATCCTAAAAGAGAGAGCATCATGAGTTACATGTCTTTACGGCTTTGTGGTTTGGATTCTTACGTAGTTTTTTATTTCCTACCCTGAGGACTGTTTATATATTTTACAAGATATATTAATTAGAAAAAGTACTTTGCAAATCCAAAGTCCTTGGATCATGTACAAAAACGTAGGTGTCCTCTCTTCAGGGAAGTGACCACAAGGCAGCATGCTGCTTGTGGCTTTTGCTACATATCATAAGCGCCAGTATACTCTATAGCCAAAATGCTGACAACAGCTCATATACAAAATTTTAGGCAAAAAAGTCAGTGGAAGGAAGCATTCAGAAAATAAATATGTTTCTAAGACTGAGGAGACAGGAGGGCATTGTAATTTTATTTCCAAGCACAGAAGGCAGCATAAAACATGGTGGCTTACAGCCAGAGCTGTGTGAAAGAGATGACAGGAGCAATTAGGGATTAGAGATGGCTCAAGCTGCAAAAATTGGATCTGGATTAAGACTTCAGGGACCTCAGGACTGGTTTGAAGTTGCTCACATATGTGTCTGTGGTTTTGGCTTGAGAAAATTTTTAGTTAGAAGAGAGGATAAAAGGGCAACTAAAACAGTAATAAGAAGTGTAGGATGAGATGAAGAAATGGAAGCAGTGATAGCAAACGTGAAAAAGAAAATGACTATTACTTTGGCATGGATGGTGATATGGACTATGGGGAAGATAGGAATGGGGAGCTAATATCTGCTTAGAAAAAAAAGAAAAAAAAAAAGAAAAAGGATATAGTTAGCAGCACGACTATGAAAGAGCTGTAGAGGAGAGATGTGTTGAGGCCCGAAAGGCAGGAAGCTACCTATATGGGCCATTTGAGAGCTGCAGAGCTACATGAGATTATTTTGGCAAGGACAGTGTCTGCTGCCTACCTGATTTGCAACAATCCCAGCTGATTTTACTACGAATTTCCCACTTGCTGTCAATACTTGTGGGCAGCAGCTGGGGGTGACCGGAGACCTAAAACACCTGAGAGAATCCCATAATGGTCTGGAGTTGATGGGAGAGAGCAAAAGAGGGGAATAAAAAGACAGCAAAACTGAAAATCTGGACATAAAATGAAATGTGGTAGTGCACCTAGAGTGTTTGGAAAGGTGAAGAACATCCATTACTCAACTTTTAGAAGCAGAAATTTCAACTGTCCATTTGAATGTGAAATTCTGGTTTGAGTTATTTGTTGAATCAAAGTCTATAAACAAATAAAAGTCTCATTCAGTTTAAGCTTAATATTTACATAAGATAAAGCTATTTATAGAATGCATTCAGTGAGAAGAGGCTGATACTTAGTAGTTGATAAAGTGTTACCTTCCATCTTGTTTTACAATGAGGCATAGCAGAGGTTTAGCAATTGTGCATGTAACTTCATTATTTTACATTTCTTCATAAAGGATCTTTTTTAGATCCTTTTCCTCATTTCTATCATAGCTTTTAAATTGAGATGTAAGAGGTCCACTGAACCTGCAGATAAGCCTAATGGTGAAAACTTGGATCCCAATCAAGATTTTGAACAGATTAAATCCCAAAATTATTTGGATTTAAAGATTAGTTATACAGATTGGTACAACTTAGAAATCTCTCTCTGTGTTCCAGGCCAAATGAGCTGCAGGGGTGCAGGTTTTAGGCCACACTATGTTCCTCAACGTAGTCTAGTCACTCCAGTCTCTCATTAGCATTTGAAGGATCGCATGGATCATGTTCAATGTGTAATTTGCTGGTTTTAGAACAGCTCCTTCACTGGCTTAGGTACTCTTTTTCTTTCAAAATCTACCTTATATGATTGTTCATTAAAAATCAGGGCAAATTTTCTTTCATTGACTGACATCCTAAGAAAGAGATGATATCTGTATAAGTAAAAGTAGAATTTTTGTTGGTGAAGTCATTTAGGATGTAGTCCTAAATTTAGTCATTAGTTTTCCATTCTATGTTTTTTTCCAAAAATACATAGCTAGTATTACTATGAAAGAACATGAATACTCAAGCAAAATCCCTGCCTTCATTTAAGTCAGTAGGAGTTTTGCCATTGACCTAAAATTGGGGCAGGATTTACTTCTGGGTCATTAAAGTTAAAGATAGAAATAGTACCCTCACTAGTTCCTTCAGCTGTAGAATTCTTCAGGAGAAAAATGCCTCAAAGTTCCTGCTGATTCCCTCATGCTGACATTATTGTGAGAACCAGAACTGAAGAGACTATCTTTAGCTTTACACATGAAGCTCAGGATAATGTTTTTATCTCTTTACTCAAGCATCTACAAATGTATTATCTGCCTTGTATTAGTAAAGTTGTTTATTTAGAGGTATCATAATATGGAAAGTCTTATGGAAATAGGACACCTTTGCATTATTGGATTTTGGCTGGTGACCTGATGATGAATGTGTGAAGGTACATATAATTCTAACATGAAATCCTTAAGCAGCTGTCCTAATTAATTTGAGTAAAGAAAAAAATTACACTGAAGTTCAAAAGTAGCAAAATGCTGATGATAATTGCTAAATTCTCCTGTTAATGAAATTTCATAGGTAACAATAATAACAGGCATTTAATTAATAAATCACAAATGAACTTTTTGTATAATACTATTTTTGTTTCACCTGCTTAAGGAGCGTTTTTTTGCTCAGTTTAGAACTTTGCAAGCTAAACGTGAGCAAAAAAGGTACTTCTAATATGGAATTCAAGTGTTATTAAAGTACATAATTAGTGAGGATTGCTTATTGAACTTCAAATTCATCTACTGACTTGATTCATAATGGCTTTCTCAGTGAAAAAAGCCCTAAGAATTGCAGCCCATTATTTGTATTTTAGGGGAATTGCTAGGATAAGGATGGGAATTCAGACTTGCTGATGTGTATCTTCATCTGGTGTGCACCTTTTAAGAGAACTAGTGAGTGAGCTCTCAGGAGCTGAGCTATGGCCCTCCTTCACCGGAGATCTGTATACCTTGTGCTGATGCTCAGAGTTATTGCGCCTTAGAGAAGCAGCTGTGTGGATGACAGGAGTACTGAGTCTCAAGGACCCATGAAGTTAACTATATAAGTTGTAGGCCTAGCCGGGGCACTTTAAATTTGGCAACTGCTCTATGGTTTGCAGTGCTCAACAGCATCTCTGTAATGCCTGATGAGGTCTGCTGTGCACGTCCCTTGGCATATCCAGCCCATCCCTCACGTCAGAAAGAGAATGGGGAGACCATTCCCATAGCATCTGTTCTTGGAAAACACTGCCTGAATAAAGGGTTTGTTTGTTTGTTTGTTTGTTATGATCATTTCTGGACCTTCTCTGAGGGTTAAGAGCCAGAATGGGAGAGATTACTTTGGAGAGCACAAGCACCAGTGGACTGCTAAAGAGGATGGTTAATTCCTGAGATGTAACCAGTTAAATGTCAGAAATATTTTGGCGTCTCATTTTTCAAGTTTAAAAAATAGAAGTTTGTAGAAAATGCAGGCCATACAGCATGACAAAACTGTGGAGGGTTCTGTGGACCTTTTTGAATTATAGAATTGCATTATTAATTCAAATAAAAACTAATATTTTAGTCATCCTCCTCATCACTGACATGTTATTAGAATAATGGTAACTGAGAGCTGCCACAGAGTAGTAGTAGCTGATCCATCATGCCTGGAGGATTCTGAGACTATTTCATTCTTAGCCATTATAGTATAAGGCCTCCTAGCAGTGGCTTGGTTGTGCAAGTAGTCATGCTAAAGTTAAAGTTTCGTTTGTCTGTCTAGATGTTCCTTAAACAGAGCTTTTTGATATATATAAAAGTGAGATAAATTTGATCTGTAGATAGACATCACTGTCTGGATGCATGATGTTAGGTTTAGGGATGAGCTGTTTATCTGTAGATTTGACAAGAAGGTACACATTAAGAAATAACTCTGTGGCCTCACTTAAATTAATTGGTGTATTAATTATTTCCGGACTGTGATTTAAAATAAATAGTTACGTCAATGCAAAAATGCATAAGTGTTTTCCATAGTATAACAGAGTATGGAGCAGGTGTATTATACCATTTCATTACAGTTTAAATATTAACTTCTTCTGTATTAAACTCTTTGTATAAGGCTTAATGTGTATAAGATAATCCTAGCTCTTATTAAGCTGAATTTTTGTGTATTATTATTATTTAAGAAGACTTTTTGCTAGAGTTCTATGGTTAGAACTTATTCCTTATGCATTTAAGGAATATTATGCAGTAAGGATGCTTTATGTACGATGAAATTTATCCATGTGGGTGACTCATTTTTTCCAGTTTGAACACCATATCTATTTCATTTTTTAATAAAAGTGATGCATACATTTTTGGAAAAGGTTAATATAATTCACTTGAATGTGGTATTACGATGCTCAGTCTAATGAGTTTAAGAGCTCTCTTAGAATATATTTCCAGTTTGTTTTCATACATTAGTGATGATGGAAAGCTGAAATACACAGCTGTGTATTTCCCTAATACACACACATTTCTCTTTTTGTTGTCCAGTTATTTATAAAGTGAATAACAATGACTAAAAATATAGTTGTTTGCCACAAGTCCTTTTGACGACTCCACCAGAAAGGGTGTAGTTTGCCAGGCTGCAGAAGCCGGTTTGCGATACTTCCAGTGAAACGTCCTTTCGACTTTGGAATCAGCTTGGAATTCACAATCCCGTTGAAACAGGACAACCTTTGCAGATGAAGTGCCTTGGGAAGCAAGGACAGGAAATTAATTTGACCATGAATGACTAGTGTAAAAACATCAACCAGATGAAGAGAAAAAGGGAAATTTTCTCCAGCACAGAGAAATGTAAAATACAACTGCACAACTTGATGTTATCAATCTGACATGGAAGTGATCAGTAATGTAAAAGATTAGAAAACAAATAATCCAAACCCAGCTGTTATGACATTTGGTTTCCTTGAGACTCATTTTCTTTGCAAGATCATAAAACTGGCTGAAGTTACTAGGAATTAACCATACTATGAATAAAACACATGAATACTGTTCTAATCACTGGACCATTAGAAGAAAAGTAATTTTAAAACTTTAATGTACTTATTGCTGGCAAGAAATACTTGATAAGGTAACTAATAAAATTAGTCTCATGAACAATAGCAATTGCCAACAGATGGACAGTTTCTTACAAAAATATTAACTTGTAAGGTTTTGGGAACATTGTAGAGACATTGCTCTTACTTCAGTCTGATTAGTTTTGTACTATTTTGTATATATCTGATGCAATATCTGTGCAATTAATTGCCGATTATGGATATTGCATAAGAAATAAAAAAAAGACTTTCAAGCAATGTGAATGAGTCATCGCAGAAACCACTGTTTTTCTGAACTTAGTTCAAGACAGCCCACACCAAGATGAATGCAGAGCATGTCAACATCTGCAAAAGATCTTGAGTCTGATGAATTTGTTGGTCTTTAAAACATTTGTCTCTCTGTAGAGAATACTGATCTTTGATTTCCAAAAGCTTGGCAATTTTTTTCTCTAACTATATGAAGCATGAAAAGAGAAGCTTCAGGGAGGATTTAGGACATCACTTAATAGTAGGATTTATCAATTTTCATTAATTTCTGCTTGCTTTCCCATCACTGATATTCTGGGAATTCTTTGGAGAAAAACAGTAGGGTTCTAATCCTGCAAATGTATTACCATGTTTAACAGTGTGAACATGGGTGGTCACTGAACTGTGTGAAGCTAAGCAAATGAAAGAATATTAGTTGAACTGGAAACAGTAACTAAGAATATCTTGATGTTCAACATTATAGAATAGGCCAGATATCTCACTAAACAGGAATTCTTAAATATTGTAGACATTTTAGGTTCTTGGCCTAAAGAATCCAGTAACTGTTCTGATCTCATGGGCATTGTAACTGTGAAAAGGAGAAAATTATTCTTGTAAAGAATTCAGCTTGACAATTTCACCAAAAGACTCAAATTGCCACAAGTTGAACTACAATATAGATTTCAAACCTGACACCTCAAGCCAGTCTCAGTCTTAAGAGAGCAGGACAGCAATTCTCCTCTCCCTCTACAGATCCGAGCGTTGTGAACAGCACGGACGCAGTGGCCGAGACGTCGGTGTGCAGCCAGGGCCAAGGCGAGGGCTACCGTGGCACCGTTAACACCATATGGAGTGGAGTCCAGTGCCAGCGGTGGGACTCCCAGTTCCCTCACCAGCACAACATCACTCCAGAAAACTTCAAGTGCAAGTGAGTAGATGGATGCAGGTATTACTGCAGTGGCTGAAGAGCAATTCCTGCAATTTAGAAATGCCTTTCACCAAAGTATGTCATGTGGCCACCATCCCTCACTCTGCGACCTGATACATCTACTGTACTTGATGATGCTGAAAGTTATCTGAATTTGGGAAAAATCAACTGTGTTTTTTTTTTTTCCCTAAACTTTTTCTTCAAGCACATATTCACCATTTAATTGATTGTGAAGTGTATGGAAGTTTTCCAGACTGTGACCTAATCCCAGTAGCGCTGGTACATTACAATTGTTTTTCTTTCTCAGAGGCGAGTACTTGTTAGTAGTTTTGAAGCTGACTTTAACCTAATGTGTCTTCCCCCATTTTAGCTACGTGTAATCTTATTGACAAGACTGGACATTTATAATATTTGACCACACTTCTTTTATTTTGCATCCTTTCAGAGTTTTTTCTGTCTCATTACTAAATGTATTTCTACTCCCCTGAATAGGACCCTTTTTGCCTGGATGATCACTGGTCATCTAAACTTCCCCTGCACTTAATAAAAAGAGAGGAATACTCCCAGCACATGAATCGCCTACTTATTTTTGACATATTCCTTAATCATATTCTTCAGAAGCCTTCACTGAGCATAAAGGAAACCTAGGCAACCAGCAGGAGACCAAGGCCCAGTTTAAACTAAATAAGTTTTAGATGGCTAAATATCAGGCTGGCCTTGTGCCTGAATTTAAAGTTATGGTTTTGTGATATAAAGAAAAGATTCCAATCAGAGTTCTGATTATGTCTCTAATAACAGCTTGTTTGAGCAAAACAGGTTTGTTGCCTTAATCCCTTCACTGTTATTGTCAGGCTTATGGATCGAAGATTGTTCGTAATAACACAACTAATGAAAAGGTAGCAATAATTAACAATAATCATTGTAAAAGAAAACAGGACTGGCTCCAAACTTCCTCTGTTAGTCTCAGGACCTTCCTGAGACTGGAAGTTAGTGCTTTAGCCTGATCGCACAGGATTTTCTCAGAGAAACTACCGCTTAAACCACTTTGTTTTGTACCTATGTAACACTACTGTATGATTAGGCCTTTGTGCAGTTTTAGCAGAGTAGTTAAAGTATTAGGGCTGTTTCTTCAGCGGCCACTTGAGAGCGTAGCGGCTACTCAGGCCAACAGCTCTAGCGAAATCAGCAGGATCATTTGTGTGAATCTTCAAAGCTCCTGTGAGTAACGATTAGTGTATCATGCTCATCCTTTCTATAGTCAGTTATCGGTAAATGCTGCTGGTGGAAAAAAGTAGTGAGATATGGAATTGCACAGAGCAACTGTCAGGAGATGGGAAAATAAAACTTACATTTGAGAGTTTTGACTACTTAATTTGAGCTGTGAGAGACATTTAAAGACGCTCCCTTGTGGCTAACTTTTACTCTAAAGGTAATACACGTATTGAATTGCAATATACATTTTTTCATATTCCATGACTCAGTTTCTTAAATGAATCACTGACAATCTACAGGACTCCGTATCTCTAAGCTCAAGAGAACAATTCAAAGTACCAGGAATTTTAAGTACTCTGGTAATGTTTGTATTTGAAAGCACATGTAATGGATTGCAGGTGTAACCAGTGCCACTTTGCATTCAAATTTTGATTAAGATTCCTGAATAAAAATAAACTATATTGAAAATATTGTTAATCTTCAAATGAAATCTTATAGCCAGTCAAAACAAAGGTCCACTGAAAATGAATTCCCATAACTACATTCTTGTTACAATTACTATATTTTACCAGACACTGTACTGGCTCCTCATCTCTCTGCACTTGACACTGGTCAGTAACATACAGACCTTAAGGAGCCTATATTATTGCTAATTCATAATAAAAAGTGATAGCATGCATCAGTGGTTTTAGGTTAGCCCTGCTGTAAGCTAATGTATTTGTTTTTATAGGGATTTGAGGGAGAACTACTGCCGAAATCCAGATGGATCTGAATCACCCTGGTGTTTTACTACTGACCCAAACATCCGGATTGGTTATTGCTCCCAGATTCCTAAGTGTGATGTATCAAATGAACAAGGTAACAGAGGGAGAGGAGGTAACGCGATTTTAAGTGAATTTCCAAATGGCAGATAGGCAGTCCTGAAAACAGGAGAAGCTCATCTCAGTACATCTGCATTACACCTGTGTAGTCCCGCCTCTGCTTGATTTGCATACTTGGGATTCACCACAGTGTGAATGAGATTCATTTCTCAGTCCATATTTCAATTCCAACAGGGAAAGCAGCAGCAAAGATTTGTTATTGGATCTGATCTTTAGACAAGGTGAATCTGCAAGTTGGTTTATATTAGCTGGAGATCTATTCCGTAGTCTTTCTTAAAACGAAAGACCTGTTCCAGAGCTGAGATGATTTCTCATGATTTCTTGGTTGATAGTCTTCTTATAACTGCATATGAGGCCACCAAATATGATGTTTTTCTCATACAGCGCATTGACTAAAAGAAGCTGAGCTGAAACAACCATAGGCAACTTCCCACATAGCCTTTTAGCATGAAGTAGTTGCATAGGTCTGTAAAGTCCACTCCAAGGCTTCAGGTAAATATTTCCATGCTTTTTCCCATTAGGTCTCAGCACTACTCTAGTGATTATTATTGTCTCCTGAGAACTGATGTCAATCATAGAATAAAATGAGGCTCAAACTTCCTATTAAAGCTACTTTAGAGTAGCTTTAATATAATTAAAGATTAATTAAGATAATAAATATTAAGATAATAAATAATAACTTTATTTTATCTTTAAATTTTACCCAATTTACCTCTTAAGATTTGAAATAGTTGCAGTTGCGAGAGCTCTGTCAGAGCAAGGATTCAGCTTTACCTTTCATTCTGTTTTTTTTTTAAGTATCAATTATCAAAAAGTAAAAACACTGATGAACGTGAAATGAAACACTTTATACAAAAAGTCCTTATACTAATGATCATTTTAAACAATCCTCTTGAAAAGTCTCAAAAAGGCTTGTGATAAAGGGTTATGAATTAAACATGACTTCTGCTGCAGTGAAAAGGCAAGTTTTTGAATTGCATTAAAATTAAAGTCATGTTGATTTTTTGATTTTGCCCAAGTAGAACTTAAATTTGGATTTATATAGTGCTACCAGTTTCCAGACTCCACACTAAGGTGTATTGCTTTTTCCCAAACAGACTTAGAGCACCTTGTTTTGGGGGAGGGAGGAATAATTTTTTTTTTGCTTTTTTATAAAGCACCTCCTGACAACTTTTAGAATATTCTGTATGAGCCATGTAAATTAACCATAAACAAACTATTTATGAAGGAAAAATTCCCAACTTATGTAGGACAAAAGGTAAATTTAAAAGGCAGCTACATTAAGAAAGTAGGCCTCAATCAGGGAATTATGTATCTAAATTTGAAAGCTTTCTCCCATTTTCTTTCTGGTTTGATTTCTACTGGTGTCTGATTTATATTATGTAGTGTTTGATAAATGTAACACTTGTATTTAATTATCTGGATTAGTGATGGAAAGGAAGAGTTTTCTTTTCAATGTTGCACAATCCCCTTCTACTTTTTTTTTGTCTCAACCTTCTTTTTTCAGACTGTTATCGTGGAAATGGAAAGAGTTACATGGGGAATTTATCCAAGACAAGATTTGGGCTAACTTGCTCCACATGGGACAAGAATATTGAAGACTTACGTAGGTGTGTACACACAAAACAGAAAGAGATGGTTCAGTGACTCCTGAATAAATACTGCCTCCAGATGGCATCACTTTTTCTTCTGCAGAGGTTCTAAAATAGCCCCTTATTCCCTAGGGCTCTTAGGTTTTTTATTTTTTTTCTCTTTTCAATGTTTAAATATATTACACAACATGTCTTTGTTCAGGCTAACCACTAATTGCAGGCTTTGAGACGTTTCTTAACATTTAGTTTACTGGCCTAGTTTACCCCATCTCTGTCCTTTAAAGTTTTTTTTTTTTCTATGAGGGGGATAGAAGGAACACAGCAGAAGAAGGTCATGTTACATTTGCTCCTCATTTACGTTTTCCTTTTTCAAGATACTGAACATAATAAAGCTCTGAGCAATGTAACGTGATCATAGCTGAACCTCCTTCGAGCAGGAGGTTGGACTAGAGACCTCCTGAGGTCTCTTCTGACTTGGGTAGAGTAGAGTCTATGATCTAATGCCATTGACATCAGATGCCATTAAAGCAACCTGCAATTTCTACTGCTCATCATTGCTTTGGCTTCCTATTCAAGCAGTGGGAATGACAAGTTAGTTTAAAATATTTGTTAAGGTAAAAATGAACCAGTAGTCCAGAGGGTGTTGTGAGTTTCCAAGACTGTTTCAAACAGGTCAGGATTCTCCAGGCTGGCTCTGCTTGTTCCGAAGGAAAGATTAATGTTTCAGGAATAACAGGAAGGATGACTTTCAGACAACAGACAAAGATACTGAGTCATCAAAAATTGCACTTTGTCTGAGATGTCACTCACATTACTGACACAAATAAAAAAAGTTTTCTGTTCTAACAGAAAACTAACAGTTTTCTAACTAGAGAGTTATGAAATTTATTCCTCTGCACCTCGTTTCTGAAGTCGATGTGGCTATCTCTGTCCTGCCTTCAGTGCCTTCACTTGACTTGGGACTCACGATCACCACAGTCACAGTGCCCTATGAACTAGCCATCGCCCTTTGGGACTGCCTGTCCCCGATTCCTGCTGCGGGCTTGGTGGTCAGTCAGTTGACGGCACGTAGCCTGCCCTCAGGGGAGCTGCGTTACGAGAGGCAGAGGTCAGAGGCACTGTCTCAGATCAGCAGCTGGACTGTATGTGGTTTCCCCTACACAGTTAGGACAGGAGATAGCATACATACTCCAGTCTGCTATCCACCTAAGGGGACTATGAAGGGGGCTATAATCCGTAAGCTCATGACTTCTGGGAGCTCTGTTAAGTCCTTAGTGAGCTGTGATGCGACAGCTTGAACCATCTGAATGCTTGATGCAATTGCATTAATATCATCTCAGCCTTTTTTCCCCTTACTTCCATATTTTTTTCCATCTGGGAAGTTCTGCGTCACTCCAGAGGTTAATCCAGCTATGGATGTGCTATGAGGAGTGCCATGGTTGGTTATGAGCTAAGATGACGGTAGAGCTGTAAAATAAAAAGCTTGTATGCTCCTGTCTGACAGGCCAGAAATAACCAGCTTTCTCCATTTAAGATTCTCAGCCTCAGACCTTCACCTTAAAATTAAATGCCCCATGGAGAGTTACAACCTGAGTGATCTATCACTGTAGTTCTTCTGAGCTGTTCATCCTTCTCCTTGTCTCCTGCTCAGTCTTTTTATCTTTCTCACATTTGTCCTTCCTTTGCCAGCTGTATCCAGGGCCGATTCAGTGCTCCCCTTCCGCTCACTGTTCACCTGCAGCGAGAGGGTACCTGTGTCCCCAGAACAGGCCTACAGAATTGCTGCATGCAACACAGACACTTTTCCAATCAGTTTAAAAAGCCCTCTCTAGGTTATCTAGGGATTTCAGCTCCAGGGAGAGGTCTGGAAAACTCCCAGCTGTCCAGTGGACACAGTGCTTAAAATACCAACCAGAGGAAACTTGGACCCAGATCCAGCAAATATTTGGGTCTCTATTCTCTTTGATTTTAACCAGCCCTAAACCCTGACCTGTAGGCTTCTCAATCAGATGATATTACAATGCAGAGCATAGCAACACTTAACCTCTGAAAATTTGGGCTATAGTATAAAGCTTTTCAGCACTTTGAATTTTTTTCCCTGTAGGCATATACCAATATTCAGAGAACCAGATGTTAGTAAACTGAAGAAAAACTATTGCCGCAATCCAGATGATGATGCTCATGGTCCCTGGTGTTACACAGATGATCCTCTTGTTCCCTGGGATTACTGCCCTATTTCTCGGTGTGAGTACTCAGTGTGCCTTGGGCATTGCCAACTGTGCAGTCTCAGTGAAGCCATGGTGTCATATGCATGTGTATACCCTTTGGCTGTCACTCGTGGCAGCAGAAAATGTGTAATTCTACGAAGAATCAATTGTGCCTGACTGAGAAGGAACAGACAAAAGCTGCTTGTGCAATATATGTACAAGGGGTCCTTTTCCTTGACCAGCTTGGGGATTTTAAGGCTTATTTACGCAGCAGGAGCATAAAAAGGCTATTAAAAATGGTCAAACATTTTCCAACAGATCTAACTTTCAAATGATGGCTGGAAGGACACAAAGAATTGTCTACTGGTCAGAATACTGGCAATGGCCTTAAGAAACCCAGGGACAGTTATCTTTTATGTTAAAACTTCATAGTTTCTTTGCATGTTCTATACTTGTTTGTAAAATGAGGATAAATCACTATATATATATATATACATCTGTATATATTTATATACACTGATGTGTATATGTGTTACATAGACTAGATTCTATTTCAGATGTTTATGGGATGATTTAAATCCTAGAAACAATTAGGAACATCATTCCGCTAAAGTTGTCTGTTAAAGAAAAAGAAAGACAGAATAGCTTAAATAAATTTTTTTTAAAAATCGTAAGGGACTGGGTGATTAACAGAAGTGAAGTGGAAAAAGAATCATACAGAAGAATATGAATTCATAGTTAAGATGTTGCTCTTCAATTCGTACTTCAAAAGCAGAGTGCTGTGTATCCTGGGAGGTTATTTAAATGGTAAATCAGGTTTTTGAATGCATGCCTGTGATCTCTAGAGGTCAAAAATAATGTTACATTCATTCCTAGCAGCAGTATGCTGCACTTCCTCATAGTCTGAGCTGCAGCAGCTCTAGGAGGTGATATTTGAAGTCTCAGGTGATTTTTGTCATCTATGTGGAGAGTAAACACAATGTGCAAAAGGTTATTTGTGTCAGTTTAGATGAAGCACAATAGCTGAAGAAATATAAACTCTGTTCACTTACTCTGAGTTCATTATCTGAATCTATGAATTTCTAAGGAAATATTCACTGCAACCATTTGTAGGGTTATGGCAGTGGTGAGTATTGTGATTTCCTGATTCAAACTCTGGGACTGGAATATGTCTAGTTCACAACCCTAACTTGTGTAGACTAGTTCTAAACTTTTAGTAGCTTATCTGGGTAGTGCTAACAGCTTAATGGATACAGACAAAGTACTGGCAGCTACCAAGTACTTATCCAGTGCCTGTAGCTGGTCTGATCAAGCTGCACTATATCTATCTATCTATCTATCTATATCTCTATATCTCTATATATTCATATATCCATAAAACTATATATCTATATATCTATCTGTATGTCTATACATCTGTATATGTTATATGTATATATAACAACCTATACTATTGTGTTAGATTTCCGTCAGTAACCATATGAGACCAGTTTTAAGTTTGCCTGTGCAAATTTTCAGGAGCTACAAACATACCTCTGGCTCATACCAGTGGGACACACGGCAGACCGCTTCACTGAAGGCAAAAGTTTTCAACAACATTTAAGGAGACTTACTCTAACTGCATTTTGACTTGGACTAGAGGGTAGAACCAAACCAGATCTTGGAGAATACATTTTGATCAGGATAAGCTTTTGCTGATAGCAACATACAAGAACTGCTGAATTTTCAAAGGTTTTTAAGGAAATAAAGAACTTTCACTAGAGATGGTTTGGATTTCATCACGTGACTTCTATAGTTCCTGCAAACTTACAAAAAAAATCACAACTCCATTTTTAACATTGGCTTTTCTGAATGGAAGATGTAAATTGAACATGACAGGTAGTCTGATGCATTCAAAACTCAGCCAAGAAGAAAAATACTCGAAATTCCTGTTGCAAAATGATTAATTCTATTCCATTCTATTGGAAGGAAATTCTGCCTTCTTGTTAATCCTTACCAAATTGTGCCCTACAGCCTAATCAAAAATCATTGAAGCTTTAAACTTTGTGAATTGTTAAAATTAGCAATATGCCATTTTCTAGTTTATTGTGGCCCTGTTCAATTTTTAGATGCCTTTTAATTTTTCTGTCTTATGGATGTCTTATGTATCTGTCTAGGTGAAGGTGATACAACTCCTATCACAACCAATTTAGATGGTAAGTAAGTTTGCAAATGTACTGTGTGTTGTATGTATTGCATCCTCTAAGACTAGCCATTCTTTTCAGATTAGGAAGCAAGAAAAAGATCAATTAAAGATACAAAATAACATATAGCTTGGTAAAAATCACTTTTACAAAAGGAAAATTTAGAATTCCTTGATTTGCCAATAGCTTTCTTAACTATATTTTCACCTTCTTGTCTTGCAAGTGGTGAGATATGGTAATGGTTTTCAATGTTTGTTTTATAACGATGTGAATCTCCATAATAAACCAAATTAAATATGTGTATTTTAGAATCCCCCATAAATACTGATATAGACTGAATTCAGCTTCACTGAAGTAGTTTGAATTCTTTAGAAATAAATTTTATTAGTTCAAGAAAGAAAGCCCTATCCATGATAAATATTGACCTTCTTGTGGTCCTTATGTGCAACTGTACAGGTTTCCTACCGCTGTTTTTAGTAAAATGTGATCTCTGGACCTGCTTTCAGATACTGTCATTCCTTGTGCCTCAACAAAACAGGTGAGAGTTGTAAATGGAAACCCAACACAGACTAACAAAGGATGGATGGTTAGTCTGACATACAGGTAACTATCACTTTGCACAGAAACAAGACAATACATCTCATAGGATATTTGTTTTTGGAACAATAGAAAAAATTAACCACAATAATTTTACATCTATGTTTCATTTAAATCCTGTAAAAGTATAAAATAGCATTTCTGGAACATCTGGTGATTTCTCTTTGTCAATGAAATGGGTATATGTTCATTATTGCTAACTTACAAGTAAGAGCTTGTAAAGCATACATAGACTTCTCCTCTTTTGATTAACTGCTGCAGATCTTTTCACATCACTGGCTTAGTGTCCAGAATTAAACTTTGTGTGTGTGTGTGTGAGAGACACTGTTACAAGAAAATTGAGCTTCATATCAATACTTGCATTTTAACAGCAGTACATTTATCTGTAAACTGCAGCAGTACATTTATCTGTAAACTGCTGGATTCAGGATTTATACCCGTGTCAAATTTAATTTTCTGCTCTTATCATTGCATGCAATTGAAATTTAGTTTGTACTGAAAAATAAGTGGAAACTATAAGGAAATCCTTTCCATCCTGTAAAACAAGAGCCTAACGCGTACTGCTGGAAATGTTTATTATGTTATGCAAGATCTTACTTTGTTACCATATAAAAGCCAGAACACAGAATTCTGCTTCTTCTGTTCATTACTGTTTGGTTCATAACTCATCAGCTAGACTGAAGTGTGAATCATTAATGGATAACAGGAAATATCTCATGCATGAGTCCTGTGTCTTCTACCATGGGAAAAAAAAATCTTTTGTCTGGTAATACAGACTAAAGTACAGCTCGATACTATCAGCTTGTGATTTGTCATTTGAAGTTCCTTTTAAAACCATGCTGTCAGATAGGTCCTAACTGAAAAATTAGTGTAAAAGGAAAGATTAAAAGCATCATTTCTGCGTTACTTTCCATGAACTGAAGAAATTTTGAGGGTTCTCCACATCCTTGATAATCTGTACATTTTATGGCCTTGGATCAGAACTAGACCTTTCTAGAAGCATAGAGGATGGCCCAGAAAGAGGCCTTTATCTAAAGGAATATCATTCTATTCTTGAAGTAGATACCTAGATAGGCAGGCTGAATCACTCTCTGGAAATATTTATTTTTCCACTATTATATAGGCCTTGATGGCTGAAGAACTATTAGATAGGTAAAGAGAATTGTACTTGGATACCTAAAATTTAAATAGCTGATGCTAAATTAATTGAACCTGGGCTTTGTGCTGTGCTACAGAATTTCATCAAGAAAATGAGTTTTTAAATGCTCATATATTCTTGTATGAAAGAGGGATTCCTGAAATACTTCAGCAGCAAAATGTATATTCCATGTATTGCATGTGGGCATAAGAATGTATTTTTATTCTGTATTGTTGCAAAGGAATCAAATGCAATGTAGTCTGAAACAAAATTTTAATGATTCCAGAACTTTTAATGGAGAGGTGGAGAGTTTCATAAATGAATCCTAATCTTTGTTCAGCAAAACCTAAGCACACATCTCAAAAATGCAACTGTCATGCCTGAATGGTAAAGGCTTAGTGGTGCTTACAAACTTGGGTTCCTATTTGGCAGCTGAGGCCCACTCCTAAATGTTAAATAAATCAATGACATACAACATCACATTCTCATATATTGGATATAAATTCTATTATCAGATATAATTAAGTAAATTTGGAGGAATTCCATCTATTTCAGAGAGTCTACTCTGGATGTGGGCCATATTTAAATGAGAACTTTAATCTTCGTATGTGCACTGGTCAATCTTCTCAAGCAGATGGTGCAATCTTGTAAACAGCTATATCAAAATAATATGCATGAACACGCATTTGCACTCCTGTTTATGACATTCTTATAATAAAACTGGGCAGTCTAGATTTAAAAAAAATTGCAGCTTTTTGGATGAGATATTTTGTTCCTCAGCTAAAACACAACTGAAAAAAAAGAAAAGAAAAGGGCTAGAGTCTGTTATTCTGCTGTCTTTGAACTGCATATGAAGTCTGGGTTCCTTCCAGTAGTACTCTGAAAAGCTGTGAACATTTGTGTGATTTGAATTTATAAATCGTGAGATTTTAAGCTCTGCCCAAATTGCTGACAATTCTGATTCACTTTCCAAAGAGCAGCAGAAAATAAATGTGATTTTGGAGGCACAAAGAAGGAAACTAATTAATCTACATTCCACACACTTCTTTATTCCTGAAAGAACTGTCATGTTTAATTGTTCGACTTTTCCTTGATATATTATGCTGCAGTTTTTCTATAATCACACGTAGGATGTCATACATTGCAGATTGTTTCCAACTGAAGTATGTGGAGACTGAAATCTCATAGGACTGGTAATCACACAGAAAGTCTCCACCTTGAGGTCAATGCTTTGAATAATATCTACTTGAGTAATGACCAAGTGTTGGTTACATCTGGTGGCAGTTTGGGGGCTTGCTTGAAAATTTCAGTCCAGTTCCTACTACAAAGAAGTCCACTTTTTTTTTTTTTTTTTTTTTTTTTTTTTTTTAATGTAGTTCCCTTATTAAAGATCCAACTCTGAAACCAGCAAATGAACAGAGTAGCCAAATTTCTCTTTCATCTTCTGGGCTATACACTTTGGAGCAAACCTCTGTGAAGCCATGTTGCTGTGTTGAAACTGTAGTGCAAAGGGACAGAGATGAATTTTTGGGGTGCTGTCAATCAGCTGCTTTTCACTGGCACTAATGCATTGAAAAATGTGTGGGAAGTATATAAATGAAAGCTAGCAGTGAAAATACTTTTAGAGTTTTTGACTGAGTAGAAACAAACACCATTACTTTCTTCTGTTTTTTTTCTCTCCCCCCCCCCCAGGAATAAACATATCTGTGGAGGTTCTTTGATAAAGGAAGACTGGGTTCTAACGGCAAGACAGTGTTTCCCTTCTCGGTACAGTAGTCTGTAGCTTTACAATATTGAAATACATGTATTTTCTGTTAGCAGCACAACACTTTTTGCGTTTAAATGCAGCAGATTTCCCTCCTGTCTGGCTCCAATAGTGCTCTTCTGATGTAAAAAGTCCTGTGGGACCTTGGTATTTTCTATTATTATTGCTGTTAATCTAAAAGATCTCTGGCTATTTTATAGAAGTATGAGTATGTTTTCCAACTGCAGTGGCTAGACAATTGTCTCTTTATGAAAATAATCTCATGCTTCTGCTGAACAGGACTGAATAAAATAGAAATCTTGGGCAAATCTCAAAAAACATGAAGGTTCATACTGTCCAAGGATCTAAATGTTTGGATGCTATTAGGAAGCAAAAATTACATTTTAGGAACAGTTAAAGATAAAATTATGTAGTGGCTTCAGCCCAAAAACTTACATCTGAACATGTTGATTTTGGAAAAGCAATTGGCAGTCTAGACCCCTTTCTACTGAAGAGTATTAGTTAAGATCTTTTAGCATAATGATATTAAGGAGAGGGCGTTTTTGTGTTATTTTATTATGCACTCAACAAAAGCCTAACCAGCTTTGTCTCATTTAGGTACAAAGATTTGAAAGATTATGAAGCCTGGCTTGGAGTCCATAATATCAAAGGAAGGGGAGAGGAGAAGCATAAACAAGTTCTGAACATCTCCCAGTTGGTCTATGGGCCTGAAGGGTCAGATTTGGTCTTACTGAAACTTAGCAGGTTAGTTGCTACTATCGCTACCTCCAGGATTTTCAACTCATGAGATTCTTCCTAAATAAGAATTGCAAATTCAGTTCTCTGCTCTTGCAATACTGCAGATGACATCTCTATAGGGTAACTTCCAGTTGGAAAAAGATAAATAATCTTGTTCACGTCAGCTGTTTCTGGGCACTTCCCCAGCATACAGCATGAATATTTTAAGTGGCTGTTTTTCAATTGATATATGCAGAAATGCAGGCTCATCTACCTTACTTAGAAAACAGATGCTACCACTTTTTTTCCCGATAAGCAGGTTTAGCTAAAAAAAAAAAAAAAAAGTATATGCTTTTAATTTATAGAATAAGCACCAGATTGTAACTGAGATCTTTGTGTATATATGAACTTTTAAACTATCTCCACGTTATCAAACTATTTATTCAAATGAAACGCCACCATTACTTACTTTTAAGAGGAAAACCCAATTTAAATAGCATGAAAGTGGTGACAGTGTTTCAAGAAATCTTTTGACAATTCACAGCTGTAACACAAAAAATAGGTAGAAAGATCTACTGTATTCTCCAAAGAGGGAAATGAAAGAAAGAAAATTGGCACAGTTTTTAATTGTGGTCTATAATAGATTTTAATGTAAATCTTAAGATACATTTTGGAATGCCAAGTAAAATTCATCATATCTATTATTTGTTTTCTCTTTTCAGACCTGCCATATTGACAAATTTTGTAGATATAATACGATTGCCCATTTCTGGGTGCACCATTCCAGAGAAGACCACTTGCAGTGTTTATGGATGGGGATACACTGGATGTAAGAAACAATTTTTATAAATTAAATGAATATGTTGACAGCTTGCTTCTTCCTTTTGTCATTATAGGTGAGGCTACTGATACTGCCGAATGCTGGGGTTGTCCAACAATTTTTATTATAAAGAGCAATTTTGATTTTTTATAATTTTGTAAAGCTTTAATTATTTTAGCTAAGATCATTCAATGTGAAATATTTTCTATCAGCCCATCCTTTTTTTTTTTTTTTTTTTCGGTGACAGGCGAAATGATTCAAACATTTCAAAGTACTAACTAGAAAAAATATATTGTTCTTGTTAAAAAAATCTGGCAGGATTGTTTGGAAGAGTTCTAACACTTTTTTGGAAAAATCTGAATCATCTATTTGAATAGTTTCTTTCTGCATCCCAAAGCAGGCAGCCTTATGGAAAAAAAAAAAGAAAAAAAAACTAATATAGAATCATGGAATTAAAGACATTATTACAATTAACATACACAAAGGCAGTGAATTAAGGACACATAGGCAGCCTGAAGTCTGGTGTTTCCCAACTTTTGCGTACTTGACTTTGCAACCTTACTAATGTTTATTAAACACAGGTTTTGCGTGAACTAAATACAAATATGTGGGAGAACAGACATTTATTTAGTCTGGTAAATAATATATCTGGCTAATTATGTGTTGATGATAAAGTTAATAGCTGCCAGTTGACAATAATTACTCCAACAATTATTGTGCTCAAATGTCGTTTTGTCGGAGCGAGCAGCAGCCGCGCGGTCCTGCTGCTCTGCAAGCGCAGGAGGAACTCGCCTGCAGTTCGGAGCCTCTCTTCCTTGTCCCCGTTGCTTCACATTTCTTTGTGGGTGGCAAGTAATCTGTCCCAGCCCTCTCCCAGATGACTGCCTTTGATGTTCGTTGTGTCAGCCTTCTCCAGGGATGGGGCCGCAGCGCTGCAGCACAGTGCAGCGGCGCGGGCGAGAGCCGATGATGGGATCTGCAGGATTGTAGCGTTATGTAATGACATATAGGCGTAGCGTCTGTCATCCAAGGTTTTTGCATGGTATTTTATGTACTACTCAGGATAATCCTCCAAACATCCCAGGCAGGGAAGGAAGAAGTGTTACATCCATTTTTTTTCCTTTTATTCAGAGAAACAGGATAAATCATTCAGTGCAGGGCCAGGCTGGCACTTTCTACTGCTGCCGTGCAGAGATTGGGCAAGTCCAGGCCTCCTGTTTATCTTCACAGCTCGTACAGGCCATCTCTTGACATGCCGAACAAGAGCGAGCTCCACGGGGCTCCTGCTTCCTGACCTTCTCGCTGGCGAATGGAGGCTGCACAAAGCTGTGGCACTGCCCTTGCAGGCACAAAGTCATTGAGAGCAGCCCTGTGCTGCTACCGTGCTTTCCAAGTCATGCGTCCTTCCCCAGGCCATGGGTGGCATTGCTGCACATCAACCCCTGTTTAAGGCAAGGAGTAAAATCCACGTGCTGCTGGTGGGAGCAACACTTGTGCTGGCATTTTCGTTCTCACTTTTTTCTCATTTCTGTGACGTTCCAAGGCCAGCTGGTGCTGGACTGCAGAACAAACCCAGTTATCTAGTCCTTTCTCCTACTACCAAAAACCTTTCCAGGTATGCTCAGAGACCTAGACGTGCACACCAAACACATTTCTTCTAAATCTTACTTGTAACAAATATAAGAAATCTAAAAGAAAAATGTGTGTTAACAGTGAGAATGGAAGAAAATAGGAACACTGGAGAGAAAGCAGAATAACTGAAGCAACATAAATTGAATGAAACTCTATCCTCAATATTTTTGCTAATAAAGAATAACCAGGTTTCATTCTGTTTTCAATCCTAGTAATTCATTATGATGGCCTTCTCCGGGCAGCAAATCTGTTTATTTTGGGAAATGAGAAATGCAACCAATATCTCAAAGGGAAGATCACTGTGAATGAGTCAGAAATCTGTGCTGCAGCTGAAACCATTGGTGCTGGGCCTTGTGAGGTAAATAGCATGCCTGCTAAGAATATATTAAGAGCCGTCAACTTTGCTGTTTCTTTCTCAGAAATAATTTATTAGGGTTTTCCCTAATTATCCTCTCTGCATTAAACTTGTACACAAAAAACGTATATAAATCCTTATGCATTGGAAACTGAATTGTCTTCTCAGTGCTCTCTTTTCTACTAGAGCATAGGAAGAAGTTCTTTGCCTCAATTACTCTATACTACCATACCAGTAAAGGACTTGCATGCCTGTTAAACATATTCATGTGCCTAAACACTTTGCTAGACTGAGATAAAATGATGTTCAGTATAATAGTAGCTAAAGTGGGCTGTGTGCTAGTAACAGTAGTTTATTTTGATTGAGCAGAAAACAAAGACTGGAGCAAATTTGACTACTTAGGTACATGAAGATTTGCATGCAAAATGCAAAAAAAAAAAAAAACTTTCATAGCATAAAGCTATGAAAGGAGGAGAAAGATACAAAAGACATACAGAGTTCAGTGTTAAGTCAGGAAGCTGTAGCATTTGGTCTCCTTAACCAAGGCTGAGTCAACACTCAGGACAGCAGAATTACTTCAGTGATGGTGTTATTTGATAGAGATTTTTTTGCTTGGGACTAATTTGGTGATGAAGAAAAGAGGGCTGAGGAGAAATATTGTAAATCATTTATAGCAGAAAAATATCATTTTTTTGTGGAAAATCTGCCTCATGAAGTGATGTCTGGAAGAAAAGCAGGCATTAGTATTAGTGTGCATTTAATATTCGGAGTAAAAAAGATGGTTTCCTAATACTGATGTTAATCAAACAGTGAAGTTTTCCCTACTCATGGGCAGGGGAAATCGTGAGGAAAGCACGTCTTCCTAAGGTTGAGGCATGTTCCATTTATTATTAATCTTTCACAGGATCATTTTATTATTGCAAAGCATTTTCTTCAAAATTAAATATTTAATCAAAATGAGCTCTTAGACATGTTAAGGTTTATAAATGAAACAGCTGCATGGAAGTCTGCTGGGGATCCTGTACTTTGTTTTCCCCTGCAAGAAGAAATGGGCTGAATTAATATTAGTAATCAGTCTTAATCATTGGATAGTTTCCTGCTCCCTGACTTTCCCTTTGAAGCCTCCTTCCTCAGTAAAGAATAGGCAGAGAAGCAAAATCAGACTGTCAGGTGAAACTCCACTCTTCAAAATGTTTTATGAGCAGCTTTGATGATACTGACATAGTTCATTGCTCATGTGGGAATTAATCTGCAGTCAGTGAGAAAAAGAAGCAAATAAAGGTCAAGCATTGTTGTTTCTCTGGTGATATGGAGAGAATACAACACTAATTGTCAGCTTTTATTTTTTTGAAAGAACGTCTCATGGTCTGATACAAACAATGTCTACTTTTGTTTTCAGTTTGCTAGATCCAGTCTAAGTTTTGCCTAGCTTAATACTGCAATATCTATGTCCAGGTCCTAAATCTATATGAATGTAATTTAATTTAATGTTTTAATCTAACTTAAACTGAATTAATAGATTTTAGTGCTAAATAAGACTTTGATCTAAGTTGGCCTTACACCAGATTTCTGCTTAATATAGTGAATATATATATATATGGATGCCTAATACATTGGTGCCTACCGGTGTCATTCATTCAGAATAACGAACATAGATATTTTAACTAATTATGGCCCTTTCACTGCAAAACATTATCAGTTCTGTGTGTTTTTTTTCCCTTCCCCCGGCCTGCCAAAACATATAGATTCTCATCCTAGGGTCTTACGAGATGATTGACTGATAGACGGATAGTGACCCTGGCTCTGTCAATGCTCTTTCATCCAAAACCTGTTATCACAACAAAGAGGGTTCAGCTGATTGTCTGGCTTATATGAACATAAACAAATATTACACTTGCCAGGTAGCTGAAAGAGGACAGTGAGATCACTGGTATGTGGTAGTTGGAAGTCATTAGAATTGCAGAGAAAGAAAGATCATATGGCTGAATTCGAGTATGAACCAACTGAAGATCAAAGGACAATCATGATGTTGCCTTATATAAGTTCTGATTTTAAAAAGAAGTAGCTGATTTCATCCTATGGCAAGACTGGGTACTGCCTGCTCATGGAGCTAGGTCCTACCCCGGCAACAGGAGACAGGTGGGAGCTGTGTCTTGTAGCATTTTCAGAAGTGACGTTCTTTGTATTTTTTTCTTAGAGAGATTATGGTGGTCCCTTGGTTTGTGAACAAAACAGGGTGAAGATTGTAGTGGGTGTGATTGTTCCTGGCCGCGGATGCGCCATCCGAAATCGTCCCGGGATTTTTGTTCGGGTGGCGTTTTACTCCAAGTGGATACGCAAGATTCTGCTGACGTACAGATGAGTCGCAACTGAATGCCCTGCACACCTCAACAACTGCCATTCACAGAAAGATTTCGGACAGCGTGAAATTGATGTATAATGTAAAGATCAACAATTTTTAACTACTTGATAGTCAAGTTTGTTGAGCTTTTAATATTTATGGGTGTTTTTTGGTGTTTTTTGTCTATCAGTGTTGTTTTATAAATTTTGGAGTGTCTTACAGTATATGCAAGTATGGTGACATATCTCCTGAAGATACTTGAATGGGTAAACAATTTTGCAAAGATCTTATTGCTGGATGGTAAATGGTTTTGTAGAAATAGATCATATGACCTCTTTTATGCTGCTCTTCAGATTATCTTAGAAGGAGAAAGAAACAATAGTTTTGTTTAACACAGCTTATTCTTTCTATGAGCCATATATTTCTCTCCATATGTGACAAAAGACCTATTGAGAGAAACATGTATCAGTCAAGGACAGCGTATATGATCCTATTCCTCTTCCCACATTATGAGAAGTTAAAAGTTGGAATGTTTCATTAAAAAACAGTCTCTTTAAAAGTTATCTTTTCATTGTTGACCAACTTTGCACAGCAGAGCTCTCATAGCTGTCAACATCCCTTCTTTTACATAGAGTTTATAGACTCTAGTTCTGTACTTGGTCCCTTCAGTGCATACATGGTCCCCTAAGGGCTATCTCAAGAAACCCTCTGGGTGAGGGAAGAGACATAGCAGTGGATTGGTTGGAAAATTATCAGTCATTTGTTTAAAGGAAGTCCCAGAAATAACTGTGAATTTACAGCACTAAGTGTGTTTCATAGGATTTGAAAAATTAATCCTGATTATCTACTGACAGATATTTTTGTCATTAAAAGAAATTTCAATCACATGCCCAAATCTTTCTCAAAAGACACATTTTATAAATTCTGTTGATTCTAGTTAAAGCAGAAAAAGGGACAGCTGAATCTGGCCCCTTGCTGAAAGGCTTAATGATGAGAAAATATAAGATACCATAATCGTCTTTTCAGAGACATCAGATCTTTAATAAAATCCTACAAAAAATTTGTCAAAATATATCCTTCGTATAATTCCTTTCAGGGTAATAAAGTTATTGCAGGGATTGATATGATCTTGTGTGTAACATGGAAAACATCACTAATAGTTTCGTAGCTTGGGTTTCCTGTCTATATGCAGAACCATCATTTTCCTTTCTACTGATGGGGAAAGAGAACAAATAATCAGCATCTATGAAAAGTATTTTTTCTCCTTTAGACCTTTGCTTATATGGGTGGAAGCATTATACAGTTAGCAGATGGCAATGTTTCATTATAGGTACCACCAATTACCCTATAATTTCTGGAAAATTGATAAAACATATATCCAATTGTTATTTTTACTACTGTACATGTAATTGCATAAGTAACTGCACTGTTACTAAGTTTGTGAGCTATGTAATTGTATATATTTTCAGTAGCAAATTGTAAGGTATGTACCATATCTAACTGCATAGCCACTAAAACTGACATCATGGTGTAGACATATAAAAGAACGACTCATTACATTCAGATGATGCATGATTGAATTCTGCCCAAGCAGAAAGTAACCACGTAAGGGGAGCTGCCTTGGGAGACAGCCCTGATGTCGACTCACCAAATTATTTTCTTCAGCAGTGCACTTTGACTTCAGTGGGACTTAAATATGCTTACATATCCTGGTGAGCTGGGATGAGTTTCAGCCCATGCTTAAGTGGCTTACTGAGATTGATGTTGAGCATCCAAAAGATTCTACTGGCACATGGAAAGAAGCATTTCAGTAAGCAGAGCTTCTGAAATCCCTTCTGATGTAAATAGACTCCTTGGACAAGATGCGACTTCTCTGTACAGGGGATCTGAGGTTGTGGATGCTACATGGATAGTCTGTCTTGATCTCTTCTGGCTGCCTCTGAAGGCTTTCTGCTCCTTTTGGTCTCTCTTATTCACCAGGCCAGAACAGGGCAGGATTTAGCCTGTTGTATTTACAGTTCATTATTGCCATGTATGTAAAGAGTATATTCTTACTATACACTGACTATATCTTATTGAAGGGATTGACTTTTTAAGAGAGACTTTTAAAAACTCCAAGTGAGTTTTGTTTTCAGTCACAAGTAGAATGTGGATAAAATATACGATTCCATGTTCACTCTTTGTATTCTAAGAATTGTTATGTGCTCACTGTACTATATTTGCAGGCATTTTGTTATGTCTATCTAAAAAATTGAATCCTAAAGTATTTTAGTTATAAGCTTCTGCTGTGCAGAAGACTGTGATTTTTATATATATATATATATATATATATGATAAAAATACTGTTTTTTGTTAGACAATGTGTAAGGATTTTTACCTGTTTGTTCTGGGCAGTGCCTCAGTAAAATAAGTTGTGCAGAGTTGATGCTCCAGAACTTAACATGTTTGTATGCACTTGCTTATCAGGTGCTCTTGCTCCCCCCGTCTTAGTATGGAAGGCGCATGAGACTCTGGAAAGCAAGGGAAGAGAAGAATAATGGTATGTGGTAATGAATTTGTACTTCATTTATTCCTGAGAATATTTCTTGTTGGTACCAATGGTACCGTAGCAGGCAACTGTTATAACTACAGGATTCTCTTAAAAAAGGACGCTCTATAGATATTTCTTCATTTTTCTGACATTTTTCTTTCTGTAACGAAAGAGGAACTTGTTCTAGTGCCCATCTAAATTGCTGGAAAGCCTCTTATTGACTTCAGGGGGATTTGGAATTTACTTTGTATATTTGATTTTTTTCATATTAAAAGAGAGTAATTGAGTGAGAAGGCTACAGACCTCAAATTCTTATCTGAGGACATTTTGAAACCCCATTGTTTCATCTTTATTTTCTTTGCTGCAACTAGCCCATGGAGTCTGAAAAGTGCAATAACTGGATACAAAATTTCAGAATTAAGACCTAAGACCTCACTGCACCACAGAAGTTAATTTGACTTTATGATTGATTTTCTCTGGGCATTGGAACTGGCTGATAGTTCTTCCTTTCATTAATGATTTTTTTTTTCCCTAAAAGAACATTTTTCCCCATCTCTTTTTCTCTCATAAACCTCATGACCCTCGGAGAAGCTATAGCTCTCATTGGAAATGTACTGATCTAGATTTTTGCTGCTGCTGCTGAAATCTTTGTCTCTAGTTTAAGATTACAATTCTCCGAGGCATCCTGCAGACCTCTCCCGCGGGCAATGCCAATGTACTTGACAGAGCTACTTACACAAGTTAGAGTTTTCAGACGAGGGTCCAAATTTATCTCTGAGGGTCGGAATCTAGTCAGGCAAAATGTCCCTTGAAGTTAGTGAATGTGATTGTCAAAAGAATTGGGGCTGAAATTTGCTCAGTGCTTTTCCCTATGGCCGTGCACTGAACTGCTTGTAACCTTGCATGTCAAAAAGCACACGGATTCTGGACTCCACGGCAAGCACAACAGCAGGCCAGGCTTTATTTCCATGCTTTTGGAAGGCTGGTTTTAAACCAGCTGACTCCCTCTGGAACCTGTATAAAACCTATTGGATTGATTAAGTGTTGTTTCCTTATCAATTATTTTCTTCCTCCTTCATGTGCACTGGTATATTATTGTTTTATAAATGTTGGGGCTGCTGGCAGGAACTAACATGGCTTTTCACCCTAAACTTTTGCAGTGTTCCTTTTTAAATGCACTCTTGGGCATTTATGCATGGCGTTGGATCCAACTTCAGGGAGCTGTCTGGGGAATTCAGTGTATGATAAAAGTATGTTTTTGTATTTAAGTGGGAAAAAATGTTCCCACTAGATACAACTAGCTGAATGCCTAATAAGAAGGGAACACTGTGGTTATAACTTGTAATACAAACATTCTGTAATTAACTGCATCTTCATTAGTTAATAAAGTTGGTATTTTTGTAACCTTGTTTACTCTTATTATTCTTAATAAAGTATTTTATAAAAAACAGTGACCTAATCAGTATTATATTTCTTATCTAAGATTTGGAACTCTATTACTAGGGGCAGAAATAGCTGTGCCTTGGAAAAATGGGCAACTCCCAATCCTAATTTCAGTGAAGGATTTTAGAGTACAGAGCAAGGAGGACTGTCACTGGTCACCCCTCCTTCATGCATCTGATAGCAATACTACGCAGAAAATGGAAAACACAGCCAAATCCAATATCTGGTCCTGCTGAGCTGACTGAGACCTTCCTGCTGGAATTCCACACAGAAAAAGACCTAAGCATATTGTGGGGAGAGAAAATTTGGAATGGAAGTGTTGATTAACCTAAACAAGGGCTCATTCAGCATTTGCCAAGAGGCTTATAACTTCTTACAACTTTATTATCAGAGGCTTGGCATTTTAACTATTTCTTTTCATGTACTTAATTACATTTCAGGAAAGGGGTCCCCTGACTATGCCACTTAATACTACTGGTGGAACATAAGCAGATGCAAAAGGGAACAACACCTTGCACAAACCTAGGAGCTATTGCTGCTGCCACTACTGCCGTTGTTATCAAAACCAAATAATGGAGCTAGTTAGCAAAAAAGAAAACAAGGAAACCCCTTACTACTAGATTAGTGCCTTTGTCCACTGTTTTCATTCTATGCAAGGGACAGTAAGTTCATTACTTGGTTTTCAGTATTCAGCCCAAAATTCAAAGTTCTAAGCATTTTTGGTTACACTGGAATTTTAATGAGTTAAATCTGCATTTGCTAGCACCTCCACTTATAATAAATATGAAAGACAGTGAATCATTTTTCAAATAATCTCATGAATGGAGTGTTTGAAGTCTGATTCTGAATCTTCCCTGGTATACATGTTTTCCTTTTTGTTTGTAGACCAAAAACAGGGATTTTCTAGTTGATGCATAAAATCAGTGGATTTTATCAGGAACTACTGAAATGTATGGGAAATTTGCCAAAAACTTCAACAATGCAGGAACACTTCCAAAGTTATACAGAACTAGAAATATTCCGTATGTCAAAAGCATATCTTATTACAGTTTTACATTTGAAGTGTTAAGGATGTTCAGGTGAACTTCCTAAGAGCTGTGAGAATTAACTGCTTGCACAATGATTTGCACAACAGAGATCTACAAAGAGTCATTGCCTGCATATTAAATTCTCCTGTTATGGCTTTATCTTTTGTAGTTACAAGAAGGCTGTACTCTATAGATGAAAAATGATGAAAACCTGCATAGATGCTCAGTGCTTGTTTTCTGCACTTTGTTATTTAACAAGGCCCATGTAAACAGAGCAGGACATTTAGCAGAGTTCAGTTGTGTATCAATCCTGCCTTCAAAGCACCGATTTCTGGACAGCTATGTTCCAATAAAAACCACTTGCAATAAATAGGAAAGAAAACAGCTGGGAGGAAAAAGGCAAACCATAAAAAAGTTAATACCAAAGTAAGCCCTAAAATGAACAGATTTTTTTTTTAATGTGGTCTCAGTTTTTGTAATATTGGATATACAGTGTGAAAAGCTGCAGTAGAATAGCTTAGTAGCTTTACCTTTGCTAAAACCGATTCAGTTTGGTTCAGAACACTTTCGAAGGGACAAGGACTTCTCCATATGGATGCAGAGGGTAGAGAAGCAAGTTGTGCTTCTGGGTCTGAGGGCCTGATCCCACTTGCATTGAAATCACTGCCAAAAGTCCCTCTAGGGTAATGGGTAAGGTTTTGCCTTGAATAATATGTGAGTTTATAGCATCTAATCCAGTTCAGATGATATTAACTGAAGCTTTTCCCAGCTGCTTTTCTTTCTTTGAGGATTAATGTCAGCATGATACACAAAGTGGGGAAACATGCATTTATATCAACATTGCTGTTGTTAGAAACCCTGTCAACAATAGTCTCATGTCTTGGGTGTAAATGTGCCATCTGCTGTTCATCCATGAGTTTAACAGTACTATAACTTCGCATAGCAGTTGCATAACAAGTCAATGTTTCTGCTGGTAAAGCCTCCATGTAGCCTTAATTTTTGCTGTTGAGCATGTTCGGATATGACTCTGAAGAATACCTATAATGAGTGAAAACTCACTGCAGTCCTGGAGCGTTCACAGGCATCAGCCTGCAAATTCTCCATGCTCGTGTACTGACCCTCCATCAGGTACGTTAACATCAGGGGCAGGGCTGTGCTGGTCAGCTAAACACACCACAAGCACCTTCCAAACCGGCAAGGGCTTGTTTCCCCAGAGAGGTGCTCTGCAGTCCTCGGTACCAAATGCACAGCCTGAGACTTGATGCTGCTGAGCACAAGAGCACAGATTACACACATGCGCGCGCATAAACACATACACACACACACACACACACACACACACACACACACACACACACACACAGAGATGCCTTCGCAGTGTTTTCTAGATGGCTAATTCACGACTGCTTTTGGCTATATGTTATATGATCCACATGGATCCTTCAAGAGAAGGACTGCAGCCTGGGATTTTCCCTGTGCCTCCAAGCTGCATGAGCTAGAGGAAGAAAGGTGTACCTACCAGGAGCAGTTATCCCACTTCTAATAACCAAGCATGATAAGTGTAAACTTAGTGGTGACAACTGCCTACGTGAATTTTTCAAACCCAGAATTTACATATTTATGATGGCAGACCTCTGTAGTTCAGAGGAAAGAAGCCTAAACTTCAGTGATTACGTCCCACCTTTATCCTCAGATGGCTTTGTCAGCTATTCCTTGTCAGGCCTGACTCCCACTGTACTTTGGCTATTGGTGTAACTGAACGGTGCTGGTGTCGCTATGGTCTGCACAGATGATGCACCGAACAGAGCTCCTTTGCCCATGCTTCACATGAGCTCGATCCAAACCAACCTGCTCATTTTTACACAGTGGCAGCCCATTTATGTGTGTGTGCATGTGTGTGTGTTTATATACATATAGATATTTTGCCTAAAGGAATACTTCAACCCTGTCAGTGATGTTTGCTGTCCTGGAAGCAGACAAGTAGATCTGATTAATATTCAGCGAACTCTATACTGGTTTGGACTCATCAATACAACTCCACCGTGCATGTCAAGGCCCTCAAAGTTAGGTACTAAAAAGCTCAGCCTTGTCTCTTATGAAGCCCGAACCTTCTTGGGAATCAATACAGATCATCTGCATCCACAGTGCTTACCAAAATGCTGCACATTCTGGATGTTTTTTTTCCATGTTATTCTACCTTAATTTTGTTTGCTATCACTGATTGCAGGCCTTGCACTTAAAGCTGGCTTTGGGCACTTCTTTATACGTGTACACACGTATCCATTGCCTTTCCATTCAGGAATCAAATGCTTTGAGATTTGTGGCACACATTATTACTGCCTGTGGTAAATACAGGTAGTTTTCTCCAAAGAAAGCAAATCCTTTCCCTGTAGAAACTTGCTTCCTTACTAGAACTCTTTCTGGGCTCTCATCTTAACTGATTTGGCTATGAGTTTCTTCTGTTACCACACCGATGAGTTTTCCAGGCTTGCTCGCCTTTTTATCTTAACAGAGAAACCAGGCTGTATTTATAAACAGTGTTTCTTAATCCCCTCGGTTGCCACATGGTGGTAATGACTCAATAGTTCATATAACACGCTAGCAATAATCCCCGAGTATTAGTTCCTTTAACTTTCTACCAAAGCTTTTCATTTAGTCATGTCTCCCTGCCTGGTTTACGCACGTGCTTAAAACAATATATGCTTTTCACTTTTCTTAGCTGGCCTTTGCATTAAAGCTACTCCAGAATTTTCTTATCAGAAGGTTTTTCCATCATGACATGCAGATCTTACCAGCTCAGTCTGCAAGAACATGTCAGTTCTGCTGGTATGCTTGACAGAGACCAGGCCGGTTTCCAACTGGAATCTATTTGTTTCCCCTCCAGCTTGCTTGCCTACCTCCCCAGCCTCCCTCTCTGTGAAGCTGCCTCTGAGAAAGTTACAGGCTTGTGTGCCTGCCTATTTGGCTATGAATGTTGCATTCCCTTTTAAAAGTGGCAGCAGAGTTTGCCACCCTTCCCCCTCTGCCAGTGACAGGGCTGGCTCCTGGGAGCTGCTCCTGGCAATTACAGCTCAAACCTCTCCATGCTAAGGAGCACAGAGGTTGTTTCCCATCTTCCTGGCAAATTCTTCACTGTATAAAATATTCCTCCCTTTTAAAGGAGTTCCTAACAAAACTCAGGTGGGAATTTGTGAAGCTAACTTGTAAAGCTTCAGCAACCGAAACCTGCAGAAGGACATCTCACTTGGACATAAAACAATAGTTTCAGATACACCTGCCTTTAAATATCAAGAGTAAATTTAAAGGTATATTGTCTTACTATAAAAGGGTCTTGGCATTCCCATGTTCCCTGAATGGTTATTTTGGACACCTAACAGGAGTCTGTGGACTCTCAGAAAGGGGTGCTGGGGGAGCAGCAGTGCCTGCGTGGCCGGCAGCACCATGAGATCCAAGGGACTTCTCAACGCTCCTGACGGACAAAGACGCAAACTCTGTTTCTTCTGTTGTGGGTTTTCTTGCTTATTTTCTATTCTGTTTTGTTTGTTTGTTACTTTATTATTCTATTTTAATGCTGACAAAAGGAAAATAAACTGGGAAGAGTAAGACTGGTGCAAGTGATGTGTTTGGACTGTCTGCTGGGTAAGATTTATGGCCTGCTAAAGACAGCTTTTTGGAGTGTTCTTCTTTTCACTCCTTTCTTGGCAGCTTTCTCTGCCTCCTTAGTTGTCCGAAGACACTTCACTTTCTCTATTTGGAAAGTGCTTTCCTTGTTATCTTCTCTGCACGGGTGGAAGTGATGAAGTCACTTTGTCTCTCTCCTGCCCCCACGTTGCTGTCTGTTGCCCTCGGCTCAGATTCAGCAATGCTACTGAACACCTTCACCGCAACATTTTCTTTCTGCAAAGTACAGAGCAAAGACTACTTGGGCATGCACTGAAGAAGAATGAAATAGAGCAAATACATTGAGCTGAGTGACATTTCTACAGCACTTGCCTTCCCTTCTCTAGAGCATGAGTGTAAAGACAGTGCTCTGGGACGTGTGAGAGAGGAAAGAAGAATCCCTCAAGACAAGAAAAAAGAATAAAAGCATTTAGAAAAGGTTGTTGTTTGTATTCTAGGCTTTCTATTGCTCTTCAAGATGGAGTATTGCCTGGGCATGAGTATTGAATGGAAGCCTGGCTTGTGATAGAGAAGTTCTGTACAGATGAAGGAGAAAATTTTTTTAAGGCAGTTCTAGGTGTGAGAAAGCAGGGCAAAATCACCTGAAGTCCCAGGCTGTAGGACTGGCTTATGAGATAAATGAAAGCAACTTAGGAACCGTATAGCTTCATAGCTACAGCTCACGAGAGTCTCATGTCCCTGTCTTCAGGTCTCTTTCACTGGGAGATCCACCTGGGGATTGAGATTCAACTTTCTGCATGAAATTTCAGCAAGCAAGGGCTCTACGGAAATCATTCAGAAGCTTGCCACTCACTTTCCTGCGGTCAGCACTTAGCTCATGGAGCTTAAAACTGCGGTTTTAATAGCTGCCATGGACAGATAGGAAAAGTAGCTTAAACTAATTCGTGTCTGCATATGCATTTACTCAGTCTTTTAACTCTAGCTATGGAGATGGAGATCAGGGAGAGAGACCATTAACAAATAATTCTCCTGCAGGCAACATCCTTCCTATTTCTTTTCTGATTTCACACATTCATTGAAAGTAGAAATTTACTGCAAATAGAAAACAAACAAAGTGCTCCAAACCAGGCCATATAAGAACTTCACTCAGAAACACTCTTTTCAAGACATAGGGTCTATAAAACTCCTACCAAAAAAATACTGTATACCATCATTTTTTAGTAAACCTGACAGGAAGTCAAAACTTCAAAGATTCTTCTGTAAGGCACTGCCAACTCACTGTAGTGGAAGCCAGAAGAAATTTATTTATCTGTTTATTTGACTAAGAAGAAAGAAACCAAAGCATATTTTGCTTCAACAGTACAGGGCAATTACAATGTTACTAGTTGCTTGTCTGCTCAACTTCCCTTCAGGCCTTTCTAATGTTTTGTTTTACATTCAAAACAAGAAAAATATCAGATCCTATGAAAAGATATTATTTCATAGAATATAGGATCAGCTAATCTAAAAAAAGATCTTTAAGTGCATGACATCTTTAAAGCATTTTAAGTAGAACAAAATTGTCCAGTACCTCACATTGCTGAGAACTATCCTTGCATAGATGATTTTTGCACAATCAAGATTATATGCCTGCAATCTGGTGCAAAGATGGAGTTGCAAAGACAGATTTTCCAAAGGACATCCCAATTAGAAGTATATGGAGACTTCAGTCCTTGTTCCAGTAGAATAAATAATATCAAGTAGAATGATTACAGGAAATTTCTTGTTATAGGAGATACTGTCATCTTCATTAACGCTTATTGTAACAGGTGGTAGAGGGTTGGTCAGTCAGTTATGCCATATAAGATGGATGATACTACTGATACATATTCTCTTCTCTATAGTTAGAATCACTGTGGGAAACAGTGAAATGATGATGTGAAGAATAAAAATATTCTATAATATCCCAAGTTCAGGCTCAGCAGCAGAGTTCGTCTTCATTGAGTCACTGTGATGATGAAGAACTGCTATAAATTTCATCAACTGTTGTCTTCACAGTAGTTTTGCATTGTTATGTAGCAGTGAAAACCAGCTGGCAAATCTTGCCCGAGATGTTTCATTTGATTAATCCTTGTGTCTGGGCAGATGCAGTATATTCTCTCAAACCCTAACAGTAAAAAACTAAGATATTCAGAAACTGGGCAATCACGATATGGTGTTACTCAGATGAGATTTAAACTTTGCAGCAGATGTTAAATATGCAATGTGTAGGTAAGTTGCTTAAGCTAACTTAAAAGGCTTATTTTTTAACACTTATTTAAGTGTTAACCTGTGTAGGTAGTTAGCTGAGTGAGGAAATCGTAACTAGAGCTGCTTAGGAATATTTTGATAACATAGACTTTCACAGAATAAAGCTTCTTGGGTCTAGTGCCAGATCTCTTGTCAAAACCAAGAAGAGACAGAGGTGCCCGCTGTAGGTGTTAAATACCCTTAGAACATATTAAATACCTTTACTGATGCACATGTATGGTTTAGGACTGGTATGCATGGTCTGGGACTGTTTTCATTGTCCTTGACATCTGGAAGTGTTGTCCAGGTTAATTTTCCACAATTGTTCATCTGACATCCGCCCACACTGCACGTGCACAGTTCAAGTTGGGCACTGGAATATGTTTGGAAATCTTTGCCATTTTCTCCATCTGATGTGTCCCAAATGCACTTAAGTCACTAATCACGCACAGATGAATAAGCCCAGGGCAGCTGGTCTTCTGCTTCCAGATGCTGAACTCCATGTGCATGTGCTATACAGTGGATTAGAGTGTATTTCATCTTGCAAATATTATAGCCTTATGGAGATGACAGTGAAGTTTCTGTCCTGAACCTGGAAGAAAAGCTACTTGATAACTGGTTATCTTGTTCTCCTTTTCTGTGAAAAGGCACCAAAGGGTCCTGGGATCCTTGCAGTGCAGAATTGGAAAAAAAATGTTGATATCTCAGAAATGTCTGTAGTATAGAAAAAATATTTCCTCCAGATTGTAATGCTAGCCGGGTAAAGCCTTGGTAGCTGGGAGAGGGCAAGAACTAAAAGTGGAGGGTTTTTTATTAGGAAATCTTTGATGCAAATCTTAACATAAGTGCTTTTGGAGATGGTGCGTGAGAGAGAGCGGTCAGTTTATCCTGTACAAATAGCTAAATAAGATAACTAATGCCTGAAGTTTCATCCAACTTAAACATTCCACAGCAGAAAAGACCATACTGCTAGCAAGAGGCGAATCTGTACATGCTACTGTCATGCTGTGCAGTTTTTTGCTATTCAAATTCTGTCATAATGTTCAAAGTATTGAGAAAGAAACTCATGCAGAGACAACTAAATTTACCCATAAAAATTCAGCCAAAATAGGTAGGTTATACAACTTCTAATGTATTTAGCACCATAATATCAACATGAATAGATAACACAACCATTTAGGCCCCAATTCAGGACAATATTTAAACATATGCTTAAGTTCAAGTATCAACTTAAAGTCCTGTTGACAAGTGCCTTCCTTTGAAGGCATGAATAATCCAGTGAAACACAAAGCATTGTGACTTGGGTTGAATGTAGGTAAGGATTCTAAGGGCAAGTCGTTTATACAATACCTAAGCCAGGAACACCATAAACATAAAAAACAGTTTCAAAATTGACATAAACAATGTTAATGGCTCCTTTTCTTCTGTTTTTAAAAATACAACTTTAACTGACATACAAAGACTCAATAACTGGAAAAATACAGGAGAGGACATAGTGAAATTTGCTTCTAGTTTTACCACAGTTTGTGTAACCCTTATGAAAATAAAGGAGGTGTTGGTGTTTAGATCTGCCAAGTCTTCAGAGTGTTCTTATATGTCTTTGGCAGTTGAAAATTAATACAGAGAAATTTTTAATATGGTTGCATTTTAATGGCATTTAGTCCAAATACTTCAGAGTCTGTGGGGAACACCTCTAACTGGCCTGTGCTCTGGAGCTGAATTTAGAGTGTATATCTCTGTAACATCTATATTACTTGTCTAGACACATCTCTTAGGATTCAAAATTACAAATGACAGATTGTATACCAGATGTGACATTTATTTGATAGAATATAGAGATATATTTATAACATGATGATAAATATATCTGATACGTGCTTCATCTAAGATTGGAATGAAGTCCAAAAAATTCACATGTGTCAGGGTCAAAACCTATTTATGATTACATTACTGAATACAAGTATATGTGTATATATACAAAAGCCCCAAATCTTGGCTTTCCAAATTTCTGTGAATTAAAATCTGGTCTATCCTTGGAAGGAATTCTGAAGATTAAAAAAATATGTTTGCTAAGACTTGAAGGAAAAGCTGTACTACAATAATTCAGTCACCTGAATTATTTGATCAAGCCAATTTAACTGTATTCAAGAAATTATGCTAAGTCATTTAGTGACGCTCAATTACATGGCTCTACAAACAGGGCAATCAGTTTAAGATTATCATGGCAGTTTTGTGGATTAAAAACAAATGTTGAAAATAAGCGGAGGATTCACAAGGAAGAGTTTAATTCCATGTCCTAGAGGACATGCTCCTTGATAGAGGATAAACAAGGTACTAAATAGTCCTTTACCACCAACATCTGTATCAGTTCTTAATATCTGGTAAACATTTTTTTAATGACAATATAGATTATTATCTTTTCCTGTCTGTGGTTTTCCAATAGTCACTCCATGTGTGACTGGCCATCTGGGCCCTGTGGCCTCACTGTCCCTGCCCTCTCCATCAAAAAAAGTCAAAAGAAAATTGTTTGGAGCTTCCTAAACTTAATGTTTTGTTTCAGAAATCCTCCATTTTTAACAAATATCTTTAATCTTAATTCAGTCATAATTGCATCTAATTCTAATAAAATCACTTCCTTCTTTTGCTTTGAGTTCAACTGGAGTTCAGTGGTGAAAAGTCCTTTATAACAGCTCTGTACTTCAAAGTGCTCTACATTGTCATCTTGTGAATCTTTGGAAGGCCAGTGATTATCAAGCATAAAGATAATATTTTTTAAATATCTTTCAGAGAAATAGTAATGTACCATCACTATTTTTTTTTTTTATTCTTTCACTTTGAAAGTGACTACAACATCAGATAGTATTAATGTTTAAAATGGTTATAGATAGTTCAGGATACTGAAGCATTTCCATTTCACATCAGGCTGTTTTTACAGAAGACTTACCAGAATAGTTTCTATATTGTCAAATGACCTGAACACGATGGTTGCTGTATCTACCTCACGATGAAACGGACACATTTTGTATAGCAGCTATGCACAAAAGTTTGGTACAGGGACTGAAGTATACCATGTCGAATTTAAAGTGTCAGGGAAATTCTAAGGAGCTAGAATGCATCTAACATTGAAAGTTGGCAAAGATTTTGCACAGTTTAACACAAGCTGTTCTTTTCTAATATCATAGTGACAGTTTCATATAAATGACATTTTGTGAGTAATAAAATGACAAATACATCATTAAAATTAGAGACAGATTGTTAAATGATTAGACTACAAGTATCTTGGTTTTTTTCTTTCTTCTTGCACATGCATATTTCATCTTGCTGAAAAATTGTATGCCAGTGTTGTTCAGATTGCCAGATATTAAAATGAGTATTAAAATTCATTCAGTTCTACCATGCAACAGCTCTTAGAGAAGGAGAAAATCAGCACTGATTTTTTTTTTCTAGTGTCCTTGAACAATTACCTCAAACTCTGTTCTGCAAGTTCTTAGACATGTGAAGGGACCACGTATGTGTTGGGGTCTGGTACATGCATAGTAAAGTAATTGCACAACTGTGGAAAGGCCTGTTTTTCTTTGTGAGCTTTAAAATATGAATTCTTCTTTAAAGCTCAGGTTAGACCATGAAAGGCTATTGTTAGAAAGCTTGGTCTCAGCCTTTGCGTGTGACTAATACATCAGAAGGTTTAAAGAACAAACCAGTCAAATCACATGCACACAGATAATAAGCAAGAGATAAGTAAAAAAGCCAAATAAAATAGACTCATCTAAGAAAACAGGCTGGCAAAGCATGTTTTCAAAATAAAACTAATCACATAGCTCTTTCGAAGGACTTCTAAAGAAGTTATTCATAGAGGGATGTGCCCGGAAAGATTTGTAATAGGATTGTCAACATTCCATAGTATAAGAATATGATTTTCTTTTGGGCTGTGGGCTGATATAGTTTATCAAGTGTAAGAAATGATATTAATTGTATAATAATTTAGGAAGAGTTTCTTTATTGTCCTGTTTAAAACCTACAGGAGTCTACTGATTTCAGGAAATATTTCCAAAGGTATCTAATATCAAGAGCTCCCAATGGCATCAATACTGAAAAAGAAGCCATTAAACCCATATTCAAAATATAGTCCAATTCCTTCTTCATTTCAATGAAATTTCATCTTTCATGACTACATTCAAGACTTCACAGATTTATCATAAATTTATTTAAACTTATAGTGTAATATGTCTATAGCCCATGTCGTAACAGTAAGCAAGATGTTGTTCTGTAAACAGGAAATAAAGAAGTCTGGTTTCCTATGGAAATCCTATCAGATATTTTCCCTTAAATATCTTCCACTGTAGTAACACCAAATCTGCCTCACTGAGCAACAGGGAGTAGTGATACAAGTGGTCTGCAGCTCTCCTTCCAGCTGTCTGATTTCACAAAGCTTGTGGAAACACAATTGCCTAGAGACTCCTACCCTTCCTTCAAATTGAATTTTGACCAGTGGACTCACAAGTTGCTAGAAAAGGATGGATAGGCAGATAGCTGGACAATGGGCATTATTATTCTGTGAGACTTGTTTCCTTAGGAAATCCATCTAAAAATACATACGAAATCTTCAAAATATTTGTGCAGTTTTTGTTCAGTTCAGTCTCATGGAGCCAGCAATTTTGCTTACCGTAGGCTACTCGCATATTCTGCAAAACTTACCATTTTGTAGAATATGCAAAGACAGAACTTAAATGGAAAACAAGTGTTGTCCAAAGCCTCTGAATTTGTTAGAAAATGTTAGAAATGCCATTTGTTTATCTGTTAGTGATCTGTTAACCCCTAGTCCTCTTTTACAATAACACTGAAACATCTTTTACTGGGGAAAATAATGGGCATCTTACCAGGCAGCCTTCTTTGAGGTGTTTCAGCAGAAATGAGCAGAAACTCATCTTAAAATTACTGAGAACAGGATAAAGGAGCTGAAAAATTCTGTTTGGCCTTTTCTCTGGCAAAACCTCATGTTCGTCTGCTGAGCTTATATATTCTGACAGTAATGGCAGCCTGCTAAACTCGCAGTGAAACTGTTTCTCTCTTTGATGAGTTTGCCAGCTGTTAAAAGGAAGGGAGGATTCCAGCAAATTGACCATAGGTAAATATGCACATCTTGTGCAGACCAGGGCTCTTTAGGTAAGACTACACCTTTTTGTAAATGAGTTGTAGAAATGAATAATTATCGGACTTGGCCAAGGCATAGTGTTTGTAATCATCTGCAGGAGTGCAAAGGTCAGAGATACAGTGCATGAAACTGTCTTTAGGCCAAAGGCACAAGTGTGAGATACTGTACTGAAAAAAGTTGTAGGTTCCTACAAGGTTCCTCCAAGGAAGGACTGAGTGCCCTTGGCTTCAGCTAAAGCAATGAGGACCTCACTCCGTAGAATAATCTGATTAAGCATGTACTATTTTCTCCTCTTCTGAAATGAGTATGTGCACATTAACATCTGTAAATGTCAGACAAGTGATCTGCAGTACTGAGCAGTCTCAGCTCAAATCTGTCTAATGCATGCCTTGTCTTAGTCAAGAAGCAGATGCTTTCTGTGGTCCTATAAAACAGTACATTTTAATGATGAATGGGGGAGTTTATAGTTCCAATTACTCTTGTCTCCTTTGAAGCAGGAAAACTGGCAGCCCCTTATCTAGACTTTAACAGGTTGAGATAAACCTTGATAGCAAAAAGTATCTGGATTGTCAGAGCTTTTAGCTACAGTAAACTACTTAAACTAAAAGCAGCTGTTAGTCAGAAAAGAACAATACTCATTCATTTGTAAGATGTTCTGTAGTTGCTGGAATACTGTTTAATGAGGTTTTTCTTCAAATGAGACTCTTGTAAAAAATCTAAGTTACACACACAGACACAGACACACACACACACACTGATATAAAGCACACAATGTTTGGAGAAACCCTGTTTGGCTAACACACGGTAGTCATTTGGATGCAATGATCCGTGGAGATCGCTGTGTTCAGAAAACTATAGTTTAGTTCCAGCAATATAGCAGTGAGATTGCACTCATTGTTATGAAAATGTTATTATTGTCTCTGCAGATCTATTATTCCCATGTGATGTCTGGAACAGTAAAACTATCCTCAGTGAGAAGTACTATTTTGTCTGTTTTTTTTCATTTTATTATTATTATTATTATTATAAAATATATTAAAATTATGTGGGCAGTAAAAACTTGTGTCTTTTGAACCATTACCAATGTATTTCACTGTCTTTCATAAGACTATGATTCTGGTTCTTGTACTGTGTTGATGCCAAGTTTCTATAAAGCTTTCTGGTGTAAATTTAAGCTTGTGTTTTAGTTAATATGTCACACAGGGAAAGATACTAATTCAATTTGTACTATATCTTGAATGTACTCACTTTGTTTATAAAACACTGTTCAGCAGTTTTAAAATTCTGTGTGGACCTGTTTGGTTGAGAATGAAGCCTCCTGTATTTAAGAAATATCTCCCCCAGGTCTCTGAAAATATCTATATCATGTACATTGTCTCCAAGTTTTCCAAATCAGTCTCCTTGAAATACAAATAAGCAAATCTACAGGACCAGAGCCTTAGCGGACATACAGTAGCACAGTCCCTCTGATATCAGTGTAAAAGTGATATCAATTAAAATCCTGACTTCTAACTGCAAGAATCTCAGTTCTGCTTGACTTCACCTTCATTTTTGTGTGGTTTCTATGCAAAGCCCAGTTCTGTACTCAAACCTCAATGAACTTTGCTTGGATTACAGCCTATTTTCCCTCAAAAATCAGCTTGGACATTCTTGAAATTCAGCCTGTATTCAGGCTGTATTTCCTACAACCAACTCTGATATTTAAATTTGTAATGACAAGGTGATGCCAGTGATCTTTTGTGGGATTTCCATATTAGTTCATTACTGGTTGCAAGGCAGCGGTGGGGACTTAGTGACTGTGGGATAGAAGGCAAAGATTAGACTGCAGGAGACATCTGGTTTAGAAAGGTTACCATTATTGTAGGGTAACCTCCCTCCGACTTATCCAAACACTTTTGTCAAAGGGTGACCATAACTAAGCAGTCATAAAGAAACAGTATTTGCCTTCTGGTTTGTTTGTGTGAAGGCTTCAATGACCAGAACTTTGAATCTCTGGATTCAACTGTGAATATGAATCCGAAAGAAATAAATTCTATCAACTGAGAGTTAGAAATTTATAGTTCATGGAAAGACGAGGTCTAACCTTACTCTTTCCCTCATATATAAGCATAAAAGCAGACTTGCCTATTTGGATTCCAGGCAGGTTTTCCTGTTTTCATTTTTAGTTTCATATTTGTGCCATGGCTTATGTTGGGACCTGTCAGGTTAATCCACAGCTGTGAACTTCCTTTCCAGTCAGGGAGCTTGAGCTTCTCATGAATCAAAGGCTGGAGTTCCTTCTTTCAGGATTTCCTGTTCAGTAATGTAATGTGGCAGTATCTAGTCCCTCCAGTTTAGGTACTGGTTTATTTCCAGTTTGAAGTTCTGGGCCCCTGAAAGGGGAAGAAAGGATATCTGAGTCCTCAAATGTAGCTTCCTGCATTCCTTGAGCACTTGCAAAAAGAAATAAGCATTTCTGAGATCTGCAGATGGAGTTCCAGTCTTAGCCTAAGTCAACCTAAATCACATGCCTGCTTCCATGGCCTCTATATGGAGCTTAGGTACCTCCAGGGAACAGACCAGTCTGTTTAGGTTACATGTCTACCCTTTTCCAGGGAGAATATGGTGAAATAACAGGAAATGTTTGTCTCTTCCATTCACTTGGGATGAACTCTACAAACCTCTCTGTGCAGCAGTGGAAATCTCCAAATCTGCAAAATGAGTAAGTCTCCATATCTGCAGAACTTTAGGCTCTGCTGAGGAGTTAATCTACCGCCCAACAGAGTGCTTTAACCCCTGAGGCCATGGCTTGCTGTAGCTATACCACTATGCATGCATGAAGCACTGGGCCAGTCAGTGAGCATATGAATGGTACCTAACCTACCTATAGGTATCTGTCCTCTATCAGACAAAGTTAGCTGCAATTTTGACAGTATAAAACTTTGGAGTTTCTCAAGAACATTAAGAAAGACTTCACATGAGAGACTTCCCTTTAAACTGGATTGCAATAGAGCTTTAGCTTGAATTTAAAAGACTGTCATCTCCTCAGAAGAAGCACTTGTGATCAGCTAAAGGTAAACTTTAAGGCTATGCAGGGATGCAGTTCATGAATGCAAGACTGAGCTGCCCTAGAAAGTAAACTTCATGTTTAGGGTGTGATAGGCGGTAGATATCTAAGTCCCAACTGTGATGGGATTTATGTCAATAGCATTTCATTTGCTTTGTTTGTCCAGTGTCTCCAGCACTGGATGACATTATGGTGCTCCTATGGGAGAGGGAATAGAACTGCTGCCTCTGTCCTCCCTGAAGAGAAATCTGATGTTGGTGGATATAACACATCTTGTTAGCTGGGAATGGATGATGAATATAGGTGCATCAAAGGATATTAATGAACAGGCAAAATCTAGCTGTCCAGGTTTTATACATTGCATAACTTGAACAAGTTATATATTCCATCCTGTGCCACAGTTCTCCGGTTGCCGGTGAAGTAAGAGAACCTCACATATCAAGATTGCTGAGAGAGTGAAACCTAATTTAAAAATATGGCTAATAAGTATGATCTGTAGAGAAAATCTAGACAAACCAGTGACTTTTAATATAAATATGAATACTGTATTGTAAAACTTTATTTTGCAATGTTTTTGTTGCTATAATGCCAGAGATTCTGAACCTGCCAGAGCCAATCAGATTTGACGAGAACATTAACTTGGTTAGTGGCCAGAAAATAGGTGTCAACATCAAACCTCATTAGATTTTCCTGAAATGTATTGAAATTGAAGTTTATATTATGCCATGTATAATTAGACAGTTACTGTAATTATTCTAATTTATTTCACATCAAGACTTTTACATTGCATCCTTTTAAGACAAGAACTGAAATCTCCTATGCCCCAAGGCAGATCAAAACAAGATTTGTCATGTCCTATCAGTCTAGAGGACAATCAACATTTGTATCTGTCCTCTGATAACAGCCAGCTCCCGATGCCTCAAAAGATAACACAACTTCAGCAGAACACTGAATGCTTGTAGATGACATCCGCACAATGGAAAGGGCTAGTCTCTGATTTTTCTAAAGGGTCATTTAATTAAAGTAATCATTTATTCATTTCTAAGCTAATTATTAACTGAGTCCATCGTGAAGTTTCCTTCAATTATGTCCCTGTGAAAAATGATTCTGCACAACTGAATAACTGAGTTGAATGTTTGGGGCTTAAACTGTTTCTTTAAAGTAGAAAGGTTTTTCTATCTGTCATCCTTGCATACACAGCCTGCTTTCTGAAAGGATTTTTGACAGGCTTAAGCTGACTGGATTTGTGTATTCAATTCATGTACACAGCGGGGCACAGAATCTGCAGGCAGCTTCAGAGCTCTGAGGCCAGTGGATCAAAAAGACAGTAATGAAAATATTGCTTTCCTAATGAAATCAGATAAGCTGAGGGAAGGCATATATGTTGAGTAGGCAGATGTCATTTTTTATTTATTGTATTTTCTACTGCAAATTCCTGTGTTTGCTGTCTGTCTGGATGTCTTTAGTGAATTCTAGCTCAAAATCTGTTTCTTTACAGATTTTGGCCATTGCGGTCTGTTTGAACCAACTTTGAAGGTAATTTTTCTCATAAGACCCTCTTCTCTTGCAGTGATTCAAAACACTTAACTCTACAGTTATTGGGGAAAGCTTCTGTATTCTGGGTCCATTAGCTGTTAAATTTCCTGTTTGCCATTTTCTGAGGTATCTTGAAGGATTTCTTCTAACAGTTCATGTTGTTCTGTATTTTCAGACATGGTTCATTTCAGGTAGGAAGTTTGTTAAGGAAATTATTGCAAAGATTTCCACACAATCTGGATTCTAATTTTATCATCATAATTGAGACACCTCAACCCATATAGAAATCCATGGAGTACTAACGGGCAACTAATGCTTTTGCAACTTACTACAAGGAAACACGCTTTTCCTGGAAATGCTAAAATGGGATATACATTATCAGCCAACTCTCAATTCATAATAAGAAGAGCATACCACTCATTCTTCCTCCTGTTTCTACAATCTATTTGCTAATTTTTGCTTTATCTACTACCAAAAGTTCTTGTGCATTTCTTTCTTTTTGGGTAGAGGATCTTCAGTGATGTACTGGCCTTCATGTAATTAGTATATCAAGGTTATCCATAAAATAGTGTAGAGTCATTTTACACTAGGAAGAACACATGATTTTTGAGAATGGAAGGATTACAGAAAAGAATGAAGCATAAGGTTAGCAATACTCCAGATTTATATGGTCATTTTGTATGGTCATTCACTATGATAATGTGATAATAATCGTCAGTAGATAAACTAATCACTGATACCTGAGGTTTTAAGTGTTACATAAAACAAAGTATGCATTCAGATATTAATCTATTTATGCAATGGAGATGCTGAGATCACACCTTAGCTCTTAAAGAACTCTTAAGCTCTCAAGCAAAGTTAGGCTCTGCTTCACAGTCTATTATTCAAAGAAAAAAAAAAGACAAAAAACTATTCTGTTGAAATGTCTATCAAAATATTCTAACAAAATGTTAGCTGTGGTTGAGAGATATATCTTCTCAAGCAATACGCTTTTCAAATCATAGTAGTACTAGCCTGATCAGAAGAGGCAGAAGGTGATACCCCAAAGCACTTTTATGCAGTGCCCTGATTCTGGGAACATGGCTCCAATGAAACTTAGAAACCGTAAAGATACTTCAGTGGTTGAGGAAACAATTCCCTAGCACAGCAGTAACATAGAGAGGACCCAAAAGCAGACAAAACTTGTCTTCTACTTGGGACTGTCATGGGAGGATGTGTCAAAGCAGTGCTAGATCAAAAATGGATATATTGCAAGTAGAAAGAGGAATACACATATCATCCAGTGTTACAATAACTAGAAGTTGCAGTATAAACTATACCCATAAGCTAGAGCATTCTTTCTCTTACCAGTAGAGCAGGTACTGTGGCACCACTTCTGATCTCCACAATACTGTTTTCCCTGTTGTGCTGACTCTGTTCCACCATCATGACAAAGGAAGAGCCCATTCCTGCCTCTTCTTTACCTTCCACTTCTTGTAATTTGACAAAAGGGCACAACCTGCTTACAGAACATTTCTTGCTTATGGAAACCAGATTTCATAAACATGAGCTCTGCAGGAGTGTAGAGGAATAAATAGGTGAATGATTTTGATGATTCATAACTTTTTAATCTATAATCAGATTTGAGGACAGCAATGGGAGTGCTCTTTGACTGCAGCCTTGTTGGTCATATCAAACAATAAATGAAATCCTTGTCCTGTTCATGGTATGCTGGCCCTTGCATTGCCTAACCCTTTGCCTTTGATTAAGTATAGTTCTAATGGCAATTACGCCAGACTGGATGTCTAAACATTTCTTCGGTAATTAGAAACAAATAGTCATACAAACCAGGACTGAGAAAGTGTCATCACTGCAGTTTATCTCTTGTAAAAACAAATTCTTACTGCTTTGTCCCAGTGTTCCTCTCGAAGTATCAGAGCATGATATGAACTTTGTTCAGTGAAGTTCCACAGTGACTCCATGGGAAAAATGAATGGTCTGCTGAGCCATTTGTCATTAGCTCCGGATACCAAAAGAACAAGGGCTTATCTGGAACAGGAATCCTGGTTCCAAGCTCCTTACTTTAATTCCCTTCTTTTTCATGGCATCTCTTATAATGGAGACTTAGGAAATTAGCGGCAAAGAAACTTTTGTTGTTTGGTCCCTCCTTTTTCTTCTTTTTTAACTGTGTAAGTCTTTTCACAGAGCTGTCAGGAACTGAGATAATGTGCTGCTCAATGGCAAATGATGTAAAGAGAAAATTATCCCCAAACAAGTGTTTGTATCCACAACTATGTCAGTTTTTGCAAACTGTAATATTAATGTAATATTATCATTTCTACAATACCTTGCTCTTGTTATACAGCTTCTAATTAGACTTCGGTTACATTGTAGCCATGTTTTCACACTTGCTTGCTCAGCCCTCAGGGCAAAATATCCTCACCTTCTACTTAACTTAGTCTGTTTTCATTTTGTGAAAATTAGGACAGCTTCAGTAGGTCGCCTTGAGAAAAATCTGTGGTCTCTCTCTCCCTTTAAGCCATCTCTCCAAAGAGTTTACTACTTAGCACATTTGCTACTTATTTCTTAGCTCTACTTCAATGTAAAGGAAGTTAATTCAAACCTTACCATGAGACAGTGTGATAAAAAGCTGACTGCTCTGTCATCTGAGTGATCAAATAGAAAAAAAGTGTTTGTGTAGAGGAAGGGCCACCCTTCTTCCTCCTGTAGCCTCCCTGAGGTCTTGCATGTACGCCAGACATTCCCACCGGATGAGATGCCACAGCTTGGGAACTCCTATTTTGAGAAACCAACAAGAGTTAAGTATGAGGTAGCTGCTAAGCTACAATATTATTGCATTAATATTATTGTATTAATTTGCAATATTTTACTCAAATTGAGTACATACCTTAAAACAGAATTCTCAGGACTTCACAAGGAAAATTCAGGAACTGAAAGAGTTTAGGGACTTATCTGGGAATTTTGGAAAGTGACTGGTTTGGACTAGACCCTTATATTTAAGTTGGTTAAAGTTAAATGAGATGAGTTCACTTAAACCACTAACAGTTTTAAGTAGGAGTTTAATTTAAATGCTAGTCTGCTTTGTGAGTCAGGCCAAAGTGCCTATCTGTTATGATTTAGATATTTGAGACCTTCTAGGGACTAGATCATTGGAGAATACTCAGATGGCTGAATCCTCAAATTCTCATCTAGCTGCTGAGAAAAGCCCTTCTGAGAAAGTTCAAAAACTTGAGTGACTTTTCAGCTTATCTGTTCCACACCCTTTTCATATTATCATAGTAGCACAAGAGGAGGATTCCTCATTAGTTAAATGGACTGTCTTAGATTAAAGGTTAGTTGCGGAAGGGAGGTCCATCATCAGCTAATTTGTTTTTCTGCCCGGCAGGCCATTCTGCTGTGGAAAAACCATAAGCCCACAGTATAATGGCATTACTGTCTGGTATTCGTAATTCTAGCTGCTCAGTCGTCTTTCTTCAAAATTCATCTGCTCATTATTTGTTGAAGCCAACTTTATTTTTTCTGCAAGATGCAACAATAAGTAAACAACATATGTTGTTGATTTAAAGAATTAACAAGAGTGTTTTTTCAGGCTAAGAAATCTTGTCTGTTGAATGTGGGCTATATACTTTCTGCTTTTGCTAATTTCTCCTACTTCTAAGCCAAGCCAGTGTTTGCATTCAGAAGCAGACAAGGACTTAGATGTTAATTACACAAGTACTTTGAGTTACAAATTTGTCCTTATAAATATATATTACATATATGCACACAAAGTCCTTTCTTCTTAATACGTCAGTCACTGCAGAAATAGCACTAGCACAAACATTTGTTTTAATCTTTAGGAAACCATTGTGTATTGCCAGATAAGTTGAAATTCTTATTTTCTGCACTAGAGTATGGTTTCATCCCTAGATTAGTGACACAATCTGTAGTATACATGATTTATATATACTCTAATAGCAACCAGCAGCTTGAGCCTGCTCTTACTGACATTGCTTTTAGTATTGCAGAACCCAAATAGTGTCACATTTACCTGCAGGGATTCCAGGCATGTTGTAAATATTCTATAAATGTCATAATAGAAACATAGCTCTTGTATTATGCCCAACTATGCTCCATATTGAAGATTTTTTCACTAAAATCAGTAAAGAATATTTAGATAAAAAAACAAGAGCAAAAGTAAAAGTGTGACTTTACTGTATGCTCAGTCTTTTCCGTAGATCTTACCTGTCTACACAGTTTGCAGGAAAAAGTTTAAATCACATATTTACTAATATTCTCCACCTCTTTCTTTGCCCAAATGGTTCTTTGACTTGGAAGAACATTTATGTGAATATACTGTTTGTGTATGTGTGCCTCTAAATCTTAACCCACAGGAATATTTGCACACAGAATAGCATTAAATATCAGTACTCATTTATATGTTAAATAGTCTTCCAGACAGGAGATAGAACCACGTGAGACTTAACCGACCAACCACAAAGCATGAGTAAGGCATACTGAGTCACATAAATATTCAGACTGAGAAGCTGGCAAACAATTAGGGTCTGATAATCGCTTAATCAAAAGTAGAAAAGAAGTTAAAACTGAAGAATCATTAAAAAATCTCATTTAGTAAAATTAACCTATACCCTGGCATTTCACAAGCGCTTTGCTAAATTTCTCAATTTGCTTAATGTCAAACTTCCATTTTTCTCAGTGCTCACAGTCATGCGCTTTATCAGTAAAGTATTTTCATGGCTTTACAGAGAATGTACTGCTGTCCTCTGCTAGCACTATAAATCCTTGTATGGCAAAGCATATCCTTCTAGATACAGTTTTGGATACACTCTATTTGAGACTTACTGCGTGAATTCAGAGCTCTACAGTACAATATATGATGCATGGTATTTCATTCACTGTGCATCTTTTTTTGGAATAGGCAGATACACTGAATAAATTCATGGAGGAGATGCTATTTGTTTAGTATTTATTCTTCAAAGTATTAGTGAAGACACATATCTATATTCAATACCCCTACACTATGATGACAAAGTGTCAAAATGCTTGGAAGAGAAAAAAACAATACAGTGTCTATTCAAATCCTATATTGCTCATTAGACACCGATACACCTCGTATGTAGGATCTGCAAAATAAAAGCGAAATATGTGTAGCAGTAATTATAAAAAGGGTGTCATGGAGTTGCAGTAAAGCTTCCAGAAACAAAGAAATGAGACAGTAAATAGTACAATTATTGTATTATCGTTGCAAGTATTGTATGATTCATTACTCATACTCACAGGTAGGAAAATTTTGAAATATGAACTTACAATTTCAAATAGTTTAAGATGAATGTATTTATGTAAATCCTGATCACCAAAAACATATTTTCAGTATGTGAATTAATAACAAATGCTTGATTCAAATGGGGCTGGCCCACAGAAAATCAGAGAACAGAAATAGTCTCATTTCTCCAGTTTAATCAACTATTCTACATTTTCACATTATGTGCACACTAAGTATTATTCACTTAAATTACACAATCATCACGTAAAAATCAGTTCTTTTTTGTTATATATATTCTCTGTGGACATCGTGCATTTAAACGATACCTACTCATTTGTATAGGATTCTGTCAATTATTTGTACATAATGTAGACCGCATTCCATTGTCTCCATCTACTCAATTATTTCTAAGTTTTTTTGACATCTTGTCTACAAAGACCTGTCTGAAATCAGGCATCTGCTTTTGATTAGAATCAGTTGTGATTTACACATATCAACTTCTAATCTTGCTTTAGTCACTGGACCTTCGTGTGGTCACTAGTCCCTACTGGCTGAATGATTTCTAATTTGATTATCCTGCATTAGTCACCATCTACCAGATGTAGACATGAAAAATTTCCCAGTAGGTTTATAAAGTCATTTATGACAGGAAACAATTTTTCAGTGTATTCATCACTTCTGTCTCCATCACGCCATTTATTTCAACAAAGAGTTTTTGAAATGTAACACTAAAAAAGGTGAAATCATGCAACTCCATCTATAACTGTAGTGATGATGTCTACAAGTTCTTCATATAGCTAAAGCTTAGCTGGGTTGTTCGCTAAGAGGTAACTTTTTTTATTTTGCTGCATCATTGGCTCTAACTTCTATATACATCTGTTTTCATTTGTAGCTATCTAATGATAATTGTATTTGTGAATACATTAAATTTCAGTGGTTATTCACAGACTCATGGATTATTCTCTCCTTGTGGTATGTGACTAGCTGCCAGCCATGCTATGCTGGCCACATTATGTTAACACTATATTAGTTGATAGTCACATTTCGTCCTTATTTGATTATTGACACTAAAAATAAAGGCTAGACTAATGGATAACAGAAACCAGATATTTTATTCATGAGCAGGTGTCCTTATTGAGATAGAACTCTGATATTTTTCTGTAAGGGAATACCTTTATTAGGGAAACTGATATAGTTCAAAAAAAAAAAAAATAGACAGGATTTTCAGCACAGAAGCCCTTCTTCAGGTCTGAAATGGAGCAATCTTCAAAGCCAGGAAGCAATTGTTCTGAGGTTTACTAGAAATGTTATCAGTTAGACCATTTGGGAGAAAAGACTGTTAGCACCTGTGGAGTAAAGATGGAAGTATTTGCATGGAAACAAGGGATAAGTTAGCTAAATTCTGTGAGAAAGAAAAAGAGAGAGGCAGGTGACAATACCTATGGGACATGGAAGAGCAAGAAATATAATGTGTCATGATGTTCATGTGAAACATATTCATTTTACAAATGCTTATGAGAGGTGAAAACAAACAAAATATAAAATTTGGTAAACAGGAAACTATGGGATATAATAAAAGCTGAAATATGTGGAAGAAAAAAAGTCATTGTGTCCAATCTCCGGTAGGTTTTAGTCACCATATCATTTAAAGTTTTGGAGCAGATTCTCAGACACATTATGGCCTTTAGACTACAAGTATAATAATAATAATTATTTTTTAATGCAGGACAGAATCACAGATGATAAGAATATAAAGGCATAAGAGTTTTTTGTAGCTGTTTTGGGATCAGTTTAAATGCTTTGTTGAGGGAGCACTACTGTTGAAGAGGAAAGTCACTTACCACAACATCTAGCTACAAATGGTTCAGCAAGACCTACAATTTATTTTGGAGCTCTCTACATGGGAATAAATTCTAGTTATTTCCCAGTTGAACTACTTACCTACCGTACCTCTGTTACCTGCAATAACAATTGCACAACTAATCTGAGTATTTCTTCTGGATCTTGCAACTTGCCATGAAAATACACTCCAAAATATCTGTTTCAGTCTGCCAATAGACTTGCAAATTAGGTTCTGCAGTCGTAAGACCTACGAGTATTTTTCTATTGGGTACTTTCTCAGAGTATGGCTGGTACTGTAACCCGCTTCTGGATGACTGCTGAGGCTTCAAAACTGATGAGGAAATTATGCTGTAATGTCCAGTCCCTTGTTTAGTCCATTATAATTCAGAGCTTGTGTGTCATCCCTTCCCGATATAGCTGAAACTCTGAAGCAACATCAGAGGACCGTTCATGTTAAGGTTCATCAGAGTCTGTGTTTCATCATTGTTCATGACTTCAGTAGCTGGATTTCCAATTTTATATTTAAATCTAATCTTTTGTCTTGACGAACTTTAAACATGACTGATGTTTAAAACAAACTCAACTAAATACATTTTTTTCATGCTCACAAGTGAAAAATCCATGTAAAAATGCTTTGGATACACCCTTTCAATTTCTTCAGCTGCTGACAAGTGTGAGAACCATAAGAGGTTCTCAGCAAGACAAAGCCAGAGCAGATTAATACCTGCCAGTACTAATCCGCACTGATCTGGGAAGAGATAGAGAGGAGCTAGTAACATCCCAAAGCTTAGAGGTGTCCTGTATTTGAACATATACTAAAGAACATGAGAAAAATAGATCGTTTCATATAAATAATCAAAAAAACCCCTATTTTTAACCAATAACTGAACTGAAATCTTGGAAATTCTGCTTATACTTCTGCAAACCTTAGCTAGACAAACAGTTCTATCTTATATGACTTCTCACTGATTATCATAATTTGTACTGAATGGAGCAGATTATAGAAAACATGCTAAAGGAGGAGACCTAAGGAATGCCCAATGCACATCTGGTTTGCAAAGAATTCTGTTTTAAAAGTACTATTCATTAAAAATATTTATATTCATCAAATCTTGATCAAAAAAGAATGCAAGTAGTACACATCAGTGGATACAAGTGTGTGCTTTTTAAATGTGATAAATATGATGTATTAAAAATTTAGTAGACATGTAACATTTCAGCTTAAGCCCAAGGTATCTAGCTAGAAATGCTAGCAATAAGTATAAATTTATGGAAAAAAATATGAAATAATAAAACTTGTTACTAAATGGATCTATTAAAGGAACTTAAACTCAATAGTATAATAGGAATGAACTCTTTCGCAATCATCCAGTTATTCGCATGCACATATAGCCTTGCAACTAAGACAGTGAGTGTTGAAGCACCATGCTGAAACATGTCCATAGTTACTGTATATTCATTAAATAAGCAATAGGCATTGTGCCCTTTCTGATTTTAGTTTAAAATCAGTATCATCAGAAATTAACTCAGCTATTTACATTTACAATGGAATACAACTATATCTCTTTCATTTGTTTTTCCTAAAGACCTCAAATATTACTGCTGTTATTTTTGTTAACACTTAGTACTTGTTTTAACTAGCATAGGACCTCTCCATATGGATTAGGATCCCTCCAACAATCTGTTCTTTTTTCTTGTCAGGAAGTGTGTGGATAATTACTGTCCCATTCATAGGAGAACTCACTATAAGCTGTTCAGCTATTTCAGCTGAGAAAAGACCATTTGATGATCTACTAAGGGCTATGTAGTTGACTCATGACTGGGTCTTGAGTTGAATGAAATGAATATTTAAAAAAAAATATTAATCTTTACTTTTGATCCAAGGAGGACAAGTTGTACCTTACAGCCAGGACTTTTCAAATATCAGGTCTGAAATCCTGTCAGGCCATTCAAAATTTCTTTTTCTCACTTGAAGAAAGTTATTTCACCTGTTTTTTTCTGGAATACTTTATTCCCTGGTGTGTATCTAAAGAATTACACCAAAGCAGGCTGACCTGAAAGCAATCATTGTGTGGATTTTGTTGAATGTCTGCATCAAGGCAGACTTAGAATTAGGTTTTATGAAGTTTAAAATTCAGTGTGATGAAGGGGGAGGAAGGGAAAGATAGAGTGGGCAGAAACAGTGATGTCATGCCCACTCTGAGATCTTTTCCTGGGTAGACACAAGACATTGCCCAAAGAAAAATTTTGCATATATGTGCTTTTGTAAAATCTTTCCCTTTTATTGAAACAATGCAGTACTAAGGAAAAAAAAAGAACCCCCAAGCAAGTGTCAAAATAGTCCTAAGCACTTGAACTTTGACTGTTTGTTTTGGGGATGGAGTCAGTCTGAGAGGACAAAGTTGAATGGTAAGCAGGCACATTATGCTTTTTGGTCTGCCTAATTAAGGCATGGAGAAAGCTGATCACTTATAACAAGGATTTCTATTCTTATTTCTTCCTTATTTATAATAAACTCGCATAAACTCTTATGACGGACCAAGCAGAAGTCCCTGTCTCTGAGAAATCTGTTCAGGTACACTATATTTTGCTGGACCTTGTGGCAACTCTCCATTCTTCACGTTTTTATGTCCCACGGTAGTAGAATACCTTGACCAGTGTAAGGTTCAGAATTCGCTGGGCATGTTTGGCTTTGAATTCCACACTTTATTTTGATATAAGACAATTAAGCATTGCCTAAAGCAAGGAGATGATTACATCTTTTTCTTTCAGAGGTACATTGGTAAAAGCACAAGGTGGCCTGCTCTTGGAAGGCTTTTCTGTTTATTATCATACTCAGCGCTAGCTCATATTTCTGTTTGCTTCTCCATGGGCCACTTTGAGTAAAGTAGATAAGTATTTACTCCGTGATCTACAGCTCAGGCATATTTCCTTACTTAAGAGCTGACTGAATCTGAGCTGAAATCTGACATGTGGTTTATTTTAATGGGAAATTTCTTTTGTTTCATCATGGTATTTGTCATCTTAAAGTAACTGCAAATTGTACTCTTATACATTCTCTCTCTTGTGTGGGATTTCCCCTGTGACGGGAAAAAATACCAGAATGTCATGAAATATGAGCACTGAAAGGGAACACCTTTTCTTAATCTCCAGCAGTTTCAAACACAAAGTAATAGCATCCCAGAAACAAGACAGTCAGGCTGTTACCAAAATATGTCTTTTTCTTTACTTTGATATAGCAGAGGCAGAATACTTGGCTGCTCCAAGATATAACTAGAAAAAGTGATCACTCCTGCAAAAGTATGTCAACATTTTCAAACATAGGTCATTTTCATCTGTTTTGAGGCACATAAATAATATTTCCTGCTTTTCAGGCTTGTTTCTCTAGACATAAACAGCAAAGTGGTCATTGCTCAGCACCTAGGAAAATCAGGACACATTTCAAGACATTACCTGGCTTGTGGGTGACAGGTTTTGAGAACGGGTTTCAGGGGCCTGAACGAGATTATAGGCTCTGGAAGCTTGACATACGTAAATCAATTGATTGACAGAAATACTTAACGTCTATAATACTGACTTAATGACTTACTGACTTGTTTCGTGTGAGGCTGGACTTGCCAATCAAGTGAGTAGGAAAGTACATTCTGCAAAAGCTAATGACTCTCCTACATTCTCTGACAGCGATACAAGAATATCATTCTCTTAGTGAAGAAAATTGCCATTTTCTAAAACATTGATCAGTCATTCACTAAGAATCTAATTCCCTGATAAATTGCAGTTAGAATTAGAAAAATCCTTCTAGAAATGAGCATCCTAGAAGGCAGTGCGGAGAAAAATCTCTTTTTGCTTCATCCCCTCATCAGGCAAATGATTTTTTTTATATGGAGAAAAGCACATGCCATCCTGAAATCTTGCACAAGAGAAGGGCAGTGGTGTGCTAGCAGCAGCCTGGGACAAACAGGGAATGATGGGGGCTGATGGCAGACCTTACCATACAGACTGGAACCAACAGAGAAAAAATAGTGATCGGCCATCTGAAAGGGCAATGGTCTTATGTTATTTAGTGACATTATAGCTTAATTAAACCTCTTGCATTTGTCTCTTTTTTTCAGAATGGTCAAGGAAAGTGCATTTCTTATCCTTTGAAAGTGTTTAGTTCCCATGTTTAGGACAACACTTCTGTTCAGGGCATTGTACCTCCTCACTTTTTCTAATGAATGCGGTATCTCCAGGTTAATGTCTTCTATCTTATTTTTATGTGCTAAATGGTACTACTTCCTATTTCAGAGCTGTCTGTATTCAACAGTTTTTGTAGAATGATCTGTATACAGGTACTACATAACAGCTGGAATAAAATACAGTGCATAAATATATGATGAAGAAATGCTAAAAAGTACATTTTCTGCTTAGCTTATTGGCTCTTCTCTACAAAAATATGACAAAATCCTCATTGTGCTTTTAGCTGAATTCTTTATAAACTGTGACTATTTTTCCTTTTAATAGTATATTTCTGTAGTCTAATGCCAAAGAAAATCGATAATAAATGAATACATTTTCAATATTTCATTCATATTATTCAAATATAGCATGCTGAAAAAAAGTGGGCTAAAAATAAAACTAAAATCTGAAAAATTTCATGTGTGGAAATATCTGTTACACATTTTTAACATGCTGAAACTTGATGTTGTTGGCAATTTCAAGTCTTAACAATTATCAGCAATGACTTCAGCTTCTTTCATGGTGTAGAGATCATAGTTTCCTTCTGTTTCTAAATAACTTCCCACCTTCATTCTTACCCTTTTTCTTTTCTTTTTTTTTTTAATAAAGCCAAATTAATGTAAAGCTAATCTGTGATCCAGATTCATTCTACTTAATTTTAAGGATGGAACTGAGTATGCCTAAGTAAGAAACCTGGGTGGCCAAGGGAAAGAGTGAGATATTTCCAGAGAGAGAAATGTAGTTGTGTATGGACTGATTTGACCTAAAATAGTTGTCCATTTCTCTTTATGGGAATAGCCTAAGGGATGAATATGGATGTAGATATCATATGGAAGATACAGGTCCAAGTAACAAATTAAGTTGGATGAAAATCATCACTGAATTGTCGCCTCTGAACACAGGGGTGATGTACCTCAGGAACTGTGCTCAGGGTGGTGGGAACTCACTGGAAACTGTGGCAAAAGTTAAGAACATTAAGACATCTGTTTTGAGTCAGATTGAAAACTCATCTACGCCAGTATCATATTGTTGATAGTGGCCAGTAGATACTTTGGGAACTGCACAGCCATGCAGCTTCCAGACATCTCTGGTTGGGGATTTCTTGAACTGAAGATTGCACCACATCATCAGGTTTATTAGCTTTTGATGGATCTTCCATTCATTAATTTGCTTAATGTGTTTTTGAACCCATTTACACTTCTGGCAATGAAAGTAATCTGCAGCAGTGAGTTCCACAATATAATGAGGTGTTATGTGAAAAAGTACTTCCCTTTATTTCTTTTAAACCTTCTGCCTGATAATTCTCCTTGGTGCTTTCTCATTCTTGTGTTATAAGATACAGTGAATGATTATTCCCCAGTCACCTTTTCCAGCTCATTCATAATTTTACAACCTATCAAATCACCCTTAGTTCTCTCTTTTTGTGAGAGGAGTTCTAGTCTATTTAAAATCTTCTCATATGGAAAGCATTCCTTACCTCTCTTCATCCTTTTCACAGCTCTCTCTATCTTTACAAGTTCTACCATATCTTTTTTGAGAGGGGGATAGGCAGTGCCTCATGCAGAATGGAAGGCCTGTGTTTGCCATGGATTTCTATATTGGTACAAAGTTTCTTATTCTGTCTTTATTAGCATTCTGTTTTCCTCTGATTGCTGTTGATCATTGAACTGATATTTCTAGAGAAATAGCAATGGTGACCCAAAGATCCCTTTACTGATTGAGAGTAGTTTATTTAGAGTCTATCATGACATAAAGTACTTAGGCTTTCTTTTCCCATGTTAATTACTTTGTATTTATCAGCACTTAATTTTCATTTGACTTTTTAATACCCAGTCATGCACTATCATAAGATCTATCTATAACTTTTTTGCAGTCAGTTTCTGTCATGACCGCCTTGAATAGGTTTACAACAACAAATTTTTTGTGTCACTTCACCCCAGGTCATTCATGTTTAACAACATGCCTTGAAGCACAGATCCTCATGGGTTACCACTGGTAACATCTTTCCTCCTTATTTATTCCTACTATTTGTTTCCCAACTTTTAACCAGTTATTAATCCATGAGAAGGCCTTTCCTGTTATTTAAAAACTCTGGTGAGGACCTTTCTAAAACATTTTTGAAAATACAGATTTGGTATATTAAATCACCTGTAACCCTTATTTCTCTCAAATGTTCTACAGTGAAACATGATTTCTCCCACCAAAACTCATGCTAAGTATTCCCTATTATATCATATCTATTTATGTGTCTATTAATTCTATTGATTGGTAGAGTCCAACTGCTTTGTTTAGGACAAAAGAGAGTTAATAGTATGCAGTTTCCTGGATTTGCCCTGACAGATTCTTTGAAAACTCACTATTACATTACACCCTCAGTCTCCTGGTATCTAAGCTGATTTGAGCAATTTCATACTTCTGACAAATTTAAATATAATCTGATTTTGAATTTTCAAGGGAAAGCTATCTGACTTTCTTCACTTTATCAATGATAAAAAAAATCAGCAGAACCCTAAAACTCATCTATGGACATTTCAGTCTGAGTTATTTCCTTGGACTTGTCTGCCGTAAGAAAAGGCTCAGCGTCAGCGCTTACCTAAGTTCCTCTGTAGTGAACACCAGCACAAATGATTCACTTCTGCTACGCCTCTGTCTTATTGAAGTGCTGCTTTTATACCTTTTATATCACCTGTCAAGCCTAAAGACAAACTGACATGCTTCTGGCTTTTGATATGTTTAAAGAAGTTTTATCAGTTGTTTTTATTCCTTGTGCAATTGTTGACCAGAGTGATTTTTGGCCTACCTTATTCTAGACTTGCCAAAGTTGATGCTCTATTCCACGTTCCCTGCTTGAGAGCATCTTCCACTCCTTGAGGAATTCCTTTCTGTTTGTAATACCTTATGTTACTCTCCTGGGACAGCTTTCTGTGAATCTTTTAAAGTGTCTTTGGATAGATGGTACATGCTTCTCCTGAGTCTTTGTCACACTGTTTTAAGACAATTTCTTTGCCACCTGTAAACAGTTGGTGGCAGAGCGCTCAGGAGGCAGACATAGTTAATAACACATTTGAAGAAAGGAAAGATTTTGTATTATAGATACTCAAATGGTTCACCGCATCTGAGATTAGGATTCAGAGCTTGGAAAATTCTCAAAGCCATCCCTCTCAAAACAAATCAAGATCAAACAGTAACATAAAAAAAAAGTCATTAACAAGGAGTGCGACATTTGAAGGATTGTTCCAGGTCATATGGAATCTGAGTTCAATGTTGCCTAATACCAAAATAGCAAGATCTTATCTTTTATTTTTCAAGGAAATCTTCACTAATTTATTGGAGGCAAAAAAAGGAATATGACCCTCTACCCTGGAGATCGATAAAGTCAGGAGTGCAAGTAGAAACCTTTATTTTAGTTCCTTCCTCAAGGTTGTTTATGCATTTTATCCAAGGAGGCATTATGTAAAACACAGGAAAAAAATGGCAATGTAGATTCTTCTCAGGTGAGCAGTTTGCTCTCAGACTTGGAGGACTAAGTTTCTTTGCTCTGGCTCCAGACAGAAGCTGTTCCAAATGCTTCAGCAGGAGGACTGGGAAACATCTTTGAGTCTAGTAGTTGAGACTGTCTTCTTGAAAAAGCAAAATGCATATTAAAGTTCATTTTTTGAGGACCTTTGAAATCATGTTTCTTGCACTCTGAGTGGATCATCTAGCAGTGAGGTAAACATCAAAAAAAGAATAAAAGTCGTTCTTCTCCAGTAACTGTCCTTCTGAATGAATGCCCATGGCTTCTTTATTTTCAGGAGAAATCAGTACTTCAAAGAAGAACTATATGTTTTCTGAGCCTCAGAATTGGGACTTTCAAGATATAAGTTTTTGCAATGGTTATATGAAACATTTAACATAATGTCTTTTATTTCAGTTGGTATTTCTGTGTGCTAATCAAAAATATGGAATGAATACTTGATATGTAGGATTAAGGGACCGTTTTTCAGTTTGGAATGGATATTTCCAGTGCAGCAGGGAACATAACTTGCTTATGAGTAACTCATGTTACTCTTATTAAATAAAATTAAATGTACTTTTACAGTGAAAAAGACAGCCACAACTGATTTTTCCTGTCCTGTGATTTCAGAATAACATTTCTCAGCAGATTACTCATTTTCCCTAAATATCTTCTTCAGGATGAAGCTGAATGAGGCCAAATCCTACTTTATGCAAGTACTGCATTTGACTCAGTGGCATTGTTTGGACTAAAGAAGTGAAAAATATTTAGCCATTTGGTAGGCAGAAAATATATTTCTTCTATGTCAAAAACGGCTATAAGTTTTGCTGTATAATAATAACGCTTTACATTTTATTAGGGGACAAAACGTTAAACATGAGGAACTTTTTTTTTCTTTGTAATTAGAACAAGATGGTTTCACCTAGTTAACTGTCATGAGCCAAAATGTAAACATGTTCCAGTTTCCATTTTGTATGGAATATCATGATTTCAGTATGAATTGGCTTCAGAAGTCTGAAGTAGTAAAGTCCCAAAATTAGTATGAACAAACTAAAAGGAAGAATATTTTAACTTTAACGATCTCTTGTTCCCTACGTGGGCCTTTTCCTTCAGGAAGGACAATGAGTTCTACAAGTTCCAGCTGCTGAGTTTTGGACTTACTCTTCTTTTTAAGATCTTTTCCACTCTACTCTTTTGAAGGACTTCAGCCAGGAATCTAGATCTTCCTATAACAAGTGTTAAAACAGACAATTAAGATATAAGGTTTAATTTTCAGAAATGTTTAGAACTGCCTAAGTTCAATGCTCTATGAATCAAGAGTTTGTATTTTCTTCAATTTTATTGAATTTCAGTAAGAGTTAGGATGCTGATTCAACTTAGCACCGCCCTGCCTAAAATTCAGGTACCACAACTGCATGGGTGGCATTCAAAATACCAAGCTGGATACCTACTCTCTTTCCTTTGTATTCAGTTGGAGACAGCACCAAGCCAGTTAGCAGGAAATGCCAAAGACAGCAGTTTATTTGTGAATCCTGCATCATAGTCTTTTGTTGTACACCTTTAGGTTGCACTAAAGAACTCTACAAAACTACAGTTTAGTGCTTGAAACCCTCTTCTGGGCTTATGTGCTGATTTTTTGTTTTTGTCTCTAATGTTGTTTGTGGAGTGGTTCTCTCCATCTAACATGAGGTCAGACCATTCCCACCAGTCTTTCTATGGCCAGCCTTTTTTTCCTTAGAAGTGACTATTCTAATGAATATCTAGAGGGAATCCTGTGTGCTGGTAGCCTCCCCTTTTTACAGTGGAGCTGGTTCAAAATAAAGGATTTCATAATCACAGCAAGGGGAAGGAAGCCTTACTCTGCAATTAAGTGGTTAGAGAGAAGAATGACTGGAGGCTTGCAGATGCAAACTGTTTTAGAGCAAGCTGCAGCATTTCTGTTCAGGATCTCTTAGGAAGATGTTAAACACCTGGCTCTGGAGAAAGATCTAGGATACGGATTTCAAGCAGAGAGATGTAAAACTCCTGTGACTACAGGATTTTTGTTTGCTCATTATACAATCAAGATTACACTTTCAGGATTATTGTTCAGAGGCATCTGGCTCCCTCCTTTGAATATTTTTATTCAGTCTATATCATCCTGCTGAATGTGCAAAGCAAGCTGGTTGTATCTTGCTTTAAGTTCCTAATCTTATTCTCCTGTGTCACTGAAGATTATTATTATTGGAATGCAGGCCCTGCCACAGACCACCCACTGAACAAGTCTTCCCTGGTTGGAAGGGTGAAGAAGAAGGGTGAAGAAAGAGAATTTTGGACAAGCAGCAGGAGACTACCGCCCAACATTTCCAGATCTAGAAAAATCTCTCTAGCTCTTTCTGAAAACAATAAAAATAACTGTGCACGGGACTCAGTTGTTCAATATTCAGTGTCTAGCATCATCCCCGTTGTCTGTGGGAATCCTGCTTGGTCCAGAGTTTCTGTCCCAGAGGAAAGTAGGTCTCCGATAGGTCCTGTGGCATTGCATTTTCTGCAGTGTTACGTGGTACTAGCAGTGAAGTCCGCCACATATGGCTCCAAATTGTCGATTTCCTTCCAATAATCCCACACAACGTATCTGGAAGTAGAATTGGTTTCACATTTCAAAGATATAGATGTTACTTTACTAAAAAATGTCTTTTTGTATAGGGACCAGAGTTTTATTCTCCTTACTGTAAAAGGAAGACAAATTTTCATCCCTTTAGTTTACACTGCCTCATAGTAGTAGTAATTTTAGAAAATACCAATGTAACAATCCCATAAATGGCAGTTCGGGGTTTGAATCAGCAGAGTTGTGCTGTATGAGGAAGTTGTTCATGAACTAACCCGGATTTATACTCTAAGAGGCACCCACTGAACTTTTTCCACATGAGCTCCTGTCACCTGCACATTCAGGCAGGAGGTATCTCTCCACTGTTGTGCATTGCTATCTGCATCCCAGAAGGATACTGTTGGACAAGCTGTTTATTGGATACATGTCTTTCTTATGTCAAACAGTTAATGCGTTAAGTGGTTGATTTATGCTTTGAGGCCTGCAAGTTTGAATTTTTATATATGTTTTAAGCTTGTGTGCTCTTTCATTTTCTTGTATCTTTAATCTTCTATTATTTGAGCCTGTTATATAATCACAGATTTAATTTATCAGTTTTGCTGCCTGGCTTTAAAGCTATACCACACAAAAAAAGAAGGAACTATAAAGAGTAGGTATATTGATATAAAACAATTTTCCCTGAAATCCTGTGTGCGTACAGCATGATTCATTTCACAGCTGTGACTAAAGCCTGGACTTTCTTAGTATACACAGTCTCTAAACAGTGCATGTATGTATTTACACGTAATAAAACAAAGAAAACAGCACCGAGTTTACTTGGCTAAGAACAAGTATTGCCTCAGTCTAATATCTGAAAGTGCCCAGGGACAGGCTATAGCTTCTAGCTTTGTAATATGATAATTTGATGGTCTACCAATCTTTTTTTCTTTTTTCTTTATCCTGTTATAATCCTAGGCAGACATTTAATTCACATATAGTCCATAGTACTAAAAGCATGTGTGTTTGTTTGTAATATAACTATCAGCAGGATGCAATAGATACAGTGTCTTTTAATTTTATTTTAGTCTTTGAGTAGTCAGGAAACTGGTTTCAAACAGTTATTTCACAAAATGATTTATAGAACAAGAATACAATGCTTTTTAATTTATCTCAGTTCATTCTATTTATTTAACTTAGTGATAAGAACAAGAGTACATTTGTAGCATGCATTTTTTATAGAATCACAGAATCAGAACAGCTGTTGTTGGAATATCTCCAAGGATGGAGACTCCACAACCTCTCTGAGTAACCTGTTCCAGTGTTCGACCACCTTCAAAGTAAAAAAGCTTTTCCTATGTTCAGATGGAACTTCCTGTGTTTCAGTTTGTGCCCATTGCCTCTTGTCCTGTCCCTGCACACCACTAGAAAGAGTCTGGCTCCATCTTCTTAACACCATCCCTTCAGATATTTGTAAGCATTCATAAGATCTATCTCCAAGCCTTCTCTTCTCCAGGATGGGGAATGGGGACAATACTGTTTAACATCTTCGTTAATGACCTGGATGATGGGACTGAACACACCCTCAGCAAGTTTGCAGGTGATACAAAACTGGGAGGAGTGGCTGATACACCAGATAGTTGTGCTGCTATTCAGAGGGACTTCAACATACTGGAGGAATGGGCCAACATGAACCTCATAAAGCTCAACAAAAGGAATTGCCAACTTCCATCTGAACATGGGGAAAAACTTTTTTATTGTGGAGGTGGTCAAACACTGGAACTGGTTGCCCAGAGAGATTGTGGAGTCTTCATCCTTGGAGACATTCAAAAGCTGTCTTGACAGGGTCCTGGAAAGCCTGCTCTAGATGACCCTGCTTGAACAGAGGGTTGTACCAGATGATCTCCAGAGGTCCTTTCCAACAACAGCTATTCTGTGATTCTGTGAACTGGATCAGTTACATGGAGCTGACAGATATGATGCAAGCCTTACAGGGCATTCATATCCTTCTGACTGTTGGAGGCAAGATGGGATATTCTGGAGTATCTCCCATGACACTGACTGCCTATCTGAATCCTATCCCTGAATAAGTGTCCAGATTCCATTGACTAGATCTTTATTTACAACACTCACACTCTCTGCCAGTATGTAGATGTTTAAATGTCTGTTAGCTGGATTTCAGCCTAGAAGTTTTCTCTGCTTCTCTGCCCCAATGACTGTCATGTATCACACATTCTCATAACATGCCCTGTGTACATTTGCACAACATCCTTTCCATCTACTTCTTTTTCAGGGACCAGATTTTTAAAAGTATCAAGTGATAACTTGATATCAAGTGATACTTTTTTAAAAGTGTCAAGTGAAACGTAAATTTCATGTAACTTGTCTCTTCTGTCAAGCTCAAAGGGGCATTAGTAAATTGACGTAAGTAGACACAGCCAGTCCATATTAACCCAGTGGGCTGGTGACAGACCCTAGGAGAAGACCAAAGTCTCCAGAATCCCTGCGAGTACTCTACTAACACACCTAGTCAGCTCGTAAGTGCTTCAGTCACTTTGCATGCCTGAAGCTTCCAAGTTCTATGTTATGTAAGGTAATTCTGGAAATCCCACTCACTGTGTTTATCACAAAATTTCATCTTTTCTTAGTGAAAGCTATTTACTTTCTTGCCTTTTCTCTGTTCCAAGTTCATTTATGTAATACTTCGATAGATCAGTATCTAGTTAGCATAGATATCCATGGATTTAATGAATCCTATAATGACTACTTGTATTATCAAAAAAGAGAAAACAACATGAAAATTAAAATTGCTGTCTGTCTCCCTGGGCTACTTGTTATCAGTTCAGAAGATCTTTAGCTGTTCGCAAAAAGTCTGAAATTTTGTTCAGAGAAGAAACCAGAGTGATCCACTGACTACGTGAGAGCTCCCTTTCCTCTCTCCTTCTTTTCCTCCTCCTCCCCATTACTCTCCTCATGCACCCTTGGCCATCTTAAAATGTTTCTTTTCTTTTGGAAGTTCAAAATAAATGATGGATAGGAACATGTCATTTGGCTGCCCTGTCTCAGTCTCTCTTCCTGGTAACTATTTTTCCACTGTTCTTAGGAAGTCTGAGGCATGCATGTGTTGGTGAGTGCTGTCGTAACCAGTCACTCTACATCTGTGGGTTATAGTCCTGGAATTATGCAGCTGTCCTGAGGCTACGTTGTGTTTCTATCTTGCTAAGAAAAGGCAGCTCCAATTCTGACATAACCTAGCCACCGAGTACCTGACTTTGCAGCTTAATGCGATTTTAATGTTTTTCTGATGACAATATTGCATATAAAAACACGTGGGTATCTTACTGACCTCACTTGAGAGTGTGCTTGACAGCTTTTCAACAAGGCCTGAAGGGAAAATTCCCACCTCTCAAGTAAGTATTTAAAGTTCTATTCACATTGGATTCCATCTTGCTCTTTGAACAGCCTCAGTGATTTTATAGTTACCTGACATGAACAAAGGAGACAGAATACGATCCTAGGCAAACGTGTGAGCATGTGTGTGTGACAGAGAGAAAAAAAGAGGAAAAGATGCTGGAATCATTTTTCTGAAACTGGAGCCTTAAATGACTATGTTTTTAGCATTCCTATCTACAGTGGAAATCCTTTCCCTACAGTCAATCCAAAGCCTATTCAAGTCAATAGATTTTGGATCTTTGTCATCTGCAGCTATGGCATACAAACAAAACAAACTACTATCAGTCGTAATATGACCTAAGTATTTGCAGCCCCTTAGCAAGAAATATCTGGCTTTGGGTCATTTCAAGGAGCTTACTGAAGTGTTTGTTTAAACCGTGTTTTGTTTCTAAGCAATTTCATATAATGGAAGCAGCAGAACATAGAAGTTCACATCCAGTTGTTTTGACTGCCTCATGCAGCAGCAGGTTTCAATACAGTTTTGAAACAAACATTTTCCTGCCTCTCTAATATTAATAGGTAAGTTTAACTGCATTTTGAGATATGCAGAAATTCACTAGATGTCCAAACAAAAAATGTGATTTGTACTTGAAAACATTCAAAGGAAATGTTACATGTTGAGCTGGCAGGAGCTGCTGTTGCTTTCTTGAAACACTGGTTAGGACTTGGCTCATTCTGTTTCATTTTGTCCAAGTGCTTGAGATCTGCGGAAACGAGGCCTTGAATATATCATTAATCTTAGTTATGAAAGTGTAGATATTCCAAGAAAGAAATAAAAAAACCTTAGGATTTGGAGAAAAAAACTCATCAGCTTCAGTTTGTCCTCTATCTGCTGTAAATTCTTGGGGTAGTTCCTCACTTCTAACTGAGAGGGACTACTGGAAGTGAACATCTTTAGTATCTGAGCGATCCAAAAAGAAAGAGGATATGGCATCCCTACTTTGTTCCTGGTTAACATAAAGTGGTCAAAGGGTTCCCAAAGAAATGGAGAATAAGCTGCACTTTATTAGTTTTCTGACTGTAATAACAGAGAGACTAGCCCTGTATAAATTCTATTTGAAATATCCTTTCTCGTAAGCTGTGCTGTCATTGGAGATTTGACCTTTTGAAGAAAATTGTGATAAAGACTTGTGTATTACATAATGAGAGATATAACATAAAAAAACCATTAAGAAATTGGTTAACGATAGGGGGAGTAAAACGAGTTACTAAAAATAAGAGGACTGAAGCCTCTGACAAACCTAGTGGTGGTGGTGGTTTAAGACGGTCTCTCTATCTAAGTTTTTACCCTACCGCCTTGCTGGACAATCTGAAAAGGGGTGACAAGGAAAATGTGTGTTTGCACCTCTGAAGCTACAAGCAGTGGAGTTGCACCAATGTGTCTGCACTGAGGCATAAACATGTTTGCTTCTGTTATACCTGATCCTGTTGTATAACTTCTGGCAGAAAAACAAAGCAGAAGGATGAGAGGTTTATGTCGAAGGATGAGAGGTTTATGCCTTAAACTGATGCAGCTGCTTGCTTTGGTGCATAGGAATCAGTGTCTGAATAAGATGTTCAGCTGGAATACAGAATTAGTGCTGCCAGGAAGAATTTCTTAAGAGTGAATTTCAGTTTAGTTGCTGTGTTAGACTAGTCAACAAAATTTGCACAAGGATGTCACTGTCTTCTTCTAACTTTGGGAAGGGTTTTTCTCATTTGTTCCATTCTTTTCATTTTATAGTGGTTCCTAAGGTCACATCTGATCTTGTATTTATCACTAGCTTGGTGAATTTCAATAAGATCAAGCCTGTTGCTACAGAACTAATCTGAGCTGACGATCCTGTTGCTGTTGGCAAGAAAAAAATCTTACAGAATTGCTGGCAGCTCCCAAGAATTCAGCATTGACTCGAGTGAGTTCTGGATTTACTTTCCTCTCAATCACTTAAATACAATTCTGATTAGTAACTTCATTGGGCCAAGTCAGATTTGGAATCTGTATTCATTCCATGCTTGTAGCTTCCAAAATATCTTTTTTTTACAAAAGACATATCATAAGCATGGCAAAGTAGAGCATGCTCCTATTCCATTGCTACCTACTTCATTAAAGAAACCTTTAATAAGTTTATACAGCAGTGACAACAGAAGTAGATAGAAGTCCCTTTAATGAACCATGGTTCTACAAGCCCTCAAGCCCTTCAGGGCTTTTTACTGTTTAAAAATATAGAATAGTTTTACAGTTACAGTTTATTAGTAAGAAATGACCTAGAACAGACTAAGCTAGACTATGCCATTGCTGTTCAATCCTGACAAAGGGACTTGAATCTTTCATTGAGAGAAAAGGGAAAAAATGGGAACCTTACCTCCCCTGCGTGCCTCCGAGAAGCCTTCCTTTGTTTAATACAGTAGTCTTCTGCCTCATGCATCCTGTTAATTCCATTCTACAGAAACTGCATTTATAAATGTAAGCTTTCAAAGTATCAAGGATGTATGTGAAATCCTTTAAAATATTATATTAAAAGAAGGTCATATTTCATGTCTCAAGAAAAGCAAGCAAATTATCTAACAGTGCTTATCTATGTCTTTTTTTGGGGGGTGCTGGAATCATTACAAATACCACCATATTCAATTTTGAAACAGATGTAAGAAAACATGAACTGATATTCTAATGAAGCATCTTCTCCATAGGGAAAGAAAGCACCTTATAACCAATATTTTTGATTTTCCCCCCAAATCCATGTGTACTGATCCTAAATTTACTGGAGGAAGATGTGAATGATGATACCTTTTCTACAAAACCCTTTTACTTTGTAACTGGTGAAGTATGACTGACAAGAGCTTTCTGTCAGGAAAAAAAGAACAGCCTGCCTTACGTCAGAGACGTACATCAGGCCTTTTAAGAAATAACTCAGGGACTCTCCAAGGACAGGACCTAGGGGGTGTCCTTGGGCAAGCAGGCTTTCTGACCTGCCTTATGTCAATCACATGTATGGTTTTAGCATTTAGGAACAAGTATAGCTGGGTTTCCCCTAGAGTACAAAAGCTGGCCATGGCGGTGCTATTGAAAATAAATCAGGTATAGAAAGCAAAATTTGATCATTAGCTATGATCCATTTGACCCAGGGACGATTCTTCAGTGTCTCCAATTCCAGTGAGGTAATACACTGTGAAAGTCTTGAAATCCTCCAATACCCTTCTGCTAACGCATCTCAACCCTGGGAGACCTAGTCCCATACACAGGAGAACAGACTGCATGAGCTCTCAGACTTTGACCTATCAATGAGAATGCTCACAAAAAGGCTGCCAATTAGCTAGTACTAACTGGAGTGAGGCATATCTTCATTCCTTGACATCAGAGTTAGAAACTGAGAACTAATTGCTTAGAAACAGAGATGAATTAATTATTTTTCTGGTTTACTAATTTAATTTATAATAGTTATGTTTTTTTCATGTTAGCACATAGACTGAGTCTGTCATTATAATATTCCACATGTATATGGAAAGCCACATCAATAGCTTCCCAGTATTGTTAATATTACTGTATTATTATCTTAGAAACAGTTCAGGACAGAATCTAATCAATGAACATCAATTAAATTTATGCTGAATGGAAATGAGGCCTTCTGTCCATTAATACTAGAGGTATAGTTAAGGATCACTTTGAAATGGTTTAAAATAGCAGTTTCTCTTTTTCTGCAAAAATATATATTGAGATTGATTAGTGTCAGTCAGAACTCAGTAACTATTAAGGTGATAATTAAAGTTGTCATTGGCTTGTCAGTGATGCAGAAAATAGATAAGAAAACCTTAGAGTGAGGCTAGGGTTAAGTTTCCAAATTCCTTCAGATTAGCTTTCATGCGATTTCCAATGCAAAGGTTAAGATAAGTACTTGAATTTTGAATAATGCATTCCTGTTGAACTGAACTTCTGAAATATTTTTGAAAACATAGCTTTAGCAGAGCATGAAACAAGAGATAATTGTCTGCATTGGTCATATTTTACTGTAGAACCGATGCACATTATTTGAAAGAAAACAGTGTTTATTTTTGTTTTACAGCCAAAATAGATATTAATGAGAATTATCCAGCTTTTCACTCAATCTACAGAGTTTTGGCTACAGACAAGAGTCTTGAAAATGGTGACAGATTGATGGTATAGGGACTAATTTATCATTTTAACTTGCACTATGACTGAAAAAATTGCTACATGCAATTATAAGTAAGCCTCTCTTGTTAAAGCATTATAGAGACAGAGCAAATAGGAGTTTCCAGGAAAGCTGACAATATAGAAGTACAGGCATGCTGTATACTCACATTAATAAAGGAAACCAACCTACTCAGACACGTGCATTATCAGTCACCAGAGTGACTTAGGTAAAGATTTCTAGAGTATTAAAGTTTAGAATAGAATTATTCTTTAAGAGAATTATTTCTTCCTTCCTTCATGTCCTTAATTCTGAGATGCCATTGGTGATAGTGGCAACTAAGAGATGCAAACTATTCAAAAAATCTCATTTCATCCAGTAAAAAAGACATTCACATTAGTGAATCACAAAATCACAGAATCACAGAGCAGTTGAGTTTGGAAGGGACCTCTGGAGATCATCTGTTCTAACCCCTCCTGCTCAAGCAGGGTCACCTAGAGCACGTTGCCCAGGATTCCGTCCAGGTGGCTTTTGAATATCTCCAAGGATGGAGACTCCATAGCCTCTCCTGGCAACCTGTTCCAGTGCTCTGTCACCCTCACTGTAAAGAAGTTTTTCCTCACATTCAGATGGAACTGCCTGTGTTTCAGTTTGTGCCTGGAGCCTCTCGTCCTATCGCTGGGCACCACTGAAAAGAGTCTGGCCCCATCTTCTCTACACGCTCCCTTCAGATACTTATACCCATTGATAAGATCCTCCTTGAGCCTTCTCTTCTCCAAGCTGAACAGGCCCTGCTCTCCCAGCCTTTCCTCATAGGAAAGATGCTCTGGTCCCTGCATCATCTTAGTGAATGCAAAACTCAGATGGCAAAACTCCAGTTTTGGAGGAAAAGAAATTACTGTTTTCTCTTAAGAGTAAATAAGCTTTTTAGATAGACTGTTTCCTTCACATTCTGTTAATGTGACTGGAAATAAACCTGCCAGAGGTATTCAAGCAAGATTAAAAGCAACAGGTGAGATTCAAGTAGTGTTATCTCCTATTTGTTTCCCGTTCCACAGAGAGTGTTTGACTTAGATACTTTAAGTCCAATATTGTCTATTTCTATTTATAAATGATAAGATTTTTGTTTCTAAAGAAGGACTTTCAGATTCAGGAGATTAAAGTTCATTTAGCATTTAAGAGATAAATTAAGTCAGTACTGCAACAGTTTTTCATTATAAAAAGTAGTGATTGGCTGGTTCAGAAGTTGAAAATACCATGAGGAAAGCTCAAGGCACTAATCTCCTTTGTGACAGTGACAATTTCCAGAGCTGTTTAATATTACTAAATGTTCTCACGTATTTGAAAAAAAGAAGCACTTCATATGGACAGAATCCAAAAAACTCATGGTTCTTGAAATTTAAAAAGCATTTTGTTAGGTTCATTCTTTTATTCTAGTAGGTAATCTTATACTTTGTGGCCAAAAGTAGATTGCAGGTTGATTTTAGCAGGTGTTTATTGTCACCAAAATTCAGCAGAACTGGGAAAATATACCCTGAAGAGTTGGGGCTAAGGAACTGCCCTAGGCAGTTGCCAAAATGTCATCTCTATTGAACAGATATGAGATTTGTCTCCTTTCTTCAGCACACTTCTTTGAACCCCAGATGTCCTTTCCTGTTTCTAAAACATCATTATAAAACTGATGTTGATTCTGTATGTTTTGAATCCAGCCACTCATGCTTCTTACATCATCTCTCACATATCTATTTTAATCTGGACATCTTCTGCCAACTAAGCTCTTACTGTACTTTAGTGTCCTATGTTGCAAAAAAATTATTTTTTTTTCCAGCTTCTTTAATATTTCTGTTTTCAGATCTACAGCATTTAAACCTTGATTCAATATTTTCTTGATTTTGTTTCAAGGATAAAATTATTATTTTCTCAGCACATTCTTAACTTTAAATATTTAATTTCTTGAGTGCTGAAGATTCTTTACTGTTTTGATAAAATAGACTTTAGCAACAATTCTAAGTACCAAAATAATTTTGAGCAAGAACAAATTCCACTGTTTTCAACTGCTCACCTGTTTTTGTGCTTTGCTGCACTAAGGCCAACAAAGATTTCACATAAAAAACAAAATGACAATACTAGTGTGAAAATGTTTTTTGGTTTATGCTGACAAATATTTCAAAAAAGACATTAATGTAATATAGTAGGCCTCTGGCTAGTTTCCACTTCAAAACACTCCCTAAAAGAACTTCTGACCAATATTCAACTTTGAGCTTGGAAGTGATATAAAGCAGCTGTGCTGATACTAGACTATCTGAAAACTTTTCAACTGTGCAAGAACCTTAGTTGTCATGGTGGGTGTGCAGTACAAGCACCTGCTCTATTCTTTGTCAATGTTTGAAGCGTCTCCTTTTCTGTCTTAGAACTTCTGGTGGATGTTATCTAGACTACTGCTAAGGAAGTTCTTTAATTTCTGCATTTAACATATACTCTTTGCAAGACATTCTGAAATTGATTTTTCAATAAGAGACTGAGCCTTTTTTTTTTTTTTTTAATGAAATCATAGTCTGCCCTTCTCAAGTACCTGGAACAGTTAATATTGACACCATAACAGCATCATGATAGAAACCAGTATAATATGAATTGCTCTTGCTAAGATCTTGCTAATACGGTCTTGCTAATTTCCCTTTCTTCAAAAAAAAAACAAAAAAACAAAAAAACCCCAAAAAACAGACATAGCTAGCATTATGCTTTTCAGGCTCTTTGACAATCCTGAGAAGCCCAAAGTCTATACAGTGCCCGTGTAAGCGAGAGACACCAGAAATGTTGATATTCTCTTCTACACATTAATAATATTTATGAATAATGTGATAATGAATAATGTTTATGAATAACGTAATAATATTTATGAATAATGTGAATGTAATTCAAGTTTTTTTATTGGAAAGTTACCACTGAATTTTCAGGTTTATTCAATAGAGCAGTATGATATAAATAAAAGTATGCAAGCAAGATAAAATATGACCTTTTATAAAATATGACCTTTAGTAAATCTTGTGTTGCTTTTTGTTTTAGGTCAGTAAAACTGAAATGATACCACCAATAGAAAAATGCATGTAATATGACATGAAAACACATCATACTGCATGCTATATGACAGCTAAAGATAAGTGAGCCATGCAAGCTGTTTCCATGACTTATGTCTCATCATGCCTGTTTATATGGTTCTTTGAGAGAAATTAGGTCTAGTCAGATGAAATTGGAGTAGCTTCAATCTTCTCAGGTGGAGTACTGTGGAACTAAGGCTCTGGAAATCACCCATGCCAAGATGAGAGTTAACATACGTGGCTTCTGCATAACCCCTCCCTTCGCAGCCACTTTTCAAAACACGTCCTGGTTGTATCTCCCCTGTGCTAGCTGTGCTGGGAGCAAGGGGTACTGGATCTGTCTGAACAAGTGCCTTGGCCTCCCTTTCTAAGTATTAAGCCAATCTTCTGTAGTAGCCAGCGTAGATTTGGCTTGGAGAGCTTTTCTAGGGTGCAAAGGACAAATATTCTGTGCAACTCTTACTATAGTCTCTTTATGTTTTATTTGCATGATACAGATGGTCTTTGTGAATTGGTAAATATAATACTTTATGCACAGCTTCAGCTAACTCTTCTGCTGCCACAAAAGGAGCATGTTTATCTAGGTGGACAGAATGTTTGTTTAATGACACAAAACAAGCGAATGCCTTACAGTAAGTAGCACCTGACTTGGTGGACCAGAACCATGGTGTGTCAGGTGTCCTAGGGCACAAAATGGCCTCAGATCCACAGAATACAATCTAGGGTAAGAAACAGATGGCTACAGGCACATGGTAAATCGTATGGAAACACTATAACAAGGCTGTTCATCATGGTAGTCAGCAGACAAATTATCTGTAGAGATTTTTAGCTAAAGGGGAATTTTAAGGAGAGGAATGGAGGTGGATAATGAGGTAGCCATGCAAATGTTTTAAATGACAAATAACAGGGCTGGAATGAGCCTTGCTAGAGTTGTTTAAAGTGAAGGCTCTTTCATCTACTCTGAAGTGGGTAAGGACGAACATCTTCATTTGTGATAGGCACCTGGTCCATACGAGCTTCTAATTCTTGTTCTGTTTTTTACTTTGCTTTCTGAGAGGTCTTAAGGTAAAGCAATCGGCGTGAAAAGTAGTATTTTTGGAATTCATGAAATTTAGTAAATCAGTGACTTTTGCTCTCAGTATCTTAGCTGACTCGTTTACTTGGTATGCAACTGGAACACAGAGTAGACTGTCACTTTTATACTACATATGGCTATGGTTGGACAAGGATATTTATCTATGTTTGGACGATGAACTTGATTCATTTTTCATCTTGGAGTTAAATAAATTCAACTTCTTTTGTTAATTTCACTGAAGTCAATTAATGTTTGTTGGCTTTTGTCTAATAACTATAGATCTTCATTGCTGGCTACTTTAATGTGTTGCATATTCATATGCACATAAAATCAGACCTTTCAAAAAATCAAGGAAGCAGTTCACTGACATTAGACAATCTTGGCTCAAAGTAATTTGTCCTATTTGTTGTTTTATTGTCTAGGCATTTCAGTATTGATTCCTGCAAGATATACCCCTTTGGCAATTTGTCCACACAGTTCTTGTAAGAGCTCCATATTCTGAAGAAACTCTTGAAACAAGTGCTAAGACATGCCGAAAATATTGTTCTGCATAATCAACAGAGTTGCATGCTTGGTCATCTGATTTTTCTTTGGACATGTCCAAAATCCATCCATGAGGAAGATTAGTGCTAAACAGATGCTATTTAAGCACTCTTTGAAAGCAGGAGCTGCTGAGAGGCAGGACTTCTCTGAATTACCTGACTTACTGATATGACTGCACAGCTTTTGGTTCCCAAGCGAGGGTTGATGGCCTCTGTGCAGTGCTCCATTACACAACATCGACATGCCCTTTTCTATCCTCCTCCCTGAGAAAACTCAGAGTTAAATGGAAGGCATTAGCTAAATTAGGTAAACATTAGGGTGTTCACTCATCAGCGTGGATCCATCAGAATGGATCTTTGGCTACTTACAGTTGTGAATGACTGAAAATATCAATTACACTAATCACTGTTTTATAAAATAATTACTCTTCATTTACTTCCCCCCCCCCCAAATCATTAGAATAGTAGTGTAGCGAAAAGTGGGCAGAATTCTCTGTTTGAATGTAACTTTCTGATTCCAGTGGGACTTCTGTAGGTATGTGAGAGCATCCTACTGAACACATTATAGGATCAGGATCTCCTCTCCACCCACTCTGGAAATCCATCTAGCATTTCTAGCTGGTGTTAGTTATCCTGTAACCTTCAAAGAGTGTAAAATGCTACTGACCCTGGAGATTTTACTTCTTTCACATCATATATTCCTAACCTTTCTTCTCTTGACCTCATCAGTCCAAGAGCTGAATTGTGAAGCTCACAGTGCTTTCGTGAAAATGCTTTGGCCCGCAGCAGAATGATGTTTGATATCTAAGTCTAAGGATGCCTAATGATGGCTAAGCCTAAAGATGTGCTCTTAAAATTCTGTCGAAGGCAATGACCTCATTTGAAAACTTTCCATGTTGTCCCATAGGAAGGGAGACTAAAAGTTGAAGAGACATACGTTTTCTTGTATGTGACACTGGCTTCAGAAATGTATTTGTCTGAACTATGCTAGCTTGAACAGATGCCTAATAGACATCTGATACTGTTCATCATCCTGCTTGCTCACAGGTCAAAAATGTAAATCAGCATGTAAGATCAGCATGTAAAATACCATGTATTTCTATAAAAAAATTCAGTGAGTGCAGAGACATCTTGGTTGTCTATAGAATTATAGTCTGTGAATGAAATCTATATCTATAAAACCTATCTAACTCTATAAAACTGCACACATTTTCTTCCAAATTATTTAACATTTAAGTGTATTAGGAATAAAAGAAAACTTTTTATTTATTTAGACCCATTGCTAGATGGAGAAGGTTTTTTTTTTATTCTAATGTAGAAAAGGTAGGTACATTTAATACGTATTTCTGTTCTGTATTTGAAAAGCAGAAACCTCATTTGCATGCAGCTGCAGAAGGTTGAGAATTTTTTTGACAAAAATTCTTATTTTTTAAGACAAGAAATTATTATTGACATAAGCACAGTAACCTTCATTGGAGAACAGTAACTCAGGTCCACAACAGAATTTTGAAGTGAACCAAAAGAAGAAATTTCCACCCTAAGACAGCCAGTCCCTAGACAGGGAAATCAGTGGGGATGCAGGTGTTATACAAGTTCTTGTTAAACTGCAAATTAATGTTAAATTGGGTCTTTCAATTTTACAGAGAAATGTAGTAACCAAACAGAAACAGAAATAAGTATATGGCCTGCATATATTATAATAGCATTACTCTTCTTTTGAGCCAAGAACTTTATTTATTCTTATCCAGTTCAAGCAAAATAACACACCAGCCTATTGAGGCTGACTAGTCCTACCTAAGCAAGGTCACCTTCATGGTGTTTTTCTGGTAATCACATTTGTATAAAGACAGATTTTCTTCTGCTACCATGTAATTTTGAACAGTAGAGCATAGAAATAGGAAACAGATTTTCTTCTGTATTAAAAAATCCTAAGACTCAAGAATTGTAAAGTAAAATGATTTATAGTTCTGAGCATTATTGAAAATTAATGTTATAAAATAAGATGGTTTGGAAACATAAAACTGAAAATTTAACAGGATCCGCAGTCCTTCTGAAGTTTAGAAATAGATCATTAGATAGGCGTTGTTTACGTGATCTGTCCTCATATGATTAATATCAGCTCACAGTATGTTATTTTCAAAGAGTACATTCTAAAAAGGCAGAAGAAAAAAAAATCATGTTGCCCATTTAACCATTTTGTTTTTCAGTTTTCTCTGCTGCATTCTTTAGCTAATACAACTGCATTCTTTTTACTGGATCCAGATAATGAATGATTTATAAAACCTCTGAACCAGCTCTGGATTATGAAATCGACCCTGAACTAAGACTACAAAATGATCTGTAAACAATGTTTCTTCCAAAAAGACATTTTCTTTGTTAAACTCTTCCTATTTCTTATTATTGATTTTAAAGAAGAATTTTGCTTTAAGAAATATTATGAAATCAAAGTCCTGTGGTGAAGAGTGTTAGACAATAGGAGCAGCAAATCTTCAGAAAGAGTTTACTCAAAAAAAAATTTCCACCGCCCCTTTTCCTATACAAAAACAAAGATTAAATACAATTACAGTGCTCACACTTGAAAGACTTTCTGTTGATTTCATTAGGGTTCAGATCCAGTCGTAAGACATTTAATGCTAGATTTAAATGGAAAAAGGTGCTTAGTTCTGCCGAAGACCTGATGTACTACAGAATAAAGCTCTATCATAACAGAAGCTCCTCGCTAGGGCAATACAAGACAATCCAAAGAAGTGTGTGAAATGCAACACTGTCAGGCCTGTAGACATGGAGAAGTAGACACATGGGGAGAAACAATTCATTGAATTTTAGACGTTTATTATGTAGATGTCTAGTTTGAGCTAAGTAAGCCTTATTTATATGCCGTGGAGTAAAATAGGCATTTTAAAAATATATAACCTATTTATTGGGTGAATCACATCCTAGGAATGCCTATTTCTTTTCATTAACTCTAATGGGAGCTAGTTAAGGCATAGTCATCTTCATGGAGGTATTAAGTATTGTGCAAGTGTACCATCCCATGTATCCTCCGAGGCAAAACTGAAGATGTTGTTTCTACAGGATCTCACTAGGAACAGGAAGAGGATGAAAGAATGTTTTATGGCTGATGAGAGGAGAGGGAAAAATTATAAATATTTTCAGAAAAGATATATAAATTTATAATATGGCTTTGCTGTTCTAGTTTATATGGGTTCTTATATCATATTAATTGCTCTGGTAACTATGTACCTGTCAGGCATTGTTTTAGCTGACACAGCTAAAATGTCCCAGTGTGGTTGTCTAAAGTTCTACCTCAGGAAAGGAGCTATACAGTGGAATTTTTTAGGCTGTTAGTAACATATATCTCCCCTGAGACTATGTGAAGGGAGGCAGGCATCTGATAAGAGTCTGTCCTGACTGAGGCCTGGAGTATGGGCTTTTTTCAGTGTTTTCCCTTTTCAAAGCAATTGGCACCTTTCAAGTTATCATAGCAGGACCAGTCTACAGGCAATTTTGTCGCTGGTCTATACGCATGATTCCTGACTGCATAGCTGTGTGCAGCCACTTGTACCACATTTAGATGACTGAGCAGGAAAGCTGGATGCATTCCTCCAGGAAGGACTATGACTCCTTCTTGCAACTCCTGAGGAACAGAAAGTCTCCATTCCTCAGTTTTCCATATTGCTGGTTCAACCACTCAAGCTTTGAGAATTTCATACCGAAATGACTACAGATATGTATCAATTACAAGCTTAAGTTCCAGGTTCTGTACTTGTATATCAACCACACTGATGGTTGATCATCTTTTGTACCTGCATATCAGTCAGCAATGAGGGGAATAACTCATGGGGAGAGAAGAGACTGGTGGTCACCTAATGCTCTGTAAAGGCAGTAGTGAAAGCCTTGAGGATTAAGGCTGCCAGATTCTTACTGGAAAGCAGTCTGCAAGAGCTTAAACACTTTTTGCAAAGGCAGGGCTGGCTATCCTGGGACATGATCCCAAAATCTGTGGCTTAGGGCAGTGGTCTCTTGAGGCACCCAGATTTTGGACTCATACATCAGATTTTGCAATTAAGCTTTTGTCAAATTCACTGTGGCTCTCAGTTGTATAACAGTGACAAGAACATCAAATTCATAGAAAAGTTAGATAGTCCTGGGGATGAGCTTGTTTTAGTAATACTATATTTTGTTTTTTCCTAAATAAAAGTTCTCCATAGTTTCTGATTTGCCTACAAGAGTGAAAAAAGTCTTTCATACTGAACTTCATACTGCCCCTGAATTTCCTTTAAACAGAGGTCTGTTCTTCATTCTGCTGAAGCATTTATTCATATACAGAAATGTCACAGAATTATATACTTAAGTCTCATGGTGATGACCAATTACAAGAAAAAAATTGAATGACAGTTGAGAAGTACAACTTGCATGCAAAATTTCAGCCCAAATTAAAGAAAGTTTGAAGAAGGCAATTTTTTTTTGCAAAAAAATCCTATTTCTTTTTTGCATTTTAGCATTTTGAGATGGTAATTGCTGTTAAAGAGACAAAAACAAAACAAAAACAAATAAACCTCCTAAATCATGCACTGACACAATCACAGTAAAAATCCAGACTATAAAGGATAAACATAAAAATCCCTTCTTAGTTGTGTAAGTTCCTACTGCATCCTGCTTTTGGAATTACTGCACTGAAAAATGTTTAACCACATAGTAAATGGCCAGTGCAGTAGTGTCAAAATCCATGATTACACTGTGCAACATGTACATTTTTTTCTTTTTCTCTTCATTAATATATTAATAAACGAACAAGTTGAATGCTTTATTTTTTATCACTTTTACAAATACTAAAAAAGGCACAGTTTCATTAGCATGTCATGTACAAATCATCATCACAATTTAATCAATAGTTACTTGTCCTTTTCTATTCTTAAACCTTTAGAATGAGGCACAGTATGAAAAGTTGATATATAGATTATTTACACTCTGCATAGTGCACACCAACAACATTAGTTTTTAGAAATCCAGATAGTGTTAGGTCTTAGCTTGTTCTTTCCTGTCTTACATACAAGATTTCAAAGGAAGGTATACTAAACATGGGAAAAAAGATAAGCCAGAAGAGAAATACGGGAAGCCATTTAAAAAGTATCAAGGTAAGAATAAAGAGGAAAGAACGAGTATGAAGAAATGGAAGGGAGAAGTGTAGAAAAACAAGAAAAATGGCTAGGCAGCTGGGATGGAGGCACATGTTTAATAATTTTAGTAGGGTACTTCCAGAAAAATGTCTTGTATCTATAGCTATTTATCTTGATTATTTTTGTAATGGAACATAATGCTATGGTGGCTGAACTTACCATGCCTGTGCTCCAGTCTTCAAATTTCTGGCACTTTTCGGATCTTGTTTTCTATAATGTTAGCCTCCAAGAAGACACTATGTGTTTTGCTGAGCTAAGGTTCCCCACACACACACACTTTTTTCCAGCTTCCATTCAGAATCCATCAGACTTAGAATTATATGGTTAGCTTATAATACAATTTTATTTTATAGGAAAAAAAAAATTCTTGCATAAATTCTGGCCAGGACAAATGGATGTAGGAACACTCCCAAAGCATATGGGTTAAATTAGCGCCTGCTGAGTTGCAGTGCCAGCATTTGTCTGATTTAATGACATGATTTTAAATAATTGGAGGGGAATCTTGAGCATCCTCCATGTGAGTTTCTGATGGATTAATTTTATACAGAGACCCAAGGAACATTTGGGACCACTAGTGTGAATGTGTTTCTGTTGGTTAACAGTGAATAATTGGCCTAGTTTCTCTTCCCATTTCTTCCTTGGGAAAACATAATTAATTCAACAGTGCGGGCCAGTGGTATGTATGCATAGCATTGCCACAGACCTTAATAATAAGGATAACCTCTGGAGCAAGGAAAGCAGGTCAGATGGTGAGGGACAGGTCAGGCAACAAGGCTAGATCAATAAGAAACAGCTTGATCAAGTTCAATCTATTACCCCTTCTTAGGCCAGGGATATTTATAAGTATGTATGATTTATTAACAAATAAGCACTAATACCAAAGTAAAAGAATATTAGGGGTGACATTTTAGACACTGATCATGCTTCTGGGGTCTAAGAGAGAAAATAAGAGGAGAAAGTCTGATTTTCATACTGCCTGAGGAGTACCTCCAGATAGACAAAACATAATCTCAATGTTATTTTCAATGATTACTTCAAAATTATTCAGCATATTATTTTGCCTTCAACAAGAATCACTTTTGTTTCATAGTCTTAGATGATGTCTGGTTTTAAATGGGTGCTTTTCAAACTGTTTAGACTAATCAAATAAAATCAATTATTTGATATTCTCTTTTGTTTAACTTAGTGTATGGGAATGAAGATGTAAATATGGAGTTTCAGTTACATAACGGAGATCAGATTCTGGCCCAAAACTTAGTTTATGAAAATATTGTAGAGGAATGTATATGTATACATCAGCCATCAGGAGTCATTTAGGAAATGGAAGTGAATAATCAGAACTTAAACTCAAGTTTCATTTATATAATAAATGTGGGGTTTTTTTTTCAACTTGGTATGTTTTTTGGTTAAAATGTCATCATTTTTACTATCTAAAGGGAATATACCAAACTGACAAAAAACTAGAGGATGTGCTGGCTGGCAGTGCAGATTTCAGATTAACAGCAGTTGACAGAGATGCTGGAGACAAAGTGAACTATAAATTTATGGAGATTTATAGAAGCTTTTCTATAAATGAAGGTAATGAAGAAATAGGTGCAGTTGTATTTTGACATCACTTTTATTTCATAGAAACAGAATAGTGGATCTATACTACACTTACACTATAGATATACAACATTGTTTTTAGGATATGGAAATCTGGGACTGTGAAAGTGAGTGCATACATCATCCAACCAAAATTCAGAATGGAATGCAATCTACAATGCAGTAATTGCAATGACAATAGCTTTTGTTGACAGTTAGCTCATTTTAAGCTCCTTGCCCCCTATACTTCTTGAATATAAATGCAGTAGCCCCAGCTCAGTCTGGGTTACCCAGCCAATTATTCATCCAGCTTCTTGAGTAGGTTTCCTAACTTGTAGTGACTTCCTGTGTAGCTTAGCTTCATGACAAAAAGTGCCTGGATCCTTTTTAAAAAAGATATCACAGACTTTTCTAATATTAATCAAACCTTTTATTAGCATTTGAAGGTCTAAAACAAAATGAGGTGTGCCCAGTCTTGCTGTGTACCTGTACAGTGTTTCTGTGCTTCAGATCAGAGGATGAAGTACTAAAATCTATAAAAATGTGGCGGCAAAACTCCGGATGGTTACTGACTGCTGTGTTCTGCCAGAGGGAAATATTTAGCTCATGAGTTGAGGAGAATTCTTAGACTTGAGTTGAACAATTGAAACCTATAATTCCTAGTCTGCAAGATTTTACATTTCTTGAAAAAAATAAGGTATCCTGACAAAAAATCATTGTGACTTATTCAGTAAATAATTCTAACTTTTCATATTGCAATTTACTTATAGATTGTGAGGAGTATCTCATTCTTATATTTTTCAAATCGGTTTCTCTTTACTTGTGTCTGACTAGTGAAATGAAGTAATGAAAGAAATTAAAATGAGCAGAAGTTTTCCATTTTCCAAGTGAAATCATGAAAAATTTCTGAGTGAAATCACTTCAATCTCAGAAATATTTTTCACAGAAAATTTTAGGAAAATTAATTTCTAAATTTCTAAAACTTTTCAATGCAAACAGAATGATCTTTCATTGCTTTAAAAATGTGTTGGCAAAACTGTTTTGACCAATTGTACTCATGAATAATAGCGACCTCAATATGACCACTTGCATCAATTTCATTTATCTGAACATATAGAAGGTAAATCAGCCTATTAAGGCCAAATACTGTTTTTATTTACACTTGCTTCCACCTCGAAGGGAAAAAAAAACCTGTTAGCAGTACTTTCACAAGTGTTAAAGCCAGAGATGACTATTACAGTCAGCTGTGCTCAGTTTTTTTCTTTAACACAGTCCAAACTAGGAAGACAGGGCAATGAGAGCAGTCCAGATTCTGACCTCAACTGTCTGACTTGATTTTCAGAAGAGTTGAATACTCTAAGTGTAAGCTGAAGTCAGCTGGCCTTGCAGCTGTTTGGTTTGCTTGCCATTCAGCCCATTGGCCTGAAAATTAAGAAAACAGCATTAAGCTGGCTGGTGAAGAAAATCATTCATTATCAAAAATAATACAGGGGTATTACTTTTATCTGAATAATGGCTTGACCTACTTTTTTTTAAGAAAGAGCATACAATATAGCTATTTTATTTTGGAATATACCATCACGAAGCTAAAGCTGAAGTTTTATTTTATATTAAATAGTAATATTCATATTACCATATCCAGGATAATATAGACTTGAAAGGAAAACACCATCCAGTCTCTGAGGTTGTCAAAAGACAGTTGTGACAGAGACAAAACATGTCTTCTCATTTTACTGGGCTGTTTCACATGGTACATCTTTCCAGGAGTGTGAAAGTCTATTTTCTACAAGGAACATTATAAAATCAGTTATTAATGTATTGTTTAACATTCTTTGACTACTAGAACTGGTGAGGTGAGAGAATACATTCCCACAGCTGGGATCCAGAACAACTTATTGGAGCATTGAAATCTGCAGGGTTTATTACCTGCTGCTTTCATGGTACAGTGGCAGTGCACGTAGGAGACCTTCAGTTACACTGGGTAAATATATGGTGGCTAACAGCCCATCATAAGTTCATGAAACTGGCAGACTCATAATAAACTTGATAGAGAAGTAAACGATTGCCTAATTACTAGGCTTCACTGCCTTGACTCTATACTAGCGGAGACACTGTCCTACTGCTTTTTTGAATGTCCCACGACCCCTTTTAACTCCCAAAGACTGGAGTCCAAAAACCCATGAGTAGTTCCTCAACTCAGTGTTCATGTTTTATCTTCATTTTTTAAGTATATGCATTGTTAAGAATAGCTTGAATTATTATAATTTCAGTGAAGATTATGATGCTTTTTTGCACTTTTTTCTTTGTGTTCTCTTTCCTCCACCCTCAGCAAGCACAATGAAGTGACTTGAAATAGCTGTCCATGTGCAGAACAGCCCTTCACAAAGTAACTCCCTACTAGATTAAATGAAGAAATGAAGTTGTTGCCATCAGTATCAGCCATATCCCTGTTCTCCACTTTCTCTCTAGTATCATATGGGAAGGTGTCTACAAATTTATTGGGCCATGGGAGGGTGGAGCCATGCTATGCCTAATCTACTGATGTAGAAGGTCCTGCAAGGATTTTTTCCAAAGTCTAGAGACAATTTTGCATGGATCCTTTGCATTCTTAATTAGTCCCAGGACTAGATCTCAGATGTGCATAGCAATTTTTTTTTTTCTCATTCTGGAAATGCAACCTGAGGAATTCAATGTCAATAAGCACATATTTGCAGAACAGAAAGCCCTTCAAAATGAATCCCAAATTAAAACCCTAAGTACAAATTAAATTGATATTCAAACAGTACCATGGAGGCCAGGTTCATTTCAGTTAGATTACTTTAGTTGATAAGAAAAATACTAAAAGGATAGTGAATAACTGCAGATAGAGTCAACTGATTCATGTCTTGAGTTATATTTCCAGACCCCTTCACACACACAAGCTACGTGTTAAACAAACCAAATATTCCTGTTTCCATATTTAACTCGAATCTAAAAAATGTATTACAAAACAAAATCTGTGTGGATTTTAGCTCAGGGCGAAAAACAGATACATACATTGCAAAAAATTTCCTGGCATGTTTAATGGTTGCATAGATCACAAGAGGCTGTTCTCAAGCGATTGAACAGAAAAAAGTCACCTATTTTATTGACTTGGAAAAAACTTCTGGTTACATGCTTACTATTAAATTTCCCTCTCTTCGAAAGAGGAAGCAGTAAATAAGCACTGCCAAGATCCGAAGCAGTACTTAGCAGTCAGTGTAGCCTAAATATGCTTTTCCTTATGTGAACTGGCATATGATATTAAACTAATTCAAATCACCAAAAGAGGCCTTTTCCCATTTCAGTGGTCTCCGAGTCTTGCATTCTGCTTTCTTTGCAGTTCCGTACTGGGTACCTCAAGACAAGTTTTAAAATTAGGTACCTTGAGATTGCAGTTTACCTGGCCCTTGGACTACGAAGACCTTGCTGCTCTTCATCAGAGGGCTTGAGAAGTCTGAGGCTGTGATAGCAACAGAATGCATTTTACCACTGCAAAAGCACTTGCTACTTCAAAGGATGTAGATGATAATCCTCCTCTTTCTTTTCAGGAATTTTGCGTGTCAAGTGTAGCGGACAGATGTGTGAACTTTTGCCTTAAACATTTCTTGGTACATAAGGTGCAAGCAAACCATAACCCCGAACAAGCCATCTGTCCCCAGCGGAAACAGGACTGAGCTGCTGCGACCCCTGAAATGGTCTCCCTGCGACCACCCAGGACACACCGAGCCTGCGCTGAACCAGACCACGATCGGGCAGAGACTTTGGGACCTGGACTGTAAATTATTGTCCGTTTTTAGCACAACTTCTATAAAACGTGCTTAGTATGAGTAGCTAAATTTGCTGGAGCCTTAGGCCGCACTCCCTAGTTCAGTGAGAAAGGGCCCCAGAGCTGGTGCAGGCGGGAATGATAAGGGCGTTACCAGCAATTTGCATTCCTGTGCACTGCTGAAACAGTGCTAATTGCTGGAGTTATCACCTTCTTTGTCAGGACCTTGAGAGATGATGGCGGGACCCAAGAATGGAGACACACCTGTCAGCAGAAACGGCAACAGTAAACGGCCTACCTAGGGACAGTGAGGAGACCCAATAAGGAGCAGGAGACCCCAGACCCAAATATTACTATTGGTCTGAACTACCACGTGGAGGGTGGGAAACTTAATTTGAAAAAGCTATAATTGCCAGGGATTTCTTTGTTTGGGGTCCCTTGTCGGAGGCACCCAGCTTGAGCTGTAATTCGAATGCAGTCAGCGGAACATCATCGGCCTTGGAGTGGTGGTACCTAGTTTCTTTTCTCCTTTTCCCACTTTCTCTAGCTTTTCCCCTTGCCCTTGTTCACCTCTTCCCTTTTTCCCTTTGCCTCCCCTTCGCCTTCCCTCCCCCCCCACCTTTTCTCCCCACTTCGTGGAAAATAAAGTTAAAAGGTTGCATGATATTGGACTGGTTTTAGCGTCTTAATCTCATCCTTGGGATCGTAACGAAACCCCCTGATATTGGATCGGGACATCAAGTGCCACACCAAAATCAGTTGGAATGTCATCACACATGAACATTGCATTTTACATCGAGTATTCTTGTGAAAATTGGAAAAATAGCAAGAAAACACATGGCTTAGCTGTGTAAGACAGAGACTATTTTTCCTTCCAGTTCACTGAGAGCCAATCACAGCAGATGGAATTCATAATCCCCTAGGTCTGGGTTTACCACTAATTTAGAGTGACAGTCTCAAGCCAAACCCTAGTGTTTCTTTAATTGTTCAGTTAGCTTCACTGGCAAAGCAGTCTGCAATGGAGAATCTCCCTCCGGAGCCCTGCAGTTTGTTCCACCAGGTCACAGTCATTGCTCAGTTGTGGTAGATCTAGCCCACTATGGTCTTTCCAAAGGGGAAACACACCATCTTATCTATCCTTTTCTTACTGGCTCTTTCTCCTCAACCCTCATAGCTGGGATATACCTTAGATGAACAGCAGCTATGGAAAGGACTAAGTTTCAAGTGAATCTTGATCATGTATTTTGCTCTTTCTTAGTTCTTTTTTCTTTGTTATGCTGCTTCCAATTTTGTAATCAAGTGTCTGGCATTACTTTTCTGATGAAGAAGTATCCTTTATTCTTTTCCTTTCTTTTTTCTTTTTTTTTTTTTTTTTCTCCTTGATAATAAAAATGATCCTATTGTGATTTGGGTGCTCCTTTCTTTAGTGCTGATTTGTTTACAGATATTCATTCTGGCTGCAGGCAGATTGTTGGTGTGCCACAGTGTCAAACACAGTTTGGGTGTCCCAGGAAATGATTCCTTCACCCAGCTGCCAGGGCCCACTGGTGACATCAGATGTCAGTGCAGTGACCTACTGCGGCCAGAAATGTCAATCTTGTGACAGTTGCAAATCAATGTGCTTTTAATGACCTCATACATCTGGGAAATAAACTGTGATTTCAAGAGCACTCATGTAATGTTTATGAATATAAAGGTTGCAGTTTTGAGTGACAGTCAAATGAAATAATTACTTTTTCTTTCTATTTTAAATGAATCACTCACCCACTATATTTGCTTTAGTTATATTTTCCAGGTGGAAAGTGTGTCAAAAATTGTATTATCCTACTGGTATGCTTATAAGATGGACCAATCCCACTGCTGTCAATAGCTTTCTGAATGTCTTCAAGCATAAAGTGTTGCCCTGCTCAAAACAGTTTGTCTTGGAGTCTTCCTAGTCACCCTCAAGTGTGAAGGTAGAGATGGAACAGACCCCAGTAACCTTCTCACCTATGATTTAATGCTTGGTGAGTCTTCTGACTGAGCAGTTACTCTACCTACTAATGAAATTAAAATAAGTACTTCTGTCATATTGCCTGATTTATGGTGACATTTGCAGGTAAATAAATAAAGCCTGTGCTGCTTATCTTTCACTCATGAGAACAACTCATGACTCCACTAGGGATGCTGTTCAAGGTGATGAAAGAAGTACTGGAAATACTCCACATACTGGAAAAGGTTTGTTTGAATGAAGGATGGGAGTGCTGAGCTCTTTTAACTTTTTCAGTAATTGCACAGTTTTTCTTGGGAATGAGCAAGCACTTTCCTTTCAAAGGATTCCTCAGCAGTGACTGTGCAGACATTTGCCTTGCGTCCAAAGCCTGCAACAGTCAATTAAATAGAATATCTATGGACTGTTCTTCTTTAAATAATTCTGTCACAGTCTCGCCCTTTGACTTTCTTTAAGCTCTGCCCAACTAATAATACATTTTGGATAAATACCACTATTAACTGCTGAGCAATTTTTTCTGTGTCTTGAACCTCCTGTGGAAGTTGATTTCCTCTTATCTAGAACCAATTTCAAACCAAAGCAATATCTTAGAACGATCTCAGACCAGCAGGTGCTATCTGGGCCAGTCGCTCTCTGTGAAGTCTAAGGTCCATACTGGCAAATACAACAGGCTCATCTACTTGCCATCTACCAATGGCAAATAAAACAGGATTCTTCTCTGGCCTGGAGGCCAAACACCTCGGCATAGCTTACATCTGAGCTTTGACGCTCTTCCCCCAACCTCCAAAATGGCACGGCCACATCCAGACTGCCCCTGGCTTGTGGTATTCCCCAAAACGTGCCTGGCCATGGTCTGGGAAAGCTCATGCTGGTGTGGACCCAAACCGTACTGGGGGTAGTTTATTGAACAGGATACCTGGCTGTGGGCCGGTGATCTAGCCTCTGCCCTGCATCTGGGTGATTTACCTACATACTGATGCAGCCTAATTGTCTGGAAGGTGCAAAACTGAAGTACAAAGCCATTTTGCATGTGTGAGAGGAATATAAAAACCAGGCAACGTTCTTTAACCCTTTGTCACTGGCAGGGAACATAAGAAGATAATCTGATTCCAATTACATTCATAAGACACAAAAAATTCACTCCCAGGCAGGAAACTCACAGCCCATTTCCAGCTTTAAGCAAAATGTCATGGCTAACTTATAAACTGCTTAAAAATGGCTTTATATAATGAAAGTGCTGACAGACCTTTAATTATATCCGTGAATGTGACTATATAGCAGAATAATTTTGAATTCTTCTTTGATTCTTGAGGTCTGAAGCAATTTTAATTCACTGTGAAGTGACATCTACCAGAGTACCAGTGTGAGGCACTTTATTTTAATATTTAACATATGGAATTACAAACTGATCATTTCCTAAATGTCCATAACTTTTGCGCTGACTGCAAATTAATCCATTAAATTAAATGTATTAGCATTAATACCAAATGGATTCATGTAACTATGGAACACAGGGAATAATATATTATTAATCCTACTGATTTTTGCAGAACATATTCTACATGCTAATTATCATTATGGTGGCAGCCAAATCTATTTAATGTTGCATACTGCTTGAAGGTATGAGGTCTTTCTTCAGACCATTATAATTTTTCCAAACGTCAACAATTTGTTGCAAGCATGCCCTGTCAAGCATCTGCCTAAGTCTGATGGATTTTGTCTTTCTTCTTTGCTTTCTGCCTTTTTATAATTTAACTGTTACAAGTAAGCCAGTTAAAGTCACTGAAACTTAAATAATATAAAGATGTGATAAATTAGGGACTTATGTATACCATTAAGCATCAGTCCAGCAAAGAATTTTATATTTATCTAATGTCATGCCATGTAAATAATCCAGCTGATTCTAATACACATTTATGCTTTGAGAAATAAAATACGTCTATGTCTATCTTTGTAGAAGAAAAGACCTTACTGTCCATATTAGCAATGTAGGGATTTCAGTTTAATAGAATAAAAGTAAGAAGTATGAGCTTTCATGCATGTCAGATATAACTTAGATGCAAGGAGAGAGCTCTAAAATATGTTTCTATATGCATAATAATATTTAGTGTGTCTCAAAATCCAGTATGAATCCTATTTAAAATAACGTGCACGCTCTAGATGCCTGACTAAATATGAATTTATTTAATTTATTATCATAGATTGTATCTAAATATTTAAATTATGATCTGATACTTTTCCAAGGATGCAGTTTAAGCACACTGATGATCTTATGTATCTGAAGGAAGGATGCTACCACAAAGTGGTCACTTGTAATTCTTGGAAATAATTAGAAGATATAGGTTATACTACTTTGCAGTTAAAATATGTATATGCTCAAAGCGCTTGTAGAAATGGTTATGCAAAGTTTTTCTAGTGTGAAATATAACACTTTCTTAAAAAAAAACAAAAAAAAAAACCCTGAAATTTCATACCAGATCCTCTTGTTTAGCTGAATGGAACATCCTTTTCTCTTAAAGTTTCTTGGTAAAGTAGAAAATTCACTTTCCCCTACGTAGGGACATTTCTATGAACCACGTACCCAGAGATGAGCTGTAGCTATTGATAGCAAGACAATGTTTTTAGCTAACATAAACAATTCCACTTACGTCAAAGGGAAAAACTATATTTCCATCTTGACAAATATTGCAACTACTACTGATGTCAAGAGGGGTGATTTCCATGATGTTGGTAGAGATATATTCATTTATTACACCTTTAAGTAAAATGAGCAGCAAAAATAATTAATGTATAGCTCCAGAAGCCCCAAAGGCTTCTGTATTGGTGGGAAAGCAAAATAAAAGGATAACTCACAAATTAAGTGCAAAGTCCTTCTATACTCACTAAAAGAACATTAAATTAAATGTAATCACCTTTTTTTGGCTTAATAATCTTTGGGTCAAGTCACTAATTCATCTTGTTTTAGACTTTTCCTGATGCATTTGCCCAGGAATAATACACTATGCTCCCACATAGTTCACAAAAAACTTAGATGTAAAGGGATTTTTTTTTTCTCTCCAGTAGAACCATAATATAAGGCAGTTCTCAACTCCTGAGGAATAGATAGAAAATAACAGTGCAAAAGCCAAACATCAGGAATCAATAGAAATTATTTCTTTAGTTTTACAATACTCTGCCTGCCTCCTAGTGAACATATAAATTGATTTTTTATATATATATAGATTATTAAAGCTGACCTTACATGTCCATACATAATTAGGAGCAAATCATCCATTAGTTGAATGCAGCATATTCCTATGCGGGGACTGCTTTGATTTAGACTAGGTAAATGGATCTGGACAGAGTGCAATTGTTGGAGAATTTAGGGCACATTGGGGTCCCTTCTGATGACGAGTGCAGGCTGAGAGGTTAAAATGTTAACGCTGAGCTGCCGAAACTCTGGCACCATTAGACTCATTAAAACAGAGTGTCACAGAAAGAACTGGGCTTAACCTTGTGCTGAAGCTGAGCAGGCTCCACAGCTGTCAAGCAGAATCTCTCCCTGGAGAGCAAAACAGGCTCGTGCTGTGCGGGAAGGTACTGTATACAAGTGTCAGTACAGGAGATGTGACGTGTTTGGAGAAATGCATAAAAGTACACAGGGGAGCACAACAGCAGGAGATAAATAACTGTTCTCCTTTCAGAGCTGCTTAGGAGCAGCAAAGGGTTTTTTGTGTGTTTATTTTTGTTTTGGAGGAAGGTTTGTTCTGTGGTTTGCATCGTCCTATCTTCCAGTATTGATAATCATAAATTGACTTGCATTTCCACCATTTTTGGAAAAATGATTTGTGTTAATTTACAGGCTTCAAGGCCTTGCACAAACCTGTTTAGTGTTTTTGAGCCACACAGACTCCCTGTTTGGGAGAGTCATGCTTGGAAATGAGGACTGGCCACTCAATAACATGAAGCACACTGCTTCTGGATGCAATTTAGGAAACCCCTCTTGAGTTTTCTGTGGCGTCTGATACAGACACTATTCATTCTTGAAGGTCCGCACAAGTTAATGTAATGGAGTAAACTGAACATAAAACACTTGAAATTTTTTGTCAGTCTTTCCATTGTGTATCTAATTGTATCAATAATTGATGGTCTAAAAATCTGTGAATTGAAGATCATTCAATGTCACATTAGACATTTTGCATCCTATCCTGTATTTATAAAGGTAAAATAGAAATCTGTTTCACAAAAAATATGCATTTATTTACTCTGCCGGATTCATAAAGATTTTAACTGGAATGGGCAGTGAAACAAAATCTTAGATTCTGTCACAGCTACAGTAGTAGATATGAATAAGGACATCAAACCTGATCCCATCAGGCAGAAGGTAGCCTTTGATCACAGTCAATGGTTGCAATCAATGTTCTGATAAATGAAATTATTTGTATATTCCAGCTTATAATGGTGTAAGCACCAAAAAAACCTTCTGATGTCATATAATAACCAGAAAAGAATACTAAAACTTTGGAAGGTAGTATGATGTAGGACCACAAGTAGATCTGATGAATATGAATGCAGTCTCCTGAAGTTCTATGTTTTCATGTTTTTATAAGGAACAAAACTAGCTTTATTGATACAGAGTGAGCAACACAATAAGAGGAGCCACTGAAAAAAAATCTTACTTACAAAGATGCATTATACACCATTGGATTATTAAAAACACTGTTTTGTTCAAATAAAGGATTATGTGTGTGAAAACTACAGTTTCAGTAATGTGATATTATACTGTAGACTGAAAAAAATATTATGTAGAATGTTATTCCTTCTTCTCTATTTTCGGAGTATACAGGAGGAACAATTTCATATATGTGCCCATAGACATATGTAGATGCACATCACTGGCTCAGATACCATGCGTGTACACACATACTAAGGACAGATTATACAGGTACCCCATGAATATAAAATGAAGTAGATATTAACATTCAAACTAAAATAAAAGGAAGTATTTTAAAGATTTTAGTCATATTCTACAAAAATACAGTAATATTTGCTATACAAAAGAAAATGTAACCCAGGGAACACATTCCCCATGACCATTTTTTAGTTTAGCAAAACATAATCATATATTTCATAGCATCGCATAGTCCTTTTCTAGTATTTCAGTGTGTCTACTCTCATAGCAAACTACTGCCTAAAGAACAGATCATAAGTGAGCTTTGGGACAGCATAACACGAACAATACAATTTCACTATTGCAAATCATACAGTTGATTAAAACTCAACGGTCCAGCTTCAGACCAAGCTGAAAATACCTTTTCACCAAAGTCAGTTGAGTTATGCAGATTAAATGAAGTGAGTATCTGCCGCTATGATTGAAAGCTGTGAAAAAAGCAGTCTACTGTAATATAATAATGTTATTTATGAGCAACTTTTCATGAAAAATAGCAGGATGTCAGCTTAGCAGGGCAGGGACAAAATACTGAAAGAAAATACAGACAAGGCAGAAGCAGCATATGCTAAAGCATGGAAACAGGATGCTCAGGGAGGTTGGGCAATCACTGGAGATCCTAAAAACCAAGCTGCACCCAAGCAAACAGATCCTAGAAGTCTCCTACTTTGAGCAGGAGCTTGAACTAGATGACATCCAGATATCCCTCCCAATCTATTTTTTTTTGTGATTTTCCATTATTCAGTGTTGTTTATAAATAAACATTTTTTTAAAAGAATTATAACAAATGCTTATAAATAAAAGTATCATCCCACAGGGTTAGGAACAAGTATAATTTTATTTAATGTGAAAGAAATTAAGCTACACTTTGCCCTTAAGTAGTCATGACTCTTCCTACTTTTTATTACTGCTTGTAAATTTTCTTTTAATGCCATAAAGCAAAATCTGTTTCTTTGTATGTCTAGTTACAGATTTTGAAGTGAAATTTTCTGCTCTTGTGACTTCTCTTTTTAACAGCTCCATGTAATATAAATCAAGAATATTTTTACATTAAATGACCAAGCACATTCTGTATTTACTTTTATCTTATCTTTTAAAGCAAAAATATCCATTCAGTGTTTCTCAAGCGTTTCAAAACAGTGATGCCTCTTGGCTCATCTGCCTTGGTCTCATCTGTCTTGCATATAGCATAGTTCCGCCAAAAGCTGTATATGGGACATGGGGGTAATGGGTGTCTTCATATGTAAGAACTGATGCTTCTGTCCTGGAGGTGCTGAGATGCTGCCAGTACATAAAGCAGCAAGCAATTTCTAGCTCATACAAACATTTGAACCTGTGATTACAGCTCCTTTTGTTTTTCTGTCCCTTTTCCCCTTGGTCTGCCTGAAAAGAGCAATGAGACATAAAGACAAAATGATTTAACAGTGCCACAAAAGGAGCTCATGCCACTTTTCCGCTCCTCTGCTGCTCCCTGTCCCCTCTCCAGGTCTGTACTTAATACATCATCAAGCTATACTACACAGGCTTTATACAACCTGCCTTAGCTCTCTAAGAGTGCTTCGAGTCTGCTGTGGGCCTGAGCTTCAAAGCAGAGGTAGCTCACAGATTGAGAGAGACAAATTGCTTTAGAGATCTATATTGAGAAGTTTGAATTCCACAGAAGTCTTGTGCCTGGGCTGAAGAACTGGTAAGAGCTGTAGGCTTCAGAGGGCCTCCCAGAGGAAGTAACAACCCAAGCAAGCGACTGCTTAGAGCCAGGAAACAAGCTGGATACAGGCAGTTATTCATGCAGAAAGCAAGCCCTCCTGGTGTGGCCCCTCCGACAACTTTCCACGTCAGAAAGTGGAAAGACATTATAGATGTTAAACACTCAAATTTATTTTATAAGTTGTATGCTAAAGTTAGATATTTATGATTTCATCTCATAGAACCTATGCTGTCTCCCAAAGCCAGTTCAAGGCAGTGGTAATCTTTTCATCGACTACGCTGGATTTCAGGCCTCACAGATATAGCTGGCCCTCGAGGTGGAGTTTCAGTCGCTTAATTTTGGCTGCAGTCTAGAACTTTGCGTCTGAGCCAGTCCTCCCAGGTTCTGCTTCGAGTAAGAGGAGAGAAATACGTCAGATGAGTCTTACCCCAAAAAGGAATTCCTTTAGACACCTCCATTACGATAGATCTGGCTACTCTTATTAATCTTAATAATCAAACTGATTATTAAGGAAGCCTGGAGAAAATGCTCATGTGTGGATGCCCACCATTTGATCAAGTAAATCCTGCTCTGGTGAGACAGCTACAGCACTGCTGAAGTGGAATTCAGCTATAGCCAACACTTCTTGCTGAGAAGCAAGAAAAAGTGGCCCATTTGAAACACTCCGTTACCACTGTTTCTGATCATTTAAAACTAGATTTCATATTTCTGTACTCCACTCAAGTCTGGGATATAAACATACTTCCAAACTTTAAGAAGGTCCCACCCATAATTATAGCTTTCTGGTACTATAATCTGTTTTTTGTTCTTTTTTTTTTAAATTCTTGTCACATTTGAAGAATAATATTCACAGCTTTGTGGTTATGGAATGACATTTGCGGGTCGCCAGCAGAAATTACTTATTGCTTTGCATACTTCGACATCACAACATTATTCCCTAACTAGCTCCAGTCCTTGTTTAAATCCTAGTGCTGTAGAAATGATGGTGACACTGTCTCAGGCAGGGAACACATTTGTCTGGAAAATCCTGCCCCTTCCTCCCCCCGAAAAGAAACCCAAAACAAAAATCAGAAAGGGAGGGAATATGTGACTGGTAATATCACTCAGAAACAATGCTGATGTATATTTATAGACATCATTAAGACTGACATAGGCCACTGCCAATGAAGTTCTTAATGGGACAAGTAAGGTCTACTATCCTGATATGTTTACATATTCCTAACTTGCAGCTCATGTTAGAAGTCTCTGATCTTCCTATTTCAAGTTAAAGTTTACTCTTTAAAAATAACAAAGAGTGCAGAGTGAAGGCTGGGGTTTATTTCATACCGTTCTTTGCTTGCTGAGCTATGATTCACCCTCATAAATGTTTGCTTTAGTTTGGGGACTCCAGATGTTTACTTCCCTCTAGTGAGCACAGCAGTGAAACAAAGACTTGGAGAGGAAAGTTTTGTGATCAGTGAGTGGGGCTGGCCACCTGTTGTTTAATTATTACGATTACTTGGTCACAGGCTATGTTGCAGTTCTGTTTAAAAAAAGATTAATAAACTTTAAATGAAGTTTTATCAAGTCCTAGATGTCCGTAAAAGAGTCTATCACACTTTCCACTGCTGGGCTTCTGATATTCAACAAGACGTAACAGCCATGTTTGCAATGTCTCTATACATCTCACCCTTTATATAACTTATCGGCAGAACTTTAATATGAAATCTAATTTCAACTTCAATATTTTTTGTGAAATATCATTCAATTTACATACTGGAATTTCATTAACAGTTATCTTTACTGAGGCATTCATACTTCTTTTTTATACATTCATAATTTTTTAGATGTTGTCTCCTTTCCATTATTTTTCTGGTTAAGGAGAACTATTTTGTATGATGACTTCAGAATCCTGCCTCATCTTTTGGTCACATTGCCCTTCCAGTAAGTTTTGCCACTTTTGCTCTCAAAAATTTTATTGTATTTCTGGGTAGTCATGTGATCAGATTTCATGAGCCCTCTGCATGTTCAGTAGACATACATGTTTTTAATACATTTTAAGTAATAGTTTTACTTTTGTATTTTCTGATTTTATTTAGTGGACATGTTTTAAAAATATGGGCTTGACACTCAGTTATGCGAAGATCATTTTATAAATGCACTACATTGCAGAAGCTTCTTTACCAGACTCAAATTATAAAAAGTGCTGTATGTATACACATGTACAAAGCTCAATGGCTAAAAACCAGCCAAGTGCAGAAGGACAGCATTAGAGATAAATGCACCACTTTTTTTTGCATTTACCTTATTTTCAGATCTGAAATGAGCTATATAGTCCTTTTTTTGGTTCTCTGCACAAGGCTGAATTCCACTGCATTAGAGTAAATATGATTGTTTAAATGCATTATACATTCCATTCTCAGCTATGATGGTGAAAATGTTCTTTCGATAGACACTATTAACAGGTTTCCAAGCAGTATATTAGTCTTTATCTTCCAGACATTTGTGATCTTCATGTAGGAAAGGCATTCTTGTAAATGTGATTTGCCTCTCTGAGTTATTTTAATCAACTTGCCAGCCAGAAACTGGAAAGCTACCATGATGCTGGGAGCATCCCTTAATGCAGACTGAGTAAGATTCAGAAATGAAAATACGATTTCTGTAAAAGAAAATTACACAACATGCCCACCCACTATTAAGGAATCCTTTGACCTCAGAGTGTTTCAAGTCTCATCCCAATCAAGCAAGCAGAAGTTGTAGCCAAGTCATGTGCTAAACACAAAATCGACATTGAAGCAGCCTGCCAGAAGCTCTTTGAGACAAGCAAAATATTGTAGATTTCCAGGAAGGAAAGTACATGTATATTTTCAAAAAGGGGAAAGCCAAATTAAAACTAACTTTCCATTTAGCAATGAAGCATGTCTCTGGACAAAGTGTGTGAACAAGTAACACTGTGTAAGTGTGAACAAACAAAAGAGGTGAGCGTGTGATGGACTACGTGGACTATTCAGCAGCATGTGGGAAGGACTGGTTATTTAACATAGGTGCAAACAAACATAAAAGGCTCCAGCCAACATACACAACATACTGATATCATCAGTGACACAGATGAAGGGACAGAGTGCCTCCTCAGCAAGTTTGCTGGGAGGAGTGGCTGATACACCAGAGGGCTGTGCTGCCATTCAGAGGGACCTTGACAGGCTGGAGAGATGGGTGGAGAGGAACCTCATGGAGTTCAACGAAGGGAAGTACAGAGTCCTTCACTTAGGGAGGAATAGTCCCGTGCACCAGTACAGGCTGGGGGCTGACCTGCTGGAAAGCAGCTCTGCAGAAAAGGACCTGGGGGTCCTGGTAGACAACAGATTGACCGTAAGCCAGGATTCTGCCCTTGTGCCCAAGAAGGCCAATGGTACCTTGGGTTACATCAGGCAGAGCATTGCCAGCAGATCGAGGGAGGTGAACATCCCCCTCTGCTCAGCCCTGGTGAGGCCACACCTGGAGTGCTGTTTCCAGTTCTGGGCTCCCCAATACAAGAGAGACATGCAGTTATTGAAGTGAGTCCAGCGGAGGACTACTAAGACAATGAAGGGACTGGAGCATCTCTCCTATTAGGAAAAGCTGGGAGAGCAGGGCCTGTTCAGCTTGGAGAAGAAAAGGCTCAAGGAGGATCTTATCAATGGGTATAAGTATCTGAAGGGAGTGTGTAGAGAAGATGGGGCCAGACTCTTTTCAGTGGTGCCCAGCGATAGGACGAGAGGCTCCAGGCACAAACTGAAACACAGGCAGTTTTGTCGAACATGAGGAAAAACTTCTTTACAGTGAGGGTGACAGAGCACTGGAACAGGTTGCCCGGAGAGGTTTTGGATTCTCCATCCTGAGAGATATTCAAAAGCCACCTCGACAGGATCCTGGGCATCATGCTCCAGGTGATCCTGCTTGAGCAGGGAGATTGGACTAGATGATCTCCAGAGGTCCCTTCCAGCCTCAACCATTCTGTGATTCTGTGATTCTGTGTGACACGAGCTTAACCTAGAGTGAAGGGTCCTCTATGCTTTAGATGACTAATTATCATCGAAGGAAGAGTATTTAACTTATACAGAAATAGAAAAGTTTGAAGAAAACAGCACAGTAAAGCAAGAAAGTGGATCATGAGAAGTTATACGTAATAAATCTAAGAACAGAAATATCAAGGAGTACTTTGCTGAGAAATACCAAGCCCCAAACCAGTTATAATTACCTCTGTAGTAATACAGCAATACAACAATACAGCAGAGCTAATAACAAGTTTTCCAAGAGAAATCTTGAAAAAGGTAGATTTTTAATCTGGTTACTTGTTTGTAAAACCATACAGAAAATAAGGAGCGGAAGGGCATGAAAAAGCGAAGTTGTGAGATGAAGGATGGGAAAGTACAGCTGAAAAGAGAGACCTCTGCCACACTTCTCATAGGCACTGTGCAATATATCATGCTGCTAATTTTTTGGGGGAGGGCAGAGGGTAACTGAAATAGCTTCTGTGTATTGTTACCAGTAATAAATTTGAATACTGCATCAAGATGACACAGCAGTCCTCAGACATAAAATTTTTTGATTACAGTCCCTCAAATCTCTGAAATATGTGGCTAAACTTTCCATACCCAGATGCAACAAACACTCCGCCAGTGTTTACACTGCAAATGCAATAGAAAATGTTGATCTGCTGTGATCTATCCTGTTGGTCTTTATTAAATGAATTGTGAATTCTTCATAGGCCACCTAATAATGAAAACAGTTGGAGCAGAGGCTTCCGGACATTTAGCTATGAGTGGGACAGGACAAATGTATTTGTAAAAACAAAACCTTTCAAACCCACCGACATTTTCCTGGAGGTTGTTAGCTGTGTACACCTTGGCTGATCATTGTTCCCTAAAACAGTGAAGGAAGCATTCACTAGCTCCAGGATCCTGAAGGTGCAAAAATGTTGGGAAAAGGAGCCTGCGTAAATCTGAGGCCTCCTCTTGTCTTTGGATATAACAGCAGTGGGTCACTTTGCTTAGTAAGCAAAAAGTATACAGGTACAAGCTTAATTAAAAATATGAGACTATCCTGAAGGCACTGATTTTAGGATGGGAAGATGAATCACTCTCTGAATATACCTGCACAGCTAAAGAAAGCTTAGATGATGAGATTATATTAATGTCTGAATTTTAAAGAAGCAAAACTAGACATTTTAAGCCCCTGGTGATAAAATTTACATCTTATTGCAATTTTATTTTTTTCCTTCTAAGAATAGAGGTATGCTCCCCAGCTAGTTTAGCCCTGCAGTTCACAGACCTGCTTGATTTAGCTGATGCCCACTCTTCTGACATTATAACACATTGCCATCACTCACTGTATGTTTATTGAGCAAAACAGTCAAAAACAATCCTGTGAGAACTTTGAACCAGTTTTCTTCCTGCCTATAAAGGAACCTACAGTTACAAACAATTAATTTATTTGTATATGCTGTGTAAATGCAAACCAATCATTCAGAAAAAATTGGCAATATGTACACATTGATTAAAGGGTCTATTTGCCTTTTAAGTGCAAATAGATATCTGTTGACTATTGTAATCATTTTAGAAACTACATTTTTTGAGAAAATATTTATCTGATATGCACTGTGAATCATATGTGTCTTTGAAATGGATTTTGAAATACTTTCACAACCAAACATGTGATTTTAAATTGGAAAAAATGAATTGTCACCAGAACACATTCTTCATTCTTAAATTCTAGGCTTAGAAGTAGAAATGAACCTAAACTGAAACCAAATATGCAAAAAAAAATTGTTTGGTAAAATGCAGATTTATCTCTGAACTGGCTTTTGTTTGTATAAGGGTCAAAAGAAATAAACTGTGTCTGAATATGTCTGATACACTTTAAGTTAATGATGTGGTAGAATAAAGGATAGTGGTGAATATGAATGGAGGAGTTCAGTTCTGTATAAAGTTTTCAGACCTGTAGTTTGCAATTAATGGTAGAAACCCTACTGCTTTTATCTATACAGCTTGGGCCTTTTGTGGCAAAGTGCCTTTTACATTTGGCACAGAAAATGTGTAGCAGACTACGTGAATCTGAGGGTAAGGAGAGCTATTTTGATTCCACTATGCTGTGCTGGCAACTACAAAATTCAGGGCAGATTTTGCTGTTTTGTTAATAGATTTTATTGCGACCATTCACAGCTTCATGGCTCACCCACTGTTCTTTATTCTACCACGTCATTAATTTAAACTATATCAATCTTTATGTAAATACGGATTGATTGTATTATATTTTGTTTCTAAATTAAAGAGAAATCCCAAGGAAAGAGTAGGCAGCTTTATTTACCTTAGTAAATCGTTTAATGGAGTATTTAATAAGATAAGCATTCAAAACCATTTTCCTGTTTACATCATTACGGGGAAAGACTAGCTGAGTGGTCCTGATTTAATTCATTTCTTTTAATTGAGAACAGACTATAAAGATGTAGAGATTCCCAGGCAGACTGACTGACAGGTCCTTTCTTCTAACACCTTTGTAACCCATGTAACATTAGCTCTCTACAAAGCATTAAAAGTCTGTAGCTGACAGGACACATTTTAGGGCTTATCGCTGGCGGTTGCCTTTGAAAACTAATCCAGGGTGATACATACCAACGAGCGAGTAGTAATTCACGCCTTTACCACAGTCCTTTTTATATGAATACTGTTTTAGTTCTGTGCTATTAGGGACAATTAATTAAAAGCAGAATTTACCTTTTCCTTGATAGCCTTTGGCAAATGCTTGGTAAGGTATATTCCAGAAATTAGGATGTATAAGCAGACCACACGTGAGGCGTGTTTAGCAAAATTAGTATGTTATTCTACCTGGTAATAGGAAACGCAATGAAGCATGGCAAAGCGTAGTTCTCTGCCAAGTGTAATTTGGCTCGCGTCCCTGGAATATTATGTGCAAACCTAGACAACAGGAGAAGCATCGTAGAAGGAAAGAGTAGCTAATAAACAGCGGTTTGTTGTTTGTTGTTACTGTTGAAATGGTTTGTGCACTGCAGTGGAAAAAAGTAGATAAGAGAGCATGTAAGGGGTTTTGTTTGTTTGTTTTCATCCATTTAAATTTGAGTGTTTCTGTAAAAGCTGCTGGTAGATCCCTGCCCTTTGTAACTTAACTGCTGTAGAGATGTGTTAGAAAATATTAATAACCCCATAAACCATCAGGTAAATTTAAGTTTCCAGCATCACTGAAGCTAATGATCATTATTCACAACACCCGAAAAGGAAAAACACTGTTAAATCTTAGTTCACCCCCTTCTTCCCACTCTTCTCAGTGATTTGCAGGTCTTCTTGAGAGTGCTGCCATCCATCCAAAGCACAGCAAACAAAATTGGGGATCATTACAATCACACATTATCTGGCAAACTTACTGCCTCAGGTGAAAGTTTGCACCTGGATGCATTCACAGGTTTGTATCAGATACTTATTCATACAGTTTTTACCTTAATAAAGATCTGAAACTTCAGCAATGGACATAATGGAAGATGTCTGTTTTTAACTGATTTTTTTAGAGCTAAACTATGAGTGGTAACCTTGTATTTGCTGTGGGAGATATGGGGAAACCATCAATATTAGTATTTTTCATTCATAATATCTTTCAAATGAAGTAGTCTAACCCTAGGCCAATAATACAGTATTGCCACTGCTTGTGTCAGGCCACGGGCTTTGCACTGAGTTTGCAAGTCCTGAAGGCCGAGGCTTGCCAGACACACGTTGTCTGAACCTGTCACGACCTGCCTGTAGCTTTGCTTTCACTTGGCTTAGCTGTAACAGCAATTTTCCTTCTGACCAGCTGGCTACGGCTAATTTGTTTTACATATGCTTATCACTGTATGGTGCAACCATAGTTTCATAGAGACTGCAGCAAGCAGCACTTACTCTCTGCAGCGTGAGCCATTTACAACTCCAGCACAGGGACGTGGGCATAGAAACCCCGGCCGGGTGCCACAGCTGAGGCCTTGTGGAGCAGCGATCCAGGACGCGGCATGGAGGAGTGCGGGCGTGCGGTGATAAGAGATGGGGCGCTGGCTGGCACGGGAGACCCTGCGGCTATAAACAACTCATCAGTGGTCAGTTAAAGAAATGCAGACGTGGAATTTGACAAAACTGGTTTAGGGACAACAAAGAGAGCAAAAAAAAAAAAAAAGTCCAACATATGGAAAGGGAACCACATATAGTAAATTCAGAGGTAGCATGGACAGTGGACCAAAGAAGAAAAAGAGAAGTGCAAATATGTGTTAGCAAACATATAAAAATGACCCCAAGTGGATCCTAAATTGAGAAAGAAGAAACCACCAACCTCAGCATCATATTCTCTTCGCTGGCGGCAGCAAAGGACTCCAAACAACGTGCTGTGACTTTCTTCCTTCCCCACCACCACCAGACTAACGCCGCCAACCTTGGCATCCCAAGGAGCAGGACAAGGGTGAGTCTAACACCAGGAAAAGGGCTAGAAACTAGGAAATGCCTGTGTAACAATTTTAAATGCATTACTATTATTATGATTATTATTATTAAGACTTTTCCTGTTTAGAAGTATTCGTTTTTTATAACTTTTTTTTTTCTTTATTTTTCTGCAGTAATTAGATCTGGACTAATAATGATTCTTGTATTGGTCTGTTCAGATTTCCATTAAACTAACAATAAGTTATCTGCTTTATATACGAGAGTTTTCTCCTCTTTGCCCATAAACAAGATTTTGAGCATAAAGATAAAAACAAAATATCTTAAGCCACAAATATCAAGCATTTGCTACCAGCAAATTCTAGCATGTGAGGAAAAAGGATGAAATAATACATTAGAGGATACAACCAGGAAAGTGTTGTTATGTGAAAAACCTTTAAGTATTGCCCAGTTTATCAATATTTATTCATGGACACTATTCACGGCCAGGATCTCTGACTTCCAAAGGCCAAGCTCAGACTGATACTCTTGTCCATACTGACCTCTTTGCTGAGAATTTGTAGGAATTTGAAATCAATAGGCATAGCTGTGAGTTTATCTGTGCTAATTAAAGGTTATATACCCTAACATATATAGCTGCTTTCTTTTCTGGATATCATTCTAAATATGTATTTTTTTTCAATCAATGGCAACTGCAGATAATTACTAATTCGTAATGTCAGCTAGTAAGATGATGATTTGACATATGTGTGTGCATGCATGTTTATGAGTTATGTAGTCATGTGTCTGTGCAGGGAGTTAACTGGATGTTGGAGAAATGGAAGATGGAAATGCAACTCAGCTTGTACTAGTAAATAGTTTATTTTTTTGTTTTATAGGATGTGAATGACAAACCTCCTGTCTGTAGTCTGGCATATACAATAATGTATTTAACAGCTAAGAGCCCTTTTTCTCCGTTGGAATGTTTGGATAAAGATTCACGTAATCAGTTTAGTTACTCTATTATGAGAAAAAATAGTGGCATACATCTGTTATTTGTTACTCTCTATTACTCTAGAAAAGTTCTAAGACAGAAGTAAAAATTTAAATGTTAGGATACTAGGTGTGCAGTGAATCCCATCAGCTTAGAAACTAGCTGAACCATGTGATAAAACTAAAAAAATTGGAATTTCATCTTCTATTTTTTGTCCTTAGTCTACAGCCTCATGATTTTCAGGCAACACAAATAATTGGTTCACATTTCTCCTTTGGCAACTGGTTACTTTCCAGCATGATGCATTTTGAGCAATTCACGATATCACACTTACAGCCACTGACTGAAGTGACTGTGGCAGTAGATGGGAAAAAAGCTATCCAGCTGACCACAATAGCAATGTGTTAATATCTTTAATTCCTAGCACTGCTATTCCTCTTACTATTAACATCAACACAATAGCAGCTGCAGTAAGTGCTACATTTAGTGCTTGTTTTTCTTTGAATCAGTGTCAGACTTTTTCTATAGAAATCAGAGAGTATATGAAAATTCCAGTGTGGATTATCTGCAAGTGCCAAAGAAAGATGTGTTGTCTTCGCTTTTCTTCTGTTCCCCAACCCAGATGAGTTTCCTACATCTTACTGGTTAGCATCTTATTCTGTTAGTGCCCATTCAATACTATTCAATATTTGTGAAGAGAACAGAAACTGATTTTTTTTCTTCATTTAAACTTATGAATGCACTTTGCTGATATAAGATCATAGTTTGTCTGTGATCTCATAAAATAAGAATAAAGATGTTTTTAAAAACGTGATCTGGTTCCCTGAATTATGGGCCTAAGAATCACACGGGGGGGCGGGGGGGAGGCTTTGAAAGCAATACAGGATGTTCCTATCTTCTGTATTTTCTTCTGTGGATGTTTATTTCACAATAGTTGATATATAGGAAATATATAGCATACAGGAAATATATTCCTACATATTTAGTATATAGGAAGTATACTATGGCAACTGTATTCCTAATTAAGATACTTTTTTTTTTTTTGGCTAAAATTAAATGAGAAGACTCTAGAGCAAATTCTCAGGATTCCTATAAATACGTTGGTAGGGAATTTGACGATTCAGTAGTGTGGGTCTTACTGGCTTAGTTTCAGACTTAAGAAATTAAGAGGAAAGCCATGTTATCTTGTAGACTTCTCTGTCTTGGATAAGATGTAAACCAGGAACTGTTTTTTTCTTTAGAGAAAATATACCAATTCTTGCAAGAATTTGAAGTTTAACATCAGTATCCTTGCCAAATTTCTGTATGGATGATAACGTTGTACCTCTATGTATTTCTCTCCATGTTCTGCTAGGTATCACATTCACCTTCTTGTCATTGCCTACACTTCTGTCAGAGAATACTAATAGCGTATTTATAAGTAGATTTCAAATAGCTTTCAAATCCTTCCTTCAGCTGCCTTTTTACTGAAGAATCAGGAGAAAATGTTAGATTCTTCCTCATGCAGTAAAGCATTTTAATGAAACACCCTAAACAGATTGCTTAGCCCATGGGTGTGTGTCTGCACACTGTCTGTGTGTACACATAAATATAGCTAGATAGTTATAGTTATTTTACCTTGCTCTTGTCAGTCAGTCTCTGCTGGTTTTTCACTGTATTTGTCGCTCTTTGCCTATCTTATTTTTATAGCTGGCTCATCTGCGTCTTTCTTATAAACAGAGAGAAACTTTCTGGTTACTGATTCCAATAGCACCGATGATACTTTGATGCCAACTGCAGTATTCAAGGCATGAATTTGCCCATGTACCAGAAAGCAGAACCTGCCAGATGGAAAAACATGGTAAGCAACCATTTGTTGTTTGTTCTTCATTAGACCAGTTCCATGAACAAATGTAGCATTCAGTTAGGCACCAAAATTTGTGGCAATTTGCCCAAAGGAAAAATTCAGAGTGCCTAGGTATCTACAGAACACAGAGGCATGACCAACATCTGAAAACTGTGCACCTCTTGCAGGTTGCAACCAAGCTACCTAACAGCAAATGATAAACAGAATTATATATTATCCTGTGCCTTGCCACACATGCACCTAGTTCTGGTATACCTACAGGTCCAGGCCTGAGTTTCTATAATTGTTCTTTGAAGGAACTGAGTAGAGTTTGCTCTTTTCTAACTGCAGCAACTTAAGACAACAGTTTCTCCACTTATTTTGAAAAAGTTAACCTAGTAAACAAGCAGATTAATAAATTACCTGGCAATTGTGGTGCCTAGGACTTGCAACATCCACACAACTCCATATTTAGCAACTGGATGCTGGTAGGAGACAAAGTGTGTTGGACCTAGGACATCATGAAGGGGTTTGGTGTCTTGCTCTAGGACATCATGGGAAAAAAACAGAAACCTCCTTCCCTTTTAACATGTATGACTTCTGAATCTGGTCCCTAGGGAACTTTGCTCCAGGATAGGAGCATGGCTGTTAGCAGCTCAGGCCAAGGCAGCCCTGAACGTGGGCATGGGGAGAGCTGTGGGAGTTTGGGATCTTCCAGGATTCAATAGTCAATACATGTGGGCATGGGAATCACAGTTTTGGACCTACCTCTTCAAGTCCACCTCAGCACTTTTTCAACTGCTGAAGTCCTTCTTGGGACTGAGGCTGAAATGCTTTTGCAGTCATCCAGGGAGTGAACTGAAAGACTCACAAAGCATCCAGTGGAACTGCCTCAGGCCCCATCCCCTATGGAATCAGTGAATTTATCTTTCCTGTACAGTATAGTTATTTCAGGCTATGTTCTTGAGATACACTGTTCCCAGGGTAACTTTCCCTTTATTATGACCTGTCCAAATTTCTAAAAATAATACAATCCTGAGCAAGATAGCCAGCTAAGTAATTAAGTTGTGAAGCCAGGAAATCAAATTAAAATGCCACAGCTATAAGGAGCTCTGAGTGTCAGGACAGTTGAAGACCAGACATAACAGATGGTAACTCTCTCAATCTTTTAATTTTATTGTTCTAGAGACATAATATTGAAATAAATCTCTCTCTCTCTCTCTCTCTCTCTCTCTCTCTCTCTCTCTCTCACACACACACACACACACACACACACACACAGAGTTACAGACATCCCCAGTAAGAGTTCAAAAACATTGTTAATTCAGTCTTCTGCTCATCTCCAGACAATTATTTCAGTACCATGACAAGAGAGTAGTGACTGTTGCAGCTACAGAATCACTCTTAGTAGGTTATTTGCCCCCTTTTGTCCAAAATGTCTGTGTAAAAGATCAAATCACTATATGCTGCAAGAATGGAGAAAAATAGCATGTAACTGTTAAAGTCTGTTCATCAGAAAATTTCTTCTTTCACAGTGGTTGTGAATTTTCACTCCTCAGAGCTTCAATGAGTGAGTGACCATCTTCATTCCGTTATTTCACAGAACTGGGAGAAAATTTTCTGTGTAGAAGAGGAAAAATATCTAGGGCTATTCAGAGAGCATCTGATGAAATGTTATGGTATTACTCTCTGAACTAGTTCATGGCTATATGAGCAACGTAGCCTGTGTCGAGCGCCAGCACCGCGTGCTCAGCCTGGCGGCTCCGGGAGGGGCTCCTTGGGGGCTGCTTCCATGGTAGTGGCCACGCAGCCCACTGACACCAGCGCTGCATCAGGTTTGCGACAAACGAATGGCTTCGGGAAACAAACAGCTCTTTGAAGAAAAATAAAATAAAATTTTCAGAAACCTCACTGACAAGATTGGCGGTATTGGAATTAAGACAATTAGATGCTGAACAAGGTGGGATGCACATGACCGAGAGCGAAGGGAAAACGAACCAGAATGCCTATGCGATCAGACAGAAAATAGGAATTAGTATCTGATACTCAGCAAGCCAAATAGTATGGAATATATCACCAGATGAACCAGAAAAATATTACAGGGTCAGATCTGACGGGCACCTTCTCCGGGGCGTGCAGATCAGCGGGCTCTCCGTAACTGTCTCCGGGAAGGTGTGCAGGGCGGTCTGTCACCGCGTGGAAGCAGAGGACAAAGTAGGTTTGCTTCTTAAACACCTCTGAGCAATGACGAAATGAAAAACTGATGAACACGCATGAAACTAATAATGAGTTAAAAAATGTAGACATTAATTTTATAATAGAAAAGATACAGCAGCCATCATGAGGAAAACATATTTTATACCTCATTGTGAGAGAGAAAGCTGAGCTAATAAGTTTGCAAGACTATGACTGCCTAGGGACCTGCAATCATGCTCTTATTATATTCAGTATGGGCATCCCTATCTGGTAATGTTTAATATAAAGGGTATTTTTCTGAAGAAAAAGCAAAGAAAGAAGGAGCTGACTGAAAGAGATTTTATAATAGAAAATGTAAAGACTTTCTCACATGGCTGAAAACACATTGTTCCAAAACCAAGAGAAGAAAAGAAAATTCATCCTATTCTCTGGAAAGGTAAAGGTTAAGGAAAAGTAGAGTGATAAAAAAGGTAAAACAACTGGGAAAGGAAATAGAGTAATCTGATATGATATTTAGAAGCTGTAAAATAAAGAGAGAGGAGGAGAGAGGAAGGGAGGAAGGAAGAAAAAGGAAAAAGAAAAGAGAGAAAGAAAGAGGGAGGAAGGAAGGAAGAGGAAGAAAGATGGCAAAGCAGGCAGGCAGGAAGGAAGAAGAAAAAGACAGGGCATGGTGAAGGAAAATGATTTTAGAGTTTAAAAATTTTAGTAATGGTAATGGACTGTTACTGGATGGAGATGATGGCGATCATCAGTGTTGCAGATATTTTCTATAAATATTTCTGTTCTGTATTTGGAAAGAAGTAGGATGACGTACTTATGAGACTAAAGTAGTACTTTCCAGTCTGCTGGTAGCTCATTATGAAAAAAACACAATTACAGGGAATTAACATTTTAAAAACATAATATTAATCCCTCTATTGACACCACTGGGGATCTAGACAATCCGTTAGTGGCCCAGGTTAATTTACATGCAACATTCAGAGGCATTGAGTTAGGACTTCAAATTTAAAGGAATGTAAAAGTTAAGTTACAGCTGAAAAAATGCAGGCACTCAAGCTGTGCTGACACACAGGGTTGCTCCAAAAAGCACTGCTGCCTGCGACGTTGCAATGAAGCAGCTTTGGCTGCAGAGAGATGGATGGTTTGAATGGAAAGAAGGAGACATCCCCTTAGTCAGCCCGTGTGTCGTGGCAAGGACTTTGTGGGGGCTCTGTGTGACCAGTAACAGTAGCTGCCCCCATAAATGGTGGAAGGCCAATTAAAGTACTTCCAAATCAAATTCAAACTAAAATTTGGGATATTAAATTTAAATTTTCTTTACATCTGTGAGAAATGGGGGGAAATGGTGAAAGTTGAGCAACATTATTGGTAAAATCTGACTGGCCTGAACGGAAGACTTCTTCGTTTCTGGAGAGAATATAGTTGCAAATTTTTGCTGTAGCTCAAATGGTTGCTACAGGTAGCTGGGAAGGGTTCTGTGGCCTCTAGTATGCAAGCGCTGGTGGAGTCAGTATTTTCTGAGCCTTTCCGAAGGACCGCATGGTTGTTGTTGTCGAGGACTGTGGTTTAACAAGCCAGGTAAGCCTTGCACCTCTTTGGTGTGCAGAATTACGGCATTGCCACTAAAACATTTGGAGAATGAGCACAGGAGAGCACACTGAACGGTTTAAGGACTGCCTGCCAGAGCCAAAGAGAAGTTGTTGATGTGCTGTCATCTATGGGAAAGGAAATTCGTAATGAGCTTTCAGATGGAAGGATGGCCAAATATTCAGCACTCTCCTCAATTATCTGAAATGATATACAATTAAACAGAATTCACAGATGACACCAAAGTTGGCAGGATGGTGGGAGACAGAAGATAGAATAGCTGTATCCAGAGATCTAGCTTTCCTAGTGGTATCCATTTAACAAAATACCTTTTAGACTGCTAAATACAAAGTGATACATTGGGAAAGAATGAGAGTGTCTGACCTGCAGAAGCAGTGACTCTATCCTAGTGTCTCTAAATGACTATCATGGTGGAAAACATAAAATCACTACAGCACAGATGACCGTAACATGAAAGTTAGTCCAATTCTTAAATGTATTTATGGAGACATAATCAACAGAGTGAAGAGAGGTATTTTCCTTCTGTACACATTGCAGCAGCACAGTGCCTATGTTTTGATGTTCAACTTTTTTAAAGGACGATAAAACACCAAGAAATGTAGAAAAGAAATTATTCTAGTGGTTGAAGAAAATAACTTAATCGAAAGACTTCCATTTTGCAAAAAGAGGAGACTTAAGGCAACAATTACAGAAAGTTGACTTAATTACAGTGCCTGAATACCTTCAAGAAAATAAATACTGAGCACTATTCAGGTCTTGTGAAAATCTAGAAAGTTATGAAAACAAAACAAAAAACTGGGAAATTGAAACCTGATCTCCTTAATTTAGGTATAAGGCCTAGACAATTTAACTGTGTGATTAACTGAAGGTGAAAAGTATGAGGAAAGCAGAACATTCTCAGATTCTCTTAATCAAACTGCATGGTTTTCTAGATGATATATTTCAGTAAAATATAACTTATTGATACAATAAATAATTAAGTCAAATTAAATAATTAAGTCAAACATAAGGATCCCAAAATAGCACTATTTGAAATTAATATGGGAAGCTATTATGATTTTTTTCATAAAAAAGTCTACATATCTCTGTCTGAATAAAAAGCAAAAGATGGCCTACTGTTTGCAGTTTGTTGCAGTACATATTATGAAGACCCTTTAGGACTTAGACTCACTGAATTAAGCCAATAATTATTTCTCAGGAATATTACAACTTGCGACATGATGTTATTTGGCTCCAGATTTACTTTTATATTTATGCTGCATATCTGACATAACAAAGTTGATCAAAATAATTTTCAGAATCTTAAAATATATTTTGCTTCTGTTTATAAAATATCTCTGTAATCCATATATTCATTATTATTTTGATGTTAGCTGATGCAATATTTAAATATTTAAATGTTAAAAGCTGACCAAAATGACACAACGCTTTAAACCTTAGTGCAAATTTCTAAATTATTTTCCCCTAAATTACTTCAGTTTTAGTTTTAGTTTTAGCACTCACACAGTGAATGTCACACTGCAAGACTGGATATGCTCTATAGATAATGTTTAACGGTATGCTACACTACCATCTTCTGGAAAGAGATGAAAATAGGGTTTTAACTGGTTAAAATCTAAACTATTTTTTTGTGTTTTCTTCATCACTTGTAGACCATATGCTGACATTTTCCAAAGTCAATAGCAGTTTTCTCCAAACAGGATAAAAACAAAATATTAAGATTTTACCTTGTGTATTTAAACAATACAGTTGTTCAAGAGGGAATTTTTCTTTCCTCACTTTGTCCTGTACTTCAAGTTATGATTCTCGACATTTTAAGACTCATTAACAAATTACTTTCACAACAAATGAAAGTCTGTCCACATTAAGAAAACTTTGCAGTAAAGGGCCCTCATTTCATCAGTTGAAATTCAGAATCAAGTTCTTTTCATATTGTCATTAAAATCAGCCTAGAAAGCAAAATTCATGCTGCATCCAAAGTTTCAGAAAATTCCAGTAATTGTATCCAAGCTTGTGGGTTGGCTTCTTACAGAGAGAAGGTTGTTTGTGAAGGTCAGTCCTGGGAGCTGAGCGGCTGGATTTTAGTGTAGTAAGCCAAAAAGAGAAACATTTTTGGATCAGATAAAGCAATGAAGTGACTGCAACCAAAACTGTAACAGGCTTCTTCTGAAATTAAAAGTTCTGTCCTAAGTTACAGAAGAAAAACAGGTTTATCAGGTTCCCTGTGAAGACATGAGGCAGTATAGTCCTGGTATTAATGATTCTAGTATTTCACCTTCTAAGTACTGAATATTTTATAGGAGACTGTTTTTAGAAAATAGTTTATGTAATATGATAAAACTCTCTTTTTTAGGGCATGTTTTATTTATGGGCATCTTTCTTTTGCAAAGAATGAAATGGACAGGTCTGAGCTTGTTAGTATAATCCCATAATCCCCCTTGGCTGCTCATTAGTAATCATTAGATGGGTGGATATAAATAGATTAATGTGTAATACCCAGATTTGTGTTTTATCGCTGATTTTCAGGTATAGTTCTATTCTTATAATTTCTGTGAGTTATACCGGATTCATCCAAAACTTTATATACAAACACCAGGTAACACATAATGCTACTTTTCATGCTGAGGTTGATCATCCTTTAAACTGTGATATTGATTAGCAAATGGGACAAACCACGGTGCATTCAGAGCTAGTAACCTATAAATGCAGTATACTGAATTCTTTTGGGAAATGTTTACTCTAGGAATTTGTATCCTAGAAGACAGTAACAGGAGAGGTATTATCTAAAGAACTATATAGTGAACTGTGAAAAAAAATTCTTTGCCTTGAATCAGTGAGAGTACCAGATTAGATGTCTGAAGAAGTTAAACTGTTTAGGTTACCTTAAGGGAAAACAAAACTTTAGAAAGACTGATAAGCATGTAGATCTACAAAACACAAAGACAAAAATATTTAAAATTATGACTGTTTTACTATGGCCATCTGTGCTACTTCTGCTTTCTGTATTTCTCATTTCCTGTTCGAATTGCAAACTAAGGTAGCTAGTGAGGAAGGAAAAATATATATATATATTTATTTATACTTTCTAATTCGCATATTTCATAGTTTCAAAGTCCAAAGATAATACTCTACTAAAAAATGTAGTGATGTTTTCTGTAGGATATATGCTTTATTTTTTCTGGTTTTGATGTATGAGGAAGGAAGTATGGACAGGTATCCTCTTTCGGCTGATATTTGAGTAGAATTTTGTGCCTGTGTTCATTACCTTAATGTGGAAATAACCCACTGATAAGTTAGAAAGTCAGTATGGTAACTGCAGTGCAGTTAGGCAGATTTAACAAGGGCATGGGAGAAGAGAAGACTGCAAAGATGATAAAAAGTCTGTGAAAGTTAAATGACTGAAAGGTTATCTGAATTGCGAAAACAATGGTATTTGATGACAATGTTTTGGTGTTCATTAATCACAATTTAAAGAGTTTTCTTTGAAAATTTGGGGTTTGTACTTAAATTTTGCTTCACCAAGGACTAGAAATGAATTTATTTTAAAAACAGGAAATGTTCAAGTAATCGTAACACCAAATACTCTAGAGAGTTACATATAAACTACAAGATAATTTAGAATGAGTAGGAGAACATTCTTTATCTAATTTAAGCTACAAGGGAAATTCTAAGCAGGTACAATATTTTAATTAGACTGAGCTGTATCAATTCATTCCAAAAACAAATACATCCATCACAGAATCACAGAGTGGTTGAGGTTGGAAGGCACCTCTGGAGATCATCTAGTCCAACCCCTTTGCTCAGGCAGGGTCACCTGGAGCACGTTGCCCAGGGTTGTGTCCAAGGAAGGAGAATCCACAACCTCTCTGGGCAACCTGTTCCAGTGCTCTGTCACCCTCATTGTAAAGAAGTTTTTCCTCATCCATCTCTCTCTGTTTCTATTTGCAAATGCTTTAATGATCTATATACTTGGCTGTTTCACTGTGATTTTTTTTTACAGTGAATATGTGCTATTACTGTTATCCTACATATTTGAACTGTATAAGTCATGTGGCATTTTGCTTGTTCCTTTACTAAGGATTTCCATAACTACTCAGACAAAATTTATCTTCCAGAACTGAATTTCTGTAAAAGTTGGCCATTATTACTTTTAAGTTGATTTCTAAGATTCTGAATCTATTAATACTCAACTGCTTGCTGTTCGAATTAATTGAACATGCAAGGATCATGAAGATAATCAAATGAAAATTTATATTTGGATTCACTTGAGCACTCACAGAAAAAGTATTCTTATTACAGCCCCAGACGTAATGGAATGTGTCTAGGACACTTGGCTTAACAAGACGTAGTCCTGTAGAAAGGTCAAGGGATTTTTAGTGATTACATAGTTAGAATGAGGTAAAATGGTTGTTTTCAGAATGTGCTTATATGTATCTTCCTTCATTTTTATGATTGATGTGCCAGGTAGGAAGAAAAAAACCCCAAACCCTAGTCTCATATTTTTTGCATTACCAAGTAAATGACTTTGTGCTGGGTTGAATCTCACTTTACCAGAACATTGGCTTTTTGCATTATTAACTGTAACAGCAATCCTGGTTTGGATATGCCTATATCCTTACCCTGGCATAGCTTTTTTTTTTTTTTTTTTTTTTTTTTTTCCCCCCCAAAAGGTAAGATTTTCCTTAAGTTTTCATTGCAGTGTATTTCAATTCATACTATTAAGGGTGAGTAAATTAGGAAGAGGTAGAAATCAGTAAGGGTAAAAATTAAGATCATACTTCTGGAAAGATTAAAACAATTCCCATTAATTTAAAACTACCATTCACCTGTACATCCACAGATAGGTACACTGACTTCACTAAAACTATTTGTGTTAAGACTTTATCAGTGATGCTACAAGTCTAATGAGTATTTTGATGATGAAAATTTTATGGATCTGGCTTTATCATAAAAATGAATGATATCAATGTGCTAATGAAAGAGGAATTTATACATAATTTTTTACATTGTTCTGTGAAAACTCAACATTCAAGTTTAGTTTTCTTGTATTGTTCTAAAAAGCAATAAAAACATGTTTTGTGAACAGGTGACATACAAAAACAAAGAAACAAAACATGACTGAGTGATAATTTGTATATGTAGTGTTATGGGACTCTCGCTACTGTTCTGGAATATCTTGAATCTACAAGAAAAAACATGTCTCAATAGTTGTTTAATATTCCAAAAAATATACATATATATATATATACACACATATTTTACCTTAGAAAAATTCATGCAAATGAAATTCCATTGAAGTTATACACCAAGCCAGCAATATTGCCAGCAAATCCTATTGTGGGTATACAAACAAATGTTAAATTGGTCTTTTTATGACACAAAAGATGGATCTCTTATTTTCAGAAAAAATATCTTGCATGGCAGCCATTACTTTTCTTTGAAAAAAGCTCAATATTCAACAGAATTATTAAGCTGACCAGAAATGTAAAATATGCAAGTATTTATAAATTTAGATCAGAGTAAACAAATTATTTAGAGAAAGATGGAGATTATCCAAAATATTTTAATTAGTTGAAAGAGAAGGAGTAGGCCACTTTTGAAAGGCAATCATAACTAAAAGAGAGGGAAAATGAAGACTGAGACCAGCAGAGATGGAAAATGAGTATTTTCCTTTCAAACTGTGGCACAGCACAGCAAATAATTAAAAATCTATGAAAAATTCACCTGAAATAAAAAAAGAAACTGTTTCATTTTACAATTCTGGACCATGCCATATTAGTGTATGCAATGCTATTTTTACGGGTATAGAGTGTGGTCTCCCCTGAACCCAATAACACTGTCAGCTAATAAGACTAATGCTGTACTAGTCCCAGACATGCTCCACACATGTGTGTGATCTGTGTCCACATTACCCTGGCCTTGGAAAAGCACGAGGTTCAGCCTGGATCCCTTTACTACCAGTGGGGGGTTTCTTTACTGCTGTCTACGCACATGTCTGTGGTTTGGAGGTTAGCCTGGGAGACCTGGGTGTGATCCCTACTTGGAAAGGTCAAATCATCTGTGCTTCGGTTCCTCATCTATAAAACAGAAACGACAGCACTGTCCCACTTTATAGGAGTGCTACAAGGCTGAATGTGCTCATGTTTGCTTCTTAAGGTACTCAGAGACTGTGATTATAAGGGGGCTCTGATGGGAATTAGATAAAATGCTATCTGATGTTAGGTGGTGCACAGTCATACAATGAACAGGTAGAGGGCGAAAAGGCAAAAGAAAGACAAAAAACACTTTTCATTTGTTTTCAAATTTTTTAAAACACATTAGCAAGTAAGATGTTGAAGTTAATAGTGCAGCACATTTAGTATCAATGTCCTAAAAAATCACCCCTCTGAAGTTTAATTGTCCAGGGAAGAGCCATTCAATAATTGTAAATTAATTTTGAAATTTTTGATTGAGTGGTTTAATACTTTATAACCTTTGCAGAGAAGCAAGACCAGAAAGCAACAGTAGAACAGGCCAAAAATTATAAGCTAGAACAGTTTATAGGTAGAAAATGCTGGCCTTGTAACATTCAGAAGTATCATAAGAATGTAATTTGTGGATTTATAAAAACATTTGGATAAGGATGAAGTGATTCCTTTTGACTTCATTGTTTTAATTTTAATTGAAAATTAAATATTTCAAAATACTTAATATTATAGAAAAAAACAAATATTTTATCTTTCAACCAAAACCAAAATTCAGAATTTTCAGAGTTTCAAAATCCTCTCTTTGGCAAGGAGGGGATAGTGTCTGTTCTAATTGGTGTTGTGTATAATAATATGTGTGATGAAAATACATACCTCCTGTTTTCACAAAAGCACTGTAACAGTACAGGCTCAGAATTTACGTTCTTAATGCTTTTTGGATCTTTACTGGGCAGACATTTTTCAGTAGATCACTTGACTCACTAAAGGAAGCAAAATTTACAGGCATGTATTGATGTTAGTGGTGTTCGCTGATAGATGGAAAAAAAATCTTGGATGGTTATAAAAGTCTGTTTGTTATTATCTACCAAAGGCAATTTATGTGAGGAAAACAGAACAGGGGTTTCCACTCCAGGAGTTACTCTTCTTTATGGGGGGGATGGAGGAAAGAAATGTTATATTTAGAAATGTGTAATTTAGTGACAGTTATTTATTTTTCTCCTACCCTTCAGTAATTTAGGAAGAAATGCTGTAGATTCCGGTAAAATATAACATTAATATGAGAACTCTTTTTCAGGTAACTCTTTACAAGCTTCATCTGATACTGGATGAAATTAGGAAACTCAAAATACAGTCTGTTTATATTAAATATGGATATCGAGGTATCTCACTCAACGTCACCATCATTACATGAAGAAATCTTTTTCCGATGAACTGTGTTCCACACACACAGTTTACGAGCATAGCTGGCTCCTTCTGGGCTCTGGCTCTCTCTACCTTTCTCTGTATTTTGCATTCCCATGGATAAGAATGAACCTTTATTTTATTCTTGGCTCTCCCAAGAATGGCGTGAGGAGAAGCTTGACTTTTGCCCTTCAGTGTCTCCACCTCCATCCAACAACAAGAGCAGATGTCACAGGCACGTGCTAGTTTTCAGCCATCCCTTTTATATCTTAACAATTTTCATCTCTGAACTTACTCATTCCCAAGAGTCAATAAAGAGTGGTTAAGCAGCAGGAGTAGTTATGGGAAAGAAGAAGAGAGAGAGCAGATGTCAGCAATTAAATCTGGATCATATTTAAAATCTCACTTGCCTCTTGTGGCGCTCAAATCTCAATTGTTCTCTTCACAGCCACAGCCCAATGGTTTTATTTTTCTTACATCAGCCCTAAGTGCAGCTCGGAGAGGAGGATGAGTGAGGAGGTTGCTCAGCGGTGGGTTCTGGTCCACGTTACCCAGAGCGACCTCCCTTGGACGGGAGCTCCCAAACGGCAGGCTGAATACTTCATCGGAGGGAAACAAACACGGTGGGAGCAAAAATGTAGGATAAGAGGGAAAAATAAAATGATCAGGAAAAACTCAGAAGCAAACTGAAAAACTGGGAAGAAGGATCTGTGGTCTGTGGTTAGGCTAAATGCCAGACACGGCTCGCCCTCGCGCCGGGGAGGCAGGCAGCTCCGACCGCGGGGCCTGAGAAGCAGGTGAGGCTTGTCTTCAGCCTGGCCACCAGATGACACTAGCGAACTACAAATGATTTTTTTTCACAAAAGGCGGCAAGAACAACCTGACTGCTTTGGGTGCATTCGAGGCATTTTTGCATAGTCTGTAGGCTCCTTTTGCAGAGGGAGCAATGAGATTAGTTTTTAGCCACTTTGAAATACATGTGTGTATGATAGCACAATTAAATCTCAGTTAAGCTTAGTTTTGATGACTTTAATAATTCTCTATCCAAGTTTTGCATTAGCCTTTCATTGTGGGAAACTTTTATCCATCGTGAACTTTGCCTGACTGGTCTTGGTAAATTTATTTCGTGTTTTTGCTAAGAATTGCACAAAATCCGCTTGGAAATGTTAACAGGATTTACGTTTTAAATTGCAGCTCCTGTTTGCTTCCATTCTAGATGACATACTGCATAGAGTAACACATAACAATAACACAGTAATTAATAATTAAAAACATTAATACTTAATTTTCAATGCTATGAATATTTCAGCTGTGATATTCTTGTTTGCATTTAGCTTTAGCAAAAGAAATGTAGTACCTATTTAAAGGTAAAACTTGTGTAATACAGGTGTGGGACCATACGGCAAGATGCCCACAAAGAATATTCAATATTGAATACATTCAACAACAAAAATCCAGATCTTCTCTGTTCAGTCTGAAAGTAAGCTATACTGACAAAAACTAGATACTAGCTTTCTGTTATACACAGGAGCAGGAGGAACAGACATAATTTAAATGCAGTACCTTGAATGCTTTAAATCAGACTTCAAATGTTATTTCAGACTTAAATAATGTATTGGTGATAATTTTGCAAATATTAGTAGCTGTTGATACACACATACTACTTTGTTTCCTCAAAACGATTGACTAAATGCCAAAAGCAGATCAATAGCAATACTAACTGTATGGTTTGTACAACTGGGTCTTGGTCTCCTTCATTAAACAAACAGATGCTTGATAAATCATTCTGTGTTAACATTCAGCACGCTCTTTCAGTGACCATTTGAGCAGGATTTCCTTTTTGTCCTTCCCTTACATTTAACAATTGCAGGTTTTTGCTCTTTAAAACTAGGTTATGTTTTAAATGAAATGATTGGGATAAATCTGCACAAGGTTTTTGCTGGTTATTTGCCATTGGAGCTATTTTTCCAACAGGATATTGAGTTTTATTTAGAAGGAAAATTTTTGGAATGTGTCTGCTTTCTGCAGACAATTTAATCTTTTATTTTTGTTGGAAGGAGAGGACACCTGACAGCTGAAAAGCTTTTGGCTGAAAACAGACCAAAGAAAAGCTCTGGAAATGCCCTGCAGTCGCTTACCTCATCTGTCCCAGTCAGACTGCCTCTCCCGTAACGCGCCGCAGTCACGGGACTCCCTCCATGCACCACCACCATCAGCAGGACAGAGGCGTTCAGCGCTGGGGAGGTAGTTTGATGGCAAAGCCAGAGAAAGGGGCAGAAAAAGAACTTCTATAAAACCCCAAGGGAGAACTTGCAAGGAAAATTTTTGGTTTCAGGTTTGTGAGGAATACTGAATACTCTCAGATGTTTTTTTCTACATCTTTTGCACAGAAAAAAACCCAAGTGGTTTCTGGACTATTCCATGCATTGATTTACAGTGCCCTCCCTTGCACAGAAAAATTCAAGTGGCACGGGCATCAAAACACATCGCTCATTTTTAAATGATGCTCATGCTTGGAGTTGAAAAACTTGCAGTTCAGATTTTTTGCCAAGTCTAAAAGGGAGCTACGTCTGAGATATCGCCAGGGCCCCACGTGGCCAGGGGCTCCCAGAGGCAGCGGGGGCTCCACCGAGGCTTCTTCCAGCTCCAAGAGCACCAGGGCCAGCAGAACCTCTCAGCCAGGGCCGGGGGGGGGGGCTGCATGTAGGGTCCTTCCAGCTCCGGCCCTTCCTGAGGCCAGTCGTTTGCATCATGCCTTTCCCAGGCACGTGGGATAACCAGAGCACAGCTCCTGCGAGCACACTCCTCACCTAGCTCTCTGGCCACAGTGCTACTCTGCCTGCCCACCCCTCCATCACTCCCATGTGCTGGGTCCTGTGGTAGGGAAGAAGGGATATGGATATGCTTATGGATATGGATATTGAAATATGGAGGGCCACCTGCAGATTTGGGCCATAGAGATCCTGGAGGCTGAAGAAGGCTGGGCTTGAGACGGTCTCTGTGCCATTAGTGAGGCTAAACGCATCAGCAGCAGCGCTATAGATGAGTTCAACTTGTCTATCAGAGCTTTTCGGGACTTCCAGATTTTGCAGCCTAAAAATATGAAGAAAACTAATTGCAGCAATATATACAAGGCATTAGGATCTTATAGGTCGCACAACTGCGAGGTAACGTACACCGACACGGACACATTTGCCTGTGCAAAATGCCCGTAGCCCTTCTTGATGAGCCGCAGTGACTAGGGGAGCACAAAAAGATGTGGGAAGCCGAGGGTGGAAGCACTGAATCACTCCCAGATCGCACCAAAGCCCTGGGCGGCTTGCAGAAGCGGAGTCACTTCTCGAAGAGGGGAGCGGGGCCGAGGCACCCGTCGGTGTGGGTGGCCTGGGACGCAGGCGAAAAGGAAGGGGGAAGGCCGGGTGCCAAGCCCCACGAGCATGCGGGAAGCTGCCTGCTACATTGGGAATTGGGGCAACCCTTACGTGCGAAAAGCACCCGGAAGTTTTGTGTTTGCCTGTCAGTCAGGCTCAAATTTATCTTTTACTTTGCCAGGAATTCTCCCTTTTTACTAATTGTGTTTATCTCCTCCATAAGACTGCTCGCTTCTGCTTCCTTGATGTTGTGGGTTTATTTTTAGCTCTAACTCTAACCCTTCCTCCCCTAAACCACAGGACCGCTCACCTAAAACCGTCCTTATGGCAGCCACTTGCAGGTAAATGCTTTCCCTTTAGCCCTCAGCCAGAACTAGTATGATTTCATCCATTTACGGCTAACAAATGCCATCTAGTGGTTATTCGTGATAGTGCTTAATTTAACCTCTAATAAAATACACTAGCTTAACGTTGAATGGCATTTTAAAATCGTAAATAGTTATCACAGGAAAGCAGACGGGATACTCGGTCGGATTATACTGTTGCTAGCTATACTGCTTTTGGAGGACTGAGACGCAAACTCATTTTGATGTGGTTGTATCACTGTGAGATACCTCCTTATCAGCTATACCGGTTATGGAATCATTGCTACAAATCAAGTTATCAAAACTTTGTTCCTTTTTCAACATCAAAACATATGTCCACTATTAAAAGTTTCTTTATATTTCACACTAGTTTTTTAACTCCTTCAAGTAAATACTATGATTCACAGACATGTTTCCATTTTATTAAAAACATTAGTGAGTCAGACATTCATCTACTGCAAATTCTTGAAATTAAAACAATTTACAAAAGCAAGGATTTTATTAAGCCATGAACAGCTTCTAAAATATAAAAGACTATATACAAGACATACAATAGCTAGAAAATCAGTGGACTGCAGAGGAGATTACAGAGGTTTATAAAGTCATGAACAGTACTGGGGTTAACTTATGGGGAGAAGTTACTATTTCTCTGGACACACAAACGATCAAGTAGAAAGTTTTAAAGTAGTACACTTTCATACTGCACATAATAAATTGTGGGACAAATTGCCATCAGATTCACAAGTACGAATGAGATAAAAAGGAGATTAGACAAATTCATAGGCAGTAGATCCATTCTATGAAGATCACCTGAATATGATGTCTAGTTCAGAATTTCACACAGTGCTGAAAGTGGGTAGAGTTTGCAAGATGAAAAATCAGCCTATATTTGTCTCACTTTCCATATTTTTTCCTTAAGAGATAGGTTACTCACCAGCATCTGGTAAAAGATTCTGGGACTTTGATTCAGCTCTGTATGTCAATTCTGATAACCTTACCTGGCTCAAAGATATTTCAGTGTTAGCTGATTTATGATAAAATTTTTCCTAGCTCTACGTTTCCTAAATTATATGTAGACAGTCCTTTAACAGGAAGTACCACATATGTGCAGTTTTTACACAACATATACACTGTATATCCACTCATTCATTATAATTCTGCCCTCTTCCACATTTCCCCCTTTTTATTTGTCATTCCTTTTTTATGTTGTCATTCATCACCTTTCTGGCTTGTCTGAACAGACTGAAGTGCTCTTCACACTGAGATTAAAATCTCATTTGCACAACTATGGTGTGTGAACAACGTGATTAAATAAAATGAGTTTGCCTATTGCTAGTTGGTGTGCAATAAACAGGAGAGAACAGAGATCGTAAGTAAACTACTCTGAGGTTTGCCCTTTGCAGCCAGTCCAATGAATCACTTTTCACATACCATGAAGAGCATCTGCCAGGTGAATGGGGGTGAATGATGAAGCTCATGAGCTGGTTCATTGCAGCTCATGGTATGTTAACGCTAAAGAGAAACAGACTTTGAGAGGTTTCTCTGTCTCAATTTATCCTAAAGTATCTTGCATTCCTATGTAATGAAGTTAATTTTAAAACACAACCAAATTGCTGAATGGGGAATAACAGTGCGACCATGTTACCAACGATTGCAGGGAGGATGCAGTCACTCACAGCAATGTGGCAGAACATACATTGCTGGGGACTTGGAAAAAGCCACTAAAGCCTGCAGAGGTAGTAGCTGTCAGGGACCTGTCTCACTAAAACCTTAACAGTGCATTCAGCAGCCTTTCTGGTTCCCTGAGGATGACACCTTGGAAAGTGAGCACAGCCTTCAGGTTGTTTTAGCTTCTAGTGTGCAATCAAAAATGCAGAGGGCTAATCCAAGGGAACTAGTGGTAGCAGCAGTGATTTGGCAGCTCTTTTTTGCTTTGGGGGTAGCTATTTGGGGGTAGCAGTACCTTTGACTGTACAAACATTGTATTGCTGTTTAATAGGACACATTGAAGCAACAACCTATAATAACTTAGAATTTGAGCACCTCTCCATAAATAATTTACAGAAGAATCAGAAGCTGCTGTGATATTAAACGTACCACAAAAACTAAGAGATGTTTTCAGTATAAAAGCTATAGGTGAGAACATTGCAATTTAGGTTAGCAAGGCCCAGATGTGGTCTCTCTTACACCATGAAACAGCACAGAAGAGCTCCCTCCTCAGACATTTTTTCCTCTGCATGCATGCTCAGTCTCTTCTTAGAGAACATGGGTGAAGGAAGGATCTCATATACTAAATTCTCCCATGACTGGAGTCCAGCAGTCCAGGCCATCTACTCTGCCTCTTCTTAAATAAAATGTAGTAGGTTCTTCCCCGCTTGATGGAAAATTTTGCCGAGTGCTAATTAAAAGAATTTTGGTCTAGGGAAATGGATTTGTGTTTGAGGTGTCAATAGTACCCACTGTTAAACAGCAGATTAAAGAGCATAACCCAGAAGAAGAAATGGAGGTTTAAAGCTCATTTGAGCCTTGAAAGGTTTGAAACTTTCATCTGCTGTGTCCTAGCAAAATGCCTAGCTACAGTGAGAGAAGGTGCATACACCATTTCCTCTTTGAAGGCTGGGTGACTGGGCAGAGATGCATTGGTAGATAAGAGCAACCTACTTTTCTCTGTCAACTTCATGGGGAATTTTGCTAGGGTATTCCAGTCTTTCTCTCCCTTGCAACAGACCTTTTTAAATATTTGGGTAGCTCTGTGCGCAAGTCATGTATTGCTTGTTAGAAACACTATGTCTGGACCAGCTAGCTCTAGGCTGCTCTCCCTTAATTTCTAATCACTTTCTAACTCTTGCCACACTTTTATGCTTTTCCAGTATTCCCGAGCCAGTCTGAAGGGAGGAATAATGTTTTGTAGTTGCACAGTCTTTTGCCCTCAAGGTAGCAAAGGAAAAGTCAGGGACTACCTTGGGGTAATCTACCTGACTCAGCTGTAGGACAGCACTGACTTACCTTTTCCAGGGATACTAAAAATGAATACAAATCCTTTTCTCTAGATTTTTTTTTGACATATTGACTATTCTACCATATATATATATATGGTATATATATATGTATAATCATGAGATTTCTCAGGAATGCGAAGTTTCTACACTAAATATTGCCTGGAAAAGAGTGATTGATGCATTTCTACTTTAAATATACTAAACAGTTCATGGGTTAAAAGGATAACATAATAAATGCATTTCACAAACTCACACTTACCCAGCTGTTTATATTCTGGTCTGTAGAAGAAACAAAATCTGATTAATAGAGCTACTCTGGTAGTTTTCATATTAACTGATCAAATCCTCTTTTCTAGACATGAATGTCATAACAGAACTTAAATGTATATTTTACAAAGTTGTCCTGAATTTTATAGCAGAATTGGGGTCACTTAATGAACTGTATTAGAATTTCTATTCCATTTGGCCTGCATAACTCTAGAAACACACTTTTACAATATGTGCTCTGTACTTATCTCCATTTACCTTTGGCAAGGTTAAATTTGTATAAAGTTGTTATACTATACACAATGAAGTAAAAAACATAGAAGCAGAAATATATCAGGTAAGTAGTTACATTTATGGTAACTGATTTTCCATATATTTAGATGGATGCACACACTCTAAACCAAATGAGGGATTTCAAGAACCTTGAAAAATTAATCATCCCTTAGACTTTGGTTCTCAAAGGACAAACTGACAGTTAAAAGTCTGGCCACATCTGTTGATTTCATTCAAGTGTATACACTGTCATACTGTACTGTGACTAATGAAATAAGACATGATGAGTCAATGCATCTGGTGAAAAGAATGAAAATAATGTGATTCTCAGCATTATGTTTAAGACATGTTGATTTTTGAATGTGAAGGATATAAAAGAGCTGCAGAACACTGTAAAAAATGAACGGTGACTTGAAATACTTTTGTGATTTGAGTATGAAAAGTGGAATGGAGTGGGAGTTTCTAGGAAGGAGTGCCTTGAAGGATATTTTACATTAAGTTAAATTTTATCTGATACATGTCTCAGAGCAGGGATCAACAGCTGAGATTCTACAGGTAGGGGGGAACGAGCAATATTTTAAAAGCATTGTAACATGTCCATTCCTGCTCTGGCAAAATGTCATCATAAAAATGTCTTAAAAAAAAATGAACTCTGAAGGGAGAGGGGACACATTTTAAAAGTAACAGCTACCATTAATGACTCTGCAAGCTCACTTTAGGTAAATGTATTTCAGATACCAGTCCTCAAATTTCCTGTAAAGGTAGGAAGGATGTAGTAATACTTGTACCTTCAAGGATATTTTTAGGGAAAGATAACACTTTATAACACTCTATAACAGATTCAGGTGCTGACATGGAATAGAGAAATGTAATAAAAGGAAAACCTGTCCACCAGATGCAATAACAAATTCCAAAAACATACTGTGGAACATACATGAGTAGGGGTCAGTATCTCAAAGCCCATACAGACATATGGGATGGAAGATTAAAGCCCATAAACTGAGATAATAGGAGCTTTGAAGATGAAGAACAAAGGAGAGGCAGAAGGCACAAGGACATTTAAAGCATTTTAGCAGAACTATTTTTAAATCAAGTTGTAAAACTGTTGAAGCCAAAACAATATATTTGCTCATCATGAACAGGCTGAGTTTAGCGTTCTTTAAAACTCCTTTGACTGAACTAGCAAAAAGTTTTATTTTAATAATAGCTGTAAGAGCTCTAGATTTGTATTTTAAAAGGGATTCTTAGCTGAGAAAATTTATCACCACACAGAAACAGGAGAGAACAGTTTGAATGTGCATCCATATACATACATGGATACAGCATGGTTAAGCATAATTTGGGAAACTGGTAATTAGTACAGATTTTTCCTATTCATAAAAGAAACCACTTGTCCACTGAAGCGCAGTTAAGTACATAGACACAGAGTGGTTCCTTGTCCTCTCTGGCTAAGTGCAGAGTATGTGATGTTGTTTCAGTGCTGCTACATTGGGGGGCTGTAAAGTCTGATAATTCAGGATTTTTCTGGGCTGCTATGCAGTACTTTCTATGCTTGTTCTATACAAGTTGTAAATTACCAAATTTGAATAGCCTTTAAACCACTTTTAAGACTGTAAATGAGAATTATGAAAACTTTTTTCATATCTTCAAGGTTCAGGGACTACTTTAATGAAATGCCACATGAGTGTTTTCTTTCATTAAGTATATAATGCAACATTTTGTGTTTTTTTTTTTTTATATATATCTTAAAGAAGCATCTGCTGCAATTTCTAATGTTGGTTCAGTGTTAGAGAACAGCTGTGTGTATGCTTGCTGGTGAATCTCTAGGAAATAGATTGATGAGCCATGGCTGGGACTGACCAGCTTGATGTAAATCTTGATCAAAATCTGCACGACAGTTTAACAAGACTTGAAACCATGCAGTGAATAGCTACCTGATTATTGAATTAAGGCAGTAGTCTTATGAAAGGCAGAGAATGTGATCATGTTGTTGAAGACTTCATCATCTTACCTGTGAGTAATGAGGATGAACCGGGTTGCACAAGTTCTAAGTGTAGCAGCTTACAGATTTGCAGTGCTTTGCTTTTCCTCTTTAGCATTTTTAATACTGTTTGTCAGATTTTACATACATGCACATCTGTGTTTTACAGGGGTGTATCTTATTAAATGTATACACACACACACACACACACACACACACACACACACATTTTTGGAGGTGACCATATATTTGAGTATATATATGGTTAAGTTTTTAGTGAAGAGGACCTTTCAGTTTAAAAGAAATTGTAGCCCTCAGGGATGGGGAAACCTGCAGTGTTGGAGATACTATCTCTGGGCTTAAAAACAAACCAAAGTCTTGCTCACTGATGTAATTTAAACAGCACAAAAAATGGGCTCAGGACAATAATGTTTTGGCTCTCTGAAGACTCCTTGAAGTTTCAGCTGATACTTTTCACTTCCTTCCTCAGCTCTGTTCTTTAAAAGAATTTAAGGGTTGTTAGATACCAAAAGCACATGGAGGGAGAAATTTCAGTGAAAGAAATAATAACCTAGACATCAAACAGCATGTTTTGTCAATGTATCTTTATCATATCACAAAGAGGTTTAGAGTTATTATTAATCAGTTTTAGTGAGGTCATAAAAGCACTGACCAGAGAAATGATTTATCCCTAGTCGTCCAATGGCAGAATCAAAATCGAGGAGTCCAAGGTGTTCAAGCCAATATGCAACATATCTTGTGTGCCTCCTATATCAGTTGTAAAAGGCTCATGGTAGAACATGAAAGTTGCTAAATAAATATTAAATCATACAATTTAAAATATCTTTCTTCTAGCTCATACATAGTACTCGGGGATAGAGGTTCCTGCTTTATACATGCTTCAAGCATAAGGGAACCATCTTGAGCACTAGCCTGATGTTTCTCCAAGAGAAATAAATTAGCACATCTCTTTATCCCCCTTATGCAGTGATGACCTCTAAATGATTGTTTTTAATAGGACATTCTTATTTGTTGCATGCCAACGTTGCATCATATTGAAAGCATCTGTTAAGACTGCCATGTCTTTAAACCTCTTGTAATTTGAAATTACGAGTACTGTGGTCTTCAGAAAAATCATGAGAGGTAAGAGTTGTATGAAAGTTCATAAATTTCATATAATCTCTGAGCTCTGGCATATTTATTTAAATATAATGTAAAGCTTAAGCAGTGTTGTAGACACACACACAAAGTGAGATCATTTTTAAAAGAATAATTTGTTACAAAATGTACATGCACTAGGGTACTTTATGAATTGAATAAGCTCTAGTTTCAACCATGAAGATAAGCTATTCATTCCAGATGAGGAGTTCTTACTCTGATTTCAAACGTTACTTCTGATGTGCCTGCAAGTGGCTGTGCCCTCTCTTGTGAGCACTATCTGATAGAGGACATCAGCTGAGTGCTCCTGTCCTACTGCTACAGCTCCACCCTCACCAACACCCCTGCTGCCAGAAACAATTCTGATCCTCACTTTTTATTAATTTTTCAAAGCTATTTCTCCCCCAGTGACCTTTTGATAGCTGTGTTTCTCCAAGGTCAGCTAGGCTATAGCTCCACATACCTTTTTTCTGGAGAAATGACTGATTTTAGAGACTTTTTTTTCTGTCTGTTCATCTTTGGTTGCAATTTACTGCACCCATGAGTCACACTGATGAATTGAAGCAAACCAATCAGCAAAGCGACACCTGCTAAAAAAACAAAATGCCATAGAAAAAAACACCTCCCCAGTACAGTTTGCAGCATGGCAACTCAAATGAGGCAGTAAACTGCAGCCCAGAGTGGCAGTGAGCCATTGGAGCTGAGAACAGGCAGGAATGTTGAATATCGACTGTAAAACTGTACCTTTAAAAGTCAAAATCAGGTTGAAGTAGTTGACTGAGAAAATTTTGATGCAAGACAGGAATCCGCAGGAAATTTGCTAATTCAGAACTTGAGCATTTTGGGCCTGAGCACAAATTTCTTTCTTATAAAATTTATATAGTAGCGAGAAGTAGGAAGAGCCTTCATTCTGTTTCTCAGTGGATTGCTCTGACAGACTTCCTTAGAGCAGAGAAGAGGGAAAGCCAGCAAACTCACTGAAGATTTAATTTATCAGAAATGGTTCAACAAAACGGACCCTATAAAAAATTCCTAAAATGGACAGGTCTGAAGCTCACTTATGTATAGCCCAGCTGCTAGTACTAACAGAGGTCAAATTTTGTTTGTTTTCAGTATGTTTCCTTGAATAGTTATTAGTCTTTGTCTATATTTTTTGGCTATGACTCTATTTTCTTAGCTCAGGTTAATCTAACACATCATTTTTCTTACAGTTTCTTTAAACCCCCCCCCCCCCAACTGACATTTAAAAGACATGGTATTTGAAACTTTTTTCTTTGGGCCACTTTGCTAAATTGCTTCAGAAAAAATAAATAGAAACATAGTATGCTATGTTATGAGTAGTGTAAATTTATTTATACGAAATTATGTATTATTGGGGGGGGGGGGACCCAGCAAGCCATATCCTTAGCTGCTGTAACACATTAGAGCTCCACTGAAGGTACACTGGTTTATGCTGCTGAGGATCTGGCGTGAAAGGCTGATTACATGGTCCAGACACATTTTTGAGATTTCACTTATTAAGAATAATGGCTTTTAGACCAGCACTAGTGAGAGACAGGGTGCTATTATGAATGAAGAAGCACCTAGGATCCTGTCATTCTTCATTTGACATCGTCTCACTTCTGCTGCTGATTTGCTAGGTGATATTGGGTCTGGTGCTTAAAACGCTTATGGCAGACTGGAGGCTGGGTTCACAGCAAAGTGTGGATTTTGAGGCAAAGCACACGGTTTGTCGGACGATGCAGGAGCCCACGTTGTAAAGATCTGCATCTCAGCCAGCCATCTGGAGCATCCTAGAAAATAAACAAACAGGAACAGAAACTCATAGGCATGGATCATTCATCTTGAGGCAGGCATTTGAGATGGCCCCCGTCAAACATGTGCTGACGGAGCTGGGTATCTCCCCTCTGACTGCACCTGGAGCCTGGAGTGACTGGACCAGCTGTAGATACCAGTTACCCTGAGCTGGAGTAGGAAGTGAATCCCATGCTGACGGTCCCAAGGATAAGTGTCTGTAAGGTGCCTGGGAGCTGAATTCACTTCAAGGCCAAATTCGTCCATTTTATATCATTCTTAGTTCTTCCCATTCACTAGGTGGGAGCGAGCTTAACCGCAATGCAGTACACGACCAGTGTACATGATGCCCAAATTAACTAATAAGGAATGCTGTGAGGAGGGTATGTCTGAAACTCTCGCTTAAACTTATGTGTTCCTGTGTCACCAGGATTCAGAGACTGAAAGAGCTTCCCGCAGTTTTGCTGAGTATTTTTTCCTTCTTAAAACAACTTAGGAGGAAACACTTTCTCAGCAGCAATTACAGCATTTGTGCATAAAGTCAGTGCTCTAAGCTACTCCCTCTTCTTGTATCTTATTAGAGTACATCCATACAAGTACTTCTTGCATATGAAAAAAGGTGGATAGGGTGACTGGGACGAAATAAAACATTCAAATGGCTTCTATCTCTTCAGTTTGTCAAAGCTGAGTCACCATATATCTAGAAATGAAATATTCCCAGGCTCGGAGGGGGAGCATGATGAACTGTGGCAGATTTTTTGAATTCTGGCTCCTTAATGTATTGGGAGATTAAACAGCAATTGGATAGAAAGACATATTTCAGGACACACATTAGCACCTTAGCTTCTACCCAGGTCCCCACATACCTCCACTTGAAGGTCTTTTGGCAATATATTATATTATGATTTAAATCTATCAGTGCACATTGGCTAAGTATTTTAGCATTGAGCTGATTCAGTGCAGATAGGAAAGCAAGAGGAAACTGCAAGAACTTACAAGAAGCTGTGAAGGAGATTCAACATCTGGAACTCCTTTCTTTGAATCATTTATAAATCAATTTTACATTAATATGATGTCAAGATCCTGGGTGATGTCTTTCAAGAGAGGAGACTATGATACTGAACCTATCATGTTTAGTTCTTGACTATTTATGATGCTATGATAAGCAAACTAATTTAATATGCTCACCAGATTCCTACAGATGGACCTCATAGGTCCGTCTTCTCTCCTCTCCTCTCATTCCACCTCCATCTCATTGTGCTGTATTTTTTCATGTAACTCTCCTGTTACTGTGCATGAACTGCACATGGGTCACTTCAGCCCCTTCGTATGGCCTCATTCTGACAATAGCCCAGCCTCACTCCTTTGTCACCATGCTTTGGTAGCAATGTCCAAGGGGTACAAGCTTAGGAAGGCCAGAAGAGAGTCAACTACTTAAAACCAAGATAAGCATTTTTCGGGGGAAATGAACCATAAAGCACCAATGATTTTGTTAACTCCCTGGTGCTCCCTTCTCTCCAGTGTGGATAAATACAAGTGAAACCCTTGCCCCTCTGCAGTGGCATAAGACACTGCTAGAGCTTCTTGGTAACAGCACTTTCATAAATCTAAGACACTCAAAAACTGCCTCCTTGACTCTTAATCTCTGCTTTTGTGAGAGGCTTGCAGTGCCTCTGGCTATGGCTTTTAATTGTCTCAGAGCAGTTTCTGGGACAGCCACTGCTAAGATTAGCTTATAGCCATGTTTCTCTGCCAGCAGTTGCAGCACCTTAGTGGCTAGTGCAAGGATTCTTGTGTATGTCTCGTTTATTCATGTATCTCGGCTGATTTGTCTTAAATTTTTTTAGAGCTATTGAATGTGCCATATAATAGCCATGAAAGGCCAGTTTCTCTTGTCCTTCTCCAGGCAATTTAAGCTTTACAGCTGCAATTTATTAAAAAGGAGGAAAAAAAACTTTATGTTGTACTATCTTTCTCCAACTCCCTCTATAATAAGAAAGATTTTCTTGAAAGTTGGTGCCTGAACCCAGTGCATGTGGTTAAGAGTCTGTTTCATGTGTTAGATTTTTGTGCACAAAACCTGTATGACCTGCACATTATTGTAGAGCTTATGGGGATGCAATCAAGTTCTGTTTCACAATACAAGCATGCAGCTCCCACAGTTGTCTGTGGTGATCTCCAAACTAGTATCCAAGGAGCAGATTTTGGTCTGTAGATATGTGGGTTTAGCTCATACGTATTTCTCAATTTCTCTTTTTGATAAAAACAGTATTAAAAAGAGAACAACCCAATTTCTCCAATTTTATATAACCAAAACAGAATGGTACAAATTAGCATCATGTTTTCCCTGAGTATTGAGTTTACCAAATCCTGAGATTAAAGAAAAGAATCTCTAATGGAATTTTTATATCTAATGTCTGAATTTTATTACAGTAATCAAACAGAATGTGCAGATTCACAACAAGCCATATAAAAACCAACAGAAGTTGGATAGAACATTTAAGTCATCAACTCTGTAGAAACATTCACAATATTAATTATGTTTTAATACCATTTTCCCCTTAGGAGTGGATACAATGTCCCCATAAACCACATACACAGAACTTCAGCAAACCTTTTTCATTACACTATTGCACTCAGCCCAAAATGATTTTATCCATGCTTAAAATTAAATACATCTTTTATTTAGCTTCCAAACATAAACATTTAATGGAAAGAATTTCTAAAGAGAGCAGCTAAATAAAACAGTGTAGTTTCATTTTACAGAGTGTTTTTTATTAAAAAATACTATATATCAAATGCCTTTACAGACTTCAACAATGAACTCAGAGCTGAGTCCTACTCCCACTCAAGGAAAAGGTAGGGTTGTGTTAGTATCTATGCTTGAAAGGATGACAGTTATATAAATACTGTAAATGTAACTGTATAGTCAGATAGTACTGCCTCAGGATGGTTCCTTTTCCCCAGATGAGTTTGTCATGGCCTGCCACTGACTTTTTATACCTATTGTAGCTTCCCCCTATTAAGCCATTCATTTTTAAGGTGCTAGTCTGTACCATGCTTCTGCAGATGCCTCCTCGCTCTCCCATAAAAGCTGAGCTCTGGCACTGTCTGGGCATCCTGCACCCCAGTCCCACTGTGAGTTGAATCCATGTTACCCTTGCAGCTCCCAGACAGCATCCCTCATTTTTGCTGCAGGTTCCCGTTCAGTTTATTCCTGGAAGTGAAAACACCTGGCATGAAGTCACACAGTATTCTGTCCATTTATAAAACGATTGCAACTATCATTCTGTTGTAACTAAAACAAGAACAAACTTCAGAGGAAGCTTTCTTTGCAGGGACCTTGCGAAAAGTATTACTGCAGACTCATCTGAAGGAGCTCTCTTATTTGTTGCTTTCCAACATTTCACAGCCAAACCAGCTACTGAAAATAACAGAGATTTGCTGAACAACCTGTTTCTGACACCTGTAAACACCAAAATCAAAACCCTTCATCTTGCCAGTAACTTTGCCTTCCAGAAGTATAGAAGAGCTTATAGAAGTTTTAACTATGCAACAGGCAATCTTGTTAATAGAAGAATCTGATCATAGCTATTTCATGCTCTTTTACTTCTTTCCACATACTGAGTTTTTTTCTCGCTGTGCTTCTACATCAATACCCTCTACTGAAAAGCTGTTAGCTAATACATAAAGTTCAAAGGAAACATCTAAAAGGATCTTGCCACTCCTGAGGGTCCTTGCTTATTGGAAATACTAAGAAATGCAAGACAAATGCTAGAAACATAACTGCCTTGCAGATATATCTCTGCAGGAGTACAGAAGTCCAGCATGTTCAGGAAGTACAATTTTATTATTGGAGTTTAACTGATTGTTATCTGATCATTAGAAGGAAAACTTATGACCATCAGATTAAATTTGAACTTAAACCCGTGACTGAATATATCTCCCAGTTGTAATATTGCCAATAAATGCAGGGACTTGGATCATATTCTGAGGATTAAAAAGCACAGTTGGAAAGAGGATGGAAAGCCTGCTGAAGCAGGAGACAACTCCCACGAGGCTTTCTTACATTTTTTGAAGACTCTCAAGGCACTGAATCCATGTGAGCTGGGAGCTGAGTGCAATAGATGAGACTGTCCACTTAAGAAAACGGGACAACCTGAGTAGAACTAAAAGGACAGAAGGGGATAGAGGAAGAGAGCCAACTGGTAGGAGAAAATGGCCAGAAGAGGTATCTGATGCTGAGTGAAGAGGAGAAAGAAAATGAAAAATGTTATCTAGAGCCAGGTGGGAAAGGGTGGTCAGGGAAGTGTCAAGGATAGTGTTATTCAAATTTTAGCTTGTAAACATAATCTGGTTTTACCATTTTGTACTGTAGGATTGCCAGCTGCAATCACAAGAGAAAGCTGCTAATCCTGCTTATGTCTGATTTGTAGCATCCAGCTAAAGCAAGAGCATAAAAATGCTCTCAGTCAGGCTCAAAACTCAGGTACCTGAGCATCTTTTAACCCTAAGATTACTTGAGGTGCTGCTCAGTGCAGAATATTAACTTTGTAAAAGGACAGAACAGTCTGCTGCAGAATGGTGATTTTTTCATTATTAAATAACCTATGGTCTGGAAGTAGTTGCAAAGCAGAAAGGAGAATCATTATGGAAAGCACTACTTCTGTGGTAAATAGTGTACTAAGAAAATTAGCTTGTTACTTTTGATTGCATGGCCAAGGCAGAATTCACACACCTGCCTTTCTCCTTTTTCTCCTTTCCCTTATACTGGGATTCAAAGTGTTTGGAGATCAGTCGGCAGTGTACAACAGATCGTAATCCACCCTTTATTTTTAAATGAATATTCTATAAAAGCCACAGTCTTCTCTACAATGAACGTTATTAATAACTAGCCAGATATTCAGAAAGTTGATCTGCTTTCAAGTGAAATTGCTACTGAAATCAAATTTCAAAACATGGTTTGGCTCAACAAAGAATAAGCAATATTCTTAGAGATAGATCCAATAATAATCCTTCATGTTTATAATATTATACTTCAAATATATGGAAAATATTCTCTGAAAACCAAAACCAAAAAAAACATATATAGGAGAACTGAGTTTACCACAAACTTGATTCAGTAACTCATGTTCCATGTTATTCAAAAAGAACAAGCATGAATTGTGAATCAATCCTGAAAATTTAAAGTAGTATGGGTAAATGGTACTGCTTTTCAGATAAAAGAGGGCAACTATTTTTGCAGCAATCTGGTTTTACCACCCTTCAGCTAAACAATATACATTTTTCAATAATGGAGACACTCTGGGAATTTTAAAGCTTTTGTTTCAAAGTTTTTTGATTTTTCTTTTCCCAGAGATGCTGAACATCCACAATTCCAATTAAAGTCAATGGGAGCTGCAAATATAAAATAACAATAAAAACAGGTCTACATATATCTCCTGTGAATAGCTAAGAACAAGCCATTTGGCAAAGTTGGCCAAGACGCTGCAATTGCCAATGAAATCTGAAGAGATTGCACAGAATTTTATATTAAGCCTACAGCACTAAACCAATTTTATGATGATTCTTCCTATGATTGCACTAATATTGTGTTATTCCTGAGTGTAGGGAGAAAATGAGGTTTTTGTACCATTCAATCCCCAGGCAAATTATTCAGGAAGATGGGAAGACTGTGGTCTCTTCTCTTATTATTGTCTTTGTCTCATGCTGGGTAAAGTACAAGATATGCTGCAATCAAAAGTTGAACTGTCAGATTTTTAAAAGAAAGAAAAAAGAAAGACTCCAAGACCTGGGTTTCCCCAGAATTCAAAGTCCACCTAGAATTTTGTTTCCCAATAGCCCATAGAGCCCAAGTGTCTTCATGGTGCCTTCATTTAAGAATTATGCTTTCCTTGAGCCATGGGCTGTGTTTGCAACATGCACACTTTAGCACTTACCTCTCAGGAGGGGAAATTCACCCTTGTTCACCTGGTTGTTCAGTGAAAGATATCTGACTCTGACAACCCACTTACACCATTTGTCTAATATTTTTCTTGATAACTGCAGGAATATAGATTAAAAAGTGTGAGCTTCCTATGCTTAACAGACTGGGGTATAGTAATCTGGGAAGTTTTCAGCAAAAGATTTTTAATCAGAAAATGTAAACTTACAGAAAGTTTATGTAGAAATTGGTATGTTTTTGCAAGATACTTTGCTAAAAATGTCTTTCAGGCATAAAGGAGAAAGTTATATGAAAAAAAGTCAAAAAAAAGAAAGTGCCTCCATACCAGTGCATGTGGCCTCTGGAATGCAGAAGGGTTTGAACCTGTATCTCGCACATCCCGCACTGCTGTCTATCTGCTCAGTTCTTCTCTTGTTCTTCCTCTAGACCAGTGAACAAGCACTTATTCTCGTATATGATCATCTCCAGCAGACAACTTTGATGCATACTTTTAACTTTGTCTGGGGCAGCTTTAATATTTGTTCTGTTCAAGAACACTTGTTAAACAATTTGTCTTATAGCGAGAGCATGTGCACTTTGTCACTTTCTCTGGTTCGTTTTCATCAGCTAAAGCAATAGATTAATGATGTATCAACGCTCCCTCTGCAGGGACCTGACTGTGGGCTTTCTCCATTCTGAGTTAGGGCCCTTGACAACAGGCACTTTTGGCCCTGTACGGAGGGGGGAAATGAGAGAGAACAAGACATCAGCTTTCATTTAAAGCAAAAGAAGTAGAATATTTTAAATCCTGAAAATGCCTGCAGAAGGGAAAATTAATTCACATTTAGTGCAAAAAATTATCTGTGCAATGAATTACCTGGGTAGTATTTGGTTGAATCCTTCTTACATTATTAATATCTTTTGTAGTGTATTGGTGCTCAAATGGAACATAGTATTCCAATAATGGTCTGTCTAATGGCATATATTGCAAAGGTAACTTGTACATAATACTTTGTTATTTAATACATCAGAAAATATTATTTGCTATCTCTAATTTCACATGACATGATAAATACCTTTTATAATTCGTCACAGCCATGAGTTACGTTGAACCACTGCTTTCCCATATGGCACGGTCTGTAGGCTTGGGGTTTCTCCGTGCAATCTGTAGCAGCTGCATGGCATTTGGGCAGCCCAGCTATCATGAAATGCCTCCTCTTCTGGACAACTCGGCTGTACAGTTTAAACTTTTGTCACATCTCCCGAGCTGCTTTTATCAGGTTTATATGATTTAAAGGGAAAGTTCAGGAGGAGAAGGAACTAGATGGCATATTTTGGTATGGGTAGATGATGATTTAAGACCTAGACTGTTCAAAAGTTTTATTCAAATCAATACTCATATCCACTGCAGGAGACCCACTATTGGTGTTTTTCTTATCAATTTTTCAAAAAGGATTCCTACCGTTGTCTTAATGTCACCTCTTAGCCAGGATAATTTAAATTTAAATTTTAAATTCAAATAAATAATCTTGCTTAAAAACAGCACTTAAAAATTAAGGTTTTGGATATGTATGACGATATTCCTCCAAGCACTTTCCATAAGTGGAGTGCTAGCAATGGCATCCAAACTGACAAACATTAGGGATTATATGCTACAGGCAAATAAGTATAGTTTTCTTCCAATTTAGGGGTGTACTGGAAACTAAGGCTAGCTTGCATTCTCGTTCTGGCTCTCGAAGAGTTCCTGCTGCATGCAAAGGACCCTTGTACCGCTTAATCACTGCTACCCAGCACTTCTCTCGAACAAGAAAAAGTACAACAAAAAAGTACAACAAAAAGTGCCTATGGCACTGTGCTAGAAACAGTGCTCCCTGTGATGGGGCCGTATTTATTAGCATGGGGGCAACCCCATAGTGGGGCACCCATACTGTCAATGCCAGCTAGTTGTGCAGCTCTGCACTTTGTAGATGGAGCGGTGTGATCCCACTACCTTTTTACCACCCTCTGTTGCTCAGCATGCCTTTAATTTTCAAATTTTGATATACACCATCAATGCAGTCTGCTGTAGCTTTCCTGTTTATGTCTACTCAGGAACACCTCCTGATCAGCCATCCTCACCCAGATGTAGAAGACGCTGCACTCTTAAGTGCCCTGTTTCACTTTCTCTAGTATAGTTTAGCATTTGCTGTGTGCTACATAATCTTTTTGACATGTGTGAGTGCCGTTGTGTTTGTGTCTGTGAAAGAGCTTAATGAAAAATGAAAGTGTAATCCATATTTGTCCCAAATGTATATAATTTAAGGTCAGAAGCAAAGGGGTATGCTCATCTAGTCCAATCTCCTGCATAACATGGGTCATAAAATTTTACCTTGTAATTCTGTCAGTGTTTTATGCAATGTGCTTTTGGAGGAATTATTCTCAGTGCTGAGAACTTTAAAAAAATTAGACAATTCTTATCCACAAGAATTACTGAGATGTGTGTATGTTAAGTCTTTCCTATCTCAGTATTAAAACTCATAAGTGTTTTCCGGAGAATAAAATATACAAAGTGCAATTAAAGCCTAATAGATTTCTACAGCCGATGTCCTCAATAAAAGAAATTAATTAAAGCTGAGACATATTCAAAAAAGACTCAATTTGCACTGGAAAAAAATCCAGCTAGTTTGTTCCATGAAGCTAAAGATAGAAGAAAATCCACTGTCACACAGCAGTAAACCTACTTAATAAGCAATCTCTTACCAGAATAAACTGTTTAATGTTAGTGTTACTATTTTTATCTTATTATGAGAGGAATTAGATGGAAAAGTCAAGAACAGATTGGAGACTAAAGCCTGCATTGATATTAATGTTTTGTTCAACTAGATTCTTTAATGAGCTGGTTTGTAGGGCTCTCCTTGTAGTATACAATAAATTAATATATAGTGTTCTTTTATTTGTTTTCTCATGTTTATTTCTTTTTACATACTAACAAAGTTGAATGGCAAGGGAGATAGAGCTTAAAATGCAAACATTGCATATTGCCCTGTTGCTCCTTGGGGTTTGAAGCTACCATTTAAGTGAGCGAATAATACGTGGCAAACAAAGCTAGGCATATTTTAACCCATAGCTATTAATCATGTACAAAGGAAGTAAGTGCAATGTTAATAAGTTTTATTAAGTGCAGGACACCTGGTCCAGGCAATATGGGCTGGTAGCTAAGGTGATAAACTGGGAGACAATAGCAGTAGCATTTGCCTTCCACAGAACTGTACAGTCACCTGGGGCAAATAAGCGTTTTGCCTCCTTCTTCCCCTGCACCCTGCCACTGTCTCATTTATTAAGGTGTAGAGTCTCTGGCCTAAGCCATTCCTCCTTGCATTTTTGAAACCCTATTGTGCTGTGCAATCTAAGCTGGAGCTCAGAGGTAACACAAGCAACAGTAACACGTTTTGCAGGAGGTCACTCAAACGCTGTCTAGTGCATGCATGAAATACTGGCAGAGACTTTCTGTCCTGATGTGCAAAGGTGCATGAAGATTGCTACCTGTGATCCTGGAGAAGTGCATATCTCAGATGTCCCATATATAAAATAGCCCACTAGCCATGTTGCTGCCTACAGTGCTCCAAAATAGCCAACGTGTAGCTGGAGCTGTTCAAAAAATGGCTGAAAATATAAGACCAGTCAAAAAGCAGTCATCTTCATATGCAATTTCCTTAAAAAAAAAGTCAGTTGGAAGAAAATTAAATCTGAATAGAAAGTGCAGATTATCCTGGACAGGCATGAAAAGAAAATGAAATAGAAAAAAGGATTAGCATAGCTGAAAACCTCTCCAAACTCCTGTAAAACTAAAACTACTCAGAGCATTAGACAGTGCATCTCCATATAGAAAACAGATGGGCAAAGCCAGCAGAGAAAAAGTCACACAGAAGAGCATAAAAAGAGAGAGACCCTTAGAGCCTAAAGTGGTGGGAAGTCTTTTACTGGCCTGTCTTCTGCCAGAAACTTGACTCACATCCCCTGGGCAGAGCTCTGCAGGGAAGTGCTGCTCTTTTCTTGGGCTGGGAAATGCACAACACCGAGGCCGGTTCTGATGAGTGCTTGTTCAAATGCTGCGATCATCCCGACGCTGCCTCAAAAGGCATGGAAGTCAGACAATATCTTCTGTGCCTTCCCCATCCCCCCAAAATGGTTACTCAGCCTTGTTTTGCTGAAAACTTCTTTATTTTGAGACATTTGGTATCACAGCTAGATGCTATAAGTCTTCCAAAAAGAACCCCTCTCCCTCACCTTTTATATAACTTTTTTCCAGGATCTAAAGCTTCTAAGGACACCAAGGAACAATTAGTAATAATAATAATAATATTAATAAAAGACTTCTTCTGTGCATGACTGACAGTGGTAGGGTCTTCTGCCCACCAAGAGCTAAGTAAGTACATGTTACAGCAAAGCAGTGCTCCATTCTAATACTCTGTCCTGTGGTGACAAAAACCAGATGCTTCAACATAAGAGACAGTGGACAATAGGAATAATTTTACATCCAGAAAGATTTCCTTTTAATCTCTTACATGTAAGACAGTGATTTAAACTTGAAAAGGGAAGTTTTAAAGCCCTTCTAATACTCTCTTTCTTCATCATTAATCATAACAGCTCTGAGTCTTCTTGTGATATGTATAAATGACAAACTCTTTGAATTTTTGTAGGGAGATAAATCTAAGATATCTCCTCTTACATGCCATCAGTAAAGCAGTGATTTGTTGCTTATGTGGAAAAGAAATGAAGGACATTGCACAGTTAGGAAAAATATTAATCAAATTTATCAAAGCCTGTTCAACCTAATTTATAAGGACTGGGCCATCAAACAGCAAGAAGAGACATTGCACATAACAATATAAATCATAATTACATATTATGATTTGCATCACAGAGACATTCAGCTGCAACTAATGGGATCAACTAGAGTCTTTATTTTGAAGAGGATCAGTTCAAATTGCTGAGCTAATGGCTGAAGACTTTTTAAAAACTGGGCTTAAATCTTTAACACACTTTTTGTTATCACTAGTACCTAAATAAAGTAGGGTGAGAACTAAACTCTTACTCCTATTTAGAGTGTCGTAGAAATAACTCTGTTCATATATTGACAATCTCTGTGAAGGAGAAATCTAGGACTAAAATCTAAGACTAAAAAACCACCATAAACAACCAAACAAAAGCTTTTTAATTTTTTCTGTATGATCCTTCTCAGTTACGTATACTTGCACTGAATATCTTCTTCTTGAACAAATCCAGTCAATTAATATAGCTATTAATGGGATATTACTATGGGTAAAGAAGAACCTAGGAACATGACCATAAAGCTAAACTAAGGAATGAGACTGTGAGATTAATTGATTTTTGGTTTAGCAGAAAAAGTAAAAAAATTGAAAAACTTTTTAAAAAAATTGCCTTTTCTTCTGAACAAAATTAAAGCTGTAAGACTGGGTTCAGCTTTGCCTGAAATAAAATAATTCAATAAGGGAGAAAAGCTGTTTTTCCTATTTCTTCTTCACCTCCCAGCTCTCAGCAAACGGCTCACTATAACTCAGACTTCTATAATGTTTATTTATTCACTAATAAAGGGTTCAGAGAAGGGCAGTGGGTGAGAAAGAAGAAGAGAAAGGAGATATAAATATATATTACCTGACTGCCAAGTGTCACAAGAATTCACATTTAGCATGTGGCATTTCCCTCTCTTTAAACCTTGGGAGAAAAAAAAAGGAAAAGAAAGCTTCTTAATTTTGACCATGTGCTTAAATCTCACCGAAGTCAAAAAGACCAGAGGATAAATCAGAGCCTTAAAGAAGTTGCACGGTGAAAGACAGTGGTGGGATCAGCTGGGTGGTTGCTGCAGTATGAAAAAGTAGGTTTTCTCCTCTGATAGTGCCTGTCTCCTGTCATTCTTCTAACTTCAACAGGACCTGGAGGCTGGAAGTTGAGCATCTCCTGCAAAGGGCAACCCCAGCCAGCTCCTCTTGACAGAAGTTTGATACAGAACAGCAAGAGCAAGTCAGGCTGTGCAGATTCTCTACATCTGTTTTAAGCAATTAATCCCCTAGAGGTGACTACACTCACATGCAACTAATTTTACAGTGTGTTAGCTAGAATGTGATTGAGCGAGCAGACTGGAAATTAAGGAAATCTACTATTTATTTTGCAAAAACAAATGAAGAGGCCATTAACCTTCCAATAGAACTGATTATTATGTATGTTTTAAAATATTAGTCCTTGCTCTTGCCCAGAGTCTTGAGAACTGTACAATAGCTGTGGTGACAATCAAGATGATGCTACTTGTCAACACTGAGCCAAGACAGATTATTTTGATGAGGGAATTACAACTTTCCAAACATAAACACGAAACATTATCCCATAAACTCTTAGCCCCTCTTCGTATCAATCAGCTGCAGGTTAGATCACTGTCTTCTCTGGAGAAGACAATCGAGGTCTGTTTCAGAGTGTTTTAACATCATTTCCTACACCTTACTGAAGTGAGAACTTCTTCTTAGAAGTGAGTGGCTAGTAGGGCTTCAATAAAGAACATCAAAGTCCTTGTATTGTCCCTACACCAACTGGGATCTCACACACGCACGCAAAACAAACACCCCCCCCCACCCCCAAAACAAACAAATAAAACTAACAAACAAAAACCATCAATTATATTGCTATGTCTTTATGTTCCTCAGCTTGCATGTACATCTATTTCATAAATCCATTGCCAATGTGTAGATATGACGTATCTTTTAGAAGGCATCATGTGTCACTCTATTCTTATATAAACTTTTGTGCACAGATGTGAATTTTATCAGTGCAAAGTTTCTTTTTAATGACAGCAAAGTGATTATCAAAGCCTCTTTGCTCTGGATTAGCATAAAATGTATGCTAAAAACCATTTTTGGCTAATCAAGTTCAAGTCCCTCTCCCAAGCAAACTGTTGCCATGTTACACCAGTAAGCTGAACCAAACCGAAGTGTCCCACAGGACAAGCACTGCTTTAAAATTATGCTTGGAGTTAAGCAGTGTGCTGACCCTTTGCGAACAAACCCTGGTGCAAAGCAGAGTCAGGATAATGGAGCAAGTATGTGGTTGCCTTTCAAAGTGTAGCTTATGGTAGTTTTTTTTTTTTTATCTGCCTTCTAGCTCCTCATTTCTTCCAAACAGTTTTGCAACTTATTGGCTAGCTTCAGTCATACCTTATGGTATAATACCATAATATCATTAAAAGCTGGTAGGTGAGTAGAGGAGAAATACCCAAATAACGAGTCCCACTGAAGAATTAAATTCTACCCAGAGAAGTCAAGTATATTATTGTAAGGTACTGCAGAAGCTGCATGGGGGAGGACTGTTATGCAGGAAAGTCTTGGGAAACCAGGCTCCATAAATTCTGCTGCTCCTGGAACTACTTGCTTTACTTCCTGGCTCTGTACAAGGCAATTCCCAGGGAAGACACTATTTAGCCACAACTCAATATAAAAGAATCTTATTAGCATCTCACCTGCTACGTATGTGGCCAGACTCTTCTGGCAACACACATTTCTTCTGCATTAGAAAGCTGAACACAAATTCAATCTCCTTCTGGTGTCCCTCACAAGAAAATTTTGGGATGAACTTCATTTATTCATTCGGATAAGCTTTGTAGTCCTGGTTTCAGACAAACCTTCTGCAGGCAGGTGTACTATAAACATTCTAACATTTGACACAGCCAACATACACAGATCTTGACCTTCAAGTTCCTTCTTCTTTTATTTCATCAATTAACCTAAATTTTATGTTTTCATCAATCGGGAAACAGGTGTAGATTTCATCAGCCAAACATATTTAACCCAAAGATAAATTAAACCCACTGTTTCTAAATGGTGGGTTAGTATAAAGAAAGATGTTTAGCTAAGTTATACCTTAAAAATAAAATGATAGTTTAGAACTCAGTATATCTCATCTAATCAGTGCATCTCTGCTAATTGGGTAGACATCGTGACTAGGATACACAGATATATGTATGCGCTCATTTAAAAGGTCAATGGATATAAATAGCTATTGCTGCCTTTAAACATTTGTACCTGCAATAGAAAAAAAAAAGAGAGAGAGAGAGAGAGAGAGAGAGAGAGAGAGAATAGGGCTCATGACCTACTTCTTCTAACTGAAATACCCCCCGGGACATGTAATTCATCGCATTTTAGAAATACCGGCACCTGATGTTCTAAACATCTTGACTCTCTTTCCCTATAGAGTTCTTTTTTATGCCCAAATCTAACGACAAGTTGCTTCCACACTTATCTTCAAAAAGTATCAGACAGTCAGGTCTCTTTCTGCATTTCCTTCCTCATGCCTCTAACCTAAGGAGCTTTTAATCCTCCTCCACCTCCTCAAGCCTTTTACTGACTGTTATAAGAGAAATAATTCTCTTTCTTCAAATCAGGGGTCTGTTTGAACTATTGATGGAAGAGATCTAATTTCCAATGAGCTTTTGCAGTTGCCCAACAGATATATTAACACTTGTTTTGATGGCAGTTCATGCTCTCCAGGTGTCCAGAAAGGCAGTAAACATTGAGATATAGCTTTGTTTGTCAATGGGTTCACTACTCTGGCTGGTGCATTTGTAAGAAAGAACATAATTGTTTGAAGTATTGCAATAAATTAACAGACCCTTTCCCCTATAACTGAAAGACCAGGAAGGAGGTCTGTGCTTAAGGAAGTTTGTCTAGGCATATCCACTCTGGGATAGTTCTTGGATTGCTACAGCATGGTTCAACTGAAAGCTCAAGGCTGAACTGCTTAGCTTGGAGTAAGTACAAGCATGAAGATTTCTGCGGGATATTTTGTCCGACAAAAGGAGTTACCATGAAAACTCATCATACATATCATCTGAAGTGAATAAATACACTCAGGTCAGCTATTCTGCCAGTACAGGAAGGTTTCTTTCACTCTCTCTTAGCTCTTTGCATTCAAGAAGTGTAACACCAAAATAGCACAGGGATAGAGCTTTCATTTAAGGAAAAACATTTTGGGGAAAAGACCATATAAGGCAAATTTCAGCTTTGGAAGATGCAAATATTGTGAAAAGTGAAGGGACATTATGAAAACACAGAACTATAGCATACTTAATGAGTGGCAACACTGATAAGTAGATTACTATGCTTAGAATTATTTGCATGTTTTACAGTGTTCCTGATTTAGAACACGTCATCTCAGAGTACGCTAGATTGCACCAATGATTACGGTATAGTGAGTTCAATATCTTTTTGTGTCAATGGACTATAGGAACTCAAAAAATAAAGCATGCAGAGCTCTTAAAAAAATTAGAATGAAAAAAACCTTGGATAAAATCCAGCTTGGAGATTTATTCCCTCTTTTATGTGAAAAAAGTGAACATTCTTTATGATCCCTCTGGGCAGCATGGTTCTTCAGCCTTGTGAATTTTAATGAGTGTATGAAACTGTACAGATTTGACCAAAATTTATGAACAATGTAAATTTTAAGTTATCATCTACACATACCAAAAAAAATGCCATCTCCTCACCAGTTCCTTCTCACCCTGAACCCCTTTAAATCTTATAAACCTGATAAAAGGAGCTCAGGAGATGTCACAAGTTTAAACTGTTTTTCTGTCATGAGGTCAACGAGATTTCATCTATTTGCAGACAATTTTGTGATTTACAGTTCTCACATTCCAGTCTGGTTCCGACTGTAACAAGGTCCCAGTGACTGTCACATCCATGAGTCACGTTATTAATCCACTGCCAGACTGCGTTTGAACTGCTACACTTGTAAACCAGCCAGCACGAAGCACTCGTCTCTTGCAGACCGTCTGCTGGATCCTTGGTGAGTGCAAACTAACAACATTTCGCAGACTTCAGCACAGTTCCAGCAAAGTGCAGCCACGGACAATCTGCCTCTGCAAATTCCCTCAGTGCATATTTCAACTGCTATTGACTTATTAGGTGCCTAAATTGCAGTAGCATTTAAGTACTGCAGTCTTTATAGACATGCTATAAAGATATTTGATGTCAGTGACAACTGACTGTTTCTTCTACTGCACTCGTTTACAGAAATAAATCAGGAAGAATTCAGTTGGTACATTTAATAACACATTTTAGCAATCAGTTCTACCAGTGTCATCTTACCATCATCTTCTGTACTAATAAGCCATTGAAGTTAATAACAAATTCACTCACTACAACATGGATCTCGAGGCACACAGTCTGATTACATTCCTCTCTTGCATGGAAAGGGTTTAAGTCTTCACTGGCAGACCATGGGCACAAGTATTATCCTAATAAATGCATGAGAATGTGAACCGCACAATTATGTTGCAAATGCATTTTAAAAATCAAATTGTTTTTATAAATAGACTACTGAATCCTGAATTCTGTGACATGACATTAAGAAACAGCAACAAAATTATTGCTCTTAGCCTGGAGAATTTCCAATTTAATAGAATACAGGAAACAATGATGCAGTCAGACAGACAGACAAACAAGGGGCTCTGAGAAAATAATGAGACAAAATCACCCACAGCATATGACAGACTTAGCAAATGCTAGTTTCCTTTTCTATCATGGAGGGAAAATTTAAGGAGGAATTTCAAAGAGCATAACACAACAGCTACATAACTGCTAAATGAAGTTCTGCTAAGCATGAGGGGCAAGACGGGAAAAACACAAAGGCACTTGCTTTGAAATTCAGACAGTTTGAAAACGGGTGTTGAAAGGTGGTAACAAGGGTGAAGATGAAGTTGCTGCTTCTACAGTGACTCAGATGAAAGGAGGGCACTTTCAAATGAAAGGAGGCTGGTGTGGTAGAGCAAACAGCAAGGGATGTCAAAAGTAAGGCAAACTAGCTGGGACGTTGCAATAGCTTTCACAGCAGCATTTGATATAGGATAAGACTGCATTTGTCAAAGCCACAGAAAGGGTGTTTTAAAATAGAAGTGCAAGGTGATGAAAGTCTGTACAAGGGTTTTAGCTGGAAGTGGGCAGGAAAGGCCATATCCCAGAACTGTTGTGCAGAAGGAAGATCAAAACTTTGACTTTGTTTGGATCTAGTGTATAAGTGACCTAACCAGGCAAGATGACCTTTCTGACAGTCAACACAACCTAGAAACAGGTAGCAGTTATCCAGAACTCCATTTTAGCACTCCTGTGCTTGATATTGAGAAAAAGAAAGTGACAATATCATGATTTCAGTTTTGATAGACTGTAGGAGGTTGGAGGAGGTAGGATCAAGCAAAAGGAGGAAAACAGAACTACTACCTGTCCATTCAGAGCATGCAGCTGAATTTGTATTCGTGGAAGGGATTACTCCAGAACAGAGGGCACACAGAGGGAAGAGGGAAGAAAAGAAGCCAGTAGACTGTTTGCAGAAAATGGAAAGGGAAAAGGAGAAAGTTCATCTGAGGTATACAGGAAAAGTCAAGCGGAAAAAGAGACAGCAAAGATTAGACTACCACAGACCAGAGGACAAGTTGTCAAGAAGATAAACAGATATAACAGTACTGAAGACATTGGGGGAACACCAAGGAGGAGGAGATAATATTAGTTGAAAGTTTACTTAAGAATAGATGAGAAAAATTTTGAAAGTGGTCTCTGGGGAGTGGAAGACATTACATATTGCATGAGAAAGATCTAGGTCAGATTTAGGGGATGTGACTCCATAATGACATGGCTAACATGGAGTTTTCTTTTTAGATAAAAATAGATTAGAAAACACATTTAAACAGTCAGTCAAAGGTTAGCAAGAAGAAAGAGGAAAAGCAGGGAAGGAGTGGTCATTGTGGAAGACTGGAATGATAAGGTCTCTGGCATAACCAGGTGGGCTAGAGAGGTATAATGGATGAGAAATATCCACAGGTATACTAGGGCAGAAGAAGATGAAGAGAGCTAGGTGTGTGCCTGTGTGGAAGTCTTGTTACATCCTTTCTAGCCCCTGTGGGAGACAGTCAATGACAGGAATTGGAAGCTGGAGTAGACATACCACCTAAAACTAAAATTGGCAGTTTATTTTGGATGCCCTACACTTGTCCAAATATTGAGTTAAGTACTCACAAGTCTAACTCAAGTTAAAGGAAGCTATTTGTATTCAGGGTGGAATTCTTATCATCAGACATCCACCATCAGCAGGGTAGATGCCCACATTTGAGCTGGTCACCCTCGGCTCCCTTCACAGCCAGTGAAGAGAAATGTGTACCTCTAAGGAACAATTTAGGCTGATTTGTTTTTACTCCCACATTTGGATGAGATGAATTAGTCTATTAGCTCAGTGACTGTAAAGGTGACCTTCGGTAACCATTTCAAACCTCAGTGTTTATGATATAAATATGTGACCTGCTTTTGGTCAGCTGAATTCCACCTTTGGCTTAAGCTTTTTTCTTTTTTTTATTTTTAAACATCATCAAAATAATGACCCTGTCTTTAGTCAGGAATACTCAAAAATCATTTTAGAATTGTTCTGAAATGTCTGAACAAGTCGTGTAGGCTGAAATCACATAAAAATCCACCAGGAGCATGAATTATATTGTATCCTGTTACTGGTAAAATTCTGCAGTCCTAAAGGCATTTATAGTTATTCTGGGTTAAGCCAAGATACCCATGTTAGCACTAATGGTTTCTTTTACATTTGATCATGCTGATGTATCACTTTCTGTGTAAACTCACAGGGAATTAGGTATATGTTTGTCACCCAGCCAGATTGCAGTACACAGAAACCTTACAGCAAAGGACAGTATGCTATTTAATTTTTACTTATATATTTCTTTGTACTAGTAAGAGAGTCATAGTTTTAATTCTGTGTATTTTCATATGTAAAAAAGAATGTGAAAGCTATTAATATTATAATGCAGGCTCCTTCACTATTCCTGTAATGACAGCAGAACAGAAAACTACCTCCATCATATCCCCTCTAACATCTGTTTGCCTTTTTTCATGCATACACATTTGGGACAGATTTCTTAAATGTATTCACCTCTATAACTAATTAGTCAATCATCCCAGAGCCTATAGAAAAAAGGGTAATCTCATGCAAGAGACCTCGGCTGGAGATGATATCAAATAAACATGAATTATGTCAGTTATAAAAAAAAGCAATATCATCCACACTTTCTTTTGGGTGTGTATTTATCATTAACCCCACCATAAGGGCCCAAACTTACTCAGTTTGTAAAAGGAAGGGTTGGAGGTTTCAGATGCTGATGCTCACCTCCAGTCGATCTGTACTTCTGCAAGACCACTGAAATACAGGGAAGGATGGCTCGGCATTGCTCTTTGCACTTGCACGACATACATGACCCATTTATCTCCCTTAGTGCAGGCTAGGATGGCTCTAAGAGTCTTTTAACCAATGACCTGAAAGAAACACATAACTGCTGCAGCAGCCGTGGATTGCTGGACTAGGAGACTATGGCCAGGCCTCCTTGACTCTCTCTGCAAATACTGTACCAAGCCAGTTGTGCTGGCTGTGTGCTGCTAGGAGTGTTGTCATCTAGCTATTTCAGCTAGCTTTCCATCACCAAGAAGCAGCTTTCAGGCCTTTCCAAAGCTCTGCTGTCTTTCTGTTTAGGAGTTAGGCAAAAAGAGCTGAAAGCTTAGACTGGCCTTCTTCATCCCAACACTGTTTAAAAGCACTTCACCTCATTAGTCCAGTATCTGCCAACGCACTGGCATTCTGAAAGGGAATTCTTCTTCCCCATATGTCAAAGAAAGAACAAACACTTCAGACCAAAAAAAAGCTTTAGAATTAGTAACATGTACTCCAATCTGACCCCAAATTTGATCCCACACAGACCTGTGAAGAATTTTCTATTGTCTCTCAAAGTAAAAAACATTAGAATTTATAGAAATATAGGATGCAGGAAACCACAAGAGGGACCATGGGTCTGTCCTTAGTAGTTAGGCACCATAGGATCACTTAGTCAGAAAGCAATGCTCTGACACAAAGAACAGATCTTTATGGAGGATAAGTGACATTACAGCAGTCATAACACCATGCTGTCCTCCACTTCTACAAACCTCACCTAAGCAATCAAACTCTAGACCAACAATAAAAGACTAAAACCTACAACTGTGTGTCACAGGAAAAGATCAGAAGATATTGAAGGTCTCTTCCTTTAACAGGATGGAATTTTTTAAATACAACCCTGGGATGACCCAATAGTCCCTGTTTGTATAATCATAGGGAAAAAAAACCCTCTGGAACCCAAATCTGACAGTTATTTAATCTAGAGTATGCCTCAGGACATATTAAACACGTTTCTATTATAGTTTGATTTACCAGAAGGACAAGAGTACCCTAATCACATCTTTTATCTGTGACTGATTAATATTCACCATATTCCCTCCCAAGCTCTTAATCCTTTTCCATAATATAAGTATTAGAATCATAGAAGCATGGAAAAATTTAGGTTGGAAGGGACCCTGGAGATCTCTGATCCAGGCTCCTGCTTCAAAGGAGGGCCAGCTTCAAGTTTAGATCTAACTGGTCAGGCCCTTACCTAAGCAAGTCTTGAAAATTTCTGAGGACAGAGATTTCACACCCTCTCTGGTCAACCTGATTCACTGGTTAACCTTTCTTGATGAATACAAGGAAAAAAGTTATTACAATCAGAGTTTTTCATGTTGCAAATTGTGACTGCCGCTTCTGGTTTTCTTGCTGTACACTTCTGAGAAGAGTTTTGCTCCATCTTTGCTGCACCTCTAGTTTACACAGCTGAAGAGAGAAACAAATCACCCCTACCATTAGCCTTCTTTTCCCCAGATTAAACAAATTTCGTTTCCTCAGCCTCTTCTCATGTGTCTTATGCTCCAGCCATTTAACATCTCGGTGGCCCTCCACAAGATTCTCCCCAGTTTATCAATATCCCACTCGTACTGGGGAGTGGGTAAGGGGTGACAATACTGGACACAGTATTCCAGATTAAAACTCACAGGTGCTGAGTAGAAGGAAAATCACTTCCCTCAGTCTACTGGCTATGCTCTTTATAATGTAGCCCAGTATGCAGTTAGCCTACACACAGCAAGCACACACTGCTATTTTGGCTTGTTAATCATCAGGACCCTCAAGTCACCTTCATCTGAGCTTCTGCCTACTTAGTCATTCCCCTCCCCTGTTAATGTACAGGGTCAATCAGTCCCAGATGCAGGACTTTGCATTTGCCTTTGCTGGATCCCATGGTGTCCTCTGAAGGGCAGCCCTGAATATGTTAAACAGTATAGACCCAATACACCAACCCCTTAGGAATATCAAAGTAGCTGACACAATTTAGATTTCAAAGAATTGAACACTGTACTCTGAATCTGGCAGGCCAGCCGGTTTTTCATCCACCTTGTCGTCCACCCATGGAGTTCATATTTTCTTTAGTTACAATATGACTACAAGGCAATTATGGGAGACCCTATCAAAAGCCTTACTGAAGTCAATCTATCCTTGCTTCTTCCATTACCCTCAAGTTGCAACGTTATTATTTTTGCTGTCCATATTCATGGTACTGCACTTCATGTTATTAAATTTCATCCTATTTGAATCATTCCAGGAAAGACATCTAATTCTTTTTCTACAGTGACAGGCACCCCTTCAATACTGGCAACAGTTCTAGTTTTTGTACCAACTTCCAGTCTGCATGTATTGTTCCTTACTCATCAGCTAGAAGTTAATTTATTAAGGAAGAGTGATTCTAGACTGTTTCCTAAGGAGCACAACAGGTACACTATTTCAACCTGATATTTCAATTTACCTTAATGCGTTATAGTTTCCTTTTCAGACAAGTTATCTATTTTACAACTCTTTAATAAACAATCATCATAATTACTATACTTAAAATGTCTTGCTTAATTCTAAATTGACTAAATTACAGCATTATCCATTTCTCAGTTTGCTGTCTATAAAAGACATGAAATTATGTCAAAACATGATGCTTTTCATCCAACTTCCTCTTTCTGTCTTGTCCCTGATTATTCTTTCCTTCACAAATTTATTCTAGTTCTTCTGATACCAAGATTAAATAAACAGCTCAGCATTTGTTTTAACGATTTCCTCTCCTACACTCTCCATCCTTCATAAAGGGGCATGATATGTTAAAGATTAAAATGTCTAAACTCTTTGAAATGATGCACAACCTGAAAGAGTGAGAGTCCTGCTTCATATAATGAAGTTTCTTCCTATTCATACCTGTGTACTCCCAGATATATTTCTATGTCATGCAGAATTCTAAAACAGTTAAAATAATTGAGGAACTCTTGTAACCTATAATGATGAAGACATCTACATCTCTAAGCAGTTGATATGAACACCAGAAAAGCCAAAGAAAGAGCTAAACAGAACTATTCCAAGTGTATGACAGACTCTGAGGGATGTGTGTCTAGAGCTTATACGGGCGTTGCTTCCAAAACAGCTCCACCTCTGGTTTCTATTCACACAGGGCTTGCAGAGTGCAGTCCAGGAAGGTCACTTCCTCACTTTTTATTATGTAGCTGCCTACATCTCCCTACACAGCTAAGAAAATATGGATGAACTACCACTATGTTTTAAACAAGCTGGTGAGAAACACTTAAAGTAATGTTAAAAAAAAAAAAAGGATAAAAGAAAAAACAGAGGAAAAGCACTTAAAACAACTTAAAAAATAACAACAAAATAAGGAAGCTGCACAGTGACTAGTTCCTGGGAATGAAGTGAGGTGAACCACATCTCTGAATGTGTAACTGGCCTAAAATGGAAGAAGCACTGTTATCTGTAGAGAATGGCAATGGAAATAGGAGACATGGTAACAGAACCCAAATTCATTTGTATGACGATGCTGTCCAAGTAGTTGACAGAGCAAGTCCTCAAAGCCACAGGTCAAGGGTGTGATATCAAGAAAGCTAGCATGATGGCCAAGTGAGGTAAGGCTAGTAACACATCTATTTATGCTTTAGAAGTGCTGGAAAAGTGCAGTGTGACAGAGGAGAGAACAGTTCTGGTTCTTGGCAGATGTGTGAAATACTGTGTGCTCTACGTGGAACCAGAGAATGCACAATGGACCTCTGAATCCTCCTAGCCAGGGCCCAGACGCTCTCTGAAATAAAAACCGAGACATAGGTCTGGCTGCAAGCATTGGAACTAAGCTGAAAACACATGTGATTACTTGTGTAGGTAACAAGAGAAACTGGAGTATAAAATATACTAGACAGCCAATAAACCTGTCTTACAAACTTCCCTTTGTCCTCAGTCAAGAAAAAAAAAAAAAATCAAACGTAGTTGAACATGAATGCCAAATGTTTAAGAAAAGAAAGACAATTGTTGTTAGATTTTTTCCTCCCCGTGAGAAAGATGGTAAAAAATATTCAAACTATCCAAAGAATTTTCCCAGCTCTATACCCGAACTGTGCTTCCTATAGGCTCCTTTGGAAGTTAGCACATTAAAAGTTTCTTTACACATTACTACCATCTATACATTCTGTAAATTCAGCTGGTAGAGCCTCTCTGCATCATGATCTCCATCAGCACCTTTTTCAACAGGGGAAGTGATCTAAAACCATACCACATTCACTAAATTATAGTCACACAATGATTTGCAAGAGGACATGAGATACTTTCCACAAGAAATAATGCATTTCAGGTTTTAAAGAAGTTCTCTCAACTTTTGTAACACCACACTTTTCCAAAGCAATAGGAATCTATGTGATTTGATATCTACAGGACATTAAATGACAAAATCACAGAATATTTGATGTTGGAGGGGACCTCTGGACATTGGCTTGTTGAACACCCCTGCTCAAAGAGGGATCATCTAGAGCAGGTTGCTCAGGGCCGTGTTCAGCCAGGTTTTGAATATCTCCAAGGATGGAGACTCCACAACCTCTCTAGGTGGCCTGTTCCAGTGTTCAACCACCCTCACATTAAATATATATATATATTTTTTAAATGGGATTTCCTGTATTTCAATTTGAGATCATTGCCTCTTGACTGGTTACTCGCCACCACTGAGAAGGGTTTGGCTCTGTTACCTTTACTCCCCTGTTCAGCTATTTATACACATTGATAAGATCCTCCCTGAATCTTCTCTTCTCCAGGCTTAACAGTCCCAGCTCCTTATTTGGGAGATGCTCCAGTTCCTTTTCAGTCATATTTGCAGCCCTTTGCTGGACTTGCTCCAGTAGCTCCATGTCTCTTGTACTGGGAACCCAGAACTGGGCACGCTACTCCAGATGTGACCTCACCAGTGCTGAGTAGAGAGGAAGGATCTCTTCCCTTGACCTACTGGCAACATTCCACTTAATGCAGCCCAGGAGGCTGTTGGCTTTCTTTGCCACGAGGCACATTGCTGGCTCATGTGCAGCTTGTCCACCAGGACTCCCAAGTCCTTCTTGGCAAAGCTGCTTGGCCCCTGACCAGGTGCACAGGGCTAGTCCTACCCAAGTGCAGGACTTGGCAATTCCCTTTGTTCAGCTTCATAAGTATCCTGTTGGTCCATTTCTCCAGTTTGTCAAGGTCTCTCTGAATGACAGCACCAACTATCTGGTGTATCAAACACACCTCTCAGTTTTGTGTCATCTGTAGACTTGCCGAAGATGCACTCTGTCTCATCATCCAGGTCATTAATGAAGATGTTAAACAGTACTGGCCCCAGTATCATCCCTTGGAGTATACCACTAGCAACAGTCTTCTAGCTGGCCTTCATGTCACTGATGACAACCCTCTGAGCCCAGCAATTTAGCCAGTTTTCACATCACCTCGCTGTCCAATTATCTAGCCCATACTTCATCAGTTTGTTTATAAGGATGTTGTGGGAGACAGTGTCTACAGCCTTGTTAAAGTCAAGACCAAGCTAGTCATCTCATTGTAGAAGGCTATGAGGCCTGCCAGGCATAATTTCCCCTTCATAAATCCATGTTGACCCAATCACCTTTTTGTCCTTAGTATGTTTGGGAATAGTTTCTGGGGAGATTTGCTCCTTCACCTTCCCAGGGACCAGGATGAGGCTCACTTGTCTATAGTTCCCCAGATCCTCTCTCTTGCCTTTTTTGAAGCTGAGTGGCATTTGCTTTCTTCCAGTCCTCAGGAACCTCTCCCAGTCACCATGACCTTTCAAAGATAATTGTGAGTGGCCTTGCAGTGACCTCGGCCAGCTCCCTCAGCACACATGAATGTATTCCATCAGGTCCCATGGACCTTTTGTATGTCCAGATTGTTTAAATGTTCCCTAGCTTGATCCTCCTCCACTGAGGGTAAGTCTTCCTTTCACACTGGTTTCAGGGGTCTGAATTGCTGAAGACCAGTCATACCAGTAAGACTGAGGTGAAGAAAGCACCGAGTATCTTGGCCTTTTCCATGTCCATTTGTCACCCGGCATCCTGCCCCATTTAGGAGAGGGCCCACATTTTTCCTAGCCTTTCTTTAGCTGCTGATATACCTGTAGAAGCCTTTCTTCTTGTCCTTCATGTCCCTCAACAGATTCAACTCCAGATGGGCTCTGACTTTCCTTACCCCATCCCTACATATTCAGACATTGCCCCTATATTGCACCCAAGTCACTTGTGCTTGCTTCCACCTCCTGTATACTTCCTTTTTGTGTTTGAGTTTCTCAGGAGTTCCTTGTTCATCCATGCAGACCTCCTGTCACTCTTGCTTGACTTCCTGCTTGTCAGAACGGACCATTCTTGACCTTGGAGCAGATGATCCTTGAAAATCAACCAGCTGCTCTGGATCTCTCTTCTCTCCAGGGCTAATCTCTTGAAGACCTTGGAGAAGTTCCAGTCATTCTCTTTCTCATCATCTCTGATGCTGTGAAGTCTGCTGACCTTCCCCTGCAGGTTCTTACTTGGCAACACAGATCCTCCACCAATGCACACCTCCTGCAGGCAAGGAGTTCCTCTCCCCCAATCCCAGCAAGAGGCATCCCTACAGCCCCAGGCCTGGAGCACTGCATCTTCCCTTGGGAGCCTGGTCGAGATCAAGGCTTCTGACATTGCAGGGATAGTTGCTCCAACAGGTGCTGGGAACCTTGCCTTGTGCTGCATTTCCACACCATGGCTAAGCACATTTATACTGTTCTTGGCCCTCCTGTATAAATTAATGCTTCCGCCAGCTGTTTCCAGGAACTGTACTCTAGGACAGCAGACCTCTATAGGCCTCTCCCTAGCTGCAAGGGTGCCTGGCCCTCCATTATCAGGAATGAGCCGGAACAAAAGCTCAAAGCATCCTTTGATGCAGAACAACTGACATAGCTTATTAGAAGCTGCTGGAGATTATTGTAAGTCATGGTCTCCTGGAAGGCCATTATCCTTTCCTAGCAGCAGCAGGTGCCCTGAAGTTCTTTAAGGAGTTCCCAGAGTCCTCTGATAATCCCAGAAGTTGTTCCCAGGAGATCTAGAAGATCTCAAAGCAGGACTCAAAAAGTGCTGCACAAACTGCTCTCTCTGTTGGCTGTGCTCTGATGAAGGAGGTGAAGGAGGAACCAGGTGGTAATCTATAACCAAGGCTGCCATCTCTGGAATAGGAACTGATTTACGGATACCTTAAGCTAGAAGTGAACTACTTTTGGATGTGCTGATAGATGCTTGTCCACACTGTAAAATACCTACCAACTCTGACATAAATTTGCTTCTTATCAGGCCAAGGATTAGGAGATGCTAAAAGATGTGTGTACCTCACAAAATTTAGGCCCAGACTTACAGTGTTATTTGTCACACTTTTATACAAGTTCCAAAACTCACCATATCACAAATAATGCACCTCACCTGGTAGTGAGGCAAAGCTGGCCTGACCGATTGAAGGCAGTGTGAGGACAGCAAAAGCAATTACATAGATAGGCAATTATAGAAGAAATGAAGCAAAAAACCTGCCAAACCCAGCCTTGTAATAAATGGGTTCCCCAAAGAAAAAGAGAGTGCTAAGAAGCTAAGGAAAATATTAGGATAAGAACTAAATTCTGTACAGTAAGAACAAAACCTGGGCCACCTTTTGCTTCAGAAGTCCACATAGGATCTGTTGCACCTTCATAGTGATATTCTTCTGGCATTATTCATGCTAAAGACCAACTCAGTTCCAGAAATTAAGCAAGTTGTTTCGAACTTGCCAGGTCATTGCCCGATTTTCCTAGATTTTGCAATGCTATACAAGTTAGTTTGCATGCCATACTATGTAAGCCTTGCTGTAATTACAAGCTGTTGTTTCCACTGTGAAAAGAGAATCTGGCAATGGACAAACATTAGCTCTCAAAGAGCACACTACAGAGCAAGGAGTGATTTCCATACACCGCATGTAGCAGCATAGGCATGAGAGAGGAGTAATCATCTACTTTGGTTTTGTGGATTCAGTTCAGACGCTTAACATTAATGCTCCTCTGTATGTTCAGGCACAGTGCAGAAGAAAAATTCTAAGTATTGTGCTAGATCAAGAATTGTGCATTGTGCAAAAACCAGCCCAGTGCGGTGTTAGTTATTAAAACATTGCCAAGCATCTTGCTCAATCTCACTTGCAAGTCTGAAAAGCTAAAAGACTCTTCTACCATAAGGTCTATCAGAACTGCCAGTGCTCAGCTCCTACTATAATTCCAGGAGAAACAAAGAGGGAGTATTGAGAGCACGAAAAGCAATTGAAACTATGAAAGATTATTTATAATTCCCCAGCATGGAAATGAAATTCAGATTGTCATAATGATTGAATTGTGCTTAGTTTCTGTATTGCTGCACTGATTGGGAATGGCAGCCTGCATATAGCTTTACAAAAAAGCAAAATATTTCTCTTTTTGAATCCTGTGCTTTCAGCAATATAATATATGTATTTTTAAGACGCCTCAGTCCTTATAGGAATTCTGTTTATATTAGGGTTGAAAGGTTTGAAGTGCTTTCTGGATGAATGACTCAAGGGCAGCACTTCCCCTGCTCCTTTGTGTGGCTTCAAAGCAGGCTGGCAAGCCCGGCTGCGGCGAGCATGCGGCGGTCTGCGAGGCGTGTGGGAGGGCTGGGGTGAGCGAGAGAGCAGTTGTTGCTGAAGGAGTGCCAAAAACGCCTGAGTGTTTGCTATTTGACGAGAGAAAAACCTCATCCCCAATTTTTGTGGATGAATAAGCGACATAACCATGTCCAAACTGAGGCAGTTTAACAGCAGCAGCCAGCAGGTTTTTCAGACATACCTGAACTGTGCTCCTGCAGTGTTGAGGTGCACAAAGTACAGCTAAACAAATTAAACTGCTCTCAAAGCCAGTCAGTTAAAAAACAATCTGCAGTATGGATACGCCCTTGGATAAGGTCTTGCTCCTCAACAAGGCACAATTAATGTGCTGTGCTGGAAAATTTTGTTACAGAATTCTTTGGGCAAGTCATCCATGTATCCTCATATCATTTCCCATCTTCAGAGGCATTCACCGGCCTTTCTGCCACATCTCAAGCAGAGACAGCTTCCCTCTCAGAAGTGCATACAGCAGTTAATCCCCTCTATGGGGACACTAACTGCTACCAGAGTACAAATTAGTATTGAGTGCTGAATATTCACATCTGCTGTTAACATCATTAGGAATTTAAGGCCAAATCATCTAACCATGAAAACTGTTTCACAGGTTAAGGCCACCCAGGCTGGGAAAGCATCGGCTGCTCTTTGCATCTATTTGTGTTTGCAGAATAATGTTGGACTCTCCTAACACGGGCTGCTAAATCTGATGCTGAACTGCAGTCCACACTTCCCACTCTGGAGTGTTGCGTTGGGGTTGCTGTAGCAAAACGCATCCAGCCTGAAGAAGGCTGCTGAAGGAAATATGGATGAATATATAAAATGTGCTTCTGAACATAAGTAACTTGCAGCACACTAAAGCCCACTTAAAGTATCCTTTGTGATCAACAGCAGCATTAAGTAGCTCGATAACAGAGAGCACATTCAAGGGAAGAAAAACAGCTGCAAGAAGCAGAAGTTACTGAGGATCCATTAGTGACATTTGGACATAGGTCCAGAGGTACTTGAAATAAAGATGCCTCACAGTTTGTATAAAAGTAAAAGCCATACCAAAAGTGGTTCTGCCCAGTAATGTGTGGATAATCAGGAGCACACAGGTTGTCTAGAGGGAAACTTGTCACTCACCAAGGACTGCTGAATAAGATTATATGAGACATTTAGCTTCCTTCTCTCTCTTGCTCAGTTTAATAAAAAGAATTAGCCAAAGTGAAAGTAAAAAATACTAAAAAAATCTTTACGAACATTATTGTCTCCCTAGCAACTACTGCTAGTTTCATCGTAATTACAGATCTACTTGATCATATCTCAGATGGTGCTTAAGAGTGTAATTCTGTTTGCGTATGTTGGGGGGGGTTACAGGGTTGGGGTTTAAATATCAAAATATTTATTCTTTGAGAGTCCACATCAGGCTCGCTGTAACTCACAGCTGCACGATCACTGGACCCATACTACCTAGGAACTTCAAGGCTGATGTGAGTAACACAGGCTATGATGCAATCACTGCAAAGCACTGGGGTTTTAATCATCTGTTTGTTCTCATCCATGTCAAGTAATTAGCTACATTCATTTGTAAAGGCCACCCCAGAGGTAAACGATGCAAACAAAGGGTGGAAAAGCATTTCAAAGTTAAAGAGTCAGACTAAGCAGCAAACCTGTTTTCTAGGACAGCAGTGAATTAAGAGCTCAGAGAAAACTCAATTTCCCAGAATTTCCTTCACTCTCATGGTGGTTCACCAGTTCCCTGGACACAAGCTCCTTTGTGTCTGGCCTAACCACTGTCTTCCTTTCGCCATTCAGGGAATCCCCGTTCACTCCAGTAACGTGGAGTGGGCGTCTGGTCCTCGGCGCTCAGCTCCACCAGCTGCTGCATGAGCAACACCTCTCTGACCTCCAGCTTTCCCACGAGGCTCTTCAACTTTGTCCTCAGCATAGTACTTCCTTTCCTCACTTGCTTAATAGGATACTATATTGAACTTAGAGTGTTTTTGTGTTTGTTTGTTTTTGTGTTTGTGGGTTTTGGTTCTGTGGCCCTGCTTCGCAAATACCAAAAAACCCATGTTTTGTGGTGCAAATGGAAGCTCACAGCTACTTACCTGGGGCTTCACATAAGGGCAGGATTGGTCCCGGCCAATGACCTTGAGCCAATTTTTCTTGTATCCCTACTTGCAATGCTCTTGATGAGCTACTCTAAGCCTAGTGGTGTGGTATTTTCAGAGGGGAAAGCTGACCCCTTCATTTTTTAAAGAAACTCTATAATTACAGAATGAGCAGGGACTTACTTCTATGGCAGATTGCTGCTCCTGCTAAATGTTATCAAATTTTGTATATATATTTGTTTATTATGTGACTCTAAGCTACAGATTATTTATCTCAAATCAAACAATTAAGGCACAAATGGTAAGACCTATGTATGAAGTTGAGTTTTCAGGTGAAAACTGGGCAAGCAATCAAGGAATGCTCATATATTGTCTTAGAAGTGCATTCAAATTTCATTTCAGTCATTACCTCCTCCATACGTTATTTTCTCTGACATCTTTTTAATAAGCCATTTCTAAACTATCAGTTAATACAGTAAGTTGAAACTCTTCTTCATGCAGGAAGGTAAAAAAGTCCTGCTCCTGTCAACTTTATTTTAAATAACCTTTTTTGAACTATCATTGTCTTCTTCTGGATTGAGACCGAAGTTATGAAAAACCTGTTTAGAAGAAATTTTCTTGTATGGTAGCATGACATCAAAGTTGTTTTCTAAAATATTTATTGTGATAAGTTTAGATGGAATTGTTTTCTTTCTCCCTCATGCCTCCAGACTTCCCCCAGACAAATGGATTTTCTAGGGGCCTTAAAGACTTATTCCATCTTCCCTTAACACCTCATTTCCTGTAATATGTATCTGTAACCTTTGAGTCTGAACCTTCAATATTTTTAATTCAAATAAATATGGAATTAGAGATTTTATTATCCAGAACTGACTGATAGTTAGGAAGGAAAAGGAAGAAATACTCATATCAATAATACTGTCATGGCCTTAATATTCATACCAGACCACATATAGAAATATATTTTTTTCTGTGAGCACAATGTGTATGTTCATATTAGAACAGTTAAAGCCCAAGTAGGTTAACAAAGTGGCATCAGCCAGGGTTAAGCTAGACTAAACCCCCTGTATCGCCTCCTTCATTGCCACTGTTGTTTGGGAAGTTGGCTGCATGTCGACAGGGTTGGCAGTATCAGGCAGGAGATCTAGGAGACCAGACACGTTGTACTAGTCAACACACAAGGATGAATTCACCATAGGTGCAATATCATGCTGATGTTACTCGTAGAGCTTCAACATCACAATTGGCTCAAGCTAATCAAAGCCAACCAAAAGGAAGTTACCTTCCTCTAGTGCCGGCACTTGAGTTTGCACAGCCAAGTCAGTTCTAGGCAGATACTGGCTGGGTCGGAAACTGCCCCCAGCAAAACAAAACAAAACAAAACAAAACAAAATAAAACAAAAGATGAATGGTCAACAGAAAAAGTTCTGCAGTAAGATGATTGTGCAACCACAGTAGCTGAAGGGGCAAGAGGAAGAACCAGGCTATAGTTAATATAGAAACCACCTCCTACTTACCAGATCTGAGACATGCAGGATGTTGTTGTCTCTGACTCCTTTGCAAGGAAGAAAAAGCTGTCTCTGGGCTTCCCATATATTATGTTCTTTCCTTTCTCCTATCTGCTACATGTGACGTGTATGTGGAAACCTCAGTGCAGACAGAATCTGGGTAGAATTCAACACTGGAATGGTCAGAAGAAGAAAAAAAAAGTGAAGTTTCTTTAACTGAGACATTTAGGAAAAGAAAGAGAACAGTCAGGAGTAAAGGGCTTGGGGAAGGTAACCAGACAGGCAGAAGATTTAGTGCCAGTTTCATATCTGGCTGTAATATGCTACGTTTCCTCACATAAAAAGATAAAAATTGTTTAGATCCATAGCTGTGTAAGGCAGGATAACTGTCATGGGTAGGGAAAGGAAGTGAAGTTTATTTTTATAAGGTGAAGATAGAGTCTGTTTCAAATTTATGTACTTCCCAAAATGGGACTTTCCACACACCTGTGTAAATCTAACTTTAGGTGTGAGAATCATACTTTTGACAGATTTTCTCAGAATGGGTTCCAAGGCACCTGGGGAGTTGGGTTGGACTGATGCTTTAGGGGATCACAGTTGTATATTAAATATGAAGTCCCCAAAGCTTTTTGTATCACTAGAAATGATTTTTTTTCTTCTTTTATTTAAAACTGAAATTTTATTATTTATCTCTTATTTAAACTAGAAGATGTAAATGATGAAGAAGGATAGAAAATTTTGCAGGTTAAAAGAAAGCCTTTGTAGATAGGTACGGTTTTAGAGAGAAAGCCATTGATGTGATAAATAGCTTTCCTTACATTAGCAAGCAGTTTTGATTATTCAAAACAGCCAAACAATGATAGAATTAAGTACTACATTACCTTCTCAGAAACATTACATATCTTCAGTCTGGTCTTGATCTGAGATTACTGGCAGTGAACACATGCACATTTTACATATTATTTTGTGTATATTCATTTTAATATCTATATAACTATCACTACAGATAAGGCCATCACATAATGAAAAAACATTTTCTTCCTATTCTTTTAATTAATGCATGTATCAATGTGAATATGCTAGATAGCTAAAATCAAATTCAGAATCTGAAAAAAATCCCCAGCAAAGTAGTTACTTTTGCATTATTTGATTAATATCATGGGCTAAATTCCTCTCTGCAGAACCCTCCTCCCCTCAGTTGTAGAGTGAAATTTGGAAGAGAATTTGGCCTATTATGGTTAACACATGAGACAAGATTTTAAGACAAACATTTGTGGAAAATTCAGGCACCAGGTGTTCAATAACTATATATATAAACAATCAGGATTAGTGAAAATGCCATTTAGGGCTAGAGAGCCCTTTACGGGGGAGAAAAGCAGGGAAAAAATGCACTTAAGTCTCTGTTCAGCCTTAGGACAGCCACAATATATTTGTGTCTCTGTGCTCTTTTAAAATTTAGCCATCATTAACTCTTGACTTTTTTGGGCCTTCACTTTAACTGGATGAGCTAGAAAATTGCACATACACTATTAATTGACTGATAGTTTGATGCTTAACTTGAATAGTCCATTTGCCTAAGTAATTCTGTTTGATCCAAGGTGAGAGAAAGGCCTAGGAACAGAATCCAAGGCAGTTATGATCTAGAGAACTTAAGCATATGTATGGATGGCCCCTTCCAGACAGCTTGAATTAAAATGTCAGAGAGTCAAGCAGCAGAGCAGAAGTTAATGAATTGAAAACAGAGTCATTAAAGCTATCTCGTTGAAGTAGTTTCATAGCGTTCCTTGCTGTGTGTAACCATGTCAAGCACTGTTAGAAAGGACTCAGAGCTGAGGTATATACATATTGAGTTCTCATTTCAGCCAGCCTGGTAGAGGTGACTAATAAGGTTTTGTTAGATGAATTAGATCCTAGCTTTGTTAAATACATGAAAATGTGGCCTTCAACAGATTAATGTTTAAAGCACCTTTAAGTTGAGTGGGTGTCACATAAAAGAAGCAAATGTCTTGAAAACACCTTAGGGATTGATCGGTTACTTGGTTGTTTTCTGAGCAAAATTAACCGAGATAAGGTAATTTCCAAGGAAAACTTTTCTTTTTATTTTTTTAAAGTAGCACTGCATTATACATTGTAGATGAGTGAACAACTTTTTTTTCTGGAAAGTCAGGAAGATCTTAAGCCAGGCAGGAGATAATTTTTTCAGGATCTGTTTAACGAGCATTTAATAAGACTAGAGATTTTAGCCTGCTTACTGGTTAGTTTTTGGTTTACATTGCAAACACCCATTGCTGATTCGGAAGCCCAGCAGACAGAGCCCTCAGCTCAGAGTGGAGATTCCTGTGGTCCTAACTTAAGCTATTTTTGTCACTGTACTTGCTTGAATACCACAGATGTTTCCTCAGGTTTCTGCATCATTGTTCAAACCTGTTATGAAGTGCTGGCAATCTGCAGTAGGTCTGTGTGGCCTGTGCCTACACTAAATCCAAGTCAGCTAGATGTGCTAAATATCCACCTGGGGAGAGGCGCTGTGTGTTTCCTATATGCTCATGTTCTTGAACCATAGGTTTCCGCTTTTTTAAAAATAATACTTTTGCGGGGGGCAGAGGGGAGAAAGGCTTTAGGGATGCCAAACTTCACCAACATTCATGGATCTTCAAACAGTGGTGGTTGAGCTGATTAGTGAAAACATCTGTAAGTTAAATTCTGAGATGCTGTTTTCAATCTGGCTGAAACCAGAAACTATTGGGAATCTAGTGTGAAGGTTTAAGATTCACAGCTCAAAATCCAAAGCACACACATTTGTCTAAGTATCTAAATGGAAATATTTGAAACCAACAGATTGCCACCATCAGCCTTTTCATGTTTAGGGTAATAGAATTTTCCAATTTAATATAGGCTTAATTTATGAGATAGAGGCACATTATGCACTGTACAGCCCAACCATAAGATGAGCATAAGGGATAGCATTTTATTTTTATTTTATTCCTGAATGTGCCTTTAGTCTGCTTTCACTTCATGTGCAGTCTCATCACTTAGAACAGTCAAGAAGTACGCAAACATTTGCAGTAGAATAAGCCAGTGGGTGACTGGGGCATCTGATTATACTCCTGAAGGTCAAAGTAAAAGGAGAAATTGAAACTCCAAGTGATGCTGATATCTGAGTAGGGTTGGTAAGTACTACACTACTGCAAAGAAGAGGGATAAAGAGCTAACCCCATTTCACTGAGTAAAAACAGATTAAAAGTATAATCATTTGTATTTTGTTCAACGATATCATGGATAGGATGACTTTAGAAATGTTAGGATAAAATGATTTTCCTTTTCGAATAAGCTTTTGGAAAAGTTACAAGAAAGACTCTTCTTTTCTAATCGACCTTGTTCCCTTTGCTGCATGTAATATTAAGTCAAGTGGAAGTCTTACATACCCAAAACAACTGAAGAGTATACAAATTAATACAGCTGCAATCTACAGTATAGTCAGAGTCTTAAGGTAAGTTGATACAGAGGTGTAAAGAAAGAAGACCATTTCTGATCATGTTTACTCATACACATGTGCACAGTGTACCACTCACCTAAGAGGATAATCTCTTGGGGAGGTTCATATGAATAACATTAACAGAACAGACTCCAAAAATTTATCTGAGCCAGTTTTGTCACCCCTAAATCCGTAATCAACTGCATGAAAAAACACTGTCTGTTGGGAAATGTAACTAGTTTCTTTCCATATGACCCTGACTGTCCACTAGGAAGCACAGACAATCTGATGGAAAGATGGCACACTGGAATTTAAAAACATTTTCCCACAGTTGAACAGCTTATGAATCATAGGTTACCTTATCAAGCACAGTTCTGCTTTTAGCCTAGTTCAATACAAAATCTGACTGGCTCCTGAACTATGGACATCACAGGAAACATGCTCTCTCCAGAAGCTGTACTGTGTGTTTGATTGCACAAGACCTTTTTAAGTTTCATTTTCATCTAGCTTCTTTCTTGCTACAAAAATCATGACAATATTTTCAGATCTCAGACTAAACGAATTACTCAAGCAAGATTTGTTTTTTCCCTTTGGAGTGCTGGCTAGCTTGTCCAGTGGCCAGATAAATCCAAATAGCCTGAGAAATTGCCTAACTGCATGCTTTCCAGAGATAAGCTTACCTTAACTTTCTTTAAATTCAAAACCCATTTTCACAGTCTCTTTCAAGCTATAATGACAATCTCTAAAACTGAAAAAGGATCCAGTTCTTATGCCCTCACTGAGTTAAAGGTAATCTTTGCCTGTACAGTGGTGACCTCAGAGATAGGCATAAGTTTATCTAAACCACAAAATGAATATGAGCAAAAAAATACGCACAAATTTAGTGGAGAAAGCTTTACACACGGAGCAAGCAGAATGTTATGGGTCTGAAAGTCCTTTTTCTACCTGCTCTGATCCTGTAGGACAGGAAATATACAGAAAATAAGTAGAAGCTGTAGCTAATAAAGCTTGTCCTTAGACTGAAATTCAGGCCTTGATCTTTGCAAATGAGGGTTAATTCCAAAAGTTTATTTCCAAGTAAGGTTGTTCAATGGTTTATACGGTATAGGATGCTTTATGTGGATCAGTAGTTTGAAGGTCATGGTGTTACTCACCTTAATTCACTCTCATTTTCAACAGATGATGATGGCTGGTAACTTTAAGATTTTTATGCAAAGAAGATACACTATTTATGAAGTCTGGCACTGCCATGCAGGAAAAGAAATAAGATAACATATATATTTAGGAAAAACAAGCACTGGTCACAAATACATTGCTTGGGATTTTGTTTTTTTTGTTTTTTTTTTTTTTACATCATTCTGTAAAATTATTGTGAATCTTAGCCTTTTTGCAGTACACTAAAGGGTTAACAGTGAATCCTAGATTGAAGTACAAAAATACTTGGTTAATGCCAATGTTTTACTCTAAGTATGTTTGTGTTTTGAGGAAACAGTTCAAATTCAGCTTTGATTTAACTTCACTGGTTTCTTTGGTACTATGGGAGAATTAAGTTACTAATTTAATTTCCTAATTGGCACCTCTAATTACCACACTGCCAGATCCAGCATAACATTCCAAAATCTAATACCAGAGGACATTGAGGTATACATTCATTTAGGGACTGGCGCTGATTATTTATGGCTTGGCTCTGATCCCATTATGGTTGATGTTAAAACTGAATTAAAGTGGATGCAACATTCAGGCTTTTATGTTGCAGCAGCCTCAAGTGTTATGGCCTCCCTCCATCTGACCACCAGGAGGATAAACAAAATCTAACATTGATAGCAAAGTATAAATAGGTTTTCTTCTACACATGAAACTAAAAGAAATTCTCCTTGTTTCTTCTATCAAGAGGTGTAATACCCACGCAGAAAGAATCTACTGATGGTAACAAATTATATGACGGTTCAATGTTTTGGTGGGTACTAGGCGAATGGAGCAAGGCGGGTAGTTAGCCAACTGAAAAGGAATGGAAAGGACGTTGATGAAAAAAAACGAAGGATTCAGACAGTGAAGTTCAGTGTGGAGTGAAGCTCAGCCCAGCTGAAAAAAATGTAATCAAAAGAGGAAACACTTGGATAACAGAAAAAGCAGAGCAAGCACTGTTAAACCATAAAAAAGCTTTGTGATGCCATTACCATCTACTGTCATTCAGGTTTACTTCTAGAACTAAATTTTTGGTGGAGGAGGTTAATAAGCCTAAAAATTCAAAGCAAAACCTAGCCACAAATGGTTTCAGAGAGTTTGCAAATCCCCACTTGGACAATAAAGACACCAAAGTCTCATCCCTAGATTCTTTTTCACTGCTGTGACAAAATGATGTCACATGGTATTAGTATGTAAAGTGCAAAATAAATTTAAACTTCTTGGAAGATGAGAACCGAGAATGAATTATGTTTATTCTAGAAGTATGCAGGCAATATTTCTTTTTTATTGTGCATATTTTGATGAATGAAAAGTGCATTACTTTTAATTTATACCTATAATACTTACTTTACTTCATCAGCAGTGTGGAAGAGAATGAATTGCTGCAAATTAAGAAATCATTCTCTGAAGTGCAAAGCAAAAGTTGGCTCACTTTGGGGCTCACTATTCATGAACCATAGAGCCTTTCCAAGATACCTGCCTCAATTGACTCCCTTTAAGCATTAAGCATAGTCCATAAATTCTATTTCAAAGTTTAAATTTACAATGGATTCCATTCATAAAACTGTCATGGTAGGTTTTCTGGGAGCACTTCACACTAAAGTGCAGAACGCTTCCAAACTGAGTAAAAGCTGAACTGTTCATACATATCAAAGCTTTCTTCTTTATAGACGGCCAACTTGCCATTGGACCCTTGGAGCGAAGGAGGGGGGAGAAGTGTTAGCTCAGAAGTGCCAGACTACAATGAAACTTGTTCATAAAAAAGTTGATCTATGCTCTTTACTGTCTGTTCAGAATCCATTTTAAGAACGTGACCTAACTCCCATCGAAGTCAACAGACTTTAGTGGGAGTGGGAATGTGCCATATGTCTGAAAAGGAGCTCTTCTCTTCTCTGGCATGAGGCAATGCTACTTGTGAGTGGGAGTTTAGAGCGCAGGGCAGAAGGAAAGAAATTTCTGCCCTATTTAATTTTCTCTTTGCTATTGTATTGAAAAATGTAACCCATTTCCTGCCTTGAAAAATATTCCTATTTGGCTAATTCTTAGCTGATATAAACTGGCACGGCTGCTCCTTTCATAGAGCTTTGGTGGATCCTGGTTTGTTTGAACCCTGGTCCTTCATACTAAGCAGAACAGGAGATATACAGTGTACAGACAGGGTAGAGGTCACCACTCAACAGCTATATTCCAGTCCCCTTAATGCATTGAATTTCTTTTTTTTTTCCTTGAGAAATTTCAGTCCATTTCCTGTGACTGTTTGATGCTCCCTTTTTCTTTTTTGACAAAAATGTTAGAAAAAATGATGACTAGAACCAGCAAATACTAGCAGTAAACAAAACCAGCAATAACTGTGCAAATTGAAATTGAAATAAAACATGCAAATGTTTATATTAGAACCCAGATTTCCACTGATGTAATCACAGTGGAAATATGAGACTTGTATAATGTGGCTTACCAAATATTATCAACATAAATTAACTTTTGAAATTCTAGTGTAGGTCAAGATTGTTATTTTCCAGCTTCTCTTTGATCAAGGAAAATTGAAGTGCCTCCTTTGACTAGACTACCCACGTTGTCAATCACAAACAGAGCTAGGAAAAAGCTTGGCTTAAATCAGTCTAAATATACTCTGATAAAATAGAGTAGCTTTATAAATTTTTGTTTTTTGCAGACGTAAACTGTATAAAACACTATCATATTACTCTTACAAGGATTTGATAATTATGAGAACTTTCATAAAGTATAGCCATGCAGAGTTTATCTGAAAGTAATGAGAACTTTATAGGAATATGTTCCTGAGAATGAGATCTTTGTAGGAACTTGCAGAATCCAAAATCAGAAGTCTGCAGCTGCATTAGGCATTCCCTTGTCAAGTCAGTGACATTTGAAAAATGATGCCAGGGCCCTCTGTTTCAAACAGGAATGAATGGCTCACAAAGAATTTTTTCTACCTGTGCCTGCTAAACACCCCACCACCCTCCTTAAACACTTAGTCATTTTTGCAAAAGGTCTGTAATAAAATCTTTTTGTTGTTTTTGTTGGCATACAATAGACTCTTTTCTCCAATGTGAAATGGATGTCTTTGAGGAACACAAACTATGTATGCGCATACCAGCATACTTAACTCTTAACATGTATTTATTGTCCCATCCTTCTCCGACAGGGATTTCTAGATTTTGCTTTTTTAATTCTGATGGGAAAGTTTTAGTCCTCATTCATGAGTAGTGCTATTGGGTTTTATCTTACATATTAATTAATAAAAGAAGGATCAAACTCAACTCCTCTCCTCAAAAAACTGCATCATATTCTCCCATTATGTCTTCTAAGTATTGCTACTGAATCCAGGAGGAAAAAGACCTTGGCAGTGAAGAGAAGTATCTTGTTGATGCTCTCTGTCCATATGGCAGACAATGGAATCAGTAGAAGGACGCACAAAGACAGGAAGAAAAGTATCTGCAGGAAGAAGTTTTGATGTAGATGTTTTGTAACACACTCTGCAAGGTATGTGTGCTAGAGAAGAAAGATAAATGCAGCTACTTTGTTCTTAAATGGGGAAGTGATGACATTTCTTCTGGTCTTGAGGGTGTTTTGAGCCATAAATCCCTGTGCATTGAATAGATAATCATTACTCCTAGATCGAGACTTAGAAGACCTGAAATCTATCTGTTCCAGTACTCAATATTTGCTTTTGCTTACACATTACCTTCAAATTCTTTCTCTTCTTTTTAAAACCATTTTTTACTGCTTTTAATTTTTTACATTCCCTAAAGTTTGTAGTGTCTATCACATAATCATATTTTTAAATAATGCTGCAACTTAGGCTCTTGGGAGAAGTATGTAAGTCTTTTTTTTTTCTTTTTTTAATGATTATGAGTCAGAGTGCTTGTATATGTGCATGTGTTTTATTTAGTGTGTTGAATTAAAATGACATTATCACAGCAGTTATAGGATGGAAGCATCTCTTCTGTTCAAGCCCTTCTCCCTAAAAGGCAATGTATTGTCCTCTAAACAGAGGGTAGATCAGACAGAAAGTTGTTACATTCCATCTGAACAAAAAAACTCATACAGTTTTTTTTCATACAAAATGCCATTCCTGCTTTTCCTAAATATCATCTTGGTTATGTCTCAACATCTGTCATCTGCAGATGATTTTATGTATACGGAGAATGTAAGAGGTCTTGTTATCTGAATTAGTGCATTAATGCACCCAGAGCTACTTTAATGTTTTGCTGGCAGACTATCTTTAAATTCAGCATATTTTTTCACTGAGCTATGCCTGTCAGGCATGGATTTTCCCGGCCATTGACAGACTTTTTCAAGAGCAATATGCAGTGTTGCTTTATTTGTAGCTTCACTGTTCACTTTTCCTCTGATGTGGGTGCAAAACCAGTCTAAACTTCTGGAGCGTTCCTGGCTCAGCAAAGCATGTAAGTACACGCGCAGTTGTAAGTAGGAGCTTCAGTTCTACTATTTTTAATTATCTTTAAATAAATACTTTGACTGAGCAATGAGTGTCGAATGTAAGCAGTTTGCTGGTCCTAGACCAAGGGAGCAGAATTCTGCTCTAATGTTTTACCTTCTTCAATCAAAGCGGAAATATTCAGCTGAACTCTTTGTTTGTTTGTTTTTAAATGATCTCTGGATTTGCCCCATGACAAACCTTAGTAAAAGGATAGGGACAACAAAATTACTTCAAAATGCTATGTTACATTTTACCTTTAAAGTGCAAAATCCTGTAAATGTAAAATGGGTATATCTTACATATTTGGGAGCTTACTTGCCAAGTAATGAGTTGCCTGCTTACTATAAAATGAAGCCTAGTCTATAACACTGCACTCCATATAAGTTTTCAGTGACAGAGTCCAAACTGCCAAACTATAATTTAGAACACGATACAGCTCTTGTTTAATCTACTAAGTTTTTCACTCAGTCAAATGCAAAACTTATTCTTCTGAGACCAATCATCTACATAAAAAGAGTCTCCTCAAATGACAGAGTAACTATGGCTTCCAGTCAGCACTGCAATAAAGTGGACAGTTGCAAATTAGTTGACCCAAAATGAAGCAATAGTTCAAAATTATTATTTTTGAGCTTTACATTCCACAAAAATATCTTGTATTTTGATTCTTTGTCCTGCCATGAAGGAAATGAATTTGAAAACTGAGTGAGAATGCCATCTCATCCTGAGTTATAATTTTCATTCTTCCTTGGTAAAAGCAGACCTCATGCACAAGTTTTCTCTCTCTGGCCTTCCTCATCCATCATCAGCTGTAGCAAATACAGAAGCAAATTACGACTCAAATACCACAGTCATTAATCACAGGCAGTATTTTAACTGAACACACATTTTGGCACTTAAGAGATAGATGGATTAACAAAATAGCAGAACTGTGATTGAAAACTACAGATCAAGAGCTCTGTAGCCCCATAATCCCAGGATTCCACATGCTAAAATGCCTTAACTTCATCAGAAATATTCTCAGTTTACACTCCTGCACATGGAATAGAAAAAGTCATGGAAAGTGACTGTAAGCTTAAGAGAAGCTTAAAGGACTGTGAGAAGAATGAAAAGTAGGAACATTTAAATATGTTTATCAACAAGATTAGTTAGTAAAGAGTTCATGAAAGTGTTAAAAAAAGTCCCAGTAAGAGTTTTTATGCTGAATTTGGAGACCAAATTCAGTCATTAGAAGAAAGAGGGAGGATTTCAGTCCTGCTTTCTGTGTCAATCAGAATGTAACCTTAACTATTGAGTCACTACTGATGCCTCCATAATTTTTGAAGGATGCCAAACTCCACAGCTGCAGTCACACTGAGTCTTTGTCTTCCTCCTAAATTGACAGGATAAACTGAAGAACAGAGTGATTCTCTTTGCCATTGCATAGCTCACTCTGAACTGGCTGTGGATTGTTTTGATAAAAATGTCCATCTTAAGAACAATGTTTATTTTCCAGCCCATTTCCTCTGGATTTCTTTTTATTGATTTATAGGCTTTCTAACTGAACTTACGGCAAAGACATAGGTCATTTTATGACTTCAAGCAATATAGTTAAGGCTGAGCAATAAAATATTCTAAAATGAGACAAACCTTCTCTATCTCTGTTTTCCTTGGATCATCTCTTGCCTCTTGGAAGCCTAGTAAGAAAGCAACTTAAACACTGTGTTAACTGCATATTATCACAATGCATAGGATACATTTTATTTTAACTTAAGCTATAACAAATCCCATGGCTTACTTGATTTGGGAAAATCTTGAGGTTTGCCTGTAAACTTCAGCTGGAAAGGGTGGACTCCCTTGCTTATCTAGGAGCCTGGGAGTACTTTTTGTCATGTATATCTCAATAGCATTTGCAATATCATATCAGGCTCTGAGCCTCACTGCGCTAGAGTGCACAGCCCCATTAGCAGATAAGGGCTACATCCAGGCAGCTCAGCTTCTAGTCGAAGCTGGTAGAACACATTTGAAGTAACAAATTATGGTTAGGAGCATAAGAATAATGTCCTGAGATTAAGGAATGATAGATTTTTCAAATTCACAAGTCTAGATTAAGTCTGTACTTGTGGGAACGCCCTTCAAATGCTGTAGAAAGGGCTGATGCTGGCTCAGTAGGTGGCACTATTCCCTCAAAATCAATACGAGGCTGTTTCTTGGCCAGGTGTTTTGGGCACTGAGGTAGTTTTCTGTTGAAAATTGTTGAAAAGAGTTTTCTGTTGATAATTGGTATAATTTGGAGTCCAACCATTGTGATCATTAAAGATACTGCGTGTTTAGGAAAAGATATGTAATTTTGCCTCACTTTGCTCAGTAAATAGCAAAGCAGTACAATAACAGTATTTCGTTTTGTTCTTTTTCTACATATAATATTCCTTTCCATTTCTCGTCCTAAATTTGCATGCATTCTTGTGTCACTGCGGGTTGATTTGGTTGAATAGTCAAGCTTGATATTTCAATTTTACTGCAAAATATCCAATTTTTTTTTTTCACTAAAGCCTGATGTTTCCAGGCTTTAATTAACAACAAACAAAAACTCATTATGAAGTCAGACCAAAACTCCCACAGCCTATCAGGATTTTCTTTAAAAATAATTTGTGAAATAGAAGTAATAAAAAGATATCCGTATGCAACTGAGCCATCTGTTACATTTCCAGAAACTTAACATTCACTAAGTACCTTTAAAATAGCATATTCACTAAGAAAGTATGATAACTGTAAATAACTGGTAAAAACTTGTATACTTGAAAGCATCATTGGTAGATACCAGTTGTTCCAGGACTGCAAACTTTCTTCAAGTATCTGGAATCAGTATTAGAGTTCGATTAACAAACTAAGTATTTCGAAGCAACTTTTGTAGCTCCCTTTGCAGTGCACAGTGTTTCACACTGTAATCAAGTAAATATTTTTAATGTTAAAAATATCATCTATAACAAGGTCTTCCTGAACTTCACAGTCAGTGTATGGTGTGGATACAGTGTACAGTGCACAACTTAAGATAAATGTTGCCCCTAACTTAATAGGTACTTTCAGAACCTAAAAAAGCTCAAAAAATGTATCTATTTTAATTTGCAATAGCTCACTTAGGCTAAAGTTTTAGGTACGTAATACACCTTCAGATAAAGAAAACTACAGAGGATTCTTAAATTTCTTTGAAAAATAAAATAAAGAATAATTAAACCAAACAGGCAATTTCAATAGTTAAATTTTTATTTAAAGGTTACGAACAATTCAGGAAAGATTTTCCAGTAAATGGTTTCTATAATCAACCTGTTAGCACTACTCTGCTCACTAGAGTATCAACATATCCTTTTTCATTCCAGAAGAGATTAAAATTTTTAATCTGGCACATTTTTTTCTGAAGTGCTTTTAAGAAAGTAAAGTTGCACGATAAAATAGGAGCAATATTGGAATGCTTGATCCTTTAATTGCAACTGTTTATTTTTCCATTTTGTAATCCAAGTATTCAGGCACTTTACAGCTTACATGCAGATTTTGCTTGTAAAATAAACCATCACATGTGCAACCTATCACACTGAAAGTGAATGAAGCTTTATGGTAACTTTGGGGTGGGGGGGGTTATGACACAGAGAAAAGCCCACGACTACACTGGTTTTACAGATTGTTAACAGTTGCCATTTGAGTTCTTCTTAATGGATAACACCCAATAATTATTTTGCTTTCCACTGTGCCTGCAATCCGATATCTGCAAGAAATCTTTAATCTAACAGTCAGCTTAAAATCCTCACTAAAATATTAAAGAAGAGAAAGGATAATAAAGCATCTAGTGTTTCTTAAAGCCATATACCGTTATTTTTAATGTCCTATACTTCAAGGTAGCTCCAGTTTACAAGAAGCATTAACTGCATTAGCTCAGTTTTGGTTTAACTGTATAAATATGGCAAAATATGGCATGTTTCACAAACATCAAGTGTGCTAAATTCATGATTATTTTTGTGATAAAATGGCAAATTCAACCTAAGGGCAGAATTTGCAAAATTCTTCAGCTCTTGCCTACCTCCTTCCCCATTAAATTAAATGGTTCTGAGCTTAATGTTTGCTAAAGAAATGTAACAAACAACCCAGACAAACGGAACCTAGAAGTTTAATTGATTCTTACTTCCCATATTAATTTTCTGAACCTCAGGTATCTTTGTGAAGAAAAGGTAATCATTTCCCAGTTGAAACGGGAAATTTGCCATCAGTTTTAATCTTCCAAACCACTCTTCTCATACAGTTTAGGACAGCATGGAGTGTATCTATCTCCTTGGCAATGCACATTTACTCTCTAAAACATATAATGTTTGCCTAATTTGAAATCCTCAGAAAATCTTTGTAAAATGAAGCAAAAATTGAGTAACATAAAACAAAGCAGTGTATGTCTGAGGCACAGGATCTTCTATTTGTCTTTTTTTTTTTTTCCACTTTCATCCTGTTGTGCTTACTTATTATGTTCACTTACCATTCAATAAACTCTCCTTTCTCTAATTTTCCATTTCTCTCTGGTAATCTCTGTGATGAGTAGTTGTTACTTGCTGTTTTACTGCCACTTTTCAGCCCGGCATCTCATGGTAATGTTTGTTGCCTTTTTCCAAAAGTGTTTATGTTATCACTATTGTTACACTAATGGACTTGTTGCTATCTCTAGCTGATATATTTCTTTCTACTTCCAAAATTCATTGAGAAGTCTCTACAGTTACTGTAAAGATTGCTTGATAATGCTGCATATATTAATTTTTCCCACACTTCCTATTATAAAACAGTACAATATTTATAATTTTGCCAGATTGTAATAGGTTGATCTGAAATGTTTCATTTTGGGGTCTGGTACGTGCTGGGCCTTAGTCCGTGCTTGAATTCCAGAATGTCTCAGGTGCTTCCAAGAGCTGTGCCAGGAGAAATATATTGTTTTGCTGGTATAGTGATTCCATTGATTTCCATTCCATTGGTTTTTACTATGAAAAGCTCTAGTGTTTTCATGCTTTGTCACAAGTACATGGCATCTGGCAGAGAGCAATGCTTAGTGCCAGCACATATTTCGACTTTATTAGGTAAATTTTTTGAAATATCACATACAGTTTGAGCACACTTCAGCTCTTTGTGGTCTCCATTTGGAATCAGTTTGTAGATGCACTGACCCAGAGTGATCAGGCAACAAGATCCCAAGGCTGGGAAATGAAGCAGTAGCTTCCACTGTGTGCGTGATGAGGACATCTGGAAAAACGTTGAAAGGGGAATATCTGTATGTAATGCTAACCAAAGTTTTCTAAAAAATAGTAATAATAAAAAAGACACACATGATTATTCCACCAAAAAATTCTGAATGTGCAGGTATTTGTCTCTCCAAAAAGAACCCAGGTAAAGAACATAGTTTCTTCTGCTCTGTCATGTAAAAATCAAGACGTAATAAAAGAACGTTGCAGGGAGGGAAAATTCGCCTTGGGCTTCAGTGATATATGTCTGATTCTTGTGGGAACTATGGTTTTTCTCTGGAAAAGGATGGCTTTTTCTCATTTGGGGTTTTGGAAGTCCACCATATAGCAAAGTAGTCAACAGAAATCTGAAGCAAATGCCGCCTTCAAAACGAGCACTTTTGTCATTTGACCATTTCACATTACCTGCAGGGACTAAATTCACTTTCAGGTAGACTGAGAGATACCTGGTTTTGTTTGTTGACTATATAAAAGAAAAAGTTACTGCTCATCTTGGACCCAGATATCCGGCTTCTACATCATACCTCTCAAAAGCCTCACAGGTCCTCTTGGGTAACCAAAAAGGCCTATTAAATAAAAGCAGCTCCTCTGCTGGCACAACAGTGCTTGGGAAATGGGTAGTCTTAGCGGATTTCCAGACAGCTGGCTTTGGCAGAGGAGAAAACTGGACTTAGACTAATTTTCATATTCTGAAAAGTAATCAAAAGTAAGTGCAGGCTCAAAAGGCCCATAATGGAGAACAGGTGGGTGAAACTGTGTGCTTCCTATTACAATTCATTCACACTAAGTGATTCTGCACATTTGAAGAGGAAACTAGCTGATATTTTAAGAAAATGTAACAAAAAGTCTTTCCCCCCCCCCTCTTACTTCACAGAATTATTTTTAAATTTAATTTATGTGGAGTTCCAGAACTTGCTAAATATAAGTGTTGTCTGATTAAAAAGGTCCATAATATTAAACAATCCTTTAAATTGATTTTTGCAGATTTTTTTGACCTCTTCCACATTGCTCAATAATTATTCTGATATTTCTCCATCAAAACAGAAGTGGGTAAAAAGGTATTAGGCAGGGAGGAACTAAATAAACATGAAGCTGTCCGTAGCCTTGGCCCACTCAGTCTATACACGGCTGGCAGAATGGACTTGCAGGTTTGTTCATCTTGTACTTTGGTTATCTATCATTATTACAGGAATTTCCTCATCAGACTGATCTGGAAAGAGATATTTTACACTTTGGTCCCTGGAATTTTGCCATATCTTCCAAATAAGACATTCAAAAATCAAAGTATGAGATTGTATTTAAATGCACCAGTTATAATTTTTTTTTTTAAGAGTAATCGGGAATTTTAGCTATTATATTATTTGGAACTAGCATGTAAATAAGCATATGATATTGTTCTCAGTAAAACAGTGCCGTTCATATCTGACTGATAGTGCATGTGGTTCAGTTTTGCAAACTATGGATGGTATTTTGAATTTAAAAAAGTCTGTTTCTTCATTTGCAAACACAGGTTTAGTGTCTTACAAAGAACAAGGAGACATGATTTTTTCCACCTAATGAGTGAATCAATCCAGCTCTGACTGATATATTATGATTGTAATTTGGCTTCCATGAATTTTGGAAATTTACTCTTTTTTTCCCCCAAGAATTAAGACAGTGGTAAGCACCTCTGTTTTGTGTATGCTACATCTTTTCTCTAACTTCAAACCAACAGGCAGCTGCATTCATACACTGAGGATTTTAAGCAGAACACTACTTAATTTTCTCAAATTTTGTACATGAGTATTATAAAAACTAATATGCTGTTGTACTGAAAAACAGATCTATGAAATAGGCCTCTGGGAATATCTTAAAACATCATAGACATTGATAAAAAGTCAGGAGAAAACTCTGCCTCAGTTGAAAATATCTTGTTGAAAACACACGTCTCATCTTACGTCTGAGGATAAAGGTCTTTGCTAAAGAGTGAGTAACTTATACACTGATTGTTACAAATAGCGTGTGTAATGCCATGTGCTGTGCTTTATAAAACTTATGCAAACTACCCGTCTATAGTAGACAGTGGAAACTCTGTTAGAATGAAATGTGCTATGAATGGAGTTCAGTGTTGGAAGCCAGTTCAAAGAAACTTTATCTAAGCAAACTGGAATGGCAGATTTCCTTGCAGTTTTACAGCAATTATTAGGCATATGCCAAGCTGCCCAAGAAAACCTGTAGTACCTTTGATATGAGGTAACACAAATATCAGTCTCCTTTATTTGGGAAGGTTTAGTAGTATGAAAATATTTTTTTTGTATGCTGAACCTTTCTCTAAAACCTTTTTCCACACAATTACTCTTTGCCCTTAGGCAGAAACTTTAAATATTCCTGAATTTAAACACTCTAGTTGGCCTGTTAACAAAAAAAGAACTAAAGAATAAAAGAAAAGTTTATCAAGTGCCCATGATTATAAGCCTTAATAAATCCTATGGAATCATGTTCTTAGAATCATTACTTCCAAAAACAACAGCAAAACACTGCATCAATTGGATTAAAAAAAAAAAAAAAAAAAAAAAAAAAGAAAACACAAACTTAATAAATCCTTTTCTTGGTGAAGTTATTATGAGCTGAATTCATGAATGAATCTATATGTGGGTGATATTTATCACTTTAAGAGAATAATCCATGTTGAAGTGTTCCATCAGATTTAACAAATTGCCAAAACAACCTTGTAAGTAAAAAACTTCAGTACTAATACTTCCATTTCTCCCCCATGGTGAGGGGTGAATGGAGATGATTTTTCCAGTCCCACACAGGGAGCAATGGAAAACTGCTCCTAGAATATTGAATCTAATTCTGCATTCCATCAACATGCAGAATTTCCTACAACAAAAGAGCACATCCCACCAGTATCTACCTCTCGACTCTTTGTAGGATCCATAATACATATTGCCTCTTTTGGAGCACCTGTGCATCTCATCTAAAGTGACTAGAAACAAATTGTAGCAATTTTAAAACAAGTTCTGCAATTTTCACTCCTGATCAAAGATAAATGAGGACAGAGTGGGAACAGAGCTATCTGTTTAATGTGTACAGGGATCACTCACTGCCAACCAAGAGGTAAGCAATAAGCATCCTCCTCCCAGTCCATATTAGTGAGGTTTGTAAATCCAAACATTAAATGCAGGATTTCAGTGCTACATCTCATGTGAGTTGAATATTACAAACGTTAAAGAATGTTGAAAAATAATGTTTTAAAGGAGCCATTTATCCACTAAGACTGTGGGAAAGGTTAGACAGAATTCAGCAGTTCTCTTCATATCTTAACTCAAAACAGGATTTGTGGATCTGTGGATGAGAAAAAAAAAGCAATATGTGACATCTCATTTCTGTAGATCAGAAAATAAAGCTTACAGTCTGAATGAGTGAGACTCATATCACCTAGTTGTGGATGTCTGTCATTGAACACGTTAAGTCCAAGTTACAGTAGACTCCTTTTATAGACTGGGGAGGGAAATGGATACCATGAAGAGCAATTCTACCATGTCAGGTCAGAAGTCCCCTTTTGAAGGTCTTTTTTTCTCTCCATTGACTACAAATGATGAACATAACATTTAGCTCAGACTTAGGAATCTAATTTCTGGATGCTCAAGTGAAGTCCTGAGCAGGTGAATTCTGCTCAAGTGTCCATATGTTTTTCCATAATCTCCCTTCTTGCTTAAGTGAATTGTGCTGCCTCTGCCAGCCACCCAACAACTGTTAGTAGTAAATCTGTTTTAAATGTGTAATAGATCCATGGAAGAATGATTAACATATGAAGAAGTCTGCAAATAGACCTTAACAGACCCTTATCTGTAGTCTTCAGACATCAGCTACTTCCAAAGCTGGAGGAATCTCTGCATGGTATTACACAAAGGCAATGCTGGCTCACTCTTCCTGCCTCAGGTGAAGAGCTAAACTTAGTAATCTGAACAATATTTTCTGGGTGCATTCTATAGGATTTGGACTCATAATTAAATAAGCCTATCTCATGATGAATTAATTCCAGTATAGGTGGCCTTAGTATTTTAATATGTTCCATTACCTTCTCCTTCCTAATACGTCATTTGAATCATGGAAAATTTTTGTAAGATGTCTCTACAGACTCTTTAAAATAGGCAAAATGAAAAATTGTATTTCTTCTATACTGTATTGTATTTTCCTATTAAAAATCACGTTTTGTGGTGGTAAAAGCAGGCAGAACTCCTCTGAAGTCAATAGACAAGTATCAGTTCATCTCTGCATAGACTTTGGTCTCACAGTCCTAACAAAAACTCTGTAAATCATAGTGAGTAAAACCAGACTGTTTGATATGATAGTGCAGTGCCCTCTTAGTAGTTACATTCTCTTTCATGTAGATGTTCTTGCTAGTACAATTTAATATCAGCTCCAGTTTTCTCTCTGAGTTATTCAAGCCTTTCAGACTTAATGCAGCACAGCCCAGTTGCAAACACACACATGTCTTGTAGTATATAAAAGACATTTTATTAAGTCACATAATGTTTGTAGGCAAGCAAGCCAGTCTCTTTAAGAGCCTCGTACCTGATAATTCATGCAGTCAGCACATATGCAACATCTGTTCCTATAAAGATTTAATACCTCATCCTCACAGAATTTGGATCTCATTGTTCCTAAAGGAAGTTAAAAGCAGGGAAGTAGAAAACTGCATGAGTGCAAAAAATAAAAGCATGTGGGTTTTACAAATAACAGATATTTGTTGGTGAACTTTACAGAGTCAGGTCTTAATTAGACCAGGCAGATTTATAAAGCCAGAGTAACCCTTGTGCAGAAGGCAGAAACTCAATGAAGTGCATCTCTCGATATATTCCCTTGAGATTATCCTCCTTGTGGAAAGAACAACAACAACAAAAAATCAGTTTCCTCTATCTGCAATTTTTATTCCTGTAAAAAACAGAAAAATCAGTACAGAGACCCTTGTACATTTACAATGCTTACTGACACTGTTTTTGCCACATGCACATGGCTGTAAACCTCTCTGCTAGCTGATGCCTGTAGAACTTCCCCCATTAGAGGTTACTTGACAACACAAAGGCGGTTGCATCCTAACCTACAGCAGTTTCATCAGCATCAGCATGCATGACAGGAGAAAGTTTAGCAGTCAAGAAAGAGAGGAAAAATGATTTCTCCCAGGACAGTTGTTCCCACTTTGTTCCTTCCCAGTAAGCAGATCAGTGATTTACAGAAATCAGACTAACAGGTGCTGTAGAGTCTGTCTTCAGGTAAGTTTGGCTGATGACTAATTTCCTTCTGATGATTCCATTTATAAAGAGCAATGGGCAATCATGAAAGCTCAGGATCTGTTACGGAATTCATAGTATCACATAAGAAAAAATATGGAAAATGTGAAACATATTTTTTCTGTGTTTCATAATGTTAAGATTCCTCACAACCAGAACTTTTCAGGCTTTGCAGAACACTGTTGCTCAGTAGAAAGGATTGTAATGGAAAGCCTAATTCCTCAATAAAAACGGTTTCAGGTATGTCAGATTCCTCATCCCTCATTCCATTTCTCCATCATCCCTCCTTTTGACAAGTTTCTGCAAGCTCACAAGCCTACAGTTACAGTGATCTGTGCTTTAAACATCCTCAGAAAAAAATGGGCTCCATGTAACCAATATGTGGTTGATGATGAAGTACAATTTCAGCAGATTCGTTATCAGTGGATCACTAAAAAGTAGGATACAGTGAATTACGGTGACTTGAAAACTAGTACCTGTAGAAGCATTCAGGTTTGTTTCCATCTAGTGCCTATTTTTATTTAAGTTTCTGCTGTCATCATGTCTAACATAAATGCTGCCCTTTACTTCTGCTTTATCAATGGCTTGGTCTCTTGCTATTTAAGTGTATAATACTGTTACTACACACTTATTTTGGATAGCACTGCAGTGGTAAGTGGTTTGAAATCCTGAAACAGAAAGTGATCAATATGTGGACTGGACATTTCTGAAGGTATTCTGGGATCTTTGAATGCAAACAGTCAGGACAATTTGTATGTACCTTTCATCCAAAAGGCAGCAAACTGAGATCATCAGCTAATGCAAGTCAGCAGAACCCTATAGAATTTGGTAGAGCTCTGCTGATTCACAGCTGTAGACAATCCGCATAATCATGTTGTCACACATAATAGTTATATTATGTTCTCATAATTATTCCTATAGCTGGACAAAAATGGCTTTCCTGTCCCACAAGAATGTTAGTGCATTTAGAATTGTCCTATTCCATGCTAGAACAAGCCTAAGACTAGGGCTGCATGTATAGCATTTTTGTTTGGTTCAGATACAGTTGGCAAATGAAACAAATTTTTGTGGCATTTTCAGACAATCATAACAATTTGTTTTGGGTTGAATTAAATGTTTCCTTCAACTTGAAACAAATTGCTCTGTTCAGTTCTAACCCATTTTAAATAAAAACAAATGAAAGCTAAGAGGGCTGTTCCTTAAGACACTCACTCATTAGGGTCTTAAATTCCCTGTCCAGCTCTGGCAGACAGACGGTTCTGCCCGCCCAGGAGAATCTCAGTCAGGTTCTGAGACTAGCAAGCAGTTTTATATGACATGTGATAGCTTCATAGCTTCTCTGCCCTCCTCCCTTCCTCCCTTGAAAACTTCCTAATCCTGCGATATAGGGCCTTGAACGCAGGGCAGAAGACCTGAATTTTATCTGTCCCTCAAAGTCAGGACCAGATGGCACATGAACACTGGGTTCCAGCATCTGGATTCCCTGAACACTGAATTCTTTGGCTCTTAAGAAATGGATGATATTTGTTAGATAGTATATAAAAAAAAAAATTGGAGCCATTTAGAGGTATGCTGGAATCTCTGCTTTTCTAGCTATTTAGACTATGCAACAAGCAACCTCTACAGGAAAGAGAATTGGTCAGTGGGTCATAAAGCCTACTTGTGGTGGGGAGATTCAAGTTCAAGTCTTTGCTTTTGTATTGCTTTTCCCATTTTTATACAAAGGGGAATAGCTCCATTAGAAGAGTCCTTTAAAATAAAAGGCTACTTTAAAGGAGACTGAGCAGTTAATTGTCATCATAGTCTTTATTCGATAAATACCCTTAGTGATTTGCTAGCACTTTTATAATCTGGAAAAACTGTTCCTTACAGTATTGACACACATAGGTAAAACAGAATCAGAATATCAACATGATCCTTGCTCTACCAGACTTTGCTTCAAAATCCTCTGTTATTTCCTACATACTGCATTAAATCAAAGTCTTGCATAGCTGGAAAGTTTTCCAGGCCTTATACACTAGACAATAACTGGCCATCCGTGGTTTTTCCAGCAACAAAGTAATTGCCAAACCAGACTGGCAACCTTTCAAATCATGACAACTATCCCTAAAGGAGCAATGATCCTCATGCCTGCGCTCCCAGAGAACTAGGGTAAACTTGTTGCAAAAATTCAAAAATCTGTGAATACTTTATGGCAACTACCAACCATCCCAGAACTGTTTCTTGAAATGATTCTATCATTTGGCACTTGTGATACCAGAAATGCTATTGCTCCTGGTCACTGAATATTTACTGTGCAAATCAGCCCTGTGGGGTCAATGAAGTCCAGCAGACAGAAAAGAATCTTTTTTTTTTTTAATTCTAAAACTAGTTAATGAAGTTGGAATGCTTGTGCAAGATCTATGCTTTTGGAAGAATAAAAAAAAAGAATAGAAAGATTTTCTTGAAACACCTAAATTAGAGGATGCGGGGAAAAAAAGGAAGGAAAAAAAAGAAAATAAAAGCTTGGGATGCTCAGTTCCTATTGCTCCCTGATTGCTATGCTGATAGCTCTTAATTCTCTACAACATTTTGCAGTGACTCCTTCCCAGGATGCTGGCTCTCCGGGAGGTCACACGTCCTCTTTAAAGCAGCAGAATGTTCAAGCTGGCACACCGAGATAGGCAGTAAATGCACCATTTTCTGCCACAGTCATGGCTTAATTATAAGAGGAGAAAAAAATATATATTTTTAGAAGAATCTTTATATGGACCTTACCGATTTCTCTTCTCAATGTTATCCTAATATTTTGATTAAACTCCCAGTTCTCATATTCCTTCCTCTCGATTTCATCAGTGCTATGCAATATGCTGGCATTTTCTCTGCTGAGAGAAGCAGTGACTCGCCTGCCTGAAGAACTTTGTGAAACTGAGTTAGTGCTGACTGATCTAGCACTTCGTTGTTTGAGAAAATACTGAGCTTTCCCAACATGGGAAAATTGGCTTTTGTCTTCAAAGTCTGATTCTCCTACTTGCCTGAGGCTCAAAGTCTACTGCTTTTAAGGCGCAATATGACGTGAATATTTTCAAAGCTATTAAGAGAGGAAGTATGTATAGACTAGTGCTGTAGAGGGAATTAAAAAGTGTTTGCTTTATACCTGGGATTAGATTCATGTTATGTAATTTCAGCTTTCAAATTCTAGGTTGGTTGTTTAGGTTTGCTGAACAGTCTGCAGTGCAACAGCTTGGCACCACTGGGGGTGAGCCATTCTCCTTGTATTGGACTACTTACTTTAGATATCTCTCTTTCAGGCAAGTACAGCTTGATGTTTTAGATGATTTCTATATACTTTGTATTTTTAACAACTATTGTTCTCAACAGATGCTTATAGAAAACAGATTTCTAAAAATGGTATATTGAGAATGCATTAAGAATGCTGAAACAATGCTGTGGATGCTGAACTGTGGCTGGTAAAATTTCTGGTGACAGATCAGCTTCTTCTAAGACTTCATGAATATTGGTCTTCTTAAAGTTTTTTTTTGACCTTATAAATAGAATTTTCATAATATACCTAAGCTGACTTTGATGTTAATAATTTCATCTGTAAGCTTTGGAACACTCTGTTCTGTGAATTTACTCATTTAATCAGCAGCTGGAAATCTATATACTGTTCAGTGTGTGTATGCACATCTGTCTTTTCACAGCTATAACCTGCTACATATTTTTATATATATTCTTATATGATGAGTAAGTGATACAGTGACCACTTCTCTTTGATTCTAACTGCTGCAGAAATTTGGAAGTAGATTAATTTCTGGTTAGTATCTCTAATGTTGTGATCCACTATTCCAGCTTCATCTGTATGAAATGAAATGCAAGATCATTTAATACTTGTTGTAAATTTTTTGATGATAGCCTTCAAATTGAGCTCAGGGAAAGCGTATTGCCCTCTAATGTGTTATAGATTTAATATTAAGAGCACTTTGGGTGGTGTTCTAAGATTATAAGGACTGCAATACAATCATAGCATTTTTTCCTTATGACTGTATTTACTTAGCTATGTGATGCTTAAGAATGGTCCTTGGAGGCATTTGCTGATATCTGTAGTTACTGTTCTTTTGAACCCTGCCCTTGCTGGAATACGTGCATTTGTATTACAATAGCAGTAACTAACTATAGCACAGCTGATAACTCACTGGTTTGAAAATAACCGTAATGTTCCAGATTTTGTAGTAGTAACACAAAAGTCAATTACAGGCAGTCAGCAGTGTCTTCACCTCTCTGCTATTTAGACCAATAGGACTGTGAGAAATGGATGGGCAGAAATAGTTATTTCATTATAACTGATCTTAAGAAATCTTTAAAATGGGGAAAGAGTGCAGATATAAATACTTCTCAGGAAACCAGAATTTGTCCAAAAAAAAAAAAGTTTCATATTGCTCAGAATGTTTCATTTAATCTTGAGTTTTTGCAGCTTTGGGGGAAATTAATTTTGACTTGGGCATTTTGACCTGTAATTTTATACAGTCACCACTCCTATTTGATTGTAATTTGTGAAGAAAAATAGAATGGGGTTACTTGAAGTTTGATTTTTCCCTCATGCTGCAGTTTAAAAACCTTTCTTCTCTATTTGAAATGAAACCTTTGCAGTAATAGTTTAACATATTCTCAATAGTCTTTAGTAATTGGCACTGAGACTCAGCTCTGGGAAGTTGCACAGTGTTCACTGTGGTGAACTATGTTTCTACTCTGTTACAGTTACGCATGTTCACTATGATACAATGTATTATAAAAAAATCACAATTTAATATGGGGAGGGAGAATTAAAAATAAAATGAAAAGATTTTAAATAGCATACCAAAAATTTAATCACAGTTGTCTAATTTGCATATTTATAGAGTTCTATTTATGATCCATATATTCCTTGCAATGAGGTATATTATTTTGATTGGGAAATAAAAAAGAAAAATTGAATTCTACCATTCTAGTTTATTAATAAAATTAAAGGGTTCTGATCTGCATCCCATATTCCACTAAATAGTCTTGGGGAAAAAAAAAAAAAGGAACATTTTCTTTCCATAATGATTTTCACTCTACGAAGGCCATAGAACTAGCAATAAACAGGTGAGAGTTCCTATTCTTTCACTCAGCACTCTCTCTGCCACTTCTGATGTTCACCGCATTTTCTAAACTGTTTTCCTAAACCTTTATTTTTATTCCATGTAACCGCCTATGTTCTTTTCTGTATGAAACCTTTACCAACTATTCATTCCTCACGGTAATCTATTTCTAACATAATGGCTAAAATAAACAAGGCAAAAATATCAATCAGATATATTGAAAGGTTAGACCATGCTGTCAGTTTGTGAGATCCACCAGCATCATCGGACCTGAATGCCGTGGACCCTGTACACCCTACATGGGATCTAACACGCATACACTGTGCAGCTGATCTGCGTAGGCATAGCAGTCATATCAACTTCTGTTGACAGCTGTCAACATGCAGGGCAACAAATGACTGCCAGAATTACTAGTATTGGCAGGAACAGAGCCAGCACACTGTTTTTGGCTTAAACAGATGTTTCAGCAGGCTGCAATTATACAATATCTCATTGATTAAACATCTAACCTATGCATCCCTCCTACGATTTTAATTCTGTCCTTGACTGCAATGTTGGCTCAATTAGATTATAATCTCTGTAGGGCAGAAAATTTGGGGATTTATTTAGGAAAGGAAGACCAAATACATTGGTAGGCCCACCAAACTAATAAATGCTCATTATAATTGTACAGAGAAAGTAAATAATGAAGTCATGGTTAGACGTGTCAGCAAAAGTCCTAGCAATCTTTACTCATGTCTTGCAGTACATCCTCTCCTGACTCAAAGCTGGGGAAAGCATCAAGAAACCTAATCCTGTCTAATTTAAAATATTTCTAAGCAGTATGCCATTATCCATCTGGATTTCAGCACTTCGTGACCTCCAAGACACAGTGGGGATGGAAATGTTAAGAAGTTGCATTTTCCAGCTATTTTTCTCTCTGTTTAGATACTTTGCCAATGATGGAACCCAAGCACCTGTTCCCATTTCATAGCTTAGTGGGAATGGGCAAGAGTATAGAGGAAAGCCAATACTTACACGAAATTTATTTGTAGATTAATGTGCCATAATAATTTATTTGTCATTCCTAAATGTTTTTCCTCAAAAAATTATTATTGATCTGCCTATAGTTAGGCATAACTCCCTCGGAAGTTTATGATCACTGATGAACATTTTACTTTAGTGAATATTCAACCCTTTTTAGTCTCTGTAGTTATAAGTGCATTCTTTATACAAGGATCTCAGTGGGGGAGGAATGCTGGAATTTTTTGCTGGAGTGCTTTTAAAGCAAATGTGCCTTGAGCTGTTATGGATAAAAGGTGTTTGTTAAATTACTTGATGTTACAAATACCTGAAAATTGAGTGGATGACTGATTTAATTGCAGTTGTCAGACTGGTTTTAAAAGTGTGTTTTTTCTTTTTGTTCTCTGTCTCAGGTTTACAGAACAGTTGGATTCCGAACATAAAGAAATGTGTCTGAATGTACTAATCACAAAACAGAGTTTCTGGCTAAGCCAAGGCATGTTGTCAAGATGAAGTGCTGCATAATTTTCTGAATACTCAATCTGGCCAATGCGCCTTGATTTTAAGTAGCAGCACCCCTGTTTCAGTCCTTGCTGTTTTTTGAACAGAAACATCTAAAAATTGTGGCACAGTGTCTTGCTTTCATACATGAGGCTAATACAAATAGGAAAAACAGTGAATGGCTTGGTATCGTAAGTGTTAAGCTGAGCATCCTCTCCCTAGTCTCCAAATCCTACCAACTTCAGGGGGTCCATCACACTCACTGCAGCATGGTTTCACTGAAGCTCACGGTTCTAGAGGAAAAGCATTTAGTTCAGCACTTTGAATATGGCTTGCTTAAATGTGATCCTGTGTTAAGCAGACAAATCAACACAGCTATGCCATCAGAGTGCCAAAGTCCTACTGCTCTCCTTGATTTAAACCTGCATCGTTCAGGGTTTTAGTTAGGTAATGCTAATGCGCAAAGTGCCGCTCTAAGCACTCATATAACAAGTCAGCCATCTACAGAGAGATTTCTGATAGTAAAACATGCTAGGCACTGAAATTTCTGCTTAAAGATATCAAGGTATAGCTAGGCACTTGTTTCATTATTTGAACTTCTCTGTCTCTTCTGCTGAAGCTGTGCCAGTTGTCCTTTCTGTACAATATTTTCAGATTTAATGAGATGGAGAAAATCTGGATCTTTAGGCAACTTACCATGAAGAATCCTGTTCTATTTCTCTTTCCTGTGAATGCTGTAGCATTTTAAAGAAAGCAGGGCAGCTGTAATTGGAGAGTCCATGGAAAAAAACTACCCTAATAGCACAAAATACCCTTTAGCTGTGAATCTGAATCTTTCAGAAAGCTACAAATGGGTGAGATGAATCCTTAAACAAAGTTTCATGAATAGGTAATCTTCCGCAAGCCTTTGAGTCATGATGTCTAAATTAAATTAACTTTTTCCTGTGCTTTGATAATAACTTAAGACAGTGCACTGTCAATTGCAGTGGCTGTACTGATGAGTGGTAACTCATTAACTGAGTGGTTATTTGATTGGGGTTTTTTAATCATCTGCCCATCTCCTAAATTTTTTTCCTGACCCCTTTGAAAATGATGTCCTTGCATCACAAATCTCCTAAACCCTGTTTTTAAACACTCACTAAAATGAAAGTTCCCTATTGATTTTAATGGGCTTTGGATCAGTCCCATGAATAATAAGGAAAGGCTGTGATGTCTTTCATATGCTTTACCACTAGGAAGCAAAGACAATTGTCTTCATACACAGTGTGCTTGTATTGCTTGGTCTTTAGCCCTCAGTTAGATGATATTGTTGTTTGGCATCAAAACAGAGTTCAGAAGAAGAGAAATAAAACAAAATGAAAAAGCTTATAGGAAAACATTTACTGAAGCACAATTTAGTCTTAAATTTGCTTTTGTTACACCACGTAGGCTTGTATCGGCAGGAATGTATGTATTGGCTAAGTCCTGAACTGACAGGTCTTTCTAGGTTTCACATAAAATGACAAGAAGATGCCAGGAAACAACAGACACTTCTACAACTTCAGATATCATTAAATAGCACTGCCTAAAATGAGCAGGGCTCAGAACAGCTCTCCAGTTAACTTTCCCAGAAATGAAAATGGTAAGTCTTGCTGTCCAAGACTCTGCCCCAGAAGTTACCGAAGGGCTTGTTCTGACTTCAGTGAGATCTGGATAAACTTGTGAGAAACAGTTTTAATTGTGCAAGGAACAGGTAGCATGCTTGCTGTACCTGTTCTGGAAACAGCCTTATGGATGTGCCCTGCTGCCGTTGCTTAAATACAGTTATAACACAACAGACAGGGAAACTTGGTTTTAATATTATATGTGGGGATATAAAAATGGTTGTTGTTCATACACGATGGTGGTTTCTGAGTCTGACTCTTAAAGGGCAATAAAAATGATGCTAATTGGTAAGAAAAAATGGTACATACATTCAAAAACCCACTAATTGATTACATCCGTAGAAAAGTTCTAACAAAAGAAAGAGGAAAAATACATATTTCACCCAAATTCATAATAGGTACAAATTCAGACAGAACTTATTTACATTATTCTTTATTTCTATTTAAAAGCTTTATTATTTATCACAAATTTAAAGCAGGGTTTTATGTAGCATATCACGTTTGAATTGGCATCACAACATGTTGTACTGTGTTTCTGGCGTCAGAAGTTATTCCTGACTCCCGTCTCAACATTTCCTAAGGTTTTCATGAAGTACTTGATTGTCATAAGTAATCACTAATTTTGCTGTTTCTGCACCACAGTCATTAGATCACAGGCCCACAAATTCTGGACTCTTCCTACTGAGGCTCACTTTACTCTGTCTGCCTGGTGAAGTGCCCGGCAGAACTGCTGCATTCTCTGCTAGCAGTGAATGAGTACAAGGAGTACAGAGAAAAGCTGGAAAATATTTTTTGAAGTATGAAGAGTTTTCTGAAAGAAAGCAGCAAAAGGAGAGAAGAAAAGAGCAAAGAAAGGTAGTATAAAATCTAAGCCCAGCGTAAAACGTTTTCCCCACAAAAAGAAGGGAGAAAGCTGCTTGTGAGTATTTATATTTTGAATTGAAAGGAAAGAATTTTCCTATTAAACTTTCTTTCTTTTCATCCAAATATTTCAAAGATGAGTTTCTCTCCAGCTTGAATGTCTATTTGTTTATAACCGAATAAGCATATGGTAGGGTGGAAAAGCTAAAGACCATTGAACTGTCTTGGTGTGATGCTGGCTTTCTCTCCTCCCCAAGGTGAGAGCAGGTCTTCTCTCCCCATGCAGATGGTTTGCCAAACCTAGGCCTTGCAATCTGACCACTGGCCTTGAAAGCCAAGCTAGCTTGCATAATGTGCCCATTGCTGCAGACATTATGGACTAGTAACAGGCCTCACGAGCTGTCTGCCTGGGGGCAAACAGCACTTTGCCTTCAAAGGTACCTGAGTGAGTATATACAGAGCAAATCTACAGAGAGCAAGAAAAGGAAATTAAATGCTTATGGAAATATTTGCTTCTGGCTGTCACAGCACACATGAGGTATTTCACCATGTGATATGATTGCCAGATTGCAGGGGAATGGTAATAAATAGTGAGGTCAGGGCAGAAGCCTGTGGACAGCTTCCTGCATGGGATCTGAAATGCTGAAAATTTGCCCATGTGTTTGCTCCCATTTGCATGTACTGACAGTCCTCCATGTAGGTGCAGGCAACAGTACTCAACAAATATAAGTAGAGAAGGAATCCCCCTACAAAACATGACTGGCCTTGAGCCTGACGAAACTCATGAGACTGCAGGAAGCTCAGGGCATGGGGAACCAGCCTTGCATGCCTTAGGAGGAACCTTCAGTCTTCACTAACTGAATGCTATATCTTTCTTAACTTTGCTTTATTGGCTTTAAAACATACGGATGTTTGATAATATATTATTCATAAAGGATTAGTAAAGTTCTCCATCTGGACCTTTACACAGCATAGAAATCTGGATCCAACACACCAGCTGTGGGAGTTAGTTTCCTGGAGCTGAGTAAGTGGCGATCACATCTTCCTTTGGCCTCTGTAGGCCTTTCTTGGGACTCCTGTCTCTCAGTAGCAGTGAGATTATCCTGCTGAGCACCACAACACCCCTGGAATGAGTGCTGAGCTCCCTGCCCCAGTGAGAGCACACACTTTCTCTGAGCTTCAGCCTCTTGAGCATTTTGGGTTTGTAAGTCATCTTTCAGAGGGATATTAGTTGAACTGATGTAGGTTAAAAGACACACAGGATGTATCTATATCTGTGCTAATAAAATAAACAGGATGATGGCATTGAAAAGTGACCTGGCCTCAGAAAATTCAAGCTTATAAATTGTTATTGAGGTCCCAAGCATAGTCTTTGTCTCCAGCCAACTCTCCCAGGCAAAGTTTGGGTATGACTGGGGGGATAGCACAAGGCAGAGACTGTTCCCAATAACCTCTGTCTGTTGAGAGGCAAGGTTATTCATCAATGTGGACAAGAACCATGTCACACCATGTCAGTCATATTAATGAATGGCCCTCTTTATTTTCTGACGTTGATGTAGCCACGAGATCATTATCTCTTGTTCAGCTTTCTCACTTGACTTCTAGTCAGCCTTGTCAGTTAGTCAAAGCCTATGATGCAAGTCCAGAAAGTATGTTATAAAGGTTAAAAAAAAAAAAAAAAAAAAAAAAAAGGAGAAAGAGAGAGAGAGAAAATGAAACAAAACAGCCAGGCTGTCACCCTGTAAGACCCAGAGAAGCTTAAAAATACAGATGCAATACAGAAGAAGCCAGTCCCTAGTAGCCCATCAGTTAGTGCCCATTAGGGAAGTTCTGTGAAGTCAAAATTAATAGAAAAAGGCTTTCTATAACAATTATAGTTAAAACGTTAATCATCCATAACCTCAAAGATTTTTTAAAGTTAAAGTTATTACTAAAGTTAAGTTTTGACTTAGTTGTGAACTAAACTGCACTCTTCTAATAGTTATCTGCACTGGAAGATAACTATGTCAGGATTCAAGGCTCTCGGTACAATCAATGGAGAGAGACAAGTGCCTCTAGAGGCCAACCTGGAGAACCTGAATTAGGAGCCTAACTACTGCCAAAATAAAATATGGTGATCACCTTCTACTGAGTCTTGCAAAGGCCTCTACAGAGTGAGAATTTCTCCCCACTTTGTGTCCATCCATCAAGGGCTCCATTTTTTTTTTTTTAATCATGTATGTTTTCAATGTCTCATTTAAAATATACCTCATAAAAAGATTTCAACTTTTGCAAGCACATTTATTACAGGGAAATCAATGACTGGCTCAAGATCTAATTTCTGATTCATTTGAAGGATTTGAATTTTTTTCAAGACTTGAAGCTTTTCTGCAGTTTTTTATAGAATTTGTTCTTCACAAACCAAGATAGTAAAGTCTCCGGTGAGGACAGGAACCTAGAAAAAGACAATCAATAATATTTCTTGAGACATTATTACTATATTTTCAGTCAAATGTTCAAGGGGTTCTACAGATAAACCAAAAATAAGAAACCTTCAAAGTCTTCTTGTAGAGTAGAGATTTTATAATTTACAGTGTAATATTCCTGAATAACAAAGACATCTTTGTGTGGTTAAAGGTTAAAAGCTTTGACACACCAAAAAGTTCATGACTGGGCTATATGAGAGATAATCTTTTTGTGTCTGAATTTTCTCATGGATGGGAATGAAATGTCTTAGGCAATGGAGACAGAATATTAATAAAAAATATTTAAAGAATATTATGAAATTTCCTATTTTTCCCTTTGCTTTTTTGATGGGGGCTTTATAAATCTAGCTGTATACGCTAGCACAAAAAAAAATCTAGCTTCTTTTTTGGTCAAGGGACAGAGATATGAGTCATGAAAAGCAAGATTTATTGATCTATCAGAAACTTTCAGTTTAAATTTTCTCTTGTCAAATTCTTTCAAAGTAACTGAATCTGCATGTAATTGCACATAGCCCTGAAAAGTGCAGCTTAGTCTGACTAATTTAATTCACTGCCTTTCTGCCAAGGTTCTGGTGTGTGGCTTTGCTGTAATAAACACAAATCTTGTGTTGTCTTATCCCAGTCTCTCCTGTTTGATTTACTATTTTAATGTATCAGTGACAAACAGCAATAATATAGTCCTTGCAATACTTGAGCATACTGTCCAATTATTGACATATCACCTAGAAGTGTGAGCTGACACATAGCCTCTTTTAAAAAATGTCCACTGAGCTGTGCATTTCCATAAAATATGTTTCAAAACCACAGAAAAATAAAATTTTAATAATGAAATAGGCAGCTGGTCTGTGAAACTGGTGTTCATATCAGCTTGAGCTGAGATGGCCAAGAATGCCAGTGTCACTGAGCAGCATGGAAAACTCCCGAGGTCTGGCTCCCCGCCATGGGGGCAACCCCACATCCATGCACACCATCCTTGGAGCTCTGGCTTTAAAAAACAGAGTTTGAGAGCTCTGTCATCCGAACTTCAGCCAGGATTGGCTTTTTTGTTATGGGAACCTGCCTGCAGGGTCAGGAGCTAAGCCCCAGCTGGAGCAAGACTCGCCTCGCTCCAAGGAAAAAAATCATGAAAACTCTAGTGAGCTCTGGAGCTACAGATCTTGTAATGCCTGGTCCCTGACTCTGGGGCAGATAGATTGATAGTTTTGGCTCAGTATATTGCCCCTATTTTCCAGACGGCTCTGCCAAATAGGCCAGGTATTTCAGCTCTACGGATTTATGGGAGATTTGCTTGATGAATGAGGCTTTGTCTCCATCTAAAAGGGTCTGGCAATATGATGCCTTCTATGGAGGCACTCAGTCTGCCAGGGAAGTGTTCATTTAAGCACGTAAACTGGGTGAATTTAGACATTAACACTTAACAGCTTAGCAAAACCTTACCTAACATCTTTATTTGATCCTTAAGGCCTTAGGTTTCAGAAAAAGACTTCTTCTGCAACCTAAACTTGTGCTAGTGAATGTGTTCAGTAGTATCTTTGCTGAGCTACACCCATACAGGGCTATCTCCTGCCTAGTCCCTGACCTAATCCTTGTCGGAAGCTGAGTATTGCTAGACATAACAGCAAAAGTGATTTGCTTTGCTGCATGGTTGCGGTGATAGTATTACTGTGGCTAGGACATTTCCCTCAGAAGCAGAAGAGCTGAAGTCTAGATGTTCCTCAGCCTGTGAAGTTTTTGATCCTAAAATTTCATGTAGGAAAATGTTGTAATCACCAGACTACATAGTATAACAGACCAGCACACCCTTATATCAAGTCCTACACTCAAAAGGAGAGAATGGTTAAAAGATGCCTGGATGCAGTACAGAGGTCAGAGCACGCAGGTGGGAGCGGGGTGGCAAATGGTTCTGCTGCCGAGATTATTCTTCAGAATGGGCTGAAATAAAATATATAAGTGACATATAAAGCAGAATTTCAGGACACACTACTGAGAACCGAGTACCTCAAACCTAGTGTTAGACAGCCAGGGTTCCTCTGAGTTGCCTGTTCTACTTCATGAAATTTTCTTTTGGCAAAACGATATTTATTCTGCTGTTGATAGAGCTTCCTAATTGGAGTAAATTATACCAAAAAAGGCCTTTTTTGTTAGCATACTAATGCTTTCACTCAGGCTTTTGCTGAAGGAATCAGAATGAAGAAGAGATCAGAGTCCTGCTCAGTATAACATGCTTTAACAAAACCTTATGATTTGGACCACCTCTGAACTTTTCTTTTGTTTTGAGCTTTGGTTTCTTTACTACTGCCATTTTATTTAAAGTGCTGTGTTCTCCCTCATTCTGATCCTTAACCTCAGACAGACTTTGCAAAACCTGTTCAAATACTCACACACATACCTGTTTGCATGAGAGTTCACAGTATTTTCACATTCTGGAAATCTCCTTGTGAACAAATATTTGCTTGTACAACAGTTCTCAAAAGGTGAATAAAAGAAGTTAAGAGCGTTATCAAAGCAAATACATGTGGCGCCTGGTACATGAATGTTTATGATCACATTTTTGCAGGATAGAGCCAAGGCTAACAGGGTTTCAGCACAATGCACACAACTCCACTGCTACAGAGTCAAAGATATGCATTACTTTGAAAAGCAGCAGAGTATCACTATTCCTGCAGTTCTCTGGATGACATCTTAGCCCTGCTAAATGTAGTGGCAACTCTCCTACTTCCTGACATCAGGAGTAATTTCATCCATCCAAACATTATTCCATTCTTTAGTGACACCTTATTCTCAGGACAGACGTCCTCAGGTTTGCTTGGAGAGTTTGTTGAAAACAAACAAACAAAAAACTAGAACTGGCGTAGACTTTTTCCAGCCACGTTCCAGTGCAAAGCCGCAGAAGTCAAGAGAACAACTTGTCCCGACTCAGAGGGCTTTCAGCCAGCCACTGAAGGTCTCCACTGTATCTGAAAGAGATTAGCAGTGGAAGAACTAGGCCAGTTTTATTTTATCTTTTTAATAAAGTTGAATGCTCCAGAGGAAATGTTCAAATTCAGATATTAAGTTTCACCCAGACTAAAGGTAAAGAGCTGAGATGAGCTTGAAATCACACACCTAGCCAGTACAGTACACTTAATGGCTCATGATGTAGTCTGTCCCTGATAATGTCTGCAGCATTAGGAACCAACCTACCCATACGGACACTCTTCTCTGACAGCAGAGGAAGTGTTTCGTCCAGCTACGCCTCTGTGTTCCCACCCGTTCTCATCTAGATTCTGGCAAAAATAGATAAATACATTACCAAACCCAAATATCTCCAATCAGGCAGGTAGCAGGTGGTCAAATAGCTACAAAACAGAGTGTATTACCTGGAAAATCACACAATTTAGGAAGATCAGAAAGTATTAATGATGGCGATCAGTAACCATTCATCCTTTCTTTTTCTCTTGAGAAAGTATTTCCAGACAAGTAAGAACCCAAATTAGTGGAAAAAAATAGTTTTCCCCATGGGAAAAAGGAGCACGGGGTAAAGAAATTGGCAAAAATTTTAAAAAGGCAAAAGGAAAAAAAAAGAGAGATTCCAAAGCCCAGCTTTCCTCTGGCTCCCCACAACTCTCAGTGAGTTTTTTGGTTTGTTTGTTTTTTGTTCTTTTTTCCCCAGGTATGTCTATGCTGAAAATCCAGGCTTGGGTGCTGCTGCACCCAGGCTTTCAGCAGCTGCACATGGGCTTTGAGGGACCAGGTGACAACTCCAGACTCAAAGCCAACGCAATAGCAAGAGCATCGTGGACCCAGCCTGAGCCTGCAGCGGGCCGATGGGCACAGGGAGCACTGACAGAAGGTAAACTGTATTAGCTCTGATCAGATGCTAAAGTGACGTAGTAATTACTCATTATAGTAGTTACTCGAGGAGATAGTTCTCACTCTTTCAGCAAGCTGATGTCCTTTTCTCCAGCCACATCTGTTCATAACAATAATTACAGGGCACATTAGTAAATGTACCCTGTATGTTGCAAGCTGTACAGCATTGGCAATATTAGCTTTCATATGAGCTTTACTCATTGGATAGTCTATTGATTAATTGGGTGATGTTTGTTTAGTCAAAAATACATATTTTTTTTCATAGCCTTTACTCAGGCAAACTCTGATACTTTAAAAGAACTTTATTGAATGAAGAACATTTGCACCTCTGGGTAAAACTAATAATTTTGATCCAACTACCACATGGCCTGATTAAAACAAGGCTGCATTCATATATCAAGGTTAAACCAGGAGATACAAACAAGAACAAACATCCCACTAAAGTCGGTGGGAATTTTACCTTCTCAAAGAGGAGATCGCAGATGGGAAAATAATTTTAGCTGTTCATTAACTCAGACTTCGGCCAAGTCAAAGTCAGGCAACATTTTGAGCAAAACTTCCCGCTCAAACGGGATTTGTAACACAGCACATCTTCAAGGGATTCACAGTCTTTCTGATTACACGGTGAGCCATGGAGGTACAAGGTTTGATGGTTATTAAAATACATTCTTTGGGTTTTAAAAGCTGGTGCTTGACCACAAAGAAGCTGACAGCAGTGTCCAAGCAGAAGCCTGCTCTGAGTCATTACAGTTTGGCTGGAAACCCCATTTGGTGCTGAGGGACTGTCTCTTACCGGTGACCTTCCTTCTGCGAGGAGGCTGCTTGCTCAGCAAGGCTACGGGTGCGGTTGTAGATGGGCTGTCACGGATAACCCCAGACCTCTCCATTGTTTTTTATACTCCCTCCTCCCTTTAATCCACCACAACTTTGCTGTTCATTTTTCACGCTGCCCCATTTTTCGGTGAATATTTTCTCCCTGTTCCTCTTTCTACTTGAATCAACTTTTCCAAACCACTGAGACGGCTGGCTAGGAACAGATTTGAAATAAGGTGAATATATCACCATAAATATTGCAAATCGACTGAGCTTGCACAAGCATGTTGCAATGCCAGAACTATGTGATTTCTGAAGGGATGCCCTTTTTTCTATACCATGAATACAACCACTTCTTAGAGCCACTAACCTAAATATCCACGATTTTACATTAAGCCAGTGCTCTAAATACAATGTATTATGCTCCTGACAGTGACTTGAAATACAAGAACAAAATAATTACTAAAAATTGCCTAAAAGACAAATGTGGAAAAAATCTACACACACACCCTCCAGCACTATGTTTGAGTACTTGTTACTCAAATTTTACAGGCATTTTTTAGGACCTCTATGGCTATCCTTTAATTCTGCATTTGTCCATCTCTGCTTAAAACGAAGTGTGGAGAGGAGCTCTTGTTTTAGCAGGCCATGTGCAGAGCCTGAAATTTGTGGCAGGCACATGCTGGGCTATTTTTATTAAAGAAACAGCAGAATCCATGGCATGCAATGATAAATGCTTATCCTTGCACATTCTTAGAGCAGAAATTAAAAGAAACAGGACAGCAAAACCAGCAGCTAATTCACCTGCCTAGAAAGAAAGCTACAACTTTGAGCAAGCAGTAGAAACAGGTCCAAGTCTGCCCTCCCTTATACCTATTTGAGTTAATGGGATTGCACTTGTGTAAATGAGAGCAGAACTGGGCTTGTAAACTTCAAAAGGCTGACAATAGCAAACAGGAAAAAAAGAAGAAATGAAAAAGCAAACAAGGCCATGTGGAATGAATCTAACACATCCCTTCGCAGTGAGAACACTCAGCAGTCCATTTTATTTATTCAGATCAAATGCAGATTGTGAGATATATAGACTATGTGAGGATAGGGTGGGAAAGTGAAAATGTTCAAATAAAAGCATTACTTTGGCACTGCTGCTGGGATTAACGTGGGTTATGTAAAGAGCGCATTTGAGACTGGCACTAAAACTCTCATTAACTAAGCAGGTTCACAGGGATGAGCTTATTATGACAACCCTTATATTGAGGGAAAGAAAATATAAAATCAGGGCTTATATTTTCATATGAAATAATCAAACATTTTACTGAAAGCACTTAATTCAGACAGAACACTTAGTTTTGAAAGAGAATAGGAATCTGTCTGTTAAAACCCCCAATAATGATAATAATAATTTTAAAAAGCAAAATACAAATATAGCAAGGAAAATAACTTGAATTTTTCAGTTGTCTCTCAAGTACTTCATGGATTATAAGCAGTTAAACCCTACAGCAGCTATATAGGACATGGGAGTCATGGAAGTAAGTTAGTCCAGATTCATACATATATTTATTTTTAATGGTGAAAACCATGGCTCAGTAAGGTTTCTCAAGGTCAAAAGGAATTTATAGATGAAACATTTGCAGAAAATCCAAAACTACTTGCTTGGTACGGTGCTGTTCTGTAATCACAGAATCGCTTCCTATTTGCCTGATTGCCGAAGGGAAATTTCTACATCCGAAAATCTCCTCAGGGATAGCAGAGCTCTCCAGTTACTCCTTCACTGATTAAATTGTAAAAATCAGTTCTAGGTATGAGGAGAAGAGCTCAGAGGGGAAGGAAGGTTAGTTGGGCACAACTGTCCTCAAGGAAGGCTCAACTCTGCAGAAGTACTCAACAGTACCACAACCAGCAGCAAGGGCATTTCTGCCATTTCTGGGTGCTGTCACACCTTCCAACTGGATTATGATTAATAACAGGAAAATTAATTCATGATGGGAAATTTATTTCCCAGATATTTCCCCTTTACTCGTTCATTAATTGTGAGAAAACTGTGCATTTGATACTCTTCCTTTCTGCATATTTGTATATTCAGTGATGAGTTTTAGTAGTTTTGGTCATCTTTTTAGTTAATGGGGAGAAACAGGCACTTCCAGAGAACTATTCATCACATCTGTAGCAATATCTTTATGGGTCTGGTGATTCACCCTTTGAGGTGCTCATTTCATGCCCATTGATTGCAAAGGCAGTCTGGGGTGACTAGCTCACACACAGGCACCACTTAGGCATTTTAAAGGGGAGGAAGGTACAGTTCTGACTTCAGTTACTAAGAACGCTTCTCTAGATCATACTTAAAACTTATTATTTTGCTTATTACTTTCCAAGGAAAAAACAGAAGAGTAGCTGAACTCAGTTATTCAGAAAGTGTGAGTTCTTACATCAGTTTGGAATTATTTGCCCAGTTCTAATTATTTTCTAAGCACAAAATTAGTCCAGAGAAAGTGGATGATAAGCACCAAAAGGGAGGTGAAATTGTGTCACGAAGTTCATAGCAGTTCCAGGAAGAAAGGAGAACCTCCAGAAAGACTATAGAGATAACCCTCCTTATGACTCACAAGAAAGTTGCTTAGTCTGAGGAAATACATAGCATATGTAGAACCTATTTATGTTAGGATCATCCTGTAAATATTTTTGAAGTTTTTTCAGCTAACTGAACTTTAAACCATTTAGAGCCTCTCTGCCAAACTATACAGTTAGAGCAAAGTTATGTTTGCTTGAGAGGAAAAATAATAATAAAAAAAGATATTCTCTTCCTGGCATACTCTGCCAACAGAGTATGATTTTGCTAGTCCATCAAAATCAGGGCTTCACAGTTAGCAATTTGAGATAAGACTGCTCTCTGTAAGCTGTGATTCCTAATTGGAAAAGCATGACATAACCTGGCTTGACTTTCATAAACTCGTAAACTTGAGGGGAGGGTAGAGATTCAATACAAAAAATTGCAAAAGAGCAGGATACAAAATTTTTAATGTCTGTGGGCATGCAGGAGATTTGAAGCTGTTTGGAATCATTTTTTTTTCTTATCTATTTTATTATCACTTGTGATAATAAAGCTTGATCACTGATATCTTTGTACCTCATTTTCGTAAGATGAACACTTGATTTGGCAACCAATTTTTGTGTTCTGGTATAATTTCATAGTGTTGTCAAATTCTTTTATGTTTCTCAACCCATGAGAGCATGACTTCCATTAGAACCAGGCACATTCCTTCATCATTAAAGGGCACTAGTGCCAAAATACTGGAACATCTGAATTATCTCAATATTGTACACAAGCTCTTTTTTAACATTTTGATTTGGAAATGCTTTATTTACTTATTCAGTGTTCTTCCAAATGGTACTAAAAGTCTTCTCCCTGCTGCCTCATACTCAAAAAATCTATCTGTTTCTGTTACAACAGCAAATGTATCTTTTTCCTTAAATTAAGCAGATACTAACCTTGACAAAACACTGAAGTAGATAACTATTTGGAAAGCTTTAAGACAAATCAAGATGTAATATAAATTCAAAATGTACTATAAGTTAGTATAAGTTACATTAATTTAGGTTCCCTATATTTAGTCACCAGAACTCAAGTACAAATTAAAGATAAACCAGGGGGAATTTTCTTATTTAGGGGCTATCTGACACAGTAAATTAAAGCAGGAGGGAAGGCTTAGCGAAGTCTAAGAGCAAGAATAAATTATTTAAAGACATATTCTCTATTGAGAAAATGAAGTAAATATAATCAAAGAAATTACATATTGTCCCTGTAGTAATCTCAGAATGACTTGGCCTCTAAATGATGCAAGATTAGACACACCATCCATCACCCTGGCAGGAACTTGAAGGAAAATTATTTGCAAAATACATATGGATTTGAGTTCTTGCTGATAATAAAAATGGAGCTGTAGAATTCTATACCACTGCTACCCTCCATTTCATTAAGACTCATTTTACGTATTACTCTATAGATTTATATAATTATCTAGAGTTCTGAAGCCATGAGACACTGCTGTGAGTTATAGAAGGTATTTCCTCTATATTCTTTATTTTTTCAGCAAAACACAATGGTAACATTTTTGCTAGGTACTGTATGTATACAATGCCTAAATTGGTATTTATGTCAGAGTTGTATCATTAACTCTTTTTAAATCAAATTAACACTTTCATGTATAGCTTTCATTGTAGCTTTTTCTTTTAAAATTAAATCCAGCTAAGTCGTTCTGAAAGTGGCTGAGAGACCATATACTAAAAAGATCTTTCTTTTTGCGAGAATTAAACTTTATTGCAAGCAGATACTTCTACAACTGCATGCATATTAACACCTACTGCTGATATGGATTGGTAGGAATAAATACGCCTCTACAAATAAGTTTGAATTGTCTTTGCTCCTAGGATAAAAGACGTTCTATAAACATTGTAAAATTAATCAAGATTATTAAATCTAATGTCTCATCCTGACATCTATCTGTTATTTATGGTCATAGCATCATTAGGATTAAGAATAAAATTGAAATATATTACTTTGCCATCTAGGCACTGAAAGTACAAGGTGCCCCTTTTGACTTAAAGGATGAATGATGCAATGTTCATCATTACAAAGCCCATGCCCCATGATAGTAACTATGGTTGGGATGTCATCTTCAAACACTTTGGAAAGTACAGGAACGATGATTCTTTTTTTTTTTTTTTTTTCCCACTTATTTTACATTTGATCAAGCTAAAGCAATACAAAGAAACACACGGTGATCTTTGATCATTCCAAATACTGGTTTGACACCGGGATTGTTTTCACAGTTATATAACATTGATTGGAAAATTAATCAGTATCAGTAACCCAAAAAAAAAAAAAAAAAAAAAATCACAGCCAGGCACAGAAGAAATGATTTGATTACTGTGAGAATCAACAAACATTTTGAGATCAAACATGAATGGAAAAACACCCAAGTATTTTTTAGAAGTCTAGCAACAGAGATACAGAGGTTATTTGAAGTGATTTTGCCATCACCGCACAATGGCTTTGTCTATCTTGAAAGCATATAGCTTGAATTGCCTGGTCTTTACTTAACGAAGCTCAGTGAGAAAGGCCAGCGGGAAAGTAGCATTCAGGTACAAGATTATCTGAAAATCATATTTTAACATTGAATTAAGCTAGCTGAAGTCATATTGTACTACGAGTTTAAGCACTTGAGCTTCAGTAAACACCTCACCTACCACAGGAGGTGGCTCAGGTTTAAAGCATTCCCACAACCAGGAAGTCCTTCAAGACAGACAGTTGGGTAAATAAGTAGGTGTCTGGTTAGGAGCCATATTTGACTTGTACTAAGAGTGTATTGAAGGAGAGCCCGGTGAGTCAGAGGAAGAGATGGGAATAGAACAAGGATCTCCATCCAGGACTGTATCTCATGGATGATATAATTCTCCTTACTCAAGTATACTGACAGCAATACTGCAAAATTATATGTACACACTGATTTGCATGAAATGAAATTAATGTATGATTATTTACCAAGGCGTCTTCTCAGTAAATGTTTAAAATGTTAAATGCCAATGTATTGTTAGAATATGTTATGAGGATACTGGTATGAATCAATGTGGCTAACAAGATTATTTTCCTGGGTGACCGTTCTTCAGTGGCGGTCAGCTGCAATTTGAAAACAACAAAGAATAAGGTAAAAACAAAGAACACTGCTCACATTCAAACCATCAAATCTGGAGTCAGCATATTTCCTTTTTCCTTTCAACCATCTATTCAAATACCAGGGAAGATATCTTTAATAGCCAAAAACATCACAAAATGGTTTGGCAAACTACTCAAATCCTGTCAAAAAGTACATATTTCAAAAATCAAATATTAGTCTCAGAGTATCACAAATTTTCTATCCTAATGTTAAATAAAAATGTCATGTAGGAGTAAGATTTCTTCCAAGAGTTAATACACTGAACTCACCTTGAGCAGACATGCATTAGATCATAAAACTCTCTACCATAAGCAAAGGGGCATTTTATTGAAAATTATGGAGTAAACATTTTTCTTTCAAACCCACATATAATTTTTTAGAGCAGCAACACATTATTAAATTGAAAAGATCCAATAAACAATGATGTCCATGTCTCATAAAATCTGAAACATTTTAAAATATATTGGGAGTGGTTCTTATCTTGTAAGCATTGCTTTATACTTTTTGCGGTTTTAATGCCAGTGATGTCTGCTGACTGTAGGGCCAGCTTGCAGAAAGAGAGGAGAAAGAAAAATATAACCCCTCATTTCTATGCACTTAATATCAGATTTCTAAAAAACTGTGTGATTAGTATGTGGCTCATTGACCAAATTGAAAAACGTGTCCGCTAAAGCAGGCTAAGAACTAGTGTGAACACGCACGTCCTCTTCTGCAGTCTGTGTGGGCTTGCTAATACAAACGACATTTGTGGCCTGCATGTGTTGAAGGCAACGTTCGTTGTTTGATAAATGGCATCAGTGAAATTTTGGGAGGGCAAACCAGATGGTTAGGTAGCTTGGAACAAAGGTCTTTTGTGTCCATGGCCAAGGCACAAGGAATGTATGCTGATAAAAGCTTTTGGTTTATCCCATGTTCTCTGTTAGATCAGAGCAGACTGCATACAGCTTTGGTCTGGTAATCAGATCTTGGCATTTCAAAACTTAAATAATGTTCCTAATAATTCAGTGATAGCACCCATATAATATATTCAGGAATGCATTTGAAGTGAAAAACAGTGTCTTGCAAAAGAGGTAAATGTTGTGCATGCATAACAGATTTTTCTGTATTAATATCCATTAGCAGCAGGTTATTTTGAAATATGGATTCAAGACTAATTGTGACTACAGATCAAACAGGACAGGAATATAGGATATAACCTGGAAAACTGCCTGGTCTTCCTCCAGTTAAATTTAGTTCCCTGCTGTAGCCAGGAATAACAGCCCCAGCAGTTCCATGAGCTGATCTACCTCCATGTTAAAATTTAGGTTTTTGACCACACAACTGTGCTGGAAGTCAAAGACTGTTTTGATGTTTATAAAGCTTTGTTTTTACTACATCCTTTTGCTTGTGCCAGTGTGTGCTTTAGCTTAAATAACTCTCCTCTCTCCTTCAGATAGTTTTCTTTTTTATATATGCATAGGTAGAAATCATTTCCTCTTTTGTCTTTTTTCTGTTAAGAATCTACAGTCCTTTACTCCCCTCTGATATGACAAGCTCCCTTTCTTCCTCCATATCCCAGGAGCCAATATTTGCATCTCCTCTAGTTAGAATTCATTTTCTTGAAGAGAATTACCAGATCTGCCCACAGAGATGTTTGTGGTCATCATGGTCATCTAGTTATTGGATAACAGCTCCACTCTTTCTCTGAAAAGATGATGATTCCCAGTACCGACTGGGTTACATCAATATGGTCTTAATGAGGTTTGAAGTTTCTCATAAGAACTTTAAATAAGATTCTTCTAGAGACTATAAACTGAGAAATTCCTTTAATAGTCTTTTTCCAGCCTGATGCTATCTCCCTCAATCACTGTCTTCCTTGCCCCATCTCTTGTTCAACACTCACTCCCTCTGTTAATCCCTGTCTTCTCCAGTTTCACAAGTAATTTCCGCAGTGCCATTGTATCAAATCCCATACCAAAGTACAGATAGACAAAATCTGCAACATTTCCTTTGGCTTGTAAATGAGTTTCCTTATCAGTGAAGTTACCTTTTCAGAAATCTCTGACAAAATCTACCTTTGGTAAACAAAAGTTGCATTTTATTTCATTTATTATGATCACATGTCTTTAATTATTTCCTTCCTCCACAGCTTGTTCTAATGTCTGCATGTGATTGAGAAATAGGACTAAATTGCTCTTTTCCCCTTTTACTACTCCCATTAGATGTTATAATTTTTGATATGACTGTTTCGTAAACAGACCTTGGTACTGGACCTGTGATTTCACATGGCAGCTGTTTTAGGATTCTGGAATGGAGTTTATTCTGGCTTCTCAGTTTGAGATTGTTTTACCTCTTGCTGCCACTCAAATGTTGTTTTCATTTCCACATTCTCATTTATATTTGCCTTTGACTCTGTACACAAACATCATCTTTCTTACCAAAACCTCCGGTTAAGCATTCCTTTTTCTCTGAGTCCATAACCAGGTTACGCTGATGCTCTATCCCAGTGCACTATAGCTCCTCTTCCCTTTTGTTCCTTCTCTATTTCTATGCCAGCAAATTAGAATTTGTTTTAGTTTAATGTAACAAAATAAAATACAATGAAGTACAAGATAATCTCTGACTAGTGCTGGCTATGAATAATGAGACACTTCACATTACCTTTCATTCTTTCCTTCTTCCTTAATTCTAGTAATTACAAATGTTCCCTGTCACTCAGATGTCCAGTTTCACTTCAGCATTCATTTCAGACTTTCTTTCTCTTTCATTTTTCCTGTTCTCATCACCGAGTTCTGCCAGTTTTACTCCTAAGATTTTATCCACTACTATTAAAAGCTTTTTTTCATGATATAATCATTTGCCACCTCTGTTATTTCCATCTCCACTTCCCTTGTTCTCCTGTCTTGTCTTCCTATAATTATAATCAACTTTTAGCTAAATAAGGCCTCTTCCCACCTAAAGGAAGGGTGTTAACTGACCCTCTCTAGCCATATTTCACAGTTGTTCCTTTGCCTTTCACATCCCATTTTTGTCCTCAACTCTACATAGTTTATCCAACATCTCCACATCTCATCTCCTTTTCTTTGACTTGTCCTTTCCTTTTCTTTCTGCCTTATGTTTGTCCTCTTTACAGCAACTGTTTGTTTTTAACCTGCTCTTTTTGTCCCAAGACCTTACTTTCTCCTTTTGCACGTCTTCTCTACAAATCCAGAGGTTCTCTTCCAGATCATTCTCCTAACCGTAGTTGGGAGATCTATAGATCTCAGCTACTTTTTTGGGGGTAATAACACCAGTAAAACTGTGGTAACATGCACTTCAGTGCATGTCTGAATCACAGGCGGGTTTATGAAGCCTGCATTAAGGTCTATGCTGCTGTGTCTAACTTCAACCACTATCTAAATTAGCTACATTAGAGCATCTATAGACAGCCTCATCTGGAATTACACCAGACCAAAATCAAATAATTTGCTGCTCTCTACATCTGTTACAGACAAAGGAAGAACATCATGTAATTTCTCTAACCAGTATTTTCCCTTCCTCTTCTTCTTCAAGTGCTTTTAAATATCACTCATCAAATTATGACATTAAGTGAAATAATGTCAAATTTTATAGTGTGAACCCTCAATTCTACTGTATATGAGTAATCCTTACAAGGACAGAGTGTGAAAAAGTTTCTGTACTCCACACACATTTTTTGTATTTAAAGAATATTCTTTATATTTAACAAATGAACCTATAGACATTTCCCAAATAAAAACTAGTTCTTAACTAGTTCTCAACTAGAATAGGTACAATAATTGGGAATATCACTGTGAGCTAGAGGTTTGTATCTCCACGTTGCATGGCATAGGTGAGAGACCTGAACATGAAGTGTCCATAGACCAGGTGAATGTTCTGACCACCAGGTTATGGACTAGTGAGGAATAAATCCTATTCCAGCACTAAACAATGAACAAACTATTCAATAGCATTTAATGAGCTCTTCCATTCGGTCTTGAGTCTAATTTTCCATAGTCTGGATGAATGCCCTCACCACATGTCTATAGAGTAAGCAAATATTTCCTTCCTCTTCTTCCCTCACTCTGCCTCCAGGAATATTAAATTATTTATGAAAAATGGGACAGCACCGACAACATAAACTACAATAAACTCATCCATGAAAAGTCCCAGATCTTGTGGTTAGGACTTACTCTGATTCAAGTCCTTCGTCTGAAATAGGCCAGGCAATCTTCCACGTAAGTCCTTAGTCATTTAACCAATAGATCTCTGTCAATTCCTTCTTCTCTATTTCTCTCTCCTTCACTTGCTTGGCCAGAAATTACCTCTTAGTCCAAGGAAAACTTTCCCAATAGAAATTTTATAATTTTATTGATGTTGTTATGTTTCCTTAGGAGGGTTCAAATTTAGCTAACTGGCATTTTCTGTCAAAAAATTGTTTTGGTGGAAAATTCTTGTCCAGAAAGAGTTCGATTAACCAAATGGGACTATTGTTGTCAGTGAAATTTACTTCTATGCATTAGAATTGGCAGGCTTGGGCTGTTTGGTGCTTGCTGACTTCAGGCTGTTCTCTGAAAAATATTCATATTCAAGTATAACTAATTGAATTAATTAGTTAAGTGAATATCATTAATTTAAAATAAGTAACTTCAGATGGTAAACCACTCATATTAGAAAAGGTCAAAATCATAGTTGCATGCATTATTTTGTTCTGGTTATTCTATACGTATTCATTACCATGTAGTCTTTAATTACATGATCTTATGCTATTTATTCTATGCCTCTCTTTATACAAAAAATGGGATGTGTTCATTTAACAAGCAGCTAATCAGCATTATGCATATTCTATGCAGTGTTTACAATGTAGTCCAAGTTGTTTGTGCAAGTCTGATGCACAATTATTAGGAGCTTCCATTAAGGCCAAATTATTAAATTCAGTATGTGTTTTGCCATGGCATTCATCACCCCAGTATCTGAGTTCTTTAGATTTATTTACTAATTTTCACAGCATCCCTGGTCAGCAGGTCAAAAGAATCTATTAATATGAGATGTCTATTAGGTGACTAGTTGATTTTGGGAGCACACACTATGATACAGCACTCTAGCTGTTCAAAGCACACTAAGCACGTCTGCAAATTGCATACCAGAAAATACGGGATGAGCATATAGCAATGTAAAGAACACACAGTCGGTGACATCTGAGGCAAGCCTGACTGAAGTAGGATTCTGACATTAATGTCTCTGTGGCAAATGCAGGCAAGTTTCAAGGCAAAGTTCTGTGCAAACTCTGCTTTGTTTTCCTGCAATTAACCTTTGTTATTCACTACTCATCTTCCACATCTGCAAGAAATGAAGTCAGGCTCCAACATCAGTACAGAGCCCTGACTTACTTTTTTTTAATGAGAGTCATTCAGTGCATTGAATAAGGCATGACGACTTTGGAAAATTTAGTATGTGATTACATACGTAAGGCTGTGTCATACTGAGTTGCACAAGCAATACAAACACTTGAATTTCCTAACTTGGTATTTATTTTAGAGCCCTGATAATGGTCACAGATGTCCCTGAAATGGGACAGGATGAAAGGTCTTCAAATCAATAATAGATGGGCACTATTCACAGTAATAGGAGATCACCAGTGAAATCTTTCAGAGATCTCTGAAAAAGCCAGTGCTGTTCAACATAAATGATTTGCAACGGAGGATGAATGGCAAGGCGACAAAATTTGCATATGTTTGGGGCACTGAAGGTGAAAGCTGACTGTGAAGCTTTGCAGAAAAACCTCACAACACTGGGTATCTGGGGGAAGAAATAGGAAATGAAATTCAATATAGATAAATGTAAATAAACACACATAAAAAACAGTCCTGACTTTACAAGTTCCAAGAGTGGATATGATCTGTTACATGTGGTTAATCTGCAGTTAATAGGTGGAAAGCAAACAGAAGACATTTATTATGCCTCTGCATAATAAGGATGAGGACTCTATTAATAGATAACTCTCCAGCCTCACAAGGAGATGACTGAAGGAGATATGATAGAAATGTGTACAACCATGAGCAGAAGAGAGGGTAAACCGGAAATATTTGTTCACTGTGTGTTCTGTTTCAAGGACCAAAGGCCTTCAAATGAAAATGGGGCAAGGGGAGGTTCAAAATACAAAAGGAAGAGATTTATGTCCACATGACTAGAGTAAAGCACTGGAACTTGCTGCAGAACTCTGTGAATGTTGAAAGTTTACACAGCTTCAAGGTAAATTTTGACAAGTTCATGAAAGAGAAATCCCTTAAAGGCCACAGTAGAGTACAGAGGCATCACTTCTGGCTCAGAAAATCCCCAAACCACAGCACTTGGAGCTTGGAAGAGTCCTGGAGGGAAATGCTGTATACATTTCTGTTCTTCTACTCTTTCATGCTTTGAGAGACAGCTTATTGGACTAGAAGAACAGACCAAATATTTTTCTTTTGTTCTTGGCAGGTTTTTGTGCGTGAGTTTATGCATACATCATACAGAACACACAGACACAAGAACATTTGCATATACAGAAAATGGGGAAGATTCTTTTAAAGTCTTAAGGCGCTTAGATGCTGAATTTTTGTTTAAAAATCAACCATAACTCATAGGTATCCAACCCTGATTTGAAAAAAATAAAATCAGTTTACTATTCTAAACATACTGCCTAGCTGAAGTTTGCCATTGTTGTTTAGTTTTAAGACAAAGATAGTTTTATGACCAAAAAATCACTCCTTTCCATGAGTCAAACAACATATCTGTCAAAGGTTCTGTGTAGAGATGTATGTTTTGGTACAAGGGCATAGTTTTTATATGACCTCCTAACTTTCATCTGTATTTAGCCTTTGACCTAACTTTTGACATTTCAGCTGTCTGTTAGGTCCTAAATTTGTGCCATTGCTGGCCCTTCACCTACTTGACCTGTAGTCTCATAAATTACAGGAGGGCATTTGCAAAATCTTGGGACAAACAGAGAAGTGGAAGTAGTTCCACCAAAACAGCTCCCAGGAAGAGCTGCTCTGTGCTGTATTTTGTCACCTATAGAGGAAAGAAGATATGGACTGGATATTACAGAGTATGTTTTGGCAATCAAATTCAGTGGTCCATTGTGATTACCCCAGCAGGTGCCAAAAGAAACTCAGATTAACTGCCTCTGAACCTTGCTCTTTACAAAAACCGTTGAAACAGCTTTGGGACTAGCAAATTCCTAGATAAGATCCTTAACTCATGTAAATTAGTGGATACATTCTGATCAATAACATTATTTCAAATTCTAGCAGCTGCAAATCTGACTATTTCAATTTAGAGCAACAATTTCCAGTGCTATAATAAAAGCTTACTTTAATGAGGCTCTGAATTTGATTTCCTGCCTCCGATTTCAGAGACCAAGGGGGAGATGAGATACTATTCTCTGGATGCTTTTAGAGAAGGCAAGAAGTAACTAGGCTAGAAGTAACAAAATCACAAACTTTAATTCTGCGTATTCACGTCAGCAGCATCCTACCCAAGAGAAAGCTATGATTTCCGCTCTACAAGAAGTCGTTTTAAATCTAGCTCAGAACTTGTAATATGAGACAGTTATCACATAGCTTTTGGAAATGAATTATTGTTTTGCATCAAGAGATAGCTTCAGCATGTAGGAAATGTTTAGATGCACATATGTATTTATTTACCTAAAATAGCCCATCCTGACCAAGGCTGAAACTCTAAGGAAAGCATGAGGAAAATTATTTTTGTCTATATATGCCCTGCTTCAGCCCTTTGGAGAGAGGCTCTTAAATGTGCAGGAAAAGCTTTTGCCTCTGCAAAGATGGAGTTCATATTAGTTTAAGTAAATAATTCTGTATAATAGGTAGATAAAAGACTTGTAGGTACTAGGGATTTGAGTTTTGACAGATATGAGCATGGCAGCTTGCAAATCCCTTTCTCAGAGATCAGCTAGTTTTTTTTAAAAAAAATGCACACATGTTCTTTCTACTTTTTCAGATATTCCTCACATTTTCATTACGGTTTTTATTTTCATTTCAGTTTCTATGTTTAACTGTTTTTAAATGGGAAAGAAAAAAGAAACCAAAGGAAAATGTGTCTCTGCTACAATAACATGGAAACTAAGCATTGCATTTTGTGCAATAAGCAGCAAAAGGCATCATGTTCATTTTATGATGAGTTAATTACTATTTAAAGATCCACGCTGAAATTAGAACGAAGTCATTTGAAAAGATCCATACATCTCATGTGAGGAAAAAAGTCTGCTATTAACTATCTCATTTTAATAGCTAGTTATTTAAAGATCCACGCTGAAATTAGAACGAAGTCATTTGAAAAGATCCATACATCTCATGTGAGGAAAAAAGTCTGCTATTAACTATCTCATTTTAATAGCTAGTTCTTCTGTCATCTTGGTATAAAGCTCAGCTTGCAAGTAATCTTGCTCATGTCCTTTCGTTTTTTTGCTAACAGGCTTTCAGTAACATTACCTCTTTTTGTTTAGCAAAGTCTAGCTGTAAATTCAAGGTATCAGCTTGAGAAGTTCTAGTTTATTATAGAGCACTAATATGTTTAAGCTACCTTGTAAGGAGTCCGCACTATATATGTTTAAGCTACCTTGTAAGAAGTCCTAGAAGCCTGCTGATCTTCCTGACTGTGTAACGTCACACATCACCAGCAGCATACTTCATTTAGTTTTCTACACCAGTGAGATCGTTTGTCTGTTCAGATTTAAAGTCGGATTAAGCTGTCATTCATGGTGCCTATGCCAGAAAATGATTCCTGTGTGAAACAGTCAGTATATGCTCTATCTTCTGCTATACCCTGTTGGCCGCCAAGCACAGTACCGCCATTGTAACCGGGCACGGGCTCTGCATTAAGCCAACGCCTGTCTCGGCCCTGGGGCTGTCAGGCTTGCTTTGTTTGGGCTTTGCTTACTTTGTTTTAGCTTGTTCAGCTGTAACAGCAGCTGACTAATGACCAAGTGGCTATGATTCAATTTTAGCTGGTTTAGGTTTGTATAATTACATGGTGTAATGCCTATGGCTAATAACTCCAAATTAGACAGGAATGACAAGTCGTTATGCTGCGCAAGAGTGAAGTATTTCTGCGGTGTGACTATGATGCATCTTGAAGGAAGACATGTCTGGGGCCACAGCAGAGGGCCTGGAGATTTGGGCATAGGATGATACCAGTCATCCCAGGGCTATCAATAACTCACCAGTTACTGATAGTGATGCAAACTTAGGAGGTGAACAAAACTGGATTTAGGGAGGGAAAAAATCACAAGGAACAAGTACCTAGCAAATGCAAAATGTATATGTTACGTAAATAGTAAATTCAGGTGTAATGAGGAGTTGTAGACCAATGAAGAAAGGGCAGGGTGTAAAGCATCTTAGACATAAAAATGGTCTCAAGTAGACAGGAAGAAACCATCAACATCAACACTGTGTCCCTTCTGTAAAAAATAAGGAAGAACTCCCCATCATTAACATCACACTCTTCCCAGCAAAGATCTCAGGGTGCTGACAAGTCTTTGCAATCCCCCCTAGACTGAGCTGTTGACCTCAAGATCCAGAGGAACAGTGGAAAGGTGAGCTTAAGACTAGAAATAAAAAGGGGTTGATGCTAGAAGGTTTTTCTGTATAACAACTTTTGAAATGTAGCATTGTTAACAAGATTTATTTTGTATTTGGATGGTATTAGTATAGTGTAACTGGACTAATAATAGCAATAACTGTTTGTTGCATTTTGGTTATATTGTTAGAACTTTTAATTTGACTAACAATAAACTCTTGGCTTCATACATGAGGTGTGGTCCCCTTTAGCCCATAACAAGATTTGGAGTGCAACGCGGTCCAGACACAGGAGATTGACCATTGTTTTTATACTACTAGTTCCCGGCCTCTGGAAATTCCCCAGCTGGGAGCTCGTGCAGCTGGGGCAGTTCAGCATAGCTTTAATTTGCTGTGAATTGCTTATATGACCAGACCAACATCTACACATCCAAACTGGTGTACAAGCTTTTTTCTAAAGCCACTGCATTCCCTCATGCACGTTAGTTTCAGGTAACCAATCCTAAAATACACAAAGTGATAAGGAGCATCAGTGAAGCAAGTTCTTACAAATAAACTCCTCCTTTCTTTTCTCCCCTCTCAGAGCTCTGAAAGAGTGAAGGCTGTTGAAACATTTACATCCTGCTCCCAAAAATGAACAGAGAACTGAAGGAAATTTTGCTCCTAAATACTTTATACTAAACCAGCCATATGGTGGAAACCTGCAAGACTTTAATGATTTCTGTCCACCAGTTCCTATAGGACAAGTACAATTATTCCCATTTTTACAGACAAAGAGCAGAGGTACCCACCTACCTGTATACAGCAAGAAGCTGAACCACAGTGTAAAGATAACTAAATAGTTTTGTCTGCTAATTATTTTCATGTGCTGATTAAGTTGCAGTTGTCCTGGCTTGGCTTCTGTTTTACAAGACACAAGTCGTGCACTGTCTCAGGAAAAAAGAAGGGCTAATCTATCTAAAAACAAAAAAGGAAGCTAGGAGAACCAGGTTTTAACTTGGGCACTTCAATTAAATGTTAAAAGTTATGTGGGACAGCTTCATGCCAAAACCTGGGATCCCGGTATTGGACATAAGTTTCCTTTTCACACACACTCCTCAGGAAATTTCCTTTTTCAGTCACTGACTCTACATAGTGCTTTTCTTTTATATCACTTTCTCTAGCTTTTGCTGTGTATCCATAAGTAGCTTGCTCATCTACCATTTGGATAAAGTAAAAAAAATGGGGGACGGGGGTTACTATAAATTACCGTTTCCTGTGCGAGGAATTTTTTCCAAGTAAAAGCCCAGAGTGCAAGCCAAAAGTTAATTGCTAAATAATAAATGCACTTCATAGGAAAAAAAATAAGGTAAACTTTAAATAGAACTGCCTTCTCTCTAGACTAGTTACACTAGAATTTACAGTACCCTAACACAATTTGTTGTAACATGGGAATCTCTTCATTTTGAAACATTGCCTATATTGTGAAATTGCTCTGAGACTGATACAATCAGTCTCTTGATTAGCAATACCATCTTGCCTTTTTAGTGTCTTAATAATTTTATTTCAAGTAACAACAGTTAAATTAGTACCTGTGATCTTTTGCAGGGAGTTTATGTGGCTTTTCTAAGAATTATGCATTAGAACACTGTTTTTAAAGGGGGCAATAATGACTTCATTGGACTTCTTAAACTATTATAGCCCATGGTATTTGATAAATACTTGATGGTGGTTTAATTTGCTCTGGAGGTATTCTTTTACTTAAACACTAATTTTGTGGGAAATTTTAAGAGATTATTGACTTTGGTGCTTTATATACTTTGACTTTACAGTAAATGCTTTTAAGAGATATCTATATGCTGCCTGATAAGTGCAATAATTATGATCCTGACCTTGCAATACTGAATTTTTTTTCTGTTGGCTTGAATAAGCTCAATAGCAATTGCAAAGTTCACAAGGAAGAATACATTCTGGGTACATATGTACGGGTTTATTCAAGTGAGTCTAAAATCAATTTATCTAACTTTTCCTTACAATGTGCAGGAATAAGGAATGAAGAGGATATAATCACAGAGCAAAAGCAAAGCTTCGGAAATGGCAGGTTATTTGTGAAAATGGAAGAAAAGGAAATTCGATGGAGAAATATCATTCCCTTTATCATCAGGATCTTAAGTGGTGTCAGCAGCCCACTCTTGGAAAACCTAGACTTAGAGAAATTTGGCTTTACTTGACATAATAAAAAGTAATGAGGCAAAAATAAAGAAAATAGAATTCCAGATTGACTATCCAAAATCAAATTCCTTGACAGTGGACTTGAGGTTTTCATTGTGTGGCACTTGGTCAAGTTTTTACTCACTGCTAAGAGTTTCTTAGGGGAAGTCTGTCAATAGGAGGTTACTCTGAGTTAAGAAAGAGCAGATTGCAGCTGGCTTGGACCACACCCTGCTTGCGCCGGAGGAAAGCAAAATCAGTAATGGTCTCCAGCCTAGAAACTGCCCCTTTATGGTAAAGAAAATTGCATGGTATGTGGTTTTAAGTGTTTTCAAGTGTGGCCCCTCAGTTTCTGTTTTGAGATAGCTTCCTCTTGGGTATGGTAAGCAGTGCTGAGATGGTGGTGTACTCTGCGTAAGCAAGAAAAGTGTTAGCATGGTAAGCTGAAGGAGTTAACATGAATTAATTGTTTTGTTTTGGATGTAGTACTATATTAATGATATGTTTTGGAAAGTTTAACCAGATATGAGGATATCTGTGAAGACTGATGGGTGCCACTCTCTGTCCTAATCCCAATTTGAGACTACTTGCTTGGTGTGAAGAGCACAATCCAATTCAGTATTTTTAAAAACATCAAGGTCAAACTGATCTGTTTTGATATTGGTTTACACACTAGAAACCTCTGCTTCTTTATAAGAAAATAGTGATTGTGCTCCCTGAAATAAAACAGGCAGCTCTATTAACGGTTTCTGAGGAGAAGTTTGTAAGACATCTCCTGCTATGTTCAGTAAGGTGTGGAGATATTTTTTGCCTTACTGATAAAAAGGTAAACAGACAGCATGGTGCTTTCTGGCTTTGGTTTCAACATGTGTGTTAAGAGTTACTTTTCCTAGATTCAACACAATCCTCTGAAGAAGAAAAATATGAAATGAGAACCTATGCTGTTTTAGTGGACTGACTTTTTTCAGCCATCCCTATTATCCCCTGGCATGCTTGCTTCTTTGATCTTTTTAAAATGTTCTTTTAACCAGTACTGCTTTTCCCATCGCTCCTTTTTTTTTTTTTTTTTTTTTGGTCTAAAATGCAGATAACTGAAGAAGCGCCATTCTTACTAGAAAAATCTGGCAAGGAGCCAAAGAACTTGTTGACACCGTTGCTTTTGGTTGCTAGAGAGGAGAGAAGAAGCATTAGTTACATCTGTCATTCATTCTGAACGATACTGCATCACTCAAAGATAGAAACAGCAGAAAAGAAGCAGTAATGGAAAACCTTTAATTGATTTCTATTCTTTTTTATTGATGCTTTCAGGAGTGGTTTCTTTGTGGGTAAAGAGAGTGGTAGTCCCTCAGCTGAAATGCCCTGATGCACTGCTCTGTCCATGATACATGAGTAGAGGCAAACAATCTTGTACAGCACCTCTCGTCCCCCATCAGCAGAGTAGCTGGATAAATCAAAAAATAGTAACTTGGACAATGATTATCTTAAATTTCCTGACTGTGCTGCAGAAAGACACCCAGGCCAAAATCAGGCCTCAAGCTCAATTTGCCCCTGCATATATCTGTGAACTCTGAATATTCAGACTAGGTTTACTGTAACTGGTATTAATGGTTTATAAAAGTTGTAGCTTGTGTTCTTTAACTCCTGCTGCTTAATCAAACCAACTGGTGATTGATCTACTGAACATATGCAATCTAGGTCTGCTTTTTTTAGATTTGTAATACATTTTTATTGCAATGGTTTGTAGAAATATAAAATAAGAGAAGTATGTAAAATGATCTCTGTAATGCCACTTTGTTATACTCTCCTTTGAACACACTAAAAGGTCACCAAGGAGCATGATGGAAAAGAGGCCTGTAATTCACAGAGGGTATGATTGATGTATCATGCCTAGAATGTAATCTGAAGTACACGAGATTTAATTTATTCCATGACATACAGCCCAAAAGTTTGTTTTCAGTTTGATCTGAAATAATGAAAATACCTTTGACTATGTTTCCCTTTGCAGCTGCCTTTGATTACTGTAATCCACAATGAAATTAAAAGGCACACTGGATCAAATCACAATATTGGAGAGATAGCTCATTTACAGTAGAGAAGTACAGGCTAGCATATACATGAGAAATATGTTAACTATGCCGACTTATTCCCCCATGCTGCTAGAAGGAGAGGTTATGATTAATAGCTTAAATACCAACGGTTAGGCCCACTCGCCATTCTATCTTATCTCACTGTCTGAAATGGCATGTGGTGTTAATGTGTTAAATATGATATCTTATTTTTCCTATGACCTGTTTTTTTAAGAAGTGACATGTGTATGCACACACAGATATGCAGTGCAGGCAGCCTGCTATTTTCTCGTACAAAGCCTAACACCTTGGATGGGTGGGGTTTTCCTCTTCTAGAACAAAGCTGGGATGTGTGTGTAGCCTATAATTTTTCCTGCTCCCCTGGCTATTTTTCCCTTAGAACATCTTTGTCTCTTATTATAATTATATACTTAGATCAGTTTGGACTATGAAACTGCCATGGTATCGTGAGGCATTTTGGAGGTGGAAGCAACAGGAATGCGGAAGCCTCAGACCGCGTTTGCTCTCTGTTCTGAGAGATGGAGTTCTTTATGTTGGGTTGGCAGGAAGAGACATGGGATTAAATGTGCTTTTCAGCTTCTGTAGAATCACAGTATGTATTTAAAGGTAGGATAAACGGAGCATTTAACTGCTGGCCTTCAGTCAGGCAAAACTGCCACTGAATCCCATTTCTGTTAAGGCAGAAATAGTCCTGTCTTTATCAGGACTTAAGTATTGGGCCTCAAATGTTATTTGCTGCTATTAATTAAGAAATATTCTATTAAATTTATTTTTCTTGAATAGTTTTGTGGTGAAGGCATGTTGCTTGGGAGAATTTGCAAAGAACGGGAAAGTGAACTCTCTAGGACCATGTAAACTTTAGTTTAGGCTAGTGGGGTAGCTGTTGCTGTGTGATCCCCCTGGCACTAAGCATGGTTTAGCATGCTACAATATCACTCATTTGCTTGAAAGCATTCAGTTTTCCTGATGCTTTCTGGGTCATATTTTAAATATTATTTGAAAAAGATATTTTCTATTAAGATCAGTGAGTCGTGGATTTGCTGCTGCAGAGTGCATGGTGGATTTTTTTTTTTTTTTTGATGCCATTTGATGGATAGATTGGGTTTCAGTCTCCTACCTTGGTCTCACCAAGAACGGGGGAACAGAATGAATATTCTGTCACAAATAGCCTGTCTTTCTCAGGGCTGCTCCAGATATAGGACTATGGAGTGATCTTCTTCCACAAGCAGCCTGGTACCTCCAGTGTAACAGTTTTTCTTCACCACACACTTTTCTCACTTCTCTGGGTCTCCTGTTCTATAGCTTGTTTTCTGTGGGCTGACTGGAAACTGAGAAGTCTTTGTGCTCCCCATGAAATGCTACTGAACACTGCTGAAACAGAACTACAGAAAGCAATATTGCCAGCCCAAATATTCAAAAATCCAGTTATTCACCAAAACCACTATGGCCTTTAAAATATGTCATTTTACATTGGAAATGAATTCCAGAACAATATTCTCTTAGGTTACCTTCTATTTATTGAACCCTTTGGATCATGTTTTCATGTTTTGCATTTCGATTATGACAGATAAAACCATGACAGAATGTACTGTTGTGTTCAAAAAGGTATTAATCAATGGCCTGACATCTCACTGGTGGCCAGTATTAAGGTGTATAGCCTGGAGTTGATACTGGGCTCCATATTTTTCAGCATGTCCTCAATAGCCTGGATGATAAAATAGCTTGCATCCTCAGTGAAAGTATGGGTGATACCAAATTATGGTAACAGGTGTATCAATCTACATGGACTTTGAGGCCTGAACTAGCATAAACCTCATGAAGTTCGTCACAGAGAAGTGCAAAGCCCTGCAGTCGGGGCAGAATAATACTCTACGTTAGTACATGGGAATGAAAGGCTGAGAAGCAACTCTACTGAAAAGTACCTGAGTTTTATGGTGAAGGCCAGGCTGAATATGAGTCACAAATGAGGCAGATGGCATACTGGGCTACATTGGACAAAGCCTGACAAGCAGATTGAGAGAAAGTATTATTTCCTTTGATGACAATGTGACCACTCCTGGGATGCTGTGCTCAGTCTGGGGCCCTCCAGTTCCAGAACAATGCCAAGAAGCTGGAGAGGGTCTGGCACAGGGCTACCAAGATGTTGAGAGGCCAAGAGAACATGACCTACAAGGAGAAGCAGAGAGAAGTGTGCTTGTTTAGTCTGGTGAAGAGGAAGCCAAGGAATCATTTAATAGCAGTTCATGACTATTTGAAGACAGTTACAAAGATGACAGAACTAAACAACACTGACAAATTGCAACTTGGGAGGTTCAGACTGATCATCAGGAAAACCTTTTTTGCTGAGAGCAGATCTCCTAGAGTGAGAGGTGAACTCTTGGAGGTTTTGAGAAGTGGCTAGGCAAAGCCACAGCTGACCTGATCTAGTGTTCTTGGTGATACAACACAAAGTAGAACTAGATCACCTCCAAAATTTCTATGATTCTGTGGTTTATTTTCAAGAGCTTCTCTGTGTTTCTTGCACAGTCCATAATTGTAAGGATCAGAGTACTCCCAGAATTTACCCCAAGCAGTCCTGATCAAAAGAAGAGGTTGCTAATCAAAACTATCTAGATGTCAAATACTTCTTGAACAGATTTTAGTTTGACAGAAGGGTTACAGAGGCTCGTTTTTACAGACGTAATTCCTTTGATGTGTCCTGCCAAATAGAGACTAGCTGCAGGAATTCTGGCTTCAGTAAAACATGCAAAGACTTAATCTGTTCTAATGCACCTTCACCTGACAAGTCTCTTAGGACGGTTTTCTGAGAAGGAGAGCAATCAGCTCATACCAAACTTCTAAGTTCAGTCTGTTACAGTTTAGCACATCGTGCCTCCACACATACATTTTTTTGCAGGCCAGAAAGCAAAAACAGAGGTGTGGTGATTATAAGAATGTCTCTCTAAGGTATTATAAGGCACAAAGTACAGCCAAAAAGCCTTCATCATATAATTATCTCACTCTTTTGGTTTGCATATTGCTATATAAAATGCGTTTTAAGAAAAAGTGAAATACAATTATTGTTTTTATTATTATTATTATTTTAATGCAGGAGTGATTCAGTACTCAGTTGAGAATGTTAAAGCAAATAAATCAGCTAGTTTCTGCCAAAGTTCAGTGTTCTCTTTCAAAGATCATCACTAAATGAAATACTTTCTTAATGTAAATACTTGTCACATCAATGGAGTCGTCATTACAATTATTAACAGCTTAAAAAATATTTTTGGCTTATTTCCTCCAAATTCACACTGAACTTCTCTTAGCTAAAGATTCTACTCAGCACTCTTCTCTTTGTTTTTATTCTCAGCAATAGCTTTCTAAAAGCAATGTGTTCTTCTAAAACCTTAAATAACCTATAAAGAAGATGTTGCCCCATGGTTAGTACTTATGGTAGTGTAAGATGTGTTACTGGTGCAAATATCACTTTATACTGATTGCTCATATACTTTTTACAAACCTGACTATAAATATCACTGGACAGTAAATGTCAAAGGGAAATGCTGTGAACTGATTGCCACAGCTGAAAGGGTGAAGGTTTATGTCCTGTGAGGTCAGGTGAGAAGGTCCTGTCTTGCCTAGAATCTTTGATTGAATCAATAGCACTGCCCTCAATCCCCACCCTCCCTCGCCCCCCCCCCCCAAAAAAAAAGCCAATCAGGTAAAAGTTATGAAAGTTTTCTGTGTTGGTTGAAAATGTGCCTGTGAATGTGCGTTACATAGACAGTAGGTCCAAGGGGTTTTTTTAGTTTGTGAATAAGAATTTTATTATCTTGATTTTCCACTGAAAAATGCAACACTGTCTACATTAGCTTATTTCAAAACATCTTTAATTATAAACTTTAATAATTCTGAAGGTTTTTTTTTTTTGTTTTGTAATCACACCTCACTCAGAGAGGTGTTTCTGCTGTGTCAGGGTGGACCTAGTCTGAATCCTATCTGTTATACCTATGCTGTGTGTTTCAACTGCTATGAGCATCTTTTATCCTAATCTTTTGCACAGAGCAATCTGCAGGCAGCCTGACTGAGTGAGTCTGCATATGTATTGTGTTGCCCCATGTTAAGGACTGATGTTAGTGATGTGTATGGATGTGAGGCTGACTTCAGAACTACACAGACTTAAGAGACTTAGGCACATGAGTGGCTAGAGTCATGGTAGCCTTCCTTGTTGCATAGGACAGGATGCTGTATGTTTTTGGAGTATCAGAACCTGATAACAGCAATTTTTTCTCTCTCTGACAGCAGTTCTCTTAGTATTGAGTCCAGGCATTCATATTATGGTGTGACTGCTTATCATGGCAAAATTTCATGCCAAAGCAGCATGTCAAAGCAGGGAGAGGATCCAAAATTCATCCAAAGTAGTACTTTGGTTCTCAGCAATTAGTGTTTGAGAGAGAATTGAGATCCGAATTGAGAAAGACTATAATATGGAAAATGAAAGCTTCAAAAGTAAGGGTAGTCAAAAAGAGGGGGAATGGGAGATACTCTAGGAATAAATCTATGATAAGTCTTCTAAATGGAAGATTAAAAATTGGTACATATTTAATTCTTTCTAAAGTTAAAGAAACTAAGAAGGCTGTGTTTCCATTGGTTTATATGGAATGTAATGATGATAGAAGAGAAAGTATGGGAAAGGGTTTATGAAAATGAGAGTTACCACATCTATGATAGAATGAAAAAAGAAAATCTGGTTTTACTGAAGATGCGAGACCAGACACTTTGCACTACAGACTTTTTTAAAAATGGCATATGAAATAGTAGGTTGATAGAAGATGACCTTAGCAAATCCAGCACCTATATACAAGAAAGGGAAAAACAGGATCTGGACATCTACCAACCCCCTTAATCTGCCTTCAGTAGTCTGTAAAACAAATTTGCAGGAAGAGTTTATCAATGTAGTAGCATTACTGTAGATTAGATAGTCTAATGATAGAAGGGAAAAACTTTGAAGGGAAAAGTAATGTCATTTACTAAATGACAATTAAAGATTTGGAAATAAATGGGAAAGTAGATGTGCTGCAATGTTGGTTTACCAAAGGCATTTGTCCAATATATTTATTGAAAGGACTGATTTTCCAGATAAAAGACATGAAGAAGGTCTTAATCTAAGATAAACAGTTAAAAGGGACAGACAACAATGAGTTGTACTGAATTAGACTGAAAGGGTGTTTCTGAAAAAGTTCTTTAAGATATGGTGTTGGGATCAGCTAAAAATTTCAATAATGAGCTGAGCACAATGAGCAAGACTACTTGTGAATATTAATGGCACAGAATTGAGAAAACTGTCAATACTGAGGACAAAAATCACGGTTTTTTGTTTTGTAGTAAGATGTTCTTTTGGACTTAAGTAATGGAAGTGGAATCATGTACTTACATTACTCACTGTGAAGAAATATGAGACTTACTGTAATTTGAGGCAAAAGGAGTGATAATGAAAGAGTCAGGACAACAAGGAATTGATTTTTCCAAGGAAGATTAAAACTATCTGGCCTGTCCAGCTTGGGAAAGTGAAGGCTGAGAAACAGTATGATTGATTGTACAAATATATGAAGGACTTATACACTTGGATGGGTAAAAGATCATTTAAGCTGAAAGGCAGCAACGCACAGGAAAAATTGTCAATGTTATGTTTGATTAAAAAAGTTCTTAACTGATAGGATGAGGATCTGGAACAGCCTTCTCACATGCATAGTTAGGGGGGAAATGTTAAGAAATTCATTGCATCATTGCCTCTACCTGCAGACTGAACTTAAGGGTTTGTTCTCTTCTACTTGTTTGTTCATAATTCTACTTACTACTTGCTCTGTCAGCTCGAAAAAATGTATGTAAATGTTTACTTACTGAACATGGGTCACTACTGCCACAAGGCTTTCAGCAAGAGTGACTCTATGCAGCAAAGTCATTTTGGGATATAAGCTGCAATCACCAGAAACAGGAGTTATGCACCAGTATTGTCAGGATATCTGTAATTCTGCTTTCTAGGAGTATTTGTTTGTAACCTCCTGGTTTTTTTTACTCTCTTTACTATCGTGGGTTTGCTGTTTTTGCAGAAGGTCACTGACAGTGCCTCAAGTTAAGTGCAGCAGCATGGTGTGCTGCAGCCATCTTTGGCGATGACAGAGTGGGACGAGCAAGACACATGGTCATGATTACACTAATTACTCAGAACTGCGGCAAAAATTTCCTTCATTTCTCAATACTGTCTTCGTGGCTCCCTATCAAAGTGACAGTGTTCTTCCACTCTTACTAAGTGGCACGCCATTAGCTGAACTACAGTCACCGTCTCTTTGCCAGGCAGCCTAGCTGACTCCTTTGTCAAGTATTTCTACACATGTTAAGAGAATCTTTGATTTAAGTGGAATCTTTAAGATATAGAGACTTACTGCTATGGAGTTTCTTTTTATTTATACAGAAATTACACAGTACAGAGTAAAAATAAACAGCTTCCAAAATAATATTTCTGTAATCCCTCATAATGAAAGAAAAATTAACTAAATCTTATGATTACTGCCTTTCAGGTCTCAAACCACTTTGAGTTGGTGTAGTTCAAAGGGGCTGAAGCAGAGGGATTTATTTATTTGTGACCATTTACACAACCAGTTGCTAAATGTTAGCTCAGAGTCACTGTTTGATGGGATAGGCAAGGTAGGGCTTTCCCTAGCTTTTTTCTGCTCAGTATTTTTTTTTCTTCTCTTTTGTGTTATCTGTGTCTACTTTTGCCACTACTTTGGGCAAGCCATTCTTCTTTTAGTGATTCCTCCAGCCCTCTTTTTCTTTGTCACTCCCTTACCAGCAGGTTATTTCTTCTTCACAGAGGAAGAACCCTTTAATTTCTCCCCTCCATGTTCTCAGCACCAGTGAATGGGCTTGGATCACCATGTAATGTCAACCTTTCCAAGGTGTAAATCAATAAGTCTTTGCTGGCCTCATTACTACAGCTCAAAGTTGCACCATCTCAGGATTTAGATCTGCCACACAGCACAGTGAAGGCTCTCCCTCAGTCCCAGGCAAAATCTGGGGAAAGTCTGTAAGAGCGCAGAAAACTGTAGAAGAGAAACTTTTAACTATTGCACTTCTATCTAGTTAAAAATACAGCTCATTCTCAGAGGGCTGCAGCAAAACACTAATTAAACCAGCTAGAGTGCATGAAATGATAACCAGAAGTGGACTGCAAAATATTCTAGAGAATGGACAACCTTGCTGGAGGTTTTCAAAGAAATGTATTAAAAAGCTGTCATAGGGAGGAAAGAGCTAACTCTGAAGTACTCATATTGTGGAGGAGGAATAGCAGAGGTAGATGGATTTATGCTGAACTGCAAGAGGTCTTTCAGAGCTTGTCTGTTATTTAGTCAGCTTGTATGGGGGGGGGGGGTGTCTACATATGTAAAGGACCCCGATTTTCCTGTTAAATTTTAGAATTTTAGTTAGCAAACATTAGCAGGAAGCTTTGCTGCAGTCAGTCACACCCCTTCAGTCTAATCAAGAACCTCTGCCTTGAGCTGTACTGATTACTTTGCCTGAAAGAACTGACATACAGTAGCTTTGACAGATGTAAAGAAAATGTGTTCCATATTGTGCAAAGGTGCTCTGTGTGTGTGTGTGCATTATATAGGTATATCACCTTCTTCTGGGATTGCACGTGGCTAGAAAACCCAGATGTTACATTCACTTTTCCATGAAGTTTTTCTGTTACCGTAGATTAATATACTGGAAATGGTAGACACATTTAGAACCTGGACCAGCACAGTACTTGTAACATATAAGGCAGTACCACTTCCTTGGGAAATGAAGTTTGATATACAGACACTTACATACATATATGTGTGTATACTCATATATGTACACACACATGAACATGTATATTTATATTTATATGTGTGTGTATGCATGTAGGTATATGTTGAACCCAGGCTCAGCAGCCTAATCATACCTTATATTATGATTACTTAATCCTGTGTTAGGATTTTTTGACCATGAGCAGATGTATTTTGTATAGCATTCCTCAGACTAAAGCACATGACCAGGAAATGGGAGACCTGAATATTATGTTCTCAGTCTGAGGTGATTCAAAGTTAGAGTTGCTGTTTCTTAAGGGGAGCAAGCTCTTCATAGCTGGTACAGCTATGGCTGCTATAAGGACATTCAGCAGCTCTCTATTTGAAGAATAGGCCTCTATATCTATGGTTTAGGTGTTCAGGGAGAAGGAAGGATGGATTCTAACTCTGTTCACAATGACATTTATGTATTTAATGTAGTCAAGGTTTAATGAAAAATGCACAAGATGTTTCTAGGAACCAAGTGCCTGGAGAATGCTGGTAGTAGTAGAGAAATTGTGTCCTTCTTGCCTACCATCTGTCTTAACATAAGTTTTCCTTTACTTTCTGCACAATGGCACTGCTTCAGTGGGAGGAGTGGTTTCACTGTAGGCTTCCCTAGGCGCTCTCTGGGCAAGTACAGGGAAACTTTGACTTCAGATCTGAAATTTCTGGGAAGTGTTTTAGACTGGACATGCCCTAATTTCGGTTCTCACTCAGACAATTTAGGCAGCCTGATGCTGAGCAACAACTGTCCCAGAAAACTGAAGTCTGCCATGAGTGAAATGTAAATACTTATAGAAACACAGAACTTTGTCTTACTACTTTGATGAGGTCCTAGTGATCTAAGTTTTACCACCTAAAATGCTGTAACCGCCTTCAGAAGAATATTTTTGATTCACAGACCTGTGGCCCCACACATTTTCGAGACCTTTATCTCTATATCTTTTCAGCAAGACTTTCACCTGCTTAATAGACGTTGCTTTCTGTGTATTAATGACAATGAGTGAATTTCTGATGTATTTCCAGCAATGTTGGAATAATACAAACATGTTCACAATTGTTAAATGCTTTTTTTTTTTTTAATTTCATGCTTTATGTGGTCTATACTATTCAAATGATCGAAAGAAAGAAAATTTGAATATGTTTCTAGTATATACTGATCAAGAAGTTTAAAAATTGCAGGTACCAGAAGTTTTAATGTGCATGGTATAATTTAATGCAGTACCTTCTGAATTTCTTTTGTTGGATTTATCATAAATAAGCTTGTTATATCATGCAGTTTTTGTGGGTGTCTACTTTCCATAAATTGAAGAATAAGTACAAGGTGGCTCATTTTGAATTCATATGTATCACTGTTTCACATTTAAACAAAACCTCTACCTTTTCTATTTACATTTCCTTCTCACTTAAAACAATGCAGCCTGTTTAATTTCACGGGAAAGAAGTAATATGTGCCATTGTAGTACAGCTAGTCTAAAAACAAGAAATAACTTCCAAAGGCTATATATATGACTAATTTAACATTTCTGAACATAAAAAAAAGCTGTGAAAACTTCCTAAACAAATTTCTGTTTTGCAAAAGACTAGTGTTGGAATATTAAATCATAAATAGTAAACATGGACTATTATTATAATTATTATAGTCAATCATATTCTCTCCTTCTCATTTCTCAAGGTATTCTAGAACAAGTGATAAACTACCACATAACAAGGGCCTAGCTTCTTTTGTTTTCTTATCTGGGAATCCAAACAATCCCAATCACTGTAATGGTGCTAAAGCTTAATGCAGTCTGCTCATGGACAGGTAATGATTTATTGTTTTTAAAAAATCTTATATTTGGACTGTAATTTATATAACACTAACTGAAACGAAAGACTTTTGGCAGCTAGCTACTATTCCAGCAAAATGGTCATGTTTAGACTCTCAAAATAGTTTATTTTAGTATGAATATATATTTTTTTAACTTCTTTCTTACAGGATCAATTTATTTATGTTGTTGCATAGATATAAACAAAGCCAGTATTGAAATCTGATGAATCTGCTTTTATAAACATATCTCACATATCTAAATATTCTTTCTTATGGTCCTGGAAAAGTTGGATTGAGTCACATCCACATGTTACTGTCTGTACGAAGAGAGTTTTATATATGTGATTGAAGGCCATAATTTTGGGTAGATTCTTCCTGACTAAATCCTCACTGAAGCTGCAGGAAGCTGGACCCCAGCACTTAACTCTTCTTATGGTTTCTGTCCTGCCAAAGTAAAAGGCAGATAAGAAATGGTCTAAAGGAAAAGAGGAAAAGATCTTTATTGTGGAAAAAAGAAATATGTAGCAGGAAAGATATTACTACCGAAGTCAGATAGCATTTGTTTCTGGGACAGATATGCAAGGTTAAGAACTGAGTACAGAGATCATTTAAGCAAGGTAGGTGACATTTATAAAACTGGAAGGGAATGAGGTAGGCTACAAATTTTAACATCTATCCAACAAAACTACACATTTGAAATGAGAGTTTATTTTTTCTTAGTTTGGAAATGTATTTGTCACAAAGCTTTCCATTTATTGCAATTTTTTGATATTTTAATGTTAACAGAAATAACAAATATGATGATGGTGATATATTTGCATGGTGCTAAATGCTGAATGCTCTTTCAGCAATTCCGATGTTTATCAAAACTGCTAGTAAACCTCTAGCAGTTCCCCCTTACCAGCAGTCCCTCAGCATCCTCCATGATGCCTTCACTTTAGCTGTACAAGAAATCTCTGCAGTTCTATTGCGTGTTCCCATCTCCAAGCTACTGAGCTACTCTGAGATTCTTGCTTGTGTGCTCATAACCCAGTGTTTAGAAGAAAATGACTAGCAGCCATTTTCATACCAGCCACTGAACAGCCTTCAAATGGTATCAAAGCTAGATCCTGGATAGAATACCAGTCTCTGAACTGAGAAGGTCTACCATAGCGAGATCCTGACTAGATCACACAGCGAGCTGGTGACAATGGTGCTTCAGAACCCAAAGCCATGCACCATCCTCTGTGAAGATAGGTAGTCCTCCTTACATCACTTCACTTAAAGTTTCTGCTTGAAAGAGAATGCTTCCTGGTTCTGCTTTTGGCTTTGGGCAGAACTGTCCTCTCTCCTCCTCTGTCCTCCTGGGCTCCAGACCGTGGGAGCTGGGAGCTGGCGGGAGGGTCTCATGTCAGCCAGGCTAGGCTCTTCAGAATGAAACTCTGTTTTTCTGTTTGTTTGTTTGTTTGTTTTAAATGTAGACAAGGAAGGGGACGATTGAGTTAATCTGCTATTTACTGATGCAGTGGTAATTATCTGTGGGATGTGCCCTGCGGGGGTTTGGGTCCTGTTGTGTCCTGTGTTAACTATCCTGGGGTGAGAGGGCAGTGTCATCCTATGGAGCAGGGAAGGCAGTGGAGACACTTTTGCTGTCTGTGAGGAGGCACCTCAGAAACAGTCTAGAGATAGCTCTGCACTTAAATGTCACAACTTAATGCTCTCTGATACAAAGTTAGAAAGCTTCATATGATTCTTTTGTATAGTTCTATTTAATGTGTTGAAAGAAAGATTTACAACTGCTGCAAAATTAGCATTTCTTTTCTATACAGTTACTGGTCAGTGCAGCTTCTGTGCAATCATCTGGCTGCAGTGTAGTCCTCACGGCATTCATGCTTATCCGCCACAGATGTTCTGGCTTCCCATTCTCCTGCCACATTGGCTTCAAGCATCCTATGTCCCTAAAGGATTAAGATATGATACAGAATGGGGTAGGGCCATCTGGGTAGGATGGACTTAAGCCATTGGAGAGGTGAGAAGCCCTAAACACCCTGGGATCCTAAATCAGCTGGGATCCTAAGTCATCTAGGCTGGAGGGGCTGGTGTCCAGGAAACAAGTCACTGGCCAGAGAAACATCTAGTGCTTAGAGGTTCCTTAAACTCAGGATGCTTTCTCAAGATGCAGACCCAGGATATAAATCCAAACACAGCTGTCTGGTCAGAAAGAGGAAACGTGAATTTGTCTGTGGCAGTTTGGTTATTCTTCGTCAATCATAAAGAAGGATTGCAGCACCAAGCAGTTTTTGTAGTCAAAGTATAAAATATCATCTGTATTATTTTCTTAAAAAATGATGTTTTAGTAATAGAGAAAAAAAACTCCACACATTACGAATCTATTCAGTACTGTTGAAGGGATGAGAGGAAAGGTAACACTACTATGTGTTAACTTATTATTGTTTTCATATCAACTAAAAATTTTTTTCTGCAGACATCAGATGTTACATGGTAACATAGAACATTCTTGAGATATCTTGGCAACTTTGATATTTGGCCAAGGCAGGGTTTCTACATCAGTAGTGTTTGGGGGGAAAATGGTACTAATCCGTTTTTTTGAAAAATAACAGGAATAATTAGTGAAACAGTTTATTTGTCATATTTGCTTTACAAATGTCTGAAATGTCAATGAAAACGTTCAGAAAACCTGAAAAGCTTAAGTAGCAAGTTCTGGTGTTACATCAACACACAAAAGTAGCATACAGCAATATATCTTATTATCTGAGTACTGTTCTGTGGGTTTGACATAGTCAGAAGTAAGAAAGGAAAATATGTAAGTTAACTGAAAAAGGTAGCAATTTACACACCTTAAAATTTCCAAAATATATAAAGAAAAATTCATTCTGTGAGCAATATTAATTCAGGTATATCAACAAAAATTTCATCTTCTAAAATTGTATTTTTAATAAAAGGTTTAGTCTCTTGCACAGATTAACATTCCTAAAGTATGAAAGGTTTCCGTTCTGTTTTTGGTGGTTTTGATCCTTTGTAAAATACAAAAGTTATTCTTTACCATGACAAGCCATGCAGCAAACAGGCATGGACCAGAACAATATATGAAAATATATAGAAAAATTTTTTGTGTGTGGCTTTTTTTTTTTTTTTTTTTTTTTAACAAGGAGGAAGTGTGATGCCAAGGGACTTAACTAATAAGCATGGGGAAAATATGGCCGAAAGTTTTATAGTAAAATATTGTATAGATTTAAGTAAAAGTCAGCAGGAAAGATTCCACTTCCGAAACTGAAGAAACCTCTAACTTAGTGTTGTCCATTACATGTAATGTTAATAATGTTAAAGATGTGTCAAGTTAATTAAAAGATTTGTAAAATGCTTCATCCTTCTTTGCATTAGCTGTAACCTGAATTTATTCAGCCCTGGTCCAAAGTCTGCAACTTCTCGGCAAGTATTTTAAGGCTATTTCCTTCCTTTGGAAAGACTGGGAAGTGAGATGGAGATGGCAGGTGTCTGAGTCTTGAGACTACCATGAAAAAGAAATAAATAAAAAGCAGGGAGAATTTTGGGGGAGGAAAAAAAGAACAGGGTGTCACAGATGAAAAATAGCTTAAACTAATGCTGACAGGCAGCAGATAATTGGATGTATGTGTGTGTGAGGGTGAATGTCCAAAACTGAACTTTTGAACTCAAGCAGAAGCTTGCTACTTGCTAACTGCAGCTGGTTCAGGCTGGTTGTAAATTTTGGTAACAGCTGGACTACACAGAAGTGGCATGTCCGGAGTCATCTAATTAATAATGAGACAAGAGAAAGAGCCACTAGTTAGTGGGCTGATCACGTGTTACACTTTTGCACAGAGTATTTTGATTGCAAAAAAACACGGTCTAGAAAGAAGAGGGGGTGTTGAAGAGTTCCCAAAAATAAGCAGTCGTGGGAAGAAGATGAAGGTCAAGTAGAAGGTGAAGATCCTGGCTGGAGGAAAGGTCTAGGAAGTGGGAGAAGATCCTGGAGATCAGGGAGGTGCAGGAGGCAAATGCCTGGGAACACCCATGGACCTTGGCCAGTGAGACCAACATGGCTAACTGTGAGCAGCGACACAGCAGGAGCCACCACGACTTTCTGTCCAAGCTCCCCTGACCGGCAGTCAGAAGTGAGACCAGAAAAGATCAGTAACTTTCACAGTTAAAATGAGCTTTCTTAGTGTTGCAAGCTTTAAAATGCAAGCTTAACTTGAATTTATAGCAATATCATCTTGAATACTTCCTTGTTTAATACTTAGCAAATTACCAAACCAATAGCAGTTAATTTCCTTGAATTAAATAATTTGGAATAAGACTTGGCATGAGATGCATTTTCTGACCTAACCTCAGATGTCTGCAGCATATGAACATCTGACCTTGACTCTTTTGGTTCCCCTGCTCTGTAGCTTTTGTGTAGAAACCAGCACTTTGGGGGAACAATTGATTTCCTTTTCCTACTTTACCTATCGACATTTGTATCAACTGACTGTCACCCGAGAAGCACCATGAAGGGAGCCTCACTCAGGCGCCTGCCTTTAGTAGGATGATTTCCCATGGTATCTGTGCAGCAGATTTCCAAAAATGCAGAAAGCAGGATCCCAGGGCCTGATGAAAAGCAGGCTCTCATATGGACAGACAAAGCAAGGACATACTTATGTACGTTTTATGTCCAGAGAAGAATAACTTCCCTTTTTCAAAGCTCTCAGTAAAAATGTTATGCAATGTCTCTCCCTCTTACCGCTTCATACACGTGTTTCCTCCATTTCTCAAATATCCTCTTGTCCTTCTTAGTCTTTGGGGCATTTGGATGTAGCTCCATACTTATGGTTATTAATGGTCTGAATCAAAATTCAGATAGAGTCAGATTCAGTCTGAATCAAAAATCAAATGCTGCTGGATGCAACATTTCTTCTATTTCTGCTCCTGCCTGCCAGCCCTTGACTTTCTCTAAGCTTCAGTGTCCAACTCTGAGAATCAGGCCATCTTTATCCAGCTTTAAAAAGAAACAGGTGATGTTTTCTTAGCTGAGCTGTGTTAGAATTAAAAATAACCATGTTACATTAAATGAAGTCTTCTGATTTCTGAGGTAATCTAATACACCAAAAAATCATTTGGATTAATGTTTGCAAGGCTAGCTCCAGAACTGCTGACTGTGATCAGCTGTGCATCAGGTCAGGGGCTTTCATTTCTGGCTCTCTCATCTTTAGTCTCTACTCCCAATCTGTTTCTAATGACTTGTTCTTTTTGTTGTTAAGGCTTAAGTCACTCCAGCTATTTAAAGGAACAACTATTTGTAGTATTGCACTTAATATAATACAAATTGATTTTCAAAGATTCACAGGAACAGAACTTTAAAAAATAAAAAAAAATAAAATCTCAGGCCTTGCAGATCATAGTGTTTGCCACCTAAGCAGCGGACAGGAAGATGTTCTGTGATGCCTGTCAAGGGATATTAATATAATCTTTAATACACATTCCTCAGAGTTTTTAGCATTTATAGCAACATAATAAAGCTGAAATTGTTGGAGTTTTTTTGTTTTTTTGTTCCCCCCACCACCACCACCAATCTATAACAGTTCCATTTAACTCAGCGGTCCAGCAGTTAGGGCTCCTACCAGGGTTGTAGGAGGCCCAATTTGAGTTTTTTTCTGTTTCATGTTTCTATGTTTGAAGATGTTTATATCTTGGCTGGAAGGTATGTTTTTTCTGACATGACAAATTTGGGATGGGAGAAACTTCCCACTGCTGTTGAGGAAACTCCTTCCTTTTTTGTGGGTTAATTCTAACCCAATAGGTAATAGGGTAAATTGATTTTTCTGTTTAGAAGCCATATCAAAGTTTTAATGTCCATTACTTAACTTCTGATAAAGCTGCCCAGAATAGAAATAAATCTGAAAGGAGACTGTGTGGAAGATTTAAATGAAATTTAATTTGGTCAATTTTCTTTCAAGAAAGTAAGCATAACTATTTCTCCATTTTGTCTGTCAATGAGAGGCATAACTTTATTTCCTAAAATCTCACTGAAATAAAGTCAGAATTTTTATCTCTGATATGAAACTGAGGTAGAAAGGAAATGGACAGTGGACTGGACTTCAACAGTTCCAAAATGAAAAATTTCATTTTAGAAAGTTTTTATAAGAAATGTTTTCTTTAAAGAACATTTAACAAACTATCTATTCAAAATAGTAATTTCCATTAAAAATACATGATTCAATTAAACAAGTATAAAAGCGTAATGCCTGAAACAAACTAAAACAACACATTCAGTTTGAAACAAACAGCTACTTTTTCCTACATTTAAAAAAACAAGAAAAAAAATCAGTCAGACCCAATCTGACTTTTTGATTTGGCCAAATAAAATATAACAGGAATGAGTGGTCTGTGGTACAGAACTACCACTGGCAATACCATGCTTAGAAAGAGTCTTCTTATGTGGCTCCTCACTGCTTTCCTGCAAGCCAAATTGAGGCTTATATAAGACTTAAATAATTGATTAGCATGAATTTATAGAGGCAGGTTTGAAATTACTGTGCAGACTACAAAAGCAGTGAGGATTTGTGCCAAGCTCTGGTTGTCAAGACAGTTATGTGAACTGAAATAAAAATATCATGTTCAATAGGGATTAAAATGATGTAATGTCCTAGAATGATGTAAAATTTTCTGAAAGCTTTATGCACAAAATAAGTTAAAGGGATGTAGTCATAATTAACTGCCTTTGAAACCATATATTAATACTAAAAAGAATAAATGGAATTCTGGATGACTACTACTATCTGTAAATTCCCCTAATATATGTATCGTAGTTATAATTAAAAACTGACAGGTTTTCAGGAACTTCTCATCAAAATTATTTAACTCCCTGGACACCATTCATTTCAAGCTCTCTGGTCTTTCGCTGTTGCTTGCCTTCACTGCAAAAAAAAAAACCCTTCAATTCCTCAATGTAAAACAGCCTTCAGGTGGGACAGAGATATTCAGAAAATACCTTTGCTGGCTATTTGTATTTTATGGAAAGTAGAGAATTATCTCAATTATTATAAAAGAAAGCCTTTTTTATTGGGAAACAAATAAATCAAAGTCCCTCAACCACTTTTTTTTTTTTTTTTTTTTTTTACACTCACCAATTTCCTTCATTCTGCTAGTTTAATCACTCAGATCCTCCTGCTTATTCCCACTAAACCCAGGCTATACTTGCCCATATTGATTCACTACAAAATAGTTCAAAACAAAAAAAGGGATGTAAATCCCTATAGTGAAGTGCTTGCAGGGCGTTAGAGCTCTGTTACCAGTATTTCACGTGCTGCAATCCTGCTGATACCAGGTTTTGCCCGGGAGAACGGCGCTGTGCTGCGCCCGGTTAATAACTGTGGCTGGAAGGGACACCAGGAGGTGGGTACCGCGGTGGGGATTCTTGTGTCAGAGATTCTTGTACCTTGTATAAGTGGAAGGTGAGCAAAATGTCTCTGGCCCAGCTTAAGGGGATGAAGAAGACAGGCTGGAGAGGACTGCTGAAGGTTGGAGAGGTCCTGTGCAAGGAGAATTGACTATCTGTAGAAGATAAGGAGAAGCTAGTGGAGAAGAATCTGTCAAGAGAGGGCACCAAACCTGAGCGAAAGACAGCACTTCACAGCTCCTGCCTTATAACTGTGGCATCCCAAGGAAGTATTTTTATCTCCAGTAATTAATTTTAGTTTTCTTTGTTTTTGCTTTTGTTTTTCCTGCTCACATTAAAGGATCTATTGATAAACCCTTACTGAATATACCATTATTTAGTATTTTTTGTATCAATTAAGCCAGAAAATGTCTTGACTCTTCCTCTACTCTTGGCTCTCCCATTCCCAATGTTACTTATACAGTGATAGTATTTGGAGTTTCGCGTTTCTCTTTTCCAGGAAAAGCTTCTACCTTCTTATTATTTCTATTTTGTTTGTAACTTTCAAACATCAGGGCCTCACTCCTTGTCAAGACCAGTTGTAAACTTGGTAAACCTGATGCAGCAAATCCTTCTCTCACTTCTTCACCTTGCTGCCTGACATGCTATGGACTTATACCATTACATAAGGAAGGATTTTTGTTTTTTCAGTTCTTCAAATACCAATGTATTGTTCTAACAGTTTTTCCTTTCTGCTGTGTTGGAGTAAGCATATGGGGTCTCAAGGACTTTTTTTTTACAGTGAATGAAAATCAGAGATATAAAGTCTGGGTTTATTTCAAGTACAAACCATTTTTATTTGGCGTCACACATGCCCTGGGAAAGAGATGAAAAAGAGCATGCCAGCCACACTCTTTTTCCAGGATACTTTCTTTTCCAGACACTCAGTACAGGCTTCTCAGGAAGAAACTGCCTCAAGGGCTGAATTCAAACAAAGCTCAAACTGGAAAATCTCTTAGTGCTTATACATCCCTTTTTGTGGAACTTCACTTTACTCAGAGTCCCATGACCACTTCATGTCTTTCCAAGACTGAAATTTATTTGGAACATAATTACAAAAAAAAAAAAAAAAAAAAAAGGCTAAGTATTGACTCAGGCATATGAACTGCTTTGTGTTCAGAGCTCTGCAATACCAGCTTAAGATTGAATTATTAGCTAAGTGAATGCACAGTCACTGAGATACAACAAAAACTACTAGATCCCTCTGCTTCTCTACCACTTGCTAGATTTATTTATTTCACCTTAACTTTACACACCAGTTTTAAGTGGATTCCCTATGTTCCTTTTCTCTTCTGCCCATTAATAAATGAGCATAAAGCAAGGAAGTGCAAAAGGAAAAAGAAGGTATACATTATGGATTAAATTGTACAAACTTCTCATTAATTGTAGAGAGAAACAGTTCAGAAGGAAGAAATAAAGACCTTGATAGTGCCACAATAACCAGGATAGCTCCACGTGCCAAGGGCAGTGCTACAACATTATATGGAGTGCAGCCTATTCTTTCCTCTGAACTCCTGTGCCTCTTGACTTTTTCTAGGCTGCCATGTGCTTTCAGCAAGGACAGGAGACAGATTTCATCCTTCTTTTAGCTTGTAAGAAACACAGAGCATCAGCGTCTTCCTGAGTCTTTCATTTTGTTGAAGTTAATGACAAGTCTGACAAATTACATACATACAGACAATCATGAACAGCTCTTAGAAGATCCTTATAAACACTTCTTTAGTTTGCATTCTCAGTGAAACCTTCACTTTGAGGATTTCCGTATTCTTTTCTAATTGGCACAGAATCATAATCCCTTTCATTGATTTCTCCTTATATTAGAAAATAATAAATAGATCACAGTTTTCCTAAGGATAAGAATGATTTCCAATAAGTGTTGAACAGTTGGACAGCTCTGCTGGAAACAAAGTTGGCCTAAATCTATCCCAGATGTATTCAATCTGACACCAATTGTACAGAACCTTAGAAAACACTTCTTGTGAAGGTCTGCAGGGTTCAACAGTGCTACCTCTTGGGAGTTCTCTGCATTACTGTAACTTTGTTTGACATGGGCCCTACACTGAGCTCATAAATCAGCGCAAAAGGGCATGGTGAAAGGAGATTTTGAATTACTTTGTTGACAGAGATAACCCTTTTCCTGTCATTTCACCACCAAAGTCTATCTCTTTTTTTCTTTAGAAGAACTAGGTTTACCCAGAAACATGTGTAAGGTACTGGCATGTGCATAACGGAGATAGAACTAGTCATGGATTCTGTAAAAGAATCTGGTTATTATCTTCTTGGTGTTTTGTTTAGGAGAGATCACTTAAAAATAATAATAATTTGAAGAATTTCAGGGAAAAGAGATAAAAATAGCTAATAACTGTATTTTCACATGTGAATCTTACAAACTACAGGTTCAGTTTGCTTTCTTTCTATTAAAACTTAGAAGTTTTAGGAATGGGCTACTAAAATGCAACCTTATAGTTAGGTAAATTTTTAGAAAATAACCTTTTAAACATTTTAATCTTCCAAGTACTGTTAAGATTTAAGCTACACACATTGATTCATCTTTCTAGTGCATGTTTTATGGCATTATAATTATGCTTTGTTTCTATAAGGAAAGACCGTATTCTGCTCTTGAGTAACCCAATGTGATAGCTAGGGTGATCGCCATCATCTCTGGTGACACCTTACGCCTCCACAAATATCTTAACTTTGCATATGCTACCAATGTCTTTTATCAGATGACTTGTCTCCTGTTTTATAATCTGATTAAGCATAAATCCAGAAAGTTGATGCTGCTTTACTGGCTTTAAATACTGATGGAATTGCATGTCCTTCGGTTAATATTACTGGATCTTTCTCCTTTAATGGCAGATGTTGGAATTTCAGCCACCTCCCTACACTTACACAGCCTAAGCCTGAGCTGACGGAATTTTGTTAGGTTCAGCGACGGACTCGCTGAAGTTCATTGTCCACAAGGATTTTAGTACTCATTAAACTTCATGCAGTGACAATCAATGCATAAATGCAATGTCAATCTCTGGCTTATTTGTAAAATAAAAGTCAAGAGTGAGAGAATAGGATGGTTTTGTTTATCCATCTGTGTCTTGACTAAGGGCTAGTACTTGCTTCTGTTAAGTGCAGCCAATAGAGAATGGAATACTGCTGTGTTTTACGTGGCTTTAAGAAATAATAATGTGCAGCTGAGGTACTGACGTGTTTTTAGATACATGAACATACATCTTTGAATACATCATTATGGAGTTTATAAAGGTTTTTTGTCCTAACCTTTTGATATCTTGATGCCGCTTATCCAGTAATGCTAGAGCAGAGAGGTGATGGACAGCAAGTTTAATTAATTGAAAAGGTTGGAGGGCCAGCAGCAGGAACTGATTTCTATTTTAGAATAGCTATGACTTTCACTGTTTTAAAATTCACCAGGTAGGTCCTTGCTTCTGGCTAAAACCTGCTAGGTAGAATGTTAGTAGTCTGTGTTTATGTTCCAACAATGTGGTGTCAGAACCGAGGATGCAAACCTTTTTTGTGTAAATACTTGCTGCTGACATCCCTAGAGGGCTCTTTGTATTATTGTTACTGGTATCTGAATTCAGCAACAATGACTATTTTCTTACAATTAATAATGTACTATTAATTCAGCTCCCCAAAAGACAGAAAAAATGAGATAGATTAAAAGACATCTTTTCTCAATTTGCAACACAACCAGCATTTGATTTTTCTTCTGATCCTGCACGTGATTTTCAGGTTCAAAGCACAGTGCTCATTCCAAAGCCTTTTGAGTCAATGTTTCACATAAGTAAAAGATAAAATCTCAGATGCACTGAATTTCTTTTAAACTCACCATGGAGATGAAACAACATTTATTTTTCAGAGGGGCATGCTCAAAAATGTTACCTTCTTAACCCTGGATAGGGCAGAAGTCACGTTGGCTTTGGTTCTGTTACTGTAACATAAACTTTCTGTGTATCGTGGGGTCTGCAATGCTGCAAAAGGAGCAAATCAAAACAGGCATTGGTTAACTGATTATGGTTCATTCAATAAATAAAAAGAACAAGAATAATGCTTGTGAGTTATAATTGATAATATGTGTTTACAATAAAAAATCCTATATAAGGTGCTACTGGCTTCCCCAGTTATTTCTAGTATGCCAGACTCTGCGCATGAATAAATAATGTGGTGCAGATTTGAAATTGCTGTACATCTCTGGTTGTAAACATAGTCATTTAAATATTCTTAATAAATTTTTGGTCTCCCATAGTATGGCAAGCAACTTTTTAATTTAGTATGTTCAGTTCACCACCCCCCCCCAAAAAAAAAAAAAAACAAAAACCCACATTGTTTATAAACTGGGGTGAATTCAGTGAAGGACCACTTAGATGGTTGGGGACTGGAGCTGAGGCTGTGGCAGATGAGCTTGTTCAGCCTGGAGAAGAGGTGGCTTTGGAAGGACCTAACAGCTGCCTCCTGGTGCCTACGAGGAAGTCCAAAGGAAGGCAGAGCCAGGCTCTTCACGGTGGTGCTCGGTGGGAGAGTGAGAGACAAAGAACACGTTGGAACAAAGGAGGTCTGCCTGGATGTACGGGAAAGCTTTTTCATGCTGAGGACAGTCAGGCAGTGGAACAGGCCAAGAAACCAAGAAGAGCATTTCTATAGTTTCCATTCTTACGTGTTTTCTAGACCTGACTGCATAAAGCCCTGAGCAACCCACTATTGCTGGGTCTGTTACATTCATACATTCATTCCTTTGGTATCATTTAATTTTAGAACAACATATACCCCTACATGGAATCAAAACTTCCATTATATATAAGTAATCCTAAATTATGCCTCCAATGCACATATTGGACAGGTTTAATCCTGCTTTAGGAGACTCAAAAAGAGTCAAGGATAAATTTACTCAAATCTGAAGCACAAACTTAAAACCATCTCAGTACAGTGGCTAAAGATTTTACTAGCATGATGGAATAATCACCTACTCTAGGACTAATCAGTTACTCCTAACTCATTAGTTTGGCAGGGACTCCATAAGGGTTACAATAGACTGAATGGAGCCTTTACTGGAGCCTTTTTCCTGAAGAAATGAAAAGTATAATATGCATATCAGTATTTCATCTGGAATAGGTGAAGGATACTTCTGGAGTGGTCTCATTTTTTTATGGCTATACAGCCAGAACATGTGACATGCTCCTGTAGTTGCATTTTGGGGAACTGAGGGAATGAATAAAATGGAAAATGTAGTAAAATATTAATTGTATTTTGTAAAGAATTTGTTGTCCTGGTACTGCTTACTACTAGCTTTTCCCCAGACATGATAGGCACACTGGACTCTCTGCCATGTTGTACTGTTTTTTCCAATAGTCTGTATTGCCTTCTCCATCTGTTTTGGTTGAATGGAAATGTGTATCATCATCCATCATCATAACATGCAGTGAAAAATCCTATATTAACAAGCGCAGATAGTGAAGTTCTCTGTACATGAAAAGAGTGGATTGTGCAAGGACCATACAAAATGCCTGTCACCAGAACTCAGATCAAATTTATATTGTATACATAGTACACCCTGTGTCAAAATAGTACATTTTATGTTCCAGAATTTGTATTCCTTGACCACACTTTCATATGGCCCTCATTAGATTAGTACTCTATTAGTATTTTTAAAATAATATTGTGGATATAAATGTGACATATATATGTATATAATACACATATATATCCCTACTATACATAAATGAAAAGGCTGAAAGGTTTTCTGTTTTATTTTCTGTTTTATTTTCTGAATGATGATATGGGTTTTCTGGGAATAAGTCACGATAAAGGAATTAGTTTTTGGTGGTGGTGGGTTCTTTTGTTTGTTTTTTTAATTTTACTGTGGACTCACTGAGTTTTGCAGTCATTCTTATATGTTGTGTCAGATTTCTCTGAAATATTTTTAAGTTTTATAATGAACACTTATGGAAGCTGTTGTCAATTCCTTGTGAGGTCATTTACGCCTACTGTTTAAACCCTACTGCTTAAACTAAGTACATGTAAATGGAACATATTCCTTTGGGGATTTTAGCTGTTTTGTGTTATCCATTATGTTCTTCTTTTAGAAACTAGGTATACACTATTTTTATTAGTAGTAGGATTTGTAGGGATAGCTAGTTTTTTACTGAACCAACTGACAGAAGAAAAGACGACCTTTCAAGCACACAAGTAATCCTTCATGTTATATAGTTAAGATGCTAACTTAACTTCTTTATAGGATATAGGGGAAAAGAAAAAACACCTGAAAAGTAATAATCATAAAGATATTGTTCCTAAACACAAATCATTGTATCTGCAGCCAATAAAACTCTATTTCATGGAACAATTTTATTTTCTAGCCCTGAAAGTCATTTTCCATTGTTTCTGACCATGTTACAGAAAAATGGGAAATCACCAACCCAATAACTCACCAATATCAACAGCGCTATTCGGTCAAACAGCAGAGGGAAATGCCAGATTCCTGGATTGTCTGCTTAGGAACATTGTCCAGCAGAATCATAGCTGTACGACTACGTCATCGCTGCTACGCTGGTTTAAATCCCCTGTGAACTCTCTGTTTCAGCACAAACATGGCCTTATTCCAGTAATTACTCTGCTCCAGTATAATTATTTCTTTGGATGCGGCGTAATTATCCCAAAATAAAATCACTATTTGGAAAGGGTGTCCACATGGGGAGTTATCTCTTCACAATTGCAGGAATGCAATTACACCACTGTGGTTCTACCGGGCAATGTGCCCATGCAGAAATGCCCCTTAAACACAGCACATGCCCGAAGAACTGCTGTACATACTTACTCCTTTCAGATCCCAACCACTTAATGGATACAATGAAGATTTTTCCTTATGGAACATTTGTTAAAAAAGGCTACTAACTCTGTATACACTGAAGAGAAATAGAAATAAGAGTGAGCCCTTAACAAAAAAAGGAAGAGACAATCATAGTAGAGAGGAATTCAGCCGTAGATTAAGACACTTAAAATTAGACATACATGTGTAAGTGGCTAAACTCCCATTTTAAGCAGCTAATGTCTAGAAAATGCAGTCAGGAAACAATTCAGCTGACTCAGCATTATGATTCAGTAGCCAAAATGGGCATTTAATGACATATGAGATGCTTTAGGATAGCTGTATTGGTCTGTAAAGTCTGGCACCAGACCTCCAGAAAATGTATTCCCTTCTGGAGGCTGCAGGATAAAATGACATCCAGTACATCCAAAATGGCACTAGGCACATATGCAACCAAATCACACCATAGCTCTTGGTGGTCTGTAATGGGAACTGCTATGCAACTGGGACATTCAGATGCACAGAACTGGCAGGAGAATCACTTTCATCTAGAGCAGCAGCCAGAGGCGAAGCAAGATTACTTTGCGCAACTCGAATGACAGCAGATGCTTATGTTTAGGAAAGAAAATCCAGTCTGCAGTTCACTTGTAAACAATTACATTTCTATATCTAATTATTGGTTTCTTTACCTCAAACTAAATGCCAAAAGTATCTACTTTGGGGTGACTTAATAGCTCTCTAAGCTCCATCGTCATATTAATCATGTATTCAACTCAATTGCTTAAATATAGGCCTCCAGTGATATATGAGATGCCTAAGAATATCCTGTATGACCATCAGCTGTTGATGCAGAAGGGCATTGTTTTCTCGTATCTCCTGTACATATCTGCCAGCTCCATGGATATATTCTGAGGGCATTTCAACTGGCACTAGAGGCTTCTCTTCAGGCAACTGAATCAAACCGTAGGTTTTTCACCATCTGTAATGATCTTTTAGATAACTGGGTCATATATAAACACCTATAGATCTTGATCTTGAACTGAATCCCACATTCAAGGGTCAAAGAGAGGGAGCTATATTTTGATTCGTGCTTTGGACATCCAGCAGTGCACTGGAGATGCCTGTAACTGTTTGAGATGCATTTTCATTGACAACTACAAAGCCTCTAAAGTGTGGAGAATATTTCAGAGTTGCTTTTGTGTATCTAATAGCCTGTGTAGAGGAGGACTGATCTGGCACTAGAATGTAACTAGAATCTAGCACTGCTTCATTTACCATACTCATCTATTTACAAAATATTACTGCGGACAACTTCAATAGGCTTCCATAGTTCTTGAGATCAGGAAAATACAAAGCACGGACCATGATTTAGCCCTTTGTTAGTGCGTATAGTGCTTTATTTAGCGTAGAAAGAAAGAAGATTTTCAAAGGAGCAAAGACTTTTTTTTAATATAAATGATTTTTATGGGAGTTGAACCTCTCTCTATGTGTGTACTTTTGCTAATGTCCCTGTAAATTTTAGTGAGTCTTAACAATATACATTTTTCAAATTAGCATTTTAGCTCTTTGTTCCTAATAAAGGAAATATATCCTAGCCAAATAACTCAGTAAAACTCTCAGTTATGGAAAAAACCTGTCACATGGGCAATATTAAACTTACAGGCTATGCTTTTGACTAAAATTGCAGTTGGACTATTTTCTTTTTAGTTATAATACACCTGTGAGCAGTAAACACAGTATTTTTTCTTCTAGTATCTCAGTATACTTGCTGAAAAACAAATCACTATTACACATGCCATGTCACATTTTCAATGTTATATTTCATGTTAAAAAAAAAGAAAAAAACCAGAATTTAGAAATCCAGAAATATAGTTGTGTAAGTTGTAACTGCATGTAGTACTGCAGCTCAGTGATTTTCAGGCTTGGCACCCTATTTACTAAATCAACTGGTATAAAAAATGAATGATTTGCAGCTGATTGTGACTGTTATCTAAATAGTCTTTGTGACATAAAACTCATTATAGCTAATTATAGTACAAGACCATTTGCAACTGTTACCACAAACACAGCAAAAAGAAAATCAAACTTCTTTTGGGGGGACCTGTGCTTCTACTGCTATGATACGAGGGGAAGAAAGCACTGTACCAAAAGCCTCAGTGTGGCATTTGAAGGAAAAGCAAATACACAAAATATTTCTTTCCCTCTCTGTCTGTTTTATACACCACTTCTCTCCAAAAGCCTATTAAATATAGATATTTTATGGAAAAAGAGGCGTAGGTACACATGCTCCATATACCACTGTGTACCATTGCTTAAACTCTTAGTCAAAAAAATAATGTCCAAAATAAGTTATGAGTTAATAAACCCTTGAAAAGGTGAAGATCCTTTATAAACTCTAGTAAGTTTGTCATCAGCACTTTAGCAAAATGCTAGAGGATAGTGTTACTACGTAGAGAGTATGGAGACTCTTTCAATTCAATGCTTCTCCTTAGAAGATCCATAAGTCTGTGTTTCTATTCTCCACCCAACAGAGGGATTTCCTTCATTAAGGACACATTGGGAGGACAAGTATCTGGAGCAGTTAAAGTAGCAAATGCTGCTATTTGTGAGGTGAAAATTAACAGAACTATGGAGGCAATTTTGTCTGTATCTGTGCTGTGATATGGCTGTGCTGCCTTCTAGCATCGCAAAATAGTCAGCATCGTGGTGGAGGGATGTCTGCAGTCCACTGTCTTTATTTCAAAAGCCATTTAAGTTTCTATTATTTTGTTCCTCTCCACACGTTTTCTGCAAAAAAGAAAACATATGTTGCTTCATCCTCAAACGGTATGTGTTCCTACACCATGTGCTATGGAATAAATCCACATCACTTATTGTTTCTAAGAGTCGCATGACTAATCCATCATGCACACACCAATGGAAATTTCACTTCAAATTGTTTAATGGCTTCAGGAAGCCCAGAGAACTTTTGGCTTTTATGGAAACAAACACTACGCGCTGATGATCAGAAATGAAACCCTGAATTCCACGTATTAGAGCCAATGTTTCCCAGCATCAGGGATGGTAAAGCCATGAAGGTAATAGTTGTCTGTGACTCCTTCCTTCATTGTACATCTCTTTTCACACTTACTTATATGTTAGAAAAAATAGAGACTTTTATATATATCTTTATATATATATATATATATATATATATATAAATAGATATCTTTGCATTTTTTTCATAAAACTGGGAGGGAGGAATCAACAGAAATAACATAAATGTTCAAAGAATTCAGCAAAACTCTCTTAGCATGCGCAGGAAAGTCAAATAAAATAGAATGTGAGCAATGTGAAGTCCACCTTATCTTGTAATTGAAATGTACAGCAAATATTTCAAATACTGGGCAGACGTGGAGGGGTGAGGTTTCTGCTCACTTAGGGACTAATAATTAACATTTATCTTGGAAACAACTTCATTACCTTCCTTAAAACTAAGCACCTAAGCTTTGGGAGAAGGAGGTAAATACACAGTGGAGATACGTTTAGTGAAGTTTAACAAAGAAATTATTGTCTGCCAGGTATCAGACCTTTTCTCTCGTTACTTACACTGGCATAGGAGCTGATTCAAAGCAAACTGAAGTTAGAGGAAGTCTTTTCACTTGTTTTCATGGAGTTTTGGTTCATTCAACAGAACAAGGAATGTTGTTTAAATAAATGTAGATACCTTACTGTTAAACTGATAGGAGTTGGAAGAAAACAGACCCCATTGTTCCTCAGCATTCTCTCTATGAGATCAATGTACAACTGGAGATAATTTTCATAGCCCATTTGACCAGCAAGATCCTTTTATTCTTTTCTTCATAGCAGCTGCTTTTCCTTTCCTTTCCTTTCCTTTCCTTTCCTTTCCTTTCCTTTCCTTTCCTTTCCTTTCCTTTCCTTTCCTTTCCTTTCCTTTCCTTTCCTTTCCTTTCCTTTCCTTTCCTTTCCTTTCCTTTCCTTTCCTTTCCTTTCCTTTCCTTTCCTTTCCTTTCCTTTCCTTTCCTTTCCTTTCCTTTCCTTTCCTTTCCTTTCCTTTCCTTTCCTTTCCTTTCCTTTCCTTTCCTTTCTTTTCTTTCTTTTCTTCTTTTCTTTTCTTTTCTTTGCTTTTCTTTTCTTTTTTCTTTTCTTTTTTCTTTCTTTTCTTCTTTTCTTTTCTTTTCTTTTCTTTTTTTTTTCTTTTCTTTTCTTTTCTTTTTTCCCCTCTTGGCAGAGTGATAATCTTTTAACTTATATTAAAAGAAGATGTGAATTTAAATGAATATGGAATTTGTGTGACTGGAAGCCATAGTATAGTCTTTAAGAACAGTACTGGTGCTTACAATTAATTGCAGATTTCTTAATTTATCCTGGGAAAACAAGGTCACATATGTGTATGCTAGGGATGCAGTTTCTGAGTATATCTGTTTAGCAATAATGCTACGAAGAATTAAAAAAATGCAAATTAAGAAGTTCAAAAAGAAGAAATATTTACAAGTTACATTATTATTAGACCTTTCAAGTAGATGATGAAGGCAATATTCCAAAATTTATTGAAAAGAAAGAAGAAAAATCCAGTTATTATACTCTTTATTTCCAGAGTGTTTATGGCCTTATTGTTCTCTATAATGGATTAAAATTAAAGATGCAAAGTTTGGATACAGTTCAGAATTTCTCAGTTTAAAAGGAGGATGTACTGATCCAATATTGTTCTGTAACCAGTGAAAATGTTCCCAATTATATGTCCCAGTTTTAACTAAAGTTTAAACAGTTCATCATCTGAACGCTGAGTTGGATGTTCTCTTAACTATCTTTCAATTTTTTTATCATAGTTGTAAATCAGATATTGCATTTTTATTTCTAAGGGATCTTTCTGAAAGGGTTAAACAACCAAACATCTATCACTGACAAACAATTGGCTGATGCTAGCCATAGAAAAAGTTCTATAAACATTTTTTCAAACCTCTTTTCTTTTCTAAAGTTCCTCAGACTCAATGGACCACTGAAAGCCACTCAGTCAATGTGGTGGTAGCCTGGAAAAAAGGGGCCAGGATCTAGATCTAGCTGTGAAAAATAATTACCCGAGACCAGGGAACCTGCTGTTTGCATGTGTGTTTAGCCATTAAAAAGGTATTACACTCATATTGGTTGTCACTAGACAACACAATGTTCTCTGTGTGCTATGGTATTATACTACCCATAGAGCTCCCATTATAGATGGCCTAAAAAAAGAGACCAGAGGTAGAGCAGGAAGTATAATTCCTTTGTCAGAAAGGAGGCAAGAAGAATATCCTGAGTTTATAAACACAGCATAAAAAAGGCCTCATCTTCTGTTAGGCTTTTATATATTTCTATTTTATAGGCTTATACATATTGTCATAATGCCTGAAAGATACTTTTTGTCTGTAGAGATATTACCTTATTGTAGTCTCTCCTGTTTGATTATTCTTCAAATTCTTTTCTGTCTTCTTCAGCCAAGTGAAACATTAAGGAAACCCCCTTGTTCCCAAAGAAAACAATTGCACCCAACTTTGCTCGAGATGAAGAGTTCTGGGTAAGGTTCTAACCTTTCAAGTACTAATGCATTTAATTAAGTTTATGAGGAATCTTACTGAGTTCATTGTGATTACTTGCACACAAAAAGGAAAATGTATGATGAGCAGTCACAGACGGGCACAGTTTTATAAGAGTCTGTATTGTGTTTCAGCAGAAGCTGCTGGTGACTTTTAGTGAAAAAAAGTCTTAAAATACATTGATGAAAAGTAACTGAAGAGCAGTTGTAAGTTTAAAAGTCCACTATATCATATTTTGAGCTGAATGCAGGATAAAGAACTGGCAGAGGCAAGAAACCAAGAAAAGAGGATGAAACTTAGAAGTGAAACAAAAGCATTTGCTGTTAATTAAGTACTTTTTAGGGAGAACAGGATTTAGCAACCTATCCTGTATGGTCATAGGCCAGACAAACTTTGGGAAGAATGTCTGGGAAAAATCTGAAGGGCTGTAAATAAATGGAAATGCAAGAAAAATATGTATTACAAAAATCTAATAAACGTGCTGCTTTCTATACTTCAGTTAGAGAAAGCACATATTTAAAGATAATTGCTATTTAATATGCCTCATATTTGTTTTTAATTTTTCTTACACCACCAGCCCCCTAATCCTTTTCAGGCTGATGTTTTCATGATTTTTTAAATATTTTCTGTAATGTGTGCAGTTGTAATCTTCCATGTGCTTTTTGTGTGCAAGAGTTGGGATACTGACGTCAAACTATTTCTCAACCTGTCTGAAACAAGTCAGCATTAAGGGTAGGTATTAGAGCATTAAAATAATTTGGTATTCATCTTCCTTTGTGAATAATTCCTTCATAACTTGTACTGCACATATGCATTAGGAAATGACATCACACCATCAAAAGGACATCACATTTGTAAGGTGAGTGATATGTGGGAGGAAAATCAGTGGCACCCTTTTAAAAAAGGAACATATGAAAGCTCTGTCAATGCTGTTTGGCCAAAACAGAAAATTGCTTTTTCTTTTTTTTTTTTTTCAAAATATAATTGCAACAGTTTATCTAGCTGTAGCATTTTCTACCAATTGGACAAATTTATATAAGGATTTCCAAATTATGTAAAACTTCCGTGTTAAAAGAGCCCTTGTATTTGCAAAGAAAGAGAAGCTGCGTCCAAAGCTCCTTTTCCGCAAGTGCCGCTCAGAGATCAAGGGTATATATCCATCTCATGTAACATCCAGCACCCATGTTTTTTGTTTGATATGTTTTTATGCTAGACTTATGCATTCCCTCATGATATCGCTAAATATTGAATTAAGGCATAGCTGAATCCTTGCCTGTTCTTTAATTTCCCGTGGCGCTAGCTCTGATGGGCTTGTCCCCAGGGCCCGAGTCCACGCGCAGGAATTATAAGGCGTTCCACAGCGTGAGCAACCAAGTGACCTGTAACAGCCCATATGTTGTTCCCACATGTTTCTGGAATACTTTGTCCGGCTGCCTCAATGCGCACATTATGCGGGAGACAGCTGGCCAGGCTTCTGAGAAGCAAGCCGAAGCGCATAGCTGCTCTCTTCTGACCCCTTATATACATTGTGCTACCCTGAAAAACACACCTTGGCACTCGGCTTGTCATTGAGCGGACTCGCGGATGGACGGGCTTTTGCTCCCATGCTGAGGGCGAAATGGGGGAAGTTCTTGTGATAAAGTACCATGCGCTGCACAGCAGCACAGGCGGGAAAACATGCGCCGCTCAGGAGGGGATAAAGGCTATTCCCTCTGCGAAGGTTAGCAAAAATTCCAGGAACTAGGATTTTGATCTAATGGCATAGTTTAGGGATCTGCACAAAAACTTGTAAACTAGACCCCAAAATTCTGTTTCCACCTCTGCCACTGGTTTAACACGAATCAGTGGGCCTCATCATGTAATTTGTCTGACCTTCATTGACACATTGATCGCATGGAGGACACCGAGGCCACTGACCTTTGGGAGACTCTTTTTCAGCACTTGCCTAGGTAAGGCTTCAGGCATTTTAATTTCAGAATATTATTTCTATTAAAGTGTTGAGTTTGTTTTTGTTTTACCCCTTTTTCAGAACAGAATGGCAGAAGCTTTTGTGCCTTCACAGCCAGTTTGTAAGTCCATAGGGCAATTTGCCAGTGCTTTCAGAGGGGGATTGGCCAAAGCTGGTTTGCCTTGCCTCAGTTCAGACCAGGTCCCCCCAGCTTTGAATCCCTTCCCACCTCTGCTGTGTCCAGTGCCTTCGGTGACAACTCCTGTCACAGATGTGACCAACTCCGCTTACTCTTTCCCGTTTGTTTAAATATAGCTTTTTAAATCCATTCATTCCCCTCATTGATGACAATATTGAATACACCTTTTCTGGTCACTTTGTATCTTGCCATTTCTGCTTCATGAAATCACCTGCCTAAGTTAATCTATAAGGCATGCACCAAGGACTGTAATGTTATATTTACATTCCACTATGAATGCTCTGGAGAGAATATAAATGATAGAGCCAGTGGTTCAAAACTCAAGAAGTGTGATAACATATACTATTCACTGTTACTGCCCGGTAATTTACTCCAGCTAGGCAGGAAGATATTGTTAGACTATTATACATGGGTTACCTGCTGACCTAATAAATCTCAAATATAAATCTCACAGAATTATAGTAGGATAAAACAAGCTATTATAAAAATAAATAGCATCATAGTCATACATCAAACAAGGACTGCCTCCAGCCGAGATTTAATACACAGGACCAAAGCTCGATACTTATCTGATTTATTTAGCAAATTTAATATGAAGACAGGCTTTCACAGGAATATTCTTTATGATATTTTTCTCTCAGTATCCTTTACCTGTGCCCTTTTTCATTAGCCAGGGACTCAAAATACGACTAAATATTTGCTTTTGTTTATACATAGGGTAGGTTACCGTAGTCCTCTCTCAAATAGAAAAGTATTTGAACACACACACACAAAAAATGCTCTCTACAGCAAAACAAAGAAGCAAGACAGAAAAAAATATTCATTAAGGTGAGGCATTTCAGGATTTTTGCTGAGGGTTCAATACGCTAAGTAGCTCAGCCTATCTAAACAGTACTTAATATTCAGCCACATGCTGGGATTTCAAGGGTATTATTAACTTTCCACCCTTTCATTGTAGTACTGACTTGCTTCATGAAAAGATGCACATCTGCATATTCCAATTACAGTCAAGCACAAGGCGCCCTGGCATCAGTGCGAGCCTTCCCATTGACTTCTACTGATGTTGGCTCAGGCCCTTCTTTGCCTGGATTAATTTTCAAGATGGATTTTAGAAATGTAATAAACAATGAAAATCAACCTCAGTTTTGATACAAAGGGCTATAATTATATCTTAGGAGATGGTGTATTTCCCATAAGCGCTGAAGTGTATTATTCCCTGCAGGTTGCAGGTGCTGCCAAGTATGAAAAAATGCTGATAAAATTCCTGTCTGTTTCAATAATACCAAACCCGAGGTGCTCATACATTCTAAAGCTCACTTTAGCAGCCTTCTTTTTTGGGGGGGGAGTTTGTTTTTTAATCCTTTCTGAGATTATATTTCCCAATTTGGTTAATGGAACATGAAGCCAAAAGAGATGGCAGCAGAAAAGAAGGAAAGCAATGCTGATCTAATGAGCATATGTCTCTAAAATCTAAGCACTCAAATGAACAATGTAATGCATATAAATATGTATATTCATTTTTTTTTTTTGGAGTCATAATTTGATTATGACTTATGACTGTGGGGCTGTAAGCTGGAAACAGGCTGGAATATGATTATTCATTAAGGCTATATTATTATGTCAGTGAAACTGCTGGCATGTAATGGGGTTTGACATGGTAAATGATGATTCCAAAATGTTTCCTCAGTCAAGTCACAGCTTTTGTGCCATTTTAGTAACGCAAACATACAATATTGCCTATTTTAGCTAAACTTAGGGAGAGTTAGATGTCTTTCATTTATTCTCATACTCGGTTTCACTTCCACTTAGAGCTTCTGAAGATGACAAAAAATGGATCATGACACTGATAACTACGATTCTGAAATAAACATTGACTTCAAAATCAAAGAAATGACAGGAAAAATGGGCAGGTCTGAAACATTTATTTTACATATATTATTTTATTGCCGAAGAGACATTTTTGTTATCAAAATGGTCACATCACAGAGTGGAGAACATTTTTACACTGTAATCACAAACAGAAGTTAATTGTGCTAAGTACACCTAGGTGGTTGCCAACGTGAGCTGAGCAATAGGTTCTAGCACTGGTATCAAAAAAATTGATAGGAAAGAGCAGTGCAGAAGTCAGATGACTTTGTTTTAGAGATTTCTGGAGATGGAGAATGGGAAAGGCAGTTCGCCTTGAAGGGGACTGCATTAGCCCTGGAGTGTCGGACACATTTTTACTAAGAGCTAAGAGAACAAAACCTGTTAACAAAGCTAAAATAGCTGGTCAAGGCAGGCCCTGGCATGAGGAGCAGCCAGGAGAGTGATAAGGGGTGGTTAACAGGAGCACAGCAGCTTAAATTGGGTCTCCTATCGGCGAAGATTTGACAGCCCCAGAGTGTGAGTGAGGTATTAGTGTCAGAAGGGGGAAGGAGCCAGCGGTCCCTGCAGTTGCCTCATCAAAGACGTCTGTGAAATGGCATTAGTTACGCATGAGAATCAGGCATTGTATGCTGCTCCGTTTGTGGCTTTGTTAGGTGTTTCTTCTTTTCCCCATTTTATTTTGTTATTCTAATTTTATTAAATATTGTGTATTAAGGCAACAAATTTAAATGGGAAAAATTTCCACATCAGGAACAGAGTGTGTATAGCATTTTTTCCAGGTTTCTGGAAGATTTCAGCCAATGCTTTCTTAGTATCACCTTTACATTTGAATCCAGCCCTTGTTGCTGGCAGTCAAGAAAGTTTATTTCTAGTTAAGTACAATGGAAATATTTGATATGAAATATACATAATCTGTTACATTTTAAGAAATGTATTATTATATCTTTTAAGATAACAAGCTATAACTGTGGAGTAGAATCTTTTATTTCTTGCTTGGATCAATGAAATCTAGGAATTACTGGATAAGACTAGAGTAAATCCAGTCTAAAAGCTTGTTTCTGGCCTGTGTTAGATACTGTAAGAAAGCTGCAGGAGATAGGGCTTATCTAGTATAATCTGACATCACGTTTTATTTTTATCTCAGAGCATTAAAGATTGGTGTATTTCCCTCAAGTAGTCATTTCCTTTGCTTTTGTGATATGTTTTTGTCACTCAGCTCCTTTAATGATTAAAAAAAATAAGACTGATAAACCACACTCTTCAGAACACTTTTCTAAATACTTGACCAACCTTTTGCTATTTTCTGAACTAAATCCTGTTGAACATTATCCTCATCTTTTTTATATCCTAACTTACCCTTTTTTTTGGGGGGGGGGGGGAGTGACACAGGATGACAAAGGCTGACATGGATCCATTAATTTACAGTGGGGCATTAGAATATTCTCTGCGTTCTTGGCCATCCTGTTTCCCAAACATCCTTACATCTCGTTTGCTTTTTAAGCACAGCTCACACTGAGCAGCGAGCTACAGAAATCCCACAATATCCTCTTTACTTTTGAATGATGGTGTGATATTCTGACATAAATGTCTTCATGTAATGCATGTTTATTTTACAACTTTAGTCTTTCCAACATCTGAATACACTGCAGAAAGTAAAATCCAGATTGTAGGAAGTGCTACTGCTGACTTAAGAAGGGTTATATCCTTTTACATTAATCTTTATGGAAACACTGCCCTGATGAAAAGAGACAATCTATGGCTGGATGCTCTGCTTCTCAGATGAGACTCAAAACTAGCAAATAGCCTGAAAGAAATCCTTCTAAAGAAATAGTATACACTGTAAATTTAGCTTTACATTCTCCATGAAGATTGTCTATAGGATTGTTATAACTTTCTCAAATGTAAACAAGAACAACTTCTATTCTCATTTTAACATGTGCTAAACAATACTGTAAGCTTTATATTCAAAGATTTTTCTAATCGGAGCTGACATTTTAAATCATCAAAAAATGAAATTTTCAGCTTTTCATAGAAAGAAAAACAATAAAATATACTGAGTAAAATTTTGTTTTTGAATTGTTGCAGAAGAAATATTTTTTCATTATTTTATGAATGGATCATGAATATCTTCAATATAAGTGTAGTGCTTAATTATGATGGAAGATCACTTCCTAGAAAAAGTGTCTTATTCAGTTCTAGCAGTTGTAGTCATTGGTATAATTTTATTTGATTTTTGAAAGATCTGAGTACTAGAGTAATTTGGAATATCTTCAAAAATGTTGAAGTTTGAACATTAACTGTAGCCTGGAGAGATTTAAACCACAGAAATAAGACACAGACAAGAACTATTCAATGATTCAATGCACATCTCTGCCAGGAAGTATTATTTCTAATGAAGATTTTCCTTATTTTTTATCCCAGTTAGTGATGAATGACCAAAACACCTAGGGCACTACTGCTTCCCTCAGGAACATTTTATATAGCCCAAAGTACTGTCAGAAAGCTTTATCTTTGATTTTATATTTTTAGTTCATTGTTTTAATCTGTTAGTCCAAGTTATCAACTGGTTCATCACTACTAATATTTCCTTTCTTCTCATTACCCATAACTGCTTGTCTATACTCGTTTTCCCTTCATTTTGCTCATATCTTTTCTGTATCTTTGTAGCTGTAGTCAACCAGAGTTTCCTGACAGGAGCAGTTATTGCAAAGTTTCATGATCCCTGTAGAAAATAAGGAAAAAAAATCACATTTGATGTCTTATTATCCCTTCTGGGCAAGTCTACTATACTATTCAGAACATTAAAATTAAGGATTTAAATTATCTCAGTGCTTCTGTGCATGGCTATTTTATGATCTCACTAGTTCAATCAATTAGACATATGCTATGTAAGTTCTTCCATCAACAAAGACTGAAGGCAAGTCATTTTGCAGTACAGTGGTAGTATAGTCTTCCTCATGCCTAGTAATTATAGTTATTGCATTTAAGAAATAAAACAAAGTATGAATTGCAAAAGCTAAAACTATAAAGTTCCACCTAACATTAGTGTTCAAGCATTAAAAACTCCTGTCTTGACGAGTGACTAAAGAATAGATTCCTGCAGTGAAATTCAACAAAGAACTTCTTGAGTTTGAAATGGAAAAGTGTAGTATTTCATCGGCCTGGATGACAACATATAATATTCATAGTTTTCAAACTCAATATGGTTCTCTAATTCAATACAGATGCTGGTAACAAGTCAGTCAGTGTCTAAGTGACACAATTAACATTTTGCTGGTTAGCTAAAAATCTTAATAATTGCTTCACTTATTCATTATGTGCTGATGAATGCAGAAATAGTTACAGATTTAAACTTGACCTTTCCTTTCAGCCATCAGTCATTTGTATTACACAATCGAGTGTGTCACAAGTATGCCTTTCATTTTGAGTATAAGGGTGCAAAGTTTAGCTACAGGATTCTAGTCAAGATTGTTTATTTCTTTAATTATATACGAAATGATGGAGTATTACACATATTACTTTTACGAGATACGCTGCAATGACTGAGAAAACACTCAGTCATGAGAAAACACTCAGTGATTGAGAAAAAGTCTGTCACTTTTCAGAAAACCACTAACAGCAAGATTCAGACTAGCTGGGTTCCGTCTGTGTTGGGACTCATGCAGCATGGAAATGTCCAAAATGTACAGGGTGCCGTTTGCACTTCTAGGGGTACCTAAGGGCTAATATCCTTATTTTGACACACAATTCACACAAAACAGAGGCACAGCCACTGTGTGGGACAGGTCTTAGTTTTGGTCCCAGTTCTTAAGTTTTCGAAACACCAAGTTCCTGGAGGAAGAAACCAACACCTGGCCCTCTCATCCCAGCTGGTTACCCCCTTTCACCGAGTAATGGAGTTGGCCTTCTCTGTGCTTGCCCTTTCTCTGTCCTTAACCATCTTGAGTTCCCCCAAATGGCCAAACTTTAGCAGCTTTGAACAGGAGGTATTGGCATCTTAGCAGTCTGCAACAGAACAGCTGCCTGGGGACGAGCGAGCTGTACCTTTCCAGCTACTCAAAATGGCAACAGTGTTGAAGAAAGCTTCACATTTCCAGGATGTAGGATGTTGGAACTTCCATATTCAGCTGATCTGGAAAGACATATCTGTGCTAATTCCTGTCAAAAAGACTCAGAGTAATTCTGAATTATGAAGGAAGGTTAAGGCTGTTCAGATACTCATAAAGACGACAACACAGACATGTTAACATTCTTTTTTTTTATTATTGACTACTTATAACCAAGTCACTTTGCTGCTGCCAGCACCCTACAGAGATTCCTCAACTCAGCAAGCAGTCAAAAAGAGATATAAGCATCTTGAATCACTCTACGCTGTCCACAAGCAGTACAGAGATCCATACTGAATGCATTTTATGTCCTGATTATCCAGCTGAGATGAGATTATTTATTTGGACATCTAAAATAGACTACCTGATTCGGAGTCTTAATTCTAAGTGTTTTCAGTGTGACCTACTAATAGTCTTATAAAATTCATGTATAATCTTAAGGACTAGAGAAAAGTAGGATTTTAACCTCATATAAAAGTCTTTACTTACATGTTGAGTCTAAGTATGCATAGTTCTAATATATTTTGGGAATATGGGAGGAGACTTCTAATCCTTGCCAGTAATACAGTTTAGGAGAGAAGTGAAGAATGATGTCCTTAAATGAGCCTACAGATACAAAAATAGCATGGAATATTACCCCATCTGAATTACCCAAACAGATTCAAATTGCCCAATTTAAAACTTGTCCAGAAGCCAAGTTTAACATCTCAAGTACTCTTGCAAGCAGAGCAATGAGATTTTTAATGATCAAAGGTGCATGAATTTGTTTTAATGACTTATTCATAGTAAGTCATGCCCCAACACCGTTGTAGGTCACAGTTGCAGTATCAGTTCACAAAGACTTCAACTACTAAAGTGCTCATACTACTTCTTCATCAATAAAATCTTCTCTCTAGAAATATACCAGTCTAAGAAATATTTAGCTTGAAATTGTATGATTATGATGAAGGATCTCTTAAAAGATCTAATTTCTCATCATCTGAGAATTTGCAATGCCTATTTCATTCTGGATGGTTCTGTAGATAGCCACAGATCACACATGGTACAAATACACACATCTACATATACATATGTATCAGCAGAAGATGTTCAACGCAACCTGCATCTCCGCCCCCCACCCCACCTATTCTCCCTTACTTACCTGTTTCCAGCAGGTACTTCTGGTTTAACAGAGAGTAATCACTTGTGTTTCTGTTATCACAGATAACTTCCTTGGCAAGGAAGCCAAAAGTACAGTTAGCAGGAACTCCACCAAATACACTATTGTTTGTGTTTGAACAATAACAGGACATTTTTCTTTTAAAAGAAAGGAGGTAACCTGAATGATTGGATAGACCTATGAGTTTGGCCATTGTAGTTTAGTAATTTCCAGTGTGACAAAAGATGTCAGCAAAAGAATTGTGAATTGCACATGTAAATACATTAGAAATATTTAGCAGGTAAAACACCATTGGCTAGTGAAATACCAGTTCTTTTCAGAGCCAGCTCCTCCTCTCACTGTCTCATATACTGCCTGTCATTAGTATAATATCAAAGAACTATCATTTGTAGTAAAGACAGAATATGAGATCCTTACTCTTTATAAAAGACCGAAAGAAATATTTTATTTCTCTGTAAAGTATTCTGTTTCATACCAGGCAACTGAGAAGAATCTATATTGATTTTAACATAAATTAGAAAGACTTCTTTTATTTGCAGTCTGCAGTGTCCAGTGTCCAGCGGAGGCAGGTTACTTTCATGATCCCTGGCAATGCAGCAGCTACAGTTAGCCTGGAGGCAATTGAACTAGTATTTGTGTGGAGAGTTAACAAGCCACAGGGGACCTGGAACATGAGCAAAGGCATAACCATCACAACAAGCCCATGTTTTCTTATAGCTTGCTTGCTGTTATAAGGTCATAGGCTGTAAAGCTGTGGTTAGCGAGAGAAATTAGTCATGAAAACAGCATAACCCGGTGGGGATTTATAATACGTGAATTAAGTCCAATTTATGTTTGTTTGAAAGAAGCTGGCTTGAAAGAAACGCTTATAGCATCCTAGTGCCACAAGCCTATGTTTGGGAGGGTTTCTTTAAAATGCATCACATTGAGTAATTTCACTTAGAGGATACAACAGTTAAAAAGTAGTAATAATGCCAAAGATTTGACATTCCATTTCAGTCCAGAGAACAGCCACACCTAGTACGAGAAACTATGTTGGCTTCCTGTAAAAGCCACCAACCTTCCTGGCTGCAATTTTTTTCATGGGGTGGTGTCCACTGCTAAAAGCGATGTAGGATTCATCTACATAATTTACAATTACGAAAAGCTCAGCCAGGGTTTAAAACCAACAACATAGCTTGGGGTGTTGGTGCAGCCGCACTGCCAACAGAGTGTCCCAGAAGCACCTATCCCAAGATGATTAGCAGACATAAACACCTGCATTAAATGGGAGTAAAGCAAGAGGCCTCGACTACTTACCTCTAAAGAGCAGAAATGAGGGCTTAGAAAATGAAAGTTGTTACAAAACAGTGGCCTGACACTAGTTCTGTGTCTCAGGCAAATATTAACACAGCAACGCAGCAAGGGAGTGGCTGTCCTTGCCATCACTACAACAGCTGGGGAACAAGAGCTAGGCAGAAAATACCAGCTGAAACCAAGATAAGCAGCTTGTACATTAAAAGTAAGATATAATATGATAGCAGAGAAAATGTCTGGAGAGGTCATTAAGCTGGTTTCCATTTCTTTCTCTGCTGGTTTATGTATGCAGTGGAGTTGCTTCATCTTTGCTCTATGTAAGTTTGCATGTTCTAGCAGCTGTTATGGGGCGCAATTTATGAGGTGAGCCGCAGACACAGTTTTACTGAGCAAAGATACACACAGGCCAAAGGGCATCACCTGTGAGAAGAATTTGAAAGAACTGCTCAGGGTGGTGAAAAGGTGGATTGCAAGGAGACGTCATGAAAAGCTTCAAATAAGTAACAGGTAGTTGCCAAAAGAATGGAAAAAAGCTGTTCTTCACATTCACTGAGGGCAGGACAAAAAGCAACTAGCTGTAGTTGCAGCAGGGACATTGAGATTAAAAGTTAAAGAAAACCTTCTAAAAGAAAAAATAGTTAAACGATGGAATAACTTATCCAAGGAGGTTGCTGAACTTCTAGTACTGAAGTATTTAAGAGTAGACCAGAATAGTACCTTTCAGGAATGGCTTTGGTAAAATCAGACTAGATGACCTATCATGATAATTTCTAGCTCTGTTTTACATTTATCTAGATTTAAGCACAACCAACATCAGGACAAGTAAAAAGTCCGTGCAGAAGATGCAAAATCTCAATTCTCTTCTTTTCCTGGGTCGCAGATGAGTCCCATATCTCTACAATGGGCAAATGTGTGTTCAAAATATGTTCAGCTGCCTGGAATAAAACAGCAACAATGCTGAAAAATCTTTCTTTGCTATCACTAAAGCTACAAGTACCAAGGGCTAGATTACATGAAAGAGAAAGATACTGTAGTATGGCCGTAACAGCAAAGCACAAAGTATGGACAGAAGGTCTTTTTTTGTCATTCTCGGTGGGACTATTCACCACAGAGAAATAAAAATCAGAAGGGCTAACTAGGCCATATACACAGACAATTATTTCATATCTTGCAACTAAGAAGAGTAATCTCTTGTATTGTCATAAATTAATGAACATAGCATTATCTAACAAAGGTCTGAGAAATGCTAATATGCTTTAATAATAGGTGATTAGAATGAAAAAATCCTACTCTTTTGTTTAGTTAATCAGCTAAGTTTAGTTAATCAGCTAAGAGCTACAATAGAGAATATTTTTTCCACAACAAGGTTTTGCTAGCTCATGCTTTTCTATATACAAATAATGCGAAGCAGACAAGATGACTATGATATTTCCAAGTATTTATTTGACAATTTTGTTATTAGCACAAGTTCAGTATATCAGGAATGCATTAATAAATAAAATGCAAATATTTCTCTTGTTAAGGCATTACAATTATTGTTTTCTTTATAAATTTGGATCTCTAGATAAAAAGATTTGAAAGAATGAAAAAAAGCAAAGAGGTCAGAGATGAAAGTTTTTCCTCAAAGCATGAAACAAAATGAATGAGAAAATACAACATTTAGCCTTTGCAAAAAGAAGAAGAAGAAGAAGAAGAAGAAGAAGAAGAAGAAGAAATAATAATGGAACTAAATAGCTCAGATGTTTGATTTATAAGTTTAATATAGCTCTAAATCAAACTATTAGCAAAAGAAACTTAAACTTCTAGTTTGATTATTTTTAAATACCTGGCCAGGAGTCCAGTGGAACATTCCCTGTTGTGCCAGAACTCCTCCCTCCCATGTCCTCTCAGCTTCCCATTTTATTGCAACTGGTATTCACCTTCTTCCCCCTTGCAGTAATGTTGAGGACTTCCTCATTGCCATATTCCTGTAGAAATCATTTTTTATTTCCTTGCAAATGAGACTAGTAATATCAATTTCCTTCTGTAATTCTAGGAAATATTATAATTATAAGGTAATTACCATGTGCTTTGCAATATTGATTCATTTTAATACACTCATAGAAGCTTTAGTGGTTAAACATTATTCATTTTGGTGTCTCTCAGAAATGGGGGCCTCCTGGGTACGTCTGAGTTCATGATGTGAATTGAATAAATAAAGCAGTGAACTTAAATGCTTTAGATAAAGTATATTAGACTTGGAGAGACTTATTCATCACCATTCGGGGAATAGATTGTTACAGAATAATGAAGAGCTTCTTATCTTTACACTATACGGGTTTACTAAAAGCCTAACAGAGATTGACTACGTCTAACTTCCAACAATTTCTTCAAGGAGATTTACCATTCCTATTATGCAACACATTATAGCAAGGTGCTATAGTATATTGACATCCTTGAGTGGTTCAAGAGAAGAGAAGTTATGAGAAATAAAGCTCTTTTCAAATGTAGTGGAACAAACAGAGTTCAAGTTCAGAAGAACTGAGCAAAGGAATGGGCAGCAGTAATCTTAGATACGTGATAATGGTACGACCATGGTCTCCAGATTCAATAATAATAATAAAAAAAAAAACTGTGGAATAAAAGAGAGATTTCAGTAAAGCTTCGGTCAATTTTTATGACTGTAATTCAGTTCCTAGGTCACTATTTCCACTATAAAACTCAATTTTATGGAGGTAAAACAGAATAATCGAAACTGTATGTTTTTCACAAAAATTTCTCATTGAAGAGCTCACATTGGGAGTTTTTCTTACCATCTTTGGGGGGAAAAAAAGACTTTTTGCATAATAAATTAAAATGAAATATGTCATCTTAATTTTTTTTTTAAGTATGTGCTGAGTTTTGCATATAATCTGATTTCCAGTCAAGAAACATCTCAAAAGAAACTTGATATTTGGAAAATCCTGAGCATCCATTGTCTGAAAATCACCCCTTACAAGAGTGCTGACACTGAGAACCTAAAACCTGATAAATTGTGAGTAGTTCAGCCAGCAATTTTTATTACAGATGGTATATTTGCCAGTATGAAGATGTGTTATGTATGCATTTAGTGCCACTGTATGACCCCAGAAAAAGACACTACATTGAAATGGCTAAGCATTTCAAGTGGAGTGTGACTTCATTGACTAAATTTGCATCAGCAGCCTGAACACAAGTAGTGCTATAATGCAATAAAGTTGGGAAGGAGGATATAAGTAAGTTGAGAAAGAGGACTGCTAGGCTCTTTGGATTATAGGCTTATTAACCAAAAGAGTAATTTTGTTTATTACCATATTTTTGTAGAAAATTTAAATCTTGTACTATATCTAGAGTAGAATAACTAGAAAGGAATGGGTATGGTGAGTGGGAGGCCTCAGTCCACTGCCAGGTGGAAATTACATTTTCCCTGGGATGTCCGGCAAGCTTGTCTGCAGCAGCTGAGATGGAGCCAGGTGGTTACCTGGCCTGGGGACAGTACATCATCCTTTCATGTGGGAAATATCATCATATCACATAACCCAGGAGAGAGTGGATATTCCGTATGGCAGTTTCCTCATGCTAGGTATCACTCACTTCTACAGCTGCTTCTGTCCCTGCCAGTATTAAGAGTTTTCTGTCTTAGTCACTAATTGTGACAAATGAAAGTACTGATGGGACTGTAGCATCAGTTCCCTTCTTCTGCTGTCTTGTTTAGTCCTCACTGCTCTTTGATCTGTTGGCTGACTTCAGACCGATTGCTAAAATATGTTATTGATTCGCCTACATACTCCACAACGTTATGTTGCCAGTGATTGCACCTTTTTTCTTTTTGAGGAAAAGACTCATCGGCCTGGAATAACCTCCTTATTAAACTTTATAGAGATTGTTGCAGCAATTTTATTTGGTATGTATTTGAACCTACTGAGGATGGCAAAAGATAATTTGGATGGCAGTTCTTCTTCTGTATTGGTTATCACATGCCATGCTCACAAGATCTTCTCTAAAATAATCGCTGAAATTGCCTTCTATTTGGGCAATGTCATGTGGCCTGAAAATTGGCTGAAGCAGCAAGCAGGGGTGTCCAGCAGAGTACTGCAGGATACAGACCTCAGCTTCCCGAACATCTACAATGAGTTTTACTCATTTTCTCCATGCAGTTGCCAATTAAATTCCCAAAAATACTATGCTAGTCTGAAATGGGAGGTTTAGTGACAGTAGAGAGAAAATAGATATATTTATAAACGCTAGAAATTGGAGATAAAACAAAACCAAAATCCAATCTAGACAAACACAAAAATACCTAGAGAAAACAGTCTAAAAAGCTACTGCTTATTTTTCAGGGTAGCAAGATCAGTAAGCACTTGCAGCAGTGTGATTGTTCAGTCAGTGTAAGTTATATGAATGCTAAGTACGTTGTATGTGGTAATCTTAACAGGTAAGAGATCATTGGAAAATATGCTGATGATGGCATTGCAGAGACAATGAGCAACTTGAAATTGTTATAATGATGTTTAGAGTGGAATTTGGAGACACAAAGGTAGGCATAATGCTCAAAATTGAGTAGTCAGATTAACTAGCCATGACAGAAATATTAGGTAATGGAACAGTTCATTCAGCATTTCTTGAAGTAAAGCTAGCCTTTTTCTTCACAAAGGGATGCATACTGTTGTAAACTTGAAATGCAAATTGGTCAAAACAGAATTCATAACGAAGTGATGAAAAGGATAAAGAATGCTGAAGCTCACTTTACCATAAAATAATATATTTTACGGTCTATTATAAATAAATATCACCTAACTCTCCTCAGAGATTTAGGTCAGCTCTCACATAATGATGTGACAGTGGAGGAAAGAATTAATTTATCTTTGTAGTTGAGGCGGAGTGCTGACAGAAATATGTTCCAGTCCACTCTGAATTGCTAATACAATCGCACAGACACTGAGTCAAAGCACAGGGAGCAATTTTTTTTTCATACGTAACATTACTGATATTATATTTAGACTATTATATAGGACTTGAAAAAAATTGCTGCTGCAACGGTCCGAAACAAGAAATAGTATCTTGTTCTAAATGTAGGATTGTAACCCCATTAGAGGTTTACCAGAGGTGGATGCAGAATAGAATAGCGTTTAAGAGAAAAAAATTAAATGAATGCAAACATATCAAGCATAGCCAATGAACTACCTATGAAACACAGGATTTTTGTGGGTTTCTTTGAGTTAAATTGTAAAATAGACTAAGAATGAGAAATGATATTAAACCAAGACACCTGTACATATATTTTCAAAGGGAAAAGCAACATACTCCTGAAGAGCAATATAGAAATGTTATCACTGGGTAACGGTCACCACTACCTCTTCTTAACTTTTAGAGTATGAACTCTGGGGAAAGTGAAGACAATATAAATCAGTCGACCTAGCTGAAGGTCTTGAGTTTATATATATATTGAGTTTATATATTTATACATCTGTGAGTATGTTTGGTTTTTTTGGTTTTGTTTTGCTTTTCTGATTTCATACCTCTGTTACATTTAACCTCCATAAATGCTGTGAGATTTATAACTGGTGTTTTGGGTCATATTCTTAAAATTCACTTGATTTCCTTTCAGGGCTCTGAATACAAACTCACAATCCTCCATGAACAGCCACCAGCATCCGGAGGCGCCCGGTACCTCTACCATTCACTTGTTTTTCCCCTGTACTGTCCGTGCAGCCTGCAACTCTGGTGCTCTTCTCTCTTACACAGAACAGTTCAAAGGTTTTGAGCCATACAGCGAATGAGTGAGTGAGACTTTTAAACCTAGTTGTTAAAGCACTCCACTGGGAGGAGAAAACTTCGGTTACCATCTTCACTTCAGTGCACATTTATATGTCTGTATATGCAACTATCTTTACATTAAATATTTACCTAACCATTACATTAAGAGCTCAAAACCATGTTTCCCACCTCTGGGAGAAGGGTTGGAGCCACTGGAGGGTCATAATCGCTCTATCTGCTCTCTTGCTCTCACTCACACACACTTTTTTTTTTTTCACTTCTTCCATTTCACAAAGAAATCATTAACAGAGTGCACTTCCAGGTTTTTTCCACATACTCTGTAGTCACATATCTAGGTTATTCTCATGGACAGGAGAGATTTGCAAGGAAAACTGCCATGACTGACACCTGCTTCCTCCTCCTCCTCCCTGCAGACTGGAGATGTCCTGTCCCCTCTGTGCCACGTGGCACTGTCAGGCTGCCACACATTTTGTATTCCCGGTCCCATGAACCTCAATGTCTGACCTTGCCTTCAAAGGAAGAGACAGCGAGCATCCACCATATCATTCTTTTGTGGCCAGATTGGTGTGATATTCTCTGTAATTCTGAGTGCTGATGACCTTTGTTTTGAATTAAGATCAACCAACTTTTGTCCATGTTCAGTGGCCTCATATCAGACCATTAGGAAAACTTATGTGGAGTTCAGGCATGTGACCCATCTCTGAATAATGCAGAACCTGGGCAGAAATGCAACACTAGCCATTCAGCTTAGAGTGTTTTAGTGCTTGAAGGGAACCCTGCAGCCTACAGGGAAGAACTAGCTGACTACGAACATCTCCTGGCTTTTGCAGAGTCTTGAGAACAGGAATTTTTTGTTGGTCTCTGAAACTTAACTGCACATATTCTAATTCTACTTGAATTTAGTCAAAATGTTAACATATTTAATTAATATTAATTTAATTACTTTTAATAATTTTAATGATTTTAACAATTATTTACCTAAATCTCCTTTGAACAAATGGAAATTAAACTTCAAAAATCTTACTACTGTTTCTTTCTTTTAATTTCCTAATTAATAGGTTGACATAGAAAGGATAAAATTATAAATCCTCATGCTGCTACACATATCAGTCATTTATTTAAACACCCAGGATCACTGACTTTGTGTACTAACATATAGAATGAGACAGCAAGGCAGATGATACATTGGAAGCTGCTTCTAATTTTTTCTGCATATAATTTGGGCACCTGTAGAGTAAAACAATCTCATTCTACAACACAAACTCAGATTTCTCTACCAATTCCGTGGGTTTGGCTTATTATCCTGCCTTTTAATGGAAATAGCTTCGTATTTGCCAGTGTTACATTTACTTTGCTGCATGTCGTTATCCCATTTATGAAGCAGGTTCCTGAGTTCTTTGAAGCTTGCTTGTTAAAGACTCTGCTCTCACCTGTGTCTGTCCCTCTCCTCCTCCCTACATACTCAGAGATGAAAGCTAAATGATTAATCAAGATTAAAAGTAGCAGAGGACCAAGAAAAACATGGTGTGCCCAAGAGGGTAGCACTTCATTATTTTTCACACTTAATAATAACGCCTTCTGAAGAGATCACTTTGTGTCCTCCTTTTTAACAACTTCCTCATACCTAGTACTTAAGACAGAGCTTCATGACTTGCAGGTTTCATGTGAACCAGTGACAGGTTATCTGAAAGTTCAAATTAATTATATAGTTCAGCACAACTGCTATTACTCACTTTCTCTGACTTAACTGATGAGTGGCTACCAGTGCTTCTGGACAGGTCACAACAGGATTTATATAGGCACACAGGTGGGGAAAGACACATGTTGCCTCCTGTCTACTGATTTGCAGCAACTGTAGTGTGATGTGTGGACACTATACTCTGACTAAACTTGAAGGACAAGGAAAATAGGGCAAAAGGACCAAACTTGGCTTCTGAGCCAGGTACTCCTGAGCTTATCCTGGCAATATACAAATTTATGATAATGTAACTTTGTTGAATGTATCTTTCATTAATCCTTGATTTTCAATATCTATTCTGAATCTTTATTCTTAAACACACTCATAAAATACGTATCTTTTTTGGTAACAAAAAAAAGTCAAGATTTCATTTGTGCAAAAAGATAACAGTTTGTTTTCAACACAGATAAAAAGATCTTAGGTTCTTAGATTTCAAAATTATGTACAAAAAGAGCTTGTGTTTTATCCAGAAGTAAAAATATATCAAATGTGCAATACTATGAATTCCACTATTGAGGCTATCAGCCATCCTTAAAGTGTTACCACTAAGTTATAATATACAGCTCTAACTATATTAATATTATTAAAAGAAATTCATGCAGCGTGAACACGCATCAGAACCCTACTGTTGTACATCAAAGGATAGCTTCAAGTTTTAATGCTACGGGATAGCTAAGTGCCTAGCTGCATAAGCAGAGTTAGCACACTTTGTCCACATGTTGCATTCCTCTGATTTTTTGGCTGAGTTTTTGTTACTAAAATGCCTTCCAGATGCCATCACTGCTATTACAGATCTAATCCAAGTTTAGAATACCAGAACAGGGTGGGGCAAGGGGGCAAGAGTCCCAGAATCAGTTCTTCAGGGACTGGGCTAATCATTTGGGATCAGTGTTTAAGGCTCTGTCCCACATTTATACTTCATACTAAGATATAAAATCCAAGATGCAAAAGACCTGGTTTATCAGAATTTTATGATGCTTTGATATGTGTTTATACTCTTTTATGATTGAATAGGCCTCCTCACTGAAAAAGAGATCCTGTAATTCTGGTTTATTCAAATAGCAGTAGATAAAAGTAAAAAAGGCACATTTCCTTATAATGGAAATGAAATAAAGAACAGGAGATTTTTTTTTCCTTAGACAATAAAATAAACACTCTATTATACAGTTACTACTTCATTTTCTGTCCTATGAACTGCATTTACAGCTAACCTTTACCAAGATATTAGGCTGATAAGGCAGTTGCATTTCAAAGTGGTATTGTCAGATGACTATATGACTGATGCTGACTCTTGGAAAGAGATGAATAATCCCAGATGTATTTATTCTCACATGAATTCAAAGCAATAGCAATAAATATGTTGCATTTCTAGGCTTTTTAAAGGAACAATGGAAACATTTAACCCATGTAGGTTATATCATGAAAGCATACTGCAGTGTTTCTATATATTCACAGAGGCTGTGCTTCTTTTATAAAATAGTACCATTTTTATGAACAGGAATTACCCTAAAAATATTCTTCTGTGCATACAGAGCAATGCAGAATCAAGCGGTATTTGAAAATGTACTGAACGGTACTGATGAGGCCAATTTCTGCAGGAAAATGCTACATAAAAGAAGGAAAACTATTTTACACATCTTATTCTGAAGCTATATTTTAACGTATAGAAATGTTCTGAGAAAATAAGTCTTCCATTTCTTTACTGCAGTGTGACATTAGGTATCCTTCCTATGTATGATCATAATGTAACTCCCTTCTACTGAAAATACGTAAGATCACTGATTTCTGTCCTAATGTTAAATGACTGCAGACCACACAGATTCAACTCTACTAGGATAGCTGGGGTCATCCAAGGTATAAACAAGCAGAGTCTGAATGCAAGTCCTAATATTTGAGCTATTGCAAGTAAAGCAATGGATCAGATGGCGCCACTTAGTATTTTAGATCAGGCCAGGTAAACAAAGGGAGATATATGGTTTAAGTATTTGTATTTTGTCAAAGGGAGATAGCAAGTAGCACTGAAGAAAAAAAATGATGATACATAACTGTTTGTTTAATGAAAAGTGGTTGAAATGTTTAGTATTGAAATGTTTAGTATAGAAAGAGATGGGAAACCTACCGTTCTGCTGCAGTTTGATTCAGCCAAGCAAGAGGTGAGGACATCTGCCCTCTTTGTCTCAGACTTCTCCCTGATATGACGCTGGTTAAATCGTCTGTTCGTAACACACTGCATTTTAGAGTTTAGAAGATACAGCATTTAAAGATGAATCAACTAAAAAACAAGGCTGCTTGTCCAGAGCCCACTCTAAGTTACTTCAGAGAAATTAAGGCCCAGCCTGAACTCTTAGGTTAAGGTTTAAACTGAATCATTGTTTACTAGAAAACCTATAGAGAGGCAGAGATGTGATGATGTAGATGTTCCCAAATCTTCCAGATCTCGTTTGTAAACTAATGGGGATACTCAAATATAAAAACACTCTCTCAGAGCAATGCAATGTAATGTGTTTAGTGCACTGTGTCACAGTGTATTGACACTAAAAAACCATGAATAAAGCAATAAGGTGAGTTACCTATAACATTCGCTTGGTATTAGGAACATTTGTAAGCTCAGCTTCCTGCTAAACTTTGACCAATAGTAGAAAAAAAATGAGTAATGTTTTCAAAACTTTCTTTGAGAAAATTGCTAAGAAAAGCAGTTAACTGGTTTCACTATTTTCTCTGGAAAAGAGATGGCTACCCCCATCCATACCCAAATTAAGGTGGAAGGGGTTAAGCAGGAGTTAAAAGGTACTGGCTGACCGACAAGTTTGCATGGCTCTGTGAAGCAGTGGGAGGGGTAGACATGTAGGCCTGAACAGAGGGCTAGGATGGGTTTGCATATATAAGCTTTAGTTATCCCCAAATCTCTTCTGGGGCAGGATAGGGGTGGGGGGTTGCTTCAGGAATTGCTCCCCAGCCAGAATGGCATATGTCCTGGCATAGCAGCTTGGTATCTGGACCACACAAAGAGAAAAACCTCTCAGAGTGAATCTGAAGCCCAGGATCAAAGAAACATGGATTTCCTTTTCTGATTGTCTCTCTCCGAATCTCATAACCATGTAGTGGATATTTGGGACTACTGAAAATATAGTATTTATGCTAGCTTTAAACCTATTGCTGGCGATTTCAGGATAACTAGCAAAAAATTTTTATTTCTCTGACTGTTGTAAATCTGAAATCTGGGAGTCACAGCCAGCTCCTCAGAGTTGCAATGTTATGAACCAGTTTAAGAGCTGATCACTTAGGACAATGTTTGGAATAGTTTCCTTTGGCCAGGGTGAACCTGAAGCAGCACAGCATACAGCAGGTTGCTAGGTAGACTGCATGAGAGGTGACCAGCACTGATTTGGCTATTATGCAATATTATATGGTATATCAAACCAGCAAGAGGCCTTTAAAAACTCAGATACACTGCATCAAAAAATAAAATACTATTTCATAATGTATCAGGAAAAATATCAGTCACTAAGCAGCTGCAGATAGTGTGCTAGACTACATAAATGGAACAAAACATTTTTCAGCAAGAAAACTTTCTTGTTCACTACTCAAATATGTTGATTCCGAGACTGTAAGACAAAAAGACAAAAAAGCAAGATGCATCACTTTCACTGTTCTGCTCTCTGCAGAAGAGATTTATTTAATTTCCAGTGTTCATAGAGAACTGCTGATTCACGCTGAGTGGGCTCCATGGAACAGCCCTATGTCCTTAGTTCACCCTTCAGAAAGTGTTAACTCCTTGAACTGCAGTTCTTAGGCATGCTTCTTGTCATCTTGTCATATTATCAGGTTTTATACACATACTTCCTAGCACAAAACAAAGAAATTGTCCTAAATGATAACTCCAAAATAGTTTATTTTCCACATTAAATGAGTCATGTGTTAACACTGGAAACCGGTATCTTGAATCCTTTTACCATTTTGAATATGCCGGCTCTTGCTGACTTTATTATCTAGCAGAAGTATGTGCATCTCATTTCCAGTTCTTAAACTTCTTTTTGAAAACTTAGAACAGCAGTACTTACCTTTCTATTGCTGATGGTCAGCATTACAATGGGAAGCCTGGGTTTTGTAGAGGCTGAGCTCTAATAATCCTGTTTCTGAAAAAGATTCAGAGAACATCTCACTGAATTAAGGTCTCGGTACCTAACTGTAAATACCTATGTTTAAAATGCAGTTGAGGACAATTAAAAGCAGACATTAAATATATATAAGTAAAAGCCAGACATAGAGACTTAGTATAACAATCACAAAGCCTTAGATAGGGGGCATAAAAATTAGGAAAGCAAACTTCCAATCAGCACATAAATTGTAACCTAACAAGTGTCACTGAGAAAGTCACACACGTACCATGCCTGGGCAGGGTGGATAGTGACAGTGAAAAGGTTTCTTTCAAAAAACTTTTGGTGAGTGAAAGAAAACTTGGGAACTGCCAAGTCTGGAGAGAAACTCTAAATGAGTGTTTATGGACTGCTGAAGCGAAAAGGAGCTTTTCCAATTAATTCCTGTTTAATACATGACAGGCAGATGAGGCAAAATAATCTGCCTTCCCTTCACATTTTTTTAATGAAACAATATATAAAGATAGACTTTATTTTTGCTTGTCCTCAGGGTTTGCAGGTTCAACATAATTGAAAAGAGGATTTCCATGGCAAAGAGTTCTCTGAATATTTTTTAAAAGGACATTTAAAAAGCAAACTGTCCTACTGACCATAAGATTGTCAGTAGTATCCTACTGTATTATAGCTTCTGCTAATGGATGCTGTAGTATGAAACTGCTAGTGTAAAAGGCAATAGCTCTGAAAGCAATCACCCTGAAAGTGGTTTGCAAAAAGCTAGAAGAGTGGCAATATTCTCCGTGAGATGAGGTGTAGAAAACCACAAGCAATAAGTGCATTCTTTCTACTTCACTATGTTCTACTTCCTCTCTGTAAGAGTTCTGGATTTGTTACAAGGCTAATGAAAGAAAAAGAAGAAAAAAGAAGAAAGAAAAAAGCTGATTGCCTTTCAAACTTTCAAACAGAAGCTAGCATTTGTCAAAATTTATGGACCACTGGCAACCTAAATTTTTTTTCTTCATTTTTTTTCTTCTTTTTCTATTCTAAAGCCTGGGATGAATCAAGCACGTAACTCTGAAAAAATTCTCATATTCTTGATATCATTTGTAGTTAACACACATACCTTACTATAGTGGAGGCAATGGGGCATGATTTGTGAGATATTTGGACAGAATGATGGATAGTCAGGTTGATAGACATGCTCTTTTATGTTGGGTTTTTTTTTTCCAGATTTAGCCAAAAAGATAAAAAGCAACACAGTGACATACTTGAGTTATTTGGTTTGGACTGATCTTCTTAAGAGTTTAATTTTGCACTGTTCAAGTTAATAGAAGCCCAGACATTAATGGGTTTAAGATCAAGTTCTAATAACATCAACATGTTTTTCATAATCATGTGCACCTTTGGCTGACAGTCATGTTTAATGTTTAAAGGCAGAGCTAAAAAGCCAAAAGAAAAAAAAAACTTTTGTTTTCTTGCAGTATCATTGAAATAGAGTTAATTTTTTTTAATGGGACAAAATACATCTCATTATCTCTGTTTTACAGTTGAGAAAGCAAAAGTGCAATGATACAATAGATCAGTGATTCATTGGGGAAATAGAAGCCTCTTCTGTGGCCAGAATCATCTCTGTCAACTGGCCCACTATAACTGAGAAGTCTTTATGAATTTATATAAAAGCATGTTAGAAATTGTCTTGGTTGCATTACAAGGTGTTCTATAAATGTAGTTTCAGTGCATCACAGCCTCTGAGGTTAAGGATTTAAAAGGCCATGTTTGAGCATGGGCAGCTGGCAGTTTCTAATTGTGCTTTATAATTACGACATTTTCAGACTAGTCCACATATTTAAAACAAGGTAATGATCAATTTATTTGCGAGATGAAGCCATTTTATTAGCACAACAAGTCAGGAAGCAGTTTAAATCTAGCTGCAAGCAAGGTGCTTTAAGAAATGATTTCTCAAGCAAGAGATCAAACAGTGTGGTGCCCTAAGTATACTACAGATCATTGCTCTGACAGAACAAAGTTACTTTAGATAAATATCCCTGCCTAAAATGAGATTTGTTCCTGTCTTACAAAGCTGTTTTATTTACTGTTGGAACAGTTTGTAACTGGAAAAAGACATGGTTGATGCCAGATCATTAATCTAAAGAGACAGCTCTTTTAGAGTCCAAAGTTATGGTACGGTTTATTGAAAGAAGTCAGAAAACTTTGTTGAATGTTCCAACCAAGTCTATTCCTGGGCAGACTTGCTCTGTTTATACTGTCTCAGCATCCCCAGAACCGCCAAGACCAAATCCTCTGACCAGCTCTGATGTGTTGCTCTTACTCTGTTCCTTCATGCCTCGCATGACGGATGGAAGTGAGTAAGAGGGCAAATCTCGGGAGCCTGTCTGTCATGGAGCACCCCATATACGTGGTGTCATTCATACTCCAGACATCCTTGCCTGAGGCAACCTTAGTGTACTAACATCTGTTCCACGTAGCTCTTTCTCTCTCAGGTCCCCAGCACCCTTATGCATGCATGTGCTGCTTTCAGGCTACTTCACCAAAGAATATGGCCTCTCATTTAAAATATGTAGCCACCATGGTAAGCCAGGCATACCAGCAGCCTGTGGACTGCCACCAGAAAAAGAAGAAAATACAAAGGAAGTTTGCTTTTCTGAGTGTGGAGGGAATACATTGGACCTTACAGGTCTAAAAGGAATAATCCCAACAGAGCTATATCTCTGTGAAGATGAATGACTAACTGGTTCAATAGGTCCATAATAGACTGAAGACCAATAATATAAAAATCTGAAAGATATATCAAGTCCATTAGGGGAATAATAAGACAAAGAAAAAGGGAACTACTGCTTTAAGCATCAGATGGTCCAGAAGGTCTTTGGCTATATGCCCATTCTATACGTTCATACCCTCAAGGCACAAACTTCAATACATCCACAGAGTAGAAAGAGTGTCAGAATGCAAGGCTGTGGAGAAGATGATGTTGAAATATTTGGCATATACATGTGGCTGTGGGTCTCCTTTTACCAGAGTAACAGCTTATGACCTTGTCAGGATACGAGAAATTAATATCAGTCCTGGGAAGGAACTGCCATCTCCGTGCACGCACAAATCCTCCTCTTGTTTCCCAAAACCATTTAGCAATCAGGACTTGTTCACTTCCCAGGGCTGATCAAAGTGGCCTCGACAGTATTGCCACCAGTATCATCTGAGAAGCAGAAATAAGGCATTGATATATTTGTTTATTTGTTTGTTTAAGGGCAGGGGCATTCCCTTATGCTGAGAGGATGGAAAAAGGTGTCGCAAGGAAGAACTGAACACATCTCTTGGACACCGACTACACAAGAGGGACAAGGGAAGGTATAATCTCAAACTTTGCTCTAGCACCCTTACTCACTCAGTCTTTTTCTTAGACTCATGGCCTAAGAAGCCTCTGACACTACATGGAGGTTGGGCTGTAGAGAAGAGCTATATCTGTTCATCAGCTGAACGCATCTCAACTCACCACATTCCTCAGTGTAGGCAGAACATTCCTCACCAAAGAATGACTGCTTTATTTTTTTGTTTTTGCACAAAATATTTGTAGACTGGTGTTAGAGATCCTAAGTGGGTCTCATCCTCCTTTCAGGAGAATGACCAGACAAAAGTTGGCATACAGTAACTTCAGTGTGGAAAATCTGGGACAGTTTCCATCAAACATAGAGGATTGCTTGTGGAAGGAGGAGGAATTGATGGAGCAGTATGCCAAGGAACTGCAGTGATTCATTTGACTTGCTTGAACGCTTGCACTAGGAGCATGAGGGGGAAGGAGGACTTGTCAACACCATAAATTCTAGGAAGCAGGAGTTCAACTACTAACATCAGTGGAAAGTCCAAGATTTATTGGCCAAATATGACTCTGACTGTTCCGGAGGTCTTTCCATTGGTGAACCAAGTGAGGTAGTTGCCTCTACAGCTACAGACTGGGGAAATCTGCTGGTTATGGAGATCACCAGCTCAGCAAGACAATTGACAGCCATGGGGATGAGGACACTTATAGCCTTCATTTTTTGTTTATTGTACAGATACATATTGCACAAGCTAAATAAAACTCTTTATTTCTCAGGTGGCTTGAAGGACCAAGACAGAATTTGTCCTGTCCTACATTCTCTGTCTTTCTTTGCATAAGCTGTCATGTGCTAAAGAGGACTTCTGGATGTATTTATTTGAATGGACTATTCCAGTTCTAGATGGGTACAGCAGACAAGAGCAACCTGAAACTCAGTTACCTACCATAGCCTTGATACTGACTTGTCCTGACCGAATAAAACTGGGCTTTCCTGAAGGATCTGGACTGCCCGTTGATTAATGTATGCTGTCTCCAGAAAGGAGGACTGATCCGTATGTAAATGTTTTCTCTCTTTTCTAAAATATTTCAAGGGGCAAGAAGTCCCAGGTTTGCAGGGTGGGCTGATTTGTAAAGTTTACTTCCTCTCAGCAGCCTTTCTATGCTAGGCCAATAAAGTTTGCTTATATTCAACAATGGAAAAAGGTTTTCATACTTGATGACAAGAAAGTATTACAGTAATTTATAACACATGCTTGAACTTCTGACTCAGTGTCTTTTGGGAAGGAAGTCTCTTAGTTCTGTAGTGGCCTTCCCTCTAACCCCAAACTTGCAGCATGCAAGTGCCATTCATCCATGCCCTGTCTCTGCATAAAGCAAATCTCCTCTCAGTGAGTGGCAGCACAGTAACTTTTTGCAGAAGAGAGGATATACCGAGTCACGTGCCAAGGACTGGACAGAGGTTGCAGGAGCTGATCCTGGGATCAGGTAAGGCATGGAACAACAAGAGTCCTTGAAGCAAGCCTTGAAATTCAGATTCAGCTTCCAATCCTAGTTTGTGTGAGGTCTACTTGCTTCCTTAATATATTCAATCCCTTGACTGGGCAAAAAGCCCAAGTTAGAGCTCCAGGAATAGAAGAAAGCTAGTGGAAAACTCTGTGTCTACATGCATGTGTGTGAGTGTGTGCTTGAGAGTGTGTGTGTGTGTGTGTGTGTGTGTTTATGACTGGTAGGACTTTCAAGGAGATGCTCTTCTTCCAGCTGCGGCCCATACACCTAAGGACAATGTGTTAGGAAACAAATTTTTTGCATGGCGGGGAAGGCTTGGAGAGGGAGCAGAGGCTAAACGGAGTAGGAGGTCTTTCGTCCACTGTGCTCACAGGGTTAAAAAAAAAAAAAAAGGCTGGAGAAATGTAGAGGGGAGAGTCGTTTGGACTTTGAGGAGGTTATTTTCAGGAGGTAGTTTCGAGGAGAACAAGCACCAACATGAAGATGCAGTTTAATTTCTTACAGAATAGCACCACTGGAAAGTTCCATTCCTAATCATATTTGCGGATACCATAAATGCCCACTGAGAACTAATAGGGACAGATTAAAAGATTCAAGAGGGCCTTAGCATCTTATAACATTACTGGTATAATTTTCTTTCCATTAATTAGCTGTTTCAAAGAGCCGTGTCCTGGTTAGAACAGGGAAAGCAAAAAGATGGTTTAGCAAAGAAAGATACAATGCATAATTAGAAGGGTTTGGACGGGAACTTGACTTAACAAGGGGAACAATGAGAATAAAGTTCTCATTAATTCACATCACAGGAAACAAAGAGATTTCTTATCTTATAGATAGCTTTCTTATCTTATAGATAGCTGATGATCAAAACAAGGCATCATCAAATGAGGTTACCTACTTTCTAGAGTACATGTGTTCACATCCCAAAACACTATTTCGGTCTGAGATAACTGGCTTCCTTGTTGGCCTGTCATGGCAGAGACCAAGGATCAGTCACAAATGCGAGCTAAATTCTTGTCAGCTCTCTGTAGGAGATCTCTACAGTTTTAGAATTACTCTTTGCTGGGTATGTAATACGTTCATTCTTTCACTACCTCTACTTTTAGAGTAGGTGAGTTGTGATACATATAAATACAGGAAGAAAATTTAATGTTGGTTCATACAGGCTTCTTCCCTGAGCGCAAAACTCATTTACAAATAGTAGCTATATTTTTAATTTGCTGCTTTCTAATTGTTACTTTTAACATTTTCCATATTCATGTATTTGTAAGTTTGGAAAGGTATATTTCCTCACCTACTTCATGTGTCCTTTCATATTCTTAGTACAAATACAGTGCCAGATGTTTGCCACTACATCCTTAAAGATATCAAATAAATAATCAGTGTGTCTTTGCTGTTGCAAAACAAAACAACAAAATCAACTGATTTCAGCAAGACATTATTCCGTTGGCTGAAAGTATATGTATCTTCAGTATACAAACATGTATAACACTCATGTTGATTCATGTTCTCTTAATCTGAAACTCTTAACTGAATCTGAATCTTTCCCAGATGATGGTCATCTTTTTTATCTATATGACCATTGTGCTAGCTAACTTGATATAGTCTTTAATTATTCTTTCTATGATGAAATATTACTGGACTCAATCCCTCCAAGCTGGAATATGTGGACTGTCCTCTCGGTCCATATTCTTTAATCTGTCCAGGTCAGTCATTTAAATACCTTCCAGCACAGATTTCAGGGCACTAGAATACACCTGCCTTCTAAACTTGTCCAGATTTGGATCCCAGTGGAGAAATGGTAATATAATCAACACATGGAAGACTCAGCAGTTTCCCTACGGAAGAAGATGCAAAGGCTGGAGGCCCAAAACTTTGCTGTGCAAAGAGCAGTGGGAGTATGGGGAATCTCCAGCACCTCTGAATCAGACTGGTTCCATCCTTCCTTCCTAACCTTAAGAACATTATTTCCTTCTCTGCCCTGAGGTATAGCTATAAATAATTACAAGTAAACTTTACTTTTCAGAAAGCTATAGACATATATTCTGTGATGCAATATTACCCTCTCTGCATCTATGCAAGTTCACTGCGATCTTCAGCTGGACACCAAATAGATGTTAGTGAACAGAGAGCTCTGCTAATTCCTTGTCCTTTTCTCTGACTGGTCCAGGAAGAATAAAAGCAGGCAAGCACCCCTGCTTGCTCCTCTCTCTCTAGGTTTCTCCCAGTAAAACCCAAACAGCTGTAGGTACCCGTAGTGTACTGTCTCTGTGCTGTGTGCTTGTGACACATTTGTACTGGAGTGAAAAGAAAACATGTTAATCTAATAAATGGCAATTCGAAACAAGTGAAGTAAAACAAATCTTGAAGAAAAGACTTAAGAAAAGAGATTTCACAGGAAAAAAAAACATAGTTTGATAGTTTGCTGATCACTAGAGATTCTTGGGGCATTCAGAATTAAAGATTATAAAGCTATCAATAGTGCAGCTCAATAGCTTCTAAGCAAAAAGCAGTAGCAAAACAGATGCACTATTCCAAGTCTGCAAGCTGCTATAAGGATTTAACTTAGTTGTCTTTTTATAATGTCTTTTGAGACTGAAATTCACAGCTTCTCCATCTTGTTTTTTTGGAATATTTTACCAGAATTAACAGTCCTGCAGCAGCATATCTAGTAGGAGGAGAAAATGCCCCCTACTTAAAAATGCTTAAAGTGTATTTAGAAAAATCCTTACGATTCACTCCAAAGTTTGAGAACAAATGATTATTTTTACAGCATAGCAGACTCACATCAGAGGCTCTGGAGGTTAATGTGCAATGATTCATTGACTACCACAGCTCTTGTTGTCTGTGACACAGATGGAATTAAAAGCATAGACACATCTGGATTAGTTTAATCCTTTCTCAATTATAACAGGAATGAAGGAGACAACTAACTAAACCCATTTTTGTTGTTTTTGAACATACGGAGCTTTTGACCATTCTCCCTGCAAATAACATCTGATCCAAAATATTTCTCATTCTGCATATTAAAATAATATATCCAATTATCTAAAGAGAATAACTAAGGCAAATAAAGAGCTGATAGCTGTAAAACATAGCTATTCATAATAATAATTAACTATTTAAACAAGAAATAAGGCTAGTTTCCTGTTCCTGCTAGTTCTAGTAAAAGGAAAAATTAGATAGCAGTAATACTGACAAGACTGGTTAAAAATTATTCACCCAGTAGATTTGCACTGTTTCTCAGCAGAAGTCTGACCTTTTGGTAGTGAACACTTTCTGTAGGATTTCCCATAAATACGAAAGACTATTTCCTTTTTTTAACCTCCAGAGAAAAGCTGAACTTTTACACAGAAGAAAATGTTAATTTTCTGTAATAATGGTCTAAACTGTGTGAGCATTTGAAGGACTAACATATCTGAACTGGTGAATGGTTGGGATGATCAGCGATTTATTGTAGAATATTTTGAATTATAAAGCTTTTAGAGACTGTTTGTGTCCATGCCTACTGCCATTTAACTCCCTACAAGCAGGACTTTAACCATACTCAATGCAGCAATCTAGAGAGCTCCAAGTAAGTCTTCCACTTCCTGCTAAGTCTTTATTCTCTCCATTCAGGATTACAGAAGTGTCAGTGTCTTCTTTCCCTGAGACATCTTGAATGTGGACATGGGCACATTGCAGCTTGTTCTGAACTTGTCATATTCTGTCTTCCTTGATAACTATCCACCAAGGATATTTAGGATTTTTCAGTATGAGGCAGATGCAGACCTGCAAGGACATATTCCATATGTGTTACACCACTGCCTAGCAAGAACTCCTCAGAGGGAGAATAGTACCACCTAGGTATTGCAGTGGATTCTTCTAAAATTTCATTGGGAGAGAAAGCTCTGTGTAAATTTTTGTTTGAGTGGAGAGAAGAGGTCCTGCAGATATTTTACTGTAGCCAACAAAGGGCAGTGGGCACAAGCTGCAACAGGAGAAGTTCTGACTAGATATTTGGAAAATTTCACAATGAGGCCACTTGAACACTGAAATAGATTGCTCAGAGCAGTTGTGAAATTTCTATCATTGTGGATATTAAAAATTTGTTTGGATAGGATCCTGAGCAACCTGATCAAACTTTGAAGTTGGATCCAGCTTTGAAGCTGGCCTTGCTTTGAAGGGGAAAAATGGGTTTGGACCAGATGACTTGTAGAAATATGTTGCAAGTCAAATTTTTGTGTGATTATATGATTTAGTTCAATTCATAATGACGTGTCATTAATGTAGACTCTGATCAATTCCAGTTACTACAATAACATTGCAACAATATTTCTGCAATTTACAACAAAAATCAATGTGCTTTCTTATGATTGTATCATAATTTTTCTACTGTAGCTCCCACCTCCTCAATAGATGTCAATAATAAAGTTTGAACATGAGCTCTTCCACACCAAAGCACAGCTTGGGGTCATTTTTGTCAAATGCATAACTGAATTAACAAGCTACAGCAATAGGCTGACATCTTTTTTCTGAGTGTAAGTTATAAAGAGAATACCACACTTTGTCATTATATTATCGTTGGAACATTAGCTACAATTATTTTCCTCTTCTATTTTTTAAAGCTTATTAGAATCACATTCCACTACAGATGGAAAAAATCAAATAATCATAACATGAAAAGATTTTAACATAAAGAGTATGTGCTTCATACTTATGAAATAGAAAAGGGAAATTACTAAAAAGTGAGCAGATCTTTCAGACCACTGGGTTTTGTTACATGCTGCAAATAGAGGTTTAAGAAGAATAAACCCACAAATTCCTCTGTGTCTGTGTGTGTGTGTGTGTGTGTGTGTGTGTGTGTGTGTGTTTCTTTTTCGATAAGCGATGCTACTATTATATTATTTATCAATGGGAGTTACAAAAGTGTATTGAAAAATTAAAAGAGTATTTTAGCCAAAATCTCCCACTGAAGTTACTGGCACAGAATCCATTCTGATCAAGTAGCTGACTGATAAATCAAAAATTTGTGTTTTACTTTTCTTATCTTTTATCCACAAGAGTGTAAGGGAAGGGGAATAGATTTGATGATCTAGTGAGCTTCTCAGTAACCTGCAAATTCAGATTCATTAACTTGTTTCTACAAAAGAGCCACATTGTCCCTTTTCACTAGCAAGGAAACTCTCCTACTCTCATGTTCACAATATAATAGTATTATTTAGTGCAAATAAAATCTCTTTAATTACTCTTTTAATTTCCAGAACACTGTAATTGACTTTTGCAGCCAGCTATTTCACATTTTTTATCTTTGCTTTTCCTATAAAGTCTTGACATATTTAAGTTACATTTCTTTTCTTTTCCTAAGCCTTCTTTAAAAACCTTTTCTTTCTTTATCCCAGCCTCCATTTGAACCATATGTTGATGTAACATGTGTTGTGCAATTACTCTACAAAGGACATCCAAAATCCCTCTTCTGTATCCTTGATAACTGCCTGGTATTTAGTACTCCCTGTAGTATTGTGTTTGAGTAAAGCTAACATATTTGCAGCTGGTTTCCCTGTCTGTATCATTTATGCAGATTAGAAACATAAAAAGATTTGGAGTCATGGCACCTGTTGGACTTCACTCTGTATTTATTTGCAGATTGACACTTTTCCATTTGACATGTAATCAGTTTTCTGTTTCAAAATAGTTTCCTTTCCATTGCCACATTTGCTCCCAGATAATTCACTTGCCATCTCTCCTTTCTCTATCAGAAAGCACTGCTCACAACAAAGACATGAATAAGACACACATAGAAAACTTGTGCAGGATGTATGACAGATTTACAACCTTCGGAAGACTTTGCAAAAGAAGTAGTACTAGTGATAGTAATCACTATACTTGTCTTCAATTTTATTTAAAATTGAATTATCATTTTCATATTATTATCTTCACTATTATTCTCAGTATTATCATCACCATTGTAATTATTGTTATTAGTGCTCTCACCAATCTTCTAAAATAAGCGGAACACATAGCAACCAACAGTAGTGATTCATATTTCAAATTATATTATTCATACTATTTTATTCTTCTTATTATAAGAAGTAATGGGGAAATTCAAATGGTTTCGATAGATGCTTTGCTTTGCATATGCAATGAGTGCAAATTCTGATGTATAGTGAAAACTCTTCAGGCAACTTCTTGAAAGCAAATAGTTTGTTCTCCCTGCTCCCACATATCCTTCCCTTTTATAAGCTCCCTAAGTATTCAATTCATTGAAACTTTAAATGATTTTCCAGTTCTGAAAAGGCAGTCTTCATGCAAACTACTGTCAGCGCCTTGCAGCTGGTTCCTGAGGAAGTTTGCTGAGAAACGAGTAAAGAGCACTGCTAGTGAAGAGCCAGCCCAGAGTGGTGACAGGAGCCTTTCCAAATTGATTTAACCCTCCTCAGAGAGCTATCAGAAGGGCTTAATACTCTAAAACCATATTTTCTTAGCTATTAGATGTACGTATCTTTATGTTAGCAAAACGGAGCTGCTGTCAAATTATCTGAGGAGTCTAAAGCAAGTGGACAGTACCAAATTCCTTTGGGCCAGAAGCTGTTGGATTTGAAACAATTAACTTGCTGTATCTTACAGGAATTAATTCTTTCCTCATGCTATTCTATATTTAGCAGAGTTGTAAAACAGTTTGCCTCTGTCTATACTGCTGTGCAGGACACTGCATTAGGGCACCCTGAAAATGACATTTTCTACATATCTCGTACTGCTTAGCTGTTGGAGTCCCTTCAACTCTACCTGTGACAACCATATCTCAGGATATCCTGTCCTCTGTTTGTCTGTTTAGGACATGCTCAAGTATATGCTCTATTTGTGGGTGAGCTTTGGCACTCTTTGGTTGCCCTTGAAACTTTCACAGCTTTCATGTGCCCATAAAGCAGCATCATGAGACTGGGTGACAGTCCTTCCTATCTGATCCTAAATGTCACCTCCTGCAAAAGATGGTGGACTCAGAGTTTAATCTTCCTGCATAAGAAAACTGAAGGTGAGAAGAAGTGTTTGGGAAGTGCCTTGGGCTTCAGAGATAACTGTACACATAGAACCAGCCCCAGGCAAAGGGTACTTCTAGTTAGAACATCATAAAATGTGAAGAATTGGGATGAGAAGCACACGTGCTCTGCTTCAAAACCTCTTTTCTCACCTATTCCAAAGGGTCTTATCAAAACTAGATGGAGCTGGTTAGCACAAAGGATGGTAAATAAAGGTGGGAAACACTGGCTGGATCCTTGAAAACAATTATTCTGTGATATTCATGAAAGATTAGAATGACCTGATCATAGGCCCCAAAATCATGCTCTTATTTTATTTTGGGTAGTCAATTTATGCTTATTTTATATATATATGTATATTTTTATTATTATTCTTTTGCTCTTTTCCTTTTACTAAGATTGCTAGCACTTTCCTTTTTTTTAATATTGAAGTGCAAAATCCACCATGCAGGACTAAGTCTTCCCAGTTTTTGTGCTTGTGCAGAAAATTTTGCATCTGAATATCACAATACAAGCTCACAAACAAAGCAGAGTAGTATTTGAGCTTTTCATTTCTGAGAAAACATTTCAAAATACCCCTGAACAATAGATTGTTCTAGTTCTCATTGACATTCTATAAACATCTAAAATTTGTAGGATAATTTTTAATGACTGGTGTTTTCAACAGCCCTTGTCCATTCAGTTTGTTCGACTTACTTTCTTTTGCTTTTTACATTTGCATATCTGTAATAGGTTTCAGGAGATCATTTATCAAACTTCTTTTTAATTAGCATGACATAGTTTCAAAAATGGGCTTGATTTAAATCTGTTTTTATTGACTCCAGCAAGAAGAAATGTTAGCAATGTGAAGTTCCTACTGTATTTCAGGGCACCATTTAAATAAGAATTATTTTATTAAATTGTATAAATGTTATTAAACTTTATATTAAGCTTGTAGCCAGTTATGTTAGCTCTAAGAAATTATACAAAAAAAGAAATATTCAAGCAAATAAATTTAAGAGGTTAAAAACCACCAACAGTACCTCATATTTGATATAACATCAAATAATGTTATGTTTTCAATAACTTGCTGCCTTAAAATATTCATATTGAGTAAAGATGTGCATATCATTCAACAGAAACTGGGCAGAAGTATCATTTAAGTAGCCGTGAGACAGCAGTGAAATCTACCCACTCTAATCTGCCTCAGCTCTCTCTTGTCCCTGATCACATTATACCAGGAATTAAATTCAGATGCAACGAGCTATTTACTCCAACAAACTCCATGCCAAAAAATCTTAATCTAAAAATACATCTGATTCTATAGTGCCTAATAATAGGATGCAAATGTGATATGTAATATAAAACACTTAAGCTCTTCCTAGTGTAGCACAGATTTTAAACCATATCCCAAGTACATTTTGGGTGTACATATGCTTAATCATGATAAGCAAATATTTTTTGAAAGTCCATGGGCGCTTGACTTCAATGAGGTTTCATGGGGTATAAGTCAGAACAGTACAAGCCCTAGGAGTTTTTATGAGGCATGACTTTCTACGAATTGGAACTTTTATGCAATCCCACTATTTGTTGACTAAACAAAATTAAAAAGAATTATTTTCAGAAGGGCCACTCACCAGTTTTCAAGCAAAGATCTATAGCCAGAAATAAAATATTAGACTAATTTTTTCACACTCACTTACTATGATTAATTTCTTCTGTATAAACTGCAGTTTAAAACACATTGTAGACATTAGAAAAATAAGAGACATCTAGATTTAAATGAATTTGTCATAAAGTCTTCCAGTTCCATAAAGCAATCACCAAAATATTTTTTCACGAAATAACACATTTTTGGAAAATGTAGAAATACTTCAAAGCTCCTTGTCTGTATGCCACCCATTTATAGAAATTGGACTGGTAATTTCTTATTTCAAATACAGTTAGTCAGATTTCTAGAAATGGTGTAGAACTGAAAGAAATTACTCATATTACAGCAGTAATAGTCTTGACTAATGGGGTTTATACTGAAACCACTAGAGCTATGTTGATTTACATCAGGGAGGGATATTGCTCTTATAAACAGTTTGAGTCTCAGTCTTACCAATAGTACATATGCTCAGTTCCAGAAGGGACACTTGTGTTCTTGAAGTGAAACACACAGAAAAATTGGGGCTGTAAAAATAAAAATATTCATGAGAATCATTTTAGAATGTGACATAAAATGGCTTGATTATGGGAATGTGTCAGGATTCTTTGCAGTTAACAAACAGACAATAGACACTCTACATTGTCACTTATGCCATTTCATTCTTTTGAACAAGAATGGGAAACGAGATTTTTAGTCCCTTGAATAAGATAGCAGAAGAATACAGAAATGTTATAAGGGAAACCATGTAAGAAATGATGACTTTGATGGAATTGTGCAGTGAGATTCTACTTAGATTAACCAAGAGGATTTAAAGAATGATATACCAGCCTACACAGAGAAACTGTGGTGGCCCTTAAAGGTGAAATATTGTACAAATCTGTATTTGGGTCCATAGAAAATGGCAACACAGGACCTCAATACTCCATCTCAATGGTAATATCATATAAACTCTATAAACTCTATAAAGTCTATATAAACTAACATTAAACTTTAAAATAAACCTCTATTAAACTTATTTAGCTTATTTTTTCCACTGTTAAAAGGATGTTCCTGGGACACATTTTTCTGATAACTAGACTTTACCTTCTGCTATCCAGCTAAATTTATTAGCAGACAGCTTTTCCTAATTTATACTTCTATTCTTTCCTCAATTATGTCTCCACTCAGCCCTTGCTTTTAGAAGGTGAATAAAATATTTCAGTCTTAAATGATGTAACTGGGTCTCCATTCCTGCTAGTAGACTTTTCTGCATCTATTCCAGGGTAAATCCCTTTCCTCTAGATGGTGAGTTAGCAGCACTCTATGTAGTAGTCCCCTATTCCAAATGAAACCTGGGGAGCAGTCTGTAGAATGACTTCATAGGAATATGGACACTAGAAGAGAGGATTCATGCCATCTCATAGCCAGTTTCCTCATGCGGACAGCTAGCTAAGCAAGACGTGAAGTCCTGCTGCATAGAGCACCTGCCACATAAGTTAGACAGCACTTAAATCACACAGATTGTTCTTGTCCACGTGGCTGTGTCTACATTAGTGCGCAGTGCAGTTCAACAAAATGGATCTATGCAACACCAGCAGGTGCTGAGGGTGCAGTGTCCATACCACAAGCATTTCAAGGGTTAAATTTTAGAATACATCTTGCCTGGTTCCGAAGGCTCTACATGGTGTTTGGAGCATATTAGGAGTCCTTAAGGAGTTTCTCTTCTGGATTCATTTCCTCTGAAAGGAATCTGGTTTCCATGCTTTGAGATCGCTCTAGGATGCAAACCACAGCACCATAAATGAGATAGCCAGGATATTTTCTTCAGATGTGTACTCCTGATTCTCATTAAAATGAGAAAAATAGACCCACCCTTTGTCTCCCTATTCTACAGCAAAGTATTGTAATGGTGTTCATCTTGCCATTGATTCTTGGTAGTATCAGAATTTGTGTTACGCTGGACAGCATAGAATAAAACATATGGGACACTTCTGAAAAATAAAAATCACAATGCTGAACCAGTAATATATTGCTGATGGTTTGAATTAAAATGAATAATGAATACATTCTGGAGTAAAAATATGTGAACAATATTTTTTCTTTGTTTCTCTTTCTCTCTTTACAGGTATGTGATTACTTTGTCTTGATTTGCTTGTAGAAATAGAGTGCTCCTCGTTGGATTTATTCTTTATTTTTCTCTTCATATGATCAACAGCTATTGGTCAACAAGGCAGGGAAGCAGATAATAGACTGTTTTGTTCCAAAGGACATATGCAACTCCTTAAAAAATATATTTAGGTCAACATTGTACCATTTTGACACAAGCCATATGCAAGTAGTGGTATGGATCTGGAGAAGAGTGAAGCTTTTTGGCACCTAAAGTCTTTGGTTTACAGTGGTCCTGTACAGTTTCCAGATTTCCTGGAATTTCTCCTGTTATTCATGCTGATCTAGATGAGGGGAGACATATGGAGATATTATTCTGTGCACTCATCTGAGCTTTCTGATTGAAAATATAGTTACATGTCCACTTGCTCAGGGAAAAGCTGCTATATTTTGATGATTATTGGAAAGCCTAGAAACAACGTGCTTCTTGACCTTTAATCATAAACCTTGCTGCTGGGCCTTTACAGACCTGCTGTGCAAGCATCACCCTTCAATTTTCCTTCTGGCAGGAGACCATTAGAGCATACCTGTGTATTCAGCAGCACAGCAAGATCATCCCAGCTCAGAGAGACACCTGCAATAAACATCAGTGAAGCAGATAATGCTTTGAGACCTTAAAACATTTCCCACAAAATCTTATTTGTTGTGCAGCTTCTACTAACAGACTCTTTAAAGTGCAGTAAATACACTCAGCAAAATATTTTTACGACATATGTGTACACTGTCTCACATTAATCAAGTGTTTCAGCCTTGACTTTCACCATATTGGAAATGTTCAAAAACCACGGACAGTAGCATGCACCAATCTTTCAAACATTCTGGACTGACCTACAGTTTGGAGGGAAAACAGTTCTGTCAAATTATTTGGGAATTCCTCGCTTATTTAGCTTCAATATTTTATATTACTAATGGGGTTTTAAAACAACAGCAAACAGTAAACCAGATTCTGCTCTCAGTTGTGTTAGTCATTAGAAGAAACCTCTTTAAAGTGTTTTGAAATGAATTACTTGAGGTGAAGTTTGAGACCAATAACCCCCATGGCTCTGTATAAATCAAGTGTATATGTATAAAAATTTCAGTCTATGTCAGTATACAGGTGTCTACCCGTCATGTATTGCAATCAGACCTTCTTCTTCTATAGTCTATGACAACAAGATCTGTAGTTCCTACTGTAGCCACAGAAAACAAAAATCATTTTGCATTTCTGAGTGGAGCTGATTTCACACATTTTCTGATTCCTGTCTTGTGAGAGCCACATAAAAAACATGACATTGATGCTGCTTCAGAAATCAAATGGAAAAACCAGCCCACTCCAGCTGAGGGGAGGCTGATTAAGAACTGCCTCTACCTTCAAAAACTGCACACTATGTAACTCACAGCTTCCTCCTACATGAAGGGTCATTGTTAACCTTTTTGACAAATGGTTGCATGGTTGTTTCTAAGTAAACGCATAATTACCACCGAACTCAGTGGAACAAGATACTGTAGTTTTGCTTATGCTCAGAGTTTTCCAGAACAAACATTAAAGTTACTTACAAGACTATTAATGGCAGAAGTTGTCTTTCTTTACAAGAAATGGGTGTTAACTGTTGTGCCTAAGAGACATTTTTCATCCAGCACTGCATTTTGCTAGGAATTATGTCAGGAATTTGCCAGGATTACCATGCTGAATAACTAAAATTTGAATCGATTTGAATTGATTCCTCCATGTTTTTTTTATATTAATCAACATGCCAATAAGCCATAGCTGCTATGTCAACAGAATCAGCTATTGTCATTTACATAATCCTTATATATAAGAAAAAAATACATCTGCCAACTACCTTTTGTACACTGTTGCTCCAAGTCAGATCAATTCATTTTTAATTTCATACATAAAATAATATTAATACAGGTCCATTTAAAATATTCATGGAGTTTAACAGCAATGGTTACCTTCAGATCATCAGGTCTGAAAAACATCAGCTAATAATTTTCTACAAGATCTATAACTTCAGTCTGAACTATCTATTAGAAAGACATCGAGTTTTGACTCTAGAAATGGAAGAAATTAAGAATCTTCAGAGCCCAATAGTAAGCAGCGTCAAAGGGAAGTTGCCTTCACTGTTAAAAATGTTTTCCTTATTTTTAGTTCTAAATAGAGTTAGTAATAAAGAGAAGCTCCAGGAATATTTTTCAGATTTTTTTTTTTTTAAGTCCGCTATTCCTTTGTAACTCAGAGTTTTGGGTGCTTGATTTCCATCTTCTGGGACCAAGCAACACTTCCACTGTGAACAGTCCTTTGATCCAAAATGCCAAGTTTTGAACAAAAAATTGTTTTCAACTATGTGGAAAGAGGAGGCAGGATCTAATTTGCTGCATCATCTTTTAGGTGTGGTTTTGATTGGTCTTATCTTGGCAGTAAGTGTGACACCTTCTTTCCTGATGCTCAAGCACTGTAGTTCTATAATAAATATTCCCTAGCAGTGCTTATAAATTACACTGTGCAATCACACCAAAAAAGCTAACGAGCCCTCATATCATAATATCATGTTCATAAAGCTGTACTTATCAATACTCAAAACATTCTTCTAGTGTAGCGCTCATCTAATACCTCTCCTTGTCACCAAAATGGCTGTTGTCATCCTCATATAAAAACCTGATCTATATGACTATATTATATGAAAAAAGATAGCTTCTAAAAGTTGTTAGGATCAACTAGGCACTCTGTTGATGCCTCAACTGTCTAGAGCAGGGGGCTTCAGAAATAATAGTATCTATAGACCTCTGGCAAAGTCTTTTCATTTCTAAGGGAGCTTTAAATCTTGTCATCTGTTGAATATAAAGTTATTTTACTGCAGGTAAATTTTGTATAGTGGCCATAGCCTGAAATTCTTCTTTTATTAAGTAGCTCACAAAAGTAACAGCTTTGCAACACCTCGTTTGGACAATCTGAGAAAAAAAAAAAAGAAGAAATTCCTAGAAATAATAAGAAAAAAATACCCCACTGTTAACATATGGGAACAGTGTAAACAGCTAAATAATGTGGTGTACATACAGGTTACACTGTAACAGTCACAGAAGCATAAAGGGGTAGAAGAGCTAATTTCCAATGTAGAGCTAAGAATTTGGCCAATATCAGCCATGTTAAAAGGCTGTTGTCTAGGCTGGAAGGAGATCAGGGTGCTGGCTGCCAGACTAACTACAGAAAGAAGTCTTGTGGTAATCTAGCTAGAAACAGCTAGGGTCCAAATCAGAAACCAGACCAGTCTAGGGGGATATCTTTGGAAATAATGTAAGGCAATTTTTGGAGGCTGAATAGAAGGTATATGGGTATCTTAAAGAGCTGAAGTCTCTTGATAGCTTCTGGATTTGATGGTGAGGAAGGAACTCTCATAAAAGATACACTGAAATTCTTGGTCATAGGAAAACTGATGTAAATAAGTTTGCCTGATGGTGATATATATATAAGATCACAGTGGAAGAAATGACTGTGTTATTAGAAACTGGACTGTGCAGCTTGCCACAAATATTCTCTAGCCGGTCTGAACCTTCTAAGTTTGGAGTTTGGCTGGTTTGTGAGCTCTGCATGTTTAGACTTGCCAAAATATATGTTTACTTGCTGGCAATGTGTTCTACATTCTGGGTCAAAACATGGCCTATATAGGTAAGAAAATGCTTTCCTGTGTGCTAGAAATCTCTTGAAGATTTTTTAGAACTCCCGGGCCTGATTTCCCTTCTGCAAACAGTGGAGTAAAACAGGCATAACTCCATGGCAACCAGCAAGAGGAGAGTCAGGCTCCATCTGGAGCTCTGGAAACATGCATGTGATTTTAATAGAAGGGCAAAACTGCTGGATTTAACTAATGTCCAAAAGGAAATGCTGCCAATAACTTCGCAAAATTAATGGCTCTCCATTACCATTTCTCATCTCTGTATTTCTTCTCAGCTATCCCTATCCCTGGAAAGGCTTGAGAGAAGACAAAAGCTTCACAGAATAAACCTAAGGCCAGAAGTTCTTGTTGTGATGGGTTGATAGGATAAAAACCAAATAGACAAATAAAAAAACTCCATTCTGCCAGCATCTAAGACCTACATCATTATGATTTTCTTCTACCCAATGACTTGCTAATCAATTATCTGTCATGACAATCACACTTATCTACAATTTGGGATCCAGTACAAATCAAAATTTGTGAAAAAGAGTTTCTTACAAGAACTCTACTTATTACAGGGACAGCTGCTTCTCCAGCGAGTGAGGTTGTCAGAATGGCGTAAGAGGCTATTTCATATTGACTGCTTTAGTCTCAAATTAACTGAGCAACTTCAAGATCCCTATTCAAAGAACACCGAAAGTTATGAAGTTCTAGTCAAATACAGATTATAAAAGGAAAGCTTACCAGCTAGGAATTCATGTGCTGCCACAGACCAGAAGGGACAACATTTTTATGAAAGTGGTTTTGCAGTCCTCTTAGGGAACTGAAGTGGAAAAATCTGCTAAGCTGGATTCCATGCAAGGACAAAAAGGGTTCTGAGACACTTGCTGTAATTCTGTTTTGTGTTTCCCTGCAGATACTTTGACAGATAAACAAAAACGCATACTACAGCCACAAGTTTTCAAGCTAAATAGATGCAGTTTATGCTAGTGAGTAGAGAAAGTGTAGGTTTAATATAGGAAGTATAAGTTTCAACACACAGCGTATGGACTCCCAAAATCACAAAGAATGTCTTACATTAACACATTAAATGTGTTTCTAAATTTACTTCTTTGTTCTGGGACAGAAGATCAGAGGGCTACATCAGATATCAGATTTAGCAGATCAGATTAGATAGAATAGATCCCTAGCACATTTAGTGTCAGATACATACCAAATTTAAGACTTTGACTATTTTGCTTCATCTCATCTTGTTAATTCTTTCTCCTCTGTAAACTAGATTCTATCCTGGCACATGTTATGTTCCATAGGTAAGGCAGTCTTTTTTTAGATTGCTTAGCCCTGTGTGGTGGTCAGTTTTTAAATTCAACCACTGAACTAGAAAGGGAGTGGAAAAAAAATCAGCATAACAAAATATAAAACTAAATATTTATTTTAAGTTTTGATTCAATGCTTCCTTCCTCCAGGAAAAATGTTTTTTTTTTTCAAAGAAAAATAGTTGAAATGAAAGTCTAGAATTTCCTATTAGTCACAAAAACAGTGGTAGTTGGATTATCTTTTTCCTGTTTCCCTAACAGCCCACTTGCACAGACCATGGAAAGCTAGAATTCAGGTCTCTTCTTTGGATGATCTTCCTTTTCCACAGAAATTCTCCAGACACTAAAGAAGTGCTATGAACCTAATTTTTTTTCTCTTTTTGGTCCCTGCTGTATGTCATACTTAAAGTTATCAACAGCTTGATTCAGACCTCTGTTCTGGATCTAGCAGAGAGCATATTTCATTTGCTTTTCTAAATATGTCAGGTGCCCAGATCAACAGGCCAGCAAATCTCCTAATTGTTCTTATCAGAATTGTTCAGTTTTATATAAAATAAAGTTCTGAGCCAGAAACAGAAAATGAGAGAGATTCCCTTGCCCAGTGGCTGGGACATTCACCTGCAAAGTAGATTCCTGCTTTGTTTTTCCCAAATAACCCATCATGTGGAAGCTGAAGCTTTTTCCTGTGTAGTGGAAGAGAAATGGATATGATTTTCCTCAAACTGAGGAAAGACTATGCATCTCCTGTATCATAGCAGGAGATCCACTGCTTTCATACTACACTACTAAAATTCTGTTATTGAGGAACAGGTAACTGCTAATGTTTCCTGCTCCTGTTGACAAAAAAGTCTATCCAAATGTATTCCAGAAATTGTTTTAACTGTATTTGTGGCAAATAAACTGTTAATAAATAAAGTGGCCCCTGTTGTTTTTTAAAGGCAAAACCCTTTTTTAAAGGCAAAACCCCAGCATGCTTCTACTCAGAAAAAGGCTCTGTAAAATGTTCGTTGTGAGGTTCCGTGTTTAGTGTCTCTAGGGGACTCCAGAGAAAGTTTTCCTTGGTATTTCCTAAGTTTTAGTCCCGGAAACTCTGAAAGTTGCTTTGATTTCTTTCTGACTAAGTCTACTGGGAACACCTTCTTGTCTTTGGTTTCTGCCTTTAGAAACTGAGTAAAACTGAGGGCAGAACATGGTCCCACAGCTGAAACTTTGTTCAAATCAACTGATGATGTGGGACCTGAAACAGAATATGGCTCATTTTCCATAACCATTTGGCTCTGCAAGGACCGAAGGCTCATTTTTGTCACTAACATATTCAGCTGTAAGTGCTTATAAAAAGGTACGTTCAGTCTGAAGGGAAACATTTTCTGGTCACTTCAGTATTCACACCGAGGCTACATTCAAACCCAGACAAACCCAGACCCATGAGGAACAGCTGACAAAGACGGTAATGTGGAGATTGCTCTGACACCAAGGTCCTATCTGGACAGTGACAGGGACAGGGACGGGACGGGAAGGGAAGAAGACATGCAATATTCTTCCATCCACATCAGACAGTGTGAAGAAATCAAGCCAGGAACGAGAAAATGGGAAAGAACTAAGGAAAGCAGAAAGGGCAAGCATACAAGCAGGATACAGAGGTGACCAAAGGGATGAGATGAGAATGAGAATTCATCAGCACGGGAGTAGCTGATCTGAATTTACTTATTTGTTTGTTTGTTTTCTTTGTTTGTTTGTTTGTTTTAAAGAGCTAATACCTTGATGCTTTCAGGTTAACTGAACAGTGATTTCTCTCTGTGTAAACATCCCTGGATCTTACTTGAAAAAATGGTCATTCACAAAAATGCCAGAGTCTGATAAATCTCAGTGTTGTCCTAGCTTTGTTATATTTTAAATTAGTTGAACAGGATGTATCATGGCCCCAGGATCAGATCCAGCAAATCACCAAAGCATATGCTTAATTTTAGGAATAGATTGACTTCTTTGAAGCGACTGTAAATGCTCTCATGTTTAAACAAAAGCACCTGCTAAAGTACTTTGAGAAAAATTGATGCTCTGCTTTTCTTTTGTTCTCCTCTCCATTTTCCAGTTTCCCAAAGTTATTACGTTTGTTATCTGCATTACCAACAGTTGTTAAAATGGGCACATAGGACTGGAATTTATCATGATCTCAATTCCCTGTAAGAATTAAGCAATGTGTAATAGTTTTTTTTCTGTGGGCTTTGTCATTCTGGTACCAGCATTAAACTATCTGAAAGAAACATTAAACTGACACAGATACGCAAGCTAAAATGAATTTGTGAGATAAATGTCAACTATAGAAGTCCAAAATTTGTATTAGAAATCTTTATATGTACATGTTAAACACAGCTTCGCATATGTTGGAATTCAGAAATGTAAAGGGGATTTCTTAAGGGATTCTGTGCTTTGACAAGGTCGAAAGCAGAGAAAAGTGAATTTAGAAGGTATTTACAATTTTTTCCATCTATTTTTCTGCAAATATCAAATCAGTAGCTGTAAACAGTCTTATGATTCTTCTCTCATTTTTGCCAGCTGCAAAAAAAAACCCTATTTCACAAGAGTTTAGTAAAACAGATGAGCTGTAACAACAAAAATTCCCAGAAATACTGCAACCCATCTCTCTCTTTTCTGAGATCTATTGTATGTAGACCATCCACGCTGGTCTAACTTCTTCTTGAAACCTCCCAATGCCAGAGATTCAACAGCTTCATACAGAACGTATTTCTACATTTACCTGTCTCTACCAGAAGAAAGTCTCAGTAAGATCCGGACTAACCTTCCTTACTACAGTGTAGCATGTTATTTCTTTCATGCTCACAACACACATAGAGAATCAGTGATGGTTGTCTTTTATGCTATTCTGGACTAAAAAAGTCTCTGTTCTTTAAGCTTTTTCTTATGAGTCAAGTTTTTCTGGTCACTAATCATCTTGTTGATGCCCACTGTATTGTCTCCGTTTTATTTATTTCAGACCAGTGTTGGTAAGCCTTGCTGCGCTAAGACTGGACAGCCCAGTGACAACTGGGAATTGGCAAACCAAGATGGGAAAAGCAAGGGAGTTAGGAGTGTGTTACAGAATATTAATGGGAGTCACAAAATGAGGATCACAAAGCAAAAAGAAGGGTGAAATCACACAGTCTCCGGAGCCGGGAATCCTTCAGCTCTTCTTTAACTTGCAGCTACAAGGACTATGTTTGGATAGGGATTTTTGCCCTGAAAACTGAAGTCCTGGACTAATTTCCCGATTTTGTTTTACAATTTCTTGTCAACAGCCAAGAAAGGTAGGATTTCTAGTGTGAGGATTGCCTGAATCCTTCTGGGAGCAAATAGAAACTCAAGAATGGGTGGTGGTCAGACTAAGACTTACCCATGCTTACAGGAACTTTACTGATATTGATTCTGGTATGCAAATCTCAGGAACAACAACAACAACAACAACAAATCAGAGTGAGGTTTTTCTTAGTATTGTTAACACCAACAAAGTTGTATAAGCAAAGTCTTATTAAATAGGTGTCAACCACTTTCGCGGCCAATCAAAGAGTTATAGGAGCTTAACACAAGATAGAAATAATTAAAATCAAGGAGTTCATGTGAAGGTTGTCATAAACAGGAAAAAAACATAAACAGTTTTTCAAAGCAACTGGAAGCCAGGTTGCTTTCCATCTGCAATGTTTATTTTGGCTTGGAAGATTTTTTTAAGCAAGCTTTTGAATAAAAACCAAACTGAATGAAAAACAGAAAGCAGTTCTCCCCTAGCTGGTCAGGAGTGTCACAGGGGCCTGGGTTATGACCAAAATGGTTTTTAATGATCATCAGGTTTGAATTTTACAAGAAGTGGCAAATCTCCTGACAGCTGTGATAATGATGCATGTGATTTTCCACAGCAGTGGAATTCCTATTAGCATTATATCAATAATATCTGTCTTTGCATTTGTAATTGAACTCAGCTTTTATTCATCATGGGCTTTGCTCACAAGTTACAGAGAAAAAATGCCTTACAAAATCAGAAGGCTGTTGAGTAAATTCCAGATCTGTAAAATCGTTTGTTTAAAGCCAGAAAAGTTCTTTCAAAGTATTTTAATCACAGAAAGTGTAACAAGCTTTTATTCTTACGGGAGTTATGACACTATACAGTCAGGCCTTATCCCACATCATAGCATGATATTATACATCATCATAGAGTACCTGAAGTTTATATTATTTTGTTTGTGTTGTAGAGCTGGTTAAAAACCAGTAATTAGAATTTTCAAAAACAATTTTCTGTGTGATTTTCTGAGAAAACTATGAGTTCTAAAATAACCAAGTAATAATGTTTCATGGATACCTAAACCATCTTGGCATTTTCATACCAAAAAGCATCAAAAATGCTGAAACTGCTGCATATTTTTGGCTAACGTATACCAAAATAATTCAGTTTTCTATATTTTTGAGGAAAACAGAAATAATTCTTGATCGCGATGAAATCTAGGGTTTGATCTAACATGTGAACTAGAAAATAGTATATGCAATGATTCAAACCACAATAAATAGAAAGTACAAGTTTGAAGAGAAGAAAGCATACATTTTTTTTAGACTCGGAGAGTCTAGTTACCTTCTCTGGCATTTTTTAAATTCCTTGACATTGTCTAGTTGTAAGAAAAATAAATACACACTATATGAGCCTTTAAAGTGGAAAAGCAACTCTGCAGTTACACAGTGTCTTAAAAGCAAAGTTTTTCAGATCTTATATTTTTCCATTTCAGTACTAAGATATAAAGTTCCTTTTTGTCCTATTGTCTATGAATTTCTTCCTGCTATTAGGAGAATATTAATCTTCATGACATATGGAAATTTTCTGTTAATAATCAACGAATATGATTTATTTTTTTAATATATGCATCTTCCAGTGCTCAACAGTTTTCTGAAGCAAATGCATTACCCTGAAATTTAATTAACTATCTTTTTTTTCCACTAATTTTCCTTCTCCAGAAAAGAGGTAACTAGAGTTGCAAAATACAATTTTACTAAAACTTGGATAAATTAATCATGGTTACATTTTGTATTAACATTTAGTAGAGAACAACTTACATGAACTTTATAAATAAAACTTCCTAGCCTTTTTGTGCAGTAAGTTAAATACCTTAAATTATGCAATAAGTTAAACACCTTAATTCACAGTTCAGACGAGCTAAGAATATGCACAGATTCAGTTCCCATTGCTCAGCTGATGAGCAGCAACTCACTAAGATAAAATTCTTTTGAATGTGTGACAAGGCCTGAGGGGATTCTTTCAAGTGGTGCCCAGCTGTAAGCCTTTGCATAGCTTTTTAATTTCATAATGTTTGATACTATTTTTTAGTTTGAAACTTAAAAGATCATACAGTGACGCTGAGCATAAGGAAAATAAATACATATAGAAATATTTCAGGAGTGGAAATGGAATATTCTTATTTTTCCAAAGATAGTCTATTTAGGGATTCATTAAGAATAGCTGGGCTTTTCCACTTTTCCAGACAATTCTCCAGAAAAACATATACTTGCTACAATATGTAGCATCATATCCCAGTGTTCAATGATCCACTAAACATATCCATTTGGAAACAGCAGAAAATACCACTAGATTTATTATAATTACAGTTTCAGCACAAAGTTTCTCACAGTCCTCATGGAATATTGTGTGAAATCCAAAGAGTGATCAATACACTTAGCTGTCTCTACATGAAAACTTAGATTGAAGACATTTGTCAGATCTTTCCAATAAATTTAAAGGCTTTTTTTTTTTTTTTAAGGCACTCATTTGCAGTAAAAGGAGGGAGGGATTTGGAGGGTTAGCTTTTTGCGTACATCTCTGTGCTATATCTTTACAGTCTTACTTGGTCTAATATCCATTTTCTTTGCAGGATAACTCCACACCACTAAATGGCATGGAGTGGTCTCATGTCGTTTCTCTACTTCACCTGCATTCCAAAAGAGGATGCAGCTCTGCAGTGGGCAGAGGGGTTCAAACCAGTGAGAAACTAAGTTTGGATTGGGTCTGGGGAAAAAAAGAACAAAACAACAGACTCCTTTTTTCCTGAACCAAAAAAATTTCTTTCCCTTGATCTTGTTCCCATCTTGGTCCTGAATTACCCTTCAGTAACATTCTCCCAAGCTCTTGGTCTTAATTTACCTCCATGAAGACCCGGCTGTAGAGCAGATTTCTGTCATTGGTGGCTCTTTTTTACCATTTTTTATTTTTTAGTTGGGTGATAAATGGCTTCTAAACCTGATTCAGTCAGATGATGTTCAAGTCTTACATTCTTTTTGACTTGCACTGCATACTTCATGCCAGATTGAAACTGTAGACCCACATAAACTCAGCATAGGTCCTGCTGGGAATTTAGGATGAGTAAGAAGATACTGGTATGTCTGCCAGACTTATGGTCTGGGTTCACTTCAGGGAAATGTTTATATCTCAGCCAGGATAGTCCATGTATACTTCTAACATGTTGTGGTTGCATAAATATTCCACTTGAAGCCATCTCCCAGTGTTTTCCACTGGACAAATTCTGCTACCTCATTACATGTAACATCACTGAAAATAACAGGGTTATTGCAACAATAAAGTTTCATTTCCAGTAAGAATGAAATGTGTCAGCACTCAGCATCCAGTATGTAGAGCATGAGTTTAATAAAATCAGTGTTTTCTTACTGGACTGATGAACTTCTGAAACATTGTGAATCCATTTTGTCTAATGCAAAATGAGATCAAAACTGTTGCCCCCTCCCCAAAAAATGAGAAAAGATTTACTCTGCAAAAAAAGCTGTTTGTAAATTTTCTAATATATTTTTTCAAGAGCAAACAGCAATTTTATAAAAAACAGCATTTTCCACCAAGACATATGCATATCATAAAAATGCATTAAAATAGGATTAATACTCCTCTATTTATATTGTAGTAGAATTTTTCCTATTATTTTAAAATGAAATACATTAATTTTATATTTTAATACTATATAAATATTTTCTACATGTTCACAATCAAAATGAAATATTTCAGATTATAAAAAAAATTAATTCAATGCAAAATGCACTGTTTTTAGCATGTTAGTTGGTACAGAGCAATAATCTTCTTATTTACAGAATGCAAGCATTCGATTCATTTTGTGACCACTCTGTAAAAACAGACTATCATTAAAAATAGAGACACATTAACTATACAATTTCCTGACCATAGGAGTAGGGGATCTTATTTACATGATTAACTCAGATAGATAGTTATAATGTATACAATTATATATGAACAAATTACTGTAGGATCCTTTTCCATTCAGTAAAGCATGACAAGAACTTTATGGGAACAGACCACTGAACACTAAGGTGGCTCAGCAGATTCATACTGTAAAAGCATTTATTTTTCACCATTGACTGCAAAAAAAACCTTAGGGAAACTATGGTCAGAGGCAGATATTTACATTCATCTCACTACAATTGTCTATAGTTTATAGACAAATGCCTATAGCTTACAGAGAAATGATTTTCACTGTATATATCTAATGTACCAGTGCTGGTGCAAAATCTGCAATAATCATGTGATGTCTTCAAAGCTGATTAAACCTATGTTTTAAAAGGCAAATGAACATAGACATTTTATTTTAAAATCATTTATTTTAGAACTTCTGATTGAAATAGTGCACAGGCTAAATGTGTGCACGTATGAGGAAGGAAATATATATATATATAATGAAGTAAATGTGAAAGTATGGAGAAAATATTTATAACGTATTCTTGAAGAAAATATATATCTATAGAAATATGAATATATATAGTATACATATTTTCTTCACAACTGTTGATCTTCAGCAAATCTGTTTACACTAGCCATTTGTTTTAGTCTGTGTGAACTATGAAATGACTGTTATTAAATATAACTCTAACTTCAACAGGATACTTATTGTAGAATAATCACATTCAAAATGTTTATTGAAAACATGTATGTGTATGGAGTTTTGACGATTCTTTTGGAAAACTGTATCTGCTAAATTTCAATGAATGCTTGTTTAAAATCAGCCATTGCATTTTCATACGCATTACTGCCAAGCTCCATATTAGACATACGCGAGCCATGACTGATTCATCTCTCTCATTTTTTGCAGATGTAGGGTACTGCTTATTTTCATATGACAAGGATGTGTTAAAACAAAAGAGAGAATACCACTGGGACAATTATGCCTATGTTAAATGTTAACAATTTATGGCAATGAATCAATTCCCCCTCCCCCCTCCGGAATACTAAAGAGTCTATTTAATATATTCAGTATCTCTCATTAGTTCTACCACGGGTCATACACACATGCTGAAAACCTACTACAACATAATTGCTCTGCTTACCATTCAATATTACACTACACTGTACTAAGCTACACTGTGGGCACATACAAAAAATCAGGATGTTGAAGTTCATTGTCATCCAAAAATGGATGGATAAGTACATCTGATAGTCATAAAAATTGAAACTCTACTGATAACACAAACAAATAAATGGACATTTGTTTTTCTTTACCCATTAAAGTCACTTCCTGATTAAGACAGTCAATGACTCGTAGAAGTGAAGCTTTTATTTTTCACTTTATCAAAAGAAAATATAAATTCCATCTTCTTTTACTCCAAGGTATCTTGCAACTACTTTTCTTACACCATGGAGGAATATACTTCACAACCTTTGAAGCCCTTTTCAAATCTCCCTATACATTCTGCTGCTTTCTTCAAATTTAAGGAAAGGTGGAAAAACAATAAATGAAAAAATTAAGATATGAAAATGTACAGTAATGTCAACGATACTATAGAGGAAGACTGGCTGAACGACTGGTTTGGGTCAAAGTCATTTGAATCAGTATATACAAATAGGCTCTTTGGAGACAGGGATAGAGCTGGTCTGGTTAGTAGGATGTGAATAAACATGGAATAGTTTAATACAATTAATAATTAATAGTTTGGGGAATTGCTTAACTACAGAAAAGCTTAAATTTTTGAGAAATGGTTTGGAGAAGAAATTTTTACTAATATGGGACCTGGATACTGCTTAATTTTAGAGTTGAGATGTCTTCATCAAATAGTTCTCTGTTTTGGTTTTTTTTTTCCTCATAAAGCATGAGAGTCTTACAAAAGAAATACAAAATGTACAAAATAAGCTGACTTCCACTAATAATGGCATAGAATACTTTATGATAGCGTATCATTAATCATTTATCAATAGGTTATTACAGTGTAATTCAAATTTAAATGTAAAGGCAAGAGAAAAAAAAAAAAGAAAAAACAAAAGTAAGGTTTGTCCTTTTAAGGCTCTGATAAATTAAGAAACCAGTAAGGTTTCCAGTACAGTTCCGTACTAACCAGTAAGGTTGATCAGTACACTGGGCTAGAGAACTGAAAGATTTAATTGTGGAGAAGGTTTGGAATATTTCTAAATCAAACATGCACAGGCTGTCTGGAATTAACCTTCCAAGCAAGGACAATAAAACTGAGACAAAGGCTCCCGACCTAACTCCTTGAATCGCAGTAGGATATTAGGAGTGAGCAGAGAATGCTGCATGCGAGAGATCAGGGAGTGTAGGCAAATGATGCCTGAAGCAAACAGCACATTACACAGGAATAAAAACTAATAACAAGTGTTTCTTTAATCATATCAAATAAAAAGAGAGCAAGAGATCAAAACAAAGACAATAGATCATGTTCAAGATGAGTAAGGTTTAAAAATAGTTTTTATACGATCTAGTAATAAATGTTTTGGATTTGCTTCCAGTAAGAATGTTGAGGTAAAATGTGGGAGGCAAAGCAAGTTCGCTAGTAGAATTGAAAATGGAAATTTGATATAAAATGATAAAAACTCAAAAAACTTCATGGAGTCAGAAGAATCACTATCCCTTATTACAGAACGAATGGTCATATACACTTTCATGACAAATATAAGAATTGTAAATAAATCTGTCAAATTTGGGATGAAACCATTTTGTCAAAGAATAGCAAGTATTTAAATATTTTCTTTTTAAACAGAGAAACAAATTGATCCAAGTAGCTGTTGACTAATAAGCTTGAACTTGGAAGGATGCATTGTAAGACATGTTTAAAGAAAACATAATAAAAGACATGAGACTTAACAGAAAATAAATAAAATGTAACAATTTTTCCTTAGGTGGATTATGCCAGATTAATCTAATATCTCATGTATAAATAATTTTACATTTGTTTCTGTAGAAAAAAAAGAACTGCCATTTAGGTGTAACTGATCTAGAATTCAGAAAGACGTGGTAACACATGGAAAAAATGGGGGTTAATCCAAATATTGCAAGGCGATTAAAAACCTAGATGAAGGAAGGTTACCTCAGTGATTCAGGGAATCACTTACAGTCCTAGTTTCCTCTCCCCACACCCCAACATGTATAATCAATAAGCAGACAATCTTTGGCAGTCCTACTGTCCGAGTAGCTCTAGATGTAGCCTGTATCTTCAAAATCCTCTAGAAGTCATGGTGCCTTTTAATTAGCTATTTCTTGGCTCAGTATACACACACACACACACACACACACACAGAAATATATATTTAGCTTGGCTCATGTTCCTCAGCCAAGAGTAAATAAGTTACATGAGTGAATGAGCTATGCTATACATATCTGGAGGAAATTTAAGCAAAGATTTTCATTCTCTGTCTTTATATTTGCAAAATGCTTAATGTGTCCAGAGACATAAGATAGGTAAGCTAGGTAAGACATAACATAAAGAGACACCTTAAAAACACTTCACTGTTTTATTTCTGAATATCATTCACTGACACAAATAAGAAGCTACAATTCACTAGGAAAAGAAGAGGTAATGTACCCGTGAACCATGGTTTACCTCAAAATAGAAGCCAAAAATTTCTCCTAAATGCTTAGCTGATTTTCCTCCTTTTTCTTTTGTTTCTGATTTCCAATAAACTGAATGTGACATACTATGTAAAGAAATATTCCGACAGCTCTTGCCCAGTATCTTCAGCAGTCTTGTTTTCAAAATAAATTTAACTGTTACTTTGCTTCAGATCCTTTTACAGGTTTGGCCTGCAGAGGTTTTCTTACACCTAAAATGGCTGTGGGTGAAAAGGTCAGTCCTTCCAAATCAATGAGCACATTCAACATCTAAAGAGAAATAGTCTGTTAAAAATTCTTGAAGAAACTGGAGAAATCGTTAATTGTTAGACAAGAGGGAATTCAGTTACATGTTCTCAAGTTTTGCTAACGTTCAAGGAAGATCTGATGGCTCCTCTTTGACAGGGAGGCAGCTGAGGTAGCTACTCCAGATAGATTTGATGTTTACTCTTGGTAGACTTCAAGCCATGAGACCTATAAAAAGAATTATGATGTTTCAGCCGTTTTAGTATCAGCGCAGTTGGTATATCTATTCCCCTGCCTTGTTTGATGGAAGCTGGGGGGTTTCAGTTTCGAACCTGGTCATATTTCAAGCACCGGGCGAGCATGCATCAACTCCATAACTCCCCACGTATATAGCTTCATGAGCTAGAGAAATCTGTTTTCTGGCTTGCCTACCAGAGAAACAAGATTTAACTGATGGGAAATGCAGCTAAATGGGCACAAGAAGGAATTAGTTTTTCTGTGACTATGTGGATTTAATTTTAATCTCTCTCAGAGACTCTTACTACAACTATGAATTTATCAGATACTCCTTTTTCACATGCTGTTATAACACTTCTACCATATGCTCTAATGTTCTGAAGTTTGTATGTATTGTCTGAGCAGTGGATTTTTTTTTCAAGAAAGATCTGTGCTGAAGAATTTAGCAAACCAAGTCAAACAAAAATATTACATTTTTACTTCAAAATAATTTAATATTAACAGAAAAATTTGTCTCCAAATAGGCACTTATAAAGATGGTCGTAGAAGTCAATTATTGTATTTAATTATTCACTTCATGAAGGAAGATTTTTTTAAAAAGCCCATGTTTGTTTGAGAGGAAACCCCATGAGTCTTGCAGGTGTCTCCTGCTGAAATCACTTACTTGCATTTAAAGAAAAAATTCAGCCTAATAATATAGATAGTGTGAACTAAAAGGAACAATGTAATCCTTCAGTAAGTCAATGCCCCAGCTGTCATCTAGATGCTAAGTCAAATAAGCTGGGGGAAATTGAAGTCCTCGTGTGTTACGTCAATAGAATTTTTGTAATGCATACAAACAGAATAATTTTAAAGTAGGAATGTAGTACAGAAGTGCTATCATCTTTGTTAAGTAATGCAGATTTCTATTTACTTGTTCTTTAAACAACAGTTATTTTTGTCTGTTACTAATATGAAGAATTTAGTTAGAAGGTCATTCTACTATCTAAATCTGAAAGTCTGCAGGATATGCTTAAAATTCCCACTCTGAAACCAGCATCTTGTTTTAAGAGTATTGGAAGAAGCTGATGAAATAAAGCCAACATATAATCTTTTTTTGTTGTTTCATTTTGTTTGACTGGTGAAGAAATGCTGCACAAAAAGAATTCCCTCAATAAATACATATATGTAAGCTCCCTGGATACAATATAGCAGGTCAATGATCTGGGGAAGGGGTTTTTTTGTTTTGTTTTGTTTTTTTTCTCTCTCACCATCAGTTGTCTGGTTTGTCTCAACATGACCAAAAGAGAGTTTTTGATTTACCTGCTCTCCCCCTAACCTTGTTTTTCTGTCAATATAGTTAACACATGCTCTAAGGTCTGGCTATCACTTTGGTATCATATGTAGATTGCTTTTAGGTCGCCCAGATTTCTACTTCATAATACCTCTAAGTTACAACTTTGGTTCCTTGTACAAATCTTATGCAGCCTCTTTTTATAGATTATATCTCTGTTACTATAATGTCCTGTTGAGTGGCCTTGGAAAGCACAGTCCTGGCTGGTTAATATCCTTCTGCTGCTTCTGTTTGAATCTTTCTGCTCTCTGCCCCTTCTCTAGTCCATCAAACAAAAGCTGAAAGGGGCTTGGGTGAAACCGTGAGGAGGGTTGGGGTTGGCTGTGGAAAGCTTTGAAAACTGAGACCGGGCTCTGGCCTGGCAGGCTTGCCCTCGGGCAGCGAGGACGGGGCAGCACAGTGATTCAGCCTTGGGGATGACTCCTCTCCGGAGCTGATCCTCTTTCTCTCCATCAGCAAAATGGAAAGCCGCTGGCAGCTCGGCTTGAGCGCGTGGTATGAACATGGGGCCTCGCATTAATTTCTAAGGCTTTTCACAATCGGTCTCTATCCTGTATAATTTTAAAAGTCATAATGTATAATTTTAGCAGTCAATAGCACCAGGGTCTGCTATCTATTTAATGAGGCAACTCTCATTCAGTTTTGTGCTATATAGCTCATGATTTCCCATATACTTAAGAAAACTCCTACTAAGCATCCATGATGCTTATGTTTGTGGTTTAATAACAGACCCTGATTCATGCATATTCACAGGTCTAAGCACAGATGAATCAAGCTGAGGATTCGTGTAGAAAAACAGTCATATCAGCGTACGCAGAAGCAGAGGCAGAAGCAGGAATATTATTTAAACCCAGTGGACAACCATGACACCTCAACCACACCACTCCACATTGAAAATCTGGGAGAAATTTTAATGAGAAAACAAAAATATGTTGTGTAATCTCCTAATCAAAGGTTAGCAATCAGATATTTAAGAAATATGTTAAGAAATGATACCGACAATTGAAATGGCCATATGTGTGAGACCCTGTACCACCAATTTCAATAGTAGTTTAGCACTACCTTTCACAGAAGCAAGATCATCCCTTAACAGGTCATCTTAAAAGCTTTGCCTAAATAATCCACTTGTATTTAGTGCATTGATTGCACCGGAAACCAGTGTTTTAGCTCTTAGATGTCATTAAGTGTGTGATCCTAGTAAAGATAGTATAAGTGAAATTGAATGCCCTTTCCCTTGTAAGTTACAGATTAATTGATGCTTTGTGTATATTCAGGATGAATAAATATCTAAAAATTTGATGCCATTAAGGTTGTTGAATATTATCCTGTACTGGAAATACATTGTTTAATTATTTTTGTATGTGGTACAATCTGCAATGTATTTAAATAGGACGATTTAAAAAAAAATGTTCTCAGACTGAATGTGATCTAACTTATAATTATTTTATTTTATTTTATAACTATGGTCTATAGTTGATACAATTTAATTTGGTGACCCACTCATTATTTTTTACATGCTTTATATGCTGAAATGCCACCCACATAGATTTGAAGTTTCTCAGAGGTAAGATCTTTAAGCAAATATGAGAGACAAGTACTGACTGGGAGTACATGATGCAACAGGGATACAAAACAGTTCGTGATTTGTAGCTACGACTGGTAGGTGTTTGATGTCAATAATACTTCAATAAATTGAGTCCCAACTTGTAAAATATGAAATAGCAATAAAAATGCATTTTATTTTGAATTATAGGCTAAATTATTGCAATTTGTCTTATATTCGTAAGGTGACTGAGTTACTAAGAAAAATATCAACACAATAAAGTTAGTTTTGAATTCCAAAAGACCATATTACTGTTCACAAACCTGGGCCTTATTTTTTGGCAAAGACCTGATTTGACCCGGCATAGACTTTTCTTTCAAGTGCCATTCTTTCCCTTAAATAGAATCAACATATTAAGGGCTGTCAACCATATGATTTCTCAGTTGCCTTACTAGATGTTCTTGATGTTTGGTTTTTGTTTCCTATAACCCCAAAATATCTCATAAAAGTTAAAAAAGTTAAAAATTATCCCACCTACAGCACACAGCAAACATATCAGAAGCCTATTTGTCTCTTCCACCAACGTTACAGTGACAAAATCATAACTGATCTTATTAGTAGTAAGACTGATCCAGAAATAGTAACATTAAATCATTAAATTCATATCCATACACCTATGGTTTTACATGAAAATAACTTTTTTTCTTTTCTTTTTTTTGTTTTAGAAATAAGAATGTGCAAAGCATAGCTGTCAAAGCTATAGTAGATCAAACTGAGTGCATGAAAAATGTGGCACTCTGACAAGTTCAACAATTTTATTTACTTCAGCCCCTTTACATCAGTATCTTACATTCTGTTAACAAGATAAACAATGGGAACACAGGCACAGACTTTAGAAGGTGTGGTCTTGGAAGCTGACTTGGAAGGAAATTTGTGGGACTTTTAGTGATATGTGAGTTAAAGCTCCAAGCACAGCTTCAGCAAATCTAAAAATCCTGAGTTACTCATACATTTTCAAATATTCAAACCAGTTTCTTACTTGAAATTCTACCCACTAGAATGGCTTTCCCATTTATTTGAATATCAGTAATGTTATTTCAAATGTAGGAAGTAGAAGAGTGCATGTTTTGAATAACATTTTCGTACTAAACTTCTCTAGCAGCCAGCATAATGAGTTGCTAGCCTACAAGTATGTTTCTTCAAGGACACAGATATAACAAATGTACTAATTTCTGTCTGAAAATGGAATGAAAGAAGATAAAGAAGAAAAAAAATAATTCAAAATGCCATGAATCTCAATTCATAGGATAGATTCAGATGCTAAAGATTAAAGGACTCGATGAAAATTTGACAGCTTTTGAACCAATCTCTACCTAAACTTGTTTTCCTTTGTTTTTTTTATATGTAGATTCTTAAAAAAATATATGGACTCTAAATATATATATATGCATATAAGTACTTCTATGTATGTCATTTACATCTTAGATGTATAGCTATCATAATCATCTACAGCTGTGAATCTATATTTTTCTCAACTGCATATTTCTTACATTTGATTCAGACTGAATGTAGCTAGCCAAAATTCAAGCACTAGAATATATGTGCATGTACACTTATGTAATATCCGTAAACTCGAGTTATATCATGTTTCTTTCAGGTATATGCAGACATCAGGCTTAATATAGTAGAAGCTTGTATAGAAATATATACTGAAAAAAAAAAGTTAAAAAAGAAAAGTAAGTCTACTATACTATGCTGCGGGGAGCAATCAGTCTTTGACACATAACTAAATGACCTGAAGTCTTCTCGTTCTCTAATTTCTACAATATTATTGTCTCTGGTCCAGTAAATGTGTTACAAACTGCATTTGCTATAGCAAATCATCAGACTAAACATTCTGAAAATTAACTAATGATATTAAATGTTTTATAGCCCACCTGTTCACTTCATGAATGACACTTAATAAAAATAGAGCTTCAAAGGAAGAGTAAATAACTTTCTTGGTCTTTCTGTTTAAAATTTACTACCTATTGAGTCTATGAAAATTGATATTTTGAAGTGTCTTTAAAGGATTTAATACAAAATAGAATAAATTAATCTTTCAGTGCAACAAAGATACAATTTGAAGATTTTTCAGCAGTTAATTCTTTTGACTACTTAAAATAGCAAAACATTAATGAAGGCAAAGACATCAAAACAAGTACCGCTAACAAGTCTGGGATAGATTCTGCCATGTTTACTCATGTGAATTGACATTTTTCTTAACTAATACTATTGAAAGTCACCATTTTCATCTACCCAGATGGTCCTTCCGACGAGGAAGGCAGGCTCTAGAGAGAGTGGCTGGTTTATGTCTCACACGAGTGCCTTGGGACTTCAGTGGGATTACACAGGGGAGGGAAAGCTTCCCAGTGTGACTAACGCATTTATGACTGGTCCAGTTCCACTTGGATGTGGCAAATACAGTCACTGTGTAATAACGAGGCCTAAAATGGCATAGTATCCTTATTCAGGAAGTGTGCATACAAGAAGCATACCAAATCCTGAATCATTTCCAGGGAACTGCTCAAGGTGAGCTCACTGACTCACCTCTTTCGCTCGTTATGTTTAATGGTGCACAGCTGACCTTGCATGAATTCTCCTTCTCTTTCGATTACATTATTGCTACTGTTTACTTGCTAGTGTTGCCACATATGTCTCTTCTGTTATTTTTCCTTAGCACAATATAGTACTTTGAGCGTGGACCGAAAACACATTGACATTTTCTTTTTTTGGCTTTGTTGGTTCAAGGGGAAAATAGCCCACCTCATAGCCCTAGCACAAAGATGGACCTGCTGCGTGGCCACTGCCAGCTGTATCTGTGAACGCCAAGGAGGTGAACTACAGAAGGAGAAAGCTGGAAGAAAGGGTTCAAAACTACAGCAGTGGTACAAGTATGTTGATAAAAGATAATTTGGAAAATACCATGCTGTATATTGTCTGTTAATGAAGCAGATGGAAGTTGTTCTTCAGCCTTTCTAAACTCACTTTTAGGACAAAAAGCCAGCTGTATTTTCAGCTGATACAAATTCTTATGGTTTGACTGACTGTGCCAGAGCTGCAAAGACTTTCACAATCTGAGGATAGGATCCAGATTCTGGAACTCCTCAGATAATGGATCATCCTTCTTCAAAAATGTATTCATTAGTGAATTCAGCAGTCTTTAGTGTTTTCATGGGCCCAAATGAGAAAAAGAGGTGTATTCTAGCATTTAATGGGTCGGTAAAATACATAAAATTAACCTGACATCAATCTGGCTGCAACACCAGGGCCGGAATTCTATTCCAGGTTCAAATATTTAAACGTAGGTATCTAAGGGATAGGAGTATATGTCTCAGCTAAGTGTCTAAGTTTCCAATATAATTAATGGAGCCTGGAGAATGATTCCACTGACCAGGTAGAAATGTCTAATTTAGGACAGAATGAATTTTTCTCTATATAACACCGAACAGAGACAGGATTCAGCTGAAAGGTGTCTCAGTAGCATGTCAGGTGATGTAGCATATCCTTTCTGGGCTCCAGCTGCCACTCTAAAAGGGTTCAGGCTTCCTATCTTTATTCTGTTAGATGTGCCGACCTGAGGAGAGGTATGGGAAACACTAGGGCATCTTAAACTGCCAGTATTTAGGTTATTGAATCCTGTCAACGCTGTCCTTTGATTATAATGGGATGTTAGTCACCTAGATCATGGTAGATACCTCGCTCATGCTATAGACATCTACACTGTGGACCCTGCCACAGAGATGTCTGGATATGGAGGTGAATCCTATCCCAAATGTAGTTTTCACATATGGCAACAAATTTCACAGCTGAAAGCTATGCTTACCAATGGGGAAAAAAAACAAACAAACTATTTTTATCAGCACAGTGAATTTGTAATTAAAGTAAAACAATTCTTATTAGGCCTGTTTTAGTCAGCACAGAGACCTGCTCAAAGTGTATTTGAGTACCAATTAAATCCTCAAAATAAAGCTTAAATAAGATTTTAATAATCCATATTTCTGATAGTGATTTACTGAATGGAGGCAGACTTTCTGCTGCATGAATTAGTGTAAACTGAGTTAAATCTCTCAATATCTTGCATCTATACCTTAGCTAAATGTTCTACATTTCCGTTACATGTTATTAATGGAAAATAGAAGCTGTTTTTTTCTCAGTCTCTTGTAACATGTGGTTGTTTAAGATGCACCTTGTAAAAGAAAGATTTTCAAGCTGTTTCTCTCCCCTCCCCGCATAGGAGTTCCTCAGCCATTACAAATAAGAATTAAAAAAGGTGAATAGTTTGACAATGTGGATCTACACTTACAGGTTTTGAGTGCTGTGGTGTTTTTATGACCTTTTATGTTATTACCATTTGAAGGCTATCATTAATAAAAACTTATTTGTCAGATCTGCAACAACTACATTTTATGATTATATTTCTACATAAGCAGATAATAAGCTATTTTGTCAATAGCTGATAAAAAATATGCTATAATCCTTCAAAAAAAGCATATGTTGTAAAGGAATTTAATGTCTTCAACTAATGAGCAGAGAGCTGAGTTAGGCTAGATCTAACTCAGTTACAGTGAAGAAAGTCAACTCCCAAGTGAAGTGCCTGGTTTACAGTGACAGAGGGATTTTGTGCAACTGCATTTATTTTCTAGTCCAAATGTTGGAGGTACTGACATTGCCGCCTCCACAGGTTAGTTTTGCAGAGCCAGTCTTAAGGTCAGCTTTTTTTTTTTTTTTTTTTTTTTTGTAATCATTGCTAATTGTTTGAATTATAATTTCTCCCTACTGATTTTCCCCAGTTTGTTTCATAGAAGATCAATTCATATGTTATTCTGTTTGGTTCAGATAGCCCGTCCCACTCTTCTGTTTCCAGACATATTCTGGATGTTTTCTACAACTTGATAATTAGAAGAAAAGCAGACCTATAAAGAATATGTTGTAAAATCCTATGCAGTATCATAAAACCAGAAAGTAGTATGTTTCACCTTCATATTTTGCTTTTATTCACGAGGAAAGAGGTTAAATCTTTTATCTACTATGAATAAATAAGTAGCCTGCAAAAATTTAAGAACTCTTCTATTTGTTGGACTGCTTCAAACAACTGAAGCCCATTAAAACTGTCGCCAACAGTTCTATGCACGGTCAAGCTTTGCTGACCAGAGCAGAAGAATCGTTAGTGGTCTAAGGAATCCAACAAAAAACAAAAGTGCAACCAGCTGGTGACTGACTACTGACTGACCTAGAGTTTGTACTGAGTCTGTGGGCTTATTTTGCAGTGGTAATTCATCTACACAGTAACATATCCCAAGAGTGAGTATCATTGGCACCTCTGTATCCTTGATCCAGATAATGCACTTTAAATCTGTATTATATATTCCAAATTATACCATTCATACTACTTTATACAAAGCCACCAAATTGGTTAACCAGGAAGAGTTATTGTCATTTTCTGTAAATCTGCCTTTATGTAACAGCACAGGTAATACATGTTACTCATTCTCTCTATACATAATATCGCAATATATGCAATATATAACATATGCCCTCAAAGATCTGATAGTTCTTGTCTTTCAGGGCATGTCCCATTATATTTCCCCCACAGAAAACCCAGCTGCTTTAAAGCAACTCTTTATAGCATGTCCTGGTGACTTGGCCAAAGAATAATGCTTGGAGCTGAAATAAATACATTCTTCAGCTGTCTTAACAGAACAACTTTTGCTAGGGTGTTTTTCATGATTTGTCTGGCTGCCAGATTTTGAACCTTGGTCGTAATCCAGGGTGATGGAGGAAAAGAGAGGCAGCTTTTCTCTCAGGCCAGTAGAGACTCCTGGTGTTCTGTTAATTTACCAAAGAAAGGTACAGCCTCTACAAAACCAAAGTCTAGAACAGTCATATCACCTATGACAAATGCTGAACTTCACAGTCCTTACTGTACAATCTAGTTTATGGCACTAGGGTAGAGAATTGCCCTTAAGAGACGACTCTGAACTTCTAAAACAGCCACTTGTCCCTTCTGCTTTAGCTTTCCTGTGAAAGATTCCTATTTTGTACAGCAGGTTATCCAGGTCACTGGTACTATATGTAGTTTTGCACAAAATATCTCTAGACATATCTAATTATGAAATGCCAATGCTATGTCCACTTCTGATCATCAGCGTTTCATAAAATAATAGCTTCTTTGCTGAGCTGTCTTTTGGGGTGGACTGGCTGGTTCACTTTTAGACAAAACCTAGATATGCTTCTCAGTATAGTTCATTCTGAGGCCTTCTTCCAACTGCAACATTTAATATTAGTCTCAGGCAATAAAAATACCACTCTGGGAAGATGCAATATTATCTTTCATTATGTGATTTGAACTGAACTATATATATGCATAGCATACATACATGTGTGTGTGTATATATATATATACACACACACACAAATAAAAGCAATCTATAGAACAAATGGAATAAATAAAATTAACACTGACATTATCTCTCTCTTATATGGCAAAGTTGCTTGTTAGCCTGTTCACAAAGAAATGAGTAAAAAAGTTTTGAGCTAAAGTCCCGGCATGAGCTATAGCATGAGCTGAAGAATGAAAAGAATTCAATATCCAATGGACCAAGAAAACAGGATCTAAAAAGACATATGTTTCTGTAGCCTATTGACACTGCGTTGTTCTCATTGACACTTTGGGCTAAGTTCTGTTATTATTGCTATGAAGCGATTATATAGTATTACAGAGTAGAAAGTGAAAACTGCCCTGGACTTGTTGTGATGGAATTGTTTCCCGAATCAAATCATCTCATCTTAGGTCATTATCACCTAAACTATTAAATGGAGTTCCAAGTCCAGAACATACAGGAATCTGATTTTATTTCCATTCTAGGCAAAATCTTAAAGGAGAGGAAGGTTCTTAGCTTTGATCAAAGTAACAATGGACACTTTCTGAAAAAGATTTTTAGGTTTAGGGAAAAAATGTTTACATGAATTTGAATATTTAATTTAAAAATAATCCTGAGAATGGAATTAAAAAACCCTGGCTAGTAAATTGGGCTATGTCTATTTAAGGAATATATTAACCTTGTTTACTAGACTCTTGAGTCCAATTAATGTCAGTGATATAAAAAAACACTAGCAAGTGGCATTTTAAGGCTCCCTCACTGCTCCATTTTCCTTTCACAGTGTGGTATATGCTCTGATATTTTAGATCCAAAGCACACTCATGTTACTCATGAAAATGAGCAAAGGAAAACTTAGGCTGAGTATCAAGAAGCATTTTAGCAGTTAGAAGAGCATGGTCTTCTCCGCCACCTGGTATACTTTTTTTACTGAGCAGGCCTTAAAGGGATCCAATACGTAAAGGAAAAGAGAATATCAGTCCCTGAGGGTGGTTCTTGTGCTAGAGATCTGTAATTGGAAGAGTGCTGCCCATTTGGCACCCCACCATTTAGAGTTGGAGGATCAGTCAGGCAGTACAATGATCTTTGAAGAATATGCTCTCTGACCTGCTCCCTCCTCTATCTGATCACACTTCCACTGGAATGCCATGCAACGGATACTGTCCGTTATGCCTCATATGTATCCCACTCTTCTTCGAAAGTTAAAGATGCCTTCTGTGGTAGATGTTCCATGTGATAAAAAACTCTGGCACTTGCAACTAGGCAATGCAACGCCCAAATTTCAGGCCACTGGTCCTGGGAAGAAGCCAGGACCCCAAGTGCTGGACAAAAGCTGGGTTCTGTGAAACAAGATCTGAAATGGCTTGGTTTCTGAGCTGGAAGTGCTCAAGGGCTGAAAAACTCACTTCTGTTTGTGCTTAAGATGTTTGATTAGAGGCTTCAGGAATCTGTCCTTATCCATTTGGGATTCTCATCCTGCAGTCCTCTCCTCCATGAAGCAAGACTTTCTGATCACAGTTGCATCACTTCCAAATGTTATGAGATACTTAAATCACTTACTCTGGGAATGAGAGACTAATGCCATCCAGAAGATAACAGAGTTCAAACACACTGAGCTGAGCACCTGCAGTTATTAGACTTCCATGAGCAGTAGAAGTGTGCTAAATGACAAAAGATTGCTATGGTATAATATTAAGCTATACCTTGCCATCAACTACGTCTCTGGAAAGGAAATGTGTAGCCTCTGAGAAGATCCACAAAATATCTGTGCATTTATTTTAAAGATTTTGTTGAATCACAGCATGCACAATGAAAAAAAGAATATAGAATCAGAGATATATTTAGTTATAGGACCTTTCTGGTAATTTTTCTAAAGTTCAGAGCTTTTTCCCTGCTAAGATTCAAACTGACAACAATGTATTGATTTGCTTAAAATACATTTACAAACTATTTTAGAAAAACCTTGTATTTTGTGATGTTTTCACTTTTTAAAGCAATAATTCCATTATAATAAAACTTACTTGTTTGAGAACCAACCAAATCTTGTTTGGTAAAAGACTATTATTTTGGCAATCAGTGTATTTCAAAGCGTATCTCAGCAGCCAAAAACTACAGCTGAGTATTTGTTAGAACAAATCCTTCTCATGCAAAAGAACAAGCACATATGATATCAATCAAATTCCTGTTTCTTTTAAAGCCCAGCTAAACAAACAAACAAACAAACAGAGTCTTTGATTGTTTGCATCATTATGAAATAGTCTTTACTATATTTTTTAAGTGATTCAGATTCAAAATCAATGGCTTTAAAGGTCTACTTCTACTGATGAGTCTACAGGAGTCAATAAAGAATGACAATATACAAACATACATAAGAATTGGACTATAATGGATGGACAAATGACTTCTGTACAACAGAGAAACACAGATATTTGGAGAAATCCTTCAACAGAACAAGATTATGTCCTTGATCTATCTGGCCACAGGCAGTGACTAAATGAACTGCATCCTCTCTCAGTGACCTCAAAACTAAAAGCACACATAGCATGCACGAGCAGCCTTGGTAGGAAGCAGTCTCTTGTCAAGGAAGATGCTTCTGCTCCCCCTCATTACAGCAGCCCATCAGTAACTAACTGGGTTTTATCGCTTTGGTGCTATGCTACCACAAACCTGTAAAATGCTCTAGTAATATCTGCTGGCTCCAAAGCTCTGTTGACATTATCATAGTGGTATGTAGCTAAATTCAACTTACGAGTTTTAACTGGAGCAGATTGAAGCCTTTTTGCAATGTTTAGAGAATGTGACATTTAATGAGAGAAAGTGAGAGAAAACTGGCATTTTGCCAAGGATGCCAAGAGAAGAAAGAAAAATGTAAAGTGACAGCTGAAAGGAAGGTACACAGCAAGTTTACAGTATGGCTGCCTGCCTACTGCATGTTGTTATTCTTATTCTTAACTACTTTGCCAGTACATAAACATTTACATGTACTTTGACTTATTGCACTGGTCAAAATTGTGAACAAAACTGTGGCGACTGCAGGCCTGCCACAGAGTTACATACCAGGACGCTCACAAGTTTGTGGTGAAAGCATTTGCAAGGTCATTGAAACACCAGGAACAACCTTAAGCCATGAAAAAGGAGAATCTCGTTTTCTTGCTTGCAGTATAAGGCTGTGAGGCCTGGCTGACTACCATTCACTGCAACGTCAAAGGGTGTTCAAGCACACTGCACAGACACTAGTGATCCAACAGTTTTCTTTCACTTCCTTTTCTTATTTATAGGGAAGCACTGTGATTTGTCACTGCAATAATAGATCTTGGAAAGGCCAAAACTTTTATATGATTATTCAGTCTGCTACCGCTGCTCGGGTGAGAATGTTAGAAAGGGTTAAACATTTGAACAACAACTTGAATAAAAATTCCTGCAAATTTACTCTTGGAGCAAGAATGTATTCAAATGCAAACTAGCCTGGCGACAGACAGTTCTCATTTACCAGTATAATCTCATTGGGTTTTTTTTGTTTGGGGTTTTTTGTTTGTTTTTGTTTTTGTTTTCCCTTATCCTAAAGATGCAAAGAGTTATTTTTTCCAAGGAGACTAAATAGAATTTTACCTTCAGGACAGGAAATTGTTTGAAAGAATTAAAAGGAACCAGAGCTGTCTGTTCCTACTTTTAAACATTCTCCGTATTTTTCTGCAGTATCCAATGCACTTAAATGGTTTAGACCCATGTATGCCTGTTCTCTGCCTGTTTGCTGGCGCTCTTCTCTATGCCACCGACTTCCTACACTCAACATCACTCTACTGAACCTTTTCACAGGAGGTTAAAATGAGCAGAAGAGAAATTTCTACAACTCAGATGAGAGCTTGAAAATTTGAATACTGGAAAGAAGTCAAATCAAGATACTATTTTTCTTTCACAGAGGTTCAGAAAAAAACATGTGTTTAAAGAATACATGCATTTAAAGAATGAAATTAGGCACAGTAATAAATTTCAGTGGGAGGCTGTGACTTCAGCTGGGGTGAGTATATGTCCAAATTTCCATTTCTTTCAGGGCTAGTGCCTGCTCTACACCTACCCTCTTCTGTTTCCCACTGAGTCTGTCCATCACAGTCTTTCCAATCAAGTTCCAACCCAAATACTGATTTTGGTGATATTCAGTTAACAAATGGCTATAGATTTTCTTTCTAAAAAAAGAAAAATCCCAATTTTTTGTGATTTTCCAAGGAGATTAAGCTAGCAAAACACACATTTAAATGAAGGGTATTTATGTTCTCTGAATTGGAATGAATACAGCTCAGATTTGCCCTGATAGCTATAATCAGAACGTAGTCCAAATTCCATTGCTATCTCTAGTATTTTTGGCAGAGCAGAGAGTGAATCAGAGACAAAAAACAGGATGCCATCAGGCACATAACTGTTTCTTTTTCTGAATATGTTCACTTAGCCACCAATACCTCATCAGCACAGTAGAACTGGCTAAATGCAATGTTTGCATAACAGAAATGATACAAGTCACATTTTTGTAGCTCATTTATACAATGAGATGTAAAAGATGGGAGCAGTTTCTTCTCTAGCCCCTGCAGGACGACCGTCAGGAACTCTGAGGTGCCATTCCTGGATGGACCACGGACTGAGTAAACTCCTCTGAGTGAGAATGATCCATACTTCTTTGCCTACCCAGGCAAAATACATTGCATAAAATCAGTTTGAATAAAAATTTCTAGATGTTTCAAAGCTGCAGTTCTGTAATGACAACTGAGATGCTTGTGTTAAAGCCTACCAAACCTAGATAGTCATGAAGGCACTTCCTGTAATACAGAGAAGTTTGTAAATTATTTTGTATTTCAAGTGCTATGCCGGGTAAATAAATGCTGCTAAATTGCTAGTCAGTCAGGATCATGTGGAATGTTCATTGCCAGCTCCATGACTTTAAAGCGTAAATCAATAAATATATGCTTGGAGAGAACAGAGTGTGTAAAAATGACACCTGACTCAAAAATAAATGTTTTTGCTTCTTAGCCCACGTGAATGAAAGATAAAGCCAAGCCTAGGATTTGATTTATTCCAGTGAAGGCCTCATCAACATTTGTGTTTTTGTAATTATAGTTAGGTGAAGGTTTAGTATAATTACACATGCACATGGAAAAGTGTAAATACTCATTTGCAAACAATTGCAATGAGGGAAGAACCTGATACTTGCTTAGGTATGACTACTCATCCTCTGAAATTTGTGTATGTATAAAAGTGCTCAGTTAGTCAGGTGAGTACTCAGCACTTTCAGGATTGAGACAGTGTAGATACATGCAGGGGCTGTCCATATCCTTCCTTTGAGAACCTCTGTTATCTGAGGATAAAGCCTTAGCCTACTGTTTGTTCTTCTAAATGCAAACGAAATACTTCAAAAATATATTAAATTGTTAGCTTTGGAGAGAAGAATTACATTTTTCTTACCGTTGAGCAGATAAATTTCCTTGAAATTATCCTAGCAATATTTTGCCTCGCTTACAGACGAACTGTAGAAGGTGGCTCCATGCCTTCAGTAACCGCTCTCTCCTTGACCTTTCCGCTGATACAAGGAGCTGTGGTGGCCATTGACCGGATTCTGGTGGCACCTTTGGAAAGTGTGCGGGACACTTTGGTGCTAGAGTGGGGACTAAAGCAGTCAACTGCTTTCCAGTAAGCCTCCTAAACACTATTAGATACCAATAATTTTTTAGTCGTTATTACCAGCTTGGAACTGATTCAGACAAATAACCCATATTCAATTAACAAACATCTGAGGCATCCAGTCCTCAGGCTCAATAACCTCTCCATGTGTAATCTAAAATATTGAGAACATATTTATAATTTAATACAGTTATTATGATTCTGTGCCAACTATTAGCTCATGCATATAACTTGAAGGCAAGATTATAGAATAGCTAGAATTTATAGAAATGTAAAAGATTTTTTCCCCAGAAAATCCCTAAAAATTACAACTTAGTCCCTTAAAAAAATAATATCTATATTATATTTTTACTGTCATACTGTATTATGTCAGTAATAAGATTTATATTAAAGCAATATAAAATGCAAGAAACACTGCCATCATGTGAGTACATGCATACAAACAGTATGTTTAGCATAACATAGATCAATAGGCTTTTTCCTGCCTGGAACTTCAAAAAAAAATCTATTAAGTACTTAAGGGAACGAATGTGCTAGTTCGACAAAATGCACATTGCACTTTATTTTGCAGAGTTAATTAACAAAACTACAATGATGAATCAAGTGTGGATGTTCAAGGAAAACTGGATTCGTGTTGTGCTCTTGAGAGAAACCTGGGCCCATTTCAAGTCCACAGGAATTTTGCTTTTGATTTTCCTGGGGCCAGGATTTTATCCAATAGCTTTAAGAAAAAAAAAAAAAAAAAAAAAAAGAATGTGGCCTGGCTTTCAGTACTATGGATTGTCATATCGGGATTATGGCGGCAGTAGTACCATTTTGTTGAGGACAGTATTCTAAAGAATCCTAACAATCTAGACATGCATAAAATGCCACAGCTGTTGCATCTGTCTTTACCCAAATATTTTTTCACAACATAGAATACACACTGCATTGTGTGAATTGCCTTTAAATTAGCAGTTGGAAAAAGCACAGCAACTCATTTATAACACATTTTTTATAAGTATAGAACTCACTGACACTTCTTCTAGTTTCCATATCAAAACAATACTTGATCAAGCTTCAGGAAAACTGCAGATTAAAAAGATGGAAAGGGGAACATTCACTGGTTGACATGTTTTCTTTGTACCATAACACTAATAGAGATTATTAAAGACAGAGATATGCTTAATGCATTTAATTATTTGAAACTTTTCTGTATTTATTTTCATTTCTAAATAGTCTTGCATACTGCTGCACACAGCAATCTGAAACTTCTCTGAAAACACATTTTTAAAAGGGTCAAAAATCATATTCATGTTTTAAAAGACATTTTAACCTTGAACTGATGCATTTTCCTAAGAATGCAACCAGTGTATTCAATCCTGCTTTGCACTGTTTATCATAATTTTTCATTTGTCATTTAGCATAAAACACTGTCATATTCCATATATTTCTGTCACTGCTCCCAAATTTACAGTTTACCCAAGTTTTGCTTCTGAAAAGAAATTACTTTTATTATTTGAATTTGAATGTTAACTATACAGAATTTTCAGTTATGTTGAACACTGTTTTTCTTATTACAAAGCTTTTTCCTTAATTCACCACTTTAGAAAGTCACTTTTAACAACATCTGCAATTCAACACGGGAAGCCAGGTGGCTTGATAGAAAGGATTTGCTTCCCTTGAATACTTAAAAATTGACAATAAGCAGTAGCATGGGAAATTGGAATGGGCCCTTTAATTTTCTTTTTTCTTTTTTTTCCATGTTATTCAAGAGTTATTGTCATGACAAGCCTTCTGATTATTGCATTTCATATGAAAAATAGCTGATAGTAGACATCTCAGATTTTCCTGTCATGGTTTGAGTTTGGAAATCCTATTTCTGTTCCTAGACTATTTATCTGTCAAGGCTATATGTAATCTCTCTCAGTCCAAATCTGGAATGAGAGGGTTTGGGGGGTTTTGGGTTTTTTCCCCTTGCATACAGTTGGTCCATAACACCTCCTTTTTTTATTATTCTGTGCTGAATTCACAAAACACAACTTCATTTATTGATCTATTTGGGAAAAACTTTTATACTGTTGTACACAAAGACAGACTGTGTGATGTACATAAATTATCAGCTCAAACTCTTACTGAAGGCTGAAATAAATTTAACATTTTGATTCTCTTTTTTAAAAAAAAGAAAATAGACTGATTTCCATTATAGAATTTCATCCCAAGATCTCAGCATGTTCTCGAAGTTTATCATCTCATTAAATTTCACAGTTACTGTCATTTCAAATATTTCTTGAAGACTGAAGTAGAAGAGGTGAAGGACAGTGTGTCCTAGGGTGCCTGTGATGTGAAAGAGCCTTGAAACACATCATTATTATTGTGCAGCTGGTCACCCACAGCACAAAATGCATCAGATCCACAAATAAATACTTTTGAAACTCATTTTGAAGGAGTTTGTTCAGGCTCCAAAAGAGGCAGCTGGGCTCAGAGGAGCTGATGCAGAGGAGGGTGAGAGGTCTGCACCCTGGTCTGGGATCCTCATCGAGGTCTGGGATCACATGAAAGTCTCCATAATTTGCAAAGGGAAATGTGAAGAACTTTCTGGAGATTAGGAAGGATGTACAGGGTCCAAGCAGAAAAAATATATTGACAAGGAGAGACTACGAGACAGGTAGCAGGACCTGCCAAAGATTTGGTGCAGTACACAGCATCTTCTAAGCCTTACTTAACTTCCAAATTTTTGAGGCTCAGTCCAGTTGCCCACATATAAGATGCCTTATGGTTTCATGGCTGAACTTCAGCTGTTCCTCAGAAGAGACACAGGTTTCCTGCAGATTGTGTTGCATGGCTGTCTCAGGCTCACTAAGGCATCTCAAACAGCAGTAGATGTCTGTGTGTGGGCACCTGAAACAGACCTTTAGGTTCAGATTCAGGTCCAGATTCAGACACATAAAGGTGCTGGCAATGTGTTTGTTCGCAGATGAATTTGGTGTTTAAGCTCCTGACATTGTGTCTACCCATCACGGAGTCTACAGACCTAGTCGGCTCTCCCTAGAGCCGTCGTGTGTCTGACCAGCTCTCCAGACTTCATCAACTATACTGACTAGGGGCCGGATTGGTTGCCCAGATGCACATGTCCAGTGACATTTGGCTCATCCTTGACACCCAGTACAGCTGCATACGACTGGCAGCTAGAAGACCTACAGCAGATCATGCCATTCTGGAGCAGCAGCTGGAAGCCAGGCACAGTAAGCCAGGCCTGGGGCATCTCAAATAGCACACCTATGCTTTAGCAACTGAGTCATCCCTGTGGCTTTCCCTGTTGACTATATTGAGAGCTGAGGCATTTAATTTGCATGCATATATCTGTAGGCATTTAAATTTAAGTATGTCTATTTGCATAGTGACTCCCACCCTTAATGATTCTCCTTTATTATTAGTTAGCAGTACAGTCAAAGCTGTCATTAAGCCTGTTTTTAACCAGGCTGAGCCTACAACCCCACCAGGAGCCTTTTATTCTCCAAAGCTGATCCAAAGCTGCTTACACTGTGGCCCCTTACACTGCAATATTAGCAAGAGTGTCATTTAAGAGCCTTCTCAGAGCTAAGCATAACAAGATCCCCCTTGCTCAGAACTGTCTCTTCCCCCAAGCAGATTGGTGCCCATCAGATGCAGAAGGAATAATGCATCGTATCAGGGTAATGTGAAACAGAAAATGGACAGAGTTCAGCATGCATAGCTGTTCCTTCTCATCTAAGTGACTGCTATGTTCCCTTGAAAGCAGAGTCATCAGTACATTGCAAACATGTACACAGAAATTTTAAAGAGCTTTGCCTCCATATCAATTCGTACTACTCTGAACTTTCACATTTAGAGTTAGATCTGGATATATAAGATAAAAAGTCTTCAAAATCTTTAAACCCTGAGAAGCTGTACGCTGTCATTGCTACTTGCTCTTTTATATAACACTTATGAATAGGGGTTTTTTTTCCCTCTTTATATTTGGAAAACAAGCTGTTCTTTATTATCACGGAATCATAGTTGTGTGAAGAGGTAAATTGCTATGCACTTTTTTAAAAATATATATATAAACCTGCTCAAAAGATTTTAGAATGTTTCCATTTCAGTGAAAGGAGGACTGAAGATGTCACTGACTCCTTTTTTCATTTTTCAGTAACTCGTCTATTCATTATTCTCTGTATTTGCTGTTCAAAAAAATAAAAATCCATCAAGGCAAATAAGCAATACCATGTGGCTTGGCTTGTCCTGTGCTGATGTCAAGCTACATTATGAACAGTAACTGTCTAAGTAAACAGTTTGCAAACAACACTTAAAAGAGCAAAACTCTTTTATACATCATGAATCATCTGAGGGTTGCATTTACACTAATAAATTAAACAGGGCAGGACCCAAGGTTGAGGCACTGGTGCATGGTACTGCTTAATGGTTAACATGCCCTTTGGCATGGTTTTGGCTTGTGCCAGCTGCTATTCTCCCAGATAACTCTGAACACAGAGCTGTTCCCACTAAACAGCATGTATAAGGGTGCTTCATCTTGGGGAATATGAGAGTTTAGCCTTAGAGACACATATTATTGGTGTCTGGTCCATTTTCAAAGGACCCCAGTCTTTTTTTTTTTTTTTTTTTTTTTTTTTTTTTTTTTAATATATAGATGTAATGTAAAGGGAAATCAAAGCTACTTGTGCTGCAAATAATCAGGTTCTTACAAATAAACCTTTGCAGAATCAGCATATGGGTCTTGGTGTCAACTGTAAGTTTGAAAGAAACATTTGAAGGAAACTCAGAAAAAGAGCAAAAGCGCTGCATTTATCAGACAAATCTTTCTCAGTGATAATTTAGCCTATCCTAAGTGTGGTCCTTTGCTTCATTATGAACTATATTTGTTTATCTGAAGACAGAAAATCGTAAGTGTTCCAATGAATTTAATGAGTGAAAATTATACAGCAAAAATGTTAAACATTTACTTATATCATTACGATGGAGGAATGTTGTGCACAGCAGTAAATTTTATATGAAGGAAGTGATTCTAGGGTTTAAAATTTCTTTTTGTCATAAAAATTAATATAAATAAATCTTAATTAAGTCAAGTTCTTGATAATTTGAGTACAATTTAGTGTGGTATCTTGAAATATATTAAAAGCCTCAAGAACTGAAGAAATGAAAATGAGAAATTTGTTTAAAAAACAAAAATGTTGAGTGTATTTAAAATATTCATGGGTGGTGAATGCATTTTGCGCTTTAATGATCCTAGCAGCTGGTTACAACAGCTTCTTCCAGAACAGAGAAGTTCTTCAGTCAGCTGAGTTTTCTTTTTTTTTTCTGCTATAGTCAAAGCTCCTCCAAAATGCTGCCTAAACTTTAGGTAAGTTGAATACATAGCAGTGGAATAAAAGTACAAAAAAGGACATAAATACTATTCATGCTTTCATGTAGAATATTTATAATGATAACTGGGGTTAATCCTAATTCAAACAAAAGAATTGTGTGCACGTAGGTCAAATGTTATGGATTTGTCTGTGTAGCCATGTATTAAACCAGAACAATTTATTCTCTATTCCTGACAATATGGAATAAGGAGGTAACAATAAAATTATCAAATATCATAGTATCCCAGACAAGGGTACTTCTAACAAGAGAATTAAGTAAATTGGGCTACTAACTGCCTCAGGATATTGTGGAGTAAAAATATAGAGATGTATTCCAAAAGGTGTTAGACAAAATCACGAAGGAGTGAAAAATTGAGAGACTATCAAACACAGGGCAACATCTGTATGAGAAGTCGACTAAACCTCCAGCTGTCAGAGGCTCCATGGGCTGGGGAAGAGGCAGTCTATTCTTGCAGTGTTCTTTTATCCTTTCCATAAAATCCGATGGGGTACCGATAAAAATAAGATGGTGAGATAGGCAGACCTGTCATGGAACAGAATAAAGTTGATTTATGCCAATGAAAATGTTCATTACTCACTCGTTGCAGGCCATCAGTTATAGGTTAAAATATGTGTGCCCATTCCTTCTCTTTTAGGCGTAGGAAAATACATGCAAAACATGGTGGAACAGACTCATAAGCCACTTCATATTCAACATATTGATTTTAGATATCTAATAGCTTCATAAATGAAGTGTAAAATGAGATGTTAAATTAAGAAATACATATATAATATATATATTTTTGTACATATATGTATGCATATATGTGTGTGTGTGTGTATGTGTATATATAAATATATATATATATATACACATACACACACACATATATTTTTTATATATATATATACACACCCCATCTGGTGATCCACTCTCTGTGGAGTTGAAGTTTATATTTACCTGACCACTGCTGAAAACATAATAAGCCTGGCCAAAAGAGAGATTGGAGGAAAACTAGAAAAAGTAACAAAAACTATTTTTTTTTTAAATTCATCAGAGCCAGCAGAAGAGTCTACAGAGCCATTGATCATAAACAGAGTCACTTAAGAAAAAGCACTGGTGTTCACTGTGGAAAAAACTATTTAAACCAGAAGCTTTCATTGTAGGCTTTTACTCAGAGCCTCTGCTTAACTGAACTGGGGATGGGAGTCCCGATCGAACTGAACACAGAATATATAAACAAAATCGACAATAAGACAACATCAGAATCAGACACTAGTAGTCACCCAAGAAGTCCAGAGGAACTCTAAAGGGTGAGGTAGCTAAATTACTACCAGCAGTGTGTAACACCCAGTTAAAATTGCCTTGAAATATGATGACTGGAAGGTAGCAAAAGTGACTCTAACTTCTAAGAATGGTTCCAGGATAGTTCTGAAGAGTACAGTCATCCAAGTCTGATATTTGCCCTTACAAAATTATGAGGAACATTAATAAAGATGAGTTTGTGGATAGCTTTCTACGTATGGTCTGCTTATGAAGTGAAGACATATCTTTTACAAAAGGAAGTACTGCCTTAAAAAAAGCTTACAGTATCTTAAAAGTATCTTAAGTATCTTAAGAGCATCTTAAAAGAGACAACAAGCGTGCAGATAAAGGTGATTGTTGACATTGTTCTGCTTGGATATCCAAAGGGTTTTGGCCAAATCCCTCAGCAATGGGTTTTAAGGAAAAAAGAGCAATGCATAAGAAAGTCAGTCCTCACATGGATAAATCATTTGCTAAAAGATGGAAAACAAGGTTGAAACAAATGGTCAGCTCTTGCCACAGAGGGACACAGGTGCATTTCTGCAGCCAGCTGTGCTGAGAGCTGTGATGTTTCACTTATTAATAACTGATTAGAAACAGGACAATCAGTAAGGTAAGAAAGTTTGCTAAGGTTGCTAAACTGTTCGTGAAGTAAAGATGAGGACTGGCTGTAAAGCATTGCAAAAGAACTTTATAAGAATGAGCTATTAGGCAATAAAATGAAAGACAAAATTCAAAACAGAAAAACATAAAATAATACACCTGGGGAAAAAAGATAAATGTCATGTATAAAATGATGGGCTCTGAGTGGACCATTGCAATACTGGTTCTCATAAGTTGTGAGAAGTTGGGGTTATGATTAATAGTGTCATGAAAATTTCATCTCAAAGCTCCACAGAGGCAAATGGGATTAGGAATTGTTGGGAAAGGATTAGAGAACAAAACAGAAAACACAGTATATATTTATCTTAAAAATTGCATGTCTAATCTCCATATCTCCAAAATAATATTAATAGAGCTGGAGAAGGTACAGAGAAGGGCAACAAGATGTGGAATGGCTTCTGTAGGTGGGCCAGGACCCTTTCTGCCTGAAAAAGAGGTGACTTCAGAGGCTACATTTGAAGTCTAAAAAATCATGCAGGTCAGGGGAAAGATGGTTAGGGACAGACTCTTCATGGACTTCCAGGACTAAAACAAGGAAGTGCAAGCAAAGTGAGGAGGAGCCAGGTTGAAAACAAACAAAAAACCTACCACCAACAAAAAAAAGAAGGTGGCACTGCATGCAGTGTGTGGCAGACATGTGGAACTCCACTCCGAAAGGTAGTGTGTATGCTAAAAACTTATAGGACAAACTGGAAAAGTTCGTGAAGGAAAAAAGTCACTGAAAATTGCTAAAGACAGGGAAGCTACATATAGCTTAGAAAATCTCCTGAGCTGAAAACAGAGGCTGGGAGAGTATATAGGGAAGTGACCATATATGCTGGCTGCCTTCTTATTCTTCCCTAGGTTCCCTCTTTACATCCATTGCTGGAGGCAGAACACTGATCAGAATTAACAGGTTTTGGGGGTGAGGGGTGGGCTTCTCTCTTTTTTTTGGTTTGTGTGTTTGTTTGTTTATTTGCTTGATTGATTGTGTTTTACTGTTGCAATTGGACCCAGTGGGAATTTGTGGTTATTTCACTCTTTTTGACTCAGTTACTGGAGCCACTGGCCTAATGTCAAATGCCAGTAAACAGCTATGGAAGTTGTGGAGTAGACCTGAGCTGTGAATACGTCTCTGGAGTATGAAACATTATGTCACAAAAATGAGAAAGGAAATATCAGCAACCCAAATTCCCAAATGGCTGCCTTGTTCCCTCCCCTGCCTCATCCATGAGTTACAGTCCATTCTATGTTGTCAGCTCACTGGAGAACACTGCCAAATAGGTCTCTGTAATTTATCCTACTATCACTGTTGCTGCAAAAAGAATAAAGGATGAAGCTCCCTTAAATTGGGTAACTGCCTTTTCCCTTTGAAAGATTAACTCAAGACTGGATAGTTTTCTGAAAGATGTATTTTGGTTCAGCAAAATATATTAGTTTGACACAGAAATTGCAGGGTGAGATTCTGCAGCCTGTAGCATGCAGGATGTGTCCTTCGTAGGTTTATGAAATGTAAAAACAGACCAGGCAAGCTCTGCTGTCTCTGCTAAAATCATCTTCAGACTGTAAACTGCAGCTAAAAGATAGCAGGAGTTGAGAATACATCTTTTTATAATATTTGATGTATCTAATTTCATCTAGTGTTATTTTCAATTATAAAAAAACACAAATAAAAGAGCAAAAACAAAACAAAAAAACCCCATGGTGTTAGAATTGTAATTGAAACTCAATATTCATAAGCTTTAATATACCTACCAACAAAAATATATCAGAATATATGTTGGAGTTGCAAGACAGATTCTCCAGTTCTGAGTGGTGTTACAATTGTGAGAAAAACTACTAAAAGTTCAAGAACTGCTGGAACATTTTAAAGTGTCATCGGTAAGTATGGATTTAGACGTTTGCATTGTTTCAGCTGAAGGTGTGTCTAAAGATCTGCAACAGTTTGCAAAATAAGTATCTGTACTACATGCAATAACTTTTTCTATATATTGTTAAACTTCACTCATGATTATCTTAATGGAACAGCTTCAAGAATATAGTCATGAAACTCTGTTACAGATTCTTTTAAAGATGTAGGGTATATTCTCTGTCAGTTAGCCAGGCTCTTTCTATTGCAAATGAACAGATGGAAAGCAATTCACTCCAACAAGCAATTCACCCTCTATCTAAGGTAAGGTGAATTGCTTTCTGGACACGCTTGTCTCTTTCCATTGACTAAAGGAGGTGTACGTGGAAAATATTAAAATGTTCCCCTGTTTTCCTTTAAAATGTCTCTCTGCTACATTTTTCCTCATTTTAATGATTATCCTGCACACAAATTGCAGCCAATCAGTTTACGTTAATGTCTGCCTCTGCTGTATTCACCACGTATAGCTCCTGTCAGTTGCCCTAATTATCGATTGGCATACATTTCCCCGGAAGACCTCACAAGCAGCGGAAATTAGAGTCTGCGATTTCTTCCCTGATTTTGAATCCTTTTACTAAGCACATAGTATATGGCTAATTTACTAACTTCTTTGCAGCTCTGCAAAGCTCAAACACACACTAGGAATTTATTTGAAAATATGTTTATAGTTGAACAGATTAATCTAATTTAGTTAATAGAGTGATGAGAGTCTACAGTACTTCTTGCTTGTGCACTAAGCTAACTGCACCTTATGGCTTTTTGTGCTTGGAGGATGCCTTTCATTCTTGCTCAGCATGCCAGTTTTGCTCCCTCCTTCAGCTCCCTTCCCAGAAAGCTACTGCCTCCCATTCACCTTTTCAAGAGTGGGTCCTTTTTCCTGGACCACCTATCTTCATTCATTCTACAGGATAAATACACAAAAGGAATTTGTATTGTACAAAAAAATGTGAAATTACAGCTTTATGAAGTGCATCATTCCTACTTCCTTTGTAGTATTCTGTGTGTCTTGAAATACCAGAATCAGTTCATAAGCTTTTGTGTGGAATGAGTGTGTTTACTTTTTATTTATACCTGTGACCAATACAAAGTATGAAATAAAGGAATTCATGACGTATATCATAATCATCCATATGTCCTTGGAGAGCTTCACTTTCTTTTCCAGTGCTTTTACCAATCCCAGCTTTATTTCATGCAGGCTTCCCTAAGTACCATAAAGAGAATGGCTTTTTGGACTTGGCTAGCTGAAACATATAAATCATGCACACTTCTGAGACTTCCCTCCAGACTTGCACCAGGGAGCATTCTCTGTTGCCTGGGGAAGTAATTTGAATGGATAGCCCATTAGGTCAAATCAAGAGATCCTTTCAGAGTCTGTGATGACGTCACATTAAATTAGGGGACCTTTGAGAGATCCTGGCCTGAGTTTAAAGTCTGGGGGTCTTCTGAGGCTTTGGGGGAGAGGGCAAGGATGAAGTCATCACGCTAGCTCTCATTTCAGAGTTCTAGCTGTGGAAAATTGATTTTAAGAATACAACTTATTTCTCAAAGTCTAATCTTGTTGTTAATGATTATTTTAGAACCCTTAAAACACAGCAAAACAAATGAGAAAAGCTCTTCCCTGTCTCTTTGATGAGAGGAGCACATTCTCATAAGAGAAACTGTTGGACCTTTTTGGCATTACAGGACTCATCTAATGGGTCAGCTTCGGGCAAAGTAGATAGCTGCCTAAGATAGCAGAAATGGGGAGGAAAAAACAAAGCCTGAAGTGGGACAGACTTCTGTGCCCTGGTGCAGCAGTGCTTGGGCTGCTCGGGTTCAGCTGCTTCGGCAGCTCAGCGTGTGCCCAGCTCCCACTCTCCTGGGTGGCTCAGGGCATGAGAGCTGGTGAGGTCCATCAACCCAGCCCACCACACCATGCTCTGCCTTCTCCTGCCACTTTTGCCACCTCAGGGCAATGAGCAACCACAGCAGCAGAGGAGGCAGGCAGCTCGCTCTGGCCATGCTCCTCTCTTCTCTCCTTGGCTGTGCCCTCCTCGGGGCATGCTCTGGCAGGGGGATGGAGGTGAGCACAGAGAGGGCTGCGGCAGGCATTGTCCCTGGGACCTTCTACTCCATCTTCTTCTTCTCTACTCCATCTCTTCTGAGCTTCTAGCCATCCTGCCATGCCTAAGGCACTAGTGTAGTACAGGTTGAGACCCTAAAGCCAGTAAGGCAATTCTGATCTGGCAACAGCACGTTTATGTCGTGCAGCATCTGGACAGAGCAGACTGATACTAGCCTGGGGATAAGTATGTGGCATAGATATAGACTTATATTTCCATATGTCTGCTGAGAGCATGATTTTTTTTTCATTCTTGTATGAAATCTTCTCACTTCATAAGCATTTAAATGAAATGCCAAGGTGTTTATATTTTTTAACTCTTTTCATTGTATTAGGCAATGTCTAGACAAAAAGAAATACTCCTTTAACAGTGGTTAGTTGTAAGTCATGAAAGTTCAGTAATAGTTATAGCAAAAGTATAAGATCTCATAGCTTTCTGTGGGTAGCACTATTAAGCTTCCACTAGCTGATGTTGAGTAAAATGGTTTTCATTCAGCAGGATTAAAATTAGGCACATAAATGTGGTTCTTATGATTGCCCTGTCCTTAGGTCTACAGGAGAGCCAAAAAAGCAGAACAGCTGAGTGAAGTAATACTATAGGATCTTCTACAGTGAGGGAGAGTAAAGAGATGAGATGAGAAAAATCCATTTGAAATTTAATATTACAGGGGAAATATATATATAGCACATATTACTGATGCATGCTTATCACTGTTAGAGAAACAAAATTTGAACTGAAAAGCCGTCTCTGATAAATAACTATTCTCTATTGGTCTCTGTTAGGGCCATGGGAAATTTGGAATTCAGAGCTGATGCAGAATAAGGAGGCAAATCCGTATACCCAAAGCATCTTGGCTCAGATGTTATTAACATTTAACTAGTGATGAGCCCACTGTAGAGAATCTCAATTTCTTGGTAGCCCAGGTTTCAACTTTCAGTGCCTCACTTTGAGAAAAAGGAAAGTCTTTGACAGCACAAGAGCGTTAGCAAAATTAATCAGGTCTATTTTAAGAGAAGATTGCTTCCATCTCCAATGGTGACATTTGTATCCATCCTGCAAAGATTCAATACTCCCAAGGATTCACATTAAATCCCAAAGTAATGCAACTGCAAGGGAAAAAATGCATTTGTAGGTTTTCCCTGTGCACAGTTCAGCATCTGATGAAAAATCTGTTGCTTGTACATGATTGAATGGTATGGCAGAGAAGGAACTCTTCATACCAAATTAAAAATATTTACTCTTATTTTCTTCAATATCATGATTTTGAAGAGGCTGCGATCACGTCAGGAGCTCCTTAGGGCCTTCTGCTTTTCTGTTAGCTCAACCCAGATGCTGTCACAGCCCTACCTGGTTCTCCTCTGCAAGGAAGCAGGTGTTGGGTGCGAACTGACAGACAGGCCCATGTACACTTTCATCCATACCAATATAGAGAAAGAGGAATTGGCTAGCTGCCTAGAACATCTTCACAGACAAAAACATGGACATTTTTTACTGGTAGACCAGAACATGGTCAATAAATACTCTCTGAAAGAGGGGAGACATAGAAGAAGACACTATGTAACATGGCAGTTTAGACACTACATCCTGCACAGTGTTCACTGAAATAGCATAAGGCAGCCACAATCCTTTACCTTCAATCATCCATAGCCACAATCCTTTACCTTCAATCATCCATAATAATAAAATTAAAAAAAAAAATGCATAGCTCCCCTTAACCAATCAATACCACCATCACCCTGTATTTGCTGATATTTTCCAACAGATGGGATTTTAAAAATGCAGATTTGTAAAAGCGTCTTCAAAGGAGTTGGAAAGAGTGATTTGTTCACATACTTTCAAAACTGGAAAGTTTTGTACTGAGACAAAATTTTCCAGACTACAGATGGCATTGGTCTTTCTTGTCTTTTGCTAAACACAGTTCTGAAACCTTTACTTATGTTTGTTACTGCTTTTTTCCCTGTAAATGGTTCCTTTGAGCAATTATATTTCTTCAGCCTTTCCTGAGCATGGTATTATATGTGGCCATGTATAATGCAGCACTGTTTGCCTAACCTCTTCCTGTCTGCTTCTGTTGCATTTTTATTGGAAAGCTTCCAAAAATCTTTGTTAAAACCTGTTCACAATGAAATCAACAGAACACTTGAGCTTTGTTGGAATACTGGTTTGGAAACATGCATGAATAATGAACTCTGTATAGAAACATGTTAAATACAAAACTGAATAAAACAAAACGCATGACTATGGAAGAATAAAGTCACCCAACTAAAGTCCCAAAGATTACAAAATCACACAGGCACTGGAGCTGCCTGCACTTCTAATACAACCAAAACCACAATGCGATGTCAACGAGTAACTCTTGGATTACAACTTTCTGAAGAACATTCAGGCAATAGAGAGAAAATTGTGAATGAAATCAAATGTACAGAAGAAGTGTATGGAACAAATCTCATCAAGCCTCTGTTCAGAGGAAAAACTGAAATACAAACAGTCACTAATTAAAATGTAGCTATGTTACGGATTCTGATTGATCATTCAATCAAGTAATATAGAACAAGACACTGAAACAGAAAGGTTGGGCTAGGAATCTTGAACATTACAATAAATTTGATCAAGCTCTGACTGCCATTAGAAATAAAAGATAATGATTTATAAATGACTCAATGGCCTCTTCAGCTATTCTAAAAAAGTAGCCATATTTACCATTCCCTGGGTAGCATGGCTGTCATCACCAGCCACAACAGCTCTTAGACTTTCTTGGCAACTCACAAGGTATCCAGCGGAAAAGGAAGGACAGGATTCTTCTGATCTAATTTAGCTATCCAAAAGTTAAGCATCTAATCTAGTCTACTCTAGGCACATAGACCTCTCAATACACTGAAACAGGTGTCTTTAAAAAGTCATTCATGGTAACTTAAGCCAAGCATCTAAGAATGTTGAGATAAATAATTATCTGGAGTTGTTGGCATGTCTCTGTTGACCAGAAGGGAGATTATATGGTTAATTCAGACAGGGCAGCAAACTTTTATATGGTCAGAATAAAGTGATGAATGAAACCCACCTGACTATTTGACCTCTCAGCATCTGTCCTGGCTTGCTGCAGGCACAGTGCTGTCTGCTTTCGTCTGAGCAGAACAAATGAGATATTTCATAGGCCCGCAAGTGTTAGTATATCATTACCTAAACGAGATTCTATTTTAGATTAACCCACAGAATCAGTTCCTGCTTTCTCATGTAACCTCACTTCCCATGTAAATAGACGATTGATCCCTCGCTAGGGGAGGTATTCTAATACTACAAGCCAGGAAAAGAAGTCTATCACCTTCTTGAGAGCTTAGAAAAGTAAGAAACAAGCTATAGAGTTTTGTACATTTTCATTTGAAAACAACAATGGAAAAAGCAAGAAATCTATCCAAAAGACCAATATAGTAGTCTAGACAGGAAATAACTAGGGCATGAACCATTATTTTGGCCCTTGATAAAGTAAAAAAATCTGAATTGTTGCGATAGTAAGCATATTCATTATAAATGATCTGGCAGTTGTACCAATAGGAGTAGCAACATTTAGACTAGTGTGAAATCAATGATTCTTAAAGATGAAACATGAATTAGGTGTGAAGAAATGAGCATGAGAAACTCTCTTTGACTTTGCTGGAGCCGGGATTTCCCCTGTGAGTGTAAGCCGTACAGCGTTATAACAGAAGCATTATACATCTGCTTACACTCATTTTACCCAGGTGTGAACTGATTAGGGTCAGATGCATAAATCTTTTTCTAGGAAAAAAATGCATGTGCAGCTTTACCAACTTTCTTTGTTGTTAAGAAATAAATTCTGATATTCTGATTTTTTTTTTTAATGGAACAGTTTCAAATAGCTTCCTTTATAAGAATTTTCTTTTAGTTTATTAGCAATTCAAGATGCTTTGAAAAGTTTGAAATTAAAACAAAACATTTGGTTTTCTCAGTCAGAATGTTGTGACAAATTCAAGAGTTATTTTAGACTTATACTCAGTTAGAAATTTCAAAAAAAGTTTATTTTCCAGAAATACTTCTTTAAAAGTTGGAAGCTGACAATAAACCTCCCAAACATGTTTCTTTTTGTTTCTTTGTAAAAGTTATAGTAGATATAAAGTACTTATTAGCAGCTTATTAGAGCTATCTCAAATTCACTTATTTTTGTTTAATTATTCCACTCTAATGAAATGAATTTTCAGATATAATTCATAATATATATAATATATAATAATTTCAGATATAATTATATGGATGCTTTTTGTATATGTGGAAATAAAACATGAGATTCAGAAAGTAACAAAAAAAAAGTTTGAAAATATTTTAGCTTAAGACTGTGAGACTCTTTATGCACTACTTATTTAACATTTAATGAATCACTTATGTAGGCCTGAAATCCATTTTCTAAAGAAAGGTCACAGTAACAGCAGTTTATAAATATACATTTTGCAGTTAAAGATTAGTTGTACATTGTCCAGAAAGTTCTAAGCAAACACCAGTGTTCTGTGTGCATGTGCATACATCTGTGCAAACCATACAATTGCAGCAGTGACTGAAAGATCTTGCTTTAACTGAAGGCCCAGAAAGTGGGTGTTCTTTTCACAGTAGCAGATGTGTAACTGTGGCCATAACTAACTGTCCCTTGGTTAAGCACTCCCTGACACAGTGTGTCCCTTACCTCCTATGTTACTTCTCTGCTTATCAGCCCTAACAGCAGCCCAATAGACAACCTTAGTTGTATTGGGAGAGAAGGACTCTTAACATCTCCTACGACAAAACTCAATACTCAATATTGGTAGGCTATTTCTTTTAAGACAATGACATATTAGTGGTTCCATAATCATTAATACTGGATCAGTGCACTAAAAAGCAATGGGCATCAGATCTGGATCTGTGTGAGTGCATGATCGCATTTCTGCTGTGGCATGTGTGCCTTGCCAAAGCATGCCATATGGTGCTTGGGCTGGCTTTGTGTAGCTGCAGGAGAACAGATGATACTTGATCTGATCCTGAGTCTGCCAGGACAAAATTACCCTATCAAAATATTTTGAACAGATTTGAACCAGCAGTATGAGCTTGTACCAGTTCAGTACTTAGTGTCGTGTGGCTGCATTTCCTTCAGTCGATTACAAGAAGCTTTAAAACTGTCTTGGGACTACAGCTTGATTTAATCTTGTATGAGAGACAATTTAGTCCTTTGGAAAAGCAGATTATCTTTAATGTTGAGTTTCATACAGCAAAAACACATGAGGCAGAGCGATAGGATCTTTTCATTGTAGAAGTGGAAAAGGACAGAGAACTCTTGATTCAGCCAAGCCACATTTTCATCCAAGACAAAAAGCAAACATAAACTTCAAGGTAGTTGCATGTCCACAATAAGAAAATCAGATTTGAAACCTACACTTCATTTCTTACATTTGATGGCTTTCAGAACTGTATCCAGATTTCTCAGAGATTAGGGAGAAATTTATATTTTTACTTGAAATGATCTGATACTTATAGAGCTTTTGAAAAGAAAATTGTCTCTTTTATTTCTTCTTTTTTTGGGGGGGGGGTGGTTTCTGTGCCTTTGTATTTCTGGCTCTTGTCTAGGCACATAAAAGAATGTCCTGAAATATGCTGAGAGGGCTTTGCTTTCTCTTTATTCAAATTTATTCTTACTCTGTTTTGCAACAGTTAGCATTTGGAAGGACTGGAGAATGAGCACATAGGGACCTGGAATCACATCTGCAGCCCATAGGATGCAATCTCATTTCCTGCGATTTCCAGATCAAAGAAGAATTCTGATTTCTTCTAACTGAGCCTCTAAACTGTTTGGGTTGAGCTACATTAATTTCAAATCATTCCAGTCAATGCTCAAAAGACAATGTAAAATTATTGTTGGATTTCAGATCTTGCATTGCGGAAGAAGCAAGAGAGGAACAGATCACTGCCAGGTAGGACAGGAAATTAAAGTAGACGAAATCTTTACAGAACAAATTTGTCCTAACCACAGCCCAAGTCATTAATTCTTTTTTACTTTTCTAATTATACACACTGTCATTACACTTTATTCTTTTGTTGTTTCACTATTTCCCCATAAAGCCCTTTTTAAGAGATGGAAACATCCGTATAATCAGTTTCTGAAGGGGACATAGCTGCCCAGCAGAGCTTCTGTTAGCTGCTGCTCATTTGCTTCCACTTTTTACTGTTTGGTCCTCTTCTCTGTCTTGTTTATTTAAACATCTTAATGAGCTTGATTTTAGGATCTACATGTTGCCATGTGTGGCAGCAAGCTGGAATTACTCCTTAGGTCATGCGCTGAAGAGTTTAGTCCACAGGGTATGGGTAATGTCTCTGAAATCTAATCCCATTTTAGTTCTTCCAGGTCTTGCATGGCTGACTTCAACTCAACAGTAACAAAAGGTCAACTCAGAAGTCAGAAACTTACAACCTTTAAGTCTTATTTGTCTGGAAACCACAGAACTCTCATTTCTTTCCCAGTCTTGGAAATGAGAAGGCCTATTCAGAAAATCACCTGCTTTACGAAAGACTCATATTCATTTCCCTGTAAAAATATAATTTTGACTCAAAATAGAAACAAATTAAATGGAACTGAGAGGTAAGTTAAAACTAACTGCCACAACTCTTGCTGCTGTGAGCAGACCTATTAACTTCGAGGAGAATGCTCAATGGATTAAGACCTATGGTCAGTAGTCTACCCCGAGGTTTGAAGTGCAGTTGTTGACTCCAGGTGATGCATGGATTGCCCTGTGCTATTGATGGCCTAAGAGCTCGTTTCGCCTTAAAGGAAAAAGCTTGAAGAGTCATTCCTGCTCTGAACTATAGCAACAGGAAATTATAACACTCTTCACTGTTGGTGCAGTTTTTCCACCCAGTGTCTTTGGAGACGGAGGTGAGGTTCCTCTCATCCCTCACCTTTCGTGCTCTTTTGTTCTCGGAGAAATTATAAGGTCAGAGAAACCTGAAAAAATAATATTCGGGGCCTACATGCAAGAAGTAGATGTATGGGATATTATCTCATATTACTCCCATAAATAGGCACACAATTCACCTGTCTATACAGTTTAGGGCACTGTTAGCTTTGACAGGAATAAACCTGAAACTGGATGGGATCCTAGCTTGCACCAGCAGGAAATCCGAGGACTTCAACAAGTTTTAGACCTTGTTCTTTAATCCCCATGTGGAGATCCAGTGAGCCAAAGCAAGGGATGCACACGTCCTTCTGCTGATTTCCCTGGAAGCAGTATGCACACCTGAGGACAGATTTTGCCCACTCGTTATTTCCGTAAATTCTTCCCTAACAGGTTTATTTTCTCCACACTATATGAAAGTTGGCTTTAATTCCCAAGATTTATTGCACAAGGCTTTGTAAGTGCACTCAGGCTTTTGGCAGAACAACATATTTCTAAATAGCTTGAAATAAACAAATAGATAAAATAAATGGCCTTGTATTTTACTGTTACTCTTTTGTTTGCACAGAATACTCAGAGCTATATATTCTTTCCCATTTTATCTTCATTCCTATTTCTTTCACACTACATTTTAAAACATCCATGAAGGAAAGAACAGAAGTTCAATTTGAAAATTGAAACAGCTGTACCAGAAACAGGATAATGTTGCGGTTCACTTCAGTCTTTCTCTCAGAAAAAATTAACACCCTTGCTCTTCTCTCATGCCCATTTAATTTGTAAATTATTTAATTTAATAATTATAAATGATCCTGTCAGATAGAGAAAATCACAGTGGCCCAAACAAATCACAGCCATATTACAGCCTTTTAATTAGAACAAATCACTAGTCACAATTAAAAGTGAATGTCTTTATCAAGAATAAAAGAAGCTTTTATCCTTCACTCATCTCTATATTTAGGAACACATCTGGTCTGTTTTAAATACATTTTTGATGTTAAAAGAGTGGAATCTTTTTGCTAAGTTCTCGTCGGTCTGACAGTCTGTTGCTGAGAGGTTCTGACACGAGCCCTGATCTTGTCATGAACTGCATGGAAGGAGACTCCTACAGAGGCCGAAGGAGCCATTAAAATAATAAGCAAGGGGTGCATATCCACAGAGCGGATGTACAGAAGCTGCCAAAAAAAGAACATGCCATGTCCAAAGCCTCACTACCCTGCTGTGTGGAGATCCTGCAGCTTTTCCTCACCTTGCTAGATTTGGCCTTGGATCTGCATGCTACAAAACACATAAAAGGCATTTGATTTCAATCAGTTCACTACAGAAGAGCTTGACAGGAGCACACCTGAAGCAGACATAGTTTTATTTAGGACATAGTTTGAATACAAGACTGAAGCAGAAGACTATAATGAGAATTAAAGCCTCAGCAAGACCTCTTTAAAGGCTAAGGGCTTTGAGAAGGTGAAGAGATGCAACCCATACGGTGTTAATAAGCATTTGGAGACACCTGCCAGATGTGGAAAAGGAAGCATTTTCCTGCAAGAGCAAGGCAAAGCTGAAGTGAAGATCATATGTGGAAACAGTCCGATCTTATACAAAGTGTGTTTTCTCAGTAGAATAACGCAATTACTCTGTGACAAAAAGTCATTATACCACCTTTAACAATAAGAGAATGTCCAAAAACTGAGGATAAATGGGCTGAGGGATCTTGCCTGGGACTGAATCCCCATACAGCAGTGGGATATTTGCAGGAGGAGGAAAGACAAGAACCGCCTAAAACCCCTGCAGTGAACGCCACAGAAGATCTTGGAGACAGTAGAACACTGGCAATATGATGACAATAAGGGGGGGGGGGGGGAGGGAAATAATATAAAAAAGAAAGAACTTTTTGGCCAGGAAACTCTCATAAGAGGCTTGAAAGTCTGAGAATAGACAGGCTTGAAGGCATGAAGGCAGATATATAGACAGATTATCGCTGTTCTTTTATTTTCAGTCACAAGGAGTACTGCTTCACTGAAGTATTCATGGTGTCACTTTTCTTCATAGAAGCATATATATGTGTATAATAGAACAGGATAATTTAGAGGAAAAATAAGAAAATCTTCAAGAATGTTTATTTAACTAAAATAGATTAGATGTGTGGGTTCATTCTTTCTGCTAGTACTGAAACATATGAACTTTCCTGGATAAAATTTCTTGAACACCTTCCCTTGGGGTAACCAGCTTCAAATGCATGTTGTTATATAAATTCATAAATGTTTATTGCAAATCATTTCCCTCAAATATTTAAAATTAAAGGGTTCTTCCACTGGAAACACCCATTCATCTACTCCTAGCTTAGTCCCAAACTTTGATAGTAAGGAATTTCTGATCGAAAACAAAAACTTGCTTGGTTAAATAGGAAAGTAGTACTATAAACTGTATTGTGATTAACCAGAAAAAAAATGTTCTGTATAATGTAAACAATGGGCCAGGAATATGCAAGACCACACACATGGATAAAATGAACAGAATATTCTCTAATATTCTACATGGTGCTCCCTTTTCCTAGGCCACACAGCTTAATCACTCATCTTTTTATAGGTGGCTCTTATTATCCAAAGCAGTTCTGGACCAACAAAATATTACAAATACTACTGCAGCCAAGGAGGGAAGGTGGAAGGAAAAGTAAGTATGGAATTCTGATCCTGAAACTTTACATTACTCATTCAGGGCTTGTATCCTCTTACAACCAAAGACAGTTTCAGAGTCAAAGCTAAAGACTCTCCAATTGAGAAGCAACCTTCCACCTTTCAGTGTTTTGTTAATTTGTACCAACAGATGAAAATACAAAGCCATCAAAAAATTGAGGAAAAAAAATCTAAAAATGCAAAACAAGAATTTAAAATGTTGAAAAAATATAATATTCTCTTTCACTTTTAGAGGCATGGAGGATACTAACTTTTTTTCATATGTAAACCTCTCTGGAAAACAGTTTTTTAAAAAATAGCACTTTTTTACTGGTAAAAGTGTTACGTATTTATTGTATCTATAATTGTTACACTAATGGCTAACAAAGAGTATATCTTATCTGTAGGATCACAAGATTTTGGAGATGTTTTGAAAACTGCTGTACATTCAGAGGACCTCATTTACCTTGCCAAAGATTAGGCATATATTTATAGCCGTACTTTAAATTTCATTGCAGAGCCCTGCTGTATCTATAAATTCTAAGTGTTCAATGTCAAATCAAAGATCCTATATGCTGCCTTCTTTATACACACAATTTCCATCAGTATTTTGTAGACAACTGAGAAATATATATCAGCTCTGATGATAAAAAAAAGTTGTTATGCATTGGCTGGCATATACTGGAGGTTACATTTTGATCCAGACTCAGAAATCAACAGCTGCGTTAAAAACTTTCATTAATTCTTTCATGATGGAAATACCTAGAACTTATTTTAATTTAACTAGTTTCATAAAAACATAAAAGTTTAATCTTCCTTTGAATTATAGATTCAATCTCCACCATGAATAGGTCCATTTTCCCTCAATGTTCAGTAGGCTTATAGCTTGGCAGTGGTTTAAGAAGGAACATATTACTTTCTGCCCCTTGTCTCTGAAAAGGGAGCACTGAGGACCATCCTGAGATTATTTAGTGAGAACGATAACCTAAAAAATGAATGAGCTACTTTCCAGGGCTGTCAGACCCAGCGCCCTTCTACCATAAAAGGTGACTGAGGAGGAAACGGCGTTTGGGCCACATACTGTCTGCAGCTGAGCCACTTCTCTCAGAAAACTTCTCTGGAAGCCTTACGTAGCAGCCGATATCATGAAACTCTCTCAAATTCAGCATCTGAATATGACCCAAGAGGCATTTAGCCTTAGATGTTCCCCTTATAGTCACAGCACACTAGAGCACAGAGATTACTCTTGCAAAAATCTGCCAAACGGGCAGGAAATTGTGGGGGGAGGCAGGACGGTGGGCAGAGCAGATGGCCCTCTGGATAAGTTAAGCCAAGCTGCACTGAATAAGGGAAGATGATAGGAAAGTTCACTCACTGGCCTTGAGTCCTTCCTTGCCCTTTGCCCACTCTCCATGTTGCATTTTTCTGGATAAGTAATGACACATTTTAATGAATGTTACAGTCAGTTGCTACAATGCCAAGAAGATCAATAGGTATCCTGTAACTTTCTGTATCTTCCACAGATGTGCTTTCAATTATTTATAATATATTACCTGCATTTTATCACAGATAATAATCAGCTATTAACCCCTTGCAAACTCTATATGAAAATAATATAAAGCATGAGAGTTTTCTTTTTTTTTAATCATAAACATAATCTAAAACAGAACAAGATCAGAAAGCAACTGTGGAGATATGTGGGTTTTCCCATTCAGGATAAGGATTCAAGAATATCTCTGAACCTTTCAATAACCAAGCACTGCAAAACAAACTACCAACAGAAGGAAACTAAGCACCACTGCTCTAGATGGTTGCTTTAATTTAGTCTCAGTTATTTTACTGTCCTGAAATTGTCCCTCTTCCTGTACTTTGTTTAAAGTAATTGGTTGAGGTTTATTGATTTCTTTATATAAATTAATTTAGACACTGCAGACCTCAGCATATCACTTGCCAGACCCACTTAGATAAAACTCACACATCGTAGTAAAGCAGTGCTTGAGACCAGGGTTTGCTTTGGCATGATAATTCAGTGTCAGCATTGCCATGTATGTGGTGAACCACAAAGCTCAGCTGGGTTATGCTTGTCTTCTTTTCGATGTTTGATTATACAGTGCAGGACACAAATTGTGGTAGGTCTGTGTGAGTAAGACTGGCTATGTGGAAAGAATGAAAAAAGTGTCTTTACCCATGTTCATAATGTGCTGAGAATCCATCTCTGGGCATAACAGAACATAAACCGAAGTGCTATAGCTACTAACAAGGAAGAAGGTGGAGCACTTTAATAGCTGTTAGAATCCTTAAACAATGTCACTGCATTCCACTACCTGGACCCTAATCCTGTAGGTCAGATCATGGAGATGTTGGCATTAGCCCCGGGGGTCAGGCTCCAGGGCTTCCACGGTGGCAGTTCTTCACTGCAGAAGACAAAGTCCTTGCTGCCTGTGCAGCCCTGGAGCTCAGAAACTACTGTAAGGGAGACAAATCAAGTCTCTTACACTGTCCATTTAAGCCTTTCCTTGCAGTATCATATGCTTTTATTGCATATCACTTTTCTCCCACTTATGAACCCATGTGCTATATAAAGGATCGCAGAATCACAGAATGGTTGGGGCTGACAAGGACCTCTGGAGATCCAACCCCCTGCTCAAGCAGGGTCAGCTATAGTGGGTCACCCAGGACAGTGTCCAGTTGGGTTTTGAATATCTCCAAGGGTTGAGACTCCACAACCTCTTTGGGTAACCTGTTCCAGTGTTCAGCTACCACCACTGCGAAAAAAACCATCTTCTCATGCTCAGAGTGCACTCCTTGTTCAAACAGTCTCCAAGACATATGGATCAGATACATGAGGTCAGGTAGTAATCTATAGTTCCCTCTTGCAAAAGCTGTGCCATGAAGTGGTGCTTCACACTCATATCCTCTACGTGTATGGCTCCTAGCTGCTGTCACTTCATGAACAATTAAATCAGAAGTGTTACCCATTTTATGGCTTTTTTCTCTACTGGAAAAGAATATACCTGTGAAATGCATATATTGTGCCTGAGATGCTCCTGAAAGGAAAAAGACCACATGCAGAACTGTATCAGTCCTTCTGGTGATTACACATCTGGCTGAATAGGGAGGGACAGCTCTGGAAGTGATGACAGCTGTCACAGGGGCCGCACACTCCCAAGCATCACTGGGAGCCACCTCTGCCACTGCTGCTCCCACTGCCCCAGAGGAGAGGGTGAACACCTGGGAGGGATGCCCAGAGGCTGATGAAAGACAAAGGCTGATGCAAAGCCAAGGTTTTGGGAAGCAAAGATTCTGATAAATGTAAAAAAAAATAAATAAATAAAAAAAGGGGAGGGGGGGCAATTGTAACTCAAGGGGAAATAAGTTTTCTTGAAGCTAAATCTCATTGCGGTTCTGAAAAGAGTTAAGTTCTCTAGGGAAGTAACACGTTTAAAGTCTGTCTTGGGGAATGAGTGGAAAAAAATTGACATTGAGGATAAAAAAATATCTGAAGAAAGAAAAAAACAGACAATCAGTAATGAAGAAATCCTTATGAAGGGTCATTTATTAGAGAGAGAAGGAAGGGCTGAGATCAGAATTGTGATCTTAACAAGATCCAGTCCAGGGTGGTATTTCTAAATGGAAAACTTCTGACAGATCGCAGTGGGAAACACAGTCTGAAAACTCTGCTTCCCAAAGGCCCTCATGTGATTTTGATTTGAGAGCATGAACAGTGCTGAACCCAAATGGCAGGACATCTGCCGACTAAAGCCTAAGAGAGTGCTTTCAATTTCCAGAGTCATTTCTCAGCTGCAGTGAATTTCTCTGTAGTTTATAACATTTCTGTTAACTGCTTCTCCTCCATTCTCTAAATATATATGTTAATGCAAAGTTTTAGCAGAGAGTTTCCCTTAATACATATATCTATTTTTGATCAGGCAATTGCAGCTTTGGGCACCACCTCATATTCAGGTTACTAGCTTTGTGAAGCAATGTCTTTGTCCTGTTAATTTGCACACAGTGTGCTTCGCAGTTCTGTGACAAAGTGTGATATTTCCATATATTATGTATGGCATAAAAATGTCTTCCAGTAGGTGACCAGACCGTTTTTTTTTAATTCTATATTGTGATTCCTAAACTGAGACAATGAGATAGGCTTTCAAGTTCATTTCAGCATCTAATTTATGCCTTAACCCAGGCATATGCATCTGCATATATGACATGCTGACGTTTTTATGCTGTAGATGACATACTTCTAAGTCAAAGTTTGTCACAAAATTGTGAAGCATGCTGGCTATAAGTGCTGATAGCACCTAGAAATGCTTATCTGCTCAACAGTTTCTGTTTCATAGGGCGCTTAAAGGAAAGAAACCCAGCATTAATCTTTGCCTTTGGTATCTTCTGATGAGCTTAGCAGTGAGCAGCTGCCGCATTCCTGCTCGCTGCAAACTTGGGCAGATCTGACACTTCCACTAACAGGTGTTTTTGCTCTGCAGATCCTGGGTACTTGCACACAGCCCCCCTCCTCTATCCCTGTCCTTTCCCTCCCTGCCTCCACAGTCCTGCTTTCGTTACTTCGGGGCCAGATGCCAACAGAAATGACAATTCACAAAGGTATCGTTTAACAAGAGAAACAATCAGTGGGAGTCTCCGAAGCCAACAGATGGTTCTCGTTTGCACGGGTGTAATGCCACTAGGTGAGTGGGGCGAGAGGGAACATAGGAAGCGACAGGAGGGTCCGGCTCAGTGTATCAGTGTTTGTGTTTGCTTAACAGCCAATGGCCGGCAGCTAACAGGGACTGTAAATTTTCTGAGACAATCTAATTAAGGCCAAGTCTGAAAGTCCTGGGGAGGGGGTGGGAAGGAGGGGAGGAAGAAAAGGAGAAAGAGGATGAAAAAGAAGAATTGCTGCCCATTGATTTCTAGGGGAAGTCCAAACATACACAGCTTTGCCTTCTTCCTAAAAATTTGGTAAATGGCATTGGGCATCATCTGAACAAAATATCGAGACTGATTCTGACCCATGGGAGTCTGTTCTGTGTCTTCCAGAAGGAATAAGGACAGTTTTTACAGGAGAAGTTGTGACTTCCTTGTATCCAGCAAAGGTGTGCCCATCTCGGTTACATACACATCAGACCTGGTACAGTGGAGTGCCCAAGACCTGCTTGGTGCCTCAGGTCATCATAACTGCAACATAAATGAAAATGGGCACTTTTCTCACATGGTTGTGACAAAGACCCAGAAGAAAGATGGCAGCAGCAATGGCAGGGTGATCTGTCTGTGGTTTACCTCAGATGAGTCTTATGAACATTATCAGTTCATGACTTTTATTTGTTGTCAACTTGCTGGATTTAATAACTATATCTTTGTCCCCCCCCCCCCCTCAAAATCACAAACAAAAACAACTAAGGAAAATACAAGAATATATTTATCAGGTTTTCCCTTGTCAACCACTATCAGAGCATCTGGCCTAATTTTTTCTAAGCCATCAACTTATAAGAAAGCATCTGTTTACCAGCTGGCTCAGTAGCCACCCTAAGCTAATCAGAACGACCTCAGCTGGAACAGGGTTGACCTCCATCAAGTTGAAGAGTTGATTCCTCCAGTGCATACAGATTGTATAATGGTTTTGAACTACGGCCTTAGAAAGCCTTCTTCTGTCCTCTGTATCACACCATATTAGTTCCATAAATTATTTAGGAACGTTGCTACTTCTCTTTCTTTTTAAACCTACCTCTTTAGGCACAACAGAATTGGCTGATTTTCTTTTTGGGAAAGCCATATTCCTATAATACCTTCCTCAGGGGAGGAACGGGCGGGGGGGGGGGGGGGGAGTGTTTAAAGCATTTCTTCACTTACTATTGCCACATTATACATATCCTTTAATTATACTAATAAACATGATAATAGTGGCAAGGGAGAGAGAAGCTTTCACAGAATCTGCCTTGGGATTTATAACAGTTGTGTTTTGTTCTGTGTAGCTGTTCTTTGTATCACAGGGCAGGTTTGCATTCCAGGTGCAGGTTATTTCCTCCTTGACAGAGAAATGAATGGAAATGAAAACAGGACAATGTCCACCTTTGTGCTTATTCATAAATCCTTATGTTCTTGTACAGCAATATTAGATGGGAAAGGAGAGACTGGTAAATTTAGAGATTTCGAGCATGTCTAAGACATCAGCTTGTATTCAGCACCCTTTTCCTGGTGGCTGCTTCCAGACGCTAATCCAATTACTTACAGTTGTGAAAACTTTCAGCCTTAAAGACTTGTGCCCTTTTTCCTGCAAGAACTGACCACATATTTTATTAGGTTTGGGGGGCTGGATCCAGTTATGTGTTAACCTCGTAATTCCCTCTCTCCTCCATTTCGTAGATGATTGGGTGTCTTATAGTGCTAAATGATCACCGTAGTCAGAGTCACAATTCCCCTTCACGGACGCAAAAGGTACGTAAAGGAAAAAGAGTGCAGATTGGCCTTCGAGGTCCCTTAGACACTTGTCTCAGTGCAAAAAAAAAATTGAAAATGGTCAAAAGCTACCAGATCAGAATGACAGTATTTCCAGCCCATTTTGACAGGCACTGCTTGTTGTACAAGGTGTAAAATAGAGAATGGGCCCAGAGTGTGCCCATTTCAGTAACCATCATGGTTTGAGAGTTGCTGCAGCCCATAACCGTCATATGCAGACCACTTTGGTTGTGATTGGTTTGGTTTGATTTTTTGTTGGCATCGTAATATTTTTCTTCCTCTTTTTTTTCAGTTTGATCTAGAAGAAAACTTTTTTACATGAAAGAAATACAAAAAGCAAGTGAGGGAGAGAGGGAAAGAAGGAAAACTGTAAGGAAGGAGGGAAGAAAGAAAAAGCTAATTTCAAGGAATATGCCTCCTTTCAAATAATACCTAATTTTATTAACTGAAAACATAGTTGGAACAGTTAAAAGGATCCTGCAATAACAGATTCAGATAAGATAAGTAACGCAAAATGCAGAAAATGAAAACCAGAAGAAAGTTCAGCATTAAAACCTTTGCTGGCTTTAGCTGGACGTGAAGTGATCTCTTACATTTGTTCTTTCAGTTAATCCTGACTCCCCAAAGATTCTGTTGGTTTTACTGGATAAAAGTTCAGTGAGTCAATGACTTAATGTTGAATCCTGCAGAAGTATGTTGTCATGGTTAGAAAATCTCCACTAGTGGAAAACGCTTCTAAACAAGGGTAACTCCTTTTTTTATTTATTGTTTGAATCTAATCATATGGTTTCCTGCCTTGCACATCTGGTGTTAGATAGTCCGATCTGGAAACGTTAGCTTTTTGCATTGTTAACCCCACCCTGTAGTGTCGGTAAGGACTTGATCCAAATCCCAGTAGGAGTCTTTTCTACTGACTACAGTGGAAATGGATCAGGCCCTCAATGCACTGGAGATTAAGTAGAAAAGTTTTCAGGAAAAATTCTGTTCTGCTGGTAAGGAACCAGGGATTCTTTACTTGAAGCAATTAGTCCTACTTCTGTGTCACAGAAAGCTGCATTTGTCCCTTGGTATTCATTAACCTGTCTCATTGTACTGAGCTTCCTAGCTGCTGTTAAAATGTGATTTATTCAGGACATAAGCAATAGACTTGATGCTTTTATTACATGTTGTTTCATGTTTAACTTGTCTCACACACAGATTTATCTTATCATTTTGTTCCCCTTTAAAAAAACTGCTGAATCTTATCATAGTTAATTAAAGTGAGTTTCTTGAAGGGAAAAAAATAATCGTATTTATGATTATTTGCCAACAATTGTAGCATGGCAATACTAATCTATTATTAATTCTCAATAAATTTACTTTAAAACACCAAATCAGTTATTTCCACTCAGAAAGCTGGAGACAGAGCTACAGCTTCCAGTTGTTCTTCTGTGTGTTACCACACCAATTTTCAAAGTAACAAGAAGTAGTCTACCTTTACAAAGAAATATAGCTGTATGAGCAGTATGCCAGTACTAAACCTGTGCATAAGGACGCAAGTTTAGTTGTTTTTTTGTTTTTGTTTTCTTTTTGTAATTTATTTTTTCCTAGAAACACTATTCATGGTCAAGGTAAGGAACAGGGAGAGACTGTGCTGTCATCCCTGTGGAATTTTGTCAGTGAAGAACAGATCCAGACACCGGCCCTCAATGAATATAAGTTTGGGACAAAGAGCATGAGATTAGCACTATTCCCTTGTTGCGTAACTAGAAGAAATGACTGTTCTTCTGGCAGAATATTTTGACTCAATTTTAAAAGAAAATGTTATGTTTCTATATTACAGAGACCACATATGTCCCATTTGCAAACCTTTCAGCATGGCAGTATGGTGCTATGAAACAAAAATTATTTTCATGTTTACCTGGGCTGCGGTTCAAGAAGACAGAAAACTTGGCTTTAGGGCTCTTTCTATCAGATCCAAAACTCCGTGGCCGCGCGCCACAAAGCACTGATCCAGTATAAACCCACTCTGCTGGTTCAGATTTGTTCAAAACGTTTTGAAGGATTAAACAGTGGGCTGCGTGCTGGACCAGGGAGCATCTGTTCTCGCACAGCCAGTAAAAACCCGTCGTAAAAGCACAAACCCCAGCTAACACTGTTCTTGCTAGTTTGATTTGCACATGTTCTCGCTTAGATTTGTGCTGCCGCTGAGTGATCTAGCGTTGTCCCAAAGTGCTATCAATGGCTGTGAAATTACAGGCGCAGGCTGCTCGCTGTCCACAATTATCACTTAACAGCTTTGCTTTTCCACCATTACCAACGACTTACGTTCTTTATTCTCTCCCAAATAAACAACCCACATGAACAAAGAATAGCCAAAGTGAGACATCCAGTTAATAATCACATTTGACCAGGCACTCCCTAAAGATATTTAGTAAGGCATCTGACACACCTGAGTCTTCTGAGATTTGTGGCTTGATACATTTGCTTACTTTCATCTTGAAAGGTGCCCATCACTGGGTCCTGAGAATTGAACCGCAAATGTTTGATATAATTCATATAATTCTTCATTGTGGCACATATTAAAAGATTCTGTCACATCATCTACCATATATCCAGCCTCCTGTTATCTCTTGCTGGAATGAAAATGTGCAATTTTCTCCTACAATAAGAAGATCAAAAGCAAGGGTTGCTTTCCAAAACTCCTCTAATTCACAGAACATCTTCCTACCAGTTTCTGTGAGCCTATGGACTCTGGCAACTAGTGAGCAGACAGGAACACCCAAAGTCTTCCACTTACAGACCTCAAATGGAAGGACCATTAGCAAATGTAACCTCTACCAGCTCTGCCTGTGAGGGGGCAATAAAGAGAGAGAGGAGTTTGATTGCGTTGTTTGTGGGACTAGTTTGCTTTGCTGAATTTCTCCCTCCCCCCTACCTTTTTTTTCAACTCTTTAGGATTATAAAGGGTTTGCTTGCAATTTCTTCTTGGGAAACCCAGCAAGCATGTTCAGCTGTTTTTGTAACAGTACTTGAGACTTCACAGAAACTACTGACTCACATTTATCCTTTTTAAAAAAAAAAATTTCACCAGGGGCCAAGCAGGAAAAATAAATTGTGGTTTTAGAATTCAGCCTAGTATTTCACAGCTACACGTCATTTACACTACAAAATGATCTGTTTCATTTATTTTTTCATTTACACTTATCTCACTTCTCCTTTGTCAGATCTCCAGAAATTTTCTTACTATTCCCTCATCATCTTAAAGCTGGAGAAAAGATGATTTTGTAATTTTACTGACTCACCTTAATAAAAGTTTTATCAATAAACTGAGTTTTTTCCTCTCCTACTCCTCTCAATCTATTCTCTGGCAAAATTTTCACAGTTATCTTTTAAAAATTTTCTGCCTCTGCTGCAAACAAGAAGACTGCTGTAGAAGAAAACTGGGAAGTTATGATGTAATATAGTAACATCATAAGAAATATGTAAAATTTTTAGGTTGAAAATGATGTGGACATTTTAACATACCAAAGATTTATTTCAGTCTCCATATTTTGCTGGCATTCCTTTATTCTTTACATGTCATATATGTATTTATGACAGAGTGGTGTGTTACAGAGAAAGTCATTCAGAAATGATTATGTCAGCTCTCAAAGAAAGTGTAGTATGCATGTAGCACTGCATCTAAGATAACAGAGTCATAGTTTATTAATTTAGAAACAGCACAGCTCTCATGTGGTACTACTATTTTGGGACTGAGCTGATACTGCTCTGGGATGCAAAGTGTGGTGCTCTGTGCCTTTCACCCTACTGACTTGATTTGCCTGGCTGTCTCTGGACCACACTGCCTTGTATCTATAGCAGGAATGAAAAGTTACGTCAGGAGATAAATGAGGTTCTTCAATATGTTTTACCAAGAAAGAAAACACTTGTGGTACAGAGAGATTTGTGTACGCAATTTCCCTAAATTCTTATTCTCTTTTAAGAGAGAATTGAGTTTTTTACATAATTCTGCCTGTGTACCTCACTCAGGTTCCTATTTCCTTTCCTGCTTTCTTTTTTTGTTACAGTTTTCCTTGTACCAATTCCTTTGTATTCTTCTCAAAGGAAATTCTTGGAAATTGAGTGATTCCAAGTGATTCCTTTTGGTCGACTGCTGTGCTGGTAATGTAGAATTTTGTACTCTGCTGAATGCATGAAGGGCAGAGAAGGCCCGTGTAACACCCATCTTCTGGCAAAACAATTTTTCTGACTATCTTAATATTAGAGATCACTGTCTCCTCTCTGAATATTTGTCCATTTGAACCTTGATGTTAAGGAAATAAGCATGTCTGTGCATGGAGGTTTCACTATGTAAGCAGGAGTTGCAGGACAGTCCTACGACAAAATCATTCAGTCTGGTCATCTTTTCTCAAGAACAGTCTTCAAAAGCTTGAGCTATAACTTCCTTATTAATTTGAGAACCACGCACAGTCTTTGAACAAACTATTGGAGCTCTTGTGGAATTAGTTCTAATATGTCCATCTGGATAGAAATCCTTGTTAGCTTGTTTTATATAAAGAGATCCATTTAATAATCTCTGGCTGTTGTTTCATGATGACTTTGGAGGCAAAATCAGTGTAAGTCCCTCTTTTTTCCTTCTCCAGCTGCTGATTCCCATCTTCATATCACTTCCTTCCAGTTGGTTCAACTGATGCAACTGTTTGTATGGCTGTGCTGCAATTTGGATAACTTAAACGATCCAGTTTAAAAATAACTGCAAACTGAATAAAGAACTATTTTAACATGGCTTTGCTGCTGAGGCCAGACTATTATGAAAACATGTCTTTTCTGAGCAATAGCTTGACCTTTATGCTTTCCTTAGAGGACACGTGAGTCCAGCATGTTTCTGAATGATTTTCTCTGGTTAAGGAAATACATTAATAACTTCATTATTTCAAGCCTTTAATTTTAACTTCCAAAAAGTCAACTTCCTCAGAGTCTTAGAAAGAAAAACAACAATCTTTTGAAGAAATAGTTTGGTTCACATTGATACCAACGTGCAGCCACTAGGATCCTGAGGAATAACCATGCGTCTATAGTCCACCTGCCTTGAAAGGGTTGTTCATTGTCCACAAGCCCTCTTTAATTCATGATCAGAAAATCAAGATCTATTAGTGAATAGATTACAAAATGAATATGCAGGGTAGGCTGCCCTTTAATACGTGTCAGAAGGACCCTGTGAAGTAGATGGTATTGATGCTTCAACTGCTGCAGGTTGGCAATGCTAATGAGACTGCACAGGTCAGGAAGGGGACTCCTCCAGTGAGGCCATACACAGGGTACCCAGCATCTAAGATGTTAAATGCACCAGAAGGGATGGTTTGTTGTTGTTCTGGCTATCAAAAAGGTTAAAGTTGAAAAATCAATGCAAAATCCTTTAAGCACTTCTACATAGGCTGACAAATGGAGAGTAATGGGTCCTGATCATCACCGTGTTCCTCAAGTCTGCAATCTGCTGCTTGGATTCATTCATATGACTGATTTTGTGCATGTCACATGTAACACCTGCTGCTCTCTGAAGTATTTTGGAGAAAGCCAGGCAATCTGAATACACATTTTTTCCTCGTGACTTCATATTAAATAAAAGCCTGTGACATACAGAACTTCATGTTGTTATAAGCACTGTTCTTGAGTAACAGCCTCTCCCTCTCTCAAGGGGGGACAAAAGTCTGAGCTGGAACCTGGGCTCCAAATATCTCCTAATGTGCTCTTTTTCACAGATTCATGGATAAAATCGTGTCTGTTTTCAATATATCAGATTTGCTGCATTAATGCACTTTTTTTTCCTATAAGCAGCTATACGTTGCTTATAGCAGGAGCTAGAAATAGTGGCTGGAAATACTCGTCATAATAGCAAACATTGGGACAATTCCTGAATGCCTTCCAGAAAATATATACATATATATTTTGTTTATGTTTACAGAAATTGATAATAATAGGAAATAGATAAAGAAATAAATCATGCCTTTGTTATATAGACAAAAAGAACATTAAATCTTCTCTTTCAAAGACAAGCATAATACTGTTTGTAGTCAAAAACACGTGTCTCATCAGCATGTTGCAGTCAGATCAGAAAAACAGTAATGCAAAAATTGTAAGGCCACAAATCCTCTGTGGATTCATTCATAAAGCGTATATGGATGCTTACTTCTCTTCCACCCCTTTTTTTTTTTAAAAAAAAGCGTCACAGCTAGTTTTCATCAACAGAGGTTAAATAAGCCAACAGAAGACTTAACTGTTGCAGTCCCACAGATATAGAGGGAAAAGATTTTATGCCCTTTCTCTCCCTTACTGGTCTGACTGTATAACTATTCTGCATAATAAACTCCTCCTGATCTGTGTAGATGTCCATATATAGTTTCATATACACACTCTCAAATCTCCAACTCATATAGTTTCAAATGGCTGTGTGTGTACATTTAGGGAGAGAGACAGGTCATTAACCATCAATGCATTACAAGCTCAGTGTGATAACTGGGTGTAAGAGCATGTAATAAGTTAGGAACCAGAAAAACATGGATTTTCCTTTGAGAAACACAGATTTGCCCTTTGGGAAATGATGAAAATCCTGTTGTCTTTTAAATCAGACTTGACACAGTAGAAGATGACCTTCATGGAACAAACCAATATTGTCAAAAAGTAGATCAGATAATCTAACTAGGCTTATATATATATATGTTTTAATGACTACAGGAGAACAACTGTATATATGGGGCTAAAGGTTCATGCAGCAAACAGCAGATACCTATAAAAGTATAAGAAAAAGGCATACATGCAACAGTGCTCCCAAGCATTGCCACAGACAGTGTTTAATAATAACTATACCTTTGTGTTTCTAATCACGATTGAGCTCACATGCACTTTGGGGATCCTCAGCACCTTGCTTGCCAACATTTAACACGATATGTGGTAAAGTAGATTCAGATTGATTCTGAATAGGAGATTCAGTAGTTTCAGGTTGCACCTCCATTAGCTTTTGCAAAATTACACCACTGCCTGAACTCAGGGGTGAGCCCATTTCCCCCATGAGCAGTTTTGCTCGCTGCACTCCTGCCACTGAGCCAGGAGTGTGGCTGGAGCAGGACCACGATGGGACCACCGTCTAGCTGGGGTAGTCTGCCCCCTTCCCCCTTGGGGCCGGGTGCCTGAGCTCTTCCAGTGGCCAAGTCCCGGCGAAGCTGTGTCTGCTCTACACTTTGCAGACTGCCCCAGGTGAGCTATGTGCGACACAGCCCACGTGAGGCAGCACCCATTCAAGCTGCATGAGTGACACTGCTCACTTTTACAGCAGGGCGAGAAAGATGCTCGAGTCTCAATCACCAGCATGGCACATCCCATAAAATGCAGCATGTGACTACAAGAGTCTACAACTAGTTACTGAATGCGATACAAGGGGATTGAACAAACAGATGTTCAGGCATCGCAAAGTAGTCCCCCAGATAATGAATCTGGTGGCCAGAATCTTCTGCCCATCATCAGCTTCATTTTCCTTTCTCAGATTCTTCACAGCAATCCTAGTTGTGCTCCACTGCATCTCTGCAGCACAAAATCATTGCAAAGTCAGTGTTTCTCAGCAATGCCACCCAAGAGTATCTGATATATCATGTTCCTGTCTGTGGGTAAGATGTAATTGTTGAATCTATACACTTTTTTTTTTTAATGGCAGCTATTACAATTTGAGCTTTATCCTTGATGTGGTTTAAAAGGCCTAGTACAGACAGCTATCTTATGCATTTAAGATATTTTTTAATTTACCAAGTTAAAATTAATTCTGCTTTATAGGAAACATAAGTGAAGTTTTGTATCCAAGAAGCTAATAAAATCTCTTAAATTGTTTTTTTTTCCTTTTTTAATGACGGTATTTGCTCCAAAAAATTCTTCAGTGGGAACAGATGACTTTAGATAAAAATGCATTTGTGTGTAAACAATATCCAGCCTGTTCTTTTAAAGTGCTGTTCCAAACTGAACTGGTCATAATGCAGGTTCTTGGTGCCTCCCACAGAAATACTTGGCACATATATGATTCACCATGCAGATTTATGTTTAGACAATTTCACTGGTGAAAAGGCAGTTCCACCAACATGAGAAGTTAGTGCTGTGGGGTGCTTGATCACGTCCAAAACTACTTTCAAAGCTTATATCTTGTTAAAGATTCTATGAAAAAGTTGGAAATTCAGGTTTCAGATGCATCTACAGTTTTCACAAGTTTCTGTGTTTATATAATTGATTGAGATTTCAAAAAACATAGGCAAGCAGAATCTGACTGGAAAATCCTTTCCAGTTCCCCTTGTCCTGCTCTGGTTACACAGTCAACGTTAGTAAGAATTTTTTTTAAAAAAAGTTTTTAATATATAGATTATGTTTTTGGCTTGTAAGAGTAGGTATCTTTTAAAGGTACAGTAGCTGAAACTTGCAAGATGTCCTTTGTCCGCTACCATGTAATAAGTGAGGCTTAACTTTTAACTTGGTGTCAACATTAGGAGAAGAAAAAAAAAAAAGATCTGCATATGAAATCTACATTAAAAAACCCTGAACTTGCATGAAAAGGCCTCACAAATGGTGCAGATGTCTCCATATGATACGATTAATTACAGAATCATGCAAAAGTAGATTACAGACAGATCCTGATGGTTTACCCAAAGAGGGCTGTTCTCCAGGGAAATAATTTTCTCTGTGCAGCGTCACTTTGTATTATCCATCCATCATTTGACCATAAATTTCAGCTATCCCCTCAGTGCCAAGTCTATTTTCAAGTTCTGACATTCCTTCTGTGTCATTGCAACTTTGCTTTCCCCAGTAATGTGTTGGCTCTCCATCTGCTAGGCCTACACATGAGGTGGAATGTCAAGTGTGCTTGGGGGTTTTGAGAGGGTTTTTTTTTACCACTTCTTTCTGCCCTTTGCGCTTGCACAGCTGCTCCATTACTTTGCCCGATAAAAGCCTGTGTATTATTGAAGAGGACTGTGGAGAAGCATCTGTGCTGTCCTTCTGCAGCTTGGGTGGGATAGTACTGATCTGAGCTATGTTCTCCTCTTGACCAGGGCAGGGAGGTTTGTAACGGCATTTGGGGTGCTAATTCTTCCCCATTTATTTACTTTCAGGAGGGTACAAGTGTTGTAGCTTTTTTTTTTTTTTTTTTTTTAACATTAAAAGGGAATATTTTATATCTTATAATTTGTGAGAACCTCTGGCCAAAATTCTGCTCCAACTTATTGTGGTATGAATCTGGAATATTTCCACTGAGTTCAAACAAAATGTAACTTTCTGCTCTGCTTTCCTCAGAATGTTCCTCTGGAAAATGCAGCACAATATTATTGTGGTCGGGGCAGCATTTTCTGGCTAGGTAAGTTCTGTTGTGTTGCATGCAGTAGAAGCACGATGTTAAAAGACTTTAACAAAGGGAGGACCCATAGCCTGACTGAAAGATGCCTACAGCTACCTCCCCGAGCATGCCCATTTCACAGAGTTCTCCAAGAGCTTTTTCTTGTGGGATTGAGGAACTCACAGCACGCTTCCTTTCCAGTTCACTGAGTGCTGCCTTGACTGTTCTCGTGGTCTTCTTGCCACTTTCTTGCCTTTGCCACCAGGTTTGGTGTTCTAACAAAATAGGTGTAACACAACCAAACACGAAGCTGTATTGCAGATACCTCCAAAAAGTTGTCCCAGACCAGTTGCACTTGAAAAAGAGGTTTGCATAGCTCAGATAAATGCCAGGGCATGCACCTGAATTTTGTGTACTTACCTCAGCTGAAGCCACACTACTTTGTAAGTTCAGTCATTTACAGTCTTTGTAACTTTGTAAGTTCAGTCATTATTCTCAATGACAAAAGACACATAGGCAAATAAAGGACAAATGAAAGGGAAGCAGACTTTATTTTTCTCGTTTTTATCTGCTTGCTTGTTCTCTAGTATATCCAGCTACTTATTTAGTCATATTCAGTGTAGTCGTCAATCTTTTTTAAAAACAAAAGTTAATTATCTGCCATTGTAAGATAAAGGAGCATCCTCAAAAGGAGCTGAGACACAGGGCATCTTGTTTTTTAACATTGAATAAGAAAGCTGTCGTTGTGCCAGAAAATTAGCTCTGAGTAATTAGTGCTTTTACATTTCCTCCCCCACTACCAAGTCACTGTCAGCAGGACCATCTTCAGTCATCAGAAAAGGCATCTTCTCTTCACTGTGTATCCAGGACCCCTATTCTGGCAATTCGGACCATTAACCCTCATGAAAATAAAGAGAATCCTGACTTCAGTTAGTAGAATGATTTTAGTGTGAAAGTACAGCTGAGTCCTGTGGTAATGTATACTATTGACTTGTCAGCTTTGCTTCTGACATGGTTTTGGCCTGGACCAACCAGCATGATGGCTTGCAATGCCTGGGCTGGTTTTGGAGATTAATTCATGCCAATGACTGTGCTTAAAAGGCAGTTTGGATGAAGCAACATGGTTTTGAGATTAAGGGTTTAGCACATGGATGCCAGCTGTATCATGCCAGTTGGTCTCACAGAGAGGAAATGGTCATTCACCCATTTAATTTATTAGTAGAGGAACTGCCAACAAGAACAGCTAGAACCTGACGGAAAACAAGCAAGATTGCTCCGTTTCTGGCCACAGACTCTGGTCAATTTTTCTTCAGAATTCGATTACACAAAGACTGTGCCATATCTTTCTGCTCAAGTAAGGCCCGTATTCTGTTTCCAAACACTGTAGGCCAATGTACTTAGTGGAAGCAGCCTCTCAGACCCTGTTGTTTCCTCCAAAAATTCTGAAAAGAAAGCCAAAGGTCCAAAACTCTTCTGGATATGAAGAGTTGATTCTGAATCAAGCAGGAAAGAGGAAGTGCCTACCTGGGACAGAAGTGCTCTTTATAGAAGTAAAAATGTGTGAATAAATGCAGCATGTGTATACGTGTGCAATAGGTTTGTGGTAGGTAGCCAAGCTCTTTCATTTTTGGTTACATACAAAGTGCTGTCACAGCACTCAGTATTATTTGCTGGCTCTAGAAAGATGCATCTTTTTGCTTGGTCACTGTTTTGCTAACTCATTTTTTTAATATCTTAGTGCTTCCTCATTATTGTATGTTTAATAATATATAACAAATACTCAATAATGACACCTAGAACATTATTCTTTTAATAGCATTATTGATACCTGTATTTTAGTACAACAGACTTCTCTCAGGTCTTTTGTATCCACAAAAAAGAAATCCTTAGTGTTTTAGTTGGCTAATTAGTTTTTTTACTGGCTTTATTCCCTGCAATGTACCTATAAACTATGCTTCCAGATATAAACTCTTATCTCCCTCCTACTATCCTGGGTGAAAAAAATAAGTCAGGGATAAACAAGAACCCTCAGGAGAACCACTGGAAGGAGGATCTCACAGAATTGGAAACCTTGGAGGGCTTGATTGATTCCCAAACAAACATCAGACTCCTCGCTTCTTAAAGCTTGCATATTTGTCTTCTGGAGGTAAAGTCAACAAAAATTGAAGGCAAACTCCCCCATTATCTAATTTCATGATATTTATACATAGCAGAGAAGATCATGTATCTACTGAATATCTTGAAAGGGTGGGTCTGTTCAGATGGAATGCTCCTTCTTTACCCATTCAAGGGAGAAACAAATCCAGAGATTTTTTCTTTTTTTTTTCCTCTCCAAGATACTTTTGAACAGATCTCAACACATATTTTTTTGCTCAGTTCTGCACCAGTTGGGTAGATTTTTTTTTTTAAGCACATAGCAATTCATTTCTGAGCCTACTTCCTGCTGGCTTATTAAAAGATATACATTTGGCAATTATGTTGTGACATTTTGTTATTATTAGCATTTGGAGGAGAAGAAACAAAATTCGAGCATTTCCCTCAATAAAACTTGAGCAATGATGATGTTTTCATTACTGTTTCCACTGACAGCGGTAACATAAAATCTTAACTCCGAGATACAGGCCTGGCTCCGAAATTCTCACCGGCATCAGTAAAAATGTACTGCTGCCTCACAGGATTTTGTTTTCATCCTTACAACATTCAAGTTCAATTTTGCGGCACTGGCAGAATGACTAGGGAAGCTGCTGGCAGCAGTAACAGGCAGCTGAGGCCCTGCTGCCTCACTGCTCGCCTTCGCCTCCTCTCCTCATGCCAGGGCTGAGGGATGCAACCAAAGCCCTTAGGGTAACACTGACCCAGCACTCGGGGCAGAGGTGCTGAGGAGGAAAGAGGCTGCCTTCTCCATACCCACAGATCATTCCTCAAGTACGGGATATTCCTGGACAGACTCATCCCCCAGAAACCGGGGAAGCTGAAAGCCCTGTTTTTCCAACCTCTACCTGGTTAAGGAACTGCCTGCTTTCTCTGTGCCTGAAAGCTGCCCTGGGAATATATAACTATTTGAATATGGATACATAAATACACACAGACATGCATGTATTTTTTTTCTTAAATTAAAGAAAAATAACATGGCTTCCTGTTATTTCCTATTATACTTCCATAAAGAAGCTGCATAAATAGTCCTATTACCAGCTTTCACACTTGCCCTTTTGCTCTACAAATTGTCTTAACTTAGACCACAGCTAAATCTATTTGGGCTTAATCCTTAACTAGCTGATTTCAGTAAATAAAAACCCTCCCTCTATTTTCAAAAGCAGTTGATTGGGCTCATTCTCTCAATTCCAGGCATTGCTACCATCATCTGGTTCTTCCCTTCACTTTTCAGATTGGCGCATCTTTCTCCCTGCAGCATTTATTTCCTGACTTTCTTTTTGTCTTCTTCATTCATCATTCTTTCCTTACTAACAGCCTTTCCTTTCAGCCTCAGAGCATTACATCCATTTATTTCAATTTCTAACCATAATAAAAACTGTCCATACAAATTAATCTGGATATTTTTAAATAACTCCAACCCACAATGACAAACCACATTAATTAAGCTATTAAGATACCTTAAAAACTCACTACCCAAAGAAATTAAGCTGCTGTGAACATTGGCTTCCACCTCCCTAAATGTCAAAAGGTTTTTTTTTTTTTTTTTCAGGAGAGGATATTACATACAAAATACTCATTTATTTGTCATGCTCTACTTGAGCCATTGTACAGAGATACTTCACCTGTTTGATATCTTCCATCCATCATTTGGACAGTGAGGAATAATCCTTCAACCCTTAAAGCGGTCGCTCCATGCAACTGGAATGCACAGTGCAGGGAACATTCATTGCCTCGGACTGGCACCACTCTGCTTTGTAATATGCCAGCATTTCTGCTGTATTTATCAAGTGTGTGTCAGAGGCAATCCATGGGCAGCAAAAAGGAAGTGGAATATACAAAGTTTTACAACTGATTCATTGAATCTTTTCATCCAGGCAAAAAGTCAGACCCAGCAGCTGAGTTGTATAAAGGCTGATTCAACCCTCACTGACCTCAGAGGAGAGGAGAAAACTTTGCTTTCCAGTCCCTTCTCCCTAGCTGCACTGAGTGCAAACACAGTCACTAATTTTAGACAAAAGTAGAGGCTGGAGTAATGTTCTATAGCTTGAATAAAACCCATTTTTGTTCTGACAGTCAAAATGAAAAAGCTCCTGTTAGAGCAATAAGTTTTTCCAAGATTCATTCTTTCGGATCTCAAGAAATATAAACAGCAGGATAGGCTGAGAATACTACTTTGAAATCTGTGGCATATATACATTTAGAGGTGTGTCTATAGCACTCATTTTAATGCCTGAATATGAAGTCAGATTTGGCAGGAATGGAAAGAAACAGCACTTACAGTAAGCTTGATGGAAGTAGAGGAGGAACTCAACAGCAATTTCAGAGTTTACTTTCTGTCATTCTTAAATTCTTCCCTCTCTTTTTTGACTGTTTCCTTTTTTTATGTTTTTTATGTTTATGTTTTTATGTTATTTTTGGTTTAATTTCTTTTTATTATTATCTTCTATTAGTTTTCTTTTTTTTAACTTCTTCCTCTTGTCTATCTCCTGAGTGCCTTCTTTCCTCCTCACCTGCGTATCTTTAAGATTTGAAGATGAAGGAAACACATAAAGTGACTTAAACATGTCTTTTTCTTTACCTCCACTAATATGTGCTGGATTCAGAAGGTTCAGAATTCATGTTTTTCTTCCTAACAATTTGTGTTGACATTTCACAGTTTTCCTTATTGATTTTCTATGAATTGTGAAAACATTTTTTCCCTCGCATTTTTGGTAGAAAAAATGGAAATTATATATTTAAATACACTTTCATGAGCCAGTTTACACTAGAACTATTTTTGAGACACCCTGGAGATAAATAATGGAGCAAAACAGCAGAGACAGGGAAGAGTGAGGCAATAGTGAAAGCAGATAGCATACAATCCATAGGCCAAAATCGTCATCCGTTAACCTGTAATTCATGAAGAACATAAAGAAAGTAACTAAATACTTGGTTCACAGCCAACAGTCTGCCCAGGTCAAAACATAACTGAGTATATGTTTAGGTAACGAAATGTTTTACTTATAAGACTTTCTTCTCCTTTTTTTTTTCCTGTCAGCAGGAAAACTGAATTATGACAAGATCATTCCTAGTGAGTCCAGCATCTCTTCTGAATATCTATAAAGCTTCTGTCCTAATCTTCGCAGTTGCCTTTATTGTTTAGTGTAACATGATCCATACCCAAGGAAATTTCACTTTCTTATGTGTACTTTACTGGCAAACCTAATCCACATAGAATAGGGAAAATATTACATTAGACCTGCATTTGTTTTTAGTTTCTTTCAAAAGTGCCTGAACATTAAATTTGGAATCACACTGTATATTTTCTATTTGTTAGTTTATAACAAATGATCTTTTAAAATACTTCTGCAATGAAAAAATTACCCCAGAGATAAGAGATTCTGCATGCCACAGCAGAGAGGGTAATGAAATTAATTTCAACAGCAGGCTTAGGAGTGGCACTTAAAAACACAACTTTTTTTGGAAAGTAGGTTTATATATTAAAATTTGATTTTAAGGACATACAAATGCATCATATGAATTAGTTCCACTACCTGGGAAAATGTCCAAAGGCTTATTATCAGCAAGGCAAATTTTTCCTGGACTGACCTCAGGGGAAATGTTACTCACACAAAGATCATCTGCCTAAATACCATCTCTACAGTTCCTTGAATCCTTTCTGTAAAAATATATTTTTGCATGGCATTCATCCATCTCTGAAAAGTCCACATTACAATCAGACCATTTACTACAAAATAAAAATAACGGTTATTACCTGTTTCCTGACTACCTCCGAGAAGCTCAGCCAATCAAGGAGCAAGAGTCAATATTTGATTTAACCACAGACCTCTCAGATCAATACAAAATAACCAAAAGAAGCTCCAAGAAAAGGCTACCTACAAGAAAGAAAGATATAATAAAATCACACTGTGCTAATAAAATTTTCACTGAAGGCAGAGCAAATATTTTAATATCTGTGATGCTCTCTTTGCATTTTCAAACACAGAAAATGGCATCCCCATTTCTCCCAGCTCCATAATTTGTTCTTTTGATGCTTATATTTTGATTTGGCAATGACAATAATTATTGTACCTTTAAGGTGACTCAAGATATTTTACTTGGTACCTCAACTTTTGGAAACAGCTAATTACACTAGGGTGACTTCTTCCATTTCATTTTTTAAAAGCCTTTCATTTTCTTCCTGATTGTGAAAAGCTGGGCAATATATCTCAAACTTTAAAACTTGGAGATAAACAAAAGTATTTCTTGACAAATGAGCCATTCTTACAATTTTGGAACAGGAGCATGATTTTTGTATAACTGGAAGTGGTAAGGCTACTTAAATTTGTAAGCATGAGTTTGGGTCAACCTGTGTGAATAGTATTGCGAGATTATCATTTGGGGGTTGTATACAGAGAGAATTTTAGGTGGCATATCTCTTCCAATTAATTCTTTATTTGGATGCACTGACAAAGCATCTTATTTTGGACTATTTTGGACAAATCCCCTGAGATGCTCATTACGATGGAACCTATACACACCTTTCTCTTCCAGGACTATGAGAGAGAGCTTTCTTGAATCCTTTGCCCTTGGTAGCAATCCAGATTTCTAGGCACAATATAAGCCAATGGAATTAGTTCAGCATTTCACTATTTGTTTGCATAAATGCTTTTCCTGGCCAGTAAACAAGCAGAAGCAGCAACAGAGACAGTTGTCCTTACTTTTGCTACTGACTATGGGCATATTATCTATGAAATCTGTTTCTAATTCATGTTTAGGGATCTGGAAGACATACTGAGGAGTGTTTAAGAAAATTATTTATAAATAAGCATTCTCATTCTTCCAAGCAAAAATCATGATTATTGAGGAATAAATAAATCAATGCACCAGGTAACCAAAAGAACACTGCCGAAACAGTCATTTTCAATTTTTTTTTTCAGTTTTGTTGCCTTGAGGATTCTTCTTACCATTGACTAAACTTTCAGTAATGTGAATTAATGAGATTAAATATTTGAATTTTAAATACTCATAGGGACAAAACTGTACCACCTTTTAACAAGGTCAACTTAAATAATTTTAAAATTATAGGACAAAATCTGTATTTTTTTAACTTTAAAGCAAGCCAGTTTACATACTAAAGCTCTTCATATATAAGCACTAATTTTAGGTGATGAAATCAGAAATTTAGTTGTCAGGATTCCACAATACAGTGCATATTAGCAGGCAATTCATCTGATCTTTCACTTTCTCTGCTAATATTATGCAAATTTCTCTAAAGATATTCTCATAAAAAAGAAAGAAAGAAAGAAAGAAAGAACGCCTTGGTGTGCCGAGGGGCCTGCCAGCAGGAAGGTTACGGTACTGCACATCCAAAACTGTGAGTTGTTCCACAGACTGCTCCAGGTTGCTCCTGTGCTTGAGAACTCAGTGGTGGCCAGGCGTGGTGCTGGCTCTCTCATGTGCTTCACATCAGGAACTGCTCCACTGGTGAGGTGGGTTAGTTGGGCTTGAGCGGACCTTTGGCCGTTGCTTTGATGGGCTTGAATCAAACCAAAAATCAGCAATTAATGACTGTTACCATCACATAGTTGCCTGGCATGCTTCTGTTTATGAAAGAAATGTAATCATCTTATTCCAGGTCACTTGCACTAGGTAGACATTTCTCCTGAAGAAGTGCTAACCCATTTTAAAATCATGGAAGAGGAGTTTTGACCTTAGCTCATGTAGGTTTCCACTACTAAACTGCGTCAGGACATACAGACCATCCAGCTTTCCCGCCCCAATTCTGAATGCAGTGGGCATCTCAAGTACATATTTTGCTTGCAACAGAGTGTATTTTATTATAGCTATTACAGCTGTTCAATGTTTTCCTAATGTTTATTATAATGGAAGCAAATATTTTTATTGAAAATACTTCTTTCCCTTTTAAAAACCTTTTAAATGAGGAAACAATGTTCTACTTTAAATATAAAAATATTTTGGTTTATAGTTTCCTTCCTTCCTTCCTTCTTTCCTTCCTTCTTTCCTTCTTGTATTTTACTGAGCCTTTTTTCTTTTTTTGATTGAAATACCAGTTACGAGTGTAGTATATGTAATTTTTCCTTTTCATAATTAACCTTGGAAGTCTCTATGGAGACACTGTTACAGGTCTTTCCCCCCTACTGAACTGCCTTGGTTCTTCCTTCCTTCTATGTCTCTGAAAATCAGTTACAGATGTCCTGCTAAGGTCTAATTATTGCTAGTTAGCAGGAAGCTGATGGCTATATCAATTTCTCTTGCTCTGCAGAATCCATTTCTCCACAGGTCAAAATTTCTACCTATATAAATCATACTACCAAAAAAAAAAGAAAAAAGAAAAAGGTTGAAGGATTGAACGATCAAGCCCAGACAAGACTGCAGTCCCCTCAAATGAAGTAACATATCTTATATTAGATGCCCAGTATCCCCATGCACTGCGTGTGGAAACTTTGGTACTAGAAAATGAGATCCAAAGCATTTGGCTCTGCAAGTCGGTTTAGCACTGTTGTATGGCTGCCCAGAGCAAGTGAAAAGATAAAAGTGGAAGGCAGCTGAAAATTTTTTTCAATCCTTAGAGCCAGAGTGAGTTGGTGGCAGGTTTTATGCTTTTTAAATTTAATTTTATTTTTTCCTTGTTCCAGGAACATGTGCTGGGAAAAGGTTTTCTTTGCCTTTGTCGTAATTCGTTGGTTACATCATTTGCCCAGAAAGTGAGTAACATAGATTTTTGGGGGGGTTGTTTTGTTTCGTTTCATTTCTTGCTTATGTTCAGGAACTTATTTCACTTTCCAGGAAAGGGCCACAAGTAGCCACCTCCCTCCAAAGCGCTGGCGGGCTGCTGCGGTGCTGCTGCACGCGAAACAGCTCGAGGAGAAGCGTGAAAAAGGAAGCCTGGCTGGCTGGGACGCCGACCTCAGGAGAGCCAGCCCTCGGTCCCAGCTCCCCTCACTAGGGCCGTTCCTGCTTTAACCATCCCTGGTCTGTGGAACAGGGCCAGAAGGAAATAAAAGCTGAGTGTGGATCTCAGAAAACCTTAGCGTGAAGCAGGCTTCACCTCTCTGGCCTCGGACTTCTTACTGCAAGACTTGCACAGCCTTGCAAATAGCCCTCCTGATTATGGTGCTTCTTGGGTCTTCTCATTACCATTTTCTTACTTTCCCCTGTTTCACAGTGAATCTGTTTTTTATATCAGCTTTTTATCAGAACTCAGGGACAGAAGTTTCAGGAGTTTGACAGTTAAATCTTGGAGGTTCACCTCAGAATACTTCCCAGAAAGGAACGTCTGAAAATTATAAACTTTTAAAATCTGGGCCTAGACGTCTTGATTTTCAGCCTTCTGCTTTCACTACTAGATCATGCTTCTGTTACTCTTTCTTCTCAATGCTGAGTCTCAAATGCCTCAGAAGAGGTTAAGGAAGTTTCATCTAATGAGCCCAGTCAAGTGAACTGCACCCAAATAAAAGCAGAAATGGACCTGTAACAAGCACAAAACTATGATGTGACATAACAAGAATTTGGGACCTCATGGTGTCACATTTTGTCCTTACAAAGTGTAGGCTATGGAAATTTATTATTGATGTGTATATAGTATAAATAGCAGGTGAAAAAAATCACATAACTCTTAAGAATAATCTTGTGACACTTAAAAGTCTGTTGATAAAGAAGGAAAATTCTGTTCCAATAGACAACAATATCAGCACAGTGCTGTACTGTTCTACTTCCATTCCGCACGTAGATACGCACCTATTTTTTAAATCTCCTTGTAGCTTTGTTTTTCTTAACCAATTTATTGGCATGTCCCCAGAGCCAGGACTTCAAGCAAGATAGTGATGATTCATTTTGGTGAGGTTCCAAGTAGGTGAATTTAAATGTTACACTTTTGGTCAACATAGACTGAAGTAAGGCAGGGAGAAATCTGAACGTATTTAATCACACAGGGCTGTCAGGCTGCTGAGGAAAGTCATAAACAGTTGAATCCAAGCTTGCACACTGTGCCAAACATTTGTATCTAGGACAGGACTGTACGTTCCACCAGTTTGCTGTGATAGGACTAGTATTACACAGGGAGTTCAGTACAAATAAAAAACCTTTCACAAATGAAGGAGGTTTGGGGCGGGGCGGGGGGGGAACCTTGAACATGCTGCATATTCAGAAAAGGAGGGATGATTATGTCTCCTAATCCAGGACAACTTTGAGCAAAATCTTTTCCTATATGATTCGTTCCAAAAAGAAGCAAGGCAAAGAATTCCTGAGGGACAACTTTTTTCCATCGGATTCACAATAAGACACTTTGAGAGACTGAAAACTGAATTCATTACAATTAACATACATCTTCCACACAGGCAGCAAGATCAGTGTGCAGGGTGGATGTTGGAACACTGTATACCTGTCACGTTGCTAAAAGGTTAGGTAAGTGCAGAAAGGAAATGATACTGCTTTGATGTTATTTTTGGCTCGCATCCCTAGGACTTGGATGAAAAAAGACTGTAATAATATTTTAACCTGTTTATAGGGATTCAAACCCATCTCTCTCAACAGAGTGCCCTAATGGCTGTATGGGCCTGGGAAGGAAGCAGGCTCTGCATGCCCACTGCTGAAATTGTTCCAGGATTTGCTGGTGGAGGGAGGAGAGGTCAGAGAGGCAGATGGGAAACAGATTGCATCCCAGTGGTAAGGCATTAACCTTGGAGAAACACACTCCCTCTGTTAATATTTGCGCTATCGCAGCAAGCCGAAGGAATGCACAGCCTCGCTCCAGACTGCAGTCCCGAGATCTAGGACTGCAGCCCGCTTTCGCTTCGTACCATAACTACTAAAGTTTTGTACCAAGTTAAACCACCAAGTTTAGCAGCTTAAATACTAAGTACAGCACCACACTTTCTCTTAGGCTGTCTGTCTTGGCTACATTTTGATCTTTCGTTTCTTTCAGCAGGAGGGATTAAGTCTGTTCTGAACATTGCCTTTACCCTACAGTCTTGGAGAGGATTTGGGACTCTCTGTACTGAGCAGACAGAGAAACCTGAATCAAGGATCTTCCAGAGGTGAAGCATGAGTGCAAACGCAGCTCAGTGCTAAATAGATCCCTGATAAAGTGCAAGTTTTGCACCTTACTGAGATTTCTGACTCTCCCCATGCAGTGACTGGAGAGCCAGTGAGCTTAATTCAGGGTTTTGGCTCTAATTCAGGGTCCAGGCTCACACTCTTCAGAGTACAGTGTTACTCAGCTCATAGATGCCTCCACCATAGCCCTAAGGTCCTAGTTCAGTAAAGCACTTATGTATAATGTTTGATTAAACATTTCCTGTGTCACAAACTTTATTTTTCTTAGTCTTCAGATCTTCATGGGTTCATTTATTCTGCTAATGTTCATCTTATTTCTAGCTCTGCAATAGGACTTTCACTCTCTTAAGCTGCTTCTGCTGCTATCCTGGTCTTTGGCCAACTCTTAGTTAAATATGGCCAAAGTGATGCAGGTGGCTTAAAATCTATTTAAATTAGTAAATGAATGAAAACTAAAGCAAAATCAACAAACACTTCTCCTTAGCATACAGTATGTTTTCTGTTATCAGACTGTTTAAAATGCAGAATGTCTCTGGTCTGTGTCTTCTATGTCTTGAGCAGCACTCAGTACAAGTAAACAGGGGCATTCAGCAAAAGCTAATCTAAACAGAGTACGCCTTGATTTACTCCAAATCTACTAATTAGAATAAAGACAAGGCTATATTTTTTAAAAAAATCTATGTTCTGACTAGTAAACAACGTCTCTGTGGGCCAAATTCCCTTTCCTTCAATTAGATCTGCATATCATTTCAGCATTCAGATGACCACACACAAATTGCTTTGGTCTAGTGCCCAGATAGTACAGAGGTTTCTTGCAGAAATTCCTTTAAGGAATTTGATTACTGCATTTTCTATCTTGCTTATTTTATTTAAGAAATAAGCTGTGCCATTTTTCTATGAAAACTGCATTTTTTCTAAGGTGATAGTCTTAGTCCAAACTTCTGCAGAAAAGATCTTTCTTTTACTTTAGCTTCCCTTATTGGTATTCTACCAATAAGGTCATCTAATATAATTTTATCCTTTCATTGACTCTGATTAACTTTTCTTTTTCCCCAAAGCTCTGCCCTCTTATGAGACCAAACTTCTGTTGGTGAAAAACAGGTGAAAAACACCATTCATCAACATGAACAGCAACAGATATCCTAAATTTAATGTCAAACCAGATATCTTTAATGATCACTTCAAATTTACCCAATCAGAAAATTGCCTGCTAAATACTTGGAAGTACATTCAAAATCTCATATATTTTAATGTCTGCCAATCTATAGTGTTTGAATTAAAAAGCATAATAATTTTGCACTGGAAAAGTGGCACTGCTTCACAAGTAATGTATAGGTCAACTTAGTATAAGACTGTCTAATTCATTTGATGGTTGACATCTGCATATATTCTAGGACACAAGACCTTTAGTCTAGAAGACTGCGGTTCTTTTTCTCCCTGACCATCTGTAGTCACTTGTGACTTTTAGCCACATTTCTTTGTCTCTGTTTCCACCTCCTTTGCTCGGTTAATCCCTTTTTAGCATGGCACCCAACACAGAACCTCCATTCTACTCTAGTGCAAATGATAATTTAAGCATATCTATCCAAACACATGACAAAAGATACCTGCTACTGAGACTTAGGGACATATATAGATGTAGACATTCATATAGGCATCTCATTCTACTAGTGTTTGATCTTCATTCTTGTTAATTCTAAGAAAAACTGTATCACTCACATATAACTCAAAGAGGTGAACTGTTGCCTAGGATTTGCTGTGGTAAACACTTCTTAATATATTTACTGTTTTCCCCTGCTGTACACACCCTGAACTTAACTATATCCCAAACATGCTATAGTCATTTACGAAACATGTGTTTCGGCTTCCATTCAAAAATGTTTTGGGCTTGAAAACTATACATCTGTAAATCTGATTTAGAAACATCTTTTACCTATTTTATTAAGACAATAGGACAGGCAGCATAGTGACAATTACCTTAGGTTACCCCTCCTGACCTCAGCAAAGTCAGTGGGAGCTTTCTTACGGACTTGATGAAACCAAAATTTTGATCTGGATTATGTCCAGCCTTCGAAGAGACCAGGGAGAGCAGCACCTTCAGTCTCTTTTACATGACTGAGTTCATTAGAGTATGGGGAAAATGAATCCTTTTCCCACAATAAAAGCTCATCTCTTGTCTTTCTGTAGGCACCCTTATGATTCATCTTGGAAAAGATATTGGTATTACCCGAAAAAGCAACGAAAGGCATTAAATATGGAAATAATCACTTCAGCCTGAAGTGTTTTATTTCATGTAATGTCATTCATAACTGAAACAATAGGAAAAGCCACTCATCCTCCTGTGGAATTTCGAGTTCCCACAGTAATGTAGAGCACCTTTTTGCCCCCAAAAGTTTTTACATATTGCTGCAAGATTTTCCATGTCTGTCTTTCTTGCTTAAAGAAGTTACTGTATCTACAGATAACGAAATAATATAACTGAGCTGCCAAAGCCACCTGAATTTGGTGATTATGATGGTAAGGGATTTCAGTTCATTCCCACAGGGTGTAGCATGCACTGCTGTCATGTGGTTAGTGTGGTTAATGACAAATGAAAGCGGTTAATGATAAAGAGCAAATTTTAAAGGACCAAAGGAAAAATCACATAAATCCCAATAACCCAATAAAATCACATTAAAGTTTTAAAAATGTTGTATTCTCGTTTACCCTTTCTCTTCTTTCTTTCTGTACCAAGAGGTCAATCCAAATGACTTTATCATCTTCCTCCTTGTTGACATCTTTCTCAGCTCTGCAGATACCAGCTCCCTTTCTCTCTCATTAAATAACATAATCAAATAAAACCCAAAGCAATTGCTTTCAAGTTGAATTTTGCTGCCTCTGTTTCATGGCTAAAGAAATGCTCCTATACCTAAATCCTTACCTTTTTTTTTTTTTTTTCCTTCACCTGGACTAGTAAAAGATTATCTCTGCCTTGCCTTGCTTAGTAGCATTCAAAGGCATTTTGTTCCATACAAATGTTAGCACCTGACTTCAAGTCTATAGGTTAGGTAAGTGTTTAAAGATTTGTAGTTTATATATTTCTCTTGGTTTCTTTTCTTCTCTCCAAGAAAAATTCACTTAACTGAACTATTTTATACCATTGCTGCATACCATCTGTTCCAAAACCAGTGACTGGCAAACTGTTGAAACATCAAGATTGCCTTTGTAGTGTTTTCCACTTCTTGTCATGCTGGAAGGAGTATGTCCAAAGCAAACCTGCGTACCCTTTAGAGATGCCTAACTTTCAGCCGAGTTGGCTATTCTGAATGTTCTTGCTGGGAATAGGTGCCTAGTTTTAAGAACTGTAGCTTAGCTGTGTTTTTTGAGCAGTTACCTCAGACCTGGACCTCAGAGCTTGGTGCCAACATTATTTAGAAAACGTAGCTTTCAATGCAGTGAGAACACTAAGTGATATTTTATGGCTACAGCTGTACTAAGTAGCAACTGATTTCCAGTGCTGTGCGTTTCCTTTAAAACAAAATACCTTTTTCTTCTTACCTGAGGATGGAGACAAACTGCCCTTCTCCTATTCTCTTGAATGACACGTGCCTGATTTTAATAATTTTTTTATATCTCGGTGGTGTCTAATAAATGGTGGCGCTTTGTGACCTGACAGTTTTATGCAGCAAGAAAAGGAAGATAGACTATGAGGATTTGTTGTTTAAAACCATGTGTGGAAAGGCCTCTAGACTTTTCCAGCTGCATTTGTTTAATAAAAAGGCTACATGTACTAGTTAACATGTCAGTTAATATGTCAGGTACCACAATTATAATCCGTTATGTCAGATATGAAGCAAGTAGACAAACAGTAGAGCCCTACTTTGGAATAAACAGAGATGTTTCTCAAACTTATTGGGAGAGAGTTCCCAAAGAGTTTGGGAACTTCCTTTCATAAAATACTCATTAAATTTTACAATTATGGTATAAGAAAATAAACAGCAAGGGAATGAAGCCTTTTGTCCTCAATTATGGTTTTGATACAGACTGCAGTTTGACTGGTAATTGATTCAAACATGTACCACATATATCTTTAATCAGTTTTAAAGAAAGGAACACAATTTATGAATAACCTATTTGGGGAAAAACATGCTTAAAAATGTTAGCACCAATTTCAAAGGAATCTTATGGAACTGTGCATGCACTAGTACAAAATTTTAGCGGGAATTTTGCTTATTTGACAATTCCTAAAATTATTCTTGTTTAATTAAAGCATGAATTATAAAGGTTATAACAAGAATAGCCACAATAATCATTGAAATATTTATTTCACCTGTGGTCTTGTTAATCCATAGATTTCAAAAGCTCTATAAAGGAGTTATCATTTTTTCTTAGTCAAAAGAGGAGAAACTGAGGCACAGCGTGTCTGCATTTGTTCAAGCTCATTCAACAGACTCAAAATAAAACAGAGCTATCAATCTCTAAAATTAATTGCCATCTAATGGTGCATAAAAACAACTGCTTCAAACTCAGACAATAAACCTCAGCTGCCTAAAATGGAAATTTTATTTCTGTAAAAGTATCTGACCTTTTATCATTTCCACCTTTGGGCTGCATTATCAAGTTCTGACACAGGGATACAACTGGAAGTTGTGAAATAACAAAAATGAAGCTATTTTTGCAGCATTTCCAAACTGAACTGAGGAACAGTCTTAGAAAGCTCCTGAGAGAGCCTATTCTCATAAGATTTGCAGTTCAGTTTTTAGGTGAAAGTGATTTGGATAAACATGAACACAAACCACCGAAACCTTCTGTTTTGTGACTTGTCAGGTGGAGAATTATAGTTAAGTCATAAAGGTATTAGCTACGGAAAGTTCCTTATTAAATAAAAAAAAAAAGCACTGCGGCCAGTCCAAACCAATATAGTTATATTATCTGAACTAACACAATATAATTTTACTGAAACAAAAATATGAGAATGATAGCAACGTGTTTTAGTTCTAACACATTTTGGCAAATGCTAAACACATCAGAATTTAGCAATATGAATTTAGCACCATCAAGTTCAAGCCCCAAATATTTCAAAGCAGCAGGATATATTCTCTTTACATAATTCCTAAGTGAATTATGCTGTTGAACTATAACCAGTTTTTAATAATGTGAGTGAATCTGTTTATAAAATACGTAAAGCCACAGACAAACACTGAAAAATTGTTTAATATTTCTTAGCTTATTTTGAAATGGCAGTTCATTTTTATGTATACAAGAACAAAGAAGAAGAAATACCTGCCACTAAAACTGACATTTACTGAATCCTATCTCATTCATTCATTCTGATCTTTTTATTTTAACCTGAATAACTGCTTAGAACAGCTGTTCCTACCTTAATTCCACTGCAGTCTGAAGCTGGAAGAATAAGAAATTTCATGAGGTAGTACTCTATCCTTTGTGAAGATCCAACAAGTATAACTAAACTGGAATTTTTTGAAATTTGCATGTCTCCAACAATTACAATATAAATAATAGTTACACATAAGCACTGAGAAATGGACCAAGGTCATCAAAGCCATTTTACAATTGTCACATGCAACCACATCATGAAATCTCCTTAATAATTTTGTCCAGTCCCATCCTAAAACCACTTATAGCCCTAACTTTTCCACTGAATGACTGTTTCAAAACATGTTTTTAATGGATATAATCATTTCAATTTCCAGCCTACTTAAATTCACGTACAGTTTGTAGCCATTTATGCTGGGGTTAAGGTTGTCCTTATATTTAAATAACTTCTAGTTACTTCTGGTAACCCAATATTTTTGGTAATGACATGCCCATTCATGACCATCTTCACTTTTTAATGCTAAATGAGCCTTGCTCTTCTATTCACTTTATAAAATGAGATCTCCATTCCGCTGGTTATCCTAGCACCTCTTCTCTTACGTTGCTCTTGAATATGGGCAATTGACTTTTCATACAACATTCCAGATGTGGTCTCAATGGCAGTCATGATATTGCCCTAATATTTCCTTCCCTCTACTGGAAATATCTGATCAAATATATCTTGGGATCATATATGCATTTTTCATTGTTTCAGGATATTGGTGATGAACAGTCATCCAGAAACTGACTTGTATGTGCAGGGCTTTCTCTTCGTCCACCATATACAGCTAATCATTCTTTACTCTGTAGCATAATGACTCTCAACTCATTTGAATTTTATATTATTACATTTTATCCCATTTCTATCACACAAAACCACAAATTATTTTGGTTCTTTGTATATATCATGATGTTTCTCTACGATGATACGTACCAAACTTGTCATCGCTTTTTTTTGGTGAAAATATTGTTAGATCAGCCTCAATACCAATCCTTTTAAAATCTGAATAACTTCTTAACATACTGAGGTTATTTTCAACACATTCCCTTAGTCACCTCCTTAGTTCTCAAAAATATTCTGTATGAATCGCTATTTTCCTTAGTTTAACCAAAAAATTTCTCATGTGTAACCATAACAAATACTATACTGAAGTCCAGATAGGGCACGTCTGCCAGATTTGCTAGTTTAGCAATTAATAAAGCAAATGTCAAATTATACCAGCCCAATCAGCCTTCAGTGAAGCTATGTTGCATACTAGCCTTTTTAATTATCATTATTATTATTATTTTAATTCCTCTTTCCTTAAAAATTGAACTAAGGTCAAAAGCTTTGTTGAACCATGAAAAATGTATTTTCCTTGCTCAAATTTAAGTATGATGTTTGCTTTTCACTGGTAAGATGATATCTTTCTGTAATATAATGAATTTATTTGAAATTCTTGCTCCCCAAGCAAGTTACTGGTGGGGTCAATACTAGTGCTGATCATGCCTAATGTATGCCTAATGTATTTATTAACAATTTAAATGAAGGGATGGAGTGCACAATCAGCAAGTTCATGTAATGATACCAAATTGGGGCAGCAGTTGCACGCTGAAAAATAGGGCTACAGTCCAGAGAGACTACTACAGACTGGAGAAAATGGGCTGACGAAAACTTCGTGAAGTTCAACAAAGACAAATAAAAAGTCCTTGATCTGGAAAGGAACATCCCCATGCAACAGGATGGGCTGGGGGCCACAGGCCAAAAAGTTATTTTGTGGAGAAGGACCTGGGGGTCCTGCATGCTTCAGCAGTGTGTTCTTGTGGTGAAGGCAGCAACCACGTCCTGGGCTGTATCAACAAAAGTGCAGCCAGCAGGTCCTGGGAGGTGATGCTTCCCCACTGTCTGGCACTTGGGCAACCACATCTGGGGTGCTGTGTCCTGTTTTGGGCTCTCCGATACAGTGAAGATATTGGCAAACTGGAGGGAGTGCAGTGGAGGGCGCAAGAAGGCCAAAGCATTGGGGCACCTCGAGGCTGCGAGAACAAACTGAAATATAGGAAATTCCACTTATGCATAAAGGAAAGTTTTTTTGCCGCGACGGTGGTCAAACACTAGAAGAGGCTGCTCAGAGAAGTTGTGAAATCTCCATTCTTGGAGACATTAAAAACTCAACTGAACAAGTACCTGAACAGCCTGATCTGAACTGGCCCTGTTTTGAGCAGGGAGCTGGACCAGATTACCCTTAGAGGTCCCTTCCAGTCTAGATAATTCTGTGAGTCTGTGAACAAACTGGAAATGTTGGAAATTATTACCTAGATATATGTTATCCAGAAAATTCAACACCTTGTTTGCACTATTTAGACCAGAGTCATAAAGGGCAATACTGCATTTACTCTTGTTGTTTCTCCTCCTCATTAGCTAATAAGTATCACTACTGCATAATGTAAGCTGCAATTGATTTCCATTTGTTTCAGTGGACCTTCAGTGAGTCCTTAGTGCTCGCACTTGCCTCACTAAAAGTCAACAGCAAAAAACGATCAACAGAAATGGGACTGGATTTCAAAAAGTATTTCCTTAGTTACAGCAACTGTGTTCTCCAAACATAGCAGTTTCACACACTGTCAGTAAAATTTCTCACTATGAATACATAACAGCAAAGAAATGGTTTTATACACGCATCTATACACTATATATGTATACAATGTGTGTGTGTATATATATGTACATGTATACGCAGAAAAGTGCTACTACTATTGTATAAAACAATGTATTGGAAATAAGTGCTGTGCTATTGATCAACAAAACACATTTTCTGTAAAGGAGAAAGTAGAGACCTAGGTACATCGTCTTTCTTCCTTCAGCATATAGTAAACACAAACATTTCTATTTAGAAATATGAATTTATGGCTTGATGTGGAAATGTCATTGAAGGTTTGACAAATGAGTTAAACCACAGGCTGAAGATGGAATGCTATTTTCTAAGCAAAGTTTTATGAAAGCAAATAATTTTGTTTTCTTGTATTTAGTTAGCCTACGCTAAAGCTTGACATTTTCTAGCTGTGTGAACCAACAAATCTTTCTACTTTATGGATTTTTAGAGTTCTGTTACTGTGAAAACTGTTTTCCTTTCCATTCTTCTCACTTACATAGTGTCCATCAATTTGATGTTTATACACACACACATATATATGGAGAAAAAACATGAAATATATAGTTTTGTACTGATATCTCAGATTTGTTCCGCGAGTGGACAATGAGGTTCCTCACAAAAGGTGCCTGTACAGTTTACAATAATCTACTGTGCAAGTGAATTACATTATTCTGCCAAACAGTTTTCTTATGGTGAAATTGTAGTGTCCATAGTTGGGAGGCTGGAAAAGGGCTGCTATTTCAAAATAACACCCCATCTTGAGAACGCTGAACCCTTGAACTCTGCTCTAGTGATGTCTAGGCCATGACTGAGCAGCATTTCAAATAGGCTTTCTATATCACACTCGCATGGATGAAAAATCAGTAACTCTTCCCAAGCTATACCGAATTTTATTGCTTCAGATTCTGGAAGCTGGCTATTCTGGGGATTCTTTTTAAGGTTTCTATTGTTTCCTCTCCTCTGAGCATAACACTGAACTAGTATTAACCTCCTCTTCCACTGCCAAGCCTATAGGCAGCTTCTGCAGAATTGTATGGGCCATGTAAAATAATCATCTTTTTTTTCTGGTAACAACAGATTTTTTTTACTCCACTTCACCTTCTTAAGTCTGTCTTCTTCATCCCCTGGTGCATACATAGACATTTTGAGGTCTGGAAATACCGCATCTGTCTCAGACTCTAGTTGCTCAGATGGAGCTTGGAAGATCTTTCTGCTGGCGTTGAGCCTATAGGTTTCCCAAATGCTTTCATATTCAGCTCAGCATGACTGCTTTTCTCTTTTAACATATTTTCATATGCCTTTCATTAATTTTATTGAAAGAGAAAAAAATAAGAATTTAGAATTGAGATTCAGTTAAAAATAGAGTTTGGGTTCAATTTTGATTTATATACAAAGTTCAGATGCTTCCCTGAATACTCAGTATTTGAATCTAGGTTGTGAATGAGGACTAGTTATGGCTCTTCGTTATATCAATAAAATTAGAATATCCCTTCAAATGGTTTCTTGTATTTGAATGACAAAGGAAAGTCAGATTTTGCATCTTGAACTCTTTGAATAAAATAGGTGTTCTGTAACTATGCAGAGACCAAAGAAACTGAAAATTTGGAACTCAGGGTTGAAGATTAGATTCTTTGCTCCTCCCCTAAATATTTCAGGTTGTTAATTTGTGATCTTTCCAAGTCTGGATTCAAATTGAGAACTAAGCTTGAACTGTGTGGGAAACACGGATTCAAGGAAGCTTACCTGTTACTATTTTTAATCCAAAATACAATAAATAATTAAGAGAAATGAAAGTTAAAAAAGTCATTGGAAATACAGGAGCATAAAAAAAATATTCATTTAAAATAATACTCAGCTTTTTACTCGGTGAGTCTAAACCTGAGACACTGTCGCTTTTTGTCTTTTTTTTTTTTTTTTTAATTTTCATGTAGTTTTCACTGCTAGCCAGAAGTTGCAGCATAGTTGTCCTATCCAAATCTTGGAAACGACACAGTACACTTCTCTTGTGAGAAATTGCTAAGAGATCTTTGCACACTCAAAAGGCCCAAATAGCTCTTATTTAACACTAAAAAACATGTTATCTTTGAGAATTTTTTTTTCTGAAAAATTAAAAAACTTTAAAGTTTTGTTTCTTATCAGTCTTACTGGAAAAAAAAACAGTACCAACCATACAGAGATAATACTATTCCTTTTCCTTTAAGAAAAGAAGATGCATTCAAAAATGCAAAGTACCCTTTCTATTTCTGTCTTGCACTGACTTTCTCACAGTCTCTCACTTATTAAAATTAATGGCGATATGAAGCCTTGTGATCTCCAACAACACTTACAGAGAGGTCTGTTGCTGTCTCCCTACTCCGCGCTGAGGCGGCCCTCCTGTTCTGCACTCCAGTTCATTAGAAATGGTGATGCAGCTCGAAAAAAAACAATTAGGAATCCCCTTACCAACCATTCCCCTTTCTTCTCCATTTCCAAAACCAAGCCCCAGTGAAATCAAAACTTGCTAAAGGCTCGGAATGTTCTTAATTTCTCTTAAACATATACATATATATTTAATTTTGCCTATTTCCACCCCTGAAAAAATCCATAAGAAAATGGAATTGGCAAAACAGCCTGAAGGAAGACATGCTTGAGGTATTTTCAGCTCGGCTACAAGCAATAACGAGCTAAAAATCTCACAGGTCCATTTGCACAAGGACAGTGATATTCAGCGCATATGTCTTAATAGGTTTTCTACGTCTGCTCTAATTACCTTTTCTGTATAGTCAATAGAAATAAATAGGTAGGGCGTGAGTCATCTGACTTACGTTAGCTTTTTGCTTTACGAAGAAATTAATTGATCCCTAAGTTTCTATTCTTCTTCAAAGATTACAAACAGACCTCAGTTAACCAGTTCAGGTAGAAAGGTGCAGCTGTGGAATTAAATCCCACTCAGACTCTCTGCATTATTGCTCAGGTAGCGGCATACGTGTTGGCCTCGGTGTTGTGACAGCAGGACTGAGCCTACCAACTTAATGACGGTTTTGAAATCTCTACATTACTCTGCAATGTGTAATACGTATAAACGATTTCCAGACAAGCTTTGCAGTTTAAATTATCTGGAATTTGATACTCTGTCCTTACGGGGTGAAACCTCACCCCCATGATATCTTTTCCATTGACCTAAGTCAGTTGGCCACGTAATGCTCATGCTTGTGACTTTTTCTATCTATTCAAATTGAATGATAGCTTCTACTGTAATTAAGAATTCTTTTCTTTTCAGTAAAATTCTCTGTATTGTGAGCAAGTTTCAAAACTGATCATTCCATTTTTAGGTGGGTTAATTCTGAACAGACCAATGTTTAGATTTCCATCCTCTCTCAGTAAGATCTTTGCCTTTAGAAAGACTGTTAAATCTATGGGGGGTTTTCTGCCAACTGACAAGCCAGCCTTCTCCCTCCCTCACAGTTTTGTCTGAAGTAGGATTTTTTATTTGTTTGCTTAAAGGAAAGAGAGAGAGAGAGAGAGAAAAAAAAAAAGCTTGGGCTTTTTATCACTTGCATATCCATTACTGTTATCAGGTTGAGTCAGATCAATTTTTTACTTCAGGTGTTGAGCTATATTTACTACCTTCCAGGGAAATGCCACAATGGTTAGATCATGGTTATTCTGTCATTCAGTGTTATTAATATGTTCTTTTGACATGTTTTATCTTGTACAATTTATGAAATATTTAGAAAAGGGAAACCATACCCAGGGAATGCAGTAATGTTTATCCTAACAAATCATTCTCCTTGGTCTTGTGTTCTATTTAAAATGAAATAGCTGAAATGCAAGAGGCACAAGAAGAACCATCTCAAAAAAGCCAATGGCATAAAGGTAAAAGCATTTTCCTGAAAGACTAAAAATCCCAATTTAAATTTCTGTCGGAGAGTGAAAGGCCCTGGGAGTCGTATCCCAGTGATAAAAGAGGAAGCCTGCAAAGCACTGCCTCCGTCACAGCATTACAGATCTGGCCTTGACTTTTTACAGAAGAAAACAGTTAGTGAACCTGGGTCTGAGTAGCTTTGGGATCAACAGCATTATAATTTTCAAGGAATGAAGTATTTACAGGTCCACACAGAATCACAGAGTGGTTGAGGTTGGAAGGGACCTCTGGAGACCATCTAGTCCAACCCCTCTGCTCAAGCAGGGTCACCTACAGCACATTGCATAGGATCACATCCAGGTCGGTTTTGAATATCTCCAGAGAAGGAGACTCCACAGCCTCTCTGGGCAACCTGTTCCAGTGCTCTGTCACCCTCAAGTGTGTTCACACTTCTACATACTGTTCCCAGCTTTTGTCTGACATTCAGTTGTTGAAATATGCTACTTCTTAGAGAAATGCCTGACATCCAAAGATCCCCTTGAGACCTTTATTTCAGAGTACATCAGTTTTCGGCTGGGCCAGTTGAAATTTCAGGGATCCAGTTCTTCCGAAGTTTCGAGTTCTCTTCCTAAATACAGGTAGCCAGAATGGAGCAACCTGAAAGAAAGATATCTTTTTACAACCCCATCTTAAATACATTACTGCTATATTTACTGTGCTAAATGCTTCTGTGTAGGCAGTGGTCCCTGATTCCCCAAGCCAGCTGATGCAGCATGGTTTGTAAACATGCTCACGCCTGTGAAACCACACTACAGAGCACTTGGGAGACTCTCACCTCTCTGACTTCATATGTTGCTCCTGTTCCCCTAAGACATAGCTACTATATGTGTGGGATTTTTCAGTGCAAAGTGCAAGAAATAACAGTAGAGCTGTTTTGCAGGGAGGATGTAGGGATGCAGGCTCACTGGGATAGCATGGAAACACTGTGTAGCATAAAGGGAGCCAAACCTGGTGCAGTTTCATCTATATTGTTTTTTGGAGCTTTTTAAATCCTTTTTTGGAGCACACTATTTTCAGAATTCTACCCAGGTTTTGTCTCAGAGAAAACTATTTGACGCACTCTGAAAGAAAGCTCAGCACTAAACTAGTATATACATAGTGTGAATTATCACAGACAAGGTTACGGAAGTGAACTGTGCAGGAAAATTGATTGATAGCATAGACTTCCCTAACTTTCCTATCCCAAATCATGTCTCTGGGGGAATTACTTCATTTTTGTCTGGTATCCTGGCTCTAGATAACTCATTCTTTCAACTTAACTGTATCCAGGATGACATAGGATGCATTTTTTGCAGTATCGTTCATAATATTTTACAACATAGAACTGCATCACTTCATGAATCCGTATGTAAATCCACATCTTTCCCCACATTATCACAGGTATGTCTTCGAATAAGGTCCTCTTTTATATGGCACTCCTGGGTGCTATTGACAAAATTACAGTCTAGTTAGCTTCCCTTTCTAAGAGCATACGTTTGTCTGACATTCATTCCCCACAGCTCTGCTAAGCTCAGAGGGGAGGGACTTGACTCCAGAGCCACACCTCAGCATAGACACCTACATACAATGCTGCTGTGCCCTAGATACCTAAATTGCAATTAGGTGATTTAGGCAGTATGGTCAGTAAAGTCTAGGAAACGATTCAGCTCACGATATTGTAGATACCCACACTCAGTCAGCTGCTTCTTTCTCTAAACTCTGGTGCCTGTATCGAGTGAATCTTCATGGAGCCTAATGGGAGCTTAAATGCCTAACTCATGTGTAGGCACCTAAATCAGACTTCTGAACCTGGAGCTTAAGTCCACTCAAGATGTCCTCTTTCTGCCTAATAACAATAAAATAATTTTATTTTATTATTTCTCCCCCAAAAGAACTTTCCTTCAGGCAGTACTTCAGACTTCATTAGAAAAAAATTCCTGAATTTTGCATGACTAGTTTGTATTAATGGGAGACAAACTTTCGAGGATCTTTTTTCTTCCCTAGTTTGAATTTGTCTACTTTTAGCTTTGCTTTGCCAATCATTCTTGTTTTGCCTATTTCTGCATACTTAAATAAACCTTCTCACTAGATATATCTTATGACAAAATTATTAGTCAAGTATCCTATTCAAATCTTAATTTTTGCCATCTGCAACCTGCATTTCTTAAATATTTTTCCCATTGTATCTGTAAGACACCTCCTGAATAATGCAAAGGTGCTTGATTAAAAGTATCTATGCCAAGTTATTATCAGTTATAGACTAAATCAGTGTCAAATGATATAGACTAAATCAGTGTCAAATGAAATCAAACACAGACAATTTTCCATTGATTAAATGAGCACAAATGGTCCTTCATTTGTGTTACAGTTATTTTAGCACTAGCTTGACCCCTGCTGCTTTAAGGTTAAATAACAAGAAAATGAAAGTGTGCGTAAGAGGCTTCCCTTTATTTCCACTTCCTCCCCCTGCACAGCAATGGGATGAAGATATAGACAGAGATTGGTAGTACCTCCATACTAATTCTGCAGAATTTTGCGCTGGCCAGACCCAAACCTCGTCCAATCTGTAAGCTACGAGGAAGCGTATCATTGCACCTCAGCGATAACTCTAGAGCTTCGGTTGAGCTCAGTGGATTTGGTGCAGCACTGTGCTAGCATAGCTAGCCAGCTGACGCATCGGAGCTGGCTCACGTCCACTTACCCTGGAGTACAGACAAAACAAGTTCAAGCCTATCTGCACATGTTCGTAAAAGCCAGCCCACCGCTACACAGCCTAAAGAGGAAGGGAGTGGCTCGGGCTGAAAGCTAGACCCACACTTCCTACCTAAAAAAGGAAAGGAAGCTGAGTATTTTGGAAAAAAAGAAAAGTTATGTCTTGTTTGATGACACAATACGCAGAGAGTTGCGCAAGGAATTTGCCTTTCAGAGAGGTATGGAGCTGCACTTGCCCTAATAGAGAACCAATGCTAAATGGCACAGATAATCCCTCAGGGTATGCTTCCTGCATTAGCCTTTGAGCCCCCATTAGGTCAGCCAGATGTGAAAGGAAAGAGAAAACACTTGGGGGAAAAAGAAAGAAAAGCAAGGCAATGTGCATACGTATTTGGCTCCGTATTTCTCCCACATGAGCACTGCAATTTTATTTCTTTCAGGTAGGAAGAAAATCTGTTAACAATTTAACTTCATGTGTCTCATCCTTGTGAATTCATTTTTATTCCCAGTAATGGCTGAATTTATAATAAACAGATCTTATATATATATTTTTTGAATTTCAGGTCAACATTTAGGTTTTGACTTTTAATTTTCCAGCCAAGTTAAACTAAGTTCACAGGAAAAGTGTTATCTATATTACCAAGAGAATGACAAACAAAATTATATCTCTGGGAGAGATACATAATAATTCAATCTTACCTCGCTTGTGTAAAAGTGATGCTACCTTTATATGTGTGAATGCATAGAAACTCTATGAAGAAATTCCAGCTTCTGAGGGACAGAGAGTGGCTGGAAGAGCCTAGCATTTATCAGAGAGTCTAACAGCTTGTCATACATTTTTGTAGTTAAAAAATAATCACACAGGAAGATAGAACTATTAGAATAATAGACAGAAACATGACCTGGAACCAATTTTCATGTTTTCATTCTGATTTCCTATGTATCATCTCTTATCTTATGTTCCTATACATAAGATACATTGGTACTCATGAACAGTAATCCTCTCCAGAACTTGCTGGAGCCAAATGCCAAACCCATGCTAGGAACCACATACTTTTCTAAAGCATACTAGCTAACCTGCAGGAATTTTCTTTCCAGAGAAAAAAAGCTAATGATCAGCCTTCTTTTTACAGATATCCAGCATAAAACAAAAAGTAACTGTCTTGAAGTCAGCTGAGATACATGCTGTATAACCAATGGGAGAAGAGATACAAAGCTTATTTTGCATGACTTCTGTGACTGGAAAGATTAAAGCAAACTATTTATCATCATTTTCTTAGTATTAAATATGAATAAAATGAAGTGAAGATTACTTGATCAAATTCCTTTTAATTTACAAGTATGTCTTTACTCTCTGCGTCAGTGAAGTCATTGTTCAAAGTTAAACCTCATCTCTGAGCTTTCCTTTGTTTGCAGTAAGGTATTTTGTCCCCCTAGTGCCAGACCACGATCTGCTTCACTGTCTCTCAGTTCAAGACAAGATTTTAAACATCACTTAGTCATATAAACAGAAGACAGAAAGAGAGATAAAATGGTAAGCTCAGTAGTAATAAAAATATTGCAAAACCTTCCCGCATACTCAAAAGTCTTGTACAACTCAGAGAGGTAGGGCTGTACGAGCATCCTCATTTTATGAGAGGAGGGCAAAGGCACTTTGTCTGACACACTGCCAAACCTGGCCAAGAGAAATCTTTAAATCGCCAACAGCAGTGTTTAAGAGGAACCAGAACATCTCAATCCAAGCCTGTGATCTAGAAAACCATAGCTTAACTGCCTCCTAATTGTGGAGGTGCCTCATTCCAGACATTTCCTGCTGTTGGACTGCAGCGTTTCTTACCTACAGTATTGCCTTTGGGTGTTTTCATAACTGCCCAAATTCGGCAGACTGCTGACCAATTTAACCAACCTCTAATCAGGATCCAGAAATAAAGCACACTCTGGCCCTACAGTCTAAATGACAGGATACAGGTGCATTTTCAGAGCAAATCAACTGCAAAATCACCAGATCCTGAATCTCACAAAATGCAGCTGTAGCCACTTCCATTTTTATGTAAAGCCAGAGTCAGGAAACCGATTTTCCTAGGCTAGACAAACCACCAGCAGAAAGCTGAGCCTATTTGAACTCTCTCTTCATCCCGAAAGAATTCAAATTGCATTTCTGAAGATTGGCCTTACCCAGATATCCGGTGAGGCTAGGGACTGGAGGACTAGAGTTGCCAGACCTGTCTGGGTTTATGCTTGGATCACAGTAGACCTTTCTCCTCCAAACTTGCTGTAAACTAGGCAGCTGTGATATGTATTGTCTTCTCATGGATATCTTAGAAGTCTAGAGAGGAAAAGGCGTATTTTCCTTCAGTCCTCCACAAAGCCCTCATTGTGCAGCAAAGAATGAAAGATTCAGGGGAACAGAGAAGAAAGAGAAAAACAGTGAGAGCATGACATGGTGATCTAAGGGTCAGAGCATAATGCAGGAGGGCTCTTGGCTCAAGCACCTACATGTATTCTCTTACCTACTCTGTTTCTTACATTTTTCACCCCAAAACTGGCAGATTTGTCATGTGGTGTGAAAAATTGTCCCAACTCTGTTCTAGCAAATTTCCTACTCAGAGCCTATAGCTATTGATTTAAGCAGAACATTGAGAGCTCTGTGATACGGGTTTAATTCCCCTCAGACAAATGAGAGTCTAAAACCCAGTATTCCCATTTCTGGGGAAGTTGCTTCAGCATAATACCTTCCACAATAACTGCTCTAGACCCAGATTTTTCAAAACTGACATTGGAGTCAAGCTCTTCCAGTAATGACTTCTTCCCACTCACAGGGCAATTGGTTTCACAGCCGAAGTACAACTGCCCTGTGCCAATGATCCTTGAGAGAAGATTCTAGCAGTATGTGTTTTGGATAATAAGAAAAGCATAAGACCTAGACAGAGGCAAGATTTCTGCTGTTCCAGTCTTTACGTCATTTTCCAATGGCATGTACGGTTGTTTTGCACCAAATCCCAAGCACCTAACATAGAATTCTGACCTCATTTTCTTGACCAGATACCTAAAAACAGGACGCTGCAACATTCAACATCCTTACTGAATGAGTTCAGGCTGACATAAGGAATCTGAAGCAAGCAGTGAATTGAAATTTCGGTGCTCATTTGTAAGCATTGCACCATTGAACCAGCAGCTCAGTAAAAGAGCTTCTCTCTTTGGTCAAGGCTTAGAGTTCACGGCTTTCAGTAAACCCAGTAGTGTCATATTAAATAAAAACCGTCCTTTCACCTTTTTTAGCACCTTTGGCTGGCTCTAAAATAAAATCTGAAAGACTATGAGATTAACATCAGACTTAACCTTTGATTTCAAATCTCACATCAGTGTCAAACTTTTTCAGTAACAACTTCCTGCATTAATTACTTTAAAAGTGGCATAGTTGAAAGAATTGTGTCATGATTAGTTTCTTTATAAGTAGTGTTTAGAATACAGAGAACTGAATTAACTGTTTCTACTAAATACACTTTTATTTTTCTTGTTGGAAATGTATCATTAAATTTCTCAGGAACATTAGTTATTCATTAACACATTTTAAATGTGCTAAATGATTATAGAACTTGTCATAGGCCATATATGTCCATATTTGGATTCAGCCGAAAAAATCACACCATAGTGCATTTAATATGTGCTTTGCTAGCAATTTTATGTAATGTTTTATATCCCACATTATATCTCTTTACATCAAAATGTAAATGAATTTTGCAATGTCTCATTGATACATATTACTATGTAATGTCTCAACGATACTACAAAATTTCTTTACATTTCATGTATTCTTTTATCAAGTAAGTGCGGATTTTACATCTTATAAAAACAGGAGGCATCTAGTATGTCCAAATTCAAAAAAATAGCCACAGTTCATGCTATCACAGGTATATGAGTAATAGCTAAAGAGATATTTTAAATTGCTAATAAGCAAAAATAACTTTGGAACATTAAGGCTTAAAATGGATAGGATATTATTTGCTATCCCTTGCCTTACTTAATATGTTATTTTATAATATTAAACTTACCATTTTGGAGAACAAAAATTATATTTAGCAACATTAAAATTAACCAAATTAATATTAAAAACTGATTTGTCCTACATATGCACTTATAATTTCCTCATAATACAAATTGGATTTGCATTAGTCTACCAATATGACAACACATTGACAATAGTAGCAATCTTTAAATAGTTCCTTCCAACTGAATTTTTCCACATTTTATAGAAAATTGATCATCTGTCCACTTTAGAGAGGGTGTAGCCAAGGAGCTAGGAAGAGAGACTACAAAGTCAAAAGTGGACCATATTTCTGAGATATCGTGGTAGCTTTTGTTCTGCTCAGTAAAACTCCAAGGATATGATTAATTTTTCATTTTTGAATTTGCTTTTTATAAATAATTCTGCATGAACCCAAAGATCAAAGTGAAATGCATACCATACAGATGCATAGACATCTATTGAAATGTTTAACTAAAATTTATTCTTACTTGAGATAGTAAGTTTAACACTCTTTAATAAGGAGGCTAATATAGTTGATGAGTTAGGTTTTTATCTAGGTTACATTTTATACCGATAAAAAAATATTTGTCTACATAAACTATAAATACATAAACTATATTTAGAAATAGTTTTAAGTGAGCAATGAAGTAACCAAATAATTAGCTAATCTATCATTATAGATTGCTGTAGGTCAAATGGTTGTTTGTAATCACAATTTGCATCCAGCAGTTACACTTTTTACTGATATTCTTAAACTTATCTATGAACATTGTATTCATGTATAAAGATATTTGCAATCCTAATAATCCCCTCTTACAACTTTATAAGAAATTTATAAATGGTGGCTTACTGGAAAATGTGATTGTATTTGGATAAGTAGATTTAAAATTTTTAAGGTCTACATTTGCTTTCATTTATATTGATGTAACTGACATATTCTCCTTGCTTCAGCAGTTTAAATTGGTTGCTTGTAAACACTACTGAGATTATACTTTTGTTTATATTTTTACCATGCAGAATTTTTATGAGGTTTTATAATGTTCATACTACTCTCCAACAGGAAATAATATACAAATATTTAAAGATAATTTCTATGAAACAGTCATATAAAGCATTCTTATAAGTATACATAAAAGCCTTAAAAAACTCAAAAGTATAAACAGAAAAATAGTATATTCAAGAACTTGCTAAAATTGAATATTTTGCCCATTTCTGTTATATTTTTAGTATGAAAAACAGTCTACTTAGAAACAAGGACTCAAAAAAAATCTATTTTGAGATTGTTATTGTTTCAAATTTTTATCATGAATATATAACTGATACCAATATCACAAAGAAATATAAATAAAAAGATTTTAAAGGACACCCCACCCTTTCTTTTCCATAAAAGTGCTGCAAATTTATTCCCTATAGCATATCTCTACTAGCTTTAAGTTGGCCAAATTCAAAATTATAGGACTTCTTTTTTCTTCAGTAATTTCTTTTGAAATAAAAATGAGACCATAGTCAAAAGTATTTAATCAGTTTTTTAAATAAAATATCTTATGGAGATTGGCTTTGAAAGCGGTGTGTCATTGTAATTTTCTCCTTGACTACGGTTTCACAAAGACAAAAAAAGAACAAAAATAGAACTGAACAGAGTTTCATGTTCAGTCCATAAAATTGCAACTTAATCTGTCTTTTTCCAAGTGCAGAACTTAAGAAAACTGTGCAGAAATCCCAGGTTTGGCAAACAGTCAGAAGTTACACGCGTGTGATCAGGAAAACCACCCTTTCCAAAGGTAGAGAGACAAAATGTAAAACTGATGTTTCCCATCCACTCTGTATGGCTGTGGTAAAATCAATTTTGTCTAAATAGAGGAACTTGAAATTCCCCTGAATTAAGCAGTTGACTTTTCATTACCTTCTGGAAGTGCCACTGGGCAAAACTGTCTCTTGAGCCGACCCAAAAAGCAGGATTCAGCTTTGCATTCAGCCACAGGCTTCCCACTGCGGCCTAACTCCATAACGCTACCAGTGCTCATGAGTGTAGGTTTTGCTCTCGGGTACAGGCCAATAAAAATCAGTGCACTAGCTGGGTACACAACATTTACTGCAAGAATCAGTCACTTTTTATTCTCTCATCCTTATGTCTTTGCATGAATTTAAAAGAGTATAATGGGGGCTTTAATAAGTGATTTGATCAGTTCATAAGATGATAAAGTTGTTCGATACAGTGATTTGCTGCCATATAACAAGGGTCAACAAGTTGAAGGTGTCTGAAATAACAATAACTTATGGATAACCTTTCCAGGTTTCCAAGTTTTCTAGAAATTACATCAAGATTTATCACTAATACTCTCAAGCAAAATGGGATTCTGGCCACTGTTGGGCATAATTTATTCTCCACAGAGATCTGCAAATACTGAGGAAAAATTATAACAAATAAAAAATGCATTTTTTAAACCCCAAGAATTATCAGGAATAGGATAAAAACAAGAACAAATAGAGTGTTTTAAAATGCTTTATCAAGTTTCTTTTCCCACTCTTTGTCCCTAAACTGTCCACCCTTACTCTTATTCCTGGGTTCTGTGAAAGCTTATTTTTAACAATTTTTAAAATAAACTTGAGATTTTGGACCATGTTTTATAAATAAGTTGTCTCAGTTGTCTTGCCAGGTTTTCAAATATGCATCATTAGAACTATGTCTACTACACTTTGTTTTAAGGAACATTTATAAAGACTGGAATCAACACTATTTCTCTTTTGTCACTCCTGGAAAGAAAAGTTAAAATATCCATTTAATGGAGCATATTTGAAAGACTTCTTTGTCTGAAGGGTGACGGTTTTTAAAGGCAATTTCTTAAAAAAAAATTTAGTCACTCACAGCCATGTGCAAAATGGTAATGATAAATCTAAAATGTCATTTTCAAAGACACTGGTTAGACAAAGAGTTGCCTGTTCTTTCGTGTTATGTCTGTGATAGTCAAGGCAGTTTTTACTTCTTGTTTTTGGTTGAGATTTCAATCAGCTATTTTTTATTGTATATATCATACCCATAATTCTAATAAGCTCCAGACCTCTGAATTGGCAATAGTTTTCTAAACAACACAAACAAAAGACAACATCATTGCAAGATACTCAGTAAGTTTGGAATGATTCAGATCCAGCTATTCTACTGAATGATTATGGTCAAACCTAGCTGGAGAGCAGCTAATTTATTTTCTACTGTGAATTCTTTATAATCAGAAACCTCTGCTTTGGTACTTCTGTACTTTTACATTAGCTGTCCTCTGTAACAGATTCTAACAACATTTGTGCATGTTAATGTTGAGAAGTTTTGGTAGTGCTTTTCTTGGAAATTAGGCCGACTCAGCCTTAGTTTTAATGCTAAAGAAAATTGGCATGTCATTGACAGATCACACTGATATATATATTGTAAACAGAAGAGTGCTAGAGAATATTTACACTTCTGCTAAAAGGTAATAACCAGCCAGGAATGAAGTTAGGTAAAGAACTATCAGGTCAAACAGAAAAGACTTGAACTTGTTTTGCTAAAGAAAATTGGCATGTCATTGACAGATCACACTGATATATATATTGTAAACAGAAGAGTGCTAGAGAATATTTACACTTCTGCTAAAAGGTAATAACCAGCCAGGAATGAAGTTAGGTAAAGAACTATCAGGTCAAACAGAAAAGACTTGAACTTGTTTTCATATTCATCTGTAAGGGTTTCTCCTTTCTGCCAACATGCCTCACAGCTTACAGATATCTCAGTGCTATTTCTATTATTCTTGTTTCAGCTTCCTCCACTTGAATAATAAATCTCAAAACAAGACAGCTTGCAAGTACTGATGGTTTAATCCAGTGAAGCACTGAGCTCCCTGTTGTAGGTACTGGGAGGCCAGCATGTCTCTTCTAGTATTTATGGAGCTGAGGGAGGCCTTTAGATACCGAACAATGAAAATTCAGGGTCCTTAGTATGTCACCAGAGGTACTGGGAATCTTCAGAATTTAGATCCAAACTTATGTTACGAAATTACTTCTTGCAATAAAACACAAGCTGTAGCAGATGGATTTGTTAGGTTTTTTGTTTTGCTTTCTATGGTACATCAGTGCCACTAAACAGCTCAAAGCAGCCCAACAACAGTTAGCAGACCCTGTATGTGTGACAGAAACACCACAGTCCAGTTTTTATGATTTCTGAGACATGGCCATGAGAAATAAAATATGCCCAGCTCACTGCTGAGTGAATCTGAACTGGCTGCTCACAGCTGGATATTTCAAAGGAGCCAGGAGAACCTCTGTAAAGGTTCCCCCGGGCAGAAAAGCAGGAAGACCCAGTCTGTCATTCTCTGGTGCAGTGCATGATGTAGGCACAGTTCTCCAAATGCCAGTGCAATTCTTGACTTGGTCCTCTGAGGGATGCAGAAGTGCTTCTCAGTAGTCTCTTCTCCCTACTCCTTGATGAGGGTAACATGACTAATTTCTTAACTTTTGGATTTCCTCTGCTGGGAAGGGCCCGGATGCATCTCTCTTGTCCCCCTCCCTTACCACATCTCTGGAAAGGGTAAGCCAAACAGGCAATTATAGTCAGAGAGGGAAATGAGATATTTTTAGGGATTTAAGCTAGATTTGTTAGCAGGATCAGTATTCACTAATTACCCAAGAGAAGCCCATGGAAGAAAAATATAGAAATATGCAGAATACATGAAATGGGTTCCCAAGAGAGGGATTTGATGCAGGCTCTATGCACAATACTGTACAGATAAAACAAGAATAAATACATGCAGCACCAAGGATCAAAGGTCAGGTTTATAGTACCTTTTTGTTAGGGATATACAGAAACAGATGAATGCCTAGTAGCCTACAAATGCCTAGTAGGATTTTCTTGTCTCCCAATGAAATCAGGGTAGCTCAGACATTTCTGAAAATCCCACCAAGTGCCTTGGTGGCAGCTGTGTGTGCATGTATGTACCTTTAAAAATATAGCTATCAGCTAAACCATCAATCCAGAAAAGGAAGATAGTAATGAACAAATCATTGCAATTCTCATCACAGTTCCTATCTCACCCAGGAAAAGTAACAAAGCATAAATATGAAAAATAGAACATTACAATTTTAAGAGTTTATGAGGACACTAAGAATTTCACACCTGTGTTTTGGATACAAGCCTCTGTGTTCTACTCCAAAAAAGAGAGAAAATCCAAACCAGAAATACCAAAACATCAAAGCACTTGTTATTTTCTTAAAGCTGTGATTAACATTCGGTAAACTTAGCTGACCTGACAAAGTCCAGCACAGCAACAGAAGCCTATTGTGATCCTATTTACTATAACACGTGGCATTTTTCCAGTTTGCACTACCGGTAAAAAGTTTCAGCATGTATGTCACTGTTCTTTCCTGGGTATGTCATGCCCAGGATCCCCTTGCGTCGGCTGGATACGCAATTTGACGCTGTGCTCTTTCAGTTAGCCTTCAAAGTTCCCAACCCAAACAAAAAGACACCGCTTGCATCATAAATTCAGTGACTCATACCAGAAAATCAGGCTTCCTCTTTATCTGGACCTTGAACAACTGGCTTGACCCAAGATGTAACAAATGTTTGCAGAGGAAAAAAAAGCAGCTATTTCCCTTAAGTAGCAGCAGAGCTGGTAATAACAGATGTCAGTTTAAGTGAGTTAACAGGGTCATGGGACCATCTACATTTCGTTTGACATTTGAGTTTTTGAAGTTCCACGTAGCTTTTAAACAAATGCACTTTTGTAGTAGGAAAGAAGGGAAGAAAACTCCAACAACCTTTATACAAAGTAATAGATCTTTTAGTTAAGGGAATTCAAAAATCTCACTCCTGTATGTTGGAAACGCCGTGCCTGACTATACATAAATGGGCTGTCAAAGCACAGGAAGCAAGCAAACTAGAAGATATTGCAAACATAATAATTGGTATTGTTTTTAATCTAGGCAGATACCAATGTTTCGGATATTAAATTTTATTTTTAAGCTGCTCTTCTTACTTCATTTTTTTTTTCCTTGGGAAGCTCTTCAGTGTTACCAAATCAAATTTCCTGGCTTAAAAATAAAATAATAGTATCTCTCTCTTCTTGTCCCCAGACTTAGCTAATGCCCTGCATGTTTAATCTGCGTGCTTCCTCACTCATGCATTGCCAATATTCAGAAATATTCTGCAGACACATTTCTTTCCCTCTATTACCCTTGTAATCTTCCTCTGTGTACACCTGTACAACCCCACTATTTTCATGTTACAGCCTCTGCTACGCCTGTGCCAAGTTACTCAGGATAATGGCCATGCCATAGCAACATAGATAAAGAAGCATTTTATTTATAAAAAACAGCTGTAAATCAGCCCTCTTCAGTCAGTGCTGAAATCACCATGAAAATCTCAGACCTAAGAACATAAAAATATAATGCCAACAGCAGAATGTAAAATATTACATAGATTATTCATGTCAACTCAATGCAACAAAACTACATTGGCAACCATAAAATGTTGCAAAAGTAAAGTATGAAGAGATAACCCTCTGTTCTTTATTAATCAGAGACAAGAACATGCTACCTAAAATGTGGTTTCACTAGAAATTACTAATCAATTTCTGGAATAGAAGGGGATTCAGTGAAAATTAAGTCCTTAGCAATAAAAAAGACAGGAACTATCAAAAAGAACTTTAACTTCCATATATCACTGTGATTTGTCATGGCGAACCAAATACAACCACGAAAGAGAAATGAGCCTTAGGTAATCCACAGCTTTCTGCCAGACATTTTGCAGAATTCACCTGGTCAAGAGCAAGATTTATTGGGGGGGGGGGGGGGGGGGCGGGGGGAACAACTAAAATCTGTTGCATTCCTGCCAGACAGATGGGAACTGATTTAGTAGAAATATAATCTGACATATCTTCCAAATCTTTTTTCTTTTTTTTTTTTTTTTTTCAAGGGCTGCCTGGTACAGACAACTGTCTTTGTAACTGTTAATAAAAACAACTCAAGCTTGAAAGTTCAAAACTATATCAATACCTGCTGCCAACACACAGAAGTGAGGAATGTAAGTGTTAGTCACAGCAGTGGAGTAAGGGGGCAACGTAAAACCTCTCCTTTTTGTTCACACCCCGGCATTCTTCGCACTTGAGCCCAGACTGTCATGGAAACACATGCTGAGTCAGACACGGGAAGGCTGCCGGGAGCTCGCCGCTGCCCACAGGGGAGAGTTGCACTAGCAGAAATCCACAGTAATCCCACTGTCTTTGATGGAATAACTATGCCTATATCTGGGCTTGCTGAGAGATTTTGGCCTGAAATATCTTAGAATTTATTTCTGTAGTCAAAGGATTCCTGAGATGGCTTCTAAAGAAGGTTGGTTTTTTTCTTCTTCAATAACTGCAGCCATTTCCCAATATTTTAGTGTATCATGGCAGTGTCTAATTCAGGAGAGCTTTTCAGTTCTCCAGATGTCATGTGAAATATATATCTGTGTCCATGATCCAGACAGATTAGGAAGGCTCTGAAAATCATACTCAGACCTCATCAGGGCAAGCTGACATCATCCTATTGGACTTGCTGACTGCACTGTCTACGCTGTCAAGATGCTCAGAGCTGCAAACACGGGAGATATATCCCATCACCTGCAAATTTTATAGATCCTTTTATAAGCACATAGGAAAAATCTGTCAGTACTTTGGAAAAAAAAATGTGATTTAATTCCTTTCCTCCTTGAATTATAGGAAAGTTCAGTAAGTGACTTTCCTTTTGCTGAGAGGCTTCCTCCTCCCTCGTAAGCGCTCTTCTTTCCAACATGCCCTCCCCAAAACTTCTGAAGCATTTTTATGAGCTCTGTAACAAAAGATTTTTCTCATCCTTCCATATTGAAAATACATAATATCTACTGTCACAGGTTATGCTTCTAAGCCATTTAGTGAAATCTGTTTACAGATACATTTATTTGATACATCAGAAACTTTACTTACTGGGTCACTTATACATAGCTAGTACATTACATTTAATAGTTATCTAGCACAGGTCAGCCTTGTAGCATTCTCAGGATTTCTGTTTTATTGTAATGCACCCACATATAGGGTATGAAACATGAATCATTTTGACTTTGCACATTACTTTCCTGGGAGGAGAACTGAAAAATATAGCATCCACATAAAACCAGAGAGAAACCAGAGAGAAAATGTAGGCACCGCTACAGACAGTACTTTCACTTTTAGTTGGAATCTGCCAAGGACCGTCAGGCCAACATCTCTGTTCTTGCTAATCATCAATTTGGTTAAGTGCAAAGCTCTGCAATTTTGCAAAACTTTAGATGTTGCAGGAGTGTTTTCACTTACCAAGATCAGACCTTGAGTAAATTATGGGGTACTTAATAATGGCAAATGACCAGCTTTATGTCTCATCCAGCTTTCTGGATCATCATCAAACTACCACTAACAAAGAGAAGAGAGTAACACCAATTTAATTGCAAAGTTTGTAGAAGAGTTATTTATTATTCTTCATTTTCAGAGCTCCTGTATGACTGCCTGCTGTATGAGTCAATATGCCCAGGCACGTTATGCTAGATTTCTGCATTAAATTGATCCTTGTAAGACAATACAATCAAATGCAAGAAAAGGAATCCCCTTACAGACTTTCCATGTGGAAAATTTTCAGGTCAGACATGTTTAAACACAAAAAATCTCTGGTTTACACCTCTGCTTTTCACTAAGTTCCAGACAACTGGGAAATCCACACATTTTGATGGCAGCATCACTGCAGGTAAATAAATCTAAGCCATGTCTTTTGTGATAGTCTTCATTGCATATCAGAACAACCATACCGGGTCAAGAGTCCACCTAGCCCAGTAATGTCTCCAAAGATGTTCACCTGTGGACATGGAAGAAAGATGAGAATGAGGAAAAGCAGGTATGATATTTCATCACTAATATTCTGCCTCCAGTTATTTTCAGAATTATTTTCTAAGTGCTTGTCCAGTCTGTCTGTGAAGCTACATAAATACTTTGCAAACACTTCCGTAGTTGATAAAACCTGTTGCATGAAGAACCACTTTGTTTTGTTTGCTTTGAAACTACTACTAGATTACAGTAGTACAGATGGTCCTTCTCTTGTACTGGAAAAAACATGAACAAATCTTCCCTCTATGGCTCTCTACATTGTTTTGTAGATCTTTGTCATATCTGTTCTAAGTTTTCTCTTTTCCAAGCTGAGAAGGCCCAAACTTCCCCACTGTTCCTTGCATGAAAGCTGCTCTATACCTTTGTTCAACCTTATTGCCCTTGTTCCTTTCTTCTAAGACGACAGAAGCATAAAAGCACACAGATGAACCACTGACTCATACAGTAGCATTATTATGGGTTTTGTTTCTCTATGTTTTTGGTTTCTTTTCCTAACAATTCCTGACATTAATTTGCTTTTTTGATGACTGCCAAGCTCGGACATGATGTTTTTATAGAACTACTGTATCAGTGAGATAAAAGAATTATAAGCCTAGTTCTGTGTAATTTAAACCTGTGAGACTTTATTCAAAGTAGTGATGTACTAAGCAGTTGTGATAATAACTACAGTGGTGGTTCAGTAGCACTTTCATTGTTGAATTTAGCTGTCTTGTTCCAGTGATGAGACAGGAAACATTCGGCTGACAAAGGAGCTAACGTTTACAGCAGCTCTGATCCTGCAGTCATCATGCCTGGCTGTACTCAGGTGTGGCTTTATGAAGAGGATAAGGAAGCATCAAACTTCCTGACTAATAACGGCTAGGATATGGTGGGCTTCTGTGAGACATTGGTACAGTTATGTGGCCTCCTCCTTTGCAGCTGCCCTAGCTGCATGCTCTCTATGAAGTCCCAAGAGCTAATTTCTGCCTCTGTGTGTGAGACATAGGAGGAAAACAACAGTATTTCTGGCATTATGAAACTCTTGCAGGCCTGCTGAAACAAAAGCTTAGTCAAAAATTGGGACTGAGACTTAGAAGTTCAACATAAAAATTTCTGCGCTTGTGCTAACTGTTGTAAAATAGCCACGGTGACGCATTAATGAGGCACAGGAAAGCATGTTTTCATATGACTAATTTCTGGGCATTGCAGAACCACTCTGGTAAAGTCACTGGCTTCCTATGTGCCACAAAAGTTGGGGGTTTTGCTCGTGAAAAAATGTACTTATTCCAAAAACTGTCTCACTCACCACTGAAACACTATGCCTGAATTCAGTGTTACATCTGCACCAAATAGCAGCCACAGTGGAAATATCTCCCATTTTGTGCTCACATATTTTTTGACTAATGGAAGCATAATTTTTTGCTGTTTCCCAGAATCATTGGTCTTCTTAGATGAATTAGAATTGAGGAACAAGGGAGGGTAAATGCTTGCTCTTGGTGTAAGAAAGAATGGAGATAAGATCTGAATTCTGAATATTTCATCACTCAGCTTTCAGTTCCTCTTCATATGGCTCCTGCAAAGCTCCCAACACGAGCTTTTGGCAGGGATTCCCATCCCCATGCATAGTGTATGCAATGTTATCACTCCTTGTTAGATCCTGTTGATTCACTTGGGTTTCAACGTAACTCAGGATGGATACTTGACAGCTTAAAGGGAGACCAGGGACATACTTTCTACTTTGACGAGTAAAGTGTAAATATTATAATACATGGTGTAAAGACTTTTATTCAGGTATAGAAAATATAGTCCTGGGAATATGAACTCTGAATTAGGCAAAATATAAATGAAGGATGAAAAAGTTCACAGTACTGTAAAAATAAAGTAAGTGCGAAGAGTAATTGCCATGCTCCTTGTTAATGCCAGCATTTAAATTGTGGGTGACTGCTTTTAAAGTAGTGTGAGAAACAGCAACAAGGCCAGGTTGGATAGCTAGCTTTAAATGGCAAGCCAGAATAAGGTGTAGTTGGAGCAGAAGATCAAAGAGAAGGACTCATAGCAATTGTATGCTGTGCTGGCTACCAGCACAGGAAGCCACAGTAAAGGCAACCAAGTCAAAGTCACAGTACAATTACTTGAAAAAAAAAAATGAATACAGTGTGTCCTTGCCTGGCATTCAGATGTGTCTGTACACTCTGGAACTCAGGCTGGAAGTGAACTCCTATTAGCAGGAAAAGTAGAGAGAGAAGCCATAAAATGCTTTGCAGATCTGGTTGTCTTTATCTTCATTAATGAATCTAGCCAACCCAGTGAATCTACTCCAATGTGTAAATGCTTCATCAAATCATATAGGAAATGGAGGAGAAAGAGGGAAGAGAAACAAACGATGGAGTGAAAAAATCTGTTGACAGCTGAACAGATGATTAGACTTTTGGGGTTCCCCCCCCCCCCCAGTTGTATTAAATATCAGTTACTAGGTCTCTTGCATTGCCGAATAATTATTTTCTCCACAAAACTGTTTTAGATCAGTACTTTCACAGAATAAAAGGCCAGAAGGATTCATTATGACAGTCTACTCTGGCCTTCTGCAGAACCGCAGAACCCAGGTCTGAGGATTTCTCTAAATTGACTTTTATTTCATGACTGTATGCAGAGACTCGTTAATGTATGCAGGACTCCGATACACCGAGACAAATCTGGTTTTTGATTCTTTGTGGGCTTTACGATTGACTTGATTGTATGTACAGATATTGCTGATAAATAAACATAAGCCATAGCAAACAGCAGAGACTGAGTCACACAATCTTCAAGCAATATTATGCTAATCTACTGTGACAGTAAAGATACAGGCTGCATCTTCACCTACTTTCTCCTGGAGTTACAAAGAACCCTGGGTTCCTGATCTGCCAAGCATTTAAACTGGCACCTAATCATACACACCAGCTCCACTTTCTAAACCAAATGCCTAATTCTCCTTTGCATGGAAGTAGGGAACCGTTCCTGGGTGATTCAGTATAGACGGAGCTACAGCAAATTTTGTATGTGTTAGCATGTACCATAAGACATTTGTTTGGTTAGACTGTTGTCAGTGGTATCATGCATTTTCTGTTTACCCCAGAAGATTTGTTTGCAAACACTGCTGAAAAAGTCAGCCAAGTTTAATATACTGTATATTCTCCTGATGATACAACATACATCATCACGACAACTATTTCCCGCATGCCTAATTAGCATGCCCTCGTGGGCTTTAAAATCTTGCCAGTGCTGTTAAGTAATTGAAGGTTTGATATTTGCAACTCTTTCCTTTCTGGGTAGAGCTTGTGTGAGCACTCTCATTGACTTCAGGGAGACTGCTGTGAGTTATTCAATGCTAATCAGGATTTTATCGTGGGCATCTGCCATTAGACAATGTCAGGATCTGCAGAAGGCACACTGTTTTCTGTGGTGGGCATAAATACAACGAACATAAAATTGAAGAAAACTCAATTTGTCATTAGTAAATTGGCACATATATAAGGTGCCAATGCTACAGCTAGTGCATTAATTCGTGTGCATTTTGGCAAAAGGCCAAGTGTGCAAGGTGCGAAGTTTCAGGTAGGTACATTATCTTGTCATATTCCACTTGACTATTTCAGATTCCACATTTCCTCTTCACTTTTTTAAATTTTTATTTCCTTACTTTCCCTGCCTTTTAAAACTTCTTGTAGTTAGGATATGTGAACAACTTGTTTTTTTCCGAAAGCTCCAAAATGCCACGTTCACTTCCAAGCCTGTTTCTCTTCTCAGACAGCAGCGCAGTGCAACGCTGCCAAATCCAAACTTGTGGGCTAGATGCCTTGTTTAACAAAAGTAACCTGAAACTCTGCAAGCTTTGTATAATGCTAACATCTGCATTTATTCAACTGTAAATTGTATGCACGAGGCCAGCTCCTAGCTGGTGTAAACAAATATAGATTCTCTGAAGTCAGCGAGGATTGCCTGCGCTTATACGGGCTAAACATATGGTGTACATTCATTAGTTCACTTCCCTTACACAAAGCTGGTCAGATTGCCAGTGAGGTATTCATTCATAGACTACTCTTACATCTTCCTTTTCTAAAAATTAAAACCTTAAATTATAAGTTCAAAATATATATCATGGGGCCTACATATCTGGGCTCAGCTCAGGGATGTGCCGAGGCAGTTTTGTCTGATAAAAACGGTTCTTGAAATCATCACTGATTCTTAAATTTTCCATTTAAAAAAAGAATTCTCGAAAGTTCGACTTTCTGCCACAGCTGTCTATTTGTACAAAAATTGGACAACCTCCTTCTCCTCCCCTCCATGCCCGCTGAGTCTTGGATGCAGAAATCCTCTCCTGCTGTGTGCGGAGGGAAAACCCTGTTTGCTCCCTGTCCCACATCCTGTCCTTAGCTTTACCTCATGGACACTAGGCCATGCCCAGATCCAGCTGAAAACTGGCATGGAAGAGCAAATGGAAGCAGAAAACAGAAAAGCCCAAGGGGGATGGGTCAAACAGCCGTCTCCACTGCATACGCGAAGACAGAGCCAGTTTCTGCTCACAGGAGCACGCTGAAAGGAGGGAGGCAGTGGTGCAAAATTGAAGCAAGGAAATTCCAGCTCGACGTGAGGAAAGTCTTCACTGCCAGAGCGCTTAGGTGCAGGAGCAGGCTGCCCAGAGGCTGCAGCATCTAAATCTGTGGCGATTTTTAAAACCTGACTGGATAAGGAGCAATCTGATCTAACTCTGAAGTTGGATTTAACTTCAAAGTTGGTCCTGCTTTGAGCAGGGGTTGGAACGAGGTGGCCTCCTGCAACCCCTTCCAACCAAAATCCTTCCGTCTTTCCGTGATTTAGCTCACTTTTCAGGTGCCACCAGTGTAGAAAACAGACAATTCCAGCGACTGCAGCTGCGTTAACACAGCTGTAATTTGCAACAAAATTGATGTGCTCCTGTACTATTGCATTATAATTTTTTTCATTGCAGCTGACCCCTCCCCAGCAGATGCCAATCTAATTTTTCTCTGATTCTCTGATAAAATCTAGAATTGAGGCAAAAAAAAAAGAATGAGAAAATACTTTCAGCTGTTTGCTGTAGAATATCACTTTCCTGATCTACCAGCTTTGATATTTTGGAAGATTTTTCCGTTTAATTCTCAGAGAGAAATTTCTGAAGTAAAATATAGACTTTTGATTACAGCAATGTGACATTATTACAAAAAATGGAACATTTTAGTAGCTGAGTTTGTCTGTACATATTAAATAACAAAAAGTATTTGATTGTTTTGATAGCAAAGATTTAAAAATAAAGTTTTATGGGCCATTCTGTTTTGATGTATGTTAAATATCTATAAATGTTACTAAAACATACTTTATATTTCTATCTTCACTAGAGTTTATGATAACTAGACATTAGATTTGTAAATTTCTGTACAAACTGTACTTAACTTTTTTACTCTGGATTCTCCCCAATGCTATTATTTGAAGTTTATGTTTTATAGATACTGGGAAAGATATCCCCAAAAAGGAAATGAAATGATGAAAGGAAATCCAAAGTTAATGTTTTTTTGTTTTCCTCATGTTACTACATCCTAGATAAAAAAAACAACTACTGTTTGGCATGTTTGGAAGGATATCTGGGAATACAACGCATAAAAATATACACTGAAAGCAGCTAATCTGTGTACACATTTTGTGTTCCTGATAAGAAATTACTAAACCCACATATGGAAATCATGTTACTCACTTATTGTGATTGTTCAGAGGTGACATAAAAAATAAAATATTAAATCTTTCTCTTTTGATTGCAATTTACATCTGCTTGCACCTGTGTAAACCACCAAACGAGGTTTAAAGTGGTCAGTGGCTAGGACCAAAATACCTCCTCAGTAGTAAAGATACTTTTAAAAGATTATTGTCAAAAATTAGTTTCTAGCACTGGAAAAGAAAATTAGTATCTTCAAATGTATGCGAAGTGAATGTGTATTTTAACAGCAACTAAGAAATCACCATCTTCTCAAAGACGTAGAGTCTGACAACCTATTTGTAATGAAAAAAGCATTCAGCAACTTCAACCCCATTTTCTTTTCATGCAACTTCTGTGAATAGACTTGCTTTTCAAGAATGCCTTCATTATTCAAAACTATTTTAACCAGTCATGACCCAAGGATGAAGATAAGCTGGAGTGAGTCCTGAGGCCATTCGAGGTGGCTCACAAATATCCATTTGCACTTTAAAAGAATATTTTCACATATCAGAATTGTTCTTTGAATGCTCACTGACAGAGTTTGAAAGATTAAAAAAATACTCTGGGTAAATGTTCTTTTTCTGTGATATCCCTTTCCATTTTAACTAGATTGCTAAACATGTTTCTTCTTCATTTGAAAGGATGCCTCATCCAAATACAGCGTGTGTGCGACACTGGCTCAGACAAGGTAGATTTGTACATCAAAAGCAAAACTATGTTCTGATGCTACTGAATCTTCTGCTGAAGAAGAGCTTAAAAACTCCTCAATGTTTGCTTTGAGCTATGTAATGCATTAGTTTTAAGATTCCGCCTAAAGGCAATATAGGATCAGGTGAAGTACAGATGTTGAGAAGCAGATCCTGTCTGAAAAGTTAACTAGTCAAATAGAGGAGCTAGAGAAAGCATGGGGCAATGGCATCCTGTTGCATCCTTTTATATGGGAAGTCAAGTTATGGCTCATAGGAATTACCAAGGTCACAGAAGAAACTTAGAGCAGAGTCATGCACCTATTTCAGGTTTTAGCTGGAAAAAAAAAAAAAAAAATTGCTTGGTTCTTTATTCAGTCCCTACAGCAGTGAATAGAAAATACTTCATTTTCATCTCATTTGATTTTAGATTAGGCCCAAACTCAAAATAATTTTTGTCTGGAAGGCAGGCAGAATGGAAAACCTATGAAGAAGTCTGGAGCACGTACAAGGCTGTAGCTTCCCTTCGGCGGGACGCCATGAAAGAGACTGAAGGAAAGCGTATCTGTTGGCATGTGGCAACCAATGACTCTTTAAGTGGTAACAGACATTTTCTTCTAAAAAAGAAAATGTAATAGCTCTTTCTTACCCAACTACACAGCTTGCTTTCAAAGATGGTTCTAGTTTGCCTAAAGTAACATTTCATGACGCAGTTGTGTGTTCGAAGGAACTGGCAAAGTGCTGAAAAAAATTGAGAGCTACATAACGTGTACATAATGTGTTCTCAGGATGCAAAATATTTGTGCTAAAGACAGAACTAAAGCAACAGAAGGGGAAAACCGTCTTCTTTATTTATTGATTCATTAAAGATAATATGAGCCTGCTCCTAGCAGAAAAGAGAAAATTGCCCGGCAGAAGCATCCTTACTCCCAAATGAGTACAAAATACTATTGCACGCCTACACCCATTTGAATCTTACGGATGTGTTAGATGCTCTGGATGGAATTGCCTGCCTTTCTGCCTGCCAGGAAACTTTGCTGCACCTAAAAGGCATGACAGAGTCATAAGTATAATTTCCTATTAGGGACTATTATTTTCCAGTTTTTTACATGTAACTGCAAACTTCCATTTTCCATCCACTGCTTGAGATCCCCAAGTAATAATTATAATCATAACAATAATGACAATGACACAAAATGTGCAGAAAAACAGGAAGACTTCTGTAGGAGCAGTAGCTGGTATGTTTGACAAAATTTGCTTTACTTTGTCCAGGCATGTAAGTGGATCCACAAGTCATTCCACAAGTGGAGTCAATGTCGCACTCATGACAGTTGCCAGTCATGGAGATCTGACATCTTTGTGTGTGCCATTACGGTAGCATGAAGAGCCAGGAGCTTTTTTATTCCAATCTTTCCCCAATAAGCATGCCAAATATACTATGATTCAGTTTGGATGTTGTCGTTGATGCAGTCCATCATTTCAGACCCCTGTTACGTGATAAATTCCACAAAAATCTTGGCATTCTTCCTAAATCAGAAGGAAGGTGAAAAATGTCTGAGATTACTGATTCAGAATTTCATTGATATAACTTCCATTTTTAATATGATACGGGTTAACATCATATAATATCTTAAAATTATTTGCCAGTTCCTAACTCAGTGGACTTCATTGACTTCACCAGAACTGTAGTTTTTGGCATCAATTGCTGATTAGCCTTCAGCTCTTAATATAATGTTCATACAAAGAAGTACATTGAAATTCAAAGACACTAAATCTTTCCCCTAAAGAATTAATTTATCATTAATTAATATTTCTTCATAAAACTACCCAGATGTCAAAATGACCAAATTCATCTCTTCAATTCATCTACCAATTTCTGCAAATAACAGAATACTCTTGGATCTCTGTGTTATTCAGTTATATGCCAAGGGGGGGAGGCGAATGTGACAAGCTGGAGAATATCTGAAGCATATCTGAAAGTAATTTGTATTCTACTTGTCAAATTGTTTTTCCCTACAATTGTCAGTGAAAGTGCCACAGAGCTGGAGATCATGTGATAAATTACAAAATTTTGGAAAACAGGACAATGAAATACATCATTGGTATATCCTAAATAATATTATGTCAGAAAATGATGTTCTGAGAGACTCTGAATTAGAAGAATCCATTACTTGTTGCAACGGACAATGATGATTAGATCCTAGTACTATCTGAAATTAAATGTTTAAGCTGAATGATCCTTCTGGATAGTAACTGATTATTGTGCTCAGGTATCTTTACACAATTGCTGCTTGAGACACCTATATGTGGTCATGCAGAACTGAGGCTTTCATGGTAGTGGTCTTTCAGCACTCCAAAAGCCCTACACAGTGTGTGTTTTTTTTTTTTTTTTTAATTTGTTAACAACTTTTCTTGTGCCGGAATGAAGAATTTCTGTCTTTCTGGGAAACAATCCAACATTCACCAGCATTAGCAGAAGTCACTACAGAGTGTTTTGGGATCTAACTTTTACTCTGAATTTCCTGGTAGGGATGGGAGAAAAGACAAGTCTTTTCCATCCCAAAGGTTTGTCAGATCCAAAGGTTTGGAGATGGCATATATATTCCTCCCATCTCACAGCCTACACTCCTCCACTCCCTCAACACCCTGGAGGAGCCTCATGGTTCTTGGGTGGTGACTCACCCAAAAAGCTAGAGGGTCAGATTTAAGCTTATTTTTTTGTGATTCACAGTAGTAACTTAAGAATTCATCTTCTTTTTCCCACATACGCTCTTTTTCTTTGGCCCTTTTTTCATAAAAAAATTCAAAAAGTCTCAGTTTTGCTGTCTCACTGTTTCAAAGACAGGACTTGAATGTATCTTTATGTTCTCTGTGCAAATGAGAGTTAAGCAAGTGCTTAATGTTAACTTTGCCTATGCCTGCTTTCTGAATTGCGTCCATAGGTCAAACCACCAGCTTTGGGCTTTGCCTGATTCTGTGGTAAATTCTAAACTGCAGAAACAGTTCTTTGCCTCTTCTTTGGTTTTCCCTTGTATTTTCAGACTAGTGAGCAAATGAAAGAAAATGAGTTATGCCTGCCCCAGTAACTCATTTAAGGTATTCCTAATCACAGAGGCATTCATTTTTTTTTTACTCCGTTGGTGCATTAGTGTAAAGAATTCTCATTTTTTAAAGCATGTATGTTTAAGGTGAGGTGCATTTTATATTCAAAGTGCATGAATAATGCCCTCTTATGGCAAAATTTAGGGATTCCCCAAAATTTAGCTGGACTACGATCATTTACATTATGAATGTATGTTGAGGAAATAAAGGGAAAAAAATACCACTTGTCCTGGTAGGAAAAAAGAAAAAGAAAAATATACTGTGCATGGCATTATAGTCATAACCAGTAAAACTAACAGTTTTTTCTTTATATTTCTTCCATTTCTGTGATATTTGAGAGGAAAATCTCATCTTGGAAGTACTTTGAACAATTAGGATAAGAAACTCATTTGAGAACACTTTGATCAGTGTCATTTGCCAATAGCTAAATTAAAGTGTGTATATATAATGGAAATAGGAAGTAATATATGCATATATTAATAGGCATTGACAACAAAGGGTTATTACTGATTTCCTGAAGTGTTCATAATGTAAGTAAACTATAAGGAATAAACAGGCAACATTGTGGTGAAACATTACTGAAAATGTTTATATCAAATTTCACAATTCCTCTGCAGTCATTAAGATAACTTCCATTACTTCATACAAATTTAAGTGTTTTAAATGTAAGCAAGAGCAAATAAAAGCCCTTACAAATTTTTAATCTGTTTATGCTTTTCTTTTGCCTTTTCTTCCCCCTAATTGACAAGGAATAAATTGATTTTTAGTTACAGAGGTGTAATTGTGGAGAAGATACTGTGTTCTGGCTGCCATCCAAAATATAGATTTTTTTTGTCTTCTTGGCTTGAAACAAACTACTGCTAATAGATTCAAATAAAGATTCAATAAACAGCTGTTCTGGAGAGAGACAGATAAAAAATGATAAATATTTAATGGAGCGTTTATGTTGTGAGAGAAAAAATTAAATGTAGACTCACTCTGAATTGTGGTTCTTTCAACATGAAGCCAAGAACCAAGTTAAAGCAACAGAAACTTTTCAGTATCAAAGAAAACTCTGAGACTTATTTCAGAATCTTAGATGATCTGATGCTCTATTTCTCATGCATCAGGTGCTTCCATGGAGTCTGTGCTAACTTTGAGTGGGCAATTAATGCAAAAAGAGGCATAAAGTATACTTCTAACCCATTTAGCCAATAAATAGGTAGCTCAGATTCTATAACTACTTCTCAGTCCTTCTTTAACTAATACAATTCAATATTAAGCTGAAAGCTCAATACTATTTTATATCAGACTATATCCTGACTGTCCTGGGGCCCCAGAAACGGGCAAAGAATTCAGCAGACTCTCCAACTCCACTGAGCATACATTGACTTCATAGGCTTGCACTATCCCAGCCAAGTGTTTGCTCATCCTTTTTATGCAATACGTCCTAATGAATACAATAGGGTGGCTTTCACAAAGTAGGGATTTGATGACTGAAATATGATACCTTATTATAATGCAAAAAGCATTTCTTGAAGAGTCCTTCAAAACATCTATTTCACTAATGGCAAAAAAAAAAAAGGAAAGCAGGGGCACCTGTCCCTGTGAATCACGAGCATTCAAAGGCCTTGTGTGAATGAGTGTGAGAAAGGAAGTAGAGGGTTCACAGGAACAATACATCACAGAATACAATAAAGTCAGACTTTCAATTTTGCCTTATTTAGGACTTTATACCAATGCAGTGGGATCTATATAATAAAACAAAGTGATAAAGTGATAGCTAAAATATCAATACAACACGATCTGTACCATGCTGATTCCAGAGACAAACCTCGATTCACAGCAAACAACAGGACAGCATCTTTAAGAAATGTAAAAAGATACTTTAGTGGAAACATGAATTTCTTAATACTGAGCTAAAATTATTGTAAAGAATCAGAATACTATGGAATCTCAATGTTTTCCACCTCTTTCATTATGGGGTACTTTGGATTTACATGAGAATTACCACTGTATGGTTACTGCTACTTCCGTTTCTTAAAGAAAAGGTAAGAGTAGAACAATGGTCATAATGGGTTAGCTGACAGATCTAACTTAAAAACCTGACTCCAGTGATAGTTAGGATGTAATACAAAAGGATGAAGCTTGATGAATAGGAGAAGGGATCATTTCTAGTGCCTGTTCTGTTCCTTCCTGTCCTCTGGTCAATATACACAGATTTCTTGCCATTTTCATGAAATCATGGGTGTTATTCAGATTGTTCCACAATGCTCCACTTGGCATGCATGGTTTAAATCTATCATCTTTTTCATTAGCTTTGCTCTTTTTCCATCTGGACGCATGAATTCTCCAACTTTATTTTCTTCACTATGAGAAAGCTTTCTTAGGGAAAGCAATAAGGCAGCAGCCAACAGGAGATGTTTGGGGAAGAACAAGGCATATACGGAGTGGTCCTTCTGCAGTATTCCCTCCAAGCTTCTCTTCACAAATAACATCTTGCAGAACCTAGACAATATGCAATGAGCAATTATCTGATAAATACTATCAGTAAAGCTTATTCTGTTCTTTTGCAGAACAAAATAAATCAGACTGCACAGACTGCAAAGTATGCAGTTGCTACTCTTCATTTAAACATGAAGGATGGTGGGAAACTGGATCGCACTAGTATAGATCTGGGACCGAACTGACAATGGGCAGTTTTATACACCTAGGCTTCTAGTAGTACATTTCAAATCTAAAATGATTTTTAAAAAATGATGGGTTTTTTATGCAAAACAGTGATTGACATAATGCTCCATAAACATCACAATAGCTGAATCCTAAGTAAAAGTTACCTTTCCAAACTCTTCCTCAAACAGAGTAAGCGTACCTCCTTGAGTGTTGCTGAGCCCTGCAGCACATAGCAGCATATCAAGCACCAGGCTGGAGACTGGTATGTCACACTGGAAACACCCAGTTATGTCACTGCCCTCTCTATCCTACACTCCTCTACTCTCCTAGCTCTATTTGTCTGTTTGGATTAAAAGCTCCTCCTAATTGCTCTTGTTTACCTTCGCTGTGTGTTTGTAAAGCTCCTTGCACAATGGGACTTCAATTCCAAGTACTTCCAATATGCAAACAACATATATGCTGTATACACTTGTGCTATCTTATATTTATAGCCCGTTTGCCCTGAAGCCATCCTTGATGTGTCAAGGACCATCCCTTCTCATTCAAGTCTTCCTAAGACATTCTCATTGATCAGTAGATTGCAAAGCAAAAATGACTTGTTTAATTTGTTAAAAACTCAGAAACAGCTTTGTGTAAGCAGACCTCCACTGGTTGGTTGGTCGTATCACTGACCTCATGTGATCACAGTGGCTAAAAGGTGGAAGATCTGACCAAAATACTGTGCTTCCCCTAGAAGCGGTTGCCTCCACTGAAGGGCTGGTAGCATACCAGAATGAGCTTCCATCTTCTGTACAGACACATAAGAACTTATTTGTAATTTCTGAACAGATTGACGATAATTGTGCAATGACAGAGCTCACTGTGAAGCGCTGGCACACCGACTTCCACGGAAGCCATTTGGAGCTGCGTATATTTGACTGGAGACAAGTGCAGTTTTATCACACAAAGATCACAATGTTTTTCTCCAGTCTCATATAGCTAATAGTGCTTAATTAACATGGTTACACTGATCCTCTTCCCAAGCATCATGTCTCCACTGTGCTGAGAAAAAGCATATTTTCCCCTGGAAATGGTCTTTCAGAGAGCCCAAAACAGGGGCAGGGGTACACATACCCAATACACACACACACACACACACACACCAGTCTGGTGAATTCAGTTTTATGACTTACTATTAGCTACACATCAGCAGTTTTATAAGGTTCTGACTTTGGTCACGAAGCTCCACTGCTCCTGAGCAGTCCTTATTTGACCCACGGCCCATTGACCATATGAGGTCCTTGGACACAGTGTGCCCTATGCCACCTCTGACCACACACCAGTATCACCAGTAGCTTTATCTTGACCACCTCCTGCAGTCTTTGGACTATTCGCTGTAAATAAGAAAATAAATTGTTATTTATTTTAGCACACCTTGAAGACAAAAGCCCAATAGCTTCCACACCACGAACAGCTGACATATTTCACACTTTCCCCAGTTCTTGTAACTGTGGAAGAAACCAAGAGCAGCTAATTGGATTACTGTATGACCTTGTATTTCTATAAAGGGATCTGACACTCAAATGAGCAGGAAGGAAAGAAAAGCTAATACCATTTTCTCTTATCACTTCTAATTTGGACACTTACTCTATATGCTATTTCTTTCCTTTTTTTTAAAGCAAGGAATGGATCACATTTGATGTTCACTTTATCATGCCTTTATGACATTTTTAGCACAGCTATTATTTGATCTTGTTTCAGTCGTGCTTGTGTTTAAAGCAGAAATTGATTACTAAACCTCTTGATCTTCTTAATGGCTAATTGCTGCCAATCCAGTGGAATTATCTGATCCAATTTCACCATTCCATTTTCATCCTTCCAGCCATGTCCCAGCAGGTTCCTGTCTTGTTCCTCTACCTTCTTCATCCAACTTTTGGTTTCTTACCTCCCGCTTTTATAGCTGTCTTCCTTCTGTTCCTGTTATTTCTATAATCTGCTCACTTCTTCAGGAGCTGAAAATCTAAGTGGGAAGGAAAAAAAAAAGAACAAAACAAAACAAGCCTGAAAACAAAATGCTGAGTAAAAGAAAAAATGCACTCCTGCCTTCCCCTTCTACTGCTTTTTTTCCTCATTCATGACTTTATTTAGTGTTTTAGGTCAAAAGTTAGGCCATCAGAATAATTTGTACGGATAACAAGCAAACACCATGCACAGAAACAATAAAATAAGCATCTGTTTGTTTGTGGCCAGGAGGATTTGCCTACTCTGCTCACATTGCAGGAGTCTCAGATTCTGAGTCTGAGACAAAGAGCCTGACTCCACTCCTGCCACATGGAGCAAGTGCAACCTGGAGTAACTGCACTTCATTATAAATCTCATATGCATAGTTCATCAGAACTAGAAACTAATTGCAAAATACCTTGTATGCTTTGTGTAATATATGAATAATTAAAAATGGTCTGCAAAGTTGAGTCCAGCGTATTTGTCCTCATCTATCTCCCTGTTAGTCTGTAAAATATACAGCCTGGAAAGCAAGTGTCTTGCATACTTTTCATTTCACTCATAGGGCTGATTCATGCCAGCAAATACTGAAGCCCCACCTCATAGTTTGGAAAAGTAATTTCCATTCCATTACTTTTGCACGGAGCTAATACATGCTATTACAAAATATCTAAAGTAAAACTTTAACCATTTCACTTAGCCCAGCTGTGAAGTTCAAACTGCTTTTTAAAGTTAATTATGTTGCTCCAACCTGCACATATGCATACATTAAATACAAATGAATCAATACGGCTCACTGCATGTTTCAATTTGCTCCGTGTTTTTAAAATTAGCATAGTCTTGCTTTGCCTAACAGATATATGAGTATGATGGTATCTTACAGATTAAAGTTTTGTGTTGTCTTTGTAGTTCCTTTGCTAGTTTATAAAACCAAAGACCTTGCAGGAGTTTCGGAAATCCCCATAATTTTCCTCACTGCTCCATTTTACCTTTTTATCTTTCATGGAGTCAATACATGTGGAAAAGAAATGCAGATAGCCAGATGGCTCCCTAGTGTCCATATATACAAAAGCACTGACAGACACAAGTGACTTTAACTAAAGCTGATGTTGATTTATGCTTGAGTATATTCTTTTGTTGTCTTTTTCTCAAGCTACATTACTAGGAACATGTGTTTGTGATCCCGCCTGGAAGATTTTGTTTCTCAAATTTTAAGAAGAAAAAGTAGATTTTTTTTTCTTTTTAATTACAGCAAAAATATTTGAGGAGGAAAATTAGAATTGCCATTTTTAGAGTTAGTATTTCATGGTAACATTCTTCTTTTTATTCAACTGGCTTTGCCATTTATTAAACTTCTCCTAAAAGAAAGGTTATTTCTTATTTTGTTTCGTGGTTTTCTGTGCGCTCTGCTCTGAATCACCCTGCAAGACCACAGTGAGAGAGAGAATATCAAATTAGCCAATTCACTTGTGTTGTTTGGTGTGGTGATCTCTAACTGCACTTATTTGTGGGGATTTTCCAAAGCAGACAAGTGACTTCTCCTTTTGTCAGGATGACGCTGTCTGACTTTGCGGCTTATGAACACTACCACATTTCAAGGATGAGCAGCATTACGTTCACAGCCACATTAACTGGTCATTGAGTGAATAAGCTTTCTGATGGCTTAGTTTAATTGCTCTTTATGACAGCAAATGTTCATGTGTTTCTGTGCAGTTTAGTTGTGTCAAGGAGGAGAGCTGGAATAGCACGAATATTTTTAAGGACTCCTATTCTGGAGAGTTTAGTTTGTCTGGTGGCATCAGCTAATTCATCCTCAGGATATGATCTGAAGTAGGTCATGCTTTTTCAAGCTTTTGAGCTGTACTCACTTCTTTTCTGGCAAAATCAATGGCAAATCTGATGTTTGATTTCAGAGGAAGGCACATCCCATACTTTTATATCCACACTATTGCAAGTGCCTTACAATATGAGAACTTCTAACTTGAAAAAAACACTAACTTTGCTAGACTAGTGCAGCTTGGGGAGAAACTGTCTCCAAAATATGCGAGACCCTAACTCATGTGGATGACCTTTTACACAAACCGGCCTATAGACACAGGCCATAAAGATATCCATGTAGAGGACAAAATTAAAGTGTACTGTATTCAGACTACTCCCTGCTCTCTGCCCAGTATATTAGTATTACTGAGTGCTCTGGTGCCAAGCAAATGGCTGGAGTGTATAATAGCGGGAAACAAAATTTGAACTGGAACGCGTGTACTGATCCCTTGCGGGTACTTGTTTACCTGTTTGCACACCTCCGCTGTGGCACACGGCTGCTAGAGCATCATGAGAGGCACTCCTCGAAGCACTGACGGGACGGGACCCTGCTGTGCAGCCCGCACTGCCTCCGCTGCATCACACCACGCTTTCGCCTGCAGAAACGGAAACCTCGATTCAGAAGTTCGCACCTAACATGTCAGGCCAGAGCACAGTGTACTCACACGACAGCTCGGGAGACTCTTTGCACAAACCTCCTCTGCTAAATAACCCAAAGCCCAGATGCTGTCATCTGGAATATCCTATCAGCTTTAATGGAGCTATGCTGCTGTTCACCAGTTTTATCCCAGCCCACACTTTCTGGATAAAACTTGCAATACAGTCCGACCGCTGTGCGAGCACCAGTCTCACCAAAAATGGAAACTTTGCTACTAGCTCAGTATCTTGGGCAAAACCGAGGTGGAGCAAAAGTAGCTCCTAGTCTCCTAAACTGCACAAGTGCTTTTGAAAGCTTGTGAAAAAAGAAAAATGGAAAAATTAAAAGTGAAAAAACCAGGAGACTGAACTGCCAGTCTAACTGCTGCTCTAACGCTCCTTAATTCTTCACTCATTTTCTTTTAAAGTTTCAAACACAAGAAATAACACCCCCCTCCCTTAAACAAACAAAAAAAAAAAAAAAAAAAAAAAAAAAAACCACCCGCAACGAAACAAACAAAAACCCAAACCACCCTCCCCTGCCCGGGGTCGGTGTGACCTGCTTCCCCCGACCGCAGCCCCGCGCCCTTCCCTCTCTTCACAGTGACACCTACCGGCCTCCCCCGAAAGCTGTCCGCTCCCCCTCACCCGGCACCGGCTCCCCCGGGCCCGACAGCCCCATAACCCCGGGGCGCGGCTGCCCCCGGGCCCCGACAGCCCCATAACCTCGGGGCGCGGCTGCCCCCGGGCCCGACAGCCCCATAACCTCGGGGCGCGGCTCCCCCGGGCCCGACAGCCCCATAACCTCGGGGCGCGGCTCCCCCGGGCCCGACAGCCCCATAACCCCGGGGCGCGGCTGCCCCCGGGCCCCGACAGCCCCATAACCTCGGGGCGCGGCTGCCCCCGAGCCCGACAGCCCCATAACCTCGGGGCGCGGCTCCCCCGGGCCCGACAGCCCCATAACCCCGGGGCGCGGCTGCCCCCGGGGGCTGAGCGCTGCCCGGTCCCGGCGCTGCTGCCGTCGGGGCGGGCTGGGGCCGGCGGCGCGGCTGCCCCGAAGGAGCAGGAACTTTCCCCGCGAGTTTCCCTGCCCGCCCGCGGAGCGGGTCCGCGTGCGCGTGTGCGTGGGGCGGGGGGTACCTGCCCGGCAGCCGCGGAAGCCTCCTGCGGAGCCGGCCGGAGGGGCTCTCCCGCTAAAACCCGCTTGTCACGCCTGAGCTGTCCTTCCCCGCCCCGCGGTGCGGGAGCCGGGCGCGCCGGCTGCTCCCCGTGCGCACCCGCGGGCCGCTCCGCCCCGCGCCGGCCGGGCCGGGCCGGGGTGTGGCCTCGGCGGTATTTATGAGCTCCGGCCCTATTTGCCGGCCGGGGATGCGGCGGAGCGCGGGGTGACCGGGGCGGCGGCGAGGGCAGGGCAGGGCAGAGCACAGCAGGGCAGAGCACAGCACAGCACAGCAGGGCAGAGCCGAGCCGAGCCGAGCCGAGCCGAGCCGAGCCGCGCCGCGGGCTGTAATCGGAAACCAGAGCTCTCACCGTCATCGCGCCGCTACTTTCCATTCACTCCTAGGTGCTGGGAGAGGAGCGCCGGGTGCCTCGCAGTCCGGCTATAAGGATTATCTCACGGAGGAACCGGGAGTACCTTTGCAACCGCCAGAAAGAGAGATTTTATTTTTTTTCTTTCCCTCTCTCCCCACAATGAGCCGGGTCTGGAATTAAAACGTTCTGGGAACAGGATTGGAGTCCATAAACTGACAGAAACCAGACAGAAATCTGTATTACTGGTTCCTCCAGTAGCTGGGTAAGCATAACTGGAAGTTCTCTGTCTTTGCTCTAATCGATGTGAAATGTGTTTGATTATTGAATTTTCCTACTGTTCACAGATAGTTAAAGCAATATTTTCCAGACCTCCATAGTCTGGGTTTTTCTTTCTTTCTTTCTTTCTTTTCTGCTGGTGAACGGTTTTCCTTACAGGGATTAGAGGACTCAGCCTGTAGCAGATGACACCTGCACAGCACTTTACAGCGAAGCTATATAATACTTTCCAAAAGCAATGTAGCACGCTGAGAGGGACCTCCGCGTCAGGAAAACTTCACCACGTTACTTTAGTAGCGGTTTGCTGGTTTGTTTACAGTTAGAATAGGGTAGAAGAGCAGAAATGGAATTAGTGCTTTCCGTCTGTCCTAGAAGACTGTTTCATGAGTACTTGCAAAATCCTAGGTCTGCGGGCTGTCAGCAGAGATCATGTGCACACGGCATGCTGAGTATAGTATCATGACTTAGTGAGATAAATTCAGAACTGGGATATAAGCCCAAACTGAGATTCAAACCTGAAATGAGTTTGTTTTCAGTTACCAGGTATGTAAATCCCTGAAATTAAACCCATTCCCATCAGGTAATTCACATGACGGATACCCTGAGATACCTTTGTGGCACAATGTGCATTTATTATTTATGGGTCTAACAGCTGGGTAGGAGCCATGCAGCTTAGAATTTGAATCTTGTATTTGCCTGTCATTTTCGTGTATCAGTGAAGACTGGAAATTCGAACAATGAAATGTAGCAATATTTCACTCCTAACTGATTACATTAGAACTGGCAGGAGACATGAGAGTGGGAGGGAAAGGGTGCTGAAAGGGTGTTATTATTATTCACGGTATCATTTAAGGAAAGAGAAAAACCCATATAGTTTTTCCTCCTGACTTTTCATCTGTCTCGCAAAGAAAGCATAGTGCTACTACTGTAGCATACTAATCCCATTGCATCTGTTAAATCACATGTTCAGTCTGATTGACTATTTGTTTTGGCCTGACAAAGCAATCTTATCAGGATTTAAAGGCACTTCTCTCTCAGAAAAGCGTTAAGTTAAAGGATATCCCATGAGCTAGCTGCGAGTTTTACATCTAAAACCTTACAGAGCAACGTTAGTTTTGGAGTTTCTGTAGCTTGTTTAAGAATTATTCTTGGCAAAAACTCAACAACTATCATTTTATTAGTTAACAAAGCCGTAAAAAATCATTTGGAACTGAGCCAGAATGGATACGTTTCTTCAGTAGGCCAGATCCATATCTGGGAAATTGGTGACACTAGTGTTTTTGTCCATTAGCAGAACGGTAGCATTCCTGGATGCTCATGCGTCTCCCGGTGCTCCGGAGCAGGTCGGGAAGGCTGGTGCACGCCGCAGGCTGAGCCCTCACCCACCCACCCTCCCTGCCTGCCCCCAGCTCGGGAGGAAACTCCAATGCGGACTGAAGCCGTTAAAAATGATTTACAGCGAGGGGATATGGAGTGACAGCGGTAGTAACGAGATACTGAGCTTTTACCTCTAAGGCGGTGGTGTGGATCCAGCCCAAATTGGCGCTGACCTGAAGCCATCCCTGCCTGACAGCGGGCTGCTGCCACGGCTTGGTGGGTACAGCCTCTCCTTTCGGGACAGGTGTGAACCTCAGGGGGACCGGACGAACAAGCATGTAGAAATTGTGTCTTCCACTGGAGGGACTGCAGTGCTAGAGCAGAGCTGAGGTAAAGAGAGTCGAGGTGATTGCGCGGGCAGCAAAACTCTTCATTAAAAAGGCAATCTTTAGTGTTTAACGCTGTCCTTCAGCCCTAGAGTTTGCCTCCTGCAAGGTGCTCCCAGTTACCACTGAATCCCGCAGAATACCACGGATATATATCACCCCATCATTAAATACCAGTCAATGTTACTTTGTCGAAAGGCTCTGAAGGCCAATATAACACATATGCATATGTATATATGTATATAGGTAGGGTAGAAGAATGGCACTAAAATGAGTGTGTGATTTATCCTGGCTTTTGCAGCTGATCCATTGACATCAAAGCTGTTATCCCAGGTTAAATGAAATTCAGACTTGTGCCAGTGTTTGAGAGCTGCAGCTCAGGAGCATTATAGATGGGTGTATTGAACTTTGAATGTGTTCTGGTTTTTATGGGTCTGATCCAAAGTGAGCTGGACCCCCAGGAAAGCACCACTGCTCCAGTAAGCTTTTCTCAGGCCCGGTGTGAGTCTTCCTGGCCTAAGAAAAGACGGAGATTTGTTCTGGGGTGTTTTGTTGTTTCTATGAAGAGCTCAACAGCTAAACCCTATAAAATTGGATGTGGTTTCAGCATATGTATGTGAGTAACAACAGTATCAAGTGTTTATACACTGCCCGGTCTGCAGTGTTGTTAGTGCTCTCTGAAGTCTGAGAGGGCAGGTAAGTACCTGAAAGCAGCTAGCCCAAAAAACAAATGTTGACTAATAGTTTCAAGCATGCTGAAATACTTTTGGTTTCAAGGATACTGAAATTGGTGACGTACATGGTCAGGACTTCACCTTTAGAAAAGGTGTTGAGGGCTACCAGAGCGCTCAACTTTCTATAACTTAGGGCTCACTTTTGAGCACCTTCAATTTGAAATGTTAAAAGGAAAAAGAAAAGAAAGAATGGGGGAGAGGAGAGGGAGACCAAACGTGATGTAAGGTAAGGAGAGAGGTCTAAAAATATCAGCTAGGTTTTTTTTATTCCTGCAACTTTATCTCCTGTCCTTGATTTGCTCTGCCTTGACATTTAGTATAATTATTTTTCCAGCAGGTGGAATTGTGCTTATTTAAATAAACTGAATCTAAGTCTGTCTTAGCCCAAAGCCTGTCTGTTGGTTCATACTAACAGGCAGAGAGCTCTTGTGCTGGCACAGAGCACGGCTGCAGAAAACCATTTTCAGATCTATAAAGAAAAAAACAGAAGTGTTGTGCCTACTTCACTTTCTCATATATTAGGCTTCAGCTGGAAGAGATTTTTAACACAGATTGTCCTGTAGTGTTGTTTGTGCCCCACACAATTGTTTAAAGACAGTAATGTGATCCCTCTTCCTTTCAGGTTTCATTTCTTGGATATTAAGTTGCAAATCTGAAGAGATGGCATGGCTTGCACTGCACGTGTTGATTGGGATATTTATTTACTCTAACCATGTAGAAGGATCTTCACAGCCTCAAGCAAGGGTGTTTTTAACATTCAATGGTAAGAAAGAAGATAAACATTCTTAAGCAAATGTTATCCTTGAACATTTTCTCCTCCCCCTTCAACTCAATAAGTAGAAATTGGCTATTTAATCTGTGTGCACAGTTATTGTTTTTGATTTTCTGCTGAGACACCTTCTAGCCTAAATTTAATTCTTACATGAAGTTCATTGCTACTATAGCTATAGGTACATAAATAATCATACCTTCTCTCTAATTTGAAGGTTATTATGATTTATTAACAATTAAAGGTTTTATTTCTCATCCTTAATTTCATTTTGGAAAGATAATAGCACATGAAGTACATGGCATGTGGTAGAAGTGCTTAGTGATTTGAGTTGCTTTCATTTGTTGTCCAACTGAGACACTTTACACTCTGAAAAACAGACTTCTTGAAGATTTACCAAGCTAGTTAGCAAGACGCCGGAGTCCTTTGGCAAAATACCGCTCTTTGCATACTTCATACAATGTGTTGGATGTACTTAGCATTTTGCAATCACTGATGCCTACATACTATAAACAAGTAATCAAAATATTTGTTTGTGGGAGAAGTACACTCACCTCTGAAGTGCTGAGCAATACTTTATTACTCCAATTACTTCAATATTCCTTTAATTGTAAGGTAGCTATTTTACAATCCTGCATTTAGCTGCAGAAAAGACTTCCTGCCAGCTATTAACATTTTTTAATAGGAGACCTCACCAAGTTAGACCTTCCACAAATACCAAATAGTAGACTGATCAACTGCAAGATATTGTATGTTTGGGGGTATACGGCATTAATCTTATGAGCCCAATACTTGGTAGGTGTAAACTGCATAGGTTCGGTTAAAGCAGTGATGAATGTTGTACTCCAACAAGGAGTTGCCAAATGATCGAGCAGGTGGTGGCCTAGGCGGGAATTTATTTCCCTTGCTTAACTAGTGCTGGTTTAATGTAGATGGTGCTGGTTCTCAACTCAACACGAAAGCAAGTTTGGCTGCGAATGTGTATTGCGCTTGCATCTGTCACAGGCAAAACAGGCTAAGTCAGATTTCCGCACTGTCCAAAAGGGCCTTGGAAATAGCCTAGGTTTCCCCTGATCTCCTGTATGAGCTCTTTTGCTTACAGCGTGATTCTGCGATACTTTATACGACAGTCCTGTGTCATGTCCTTGATTTTTAAGGTGACGTTTTGTATAGGTAAAACCGGCAGTCTCTAGCCTCAGTGGAAAGCAAGTGTCACCTGAGACTTGCCATACTGCGTGATTGTGTTAAAATGGACATTTTACTTTCCCTAATACTTTCCTTTTGTCTCCTCATAATTAAAATGTAGCTAGAGGTCGTCATCACAGACTTCTGCTGAATATGATCCCAAGTTTTGTATAGAAAAATATTCAGGCTTTTTTCCAATAAATTATATTTTAAACTCCTTGATTTGTTATGGTCTTTCAAAGTCATAGAATTAAGAAATGTAATATACCTTTTATAACGTATCAAGTAATATCTGAAATACAGGGCTGAACTTTTCATATAACACAAAAACAGTAAGTTTATTTTCAAGTCTGATCTCCAGATGGTAAGAAACAACTTTCATTATGTAAAAAGAGTTTGTAGGTTGTGTACAACAAGCCCCATTGTAGTATAAATTTCTGTTCCATAAATCTTAATTTCTTTACATGGGTACTGATATAAAGAGAAAAGGTGAAACTTTGTATTGTTCCATCGCAGCGTGTGGTAAGATAGTCTTTCAGCACAAGCTGCTTCATGGTTTATTGTTTCTAAATCATGTAGAAATATCAAGTTACTGGCTGCCTTCATGTCCTGAGAATTTGTCAGTTTTTGTGGAGAACTGTCACTCTTTCAAAGTGTATCATTTGAAAATAAAACTACAATTAGGATTTCTTATGCTTTAAATGACATCAGACAATAAAGACAAGTCATTCAGGTTTAGAATACTTACAGGATATTTTTCATGTTCTGAATTAGATTTGGCTTAGTATCTATGATTGTATAAGTTCTGGGGGTAGAATTTATATAGGAGAAGAAAATGAGTGATGCTTTTCAAAGCTAACCTGCTCCTTCAGGAGCAAGCCAATTGAGCCTATTCACATTGCAGCATTTCTCATGGGAAAATCCAGTGAGTATCTTGACCTATTCTGTTGTTCATCAGGAAAGATAAAAATGTGAATCGTTTGAATCATGGGCTGCTTTTGCTCTTTGCCATCTACTTCATTAAGAATCAAATGTAATTAAAAAGTAAGCCTGGGTTAATACCTCAAGTGTCTCATAATAGGGAATTTGCAATTAACTTCAATGGGTGAAGGACTGCAAGCCTAATTTCTATTTTTGAAATCAAAAGCAAGGCCTGCTGTCTAATTAAAATGTAGTTTCTGACTTAGCTGAGATTGTTAAATGCGCGTATGACGTGAGTGCAGAAATTATTGCTGTCTGCACCCTAATTATCTTGAAAATTCCAGCGTCATATGTAACTCCTAGGCCTGATTTCTGTTGCTTTGCACCTTGTTTAGCCATTCACTGGGAAAAAGGAAAGGTCAGTCTGGAGTCGAATTGCATGCTTTGCACAGGTATAGCTGCTTATACACGGCGCTGGGCCGACAGAGAATCAGGTGAAGTAATTCGCTATGTGCCTGGACTGATTTACCATAAACTAGTTGTCCTGTTTAATTGTAGTAGCTCAGCCCATCGGTTCTGTGCGACAACCGCACTGGCAGAGCTAGAAAGCGCTGGAGGGAGAAAGGTGGCTCTAACTATTTCCAGTTCTGAAATTGCAAAGATGTGAAGCTTGTTGTGCAATGTTGGGGAATCATCTACCGTTTTAATATGGGAGAATGTAAGACACAGGGTACCCATGATGAAGGGATGGAGAGGATCCCTACACTACTGGTATACCCTTTCTCCCTCCCCTTACCTCCTACGGCTCTTTGACCCCTGAAAAGATTTTCCCACCATAATTTAAAGAATCATAATTTATTTTCTGCTCATAGCAAAAGACTTCCCTTACTTGTTTATGAGCTACCAAGCATAATGCCTGCTGTTTCACAAGCCACATGCATTCCTCCTTGTTACTACATGTTTCTGAATGGATAATTGGGAACTAACTCTCTCAGGCTGCATATGGGCAAAACCTTTCTTCAAGCCAGTGGGAATATTATCAAAATAAGAAATGAACTTGCAGACTCCACAACAGTGTCAAACTTTCTTTCATTTCCAGCTCAATTTTACATTATTTTTTTCCACCCCTAAAATGAGTTGGGCCATGCCATTTTAACATTAGATTTTGAATCAGTCAAAGCAGTTCCCATAGTTATATTTGAAACCACACTCAAACAAAGCTTCTTTGAACTCTGAATTTATATGGAGACACAAAACCAAGTGATAATTTCACAATTATTAAGGTTTGCTGGGAACATTTCATGCATTCCTACCTAAAAAGTCTGGTCAAGCAGATATTTCCCATGCAGATTCTCCCATTGTCTCCAAAGAAAATTCCATATGAGAAGTGGATCAAGGCTAATTTGCAGACAGTTTTGTTTCTCTTTTTGTCTGAAAATTACTAGAACATGTAAAGAACTTTTAAGAAAGTATCAGTCAGCTTCATTAATGACAATTAAAAAGTATAAAGTGTCACCAGAGCAACAGCAACACTTATTCAACTGTCAACATATTTTAAAAGATTTAATGCCACCCCTGTGGTTACCCTCAAGAAGAAATAAAGGAACTGAGAACCATTCTCTTTGAGCTCTTGAGCAACAACAGTACAACTTGTTTTTAAACAATCCCTCATTGTAATGTTAATGTTACCGCAGTTAATAAAAAGTTCATTTATTATTTGGGGGACTTTGTCCTGATGACAGTCCAGTAGGCAATGGTTTATGCTCAGATAGTTTATTGGATATTTGGTGGTGTCCATGGAATGAAAGCTGCTTGCAAAATGAAGTAGAAATAAAGGAGTACTTAAAAAAAGAGAGAGAGAACTGTGGGTTTCTTTTTATTTTCATTTGTTTGCAGATCTCTTGAATGTTTTTGTAGTGGCATCATTTTCAGCAAATTGTGGGTCATATTTTCTCAAAAGCGACAGACTTGTGACTTTCTAAGCTTCAGGGATCTTATGCAATGCTAATTTATAAAGTGCTGAGCACCAACCTTGTGAAAAATTTTCCTTTTCAGATGTCTCAGACGGGGTATCTAAAAAGTTAATTTGCTTTTGAATACCACCAACTAAAAATAAATTTTTTTTCTTATCTTAAGTATGGAAGTTGATATTTTTGCATTTGATGGAACTGACAACCAAGTCTTATTTGTCTTGTTTAAAGACAAATATCTGATTACCAAATTAAAGCCTTTGTGGGTTGTTTTCGATTTAGTCTTCTCTGCATCCAGACATTTTTGTTTCCTTTTTTTTTGCTGTTGTTAAAATGCAACAGAGTTGTGTTCATATAGACATAGTGCAGTAAGTCTTACTTGTACTTGTTCAGATGGACTGAGCTAAATTTAAAAAATATTTCCTAAAAGGTATTCAAGGAAGCACTTTGTACAAAGCTGAATTTTCTTTCTAGAGTTTCAAGGGTAGAGGTCCCACATGCCAAATAATATTGAACTTGATTATTTTCGCACTAACTCTTGTTTAGTGGCAGTGTCATTGAATCGACTTCACTGTCATTATTCCTTGTTGACATGAGTCTTTGAGAGGAGAACTAGGTGCATGATTTTTGTATTTAAAGTTAGCTTGCATGTGCCATGTGCTATGACTTTGGTTGTGAAAACTTTGATGCAATAGAATTGAAGTCACAGACAAGGTTTGCTCCAGTTCATTATTTGTCTAAGAGAGTATTCCTTGCCTTTACTCTCTTCTTGTTCCCTTTATCAGTCACCTGTATCTGAAACATCTCTCTCTCTTTTTTTTTTAAGCATGGCAAAACTAAACCTTATCTTCGAACATTTTGACAGATCATCACATCTTAGCTCTCTCTACTTGTCATAGAAGAAAGCAGTTTATTTTGCCCAATTTCACTCTTCTCTTGTGACAATTCTCCCTTCTGTTCCGTGTCTGAGGCAAATGCTGCAGTACCTACGTAGACAATTAAAAAAAAATGCAAAGAGAGAGAGAGGCCTAGACATTTCTAATATCCTATCTTTTTTAGAGTTATATGAACATCAGTAACAAGGGCTTCTCTGTGAGCCATTTCCATACTGGATGAGTTCACAGTGCACTTTGATATGTGGCCCTGCACAGGCTTTTTTGTGTATCAGATATAATTAGTGACGTGACTCACTATAATTACTCCTTTAATTGAAGTGCGTTGACTGAGATCCTGCCATGAATAAATACATAGACCAAGACCTTATCCTGTCATTTGAACTGTCCTTTTCCTCAACATGTGTTGGGTTTTTTTTCTTCTTCTTCTCCTTTTTGGTTCTGGCTTTTTTGTGTTCTCAATAACACTCCTTAATAGAAAGACTAGGCGCTCTTTCTCAGGGGAGAGGCCTTTGTGGTAAGAGCACCGTTTGCTGATTCACAGTGTGCCTTCCCATCTCATCTTACATTCATCCTGCTGTGGCTGCAGCAGACTCCAGGTTAAAAGAAGCCGTGCGTTTTCTTCCGTTCATCGTATTACAGAGTTGGGATCTCAGGGATGCAGCCGAGGAGTGAAAAATACTCCCTTACCTTCACGAATCAGTGCAGTGCCAGATCTTCTTTCTTACGGTGAAGTGGACGAGTCAAGATAAGTGTGTGTTCCCAGCAGTGAAGTGAAAGATGGTGATTAATGGAGGGCTTAAATGCTCTGTCCTTCCTCCCTTCCTTTCTTACCTCCATCCCTTTTCAACTCAGACTTGGAACACTTTGCATTTGCATCATTATTTCATCCACCAGTGATATGGTTTCTCTCTGGAAGCAGAAAACCTGCTGACTGATTTGCTGGAGCTAGTCTTCTGGTACCACCGCAGAAGGGAGGTAAGGAGTGACAGCTCGGTCTCTCCCACGAAACCAGCCTTCCTCTGGAGGCAGAACCGTCATGCTGTTCAGAGAATTTAATTTTCTCCGTATCCATGTGAATATAAGGCTAGCTTTCTGTCTTTGAGGGAAAAAGTCACTTGCACCTCAAGTAGTTAATAACGGTTGTATTTACACTCAGTTTGTACAATAGCTAGTATATGGGATATTCCCAGTAAATTAGTTATAAATGCAAAAGTGAATGTTACAAAGGCTTCTCCATTACCCAGATTCATGCCCCAGATTATACCTACATTATTTTCAGAAACACAGTATAAATTATTTTAACTAATGATCTTAAAATAATGATCTATTCCAAGACAGGTCCCTTCCATTAATACAAACAGGATTCAACATTTTGAAGAGATGTCCTGCTACTACATACATCTTGCTTATGAGAAATTGTAGTCCGTGGTATTTCATCATTTTCTAAAATGAGCATTTTACTGGGAGCCCCCTGTCAAAACATACTGATAGAAAAAATTCTGTAACAGGTTTTCACCAGTGCACAGCCACAGTCCGTTCAATCAGGGAGTGAAAAGAAATGAAATATCTATTTTGAAATGTGTGAGACATTCAGGTAAGAAAGTTAGGCTCCAACCAGGCATGTGCTACGCACCTCCTGAATGCCCTTAAGTCAGTGCAAGCTGAGAGTTTAGCCTCTGAGCAGCCTTCAGGACTGAGCTCTTGATTCTCTCCAAAACAGAATTTACCAGCATATTAGGATATAACACTCTTTTGTTCGTTTGGAGTGTGATGTGATATTTTTAATGACCACAGTAATCTGGGAAAGGAAGAATGTTTTTATTTGGGGGCTTAGGGTGTATTTTTATATGAAGCATTTAATCACAGCACAAATTGCGAGTGCAAATATGATTTCATGAAATGGAACATTTAAAAATAGTTTGGAACGTGTACACAGACTTTGGCGTTGTTCTGTTTAATCTTGCTCACGACTCTGGGATAAATGATTGCCTCACAAAAATTATCTTCTAGAATGTAGATGGAGAGGCATCACAATCACCCTGGCTTGCCAAGTCGCTTGATGGAAAAAAATGTGTCTTGGCAATTAATTTCATTTGAAAAAATCTAGAGGAAGCTGGAGCCAAATTCTTTAATTAAAGGCATCACTTTCACCCACTAAAAGGGTCAAATCGGCATTCTGAAATGAAGAAAAAGGATTTTCCTTTAGAGTCACACAGTGAATATGTGTGACGTATTAAAGTTCACTTACATCTATCTTTCCTATCATCTATTTCATTTGCAATTGCATAGTTCCTGTATGCGAGGTCATTTCTCTGCAAATCCAACAACACTTAAAAAAAAAAAAGAAAGAAAGAAAGAAAAAAGTTTGTATATCCTTCCCTGAGAGTAAAGGACTTTCTCAGTCACTTATTTTTCTGAACCATCTGTTGCTTTTTGTGATTTTTTTCTTTTGCTTAATAATACCATTTCCTTTTACCATTCTTAATGAAAAATGCATTTGCTCTTAAAAGCATCATGTTATGCAAAATAAATCAATTTCTGTTCATTCAGAATCAATTTAATTGGGTGAATATTTTGCTTCCTTGAACATTCATGTAAAATCAGTCTGTACCTCTCAGTAGCCCTGCTTAAAAGAGCTGCGGAGTTAGATTTACAGGGATAAGGGAAATATGTGATGCAAGTGTCTGATCACTCATTCACTTCGGGACATAATGGCCAGGAACGACAAGATTCATTTTCATTCCTTCTCACATAACAAACCAAGAATGCCAAGTTCTTAACAGCAGAAGGAGAGGATAAATTGCAGGGCAGACAATTTAATATGCACAAAACTTAAAGAGGGAGATATAGCAGGATAGATGTATTTGTAATCCCACAATAATCATTTTTTTTAACGCAAAGTTACTTGTCTTCAAAACCTCATGTGTGTAGCATACCATAGATACATCAGTATGTATGACTGCACTTTCTATTTTTTGATAGCAAACATTTTACAAGGTATGAACCTAAAACTGATGTTGAAAACTCCTTGATAAGAACTGCTGATCTTAAAAGACAAACAAGACTGGAGTTCCCTTGTCCTCTACTGGGCTGCAGCCAGCTGTGAAAGGAAAACAGTGTTTTCCTTGGTGCTAAGTCACACGCTTCTTTGGTCATTTTGGTGCATTTCAATGGCCCAGGGTGCTTCATAACACATTTAGTTCCTACAGTTGTAGAAATTCCTCCGCTCTGGTGTTGCCAGCCTTCATCCGTATCATTTCAGTTTTATAAGATGGTCTCTGTGTTAATACACTGAGTGTTCTTAAAAGCCACAATATCAAATTAGCATACAAAAATGCGAGCACTTGCATCTTCAAAATGGCACTTCAATTTTTTTTTTATAAGTACCAACCAATTAAGATGTTATTTTCAAGGAGAGGCCTGGCATTTTTTCAAAAATTTACTTTCTGAGGCCTGAGAAGGATTTAGTTGGCATGGAGAGCTGATCCTGGGCTTAGACTTTTCGGTGGCTTCAATGTGAACACAGCTGGAATTTTTTAAGCTCATTCTGTTAAAAACCCGCTTCCTGCCACTGTTCAAAATAATGCACCATCTTTTTTTCTTTTTTTTTCTTTTTCCTGAAGCAGACAAACCTACAGCAAAGACAAAAGAGTTTAAAACCATCATGAGGTATTCTATTGTGTTTTGTGTTTAGGAAATAAAGCTGTGCATACATGGCTATAAAATATGAAAATGGGCATGCCTGTAAAGCCATTATCTCTAGTTTAATATCTTATCATCTTAATACTTTCAAGAAGTTTTTCTATGATGAAAAGCCTGTCAGCCATTCTTTACTCCAATAGAAATCTTGCTTTCATTATGGGTATTTGCCAACTTAAGACTTTTTTGATCATAATTTTCAAAAGCACAGTAGAAGAGCTGAAGAAACAAGCCCCAGTGATTTTTATCTCATTTGATATTTTTACAATGTTCTTCCCTACTCTTTCCTGAGATTAGGTCCCTAACAGTGTTTTTGAGCTCACACAGGCAGCTGAAGAATTCTATGCTTGAAGTGGCAAAACTACATAAACTTTCAAAAAATCATTTGAAACTTTGATATGTGGTCAGGTATCACTACATGTGCTGATCCTGATCAGAAGATGAAGCAAGGAGAAGACTTAAAAACTTGGCCAGCATGGTCAAGAGACAGGCTTACCATCCAGGTCCACCAAACCAGAGGCTTCAATCTGGTCCCCTGTCCTTTCCTTCAAGAAGAGGGAGCGTGTTTGCTTGGACAGCATGTGTTTCCATAACAGATGAATTACTCCTCCTGTCCCAACACACTGAGGATGGACAGTGAGTTCATGAAGCACCAGCATTTTGCCTGTGTGAGAGCAAGGATGCAAGTCTAGCTGCACTTTATATGTATGTATACGCTGGGACTAGTTAAAGCTGGTACTGTCTCCACTTTAATAAAAGCAGGCTCTAGGGGAGAGGGGCAAACATTGGAATTCAGCATCTTCCCCAGCAGCTGTGGAGTGCAGACCACCCTGATGGAGGGCCTCTGAAGAGGGTTTTATAGAGGAAAGTTGTGCCAGCTGAATCAATACTGGAGCAGGTTTCATAGCTACTGTGGTAATTTACAGACATGTGGCTGTGAGGTCTTCTGATGAAATTAAAAAATTAATAATAAAAAAAAATTCTTGAACTGGATTTATTTGCAGATATAGGGATCTGCCACAGATGATGACTTAATTTCCATTTGCTACTTCAAAAAAAGATACATTTCATTCCAGATTCTCAGGGTGCCATTGCTAAAGCATTCTCCCTTGTAAGAGTCAAAGAAAGCACTCTAGATATATCCAGGACTGTACAGTGATGAGATTCCTCTCCACTATTATACTCATGCTTCTGTTGAGTGTTTTTGTAATTTGTGTTGGGGCCAGGCATTGAATGCTGACTATGAGGCAGCCTATCCTTCTCATTCCCCTTCAGGCCACCAGAGCAGCACAGAGAGAGGTGTTTTGCTGATTTTTCTCTCTGCTGACATCAGGTTCTCTCCCCTAACTCGATGCTCATCTGTATATTTAAAGGAATTTTTGCACAGAATGATAAATACTAATCAAAAGAATTAATCAAAGATACCTGTCACAACATGCAGTAACATAATGTTGCATGAGGAGATGTGCGGTACCAGCGTTGCTGCAGGAAGATGGGTTGCTCTGCCTGTAGACCATGAAGTTACAAAAAACAGACTACAGAATTCTTGCCTATTTGAAATGAATTACCAGCTTTTTCTGTTTTCTTCCTTTCTTTTTCTCCTTTGTGTTTACTCATATTCAGTTCCTTACTTATCTTGTCCCTAAACAGGTGAAAAAGTCTGTCTAGACTTGCTTGGGACTTGTCCGAAAGGCAAACAGCTGAGCTTTTTCTTTTCACTTGGGCTCTGTGGGGTGACTGTGAAGGACCTTTGCTTTATGGTATTCTCTTTCTTTACATGGGGGAACAAAGGAACTGAGAAAGGATTATGGCTTGGTTATGGCTGTTGAAAGATTCCCTAGCCAGCTGGAGAAAGCTCCCTTTCAAATCAGGTTGGGTATGAGAGGAAACGTCTAACATCAGCTAAATTTGAGATTGTGTGTAACATCAATAAACAGCAGCACTCTGAATAAACAAGGTGGCCACTCAGTATTTACCGTTCTCACTGCTTATTTTTCCTGCTCTGTGTCTTTGATAGCCCCAACCTGTTTACTGAGTAACTGAAAACAAGTTTTGTTCAAAGTGGGTCCCGTTCTTGGCTAATAGGTGTGATTCCAATAATGTGAGGAAGAGAAATAGCAGACTATGAAACTTTTTTTGCTCTAAAAAGCCCTTTCAAGAAAGCAACTAATAGTCTCTGGAGAGTTAAGGGGGTGATGTAGCAATCCCCAAGAGGTGAAAGGTTCTTGTGGAGATTATTCACAGGCACCAGGAACATATTTACTGAGCTGTGCTTTCCATCCCCAGCTTACATTGTATGAGAACATACTGCCAAAATGTCTGCTGTAGGTAATCTCCACGTCCTTTGAAGCCGGCTTCAGGTATCTACTGATCAGGTATCCACAGATCTTGTCATGTTGAAGAAAGTGCCAGTACAGGTGTGTATTTTCTTTAGGCTCAGTTAGGGGGTAAAACACTAATTTTCAGGACTTGTGCATGGTTCTGACCTACTACATCATGTATATATTAAAGTTTTCAGCCATCTCTCAAATCTGTTTTTGTTTCGCTTTGTGGAGAGGGGCAATCACAGATATGATCAGGGATAAAAGGGATAAAAGGGATAAGAGTATCCCCAGTATAAGACGGATACTGGCAGAATGGAAGAAGCCCAGTGGAGGGTCACTGAGCTCATGAGGGTGCTGGAGCACCTGGCCTACAAGGAGGGACTGAGGACCTGGGTTTCTTCAGCCCCAAGAAGATATGGCTAAGGGGAATCTTACTGCTGTCTTCACCTGTCTGATGGGATTATAGAGAGCGCAGAGCCAGACTGAAGTGCGCTCTGAAGTGCACGGTGACAGGACAAGAGGCAAAAGTCACAGGTTTTAGCAGAAGAAATTCTGATTAGATATTAGGACTTTTTTCCACTGTGAGGGTGGTTAGACGTTGAAACAGAGTGCCCGGAGAGGCAGTCTCCATCGCTAAAGATACTCAGAGCTCAGCTAGGTGAGGTCCTGTGCAACTGTGATGATGGAGTGTGCAGAATGTAACTAAATTCACATTTCTCAGATACAGAATTTTGTCTTTTTTTTAATTCATTGGCCTCCTTCAGCACAAAGTCAAAATTAAGGTTAAATGAAATAAATGACATTTCTGACCAAATTTTACAGTATACATTTGGTATTAGAACAGGTACTACATCTCTTACAGTGACATCTGGTTCTAGTTTATTTTCAAAGTGTGTATCCATGTGTGTGTATAATGTTCCACACCACAGATGAAGCAGATCTCTACAGCACATACTGTGCTTGAGGTGGTTTATGTGTCTGCTTCTGAGCAAGTTTTAACTTATCTGACTTAGATCAGATGCATGTATATAGCAAAAAATATTTTTTTAAATGTATAAAGAATAATATTAAAACTGCAAAGTCCCGAGTAAAAAGTTCTTAGCAGATTGACCGCATATTTTTTCATATGGATGTCATACTGTATTTGCTCAAGCTGTGTTATCTTCTTCATTCTCAGTGACTTGCAACCTTAAACTTTGTCCTTTAATAAAAAAATGCACACACAGACACACATGCAGAATCCACATACAAAAGTATAGTAATCTAACACTTGCTTCTGAACTTATTCTTTTCAGATATGTGATTGATTCTGTATTATTTTGAATACACGAAAAAAGAATTAAAGCTGTATTGATTGTTAGGCTCCTCGGATTTCCCTAGAGAAACTTGTGTTACATTCTCTGTAAAGCAGTAATGGTCTCCTACTGACATTTATTTAACAGAAGTGCTATATTTTCCTTGTCTTTCATAGAATCACAGAACCATGCAGGTTGAAAGGGACCTCCAGTGGTGGGTCATCTGGCCAGCCTCCTGCTCAAAGCATGTCTGATTAGATCAGGTTGCGCAGGGCTGTATCTAGTTGAGTTTTGATGATCTCTAAGGGTGGAAATCCCACAGCCTCCCTGGGCAATCTGTTTTTGACCATCCTGATGGTTACTTTTTTTCCTTATATGGAATGTCCTTGACTTGGGAGACCTTGAATGTCCCATGTTCCATCTTGTGTCTGTTGCCTCTTGTCCTGTGCACCTCCAAGAAGAGTCTGGCACGGCCTTCTCTAGACCGTCCCACTAGGTAAGGTATAGGGAGCAATAAGGTACATAGCAACAAGATTTCCCCTTCATGTTCTCTTTTTGAAGTTGAACAAATGCAGTTCTGTCAGCCTCCGCTTGCGTGCCAGTACTCCAGAAACTCTCTTTGTCCCCTGTATTAACTTCAGACTTGGAAAGTGACTCTTCTATTCTAATGGTGAGCTGCTCATTTCAGTAACTGCTCACCGTATCATGACCCTTCTCCAGGTTCATCTCCACAGATAAAAAGAGTAGTGCTGAGCAGATTTCTGGCAGAAGATAAACATGCCCACGAGATGATCAGCAGGCCAGGAAATTATGCATTTTTCATAAATGCATAGGAGTCTGACTCTATTTATATTATAAGAGTGTGAATTCATCACTGAAACACTTTAAAATTGAGTCACATCAGAATCAGGACCATACATATATCTATGTATGTAAACTATGTATACATATATCTGTGTTTTAATAACTATTAAGTTGTTTGGTGCCCAACTGGGGGAAAATAAAAGGGAGGTTTTCATTGACTTCAGTGGGATTAGGTTCAAACTACAGAGTTTTCTTGGAGAGTGTGGACAAATGTGAGCGTTGTGCCCCACAGTAATTGCTGAGTATTTCTGGAGGCTGGATATCATGAGCTAGTCCTCTGCCAGCGTATTTTACAGAAGTTTATAGCCTTCGGAGGATACATTTTGATCCCTGCCCATGGCTTAATTCCTATAAGCAGTTTAAAAAGAAAAGCCTAAGTATCCATTACCAGTTCTCTTTTAATTTAAAATATTGAGCGTTCATTCTTGTCATTGGGGAAACCCAAAACATTATGTCACTTTGCTAATACCAAAATCAGAGTAAAAAAGATTTTATATGAATAATTAACTGGGAAAAATCTCAGTTCACTGGGTTAGGCTCCACACTTCAGACAAATTCATTCTCTGTCTGGTAAAGCATAGGTGGATTTTTGTCTATAAAGAGATATTCATTTTCATTTGATCTTCCTTAATCCTGAGGATATCAGATTCAGATCCCAGAGCCATTGAAAAATATTAGCTTGATGCTTCCATCAGCCTTCAAAAGCTCTGTGATTGAAGGCTCTCAGCAGGTGTTATCTACTGTAATAAATAACAATGCTAAAGCACACTAGAAGAGAGGAAGAACAAATCTTTGTTTTGAAGAACAAATAAAATTATTGCCTTTTCAAATGAAGTTAGGAAAGAAAAATCCTTTGATAGTTTCCTTATTGGTAGAAAATACGAGACAGATTTTTCTTGGATAAAGCAATTGTTCTTTTTCAAAAATGATGCTAGGGATTTTGGAGGTCACAGTTCATAGCAAAATATTCTGCCTCTGTTTGCCCAGCTGCCACACCTTCTCATCCTCATCTTCTTGTGCATATGAAAAAAGAGATGGAAATCAAGATAAAGGGAATAGTAGATTTATTGCTGCTCTGTTTTGTCGACCATAATTAAAGTAAATGGTGTTACAGATTGAGACTTTTTGCTTGCATGTGCAAGAGTAAGTCTTGCAGGGTGTGTGTGTGTTTGTATTCGTTGTTGTTGTTTCTTTACTGATAACTCAGGCTTGCAATGACTAAAAACTGCTGCTCCAGAATAACTGCAGCAGTTTAGATATGACGGACCCTCAGAAAGGAACAAGCCAAAATGTCAGAAAGAAAGGAAATTCTTGAGGAGAAAAAAGATACAGAAAGGCTGTTTCTTCTAGCTTTCCATTTGAGTTCAATTTTATGGATATTACACAGAAATTAAAGCAAGTGGTTTGTGTTACAAAATTTAAAAATCTCTGTTCCTGTCTCTCTCTCCATACACTTTGAACAAGTGCATTTTTATTTTGAAATGGTCCGCAGAGGTCTATGCACAGCATACAGCTTGCACAGCAGCAGTCTTCGTGTGCCATATATCTTTCCATCTGGTGAAACAAAAGCAAAACAACAACAAAGACATTTAATTTAGTGGGGGAAAAAAAATTCTGCCAAAGTCCAGTGATGTTACTGAGCTTTAGATCAGGACCATGTTTTCCAGTGGGTTCAGTATTTCCCGTAGAAATCTACCTTTAATCACTGCCCACCCTACCAGGAGCTGCGTAGTTATGAACACTTTCAGTAAATACATGATGAGAGTATTCAGTGTTTTATTTTCTCTATGAGGTAGTATAGGACTTCCTAATGAATAAAATAGAATAAAGAGAAATTGAGAAGGAGTTTTTATGTTATTAAAGTTTTTTCTTATGTCCCAACTGTAGTGTGGGGGGGAGGAGGGCGGTCATCCAGTCCAGAGCTGTCAAGGCCATGGCAGTGTGGTTACATTAGCAGCGGAGCGATTGCAAATCTCGGGACAGTCCTCGCTGTTCTCTTGGAAATGCAAAGGGTGCCCGTTGGCTGCTGTCCTCTCTTGACTGCCTGTGCCAGTAATTGCTACTCTGTATTATTTATAGAGATGGAGTCGGTTTGCAGGTTTGATTTTTCCCTTCTTTTCTTTTTAGCCGCTACCCCACTCAACCATTCTTTTCTGAGGTTTGTCTAGTGGAAGGAGGATTAAAGATTTTTATGCACTTTGCTATCTTATGACAAATGGCAGCAACTAAAATGAGGCATGTCAAGCAACTACCACAAAAAGAAATCAGTAGTTACGACTTCAGACAAGGGTTAAAGAAACAGTGCTCCTCTATAATTGTGCTTCTCGTATAGTTAGCTAATATTTTCCCATTTAATATTCCTAATCAAGGGAATATTATCCTGCAGTTCAGAAGGGAAAGTGAAATCAAAAGCAGAGCACTATCTCTTTTTTAGCAGAACAACGCTAACACTTGTGATTAGTCTATGGGAATAATATGGAGGTGGATGGGAAGCAGTAATTCATTATTGCCTCACTTGTGCTCAGTTACATGGCTCATACCTAACTGATTAAGCTTTTTCCCATTATGATCAGAAATAATGAGATTCTGCTGAAATGGACTGAGAGTAAGACCATTTCTTCCAACATGCCCCAATCTTTAAAGGGAGGAAAATTGTAAAACCCAAATGTCAGCCTTACTGTTTTGAGTGTGATTATGCAGAATCAAAATCAAAATCAAAGATTTTTTTTTTTTTAGTGAATACTTGAGATAATCTTTAATGAAAACAGTCTCAGTGCTTCTTTATGGCAAAGGGAAATCAGTCAGGGTTTCAGAGGAAACATTAGATACCTAGAAATGTTTATAAACTTCTTGCTACAACTAATACATATGTGGCCATTTGTGCTAATGCTGCCCCTTTTTTCACATGAATGTTGGAAGAAAAAAATTTATTAGTGACTCTGAGACTTGCAAATCCCTGAGTAATGAGGACCATATAAGTTCTGAAGGTGATAACTGTATCCTCTGCAAATACAAATCAGAATTTCTATGCCTCCGGTTTTACTTCCTAGTCTGTTTTTGAGTCCAGTTAATAGCTAGACCTGCTGAATCTTAGTGCAAACAGTGCAGGTTCAAGGATTTCACACTGTGTGAAGGCATGGGTCAGAAAGCTGGTGATCTGCGTTGTACATACAAGTTTCATAGAAGGAGACCTACCTGAAATCACAGATTTTTTCACATAGTGAAGAAAGGGTTTCTGCTTTCCGTACCCTTCCCCCATCCCTGCTTTGGCTATCTTTCAAATAGTGTAATTATAGAAGGATTTCATATAGCTGATCCTTCTCTTTCTATAAAATAATGTCCTTTTCTCTATATAAAATCTACTGTTGTTTCTTTCTAAGCTCTGTAAGAGGCTGCATACTATTTTGCCAGGCTGAATGTGCATTGCCCTGACAATTCTTCACCCTTAATGTCTTCTCCAATTTGATACACAGTTGCTCCCTTATATGTCAAACTCCCTGCTCAAGTAATAAATAATTAAATAAATAATAAAATAGAAGAGACATTTGGGGCTCTGAACCCATGGCTTCAAAGCTCCTGTTTCTATACATGAGTATTCAGAGTGTTTCTCATAGAAGAATAGTGTAAGTTATGGAGATTGGGCTCACAGAACAGTGAATAGTATTGTCAGTTTGTGTAGGAAAAACTAATGGGGTTATAAAGAAATACTATCTATTTTATTAGAGTAAAATTCGACAGCTGGGAAAACAAGGGCAATAGGCTGGCTTCCATTTTCCACTGATTTTAGCCCCTAATATTCAGAAGACTTCCTTTTCACGTTGCATACACAGGCACGCACAATGCTCTTTTGCTTATTGCTTTAAGCGCCGGGCAGATTAAACTTCATTAGGAGGGTAAAGCCTAAGGAAAGTTCAAACTGTAGCAGATAGTAATTTGACAAATAAAGAATTAGAGTTTGTTTTACTAAAGCCGAAAAGAAAGGCTAGAGCGAGTTCCCCGTGGTTCTTTTGTGCCTTCAGCCATTGAGTAGGAATACAGTAACTTTTCACTGTGTGGTTTACATACCTTATAAGCCTGGTAGCCACATGCCATGGCTTTTTAAATGCATTTAAGCATCCAGTGAAAGCTCACATCTCTGTCATTAAATAAACAATGTCTATATTTACCTCAGAGGAAGAAATTAGAACTGGAGCAAGAATTTGTGTTCAGACTAGTCTTAGGCAAATGCACTAGTATTTAGGCAGAAAAGTAACAGGAATTAATACACTCTCTGTCCAGATAGGTTGGATTAGTTTTCTGTAGCAACATTAAAATTCTTATCCACAGTCTTGTTAGCTCTAGGATAAAGGAGGCTCTAGGATAAATCATTGCAGTTGTGTGACAGATACTGTGGCAACCAATGAGCTGTGATTTGAGAACATAAAGTATGTTACACTCATTCCCCAGGGTTACTGCCTAATGGCTAAAATAAAGTGGGCCAATACTTGTCAAGGATCACTAACATTAATACCTGAAAGCTTCTGAGTAATTTATAGTGGATGAGCTTCAGAAGACAATATACTAGGGAACTATGTTATTTGCCTTATATTACATGTTGGAGTACACGACATACTAGATAGTGACTCCATACAAACAATGTTATAATGTCAGAGCTATGTATAACAAAGGAAGTGTCAAAGTACAACTGTTTTAGGTGCTGGTACCGCGACTGGGACCCAAAACCCTTACTAGGTCTCTATGCTTGCTACTGAGCTTGTGAAGGGGGTTAAGCCATGCAGAGTGGGAGCTGAAACAACCCTGTCAGATATACAAGTGCTGCCAAAAGTCATCCTCGCTCTTTAACCATTACCTAGAAGTAGCTGGTAGAGAAATACAGAGAATGGGAATATGTCACATATCTTGGGATTTAGTCATCTTGCTCAGGTCTGCAGAGAGGTACCTCCATCAGCCTGGGATCCACAGTGAGGGTTATAGCCTGAAGAGAAGTGTCTGTATAGATTACATTCAAAGGACTAAGCAGAGATTACTTTCTTTTCTGTATTGTGTGTAATATTTTGAATGAAATAGGGAGTGAAAAATGTTTTATTTCCATCTTATTTTGGAAGCAAAGAGGCAGAATTTCCAATTCAAGCTCACATTTCCTAGATGACTGCCATAAGTAGGAGGTGTAAGGTAATTTGAGTATGCTTTTCACTCCCCTCTGAGCTCTGCCACTGTGCATAAAAGAGTACAGAATTAATTGAACTAGATTGAGAAGCATAAAAGACAATAAATCAGATCTGATTCCTTGCTGCAGTTTCCTGTTTTGATGATTGCATCTTTATTTTATATTAACTGGTAGTTCTGTAAAATGGAGAAACTGTCCAGTAAGAGCTCCCTTTCGGACAGCGGAAGACATGGGTTCATGTTCCTCTTCCCGAGCAGGCGGTGTGGCCAGGCGTATTGCAGTTCTGCACAGCCACGAGGCGATTCTCCTAACACACTGAAGAGGTGCACTCAGCCCCCTGGCCCCCAAATCCTCTCTCCAACTGTCTTCTGCATGGATTAATTCAGAGATTAGCTGGTGGTTGCATCTCCAAGGTTGGATGTGGGGAAACATCTCATCTGGGAAGACTGCTGATGGTTTGGCCTGACTTTAGGCTGGCTAGCTGATGGCAAAGTTCAATGGTCAGTTTTGTGTATGCCACCAGGAAATGCGATGATGTGCTTGGAGGCTTTAAGTTCTTGCAGTTACGAGTAAGCAAATCTGTTACTTCTGTATGCTACTGACCCCTAAATGCTGCATACAGACATACAGAGGTGCCTGTGGTCTGTAATGGATTTCACCTCTGGTGAATATCTCTTCTCAAACTTTGGCAAAGTTAATTAAATTGTTGTTTGGTACTTTGTAATGACAATGTACTTTAAGACTTGAAGGAAACTATTGCACCAAAAGCAACTGTAAAATGATGAAGACTGTGAATGTAATTGTTTTATAAATTCTTCTTACAAAAGTAAAAGAAAAAAGAGCGAAAACAAAAATTAGGGTAAAAATGGTTCCTTTTTTCAATATAAGCCGTACTTTGTATTGAATATGTATGTCAGAACAATCCTGAAGATACTCATTTTATCGCTGTGAAATGTCAGAAACTACACGCTTATAAGCTAATTCTGAAGTGAGTAATTAATAAAAATCGCCCTAGTGTTGCAACTACGATTTGTGCTGACAATGAAAATTGAAATTTGAAATCACACATTTAGGCTGATTCCCTCTTCTCAGTTTGTCATTCAAGTAGCCTTCTCAACTAATGTGTATGGGGGCAGCTGCGCTTACTGCTAATGAAATTATGCCAGCATATGCCAGCAGGGAATTTGGCTCTGTTTTATTAACTTTCCTTGTTCTTGGTCTCATTCCCTCAAGGAACAGGATAGGTATCTATTCGACATAGATATCTATTCAAGATATTCATGAATTCTGAAAACTTTATTATTTTTGCCAGAGGTAAGAAAGATATCTAAGTATCCGTCTTTCTCCTAGTAAGTATACATGTGTGCACACTTCTCGGTCCACCACTTTTTCTGCATGTGTGCACACATACACACATGCACCAAACTTTGTGAGACCTTTGGCTTAGGAAGTAGAGTAAATCAATATTTAAATCCAATTCTAATGAAATGACATGCCATATAATGTACGATTCATGAAAATCAGAAATATTAGAATTTCTTAACTCCTCTAATCTACCTTACATTAGTTACAGTGTTTACTCTAGCACATTTTTGTAGTGCTTTCTCTAGTTCAGTAACGAATGTCCCAAGAACAGAAACTTCTTTTCTGACCTGTTATTTCAGGAACAAGAATTATTTTCTAACTATGACTCTTTGTTTTCTATTTTTTAATTCTTTGTAACAGTGAATTATACTTTTGTGCACCACCCTAATCCTCCCTCATTTGAGCATAAAGCACTTTTACACACAGAACTGTTATGTTGCTTTACAATCTCTTTTTTTCGGCCTTGCTGGCCAGACTTCAGTTTATTTGTTTGTTCATTTTCTGATCTTCCTTCGTAATTCAATCTCTTCAGTCTTTTGAATACTTTCAGTTTCAAATTCATGCCAGTTTTTCTCCATATTACTAATGCTGAAGAGCTGGGTAAGTCAGTTCATTATTCTGTGGACAATCTTGGGGTGGATAAAGGCTGTTTCATGATGGGATTCCTCCAGGTAGGGTTCAAAGCAATGCTAAATACAACTCAGTGCCTTTTTAATTTCTTTCTTGCAGGTGCATATATCTGCATTGTCCTAATGTTAATTTAATGTTTGTAAATAACTCCCTTGAAGTCACTCAGTGGCTATACACCACATGTGTATGAATTGTGTATTTATGTATTAGATGTAAAGTAGTAAAAATACAGTTAGCCCAGCCTCTGGGCACCCTAACTTACCACCAGTGACACAGTGCTATCCTGAGCAATAGTAAAGCCGTAGACCCAAGACTTTGGACCACTCTACATGCTTGTGCGTATAGTGTTTCCTGAAGCCTGCCACTTTGACATCGACTCAACAGCTGTCCGAGTACATAGGGCTGCTCTCTCAGCTTTTTAATACATGCAGGCACAGGTCTTTTGCTTGCCCTCTGAGGTCCACCTGTGCAGCAGGACAGAAGCATGGATTAGAGGGTACCTACTTCTAGAGCTTGTAAGACTGCTTCATCCTAGGGTGTGCCATTCAGCTTGACCAGAGATGGAAATCTCAGGCTTTATTTATAGAAGGAAATGATACCTGAAGGTCACTCAAGTGATGTCCTTCCCGATGCCTGAGGCAGGATTACCTGGGAAGGCGTAGTGGGGTCACCCATGCCAGTCTGGGTGCGGACGAGAGCAGGCAGCAGTGCTGCACTCGGCTGCTTTGAACACAAGGATTCGTCTCCTGCTTCTCCAGCTTGGTGTGTGAGGGCAAGAAGCAGAGAGGTCCCCATGGGGTGCTGAAACCCAGGAACACAGGCCTGGTTCTGACAGCGAGTGATGTAGGAACGAATTACGTGTTTCTCTCTCAGTGAATGATACTGTCAGTATTGTTACTACTGTTGGAAGAGTCCAGTAAAAGCAGATTTCATCAGATTTGCTCATACCAGTGCTTTGCTGCCAACTCTGAATCCTTTCTGTATATAAACTTTATGTGCATTTGTGCACATCTGTTCTGCTGAGTGCTTCCTTCAAAAACAGGTTTTTGACTTGGCCTGTAGACTTAGGATCTGAACAGCTTCATACATAACCAAAAAGTACATTTAGGCCTAAAGTTTTGTCTGAGCCTCAGGCTTGATGTAATATTGTTTCCTGACACAACCGTCCCTGGTGCCAGCACTCCTCGTTGCATAACTTAGAAATCTGCTGCTTCTTCAGCCTGTCTTATGGCATCAGGGCACGTTCTCCAGAAAGGAGACCAGAGTACAGGTTAACCAAGCTCATCACCTGCTTATCCTCTCCTCACGCTCCAAAAGAAAGTGACAGTGATGGAAAGGAGAGGAGAGCGAAGTACAGCAGCAGCATCTTTATTGCTGTTATGCAATATGCATACAAAATCATCCCATTATGCCTGTTGCTTACTATGTAGCAAAAAAGAAGTTGCACTGCTGAGGAATGTGCAGTCTTACCAAAGTTCAGCTGAACTATCAGCTCTTTGAGCTGTATTTAAAAGGGGCCGAAAGAAACAAGCACTGAGGGGAGTGAATGGGGTTTTGTTAAGGAACATAGAAACCAAGAAAGGCTCTCGTGTTGATGTTTGAGAAAAGCTTGTGTACTGCCTAATGCTTTAGATATTTTTTCTAGCAAATGCATCCTTGCAAAATATGGTCCAGGAAAATCAAACTGACAAAATCAATTAGACTTATAGTGTTCTGTTTACATTTTAGGTGCATAAGATGCCTGAAGGCAGTTTTAACTTGCATAGGTTTCAAAGGATTGTAAAATCAGGTATATGGTGTATGCAAAATAAGGAGAATTTCTGGTTTGTTCATTTGCTTTATGGTTAACTGTCTGTGTTTCATGTAGCAGGCAAGTTTAAAGTGCAGTACTCTTTAGGTATGCAATAGGGAGTGGTGTTTAATTAATAGTATTTAATTAATTTGCTGCTGCTGTTCTTTAAGTAGACTAAATGAATGTAGATTGTACTTTTTGAGCGCATTAGTTTTATCATTTCCTTGGAGGTATGAAAAAATTTGGAAGGGGCATTAGAATAAGTGTTATATAAAATCCAAAATGCTTATATCTTCATCTGGAATCATTAGATTGAAGTTACTGGAGTTGCATCAGCTGCAGATTTGGCCTTGGATTTTAAAGCAGTCTTTCACTGCCTACTGTGAAGAGCCAAAACAACTGGATGAGATCACTGTGCAATATTAAGCATATCAAGAGGCTGCGCATGATAGAGCCACTGAGTAAGCTACAGAAATGGCATCAAGACGTGTAAGACAAAACAATAGCAGAAAGCCCTCTGCACTATCACATTACAATGTGGGTTAGGCAGCGGAACTGAATATCAGGAAGGGTAAATCAGTGCTTCTTGATCTCCAGTTGCATTTTTTTGTCATTTTCTGCCCTGTCTCTTCCCATTATTACTTTCCAAGAACAAATACAGAGTTTTGTGTAATAATCCTGCAGTAATTGTAATGATAATTCTCCCCAAGCCTGATTTGGTCCTGTGCTTTTCACACTTTTGTACCAGTGTCAAAACAGGGAATTTGATTTTACCTGGGTAGCGAATATGTAGATAAATCTGAGCAGTCTCTGCCCACATATACCCTGGTATTTTAGAGGCTTTTTTTTTTCAAAACAATACTCTGTACTGGTATTGTCAGCATATATAAAACTCAGCCCATCTGCTTATTGTGCCTTTGAACAATTTCGGAAATGCTGAGGGAGAGGACCCAGACTGACAGGTTACTGTGACTTGGTAAAAAAATCTGAAAAGCTCCATTGGTGCTTTAGTTTCCCCCTAGGAGCAGAAGGGAGCGGGACGGTTGCCTGCAGGCAGTGGCCTCTCGGGCCGTGCGGGTCTGAGATAGCAGCGTCAGTGTCGAGTTGGAGGTGTGAACTCTCTTGACTTTTAGCCCAGATCGGGAGACCTGCCCCAGCTTCCCAGGAGTCCCCGCGGCCGCGGTGGCTCGGCGCTGCCGAGCGTTCCCGGGCAGAGCGGGTGACGGCGCGCGGACGGCCCATTCTCACGCTGGGTATTTTTGGAAGTCTCTGAACTTTACAGTCAAAGATGTGCCAGAAGTAGTTATGTAAAGTTCGGGAGGCACAGAGTGTTTGAGTGCTTGTTTTCTAACACGCTGGCCAAAAAATGTTAATAAAAACTACTCAGACAGCCCTTAACTGAATATAATTGCATCAGGCTTACAGCTGTAGGTTATATTGCTTCAGCTTCCTAATGTCTCTGCCCGAGAGTTACTTCTGTTCGTAGCAGACTCGCAATGTTTGTTGAAAATGATTAAAAAACGCTTTTAAGTTTCTAAGAAGCGAGAACTTTTTTATGAGCTATCTTGTTTTCCAGGGATTACAGACTTGTGATGCATCCTAGAATAATTTGGACTGAGTGAACGTTTAGCACAAATTGCAAACGTGCCAGAGTGGCAGGCTTTGCTTATCACCAGTAACTGAGAGATGACAATAAGGCTGAATAGGAGGAGTGGGGAATGGTAGTGGGAGGAAATAAGAAAGTGGATCGTGCTTCAGAACAAGTAGACCAGCAAGGAGAGGTTTGAAATGAATTAAATTGGGAAAAAAATAGTTGTTTCAGAAGAGAAGTCAGGAAAAGCTTTTAGTCTGTTACAGAGTCTAATTTGGTTAACCTCCATGGACAACTTATTAGCTTCCAAGGTGGGAAGAACTGTGTATCCATCTAAGCATGTTGAAGATAACTAAAAATTGCCCATTATTTGAAGTGTCCTCCCTTTTCTTTCTGCAGTGTTCTGTAAAGCAACTTGCTCACTTCCCAACAGGGATTCTCTTGCTTCTCAGGGGATTTAGCATGCGTAAAATAGTCTAGAAATATAATTTTCTCCATAGAATTTGCTATTACTGGAGTATTCTGAAGAGATTTATGGAGAGAGTTGTGGGGAGCCTCTGCAACCAGCAGCTGGTGCTCTCTCATTAGCGGTTCCTGAAGAGTGCTTGGTGAATTTCTCTCCCACCAGAACCATAGTGAGGCCATTTGGGGCCTGGGCTGGCTGCCAATGTGGTGACTTTTCTGGTGTTTGAAGGCTAGGAGGAAAAAGGGGTCCTTTAGGATGCATGTGTGGGACTAGGAGGAGGAAATTTGCTGCTTCCTAACTCCATTTCTCAATCACGAGCCCTGATAAGAGCAGAGTAAAATGAGGCATCTTGCCTCAGTGCCTGGTGTCTTCTCACAGCAGGCTGCCTCTCCTCCCCTGCCCACTTTGGCAGTAAAAAGTGGCCAAATGTGGCTGCTTTTTCACCGTACCTGCTACAGCTTTGCCTCCTGCCTTTGCAGAGCAGTGTTCGTGCCCTTGGGTGCTGGGCATTGCCTTCACTGCCTTCGCCTCTCCTGTGCCGGTGAAGTGCAAGCTCAGAAACCATTAAATCCCTAAAATCCTTAAAAAAATGTAACACAGTGTTTTGCCTTTCCTACTGTTGAATCTCCCAGCTGAATACTCTTGCAACAAACTCTGACAGGAGCAGGAAAACTTCTAAAGCATCTGGGAATACTTATTAGCAATCTATCTATCCATCCATCCATGCACACATCCAAAATATGCATTTTTATTTTGTAACTATTTTTGGCTCTCCAAAACATGCAGACTGTAGTTTTTCTTTTGTTCATTTATTCAGTTTTCCAGTATAAGCAGGTCTTTGTCTAGAACAGACAAGTAGAAAGCTTTTGGGCAGTCTTTGGGTAAAAAAAATCTTTAGTACCCATATTAAAATTATTACTGAGACCAAATTGGATTGCATCTGGTCCAATCTGCTGCTAGCCTAATTCCTGGAGGAAAGGGGGGTGGGGGGGGAAGTGTGGAAATAAAACAATTTCATGTAAGAATCTTCTGTGCTGAAAATCTAAATTGAGGGATGGAAAAAGAAACACTTCCATGGTGATATGCCAGCTCCTGTTCCTTTCAGGGGACATTTTAGCAATTTTAGTTTCCTTAATCATTACAAAAACAGAGCTGCTTAGTAAATTCTAAATGTTCTTCTGATCTGGGGCTCTGCAGCACTTTAACCACTACAGATTGCAGCGTAGTCCATGGATTTGTATCATATAGGAACAGGTCCTTCACATTTTCTACCAGATAACTCTATTTCTGCCTTCTCTCTGTACTGATTTTAAGGTGCCCAGATTGCCTTGGACCCTTGTAATGAGTGCTGTTTTCATGAGCTACTAAAGCTCCAATGCACTTACATCTCAGAAGACTGGAGCTTGTATCCACAGAGCCTTGGCTGAACTGAATTCGATTGAATGATCAGATCTTTGCCCTTAGACTGCAATTTTTAGATATCATTTCCTGAACATTCACCTTATTCTTTTATATGATTTATGTATTTTGTTTATCTTCCATGAACAGGACACTACCTACTGTTCAGCATGGATCGAAGTTCATGAATGTATTCAGTGAGGCAGTTGTGTCCCCTCAATTTGTCAAAAGTTGGGAAGAAAAAAAAAAAGAGAGCTTGACACATCCCTTCTAAGTGCCTCCACTGAAATTTCTTCAAAGAGTTTAAACTTTCCACTGAATTTAGTTTATTTTCATGTCCAGCCTAAAAAATTTCAATAAATCTGACTTGTTAAACATAGAAATTTAGATACACCCTTATGTATGGCATCCCATTTTAGAAATCATTTCCATTGTATTCTTCCACAAGGTACCTATTACAGCTATTTTGGGAGGAGACACCGTGGTACAATTTTACTATGAATCAGAACATCTTTCTTCATGTTCTTACATAAAGCGTTATGCAAAGCCCATTAAACAATTCACAGAAAGACTCCTACAGATTGTATGGCAGTCTGGCCGGGCTATGTACAAAAGTTATATTTTCAATTACAATCTTAGTCAATTCTATACAAATAGTTACGTCCTGTTGCTGCTTTTCAGTCCTTTGTTCTACCTTAAGATATAATAGCTTAACCTGATATCATTTTTGATTATAGCTCCAGTGCTCTCCCATTTTATGTGTTACAAGCAGTATGGAAGACCCAGTCGGAAGCTCTTTCGGCCCCCCAGAAAAGGCAGTTACTGAAACTGAATGGTTATTGTTTTAAGAACTGTAACAATTTTACATTTTTAACACTTAATTAAAAACTAAAAAAACCCCATACTTTTCAATTTTTTTTCCTTTTAACCATCAACATGTTTTACCCAGCAGGTCTAACAAACAGCCATATGCTCTCTAGTCTCAAGGGAAGTAGTTCCAGCTTGAAAATCAATATGTCACTACCAGGCTGTGGTAATGGATGCTTACAGCAGCAGGTTTATATAAGCTAATGGTACACTGTGCAACAGCAACTCATTTAGATGAAAGGGTTGCCTAGTCTGATTCAGATATTCAAGGCAGCAAAAGATGAATGTTTGTAAGAGGTAATGAAAATGGTAATTTGTTCACTGAACAGCAGGCTGTCTATAGCTGCCACACTGGAGACCTTACCAGGGAATACTTTTGGTGTACATTGGTCTGGTTTGGGTTTGGTTTGGTTTGGCTTGGCTTGGTTGTATTTTGTTTTGTTTCTACAAGAACTTTTCAGATGTGTAGAATAAAGAATGGAACTGCCCTATCAGCTGGTGTAAAACAGCATAGCTTAAAGTGGGACTTTTTTTTTTTTTCCCATGAGAACCAGCCATGCTGGACTTGGATAAGCTGGAAAAAATCTGCAGAAAATCAATGTTATAAATATGCATGTGAAATCTGGATTTTACAAAAACATCCACAAATCATCAAGACCTTGGATTTATGTATGCTTTGAAAAGAAAAGATGTAATACACCTTACATAAATGGGATTTTTGAAAGACTCCTACCTTGACATTTTTTGTGGTTTGTTGTCGAGACCAACGATGAGATATCATATGGATCAAAGTCTGTAGAAACAGACTATTTCTACACTGTGTGCTATTGGAAAGCCATTCTCTGAGTACTGCTAATGACATCCTACTTGCTTCCACAGAAGGATTATTTCAACCACTGCTGCTAATACGTTGTATCCCTAATGTTTCTCTCAGGAGTTAAAAAATTTCTAGTATAGCCTATCACTACCTCCTTCAGAGCAGTGGAAAAGTGGCCTTCAGTGCCAAGTACAAAAGAAGCTGTAGACTGTGGTTTAAAGACATGCACAGTTTTCCTTTGTTTTCATATGCTGTATGTTCAGACTCTCGCTCTTTCTTGGTGTTGCTTGGGACAACCATAGTACACATTTTTTCACCTAGTATATGTGTTCCAGTTAGCAGAGACTAGAGGGGGCTTTTGGCTAGAAAATACACATTCATCAAGTCAAGGACGATTTTTGTCTTCTATAATCGTATATAATACAACAGTGAGTCTTGAGACAGTCCTTTCCAGTGATTTTTCATTATTTGTGATGAAAGAACAGGTCTGAATATTTTGGATCCACACATTGGAGTTTGTCTGAGCTCAGCTCTAGAAATAGCTGAAGTTTTATGTGGGAGAAAGGGCAGTCATCCCTAACTTTGCCTGCTTAATTCTAATGTGGATAGCTTGTGGGGTTTTGTTTAGAAGGTGGTGAAACATAGTCAGTGTAGGTCTTAATCTCCTGTTCAGACATGGAGTTCTTAGCTTAAATAACTAGTTAAAAAGAGCTATTTAAACAACCCTTGGTAACGTATGGGAGCCAAAGCTGGCCTTGCCGAGTTTTTAAAAAATAACTAAGCCATGTTTTTGTGATATATGTGCAACTCTTTCTGTTTGTTTATTTCAAACTCTTCCAAACTCTTCCAGCAGCTTGTTTTACATATTATATTTACAACTGAAGTTTCATCGAAAGGACTTGTGGCCTCTTGTTTGCAAATTTACAGGGAGCATCAAAGAGCATTATAAATACACCGAGAATTTCCTCTAGCAAGAAACAAAACCACTACATTATTTGTGTGCTACATTTAAACATAGTCTACTTCAAAGGTCTTGGTTACCTTAGCTCTGAGCTGTGGAATCTCTCTTCCAGTTTACAAATAGGTCAAGACCTCTTATATATACGCATCAGCCTTGCAGACTAAAACTGTGTCCTTACTACTACACAGTAGTATTGCATGTTGTCTGAACACTGGAGCGTTTGTAGCACTGTGAAATACAGAGAAACACCAGTTCTTGGCATCTTGTTAAGATCCGATCCACTCCCCATTGAAGTGAAGAAAAGATTCCCATGGCCTAAATGTTGCTGTGGAGGCTCCTGTCTCAGAGGGAGTCTGCCTAAGTTTTCTGATAGCATCCCAGGTTGGATGAAAAATAAAAACCTGACAAACTATATTATCAAAGATCAGCAAGTATAACAGCTTTTGAAATGTGAAGCCTTTTACTATATTAGGTCAGCTATTCACAGGACTCCACCCTTCATATCAGCCTGGAAATAGAACTGATGAGTGAGGATGTGTTGTATTCGTTGCAAACTCTTCCGAAACCCAGCCATGTTAAGAGAACATTTCTGAAGTATCAAGTCAATAACTAAAAGGCTGGAAAATAGCCAGCTTAAATTTAAGTCAGCTACTTTGTGATCATGTATTGTGAAACTATCACAACATTTGTTCATAGGTTATGTCTGCCTTTGGAATTAATCGTGGCATGAGATATGATTCTTGCCTGTGGATTTCTACCATCATTTTTTTGCAGAAGGTAGAAAGTGTAGGAAGAGGTAGGAAGGTTGGAAGAGGTTTGTGGAAAGAGTTCAACTGAATGTTTCTGGGAGAATTGTGTCTGATCCTTGTCCCTGCCACAGTTTTCCTTGACAGTGCTAGCCCAGTCAATTAAATAGTGTTTTCAGATGATCACAAAGTGCTTTCAGCTGGGCTAAGATTACCCAGTGTGATTTGTGGAAGTGCCAAATATTTAAACTTGGGACTTGGTAATAATCTACATGCAACTCAACATAAGAAGTGCTACACAATATTAAAGTCTCACCAAAAAAATCTTTTTTGGTTTAAATTGCATACTGCAAACTTTCTTAAACTCAGTTCTCTGTCTATAAATTGACATGTTATAATAATAAATCAATTAACATTTCTAAGGTATTCAGATACTACACAGATCAGCACTGAAAATCCCCAGAGTAATTAATAATATTGTCTTCAGAAGGGGTTGAATAATTCTTATCACTGAAGAATGAAGATGAAAAATTACTACCAGGTTTTTCAAAATTCTGCGCGCTGGGTGAGTTAACTGGAGTACTATGGAAAAATGTGTTGATGTAACTAAGAGACCTGATAATTCATAATAGCATTGAGATCAGCTTAGATTTTATTTAGGCACTTTCTGTCTTCTGAGTGCTTGAATTTGCAGCTTAATTTTCTTTCAAAGCAAAACCAAATGAATGAAGAACATTCACAACAGTGTTTTAAAAAGCACTTTGAATGCTTCCTTCGTCTTTGAAATTCTGACCCATGCCATCATCCTAATGCTCATAAAAATCGTAGTTATATTTGATTCTTGAGATCACACAACCCTCTGCCACTTAAGTTAAGTAGTAGCAACAGTAAGATGCCCCACGTTAACCAAACCTAGAGGAGAAGTCACCCACAACCATAGGCTGCCCTCCCTTCTGCTCAAGCCATATTTGATACAAGTCCAGTGTATTTGACTGAGGGGGCTTCCTCCTTTCCCTGCCTGGCCTGGTTGTGTTGGAAGGGAAGAAAGAGTGTAAAACTGAGGTTATGGGAAGGGTTCATCTGAGGTGAGTTCCTACCTCTTTGGTCTCACATCTTGGCCTGACATGTAGCAATCAGTCCATTGAGGCACAGGCTGGGCATGGGCAAAGCATTATTTTTCAAAGGTGTACATTTTGGGCATACATGGGGTTTTTTTTTCAAAAAGAAAGAAAAAGGGCCACCCTTGTAAAGTTTCTGAACTCTCAGCTGAGGGACTCTCAAGCCTTTATTAAAAATGTCACTGACATTAACGTGGGCAAAATGACGTATTTTTCCTCGCCTCCTCTTTTAGAAAAGCAGAGATGTTTAGCTGAAAATTTCCAGAGTTTCAGCCCAAGGCAGACAGCCAGAGTGGAAAATTTTGGCCCAAACAATTTCAGTTAAGCAATTGAAAACAAAAGAGTTGGGTAACCTTTGTACAATCTACAAACCATAAAAGAGTGATAGGGAGGCCATTTCTGGCTACTAAACTAGTAGAAAAATCTGATTAACTACCTAATTTAGAAAAGGTCAACAAATAAATTTACTAAGAGTGCAAGTATCAGAGCTCCTTGCATTCTTTTGGTGTTGCAGTGCTTTTAAGAAAACTGAAAGATGAGCTTCTCTAATGATACAAAACTATTTTGAAATATATGTTTTTAATAATAAATCCAGTAAAACCTAACTTTGGCCTAAAAACACTGTTTATTAATTTAAGAGTCAGTGAAGAATGGAGGAACTGCTCCTATTCAAAAGTGTTACTTTAGAGCAGCTACAGATTTATTATAAGTCTGATTCTGAATTATGAAAGTACTGCAATTTTTTTTTTTTCTGCAGATCTTGATAGGAGGAAGAAATGTGAAGGAAAAGTACAGATCTATAGCTAACAGAAAGAGGAGCAAATAACCATATTGTGCTTATAAGTTAAAGAGCTTATTTTAATGGGGAGGAAGAGAGGAACACTGATCATAGCAGAAGAAGAACAAGTTAAAGAGTATTTAGAGACATTACGTATATTCAAGTGTGAGGGGATGATTAAGTTTACCCTAGACTAATTTAAGGAAAGCATAAGCAATCTCTGAACTCCAAGGCTATGTTTGTACTAGTAAATATAACATTCTAGGAACTTCCCTGGATACTGATGCCACCTGGCATGGAACAGCCCAAGTCTGCACTAATAAATTATCTTTGTCTCCAAAACAGGGTATCTGCATCCAAACCATTTGCTGGGAATCATCCCTGGCAATTTCCATACTTCACCCAAGATCAGAATTTGTTTGGGCAAGTGCTCCCTGGCCCCAGCCACAACAATGCCAGGCCCTGTTCTTACAGTTTAACAGAAGAGATGTATGTTTTTAGTAACATAGGTGGTTCTTTTATTTACTGGCTTAGTGCAGTGTTCATGAATCTTTTCAAGAGCCTTTGGAGGATGCTAATGTCCAAGTGGATCAGAGTGCAGTGGATCAGCAAAGATGAGGCTGCTCTTCAAAAAGAGATAAACAGAGCACATAGGAAAGTACAGACTTGTCAATGATACTGGAACCAAAAAAAAAAAAAACCACAGAATTGACCAAAATGCTTTAAAAGTCAGTTTGAAAGCATTGGAAGGATAATAAGGTGAACAGAATCAACCAAAATAGATATATCAGCAATGAATCCTGTCATACTGATCCAAATTCTGTCTTTGGTAGAGTATCTGTTTTTAGGGATGTGAGCTAACAAGGGCATCTCTTACAGTTTGACTTAACATTGTCCCATTTCAAATTTAGAAAAGCAAACTATGCAGCTAAAGTTTAGTTTAATTTAATATATGCTTGGTGGGTGGAAAATAATGTAGAAATAGTTGTTTTGCTGTCAGACTGGGAAGAGTTATCCAGAGTGATTGTAAAGTGCCTGTCTGGAAACTATTCCAATTAGACCTTGTCAGCAACAACTTGGATGATGGGGTAGGATTTCTCCACATGCACATGGTGCACATGACACCATGCTTCAAGGAGTTTCCAGGCTTTTGGAGGATATGGTCAGAGCTCAAAATGATTTTGTTGAATTGAAAAGTGGCCTGAAATCAATAAATTGAAATTCAGTAAGGGGAGCTGCAAAATCTGTGTGTGCAATTGGGGAGAAGAAATGAAATGTGCAAATGGAAAATGGAAGGTAATTGAGCAGCAACATCACAGGGCTGGATTAGGCATTCATCTTTGCAGACTGAATAGGTAATAAAATAAACGTGTCAGACAAATTCATAGAAAAGTTCATTTCAGGCACAGGAGGCAAATACTACACACTGATTAGTGTGATTTTGGTCACTACACTTAGCAAAGATGTAGGCAAAGTGAAGAGAGTCTGGAGGAGAGCAGCAGGACTGATAAGAGGTATAAAAGATATGACTACAAGGAAAGCTTGAAATAACTAGGTTTGTTTAGTCTGGAAAAGAGACAACTTGTAGTGTGGGAGAAGGGAACTTGATAACAACCTTCAAAACTATTATAGCCATGGAGGTTATCAGTTGTTCGCCATGTCCACTGAGGACAAGACAGGTAGTTATTGACTTAATTTGAAGTAAAAATTCATATAAAAAACTGTAATATATTTTTGAAGACTGAAACAGGTTGTGTTGGAAGAATGGGAGTAATTACACATTTAAGAGCAAAACATTTATAAGGATTTCTATATATATTTGAGCCTTCCTCATTTCAGCAGGTTGGTATAAATAACATTGAGATACTTCCCAGCTCTGCTTCTCCACTCTTCTTTGATTTGGTCCATTAAATTAGCTTCCATGTGAGCAGTATAATAAATAAAACATGCATTTATTGCCTTTGCTGAAATAGGAACTAGTGAAGTAGTTGGCAGCAATCCATAAGCTCTAACATTTTGCATGAAAACTGTTCTTTATGGAGTAGTTTTATAGGAAGACAGGATCTTGGTGTTTGATACTGTTGAATTAGATAATATTTTCCATTTATCTGAAATACATAATACAAATATATTCCATATATTTGTACATATATTATAAAGTTATTGTCTCATTATCATGGTCTTTCCATCTCAGTCTATGCTAGGGCTGTATGGAATGCTTATAAAAAAGTGAAATGTCTAGAAATGTGTATCTACACAGACTTACAAATGAAACATTTCCTCTAAAAAAATGTGCTCGCTGTCATAATTTTTGACTCTAATATGGATCTCTTCAAAATGAAAATGAGCAAACCTAAACCTAAAATCTGAGATCTCTAAAATCAGACAGTATTTTGCCATCAACGTCAGTGGAAATAAGACTGAGATTTTTAATGAGCAAAAGGTGGCACCAGAATTCGTTTTTCAATTGCTTTTGCAAAGCTGCATATTTCCTGATGCAGGTCCGGGATGTCTGCCATGTATAAGTGATGCCATCATTTGTGTTGTGGTGTGTAGTATTATGAGTTTGCCATTTCCCACAATTTTCATTCAGCTTTCATACTTTTTTTCTATAATCCTACTATGCTGATTTCTGTTTCCTGTACTGAAGATGCCCAGTTACATTTCTGGAATCCCTCTGGGGATGTCCCATGTTCTTACCCTGACTTTAACTGAGCCAGAAATTTAAACGGAGCAGTAAAGTATGCCCAAAGAAGATACAGCTTGAACTATTGCAATGGACTACATACTTACACACACACACACACACACACACACACACACACACACACACACACACATGTATGCACACATATACACCAGAAAGGAAAAATATAAGGTGAAATAAAACTTCATTGTTATGGCCAATAATTTTTTTCAGGACAGGTCTATTGGTTTGGCAGCTTTGGAGCTTGATTTTCTGCGTTAGAGCATTCCTTGTGAGCTCAAGGGTTTGCTCACCCTTAATCTCTACCTGCTGATGCTTGAGTAGCTTTGGTCATTAACATTAAATTAATGTGAATATTGAACTTTCACACATGCATTTGTAAGTGGACTGATTCACTAGTGACTTTCAATAGTAGAAGTGAGGCATACCACAGAGTTGAGTCCAAACTTGTAAGGTCTGAGCGCATTGAGTGAGGCATTGGGTGGGTGCTACTGTAGCCAGTAGCAAGCCCGAGGTGAAAGGAGAGAAGCAGAAGCTGGCGAGAGGCCCTCAGAGAGGACTCAGCACTAGATTTGAATGCATCTTTATGCAGTGACACAAGGCAGGAGAGGAAGAGAAGGCAGCATATATAAAGACCAACTGCTAAAAGTTTAAGAACCAATATACTAAAGGAAGAAAGAGGAACCTATCATGCTGGCTTAGGCTGAAGTTCATAGAATGCTGTGGAATCACGTGCTTCCCAGAATGAGAAAGATTATCAGATTTTGTACCCTACCTAGTGTATTTTCAGTATTCTGCAAATATGAGTAAGTAGGTAGGTTCATTTTACTTTACAGGGAATATGCTCTTTCATAAAATGTACAATAAATGAAGCAGATTGATCACATTTTTAGTCTGGGAAATGCAAAGAGAAATAACTTAATTTCATGTTATTCATCCCTATCAACATTAAAAGTGTTTGTTGGGAGTAGCTATTTGGCTAGAACTGCATCAGAAAACTCTGGTACTGCCAGCATGGTCTGTGTATATGAACAAACTAATCTGTGAAAAGAATTCTTTATTGTTATAACAACTCTAGTGTCATTTTGTTAGTGTCTCAAATGCCTTTGCCTGTATAAAAATGCCATTAATAATTGTAGGAAATGTTACTGTACAGCAGAGGTTTCTGGAATAGCCTAAGTTTCTAATATTTGCCATTTTTGCAATTAGACTACACATTTACACCAAACTTCTGAACATACAGCAAAAATGAATGATTTGGTTCAGAGAATTTAGGATGAAAGGGTGTAGAAGTTGGGCTAATATTTACCAACTGCCTGAATATGACTTCTTCACCTGTGCTAGTATTGCCCAATATAGTCTCCCCACCAAGGACAGTCTACATCTGCCTGGTTTCAAGGATGAGTACTGTGAGGGGCATTTCGTCAACCAAATAAACATATACTCAGAATGTATTTGTGAGGAAGGAAGTATTACTGAACCTGTAACTTTTTAGGCCAAGACTGAGCTGAATTAGTGATAACCTCAGACAGATGTGGAGAAGTGAATAAAGAACTGATGCCACAGGAGGATTTTTAATGAATGAGTCAAGATGAGCCCCCCCAACCCCCTTTAAGCAGTGATGGGGGGGGGGGGTTCTTTCTTTTTTTGGGGGGGAGGATGTGGGAGTTTCTTGCTGAGGCCAAGACTTGGTCTTTTGGTGGTTTGCTATTGTGTTTAATTTTTTTATTTGAGGTTCAACACAAATGTTTTGTTTGGACCAACCCCTACAAGCTGTTACACCTGAGGTAAGCATAGCAGAACTGGAAACTAAATGCATTTGTCATGCTAGATTTATGTGATTCATTATGCTGATAAGCAATAATAAAGGCCACAGAGAAGCAATAATAATCAGGTGGGTTTGGCTGGTAGAAGCATAAGGTAAATGCTGATGCTGGTTAAAATGTTAGTGATGTAAAAAGCCTGCTGGACCTGTAAAAGGGGGAGACATTCCCAGTGCAAGCTGTAAATGTACCAGGGTTTTTTCCCATCAATCACATTTTTGCAGAGGTCAGCCTTTCCCTCACACTTACGCCAAATCCACTTGCCTGTTAGCTCTTCTTATCAGTTATTCCCACAAGGAATGATGAATACTTAATGTGCTGAATGTATACAGTATCTACTTTCTGGTGGGATTCCAGCTGTAAAATCACTTAATTGTGTCAATGATTAAAATATTAGAGACCTAGGGGGAACATATTTGGCTGTTTGAAACTGCTATAGCTACTCTAAAAGCCCTAGTGTAGATAACATTGTAAGTCTTACTTATGGTTAGGTTCTCTAGCGATGGACATATCCCTGGAACCCAGAATAAAGCATCCCTCTGAAAATGCGCAACCCCGGGGGAAGTGCAGAACTAGATTTGCAATTCTCAGTGTGGGTACTAGGCTGGTGTTACCTGTATTGAGGAAAAAGGAGAGACCGTAATCCCGGAGCCTCTATATTGAGAGTGTTCAGCTATTAAAGCAGCATGGTTTTTGATACCTCAGTCCTGCTCCAGGAAAACACCAGGTTTATCCTTTATAATGTGTATATATATATATATATATATTTATAATATCCTTTATAATAAAGGCTTCCAGGTGATATTAGGGATGGGTGTTGCACCAGAAATGCAATAGGGTGCAGACATTGCGGTTTCAGATTGGTTAGTGTTGCTCTTCGAAGCAGTGTAAGCACCAAAAGAAAACAACATTCACACACCGTACTCTTAGAGGTGGGGTGGGAGATATTTTTCTACCTTTTGTGGCTTTCAAATGCACAGAGAAAAGTCTATCAACATAATATTTAGGAGGATAAATTACTCTTCCATATGCTGAGTATGGAAGGAGATGGTACAAAGGGCATCCAGCAAGATAGCTGATCTTCTAGGTGTGCAGGTGTTTGAAGCTGATTTAGTAGATGGCAGTTATGATCTTAGGGATTCATAATTGTTTTAATTACAGTTGGTTTGCATAAAATATGCCTGCAATGTGTGCGTGCATAACTATTCTGTGCCATAGCTATAGGAAGAAATTTTGATCAGGTATAGCTGTGACTGCAAAAGTGCTCCTGTTTGGTCATACTGATTGTTTGCTATCTAAATGACTTGTGTTTCTGTAAAATACAGAATGCTTTTCAGAACATTGAACAAAAAATTGCCACTTTACCAAAAAAAAAAAAAAAAAAAAAAAGGCATCAGGTTTGAATTATGGTTGAAAGTGTTGGTGTCTGCCAGGTACATAACCCGAACCTTTTGAGACAATAAAATCTTTGATGACACAATGTCTCAGTAGGCTGGTGGTGAGGGAGAAATGTTTGCTGCACTTGAGAGACTATGGTTTTCTTCACAGCCTGCTGGTTTGGATTAGAATCAGATCTGAGTCTCCAAATCAACATGTACAGCACCCTGCCAGAGAGTTGTTCTTGGAGCTGCTGCCTCTTTCTAGAATGCAGAGGGGGGAAAAAAAGGAATGGCTACTGGCAGCTTTTCACTCCTGCATTTAGGATATCGTAGAGACAACAACCAGTGCTGTCTGAACTTTGCAGCAAATGCTGGGTGGGCAGGGTGGTTTCCACTGTCAGTAGATTTTGCTGTTAGTACAACAACATTAACGATGAAATGAAAGCTTTCAGCAGGAGAAATACTAGCAACATGCATTTAATATTTGAATGAAACAATAGTCCTAGCTTCTGTGAAAAGCATTATGGAAAGTTTATTGTATGCGTTATGATTTCACACATACCCTCGAGTGGAGAAAAAATGTTTGGTTAATATAAAATGTATTTTCTCCCAACTATCTGAGAACTTTAGTTTCTAGAATTAAGGAGAGACAAGCCATTATACTTGCAGGGATTTACCCAGCCCACACTACAGAAGTATGCAAAGAATTTCAACGAAGTGGTTGTTTGCAAGATTTTCAGGCCTCTCCTGCTGACTCAAAACTTGGGTGGTAACAGCAATAATCATATTTGGCATTTTAATAATGTTTTCAGAGAAATAAGCATCAAAAACTTTGCGGGTCACACTATCAAATTGGTAAACTGAAATACGGAGAAGTCACTCCAGCTGGCCAGACTCAAGGAAGCCTACTTTATACCTTTAGACACAGGCATGAGCAAATGATAGTCATACACCACCCCTTCTGCTCTCTGAAGTGCATTATATTTCCTGACCAAGGTCTGGATGATTAAGGAAGCAGAATTACATTTCTGCCTGGATATGTTTTGGCAGAAGTCTGAGCAGGCAGCCGTGATGCCTCCTGCACACCAAGGTCCATCTCCCTCCTGTGTCACGGCTTTACTGTGATGTTCTGAGCAGATACTCCCGCTCTCTGTGTGTTACACAGCACTGACACTACGCCACAGAGGTACTGTGAGACACTTGCAGGTGTTATGGTACCTATGGGCATCTAAGGCGACAGGAGAACAGCATTTCTTATTTTGTATGCCTGGATTCAGAGCCTGAGTCACCTCAACAGGAATTCAGAAATGCAAAATCTGGGTCAACGCAGTCCACAGAATTCATTTTCAAGACTTAAGTCTCAATTTCTCATTTTCTCCTTGAGGTATCTCTAGTTATGCTTTACATAAACATGTGAAGAGAATACCAGCTTTGTTGATCACTAATCTTGCAAGATATTGTATACTCATGCACAAGTTATTTAAAGCTACACATAGTGTATTGGCAGAGAGAGAAAGTTTATAATTTATTCATCTAGTATTTTATATAATTCTACCAAAAATAGCATGCAGAGAAAGCATTCTAAAAAATGACTAATTGCAGAACAACTGTTATAATACTGTCCCCACATTCCTTGTTGTCTAAAACTTCTTCGGGCGGTGGGGGGGACGGGGAAGAAGACATTACTCATCCAGCTTCTTTACTAGCTGCACTCTTCTGTGAGTTCTGCATCCTCAGTTCATAACCTTAAATGGAATTACTGCATTTGCTAATTGTAAACTAACCACATGATTAAAAGAAAGTTCCTTTGCAGCATTTGGCTTTGCTTCTTATCTTTTTTTATTATTTTTTGTAATTTATTTTACGAGTTTTGGTAGAGACTGGAGGACTGTACATATCTTTTAAGTACTGTATAACAGTATGCCTGTATTATGAGATGACATTATCTTTTTTTACTAAAAATTAATAGAGGGTGGGGCTCTCAGAAGCATTTATAACGTAACAGTGCTAATCTTACTGAAAGTCAGTTGCATTGCTAAGCCTTTTAGATAGAAAATTGCACTCATACTTTGCATGTTATGGCAAAAAAATCTATATAATTTATTCCAATCAGCAAAAATGCAGTGTGAATCACAAAGAAAACAGGATCATAGCAATGGAAATCTGTAAGCATATTGAAAGGGGTGCTTTAGCATCTTGGTGCTTACAGCAAACATTTTTCTCTTGGCAGTAGCAGAATGAAAAGTGGGATTGTTAATGCCAACCTAACTGCACTCTTTGAAGTCCATGGAGGTGTTACCAATTTCCTAAATAGGCAAGGTGATGAAGAAACTGAAAAGCCCAATGATAAGAGGGGCAAGACTGATGCTCCAGACAATTAAAACCCTTTTTCATTGTTCATCTGGGCCTGTGAAGCTACCTATAGGAATAATCTCTCCTGTGTTTCTGGGATGATCTCTTCTTTCACAGAATCTACTTTCCTCCATGGGCCCAAGGAAGAGGTTCCTGCTGGCAGCTAGCTGGGCAGCAGGACCCATTTGTCTTCTTGCACCGAGGTCCATGATACACCACACACAGTGGTCCATGATACACCACTGCGTAGTGGGAGAGCTGAGAGGACCAACTGGATTTGTTTGTAAGAGCAAATGATGCTGGCAGAGAGCTCTGTCAGCCTTAAAGCAAAGGCCTTTAGATCTCTTAGCAATTTGTTAGCTTTCATTCTTCTGCATGGTGGATTGCAGTGTCTTCTGCTGTGCCATGGTACAAATACTGTTTCCTTCAGGCCTCATTGTTATATCCACAGAAAGCCCTTCACTAATTGTAACATTGGATTCTTTTGACTTGGTTAACTAACCTGGTAATGAAGCTTTTCCTGCCATCTGCATCATGTCAGCAAAGTAATCTTCAGATTAGACAGCAGCTGGGCACGGCTTTCCTGACAGATGGTATCCTGTCATCTCTTTAGCAGCTGTTTGGACATGGCTGCATGTCAACGCCACCATGATATAATCATTGTAGTCCTATGAAGCAAACCTAGTGTGACCCTTAAGGCACTTGGCATCATGCTGTTGGTGGCATATTTTGCAAGAATATTTTGCAGAAAGGGTACGGAAACAAGAAATTTGAGCACGTGTCACATATGTCCTTTTTCTGCACCCTTTTAGGGGGAGCGACAAATGTGTTCAAGCATTTTTACAGTAAGTCTTTTGCTGGTTGCAAACCTAAATTTTGGATTTAGAAAGCTATATCGAGTTACCATGAAATCATGCCAGTTTTACAGTAATGTTATATTCTGGCTTTATTCTAGTAATATTGAAGACATGGTCTTTTATATTTAGGACTTATTTGGAATTGTAGGCCTTGTCAGCTAACAAATTTAGAATCAGTAAGAGAATATTAGTGTAAATATTGGAAAGATGCTTTGAGAACATCCTTAATTCTTTTCTCTAACCTGATGTGTGCTGTTACAGTGATTCCTACCAAGTTAGAATGGGGATACAGGAGTTAAGAGAACTCAGTAAGAAAGCTAACAACAGAATAATTTTCCATGTTGGAATTTAAATGTTTAACCTGGCTGGTATAATAAGATTCTTTACATTTTTAGACTCTTGTATTGTAAATTACAAGCCTTAGCCATGTGTTTTACATCTGAGAGCTCAGTATTCTTCACTGTTTAATGTGACCTCAAAGGCGACAAGTTACTTTTTTTCTTCAATATATGCATCTTCTGTTTAATCACGTTACATGTGTTTTCTTTGCCTGTGGTTAAAGTACAAAGAGTAACACTGGCAAACATGACACAGATTCTCATATGTCTTGATGATTTGCCCTACAGAAAACTTGGCTGGCAGTCTTTCTGAGTCATGTGTATGTGTTTTTATATATACACATACACATATATATATATATTTGCATTCAAGCCACGTAGGCCACTATCTCAGAGTTCAAAGAATTTTCAGTACGAGTGCTAATTTTGTCCAGATGTAAGCTGTTTTGGTCAAACCGAGTTGTACGTAGGACCTCACCACAGGAATCTCATTTCTGATGCCTGCTTCCTTGACCTTTTCTGTGTAGTTAATTAGCAAGTATTGAGACTATCGGTCAGAATTGGCAGGTGATGATTAGATTCGCTGTTTCTATGGGGGATATTGTACTCTATTATACCACCAGGCAGCGCAGCTTTGGTCGGTAATATGCAAATCACAGAGCCAACTCACATGGTCATTCAGTCATTCAGTGTTCTTTAATGTTGGTTAAAATTTAAAGAGGTTCATTACACAAATACAGAACATAGTTGAAATGCACTCAAGCATGCAATAATAGACTACCTAGCTTCTTTTCGGAGTTTTCTTTTTGTTTACTTTCTTTTTTTGCTGACACTAAGAAATAAGGAAAATATCTCCAAGACTAATTGTGGCTTCTCCATGCTCAGTAACTGTGAAGCCTTTTAATGATATTCTGTTCCATTTTTGCCTCACAAAGGAACGGTGAATATGCTACAAATACACTGCTCTCTGTTATAGTTGTTTCCATAGAATAGTTTAAAAAAAAAAAAAAAGTCAGGTCCTTGATTTTTTTTTTCTTTTTTTTTAAGAGTGATGAGTGGACTGTCATTTACTAAAGTACTATATTGAAGGACCAAAAAAGCCTTTCCCAAAGATCTGGAGCCTTTGACTTTCTGAGGATTTTACTTTTCTGCCTGAAAAGCTGCAGATATTTGTTAATGGCTACAGAACATGCAAATGAAATAGAAATCCAAGTCCACATGCACACATTACACCATTTAAGATTCTTCTGCCCAAATTTGTGCTTCTTGATAATCTGCTGCACTGCCAGCTTACAGATAAATATTTTGAGCTGAATGCTATGCAGCCAATGTACCTGTTAAAAGTCCAGGCCATAGAAGAAAACAAATAAGGAAAACTTGGAATATATGAAGCATGAGCATGTTAAAATTGATCCACTGTCATGGAAAGCATTTCCCTTTTAACAAAGCTTTTCAAGAGCTCATTTTCCTTATTCTTAATGTACATGTTTTTCTAAGCATTTTGCCACCTAATTAGCATTCATCATGAAGAGTGATCTCTGTAATGCTTATTTTCAGCCTTGCCAAGTACTGCTGAAAGCACCAGCCAGCTTTTTCCAAATCTGTGTACCTGGATATCTTTATATGTCTGGATCTGGATAGGTAGAGGGCAACATGAGCTATGAACCAGCATTACTGACAAGTTTCCAAATATGTATTCAAAAGCTGTGCAGGTCTGTCTTTACTGTCAAAACATAGCTTTGTTATATTTTGAACTGTAAATATTGCACAGTATATTTTTCCACACTTAGTAAATTAATGTGCATTACAGACAGCTTGAGCCATCGCTCCACCTATGCTTTGCAGCTGTTCTGGTTTGCACGAGGATCCTGCCAGCTCTCGAGGCTGCAGAGTTAATTGGAGTTGGATCCGTATCCCGACACACCCAGCTGCTGCTGCGCTTGCTGCTGCTTCGGGGGGAGGGAGGGACGCTCTCCTAAATCAGTAGAGCCAGAATAAAATTTACTTATTCTGTGCTGTTGGAGGTGTTATCTTTTAGGTGAGATTTTAAACAGATGTCAGGTTACTGGAGCTTGAAGGCTCAAAACATATAGTATGAGCCCATATATAACTCTTCCAAACCTAAGCCTGTGAATTTTGTATTTGACCATCCACCTGCATCTCAATACTACATTCACTCTTCTCAGGGCCATGTAATAAGACTTAATTAAAGCTTTGTAAGAGTTTGGGATTCTTGCATCAGTGTTACTGCACACTATTTTTTTATTACCTGCTGTATTAATGAGTGCTCATTACTCTTTTTTAAAAAAAAATTATATACAAGGCCTAAATTTGTAAAGATAATATTCAAAATAATACAGAAGAAGGGCTGAGAGCACTAACATGAGCCTGTGGAGACAATGGTACAGTTTCTTGCTTTTCACCAGATTTTCTTGTGAAGCCTACTAAAAATAAATGAATAGAAATGAATATGAATAGTGTACATCCTATATTCCTCATGAGAGAAATTCAAAAAAAAAAGGGGGGGGGGGGAGGCAATAAGGTTCATGCCGAAGCAGCTGATCTGGTCACAGAAAGGTACTTCTGTCTAGTTGAGTAGGCCATTCCTACTTAAAACGAAAATCTCCAAAAATTAAGTAACCAAATTCCATCCCTGCTTCCTGGGAAGTCTGTAAATAACAGGATTAAAACTGTTCCTGGACCCCAGCTGTGACACTGTATGCTTTCCTGCAGGGAGAAGGAAATAATTGTGAGACAAAATGTTTGTTTACCAAGTGCGATAATATGTACATTTTATTATTTTAATATACTGTTTTCTATCACTTTTTTGCTCTATGAACACTTCCTTTATTAGCTTTACCGTATTAACTAATTGCTGCCTGTAAGTGTTGCTATTTGAATGCTTTCATTGTCTCATAGCTAGATTTGCTGTAAGGCAATTATTACTTTTCAGTCAGCATGGATGAATAGAATTGTTGTACTTAGGAAGCTGAATACTGAAGTATGGCCTTAACAAATTAATTAAACCTGCCATTATTTAGCCTACAGGTCTAACTGTATACAGCTTAATTCCGGTTGTAACAGATACGTTATGAGTCCATAAAGACCTATATACTTTTAACTAGTATGTGATTTCGCTATTCAGTGTGAGGCAACAAATGAAGCTTCTGTGAAACATTTGTGCTGGGAAACTTTATCAAAAACATTATTATCATGTGGCCTGGTTTTACAGCTCAGTGAGTTGTTATACTGATGGGGAGGGCCTCAATAAAATCAAGATGTAGTTTGCTCCTGATGAACACAGAGTTTAAGAGCAAGTTTCTCGCTCCATTTGTACACGGTCCTTTTGCAAACTCCCTTCTTCTGCCTGGCTTTGGAGTCCCCTTGTTTGACAAAGCCTACACGGGGGTGTCTTCCTGCCCTACTCAGACCAAGGGGAGTTTGTTGCTGACACTGCATCTCACAAATCACACTCTTTCTACCTAAGGTTCCTTGACGTGGCCACCCTTGCATCAGTCCCTTCCTCACCAGCCCTTTCCCAGTACTGCATGGTGGCTTCCCACCACCGCTGGAATGACATGGGCCAGATGCAGCTGAGAAACAAGGTTTCCGAAGCAGGGAGAGCAGGGTACCGCGACAAGCTGGGGAGCACAGTTCGGGGAGGCAGGTTCCCTGGCAGGAGTCCTCGGTCCTTGGCTTCAGACCCTCCCGTCATCTGTCCCGGCAGCGGGAAGCAGGGGCACGGCCTCGGCAAGTGCTCGCGCGTTCACATGACCCCGCGTGTGGAGCCCTGTGTGTTAAGGCAGAAAAACGTGGGAGGTCTGGAGGCTTGGACCAAGCCCTGCGTAAGACGCTGTGTTTGAAATCATGTTTTAGTTCCTGTCAGTGGCGAGACACTGCAAATGTAACTGCAAGGCTTGCAGACCTTTAGGAAATATCAAACTGCTTGTGCTCTGATCAGACAGGAGCTGCTATCGTGTTTCCCGTGGTTTTTCAGCTCCTTTTCTTCTAGGTCTGCTGAGCCATAGGAGAATAGTAGAAATCAACACTAAGATTTCAAGGAAGGCATTGCCAAATTTCTGTTTTCTTAAATCTTCAGCTCTCAATCTCCTTTAATAGAGAGAGCCTTGAATTAGATTCAGTCATACTTCTGCTCATTCCTATCAGTGTAGGCCAATATTTGGCAAAAATGACTGTACTTGTCTCTGTATTCAGATTGCTCTGACCCCGTCCCTTTCTTTGCCAAGTGCTCAGTATTTGTTTGTTCATAAAAACTGCATTCTCTGAACTTTTGACTTGCGTAGTATTCCTGGTGGCAGTGACATTTATCAGAGGAATGAAACTTTAGCACTTTACTTTGACGACACGAAAGAGGATGGCAGGTCTAACTGGAGCCCGGCGTGTACCGCTGCTTGCTTGCGAGCGCGTGGGGTAAACATTCATTCATTCTTCTTCACTCACTGATTTTTCTTTGAAGCGCATCTCTGCTGTTGAAAACATCAGTGGCTGTTTCAATAATTCGTCTACTTTTTTGGGCCAAAACCCTTTAATTTTTCATTTGGGACATTGACTCGCCAAGAAATACATTCATGGCTAAAATATATATTTTTCCAGGGAACTTTAGAACTTTTTTTTTTCTCTCCGGATGTGCATCTGGATTTTCTTTTTCTTTTCTTCCTTTTCTTCCTGTTGTTTTTGTTTTCAGGGTGGTGATGAGTTTATGCATTGTAATAGCATTGTAATGCAGTGACATAAAACTTGTGCTAATAGGAAACAGAAGTAATGAAAAGCTTAGTATGCATTCAGTGCAAAGCATATTAAGTATGGCAAGAGGTAACAAATGTCAAGACATATAAGAAAACCTAACAGTGGTCAGTAGGCTTCTGTGCAGCAGAAAGTGGGTTTATATTTCAGGTGTTGAAGTTAGTAACAAACCTTTGCCATTTCACATGCTATACTTAGAGGTTGTTTGCACCAAAAATTGTGTTGCAGGGTTGCATGCTTGTTTCCCTCTAGAACATCTGTATTTGGGTATTTTTCAGTGTACAAGTGAAAAGAGATTTTTTTTTTCCTCCACATCAAACTATCGCAGTTCCTCAAACATTATTATCAGTAGCTGTAAACTGAATGAAATATGTACTGTAAAAACACAAGGGAAGCGTGTTGGGAAGGTAGAAGAGGCAGATGGACTGAGTGATCTCCTAGCGCCCTGTTCTGTGATGTGGGAGGCCGGCAGTAAAGTGTATTAGCATGGCACTTATAAAAGCCAACTTGTTTCTGACAGGTTTCCTGAGGATATGTCAGCAACCTCTCCTCCCAGGACAGTAAAATTTGGACCTCTTTGGAATGAATGTCATGAAATGTCTTGGCCACTGCATAGCACAATTTGAACCCATAAAAAAAGCAAATTTGCATTGTGTTTCCAGCCATTGTTATTTTTAGTCAAGCCACAAACCATTAATGGCTGTTTAAAGTAGGGGTTTCCACATTTTTCTCCTCAAGCGTGTGCTGTACGTCTCCTACCCGTGCAAGTACACAGCCAGCGAAGGCTTCAGAGGTGCCAACTCGCAGCGCGGGCTCTGAGAAGGGATCCTGGCACAGCTGCCTGCAGCCTCCTCGGGGCTGCCAGGCTGAGTGTTCACAGACGATTTCTCACTTCACTTAAGCAGAGGCCGAGATGCTAGTAGAGTATTTTATATATATATGTACATATATATATATGCAGAATGTTTCCAATTCCTTTTCTTTGACTTAAATGCAAAGGTGAAACCATATTTGATGGAAATTGCCTTATACTTGTGTAGAGTGTGTTGCACAAGGAGTTGTCATTTTGCTTTGAACCTCAACTATGTTAATACCCTCAAGCAAATAAATTGTATCAGATAGATATACTGGCATGCTGGCTGTATGAGAATTACCCTTGTGCAATCCCTCTTTGTTTCCTTAATCCAGACAGACTCTAGAAAATGGCTGTCCTTAAATGCATCCAAGCAAGTTTGCGTAAAGGCAAAAGGAGGAAAATAGCATGTCAACCAATTTTCAGCTACATTGGCTATCTTATTTCTAAAATGATATTTTCCCTCCTTTCTTTTTTTTTTTTTTTTTTTTTTTTTTTGCTCTTCTCTTTATAAATCTCTTATTTCTTGATGATTTTTTCCTCTACTGGGATATTGATGCATAGTTGTGGCAGCCCAGTGTTTATTTACAACTTTTAGCTAAAATTTATCTTTCTAACTTTCAGTAGGAAACTTCTGTGTATTTTAAATCACTGGCATTCCTATTCCCATTTGTAGTAACTGACCCAATAGTTTTCATTTCTTTGTCTGTTTTCCCTCATATGTGATTGTCTGTCTTCACTTTCCTTGTAGCCTAAAATTAAAGACTGGTCCAACAGAGCATTTAGAGACATTTAATTTGTGTTCCTGGGAAGTCACAATGGGAATGCTTGTATGTTTTAAGTTAAACTTGTGCTTAAATACCCTACTAGATTAGACCATATTTTGACTGTAGCAGATGAAAATCTGCCCCTATTTTCCTCTTGTATCCTATTTGAAATTTATAAAAGTTCAGCAGGACAAGGTTGAAAGGCTGAAATGAAAAGGGAAAATATGGTCACAGTCTTACAGTGGAATCTTGTGGGTCTCATTGATTTCAAAAGGAGTCATCAGAGGTGCAAAGATCTACAGAGGCTGGATCAGCTCTGAAAATGTATAATCACTTGGGAAGGGAATAAAAGGAAGATGGAAGTTTTATTAATCAAAGTTACAGTTTTTTATTCTCATATAGCTAATGACTCCTGTAAATCATTACACATTCGACTTGTAAAACACCACAAAACAACAGAAACGTATCATATTGCAGCATTTTAAAAGTACTTGCAAGAAAAAATATAACCACTGACCTATGGGACTGGCATTTTGAAAAATGGCCACGATCTTTTATGCAAGAAGGTAAACTTTCTAGCTGCTCTGAGTTCTCCTGGGGAATTGACACCATGATGTGTGCCCTTATGCAGAGCAAATGCAAGCTTGAGAAAGCTGAGAAATATTTGTAAGTTGGAGCCTCATCTCTTCAGGTCCTTTTTTCAAGTCAGTAAGTTGAGGCCTGTTCCTTCAGAGGGAGCTTCAGAGAATCTAAGTTTTCCTTCAGTTCTCTTTAACCCTCTAATTTCTCTCCCTCCAGTGGGAATATAGAGAGCTTCTGGAACCTGGGCTCTGAAATTAGGTACTTAGATGAGATGCCTGCAAGCAAACTGTATGACTTCCTAGAGCCTATGCAGTCTTTGCAGAGACGAAATCACGTATTCTTGGGCTCTGGCTATATACAGTGAAAACAGGTGACTAGTGCAAACTATGCTCCTGTTCTCAGAGAGCAGAGAATTCTTAAACACACCTGCTGAGTCCCCTCTTAAAAGCATATGTGTTGATTCAGAGGTGGTGGTGGAGCTATTGGTTTTCGAAAAAATGCACTTGATTTTCCTCCTCCTGTAATGTTTACAGGCCTGTTTTAAGGACAACTCTGACTTTGGGTGTGTGGTTTGTGCTTCCATACCACAGATTTTTGACCTTATACTAGGGCTTGCTGTATATTTAAGGGCAATTGTTGCATATCACTTCCCTGTATCTCTTTGCCTGTTTATTTCCTCTAGAAAATAATGCTCAGATTGTTTGTAATCCTAAATGTCACAAAGGATTAGGCTTTAACCTGAGTCATTAATGTGGCTGAGCAACCAAACAGCAATGAAAATATATTTATCAGGGATTTATCATTAGAGTAAGGAGACCAAAGGCAACTTGAAGGCAGGCATTAAATAAAAATGTTGCTCTGACTATTCAAAAAGCAAATTAGGAAGTTAAAATCTTTCAGCTAAAAGCACTGTCTAAAAATTAATTAAAAAGGAATAGGCATTTGTATGCACCCTCTTTGAAATTATTAAAGTGACTGTACAACTTTTTATATTGGTATTGCCAGAAGCTGGAATTACAGAATGTTCTGTCCCTACCCTTCTGCAGAGAGAAGTTTGTGCATACACAAACCTTCTGTAGCCCTGTCTTGAGGAGTTTATAATACAAATAAGACAGACCAGAACTAGGAGAAGGAACAGGGACAGAGGAGTGAAGTGGCATGTTCGAAGTTACACAGCTGGCCAATAGCAGAGCTCGAGTTAGTCTAAAAAGTCCTTGCCACTATAATGTGTGCTTTTCCAACAAGAAAGGCCTAAGGAGTGCTGGCTAACAGCCAAGTCAGTTAGCTTTTAGCAACTACTCACTATAATTTTAAAGGCAGGACATAGACATAAGCATGATGACTTAATGAATTCATAAGCAGAGACAAAAGATCCAAGAACCTTATCTGCTTGAGATGGAATCAGAAATATGACATCCCTTATCACCAGGTAGTGTTCTGTCATATGCAAACAGGATAATTAAGCATTTTACCTTGACATGTAGTGGAAAAGATGAGAGTCTGGGAATATTAATACTCTGTTCCAGAATGGTAATGCACTTGTTTCATGTCCTCATGTCTTAACTGGCAGTTCTATTATGCCTTTGGTATTTTTTCAGTATGTAGGCAAACTGATTTAAATACTTGCTCATTTCTGACTAGAATGTTTTTTCCCAAGGCTATTGACATAGTTTCCTTTGTTTGATTAAATCTAGCCAAATACTAATGTCTCCTGAGTAACAGTATCATTACAGCAGAAAAAACAGTTCAGACAAATTACACACTATAGTCACTTGTTAGACACACATCTGCACTCTACCACTATTAATTAATGTAATTAATAAGCCTTATTTTAATTAGAATAATACTATAAATTACCTTCTCAGAAACCATATTTAAATTATCATATTTGAACAAGTGAATGCATTTTTGGTGTCAGCTGCTTAAGCAGAATTTTCGCAGACTGAATTATTTAGGTGCAAAGAAACAGCACAGAAATTGTCTTTTAGCAACTACATTTTATAATTTTGAAGAAGGAGTGTTAACCAAAGTTTGAAAGCCTACCATTGTTCACAACCGATGTGCACAATTTTGTACCAGCTAAAAGCCTAGCCCTTTGCCTTGTTAGAGAACAGGAGAAAGGAAGGCAGAACTGAAAGAAGAAAAGCTTTATTAATTATATAGTCAGCACAGTTCTCTTTGTGAACCGTATCTAGATATCAGTGACACTGAAAACATTTATTCACATGATTGATCTTTACTTACATGAAAAGTCACATTCTGATTGCTCCTATAAATATGGGTTTTCAGGATCCTTGGTTTGCATTAGCTTAGTGTGTGAGCAGCAGAGGGAAATTAGATAGCATTTAGTGTTATCATATTCCCAAGACGGTCTTTGTTTTTTCATTGGGTTGATGATAGAGGCATCCACCTAACATTTATTGGAGTGCAGAACAAAAGCGTTTCTCTGCCTAAATTCTTTGGTGAGCCTGATATAGTAGACATGGTCAGGCCTTACCAAGCTGCACTGCACAGACTGTAGTAGCCATATGCATCTTCTGCAAAATACACAGAAGGCTAACGCCTGAAATTTTCCCCCAGGAAGTTGGATACTTGTATTCTCCTCAGTTCTGCCTTGGGGATTCCACTGCCAAAATGAGTCTAGCAGGTATTACCGTGCTGCAAATCACATTTCCAAGACTGATTGTCTACTGTCTAACTTACCAGTAATACCAGAAGTCTGAATTTCTAGGTCATTTCTCATCATAGGCCTGTATTTCAGCAATTTTTGAAATTTTGCCTGCAGCCAACTGGTAAATTTAATCAAACTGGGGACTGCACATCTGACAGTTGGCTTGCTTGGAGAGCTAAGAATTGATTCCTAATGCTTTGACCTAATTTTATACCAATGGAACTCTTGATTTTAATGGTGCTAAGAGTGGAAAATTTGGATCAATGTAGTGGAAAATAAGGTTGACAGACTACTGGCCAATGACAATAAAGCCCTCAGTTGTGTGAAGGGTTCGTAATTCTCAAGCTAATGAAATTCCCATAAAAAGAATGGTTTTGATAACTTTTATAGCTCAAGTCAGAAAGATTCAGATCTCTAGATTGCAGAGTCTCGAGTGGATCATATTTAGGCTTTAGAATAGAATATCTTCCAAAATACTTGAAAATAAAATATTATTTATTCTATACCCAACATGCATTTGATGCAAGAGATGCTTCTGGAAAATTTCAGTTCTAGTTAACCACCAAAGAATTCAGCACTGAACAGTAAACAGAGGCAAAGAGGAGAAGCAAGTATGAGACAGGTCAGTGCAAAGAAGGTAAAAGTTATGAGAATTGCTTTTAATTTTTAATAATTGATAAACAGTTAAAGTCTACTGTGAAATGCTATGTAAGTGAAGCTATATAAGGGAACTAGTCAAAATATGTCTTATATTATAGTAAAAGCCCTATTAAATAAACACCAGCTAAAATATTTAAGCTGTTAAAAATATTTTGTATTCAAGCTACGAGTTCAAAAGGTTACTGTATGGCATTCCTCCTCATGAGCAAATCTAGTGAAGTTAATGTGCCTTTAGTAAACAAATTCTGATTAAAAGCTATTTACTCTGTCAAAATTGTATGGCTCTACCTTGTAGAGATTTCCTTTTTAGTATAAGAGAATTCATGGCATTATCTGTTTAATGGAGCTGAAATAGATTGTACATTAAGCAGCATTACTTTATATGACATAGAAACACTAAAGCATGTGCACCTGTAAAAGCAGGGTGATTTAAATATATTATGCAATAGGCTAAATGGTTAGAAGGAACGTGAATTAGAATAATACTTTGAACATAAAAATGCCTTTCATTTGTGTCTTTTTGCAAACGTGCATTAGCTGAACTTGATAGTAATTCTGAAAGACAGGTAAGCATTGTTATAAACATAGAGCAGATGGTTAAACTGACATAAATGGAGGGTGTGCGATTTGTTCAAGCAGAGAGCAAGTGCCCAGGACTTCTAACTTATAATTCCCTTTTCTGATCATGAAACAAATTCTCCTTGTTCTAGATATTTTTATATTATGCTTTAAATGAATAGTGATGTTATTAAATATGAGTACAGCGCATGCACAAGGGACAAAATCTACAAATTTTGACACAGGTACCCTCAAAGTTAGAGAGAATGCTATTTTTTTTTTTAGGATCAAGGGCACAGAGTTATATATTCAGAGTACTTGCATCATCCCCTTGTACTTTTAATAGTTTGCTATAGACATAAGTGAAAGTAGTATCATGTACCTAGTGTAATTCAACTTAATATCAAACAGTTTGGTTTAATGGACAGATTGTGAAGTCAAGATGTAATTAATATATAGTGCCCACAAAAGCTTGTTTTACAATTTACTCAGGTGAACATCAGTGCTCTCCATTCCTTGTGTCAAGCTCAGCTTGTCACTGTAGAAGGTTTAGCAGTGTATTGCTGTTTGCTCACTGTCTGAGATGGAAAAAGCAGGTCACCTGTGGCTGTGGTTGGCTTTTCTTACACTACCTGTCTTATACTTGTAGTATCTGACCAATTTTAGTCTGCCAGGAATCTAAATAGCCTCATTTTTGGGCTGGAATGCTGTCGAGTCCTCCCCTCCTCAAACCTGCTGTTTGTAGACTGAGCCTGTAAGAGATCCATGTAGCACTTAAGCTGAGTACGTTTCTCCTCCTGGCTATTCTTTCTTTTACCTGGAAGCAATCATTTATCTTCATATCCAAATGATCTAATAGCTCACTCCTTCAGAACCTAGCGTTATCAAAAAGTGATAGTGTTATCATCACAAGATGCTATGTAATTCACAGAGTTGAAAAGAAACATGTAGCTTTTATCTGAAACTTTCATATCTGTGGACAAGCAAGAAAGAGAATTCTTATACTCTTTCCTTCTTTTGGCCAAATACTGGATGATCATCCTGCTGAATAAATATGGCAAGTCTAGTTTAAACATGGAGTGAGTGACTGCAGAAGGTTTATTTATTTAAATGGCTTCCCGTTCAAATGAAATCTAATCAGAAAAGCATAAAAGTTATCTCTAAAATCCAAACCAGAGTTTTGGCTGAGCTTATTAAGTCTGAAGAGTCTGGGTTTAAAACAAACAAACAAAAAATCCCTCTTTTTTGCATGTGAAATATAGTTGAAATAACTTCCTCCAGCTATTTCATTTTAATTTCAAAGGGTCTTTTGTACATTACCAAATGTAGACCAAAACCAACCCAGTCAAATATATAACAAACTATTATCTCCACTTTACGTATGAGGAAAGTAAGTCGGAATTTATGTGACATGTCTTAAGTCAAAAAGCAAAACACCATCAGAATAAGATTTAGAGTTGAGTGGACTCTAATCCACCAGGCTATGCTCAGCTCACTAAACATGCCCTTTTATTGTGCATCCCAAATACCAGCTGGCGATCAGCCGAAGATTGATGGTAGCGTGCAGCTCTGGAATGTGCTCCTAAATGCACTCTTTGTGTCAGTCCTCATGGTGCGAAATAGTGAAATACGGTTATGTTCTGTGTGTTTAAACAGCAAGCGTGTTACCTGCTGAACACGTCTCCCTAAGGGGTCTGGGTGCAGCACCCTTTCTACTGCAAAGCTGTCAGAAATAGGGACAGCCATATCTAATAAAAGATACTAACAGACAGACCCACTGCCAGCTTCCAAATCCATATATACATAAAGTAAGCTTAATAATATTCAATACACATATGTTTGGAAGTATTTCATTCTTGAAATTGACACTAAGAAAAAACCTAGGTCTTAATTAATTTAGCATAGGGGATTCAGCAACAGAAACGGTGCACGCTGATATTAAAATTAACTTTCAGTTGCTTCCAACCTCTGAAGTCCACTGGGAAACATGAGAAAACATGATCCTGTGTCCATTAAATGAATTGTGATATCACAGACATTAAAAAAAAAAATCCTAATGTGCAGTCTGATGTTACTGTAACCACACAGCTATTCCTAAGATGGGAGTGGATGCATTTGAATATAATAGAAAAGTATATTTCAAAGAGAAAAAAAAAACAAAAACAGGAAAACATTTAAGGATAGGCTTGACTTTTGCTCTTCTCACAAACCAAGCTTTCTTTGGCTTCAGGAGGTATCTCAAACACCCACGAAGAGAAAGCAGTTTATTTCTTTCCATTAGAAAAGACTGGGTGGCCTTCTTTTGGATGCAAAACCAAATGGGACCAAACAGAACAGATTAGACTACAAGGCCTAGTTTAACAGTATGGAACAATGCAGAAGTACAGGAAAGGGAAGGAAGAATTTTGTGGAGAAGTATTCTCCTATTCTAATATTTCTGTTCTAGAAATAGGTATATCTAGTGAGGGTTTGTGAAATTATAATTGCGAAAGAATGGTGAATCAAGTGTGGCTGTTTCTCTTGTTAAAGTTCATTATCTCCAGTGTATTGACACCTCTGGCATGGTGTTGGACTAGCGGTTCATAGAAGGGCGATATCTTTTTTTGACCTCCATCTGCTTTGTTGTCTTTTCTTTTTATTCTTCCCAGATGTAAAACAGAGCTTGGTAACTTTCTAAACTTGATATATAGAGAAGAGTATCTGATATATAGACACCAGTGCTACACATTGACTGACATACTGACAAGAAACAAGAAAACACACAAAAGCAGGAAGACACAAAAATAGGATTTTATGTAATTCTATGTGATACCCACCATCCTGCATAGCTATTTCCTTAGTTTTGCTATAGACAGCTTGGCTTCTTTTCCAAGCATCCCTCTGTGCTCAGAACTGTCTATGTCTAGAAATATCCCCTTTTAATTTACCAGTCCATTGAAGTGAATTTATTAATGAAATTCTTTTGAATATGAAGTACTGCCCTCCAGATCTTCCTCAGCTCATGGCTGAGTAAACTTTACATTATTTTACTGAAGAAAGAATAAAATATGAGCACTTGGGATTTAGCTGGGTCTCTCTATGTCTGATGTTTGTCCGATAGCTAATCCTAATTTGATTAAAATGATGATGATAGTAATGAAACAGTTACCAAGACTGCATATACTAGGTTTCCCTTTCTTTATACAGAATAGGGGTGAAAAATGGCTGTTGAAGGAAAGACTAATGTGTTTTAAGGAGATCTGTGGATAAAGTGACATAGCCAAGGGGCTAAAAATGCAGCTGAAGTTGGTAGCATCAATAAAAGAAAAGATTACTGCAGCATGGGCAGTAATGCCAATCCTTAATATACAGAGATTGGGTGAATCTCTTGGGAGTTTGCTCACTGAAAGAGAAAGGAATATAATGAAAAGAGTTCTTCATCTTACCACAGTGAAGTGGGTTCTTACTTTATTACAGAAACCATAATGAAATATTTCAGGGCTTGAGCTGTGTTTTCTCAATGAGTTTTTATTAGGTCTGGCAGCCAAAGTAATTCTGCAGCTTAGTGACAATATGTTCAGAGAGAAAAGGAAAGACTGTGCATGTAAGTGGAGAAAGGTGGAGAATTTTCCAGGTCAAAAAAGAAGTTAGTGTGCTACTATTGTACTTTTATTATTTAATGAGTTGAATATTTTGGAACATTTGACAATCCTCCATTCCAATTCAGCGGCACAGTATGGGTCTGTCAGTGAAAATGTATTAACACCTCAAAACCACATCTGTTAGGAATAGCTGCCCCCATCAGTTTTGCAAAGGACAAATGATATCTTCACTATATACAGATGCCTTGAGTGAACCTGCACGCAACGCTCTTACACTGGAACATGGAGGTAAAAACACAATGATGCTTTCAAAGAAGGACAATTCTAGCAGCAAAAGTTCTTACCTTTTACTCAACCTTACTTCCACTTTCCCTCCCTCCTCAATATTTGGAAATATCCCAGCTGACATCAGCTGTCATATCACTTTGTGGTGAATAAATAGTTAGGTACACAAACCTAAGCCTAAAGAAGTTTACTTTTATCACAACAGTAACAACTTGAATGAGATACAGAACTAATGAGAAGTGCACTCAGACCTCATTCTCCTCCCAGAGGTTTAACCGCTCGTAGTAAAAGGGATGTGGATCAATGAAGTGGGAGAAAAACTCATGTAAGTCTCGCCTTGTTGCCAGTTCTGAGTTGGAGAATAGCCCCAGCTTCAGTTTTAATTCATTCTTTGAGGAGACAGTTACAGTAATTCCATTTTTTCATTTCTCATGTCTCTCTTTAAATTTAAATCAAAGAGTTTTGGTGTCTGCAAACAGGGCTTGAGTCCACCAAAGTCTGTCTGAAGGCTGTTTGGAACATTTCTGTATGTGAATGAGCTTCACAGAGGGAGCACAGCCGTTCCTCTTAAGATCACTTGATTGTTGCTCCACAAGAGGAAAATGAATAGATACAATGAAATATTATAATAAAAAATGGAAAGATATAATGTTCCCAGAAGAAGTGGAATAATGTGGAATGTGTCTGACTTCTCCATGGGTGTGGCTTTCCCCCTCCCCTCTTTTCTTCATCTCAAAAATATGTCATACTTGGCAACCGAAAGCTTCTCACTCCTGCATCTGGAAAACAAAAACACCTTGAGCACCCATTGAAAAGCCACTGTGTGCACACATACTAGTGAGTGAGACACCTTTGGCTTGTGCCACCTTACAAAATGTGGCAAAGGCCCTCTTGGTCTCTTTTGAAAAGAAACAAAAGGGTAAATTCTGTATGACTGTGTGCAAACTCTGATATTTACAGCTTAAAACTCTTTGAGAGCAGCTTGCATAGTGTAGAGTTAACTTCATACACTAGGCCCTGAGATGGATGGCTTCCATCTGAAGTGGCTAATTTAGCTGCAGTAGTCTTAAACCCAATTAGTCTGTCTTTACAGCTCTCCATGCTTGCCAAAGTTGCCTCTTTGATTTGGGGACCTAAGATGATAATTAAGCCCGGACAGATTAACAGGCAGCAAAAGGGCAAGGTAATTGAATAACTAGCTGTCTTCTTCCAGAAAGTTTGGTATGGAGTCAGTATTTGTGACATTTTCTTCTGAAAGAATACAAATTATGATGATATTAATGGATAAAGTTGATGACCAATAAAATTATAACTGGACACCACTTTTTTACTAAAAAATTAGAAGCCCACTTTTCTTTTTCAACTTTTTAATTGGAATACCAATACAGACTTCAGAAAGGTTATTCCAGATTTACAGCAAAATAAGTGCTGGAATAATCTGAAAATTATGCCTGGAAGTGCCTACAGCCTAGTGAGACTGCCTAACAGGAGGATGTGGGTGGTCCTGCATAATTCTCAATGAAGGCATCTCAGTACTGGAATATTTGGCAAGATTTGGAATAACTGTGCAGTTGCAGTTTGGAAAAAGTTGACAAATTTTTCCTCTTTGTTTCACAGTAGAGCTTCTACTGTGGTATGTGGTATGATTTCACCATGACAATATCTCTGCAAATCAAAAAATTTTTTTCAATCTTGTAATAGTTCCCATTCTTCATAATGTAGAGCTGCAATAAAAATCCACTTAACCTTATGGGACGTCTCGGACTGATGGATATGCCACAGAGCCACTCCATTATATGTTGCCACACAAAAGCAAGTGACTTTCTCTCATCATCTATTTGCCTTTGCTTAAAAAGCATGTTCCTCCTATGCAAAATTGGCAGCTGCCCACACCTCAGTGGATCTGCCGCTCGTTCCTCATTCTTCAAAGCAGCAAATCAAAGGTGAGAAATTTCCTGATGGTTTCTGAAGGAGTATTTAAAAAATCACAGTAAAACTGCACCCTGTCATGAGTGATTCCCCTTTCAGTACTACTTTTTAAGAGCCCCAAACTCAAAAGGCAGTTAATATTCCATTGTTTATTTTTTTTAATCTACAAGTTACCAGGATTTTAGAACTTTTATGTATCTTGTAAGTTTTAAAAAGGACTCATCTACTGACTTAGGTCAATGCTTTGCCTAAGGTCAACCATTAACTGGTATGTCTTTTCCTACCAGCTCATGGCCCCCTTCACAAAGAGCTATTGAGTGTTTTACTGCTCCTAATGTGTATGTTGAGCTGCCCAAGGTGACTGATTGTTCTCAAACACGTTAGAGCTACCTCTGGGTCCTGAGTCTCTGAAAACGTCACCTTTGTACTATTATTTCTGTTTCTAAAAGACTTCACTGTCTTAATCCAATACTGTTTAAATTCCATTTTCAACTCCTTTAGCAAATATATCAACAAATATTCAAGCTGTATAATGAAACCAGATCACATTTAGATATCATTGACATTTCCATGTTATTTACCTTCATTCCAAATACAGCAGCTGAATTGCCTTCAAGCAAATTACGCATTTGAGCTAGAGGCAGAGAGCTCCTGTTTCAGCCTGTACTGTATGAACTCTCTTCCTCCCTATCCATAAGTGATCTTGTTAATTAGTTAGCCTGTGATTTTATGAGCACTTGTAAATCTGTTTTCTCCCCTCTCACCCACTCTTTTTTTTTAAATAAAAATTTAATTAAGATCCTTTCAGAAGGAATCAGAAGCTAGCAAGTGTGCTCATCTGTGATTTCCAGTTCTTACAAATCTATTACCTCCTTGAGCAAAAAATGCAAAGACTTTTCAGACATGAGAAGAGATAAAAAGATAAAGAAAAGGTCAAAGGTCCACCTGAGCTTTGTTGGCCATGTGTGGTTAAGGCGCACAAGGGACTGACTGGTAGCACATCTGCCTTCAGCCAACCACTACATACCCATTTATAATCAGCCTCGCTTGAGAGCTGGCCGAGGGCTGATTTTCAGTTTGAATATTGCATGACCAGTGGCAAAATGCTTTAACAGCTCTCCTATCTCACCCCCATAAGTAGAAGGAATCGGTAAGTATTTCTTTAAAGAAAAGGAACGTTGAAAAGGCACTTGTGCTGAAGTTTTTGAAAGGAAATGTTCCAACATTCCTTGTTCTCCTTAGCAAACACAGAATTAAACAAATAGTCACAATATATGCTCTCATGGATGAAAAGCAATATTGTAAATAACATACTTCTCCACAGATGCCATCTGCACTGTAAAAATAATGCATTTATTTCCTCTCTGTCTTTACATTAAAAATTCAGGAATAAGGCCAAGAAAACAATAGTTAAAATAATTAGATTTTCATGAAATATGATTTCTTTTAACTAGATCATTTCCAGTCATTCCTACTAATAGGATACAAAAAAAGATTAGTTAGTCAATACAAAGCAGAAAGGAACAAAATGTTTAAGAATATAATAAAGCAGAGCTTTTCTTCTAGCTGAAACATCTTTATAATTTTTTTATAATTTTGCAACTTCTGATTTCACTCACATTTAAAAAATGCATAATCATTCAATGCTAGCAACATGATATACACTCTCTTTCTAAATGTATATGAAAATGATTTTTCCACCTGTTCAGGAGTAAACCATGAATAAAATGTTGCTATTTCATTTGGATACTATAACACATTATTCTACTTAAACGGTTATTTCTGGGGAAAAAGAAAAAAAAAATTGGTTTTATTCCAGTTCCTAGAAGGTGAGATATTTCATTGCAATTTTACATTTGGCATGGACTAGCATATCTGTTGGCACAAACTAAGGGTTTAATGAGGCTTAAGAGAGTCTCAGGGTCTCATTAAGTAGAGGCTAATGTTGTGAAGCCTACTGCTAGGTGTACACAAGGTCTGTTGCTTGTGGACCCCATACCTCATGAAGGAATAAAAGAAAACAGCATTGTTCTGCTGACTTCCAAATCTCTAAGGCTACATAAAACCCATGCCCATCTGGGCAGCAGAGGTTCCCCGTGGAGATGTAGTCCATTTTTCCAGAAAGCTCAGTTTCTCCCCTTCACCATGGTTCTGCATCTGAAACAGTACTCCTATGCTCTATGCCCTTCTTTTTTTCAGAGGCACATACACCAAAGCTCCACTTCTGCTCTGAGCTTCCCTATGGACAAACCTCCTGAGACTGTCCCCATGCCAGCAGGAAAGAGAAAGAAAACGTTATTTTTTGTACTTTACCACAGGGGAGTCTAAATTAAATGTTTGACAGAGCATCCAAGATTGACTCAAAGAAGCCCTTCCAGGCTAGAAACCCACGGGTGGTATGGTGTGGAGAGGTCTGCTCTCTTCCATGTTTCACCTGCTGTGGATAAACTCAGTGCTTTGAACTTGGACTGGGGATGCGTGCATACGTGGGCTGTAGCTTGCCAGTCGGTGAAATGCAAAGATATTTATTTCTTGTATTGAAGTTTTCAGTAATAAGATCTTACAGAGCTCTGTGAGTAGGAATAATCATATTTTGGGGAGGTCTTGCTAAAATCTGTATTAGTTTCTCTGCCATATGTATCAAGCACCCATATTAGTATAAGTTCTACACTGTGGAAGTCTCTTTAATTAAGATCTTATCTTACATACTAGGGCGTATTTTATCCCTTACTTTAGGAGAGTCAGGCTGTGTTTTCAGCGTTATGACATCAGTTAATGTAAATTAAGGGCGATGAAAGGATGGTGCTGAGTGATGAAAGAAGACATTCAGAGGACTACCTGATAAATGGATCCAGCTCATACATGTATATGCAGATTGGACAGTTCAGGTATAACAGGCCATGTTTGCTAGTGGGAGAGAGAGCTCCATATTCCTTGATTTCCAATCTGATATATTTAATTTGTTTTGTTCTGGCCAATACAGCAAGTTTTGAGTGTTACCATTAGAAAGGCTTTCTTGACATTAATAATAGAGATACTACACAAATATTTTGTTTTTTTCTCTTGTGAAAGTATAACATTTTTTCTGTAATACATGTATTGACTTTTATGTGGTGAATTAGAAGGATAATTAAAGAGTAAGTGCTTAACTGTCTAATTGTCGGTAAGCTGTATGCTGTGTACACAGAGAACTCCCGGGCACTGGAATCTCCCAAAATGTGCAGTTGAAAAATAATAACAGTTCTGTGGAGAGAGTTCTTTGAAGCTTGTGTTTTTTGTTAAAAGGGAAGACAGCTAAATAAACCTGTCCTCTAAGATCAGATTTCTAACATTAGGAATCAAATTGGTATCAATTTTATCACCTGGGGAAAGACAAAACTAAATTCACTGACCTATTAAAAAGGGTGAACAAAGGTTATTCTTGTATCGTTAAGGATGAGTTATTTACATATGGAGTACATTACAATCTTTACTTTGATTGGCAAACGAAAATATTAATATTCACAGAGTGTTAAGTGGCTTAGCTGTCTGCGACATCATTCTCCATGCAGGGCGTACTGCTTTGGGACTGTCCAGTTAAATTCCCAAAGCATGGAATAGAATTTGCTCGGAAGGTCAGTAAATGTTCAGATACTTTTTTACAAAAACTTTAGGAGATAAAAGGGAATGTGGAAGACTTTACAGTGTCACTCCACCCACTGCTGTGTCAAAGTAATAGCATCCAGAACAGTAAATCTTTAAGAAATCTAATTTTCTTAGGTGGTTGTGTGGTAAAGTTTGTTAAGAGAAAAGAAAATTTGATCAACTATAAATTCCCTCCACACTTGCTTTAGGACCCATAAGAGACTAATAAAGTGTAAGCTTCAGCACTGACGGAAATAAAAGTAACAAATCTGTTTGAGATTCATCTGTTTGAGATCTGTCTAGGGCTTTCCTTCCTTCTTATGAATGGCTGTGCGTTTCCATAGGCCTGCGGCATGCATTAAGTATTCTCCTAGTCAGCAGCTTGGCTGAGGCAGATTTCCCTTTAGGTGCCTTGCAAAGGATGATACCATTGCCAAGAGATTAAAACTCCATCCAATCGATTTCTGTAAATGAGAATCATGAAAATCCAATATCTATTACTATTTATGTCTATCCCTTTAAAACAATTTTCACAATCATGATCATCTGTTAAGATGTCCATCACAGTGGTGGTGTTCATTCTAAATCTCTGAAGTCCTCCCGAGGGGCATCACAGTGCATTCAACATGCCCACATTTACGCAACATTATCCAGGAAACTGCCATTCGCTCCCTGATCTGTCCGTGCTTTCCTGCTATATCAAATTCACAGTTATGGGAAGGTTCAGTTTCACCTTACAGCTGCCAAATCTTACGGTAAAATTCAAAAGGCCACCAGGAAAAGGGAAGAGAGCAAGAATCTCAGGCTTGTTACAAAAGGTCAATCGGAGAATTTCAGAGATATCAAAAAGACTGAATTTTAATGGCACTATACTGTTGAGTCTCCCAGATGCCTCTGAAAATCCCAGCCTCAAAGCTAACAGAGAGGATTCTTTAAATAAAGTAAAACAATTTATTCTTCAAACACATAAAAACAGCTTTTAAAAATTACATATGATGTGGGCAATTTTCATATATATTTAATGAGTACTGCTTCAAATTACCCTTCTAAGCACAAACATTAAATCTTGATTGTATGTTTATCTTTTATTGAAAGACATGAAACAGAAATATTATTTGTTGATTTTTTTATATATTGAAATAAATTCATGTGAGCAACACAGCTATTGAAAGGTGTCAGATGTCTAAGTGAATGAAAACATGATTTAACTAAAGATATTTTTCATGTTTCTAGAAGACTATTTGGCAATCATGATAAAAATTAAGTGGAGTTATATACCAAATTTATCAATGAAAATCATATTCTCTTAGGTGTTCTTTCAGTCGTTAGATCTGTAGTAGACAAAAGTCCAAAGACTGCAGCCTTTGGCTGTATGTAGTCTACAGCTGATCAAAAATTGTTCTCCAAGTAATTTTCAAAGATAAAATTATGCTTCCAGCTAAATACATGTTCTACAGAAAGCGCATGCTTTCTTCACAAAATTCCTTTTTTTTTTCTTGTTAATGAAGCAAAAATCTGGAAATGTTTTTGTTCTGAGAGGGTTTTTTTTTCCAAAAAAATATCCTTAGCCCACATAAACCTAGTCATCTGGAAGTCTTAGATAGATAAAAAATTTTGGATTAAGCATCTGTCTTTTACAGATGATAGGTTAATGAGCAAAACTTTGTTTTTAGCAAAGAACAGGCTTTAGCAACAGTGACAAGCCAGATTGTCCCAGGCACCCAGCTTTACAAAAGGGCTGTGGACTCCATCTCAAGATTTCTGAATAAAGATTATAGGAGGGTTTCGTTTTCAGATGTACTGTGTACTTGCCATGCTTTTAAAGTCATAGGACACAAAATCCAATAATAATGCTCAGGAGGTAAGAAAACTTAATTATATGTTAAATATTTGAATAAGGAAAAATTGATTATTAAAGTTTTGTTTTTCCATTCTCTACTGTTGAGAAATTTCCCTTCTGTTATTAGTAAGGAGAAAAACAATCTGAGTGGAGGCCAAAATATATTGGCCAAGCAAAGGCAGGAAGGCTGATCTTTCTCAAGGGCAGCAACTAATACTTACATTGCAAATGCTTGTGCTATTCCAGTAACAGGCCTGATCCTGCACTACTGAGATCAAAGGATGTTTTTCACTTTACTTCACTGAAGAAACTTTTATATGGAAAAAAACCTGCAGTTCTGATAGACTGGTCCAAGTGCCATAAACAAACAACTGAATAAATGGACCCATTTAGTCTTGATTTAATGCATTTTTTTTCTTTCTTTCTTTTAAATAAACCATGTACGGTGATGAAGAAATTAAAAAAAAAAAAAAAAAAAAAAGAGCCAGCAAATCACAGAGATCTATTCTTGGTGAGCCAAGCAGAAAAGCCAGGAACTTTTCTGCTATGAAATACAAGTAAATTGTGCTCAGGTAGTTTTGATTGATCTTGTGGTCTAATGCTGTCATAAACTTTAAAATATACTGAATTCATTGATTAGCTTAATGTATGATCTTCCTTCAAAGCCAAAGCTGTGAATAATTATGTCCATTAAAATAAGAATTCATTAGCTGAATGAAGAAAACAATGCCTGATTTTTATGGGATATGTCTAGTTACATAACGTATAAGAACAACGCATTCGACTTGGGAGAAGAAAATTTGTTTTTATTCAACCATTGTCTTATTACCAAGTGTCCGATAAGAGATTTTCTTCCCTTATTGGCCGCACTTGTGTTCAAAGAGTCCTTTATTTAAAATGATCTGCAATTATGAAGCCAAGAAAGACAACTGAACCTCTTTACTAACTTGTGGTCTTTACTATTACAGAGCTGCAAGAAACTAAGACCGCCGAATATTACAGAATATCCCACAATCCCCTGGATTACAGGATATTATTAATGGATGAAGATCAGGACAGGATCTATGTGGGCAGCAAAGATCATATTCTGTCTTTGAATATTAATAATATAAGCCAGGACCCTCTCAGTGTAAGTTCAGAATTTATTTTGAGAATCCAAAGTCTCTTTACTGCATGCCATTCTTTTTAAGAGAAAAAATGTGTATTTCATTAGTTTGCAGCCGGCAGAAGTCCAGGCCCACACCTTATTGAACTGTTAATACTTGTTTAATGTGTAATACAAGATGAATAAAGTATTAGCATGTCTGCTCCTCAGACAGTGCATTTGACCTGTTTTCTTGTTTCAAAGTGACGTTAAGCATGGCTTGGCCTCATAAGCAGAATTTGTATGGGTTGGTGGAGCTGAAATTTTTCCAGTTCTCTTGATGCTTTAAGATAATTCAGAAATGCACTTCAAAAAGAAGCCTGTAAGCCAGAAGAAGATATGCCTAAATGCTCTCTTTTTCAGGCCATAGGGAAAAAATAACCAGATAGAGCTGACGTTAACCTTCGACTATATTTATTTTTGTTTCCTACTCTGAAGCCTAACCTCTCTGTTTTTCAACCTTTGTTATGTCTGTATCACCCTTGCCCTTCAGCTGAATATCTGAGACATCTCTAGTTTGGGTTTTTTAGACACTATGACCCTAATCTCACTCTTGCTGCCATCCCTTTTTTTGGGTTCTTCCAGAACTTACTGAGATGCTATTTTCTAAGGATGCTCTATGTCCTAAATCCCCACTGTGTAGCAGGCAGCCTGCATATGAAAAGAATCAAATTACCATGTATTAAAAAAAACCTCCACAGGTTTCTCTCTTATTTCGAGATCCAACCCAAATCCAGCTTCTCTGTTTTTAAAATAGGTGAACCGAAGCAGTATTTGTGTGCCCAGAAGCCTGACTGTTAAGATATTACCTCTCCACAGACCTTGCCTCACCTATCTTTATCACAGCTACAACGCTACGTTCAAATGTGCAGTATAAACCTTGTTTTACTAAATTCGTCTGATCCTTTAATCTGTGGGCTTTACCGCTGTACCGCAGGAGTAGTTGGGGATGGCAGAGACATCCAGCTTGCGGCAGCTAAGTTAAATGCCTTGCTTAGGAGGCAGGGCTTTTAGTGTGTCACCAGAGAGAGATAGAGCCCACTGGAGGGTGATTAAGAACACTTAAATTAGGCTTTGCTCGGACTCACCCTCTGGACATGCCTGTCCACCTGAATTGATGATGTTTGGAGTCTGGGGAGACCAGCTCTCTGGCTTATGCACTTAAATTAAATGCCTCTTGTGTGATGGTGTGAACACGTCCTCCTTCCTCCTAATGTTACAGTAATCTCCGTATGTAATGGAGCCACCTCCTTTGATCTGAAATAGCTTACCTGACCCTTTTGCCAATTCACATCTCATCAGTGATTCTGCTAACTTTACCTGGAAACCTGTTGTGTTCCCGCTCTATCCATTTCAGCCCTCTCTTAACATATTGCTTTTAACTCTATAAAGAGTTCAGTTCTGGATTTGCATCTCTTGCACAAAGTATATTCTGCAGTATAAAGCTGTAAGGTATTTTAGTGATCCATTCAGACACAGAGAAAGAAAAATAAAAACCATCAACCAAAAGCAAAAGCCCGAAGTTTTCTGCATAGCTACTGTGATCACCCAATATTAAACTCAGAGGTAATCTCTGCAATTCCGCTTTCTTTTGATTATTTGTTTTTATAACAGATTCACTTTGCTCATCTTGTGCCGTTACCGTTATAGAGACCCTATATGCATATGCATACATACCTTTAACTCTGTGCATACATATATGTGTGCATATATATATGTATATATATATGTTCACACAGAGACCTTTTAATGTTACTGTTAAGGCTATCTTGATGCTAAATGTTATCAGACTACATCACCTATTAAACTTCTAGGGAGTGGTTTCTAATGGATGTCCTTTGTATTCCAAAATCAAAATAAATAATGGAAGAAGCTCAAAAACTTCAGTGTGAGTAGAGTTCAGATAAACATTCAGAGATTGAGATACTTTTAGAAAAGTTGTCTGCAGTGCAAAGCTTACCAAATTCAGCTGGAAATCTTAGTATTTTAAGCAGGCTTTATCATAAGATAACCAAACCTTTACTTTTATTATTAAGTTATTACAAGAACCTTTCTTGCAATATTCCAGTTTCCAGTGTGAACAATTTCTAGAAGTTCAGTAAAAGTAAGGAAGATGAACACTATCTAAGATGATGATGATTCAAATCTATCTCATATTCAAGCAATGAGAACACCAAAAGCTTTTATTCAAGTTCAGTTCTAAAGAAGACTAAATAAGTTGATTAACTTATCTCTAAAATGTGTAATAATCTTTGGGCCAAATGGCATAAATCAGACTCTCTTTACTGACTTTAAGAAAGTTATACTAATTTATATCAGCCAAGGACCTGCTCCATTATTTTATTCATTTAGAATTAGAGTTAGAAAGTTGTTTTCATTTATGGATGAAAATCATTTTTTCCCTAGAATCAAGTTATAAAAGCTGTCAAAATACTAACTTATTGATATAAATTATGCAGTGCAATGACTTCTGTTTGTTATTAAAATTAAGTTAGGTAATAATGAGTTACTTAAAATTTACTTCTTTCCTCACAGATTTTCTGGCCAGCATCAGCAAACAAGGTTGAAGAGTGCAAAATGGCTGGCAAGGACCCTACGGTAAGTTATGATACACATGCACATGCACACACACACACAAATTACATATTTGGCAATAAAGTAAGAGCACCTTGAGTGCAGCCAAAAGAAAATGAAAGAGATGTTTGTTTTGCTTTTTTAAAGCAAATACTCTGCAGGCCAAACGATAAAGTGAATTTATGGAAAATGATGCTATGTAAACAGAATGCACCTTCAGACTGTGACAAATGGAAAAAAGTATGCATTGTTCACTTCCTTACCTGACGTTTGTTTCTTGTAACGAGTAGATTTAGAAGATAATACTATTCTAGGTATGTTCTGGAGACGAGACGACGCTGAGTAATCTAAAGTTAAGCATCTGTAGGTGCGCTGGCTGTCTGGTCGTCCCTACGAGTGGGATCTTGACAGACGGAGGGTACCTGTCTCCACTCTGACAGCACACAGCGCTCATCACAGAAAAATCCCAACATTTCTCTTTATTACTTCCGTAAAGCAATGTCCAAATAAGTATCTGGCAACCAACATGTTTCCTAGAAACAGGTAAAGGTGGTCTCTGGAGTCATGTGAAATGCAAACTGCAGAGAGGTTGTGTTGAGCCATTTTGCACCACAGCCTATTATTGTCCCATCTAAATGCAGACACCTTCCAAGGCACCTGCATCAGATGATAATTTCCTAAAGCGCTCTTTGTAAACAATAGACAGAAATGAGCAATCTAGAAGAGCCAGTGGTACAATACACTAGATCGTGTGTTTGGCAGCGTTGTGTGTGAACATAGTTACCTTCCTAAAGTGATTCGGTCTTACAGCCTGTATATGCATAAGTTTTGCTCACCAAAGAAACTTAAATGGTAAAAAAAATGCAGAAAGTCACATTTTTATTCTCTTCAGTTATCTTTTGACTGTTTACCATTTCAGCAGTACCTAAGTGTTTATCCTAGTTTTATTTCTAGCTCATTAGATATAACCACTTTACAAGTGATATTTAAGTGTTAGAATTCATAATCTGTGGTAGCAAAAATGTAGTTTCTCAATACTAAATTTCTACTGAAAATTGATCAAATTTTGCTTATATTTTGCTTTGAACCAAAAACTATGGAGATCAGAAATCCTCACATTAAATGTCCTTAAGTCCTCTAGACCAGGACTAATGTTTCTACTTGTATTAGCTACACATTTCTTATTGTTAATTAAACCTACAAAAAGGCATGCAATTCACTTCTTGTGATGTTGCAATAATTCAACTGAGTCCATTTTGTAAGAAAAATATATTTTCTTTTGCAACTGCTGATGAAAGTAAGGGAAACCAGAAGGTTGACCTACTGGAGTATAATACATTTTTTTCAGTAAAACCGTGGAGAGTAGTTCACTACAATGCTCCAGAGCGAGAGAATGAGTCTTTATGGATAATTATGTTATGGCTAGTGTGGCAGCTTACCTGCTTTCTTTCTGGATAGTTATGAAAATGAAAAATAAATATTTTCCTATTGGATGCTCTACGTTTCTATACATCTTTACATTGTTCTGGTTACTGCGACAAACTCTATAGTTAATGGCCCGGTAAGCCGCACTATATGTGAAAATAAAGTATATAGCATGTGTCAGTGATGATGTGGATTACATCATTAACTGGTGATAGACTGATCAAGGGATTTTCTTTTCTTTGAAATACAGAAGTTCATTAGTCTTACTCATGTCTCAACACAGGATGACACTCTTCTAAGGCAAAAATATAAAAAAGCAGATGATACTTTAAGCAGAAAGCAATATAAAAAAAAATGTGCTCTGAGAGAAAAAAAGCTAAGACGTTACTGAGTGCTGGGCACTCCAGAGAGCTTTTAAACTTGGATATTTAGTGGTGAGACTTTCCTAGCCTTTAACCATATTGAAGTATCAAGTAGTAATGAAAATTGAAACAGAACATTAGTAATACACACTTAAAGAGTGTGTCTTTAAGACTAAAAGTCTTAAAGAAGCTTCCTTAGGCAGCTTCTTGCTTTCCTACAGAGGTCCTGTTTTTTCCCATGCAAGGTCTGTGGATGAAAATCAGATTGCTGTGTGTTTATGGGAAAGTTACGTTCACCCCTCTGTAACTCCTCTATAATGCCCTGTCCATGCCCAATTCCCAGACTGGACAAAATAGCGAGGAAAGAAAACAGAAGTCTGCAGCTGTTGAAATTCAGTGACTGCCAAACTCAGTAGCTGTTTTGCTACTTCATCTTTCTTTGTTGCACAGAAAGCAAAGGGATAAACCCTTCACTGCGGCTCTCCGGTCCTCTGCTCCTCCTCCAGATCCTTCAAAAGGCCATGTCAGAAAGCAAGTTGGCTGGAGGCCTTGAACAGAGGTCAAACGTTTAGCTTTATAAAGGGAATGGAAAAGACAGAGGAAATGAATTCATTTTAGTGTGACTAGTTACAAGAAGTTGTATTGTAAAACACATGTTTACGAAGACACTATTAAAATATTAGGACACTATTAAAATTATCAACCGTTTCGATTCCCTAGAGTTCCCAATATCTAATAACTTTTGCCAATGTGATATTGTATTGTCTATATCCCCTGCAGCATGGATGTGGAAATTTTGTGCGTGTGATACAGTCCTACAATCGCACACACCTGTATGTTTGCGGTAGCGGAGCCTTCAGCCCAGTGTGTGTATATGTCAACCGAGGGCGCAGGTCTGAGGTGGGTCCCTTCTCATTTTATCCACTCGCTGTGTTGTGGCTCTTTCTGGTGTTATGTAAAACTCAAAATTTTGATACTGCACAGATCTATGATCCAAGTAGTTTCTTTCATCCATGTAAAATAGAAAAAGAACAAAGATCCATGTTCTTCTGACAGTCCTGTTACCAGCAAGAAATAAAGCCATGCTCAATATCTATGCTCAGGTGTGATGTTCATCTGCAAATTCCATAGTCACTTAAAATGTTGGGATTTTTTGAAGCAAAATGTTGGTGTATTTTTGATGAGAACATCTTATTTTATCTGATGAATTCTTTCTGAATTCTGAAAATTGTCAAGAACTACTTGCAAAGAAAGAGCCAGTTACATAAAAAGTAAATTAGGCAGTTTGCCAGCTTCTCATACTACCAGGTATTACTTACTGATTCCTGGAGGAAGCGTGTAAGAAGATTAACTATTCAGCTATGGGACTGTTTGCTGGATTTCACCTTAATATCAGTTAGGTGCAACCCTACTATAGGTAATATTCCCAGTGAATTTTCATCTACAACAGAAGTTCTGCCCCAGTAGACTCTGCCAGGATGAAGTGAGTAAGTTTTCTTCTCACTGTGAGATCCTCAAGGGTGTAAATCTCATTTTCTCTAAATAGGTCTTCAATTTTTCTGTATTCAGTTTCACTGTGTATTTTAAATACACAAAGTACCAGATGTTTCATAAATACATTGTCCAGATTTCATGCTTTGAAAGTGAAATGTTTGTTTATGTGCAAATGTAATAGGTAATAAATTAAGCAAGCAGAAGGAGAAAGAAAAGCATTTATCTGAGACCCAGCACCTCAGTAGCTTTTGGGTCAGATTCATATCCGCAGGCACAGGGGTGTGCTGTATATTTTCCTGTGCAATGTGGAAGCAGATGTGTTAGAAAGCAAGATCAGAGAGTGCTACCTGGACTTTTGCCATGAGAGGGCAACTTTAAAAGCTGGGCTTGCTTCTAGGCAAGGCAGTGGGAAATTCATCACTGGTTTCATTGGGAGTATGATGCGAATTCTGGCCAAGACCCAGGGCTACTGCAGAGGCTGCCAGGGAGACGATAAATCACTGTTTCTCCAGGTAGGTTTGCGCAGGATGATCTCAGCTGCTTTTGGTAGATCGCTATCTGGCTCCAGCCTTCTTGACAGAGGATGTAGTCTGAATCACTGCACCTTCGCTCCTAATGAATTATCCAGAAGTAGAGGTTCATAGGCCTGGATTTAAAAGCACAAGCAAGTAGAACTGATGGAGTAAATCCATCCCTCTATCCGGCATAGTCTGTATTAGCTTATTTTGCTTGTATGTGAAACTGAGGTCTGTTTTCCTCAGTTAGCAACTCATTATCCTAATTTATTTATTGAAAATTATTTAAAACATATGAAGTTATCTAATTTGTCTCTAACACATGCAATATCCTTTTTTAAGCTTAAGCCATAGTATCATAGTCCAGAGAACTTTTGACTGTCTTGGTATTTGGCTTGTAGTGCATGAGATTTCTATTGGGAAAAAAAAAAAAAAAAAGGAAGAAAAAAAGACATGAGACCTCCAGTTGATGCAAGATGTTAAATTTCTTAAGTTAAAAATAAAGATACATGCCTTGGAAGAGCAGAACTGGCTTTCCGTAGCCTGTCTGTATAGCTACATGCCTATGATCAATTGATTAAATAAACTGCTGTTTCAGACGTCTGGAGTCTGTCAGACATTTGACTGTAGGCATTGCATTCTCAAAGCCATTACTGTACAGGCCAACAATAGCATAACAGTTCAAAATCAAGTATTTCTTTCTGAACTTACTGCATATGAATGCATGCCTAATTAATAGAACAGAGTGAAGAACTATGTAGTGCTGATGGGAATAGTGAGAACTCTTTTTTTTGCTCTGCTTTTATCGTTTCACCTGGAATTTTTCACAGTTTTCCATGCACAGAAGTCTGTTTTTGCAGGTGCAAAATTGCTATTTTAAAAAAGAACATCTGTTTTTCTCTAGAAGCTACAAAGCCTGACAGTAAGAGTCATATCCAACAATCATAAGAACTAGGCCTGTTTTGTTCTTTTGTCTCCAAGGTTCCACTTAATCTCTGGGAGGTGGCAACAGAATGTTGCCCTATTTATTAAATCAAGTTTCCCTGAAGCAAAGCTTAAAAAATAATTCTTGCTCTGCATACTTGATATTTTGGTCTTTGGTAATGATTCTTTTAGTCACCCAAACATATTCTAAGGGCAGAGCAAACAAAAGCAAATATAATCACTGTGTGAATTAATTACAGAGTAAATAAGTAGTTTAATATATATTAAAATTAAATATTGTCCTAGGGCCAGTTTAATAGTGCAGTGTTGCACATTTTGATTTGGTAAATAGTGGCAGAATATAGTAAATGTAGATTAACATCAAACTACATATTAATCTGGAAGTGAAATAAAAAAACAAGATCATAGTAGAAACTTCATATTTATGTTTTATCATTGTTTAGAGGGCTTATTACTAAAGTGGTAGATAAGATCTCTGTGATTAAATCAGCCAAAATGTAAGAGAGGGAAAAGAGATAAGGGATAATAGAATATGAAAACTTCCTGTTTAGCTGAGCATCTCAGATCAGTAGAGTCTACAATTTAGTATCTCCAGCCGGCTGCTCAGTGGCATCCCGGTTCCACTGTGGTTTGCATTAATAGTGAAATAGGATAGAAGGAGTTGCTGGCTTTAGTTTAATACCTACAACATTGATATGGATATCACAAAAGCCTTTCTTTGGAGTTTTGGTCAACTACCTTTTTCAATTGAAACAGAGATACTGTAAGGTTTGTTGGGGGGGTTTTACCCCCTCCCTTGCAATTGTGTCTTTTGGCCTTTTATTAAATAATCTAAGTTTGTAATTGGATGCTAGGAACAAGTTTTTCATGTGGTGTGCAGTGGTATGTGAGTAGAGGTGCTATAGATGTATATCTCTTCCATTATTGCCTGCAATTTTTAAAAAACTTGACTTGGAACCAATAGTCCCTTTTTGTTCAGCATACCTGCACTCTTTAGTAATATTGGGAGCTAGGAAATGAAAAAGTGTGCCAAGCTGGGGGATTAGTCTAAAGATGTTCAGGCTGTCTGTATCTCAAGTTGTAGTCCAAGTTGCTTATACTTTGCCAAATATATTTCCTATTTATAAATCCCCAAAAATATAAACAAGGCCCCATACCAAGTTTCCTAAACAGCCCAAAAATTCCGAGAGATTTCTGGCTTCAACAAGAAGTACTAGTAAATCATCAATCACGACAGAACTGGAGGTCAGAGCTTTTAATCCAAGAGATGGCACTGAATAAAAGAAGTGTGAGTTAGGGGTCTTTCTGGAGGTCTGAGACCCCAGTAAAAAGCAAAATATTTGTACTATAACAAAATGGTTGTCATAAGAGATTTATATTTAATGTTTATTATTGTCTAGTAGCTTTATTATAAATGCTTTAGATTAGTATAAGTATCACCATGTACCCAGCAAATAAATGATAGGTAACTTCAAAAACACAGAAATAATCTCCACAGATGTTGTTGTAGTACTTACTATCAGAACAATCAAAGTCTCCAAAGCATAGCTGAGCTGGAGGAAAGAAAAATCTCTCTTTCAACATCTTCAATTTATAACAGGAATCATGAAAATAACTGGGTAGTGGTGAGAAAGTTGTCTAAAAAGATGATGCAAATCTGCATGGAAAAGCTAAATTGCAGATACTGCAGCAACAGTCCTGAGCTGAGCCCTGTTAATGCTGGAAGCAACAAAGCAGAAAAAGTGCTTTATCTCTGAAAATTTCTAAAATGAGAAGTGACATGAACATCTACATTGCAGGAACAAATCTTCAAGATCGACTCCAAGTGTGAATCAGGGAAGGGACGCTGCTCTTTCAACCCTAACGTGAACACGGTGTCTGTTATGATCAGTAAGTAAAAATGCTCCGAGATGCTGAGGTCTGACTCCTTATTATCATGCACCATGTGGAATAATGGGGTGTCATAAATGCTCTGGGCACAGACTTCAGCCTGTGGAAAGGAGTCCATTGCATTAGTGCTGCTGGGCAGAAATTGTTACAAGGTTTACAAGAAGCTGAGGATGGACGCCTGAACAAAATGCAGAAATTAGCTGTTGAGACAAAGAGGGAGAGAAACAGACAACAAAAGACTGTCGCTTTTCCAGCATATACATTTTTTCCCAGGGTTGGTTTCAACTTTCTATTACCCTGTCTAACATTTGTGTTTGAACAGTTTCTGACCTTGTTCATCCTGGGCAGTACTCGTGTCTCATTTAATCATTTGTAACATCTCAGTGCAGCCAGGGAAAGAAAGCCTGAAGACTTTACTGAGTTTGAATTTTTATTTTTCTTGTCATCTCTGCTGTAGAGCCCACCAGCTATTACAAGGCTCTTCACTTCTCTGTTGGCTGTATACCCAACCAATTTAGCAATTTTCTTCCATATAAAAGGCCAGAGAGTGATTCAACTGGCACACCTAAAATATCCTTATGGATTGGTGGGGACTGCGCTCAGTGACAGTGAGAGACACCCCTTACAAATAGCTACTGCAGTGCCTATCACACAGCTAAGTGCAAATTCAGTGACGGCATAGGCTTTGTGTAACCCAAGTCATTAGTAAAAGAAACTCCTTTTTTCTTTTCTTTTTTCTTAACCAGAAGGTTAGACTGTGGACTTTCTTGAGGAGCAGCCCAGTGCTCCTCAGCAGGCATACTGAGTCAGGGGTTCCCCGAGAAACTCTCCACTGGCCTGAAAAGCAAGAAATGGAAACACTCCAATGAAATGACTGGGCTAAATCACGACACTTAGATGACTAAGCATTGCCTTAATTCATTAGGTTTGCTCAATCAATTCTTTTGTTTTCCCTATGCCTGCTCCCAGCTGGCAGGCAGTTGCCGGCAGCGTGCCGCTGGCCGGGCAGAAAGAGGGGCCTGCCCAGACGGCAAGGCTGCCGCTGAGCTGGGGCGAGCCCTCGGCCGTGCTGGTCCTCCCCGCTGCCGGACACAGCGCCCTTCCCCTTTCCAACATGCTCACAGGGCTCTGAATCCAAAGCCTCGAGTTTTGAATGTGTACCTAATCCTTGCAATATTTGTGGCTGCAAAGAGAACAGCAGTTGCACAGATTTGTCAGACTTCCTTTAGAAAAGAGAATTTATTGCATGCAGAACGCTAGATATTTGACCGGGGGTTTGCAAAGAAACAACGTGTGGTGTGTCTGCCATTCAACTTCCACTGAAATCAATGAGAATTACGTACATGTTGTGCCAGGAATTTCCTTAAAAGTCTGGGTCTCATGGAGCATAAGGAAAGTATCATATATTCTGTCATAAATAGTCTTCAAACTATAAATTAAAATATTTTTTGACTCCTCATTGCCAATATATATACTACAAAGGACAAATAATTTCCTTCACAGAGGTATGAACTGAAGGGAAATTCCAATGCGAAGAAGACAGGAAAATGCTACCAAGATACCTCTCTGAAAATTTGCTCCCTTTATATTTTTCTCTCTCCAGTGATCTATATTCAGTGTTTACAGGTATTCACTGAGTAAGCAAACATTTGTTCAAATCCAATGATGGATTAATCCACTGCTCCACACTGCTGTTCTGGTCTTATTAAGTGAATCACTATCATTAAAGAATAAAGCTTCCTCATTCCTTCTAGATTTTATGAAATCCTAGTACAAAGTATACTGTTTCTGAACAGTAAGACTTTTTTTTTTTTTTCCTGTAATAGATATATGGCAACTTTGTTCATCTTAGTAGACTTTACATTATCTTCCTTGATCTCTCAGTTATGTGACTGAAGAGACCTCCCCCCATGTTGGACCCATCTTTCATGACACAATTCATCTACAAGATTTAAATTATTCAATAAAGGTCAAATTCTTTTTCAAGAGATTCCTACAGATTTAGTTATATACTTTCTCTCTAAATTCCTTGTAACTACAAGATTCAGTAACTTCAAAGACATTAAGCTTGCATGAAGTTAGCCTCAATATCCATGCTGGAAAAGGGAAGATTTTATAATTCACAGCATGACCTAAGAATGGTGGGGACAGAAGCCGTGGTAGTGAACTGCTATGTGAAATTCTTCTGCAAAAGAAATTCCTTTCACTGTCTTCAGAAGATGGGAATTACTGCTAGACTGGCTAGCTCTTCCACAGTAAAAGAACCATTTTTAAATATAGCTGCAATTTCTCATCAATTCTGGGCATCAGTACCATCCTGCATAACACACAATATGACCTGCGAATAAAACAGGAAAGCTGATTCACTTTTCAGAGGAAAGTGATACTATAAAAACAAATTAGAACTCGGTACAATTTACCATTGTACAAAGACACTTTTGCGCCAAAGCAATAAAAAATGTGCTCTGAACAAGCTTGGCATAACTAATGTGAAAGATGTATGTCTTTTTCCCCACCAAGGCTCTGAAGTATGTACAAAAGCAGACATACCTCATCAATTCAGTAATTCCCCTAATAACAAAGAGAAGCAGTGCAAATTAGTTGTTCTGTGCAAACAAACTCTGTGGAATTTAAGATTTAACTAAAAGGAAGTAGACCTGACAGATGTCATCTGGTATGTGATTAGCAAGCAGTCTCTAGGAATGCTTAAGGCATAATTGATAGAGCTGATATGTAATAGGAGTAAGAATTTCATATTATTATTATTATTAACACTTTTGTGTGTGTGTGTGTGTGTGTGTGTGTTTACAAAGCACTGAGAATTAGTGAGAACCTTGATCTCTTTCAACCCCTTTATTTCATCAGAATAAAGCTCTGATGGTTTGAGGCAATGAGGCTGATATACAAAAATTGATTATAAGTAAGTATTGAACTAACATCATTCTATCAATGTATATTCAGGAAGTATAATTTTCACAGACATGCAGCAAATGCATGGTTTAAATCTTTATACTTTTTATCCCAAGGTAGTGGGTTCCCCTGTGTATAATCCCTCTCTTCCCTGGGAGAGACAAAGCAGAATGGCTGCAATATCCCCTCGTTAGCCTGTAGGGGTTCAGTCTGGGCTGTAACCTGTAGTAGAAAAATACAATCTCTAGGGTTTAATTCTCTCATGAGCCAATAGTCTTCCATACTGATGCGCGTGCGCACACACACACACACATCAAAGCATAAAAATAGCCTCAGGCGCTTCAGAACCTGTGACTCTTGCCAGATTGACCACACTCTCTGGGTAGTCCAGGAATTCAGACAAAAACATCAATCAAAGGACCCAGCTGTACTGGAATGTATTCAGCCACCACTCCCACTCTGAAAGTTTAAGTTTATTTTAGCTACTGTTTTCTACTCTGGGGTTTCATTGCCATTAGTCAGTGGAAATTGTTTGGTTATTCATGGAGTGGAAAATGATAGTATATGTAATTATAATTATAATTATATATATATGTATATTTATGCACACACACACAAACACAGATATACAGTCTGACAGATGGACTGAATTTTCAGTCCTGCATGGGGAGCAGAAGTTTGTAATTCTGTTAATGTAAGAGTTGCATGTCTAATTCTGTTCATGCAAAATAGACCTATACTTAGAATCAAGTCTATAAAAGGGGGCAACTGTTGCTCCATATTACTCTGAGTGAAGTTCAATAATATGATTGTCTGGCCTCTGCAATACTGAAGTCAGCTTGAGGCTGCCTGGGGCAGCCTTGAGAATACTCTTGGTAGAAATTGCAGTAGATCCATTGACTGCAATAGATGTTGTGCCAGTTACACCAGCAATAAATTCAGCCCAGTCGTTTTGTCTACCCCCATAACAAAAAATCTTTTTTAAGTACTTACTTAAAAAATTGAATGTGATGCTTTTCGATAACACTAGCCTGATTTTCCAATGGTAGTCAACAATGAAAGTCCAGTCACTAAAACTTCATATCAAAGAAAGGTTCACCACATATGTGGTTTTGCTGCCGCATTTAATTATGCAGTTCCCTAAAATCCTTGAGCAAAATTCAATGATTCTCTCTCAGTCTAGGTTCTGTCTTTGTAAATCAGAGGAGACACCATTCCCGCCACCCAAGATTTAAGTATATAGACTACTAGCAAATAAAGAGTTTAAAATAAGAATAGATCACTAAATATGAATTTCCCAAAAGCCATAATGTTGCATTTATTTTCTCTTCCCCTCCCCTCCCCCATTTCAATTCTCTGAAGATGAAGAGCTTTTTTCAGGAATGTATATTGATTTCATGGGGACGGATGCTGCCATTTTCCGCAGCTTAACCAAACGCAATGCCGTGAGAACCGATCAACACAACTCCAAGTGGCTAAGCGGTAAGATGGGTTTATTTTACCAAAGCTTTTAATGTGTTTCATAGAAGCTCTGCTTTGCTTCATTTAAAATAAAGAGCTTTTATTTCCCCTTCTGAATTTAATTTGTGAATCCATGAAGAAGAAATGTGTGTAAATATATTTGGTAGACAGTGTGCTTCGTGGGGTGTGAAGGAATAGAGGACTCACTGCCTGGGCCAGCCTCATGGGCCACCCCACCTGGGGGAAAGTGTGGGAAAACCTCCCAAAAGACAAATTGTCAGGCAGCCTGACTTCTAAGGGGGTACTTTATTCACCTCTAACGTATAAGACATTGCCTTAAATTAGAATGTGTGACTCTCAGCTTTTTACAATGAGTTACAAACTTTAGTCCATTCAGGGTAATCCACCTCTTGCGGAGGACTCCCCACCACTTGTATTCAAAATGTATTTAGGAGAGAGTCCTATTATTAGTTAAGTCAGTGAAAATTTTTGCCATTTATTTCTATGGTAAGAGATTGATTATCAAGACACAGTAGGAAAGCTAACTTGTGAGTACAAAAACTTAACACTTGGCTTCACTGAAATCAATGTGGAAATTCTCCCTGACTTCACCCATAGGAAGACTCCAGTTACACAATGTTGAATGAAAATGGTGGTGGACCCTCTGAGCAAAGGTAGATGTCAAAGGTTGGGAGCAACTAACATAATAGTTCAGTTTCAAAAAGCCTTCAAAGTATGTTGAAATAAACATACTTTCTTAAAGTATGTTTAAACATACTTTAAGTTCTTAAACATGAATTACTTATTTTGGCTATTTTTTTAGGGTGACTCCTGTAATTTCTGTATATGACTCCTGAAATACCTGTGTATACCTGTAAGTGTTGTCACAGGATTACAATTTATTTTATCAGAATAAATTAGATTCGCCATGAAGGGGAAACTATATCTGTTTTCTAATTTGTTCTTCTGTTTTTCTACTCTCTTACACACCCCTGCATACCCCAAAGTGAACTACAAAAGAATGCCATTAAAAATATCTAATTACTGGATAATCTACCTGATATACATGCTCAGAAGAGATACTTGACAAGCACAATTTACTTCCATGTTCTTTTAGAGATAGGATCATGATATTTGATATAGTAATTGAGAATGGCCCCATGAGAACGCGAAAATGCCACAGTCAGAGGAATGAATTTTCCATCAGAGATCAAAGCTTTGCACTGTATTGTTTCAAGACTTGTATTCAATTTCAACCAATCAAGCAATCTTGCATAACCATTAAAAAGATCCTTCAGAGAGGAAGAGGACCCACTTCTTCCTTCAGACAAAGAAGGTCTTCTGAGGTCTTTTTAGTAGATTTTAGCGTAGCAAATTGCCAAAAGCAAATGCAGGTAGCAACACCAGTAGTGGTTGCCTAATACAAGATTGCATTAAAGTAATACCTAGTCACTTGCAGATCATAATGTACAGTTTAAAGGAGAATACTAGTAATAGCACTACTGTGTTTTGTAATCTTAGATGTATATATGTCCTTCAAAAATTACATGCCTGCTGTTCCAGATATTTATTGTTTTGCTCTCTTTTAGTGCTCCCTTGCAGTGTTTGCATGTATGCTTCGCTGTTTATCATCTTCTGATATGAACTCAAGGAAACTTCGCTGTTCAAGCTTTGCAAATCCTGCTTTCCTTTCAGTGTTCCAAGAGCTGTTTCCTCTCTTATTTATGTATCTTTTAGTATCTTGTTTATTTTTTTCCTAATGAGTCTTACAGCTGCTTACTTTTCTCTTGTTTTCCCTCAATGAATCTTTCCTAAAGTGCCCCTGATAACCCATTGATTCTTCCCCCTTCTTCCTCAAAGTCTTTTAATTCCTGTAATAAACTAGCACTCCTGCTTCTGCATTTGAATCACTTTTCTAAAAATCTGCTGCAGGATAAACTGAGATGCAGCAGCAACTTAAGGCTACTGGCTTGAAACCATTTACCTAGTGATACATGTTGTATATGGATGCGAGGTGAGAGCTAAACTCAACCTGCGACAGCAATACATCTACATGCATTATATAGCAATTCCTTAAAGGGATCAGTAACTGTCAAAACATAAACTGCTTATACTGATACATTTTTTGGCCTTTTTCATTTCAGAGCCTATTTTTGTGGATGCTCATGTTATCCCAGATGGCACTGACCCCAATGATGCCAAAGTCTACTTCTTCTTCAAAGAGAGACTCACAGACAACAGTGGCAGCACAAAGCAAATTCATTCAATGATTGCAAGAATATGCCCGGTAAGAATTGTTTTGAGTACCAGATTGCTGGGACAAACAGCAACTGCAATTTGATAAGCTAAATGACTGTTTCATTAAAATGATTGAAAAGCCTCTAATTTATATTAGAAACAAATTTCCAGTTTCAGCTTCCACATTCATAATTAAGTAGAGATGTTATTGAACACACAGCTAGGGCCTCAGCTTGTTATTTATATCTGGCTATATCTACATTGATATGAAAATATAGAGATTCAGGAAATTTTATATTTCTCTGACTGGCTCAGAATAGGTATAACAATGTTGAATTTCCAAACTTGCTTTCCTTCGCATGGATAAGATACATTTTTTGTGTAGAAAAACTAAACTATAAATCAGCTAAGGCTTTCACTCCCACACATATAAAATATTTCAAAAAACTGGAAATATCAGAATCCAGCTTTTAAATGGGTTAATTTAACTTTCAAATATTGTTTTAATTTTTACAGTATTTGACCTTTCTGAGGTCTTGCATTGATGTATGCATGAGCCTAACTTTAAGAACACACATAGAGACATTAAACTCAGGAGTTATGGCTATGCAGGTACAGGAAATAATGTACCGTCACCACACTCCTCATTGTCTCTTTCTTTTTTGTATCTATAATCAACTATACATGAAAAATGATTGAAGCAGCTGTTAATATCTCTTGTGAAATTGAGTATTTTTTTTTAAATGAGAACAAAATTATAAAATGAACAATTACTGCTAGCCTTTTCATTCTTTCTTTTGGAAAGAGCAGGAAGATAATTGCGAGTGTTTGTGTGTTCCCACTCTTTAATCTGGATCTTCTTTAGAATTTGATGTTTTGTGATGTTGTTGTGCAGAGTGTAAGTGCACGTCTGGGATTGTATTAAGCTCCTTCTCTGGCAATATGATGAGGCACGTGATCTGTCTTATAATCTCACTGTTTTTTTTATGTTTTTGTGAAGGTGCCCAAAGGCCCTATTGGGTATTTTGCAAGAAGACATTTCATAGTATTACAGCTGTATTATTATTGTTGCTGTTATAATGAAGCCCAGATAATTTCTGACAGGCCTTGCACTGTTTAGAGTTACACTGAAGTCAATGGCAAAATCCCAAGGATGTGAATACAAATCTTAGCTAGCCATAACTGTACACCATCATATTTGTATATCAACACCTTGAGACAGGCCAAATAGATTAGTACAATGGTGCCAAAAGAGACCCCCCAAAATGCCCCTTATGGGTGCTACCAAAAGTCTGATTACCAGTTCCAGGAGCATCAATGGAACATGCACAGCATTTTGTAAAAATCACATTTGTATAGCTTCCTTATTTTCCCTTTTTTTCCTTCACTTGGGTGACATTGTGGTATACAGTTTCCAAGATGCTGCTCTTATCTAAGTCCTTCACCAGCAAAACGAGTGAGGAGCTATCATCTCTGTCTGTGTACTGTCTGGTTTAGCAATTATTCTTTCTCCTTTGCACTGGAGTGAGATGGGGAGCTCCCTGAGCTAGCTCTGGGCCAAGCTATCTAGAAAGACTTGCAGCAGCGCAGAGCGAGCTTAATGATCCACATTAGCTGTCATTACAGAATTTAGTTCAGAGCTACATAGCTTATAGGAGCAAGTAGCTTCTGGTCTCTTCATTCTGGGAAAATGACATGCACAGGGCAACTCCCAAACGGCCCGCGACTGCTGGGCACCCGCTGGGAGCTGTACTGCCCTCCCGCGTGAGCTGGCAGCGTGCTCACAGCAGAGCTAGCGCTAGGAGACAAGTCACATCAGGCATGTCTTCTTCAAAGAAACAAGGGTTTCATGGGGAGGACTGTAAGGCGGTGACTGATCTCAACTCACTGCAGACTCCATAACTCTCCATCCACAAGGTAAACTTATTCTGATAGCCTTTTGCTGGCTGCACAAAATCAAGCGCCCTCCCAAGCCTGTTAGCCTAGCTTGGAAAGTCTCCTCAGAAAACTAGTTTTTATTCCACCCAGCTCTGGAGTGTTTAGATGCGGGGGGCTTGTTTAGGCTTATCTATTTTTTTGTGTTAGATATTTTGTAGATGCTGGATAGCATTAACCTGAGCAAAATGTGGGAAGATCCAATAAATTAGTAGCTGTGTTGTTTTTCATTTTTATTAAAGTAATATTCTTTTCCAGAATGACACCGGTGGTCAGCGTAGTCTTGTAAACAAGTGGACAACATTCTTGAAAGCAAGACTTGTGTGCTCCGTAATGGATGAAGATGGAACAGAAACATACTTTGACGAATTAGGTATGGCAAGAAAGTCTCTACAAAGTTTTACCTAAATCCTGCACCCTGAGCATATTTAAGCATTAAAGTTCCCACAGTGAACTCTGGCCCTGTAGAGGCCCATGACAAATTCCCCTTGAAGTTTTGTGACAGGAAACAAAGATTTCTTCATACATGTCGCTGAGTCATTAGCATTATGTCTTTGAAATAAAGATAATTAATCTTCACTTTGTAAAGAATATATATGTAAGGAATTAATATTTGGAAGGGAACATGTAAGTGCAGTCCATTGTTATTTTTCTACTATCTAGGATTATGATAGAGGCTTTTTAATGTATATCTCTTTGAAACTGTTTATTTTACCACTGTTTAACATACAGCCTTTTTGCAATAGCTTTTCTTTTTTGGAGGCCTCTATCTGATGGCCCAAGCTAATACCACTAAATGCCATTACTAGCACTAGCAATAATACAACGAATAAATATAATTTCTTGGGATTTATTCAAACATTTACGTCTTCAGTTCCATATGTGAAACACTGCAGACATTCAATGACTAGTCTACACAGCAATCATATAAGGTTTCCTCTCAGTAAGGAATTAATTAAATGCAGATCTTGATCCATAAGTGCCAAAAACCATTATCAAAAAGTTTCAAATTCTGTGTTGTCCATAGCTGTGATATACAAAGTCATGATTCTAAATTTAGGTGTTGGAAGATTTGGTATGTGTATTGGTATATCTAAATATAAGTGTAAATATACACATACATATAAGTAGCTAATGAACCCCACACTGGGGCTGCATCTGATTCTGACCTCTCCATTGTAATTCATCTATCTCCTGTTGCATTATTCCTGATCTTTGTCGAAACAAATGGAGTTCAGAGTCTTTCTCACTTGGTATCATTACAAATATTTGGTGTACTTGTTTTGGTTCACAGATTTCTACGGAACATGATGGGCATAGAATTAGATCCTAATTTGATATAGTTCAGTACGTATAAGGTACTTTGCTGACTAGCTTTCAGAAATTCTTTGCATGCAGCAACTAATATTTCAGAGCTTCGATCTGCTGGTTTTGCAGAGCTCTGATTTGCTCCTATTCAACAAAGCTGCTTAGTTTTTTGTATGACAAAATATAGGATAATATAGAATATGAGACAATGTTCTCAGTATAAGCTCCTAGCACAATCCATTGACAAAGAGGAAGAATATAACCATAGTTATAAATGCAAAAATATATGGGAGAGATCAAGGGCATGATTCTGTTTTCACTTGCAGTGCAGAAGGGCATAACACTGCCAGTGTTGTACGGTAAAGTCTTCTGGATTTGACATGTTTAAAAGAATGCTTAAAAATTTCAGGGGATTAATAAAAGATCCACATAAATTAAAGGATGGCTTATCCTATGGTAAGAAGCTCAAATAGTTCAGTCTTTTTAAAGACTTGACTTTTGATTTAAAAGACGTTTAAGAGATGACTTGATTATAGTTCATAAGGACCTTCATAAGGAGAAGGTATCAGAGACCAAAGTACTTTTTCACTTAAGCATAACAAAAATAAACAAATCAGAGGTAAAGCTGGGTAAATTCAGTAAGTAAGTACAGTTTTGCCTGATGAGGTTAATAAATCCATACAGAGCAGGAGCAGGGTTTTACACCTCGTTGTCTTTACTGTGAAACTTCTTGTCATTCATATCCTGACGTGTTTCTTAGTCAAATATGAGCTAATGGAAGGGCATCTAGAGTGAGTGGAAGACAAAACATCTAGTTCTCCTGGTTTGGATTGTATCCATCTATTGGAACATTTTGTCTTTGACCTACTGCAACTTAAACATTTTCCTACTGTTAAGCAACCTGCTGAAATGAGATCCAGCTGAGAGAAATGGGAAAAAGGGATGATGAACATATTTGAAAATCTTTGCCTTCTGTTTTTAGAAGGCTAGATAGTGTGCAGTTAATTTCAAAATCTGTTTCTGAATGTTCAAGTGCAAGATTTCTGCATATGGTCCATTCATATGATAAGTTTGCTTTTTCCCATTCAAGTCAGATATGAAACTACCATTGACTTCAGCAGGAATAAAGTCATTGTTTAGACTGGAAAATAAAATTAGTATAACTACTCAAAAACTATTTTTTTCTGTTTTTTTTTTCTTTCTTACAGAGGATGTGTTTCTTTTAGAAACAGATAACCCCAGAACAACACTTGTGTATGGAATTTTTACAACATCAAGGTAATTGTGGAGATTTGAAAAAAATTACCTTTCAGACCTGCCCAATTTTCTATATTTATACGGAAAGAGATGGTTTGTGGTCAAGACTGTTCTTCACAATTCTGTATGTGTCCAGTGACCAGCCTTTGCACGCAGGAGTAACAGTTTCAATTCTGAACTTGCAATGAACTTCTGTGGCATTGGAGAATGCTTAACGCTGGATGAAGGAATCCAGTACCCTGAAGGACCAAACCTAGAATTCTTAAATGGATTCATACAAATCATTTCCACGCTCTCAGCTGGCAGATGATCGCACAGATGGCAGGTAGCCCCTGTCGGTTGCAGTTGGCTGCGAAAAGGCAATCTTCTGTTGCCTTTGATCATCTCCTGCATCCATTACAACTTGCAGCCTTAAGCTTCTTGTCATCAGTCAAGCAGTATTAGCTTTATATCCAGACTAAGAAATGCTCTTTGAGCTCTCAAGAGCAATGGAAATGCTAGATATGGCTTACTATGCTGAAACCCCCCACAAAGATAGACCTGATGGACCTACAGATTCTGCCATCTCTTCCTTTAATTCTTCAGATTTTTCTTGTTCTCAGCACATACTGGTAGCATACAGAATGGAAATAATTACCTCCTGTTGGATATATCACCCTGTATTATTTAACAGTTATTATTTACTTTCAAAGACAGCTTTTTTATTATTTTTTTCAATTTCATGTCATTTATTTGATCAAATTTGCTTATTTTTAGACTTACTACTATAAATTCCTTCTATGACATTTTCCATTTTAAAAAATCCTTGCATGAAAAAGATACTTTTTTCCTGACAGGCTTTTCTGTTCATGATAGTATACAGGAATCCACATTCTCAGATGTGTGAACCAGACAGGAAAGTATGATTTTATAATATTTAGTTGGGGAAAAAAAGAATCCCATAACTTGTAAACATCTGGTGCCATCTATATTTTACAATTCCTATTGCACAAAAAGAGAAAATGCTGAAGCTATGTTTAGCAGTAAAACCACACTTATGATTAGGTTATAGATGCAACATGTCTCAGTTGGAAACACTTTTACCTAATTCTCCTGGTATTCTCCTGCAGTGGAAATAAGGTCTGAGTCAAAAGACCATATAAGGTGGCAACAAAGAGAAAACTTTGCATATTCCTGGCCCTCAAGCCATTTTCTCTCTCTTTTGAAGTTTTAACACTCATATGCATTTCTGTTTTCAAACCACGTGGTTTGTGGTTTATGGTTTCTCTTTCTTTCTTTTTTTTTTTCTGACTGTAGATTGAAAGTGTTACATAATTAAATACAGCAGTCATAATGAATTTTACTCTCCAATAGTTTTTTTATCTTCTCCTCTGTAGACCTCCAGCTGAGAAAAGTATCAAGAGAAACATCTTCACAAGTAATAATGATTATTAATTTTACCTAAACCATATTGAGGTAAACCGTGTAATATTGAGGCAAATTATTTTGGTGGCATGATCTGCTGTAAAGCTAGCAAACAGAACATCCAAAATCATTAAATATATTTTTAAAATCTATTAAAATCTATTAAAGTATCCACAAATACCATAATCCATCTAAGAGTTTCCTCCTGCTAATACTTATAGAGCCAAGAGCAACACTGATTGCTAGGTAATCGCCAGTAGCACTTCCTAACTTAGATGTTGTATCTTATAACTGCAAATCTGAACATTTAATGTTTTCAGTTTTCCTCTGTAGTTAATTTTTTCTTCTTTAATTGAAAATAGAGAGTTACCTGGACTATCTTCATCCCACAGTTAATATCAGAATTTCCACTTTGTTAAGATAAAGATCCCAAACCTCTTACATAGTGAAAGAAGAAAGGAAGATTTAATTCCACTGCAGGCAGTCTTAGCATCACACTGGGAATTATTCCCTTAGTGTCTTCATTATTGGATGATGGAGGCCATTTAGGGCATGTGCTATCTGAGGAGGTATCAGAGATATTATCTGGATGAACGAAAAACAGTGAAAAAGCAGGCCCTCCGGGTAGGAGATGCCCCCATTTCTCCTCAGGAGGCATCAGCCTTCGCTCCTCTTGAAGGGATTTTTGTGAGACCAGTTCTGTGGGAAGATTTTTGGAGTATATAGGAGTAATTCTCTTATAGCCACAACCTGTCCCCATTTTGTTTAGAAAAGTTATAGTAAACTAACCAATGGTAATTGTGCTGGATGTTTTGATTAACTTTCTAGCCATGTATTTTAGAAGGCTTATGAAGGTCTTCTGGTTCATATATTGGTATGGAGTTCTGGAAACCTGTGCCTAGCTTGGCAGCACAAAGTTTACAAAACCCTAGTCTCACCAAAGTCAGCAATATTTTTGCCACTGATTTAACTCGGGCCAGGTTGTATTTCTTTTATATTCAACAGTAGGAAATTTTCTTGTTCTATCAGTGGCATAGTACCTTCCTCCCTCCTTCTTCAGGTCAGTGTTTGAAAACATGCTCAGCCTTAAAGAGTAATTCTGTATATTGGGAAGCTAAATCAGCTGATTGTTAAATACATTGAATCCATGCTATAGAAGTATTAAATTGTATTAAATATGTTATTTTAGGGGTATCTCTCGTCACTAGACCATGCATGATGGTGGAAGAATTATGTAAAAGACAGCAGATTAAAGTGCTAACTTCTTCTTACTCTTTCAGCTCCATATTCAAAGGCTCAGCTGTGTGTGTTTATCATTTATCTGACATCCAGACCGTGTTCAATGGGCCATTTGCACACAAGGAGGGCCCAAACCACCAGCTGATTCCATATCAGGGCAGAATTCCATATCCACGACCTGGCACTGTAAGTACGGAAGATGTTTATGCAGGCCTGCCAATTACTTGTCTTTGTTTAATACATTAATAAATGTTATTTTTTCCAGGAGAATGGACTGTATGTGCCTATGACATTTAGTTGCAGTCCAGAACAGTTCTGTTTGCCTCTCAACTTGCCATACAAATCATCTAGTATCTGGAAATTTTCTAAAAAGAATTAAAAACAGTGCAAAATATTGATCTCTCTTGCTCTTTCTGCCCAAGAAGTACTAATAATTATTTCATTAAATGGCAATAATATTTTTAAACTGTGCACATTTACATTTTGTGTGTAAGTTCAAACAAAAAATAACTAAAGAGATTAACATACAGAGACAGCATTGGGATTTTGTGTGCTACAGTCTAGATCCAAACTTCTAAGTCTTTATTGTGTGATTTTCCTTAGTTCCCCATAATTTAGCAGTTCCACAAGGACACTGCGGAGCCATGGCAGGAGGACATGGCTTCTGAGACTGTCATTTGACCGAGTCTAAACCCTGTCAGGTACTGAATACTAGAAAAGAGACAGGGAAATAGAGGAGTTGTCATGACAATCTGTTCATAGTAGCCTTTCTTGGTAAGACTGCTTTTTGCATCCCTTGAAAATTTGTCAGAACTTTTTTTCACTGCCTCATGGGTCGTGATAATCATCCAATAGATTCTGAAAGCCAGGAGAGCTATCCTTGTTTTCAAGGTCTGTAAAATTGTCCTAGGAAGGTTTTTTAAACAAAAGCATGATGTTGGGGTTTTTTTCCCTGCTTTATGGTGTATTCAAATGCAGTGTTGATGTAGGGTTTTTTTTTTATTATTTCTTTTTTTAATTACTTATTTGCCATGTTCTTAATTTAGATGTAGCAGAAGTACCAAGTACCAAGTCTAATATTTCCAGTTTTAGTGAAGACTCTGTGAAGTTTCTCTAGGATTTTCTCTAAATTCCTATTTCCTAAATGAAGTGGGTTAGTGTGGACTTTCATTGTTTCTCATGAACCCCTCTTACAATTTCTTATGTATTGGAATTAAATAAATGTTTACAAAAACATAAATTAGCTCTCAACTATGTAGAATTAGAACTATGTAGTTCTAATTTTGCTTTTTTTTACATGAATGCTTTGTTGCTTCTCCATTCATCAACGAAATTACATTTTGTTTAAATTTTGCCAGTTGAGAGAACCTTTAAGCACATCACTATTTCATTCATTTTCTTCTTTGTGCTGTAGATTTTGTTCTTCTTTCTCTTTCTCCCTCTCTTGTACACTAATGTTCAGATGAATGTAATAGCTCTCCCTGTTCACACAGTTCTTCATGACATTTTAGTCCATTTTTTACTGGCTGCAAGATTTTGAACTTTGTATCCCCAGATCTCTAGATTTAATCAATACTAACATTCCATCTAGTTCTAATGCTAGCATTCTTCTTGGCCACACAGCTCTAATCTCATGAGTTCACTGAGACTTTAAGTTTAAAGTTTACAATAATACAATATAAATGGTCCATTTAAACAGGAAGTTTCATGCTCTTGTGATTAGTCACATTTCAGTTTCTTGCTACTTCAGAATATTATATTTGTATGTATTTTCTCAATCACTGACGTGTTATTCTTGGTTCATGTCACAGAAGCTTATGAGGCCCCAAAGGGGCCTCAAGGAACTGGGCAGCACAATGAAAAGTGAAAAAGAAAATTCACAGTTGGATTTAACATGGTAGCAGAAATTGTCTAAACTTTTTAGAT